>NC_138039.1:38911926-41311926 GCF_964106645.2 Podarcis pityusensis | reverse complement strand
ACCTTCTGAGGCAGCCTCTCAAACAACTTGTACCACCAGGAAGTTCTCTCTAACGTCTGCACATACGGGATTGCACTGTTATTCTCCGTACATTTGTCTGATCCATTTTATAGCCTCAAGAGATTCACAACAGTTAGACAGAGAAGCCTGAAAACCACATTCATCGGCACCCCACCCCATGCCTTAGGTTTCCCACAACTGCATTAACACATCCCCTGGAAGAGTTTGGTTGAGATCAAAGTTCCTTCTAATCTAGGCCTCAGAACCAGTGGCCCTTCAGATGCTTCCTAGACTGCTACTCCCATCGCCCCTTGACCATTGGCCATACTGACTGGGGCTGATGGGAGTTGGAGTCCAGCAGGATCTGGAGGGCTACAAGCTCCCCATTCCTGTTCTAATCCCTGGAAGTAATGGGAGAGCTGGTGCCGAGCGTCCTTTCCCTAGTTGTTTACTGCAGCTAAAGGTAAAGGGACCCCGGACAGTTAGAACCAGTTGCGGACGACTCTGGGGTTGCAGCACTCATCTCGCTTTACTGGCCGAGGGAGCTGGCATACAGCTTCCGGGTCATGTGGCCAGCATGACAAAGCCGCTTCTGGCGAACCAGAGCAGTGCACAGAAACACCGTTTACCTTACCGCCGGAGCGGTACCTATTTACTTGCACTTTGATGTGCTTTTGAGTTGCTAGGTTGGCAGGAGCAGGGACCAAGCAACAGGAGCTCACCCCATCGCGGGGATTCGAACCGCCAACCTTCTGGTCGTCAAGCCCTAGGCTCTGTGGTTTAACCCACAGCATGGTCATATTCCTGTTCCAAGCATTGTCTTCTGAGCAGAAGCTCTCCAGGGTCTTAGATGTCGGTCCTTCTTGCCATCTGTTTCCTGAGCCTTCTAAGAGCCAGTGTGGTGTAGTGGTTAAGAGCGGCAGACTCGTAATCTGGTGAACCGGGTTTGCTTCCCCGCTCCTCCACATGCAGCTGCTGGGTGACCTTGGGCTAGTCACACTTCTCTGAAGTCTCTCAGCCTCACTCACCTCACAGAGTGTTTGTTGTGGGGGAGGAAGGGAAAGGAGAATGTTAGCCGCTTTGAGACTCCTTCGGGTAGTGATAAAGCGGGATATCAAATCCAAACTCTTCTTCT
Organism: Podarcis pityusensis; assembly: GCF_964106645.2. Taxonomy (NCBI): domain Eukaryota; kingdom Metazoa; phylum Chordata; class Lepidosauria; order Squamata; family Lacertidae; genus Podarcis; species Podarcis pityusensis. The sequence goes on along the minus strand of NC_138039.1, from coordinate 41,310,791 downwards.
TCTTCTAACAAGAGGAGCCAGGGACTGAACACAGGACCTTCTCCATGCAAACCCATGGGTGCTGCCCCTTGAGCCATGCAATCTCCTATTGTTGCTCTGATCCAGTTCAGTTTCAGGGCTCATGTAGACATGTCATCCACTGTTATCTGGGCAGCACCCGTTGTGTGATTAAATGCAAGGCCCCCAGACCCCCAGGAGTTGTCATTATGTCTTCTGGAGTGGAGTGAAGGGCGAGGCTTGTGAAAACGCAGCATACATAGGCTTGAACTTCCATTGTGTTCATCTGGGGCTCACGGAGTGCCTCTAATGCAAAAAATAAAATAAAAATGACATAATGATCTGAGGGGCGCAGTGTGAGGCAGTCAGTTTAAATTAACAGTATATAGACCTGTCAGGATAGTTAATCAGAAGCCTGCATAAACAACGGTACCTTGCACTTTGTCCTAGAAACCCGGCGAGAGCGGAGACCCTGGCAAACTGTCAAGAGCAGCTTTGTCCCGCAGGAGTGATATAAAACAGAGAGGACTTTTGACAGTAGATTTATCCGTGGAAACAAAAGGCTGCTTTCGGCTGGAAGATTTTTCACTTCGCCCCGGCAAAAGAAGGAGGGGGGTTGGCGGTGGTAGGGATGGGATGGGAAAACGGAGCAAAATGGACCTGTCAAAAAATGAATTTTAAATCAATTTAATTGAAGCCATCACTTATGGTTTAGGATGGTGCCTCGGTTTCCTTTCCAGCTGGAGCGGAGTATTTTTATTTATTTATTTTACCACAAGAGACTTCTTGTCCTCAAAGTGTGTCTAATCAAGCAGTGAGTATTTGCATCATTAAAAGTCACCCTATCCGCTTCCAAGCGTTCTGTCAGCTTGTAGGAGGGATTGTGGGGAGGGGGGAGAGAGAGAGAGAGAGAGAGAGAGAGAGAGAGATGTAGTGCTCTCCCAGAAAAGTTAAAAGCTTGCAAATAACTGAAGCCAATTAAGATCAAAGCTGTGATATTCAGTAGTAGTTTCATTATAAACCTTTTTTTTTAAAAAAAAAAATGATAAATGAAACCACAACAACTTTGAAACAGATCAAGAGGTGTTAATACATAGCTCTTTTTTGTTATTCTTTAAAGCTTGCGCAGTATCTTAAAGCAACAGATTGCTTATTTGCTCCTTATCATGGGCAGAGTCCCCCCCCCCACGGAATTGTCGGCGTTAAAAAAAACCACAACAACCCATGTTCTGAGTAATTTAGGAGCTAGCGGATTAAAAGCTTTCATTTACATGCAAAATGTACATTTGTTAGTAGGGAGGCCAACTTAAGGCGGTACAATAATTTATCGGACCCTACAGAGTTGCCAACTGTGCCTTGGCAAAGAAAGAAAGAAAGAAAGAAATCGGAAGGTGTGGTTTTTCGCCTGGTGAATTTCAAGCCTCCTACCTCCAGGGGGAACTTTCCATTTCCACTTGCAGGAAAAGGAGCTCCTGAATATTTCTTGTGAAGCTGTTGCCATTCTTAGAGTGCAAAGGACATGGATGGCCACTCAGGCCAGGTCTATATCTGCCAAGGCAGGAAGCACCCCTCTTGCCATTGGTCCTCACAGTAGTCGTGCACAGACTGTGAGCCTTGGAAAACACCCAGTGCTCAATTCCATTCTGCACATCGTTAGGAATTCTTGGTAGTGGTGGGCAAGTGATCTTTCAAGGAGGCTTGAACATGATCACAACATGATCACATGATCTCAGCATTCTCCAAGATGCTCTGTGGAAACCACTGCTTTCGACTACAACCTTTTGCAGTAGGAGAGGAAGAAGACTGTGATTCCTAAGCAACAATACCCCCTTCCACCCACTTCTGAACCAGCTCCAAATAGATAGGTGGTAGCCTTGCAAAGGATCCCTAACAATTTCTTTGGGAGGCAAATGTGGAGGGGGGCATTCTGGGCTATAGATATATATATATATTGCACAAACCAGAACATACAGGGTATTTCTGTTGTGCATATAACTTCTTCCTACATATACAGGATCATTTTCCATAGCTGTCTAGAAGTTGAATTTATTCACTAAGTTTGTGAGTGTTGCTGCTACTCCTCCAACCACTACTCAGCTATTTCATACCTCATAACTAATTTGAAAGGCACGACAGACTGCAAATTAAACAAAGGCCCATGTGCTTTATTTCCCTCCCTCTCTTTCCACTCACTCCTGAGTCCTCTTTTTGGGAACGTCGCTATTCCTGTTTCACTCAGACCGTGCCAGGATCTATTAACAAACAAAAACTTAAGAGCTAGGCGATATTTGTGGATCAGTTCCTCTTGCTGAGGGCCCTTGAGGATTTCGCATTTACCAGGTTAGGAATGAGGAATCTGTGGCCTTCCAAATGTTTTTGGATTCCCAGCTCTAGTAGCAGGGAGCCGAGGGGAAGAAGAGACATCATCTCTAAGGGTCAATCTGAGAACTCTGGCAGGTTGGATGTGGTCCATAGGCTGCCTAATGAAGAATGAAGGATGGTCTTCTGTAGCCTCTGCCCAACTAATGTTGTGCTGTAATCCAAGATTGATCAACGGTAATCGCAATAGCCCTGCAGCTAATGGTGTGAGTCATTGTCTTGTTTATAGATTTCCCCAACCAGTTGACCCAGGGGATCTGTACCCTGGTGTGAATAATAGCTAGTTTGAATGATGAGTCCACTTTGTTTCTGTTGTTGTTGTTTTTAATGATATTTATTAAAATTTCAGAAACAAAAAATTACATAGTTAAAGATAAAAGAGACAAGAGAAAATATAGAAAAAAGGGAAAAAACATACAAAATACAAAGTATAGAAATTTTTTTAAAAAACACTTAAAAACAAATTAATCCTTCTGTATCTTACATTTCATTTCCTTGCTTCCCTGACCTCCTCTCACCTCCCTTTTTTGTATTCCAGTTCAATTGGTTAATTCAGCAATTCCTTTCCCTCTTTGTTTTTGTCTTAGTCCTTTAACTTAATATATTATAGCTTTAGATTCTCACCTATTAACCATCCATTTTTACATACACCTTTATTCCACTTCGTTTCTGTATGGCAAGTATGGACCTTCCTCACTGTTGTAAGTTATGCATTTTTGTTGATGTCCAGACCATTCACAGAGTGGTGTTGTGGTTAGAGTAGGAGACCAAGGTTTGAATCCTCACTTGGCCACAAAGCCGGGTGACATTTGGGGCAGTCACAGTCTCTCGGCCCAACCTGCTTTGTTGTAAGAATAAAATGGGGAAGGGGGGAGAGTTATGTTGCACTACCATGATATCTTGGATGAAAGGTATAAATGTGGATATAAATGTGTTTTATTAATTTGGATGTAACAGTCCTAGTGGCAGTGATTAAAAACATTTTCTTCAGAATAGTCCTGCTAAAATTAATGGAAATGATCTAATATAAGTAGATCATGTCTTACAACCTACCATTAGTTAGGGTTCATTCAACTCCAGTGATATGCAGAAGGATTCGTGGAGCTTAGTATATGTGAAACCCAGTTCCATTGTCCTAGCCCCAAACATCTGCTTGTTCAAATTCTGGCCAGATCTGTGAGACTGTCATTCCTTCAAAATCACTAGTTGCTTGCTTCAACTGAAAGTCTGTTGTACATCTGTTTTACTCATAGTTGGGTTGCATCATTGGTGGTTTTGTTTAAATAGGACTTGTTGCAGTTCCTGCAATAATGTGAGTTGCTTGCTTCGGTGAAAGGTCCTGATCATATGTGTATTTTGTTCAGTGTTGCATTGCACCGTTGGTTTTGCAGTCTTAGGCAAAAGTTGTTGCCATTCCTTCAATAGCATGAGTTGCTTGCTTCTCCTGGCCTCATGGGTGTTTCACTCATAAATGAGAACCCTCGTTGGTGTCACAGTACAATTTCTGTTTAAGACTATGATATAAGTTTCTGTTGGGATACTGCCGGGGAGACAAAGTCCATCATGGCCCCCAAGCTGCCTCCGGACGTCCATCGATCTCCCGTAGACACGCAGTATCAGCAATTAGTGACACGAGCTCCAGAAATAGCCTGCCACATTCCAGAGCCGATGCACGCTCTATCAGCAGATAATGCACAGCGAAAGATGCACGCAGGAGAGTATTATTTACAAGTTTATTCAGCGTTGGTCAGAGCAAAGAAAACATGACTGCCAGCTTCAGTGTCTCTGACACAGAGAGAACGAAAGCAAAAGACACAACAGAAACATCCTGTGAACAGGAAATACGCAGACTCTGTGACTCACAAAGCCTGCTCCCTTTTAAGGTGGAACGGAAATATCCTAACAGTTTCCAGGTTGGTTGACCCAGTATTCTTCATAGCTTATTGTGTAAAGTAGCTGGTTTTCAATGTGACCAATATTCCACAGAAACGTTGGTAGATTTGTGCAAAAGAAAAATACTTTTGCAGATGTGCAAAAACTGCGAAAAAGGGGAATGCAGAATTGTGGCAATATCAGATGTTGATTTATATAAGTGTTACATAAACAAATTAATTGAAATACTATAATTTTGGAATGGCCACAAGTATATTGGAATCAGTCGTGAAAATGATGGCGTTGCATTCATTATTAATACTACTACAGTGGTACCTTGGTTTAAGAACAGCTTAGTTTATAAGCAACTTGCATTAAGAACGCTGCAAACCCGGAAGTAGGTCTTTTGGTTTGTGAACTTTGCCTTGGATTAAGAACATGTTCTGCTTCCTGTTGAGTGTGTTCCATTTGTAAATTGAGTCCCCCACTGCTATGGGAAAGCACGCTTTGGTTTAAGAACGGACTTCCGGAACGGATTAAGTTCGTAAACCAAGGTACCACTGTACTACTGTTTCACATAAATATTATTCGCACATAAATGTAGAAGTCTCCAAGTGACTTGCAGAATAATTCGAAGCATGCCCTAAAATCAGAAAAAGAAACATGTTTTACAATAAAAGCCATACGGTGATCAATGAAACAAGCAGCAGCTGAAACTTAAACAGCAAAACTAATCATCAGTAGACAGCAAAATCTTCATAAGCCATCAGATGTCTGGGAGAAGAGATAAGTTTTTAGCTAGAACTGGAAGGATATTAATGATGGCACCAGGCGGACCTCACTGGAGAGAGCCTGCCACAAGTGAGGATTCACCACTGAAGAGCTCTCTTCATTTCCACCACCCTCTGAACCTCAGAGGGGGCACCCTGGGAAGAGCCTCAGATGAAAATTGAAGGGTCCTCGTAGGTTCACATTGGTAGAGGTGCTCTGAAGCTACACAGAACTACACAGGAATAGTAAGTTACGGCCCAGATGACCTAATTCAGAGACGGACAAAAATGATGGGCTTGATAAAAGACTAGGTAGAACAAAATAGACACTGTCAACCTTGACATATGAGAAGGGAGGGAAGAGACTCCAGTGCCTCAGTTGCTTTAGCAAGTTTTCCTAGTTCTTTGAAGTCATGACTTAGAGGAGAGCACAGAATGTAAATTTTACATTAGCACAGTACACCACTGTGCACATAAACATGTCTCTATATCCTTCATTCAGGCAAGCAAGAGGCATAATTGGAGCTCAAGGACTCATTCCCGCCAGGCAAAAATGCTCAGGGTAAGAAGCAGGTCCTTTGAGGGGTGTAGCCTAGCAAAGGAGGTGTGGCCTCAGGAGAGCTTAAAGGGACAGGTAGCTGTTGCATGTGACCCCACCCCCAGGTCTGAAGTTCTTCATCCTTGTCTTAAGCATTACTTCTATGAAACGATTGAAACAGACTGCTCAACCATATTGCAAATAAGCTAAAGAAAGATACAGATGAGCAAGTTGGTGATCAATAGTCTGGAAATGCTTGTATAAATTTTTTTAAGTCTTCAATTGCCAGTGGAAACATACTAGCGAAGGTTTCCATCAGATATCCAGGGCAGGAATATTGTATTATAATCGTGGTTATTACTATTATTAATCAGGCACCTTTGCTGTACTGTTTTCAATGCATGCTAAAACTTATTTTGTTTAGGCAACCATACCCAGACAAACTTTATGATGTACATTTGTCAATTTTATTCTGTCTGTCTATATTTGATACATGTTTTAGTGTCTACTTAATTTTAAAGTTTTATTTTATTGGCAGTTTCTTATTGCTAAGCCACACCTCCCCCATCCCATTCCTGGCTAGTTCACTTCAAAAATTACATAATTAACCCTTAAGCTACAAACGGAATGATCCATGCTGTTGCACTTCCAAAAAATGTAACCTATGCTCTCTAGTGCAGGGGTTGGCAGTGCCATGCCTGTGGGCACACGTGGGCCTGCAGAGATGTTCCTTGGTGCCTGCAGGGTATCTGTCCCACTCCTCCCCCCCCCCACTGAAATTAGGCTTGAAAGAAGCATTATTCTGTATAAAGTGGGATGCCTACAACAGTTTTTCCACTTTGTAAATGTGCACACAGACCCAAAAAGCATGGTGGCCCTCTTCACTAGTGCCTCAGCAACAATTTGCTCCAATTCGAGGGTGGACAAGCTTGTTACTTAACAGATCAAGTAGGCTAATCTGGATAGACTCTGAGCAGATTTCTTCCTGTTCATTTTCGCGCCTTATCCCGCCCCCCACCAACCAAAAAAAGCTAACATAAATTACAGGACAGGGTTTGCAGACTTAATCTGGCTCAGATCAGACTTTTTCATCTCCTGCACTGGGCAAGATCTTTCTTCTCTGCAGTTATAGGCACTTTCCTTGACAGAATGAGAGAGCAAAAGGTGAGAGTTATTTAAAAGGGATTACCAGGAATAAAAAGATCTCACCTTCATGTTCCCATGAAATTTTTTGCCTTTGTTGCAGGTTTTTCTTCCACTCAGGAGGTCTTTAATGAGAGTGTGCCAGGATGTGTTCTCTGAGGTCAGGTCCTTGCCACTAGTGAGCTCAGAGACAAACATGTTCTCAAAGTAATTCTCTTAGAGATTTAACAACTTAAGGCTGCATTGCTTTTCAAAGAGGGCCACATGATTCTGGGAAATTGAAGACATTCTTGCAATGAAAATAGTATCTAAAAGGGGTTCGAGGAGCTGCTGGGCCTCAAGAAGGGACTCTGGGCGACTCAATGGTTTGCTCAGCGGAATTGTGAAGTATTCCATCTATTCACCAAGTCAGAATTGCAACAGCAGGCAGAGAGAGAGAGAGAGAGAGAGAGAGAGAGAGAGAGAGAGAGAGAGATTCTCAGTGGCTGCATTCTTAGTTTTCTTTCCCAGAGACTTGCCAAAGTCTGAGCCTCTGCATCTCTTTTCATTCAAGCTGACAGAACATAAGAAAAGCCCCACAGAATCAGGCCATAGTCCCATCATGTTCCGCACCTTGTTCTTACAGTGGCTAATCAGATGCCTAGGTGAAGCCCACAAGCAGAGCCCAAGGGCAACAGTGCTTTTCCTACCTACAACTTGCATGCACTTAGGATGCAATCCTATGCATGTCTTAAGATTTCATTGGGATCAGTGGTCAGTTCATGCAATGGCAGCTTGACTGTGCTCCTGGTACTGCATACATCTACCACTGCTCATAGGAAAGGGAACATTCATGTAATATACAGTACACCATAAAGCTAAAGGTAAAGGGACCCCTTACCATTAGGTCCAGTCGTGACCAACTCTGGGGTTGCGGCGCTCATCTCGCTTTATTGGCCGAGGGAGCCAGCGTACAGCTTCCGGGTCATGTGGCCAGCATGACTAAGCTGCTTCTGGCGAATGAGAGCAGCGCACGGAAACACCGTTTACCTTCCCGCCGGAGCTGTACCTATTTATCTACTTGCACTTTGATGTGCTTTCGAACTGCTAGGTTGGCAGGAGCAGGGACCGAGCAACGGGAGCTCACCCCGTCGCAGGGATTTGAACCGACAACCTTCTGATCAGCAAGTCCTAGGCTCTGTGGTTTAACCCACAGCGCCACCCACGTCCCTTACAGTACACCATATTTGCCCTCAAATCCCAGTTTTTATTTTCCTGTAAACCTCCCTGGGTTCAGTCGTTATGTAAAATGCTGTAATAAAATGGCATCATTTGAACTCGTTTGGCTTCTGTCAAACCTGTTTTGCAGGGGTCTTTTTCTCTGACTTGATAATTTATCCATTGCAATCAGAACATGCGCAAAATGGTGACCGAATGTGTATGAAATGCTTTCGTGAGGCTGTTGTCCCAGCCTTCTTGATGGCAGCAATGGAGCGCTGTCCAATTGCAGTGATAAGAACCTGGCATATGCAGGCATGAATTCATTCCGTGGAACTTTACCATCTGACTCTCTGGCCGCAGTGTACAGAAGTGCGCCCCACCAACTGTTCCAATGTCAGTCAACCAATTTATACAGCTCTCAAGGGCAAGAAGAGCAACTCGCAATCCATAAGTGTGGTTAACTCAGAGAAGATCAATTGGTTCTTCTCTGATGTCTGCTGATTTTCTGTTTATTCGAAACAAATGACTCCAGGACTTAACTTGAAAGGTTACTCTTTTGGATGGCGGTTTGGAATTCTTATCCGAATTACCTTATTGGTAGGTTTGTCAGTGGTACAGCAGTTTGATCATAACCATCTAATGACCTCCATGGTTGTTCAAGGATTTGAACCTCAAAAAGATCTCCCAGGAGGGATCAAATGAGAAGTCCATTTAGTCTAGCACGCTGCCTATTACCCAGATATTCCTGGGAAAATCGCAACCCATCAGTTGTTGTTGTTGTAGTTGTTGTTGATATCCTGTCTTTCCCCCAAGAAGCCCCAAAGTGGAATACCTGGTTCTTTACATCTGCATTTTATCCACACAACAGCTCTGTGTGGTTGGTTAGGCAGAGAGACAGTGACCTGCCCAAGGTCATAATAACACCATGGAAGATAGCTGTGGCTGAAAAATCAACTCCTCAAATGAGGCTACTAGAGGAACAAGATAAACCTTGGACAGCAGCTGGAGGAGGAGGAGGAGGAGAGGATGAAGAAAGAGCTGTGATTACCAATGAAAGAAGAGCGGCAGATGAAATTACTGGACTATGCCAAATTGACAGGGAAAATTCAGAACCAACAGGACCAGACATTCCTGAAAGACTGGAATAAATTTATGTTCTATTTGAAAGACAACTGTAAACAATTGACATCGCTAGTAGGGCTACAAGAAGCTTTGTGAGGTTAAAATTGCCATTTATTATTAAGTACAACTTAGAAATCATTTATATAAGATCATGATTTAATAGTAATAAAAATATAAGAAAATGCAATAATAGAGAATAAGTTTGAAAACCATCAGCCGGGGAGGAGGGAAGTTCCAGGCTTATATAGCCAAAATTTTATTATATTGTTATGTGAAAATGTTATTATGTTTGAAAATATTTGTAAAAACCAATAAAAATGATTATTAAAAAAAGAAAGAGCTGTGAGCGGAGGGAGGCGCTCTTCCCATCCTTAGGCCCCTCTGATAAGCTCAACAAACTTGCTGTACCCGGGACTGAGTGAGGAGAGTGCAGTTGAATGGGAAACAGCATTGGACAGCCAGAAGAAGTACCATCCATCTTGGGCCTGCCCATAAAAAGCAAGTCTAGCGAGAAAGACTAAGGCAATGCCCTCTTTTTCCAGGAACTTTTCCCATTGTTAGATTTTTTTTGTGGGTGAGCTGAGGGTTTGAACCTGGAGGCTGAGAGGGAAGGTGTGTCAGTAGGAAAAAGAATTGATATTGATTTATATACATGATATTGCATGGGGGTTGTGTTCCAAGTCATCACACATGATGGTGGAGTGGCATAAGCCTGCCATGTCCCATTATGCCCCCACCCCCTTTCCCCTTTTCCAACCACTTCCGGGTCACTATGATGCACTTCCGGGTCACATGTCAGTTGAATGCACGTAAATCGGTCATTGCCTATATATTAATCTTTGTATTAATGTAGCATTTTTAAGTGTGTGTTTTTGCAATATTTTGTTTAAGTGGTCTGTTGTTTCTTCAGTTTTCTATACACTGTTTAGAGGTGTGTTTTTTAAAATATTAAGCAGTATAGAAATTAAATAATCAACAATCAATCATCCAGCGAGCTTCATGGCTAAGTGGGTATTTGAAACCAGGCCCTAGTCAAACTCTCTAACTCAGAGCTTTCCAAACTGTGCATTGACTGCAATGTGTAGGTGTGTCACGCAAAAGGTCCCCTCTCTCCTCCCAGGGTTAGAAAAGGGTTTGTTTAACCTTTGGTTTGCTAGTAAATCTGAATGACTGTGTTGCGATATAACGCAAAACTGAATTGCTGCATCGCAAAATGACACAAAACTGAATGACTGTGTCGCGAAACGATGCATGTCTAAAAAGTGTGTCACCAACATGAATAGTTTGGAAAGCTCTACTCTAACTACTACAGCCCACTGCTTTCCTAAGTGGCTAATTGGCTTCAGAGAAAGACAGTAACAAGGACACATTGGGTTGAATCCAGGCTAGGCCAGTTGAACTTAGGATGCATTGAAATCAATGAGACAAGGTAGTTATGCCTTAAGTTCTGTATCTGGCACAAAGAGTATTCTGAAGGCACATAATGTAGTGGAAACTATCCTGAACCCCTTGAAAGCATAAGTGTAAATAGCTACGCAGATGGTATGGGAAAAACTCTGAGTCAGTAGGAATGGGGTTTCCTGCAGGTCCCATGTGTGACTCCTTCTCCTTTTTTCCTAAATCAGTGCACGCTGCCTTTATGTACCCTCTTTTGTTTTTAATTTATTATTTTTATTCTTTAAAAAATGTATAGACCACGTTCCATATCAATCCTGAGGCAATTTACAACCCTTAGGAGACAAGTCAACAAACGTAATTTAAATTGTTCTTGTTGGTGGTGGTGTTACCCATTTACATTCCGCCTTACTGTTAGAACTGGAACTCAAGACGCCTCACAAATATTAAAGCAAATGTGAATGAAACACAGAATGCTAAAAATATATCAAAGGTAATAGCTGAAAAGTAATTAAAGTAGAATTAAAACAATATAAAAACAGATTTATTAAAATACACGCAGAACAACAAAATTTAAAGCCAATAAAGGCAATAAATGCAAATTCAAACGCATCAGTATATTTAATAAGCAGAACAGTGTCAAGACCATAGTGCCCCCCCCCCAATACCGGGAAGCCAAAATAAAAGGTTCGACAATGGTAATATAAAGTTTCATGTAGGCGCTTTGTGCAAATTGTGCAAATAACCTTTACAATAGCCTTGCCAGGTAGGGCAGTCCTATTATTACTCCCATACATCAGGTGCCTGGGCTGTGGTGATTGAGGTGGGGTTGTGGTTGTTGTATTTTTTAACTCCTTATACTAAGCAACCTCCTAGATTTGGTTGCAAATTCATGTCTAGACAGTCCATTCGTCATAGCTGGTGTTAGAGTACATAGTGTGCCTCGTGAATCAAGAGCAGTTTGGTGGGTGGCAGCCCAGGCCTGCACAAATACCACTCCCTGATTCATTGCGCAGCCTACACCCCTGCCTTCAGTATGGATTGCACTTCGGTTGTCCCCTGAGCACACTTGCAAAGAGAAACTGACCTGCGGGTTTTGTGCTGATGCAGGTAACTGCCTCGATGAGAATTTCACAAGGCCTTGTTGTTCTCTTTAGGCAACCAGGATGCTGTCCTTCCAAGTGATACATTATTCTCAGTAAATCTCAGAACAACTCTTTGAGGTCTATCAATATTACTATCTAGGGCTGCGGCTGTGAAATGGAGTATGGAATATTTTGTCCGTTTCCTGCAAAATGGGGGAAGTCGTTTCCACGTTGGCACTAAACACACACACAATATTAGGACCGACACTAGTTGAGATTGTGATTTGCTTTCAACTTTTTAATTCTGTATTCTATAATGCTGTAACCCATCCTAGGACCTTCTGTTGAAGGACAGGTTGTTGTTGTTATTTGAGGGGGTTTTAAACCACCAAGATTTGTTTTTGTTTTTTAAGTCAAGTGGTATATAAATTTTATAGTTGTTGTTGTTGTTTTAGCCACAGAGCAAAGCTCTTCAAAATTTCATCAGGTAGGCAGTTGCCCTTTTAGATTTCCTGTACAGATTAGTCTCCATTTATTCCGGGGGTCATGTTCCAAACCCCTGTGCCCATACGCAAAGTTCCGTACAATGGGGTGGACCCTAGAGAGCCCTCCTGGCTCCAGCGGAGACCCACCCTGGAGCCCAAAGGGCTCTGCGGAGGGTCTCCTCATGAGCTGGTGGGCCAGTGGAGCTTTGCTGAAGGTGCTCAGCCTCCCTGCCTAACAGCTGGCATGTGGTGTTGCGCAGCTGTAGCAACAGCCACTGCCCTTCACGTCAGCTGAGGAAGTCCTGTCACCCCTCCAGCTCATGCAGAGACCCTCCTTGGAGTCCAAAGAGGACATCCTCTTCAGGCTCTGAGGAGGGTCTCCTCGCAAGCCAGAGGCTTGTTGAGGCTGCTCAGCTGATGCACAGAAAAGCTTTCCAGGCCTATCTGTCCAACCCCCAGGACTCTTAGTGGACCATTCTTTCTCCCCGGGTTCTCCCCACACTTGGTCTCCTCCACAGCCTTCTTGAGTGTTTTGCTGACATGACTGACACGTGTCTTTGAACTGTGATCATTCCTCATGGAGGATAGAAAAGTGTGTGTGCGTGTGTGGTTTTTGCATTACTGGAATTTTGCACGTGCAAAGCTAAGACCACATGAATTGCTCTGCCCACTCTGGCCACATCCATCACTGGCTTGTGGCCCCTGGAAGGAAATGTGACCCTTGGACCAAAAATGTCTCTCCGCCCCAGAGAAGGACAGCAGAGTCCTTCTTACGTGCTTTACTGCCTCCCGCCTTGAAACGGTCATGTTACAAAATACCTTGTGTTTGTTTGCATTTGGGTTGTGCTCTTTCTTTCTCCTTCCAGCCTAGTCCTTCTGGTTTGTTTACGTTTATTCAATAGCAATTTAATGTTAGATGCTTCATCATGGGAGGCTGTCGGGACGGGGAAGAGCAGAGGGAAAATGCCAGGAATCATTAGTGTCTGTTAGCCACCGCTGCTCATCAATCTTGGCAAAGAGGGCAGCCCATCAGTTCTGGACTGGTGGACCTGTGATGCAGAAACATCATTAACAGTTAGAAATGCATCTTTTTCGGGTCAGCTCTTAATGGCTAAGAACTCCCTCGCAATTTGCTTTGCCAAGTAGTACCCCCATCCGGGCTGATTCCAAAATGACCTCATTCAAGCAAGCCGGCCCAGAAATCAATTAAGGACTGGGATGAGCTCAAGCTTGCAATGGTAGCCAGGTCTAGAATCACATCCTGCATTCCCGTGAATAGTCTTGTAAACCAGTGCTCATCTGGGGGGGGGGGGGATTACGAAAGTTTTCCAATTGTACACTTTACAAATGTTGACCCCTTTTCCCCTCTGCATTTTTACACACTGCTCAGATCACAGACCATCTCTCCTTAGCTACCATTTTTAGAAGACTATAAGAGGTTTGTGATTCAGCTAAAACTGAGCAAGGGATCTAGGAGCCAGGCTTAAGAATTTCATTAAAGGCTGTGTGCCTTGCCTAACCCCACAGTAGCTTAGACACTGGATTTGAAGGCACAAATGACCAACACAGGAGTAGGGAATCAGCAGCTTTCCAGGTGTTGCTGAACTCCAATTGCATCATCTCTGACGACTGGCTGAATGAGGGGTAATAAACTGAGATAATCCTAACAAGACAGAGACCCTGAGGGTGGAGGATCTCTGGATCCAGGTATTGCCTGTTTTGGATGGGGTTGCACACCCTGTGATGGGGCAGGTACACAGTGCCTGGAGTCAGCTCTGTCACTGGATGCCCAAGTGGCCTTGGTGGCATGGAGCACCCACTACCAGTTTTGGGTTTTGATGCCCATTCCTGGATAGGAATAATCAGGCTACTTTGGTTCATGCATTGGTAGCCCCATGGTAACGCTACTGTAATATACTGTGTATAATATACTGCACTTGTTTAATAATCTGTAGCCAGTGCAGAATGCAGCAGCTAGCATGCTCAAGGCTGTACACGTATTACACCTGTGGTGAAAGATCTGCACTTGCCTGCCTGTTAGGTACTGAGGTGCAATCAAGGTTTTATCACATAAAAGCCCTAAACAGCTTGAGACCAGGTTGCCTAGCAGAACATTTCCCCCATTATACCCTTGGTAAAATTCTCAGACCTTTCAATGAGGCCTTGTGGATCATATCCTGGAAAGCCACTGCCAGTCAATACTGAACTAGCCCTGTTTTGTGTGGGGCTACCTTTGAAGGTGACCCAGAAAGTACAACTAATCCAGAATGTGGCTGCAAGACTGGTGACTGGGAACAGCTGCCGGGACCATGTAACATTGATCTGCGTTGGTTCCCAGTACATTTCCGAGCATAATTCAAAATGTTGGTGCTGACCTTTAAAGACCTAAGCGGCTTTGGCCCAGGATACCTGGGCCAAAGCCATTTCCTTCCCCATCGTTCAGACCTGACACTGAGATCCATCTCCAAGGGCTTTCTGGAGGTTTTCTCACTGTGAGAAGTAAAGCTATAGGGAACCAGGCAGAGAGCCTTCTTGGTAGTGGCACCCGCCTTGTGGAATGCCCTCCCATCAGATATCAAGGAAATAAAGAACTATTTTAGAAGACATCTGAAGGCCCCCTGTAGGGAAATTTTAAATCTTTTACTGGGTTTGATGTTTTAGTTTGTTGGAAGCAACCCAGAGTGGCTGGAACAGCCCAGTCAGTTCGGCGGCATATAATAATTTATCATCTTCATTATTATTACATGGACCAATTGTCCAGCTCTGTACAGGGCAGCTTTCTGTGTTCATAATGTTCCAGGTTCAATCCATGCCCTTTCTAGTTATTTATCTAGATGATTTATATACTGCCCTGTGCACAGGCCAAAGTCACAACAGGTAGATAAGAATCCATAAAATCCATAAAAATGCAATCATTAAAAATGCACAGTAGCATCAATTGCTGCCAGTTACTAATAGCAACAGGCCTCTTCTCCTCCAAATGTCTTCTGAAAATGATGCACCATAAAAGGATCTGGAAGCAGATAATGGGAAAGATTTCAGCCTCAGAGCCTGGACAGCCTCTGCTGGTCAGAGTAGACAGTATTGGTCTAGCAAGTTGCATAATCTGACCTGTTTTATGGCGGCTTCCTATATTCCTTATGTTTTGTGGGGCAAAACAACAATTGTTTCAGCTTTAGCATAAACTGAGGTGGTTGATTTGTGAAACGCACAAGTTTGGTCATCTAGCTCAGTTTTGTTAGCCAACCTGGGATATTAAGTATTCAAATGATAATTTGGAACAAGAAAATACTCTTACAGAGAATCACCACCCCCCCCCCAGGTAAAAATAAAAACTTGGCTTGGAGTTTACATGGATTGGATGTGCCTTGAATTTTGTAAAGGAGCTTTGGTTAACTTACAGGCAAAGGCTTTATTGGGTACCATGTGGCAATTAGTTGGAGAAGGGAAAGAGATTGCAGTTTAATTAATATTCTAATCCCAACGTTAACAATCTTCCTGCCAAGTCAGCAAGGCTGCATGTTCTGTTTGCAATCCTTGTGATTCAGCCGGGGTGACATTCGTCAGCTCCCTCCAGAAAAGAAACCCACTTGTAAATTTAGCTCAAAAATTAGCAAATGTCAATATGTCGCAGAAAAGTTTTAATCAGGGCTGTCACATAGCAGTTTTTCTGTCGACAAACACAAAGAGACCTTTCATGCAACATAATTTACACAATCTTCACTAGCATAAAGTGTGAATTAAGGAGTCGCTCATTGGCTCGGGGCATTGAAGTAGAATCAACCTCCCTCTGTGTGTTTTATTGTTATTTTGAGAGGGTGTTTTTTTTGTTTTTTTAAACCCTGCAGGTAAATAGTATTACCAAGTGGCTCATTCTACACCCTCCATACACACCAGTCATGAGGCTCTTGCTGCTTTCTGCTTGCGTGATGCTATTGACCGCCTCCCGAAGTGCTGCCGTCAGCTTCCCAGAAGACGACGACCCTATTAATGTTGTCGACTACCACTGTGAGTAACCGGCGGGAACAAACTTGCCATTTATTTGTTGTTGTTGTTGAGGGAAAGCAGTTGTTCCTTCTGAGATTGACTTGGCTTTTCACTTATTAGGCAATTCCATCATTAATAATAATAATAATAATAGCATTCAAAAGTGTGCAGTAAGTTCAAGTTTGTTTGTTTTAAAGCGTGTTTGCAGAGTTCCTGCCATTTATTCATTTATATTCAGCGCATTATGCAAGGAATTTAGTTTAAGCCTTCTGCTCCCAGTATATACAGCTAATCAATGTTGTCTATTGATTCTTTAGCTCTATAATCCTGAGTGATGGCGTAACCCATTTTTACTTGCAGATTCAAGGCAATATCCAGTATTTAAAGGACGCCCTTCAGGCAATGAATCCCAGCATAGGCTGGACTTTCAACTGATGTTGAAAATTCGAGACACACTTTATATTGCTGGCAGGTAATTTTCCCGCAGTCAGTTGATTAAATTAAAATTCTCTCTCCCTCCCTCCTACCCACCCCTGCCCTGGTTGGTTTTGCATTTAATCTGTGCACCTTGTTTAAAAGTAATCTGTAGAGAATGGGATCGGGAAATAGAACTGGAAGGGGAAAATGAATGCACAGAGGGAGAGGGACACAATATATTACAGAAGAGAAGCCCTGCTAGATCAGACCATCTAATCCAGCCACCTCTTTTGAACAGGGCTCATACAGATACCCCCAAGAAGCCTGGTAGGGTTAAATGGTAATGCATGTATGAGACACACATTTCTAGACTGGAAACCAGGTATGTGCGAGTCTATCAGTCCCTGGTTTCTGGCAGCACTGCCAACTGCCTCCCTTGAGTAGGTGTCCTTGGTACTAGGGAAGAAGGAGAAATGCAATTAAGTTGGCAATTAAAGGGGAACTTGCCTAAATCTCACTTTCTGAAACAATAAACGAACCGGAATGCCTCCAAAATATGCACTTTTTCAAATTTATAAAGATGCAAGTAATGTGCCCCCAAACCCCTTAGATTATGGTAAAGCATGCATCAAAACGTATGTATTGGCTGAAAATAACATGCTAAACTGCATTATTTAATGGCTTGAGAAAATGTGAAAAATGGTCAGAAATTGTGTTTATTCGGGGAAATTAGCACTAAAATGCTGACAATTTTTCAAAAAATGTATTTTTTGAAAAGTGGCAAATCGCTGCATGAATCACGGCACAAATGTGGAGAACTGTAATGAAATGAGAAACTGACAGAAGCCAGATTGACATATTCTTCCACCCCTAGTTGATACCCAAATGCTTCTCCTCCCAGTGTAGTATGATCCAGCTATATGGTGTGGAGGTTTTATGGATCTGTTCCAGAACTGTAGCTACAGGGAGAGGGAGTTGTGTGGTCAAACTCCTTTGAGGGGTATTCCTGGCCGCTATCTGAATTGTTTGTTTTCTTTTTTCCCCATTTTTGTTCTCTGTGCCATTAACTTATGGAAAAGTAAGCAAGCTCATACAGACATTATTTTACCCAGTTGACAGTAGTTTACCCAATTGCTTCATCAGTAGTAAATGCAGACTTGCCTTCTTCTATTCTGCCCATTTGGTGCCCTAGGATAACTGGATTTTTAAAAATTTAACTAGTATTTAACTTGATTCTTTGTAACTTTGAGAAAACTATTTGGCTTTAAAATAAATGTGTGACTGTTGTTCTGCACTTATTCTTCACTATGGGCCTTCTCTATGGCATGTCAGAAGAGAGGGTCCTGCTGCAAGATAGTCACCCTAGTAAGTGAACTTTGGTGCCATTACAAAGTCCTCCTTCATAATCCCGGTGGCACAGAATCCCCATTTAACAGAACTAGGCGGGTGCTATTTGGATATTCATTCTCTTTTATATATATTATTATTATTTATTGGTTTTCCAAATTAATACAAATCGGTCCAAATTATTTAAATGTAATGCAATGTCTTTAAAAAAAACCAGAGGTTTCCCACTCCTGTTGCAAACATATGTTCATTACTTCCTGATGAAGAATTACTTCATTCTTGTTTAAACTCCTCTTCATCCTTCTCTTGATGTTAGTCCATTCTCACAGCTGACCTCTGTAATTTACATCAATATAAAGTCCATTTCATGTGTGTAGTTCTTCATAAACGCTCTCAGACCTGGTGTGTTGAGAGTTAATGTTCGTTTCCTATTTGGAAACGATTTGATAGTGTCTTATTCCTATTTTTCCTCCGCTCTTACAGGGATCAAGTTTACACTGTGAACTTGAACGACATTCCAAAGGGAGAAGTTGCTCCAAGCAAGGTATTGGGAAAACAGCTTAATTTTGGGGTTGTTGTTTTTTTTAAAAAAAGAAACAATTAATAATAATAATTCTACATTAAACATTAGAATGTTCTTATTTTTGTTTCTTCATTTTTTTGGAACAGAAATTAACATGGCGGTCAAGGCAACAGGACAGAGAGAACTGCGCCATGAAGGGAAAACACAAAGTACGTTTTGTTGTTCCCCTCCCCCATACACCTTTTTTTTAAGCAGAAAAATATTTAAATCCTTGTTTATGTTTTTAAAAGTTGGGCTTGAAGCCAATGTACAACTGATAATGAATGAGGCCCCATCTGAACAGTACGTTTAAAGCAGTA
The DNA here is from genome assembly GCF_964106645.2 of Podarcis pityusensis. Classification (NCBI taxonomy): domain Eukaryota; kingdom Metazoa; phylum Chordata; class Lepidosauria; order Squamata; family Lacertidae; genus Podarcis; species Podarcis pityusensis. The sequence goes on along the minus strand of NC_138039.1, from coordinate 41,292,172 downwards.
TCATGTCATTTTTAAACTGTCATTGCTGCCCCCAAAGAATCCTGGGAACTGTAGTTTATGAACGGTGCTTATTCCCCTCACAGAACTACAATTCCTAGAGACCCCCGGAAAGAGGGATTGAATGTGTTAAACCACTCTGGGAACCTCTGCTCTGTGAGGAGAATAGAGGTTTCCTAACAACTCTTTGCACCCATAACAAACAACTGCACTGGGTTTTCCCCCCTTGCAATCAAGCCGTATTAGTGAATAAAAAATACATGCATACAGTTCCTAGGATTCTTTGACTGTTTCAAGTGATATGATACTGCTTTAAATGTATAGTGGAGTTGGGACTTGGATTCTACTTACAGACACAAGAATTTGCATTTTATGTAACTGCCCCTGAATGCTCAGGTGGCCTGAGGAGCATCTGTTGTCTGCTTCAGCTGATATGATAACTGTGTCTGCTCCTGGCCCTTGGTAGCTTTTTCCTCAGTACTCCAGGCATAACCAACTCCCAAGACTAGGTTACTGCAATACACACCATGTGCACCTTTTCTTACGCTCAGTACAGAAACTGCAGTTATTGCAGCACGATTCCTGGCAGGAATGAGATTTCTCCAGTGCTGTGCTCAAAGATCTGCACCCAGCCTGCTGATCTGTTAGAAGTCCAAGTTCTAACAGGTTACAATTCGAGGTGTTACTGTTAGTATATGAACCCCTTAACAGTTTTGGCTCAGTTTTCTTGAAGGCCTTTTCTCTATGTGCTCACTCAACCCCTTCATATATAGAACTGGCATTTTTACAAGTGTCAGCCAACGTGCAAGAAATCAAATCTTTTAGTATGGCAGCGCTTTCACTTTGGAACTCTCTGCCGATGGATATCAGGCATAAACTGTACTGTTTATGACATCTCCTAAAATCTCTTTTGCTTATGCAAACCTACCTAGACATGGAATTTTATTAGAGCAAAACCAAAGTCGCAGGAGATTCTGAGAGAAATAAAATTATATCAAGTACAATATATGGAAATGATGAATCAGGAAATAGAATGGAAAATTAAACAAATGAGACAAAAAACATTTGAATCAGCTAATGTGGGAAATTGCTGGCTTGGCAAATGAAAAAAAGACAAAAATTAAATACTATTACAAATCTAGAAGTGGAAGGAAAGAACATACACAACCCTGTTGAGATTAGAAACTGTTTCCAGAGGTACTTTAAACAATTATATACACAAGGGCCACAGAAAGAAATGGATATAGATCGATTTTTGAAGATAAATGGACTACAAAAAATCTCTCAAGAAAGCAAATTAATGTTGAACTATAAAATATCTGAACAGGAAGTAGAAGGTGCCATTCAAAACATGCAACTAGGCAAATCTCCAGGACCGGATGGGCTGACTTCTAGATACTATAGATCCTTGAAAGAGTGGTTAGTACAACCTTTAAAGGAAGTCTGCAATGAAATATTGGAAGGGAAAAGGGCACCAGAGTCGTGGAAAGAAGCGTATATTACACTTATACCGAAAACAGAGACTGAAAAGACTCAGCTTAAGAACTACCGCCCCATATCATTACTTAATGTGGATTACAAAATTTTTGCAGATATTTTGGCCAAGAGATTGAAAAAAGTGTTGATGGAAGAGATTCATAAAGACCAAGCGGGCTTTCTCCCGGGAAGACACTTGTCTGACAATTTGAGGAATATAATTAATATTTTGGAAAAATTAGAAGTGAACATAAATACTAAAGCAGTTTTGATATTTGTGGACGCGGAGAAAGCTTTTGATAATATCTCTTGGAGCTTTATGAAGAAGAACCTACAGGGGATGGGGGTAGGCCAAGGCTTTGAAAACAGTATAAGTGCAATTTATTCAAAACAAAAGGCTAAACTAATTGTAAATAATGTGGTGACGGAAGAATTTAAGATAGAAAAAGGGACACGACAAGGTTGCCCAATCTCCCCATTGCTTTTTATATCGGTCCTGGAGGTTTTGCTGAATATGATTAGAAGGGACCAGTTGGTTAAAGGTATACAAGTCGGAGCCAAACAGTACAAATTGAGAGCATTTGCAGATGACTTAGTATTGACGTTACAGGAGCCAGAATCTAGTACCAAAAGGGTTTTAGAACTGATTCAAGAATTTGGTCAGGTTGCAGGATTTAAACTGAGTAAGTTAAAAACCAAGGTTTTAGAGAAAAAATTAACACCAATTGAGAGAGAGAGGTTTCAGAATGAGACAGGCTTAACAGTGGTTAAGAAAGTGAAATACCTGGGGATTAACATGACAGCAAAAAATGGGAATTTATTTAAAGACAACTATGAAAAATGCTGGGCCGAAGTGAAAAAAGATTTAGAAATTTGGTCAAATTTGAAGCTTTCACTGCTGGGTCGTATTGCTGCGATAAAAATGAATGTATTGCCTAGAATGTTGTTTTTGTTTCAAACATTGCAAATTGTGGACAAAATGGACTGTTTCAAGAAGTGGCAGAGAGATATTTCTAGATTTGTCTGGTAGGGCAAGAAGCCTAGAATAAAATTTAAAATACTAACAGATGCAAAGGAAAGAGGTGGATTTGCCCTGCCAGACCTTAAACTTTACTATGAATCAGCAAATTTTTGCTGGTTGAAAGAATGGCTGCTTCTTGAAAACACAGACATTTTGGATTTAGAAGGTTTTAATAATGTATTTGGATGGCATGCATATCTGTGGTATGATAAGATCAAAGCACATAAAGCATTTAAGAATCATAGTGTCAGGAAAGCATTGCTTAATGTCTGGATAAGATATAAGGATTTATTGGAAAATAAAACCCCAAGGTGGTTGTCACCGATGGAAGCGAAAGCATTGAAAAAGCTCAATATGGAGGCCAAATGGCCGAAATATTGGGAAATTCTGGAACAAGAGGGAGACAGATTGAAACTGCAGAGTTTTGAGAAACTAAAAAACAAAGTGTGAGATTGGCTTCATTATTATCAGATAATGGAGGCATATAATTCGGACAAGAAAATTGGCTTCCAGGTGGAAAAATCAAAATTAGAAACAGAACTGTTAGAACCCAAAACTAAGACTTTATCAAGGATGTATAACTTGCTGTTGAAATGGAATACTCAGGATGAAACGGTGAAATCTGCTATGATTAAATGGGCACAAGATGTTGGACATAACATAATGATGGCTGACTGGGAACAGTTATGGACCACAGGTATGAAGTTTACGGCATGTAATGCCTTAAGAGAGAATATTATGAAAATGGTATACAGGTAGTACATGACTCCAGTCAAGCTTGCAAAAATCTACCATTTGCCCGATAACAAATGTTGGAAATGTAAAGAAACTGAAGGTACATTCTTCCACCTTTGGTGGACATGCCCAAGGATTAAGGCTTTCTGGGAGATGATCTATAATGAATTGAAAAAAGTATTTAAATATACCTTCTTGAAGAAACCAGAGGCCTTTCTCCTGGGCATAGTCGGCCAACTGGTGCCAAAGAAGGATAGAACTTTTTTTATGTATGCCACAACAGCAGCAAGAATACTCATTGCAAAGTATTGGAAGACACAAGATCTACCCACTCTGGAAGAATGGCATACGAAGGTGATTGACTATATGGAACTGGCAGAAATGACTGGCAGAATCCGGGACCAGGGAGAAGAGTCGGTGGAAGAAGATTGGAATAAATTTAAAGACTATTTACAGAAATATTGCAAAATTAATGAATGTTAGAATGATGTTGGATAGAAATTAAATGGTTTTTAGCTGAAATATTATAAGGGAATATGAAAAATGGATTACTAACAGGTAAAAATTTAATGTTATAATACTTTAAGATTAAAGATTAGGATAAACAAAGAGGGGAAGGATTTGCTGAACCAACAAACTGAACTGGAATACAAAAAAGGGAGGCGTGAGGAGGTCCGGGAAACAAGCTAATGAAAAATAAGTAATGGAAAGATTGACTTGTTTTTAACTAATTTTATTTTGTATTTTTCTTTTTTCTATTTTTATTTTGTAATATTTTGAAAATCTTAATAAATATCTTATAAAAAAAAGACATGTAATTTTATTGTGCATATTCGTTTTAAAACTGTTGATTTAAAACTCACTTTTATTATGTTGTACTTGTTGTCAAAGCGACAACTACTTTATATTTTTATGTAAACGGCTTACAGGTTTTTCTGATTAAGTGGTATATAAAATGTGTGTGTGTGTGTGTGTGTTCATAATAAATCACACACAGAAACAGGGATGTTGCAATATAAATTTCAGGATCTTTTGAATTTTTATCTCCTTTAGTTTTGTTCTTGTGTCATTCAAAATTTGTCATCTCGGCGTTCTACTTCTCTAATAAACAAACCATATTTGTGAGTAAATGGTAATGTAAACCAGTCTCTCTCCTTCTTTTCCAGGACGAATGCCATAATTTTATTAAAGTCTTTGTCCCCAGGAATGATGAGATGGTATTTGTCTGTGGAACCAATGCTTTTAACCCCATGTGCCGCTACCTTAGGGTAAGGACCTCAGCGCAGTAAGACAGAAGCTTCTCTACGTGTTGCTGTTTTGGTTATCTTCCTCATCATTGCCTCCAAGGAGATGAGGGTGATGTTCATGGTACTCTTCCCTCTTGTGAGATATATGAGGCTGAGTTGATAGGAACCGGCCCAGATTTAACCGGTGTACCTGATCAACCCCAGCTAGCATGGTCCATAACCAGGGATGATGGGAGTTGTAGTCTGAAACCAACTGGGGTTGATGAGAGTTGGAGTCCAACAGCATCTGTTATGCTATCTCTGTTCACCCAGTGAGCTTCATAGCTAAGTGAGGAATTGAACCTTGTTCTCCCAGGCCCTAATCTAGCATTCTAGCCACACTGGTTCACTTTTATGAGCAATCCTCAGCCAAAGCCCTGCTGATCTGGCTGGACGTAATGTGAACCAGGGAGCACATCAGCAAGCAGGGCTGGCAGTTGTTTTTTTAGCCATGACTAGTGGCTCATCACTGCAGAAAGCTCTGCTCCATGCCGGTTGCAGAACCAATGGCGAGAAAGCTATTCTGACCTCTGGCACCATGTCTGAGGACTGAAGGCTCCTGAGGGGAGGATTTACGTTTTGTGTTATTGCAGCCAGTTGTGGTCTGCATTTGAGAATCATTTGCTTGAAAGATGGGATCTAAACCCTCCAATCTCCTGTACTGCTCCTTTTACAGTGACTAGTGTAAAAATCTTTATCAAATTTTCCAGGATGATCATATGCATTTTATGTCCTTTCGAATCAACTTGCATCCCAGTTTGACCAAGGGCTGTGTTGCGGCAGACAGCCAGGAACTGATCCCAGACACTTGGAGTTGATGAGAGGATTATGATGCCCATTTTATTTTACTCTGTGTTGTTTTTTGTCTGCCTTAGCTAATGTTATTCTCTTTTACTCTGTTATACACATTCAGTTAATGTGTGTTACGTGCTTCATATTTTGTTTCCGTAGTGCTGGTCATTGACTATAGCAATAAAAACGTGGTCTTCATTTGGTGTCGAGCTGAGAACTCGGGGTTGATCCAGTGCTAGTCCTCCTCAGAGTAGACCCATTGAAGTTAACGGTCATACTAATTTAGGTTCATTAATTTCAATGGGTCTGCTCTGAGTATCATCGGATACAACCCTGTATCACAAAATTTGGAGGGATGCAAAATCCCAAGGATTATTATGTTCCAGCCCCAGATATTTGGAGTGGAAGATGTGAATTAGGTTAGTTTGCTTAAAAATGTGGACTGAATGAAATTTTCTCCCACTGTTGTCCCCCAGCGCTGATAATTTAGTGGCATTCTGCCTCCCTGAACCTGGAGGTCACCTATAGACATCATGACGCATAGCCTTGTGGATGTAAAAGCTATCGTCCGTTGCACAGCTCCTTGAGGACCAGTTCTTAAGCATTAAATGGAAGATTAGATCAAGTCTGACAGAGTGAATGATGGTGTATGCAAAGCAGCAATGCTCCCCCCCCCCCAAATCACGCTTCCTGCAGAGCTTGATGTGACACCGCCAAACAATTTATTTTTCTTCCACAGCTGAATACCTTGGAGTACGATGGAGAAGAATTCAGCGGCTTAGCCAGGTGCCCGTTCGACGCCAGGCAAACCAACGTCGCCCTCTTTGCTGGTAAGAACATTTTCTCTCCTGAATCCTGGTGAAAAATGATACAGAGAGTGATGCGGAGAGGACGGGAGATTTTCAAGAAAGCTTAAATAAACTGTATCACATCAATGTGCCTCTCTAGAGGGGTTTTTTCTTTAAAGTCTATTGCATCTTTTTGGGGAATTAGTAATCACATTGTCAACTGGTTTACGTTGAGATGACTAACTGACACACACCCCTGTCCTGGAACAGTTCTGGGCCCCAAAGTAGTTTCTTTTTCTGGAGCCCCGGTGGTTCCATCAACTTTTAATTAAGTTATGATGGGGGTACAGGAGAGAATCCTGCTCACACTTCCATTTGTAAGTAGGGCTTTCAACAGACTGAAGGAATCTTACACTGCAATCCTATAGCTTAAATGGGGCATACGTCTGAATAGAACTGCACTGTTAATTGGTTCATGAATCAATCGACTCTGCACAGATTTGCACACTTGCGGAGGGGCGGGGGATGGCATTTCTAATTAGAAAAGGAGCGGTAGAGGTTCGCCTTAGTGTGTGTCTTCAAGCAGAGACTGGGCAGTCATCTGTTGAGCACAGTGGTACCTCAGGTTACAGACGCTTCAGGTTACAGACACTTCAGGTTACAGACTCCGCTAACCCAGAAATAGTACCTCGGGTTAAGAACTTTGCTTCAGGATGAGAACAGAAATCGTGCGGCGGCAGTGGGAGGCCCCATTAGCTAAAGTGGTACCTTAGGTTAAGAACAGTTTCAGGCTAAGAACGGACCTCCAGAATGAAGTAAGTTCTTAACCCAAGGTACCACTGTATGTTCTAGCTCTGGAATTCCCAGGGGCTGGTGGACTGGGTGGCTCTGATTCCTTGGGTTGCCTCGCAAGACGAAAAACTCGCTAGACGAAAGGGTTTTTTGTTTTTTGAGCTGCTTCGCAAGACGATTTTCCCTATGGGCTTCCTTCGCAAGACGGAAACGTCTTGCAAGTTTGTTTCCTTTTTCTTAACACCGTTAATACAGTTGCGACTTGACTTCGAGGAGCAACTCATAGAATGCGGTGTGGTAGCCTTTTGGAGGTTTTTAAAGACTTTGGTGATTTCTGAAGCTTTTCCAAAACTTTCCCGACACCATGCTTCGCAAGACGAAAAAAACCGCAAGACGACAAAACTCGCGGAACGAATTAATTTCGTCTTGCGAGGCACCACTGTATTCTCCATCCACTAGCGCAAGGGATCTTGAGTGGGCAGGCAGGTGAGTTATCATTTTGGGGAAATTGCACTAGCAAAAACTCACTGCACGGTCTACTGTGCAAAAAAGTTGCCAGCATTTAAATGCTTAGACATTTTCTTGCACAACAACAAAACATTTTGCCAGCAGAAGTATGCCACTAAGTGACTTGGTGCTAAATTGGAGACAACCCTTTGTTTTTAGATGAGGCACATATACATTCATTCATTCATTCATTTATCTATCTATCTATCTATCTATCTATCACTCAATCAATTAATCAATCAATCATTGTTACGTTGTGAGGATGCTACAGTTTTGCATGCTTAAAGGTAAAGGTAAAGGGACCCCTGACTGTTAAGTCCAGTCGTGGACGACTCGGGGATTGTGGTGCTGATCTTACTTTATTGGCCGAGGGAGCCGGCGTACAGCTTCCGGGTCATGTGGCCAGCATGACTAAGCCGCTTGTGGTAAACCAGAGCAGCGCACAGAAATGCTGTTTACAGAACAGTACCTATTTATTTACTTGCACTTTGACATGCTTTTAAACTGCTAGGTTGGCAGGAGCAGGGACTGAGCAAAGGGAGCTCACCCTGTCGCGGGGATTCAAACCACCGACCTTCTGATCGGCAAGCCCTAGGCTCTGTGGTTTAACCCACAGCGCCACCTGTGTCCCTAGGCTTGGCTAAATGAGGCAGTAGGCATTATCTTAAAAGATGCATACCTTTTTAGCACAGGAGAGAATGCTTCTTCTAAGATGGTGGTTGCCCTCTGTAGCTTTTTTCTATGTTGCTGCATTCTGTTTGTCTGTTTGTCCACTGAGAAAGAGAGAGAGAAATCTATTTTAATCGAAGACACCTCTCTTAGTTGGTCATGAGTTGTTGTTTATTATTTCACATATATACAATAGGCAATATTAATCCAAGAGAACAAAAGTGAAGTAATGAAAAGTATGTTAATGGAAGCTTATAATATATATTGCTTTCTTGATCTGCATAAAGTCTCTATATAATTATACAAGGATCCATTATAACATACCTAATAAAATGTGTGGATTTACATTTCCCTGTACTTTATGACACCAGTACATTTTAAATGCACTGTTTTTCAATAAAATTATCATAAGATTGAACGTAAGGTCTCATTTGACTAATTTGACCCAGAGAAGTCCCACCAGATGTTGCCCTCTGACCAATGGCCTGAACCTGGTGCCCCCCAGATACCATTGGACCACAGCTCCCATTACCCCGGACCATCAGCTATTCTGCCTGGAACTGATCGATACTAGCTGCAATGGCTTCATTCCACCCACAGTGTTGGAGTTAATATGCCTCCGAATCAGTGGCATGTGTTGAAATTTTTCTCAGGGGAACGGTTAGGGCCAGAGGCTTGTGGGGGCAACTTCACACATGTGAGCATCGAGCCTCTCTCCCCGTCAGAGCATGACTCCTCCCTCCCTAAACTGGGCAGAAGCTTCCTTGGCTTTGGGAAGGAGGCACCAGGCTCTAAAACTTTAATACTCTGATTTTCCAGGAACGTGTAGGGGACGTTCCCCTAGCCTAGTCCCCCTAGACCACTGACCGCACAGCACTGCTCTGGATGCCAGCCACTTGGAATCACAAGTGGGGAGAGGCCTGTTGTCCTCACGTCCTGCTTGCAGGCTTCCCACAAGCACCTAGTTTGCCAGGATGCTGGACTCATGAGCCATTGGCCTGATCCAGAAGTGCTCTTCTTCTGTAAACCAAGGATTAAGTTTAAACAATGAGGGAGGCTGTATGATAGTGGACCAAAACAGCATTTAATCCCGAGGATACCAGATTAAATGAAGAAGATGGAAAAGGACTAATTAGTTGAAATGGACTTTCAACCAGTGCTTTGTCTTCTAATATATATTTTACCCCAGCGGTTCTCAACCTGTGGGTCCCTCCCCAGATGTTGTTGGACTACAACTCCCATCTTCCCTAAGCTCTGGCCTTGCTAGCTAGGGATGATGGGAGTTGTAGTCCAACAACATCTGGGGACCCATAGGTTGATAACCCTCTATTGCGGGCAGTGGCAAACTCAGCCCTCCAGATGTTTTGGGACTACAACTCCTATCATCCCTGACCACTGGTCCTGTTAGCTAGGGAAGATGGGAGTTGTAGTCCCAAAACAGCTGGAGGGCCGAGATTTCCTATGCCTGCTCTATTGTTTCAGTGTAGCATTTTAAAAAATATATACATTAGAGTTCAGCACAGTACTGTTTTCATATTTTGGGTCTCACTTGTGCACTCTTACGTAAGCCAAAACATATGGTGGGCACCAGTTTGGGGGAGGCTGCATCATGCAGTCCAAACAGATGGGTTCCATGTCTGTGAAACCGTTGCAACGAAGGGATGCCAACTTTCAGAGCCTGACCACCCAAGAGGGAGCTGGATTGTTCCAGCCTCTGGTGTCTGTATAACCTCCGTGGCCCAAAGAATACAAAAATGATAAGAGGTTACTCAGAATTAAAACGAGTACTAAATGCCTCATTTGTTCTATTGTTTCAGATGGCAAACTGTATTCTGCAACGGTTGCAGATTTTCTGGCAAGTGATGCGGTAATTTACCGAAGCATGGGGGACGGGTCGGCATTGAGAACAATAAAATATGACTCCAAGTGGATTAAAGGTACTTATAGTGAAATACTAATAATTGCAGCTTGTAATGTCTTTGTAGGCCCCTAGCTGGAGATTGTGTGCATTGTGGAGTGGTGATATTCTCCATTTCGTTTAACCCAATAATTACAAACCAATCACTCTTTTTGCTGATGACTATACTTTCTCAGTGTTCAAATCTTTAGCTCACTCTTTGAGGACTGAGGCACATTTAAAAATAAAAATTGGAGGTACACTCGAAAGAGTATACTAGTTTGATTTTTTTCACTGATTTTGTTTGGACCTAACCATTGTTTATGGTTACATGCACAAGCCTTGGGACCATGCTCCTCGTTCCCTCCCTTCCCTGACACAGCCATGCAGAGATCAGAAGCTTTCACTGCAGATTTCAATCACCCACAGTTCCGCACTGCATCCAAACCACCTATACCATGGTTAATGATAACTTAAATGGGTTGAAGCACAAACTTTGCTTTGTAAACTATGGTTTGAAGTTGTCTTGCTTCAAACAAACCATAGCTAAAACTAAACACAGTTTGTTCAGGTTCAAACATAGCATTTAACTGAAGTGAATCTAAAATAGGCATAGTGTAAATTCTCTGTGTCCCAGTACGCGTTCTGGGAATAACTTATTTAGCCCCTTAAGACTCCAATCCTAGGGGAAAGTACCATTGATTTCAATGGGCCTTACTTCTGAGTAGTCATGTATAAGATTGCTCTGCATTAGTTATATCAAAATTTGATATAATTCTATATACAGTTGCGCATAAAATTAAAATTGCATCTTTTTCTTCTGTAAGTTCTTTTAAATGAAAGAGCTACAACCACCCACGTCCCGATACGTGGCATGAAGGATCCCATATTATATATAACCAGCTGCAGTTTGTGGGTGTGTGAATCGGGGCAAGCTCCATGGCTGTGAGCATATATTCTCCTTTCAGTGGAGCACAACCCAAAGCCCACTTCTTCTTTTTGTCTTCATCCAGCAAAAGATCTGGCCCAGGAATGAAACCCTTTCCCACCCACCCCCCAATCCGCAATAAGTTAATGAATGAAGCTGTAGTAACAAAAGGCCGGAGCTGCGATACAATTCCTCGGAGGCCTTTTTACAGTCCATTAGCCGACATTAAAGTCTGCACATTCATTGAAGCTCAACTCCATCTGTACTTGGATGCCCTAAAGTGCCTTGAATAGTGGATTTCACTTTGTAACTACAGGATACACTTTGGCATCCGTACGCACCAGATCTGCATAGCAGCTGCAGCAGCAGCCTGTTTGTAACACTAATGAAGACTGTAATGCCTGTAACCTTAAGAGAGCTTTCTAGTGAGCTGCTGCAAGAGAGCATCCCGTGAGAGGCACATGGAACAGGCTGAACCCATTGACTCTTCCCTTTATATACCCTACCTTTCATCTAAGGAACTCTAGGGTTCCCCAGTCAATTAAACCAAAAGGTAGTGACTGGCCCAAGATCACAGATTTTAACTGTTTTGAACATCTTTAAAATGTCTTTGATGTGTAAACCCCTTGAGATGGTGGTTGAGAAGGCAATTGATAAAATTAACTGAAATCATAGCACCGTGTGTGCTTCATGGCTGATCTGGGACTTGAATATGGGCTGTCCAATTCTTGGTCCAAGACGCTAACCACAGTATCATACGCTCGATCTGATAGGTTTGTCCCTCTTTTGGGTGTATGGAGACATTCTTTACTCTGAAGGAAATGCACCCCCGCCCCCATTCATTGCAAAAAGGAAGTAGTAACCTAGTATGTGCCAGGTTTATTTGAATGCTGTTTTCCTTCCTCTGCAGTAGCATAAATGTTGGCAGAGCCAATACTGCAGGGATGGGGGACATTGGTATTCCAGATGTTCCTGGACCGCAGTTCCCATCATCCCTGACCACTGGGCCATGTTGGTTGGAGCTGATGGGAATTGGGTGATTGAAATCATATAGAGAAGTCATGGGTTCCTCATCTCTGTAATACTGCCTTTCATTCTTAGGCACCTCCAATTAAAAAGGACTTTGGGTACCAAGTTTTGAAAGAACTCCCTGCCTGGGAATTCTGGAGAGCTGGTGCCAGTTACAGCTGACCATCACTGGGCTAGATGAACCAATGGTCTAACTCCAGCATAGAAAACTACTCCAGTTTAGACCATTGGTCCATCTAATTCAGAGTTGTCTACCCCAGGCATAGCTAGTGTGGTGCCTTACAAATATTTTTGGACTACAGCTAATATCATCCCATGTTGGCTGGGGCTGATGGGATTTGGAGTCCAACAACATCTGGAAGGCACAATGTTTGCTACTCCTGATCTGCATTGCCAGCAACTTTCCTGGTATACAGAGAAGGTTCATTTCCAGTCCTCCATGGAGGTGCCTGGGATTGACCCTGTGACCTTTTACATGCAAAGGATGTGTTCCAGTACTGCTGAGCTCCAGTCCTTCCCCTTAAACATGGTATGAGACAACTTTATGCATTCCTTTTCCATTGAGATCCTATGTTGGTGATTTGTTTCTGACAGAATAACTCTGAACTGATGTGCCAGCAGCTCTTGGAAGAGCTTCCTTTAAAAAAAAAAAAAGATGATCTCTTATTCTTACATGGGGTCTTCTAATGCTTTCCAGACCACACCTGCACAGTGTCAGTAATGCTTCATCGTTTGCCTATAATTCACTGTTGTGATGTTGTGCTAGGCAGGGGTCGGCAAGTTTTATCTTGCCTGGGCCAGATCGGTCCCACGGAGATCCCTCTGTGGGCTGGATCGCATGTGCGTGCCCGCGATTTCCGGTGTCTGCGTGTGTGCAAACACAATTTTTGGCACCGCGGTTTAGCGCAGCGCTCGAACAGGCAGCTCGGTCCGGGGGCGGCTCATGGGCGAGTCAAACAACCTCCACGGGCCTTAGGTTGCTGACCCCTGTGCTAGCACAATGGCCATTACAAAGTTTCCAACCAACTTTCACTCAGAGTGGACTCATTGAAATGAATGGACCTAAGTTAGTCATGCCATTGGGTCTACTCTGAGTAATACTTGGTTGGCTGCAACCCCATGCTTCTTTCTCATGCCATATTGGGCTGTTAACCCAGATGTAGCAAGGTGCCTCCTTTTTTTACCAAGCAAAATCCTCCCAACATAGATCTCCTCTTCCTTGAATCTTGCAGAGCCCCATTTCCTTCATGCCATTGAATACGGGAACTTTGTGTATTTCTTCTTTCGAGAGATTGCCGTGGAGCATAACAACTTAGGCAAGGTAAGTGTAAATACAGCTGTTTGTTATGATAAGCTACAAAGTCTCTGGGTGATTTGTAGCGGGCTGAAAATATGCTTGCTATGGAGTGGCTCGCAGTCGTTTCTGTTCAACGACTGGTTTTGAAAATAATAAGCTGGCACTTCTCATACTTCTAATTGCTGAAGGAGGTGGTGGAATTTGTGTTCCCCACCCCCCCAACCCAACCCAACCCAACCCCCAGTCTCACAGCTTTGTTCTCTAGAGCTGGACTTCGTCTGTAAAGAGGTTTACCCTGTCAGTGAAAATCCAAATTGGCCTCCTCCCTACCCAAACACATGGAACACAATCGCTTGGAAAATTCACCTGTGAATCAAATGAACCTCCTGCTCTTATTTTAGTGCTGCAACACAGATGTAGACAAGACCAGGATTTATAATTGGTTGTCTCTATAAACTGGTCGGCAACTAGATTTGCTGGAGGACTAATTTGACTCCCTTCCCTCAAAAAGACCTGGGGCTCATCTACACCCCATTTCTGAGCTGGGCAATTGGAGAGATAGGTAGTATGGGGCTAGGTTTGACCCAAGGTTTTCATAGTGGCTGAGCCCTAATCAAAACATGGCTTCCTTTTTCTGTGGCGGGAATGAGAAATCTTAGATCCGGTGGCATCTGTCTCTGGCCCTCAAGACTCCGAAGCCCACTCCTAACCCACACGGCACCCTTTAGCGAGACTGCTTCACGCCTTCCATGAGTGTTTTCACCTCGCTGGAATGTAACCTTGAACTCTGATAATTCCTCTTGTTTGCAAGGATGGAGGATAGAAAATGTGTGTAGAAACTAGCCTATTGTACAATGGTTAAGAAAAGCAGGAAAGTCTGGAGAAGCTTGCATGACAAGTATTATATAAATATTGAAAGTAAACCTCCAGGTTGGACAACAGGCATGCATTATAAATTGGGCTGCCTTTAGAGACCATTTGGAAACTGCAGCTGGTGCAGAATTCAACAGCCAAATTGCTGACCAGAGCAGGGCAGTCTGAACATACAATACCAGCTCTGGCACAACCGCCTATCAATTTTTTTCCAGACCAACAAAGCCTTGTGCAGCTTCAAGATCCACCTCTCCCCACATGAACTCACCTGGGCTTTGCAATCATCATCTGAGACCCTTCTTCATGTGTCCCTTTCACAGGAGGTTCTGGGGACGGGGGGACAGCAACATGAGCCTTTTCAGTGGTTGCCTCTCCCCCCCCCCCACACACTTCTGAAATGCCCTCCCCAGGGAGGCACTTCTAGTGCAATCTTTATCCATTTTTAGATGCCAGGCAAATACTTTTCTCTTTAGCTGGGCTTTTGGACCTTAATTTGATGGGTGGCATTGTGGTCCATTGCCTAAGTCCTGCCTTTTATTTGTATAATTGTGTGTTCTTGATTCCCCCACCCTGTTATTTTTATTTGATTTTACAAATATGAATTTATAACTATACCAAATAGACATCCATGTAAAGAGATAACTCTGAATCTGGGGACTCGCAGCCCCCATCCCCTCTATGGGTCCTATTGTCAACATTTTCATCTTGATTCATTTTAATATAAGTTGCTTTGGGTCACTTGGTGAGAAAAGCGACTAACAAAAATAATGGATAAATAATGAATACATTGAGAAAGGTTCCCCACCCCCTGCCAGTGGAGTTGGCATAGGGAATCTACAAGCAGTTGGTTTCCTTTTACCAAAGTTGCTGTTACAACAGTAGTGGTTTTCCAGACGGATTAGTTGCCAGCCTGACTTTCCTCCTTTCCTGTTGTCCCCCACGCAAGGCTGTGTACTCCCGTGTAGCTCGCATTTGCAAAAACGACATGGGTGGCTCTCAGAGGGTGCTGGAGAAGCACTGGACGTCATTCCTGAAAGCGCGTCTCAACTGTTCCGTCCCCGGGGATTCGTTTTTCTACTTTGACGTGCTCCAGTCGATCACAGACATAATAGAAATCAACGGAGCCCCTACTGTTGTCGGCGTATTCACTACGCAGCTTAACAGGTAAGAGATGAGCGACCCGGCGTCAAAAAGAGAGGGAGGTTCTCTGGTTCACTGCCGACGCTTAATCCGTCGCTGCTTTGTCGCCTGGCTTCCCTGCAACGTCTTCTCCCGTGTGTCTTTTTACAGCATCCCCGGTTCCGCAGTGTGTGCCTTTAGCATGGAGGACATTGAGAAAGTCTTCAAAGGAAGATTTAAGGAACAAAAGACTCCAGATTCTGTTTGGACAGCTGTACCTGAAGACAAAGTACCAAGGCCGAGGTAAAGGAAATAAATGGATGATAATCTGTCATCAGAATGTTGTTGTCATGGCCCCATCTGTACAGCTGCTTTGGAATCAGTGAAGAACACGTTGGTCCATCCATGTGCCTCTGGCTGGGAATTGTGAGCTGCTTTGAGCTCAAATTGGTTGATGGAAAAGCAGCATACAAATAACAGATCAAATCAGTGTTTATGTTTAATTTCAAACTGCACCTTGCACATGGCAAGGGGGCAAGGCCTCTGTCTTGCATGCAGAAGTACCTAGGTTCAATCACTGACATCTCCAATTAGGACTGGAAGGGACCCTTGCCTGAAACCTTGGGAAACAGCAGCCAGTTAGGGTGGACAGTGCTGATCTACATGACCCAATGGTCTGACTTGGGGTAAGACAGCTTCTTGTGTTCTTATGTTCTGATGACAAATGACTCAACTAAAGAATTTGTTTGCCCACCATTTTCCTCCTGGAAAACCTGCAGTTTATTGCTGAATCAGAGCAAACAGCAGTCGGGTTTTCTGATAGCAGATTGCCATTTATTCTGATTTAGTACAAAAGAGCAGATTTTCTGGGGGCAAAGGCAGAACAGCTGAAACCCAAGCTTAGAAAGCAGGAAATGTCTCAATATATATAAAAGGAAAGCACTGAGACGCGTGTGGAAAGTGATACATGCACTAATTAAAGTACAAATACAGAGATTTTTGAAAGACTTGTTGGAGTAGGAAGTTCTTCAGTAGGCAATGAGAAGGTAATAGAGATTGCACCTGTCTGATATTTAATGGAAGAACATTTCCCCCACCTGTCCAGATGTTGAGAATGAGCCAGGAATGGGGAATCAAAGGCTTGGAACCTCAGCATGCTACAAGTAAACCTTCCTAAAAATGTGCAAAACCCCAAAATCTAGACAGAAATTCAGATGACTCCCTCATCATGGAGTAACAAAGCAATTGGCCAGCCTTGTCCTGAGCGATTGTCTCAAATGGTCCCAAAGTAGCAGTTTTCGTTTGGACTCCAAATTCATTTTTCCTTGGCTGTTCGTGCTGCTCCTTCAGAATTCTGCCCCTTCCCTTCACTTAAAAAAAAAAAAATGGGAAAAAAATGTTGCTTTCCTTTCAGACCTGGGTGCTGTGCAAAACACGGCC
This sequence comes from Podarcis pityusensis, assembly GCF_964106645.2. Lineage (NCBI taxonomy): Eukaryota > Metazoa > Chordata > Lepidosauria > Squamata > Lacertidae > Podarcis > Podarcis pityusensis. The sequence continues at coordinate 41,275,526 of NC_138039.1, read as the reverse complement.
TAGCAGAGGCTTACAAAACCTCCATTGATTTCCCAGATGAAACCCTCTCTTTCATCAAATCCCACCCTTTGATGGATTCCGCCGTTCCCTCCGTCATTGAGGAGCCTTGGTTTACAAAGACAAGGGTCAGGTAAGGAAGGAGGCCTTGTTGCGACACGAGGCTCAGCCGCTGCACATCTGAAACATAATACTATGCCAGCCACACCAGGCAGGACTTTGGGGAGATCAGGTTTTCCTACACGGGACTGATTAAGGCTTCATCTGTACTATACATTTAAAGCAGTGCCATGCCACAGTCACGGCTTCCTCAAAGAATCCCAGGAACTGTAGTTTGTTAAGGCTGCTGACAGTTGTTAGGATACCCCTGTCCCCCTTACAGAGCTGCTGTTTTCACAGTGGTTTAACAGTCAGTCCCTCTTCCCAGGGAACTCTGCGATTCGTAGATCTGTTGTTGAGGGTTTCCATGTGCCCTCTTATTTTTCCAGGACATGTCCTCTTTTTCACGGGTAGAATCATCACAGCGATCCATAGTTAAAAGTAAGGTAAAGGTAAAGGGACCCCTGACCATTAGGTCCAGTCGTGACCGACTCTGGGGTTGCGGCGCTCATCTCGCTTTATTGGCCAAGGGAGCCGGCATACAGCTTCCGGGTCATGTGGCCAGCATGACTAAGCTGCTTCTGGCCAACCAGAGCAGCACACGGAAACACCATTTACCTTCCCGCTGGAGCGGTACCTATTTATCTACTTGCACTTTGACGTGCTTTCGAACTGCTAGGTTAGCAGGAGCAGGGACCGAGCAAAGGGAGCTCACCCTGTTGCGGGGATTTGAACCGCCGACCTTCTGATTGGCAAGTCCTAAACTCTGTGGTTTAACCCACAGCGCCACCCGCATCCCTTATAGTTAAAAGTAGAAGTCTTCAAATGTGTCCTCTTTTTTGCTTTTCAAAATATGGCAACCCTACATCATGTTCCAGCCATTTTTGCCTCTGTCCCCATCACTGGTATGTGCCGCCCGCAAAAGCTTGCCCCAAAGGGGGAAGCTCTTCTCCTCTGATTTAAACAAGCAAATAACTACACACTTCTTTGGATCTAACCAGAGATTGTGCAGTATGGGAGATCTGGTTCTTGCAGGTGTCACAAAGAGCTTATGTGTGATAAGCAACCCATGGCTGGCCATGTGCAGGGCAGAGTGTACATGGCTGGCATAATGTGGTGCTCTGCTTTCCTGCCCCTGCGGCCAATGATGTGAAGCCTGGGGTTGCGGTGGGAGGGCAGGGAGATGCAAAATGCAATGTTATCAGACGTGGGATCTTTATCTTATTTACCGTTTCTTCTATATGGCTTTGTATTTCCAAACAAATAAAAATCTCAATGTGTTTTGCAACCCAGCTCCAAGCATCTGACATAACATTGCAAAATACAAAAAAAAAAAAAAAACACCCTTACAAATGAAGGTCAAATAATGGAGAATAGACATTTAAGATGGCATGATTAACAGGAAAACAAAATAAACATTGTTACAGAATTGGTTTTGTTAGATTTTCTATACAAAAATGCCATAAAATTCCATCAGAGAGCATCATTAGCAACTGAACAAAATAAGAGGCAGCTCTGCCCCTCCACTCCAGTAACCTCTCCCAAGTACATTCTTGAAAACGTTCCACATGCAAACCTCACTCTTAAGCATTCCCAGCAACAATGCAGATAACACAGCCAATCCCCAGCCAAATATTTGTTGCAAAGCAAACATCTGGTCTAGAAAAAATGCCTGGCAGCATTAAGCGTGATTTACACTCGGCTCTTCACCCACCTCCATCTAGGATGGTACAACATGCTATAAACAGCAACATAGCTTATCTTTCCTCCAAGGAGCTCGAGGTTCTCCCCCTCTTCATTTCATCCTCACAACCCTATGATGGAAGTTAGGTTGATTGACAGGGACCGGCCCAAGGTCTCCTAGTGAGCTTGCACCACACTGGCTCAAATTGCCCTGCAGAGTTTCTGAGTGAATCATTCCAACCGCAACCCATTGGCTTTGGTGGAGAAAGGAAACACAGTGCAACCCTCGATATACCTACTCATAGGCAAGTTCCACTGAGTTCAAGGATTGCCACATCAGCAAAGCACTTATTCTGGTCCCACTTGAACGGGTATCAGGTTTCTTGTCATTGACACACTAGCAAATTGGCCACCAAGCTGTGGGGGATGTCTATGGAAGCATGAGCTAGCATGAGTGGGATTTGATTACAGTTGCCAAAACCATAAATGGTTCTCCAAAACCACTTTGGAGAATGAGTCCGAGTCTTGGACTGTCACTCAGCTGTGTTTCCAGACAGTGACTATTCCGGTTGTTACTCAACTGTTCACAACACTTCGCTTGTTAAACATAGCATTCCTTCCCTCTCATTCCTTAGTGCAAGGATGGGGAGCCTTTGCCCCTCCAGATGTCCCAGGACTGCAACTCCCTACATTCCCAGCCACTGGGAGCTAAAAGCATCCCCCAAAGTGTTGATTGAAAACAGCATAAATAGAGATGAGTGTATAATTTGGTGTTGTTAACTGCTGCCTCCCCAGACTAGGCAAAAGCAGTGGTACTTCCGTATTCAGGACCTAGGAGGAACAAATTTTGGGGGTCTCTAATGGTGGAGGAATTATTATACAGGAGATCTTGGTCTTGACAGGTATCGGTTGACAGCGATCGCAGTGGACCACTCTGCCGGCCCATATCAAAACTACACAGTCATCTTCGTTGGCTCTGAAGCTGGAATGGTACTTAAAATCCTGGCAAAGACCAAACCTTCTTCTTTGAATGACAGCGTGTTACTGGAAGAGATTGATGCATACAATCATGCAAAGTAGGTATACTTTTACAAGAACTGCTTGGTGACATTGTACAGTGTCTGTCTCGTTTGAGTCACTTGCTGCTTTGCCACCTGATTTAAATGTGTTTCCCACCTCACCTCCTTGTCTGATGCTTTCCCAGCGCTTAGGGGAATGTTTATTTGAGCAACATCTGAAAATATTTGTATGCTTGCCTTGCATTCTAATTCCCTGTGCATGCCACTCTGAAGACAGAAAAAACTGCCCTATTCCTCGGTGTAGGAGCAGTCCCTTGTTTGCTGACGAACACACCCAAAACACATTGGTTGATACGTACTAGAATGAAAGAAAGAGTACGGGGTCCATCAGAACATTCAATCAGAAAACAATTGAGGGACAGTTTCCCTGTGGAAATTGTAGCGTTTGTCCAAATTGCGGTTGGTAATCATTCCAAGGGATAACAAGGAATATCAGAGCAAAGATTTTTATGTGGATAAAAGCCTTTTTTACTGGGCTTCTTATGGAGGAAGGGTAGGATATAAACATGGTACTGATGATAATAATGTATGTATGTAATACAAAATAAGTAATCTATATAGTGGCAAAGGGACGCAGGTGGTGCTGTGGGTTAAACCACAGAGCCTAGGGCTTGCCGATCAGAAGGTCGGCGGTTTGAATCCCCACGACAGGGTGAGCTCCCATTGTTCAGTCCCTGCTCCTGCCCACCTAGCAGTTTGAAAGCACAAAGTGCAAGTAGATAAATAGGTACCGCTCCGGCGGGACGGTAAACGGCGTTTCCGTGCGCTGCTCTGGTTCGCCAGAAGCGGCTTAGTCATTCTGGCCACATGACCCGGAAGCTGTACACCGGCTCCCTCAGCCAGTAAAGCGAAATGAGCGCTGCAACCCCAGAGTCGTCCGCAACTGGACCTAATGGTCAGGGGTCCCTTTACCCTTTGCCTTTATAGTGGCAAAGGACCCACCAGGCACCACCTTGCCATGGGCTCCCTCCATCCTGTATTAATTTAGGAATCTGTTCTAGCTTCATAAATCAGCAGTTTGCCATATTTTCTCTCCCACCCTTAATTCTATCGAGATCAACCCATATGTCTTCGTAAAAGCTCTGAGGAAATTGGGCTTTTCTTATTCCTGGCATGCAGCTTTTTCATAGATGGATGTAACCCACCTCATAGTAAATTCAGAAGTGATAAACTGGATTAAAGTTTAGCCAAGTTACGGGGAACCAGGCAGAGGGCCTTCTCAGTAGTGGCACCCGCCCTGTGGAACGCCCTCCCACCAGATGTCAAAGAGAAAAATAACTAGCAAACTTTTAGAAGACATCTAAAGGCAGTCCTGTTTAGGGAAGCTTTTAATGTTTAATAAGTTATTGTATTTTAGTGTTTTGTTGGAAGCCGCCCAAAGTGGCTGGGGAAACCCAGCCAGATGGGCGGGGTATAAATAAATTATTATTATTATTATTATTATTATTATTATTATTATTATATAAAGGGGGTCAAAAGAAATAACAGCGTGTAATTGTGTAATTGAACAGGTGTAATGGGGATGGTGAAGAGGACAAGAAGGTCATCTCCCTGCAACTGGACAAAGAGCACCATGCCTTATTTGTTGCATTCTCCAGCTGTGTCATTAGAATTCCACTCAGCCGTTGCGAGCGTCACGGGTCATGCAAAAAGTAAGCCCTCTCTGTCCAAACATGTCTATACAATGGAGTGCACCAAGGTTAGGAGGCAGTAAAAAAGGTTAATTTCCTCTCGCCGCAGGTCTTGCATTGCGTCTCGAGATCCTTACTGTGGCTGGCTGAACCACGGGACCTGCGGAAGAGTGAAATCAAGCATGTTGTAAGTAGCAGGATTTTTAATAAATAAACGGCATTGTGTTAGTCAACGCCAGCACCTTTAAATAGGTTTTAATATGCAGCATGGGTCAGGTGTTCTTGAAACAGAAAGTCATTGGTTGAGATGTGCAGAATGGACCTCATAAAATCATCTTAACTACCAACTGCTGTATTTTTTGCTCTATAAGACTCACTTTTTCCCTCCTAAAAAGTAAGGGGAAATGTGTGTGCATCTTATGGAGCGAATGCAGGCTGAGCAGCTATCCCAGGAGCCAGAACAGCAAGAGGGATTGCTGCTTTCACTGCGCAGTGATCCGTCTTGCTGTTCTGGCTTCTGAGATTCAGAATATTTTTTTTCTTGTTTTCCTTCTTCCAAAACTAGGTGCGTCTTGTGGTCTGGTGCGTCTTATAGAGCGAAAAATACGGTAGATTCTGGGCTCAATTTATAGAGGGGTTAATAATCTTGTGAAGCTTTAAACCATCTGGGACCAGGTTGTCTGAAGGGCTGTTTTCACCCATATGAACCAGCTGGACAAATAAAAGTTAACTTTGCTCTGTGGCCCATCATTAACTAATATCTGATCGGTTGGTACGAGATACAAGACCATCTCAGTGATGACAGCACAGTTGTGGACATTTCTCCCTGGGGAAGTCCCAGCATGGGATCAGGGTTGTGTGAGCGTAGGAACATTAGGAGAGACCTGCTAGATGAGACCAAAGGGTTACCAGTATCCCGTTTGACATAGAAGCCAACCTAATGTCTCTGGAAGCAGGACATGAGTGGCAGGGTGGTGGCAATAGACCTCACATTACAATAACCCAGCAAGTGATAATTCACAGGCATACTGACTCTGAATCTGGACATGATATTTGTCCAACATGGCCTACATTTCCACTCCCCAATACAGTGATCAGAGGAGCTAGTAAAAGTATAAAAGGTTTTCTGGTGCCTTGTTGCCAGGGAAAACAGGGCAGGGAACTATGGGTCAGATTGTGTTGGACAGCTCTGTCGTTAGATAATTTGGGAGGCATAGTGTTAAGTTCTCCTGAGCAAGACCCTTTGGGATGAATAGAAGTAGGCAAACTCGGCCCTCCGGATGTTTTGGGACTACAACTCCCATCATCCCTAGCTAACAGGACCAGTGGTCAGGGATGATGGGAATTGTAGTCCCATACATCTGGAGGGCCGAGTTTGCCTATGCCTGTCGTAAGCAGATACAACACCACGTGGTCGTAGTAATCTCTGCTTCCCGTTCATTTCACTGGGGCCTGTGTAGGAAATCTTCCCTGTGGGTTGGGTATTATTTGGCCGTGGCTATTTAACCCGCTTGAAGTTGCAAGGATTATTGTGAAGAAGGCATAGCCATTAAATGGTTGAGATTCCAAGCAGAGGTTGCTGAAGACAAAATCTCTTCCCTTCATTGTATATCCAGCGCCCAGCTCACCTTAGCAGCAGACTTTCTCAACCTGTGGGCCCCCGGATGTTGTTGGACTACAACTCCCATCACCCCTAGCTAGCAAGGCCAGAGCTCAGGGATGATGGGAGTTGTAGTCCAACAACATCTGGGGACCCACAGGTTGAGAACTGCTGCTTAGCAAATGCTGAATGAACATGTTTTGCGGCTTTTGTGTTTCTTTTGAGAATGACGGTGGCCATCGGTTTCTTCCCCAACTAATGCTGTTAATTGCAGGTTATCTTTGTTTGTTTCATACAACCACAGCGTTGGAGGATATGAGCAAGATGTGGAATATGGCAACACCGCACAACTCGGGGATTGCCACGGTAAGCACAAGTCCCAGGGCCAACTTGAAAATGTGGCATGGTTTGGTTTGCGGGCCACACTCTTGTCGGTGTGGATGTCACAAAAAAATGGCACAGAGCACCCCGCCCCCATGTAAACCATTTAGCACAAACCTAAGCCACTTGATCTTGGGTGGTGGAACCCCCCCCCTTGGCCATTTTTCTCCCAGCCTTCATGTATTGTTCATGAAGGTCTAGATGTCAACTTATTAAAACAGGTATTCCCCTCCCCTTTTCCTTTTTTTTTCTTCCTTTTGGGTGAACCTATTGTGTTTTGTTTTCTGATTTTCAGCTTTGGAAATCTATTTTGCTTTTCCTTTCGGTTACTTTTCACTGATTACGTGTTCCTTTAATTCTTTTAGAAATTTTGCCTACTACAACTACACCAGATTACAAAATATTTGGCGATCCAACATCTGGTTAGTTTTTTTCAATCATTTTTTTCTCCTCCCCCCCCAGTTAATGGAACTTTTCTTTCCTTCAGTTCAGCATTTTCAGACAGCCTCGTCCCCCTTTTCTTTTTTACTTTTCTTTTCCTCCTCCCTTTTTCTTTCCTTTGGTGCAGTTGGCAAGACCTCCATATTTTTTGCTTTTCTGCTTTTACTCATCTCTCTTCTGATGGTCAAGGAACAGCCAAGACTTTCTCTCACTTAACACTTTCCACCTTGTGTATCTGCATGCTTAAGAGCTCATTGTTAATTGAGACACATCTTTTATTAAGTGAAAGAGCCTGATTAACATAGATGACATTCTCACTGCACGAAATGCCCGCTAAGCTTCTACTCTTTCCCCCTCCACTCAACCATGTCTTCATGAACGCTACCCTAGCAGTTAGATGCCTGGTCCACTTCATCTCCTCCCTTTCCTCCTCCTCCTGTGTCGTCCCGGCTATTTATAAAAAGCAAATGCACATTTCCCCCCCTGAAATGTGTATTTCTGAAATGTTGGAAATGTGTTGATATCTTCAAAGGTTTTCAGAAATGCATTTGTGCTAATAGCATCATATCCACTAATAGGTGGCATTTAGCATCAGATCGCTTCAAGTTTTATGTGCTTCTTCCAGAAAAATTACAGAGCAAATGAGGGGATGGCTTTGCCTTTAATAAGCTGTTGGTAAGAGTGAGAAGGATGGGGGGTTTTTCCCCCCTCCCACTCGCTTGCATCACAGGACTTGTCTTTGTGCTTCCTTTACAGAGGAAACCCAACCATTCTCCAAACAACAGGCAAACTTACAATAGGCTTTTCATGTCTGCAATACTATTTCAATTGCCTACATATGGCTTTTCCCCCTCCTAAACTCTGATCCCTCAGCTCTCATGCGGCAAGAGAAATTATACAATAGCTTTCCAAGAGGTGTCTTGGTTTAGGTACTGAAACATAGAGTTCAGTTCCAAAAATCGGTGGTCTGGGATTTTGTGTGCCGTTACTGAAATCTCAGCATCTTACCTGAATAGGAAAAGTAACAACAGTAAGGAAAGTGGTTGTAATATACCGCACAGTTAGATATGCAAACTTAGAATTAAAAACTGAATAATAATAAAAAGAATTTCCTTGCCTGGATCATTAGGAAAGGGATCAAAGATAAAACTGCTAATATTACAATGCCTTTTGCACATTGTAATTTACTATGGTGTGGTCACAGTTTAATAATAATAATAATAATAATAATAATAATAATAATAATAATTTATTATTTATACCCCGCCCATCTGGCTGGGTTTCCCCAGCTACTCTGGGCGGCTTCCAACAGAACACTAAAATACAATAACCTATTAAACATTAAAAGCTTTCCTAAACAGGGCTGCCTTCAGATGTTTGGCAGTTATTTTCCCTTTGACATCTGGTGGGAGGGCGTTCCACAGGGCGGGTGCCACTACCTAGAAGGCCCTCTGCCTGGTTCCCTGTAACTTGGCTTCTCGTAGCAAGGGAACCACCAGAAGGCCCTCGGCGCTGGACCTCAGTGTCTGGGCAGAACGATGGGGATGGAGACGCTCCTTCAGGTATACTGGATTGAGGCCATTTAGGGATTTTAAGGTTTTGGTTCAGTTCTGGTTGCCACACCTCAGGAAGGATATTGTAGAGCTGGAAAAGGTGCAGCCCAGATTATCATTTGGGGGCTGAAAGAAAGGTTGCAGCTTACACTGAGTGAGAGGGGTAATATGACCAGACTATGGAGAAAATGTAGAAGGGGAAGTTTTTCTTCCGCTCTCAAAATATTATAATATATGTGTTATACATTAATAATAAAGTCAATATTTTAATGGAGACCACTTTGAGGTATGCATAGAGCGATATATGTAAAACTATGACAAATAAATACTAGAACTCAAGACCATCCAATGGTGTGGTAGAATATTCAGAACATTTCTTCACACCGCATCTTGAGCAGCTCTAAGAGCAATCTTGCCATCTTGGGCAGCTCTAAGAGCAAATTTGACAAATCCATGGAGGCTGAGAGGATTAATGGCTACTAATCATAATGGCTATATTGTATGGATTAGAGGCAATACATCTCTGAATAGAAGTTGTTGGAGGACACAAGTGGTAGAGGAACAGCACTTTTCCTACTTTGGCTTCTCATAGACATCTGGTTGGCCACTATGGGAACAGTGTTTGGTCTGATCCAGGAGGGACTCTTACTTTTTAGTCCAACATTCAGTTTCCCACCAAGGTTAGCTAGCTGCCCACTGTCTCTGTATGTGGAGGTATTATGTATTATCATCATCATTAGCTCTTATACCTGATATAGCTGAGTTGTGGTTTGTCTGTCCACCTGTCTGTCTGTCCACTCGCTATGCATTCAGACACCTCTTGAGATATCGCTGCCAAACTTAACACCTTAATGATTCCCAAGATAGAGGAGCTGGTTTCCCATCTGTGTTTGGCTACTGTTGTGACACCGCTATACATCAAGATGCTGGACTGCAACATTTTGGACGCCTCTTAAGATAGGGTCACCAGATTTTGCATGATGGTGCCTGAGATGCAAAGAGCAGTTGCAGGACTGTTTGCAAAAGAGCTTTCAAACAGCCCTGCACTGTGCTTTGACTGTGTGTTCTTGTCCCCAGAAGGAGAAGAGACTTAGCATTGCCTTGCTGTTCCCAACTATGTTGGACTTTAAAAGCCTTAATTAGCACAACTCCCAAGGCCAGATTCTGGTTTATCGTTGCCTGGGTTGGGGCAGGGAAGGGCACACACAGCCCTAGAAACTGACAGAGTGCATTACCCATTTATAATCTCAGTATTAATAAATAATAATAATAATAATAATAGTAATAATAATAATTTGTTTCTGAGAATTCTCAAGCAAGACCGGGCCCTTACAATTGGTGGGTTATATAGGTTTGAAGGGTTGTTGCCATGTCTGTTCACGATGCATTTGGACTTAAGACCTTGTAACCAAATTATGCAACTTGCTTTTGATAATTTAAGGTTGGGGCAAAAGGCAGGACAAGCCTTGCAGGGAGTTGGAACCAGATGATCACCAGAGTCCCCTTCCAACTCTACAATTCTGTGATTTGAAAGGTTCCTGGGAGCAGGGGTCTTGTCCATGTTTGGATACAATGGGACACCATTTTGAATCAAGATGGCAGACTGAACCTTTCAGAGCTGCGCCAGTGCTTTGGTTTCCCAGAACTCCTGAGCAGCACAGGAGGGAAATGATCAAGGAGGCAGGTGTCAGAATATGAACCTAAGAAGAGTGTGCTGGATCAGACCAGTGGCCAACCAAGGTGTTTGTGGCAAACCTGCAAGCAGAGCCCAAGCACACTTTCCCCTCCTGCAGTTTACAGCAACTGATAATCGGAAGTATTACTGCATCCAGCTGTGAAGTCAAGCATAGCTAGTAGCCATTGATAACCTAATCATGAACTCATTTAATCCTCTTTTAAAGCCATCCAAGTTGGAAGAAATCTCTGTCTCCTGTGGGAGGGAGTTCCACAGTTTAACTTTGTGCTGCGTGAAGTAGTACAGTGGTACCTCGGGTTAAGTACTTAATTCATTCTGGAGGTCTGTTCTTAGCCTGAAACTGTTCTTAACCTGAAGCACCACTTTAGCTAATGGGGCCTCCTGCTGCTGCTGCGCCGCCGGAGCACGATTTCTGTTCTCATCCTGAAGCAAAGTTCTTAACCCGAGGTACTATTTCTGGGTTAGCGGAGTCTGTAACCTGAAGCGTATGTAACCCGAGGTACCACTGTACTTTCTTTTATCTGTTCCCAATAGAAGTTTTGAAGCCCTGTTTTCAACAGGGGCATCAGTTCCCTTCTGGTGGTGGTTTGTTGTTGTTTTTTAAGCATTTCCATCCCAAATTCCTCCTAAATGGTTAGACTGCTGCTTTTTTCTTTAATTCAAAAGGCAAAATTCCACGTTGGACTTCAATGAGAGCACAATCCAGTACAGAGTACGCTCCTCTGATGTTTCCTTAATTCTATCTGCCAATTACAATTTTTTGCCACATGCTTTTTAATGCTTCTGGAAGTTTGACAGCAGACGATTCTTTGATGCTATTTGCACTTCTGTAATGAAACAAGAATGGTGTTTGATGGATTTTGTTTGTCCAAGAACTAATTCTGGTGGGGAGGGAGGAAAGTCGCAGTTCCCTTGTGTGAAAAATATGCCCTTTCTGCCTGTGCATGAATGGATGAAAAAAAAATTAGGTTTACTTTTAAATGTTGACGTGATGCACTTGATTCCACACTGTCGATTAATAGGGATTTGTAAGTCACATTCACCCAAAGCTTTCCACTGCAGATATGCACAGGAGGCTTAGAAATTGACACCACCCCTGATGTCAACATGAATTGTGGCATATGAGCTATAGAATGCCATGAATTCCAGGTTTTGCTTTTGTCCAGTTATATCAAGCTCCTGGCCCTCATGATTACAGACCTGATTTCCTGAAAGCTTCCTTGCCGTTTCTGATAAAGGCTCACACCCATTCCTATGAATCCACCATAGCTATACAGTAGCTGTTATTGCTGTAGCTCAAGGCACAATCCTTTTTTCCTTTTCCTTTTTACAAGTGAGATTGAGACATCCAAAACACCCACACCTGCCATATTCTTCCCAAGGCCCATTAGAAGAGGCCCTGTTGGCACTGCAAGAGGCTGGACCTCATTGATGCCATAACACTAAATGTTACACACTCTAGAAGGTCTGGGAGGAGATCTCAGTGAGACCTTTGCTCAGTCAGCATGACTCTTAAGTCTGTGAGCTCCTTACCTCTCTATACATATATTGTTTCTAGTCAAAATGTCTTAAACACACACACAGAGAGAAGTATGGGAAATAAAGTCGCAATAAAAGTATTACAAGCGTTCTGTACTGTCTTGTCTCAATTCTGCACCCAGAGGATTGTGTGCATAGTATATAAGAATAAGAATAATAAATTTTTATTTATATCCCGCCCTCCCCAGCCGAGGCTGGGCTCAGGGTGGCTAAAAACAATAAAATAATACAACATTCTAAAATCATTTCATTAAAAAATTACTTCAAATCAAATTGATGGGAACCATTGGGCTAGAGTTCTGTGAAGAATTACCAAAGGAGGGAGTCAGGCTGTGCTGTGGCCAAAGGCTTGGTGGAACAGCTGTGTCTTGCAGGCCCTGTGGAAAGCTGTCAAGTCCCGCAGGGCTCTAGTCTCTTGTGACAGAGCGTTCCACCAGATCGGAGCCACAGCCAAAAAAGCCCTGGCTCTAACCGCCCTGTGGCCTGGGACCTCCAAGATGTTTTTGTTTGAAGATCGTAAGTTCCTCTGTGGGACATACCAGGAGAGGCGGTCCCATAGGTACGAGGGTCCTAGGCCATATAGGGCTTTAAAGGTTAAAACCAGCACCTTAAACCTGATCCTGTACCCCACCGGGAGCCAGTGCAGCTGGTCTAGCACCGGGTGAATGTGATCTCGCAGCGAGGACCCCGTAAGGAGTCTCGCTGCGGCATTCTGCACCCGCTGGAGTTTCTGGGTCAGTCTCAAGGGCAGCCCATATAAATCTATGCAGAGCTTTGTTTTGTGAAATTGATTCCACCAGCAGGATGCAAAGCAAGACACTCAGTTTACAATGAATCCCCTCATCATAAATGTGTTAGGGAAAGGGGATTAGCTCTTCAAATGCCTTTTCTGTGGTGGCTCCCCAAATGTGGAATGCTCTCCCCCCAGGGAAGCTTGCCTGGTGCCTTCGTTACATATCTTTAGGCGCCAGGCAAAAAATTCCTTTTTACCCAGGCATTTGGCTAATGAAACAATCGATGACCTTTTAAACTTGGGGGGGCAGGGGGAGGTTATGATTTTATTTTTTATTATGTTACATGTTTTTATACTGTAACCTGTCCTGTGATCTTCGGATGAAAAGCAGTATATAAATGTGATAATAATAAATTGACAGGAAATATATCAGAAACCCAGTCTGACATAGAATAAGGCAGCTTCCTCCATTCCTAAAGTCTGCTTCCCACCCCCCCTCCATTTTCCATCTTCCTTACTGATTTTATTTAAGCACCACAGTCATTGAATAATGGCAATAATTCGCAATACATTTCCTGTCCCTGACTTTAAATCTGATTTTAAAGAGCAAGTCACAGTATAATGCTGTTGTTCCCCGTGCAACTCCTATTAAGCCTGTTTTCCAAATACAATTTAGCAGTCATCGTGCAAAGTCACTAACTGTTGAGGGTTTCATATAAAAAAAGAAACACACACACACCGTAGAGTGGGGGGCAGGAACCTGACTGCAATGCACATTAATAAAAGCAAAATCTGTTTGCCACCACAGACATGGCGTTACCCTCAACTTCTGTTACCACAGTGGAAAGTATCCCCGTTTTCTCACCCAAAGTGATTGGTTCCTGGAAACCTAAAGTGACTGGCTCCCGGAAATTTGTAGCCCAAGATGACCCAAACACCTCTGATTTCTCTGATTCATTATCAGGGGTCCCGAAGGGTAAGGCCTAACCAGGGGTTTTATAACGGTTGAAAGGAAACCTGATAGCTTCAGCAGTTTCAAATTCAAACGCTTGTTCTTATCAAAATGTGCATGCAATATCAGCCTGTGTATGTAATAAAAAGGTGCAATCGTGTTGCCTCTCTCTTTTGGGCCAAGAGAGCAGGGAGGAGGGGGGATTTGGGAGACAAGATGAGCAGCAACACAGAGTTTGCATCACTGTTCAACAAACACCTGCTCATCCTGTTATTCTCCCCCCCCCCCGTCAAATTTTGTTTTGCATACGCATTTAATGCATGCTCAACAGCGCACGTCAGCTGAGCATCAAATCCCATTGAGTTCAATGGAGCTTACTCCCGGAAAAGCATCCTCTTGCACCACACTGCCTTTTGTGTACTTTGTTATGGGTCTGCGATATTCCTTCTGGCTGGCCCACAATGTCAAAGTTTTACTCTCTCGCATAAGGCTCGCCGCAGCATAGCTTTGCAAAAAGCCTTTGCACGGAGTAACCGCATCAATCCACCACAGCAGAAACGAGATCATTCTGGCTTTTAACAAAAGACTCTCAAAAACTCTTGCAGCACCAGCTTCCTCCCAATTGCTGCATCCTTTATCAGCGCTAAGGTGTCTTTCTGTGAGATACACCTCAAAACTGTGGGAGTTTGAGTTTCCTAAATCTCTCCCGCTAAGAACAACTCCACATGTTAACATCATCACAAACAGTGGGTTAATCGCCATGTAAGAAGAATCATGTATTCCATAAAGGGCAGTGTGGTGCTGCCTGGTTGACCGTAGGTACATAGATCAGGCAGCCGGTGTATATACTGTGACTGTTTGATCTGTGTATCCATGAGGAAGTTGGGGAGGGGAAAATCCCTGCAAATAGCAGCTTCTGCATTATGAGGTGTCAGTTGGACACAGATTGGAGAGGCCTCCATTCAAAGCACGCTGGACTATTGAGTCCTTTGAGTGATGCTCTCTCTCTCTCTCTCTGCCTAATCCAGCACATAGGATTGTTGTGAAGATAAAAATGGAATAGCCCATTTCATCCTCACAACTGAAAAATAAATGAGAGAGAGTGGGGGGGCTTCACGTCTGAACAGGCCCCTTATCTTCTCATTCAAACTGGCTCGTCCTCTGTTATCTGGATACCCAAACTGGACACCTCTTAGTAAATGGCACATATCTGCATGATTCTGTCTTTTCTTTTCTCAAAAAAAGAAAAAATAAGTCGTAAGTTCTCAAGCAAACCTTTCACATTCAAGTATTCAGCGAAACGTATCAGGTTTCCTTTTGGCCATTGTGGCAGCGCATTCGTAATTTGCTTCAGGTGTTTCTTATCGCTTGGTTGTCCTTTAAAACGAGTCTGCTTTTGCCAGGATTTGCTCACGCGCTCTCTCAGTCACGCTCGGTAGTGTTTTCTGTAGTAAGCCTTTCTCAGCCTTTCCCCTCCTTTTCCCTCTTCTGCACAATGCCATTAAAACCAATAACCCTGAACCTTTCAACTCTCTTCAAAGGCCTTGCCTCTTAACACACACACAAACCACACGTAACACTCTTCTTTGTTTTAACTTTCCCACTGTGCCGAATAACACAATTAGGTGCATTCTGCCAAACTAACATTTTCTTAACGGTGCAATGTCTGTGGTTGCTTTAAATAAAAACAAAAACCTGCAAGCTCTGATATTAACGTGCGAGTTTGATTTTTTCCCTTTTTTAATACTATTGTTTGATCTTCTAGTACAAAATTTAATGCATTCTATAGTATGAAAACTACTAATACCTCTCATTAGCTGGATGGTTTTTAAATGATGCTCTGTTCCAAAAGTTCATTACTCACTGAAGTCTAGGCCTTAAAATGCGTGGGTAATCTTGACTTCTTTTTTTAAGCTGCAGAGAATACCACTTCCAAAATAGCAAAGTGAGAAAGCTTTTGGAGGGGGGTAAAAATATTAGCATAGTTCTAACAATGCAAATCTGCACATTATAGAGTTTTGCACAATATTTGCATAATCCTATCTCACTTTTGATTCTGATTCATGAGTCGGGCAGGAAATTGAAAGAGAAATCCTTCCACGAGTTATTAATTGCAGCTTGGCAGTGTAGCACCTTCTAACCTCAATTTTCTAGCAGAAATCGTTAATGTTAATACCACACCAGCTACTATTTGTGAGTCTTAAAAGGATATTTCAGGACAGAGTGTGTGCATTTGGATTGGCAGAGTGTAGCAATGCTACTCATATAGTCCAGTTCTCCAGATTAATAGACACAGAGGTGCAGGTCAGAGATTGCCAGCCTGTCAAGGGAAGTCTCCTTATGCTTGTGATGGCATCTAGAACTGACAGCCATTAAAGGCAGCCATGGAAAGAGAGCCTTCCTTCTAGCCTTCCTGGCCTGCAGAGAGATAGATCTGCTGTCTGCTTACCCCCATAGCTATGATTTGCTTCCATTTGCAAAAGAAAATGACCTCTCCAAACTGGTAGCATTCCCTTTTCTCTCTTGTGGTGGCTCTTCTTGCCTGCAGTTGGGAAGGCAGCGTAGCAGAGAGGTTGGCTATTTTCTCAGTCATTTAGGAATTGTTAACTCTGCTGTGTAACAATAAGCCACCCTGTGAGGTTTTTTTTAAAGCTTATTGTTCATTGTTTTGTCTTATTAACTGAACAGTGGTTTAAAATATCTTCTTATACTCTGCCTTGAGATCAATTTGATAGAGGGCAGGTCGTGAATACTTTCATAAATAAAATAAAAACCAGCTGCCAGACAGAACAAGGAAGGCAAACAGCTGCTGATATTGTAGTTTCCTTGGTTTCTGGAGCAAGGAAAAGCATGGCACTGCTATAAGGACGAGTAGGCAACATCAGTGCACTCTCTCCTATCAGAAGTATAGATAGACCTAAGTAAGAGCTTGACCAGGTCTCTGCAGGTGCCTGTAATAGCTATAAGATCCAGACCAGAGGTGGGGACCATGTGGCCCTCCAGATGTTGAACTACAACTCCCATCATTCCTGTTTGTTGGCCATGCTGGCTGGGGCTGATGATAGTTGGGAGTCCAACAACATCTGGAGGGCCCCTGAACCCAAGAGCCAAGTGGGCATCAGGGAGGGGTGCAACTGTAGAACAATACCCCTATTAAGAGGGCAACGTGAACTGGTCAGCATGGTTCCTCCAACAGCCATGCCCTGCTTGATGCTTGTGGTCAGCTTTGATAAGTTAGCTAAGAGCAAGAGGCCCAGAAAGGATGAGTGGAAAGACCAAACTGCAGCACAGTGCTACAGCAAGCCCATGCGATCATTTCACATCCTTCTGATCAGACAGCCCAGCATAATGGCACGGCAGCCTCCTGAGCCAGCAGAAATATTTATCTGGGCACAGGGGGCAAAGAATGAAGGGCAAAATCTCCAAAATTGGAGGGGGGCTGTATCAGTGTTGTGGGGTTGCTCCACCAAACTGTAACTCCACCAAACTGGACAACTGGAGCGCTTTCATTGGATTGAAATGATGGACAAATGGATTAGACATCCATATTATCGCAGAGATGTTGCATATTAATGTATATGCATGATGCTGGTGGTGTAAATTGGGGAAAATATAACACATCAAATGTAGGATAAATTATGGTGGAGACCAACTCTAAACATGTTCAGATTTCAGTGAGGACTGTTTCATACATGGGGTGCAATCATGCCAATTTCAAGCAATTTCAGGTTAGGATTAGGGGTTAAGGTTAGGGTTAATGTTAATGTTAATGTTAATGTGAGAGTTATGAACGTGCTTCAACTTTCTCCCATTAAAATAAATAGAAATTGTGCTGGATTGTGCCCGCTATGTTTTTAGTCTCCACCTGAATTAGATACATCAGAAACCACTTAGCACTTAAAAACATCTGTTGGTATATGTATATATACACCACTAATGACTCCCTGAGGAGGATATCCATGTCAGAAGACTTGTGATTCCTACCCCTACTGTGCAAATCTCTCTCTCTCTCAAGTGCAGTGGTGCTAGGTTTCTGTTATGTCTGGTTAGTACTGCAGCTTAAGATAAGCAAGCTTTGTTTTACGGTCATGCAGAATAAAACACGCTCTAATCTCTCCATACCACATGTGTTTGTTGTAGGTGTCAGGTGGGAAGTCCAGTCAGGAGATTCTAACCAAATGGTGCACATGAATGTCCTGATTACATGCGTCTTTGCTGCCTTTCTGCTGGGAGCCTTTATTGCAGGCGTGGCTGTTTACTGTTACCGGGATATGTTTGTGAGAAAGTCCAGGAAGATACACAAAGACGCAGAGTCAGCTCAGTCCTGTACGGACTCGAGCGGGAGTTTCGCCAAGCTGAACGGCCTCTTCGATAGCCCAGTCAAGGAGTATCAACAGAATATCGATTCTCCCAAGCTGTATTCAAACTTGTTAACAAGCAGAAAAGAGATGCCACCAACCGCCGACACAAAGTCCATGATGATGGTGGACCATAGAGGCCAGCCGCCAGAACTGGCAGCTCTTCCAACACCAGAATCCACGCCGGTGCTGCAGCAAAAGACTTTGCAGTCTATGAAAAGTCAGATGGACAAAGCGCAGAACAACCTCAGTGCTTCTAGAAAAGAAACTCCTCTGAAGAGCCCTCAGTTTTTCCCGTCCAGTCCTCCACCTCATTCTCCTCTAAGTCACGGACACATCCCCAGCGCTATTGTTCTTCCAAACGCCACCCACGACTACAACATGTCCTTCTCAAATTCCAACGCACACAAAGCAGACAAGAAGATACAGAACATGGACCACCCGCACACAAAGTCATCGGGCAAGAGAGACCACAGGAGGTCTGTGGATTCCAGGAACACCTTGAACGATTTCCTGAAACATTTGAACGAAATGCCTAGCAACCCCAAAGCCATTATGGGAGACCTCCAGGTGGCTCACCAAACTTTAATGCTGGATCCCATGGGAAACATGACTGAGATCCCGCCTAAAGTTCCCAACAGGGAAGCCTCTTTGTATTCTCCTCCATCCACCCTTCCGCGAAACAGTCCGACGAAACGGGTGGACGTCCCTACCACGCCGGCAGTACCCATGACCTCTTTGGAAAGACAGAGGGGCTACCACAAAAATTCATCGCAGCGGCATTCTATATCAGCCCTCCCTAAAAACTTAAACTCGCCCAATGGCGTGCTGCTGTCGCGGCAGCCTAGTATTAACCGCGGGGGATACATACCTCCCGGAGGAGGCTCAAAGATGGACTACATGCAAGGGGCACCAGTGAGTGTCCATCTACAGCCTTCCTTGTCTAGGCAAAGCAGTTACACGAGCAATGGAACGCTCCCTCGGACAGGGATAAAGAGGACGCCCTCCCTCAAACCAGACGTGCCGCCCAAACCCTCGTTCGCTCCCCAGACGCCTTCAGTCAGACCACTGAACAAATACAGCTACTGAGACTTGCGTATTCTGTCAAGAGGTGTGGGATGATGTTGCAGGACAGACAATAAGACAGTGACTCGCTTGTCATGAGAAACACACACACACACGGAGAGAGAGAGAATGAACAAGCCGCCAAAGAACCTGTTCTTACTCCAGCAACATCTGGGCTTTTGCCACACACCTGGCTTAAAGCAAGGCTCAGCTTGCTCAACAGATTATAACAAAGGAAGGTGCTGGCCCTTCACATTTCTTTTGTTTGGAGCAGAGGAGACATGTAGCACAATGGGAGGGGGAACTACCTGAGCAAAAGTACTTGGGGAGGAAAGGGGGAGGGGAAAAAGATCTGCAAGCAAAAATACTTGAAGATAATAATAATAATAATAATAACGATAACAATAAAATGGGGTTCATTTTTAGACTGCCATAATGTGTAGTCTTCCCATGAAATGTGAACATTTTAATATGTATGCATTTGCCTTGCCTCTTGCACAAATGTCAGCAAATGATAATGTCTCAACAAGTATGTTGGTTAATAAGCAACTTGCTGAACTTTGGTCTCTAGTCCAACTGTAGCATTTTTCTTTTCCTCCAAAGGATGACATTTTTGTTTATGATGAGAATAAAGGTGTTTGTGTGTGAGGGTGTGAGGGTGTGTGTGCGCACAAAGCTAGGAGGTATTCAATCTCATTGCATCTTTTAAGTTACAGAAACGTTTACATTTGAGTTTGACTAAACAGACAGATGGCTCTGGTTCAGATTATTTTGGATTGCATGAGGTGTACAGCAGATCTCATGTGGGAAGCTTTGTGCTGTCGGATTTCTGCCCTGGGCAGAACTAGTTACTATGTGAAATGGTGCAAATGTGCTCATTCTAAATTATGCTGCTATAGAGTCAGATGTCTAAATTCCAAGTGTAGCATTAATAGAGGTCCACGGCAGTAGGGATGGTTAGATCAGTCCATTTTGGTTTCTCCTTTTTCTGATATTCAGTTTGCCCAATTTCTGCAGCAGTTTGGAAATTTTTACTTCAGAGAAATGCAAATTCCAAAGGGCTTGCATGGTGCTTTGGGAAGCACAAATTAAGGTAGGTTAACATGAAAATGTGAACCAAATTGATTCTCCCCCATCTCCAGTGCTCAGCTGGTCTTTCAGTCCACCTGACTTCCCAACCTGAATGCAAACTTTAGAACTTCTAAGTGTTCTTCATCCAGAACAAAGTTTCCATTATGGTCAGACTCCCTGGTTCAAAAAGCAGTTCATTTGTTTGTTTTTAAACACCGCCTTCCCCCAAACCGAGACAAAATAAAGAAAGGCAGGGGGAATGAGAAGGGCAACGAAAGGGGGAAACGCGACATTCCCAAGTAGAAAAGACCCTAAGAGAAAAAAGGAAATATTTTCCAGATGCAAAGAAGTGCTTCATTGGCCCCCAACAAGCCAGGGCTGTTCATGTACCCACCTGGTACAAGGAATTGAGGAGCAAACCTATGGCTTGTATATTTGCTCAGCCCAATGTGGGATAAGAGGAACTACTGCTCCCTGCATCCATGGCAAGTGCTTACACCAGCCTCTCCTACGCTGGTGTCCTCTGGATGTTTTGGAGGACAACACAGCCGTGCTGGCTGGGGCTGATGGGACTTGCAGACCAGAACATCTGGAGAGCACCAGGTGGAGGAAGGCTGGTTTACACCATCATAGCGTGGCCCTCCTCACTCTGAGATGTTTACGTGTGAGGCATATGTGAGCCATGTCCCTTTTCTACAAAAGAAAAGACAGAAGAGAAATGTGGAATAAGATGTTCACATTATTAATATTATTTTCTAGCCCTTTCCAACAGAAATGAAGATACATCAGTAAGGCTTGGCAGGATCCGCCCAAGAAAAATTTGACAGTAGTGCAATCAATTTGTTTAGCTTGTGGTTTCTCCATAGTCATGCCGGTAATGACAATATTCTGTAAATATTCTGTGTGTTTACCTGGATCTGTGCATTTTGTGCCTTATTCATGAAAATGATTTTCTTTCCTTTTTTTAAAGAAAACCCTACACTAAACCCCTGTCAAGTGTTCTTGGTAACAGCACATCACAATTCCCCACATGCCAGCTGTAAGTTCTCTCAACAGTATCCGAAAAGATGAAAGAAAGAGGGGGGGGGATATCCCCACAAGAACAATTAATTAACAATGAAAAGGCAGCCTCTAAGCTGAGGAGACAGCAGCATTAAATCAACCTTTTTCGCGCTAAACATCCCACCCCTAACTAGCTTAAGGATCAAACAGTTATAATGTGAAATCATATGAGGTTTCTGGGGTAATGGAACACCTGCTAAAGCTGAGCACGCTTCTTACTGGGCTGCTATGGTACGTGTTTGCAGCTGATGTTCATCACAGATGGTGATCTTAGCTTGCAAATGATGCCCTAGTACTTGCTTGCTGAACGTTGCCATCAGCGTATAGCCCACACAGGGGGGATAGTCGTGAGCTGATAGGACAAGTACCTTCCATCCAAAACACTGGCTTCTATTTCATGTTAAGGGGGGAAAGAAAAGATCTCCGTCTCTCTCTGTCTCAAATAAAAGGGAACCTTGTTCCTTAATATATAGAATTATTCTCCCTTTTCCATTTTGTATGTTGACCATTGAAGACCTTTACTTCCCCCTCCAAAAATACTTAGGATCGTTTTCCCCCCACCTAAAAATATTTTCACTCTTGCAACTAATAATTTTAAAATGAGAATCAAATGACAAAAAAAAAGAATTGACTTCACTTTACAAATAGTAATGAATAATACATACTTGTGTGAAACGGAAACATAAATGTTATGTGAACCCAAATAACTTTCTGTAACATTGTGCTGCCTTGTTAGATGGTAATGTGAGTTCGCTCAGTATTTATGTTGAAATCTTTTTAACATTCAACATAGTCTTTATTCTGTTAATTTATAATTTTTGTTGGGCTTTGGGTTGGGGTTTGTTTTTTTTAATTAAAAAATAAATAAAAAACATGCTTTATCCATTTGTGCAAAGGTAAATGCAGATTGTATCTTTTTTAATGGTACAGCTTATAAAAGTAACCCTAAAAAAAATGAAAGCTGCTCTATATGGTCTATAGAGTACTTTAACATGTATAGATATCTTGTAAACTTGTATTGTGGATGTGTAAATAATACGTCCTTTTGGGTTTTTAACACCGCATGTAAAGTCAAAATAAACTATTCAAAAGTAGCAAGCATCTCACTTGATTATACGTTTAAAAGCAGTGAGCATAACCCAATCCCTATGCTAAGCTTTTGGGAATGAATGGGAAACTGCACATAGGTAGCTGCAGCCCATTGCCAATGCCCTCTGGTCAGGACCCATCTACTGAAGCAAGTAAAGCCATCCATGCTGGGAGGAGGAGTTCATTTCATACAACATAGCACCTGCCATCTCCAAGAACCCACTGAATTGGTGGCATTACGTCTTTTAATGCAGCTTGCTGTTATTTTCCTAGGACTTACACATACAACCTACACATGCTAATCTTTTAACCCTGTTTCTGAAGTTTCAAGATGGGCAACTGCATTTACCTCTGTGTCTTTTCACTGTTCATACCTGATGCATAGAATAGGCAGGGATACTGGGCATATTATGACACCCTGGCCCAATGGTCCTCCAGATTACAGGCATTGATCCATACTTGGCCCGTGGCATCCTTGGGCAGCTGCTGGAGCCACATCACCCTGACAGTGTGTGTGCCAGCCCTCATTGTCACCACCAATATCGAGTCCCAGCTGCCATTTTGTTTTCCCCTCAATGCGCCAAAATAAACATGCTGTGTGGATCATCATGGGAATGATGAATGACAGCTGGCATCTTCTTACAGTTAAAGAAAACAGCCTACCACTCTGCTATGCTACAGGTAATCCATCTACACAGGAGAGCACCCATTGAAGTCTCCTTCAAACATGGAGCCAGTCCTGTCCATAGTAATCAGTTGGAGTCATTCGGAGATTAGCTAGCCCCTATCTGTGGCCCTGTGGTCTAAACCACTGAGCCTTGGGCTTGTTGATCAGAAGGTCGGCAGTTCGAATCCCCGTGATGAGGGGAGCTCTTGTTGCTGAATCCCAGCTTCTGCCCACCTAGCAGTTCGAAAGCACGTCAAAGTGCAAGTAGATAAATAGGTACCACTCTGACGGAAAGGTAAACGGCGTTTCCGTGCGCTGCTCTGGTTCGCCAGAAGCGGCTTAATCATGCTGGCCACATGACCCAGAAAAACTGTCTGCGGACAAACGCCGGCTCCCTCGGCCAGTAAAGCGAGATGAGCGCTGCAACCCCAGAGTCGTCCGCGACTGGCCCTAATGGTCAGGGGTCCCTTTACCTTTACCTTTTTCCGCACCATCCAATCCATTTGTCTGTGGATCCATTCCCCACTCCAGATTATCTATCTATCTATCTATCTATGGAAAATAATTCTTTTTGAATACTCACCCACACACATACACAAAAACCTTTATGAAAGTTTTTTAAAAAAATAAATAAATGAAAGAATTAGCCCATTGGGGAACAAGGTTCTGCAGCCCAGTCTGTCCCCTGCTGTGCTAACTTTCTGTTTGCATTGAGTTGCTCACATAAGGGAGCATTCATAAATGTGTTCCACCATCTGCATGCGGTGTGAAGTGGCACAGTCTATTCTCCCACCTCTGAATTCTCCCGGCCTCGTTCTGCTGCTTAAGGCTTAAAAAGGGGTTTTGTAGCACCAGTTGCACAGTGTTCCCTGAATCTGAAATGCTAACAAATCCTGACTTGTGTGAGTGGAATGTCTATACTGAGCCTTAAATAAAATTCGTGGAGAGTCCTGATTTTATTAATGTACGCTGAGCTGCCACAATCTCAATGACTTGTAGAACAAGCATGCATTTGATCCCACGGGCACCCACATTTGTTGTGGGAGGCACATAATTTGTACAAGCAGTGAACACAAATTCCCACTACCACCTCCCAGGGCTCTCTTGGCCAGCTTTTGACAACTGCTGTGCCACCCATTTCATCCAGTTTCTTCAGTGGTGCTGAATTTTACTGGTATAATTCTTCTAGAGAAAGAAGCAAAGGTAAATCTACCAAAGGGATCAAATTCCCTGGCTCCTTTGACAACAAGCACTGCATACTTTCAGGGAGAGAAGAAAGAAGAAGGGATGCTAACCTGAGGAGGCGGGCTGAGTATGAAATGTAAATACATGGAAGCTTGACCTACAACTTTTTACAGGCCAAGAGATGTGCACGTGCTTAAAATTAAGTTCATAATACTGTTCTGTTCATACATACACCATCTGAGCAGCAGGGTACTAAGAACTGCTGTTAAAACGTGAGTTTCCTTTTACAGAAGAGACAGCTGAATATTTACGGTGTTTTTGCACTGATTGATTTATTTCAGAAGTCACCAAGATTGCACTCCCAAAAGCAAATATGCTTGCAAAAATCCACAAAGCATGAGACCTTGTTTTCTCTTCTACATTAAGCATGGCTTATCAAACATGTCCATATTTCATTAAATGTACAGATTGGGTACCTGCCCACCCACCCATCTGAGACAGAGTTGTACAAAGAGCTGCTTTCTGTGGGTATGGTGAACAATGTCTACACCATTTTGTAGTCCTGCCTTGTTTAGATGTGGCAGCCATGTTGTGTTATGCCGCACCCCATGACACTTTCTCAAATTTACATATGTGCCCACTGACCCCCAAAAGTTGCCAGCATGTAGTGTATTTACAGATGGTAGATCTCAAAGAAGTAAAAAAAACAACCCCTGGACAGTTAAGTCCAGTCAAAGGTAACTATGGGTTTGCGGCGCTCATCTTGCTTTCAGGCCGAGGGAGCCAATGTTTGTCCACAGACAGCTTTCTGAATCGTGTGGCCAGCATGACTAAACCACTTCTGGAGCAACGGAACACTGTGACGGAAGCCAGAGCGCATGGAAATGCCGTTTACCTTCCCGCCACAGTGGTACCTATTTATCTACTTCCACTGGCATGCTTTCGAATTGCTAGGTTGGCAGGAGCTGGGACAAAGCAATGGGAGCTCACCCCATCGCGGGGATTCAAACTGTCGACCTTCCAATTGGCAAGCCCAAGAGACTCAGTGGTTTAGAACATAGTGCCACCCACATCTGTATCAAAGAAGCATGATACGGAGATGCAGAAGGGAGCACATAAGCATTGCCAGTTTCTCACCAACATCAGGGTCAAACTTAATTATGCCCCTCAAAACTCTAGTTGTAGTTCATCTATTGCTTTTTTTAAAAAAAATGCAAAATAATGAGGGCTATCCTCTTGGGGAAATAGCAGCTTCAGTTGGGTACTTTTTGTAAACACAGCATCATGGGGCGAAAGGAGGTTCACCCATCCTTCACACACACAGCATAGTTCCCATTCTGATTCTCCACTGCCACTAGCAAATTTAATCTCAAGCAGCAGCAACGTGGGACTTCACTACATGCATCATCTGATTTGGCCCTTAGTCCTGTCCTTCTGATTTTAATCCCTGCTCTAGAAACAAAACTCTGCCACTCTTGCAAAATTAATTTCGGACCAGAGAAAATCTGCACAGAAACACACTTTTTAAAAAGGTAAGTTATTTGACCTTTAGGGTCTCAACCCAAAGACTAACAGAGCAGCAGAAAGAGGGGGAAATTCAATGGCAGAGGAACCACCAGAATCAAAGCCCTGCCAGCTTATTTATGGTACTTCCTTCCACCACCAACCCCATTTGGGTTAATGGTAAGTTCCAGATTTAGTGTAGTTTAGAGCACAGTGTCTGGGTTTGTTCATGTGTGGCAAGGGAGTCCTTATCCATCACATTTGGTCCTCTCCCTCAAAAAAACCAAGGGGCATGGGCTTATTCCACTTCTCCTCTCGCAACAACCCTGGGAGAGTAAATATCTGAAGGGGAGAAAGAGGCTCAAATTCCTTCTGGGATCTAACCAAGTGTGCAGCATGCATCCCGATTGGAAACATTGGGTCACAGACTACCCCACTTAGCCCGATGCACGCAGTCTTTTCGCAGTCTTGCTCTCCACTGAGATGATTACATAAAGATTCTGCAGCTTAAGGTCAGGGTGATAATAGGGCCCTAGCGATGCTTTTTGTCAGATTCCGACCTTGCCCAATGTCAGAGACGGGAAGCAGAGCCTTGAGTTTTGCTTCTTTTCAGCGCTTGCTTCAGCTCGTCTGGCAATTTTGAGAGCCTCCCGTCCCTGATATGTGAAGGCCTTCATCATCTTGTCTGATAGAGGCATAACGTCCTCCAAGCAAGACAAATATTAGAGGGGACATTTCAGGAAATTTTTATTGATTGCATGCATACTCCGCTCTTTCCTCCTAGAATTCCCCTCACAGAGCTACGGTTCTAGGAGTAGTTTAACAGTCAATCCTTCTTCCCAGGGAACAGCAAGGGGTCCCCTAACAACTCTCAGAACCCTTAACAAACTACAGATTCCAGGATTCTTTGGGGGAAGCCATGGCAGTTCAAAGTGGTATGCTACTACTTCAGATGTACAGTGCACATAGGGCCTGAATTCAGTAGCAGTTAGTATGTAATTACATCTAAAATTGGAATCTGAAACACATATTGTCATGGTAATGGGTGCAGGGTGACCACATGCACTAGTATAGACAGTTCTCTTTTTAAAGGGCTGACAGTCCTCCATTAGAAGGAGTCCTATGTTTGAAGGTCCTGTATACCTGAAGGAGCGTCTCCATCCACATCATCCAGCCTGGACACTGAGCTCCAGCGCAGAGGGCCTTCTGGCGGTTCCCTCGCTGCAAGAAGTGAGGTTACAGGAAACCAGGCAGAGGGCCTTCTTGGTAGTGACACCCGCCCTGTGGAACGCCCTCCCACCAGATGTCAAGGCAATAAACAACTATTTTACTTTGAAAAGACAACTGAAGGCAGCCCTGTTTAGGGAGGTTTTTAATGTCTGATGCTGTATTGTTTTTAATATTTGGTTGGAAGCCGCCCAGAGTGGCTGGGGAAACCCAGCCAGATGGGTGGTGTATAAATAAATGATGACTAATGATGATGATGATGATGATGATGGGCCATTCAGTAAGAAATTGTAAGAGGGGGGGCAGGCACCAGCAGTTAGCAGTTACACAGTGGACTGAGAAGGGACACACATTGGCTGGTCCCAATCTTCTCCGCTAAAGGAGTACAGTGCTACCTCTGGTTACGTACTTAATTCATTCCGGAGGTCCGTTCTTAACCCGAAACCGTTCTTAACCTGAAGCACCACTTTAGCTAATGGGGCCTCCCACTGCTGCCGTGCCACCAGAGCACGAGTTCTGTTCTCATCCTGAAGCAAAGTTCTTAACCCGAGGTACTATTTCTGGGTTAGCGGAGTCTGTAACCTGAAGTGTATGTAACCTGAAGCGTATGTAACTTGAGGTACCACTGTAATTATTTCTAAATCTGGGGCAGGCCATGGGAACATCTCAGCTAGTAGAGCACGAGACTCTTAATCTCAGGCCTGTGGGTTCAAACCCCACGTTGGGCGCAAGATTCCTGCCTTGTGTAGGGGGTTGGATTGGATGATCCCAGTGGTTCCTTCCAGCTCTACAGTTCTATGATTCTAGGATGCAAGTCTTAGCTGCAAGTATTTAAAAGCAGGCAAGGCAAGGCTAACGACTGAAGCACAGAGATGGGTGGAGGGGGAATAACAGTGTGAACAGTGTCAGAATCAATAAAATAATGTTTTGATGCCTCCAAAAACTCCTGTGGAGAAGGATCATTAGCAGAGGCCCTTCTATATGTGTGCCAACTTCTGCAGTGAGGTGGATGGCAGCTGGCTCAGTTGTAGCACCCCATCCATGCACTTTTGTCCCCATGCAAGTTTACCTGGCACTACTTTTTAAATCATTTTTTGTGCCAAGCGAAGACATTTTCTCATTTTCCCAGCTGCAAATGGTTTTCATTGTTTAGAAATTTTAGCCCTGTTTACTGCACTTTTATTGTTCTAATTGAAGATAATAACAAAATAATGCTTTTAGTTTATTTATTTATTATTCTTATAAAGGAAAAGTGGGGGGGGGGAGTGTGGACGGAACCCGCATGCAAATCAAGCAATTGTTGTCTAAAACCACTACGTGTCCTTGACCCTATAATTGTAATGGGCTTAGTTTCATTTAGTTTTGCTTTATTTAGCTAAAAGGAGGACAGGTCTTGCTTACTGATTATATAGTCTTCTCGTCCCATGCTAGCATTGTTTCTGTAACCAGCATGAGAACTGACAGCCTGACCTCCGCCATTTCTCTTATTTGTAATGTTTCCGCTAGGCCATTAGTAGCAATTTCGCACTGCTTCGGTTAAATTGTTCACAGACATTTGTAAGAGGTGAAATATATTTTAATGCACAATTACTCACTCTGTTTCAGCCAGAGTATACATATGTATATTTGACCCTATAACTACTGCTGGCTGGCTGTGAAGGGGCCATTAAGGCCTTTCAACTCAATGAGTACTAAGGGACTCATTAATATACAGGCAAACGACATGATAGACGACGAAAGCTATTACTCTCTATCCTGTTATTGTGACACTAAATCCAGGTAACTGGGAAATTTAAGCAAAGGTTGCAGCCCACACAGTAACTCTTCCAAAGGAAATAAAATGGGTGTTGGGCCCCAATGGCAGCTGGCATTGGTCCACCACGATCAACTGCCCGTTTAATGCCAGTTTAAAAACAAACTGTTCCATATATATCTCACAATCATCACTCCCTCCTTACCTCCTGAACCATTCACTATATTTAGTTTGTATCTTGTAAAACAAAAAAGTATCAGAGGGCTAATCCATGGGTAGGCAAACTAAGGCCCAGGGGCCAGATCCGGCCCAAAAGCCTTCTAAAACCAGTCCGCGGACGGTCCAGGAATCAGCGTGTTTTTACATGAGAAGAATGTGTCCTTTTATTTAAAATGCATCTCTGGGTTATTTGTGGGGCATAGGAATTCGTTCATTCCCCCCCCCAATACAGTCCAGCCCCCCACAAGGTCTGAGGGACAGTGGACCGGCCCCCTGAAAAAGTTTGCTGACCCCTGGCTAATCCAATAGGTATGCATGTGCTTGGCAAATTAATATTTCAACCAACTGTCTGGTCCAAAAACTACTGTTTGGCAATGGTCTCCCAGGTGACATTGAAATTTTGCACTGGCTCGGGGGCCACTAGGGGCTCATCGGAAGATGGCTGACAATAACATCTCTACGACCCACACGAGGTAATTAGGAGGCTGTGATGGGAGTAAATAGCCTCCCTACCCCCCCCCAAGGTTGGGGGGGGCTACCCTTGCCTGCTGTGCCCTATACCACCCCCAAATTTGTGGGGATGGGGGCACTAGGCAGAATGCCCTCCTGTGGGATCTCGGTGCTCCTGGACGCTGTCTCTGATCCGCGCCACTAGCTGCAAGAACTTCAAAAGAATCAATTAGGAGGAAGCGAATGCACATATTTCAAGGAAGGAGGGGGAGTAAAGACTGCTAACTGAAGAGATCTCTGATAAATAAGACGAGTCGGAGGAACAAGACTAAATCATGAGAAGATACGCCAAGACTCGGTATGGCAAAAGGACTGGATGGGGGAGGGGGAAAAACTTTCCTTTCTTTCCTCTATGTGATTAAACAAGAATCGCCCCCCCTCACAAGTCAGAAATGCCGTTTTAATGACTTAAGTTGTGGATTTAAGACTGTGTGGAGATAAATTTTCTAACCAAAGCATGTTTTAAGAAGACCGTGGAATGTATAAGAGCTTTGGAATGACACAGTTAAAAATACCATCGCCATGTTGGCAAGCTCTGTCGGAGGACTTGAGTCTGGGAGGAGAAATAGAGCTGCTTTTATATTGTGTGTGAGACTCCTCAGAGGGACTTAAGAACGACAGTTTGCGAGATAAATGATGGAAAGAGCGATGTTATTTATGAAAGTGATGATATATGGAAACCATCTCGATATGAGGATTGTACGAACGGAAAAATTCACACAGGACTATAATTGGTGTTTATCTGCTTAAGGAGATTACCAGAAGAGATCATAAGGAAAAAAGAAAAAAATGTACGAACAAGATGAGATGTGGAAACAGCAAGATAAGACTGGAGAGAATTATGAACTTTATTTGGACTGATTTGGATATTAACGCAGTAGCAAGAAGATGATCGGAATCCCCCTTCGGAACTTGAAATATGGGTCCCCTCAACAAAAATTTAAAATTCGGCTTTGTAATTCGGAATTTATGTGATGTGATGTGATTTGATTTGATTTGATTGGTCGGCTAATAAAAATTATTTTTAAAAAAAGAAATTTTGCACTGGCTCACCTGAGCGTGAAGTCTTGATGCCGAACTGCACCATCCGTTGCCAAATGCATGTATGATCCACTACCACCCACAGAATAAAGCCAATGCTTGGACTTAAAATAGCCATAACACACAATGTCAGACATAATGCTGTCCAATGGCTTTGTGTTTGATAGCTTGAAATCCCTTTTCGTACCAATGTATTCTTGCCATGTGAAAAAGAACAACAGTGAATTAAGTCATAGAATCATAGAGTTGGAAGAGACCACAAGGGCCATCGAGTCCAACCCCCTGCCAAGCAGGAAACACCATCAGAGCACTCCTGACATATGGTTGTCAAGCCTCTGCTTAAAGACCTCCAAAGGAGGAGACTCCACCACACTCCTTGGCAGCAAATTCCACTGTCGAACAGCTCTTACTGTCAGGAAGTTCTTCCTAATGTTTAGGTGGAATCTTCTTTTTTGTAGTTTGGATCCATTGCTCCGTGTCCGCTTCTCTGGAGCAGCAGAAAACAACCTTTCTCCCTCCTCTATGTGACATCCTTTTATATATTTGAACATGGCTATCATATCACCCCTTAACCTCCTCTTCTCCAGGCTAAACATGCCCAGCTCCCTTAGCCGTTCCTCATAAGGCATCGTTTCCAGGCCTTTGACCATTTTGGTTGCCCTCCTCTGGACACGTTCCAGTTTGTCAGTGTCCTTCTTGAACTGTGGTGCCCAGAACTGGACACAGTACTCCAGGTGAGGTCTGACCAGAGCAGAATACAGTGGCACTATTACTTCCCTTGATCTAGATGCTATACTCCTATTGATGCAGCCCAGAATTGCATTGGCTTTTTTAGCTGCCGCGTCACACTGTTGACTCATGTCAAGTTTGTGGTCAACCAAGACTCCTAGATCCTTTTCACATGTACTGCTCTCAAGCCAGGTGTCACCCATCTTGTATTTGTGCCTCTCATTTTTTTTGCCCAAGTGCAATACTTTACATTTCTCCCTGTTAAAATTCATCTTGTTTGTTTTGGCCCAGTTCTCTAATCTGTCAAGGTCGTTTTGAAGTGTGATCCTGTCCTCTGGGGTGTTAGCCAGCCCTCCCAGTTTGGTGTCATCTGCAAATTTGATCAGGATGCCCTTGAGTCCATCATCCAAGTCGTTGATAAAGATGTTGAATAAGACCGGGCCCAAGACAGAACCCTGTTCCATTGGTTTTTAAGTGTTCCATTGGTTTTTAAAGTCACAGTACAAAGGGGATTAAGTGGTATAGGCTGTCTCCAACAAAAAAAGGGGGGGCAAGTTAAATGGCATACTAAGTAAACAAAAAAGAGGGGGGGAACAATTTGGATTGGTCTGGAAGTGGAACATCTTAGACAGCATCTTAAAAAACAGAGACATCACCTTGCCAACAAAGGTCCGTATAGTTAAAGCTCTGGTTTTCCCAGTAGTGATGTATGGAAGTGAGAGCTGGACCATAAAGAAGGCTGATCGCCGAAGAATTGATGCTTTTGAATTCTGGTGCTGGAGGAGACTCTTGAGAGTCCCATGGACTGCAAGAAGATCAAACCTATCCTTTCTGAAGGAAATCAGCCCTGAGTGCTCTCTGCAAGAACAGATCCTGAAGCTGAGGCTCCAATACTTTGGCCACCTCATGAGAAGAGAAGACTCCCTGGAAAAGACCCTAATGTTGGGGGAAATTGAGGGCACAAGGAGAAGGGGACGACAGAGGACGAGATGGTTGGACAGTGTTCTCAAAGCTACCAGCATGAGTTTGACCAAACTGCGGGAGGCAGTGGAAGACAGGAGTGCCTGGCGTGCTCTGGTCCATGGGGTCACGAAGAGTCGGACACGACTAAATGACTAAACAACAACAAGTCAACAAAAAAGAGGGGGAGGAAAGCAATTTGGATTGGTCCGGAAGTGGAGCAAGACCACTAAAGATTTATAGAAGGAGTGGGAAACCTTTAGCCCTTCATATGTTAACTAGAATTCCCATCAGCTCTAGCAGGCAAGGCCAGTGGCCAGGGATGATGCAAGCTGTAGTTTAGCAACATCTGGAGGGACAAAGATTCCCCACATCTGATTTAGGGAATGGATGGATAATTTTTAAAAAAGAGCAATCAAATCCAGATGGTTCCTCCTCCCCACTTTGATGAAGAGGGTTCAACTTTAACTGAGGAGAACAGATAAAGTCCACAGGTAGCAAAGAGATAATTTCTCTCCATGTGAAAAAAAACAACAAATTATGTATTTCAATGCCGAAAGATCTGTGTTGGGTGCTTATTAGCTACTAAGCCGAGTTCAAGGTTTTGTTGCTGAGATTTAAAGCCCTAAACTACTTAGGGCCAACATACCGTATTTTTTGCTCTATAATACTCACTTTTCCCCTCCTAAAAAGTAAGGGGAAATGTGTGTGCGTCTTATGGAGCGCATGCAGGCTGCGCAGCTATCCCAGAAGCCAGAACAGCAAGAGGGATCACTGCTTTCGCTGCACAGCGATCCCTCTTGTTGTTCTGGCTTCTCAGATTCAGAATATTTTTTGTCTTGTTTTCCTCCTCCAAAAACTAGGTTCGTCTTATGGTCTGGTGCGTCTTATAGAGTGAAAAATACAGGTACCTGGCAGACCACCTCCTCAAGTACAAACCAAACTGAGATTAAATATATTGTAAGGAAACCCTTAAGGGTTCTCCAAAAGCAGTGGATTATCATTTGTTGACAATTCAGACGTGGGCCTTCTCAGTGATCACAGCTGCTTTTCAAAATACCCTAGCCCAGGTGATTTGGGAGACGACAACGACAACAATGGCCTCTAAACACCTCTTAAAAACTTATATGTTTACCCAAACTTTCCTGAACTCTAACTCATTTTATTAGGCTTGCCATATTACCAAAAGTGAACCTCCCCCCCCCCCAAGTTGTTGAACTTTTCTCCCCCAAGAAAAATAGTTCTGGGGCTTTTTTTGTAATTTTTATGGATTTGGTTTTTTAAACATTATCCCCCTTGCCACATGACTGGGTTTTCCTCGGCATTTTGCTGATTCGGCAAAAATCCGCCTGCATCTCTGTTGTGTCCAGGAAAGTCCAAACGTATGGCAGGCATACTGCTCAAAGCTATGATAAATTGTTTTCTTCTGCTTTAAGGAGATTTTATTTAATGTTACTGTTTCTAGTTTGTTGTTCTTGTCAAAGCACTTGGGGATTTTTATTATATAAAGTGCTTGGCGAAGACCTTTTTAAAATTTCAGGGAGCATTTTAAGTAATTGTTTCTGGTTTTATGGCTAATTTCAACTGATTTTCATCCTGTTGCAACCCTGTTGTGGGCACCGCTTGGAAACAGCATATGCATTGTAGAATTAAGTAGGTAAACAGATCATGAATAAATAAATGAATAAGTTTATAGGTATCACAACCTAAGGCTGGCTTCAACGCTCCTTTTTCAGTTGGGAATAATTGGTGAGGGACTAGTGGTTGTGTGGCTCAGCCCTTATAGACAAGTTTGCAGGGAGGGAGGAGATTAGCATAGACTCGATTTAGGACATGTGGGGCCTATGGACATTAATTGTGCTGAAACACAACACAACAACCTAGTTTAAATGGTGATAGATCAAGCAGGAACCACCCAACTAACCATAGCTCTTACTAGGTTCTTGCTCAAGTGAACAGGAATAGTGTATCTGAAAAGCGCTCCGGGGGGGGGGGGGGAGAGATTTATTTATTTATTTGTAAGGTGCCTGACTCATATAAGCATTTCAATTAGGTTCATTAAGAAAGTTATTACTTGTTAATTGAATAGCAACAGACTGCTAAGGATCACTTATGGTGCCCTAATAAGTATGTAAGAGAGAAATCTTCTTGTGTAATTCCATCAGCAGTAAACTAGTGTAATTAGATTCTTACTAACAAACTCAAATTGCCAGAATGTTGAACCAGATAATTGGCATTTAGGAAGATACCTGGAGATATTCCTTGCAATATCAATTAACATACTTACTAAATGACAGCTTAAACCCTTAACAAGTGATTTAGACCCATGGGCTTCTGGTAATCTGGATAGATGATCATTAAGTGCTTAAACAGCACCAGGAGTGGGAGAATGCAAAAGGACAACTGCTCTGGTCACTCATATCAAGGGCGGCAGCCAAACATGGAGCATTCCAGCTCTGAAGGAAAATGCAAGCTATAGCCCAGCCCAGTGATGGCCAAACGTGGCCCTCCAGCTGTTTTTGGACAACAATGCCCATCATCCCTAGCTAACGTAGGGATGATGGGAACTGTAGTCCCAAAACAGCTTAGAGGGCCAAGTTTGGCCATCACTGGCCTAGCCAAACAGTCTTGCACAGGTGCTGCCATTCATTCATGCTCAAGTCCTCATTTGTAGAGTGGGAATGGTGCACTTTTACTCAGCAAATACAACGCAGCTAAGAGAAGCAACAGCACTGTCACTGCTTCAAATGGCACAGTTAGAAGCATTCTCAGAAGTTGTTCCAAAGCTGTGAGACCCTCTTCCTCCAGAGATTGATCTACACATGCAGCAATGAGGTGGGAGAATTTTGTGGAGTGGTAGAACGGACTGTATTGGCTGGGGAATGCTATTTTTGAATGCTGCTCTGGGTAAATGGCTAGAAATGGTGCTGGAGGAGACTCTTCAGAGTCCCATGGACTGCAAGAAGATCAAAACTATCCACTCTGAAGGAAATCAGCCCTGAGTGCTCACTGGAAGGCCAGATCGTGAAGCTGAGCCTCCAATACTTTGGCCACCTCATGAGAAGAGAAGACTCCCTGGAAAAGACCCTGATTTTGGGAAAGATGGCGGGCACAAGGAGAAGGGGACAACAGAGGACGAGATGGTTGGATAGTGTTCTCGAAGCTACCAGCATGAGTTTGACCAAACTGCGGGAGGCAGTAGAAGACAGGAGTGCCTGGCATGCTCTGGTCCATGGGGTCATGAAGAGTTGGACACCACTAAACAACAACAAAGAAGTAGAAAACTAGGGTGTCACTCTCTCATGTGATCAAGTTTTGTTTTTAAACTTGAAATTGGGGAGGGGGTGTTTAAAGAAGAATAGGAGTGTGCTCAAAATGGCAGCCTCAGTGTCCATTCTACCACTTGTTCTATTGCATGTGTTCCTATGGCCTGGTAACCAATTAGTTAGACTACTGAAATGCATTATCATTAAACACTATATTCCCCTGGAGAGGCCCTGGGATGCTGTAGGCCTTCCCTGACCACTGGTCCTGTTAGCTAGGGATCATGGGAGTCATAATCCCAAAACATCTGGAGGGCTGAGTTTGCCTATGCCTGCTGTAGGCCTTGGACCACCTGGTTTACATGCCCATTGGGCCACAGCTCCAATTATTGTGGTGGAAGTGGTATGCAACCCGGGGAAAATAACAACCCCCCCTTTTTTTAAAGCTAGAGTCATGCAACTACGGTAGGTCATCACAGACAGGGTTGTGTGATAAACACTCACTTCACATATAACCTAATGTGCATGGTGGAAGGAAGGAACTGGTGTCTCTCCTCTTCTATGAACATTAAAAGCATAAGAAGCGCCTCCTGGATCCGGCCTATGGGCCATCCAGTATGGCATTGTCTTCTCAAAGTGGCCAACCAGATGCTTATAGGAAGCCCACCAGGCACAACGCAGACTTGCTTGAAATGAGTTGCCTAACCAGCGGGTTTGGCCTTGCTTTTGTGTACCCTCCTAGCATTTAAAGCACACTTGATGTCGTGGTCCCATTGCTGAGCAACAACGTGCAGAGCTCCGTAGAGCGGGAGACCAGACAACTAGAAGGGTCTCTGAGGTGTACTTGCCTAGAGTCAGCATCCAAAGTCAGGTCCAGTCCCAGGGTCAGGTGAACAGCAATCTACATGGTCAGACAGTCCAGGGATCAGGGAATCTGATGATCATGAGGTCAACAATCAAGACAAGCAGGAAGCAGCAAGTGTTGTTACCAGCATATGACTCCTGTTGGAAGCTCTGCTTCAGAAGGCTGAAGCCAGCTGGTTCTCATCAGCAACTTCAGCAACTTCTCCTCTGTGCCCTTGAAGGCTGATCAGCTGCAGGTGGAATCACTTGCGTGGTGAGTTCCCGCCTCCCACCAGTAGGAATAAAGACACATGACACCGTTATTTTAGGTTAATGGGCTAAAATTGGCCACAACTTTATTGGTTACAGGTGATGAGTGGTATTGGCTTAGGCATTGGTCCTATCCGACTAACTGGCTTCAGCCTGTTTGCTTGAAGACCGGGAAGGGTTAACACCAGCAGGGGGAGCCCTGCTGATGCACATCAACTAGGAACTCACCCGGGGTCACTGCTCGGGGGTGGACTTTAGGCCCTGACCTCCATAGGCTTAGGACGAGGCCACACTCCCCGGAATCCTTTATCAGACTACCCTTCAATATTTGGGGGAGGTGATGGCGCTCCTCTCCCCCCACATCTACATAACAATACCCATACCAATGCCTAACCGCCAAAACTGAGAAAGTTGTGAGGATTTGCTA
Source organism: Podarcis pityusensis (assembly GCF_964106645.2). Taxonomy (NCBI): domain Eukaryota; kingdom Metazoa; phylum Chordata; class Lepidosauria; order Squamata; family Lacertidae; genus Podarcis; species Podarcis pityusensis. The sequence goes on along the minus strand of NC_138039.1, from coordinate 41,238,900 downwards.
CGAGGTAGGCAAAAAAACAAATGGCCAGTGCCAATTTGCCAAGTGGGAAAAATTCCTACCAGGCCCCTTAACGGCGACCAACCGAGGTCCATAGCAAGGTCAGAAGGGGAACCTTGAAGGGCAGGCGGGTGGGAAACTACAGCAGCTGAGCGACCAAAGAGGGAGATCCCTGGCCGCGCTTGCCTTAAATGGGGCAAGCCACACCCCCTGAGCCTGCCGATTGGCTGCCCAGGGGATGGCGTGGCCCACGGACTCCCCAGATCGCGCGGAGGCTGGGAACGTGAAGCCCACAACAACAACACCACCTCCTCCTGGGCTTTCTCCCCCTTCAGGCTGCTGTTCAGGAGGCAAAGCTGACTCCTGGCCCATGACTCTTGAGAACGTCATTCTTTTTTGGTTCTATCCTTAAGTATTTTCCCTAAGAAAAGCCTAGCCAGTGGTGCATATAGTCTCATAGTGGGTAGCCAGATGTCTATGGGAAGCCCACAAGCAAGTCTCCACATCTGTAGTTTGCATCAACTGGTATTCAGAAACATACGGTCTCCAGCAATGGAGGCAGAACTACCACTATAGCAGCAGCCAGTCCGGAAAACCAACTGTATATTCACAACTGTTATCTGCTACCCGTTCTCCACCTCCCCTGAATGCTTTTATGTTTCAGATTTTGTTAGCAGAAACTGACAGAAGTTCTCTTTGGAGAAAACAACGCCCCCCCCCCCAAAAAAAATCAATCTACTTTTCAAAGAGACAAATTGTGGGCTATGCATTCCTAATATAGCAAGACATTATGATGCCTGTAAACTAGTTGCTATGGTGTCTCAGGTGAAAACAAGAGAGACTTTTGCACGGCGGGGGGGGGGAATATGTGTTTGAAATATTCTCTCTCAAATATCTGGAGAGTGCTGCAAAGTTTTGCTGTATTCAGAAGTCACAGTCTCATCCAAATGAACCCATGAAGGTGTTTCTGACCGAGTCAGACTATTAGGCTGTCTATTCCAATGCAGTCTACTCTGACTGGCAACAGCTCTGTAGTCCTAGCCCAGCTATCTTAGATACACAGAACTGAACCTTTAGGTGCTTACCACAAAGCTACAGTCTCTCCACACAGGGACCTACCTCATGCACCCTGTGGAAACTAAACCCACATCTTTCTAATTCTTACCAGTTAGAAAAGGGAGATAAGGGAAACAAGGATCTGATATTCACTTGAAGTATCTCTCAATGGTTTCAAGTACAGTGGTACCTCAGGTTAAGTACTTAATTCGTTCCGAGGGTCCGTTCTTAACCTGAAACTGTTCTTAACCTGAAGCACCACTTTAGCTAATGGGGCCTCCTGCTGCCGCCGTGCCTCCGGAGCACGATTTCTGTTCTCATCCTGAAGCAAAGTTCTTAACCCAAGGTACTATTCCTGGGTTAGCGGAGTCTGTAACCTGAAGCGTATGTAACCTGAAGCATATGTAACCCGAGGTACCACTGTACAGTCATCCCTCGGCTCCCGAATGCCTTGTGAGTCTAATGTTTCGGCTCCCAAACGATCGAAAACCAGAAGTGAGTGTTCTGGTTTTCAAACGTTATTTTGGAAGCCAATATCCGACGGGGCTCCCGCGACTTCCGACTGGTTGCAGGAGCTTCCTGCAGCCAATCAGAAGCTGTGCTTTCAAAGTCAAACAGACTTCTGGAATGGATCCTGTTTGACTTCTGAGGTTCGACTGTATTATTAATGGGAGATGGGAAGGGCTCAAAAATGAGAGGAAGAGCTGGACAGCCCTTGTTTCAGAAACAGATTGGATCCAGTCCAGTCTCCACAGTTCCAGTGTTAGTCAAAGCAGACCCACTGATATCAGTGGACATGACTAACTTATGCCCATTAATTTCAATAGGTCTACTGTGAGTGAAACCTAGTTGGATACAATCCTCTGCCACAGGGAGACAGAGTGGCATGGTGCAGGTGGAACATTGATCTAACAAGCTCATCCTCTGATCCTGCCAAGCAGGACCTCCGTGGAAGATGCTCTAGGCTAGGCTTGCCAAACCTGGTGCCCTCCAGATGTTGTTGGACTACGGATCCTTTCATTCCTAACCACTGGCTGTGCTGGCTGGGGCTGACGGGAGTTGGGAGTCCAGCAACACGTTCTTCGCATATGGAAATGCTCAGCCCTGGGCCTTTCCAGTTAAAGCTGGCAGGTCTGTGAAAGGCATCATTGTGGGATGTTGCAGAGAAGAGCTACCAACCAGGACGGAGTAATAAGTCCTGCACAGTGGTGTGGTGGAACAGCAGCAGCACAGGGGAGCACAACAGGACCACTGGTGTCATCTAGCTCAGTATTGTCCACACTGGCTGGCAGCAACTGTTCAGGGTTTCAGACAGGAACCTTGCATCATCCTTACCTGGAGATGTCCAGGATTGAACCTGACACCTTCTGCATGCAGAGCAGATGCTGTATCACAGGGGTCCCCAAGCTAAGGCCCATGGGCAGATAAGGCCCAAGGGACTCGTTTATCTGGCCCACTGTGACCCCCGCCGCCCGCTGACGCCATTCACTCTTACCAGCGCTGCACGGCTGCCCACTTCCGGGTTGGAGGAACACCGGAAATAGCTTGTGCGCATGCACAAGCGTTATTTGCACATGCGCATGCGTTATTTCCGGAGCACATCCGGGTCGGAGGAGGCCGGTGCACATGCACACAAGCTATTTCCAGTGCTCCTCCGACCCGGAAGTGCGCTGGAAATAGCGTGTGTGCACGCGTATGGGCATGTGCTCCCCCGACCTCTGGCCCGCCGCATGATCGGTGCTGGAGATAGCAGCCCAATGTAAGTTTGCTGACCCCTGGTTGTATCATGTTAGGGAACCATTCTGCAAAACTTTGAAAAAAGTAGAAAGTTTCTAGAAGGTTCCAGAGTTTTTCCTTTAAATTTGGGAGTGGCACTCTGAGCTTAATTGGCACCAGCTCGAAGGGTGAATAAGAAGAAGACTACTCGGCTTCATTTTTGCAGATGCCTGATAGCATAAGTCTGTCCGAAGAATGTTGCCTGTGGATTCTGTTGAAGGACTGTTGCTGTGATTTGCAACATGCTGGAGATGAGACTTTTGTTTGATACTGTACTGTTAATTGCTGCTTATGTTAACAATTTAAAGATTTCTTTTGCAACTGTAATGCTTGTACCCGGTCTGGGAATAAAATCTCTTGACCGAGACTTTACAGTTTGGTGAGTCATCTTTAAAACAACTTTGTCATTGTTCACCACTTCCGCACACGAGAGAGAAAGAAGCTAAGCTCTGCTAAAACAGTTTAAAAGAGGTTTTGCCAGTATCTGCGCAGCGAAGGTGTGTGGATGGTAACCTCTGATATATCACTGAGCTAAATCTCTTCCCCTCTCCCTGTGTCCTGATTCTAATTAAGCTCCCCAGAAGCTGCTGTCTACAGGATTGTTTTTTGTGTTTCTAAACAGTGAGAAATGCAACATCAAATGACACATTAAACATGGCCTTAGTCCAGTCTCTAAATTCCTCCATCGGATCTTGAAGGTTACATTTGCCACATGGAGAATTAACCTCAGGGCTCGCATTAAAGCCAAGGGGGCAGCGAACGGCTGCGTTTCTCTGGAAACACTTTGAAGATGTGCTTGCTCTTTATTCCGCTGGATCCATAAGGGAGGCTCATCAGAAAGGAACCTAAGGCGGCTAGTTATACACCAAGAAGAATCTGGATCATGCGGAGTTCAAAGGTGCTCAGTTTAAGCAAGTGATCTTCAGAAAGGAGTTGGAAATTCAGAAGTATCCTGGAGTTTTCTTTCCTTTTTTTAAAAAATAGCACCATGCTGATAATAAACATCTCTCCGCCTCCCATACCAAATACTCCATTCATTTCCCTGTACTGCTGTCCCCTGTGCTACTTAGAAGTTGAAGGGCCGCAAATTTAAAAATACTGTCAGAAAACTTCACAGCTCTTAATGACCAAACACGTGTGGTTCCTGTTGCAAGAGCACCGTGCAGGTAGTTAAATGGTCGATTAGCCTTTTATAGGTGTGGATAAATTGGAAGCCTTTCTGAATAAGCCTTCAGCTCGAAAAAGGCTCCCAGTGCAATGAGTGGCAGCCCAAACAGCCACAATTGTGCAGAGAGTGAGAGAATTAAAGTATGACAGGAATGGGCCTGAGGTGAGGAATTGCCTCTCCAATGAAAAAATAGTTGTTCAAGTACAGTGGTACCTCGCAAGACGAATGCCTCGCAAGACAAAAAACTCGCTAGACGAAAGGGTTTTTTGTTTTTTGAGCTGCTTCGCAAGACGATTTTCCATATGGGCTTGCTTTGCAAGATGGAAACGTCTTGCAAGTTTGTTTCCTTTTTCTTAACACCATTAATACAGTTGCGACTTGACTTCGAGGAGCAACTCATAGAACGCCTTTTTTGAGGTTTTTGAAGACTTTGGTGATTTTTGAAGCTTTTCCAAAACTTTCCCGACACCGTGCTTCGCAAGACGAAAAAAATCGCAAGACGACAAAACTCGCGGAACGAATTAATTTCGTCTTGCGAGGCACCACTGTAATGACAACAACACCGCCATTTTGTTTCTGTTGTTTTATTAATTGAAAACATTTGCATGCCTTCGTCATAGACAGGACTTTACAGTTGGGCATTTTGTTGTTTTAATGCCCCCCAGCACAGGGGTGGGGGAGAAACGTAGCTTGGTATGCATTTAAATATGAACCTGCCTAATTCTCACTTCCCAAAACGACACACAAACAGCAACCCAGCTCTCCTTTGAAATTCACACTTTTGTGGCGCAGCTCAATGACAACAAGAAGTATTGTTGCACAACACTCCAGTCTCCGAGCGGTGCAAGGTTCCAGGGGTTCAAGGGTGCCAACCTGAATAAAATATTGGGGGGCCCAGGTAAGCCTCACCCTCACATAATCGATCACAAGACACGGCGCGTGCACACCATTTGAATGGCAATGCCCATCAACTTGGGGGGGGGCAGCCCCCTCAAATATTTTACTTTACTCCCTCAGCTGCTAGAAGAGGGCTTCTGTCCTTACTCAGCTGCCAGCATGGCTCTTTGTCCTGTGGTTTCCCAAAGTTCTTAATTCTAGTAGATCAACAGCTAATTCAGGACTTAAGTGGCAGGTTCAGTCTTTGTGGGGCCCATTGATTTCTCTTCGGCCTCCCCTCTGGTTGCAGATCAGAGGCTCCAAAGTCACACTCCAGTCCCAAAACAGTCTCTGTAGCTGCACACAGGGTCTCAAGACACAACTCCACTTCCTTTATTCCTTTAATGGAATAGACTATCACCTCCCCAGGAAGCTAGCCTGCCTATTCCTGGAATTAGAAGGGGGCCCAGGCATGAGAAGGGTCTCAGCAGACAGCTTACATCCCCAACTCATAACAGTGTGCAAACTGGTGGATGCACCCCGGTTTCCTCTGCTCACAAGCCCCCTGCAATTCCCCCTACATTAACCCCTTCCCACCTCATGCAATTTCTAAGCTCCCTTCACCTTCCCAAACCTGTTTCTGCAGCCCTACTTTGGCCTCCCTGTTTTCACTTTCACACACACACCCAGCTATGCCACCTCCTTCCTCATTTTTTACAACCACTCCTTTTATGCAGGCCACCCCCATGGTAACCTGCTGCATCCTCCCCCTGCCACCCATTGCAGCTGCTAAACACCCTTCTCACCCAATTATGAAGCCACCATCCCCTCCCTTGCATGCCCTTGCTTTGATCTCTACAGTGGTACCTCGGGTTAAGAACTTAATTCATTCCAGAGGTCCGTTCTTAACCTGAAACTGTTCTTAACCTGAAGCACCACTTTAGCTAATGGGGCCTCCCACTGCCGTTGCGCCGCCACCACCCAATTTCTGTTCTCATCCTGAAGGAAAGTTCTTAACCCAAGGTACTATTTCTGGGTTATCAGAGTCTGTAACCTGATGCATCTCTAACCTGAAGCGTCTGTAACCCTAGGTACCACTGTATTCCCACACCTCCTTAAAGCAACCCCTGTTTTCCTTTCCGTCTTCCTCCATTCTTGCTGTATTCAAACAATGGCAGACATTTGAGTACATTGTGGTGGAAGAAAACAGACAGAAATGGTAGTTGTGTACAATGGCAGAGGTTGAAGTAAAGAAGGGATGGAGGGACGTTGAGAGGTTGTCGGGTTGTTGTTTTTTGAACCAATTCTATCAAGGATAAATAACAGAGATGCGTACAACACAGAAGCTAAAACTAAGATGCTAACTCAACAGATCCTTACCCAACTTCCTTCTCACTGTACTCAAAACATTGTTTTAAACTGCCACTTTTGTTCCCTCAGTGTCACTCCTGCTCACTCTATTAAAACTTCTGCCATGGTTTAAAATTATCACTTTTCCCCTCTCAAGATTCCCTTCATCCCTGCTTTACTCAGACCTCTGCTCTTTACTCTGATCCACTGAAATCTTTTGGAGCATAATGGGATGAAGACTTGAGAGAAAGTATTTCATGAGATCAGCTAGATAAAGGCATACTGAATTATAGCAGTTTCACCTAAAGATTCGTAGGCAGGAAGTTACAGCTGCCAATCCAAGCAGCGACCCAAGGGACAGGCTTCTGTGAACTTAGGGGGGAAATTGAGAAACTTGAACATGGGATATGGTGTATTGTATAAGGTCTAGAATTGCTCCAATGGGAAATAAGTTCAGGTAAAAACATGAGTGAAATATTTAAAACTAGAATGGTGAAGTCTGAGCCTCACAAGGGAGTAAAGTAAAATTAAAAATATCTGTACAAACTGCATTTATTCAAAACTGTTCATGAGCCAAATATCCAGGCCCCAAAAGGGCTGACTCAGAGAAAGTAGTCAAGAGCGGCTTCAAAAACTGAAGGAGGAGCATGAAGGCAAACTGGGTCCCAAGCGCCTTTGAAGAAGCAGCAATCTATTAGGAACACTTGGAACTATGCAAAAATAAAGCCAAACAAGGAAGAGTGCAGACTCTTTTTGATCCCAAATCATCACCATTCTGATTTGTCTCACCCCACTTTTTTGATCTGATCTATCTCACCCCACCGAATTCAGTTCTGTATTGGTAAATGACAAAGCACAGGGCAAAACACTTGCAAGAAATAACTTTTCATTGTTTGGGGAGTTGGCATCATCTCAAGTCTTATCAGGGTACAGATGCATGAAGGTCTCCCACCCCTACTAGCAACACAGAGTAACAGTTCTTATATCTTCTTCAGATTGGTTATTGTCTTAGCTCGACTAAGGCTTTGACAGCATTTCTGCTTCTCACGCTCCAGGCTGGGGTGGGGTGGGGGGAATATTTCTGCTCTCAGGACAGACATTCAGGTCTACTTTAATCGTGACCCAACTTTTCCTTCTCTTCCATGCCACAGGCACCTGCAGGGATCACCTTCACCATGAATGCAAATCTGCAACCACAATTCAGCTCAGTAACAAGTTTGGTCCCAGTTAGCAGCACCGTGTCCTTCCCTGGCACCAGGGCACCACGCAGGACCAGGGGCTGGGCACAGAGGGTGAACAGAACTCACAGTGCCAGCCTAACCCTCGCCACTGACAGGTGGGCACAGGGCACAGATAATTCATGCAGCCATGTTGTTCTATGACATACCACCTGCCCATACAGGGGGGAGCCTGGCCAGCTGACATGGCTCTTGTTGGGCACATGCTCCCAACCCTGGCTGGGCGGCCATTTAGCAAGGGGACTGGGGGCACAGCGGCAAGGCAAGGCCATCTTCTGGGGCCCAGAGACCCCTGGCAGCAGGCAGGGTGGGGATCTCTGTGGGGGGCATGAGCCAGGAGCCCCCTCAAAAACATGCACCTGGGGCTATTGGCACCCCCCTGGCCCTACCCACGCTACGCCCCTGGTCCCAATAGGAAGTGCACCTGTCAGTCATCTTATAGGAATGCTCTATCTCTGGATTGGGCTAGATGGCATACACGGAAGGATGAGGGAGAATCTTAATTCAGTTTGCGCTTAAATGCAAATCTACGTAATTTGCACTTCCCTAAACAATATGAAAACCAGAAGACACTTATTCTTCAAAATCCATGCATCCCTCAATGCAGTTCTCCGCCCAAGCAATGTTAACAAAAAATGCATATATTATGCAAAATAACATTAAAAATGCAATATATCGTGGGAAATTGCTTTGCAAAAAAAAGTATACAGTGGTACCCCTGGTTATGTACTTATTTCGTTCCGGAGTTCCGTTCTTAACCTGAAACTGTTCTTAACCTGAAGCACCACTTTAGCTAATGGGGCCTCCCGCTGCCACTGCACTGCCGGAGCACGATTTCTGTTCTCATCCTGAAGCAAAGTTCTTAACCCGAGGTACTATTTCTGGGTTAGCGGAGTCTGTAACCTGAAGTGTATGTAACCCGAGGTACCACTGTATTGGGCAAAATTGCATACAAACATGTGTATATTAGGAGAGGTTCATACTCAGATGGTGATGAATTTTTATGAGGACTTAAACTGCCAGCTGATGTAGAAAGAGGTAGAGAAATGAAAATGGGGAAAATGAGAAACTGAAATGGACAGATTTGCCTGTCCCTGCATACCAGGCCCTCTGCTACTCTGCTTCTACTCAGAAGTAAGTCCTGCTGAGTTCAAGGAGGCTTATTCCTCAGTTTTGCAGCATCTGAGACTCAAGAGACAGGTTTAGCTTACTTCTCCAATAGGAGAGCACATACTGGGAAGAAAGAAGCTATTTTCTAGGCCGCATGAGCTAAACGTTCCAAAGAAAATAGCATGGTTATACAACATAAAGGAATTAGGATGTCTTTCTTGCCAGCCCACCTCAGCAGAAATATCTGCAGGAAATAGTGGGGAATCACTTTCTCACTGGGCAAAGGCAGTACCTTCTTATTTTCTGACATGGATTAAAAGAGCAAAGGGAGAACGCGGGGAGGCAGGCGGCAGGGAGCACAGTTCATGTTTCACTGTAGTTAAATTCAACCAGAGCTTATCTTTCCAACACGACAATGTATTAGTTAAACTACCGTGCGTGGGAACATACCTTAAGACCTTTAGATTTCAGCAGGTATTTGAAGTTTTCTGATTTCATGGTTAGTTTTATCTCATTGTATTTTCTTTTAACCTTGCTGCACACAGTTTAGAGGCAAAGGCTGCATTCCTGACCACAGTTCCCTGGGAGCAAACCCCACTGAATTTAATAGGATTGAAGACCAAGTGGACAGAATTAGGATTGCACGTAAAGGTGTTGAGTGGGACAGACATATCCAGAGTGGTTGCAAATTGGGAATAATGAGTGCCATTAAATCTACTCACATCAAGCTCTGCTTTGAGTCTAGAGAATTTTGTTACCCCTCACTTTGGTACATTTAAAATATGTCTTTCCCCCCACCAAAATATGTCTTTCCCCCCACCAAAGTCAAATTTATTTTTCTCTCGATTTTTTCTTCTCTTTTTTGCATATTTTCATTTTCTTTCCTTTCCTTTCTTTTCTTTTCTTTCTCTTTTCCTTTCCCTTTTTTGGTGGTGTAAAGCAGATACAGTGGTACCTCGGGTTACAGACGCTTCAGGTTACAGACGCTTCAGGTTACAGACTCCGCTAACCCAGAAATAGTACCTCGAGTTAAAAACTTTGCTTCAGGATGAGAACAGAAATCATGCTCTGGTGCCGCCGCGGCAGCGGGAGGCCCCATTAGCTAAAGTGGTACCTCAGGTTAAGAACGGTTTCAGGTTAAGAACGGACCTCCAGAATGAATTAGGTTCTTAACCCGAGGTACCACTGTATGTGCATGAACACTTTGAACATAATGGAACTCCCTTATACTTAACCTGAGGTACCACTGTACGGATAAAGGACTATGGAATGCTGATTTAGTTGTTGCAACGTTTTGTAATGTTATGTATTGCTAAGGACGGTTGACTGTAGTGAATGGTGAATGGTTGTGTTAGTTGTTGATTGTTATTGTTGATTGCTAATAAAAAAAATTAAAAAGAGGCATTTGGTTGGCTGCTCTCAGAAACAGAATGTGGGGTTACATGCACCTTGGTCAGATCCAGCTACGCAATTTTTATTGCTTTCCCTTTTTTTGTAACAAGCAATAGGAGGGGAACAAGGATCCATGACCGGTTGGAGCCAAGCAATCTGCAGAGGATCAGAAGTCTTTATTTGCTGGTAGGAGGCAAATTAGAGAGGTAGGTTTTCTTGGCCACTTTCTACCATATTACAGCTGAGCATATCAAAGTCAAAACAGTGACGCATTACTGCCCCCTTTCTCTCCCTCTCCTATGTGTAACTGTCTAAAAACACAGAGATACTCCCAGAATGGAGAAAAAGCAGCCCAAGGTCAAATTTACTGGCTATTAGCACTTCATCTGAAGGAAAGTTTTAGTGTTACCAACTTATCAGGGATGCTCTATTGTTAAGGTCATGGCAAAGCTGAGGTGCTACTCATAAAGAAGGTTTCTGCTAAGTCTTTGTGCTTAAAGGTAAAGGTACACCTGACCGTTAGGTCCAGTTGCGGATGACTCTGGGGTTGCACGCTCATCTCGCTCTATAGGCCGAGGGAGCCGGTGTTTGTCCGCAGACAGTTTTTCCGGGTCATGTGGCCAGCATGACTAAGCTGCTTCTGGTGAACCAGAGCAGTGCACAGAAATGCCGTTTACCTTCCCACCGGAGTGGTACCTATTTGTCTACTTGCACTTGATGTGCTTTTGAACTGCTAGGTGGGCAGGAGCTGGGACTGAGCAACGGGAGCTCACCCCGTCGCAGGGATTCAAACCACCGACCTTCCAATCAGCAAGGCCTAGGCTCTGTGGTTTAGACCACAGCGCCACCCGAGTCCCTTTGTGCTTAGACCCAGCATTAAACACTATTTCCTAATGTTTTGACATTAATGCAATGAGTAACATATTAGATTATGATGATCAGATCTTTTTTTTCAGCCAGAATTCACTGGAACTCAGTTACGGCACCTCTCAAGTGGGGGCCATTGCCATGATAAGAGAACAAGGGAGGCATTCATGGTGGGTTCCGGCACCTCTTTTTCTAGAAAAATAGCACTGATGATGATGATGATGTACGGCTACTTGCTGTACCAAACAACGGCTACAAAACCTTAAAACTGGATGGCGAAATCCTATGAGATACCATGCAGGCATATGAGCTCACAGGATCAGGTGGCATAGACTAAATGCAAAGCACGTCTCTCAGTAAGAGCCCCAATCCAGAAGCAGTTACCATCAGCCATCTGCCACGAGCAGATAAATCGTGAACATAAGCAGCTGGTTCATCTTGCCCAAGTGTTGTCTGCTGTGACAGACATAAGCTTTTTTTGGCAGCTGGGCTGGAGGACACAGGCAGCAGTTCCTCTCATCCTGCCACCTTTCCCTTTCGGGCTGGAGATGTCTGGGATGAATGCATGGAAAACATATGTCCTAGCATTAAGCGATAGGATCTCATCTAATAGGTACCTCATGTAACCAGGACGTAGGTGGCGCTGTGGGTTAAACCACAGAGCCTAGGACTTGCCGATCAGAAGGTCGGCGGCTCAAATCCCCATGACGGGGTGAGCTCCCATTGCTCGGTCCCTGCTCCTGCCCACCTAGCAGTTCGAAGGCACATCAAAGTGCAAGTAGATAAATAGGTACTGCTCTGGCAGGAAAGTAAACAGCGTTTCCATGCTCTGCTCTGCTCTGGTTCGCCAGAAGCAGCTTAGTCATGCTGGTAACATGACCCAGCAGCTGTACGCCAGCTCCCTCGGCCAATAAAGCAAGATGAGCATCGCAACCCCAGAGTTTGCCACGACTGGACCTAATGGTTAGGGATCCCTTTACCTTTACCTTTACCTTGTGTTACAGATGCTTCAGGTTACAGACTCTGCGAAACTAGAAATAGTACCTCGGGTTAAGAACTTTGCTTTAGGATGAGAACAGAAATCACACGGCAGCGCGGCTACAGTGGGAGGCCCCATTAGCTAAAGTGGTACCTCAGGTTAAGAACGGTTTCAGGTTAAGAACGGACCTCCGGAATGAATTAAGTTTGTAGCCAGAGGTACCACTGTATGTGCATGAACGCTTTGAACATAATGGAACTCCCTTATACTGGGCTCAGTACTGTCCACTCTTGACTAGACGCAGTTCTGCAGGTATGCAACCAGAGATCCTTTGAATTGGGCATACCAGGGATTGCACTGTGCCTTCTGCAAGCCAAGTTTCATTTATATGGGGGACAGAGGGCAGGCAGGTGTGGGGGGCTCCCTGGTCCTGAATGGGGTAACTGTGCCCCTGAAGGACCAGCTGCGCAGCCTGGGAGTCATTCTGGACTCACAACTGCCCATGGAGGCGCAGGTCAATTCTGTGTCCAGGGCAGATGTCTACCAGCTCCATCTGGTACGCAGCCTGAGACCCTACCTGCCCACAGTCTGTCTCACCAGAGTGGTGCATGCTCTGGTTATCTCTCGCTTGGACTACTGCCATGTGCACTACGTGGGGCTACCTTTGAAGGTGACCTGAAAACTACAACTAATCCAGAATGTGGCAGCTAGGCTGGTGTCTGGGAGTGGCCACCGAGACCATATCACACCGGTCCTGAAAGACCTACATTGGCTCCCAGTACGTTTCCGAGCACAATTCAAAGTCTTTAAAGCTCTAAACAGCCTCGGCCCAGTATACCTGAAGAAGGATCTCCACCCTCATCATTCAGCCTGGACACTGAGGTCCTCCTTTGGGGGCCTTCTGGCAGTTCCCTCACTACAAGAAGTGAGGTTACAGGGAACCAGATAGAGGGCCTTCTCGGTGGTGGCGCCCGCCCTGTGGAACGCCCTCCCATCAGATGTCAAGGAAATAAACAACTATCTGACTTTTAGAAGATAGCTGAAGGCAGCCCTGTTTAGGGAAGTTATTAATATTTTATGTTTTACTGTATTTTTAATATTTTGTTGGAAGCCACCCAGAGTGGCTGGGGAAGCTCAGCCAGATGGGTGGGGCATAAATAAAAAATATTATTATTATTATTATTATCCCAGATCCACTCCTCTCAGGAGCCCTTCTCTATTGCCAATTGGCTCCTGAGAATTTGAGAGTATTCCTCACCTCCTCACAAAGCATGGGGGCTGCCACCCTCAGAGCACTGAGGCCAGAAATACTGGCTGTTCTCCACACACACAACCACCCGGCTGGGCCACAAAGGTGATATGAGGAATGGGGATTATTAGAATTCAAGACCACACTCCAGCCAGGCAAAAACTCTCAAAGTAGAACTGGTGAGAGATTTGGTCTAGGGATGGCATGTGGCCTATAGAGTTTTGAGGGCCAAATAAAGAGGTTCCCCATTCCTGCATTATATCCTGGGGTGCCTCAGGGTTCTGTCCTCTCCCCCATGCTTTTTAATATCTATATGAAGCCACTGGGAGAGATCATCAGGGGGTTTGGGCTGGGTGTTCATCAGTATGCAGATGACACCCAGCTCTACCTCTCCTTTAAATCAGAACCAGTGAAGGCGGTGAAGGTCCTGTGTGAGTGCCTGGAGGCAGTTGGAGGATGGATGGCTGCTAACAGAGAAGTACTGTTTTTGGGTGACAGGGAGCGGGTGGGTGTGGAGGATTCCCTGGTCCTGAATGGGGTAACTGTGCCCCTGAAGGACCAGGTGCGCAGCCTGGGAGTCATTTTGGACTCACAGTTGTCCATGGAGGTGCAGGTTAATTCTGTGTCCAGGGCAGCTGTCTACCAGCTCTACCTGGTACGCAGGCTAAAACCCCACCTGCCTGCAGACTGTCTCGCCAGAGTGGTGCATGCTCCAGTTATCTCCCACTTGGACTACTGCAATGCGCTCTACGTGGGGCTACCTTTGAAGGTGACCCGGAAACTGCAATTAATCCAGAATGCGGCAGCCAAACTGGTGACTGGGAGTGGCCGCTGGGACCACATAACACCGGTCCTAAGAGATCAAAGTGTTGGTGCTGACCTTTAAAGCCCTAAACGGTCCAGTATACCTGAAGGAGCATCTCCACCCCCATCGCTCAGCCCGGAAACTGAGATCCAGCTCCGAGGGCCTTCTGGCGGTTCCCTCATTGTGAGAAGTGAGGTTACAGGGAACCAGACAGAGGGCCTTCTCAGTAGTGGTGCCCACCCTGTGGAACACCCTCCCTTCAGATGTGAAGGAAATAAGCAGCTATCCTTTTCTTTAAAAGACATCTGAAGGCAGCCCTGTTTAGGGAAGTTTTTAATATTTAATGTTGTACTGTTTTTAACACTTGATTGGAAGCCGCCCAGAGTGGCTGGGGAAACTCAGCCAGATGGGCGGGGTACAAATAATAAATTATTATTATTATTATTATTATTATTATTATTATTATCCTTACATCCTTGAGCACATGGAAGGACTACTTGAGGTTGGATCTGAACCACTCACATTCCCCAGCTCAATCCCTAGCTGCCACATGGCGCTAGCTTTCCAAATTAATGAACAACAATCCCTGCGTAGTTTGCAAACAAGTTATTCTTCTTTGAAATGGTAACATTATCTGAGATACAGAAATTCACTTAGAAATCCTTATAAATGAGTTCTTTTCCCCTAGAATGGAGACGGAAGAAAGACTCTTCGCCTACGTGAATGCAAGATTATATTTTTCTCTGTTCACTTAACCCTGTGTACCATTCACGAAGCTTTAATCCCCATGAACATTTTCCATTTTGGCAGTATCATTCTTTTTCGTCGTCAGTGCATTTGCTCTTAATAGAAAATTTCTTTTTGAGGCTCATTTATATTCAAGGAAATAGTTCTGGTCACCTCAAGAAATATTTTTGGTTCATTGGTGATGCTATTGCCCAGAATCATGTTCACTCTCTTCTTCCCACTTCTAAAAATGAATGCACCACACATGGGGTGACAGGGGGGGAAAATCTTTGTTCTTATTCATCATCTGTTATTTCACTTCTTCTTTTTTAACTGGGGAAATAAAAACACCAAGACATGAAGTCTGATTTGCATGAAATTATGTTCATTCCTAACTAATGTAGGATAAGCTTAGGGAACAGAAACTCTTAGAAATCTACAGGTTTTACAGTCTAGGCTTTAATTCATTTTCATTTGGAAGATAGATGCACATTTTCATTTCTACACCATCATAGATTCATCCATCAAAAATCATATAGCCTAGTAAGAAATGTTAACTGCCACACTTTATGGATACTGTGGCTTGCTTGTTAAGACCCATTTAAAATTAATAATAATAATAATAATAGATACAATTCTGTGCATTTTTTCCCTCTCACTAAGGATTATGGTGTTTTTGTCCATGGAGTTTTCTTGGCAGGGATACTGGAGTGGCTTGCCGGTTCCTGCTCCAGGTGGATCACATTTGGTCAAAACTCTCCACTATGACCTGTCCATCTTGGGTGCCCTGCATGGCATTGTTCATAGCTTCTCTGAGTTATTCAAGCCCCTTCGCCACGGCAAGGCAGTGATCCATGAAGGGTATGAATGGAAGTGAGAGCTGGACCATAAAGAAGGCTGATCGCCGAAGAATTGATGCTTTTGAATGATGGTGCTGGAGGAGACTCTTGAGAGTCCCATGGACTGCAAGAAGATCAAACCTATCGATTCTTAAGGAAATCAGCCCTGAGTGCTCACTGGAAGGACAGATTGTGAGGCTGAGACTCCAATACTTTGGCCACCTCATGAGAAGAGAAGACTCCCTGGAAAATACCCTGATGTTGGGAAAGATGGAGGGCACAAGGAGAAGGGGACAGCAGAGGACGAGATGGTTGGACAGTGTTCTCGAAGCTACCAGCATGAGTTTGACCAAACTGCGGGAGACAGTGGAAGACAGGAGTGCCTGGCGTGCTCTGGTCCATGGGGTCACAAAGAGTCGGACACGACTAAACAACAACAAGGATTATGGTGTTTCCCCAGTCTCCAGATTTGACCCTGAGACAAAGGGTTTGGGGTTTACTTTTAAGGCATCAGGGCAGCAGATTTAAATCTCAGGGTCATCAGCTAGCCTCCGCTTTGAATCTTGGGGCTGGGAGTTTCACACTAATGTGACTCACAGCAACACTGCCCAGAGGATCCTTAGTGTGGACACACAGGCATGGCAAATTGTAAAACTTTGATGCTTTCTCCTGTACCTCTAGAGGTTAAATATGAACTGACCCAGACCCTGAGATAATCATCTGAGAGCCTCCCTCTCATCTGCTCACTTGGCAGAAGTAGTCTTAAGCCCTTCGTCCTGGGACTCCTCCACAAGAGGTCTGGAGGGCGGCAACACAAGAACAGGCCTTTTCTGTGGTGGCTCCCCATTTGTGAAATGCTCTCTTCAGTGAGGTTTGCCTGGCACCTTCCTTACATATCTTTAGACAGATTAACATTCCATGGCTTTTTAAAGGTGCTTGTGGGATGGGGGTGTTATTAGTTTGGTTTGGTTTTGTATTTTGTATTCCCATTTGGTATTTTTCTGTTGTGAACTGGTCCAGGATCTTCGGAGGAAGAGCAGTATACAAATTTGATAAATAATGATAAATATCAGAGGGATGTGCGTGCGCAACCCTGTCTCAAAGCTCCGTGGCAGAGGAGCTGCTTTGTATTTTGCAGGTATGTAGGATTAGAGGAAACCATTGGTCCTTCACCCAAGCTCAATGTTGTCTACACTGCTCTGATGTAAAAAAATCTGCATATAATTAAAATATTGTCTATGTTGATTGGCAGTGACACACACACACACACACACACACACACACAAACAAACAAACCACATTTCAGACCACAACCTCCCACAGCCCAACGTGAAGATGCTATGTGTTAGGGATGGAGGACAAATCTGACTCAGTACACATTTAAATCCGAATCTATCAAATTCACATTTTACAAAACAGAAACACAGCTGCCCTTTGAAATTCGCTCTTATCTGAATTTTGCAATACAGTTCTCCAAACAATGTTTACAGAAAATGCACATTACGGGAAATTGGGGATTGAATGATATTGGCAAAAATTACATACACAAATGCAGTGCATTAGGGGGAAATGCAACTATTATGGAAAATACATTTTGAAAAAACACACGTGTTCATCAAAAACAGCATATTAAATGTGTTTATTGGGAGAAATTTTCACCAGAATGCCAATTGGTTTTTTTAAAAAATCAGAAATTGCTGCAAAATGTGGAAAACTGAATTTAAGATAAATGATAAACAGAAAAAAATTGAAATTTGCAGCTTCATCTTTCCCAGGGACTGAACCTGGGACCTTCTGCTCTCCTACTGAGCTGTAGACCTGGCAGGATAGCTGTCAGTCAGAGTAAGCAACCCTAGCCCTGAAACAAATGTGCACTAGGTCGTTTGTACAAAAAAATAAGAAGAATCCAATCCAATATTAAAATACAAGAGCAAAACAAATAGCAACACAGAAAGATGCTTAACCCACAGAGAAAAGAAGAAAAACCAATTACATGTCAAACATTAAGAACCCTGATTTTTAAGATCACAAATTATTTAAAAGCTCCGAATGAATAATAAACACCCCTTTCCCAAATACTGTAGCTCCAATAAAAAATGGAAACATTTCTTCTTTAAATGGCTGCTTTACAGTTTAACCAAAAGGAAAAAGAAAGGTTCAGATATCCGATCACAGATCCCCTGTGTCAAGTCTGTTTAGGCCCTTGAGGTGGGAAGTTGGGCGTCTATAAATGTATATTTAAAAATATGGTTATTTTGATATATGGAGCTGAGCAAAGCGGTGTCATTTCAGCTGTAACTATAGCATTGTTATAGTTAAGTCTGTGAGAAAAGCAGCTGTTAAGGGGGGGGGGAATAGTTCTTTTAAGATCCCTTTTTTCCTGGCCTCTTGTTCATCTTTAAAGAGCAGCTGCAGCGGGAACCAGGCCAATTTTTTGGTCTCACTCATCAGGCTGCAAGGCTGGTTTTGAAAATACTAGAGGGGGTTTTCTTTTCAGGAGGGGAAGAGGCTGTCCCAAAGGGCAGTCAACTTTTCCTTATTTGTTCCAAGATAAATAACCCTTGCAATTCTGGAGAGTTATTTTCAGAGCCAAGTAGCCACACACAATCATAAGAAAAAAAGATTATCAGGCACACACAAGCCTGACAATAGTTGAAAACTGATGACCTCACAACGCTGCCCTCAGCAGTTGTGGCAGGAGAAATAAATATTAGGGGAAGGA
This sequence comes from Podarcis pityusensis, assembly GCF_964106645.2. NCBI lineage: Eukaryota > Metazoa > Chordata > Lepidosauria > Squamata > Lacertidae > Podarcis > Podarcis pityusensis. The sequence goes on along the minus strand of NC_138039.1, from coordinate 41,220,750 downwards.
GCACCAAATGGGAATAATGCAACAAAACACATCACAGGTGAAGCACAGGTGAGTAAGAACAGCAAACTGGGCTGCCTTTAAACTAGAAAACCTGAAAAGGAATTCCTGCTTTAGGATTAGCACATCCCTGTCATCACTGAATAAGCACTGAGCATCCAAAACATGTTCAGAGGCACCTTCATGCTACAAATTCCATGATATTAGTTTTTCAGTGCAAACGTTCCCGGCTTCATAGAATTCTTTTTATTTTTTACTTAGTGTAATATTTCTCACCCACCCTTTAACATGTTGTTTATAATATCTTCTTTGTGCACTTTTGTAAACCACAGGGGAAGCGCTGATGAGGGGCGGTATATACTGTTTTTAAAAAATAAGAATACATTTCTACTCCAATATTGAATGGTGACAGTAAAGGAAAGCACTCTTTGTGAAAATTGTACAGTGGTACCTCGGGTTAAGAACTTAATTGGTTCTTAATGTGAAACTGTTCCACTTTAGCTAATGGGGCCTCCCGCTGCTGCCACGCGATTTCTGTTCTCATCCTGAAGCAAACTTCTTAACCTGAGGTACTATTTCTGGGTTAGCGGAGTCTGTATCCTGAAGCATCTGTAACCCAAGGTACCATTGTATTTTCTTCAAACTACCACAAGGCTCCAGTTACTTCTTGTGAGGGGGGAAGCCTTCCTTCTGGCGTTGCCTATGGCACACCTGACAATAAGCTTCTAGCCATTCCTATAGGCACTATAGCAATGGGACGTGGGTGGCGCTGTGGTCTAAACCACTGAGCATCTTGGGCTTGCCGATCAGAAGGTCAGTGGTTCGAATCCACACAAAGGGGTGAGGTCCCCTTACTCTGTCCCAGCTCCTGCCAACCTAGCAGTTGGAAAACATACCAGTGCAAGTAGATAAATAGGTACCACTGCGGCAGGAAGGTAAATGGCATTTATGCGCGCTCTGGTTTCTGTCACGGTGTTCCATTGTGGCAGAAGCGGTTTTGTCCTGCTGGCCCCATGACCTGGAAAGCTGTCTGTGGACAAACGCTGGCTCCCTCAGCCTGAAAGCGAGATGAGCGCCGCAACCCCATAGTCACTTTTGACTGGACTTAACCATCCAGGGGTCCTTTACCTTTACCTTTAACCTATAGGCACTATTGTTCAGGATTATGTGCAAGCCATGATGGGCAGGGGATGGCAGGATTTGGTATTCAGTAAGGGGTGCAGAAATATGACAATTTCAGACCCTCCAAGTGTCCCTATTTTCCAAGGGCAGTCCCGGATTTACAGAAGCCATCCCAGTTTCTGATTAGATCCCACAATGTCCTGTTTTTCTTTAGGACGTCCCTATTTTCATCAGAGAAATGTCAGAGGGTAAAGAGTTATGCAATCCCCGAGCCACGGAGATAAGTAACTATACAACCTTTAGCAGACATCTGAAGGCAGCCCTATATAGGGAAGTCATTTAAAAAATGTTTAATGTTTTACTAAGTTTTTATGTAAGTTGGAAGCTGCTCAGAGTAGCTGGGGCAACCCAGTCAAATGGGTGGGATGTAAATAATTAAATTGTTATTACTATACAATACCATTTTATTACTATACAATAAGTAACTATACACTCTTTAGAAGACACCTAAAGACAGCCCTGTATAGGGAAGTTTTAAAAAAATGTTTAATGTTTTACTATGTTTTTATATATGTTGGAAGCAGCCCAGAATGGCTTGGGCAACCCAGTCAGATGGGCCTGGTATAGATAAGAAAACTATGATTATTATTATTATGGAATAGAACGTCCCTAATTTCAGCAGATATGCAGTTTTGATTTCTCACATGTTCTCATTCTTTCAGCCTTAAGCTCTGTTCTCTACAATTCTACATCACTTTTTAAAATCCTTACAGAAATCAAAGACAATTTCAGTGTGAATTCTTCGTAGTACACAAACACATTTCCATACACCTAACACAAGCACTCCTGCAAAGCTATTTTCCCTGATGTAATACAGTTCTGTACGTGATACTCACTAATATATGCATCCCTACAAACACTTTAGCCCAGTGTTTGCATCTTTGCATCAGCTGCTAGAGAACTGCATTACAAAATGCAGAAAAGTGGAAAAATTGAAGGGTGGCTAGATATTGGCTTGGGTGTTGCTTCAGAACATGAGAATCGGTCAAGATTGCCTTCAAATGCAAAGTGAGTCCCAATTTCTCTCCAACCTCTAGGGGTGGGCAACCTTTTACCTGTCTAGGGTCATCTTCCCTCAGAGGTAATATCTCAGGGACCACCAGTTGTTGATCAAAGCCACATGTGGGTGGGGACACCCCAATTCCTCTCTCTTTCTGCCACTCCTTCCTCCCTTTCACCCTTTTTTCCATGCCAACCTTTCCCTGCTTCAATTCCCCCCTTGCCACCCACATGAACATAGGCCAAGGACATAAAATTACACTGAGGGCTAGGCGCACTAATGCTAGGTTGCCAGAGGTACTTCGGTCCCCTCAATATTTATTTTCAGGGGACCAGGGCCCCTTAATTAATCCAGAATGCGGCAGCTAGACTGGTGACTGGGAGTGGCCGCTGATTCCATATAACACCGGTCCTGAAAGATCTTCATTGGCTCTCAGTACGTTTCCGAGCACAATTCAAAGTGTTGGTGCTGACTTTTAAAGCCCTAAATGGCCTCGGTCCAGTATACCTGAAGGAGCATCTCCATCCCCATCACCCAGCCTTGACACTGAGGTCCAGCGCCGAAGGCCTTCTGGCAGTTCCCTCGCTGCAAGAAGTGAGGTTACAGGGAACCAGGCAGAGAGCCTCCTCGGTAGTGGCGCCTGCCCTGTGGAACGCCCTCCCAGCAGATGTCAAGGCAATAAACAACTATTTTACTTTTAAAAGACAATGGAAGGAGGCCCTGTTTAGGGAAGTTTTTAATGTCTGATGCTGTATTGTTTTTAATGTTCGGTTGGAAGCCGCCCAGAGTGGCTGGGGAAACCCAGCCAGATGGGCGGGGTATAAATAATAAATTATTATTATTATTATTAATCTTGAGGCAGCCCTGTGCGCATAGTGCGCAAGTGACGTCACATGTGCGACGTGCACTGTGCAACACTGGCTCCTCCAGAGTGCTTGGGCTCCTCTGTCATGCATACATCGCAGGTGCAACATCACACACACTACACCCTGAGCCCCCGAATCTTGGGGGCAAGATGGCGCCTCTGCTGAGGGCTGCAGGTAGGGCTCTTGGTCGCCCATCCTTGTACTAGCTGAAAAATTCAGGGCTCAGCTTTCTCCCACCCGTCTGCATTTTCTTTTTTAAGGTTCGTTTCAGATCCAAAAAGGAAATTCCTTACACAAAACCTTTAAAACACTATCCAAAATGTTTACAGCTTAAAATATAATTGTACCTTGAAGCGCTTTTTTTTTTATTAACCTTCCCAGAAGCATGTTGAGCAATGGTTGTTTCCAGAATGTTGGCAATAGCTCTGGTTAGTTAGTTTAGCAAGAGGCATTTGAGGCGAGGCTTTGTATGTGCAAGAGCCTCTACAACCCACATAAACACTCTTGCAGTGTTTTCCCGGCATGCTTCCAATTTTAATTATCCCCTGCCTACGATAAACTCCCACTGCAAGCCCTGTCTACACTTGCCTGCCGATGACCACCTGACCTTGCAATTTATGCCTTAAGTCAGTCCGGGTGGAATCTGGTCAAAGTCAACTTTTATCCCTAGATTGAATCCCCCTAGATTCAAAGGTCACTTAGACCTTGTTCCAGGGAAATACTTCCCATGATACCCTTGAGTTGCTCCACGTCTTGTGGACCAACGCCAACCTCTTAATGAAGCTCTATGGTTTAATCTTGGCATAATACTTATTTATTCATTACAATTTTCATCTCACCCTTCTTCTAAGGAGGTCAGGGTGGTGTGCTTGGTTCCTCACTGTCCTTTTTTTTTTTATCCTCACAACCCTGTGAGGTAGAGAACAATTGTGACAGATCCAAGCCCACCCAGCTCAATGGTCAAGTTGAGAGCCAACACTGGCTTTTCTGTGTTCTGGATTTCATTTTTGAAACATTTGTACCACATGGTCTACTCCTCTAAATCAGTCTCCCCCAACCTTAAAACCACCAGGTGTTTTGGACTTCAACTCCCATAATTCTCAGCCATTGGCCATGCAGAGGCCAATGGGAGTTAGAATCCAAGAGCATCTCGAGGGCACCAATTCAGGGAAGACTGTTCCAAATAATAAGATATGGTAGTATTTTCTGGATTCCCAGAAAATAGTAGTATGAATACCATGGTACCTCAGGTTACAGACACTTCAGGTTACAGACACTTCAGGTTACAGGTTCCGCTGACCCAGAAATATTACCTCGGGTTAAGAACTTTGCTTCAAGATGAGAACAAAAATCGTGCAGCAGTGGCATAGCAGCAGTGGGAGGCCCCATTAGCTAAAGTGGTACCTCAGGTTAAGAACAGTTTCAGGTTAAGAACAGACCTCCAGAACGAATTAAGTGTTGATTTAAAGCAGAGTCTCGTGCCCAGCGGAAGGATGAGGAGTACGTGCTGCATACTCTATATTGCTTTATTTACAGTTCAAAGCTGGTATATTACAGAAAGACATCTTGCCTCTGCCGGAGCAGAAAAATGCATCCTCTCTCCTTGACAGCTCGGAGAGAATCACACAGTGAAAAACAGGAAACCAGTGTACGTCACATCCAGCCTCCCTTTCCCGTGAGAAACTCCAACAGTACAGACTGTGGAATGTAAACACCTGTCTCGTGACAAGCCCTTTCGCTGCACAGTGAAGGAAAGCAGAAACCAACATCCTCCCCCTTTCTGTGAACATCACTGGGCAGCGTGTTTGTACAATATCAGTACAAACCCAACTTCTGCACATAGGTACAGTGTTGATCCCTTGATACAATCTTGGACAATACATCAGCAGGAATTTCATTACCTGGCATATAGGACACCGTTACGAGTCCCTTCTGAATACATTCCCTAGCATGCTGCAACTTTAATTGCAAGTGCTTTGTGCTTTGCTTACAACCTTCAGACTTCAGCAAAGCCAAACATGCTTTGTTGTCCTGGTAAACCTGGATTGGACATTTGACAGGAATTTTCATATCTTTGCACAATTGTATTAACCATTCACAATCCTTAAGTGAATACGATAGTGCATTCAGTTCGGCTTCACAAGTACTTAAACTAACTGTTGTTTGCTTCTTGCATGACCAATCAAACAGACCTTGATTGTACATGTAGCAAACTCCAGACGTACTTTTCCTGTCTGTAGTGTCACTTCCAAAACTTGCATCTGCAAATATCTCAAGACCACCAGACTTCTGATTGTTAAAACTCAGTCTGTAATGCATAGTGCCTTTCAAATACCGCGCTATGCGTTTCAGAGCTTTCCAATCCTTGACACTAGGATTGTTGACTTGTCTGCTTAGCAAATTACAGCTAACAGCAATGTCTGGTCTTGAACATCTGGCAATGAAGTTTAGCTTGCCTAGCACACTCCTGTACAGTGTAGTGTCAGAAAATGCTTCTTCAGTGTCATCTACCTGATAACCTGTTGTCATCGGTGTGTCTACAGGGTTAGCATCCATCAGATTTAGTTTGCTTAACACATCAGCAATTTTCCGTGACTGGTGTACTAGAATGTTACCATCTTGATCTCTCTCTATTTCCAGAGATAGGTAGTTGTTTACCTCACCAAGATCTTTCATGTCAAAGTGCTCTTTCAGTTGAGCTAGGGCGTTATTGTACATTGCGACATCTTTCCAAAAGAATAATAAATCATCAACATAAAACAAACAGTACAGTTTCTTTTGCCCCTCCTCTTTGACAAATACACATGGATCAGCTTTTCCTTGCTGAAAACCTAGAGAAAACAATACTTCAGTGAGTTTTGTGTGCCAACACCGTGCACTTTGTTTGAGACCATAAAGGGATTTCTTCAGAGCACAAACAAATCCCTGTTTTACCTGTACGCCATCAGGTGGAAGCATATAAAGTGATTCATCTAGAGATCCGTACAGAAAAGCTGTATTAATATCATGGTGACTAATGTGTAGATTTTCCTCTGCAGCTAGCTTGAGCATAAGCCTAATGCTTTCATATCTCACTGTGGGTGAATAGGTCTCGTGATAGTCTTCACCTGGTACCTGTGCAAAACCTCTGGCTACCAATCTGGCTTTGTGTCTGACTATCTTGCCATTTTGATCTGTCTTCGCTTTGAAGACCCATTTGCTTCCAAGCAGTTTCATTCCTGGAACTACTGGAACTAGCTCCCATGTTTTGTTCCTTTCTAAGGAATCAAGCTCAGCCTTCATGGCATTTAACCATGGCTCAGCTTCCTTTGAATCCAAACCCTGGATGTCTTGGAAACTTGAAGGTTCAAATACCTTCTTGGAGCTTTTAACAGCTGTTACTGCTATCGTAGCAAACTCATCAGCAAATCTCTTTGGAGGTCTGCCTTTTGTGGCTCTCTGTGACCTACGAATTAGCCTTAAGTCTTCAACACTCTCCTCTTCCTTCTTAGGAGAAAAACGACCTACTGTGAACAATGGTTCCTCCAATTCTTGATCAGAGCTTTCAGAGGGTCGCATAGAGGCTTTCGCACTCTTGAAATCCTCTGAATCACCCGATTCAGTTTCAGATTCAGACTCAGAACCTTCATCAGTGGGTGTGGGTTGTTGTGGTTGCTTTTGACTATCCTCAGTCTCATCACCGTCATCAGGATAACATTGGAAAATTCCCACATTCTCCCCCCACTTTGCATTGTACTCAACACTTCTCGTGAGCTTAATTGTCTTAGAGTCAGTCATCATTATTCTGTAAGACCCTTTCTGATAACCTAGAAAGATACCATGCAATCCACGCTTGTCTAACTTGGAGTTTTGTGGTGAGCGAACCCACATGTCAGAACCAAAAATCTTCATGTGTTTGATGTATGGCTTCTTGCCAAACATCTTCTCATAGGGGGTACAACCAATCGCTGAAGATAACCTGCGATTGTAACTGTAAACAAAACACGAGAGAGATTCGGCCCAATAACTCTCTGGAAGATTGGCATCATGCAGCAAGGTTTTTAACCCTTGAAGCAATGTCTGATTTGCCCGTTCCGCAAGTCCATTCTGCCATGGCGAGCGAGGACTAGACAAATCGTGTTGAATTCCTTTCTCAGTCAGAAAAGCTTCAAACTGCTGAGAAGTGAATTCTCCCCCGCGATCACTGAAAAGAGTCTTTATCTTCTTACCGTGCACATTTTCCAACCAAGCACAGAATTCCTTGAACCTAGGAAAAGCCTCTGATTTCTGCTTGAGATTGTACACAAAAATATATCTGGAAAATGCATCAACGAGAACCATGAAGTACCTATTTCCACCCAAAGAGGGCGCTAGTGGTCCAACTAAATCAGCATGAACAACCTGGTATGGTTCTGTAGCTTGCCTACTAGACACCTTACCTTTCGCAGCCATTTTCACCTTGTTTGCTGCGCATGCTTTGCACTTCATGTGGTACCTGCAGGGTTTAATAGTCATACCTTCAACCAAGGCAGGCATTTTAGATACTGCCTCAAAATGCAAATGACCAAATTTTCTATGAAAATCATGAATACATTCTGCATGCAAACTTTTGTTAGAACCTGCAATGCAACAAGTGTCATCCTTTTCAACATCATCATAATACAAAACAAACAAACGATCAACATATTCAGCATGCAATACATAATCATTTTTCTTTGTGATGATGCACTTCTTGTTCTTGAAGGATACGTCAATGTTCCGCTCATTCAGCTGTCCAACGCTGAGCAGATTATGTTTGGCGTCTGGCACGTAAAGCACATTCTGTATCGATAAGTCCAAACTGTGAAGAACAACAGTTCCGTAGCCTTTACTGGGAATAGTGTGGTCATCCGCCTGGTGAATCGCACCTTCCTGCGGTGTAAAAGACACAAACAGTCTCTTATCGTTGCACATGTGGTGGGTTGCCGCTGAATCAACAACGAAGAAAGATCTAGACGTCTTCTGGACCTCTGAAACCTTTGGAGTGAAGCGTGAAACCATAGCCTTGTGCTGCGTTGTCCTAGACACCGGACCTTTGCCTTTGCCTCGGCCTTTTCCGCGCGATGAGCTATCGCTGCGCTGTTCTGTCTTGGCCCTGGGATATCTGCATTCCCTCTTCATATGGCCTAGACGTCCACACGAGTAGCATTTCACTGCCTTCAAAGCTTTGGCGCCATCTGGTGGTTCCACTGCACTATGGGATGACGTCTGTGAAGACTCCCCCTTGCCCATGCAGCTAGCACCCCGGCGATCTGCTTCATTTAAAATCACGGCAGTTACATAGTCCACTGTTAGCTGAGCGGTTGGCTGCACAGCAATCTGGGTTGCAACAGACTCCCAACCTGAACCCAAAGATTGTAGTATCATGAAAGAATACACAGCCTCTGGAAAGTTGAGTCCTCTCTGTTGCAGCTCATGTCTCAGATTTTGCATCTCCATCAGATGTAAACGCACATCTCCACCTTCAGCAAGAGCCATATTATGCAGCTTGTTAAAGTAAAACATAGTGGATCCAGCTTCTGTCCTTAAGTGAGCTTCTCTCAAAGCGTCCCAAATTTCTCTGGCTGAGGTCTTATCACGCAATAGACAGAGCTCTTCCGGGGATACTATCAATGTAAGAGTTCCCCTTGCTTTGGAATCCTTAGCTTCCCATGCATCTGTAACTGGAACTGGGGGGGTTTCTGTAATCACCTCAAACAAACCCTCTTTCCGCAGAATTGCCTCTGCATACAGAACCCAGTCGGCATAATTTTTCTTGCTGAGCTTAGGAATCCCACAAGCATCCTGAAGGGCCATCATGACTCTGGCATTAGCCTTCAGCGTCATATATGCTGCTTTAAATCTTGCTGCGTCACTGCTGCAGCTGCTTTATTCCAAAAGCGCACTTAAAAGTTACTTTCGATTTCCCCAGCATAGTAACTTGTGCCTGGGAGCCTTTTGCCTATTCCCGGCAAAACGGCTTTAAAAGTTCAAAGTCCAGCCATAAAGCCATTAACTAGAAGCTGGCAGGCTGCCCGGAGCAGTAGCACATACCTCATCAATCACTTTTACGCGCAGAGCAGATTCCGTTCCGATCTGTCCCTCTGCATTCCGATCCTTTGCCGGCACTCCGATTCGACTTCTGGAGCCCATAACCACGTGTTGATTTAAAGCAGAGTCTCGTGCCCAGCGGAAGGATGAGGAGTACGTGCTGCATACTCTATATTGCTTTATTTACAGTTCAAAGCTGGTATATTACAGAAAGACATCTTGCCTCTGCCGGAGCAGAAAAATGCATCCTCTCTCCTTGACAGCTCGGAGAGAATCACACAGTGAAAAACAGGAAACCAGTGTACGTCACATCCAGCCTCCCTTTCCCGTGAGAAACTCCAACAGTACAGACTGTGGAATGTAAACACCTGTCTCGTGACAAGCCCTTTCGCTGCACAGTGAAGGAAAGCAGAAACCAACATTAAGTTCTTAACCTGAGGTACCACTGTAGTAGGTACCGATATCCCAAAGGAGCAGAAAAGACTTTTTATGTATGTGACAGCAGTCGCACAGATGCTACTAGCCCAGAGATGAAAAGAAGACAAACTCCCTACCAGAGAGGAATGGCAAACCAAGCTGATGGGCTATGTCAAAATGGCAAAATTGACTGGAAAGCTCAGGAACCGAGAAGAGAAAAACTTCAAGAAAGAATGGGAAAAAATTATTATTTATTTCGGAGACCACTGTAAGCAGATGAAAACATTAGCAGGATTTTAATAACACTTGTAATGTAACAATCACTATGGACAATATGGAGAGATTCAAAATATGAATCATGAAACAACATGCAGTTGAATATAACTTTACGCTTGTAAAATCAAATAAAAATTATTTTCAAACAACTGAAGGGTTATCATCCCCATTGATGGGGATGATTATAGGGTATTATTTCAACAACAAATTAGGGAAAGTGCCATAGCAATATGGTGGAGCTTTGCATGCCAAACATCCTGGATTCATTCTCCAGGTAGGGCTGGAAGATATCCCTGTACTGAGCTTTGTGGACCAATGGTTTGACCTTGTATTTGTAGCTTCCTATATTCCTAAGGAACAAGGGGAAAGTAAAATTGCCATTAATATAGATACTGTCCTACTGAACACAGCCAGGGTTGGCAGATCTGGGTTAGGAAAGCATAAGCCGAATCAGTGTACCAATTTGTTTCAATCTGGCACCCAACCATCCACTGGAACAACTCCTTGTTTGAAATAACCCTTGGCCACACCAAGCCACATTCCATCTGTCTACCAGATCCCAATAAATCTTCATTTCTGACCACTGCAGACTTTTGTGGGTAAGCAGGTTGCACAAGCTGGCTTCAGTGGGAATATTCTGCATGTGCATATCTTTCAGGAAACAGCCGACTCCAGCAGTTCCAGTTCCAACGCCACATGGCAATGTAAATGGATTGCAAAATCTGGCAGGTGAAAGTGGGTGTAAATTAGGCAGCCAGGAGTAACAAAGGAAGCTGCCTTCTACCAAGTCAAACCATCAGTCCATGGAGCAGAGTATTGTCTACATTGGTTGAAAGCAGCTCCCAGGTTTCAGATGGAGTTCCTTTGGTCCTACCCACAGATTCAAGGATTCAACCTGCAACCTTTGGCATCCAAAGCAGATGCTCTACCACTTGAGCTATGGCCTTCTCCAAAAATTTGAGAAGAAGTCAAGGATTTGGAAAGATTTGTGGTGTGGTACAGAGAGGCTATGCAGAATGACATTCTTGATATCAGTTAACAGGCATTGCTAAGGGGAAGTCAGCAATGAGGCCAACTCCTGGGACGACCAGCTCTTAAGGGCAGGCTGAGGACAGATGGGAAGCAAACTCTGCTGGAGACCAGGCCTGTAGCTACATGACTTTGCTTCAAGCAAATTCCAGCTATATCCCCCTCTAGTCGCTCATACCAAAGTCTTTTGAGGTATATGAGTTAGTTAAAACACATCTGAAATTGTGTGTGTGTGTGTGTTTGAAATAATAAGAATAAAAATCATTGGTTTTCCAATAAACCAAAAGAAGAAGCAAACCATCATATATTATTGCTTCTTCTTTTTTTAAAAAAAGCAGTGCTGCTCCTTAGACACATAATGAGCAAAAACAGTCAAGATCTACTTGATACTCCCAGCCTGTGCGAAAGACGGAGAAAATGAGAGAGGCAAAGGAAGGGTTGTTAATCTTTCTCTAGTGCAACATCCTGCTTCTAGTGGGTCACATTCAGCCTTTGAAAAAGTACCGCATGTTCGGATTTCTCACATTTTCCCAGCTGGAGAGAGCACTGCTTGACTCAAGAAATCTTATTTCTCTATCTTTCTGTTTTGTTTAGTATCGCTATGAACGTGATCTCCAGCACAAGCACTGAAAGAGCCTCTCAGAAAACCTTCTCACTTTAGGGGTATAACAAAAGAACACAGATCCCTCTCCCTACAACCCCCTCCCCAATACACATACACACCACGTGCCTTTGAAATCAACCTCTAAAGAAAACACAGGAAACATAAGGCTAGCCAAACCGTGAATGGGAATAGGTCTATCCTTATGTGGTCACACAGGCCAATGAAGCACTATATCCCTCAGCCTCTCTTGTTCAGATTGATTTACTAGCCGCGTTCGTAGTCCAGCTCCGCCGCCAGAAGAACACAAAGGGAGTCAAACATCTGGCAAATTTGCTCCAATTGTTGTGTGAAATATCTCTGGTTCGGGTTTCATTGAACAGTAAACAAGTCATTGTCTCTGAAAAGTGGTTTGCTCGGCTGTCAGAACGAAACCCTGACAATCAACAATAGATGTCAAGCATTTGTTGTTGTTGTTGTTGTTGCCGCTGCATTCTCCTCGCTCTCCCGCCACCACCTCTCCTCCGTTGGGTTTGTTGGTATTTCAAGGCAGACAAATGAGTGCCGTTTCTGTGGCGGGTGATGGATGGGAGGTGGGCATGTGACTCTGCTGGTTCCATGAAAAATGCACTGGGCTTGCAAAGTGTTGCATCAAATTTAGCCCAGTCTCCACGGCATCGCTCACATCCCTGCATACCCGGAGGAGACGTAGGAAACAGACTTGACAAAGTATGCGCCCGGAATGAAGCCCTTTTCATGCATTACACACTGAGAGCCTCGCTCCTACTTCAGCATGAGCTGTACATACATGTAACGTGTGAACAGGACAGAGGAGCTTTTGGCTCCCACCTCCCCATTGTTGGTGCATACAACATCATTTTCTGAGGCTATGCATGTGTGTGAGTTTGTGTGCATGAGTTCAGAATTTGGGGTGGAATAGGGGGCCCCCTGCAGTCCGCCAGCCAAGGCCCCATCATGGCCTTAATCAGGCAATTCTAAGCAGGGCCAGCCCACTCATGAGGCAAAGTGAGGTGACTGCCTCAGGCGGCACAATCCACAGGGGCAGCAAAGCCGGCCTCCAAAGAATTCATCGCCTCCTCCTCCTGCTGCTGCTGCCACTGTTACAGGGTTAGCAATGGCTGTGGCACACTCCTTGGAGGCTGCATCTTCTGCCTCCTCTGGAGCACCCCACTCCATTCTTCTTGACTGCTGGTTCCCCCCCCCCCTTCTTCATGTAGATATTTCCTCCGTGTTCCAATATAGCTCTTCATTCACCCATTCTTTTCTGGTGGGTGGTTCACCGCAGGTGCCAAAATGTCTTGGGCTACTTGTAAGTGACAAAAGGTCATGTGAAATGTATATCCCTGAAGGAGCATCTTCTGGCAGTTCCCTCACTGAGAGAAGTGAGGTTACAGGGAATGAAGCAGAGGGCCTTCTCGGTAGTGGCTCCCGCCCTGTGGAATGCCTCCCATCAGATGTTAAGGAAATACACAACTAACTGACTTTTAGAAGACATCTGAAGGCAGCCCTGTTTAGGGAAGTTTTTAATGTTTGATGTTTTAGTCTGTTTTAATGTTCTGTTGGGAGCCACCCAGAGTGACTGGGGAAGCCCAGCCAGATGGTCAGGGTATAAATAAGTTGTTGTTGTTGATGATGTTGTTGTTTTGCTTTGTTTTATCTAACTATCTCTCATCAAGAATTATATACTACTTAGTCAGAAAAACCTCTAACTATATAAAAATAATATAATATAAAATAATATAAAATATCAATTAAAATACTGATAAAGTACCCATAATTAAATGTATCAGATATAGATAGGATCAACTGCATATATACATATTAAATGACATGTCTGGGTAGGCTTGCCTAAACAAAAGGGTTTTTAGCAAGGTGTCAAAAAGCGTACAGTGGAGATGCCTGCCTAATAACAACTGCGATGATTTCAAATCTAGATCAATAAAGAAGGAGCCAGAGGCTGTGGCTCTATTTGTAGATAAACTGCTCCTGTTTTTGAGATTTTCTTTTTTCTTTTCTTTTTGTTTGCTGCTTTCTTTACACTATTAGCAACTGCAGTTGCATCTCAATCACTTACCGTATTTTTCGCTCTATAAGACACACAAGACGCACCTAGTTTTTGGAGGAGGAAAACAGGGGGGGGGGGGGAATTCTCAGAAGCCAGAAACAGCAAGAGGGATCGCTGTGCAGTGAAAGCAGCAATCCCTCTTGCTGTTCTGGCTTCTGGGATAGCTGCGCAGCCTGCACTCGCTCCATAAGACGCACACACATTTCCCCTTACTTTTTAGGAGGGAAAAAGTAAATCTTATAGAGCAAAAAATACGGTATATAGGAAATAGTTTTAGGCGTTCCCACACAGGGTAGCAATACAGGGCCTGGATGCTGCACCCAGTAACTCCCTGCTATCTTTTAGATCAGATGTTGGGAATCTTTGGCCCATTGGCCATGCTTGTCAGTTCTAGCATTGCAGGGGACTGGACCACAAGTCCCTTCGAGTCCTTTCCAACTCTACGATTGCACAAATCTTTAGAGCCTCATAGCACAGCACATGCGCCCTCTCTCCGTTAAATCAATTTCACAGACACCCAGCAAAAGAGGGCAAGACCTTTATTAGAAGGGGTCTGGTTCCAGCCCCTCCTGGGGCAAAACTAAAGCTGTTTCTGTACATGCATTCAATTCAAGACTTGCTGTCTCTCCCCCCCCCCCAACATCTTGAGTTTGGCTTCCCTTCCCTTAACATTGCTTTTGATATGTTTGCAGCCCAGTGGATTGAATTTTGATTCAATTTGATACTTTGCCTCTGCATCAGATGGGCTTGCCACCTTTATTTTTAAAAGCACTACAGTTATTCACATGCAATCTGCTGTGTTTTAAGGGAAAGTGCAGAAACGTTTTAAAAAGAGAGAAGTTTCAATAAGGCTCTGACATACGATGCTGCCTTTGACTAACAGCCAAGGACACAGGAACAAGCCAGACCATGTTTCTCAAGCAATGCTCGGCTGGCACAGGAAGGTCTTCTTGCCCAGCAGGTACCAGCAAAGCTAGTCCAGGCAGAGGTGGATTTAGGGCAGTCTAGCAGTGTGGTCACACTGGGTATGCAGCCGAGGAGCGTGCCTTCTCAAAACCTGGTAAGCACTTGCCTGGCATCGAGAAGAAGGCATGAAGGCTCTGACAGGGTCCTAGAGTCCTCCTGTCTCCTTCCCAAAGCAGGGCAAGTGCAAACCCCTCAACATTTCTCCAATGAAAATAGGAGCGTCCTATTCCACCATCCTATTCCTAGTCCTAGTCCTAGTCCTAGTCCTAGTCCTGCCCACATAGCAGTTCAAAAGCACGTCAAAGTGCAAGTAGATAAATAGGTACCACTCCGGCGGGAAGGTAAATAGCGTTTCTTTGCCCTGCTCTGGTTCGCCAGAAGCGGCTTAGTCCTGCTGGCCACATGACCCGGAAGCTGTACGCCAGCTCCCTCGGCCAATAAAGCGAGATGAGCGCCTCAACCCCAGAGTCGGCCACGACTGGACCTAATGGTCAGGGGTCCCTTTACCTATTCCACCATCATCATCATTATTAATACCCCACCCATCTGTCTGGGTTCCTCCAGCCACTCCAGGCAGCTTCCAACATATTAAAAAACACAACAAAACATTAAGCATTTAAAAAAAACTTCCCTATACAGGGCTGCCTTCAAATGGCTTGGGGGTCAGATAACTCCATACCCCCTCCAATTCTCCGATGAAAATATGGATGTCTTACCAAACCGTCTCACATTTCTCTGATGAAAATAGGGGCATCCTAAGGAAAAGTGGGACATTCTGGGATCAAATCAGAACCTAGGTTGGCTTTTGTAAATGCATCATGTTAGGGGGAATTGCATACAAACATATTTATATCAGGGGGAAATTGCACTAAAAAGCTGATGAATTTTCATGAGAATTTTTTTTTATTATTTTTATTTTAGCAAACTGATGTGGAAATGTGAAGAACTGAATTTAAGATGGGACATATGAGAGAACCCGAAATTGGCAGATCCACTGGTCCCTACTTATGGGGGTACACATCACTAAGACCATCCAGTGTCAAAGAACAATGGAAAGAAAGGGAAAGTGTCAGAGTTGAGCTAGACGGGGAAGTGGAGAATAAAAGCATGAAGTGTCAAAACTGAAGGACGTGAAAATGGCACAAAGAATGAAGGGGAAGTTGCGCAGAGAACAAAACCAAGATGAATCTTCATTCCACCACCACCCCAAGCATACAAGTATCAAAAGGTCAGCCAAGCTGCAGTTGGATTTCAAGGGTATTTTGTGACAAAAGGGAGGGGGAAAAGGAGAGATTGCAGATAATTGAAACAAATTATTTTCCCCAAGTGTCTCTAAGAAAGAATGGCGCCTGAGTTGTGAGGGGCAGTGGAGGGAGAATTTTGGAGAAAGAATTACATTTTCCACCAGAGTGAATAATAAAATACTAAAGGGACCCGGGGAGTCACATGAGAGCAGGAAATAAAGAATTCCCCAGTGACTGCAGCTGTGCCAAGTAGAGATAAGCCCCTTTCATAGAATTATAAAGCAGCCGAGAGGATCCTTGACTGCGATGCTGAAAAGGGTTAAAGAAAAACAGGGAAAGAGAAGAATCCATTCATATCAAATCCTTCCATGGAGTCCTTGTTGGTGGTCAAAAAGCCTAGGAAGCCATGTTGGCCAATTAAACGGGGTGTGAGGGATTGCGTTAATTAAACAAAACTGGGGAAAGAGGGAGAAAGAACTGGGGTCATGTAGTTGCTCCTCGAGTAATACTAATAATAATAATAAAATTTTATTTATATCCCACCCTCCCCAGCCAAAGCTGGGCTCAGAGCGGCTAACAACATTAAAATGATACAACATTCTGTGAGGATTGCCAAAGGAGGGAGTCAGGCTGTGCCCTGGCCAAAGGTCTGGTGGAACAGCTCTGTCTTGCAGGCCCTGCGGAAAGATGTCAAGTCCCGCAGGGCCCTAGTCTCTTGTGAAAGAGCGTTCCACCAGATCGGAGCCACAGCCGAAAAAGCCGAAAAAGCCCTGGATCTGGTTGAGGCCAGCCTAACCTCTCTGTGGCTCGGTACCTCCAAAATGTTTTTGTCTGAGGACCGTAAGGTCCTCTGTGGGACATACCAGGAGAGGCGGTCCCGTAGGTACTAGGGTCCTAGGCCATATAGGGCTCTAAAGGTCTACAGTTTATCACCGCCTCTCACTGGAACGCAGGAGGAATTGTGCAGACATTATTGGACTGGCTTCTCAAGGCGAGAGGGAAGATTGTAAAATGCCTCCAGGGAGCAGGACTATTGAGGGAAAGCCACAAAAATGGGGGTTGAGGGTGTGGCCATGCTTGGTACCACTGACGTTCACAGCTGATAGAAGATGAAGGGCTGAGACTTGGGAGATGAGAGGCCTGTGGTACGGGAAAAGAGCAAACATCACTGGAGGAGGTTCTTCAGATCAATGGTGAAGTTTGGGCTCTCAAATTTCAACGGCGCCCTGTGTGATGCTAAAATTTGGCATCCTCCAGTCGGCCAATCGGTGTTAAAAAAGGATAGAACTTTCTTTATGTATGCAACAACAGCAGCAAGAATACTTATCGCAAAGTACTGGAAGACACAAGAGCTACCCACACTGGAGGAATGGCAGATGAAAATGATGGACTACATGGAATTGGCGGAAATGACTGGCAGAATCCGTGACCAGGGAGAAGAGTCGGTGGAAGAAGATTGGAAGAAATTCAAAGATTATTTACAGAAACATTGCAAAATTAATGAATGTTAGAGTGATGTTGGATTGAAGTTAAGTGGCTTCTAGCTGTATAGGTTTTAAAGTTGTAAATATATTAAGATTAAGGATTAGGATTAAAAAGGTTAAAAGAATGGAAAAATTGGTTTTAAATAGGTAAAAATTTAATGTCATAATATATTAAGATTAAGGATTGGGATTAAAAAGGAGGGAAAGAAATTGCTGGTTTAACAACCGGAATTGGAATACAAAAGAGGGAGGTATGAGGAAGTCCGGGAAACAAGTAAATGTAAAAGAAGTTATGAAAAGACGGAATTGTTTTTAACTGTTTGTCTATCTCTTTTTATCTTTTTGTATTTTGTATTTTCTATTGTGTATTTTTCTTTTTTCTTTTCAAATTTCTTTTGTTTATTAATGTGATTCTATTTTTTCTGAAACTTTAATAAATATTAATTAAAAAAAATAAAATAAAATAAAATAAAATTTGGCATCCTCCTTCTCCCGCGCTCTGTTCTGCAACATTAATTTGGCACTACCTGTAGTGCGGCGCCCGGTGTGACTGCACCAGTGGCAGCACCCTAAAAATGTGTCTGTTATTTGGTGCCTACCTAGGTCATTTGAATCTTTAAACATTAATGTTAATACCATGAACTGGGCTTGGAAACAACCTGAAAACCAGAGCCATTTTTTAAAGCCACAGTTGCATGAGTTCTAAATGGAACCCCAACCAGGAATCTGGCTGCTGCATTTTGGACCGGTTTAATTTTTTTGAATATGTTTCGGATGGAAATATTAATATACTATCTTTTCTCTTTGGGGAATCTAATATGTGGGATAAAGCTTGCCTTCTCCATCAACAGAAGCATCCTGCAGCCAATCGGAAGCCGTGCCGGACATTCGGCTTCTGAAAATCGTTCGAAAACTGGATCACTCACTTCCAGTTTTCAATCGTCCGGGAGCCGAAACGTACAAGTACCAAGGCGTTTGGCAACCAATGTACGACTGTAACTCAATTGCTCAATTAACAAGGAATATGCTTAGTCTGTCTCTGCCCTGCATGTCGCAGATGATGAGCAGTGGTTATTGAATGACTGGACCGGCGCTATGCATTTCCCAGGCACTAAAGTGCTCCAGGCAAAGAAGTAATTAGATCTCTGTTTTTGGAAACTGAACAGGGCAGTGCTTAAAACACACACACACACACACACACACACACACACACACTTTGATTCCCACACAGCTCCCAATGGTGCTATTTGCTGTTCATTCAGAGCGAGTAAAACAAAATGCATGAGCATAATAAAAGAATCGATATATTTTAGCATCTTGGGGAAACAAGATGACAAGGAAGTCAAAATGGAGATGTTTGCCTCTCTGATTGACTATTTTGTTTACCATGAAAGCCCCTCTTAGCCAGCTTCCCATGTCTGAGACTAGTGTACAAGGTGACCTTTCTTGTGCATAATCACCCGGCCACAACTCCCAGAAAATTAATGCTAAAAATGGCCCTTTTCTGTATTCCGGTTGTTGCTGCTGTTAGAAACGAGCCATTCAAAACACACTTTGGTGCTATTTGGGGCATTGCTACTTAGAAATAAAAGTACAAACAAGCAAGAAGGAGAAGAAGAAAATGTAGCAGAAGTGGGGTCACTGTTCAAAATATACACACCATTTGGCATTGATACAGCACTAATTACTTGCATCTAGTCATGCACAATAACTAAAGGATTCTCACAGAGGTGCATATTCCACAACCATAACAAAGATGCACGCAGCCGGTTCAATGCAAAGCAGATGCCAGTGTGAATCTGCATCAGCATCAGTTTCTGCAAGCCTCCTTGCTAAATCGAGGTGAAAGTCTGCAAGAATCTTGCCCACAACTTGACTGCTCAAATCAGGAGTAGCCAGTGTGGTGCCCTCTGAATGTTGCAGGACTACAACTCCCATCATTCCCTTCCATTGGCCATGTTGGCTGGGACTGATGGGAACTGGAGTCCATCAACATCTGGGAAGCACCACGTTGGCCACCAATGGGTTGAATGATGAAACCCCATCTTTTTTCAACAAGTAGACTCCATGCATCTTAGAAAACATAACCTCATAATAACATGGAAGTCATCAAAATGCAAAAACAAAGGGAACAGCATTAAAATAATGGTTGGATAAACTTTTGGACAAATGTCCCTTTTTTTGTGGGGAGGCATCACAGCTGCAACTGCTGCCACTTGTGGTGGCAAAAAGATTTTTAAATAAAACGCCTTAGGGGTTGGGAAGCAAAAATGTTATGTTGCTGTCTTTGGTGAGCCCCAACCCCAAGCAACTGTTGGATAATTTATCCTCCCAACATTTAGTAAAATGGTCCCCGCTGCAGCCACTTGCTTACAGCCCTACCAAGTTCCAAAGATGTTTTAAAGGTGGGAGCAGGAATGCACTGGTCTTGCTCCTCCCCATTCCATCACATTCCTGACAGCCAATCCCTACAGCCCTCCAAGGAGCTCAGTGGTTCTACCTTCTTTTACCCTCTCAACAATCCTGTGAAGCATGTTACACAGAGAAGAAGAGGAGGAGGAGGAGTTTGGATTTGATATCCCGCTTGATCACTACCCTAAGGAGTCTCAAAGCGGCTAACATTCTCCTTTCCCTTCCTCCCCCACAACAAACACTCTGTGAGGTGAGTGGGGCTGGGAGACTTCCAAGAAGTGTGACTTGCCCAAGGTCACCCAGCAGCTGCATGTGGAGGAGCGGAGACGCGAACCCGGTTCCCCAGATTACGAGACTCCTGCTCTTAACCACTACACCACACTGGCTCTCAGAAAGATAGGGACTGGCCGAAGGTCATCCAGTGAGCTTCGTGGCTGAGGATTTGAACCTGGGTCTCTCTACTCCTAGACCAACAGTCACAGGAATATACAGTAGGAAGCTGACTTATATCAAATTGGACCATTGGCCTGTCTAGCCCAGTATCATCTACAAAGGCAGAGGCTCTCCAAGTTTTCCATCCAGAAGTCTTCCCCAGCCCTACTTGGGAAACCTTGGACCTTCTGTATGCAGAACAGATGCCCTGCCACTGAGCTATTGCTCATCCTTTGCTCAAATCAATGGCACTTTTAAAACCACAAATGTGCAACCCAGTGGTGAACAATGGAAAAGAAGTCTTTACAGCCACGACTTGGGTGAACTAAGTGGAGTTAAAAGGTTAAAAATCAGCCACCTCCATGCTGAGACACTTAAATAGTTCTTCCAATTAGACTGCTTGATTGGCTGACATTCCTAGAACCATCATTTTGAACACAAGGGTGCCTTTCGCATGAATGAGCACCGCTGTGGTTTGGAGGCTTCGCTCGTCCACAGTCTTGCAAGCATTCTCCCCCCAACCCTGCTCCGAAATGAGCATGCAATATTCATTTCACTAACATTGTTCCATTTCTATCATAAGTGCTTGAGGCATATAATAAATAAAATTAGGCTCCCTCCATTTAGTTACTCTTCAGTTACTTTAGTGCTTTGCAATAAACATACAAAGTGGACTGGATGAACTCCTTCCTTGAGTTATAAAGACTTCTCATTTGCAGTTTAGTTGGGATGGAACAGTTGGAGTTCCATTTCACATGGGCCAATCAACTTGGTTCAAATGGATATGCTTCCCAGGGGGCCCATCTGCACTTTGCAGGGCACAACTGAAAATGAGAGGGATGTTTAATAGAGTAATTCCTTTATATCAAGAATGTGCAAAGCATTTGGGATCTTCCCAACATATTCAGCTTAGAATGTAAACATGTATGCTGTATGCATCCCCAGATACCTTAAAACATGACCCCCGTTCCAGTCATTCTCACGCACGTAAATTCAGTCACTTGAATTCCAATGCACTTGTTTTGGCCGTCTTCTCTGTTGCATCTCTGGACCACTAAAAATTCAGGCTGAACCCATGCAGTGGGAAGTCTTGTTTAAGTTCCTTGTGCAGTTTAGAACCTGGCTACCTTTGAAGGTGACCCGGAAACTGCAACTCATCCAGAATGCGGCAGCTAGACTGGGGACTGGGAGTGGCCGCCAAGACCACATAACACTGGTCCTGAAAGACCTACATTGGCTCCCAGTACATTTCCGAGCACAATTCAAAGTGCTGGTGCTGACCTTTAAAGCCCTAAATGGCCTTGGCGCAGAATACCTGAAGGAGCGTCTCCACCCCCATCATTCAGCCCAGACACTGAGGTCCAGCGCTGAGGACCTTCTGGAGGTTTCCTCACTGCAAAAAGTGAGATTACTGGGAACCAGGCAGAGGGCTTTCTCTGTAGTGGCACCCACCCTGTGGAATCCCCCCCATCAGATGTCAAGGAGATAAACAACTACAGTGGTACCTCGGGTTAAGTACTTAAATCGTTCCGGAGGTCTGTACTTAACCTGAAACTGTTCTTAACCTGAAGCACCACTTTAGCTAATGGGGCCTGCTGCTGCTGCCGCGCCGCCAGAGCACAATTTCTGTTCTCATCCTGAAGCAAAGTTCTTAACCTGAAGCACTATTTCTGGGTTAGCAGAGTCTGTAACCTGAAGTGTATGTAACCCGAGGTACCTGACTTTAGAAGACATCTGAAGGCAGCCCTGTTTAGGGAAGTTTTCAATTTTGAAGTTTTATTCTGTTTAATATTCTGTTGGGAGCTGCCCAGAGTGGCTGGGGAAACCCAGCCAGATGGGCGGGCTATAAATAAATTTATTATTATTATTATTATTATTATTATTATTATTATTATTATTGAAGAAGCTAAAACTCAGTGGTAGAGCATCTGCTTTTCATGCAGTTCTCAGGTTCAATCCCTGGTATCTCCTGGTAATGCTAGGACAGACCTCTGGAGACCCACCACCTGTCAGTGTAGACAATCCCAAGCTAGATGTGTCCTTGTGCCAGGAGCCTACTCAAGGACAGTAGATTCCCTGTTGCCAAAGTTCAGCTGAAACACATGAAGAGCAGCAGGAATGGGCCGTATGGAATGCAATAATGGGGTCAAGACCAATGAGCATCTCCTCACTCCTCACCTCAGTCCTGTCATGTAACTGGAATGTGTTGGAGAAAATGAGGAAATAGAGATTTTGTGGCTCCACTTCTTTTCCCCCCTGAGGAGGGAGAGTTGAAGAAAAGACCATTTTGCCTTTTGCCTTAACGAGGGATATAATACGATGACAGGGAAATCTAATAAGCTAGGGAAATTACTGAAAAATCTAGATATTGGAAAAAGTCATAAACACCTCTACCAATTACAAAGCAATCACCTTCTGCACACCAGTCGGTTCAATCTGAAAAACACATTCTTCCTCAATTCCAACCTATCCCCAGAAAACTTCTTCCCTGAGAAAATGTCCCTTGGATAGTGACATTTTACAGTCAAATCAAATCGGGCATAACAAACTTCGTCTTATTAAGCTGTACTATTCTCATGATGGGTGAATCTGTTCATTTTGGTTTCTCTCGGTTTCTAGTTATTCCCATCTCTTGAGCCAGCTTCTGCACTAGTTAGCTAGTTGTCTTTTCTTTTCTCTTTTCTTTTC
This sequence comes from Podarcis pityusensis, assembly GCF_964106645.2. Taxonomy (NCBI): domain Eukaryota; kingdom Metazoa; phylum Chordata; class Lepidosauria; order Squamata; family Lacertidae; genus Podarcis; species Podarcis pityusensis. The sequence goes on along the minus strand of NC_138039.1, from coordinate 41,198,022 downwards.
TTTTCTTTTCTTTTCTTTTCTTTTCTTTTCTTTTCTTTTCTTTTCTTTTTTTTAAGCCCACATGGAAATTTGTACATGTTTTCATCCATATGTCTCCTAATGGATACAGTTTTGCATGTAGTTTTGGCTAAGTTGTGAGGCACTTCCCATGTTATTTTCATGAAGTTTACATTTTTACCTGAACTTTCCTTAACATGCACATTTTGTAGTCTTTTTCCTTTCATGCTGTGTCTGTGCAGGCAAGGACTCTATTGCTTCTTGTTGTTTTTAATTGATCTAATATAATTCACCCTGGAAGTCTTATTGGCAGAAAACTAAGGTGAAAACTGAGGTGAATTAATCAAATAAATAAAACATGCATAAAAGCATTTGAAGTTTGCTCCTTGGACCTAGATATTTGGTGGAGTCCTTCTTCCCCTTCCTCTTGCTAATCAGAGACTGCAAGTCAGCCACCCATTTCAACGCAGTTATATCAGCACACATTAGGAATTATATAATGAAACCCTCTCCCAATGGATGGCAATGGAAATAAATTTCTCTTATTAGGAGTAGGGTTCACATTCCACCCAAAGAGGTTTGCACGAATAGAAAACAGCAGCCGTAGACTAGATCAAGGGTTTGTGTCCTTTGTTTTCGGTTGCTGTTGTTGTTGTTTCCAGCAAAGCCCTTGATTGAAGTCATATGCTTGCTAATATCTCACAGAATGGATTTCTCTTTGCAGACTGCAGAGGACTAATTACAAGAGCGCTTTCCAGCCACTCAGTGATTGTAGGCTAATTTTCTGTTGTGAATCAGAAGCCGGGGTTAATGAGGCTAATTGTGTTTACTAGTGCTTCGAACAAAAAGGAAGCCAACTCAATTTTGAAAAGACTTCTTTGTCAGCGACAAATTGGTAGAAATTGTATCACCGTTTGCTGAGACGGCTGGAGATCTCCAGCCTGGGAAGCCAATGTGTGCAGAATACGAGAGCCAGCGATATGGAAAATAAAACCTATAAGCCAGGAGTTTTATCCAGAACTGGTTCATATGCTTTTGGGAGCTGTGGCAAGAGCCAAGTTGATCACAGAAGTGCAATGGCGAGCTGTTAATAAATACCAAAAACTGTACAGTGTTAGGTAGTTATTAAACCCCTGACTGTTTCAGAAGGTTTTTACATAGCTGTCCTCTTTTATGGGGATGCGGGTGGCTCTGTGGGTTAAATCACAGAACCTAGGACTTGCCGATCAGAAGGTCAGCAGTTCGAATCCCCGCGACGGGGTGAGTTCCCGTTGCTCGGTCCCAGCTCCTGCCAACCTAGCAGTTCGAAAGCACATCAAAGTGCAAGTAGATAAATAGGTACCACTCTGGCGGGAAGGTAAACGGTGTTTCCGTGTGCTGCTCTGGTTCGCCAGAAGCGGCTTAGTTATGCTGGCCACATGACCCGGAAGCTGTATGCCGGCTCCCTCAGCCAATAAAGTGAGATAAGCGCTGCAACCCCAGAGTCGGTCACGACTGGACCTAATGGTCAGGGGTCTCTTTACCTTCACCTTTTACCTCTTTTATGATTGCTGTATATTGAGCATTCATCCCGACCTACTGGCAGAGAGCTTACACAGCGGTTAGACTACATCCTGTCTTTTTAAAGCATTCATTTTGGTTTGTTTGTGGGGTGTTGAGACCTCCTCCCATTGACCATTTATTCATCCCACACTTTCCAGTGCGATTCACTGTCCCTCTCCTAATTGCAAAAAGCATCTTTTTAAAAAAGTGATTGAATCCACTTTGGTTGTGGAAACCAGAGAAAGTCTGGAAGGAGCCTGTTATTTCTCACCCTGGGCCAGCAGGGGGATACTGTAGATAGTTTTCACTCAGGTCCACATATGCAAATAAGGGATTGAAAGTGACGTTCAGTGATTGGATAGTTACAGAAAGTGGTTACAGTTGCGTTGTACGGGCGCTCTATATAAGCAGGCTGGCTGAACCCTTCAGTTCAATTCTGTTCTGGCTGGTGAATAAACAAGAGCTGTTTGAAGAATTGCTGTGTCGTCTGATATGTTCACCCACAACTTAACAGAGTCCATATGGGAAAAACATGGCTGCCTCCATGGGATTTTCAACCTGTGTGGCAGGAACAGAGAAAGGAAGGAAGGAAGGAAGGAAGGAAGGAAGGAAGGAAGGAAGGAAGGAAGGAAGGAAGGAAATCATCCTTTAATCAATCTTTAAGTAAATTAACATTTTTTTTTAAATTACTAAATCCATGCAGATTTTCCCCCCACCATGGTAAGAGGACAGAACTGACTTATCTTTGAATGAATGCAAAATGGAAGGGGGAAAAAACACACCCTGATGTGGGTCTTTCTTGCCATCTCCTAGCAATGCACCCCCTTCCGTGAAAACCTCTTTCTGGGTTTGCACATTTCCCCTGCTTCATCTCTTTGAAGGTTCATGGGAGTTGTAAATCTCAGGAGCTAGCAGCATGGCCATCGTTAAAGCAGGCGAAGTGTGCACTGGAGAAAGGCTTAGACTCCTCACAGACACACTCCACCCATTCTAATGATGGACATGCTGCCACTTCCTGAGATTTACAGTGCTCCTGGAAAATTCAAAAAAGGTTGAGCTGAACATTTTTATTTTTTGCAAAACTCAGAAAGAGGGTTTCACCAGAGGTGAATGGCCTAGCGACTCCTCTTTCCTGGGTTCACAGCAACAACAATGTGGCATTCCAAGAGCCCAGTGTTGGCTAGGAACATAGGCAGCTGCCTTATATGGAGTCAGACACCTGGCCCATCCTGCTTAATATTGTCTACACTGGCTGACAGCAGTTCTCCAGGTTTCCAGACAGCTCCAGCCCTACTGGGAGATTGAAAACAGGACCTTTTGTGTGCAAAGCAAGGCTCTACAGCTAAACCACAGCTCTTGCCCAAGAGGACTGGAGGAAGCAGTGTAGGAAAGAAAGAAACGATGTCATGAATACAATTAAAAAAGATGTGTCAAATCTCAGAGGAAGGTGCAATAAAAAAATGATGAAGTAGAGAAAAGCAGGATGAAGGATGCAACCCTTTTTAAAAGAGTAAATGGGATGGAGATGGAAAAGTGGGGGATGCCCAGATTTAATGCACATCGTTAAGGTCAGAACGGGTTGCATAACAGCATCATGTTTCCTTGAAGGGAAGTGGGTAGATAAATGATTTTTTTGCAGGGAAGGGGGAACGGCTTGAATTCCTGGAGCAAACCAACACCTGCAGATCTGACCCAGGCTCGGATCTGAACCCAGGTGGTGAAAGCTTATTTGATCTCTTGCTGTTTAAAGTAATAGCTGGCGGCTCTCCAAATCCATCAGCACTGCTGATCTGGGGCCTTTTTGCAAACTCTGCTCTGTTCTCTTGAAACACAAAGCTTTTCCCTTCAGGGGGGAAAACATACACACACACACCCTGAAATCCACAGGTCTTCTGGCTCTCTATGTCTCTGTCTCTATATACACAGTATGTAAATAACAGAGCACTGCCTTGGTTGAATCTACAGCCCCAAGGTATGAACATCACCTATTCATCTTGATGGGATGTTGAACCCAAAGACTCATTGTGATAGACTGAATGCTAATGCTATAATCAAACAAGTTTTCTCACACGGATGCCCAGGCTCAGATCTCTGCCTTTTTTTACTATGTAAGGGAGGTTTCAAAGATGTGTTGGGGTTTTTTGCATCTGAAGATCCATTCAAAAACCCAGTTGAAATGCAGAGAGAGAGAGAGAGAGTGCAAAGCCCCAATTAGATCTTCGCCACCTTTAATTCCACTTAAAATGAAAAGCTATAACCAATGTTTATTGTAACTGAATCACTACACCTAACTAGTTTGCATACAAAGCAGTGGGTTTCAGGTACGGGTGTCCAGTGATCACAAGATTTAGGTTCAGAACCTGCTTTGGGACTTCAGATGTCCCAATTTTGCACTTCAGGAAACAGCCTGCCTTGGTCTGTGGCATATTGGAGACTGTCTGATTCATCGGGGTGGGCATCCAGGTTCACTTTGTCCCCCACCCATAATTCACCATAGCGATTATAACTCTCCCACCCACCCTGCAACCTGTTTGTCTGTTTTAAATAAAAACAGTATGGTAATCATCACACGTAGAAACCTAGCATTTAATGGTCTAGATTTCCTCCTAACATACTAGTTTTCTATGTGATTTAAAAAAAAAAAATTAGCAGAGCATTATGGCACAAGCAGCCTGAAATGGTGCAGCCCAGAGACAGGTTTCCCAATTCACATGACCTGGTTCTACTTATTTTAAGGAGACTTTGGTACATCTAGTTTTTCTGCACTGCAACTATCTCTGAAATCAAGCTTTTAGACAAGAACAGACAAATAGGTTAATGGGATCTTTAAAACTATATGAGTCAGGGACTCTTTCCAACAACAACAACAAAACGGTCTGTGCAAATTTACTGTTATTATGTTGTTGTACTGGCTTTCAAATACTCCAGGTAGTTGGGGAGTTATTTATCCCTCTCTAATATTCTTCACACGTTCTGGCCGTCGAGATCCATTTCTTGAAAACAGCAGCTTTCCCCCTACAGAGCAGAGATGGGGAACCTGTTTCAGCCTAAGGGACGCAGGCTCTTCTAAGCAGCTTTCTGTGGGCCATTGGTGGGCAGGGCCAAAGACAAAAGTATATTGTTGGCATCTGAGTGTCTTAAGAGACTATGGAGTGCGCCTTCAGGGGTGAAGTCAAGCCGCTGGAGAATCACAGCACCTGCTGTGGCTGCAGAGGCCCGTAACATGTAATTGCTACCTCCCACATTCTTATTGCTCAATAGCAGCACCAAAGTAACTTCCCTGGGGTGCAAGGCTGGGCAATGTGTATGGAGGTCCTGGGCTCTCCAGACAACAAGACTGATGTGGTCCAAAGGAAAGGAACACAAGACTTTTGGCACCAGCTTGGCTACAGGACTTGGAGGCAAAAGTAGTTGGACTTTCACATCCATCTCTGCCCTCCATCCTTTTTTTTTTTTTTTTAAATAATATTTATTACTTTTCCAGCAATTTAAACACTACCAAAAACAATGAACAATACAATACAATACAAAAACACTACATAACACTAACACATTAAACTGACAAAACAAAACAAAGACAGTTTAAAACACATCAAACAATTTCAATATCTTATCTTTCATTCACTTATTTCAATGGCCTCCTCACACCTCCCTTTTTGTATTCCACTTCTATTAATTGTTTCAGCAATTCCTTTCCATCTTCCTCTGCTTTCTATCCTATAATTATCTTAACATATTCTAACCTTATTTTCCCCTTTAATACTCTATTATTCTATTTATACTTAATTCCTTATAACATTTCTACTAAAGCCATATAACTTCATTCCAACATTTTTCTAACACATCTCTGCCCTCCATCCAGACAAGCAGAAGCATTCAGGGAGGGTTGTTAGAGGGGGATTTCCCACTGGTGGCAGATGACAGAAGCTATGACACCATGAGACTGGTGTAAAACCAAATCAAATAAAGGTTTTATTATGAAACAACAACCAGCAAAGCTTGTGGGTGTTTTTCCTGCAGGCAAAGTTCAAACTGCAGCTTTTCTCCTTTTGTAGTCATGGCCAGCTGTACCCAATCAGCCCAGAGCTCCCAGAAACTGTTCTTAAAGGTACAAACATCTTTACTGTTTTTGTGCAGAATGACTCCCAATAAGGATGTGAAGGAGCATCAGTGACTGTGGCCTAGGGAGAGTCTCCTGAGGACCACATAGAGATGTTGGGAGCAAAAGGACACATTTGACCCCAGAGTCTGAGCTTCCCCACCTCTGGTATAGAATATTGTTATTGGCTTGCCAGCCATTAGCTGCCATTTTTTACAACATGCAAAATGTTCAGCAGGTAAAACTTTTGCTGTTACATTGGCAATTTGTGGGGAAGTTTTGACTATTTCTGTGTGCTGGGGTGCCGAGATGCTTCATCTCAGGGTCACGGGTTTGAGCTCTGCATTGGACAAAAAGATTCCTCCATTTAAACACCACCATACAGTCTCTGGACTCTTCATTCAACTCTGCGTCAATAATTTTGCATGGGAACTTTTGCTGTAAACACATCCTCAGACTTTCAAAAGCTAGTGTGCAGAGAGGGAAGATCAAAAGGTGGGGTGGGGGAAGAAAGCAATGAAATGGGACCATCACCCCAGATATCATACTTACACTGAAACATATGAGGGAGGTTAACAGAAAAGAGGGGGAAGATCTGAAGAAATACCTATAAGAAGATTTAAAAAAGCATGATACTGTGTAAGAAGAGAATACAATGAAAGGGGAAACCCAGTGCAGATGGATCAAGTGAAAGCAAGCCTCGTTATTAATTACAGGATAGATCACTCGCTCTTGTGTATAATTAGAAGCTCACATGCACAGAAAGAGATAAAAGTGACCAGGAAACCCAGCTGAATCCAGCAAGAAGATAGCATTGTTTTGTTTTATTTTTTAGAGAGCAAAAACATCCAACACACTCCAAAAAGAAAAAAAGAGAAAAAAACGCCAGGAATAAAAGGGTTCATTAATAGAGTCTTCATTTGAACTAGACAAGTTCCCTTTTATTAACATGTTCATTTTTCTTTCTTTGGCTGAGCCAAGAGAAAATCCTCCACAGACATCTCATCATAAGTTCTGGCTCCTTCCCACCCCCAATCATTGCCTATTAGGCAGAGTTAAGCTTGGGGCAGCAGCAACTGGGCTTTCCTGAGAAGATAGCTCAGATTTCAAAGGCCTTTGTGCTTTCCCTTCTCTCCAGTGTAGGGCACTCCGGCTGCTGGTGGAAATACTGGGCGGGGAAGAATGGGGGTACTCATTTGCAGCACCTCTGATCTGTATTCAACACATTCCTTATCACAGATTTGGAAATGCATGTCACAGATGGAGTATGTCCAGAACAGAGGAATGAGTGTGATAAAGAGACCTTGCAGCGGAAAAGGACGAGGGAATAAAATAAAATTTCAGAACTGGACCAACTTCCTTCTAATTTATATTTTACTAAATGACTTTTTAGGTAGTGATGTGTTCCTGCCTCCACTCCATCGCAACTCCTTTTCTCTATCCTTTTCACCAATAGGTAGGGCTGCCATACGTCTGGGATTTCCCAGACATATCCGGGATTCATCGGTCAGAAATAGCATCTGGGCGGAATTTTTGAAAATTGGTTAAAATGCCCGGGAAAACATGGACGTATGGCAACTCATGTTGGAAGTGCTGATTTTTTGGCAAATTTCCTTTTTTAAAAAAGCTCAAAAACGTCTTCTTTTTTGGAGATTTTGCAAAAGAAGCTCAACAACTTTGCCCCCGGATTGTATTGTCACTTTTTGAAATATGGCAACTCTACCAATGGGGAAAGTGGAAAGGCTGGTTCCTTGTCAACTGCATTTTCACCAATGGGGAGAGTCCTAGGGCTGCTTCTCTTCCATACATAGGCAGTCCTCTTGACCAGTCCAAGTTAAGTATAATGTAAAAGGTAAAGGACACTCATCTCGCTTGCAGGCCGAGGGTGCCAGAGTTTGTCCACAGACAGTTTTCCAGGTCATGTGGCCAGCATGACTAAACCGCTTCTGGCACAATGGGGCACCGTGATGGAAACCAGAGCGCACGGAAACACCATTTAGCTTCCCGCCACAGCGGTACCTATTTATCTACTTGCACTGGTGTGTTTTCGAACTGCTAGGTTGGCAGGAGCTGAGACAGAGCAATGGGAGCTCGAACCATCATGGGGATTCGAACCACCAACCTTCTGATCGGCAAGCCCAAGAGGCTCAGTGGTTTAGACCACAGCACCACCCGCAAGGATGATCTGTACCTCTCCCTACTGGCGGGATGCCTTCTGGGTGAGAAAGACTCATGGGATCTACCTCATCCACAGTTGGGAGTATTTAGCTTACCAAAGATGTAAGACGCTCCCATGTGGGTGGGCATGTGGGGCAGCTAAGAGAAAAAGCCATATGATGGTGATGAGCTGGGAACAGCTAAGATGGAAAACTTTACTAAACCTGTAGTCCTGCTTCAGGCTTCCGGGAAACTGTTTCAATTCAAACCACGGTTTGTGCCAACCACTGTTTAGAGCCCAAGCTGTGGTTTGAGCATCCAAAGATTCTGCAAGCAAACCAGGGGTGAGCTAGGTAATTTTCATAGACTTACGGGGATGGAAGCTCTTGAGTTAGGAATGTGTATCGCTTCAAAATGCAGTAAGCCAGCCCTGTTGCGTTTGGGGACCCACCTGCTCATTCCACTGAGTGAAACTGTGAACCTCTGCCCCAAGTCCTAGCCTGACAGTGCCATTGAGGTGAACTGCCATTTTAGATCTGCTGGCCTGCTTATACACACCCTCGTCTCTGCTATCAGCTTCCTACATTTCTAAGCAGTGGTGGCTGGTAGGGCAGAAGATAGGGAGCAGAAGACAAGGGAGACCAACAGTAGGAAGAGCCAGAGAGCCAATGATGGGTCAGGTTTTGTCTTACAACCAGCAACACCGGAGAGCAAAGTTGACGAGGCAATGCCAATGCCTGGGCTGGTTATAAGGAAGAAAATTAGCCTATAGGGGCTGACTGAGGGAAGAATGAGGTTGATGGGGCAGTGCCCCATTTGCCCTCATGGATCAGCCTTCAAGGCTATGGAGGTAGAGCAACAGTTGTAACTGGTCTCCCTTGAGAGGCTGTGAACTCTCCTTACTTGGAGGTTTTTAATCAGAGGTTGAATGGCCATCTGGTTAGGATGCTTTAGTTGAGATTGTTGCCTTTCAGGGGTTTGGCTCATGCCTTGGGGTCCCTTCCAACTCTACAATTCTATGACTCCATGGGAGAAAAGCAAGGACAAACCTAGACAGCATCTTAAAAAGCAGAGACATCACCTTGCCAACAAAGGTCCGTATAGTTAAAGCTATGGTTTTCCCAGTAGTGATGTATGGAAGTGAGAGCTGGACCATAAAGAAGGCTGATCGCCAAAGAATTGACGCTTTTGAATTATGGTGCTGGAAGAGACTCTTGAGAGTCCCATGGGCTGCAAGAAGATCAAACCTCTCCATTCTGAAGGAAATCAGCCCTGAGTGCTCACTGGAAGGACAGATCGTGAAGCTGAGGCTCCAATACTCTGGCCAGCTCACGAGAAGAGAAGACTCCCTGGAAAATACCCTGATGTTGGGAAAGATGGAGGGCACAAGGAGAAGGGGACGACAGAGGACGAGATGGTTGGACAGTGTTCTCGAATGACACCAGTCAAGCTTGCAAAAATCTATCATTTGCCCGATAATAAATGTTGGAAATGTAAAGAAACTGAAGGCACATTCTTTCACCTTTGGTGGACGTGCCCAGGGATTAAGGCTTTCTGGGAGATGATCTATAATGAATTGGAAAAGGTATTTAAATATACCTTTCTGAAGAAACCAGAGGCCTTTCTCCTGGGCATGGTTGGCCAATTGGTGCCAAAGAAGGATAGAACTTTCTTTATGTATGCTACAACAGCAGCAAGAATACTTATTGCAAAGTACTGGAAGACACAAGATCTACCCACCCTGGAAGAATGGCAGATGAAGGTGATGGACTACATGGAACTGGCGGAAATGACTGGCAGAATCCGAGACCAGGGAGAAGAGTCGGTGGAAGAAGATTGGAAGAAATTTAAAGACTATTTACAGAAATACTGCAAAATTAATGAATGTTAGAATGATGTCAGAATGAAGTTAAGTGAGATCAAGAAGAAGGGTCGATGGAAGAAGATTGGAAAAACATATCTTCAGAAATACTGTAATATAAAAGAATGTTAGAAAAGGTTGGAGAAGAACATTAGACCGTATTGGCAGACAGAGTATAATGGAATAAGTAAATATGAAGTGTAAAATAAAAGATAGAGGAGAATTAAATATTTTTGAATGTTAAAATAAGCAAATGAAAAGAAGGTTAGAAGGATTTGCTGGAGATACGATTTGAATTAGAATACAAAGCAGAGAAGTGAGAGGAAGTCACGGAAATAAGTAAATGGGAAAACGGTTCTAATGGTTTAAGTTGAATTTTTTTTTGTTTTGTTTTTTGTTACTTTTTATTGTGATTTTTTGTCTTGTGTATTTTTCTTTGTATTGTGTGTTTTTCTTGTAGGATATATGTGATTTGTAGGATGTATGTGATTTGTTTTTCTTTTTTTACTTTTTTCTTTTTTTGTAATCTTAAAATTTGAATAAACATTATATAAAAAAAAACAAAAAACAGAATGAAGTTAAGTGGTCTTAGCAGCAATGTTATAAAGGAGTATGTAAAAATGGATTGTTAACAGGTGAGAATCTAAAGTTACAATATATTAAGTTAAAGGATTAGGATAAAAACAAAGAGGGAAAGGATTTGCTGAATTAACTAACTGAACTGGAATACAAAAAAGGGAGGTGTGAGGAGGTCAGGGAAACAAGTAAATGAAAGACAAGACATGGAAAGTTTTATTTGTTTTTAAGTGTTTTTATTTTTCTGTATTTTGTATTTTTTCTTTTCTTTTTTTTTCTTTTTCTTTTTTTTGTAACCTTTTCTGAAACTTTAATAAATATCATTTTTTTTAAAAAAAAGGAGAAGGGGACGACAGAGTGCGAGATGGTTGGACAGTGTTCTTGAAGCTACCAGCATGAGTTTGACCAAACTGCGGGAGGCAGTGGAAGACAGGGGTGCCTGGCATGCTCTGGTCCATGGGGTCATGAAGAGTCGGACACGACTAAACGACTAAACAACAACCACAAAATGCTTTGTTGATCCAGGAATTACAGCAAACTCCCTGTGCCATAGTCCTAATCTAGATCACACACACACACACACACACACACACACACACACACACACACCACACACACACAGGCATCATTTCCTTTTCTAAAGACAGAAACCAGGTCTAAGCACACATTCAACAAACAAACAAAAATGTGCTCAGATACAGTTTCCTCATTTCCCCCCACCACCTGTTAAAGAAAAAAAATGTTACTGCTTAGCTGAAGAGCACAATTCAGGCTGAGTACATATAGTAATGACCACTGATGGAAACAAAGTCCGCTTGAGTCAGATTTTTATATTTCATGCCGTATTCCCAAAGGAGACATTTTTTAGATCTCATTGTGTTCCACGGGAGAACAACTGGGACCTAAGCATCAGAACTTAAATTATTGATGACTAATTTTCCGAGCGAGATTTGCTTTCTGAAAGTGAAAAATTCCTGCTATCCGATGATTAATGGGGGGTTGGTTAACTGAGCTTTAGTTAGAAGAGAGTGGGGGGGGACCAGAGAACTGCATTCCACACAGGTAAAAGCACTTGGGATGCCAAGCACACAGCCAGTGGGAAGTGCAGCCTCGAGAGCGAGGGTACAGCTGGGTGAGGAATATGGTGTGGGGAGAGTCCTGAGGGCCAAATAGGGGGGTTTCAGGGCCACATTTGGCCCCCTGGCCTGACATTTCCAACCCCTGTAGGAGGGAAGATTCAGTGCCTCTCTCCCCTCCATTCCTGTGCAGGAACAGAGGAAGCTGCCTTATCACAAGTCGAACTATTGGTCCATCTAGTTCAGTACTGTCTGCACTGACCCACAGCAGCCCTGTGGGACTTCAGAGAGGGAGTGTCTCCCAGCCCTATCTGGAGATGCAAGAGGTTGATCCAGGGATCCACTGAATGCAAAGCAGATTATCTACCCAGATTATCTCTCTCTCTCTCTCTCTCCCCCATTGACTGAATTTTGCGTGACTGGGTACAATTTTGCCATGTAGGGCTGCAGGCATAGCTGCTCACTTCCGCAAAATCACATGTACCGTGAAGCCAAATAAAACATTCGCTGGGACAGGCAGAAGGCAATGAGCTGTTCATCTTGAAGACTTACTTTACCTACACGCCTAAGATTGTAAACATCGCCGCATTGTCAGAACACGCAGAAAGCGGGCGTTCCTCATCCTTGAAAGCTGTTGCTTCACAAAGAGATCTGTTTGAGATCCCCCTCTTAACATTTTGCTGCCTCTTGCCGTTTACACCATGAAAGCATCTCTTTGTGGGATCTGCATGCGTCCGTGCAAAGATAAGTTCTAATTGGCATGTGATCAATTACCAAAGATGTCAAGTGCATCATCGAAATTAATCGAGTGTGAAATACTACGGAAGGAAGGGGGGGTGGAATCTTTCAAAGCAGCTCTAAACTGACCTACTTTCACAGCCTATTGTTCCAGATAATCAGGATTTCACTAACGATTATATTTGTTTCATCTCGACAGGCCAACTTGCAGTTTCTGAAATCCATTGATCTACAGGCAAGAATTAATTGTGGAACTCAGTGACTTCTGTCAAAGTAATATTCTTGGTGGAGCCAGTCTATCTTTGTGTGTGTGTGTGTGTGTGTGTGTGTGTGTGTTGATGTCTCCCAATTTAAAATTCAAAAACTCGGCAAAGCAGTGCAAACTCCCTGGGAATATTTCAAGTGTCAGCTTGAACTTTTTAATGCTTTTCTCTCTTATTTTGCATTCCATGCTGAGCCCAAGGTCAGCTCTCAAAAATATATTCTGCGAATAAAGGCATAATTACTGAAGTAATTTGCAGCATAAATGAAAGGAAATCACGACAGTATAATTAACACCACATATGTCAGGAATCTAGTATTGGGGAGAGGAAACAAAAATAAAATCAAAGGCGCGATAGCAGGGAAGCTTTTCTTTAAAAAAACAACAAAACAAAGCCCTCCCCCCCCCCCGACAAACAAAAGCCAGAAACACTGACTGTTCCCAAAATTATTTATTAAAATGATCTATTCTAAATTTTGGGTGTCTGTTGTGACTTCTTAAAAGAAAGAATCACAGGGAAGCTGATTGCGCCAAAGGGAAAAAAAAGGAATTTAATTAATCATTTTCTTCGTTTCATGTTCCTTGAAGCTACATTTTCTTTTAAGAAGAAGAAGAAGAAGAAAGCAGAAGGCAGAAGGAAAAGTAATTTCTGCTTCAATTCTTAGAACAGAACTTTTATTAATATGTTTCTTGTGGAGAGTTTGGAATCTTTTCCTCCCTTGCTATTGAGGACTAAGTGTGGCATGTAAGTCAATGCACTCAAAGAACTGCTAAAGAGGTTTGTATGAGTCCAGAGGAACTTTGACTTCCTTCAAACAGCTTCACAACCACTTTGAGATGCCGCATTGCTGAGTGAAGGGGAGGGAAGGTTGCTGTTACAGAAAGGCTATTCTAAAGCACTTTGCGACTTCTGGAATCAGTTTCATTGCAAGTGCTTTTTGTGAGCATAACGGCTCATTTGTGAGTTAACCAGTACTGAGATTATTCTCCTGCTTTCCATTTGGGACTGCAAGGCTCTGTTTCGAAGTCAAAATCTTTTTTTCCTAATGCAAAGTCATTGTGGCACAGTGGCTTGAGCAGGGCCGGCCCTATCATTAGGCAGAAGAAAGTGGTTGCCTCAAGCGGCAGATACTGGTGAGCAGTTGGAAGGAAGAGCTCTGTGTGCCCTGACCTGTTGCACCCCCTAAGCCAGAGGTCAGCAACTTTTTTCAGCCATGGGCCAGTCCACTGTCCCTCAGACCATGTGGTGGGCCAGGCTATATTTTGGGGAAAAAAATGTGAACAAATTCCTGTGCCCCACAAATAACCCAGAGATGCATTTTAAATAAAAGGACACATTCTACTCATGTAAAAACACCAGGCAGGCCCCACAATATGTCGTGTGTTGTCTGTCGTTGGGACAGGGGCACGGCAGGAATTTTCCCACTTGGCTGATTGGCTGTTGCCATTTGGGTTTCACCTGCCAAGTAGCAAATCGTCACAACCTATAAGGTTGTGGATAGGCTCTGGCTCAGGTGACAGGGATGGGAGAATGCTCTCGCCATCCCTATGTGAAGGGCATTCGGTTAAGGGAATCCAGGGACTCGATGGTTTGGTCAACCCCTGTGAGGGGGTTGTGCCCATGCCTGAGTCCAGGGGGACATTTGGGTGGCGGAGAAAGCCTGTGGCCGGCTTTCCACCTATCCAGGTGTTCACCCTTGGCTGACCTATGCTGGAACCCTGGGTCAGCGCTACCTGCATGGCAGGAAGCTAGTCGAACCAGAGCCTATGCAACCAGTCACTTTCTGTAATTAATAAACTTGTGGCCTAAATTCTCCCAAAAACCAAAACTAAAATTGGAGTCTTGTGTGAATTTATTTAGTGGGGAGGTTTCTGGGTCTGAACATGCAAAAGATGCAGCAAATTTAATCTTTAACATGGAACCCATGGAGGGAGGGAAGGAGGTCCGAAGGTTCAGAAGAACCTTGTACTTTAGTGTTTGAAATGGTTATGTTAAAATGTATAAAATTATGGGGGGGGGGGGGAACCAATTTTAAAAATTATTTTAAAAAGGAATATGACCATACTCAGCGGATTGCCTTGAGATAGCTGTGCACCTCAATCCAGAGGTATTCTTCCGCATAGGGACACCACAACATATATGGAAACAGCTAGAAACTCTCCCCATTTCTGCTCCCCAGCAACTGGTATTTAGCATCTTGCTGCCTCCAGCACTGCAGGTGGCATACTGCCATCATGACTAATAGCCATCAATAGTGATATCCTTTAAACTCCTTTTAAAGCATCCAAGTTGGTGGCCATTTACGGGAGTCAGACAATGGATGCTGATTTCAAGGACAATGTGGGATTTTTGTCCGGTGTGATAATTTAAGTGCGGGTGGAGTGTGTGAGCAGTTGAGACCTAGCGGGGAAGGCAAAGGACTCCTTCTCTCATTTCTTGTGTTAAAAACTGGAACTAGTTCTGAAACTGAAACTTTTAAATTGGGCTCAGGTGTCCCTTACATTTTAATTAATAGGCTGTGCTGAAGCCAAGATTGAGCCTGAGCTAAAAGTGGACTTTCCCCATCACTAAGGGCTTGTCAACACTTCCGCTGGCCCCATGCATAAAAAAGCACAGGACCAAGCAGTTTTCATCTTGACCCACACTTCCTAGGCACAGGTCCGAGTTGTTGCCCCCTTTCCCAGAGAAAACCCACTCTTTAGCGCTAAATCAGAGCAAACGTCAATCTAGAGAAAACCCAAATTATCGTTTGCACCGTTGAGTGCCAAAGAGTGGTTTTCCCTGGGGGAAACCAACAGGACAAGAGGAAGTATGAATAAGCCATATGTATGCATTGTGTGCAACTATATACTCTTAGGAGTGGCTTTATCCCTCCTCAAAAAAAATCGAATTTTATCTAGTCTTCTGGTTTTGGCTCCTCAAGGCTTCTCTGCTAAGGCAGAGCTGAAAAACAGTTTCTATAGGTTCATCACCTGTAGAATTTGGCTTCTGAGCTATATGTTTCTATGGGATGTACCTCAGTGGGATATAGGTCTCAACATATATGCCTTTGCTATGTCCTTGTAATCAGTTTAACTGATGCCAGGGCTTTTTTTCAGCTGAAGCTCACCTGCACCTCTCAGGTAGGCGTCATTCTAAGACAACAATGGAGAAGTTCATGGTGAGCTCTGGCACCTCTTTTTCTAGAAATATATCACTGACTGATGCTATAGTAAATTAAATGAATAAATGGGTGGTAATTATCGGCTCCTCACACAGCTATCTAGGTAACTCACTTGTGTGGTTTTTTTTTAATACTTTTAAAATTAGTTTTCCAATATACCCCCCAATAATAGCCAAATTATAACAATAACAATTAATTCATACAATTATCAAAATGCTAATCAACTTCCAATTAATACATTTTAGTTAAAGTGGCTCCCCGCATAGTGGTTTGGGTGCATTTCTGATCTTATATCACTGTGTTCCATGATCTTAATTAATGTTAGTTACATTTCAGTTATAATAATAATCCCATAGTCAACAGCTACATAATGAATGCTTTTCATTCGTGATGTTATAATACATAAATTTATAAAGATTCAAGTGAGGAACTCAAACTGTTATCTTGATTCTGTCCTGTGTGTGAAAACTGTTATATCCATAGAGATTCCTTCTATCAATATATGGTGTTGTCTCTTTCACTTCTCAGCTGTTGTTTTCTCCCATTGTGACTTGGGGGCGGGGCTAGCTGCCCACGGGGGCATGGTGAGCGTCCCAGGGAGGCAGGGCAGCGATGTCACCCCCTCTCAGGGATGACACCCGGGGCAGACTGCACCCACCGCACCCCTCTTCCTCTGCCAGTGGCTTTAGGGGCAGGGAACCTGTGGCCCTGCAGAAATCACTAGACAACAATTACCATCATCCTTAACCATTGGCCAGGCTAGGTGGGACTCATGGGATTTAAGAACCTAATAACGACTTCTGCGTGACCAGAGGTTGCACCTGCCTGCTCCTCTATATTGTTACGGAGTGAGGGAGGGGCACTTAATGTCGGGATCTCCGCTCGGCCAAGCTGATAAGGCTCATCTTCCTCCGGCCGAGCCTTCCGAATCGCCTCCCGATGAATAATTAACGACCTGAGCCTTTGATGAGGCTCCAAGGCACGTTCCCCCATTCAGCAGAGAATCAAAGCAGCAGAAGTGATGAGATTTATGGCTACATGCTATGCTTTATTACTAAGCTACACAGACAGCAAAGAAAAATACATCCTCTCTCTGTGAAAGCAGAGAGCAACTGAAACAAAGGAACAAAGGAAACAGGAAACCACTAACGTCACATCCCGTCTCCCGTCTCCCGTGAGACTTCCAACAGTCTGGAAGGTCTCTGGAATGTAAACAGAGTCCTGTGACTCTAAGCAGCTGCTCAGTGGCAAACAGAAACTAATGCTTAGATCAAAGAATCCTAGAGCTGGAAGGGACCCTAAAGGTCATTTAATCCAACCCCCTGCAAGGCAAGAATATGCAGCTGCCCCATACGGGGATCAAACCTGCAACCTTAGCATTATCAGCACCACGCTCTAACCAACTGAGCTATCCAGGTTGATATGGCGTGGGTTTGCTCTTTCGGCGGCAGCCTTGTGTTTCTTATGTGTCGTTCCAGATTCTACATCAGTCTTTGCCTTCTTATAGTGGGATAAACTGACGGCATTATCGTTCACTACAGTACTGGGCATTGTTCTCCCCAAAGTGAAGCAAGTTGAGTGGAGGGTTTTGTGTTTTGTTTTGTTTTTTGCCCAGATTAGCCGCCACCATTAAGAAAGAAGCAGGGCTGCATACTGAAACCAAGAGACAGTGTTTCATAGCTAGGGAGGGACAGGGTGCTATTTTATTATTTTGCACAATCCCTGTATTATCTTGCACTAGAATGTTTTTTAAAAAAGAAAAAAGAAAGAAATGCTAGTGGGAAGCGTACTCTATGTGACAGTTTAAATTTGTGCTTTAGGGCATCATGGAATACCAAAGCCAAGTGATACTAAAATCCACTGACCAGATGACCTCAGCTGTAGTCCTGGAAAAAAGAAAAACCTACTTCATTGAGCAAGTGCTTAAAGAGAGAAAATCTCCCCTTTAAAAACCCATCAAGTGCCTTATTAACATATTTTAGTAATAGTCTCTTAGAAGCTTAGAGTTCTTTCCTTTTTTAACTTTTTCCTGCAGCATTTTTGAAATAATATCATTTGATTTGTACTTTTTTGTTTTTGTTTTTTAAAAAAAAGGATGTATGAGATGCACCAAAAGAATAACATGATTATACGCAGCTGTATTAATGGGTGGGGTGAACACAAGTTAAATGGATTTTGAGCTAAAGGATGTCATTGTGTGCTTTGCCAGCCAAGAGCATTAGGAGAAAGGGATAAGAAAGAGCTGATAGAAAGATCCGAGCATGACTAGATGGTTAAGATAAAAGAGCTGGTTATCAGAAAGTTTTAACTAGAGCTGCTGAGCTGCAATCACTTGGGAGTATTTTGTGCACATATTAAGCTGTGTTACCAAAAAATAAATAAAAAAAATCATTTTAAATGGTTATGGCAAGGCTTGTCAAAATATTCACCCATTCTCTGACAATATAGTGCCCCGATCAAGGGAAGTAATAGTACTCTATCCTGCCTTTGTCAGACCACACCTGGAATACTGTGTCCAGTTCTGGGTACCACAGTTTAAGAAGGATGTTGACAAGCTGGAATGTGTGAAGAGGAGAAGAAGAAGAAGAAGAGTTTGGATTTGATATCCCACTTTATCACTACCCAAAGGAGTCTCAAAGTGGCTAACATTCTCCTTCCCCTTCCTCCCCCACAACAAACACTCTGTGAGGTGAGTGGGGCTGAGAGAGAAGTGTGACTAGCCCAAGGTCACCCAGCAGCTGCATGTGGAGGAGCGGAGACGTGAACCTGGTTCACCAGATTACGAGTCTACCGCTCTTAACCACTACACCACACTGGCTCTCCAAGATGACCAGGGGTCTGGAAACCAAACCTTAGGAGGAATGGTTAAAGAAGCTGGGTCTGTTTAGCCTGGAAAAGAGCAGACTAAGAAGTGATGGTCATCTTCAAATGTCTAAAGGACTGTTACATAGAGGATGGAGCAAATATGTTTTCTTCTGCTGGAAGGTAGGACTCGAACCAATGGCTTCAAGTTAGAAGAAAGGAGATTCCGACTAAAAGCAGAAAGAACTTTCTGGCAGCAAGAGCTGTTTGACAGTGGAACGGTCTCCCTTGGGAGGTTGTGGACTCTCCTTCCTTTTTTTTCAAATTTTCAAATTAATTTTCCAAGTTTATAAAAAATATAACACAACACAAAGTAAAACAACAGAAAAACAGAAAAACAAACAAACATATAAAATTTATTTCCATTAAAGATCTGAATTAATTTCCATGATTAAATGACTTCCTCGAATCCTTCCTAACTGATTTTCTTTTTTTTAAATAATATATTTATTAAGATTTTTAAAAAAAATATTATAATAATAATGGGGAAAAAATGACAAAAATACAAAATAAAAATAGTTAAAAACACACAGATTTTCCATTACTTATTTTCCTTTGACTTATTTCCCGGACCTCCTCATACCTCCCTTTTTTGTATTCCACTTCAATCTGTTGGTTCAGCAAATCCTTTAGAAGTAATAATATTAAATTTTTACCTATTTATAACCCTTTTTTCATATTCCCTTAAAGCATTACAGCTGGAAACCACTTAATTACTATCCAACATCATTCTAACATTCATTAATTTTACAATATTTCTGTAGATAATCTTTGAATTTCTTCCAATCTTCTTCCACCGACTCTTCTCCCTGGTCTTGGATTCTGCCAGTCATTTCTGCCAGTTCCATATAGTCCATCACCTTCATCTGCCATTCTTCCAGAGTGGGTAGATCTTGTGTCTTCCAATACTTTGCAATGAGTATTCTTGCTGCTGTTGTGGCATACATAAAAAAAGTTCTGTCCTTCTTTGGCACCAATTGGCCGACTATGCCCAGGAGAAAGGCCTCTGGTTTCTTCAAGAAGGTATGTTTAAATACCTTTTTCAGTTCATTATATATCATTTCCCAGAAGGCCTTAATCCTTGGGCACGTCCACCAAAGGTGAAAGAATGTACCTTCAGTTTCTTTACATTTCCAGCATTTATTGTCGGGCAAGTGATAGATTTTTGCAAGCTTGACTGGGGTCATGTACCACCTGTATATCATTTTCATAATATTCTCTCTTAGGACATTACATGCCGTAAACTTCATACCTGTGGTCCATAACTGTTCCCAGTCAGCAAACATAATATTATGTCCAACATCTTGTGCCCATTTAATCATAGCAGATTTCACCGTTTCATCCTGAGTATTCCATTTCAACAGCAAGTTATACATTCTTGACAAATTCTTAGTTTTGGGTTCTAACAGTTCTGTTTCTAATTTTGATTTTTCCACCTGGAAGCCAATTTTCTTGTCCAAATTATATGCCTCCATTATCTGATAATAATGAAGCCAGTCTCGCACTTTATTTTTTAGTTTCTCAAAACTCTGCAGTTTCAGTCTATCTCCATCTTGTTCCAAAATTTCCCAATATTTCGGCCAATTGGCCTCCATATTGACCCTTTTCAAGGCTTTCGCTTCCATCGGTGACAGCCACCTTGGGGTTTTGTTTTCCAACAAATCCTTGTATCTTATCCAAACATTAAACAGTGCTTTCTTGACAATATGGTTTTTAAATGCTTTATGCGCTTTAACCTTGTCATACCACAGATATGCATGCCATCCAAATACATTGTTAAAACCTTCTAAGTCCAAAATGTCTGTGTTTTCAAGAAGTAGCCATTCTTTCAACCAGCAAAAAGCTGCTGATTCATAGTAAAGTTTATAGTCTGGCAGGGCAAATCCACCCCTTTCCTTTGCTCCAGTTAATATCTTAAATTTTATTCTGGGCTTCTTGCCCTGCCAGACAAATCTAGAAATATCTCTCTGCCACTTCTTGAAACAGTCCATCTTGTCCACAATTTGCAATGTTTGAAACAAAAACAGCATTCTAGGCAATACATTCATTTTTATCACAGCAATACGACCCAACAGTGAAAGCTTCAAATTTGACCAGATTTCTAAATCTTTTTTCACTTCCGTCCAACATTTTTCATAATTATCTTTAAATAAGTTCCCATTTTTGGCTGTCATGTTAATCCCCAGGTATTTCACTTTCTTAACCACAGTCAGGCCTGTCTCATTCTGAAACCTCTCTTTTTCAATCAATGTTAAATTTTTCTCTAAAACCTTAGTTTTTAACTTGTTCAGTTTAAATCCTGCCAGTTGACCAAATTCTTGAATTAGTTCTAAAACCCTTTTAGTACTAGATTCTGGCTCCTGTAACGTCAGTACTAAGTCATCTGCAAATGCTCTCAGTTTGTACTGTTTGGCTCCGACCTGTATACCTTTAACCAACCGGTCCCTTCTTATCATGTTCAGCAGAACCTCCAGGACCGATATAAAAAGCAGTGGGGAGATTGGGCACCCCTGTCGTGTCCCTTTTTCTATTTTAAATTCTTCCGTCACCACATTATTTACAATTAATTTAGCCTTTTGTTCAGAGTATATTGCACCTATACCATTTTCAAAACCTTGGCCTACCCTTCCTAACTGATTTTCATTGAATCACATTTTAGCAATTTTCCAATATCCACTTTCTAATAAAATTAACTAGTTCAAATTATTAACTTCATTTCTTTTCATCATAATCTCAATCCATAGTATTATAAAATTCAACATAATTTAATCCTAAGACAATTTAATACTTGCAAGTATTTCCACTTATATTATATTATAATATTTAGCTAAATATTTCTTGAATTTCTTCCAGTCTTCTTGATGTTTCTCCTCTTTCTGATTGCGGATTCTTCCAGTAAGGTCGGCCAGCTCCAAGAAGTCCAACATTTTCATCTGCCATGTGGACTCTCCTTCCTTGGAGGGGTTTAAGAACAGGTTGGATGGCCATCTATCATGGACGCTTTAGTTGAGATTCCTGCATTGCAGAGGGTTGGACTAAATAACCCTCAAGGTCTCTTCCAACACTACAATTCTATGACTCTATTATTCCTAAGCTGATCACCTTGCTGACAAAGGTCCGCATAGTTAAAGCTATGGTTTTCCCAGTAGTGATGTATGGAAGTGAGAGCTGGACCATAAAGAAGGCTGACCGCCAAAGAATTGATGTTTTTGAATTATGGTGCTGGAGGAGACTCTTGAGAGTCCCATGGACTGCAAGAAGATCAAACCTATCCATTCTTAAGGAAATCAGCCCTGAGTGTTCACTGGAAGGACAGATCCTGAAGCTGAGGCTCCAATACTTTGGCCACCTCATGAGAAGAGAAGACTCCCTGGAAAATACCCTGATGTTGGGAAAGATGGAGGGCACAAGGAGAAGGGGATGACAGAGGACAAGATGGTTGGACAGTGTTCTTGAAGCTACCAGCATGTGTTTGACCAAACTGCGGGAGGCAGTGGAAGACAGGAGTGCCTGGTGTGCTCTGGTCCATGGGGTCACGAAGAGTCGGACGCGACTAAACAACAAAAACAACAATAAGC
This sequence comes from Podarcis pityusensis, assembly GCF_964106645.2. Classification (NCBI taxonomy): domain Eukaryota; kingdom Metazoa; phylum Chordata; class Lepidosauria; order Squamata; family Lacertidae; genus Podarcis; species Podarcis pityusensis. The sequence continues at coordinate 41,176,110 of NC_138039.1, read as the reverse complement.
TGATCAGGCTGACCAGCAAGGCCTTAGACCTGAAAATATACAATAAGCCTTTCCACATTGCCCCCCACTTTTTTGTTTTTCAAGCTCTTGCTTTCTTCTGTGGAATTCTAATCCATTTTTGAGCAAGTCGCAGATTTGGAAAGTGTCAGCTTAAATTCTACCTGGAGAAGACGCTCAAACGACTCTTTGGAATTGCAGCGATTGTTATTACAAGCACACGCAGCCCACATTGTGTATCGCCTTTCTCACTAGAAGGTTTTCTGATAGCTAACAAGTTACAGCTGTTGCAAAGCTTTAAATAACGCTTCCAAGTGCTACTCTGAATTCTAGTGCAAATCCGTCCAGGCACCTGGATTTTCTGTGCAGTCACAATGATTTATGACAAGCGATCCAGCTATTACAGCTTGCAAGGGGAAGCTGGGGTTTAGGAGAAATTGGGATTTCCACCTTACTCTAAGAACTGTCCTACTAAGCTGGGCATGTGCCATCATTGGATATGCTCCCTGTATTATACAAAACTCAAGAGATTTATAGCTGGCCTTCACTGGGCTTCTTTGGAGCAAATCTGAGAGAAATGAAAGAGCTTAGTGCCGGACCATAAGCTGCAAAAGATTGTCAGTGACTTAAAACAGCACTTCACCAATGGAAGACGTATTTTCCCCACTATATATTTTGGGAAATGGTTTTTCTGCCTGTCCGCCTATCCGTCTGGATGCCTCTTGAGATATCATCACCCAATTTGACACAACAGTTCTTGAGATGGAGGAGCCAGTTTTTTATTTATCGGCATTTGGAAGCTACCGGGTGGCATTTTGGACCAACATTGGTAACGTATCATTAACTGCACTGATTTGGACACCTTCAAATATACTGTATTGTCACCCAATTTGCCATGGCGGATCCTGAGATGGAGCAGCAGATTTTGGCCTATGTTTAGAAACAAGTGGGCATTATTTTGAATCACAATGGTGGACGGCATTCCAAACTGCATTCCACACACACACACACACACACACACACATATATATATATACACATATATATGGTTTTTTATAATACACAAAGAAAAAAGAAAACACCCATTACACCTATACCTTACAAAAACAAATAGACTTAATACAAACTGACTCAAAGACACAAATGACTTCCCATCTACTCCTTAATTCAGGTACACAAACTTATTGCTGATACAAACTATTATCATAATTGAGAGATTTTACTTTCTTGGGTTCCATGATCACTGCAGATGGTGACAGCAGTCATGAAATTAAAAGACGCCTGCTTCTTGGGAGAAAAGCAATGACAAACCTAGACAGCATCTTAAAAAGCAGACATGACCTTGCCGACAAAGGTCCATATAGTTAAAGCTATGGTTTTCTCAGTAGTGATGTATGGAAATGAGAGCTGGACCATAAAGAATTGATGCTTTTGAATGATGGTGCTGGAGGAGACTCTTGAGAGTCCCATGGACTGCGAGAAGATCAAACCTATCCATTCTGAAGGAAATCAGCCCTGAGTGCTCACTTGGAGGACAGATCCTGAAGCTGAGGCTCCAATACTTTGGCCACCTCCTGAGAAGAGAAGACTCCCTGGAAAAGACCCTGATGTTGGGAAAGATTGAGGGCACAAGGAGTAGGGGACAACAGAGGACGAGATGGTTGGACAGTGTTCTCATAGCTACCAACATGAGCTTGACCAAACTGCAGGAGGCAGTGGAAGACAGGAGTGCCTGGCGTGCTCTGGTCCATGTGGTCACGAAGAGTTGGGCATGACTAAACAACTAACAACAACATAATTTATCTTAGGTCTCACATCATTCTTAAAGCTAACTACTGAAGTTAATCGAATGCTGTGGCAGAGTTTAAGCTACTGTAATTACTTTTCAATATGTTTTGAAAACTTCCCATTTGGATACAAATACCTGTTTTGGTTTGTTCTTTATTTTTTTCAGACAAACTGTCTAGTTCCGCATATTCAATCAATCTTTGATTCCATTCCTGCATAGATGGAAGTTTATCAGATTTCCAATTTGCAGCAATTAGGCAATTGCTGCCACTGTAGCATATAAAAAGATATCCTTTATTTTTTAAGGAAAGTTCAAGTCTGTAATTCCCACAAGATAAGCTTCTGGTTTTTTATTGAAAGAGATTTTTAACAGTTTTTGCAATTCTAAATGGATGCCCTCCCAAAACACCTCAATTTTCTTGCATTGCCACCACATATGGTAAAAAGTGCCTGATTTTTCTCCACATCTCCAGCAATCACCTAGGATACCTTTATACATCCAAGGTGCCAAACTGCATTCCAGATGGCACTAATTTGGACAGAAGGTATCATCACTTAGGGAAGCCGTATTTCAAAAAGTCAAAAGTTGTTGAGCTTCCCCCCTTAAAAAAAATCTCAAAAAACCCCCAACAAGTTTTAAAGCTATTTTTAAGGGGAATCACCAAAAACGACAGTGTCAAAATGGGTTGCCATATGTTTCCCCAGACGTTAAAGCGACTTCCACCAGGACACTGTTTCCGACGGCTGATTGCTAGCTATATCCGGGAAATTCTGGACGTACAGCAACCCTACATCACCCAATTTGGCATGATGGTCCCTGTGATTGAGGAGAGGGTTTGGGTGAAGGTTTGAAGACCGTTCGATGTCATTTTGTAAGGTGTGGTGGAAGCCATTCCAAATTTTACTGATTTGGACACCTCTGAAGATATCATTACCATTCGGCAGGATGGTTTCTGAGATGGAGGAGATGGATGAAATGTTGGAGGAGGCAAAGCAGCCCTTCCTCCTTCCTCACTTACAACCCTGACTACTTTTTTTTATATATATATATAAGATATTTATTGAGATTTTCAAAATGTTACAAAATAAAAATAAAGAAAGAAGAAAATACAAAATAAAAATGGTTAACAAAGTAAACAAAGAGAGAAACAAACCACTTCCAACAATACGAATACAAATTCAAAATAAGAAAAAAAACCCGAAAAAAACAAAAATACACGACAAACATTTAAAAACATTTAAAAACAAATTCATTATTCTCAGATCCTCAACTGTCATTAGCTTCTTTCTTTGACCTCCTCCTCCTCCCTTTCTTTGTAACCTAGTTATTAATTATCCCAGCAAATCCTTTCCATATTTCATAATATTCTGTCGTTACATTACCTTAAACTGTTTTAATCTTATATTTTTATAAAAAAACCTTGAAACTTAAAGCTTAAGTCTTATCCTTACCAACTTCTCATAACTATAATATTCTTTCATAATTCTTTAAGCATCTTTACTAAAGCCAAGTAGTTTCATTCCAACATTTTTTTAACATTCATCAATTTTATAAAACAGTCCTAATAGTAAAAAAAAAAAAAAGAAATACAAACAGATCCAATCTTCATCCAGCGTCCCTTCCTCCTGGTCCCGGGTTTTGTCAGTCCTTATTATCCCATCCATCTAGCGCATTAACCTGGCAACCTTATATCCGAGGCCCTCAAGTCTCTTCCATGTCCCTTCCGCAGCTCTTCTTCATATTTGTAACTGTATTTTCCCTTGTCTCCTGCTCGTGGTAACTCCAGCTTGGCAATATTTTTGACCCTTCTCGACAGATCAGCCCCTTTTCCATATTCAACACTAAATTCCATGTGATGTTTAAAAACATGTTTCAAAAACCCTCCAAAATTAAGAGCCCCCACAATCCCAAACATCTCACGGCCCATTGCCAGATTTGAAAAGTCCAAACATCCCAGCATAGGGGGGTCAATCCAGCCCCCCATTTCCAAGCCAAACCAAACTTTTCCTTTCCAAATCTGGCTTTTTCCAAGTTCATTTGTCAAATCCGAAAGCTCATATTCCTGTTGGGCCTGTTCTGTCAGGACGCACTCCTGATTTAATTCCTGGGTGGGCTCCACATATTTTCCCACTGTCTGTTCAAAATTTCCCACTGCCTGTTCAAAATTTCTAGTCGAAGTCGCCATCAAATTCATCTTCTCATGTAACTGTTCCAGTAGGGCATTTGTTTTATATAAAGCACACAACAGAGCTTCTGAATACATTGTCCTGCAAGGTCAAATGTCTATTCCCACGACTGTAATCTGTAACAGCTGCCGGCTCCCTGGAATTAGTTACAGTTTCACAGTCTCCCTCTAGGGGGAAAACTTCTTTTTGTTCTTGCAACAAAGTTTTCCTTTTTGAGATATTTTGTCAATATTTGTTCCTTTAAAATGCGAAAGGAAACAGTGGAATCACTATGTTTCTCTTCTTTAGCTATCTGTCAAAAACGTTTGTCTCTGGTCAATGAGCTTCAAACGTCAGTCCTGACACCCCGCTCCAGGGTCAGGACGGTGGAAAGTTACTTTACTTTAAACTCACTTTAAACAGTCCGAAAAAGATCCCCCTTCTTCTCCTGCTGTCGAAGGGGGGTTCCACAATTTTAAATGATGAAATCCAATCCTTTAAAGGCGATTTTCTAAGCTCTAGTTTACGTTGTCTTTGCTTTATTCTGTCTACAAAAGAACGGAAGGCTGACTTCCTGTTTAGACCTTCCCGTTCAGTACCAAATTGAAAATAAATTTTTAAATCCAATTCCTTTCTGCTCGCAAGTCTTTATTTAAGGTCCAGTTGTTCAAAGTTTAAGTACTCACGGGTGCTTATTTTAGAGTCCAAATTGTCCCAGGAAAAAGGCAGCGCTCTCCGGCAACGGCTATGCGGCTTCGCTCCACGGAAATAGCAGTTGACTCACAGCACCGCGCCACTTCCCCCTCTTCACTTCGGAGCCCATTAATAGGTTCCTTTGCGAGTTGGGGGGGTGCTAAAGGTGCCCGCCGAGTCCCATGGTCACAGGCTTCATCTGCCTGTGATTTTTAAAAGGGTCCCCACTTCGCCGTAGCGGAGAAGACCCGTTTCACGCGAAGCTAGTCCCTCCAGTTCAGAGGGAGTCCGCCATTGCCGATGGCGCCACCCCGGAAGTCCAACCCTGACTCCTTTGTCCTAAGACCAACGCCCGTTTTGTCCTGCCACTCACCGTAGTGAATCTCTTCTTGCCAGAAAAACAGCAACCAATGAGATTTTCTTCTACATTAGTTTCTTGATCCCACTGAGGGTTGATCTGTGATCCTGACTTGCAAGGCAAGCACAAACCATGGTTTGCCAGTTTAGCACAGGAAAAGCCATCAAAAAGAGAAGCGGGCAAATATTTCTGTACTTAGTACAATTATATTTTTTTAAAAAAAACAGGAAGGGAGAAAAATTATGGTAAAGAAATTATTGTGCAAAAGCAGACAAGAGTTGAGGGGGAGATTAACTGAATTAGGAGAGTCAAGCACCATCAGATATCCCATCACAGCCCTATATAGTCAAAGCAAACTGGCCCGTTTTTCATATTGGCAAGTGCAATTTGCTTTTATAATGGCACCAGGACAGAAAAATGTATTGCAGCATAATTGCTGTCTGCCCACTCAGCTCATTTAAGACGTTTGCCAATTGCAGTCAGCCAATTAACTACACCTCCACGAGCTCCAAAATAACAGATCAGTTTTATTTTTATTTTTTATTTAAGGAGAGAACAAAACGGGTAATATTGGTGAATGGATTTCCCCAGTTCTGCTCCATTTTCCTTTCCGTGGGTTGGCCCTGCCTTGCAAACAGCTCTTCCAGCGTACTGAGAGAAAATGTAGAAATTCTCAAATTATGTTTAGGAATTGAGACATGGGCAGTTCTGCCCATAATTAACTTCTCTCTCTCTCTCTCTCTCTCTCTCTCTCTCTCTCTGTGTGTGTGTGTGTGCAGATATATTCCCCCAACTCACAGATGGAAAAAGCAGGGAAATTTTGAACTGTAAAAGTGTCAGAGAGGGTAAGAGGCTATTTTGACACCTTCCATTTAAAGCACTAATATACCACTTTAAACTGTCCCCATAGCAGGCAGATCTAGTGGAGGCTGTTGGAACCTAGACCTCCTAGTGAGGTTCCTAGAAGGTCACACAGGCAGCACCTAGGTGATGGGGGCAGCACCAAGGAAGTTTCAGGCCCAGGGTCACTTCTCTGCTAAATGCAGACGGCTGTGTTAGTAACCACATACGCCATCAGATCAGAAGGACCAGAAACTATGACTGGTCTATTTTAAATCAGCGATAAGCAAAAATCAAAGTCGGCAGCGCTTCAACAGCCCACCTTGGCACAGTGGGAGAGAAGTACACAAATAAGCCTGGTCTTCTTGTATTCTAGCCTCTACACCAAGTCAAAGATCAACTCATAATAGACCAGGCTACTTCTCAAAGCAAATTATTATTATTATTATTATTATTATTATTATTAATAATAATTTATACCCTGCCCTCCCTGGCCAGGGCTGGGCTCAGGGTGGCTAACACCAAATATAAATTACAATAAAACGTAATAGAAAAAAACAAAAAAGTTAATTAAAATACAGCTTAAAATGCAGCCTCATTTTAGTAAATGTAAAGGTAAAGGGACCCCTGACCATTAGGTCCAGTCGTGACCGACTCTGGGGTTGTGGCGCACATCTCGCTTTATTGGCCGAGGGAGCCGGCATACAGTTTCCGAGTCATGTGGCCAGCATGACTAAGATGCTTCTGGCGAACCAGAGCAGCGCACGGAAACGCCGTTTACCTTCCTGCCGGAGCGGTACCTATTTATCTACTTGCACTTTGACGTGCTTTCGAACTGCTAGGTTGGCAGGAGCAGGGACCGAGCAACGGGAGCTCCCCCGTCATGGGGATTCAAACCGCTGACCTTCTGATCGGCAAGTCCTAGGCTCTGTGGTTTAACCCACAGCGCCACCAGCGTCCCTTTTAGTAGTAGCCCATAAATCAAGACCATAAAGGGAGGAAACATCAGATATTCACCCAAGCCAGCTATCCATGCTGGTTCTACATGGGCCAGCAAAAAAGCCAAGGGAAAATTTATATACCAAATCCCATATAAGGGGTCAGAGTGAGTCTAAGCTGAAGGCCAGGCAGAACAGCTCTGTCTTGCAGACCCTGCGGAAAGATGTCAAATCCCGCAGGGCCCTGGTCTCTTGTGAGAGAGCGTTCCACCAAGTCGGGACCAGGGCTGAAAAGGCCCTGGCCCTAGTTGAGACCAATCTAACCTCCTTGAGGCTTGGGACCTCCAAAGTGTTGTTATTTATGGACCTTAAGGTCCTCCACGGGGCATACCAGGAGAGGCAGTCCTGTAGGTACGAGGGTCCTAGACCGCATGGGGCTTTAAAGGTCAATACCAATTAAAGCTGCATTCCGTGGCCAGGAGGATGATGAAGATAGTGGGAGGTGGGACCTACAGGTAGGAGGGTCTTCTCCTTTCGTTCATCATTGGAGGGTTTTTCACATTTTTTAACTGAAGGGGCGGCAAAGACAAGCTGGTGTGCTCAGAGTTTTGAAGGGGTATTGTGTTCTTTGGACATGCTCAGGGTGAGGAGGATTGGCTCAGAATGCTGTGATGTTTGTGGGGTGGAGAATGCCTGGCTTTCCACACATGCCCCTGGGGACATATAGAGGGAAAAGGCAAACTGTGCTTCTGTTTTACACGATGTTTTTATCAGAGTTTTCCCCATTTATTCATACGTCTGCTGTGGTTGAAAAACCAAATGAGGCACACCAAATTTCAGTTTTCTCTTTGTCGCTGAAGCACCCTAGCAATTTTGATGCCCAAAGATGATGGATTTTATGGAGCTGGCTGATCTCACTGGGAGAATCCGCGACCAGAAAGAAGAGGAATATCAAGAAGACTGGAAGAAATTTAAAGACTATTTGAATAAATATTGTAATATTAAAGGTTAGTAGTTACTTGAAGGTACTAAATAGGCCTAGGACTAAATTAGGACTAAATAAATAAATGTGACAGAGAATGTTAAGAAAAGTTAAGAAATTTGATTATAATCGGAATATTGTTTTTTGAATAATGATATTGGAAAACTGCTATATTCAGTTACAAGGAAATTCAGATGGAAGAGATTAGAGAAAGTCAAGTAATATGTTTATGAAGTTGGAAGTTTAATTAATGAATTAACTTTTATTGTCTATGTGTTGGTGGTTATCATTTGCTATATCTGTTTTATTTATTTATTTATTTATTATTTTGTTTCATTGATTGTATAGTATGTGTTGTATTTGTATGAAATTTAATAAATATTATTGGGGGGGAACAATTTTGATGCCCAGTCTATGAGTGATTGACGCTCGGTCTTTTGATACACAGAATAATAATTAATACTTTGTTATTCCAGGAAATCTGTAATGTTAATTTTCAGTGTAGATTTATAAACTAGAGATATGAGTAGTAGTTTGATGAGTCTGCGGGCTCTGGAATGTTTTAAAAAGCCAGTTTCTGCTCTTGAATAATTCCCAAACTGCAACTAAGGCACATTAAAAGTTCTGGATATTCAAGGGAAACCTTCTGCGGATAACCATGCCATCCATTCTTCCCTGATAGCAACACTCAGCGAAAGTGGCAGAATGCAAAAGACATGGCTAAAGGAAGTGTTTGCTCAGACATGCTGGGGATTGCTAATGGCAGCTGGGGTTGGCCAAAGAGAACAGAGCAAGCATAAGGAAGAAATTGCATTTCTGTGTACAGTAACCTCTGACCGGTGAGATAAATCATCACCAGTCAGAAGCTATTCTGAGCTGGCAGAAGCAAGGTTGTGTTCCAGGTAGAGACTGAGATGATGATGAGATGGCGGGGTGTGTATGTGTATGTGTGTGTCTCGAGCAAAACCTTCAAGAAAACAGTGAGCCAAATCAAAGGGATCGTGTGTACATTGTGATTTTGTGGCATTAACCTGGGGTAGATGCAGCGGCGTAGCGTGGGTTATCAGCACCCGGGGCAAGGCAAATAATTTGCGCCCCCTAACCCGGGGCAAGGCAAGTACAGTAATTTACTCTCCCAAGCAGCAGCAGCAGCAGCGAGGCTTCTCTTTCCCCCGCGCTCTCCTGGAGCTGCCTCTTTTCTTTCCTTTTTTCCCTTTCTCCAAGGCTTTTCGCTTTCTCTCCTTAATTGATTCCTCCTCCACACCGCAGCGTTTCCTAGCTGCTTCCCCCCCCTTCCCCTCTCTCTCCTCCTCGCTCTGCTTGCCTTGCCCTGCACCGGCAGCAGCAGGCGCAGCCAGACCCCCGCCAGCCAGCCCGCCCGCCCGCCCACCCGGCTTCCTCTCCTTTTTTTGCCCGCGGCAGAAGGCTTCGCTCTCCCCCTTCCACGACCTCCTCGCCAAGCCGAGCGAGCGCGGGCTCCCTAACCCGTGGATTTTAGTAGGGGCAGAGAGCTGCTAGTGCGAGCGCGCCCCCCGCCCATGTTGCGCCCGGTGCGGCCGGCCCCCCTGGCACCCCCCACACTACGCCACTGGGTAGATGCTCACTCCATGTCACAGTAAAGGATGTTACTTATTTATCCTTTTGTAGGATCGGGAAAAGCCTTGCAACCTACAATTTGACCCGGTGGCAACAACACAGGAATAGAAGGAAAGCAAAGGCAAACAGGGAGGCAATTCGCTGTTGCTTTATTTGCTGAAACCTAATCTACGGGCTGATGTTACAGTAGGGCTTAGGACTGCCGGCAGCGCAGTTCGAAAGCACGTAAAAGTGCAAGTAGATAAATAGGTACCACTCCGGCGGGAAGGTAAACAGCGTTACTGTGCACTGCTCTGGTTCGCCAGAAACGGCTTAGTCATGCTGGCCACATGACCTGGAAGCTTTACGCCGGCTCCCTCGGCCAATAAAGCGAGATGAGCGCCGCAACCCCAGAGTCGGCCACGACTGGACCTAATAGTCAGGGGTCCCTTTACCTTTACCTGTTCACTGTAAAAAGGGAGATGCTGTAATGTAAAGACAATGCCATTTAATTAATTGTATGAGTTAAGTAACTTAACAATGTCAGCTATGCAATTTCTCAGACAGTGAGATGAATAATGTTTTGTTTTGCTTTTGGGGTGGAAGACAATAACCAAATAAAATACAAGAACAGAAAATAATGTCCTAACATTCCTACTACTGACAGCATCCAATCTTTTCTCAATCACACCTTCTTCCCTCCCACGCACCCCACCATTATAGAACTGGCAAAAAAAAAAAATGAAATTGAAATTCCACACCCTGCACCCCAGACTGTATTACATCAAAAGACAATCACACTGCAGCTAAGTAAGTGTGTGGAAACCTGTTCAGCTTACAATTTTGTGCTGTGAGAAAACTAGGCATTTTTGAAAATGTTAACTGGAGGGGGATTGCTCCTGCACAACTATAATGGAACCCCTGGTGATCAAAGTTAACATCTCGGCAGCACTGACTGAATTCTCGTGCCATAAAACCGCATGACTGACAATGTTTGGCGTGTGCTTCAGAATATTTCCTTCTCCTCGGTGCCGTTGTATAGGTTAAGTATACTTTCCCCAGTGTTCTTATTTGTCTCCCCTCTCGATGCTTCAAAGGCTACCTTTGCGCCCGCTGGTAACCGTTCCAAAGTTGCATCGCTGATTAATATTGTTGCTTGGGTCTTTTCTTTTTTGCCTAAATGGGATTGGGAGGGAGTAGGAGGAAAGGAGATGCTATTTGACCAAATTGCAAGATGAAATAAGCTTCAATTTCCACGGCAATGGCTCTCTCTCTCTCTCTCGTTCTCCAGCTTTATCCAATCTCCTGTCAGAAGTAATGAACACAACATGTCCGCAGCCTCGTTCCACGGCGTGTGGGTATACAAGCATTCACTTGCTTTCTCCTCTGGCTTTTTTTTTTTTGCAGCCTGCCCCAGCCCAGGATAACCTGCAGCAAGCCTCTCAAATCATCAAAGCTATTTTCCACTCAAGCCCTCTGATGGAGTTAAACTTGCTCGGAAGCGGGAGGGCTTGAAACACAGCTGCAGCCGACTCGGGCGAAAGAGAGAGAGCAAGAGAGAGTCAGAAACCACATGGGGTTCCTTCTCACTCTGCCAATTAAGATATTAGCACGGATAGGGAGGACATATCTGCTCTCACTTAGCCTCCCTGCTATCTTTTATGGTTACTCCTCGGTTAGGGTTACTGTTCAATCAGGGAGGGGTCAGCGCAGGCTCTGCTAACGGGAAGCCCCAGCCCAGGCACCTCCAGTTAAAAGCTCTCAGGTGGCATGACTGGGAATGTTCAGGCCTCCATCTGAGACCCAGGAATGAAAGAAGGCAAGGCAGAGGCGTGCATTTGCTCAGTCCTTGGCACCTCCAGTTTTTAGGGAGTGGGTTTTTTTAAAAAAAGAAATTTATATACTGCTCCATATTTCAAGGGAATATCTAATAATAAATAAATAACAAAAACTTCACAAATAAACACACACAAAAAAACATTTTAAAAACTTGCATTTCCAAAGCAGCACAAAGCAATTACAGTCGTATCTTGGAAGTCGAACGGAATCTGTTCCGGAAGTCCGTTCGACTTCCAAAACGTTCAGAAACCAAAGCGCGGCTTCCAATAGGCTGCAGGACTTTTAAAAAGCTTCATACGTTTGAAGCACATTCAAGACACAGTTAAAGGACATGGCTTCCCACAAAGAATTCTGGGATACTGTTGTTTGTTAAGGGTGCAGGGAATTGTAGCTCGGGGAAAACTAAAGCTTCCAGGATTCTCTTGGGAAAGCTATGAGCTTTAAAGGTATGGTGTGGACATGACCTTAAACAAGCAACCCACCCCAGGAACTTCTGGCTAGACATGCCTGCTGCAGCTAATGATCCTTTTATTTTAGTCCTGCTCCAATCAAAAGGTCATAGCAAAGAGCCAATCATTTATCGGATTAGCATTTAGTGGGTGACATGTATGGCGTGGCGTTGCCTTATGCACGCAGATGTCACGTCAGGTCTCTCTGTGTGGACATTTGATGTGATGCGCTAGAATCCCATCTGATACCATGTGTTGTGCTGGAGACCCATCTTAAAAATGTATTTAATGAGCTACTTTATTCATTACTGCTGCTTCCAGAATATCGGGCAGCCGTGTGCCACTGTCTGGCACCTCACAAAGAAGCATGCCGCTGACTGGCCCACACAGCTCTTTGTCCCATAGCAACCACCTTGCGAGGTGGGCTAATGTGCCTTCCTTATCCGGAATGGCCTGTGACATGTCTGGTAGTTAACTCGCCACTGGCAACAGAAACACTTGCAGCAGCTTCCATGGTGCTCGGGATACACACACTTCTAACCTCCAGACAGCTGTCTACAGGTCTGAGCTCTGTGGAGCAATGGCAAGAACAAGCGGAGGGCCCTCCCCTCCACCAACTTATATACTCTCCTGTGACGGGTTGCAGGCCCGTAACCTGAGACTTCTCCTGCATGGAAGTCATCACTGCTCTTCCCTTTTCATGCCCCTCCTGGTTGCATGGCAAGTCCCCCTCCCCCCTTGTGAAATAAAGACACAGGACACTTTAATTAAGGTTAATGGGCGTAAAAGGCCACAACTTTATTGATTACAGGAATTGAGAGGTATTGGCTTAGGCATTGGTTCCTATCGACTAACCGGCTTCAGCCCAATTGCATGAAGGGTTAACCACCAGCGGGGAGAGTCCTGCTGAAGTACGTCAACTAGGATCCCCGGGGCGTCACCGCTCAGGGGCGTGCCTTAGGCCCACACCTCCATAGGCTTTGGACAGGGCAACGCCCCCCGGAATCCTTTACCGGACTACCCTTAACTTTGGGGGAAGGTGATGGCGCTTCCTTTCCCCCCTTCATTTGTATAACAATATCCCTGCCAATGCCTAACCGCCAATCGAGCAAAAGCTCGCCCCCAATACCCTCAAACCTGTAACCAACAGCTGGAATGGGGAAGAGAGGAAAGTCCTCGGGCGGCCAGCCTTAAATGTTCTAGGCCACACCTCCCCAGCCAGCCGATTGGCTGACCGGGGTGATGACACGCCCGAGGATTCCCTCACTCTCGCGGGGAAGGCGTGGGCCCACAACCCCACCTCCTCTCCAGCTCGGAAGTGGCTTTCTAGGAGACAGTGAGTTGGGAGGTGCTGGGGAATCTACTGATCCATCCCTTGCCTGGACCGTCTCTTCTGCTTCCACCTGTCATGAACCAGCAGGATGATGGGGAGGAGGAAGAGGAGGGAGGTACCTCAGGTTACATACACTTCAGGTTACAGACTCTGCTAACCCAGAAGTAGTACCTCGGGTTAAGAACTTTGCTTCAGGATGAGAACAAGAAATCGTGCTCCGCTGGCGCAGTGGCAGCGGGAGGCCCCATTAGCTAAAGTGGTGCTTCAGGTTAAGAACAGTTTCAGGTTAAGAACGGACCTCTGGAACAAATTAAGTACTTAACCTGAGGTACCACTGTAAAGGTAAAAGGTAAAGGACCCCTGGACAGTTAAGTTCAGTCAAAGGCGACTATGGGCTTGTGGCACTCATCTCGCTTTCAGGCCGAGGGAGCCGGCATTTGTCCACAGACAGCTTTCTGGGTCATGTGGCCAGCAGGACTAAACTGCTTCTGGCGCAACAGAACACTGTGACAGAAACCAGAGTGCATGGAAATGCCGTTTACCTTCCTGCCACAGCGGTGCCTATTTATCCACTTGCACTGGCATGCTTTGAACTGCTAAGTTGGCAGGAGCTGGGACCGAGCAACGGGAGCTCACCCCATCGCGGGAATTCGAACCACTAACTTTCTGATCAGCAAGCCCAAGAGGTTCAGGGGATGTGTAAGGAAGTACTCACAGCGAGACAGAGCATGGCAAGGGAATAGAGGTCAATGCACAGGAACTAGAGCAGTGGGACCCATTATCAGAGCCAGAGGGGACCCTGTAGCCATGAACAAGGCAGGCTCTGGGGTGTAAGAAGCAGCAGAAGGGACACTCTAGGAGGCTGAGACCGGCCAGGGCTCACAGCCCAGCTCACTAGCTGGCCAGTCAGATGCGTGGGACATAAAGAATAAAATTATTATTAGTGTTATGGAACAGGACATCCAGATTTTCATCAGAGAAATGCTGGGGGGTATGTGATTGCCTTTTAGCTTGTGTGTGTGTGTTTACATTGTTTTCTTTTTGTAGAAAACCAAAGGACTGGGAATATGGCTGAAGGGTCTATAAAAAGACTTACAATAAAAACCTTCATTGTTGTTTAGCTCATACATTTATTCTGGCTACTGTCCCCATTTTCATCTCTTCTGAAAACGTAACAGGCATTGGATACATCTCTGGGTGCCAAAAATCAACATTCGCAATGGGCATTGTCACCTGAGTACGGGAGGAGGGATGCTGGAGTGGAATCTGCACACATGTTAAAAACGTTGTGAAATTGCTTTAAAAGTTTTGACAAATGCATTGAATTTGCTATAGCTCACCATCGCCTTCTAGTGTCACAATTGTACATTGCACTTTACAACACATTCAAAACCTTTTACTTGCAGCTGTATAGCAGAGTCCCGGGTTTGAAGAACGAGGCCTCCGGGAGCCTCAGCTGTCATTTCATACTCACAAACTCGTTTTCCCCAGGATACAGAAAACGCTGAGGTATATCAACAAAGAGCATGGCCAAATGCTGAAATAGATTTGCTAGGGTGAAGTTGATATCTCTACTTATCAAGCTGTCAATTACAAGTTTCCATGTGGGAGAATGGAGAACAGATTTCATTGACCTCGGAGCAGCGCTGCTAAACATGCAGAATCCTTTGTGGCATTTTGCTACCCGGGTGGTCTCTCGGCATTCTCCATAGCAGCTACTTTCGACAGGCAGGCAAGAGGGAAGCCTTTTTCTTGCTTTGCATGGCTGACACACTTCCATGAAAAACCTCTGTCTTCTCCATGTAATCTCATTGATAATGACTTTTCAGGCCGTATCTAGAGCATGCTCTTATTTCTAGAGCAATGGTTTGGCCCCTCTGGTCAGCAAGCGGTATTATCAGGGGTTTGCATGCTTGAGAAATTCAATTCCTATTGCTTCTGATGTGAACTGACCACATCCACAGCTCCCGGGGTAATGTGCAGACTGGAACGCAATTAATATTTGGGTTTTGCACTTCTCCAGATTTTGCAATATAGCACTCAGCTCAAAATGGTACCGAAACGTTTTGTTTTTTTCCCAGGAGGATAAAATTTGTAACAAAATTGCGAGGCATTTTAGCGTCTGCTGCAGTCTATTAAATGGTGGGTGGGTTGTTTTTGTTTGAAATAAAATACAGTGGTACCTCGGGTTAAGAACTTAATTCATTCCGGAGGTCCGTTCTTAACCTGAAACTGTTCTTAACCTGAAGCACCACTTTAGCTAATGGGGCCTCCTGCTGGTGCTGCGCCGCCGGAGCATGATTTCTGTTCACATCCTGAAGCAAAGTTCTTAACCCGAGGTACTATTTCTGGGTTAGCGGAGTCTGTAACCTGAAGCATATGTAACCTGAAGCATATGTAACCCGAGGTACCACTGTACAAATAAGCCAAAATCTAATTTCCCTAATATTTCTATTGCCTTATATCCATGTATTGCAATTAGAAAGCTAGTTAGAAAAAGCTAGTTAGTTAAATTAACTAAAAGAGAAGCAAAAACCCAAGTAAATGTTTAAATGCTGAAATCCCATAATAACAACAACAACAACTAGGTAGGCTGGGCCCACCTTTCAAAACACATAGGTAAACTAGGAACAGGGGATTTCCACCCCTTCCTCAAAATTTAATAACTAAGTTATTAAGAGCCTCCTTCGGGGATTAGGTGGAAATTCTTCCACACTGAAGGTTGGAATTTCCAGATAGATTTTTCGCCCTTAGAAACAAAGCATTATTCAGTTCAGATCCAGTTCATAGAAAAAGCCCCAAAGTGATATTTTCCCCAGACCAATGCATAGGAATATAAGTGCTCTGCTGGATCAGACCAAAGGCTGATCTGTTCCAGCAAACAGCTTATCAGAGCGGCCAGTCAGATGCTTCTAAGAAGTCCACACAGATAAGGCTAAGAAGTTCACCTGTCAGGAACTGTTCTTCAGATACCTACAGCCTCTAACAATTGAACATTCTGTTAAGCTATCATAGCCAACAGCTGATTATAAACATACAAATTTGTCTGAACCCCTTTAAAAAAAAATCATCTAAGCCAGTTGCTATCACTGCCACGTCTTATGGGCAGAGGTGGAGCGATCTGGGGACAAAAACCTGTTATTATTCCTGCAGCAGCGTCCCAGCGGTGTCCCTGGCTCCAGCATCCTAGAGATTCACAGTCACATGAAAATCAAGCTTTTTAACCACTGAGAAGTCTTCTTACCCTTGGTGCTGATTAGGGGCAATCAGAGGGAAAGGCGGCGAGCCAGCTATGGAAGATGGGCTCCTATGGTCACTCTGCAGAAGACGCGTGGGAATAACACAGAGCAGTTGTTCTCTATGCTTCAAAGCAAAGCATTGGGTTTTTGCAAGGCAATGCCGTGGAACAGTGAGAAAAGCTACTGGGCCCAGTGGGGTTAACTGGTGCACAATGCAATCAAAATACAAGTCAAGCAAAATGGTGAGCTCAACGCCTCAGTAGCAACATCCTGATCTTTTCCAAATTAAAAGATGTGCACACAGAAAACACCAGTTCAAGCTAGCAATGTTCTATGCTGCTCCCCAAGTCAGAGTGGGACAACTTGGTACACAGGAGGGATTTTTAAGCCAGCTAAAGAGCAGATGTTAACAGTAGAGACATCACCTTGCCAACAAAGGTCTGTTTAGTAAAAGCTATGGTTTTCCCAGTAGTGATGTATGGAAGTGAAAGCTGGACCATAAAGAAGGCTGATCGCCAAAGAATTGATGCTTTTGAATTATGGTGCTGGAGGAGACTCTTGAGAGTCCCATGGACTGCGAGAAGATCAAACCTCTCCATTCTTCAGGAAATCAACCCTGAGTGCTCACTGGAAGGACAGATCGTGAAGCTGAGGCTCCAATACTTTGGCCACCTCATGAGAAGAGAAGACTCCCTGGAAAAGACCCTGATGTTGGGAAAGATTGAGGGCACAAGGAGAAGGGGAAGACAGAGGACGAGATGGTTGGACAGTGTTCTCAAAGCTACCAGCATGAGTTTGACCAAACTGCAGGAGGTAGTGGAAGACAGGAGTGCCTGGTGTGCTCTGGTCCATGGGGTCACGAAGAGTTGGACACGACTAAACGACTAAATAAGAACAAAGAGCAGATTCGAAGGCAGCTTGAAATTTTTGGGCAATGATGGCCGGACAGCACAAAGCCAATTTTGCCATACCCCACAGTGAGACAGATAACGTTTCCGGTGGAAAATGAACTGCAGTGGAACAGAAACAGCACTGTGTGTGCTGAATGCAGGGCAGAATGCAAAACAATACATTCTTCCATCCCTGCTCCTGATACTCAGTTCCTATGAGACACTAAGGAGTTCCAACCGGCTTGGCTAGGGTCCTGCATGGAAGGTGAAAGCATTGGGTATAGATTATTTTAAAATCACCCCAAACCCTTCAGGCAAACTGGGGAAGAGGGAGCTGTTTGCAAACAATTCAATCAGCATGTTTCTTCCCCCCTGTAGTTTTGTGTTTTGAGGCGGGGGGTATCGTGTTGTTCTTTTGCACACACACACCCTTCCAGTCTTTTAATATCAACATTTATTTCCAGACAAAGCCATTGCCTTAGGAAAGCTCATCTGCTCAGGACACTGCTCTGTTGGAGGTGCCATAATCATCTGCAGAGGCCACCAGCTGGGATGTCATATTCAGAAGATTAGAATGGAAGGTATGGGCAGCAACATCAGGGGTAGGACAAGCTCTTAAGGCTCAGCAAAATCTGTTGTTGTGCAAGCATCCTTCGTTAATAAGGAGTAAGAATAAAGAGATTCCTGTTACCCTGGCTAGCCTCAGCAAATCCTTTCCTAAAAAAAATATCGAGGAGTGGGTCGGGAACTGTGGAGATGAGCCGGCACTGCTTTAATGACCTTGTCTCGCTGGCAAGAATATTAGTCAGATTATTAGTTTTTGGAAATAGATTTAGTTCATCAGAAGTTCTCCTTGAGGTCAGATTGGAAGGAAATGTTGGCAGAGATATGCTTTTTTTTCAGTCTACTGCCTCGGAGTCTTTTTTGCAGTATCTGGCATTGTCCTTCAGAGCTCTCGTTTTCTGAGCACCAATACCCACTTGAGCTATATCTGATATAATGACCCTCAGTTGCAACGTAAGAAGCCCCTCTGAATTATTACATCTAATGAGTACTATATGGCATTGCAGTCCTGAAGGAAGTCCCACAGTGTTGCTATGACAAGAAAGCTGCCACATTGATCTCAAAGTTTTGGCTCCTCCAAATAACCTATTTATTGAGCTTCCACCCCACTTTTCACAAGAAAGCTTCCTGGGCCTCAGTGCTTTTTAAAAATAATAATAATTATTATTATCTCCTGGCACTCAGTGGTGGCTGGTGCCCATTGGCACAGGAAGAGTGAAAGCAAGGAGGCCAGCAGAGCCAATGCTAGGCAAAAGCACCTGAAATATACTCAGAGTCGAGGGTGGATTTCATGCTCTTTATTCAGCTCATAGTGGTGAGGAGGAATGGAAGTTCCCCCAGAATGTCTGCTTTATATACATTATTTACACAATGGGCCCCACGTGATTGGCTAGTTCCGGGATTCACCTGTAGGCCAATCAGGTTGCGGATTCACTTCCACCTGGAGCTGGATTGGGTGGCTCCTGTGGACCAATCAGACTGCTGCATTCTGAATCCTATTGTTCTAGGACCAATCAGACTGCTGCATTCTGAATCCTATTGTTCTAGGACCAATCAGACTGCTGCCTTTTGGATCCTATTCAACTCAGTACATAACACCACCCCTGGTTGCTTGGAAGACAGCAGGCAAGTAGGAAGTGGCTGATGACACACTAAGCTGGGAAGGCAGTGCCCCACTTGTCCTAATGTTGCAACCTCCACTGTTTCCAATTAATCCATGCCAGCTGTCAGGAGCTGGAGTCAAGCAGAGGTCAGCAATAAAACAATAAAGCCAACACCCACCTGCCTGTCTTCTTTCTTACATCCATATCCCTGGCTGTCAACACCCCCTCCCCTTAGCTCCAGTGACACCTTGATAGAACACAGCAGGGAGGAGGATGGAATCAAAGCTAGAATTAGTTGCCACTGCCTGTCACTGCCTCTGACTCCATCTGTTTTGCTCTCTCCGCCTTCTGCCCTACAAGTCTCAATGGGCACAGTGGATTAGCACTGTGACTTGCACATTTGGGGCTGACCACAAACTCCTGAACTCAGCCGCATCTAGTTCCTTCATCTTAGAGGCTCACCTGGGTGAACATAGACTATGGCTCTGGTTGGTGGACATCAGGTTTCTAGTAAATAAATGAAAAAAGGAGATGCAAGCCCACCCCTGTTTTAGGTTATGTGGCCTTTGGGCTTGGGTGGCCTCAAAGCCCAGACAAATGATATGTTGGCTGTATCATCTTTAGACAGCACTTAAAATTACCAGTAGGTTATATTGTGCAAAAGTCTTTGGCAAAGTCAGGCACAGAGAACCCCTATGTATCAATTAAGCTGCTTAACCACAAAGCTGGCATCCGTGCCAGTAAAAACAAACACTGCTCCTTGTCTCGCTGAAGCTGGCGAACTTTTGCAAGCCGAAGTTAAACAATAACATTTCACAGAATCAGCATGGATTATGTGGCAGCTCCATTGTGCCCAGCTTAACTGTTCGAGCCCAAGGATAAGAAGAGTCTTTGCACTTTCTTTGCAGAGGTGATATAACTTTTAACTGAGAAAGGTAACAGGTTATATAAAAAGCTGTTGGGGTGACAAAAAGGACGGTGTGATGGATGATGCAGATTGAAAGCGAGCTGGTACACAGCTTCGGTGTGCCCTCTGCGGCTATGTGATTTGCCCTGAGAAAAAGCACACTAGTTAGCAGCATAAACAGAGGCAAAAGTAACATATCAAAAAATCCTTTGCCGTCATCAAGTTTTGAAGGGTTTGCAGCCATTCTGCGGCCATGTAATAGTCTCCTTTATACTTTGGGCTTCCACTTTGGACGTGTTACACCCACAAGACTTAATGTAAACACCATATGTTTATGGTTTTAAAGGAGAGGGGGGAAATGAACAAAAGGCCTGAACATCTACTGAAAAATAACTTCCCAGTGGCTAGTGCTTCAGCCTGCAATGTCAAACAATAGTTATCCGGCCTAGATGCCAAGAGGCGTCCTTCACTCAATGTCACAATGACACTTGATGGCTAAAGTTGAGGGCACTCCCATTCAACATGCCCAGACCTTTGCTGTTAGCAAGTTCAACCCCATTCTTCTCCACTTCCATTTGTCCCTTGGCATCGTCAACAAGCTGTCCAGTCCACAGCTACAATGCATTAGCAGTTATGGCTTGAAAGCCAGTTATGACCTTTCTTAGTAATGGATACCGTATTTTTTGCTCCATAATATGCACCTGACCATAAGACGCACCTAGTTTTTAGAGGGGGAATGCAAGAAAAAAAATATTCTTTAAAGGGAGCGCTGAGCAGAGCCCGTATGCATCCCAGGCTCTACTCAGCGCTCCCTTTCATGAGCCGCATGGAGCGTGTTTGCGGCTCTTGGGGGCTTTTCCCGCCTGCCTCCCGCCTTCATTAGCTCCATAAGACGCACACACATTTCCCCTTACTTTTTAGGAGGGAAAAGGTGCGTCTTATGGAGCGAAAAATACGGTAGTCTGGCCACAATGATTCATGCATTCATGCACCCAAAACAAACTACAGTTCCTAGGATTTGGGGAGGGGGGGTATGCCATGCACATTAAATCTATGGTGGGCATGCAACTTTGGAAACAGAAGAAGCCCCTGGTTATAAGATGCCCCCTTTGCACACTTATTGCTCAACAGTAACACTCATCCAGTGGATTGCAAAAACACACTCAACTGCTGGATTGCAAAAGCACTTCTGGAAAAAGGTCTTTGTGTGGCATTTCTGTCTTTAGTCCAACAAGAACAAAAGTTAACAAGTTTGTTTCCAAATAAAAACCGCACGTTATTCATTCACCTCTGCCACTCCTAAGCATGTTTGCTCAGACACAACTCCCACTGGACTGAAGCCAGCCCCAGCAGGCGCAACTGCACCAGGCAAACCAAATGCCTTCGACATGACACAGAATCTAAGAACCAGCAGATTCATGGATAGCAGCAGGAAAGGGGAAAGTAGTAAATGGTAGTAAATGGTGGCAGAATCAACCTCAGACTTCAGATGAAACCCCGGCTAGTTGCCCCCCGCACATGGGATTCCCAAAGTGACCACAGATTTCTCATCAATGAGAGAGGGGGATTGCTGGGCCCCTCCTCTGATATGTTCTGCACAATATTTTCTCTAGCAAACCCAGAATAAATTGCACAAAAGCATTTTTTAAAAAATACCGTACAGAAAAAATATGCAAAACAATATAAATCACATATAATTATGTCCAATCTGCATGCTATATACAGATTGCCGAACTCAACTTATTACAGATCATGGGTTTTCAGAAAGCAGAATTTTTTCTTTACTTCTTTTACATTCAGGAAGGGGCGAGTGAATCTGTCAATTTCAGTTTCTCGTTTTTCCAGTCTTAAATTCAGTTCTCCACATTTCTGCATCAGTTTCCTTTTCTTTCAAGCCTCAGGGAATTTTTCAGCATTTTAGTGCATAATTCTCCTAACAAGGATTTTAGTATGCAACTGTTCCTAATATAATTGAAGTACAGTGGTACCTTGGGTTACAGACGCTTCAGGTTACAGACACTTCAGATTACAGACTCTGCTAACCCAGAAATAGTACCTTGGGTTAAGAACTTTGCTTCAGGATGAGAACAGAAATCGCGTGGCGGCGGTGGCGTGGTGGAAGTGGGAGGCCCCATTAGCTAAAGTGGTACCTCAGGTTAAGAACAGTTTCAGGTTAAGAATGGACCTCCAGAATTAATTAAGTTCTTAACCCAAGGTACCACTGTATACATGCTTTCCAGTGGCATATGCATTTTTACACATGTTGTTTGGTTGGAGTCCATTGCAAAATTCAGGGACAGCATATTTGTTTGTTGTTTGGGGAACTTGAATTAGGTAAGATTCACCTTTCAGTGTGAACTCGAGTGAGTTTTCCCCCTCTCCTTGCATTAAGGCTGCATTAAGGATATACTTATGTTGTTGAATAAAAGCTGCCTAGCATCTAAAGGAGACACACAAGCTCATAGGAGCGTCACCCCTTTGCAGCCAGAGCACTACTTTATATTTTAGCCAGAACAATTTCCTGTGGCTACAAAATAAACAGGCTTTTCAAATTGAAAAGTGTGTTGGCTCCTTGGCTCAGGAAACAGCCATGGTGGGGGGGGGGGGGAGCAAGGAAAGATCTGCTGTTGTGGTACTGAAAATCCATTTCTTGGATCCTGGACAGCATTAATAGATCACCACAGCATTTTGCCTCAGTTTTACAGTCAGGGGTGTGTTGTGTGTCAGAACTGATTATCGGCAACTATTCATCTGTACATTTTTCAGTGAGGTTCCCCCCCCCCTTTTTTTAAGTACTATATGGCTCCTGGTATAAAGAAAACTCAAAAACCAAGCCAGAACTTTTGCTCAATAAGTGATCATATTGACTACATCAATCAACTGATTCAGCTGTTTTCAGACTCATTGTCAATGAACTTGTAATTTCATGGGAATCATTTTAGAGTTTCATTAGTGGCTATATTCATTATCTTCCTAGAAACAAGGAATTCATCCTAATTTGTTACACCTAGAAAATTCAATTAAGTTAGTGCAATGCCACTAACACATGCCCAGCATATTTGGCAACCTTCTGGAGGCAGCAAAATGAACTTCAGCAGACATGAACACTAATGAGCAGTGAACAAAAATTTAATGAAAGATAAATGGTGGTTGGACATTCACTGTATAGCTCTGTGTTAAGAGTTGCTCAGGGGAATCCCTGAACTTGACCTCATGCAGGAATAAATGAGCTTTCCACCCCAATAATGAGTTTCAAAGCTTTGCTGCAGAACAGTCTTAAAACTAGTTACATAAAGACAAATGTTTCAAGAACAAAACACAAAGCAACACATTGCTTTTAAGTAGCAGGCAATGCAGTTCAGTCTTTTAAGTCCTTTATGCAGTTCAATAAACTTTCCTCTCTCTGGTCCCAGAGAGAGATGCTAAGTTTGTTCATCATTGTGCAGTTTAGCTTCATCTGCCACTGCAAGTACAAACCATCACAGACTTCTCAAGTTTCCTCTCTGGCTGTGAGATATCTGCAGTTCAGATTTCTGGGGGAATGAGTAATTAGGTAGCCTAATCCTGTGAAATGGAAAAACACCAGTTTTCCACTTTCACCTAGAATGGAACCTCTTGCTTAACATAAAGTTATCTGCTTTGCAAATACAAACCTTTAACTTCAATGCATACCATTACCTTTTATACATATTAAACTTTTAACTTTAACAACAACAACAATTTTATTATTTATATGCTGTGCATCTAATTGGGTTGCCCCAGCTAATTGGGTGGCTTCCAACAAAATATTAAAAACACAATAAAACCTCAGATATTTGAGACTTCCCTAAACAGGGCTGCCTTCAGATTTCTTCTAAAAGTCAGATAGTTTTTTATCTGTTTGACATCTGATGGGACGGTGTTCCACAGGGTGGGTGCCATTACCAAGAAGGCCCTCTGCCTGGTTCCCTGTAACTTTACTTCTCGCAGTGAGGGAACCGCCAGAAGGCCCTCGGCGCTGGATCTCAGTGTCCGGGCTGAACGATGGCGGTGGAGATGCTCCTTCAGGTATACAGGACTGAGGCCATTTGGGGCTTTAAAGGTCAGCACCAACACTTTGAATTATGCACACCGGTTCTATGCCACAAAGTAAATAAACCACAAAGCTGAGTTAGAAGAAAACCTGATTCTCATACTGAAGGGTGATCATGAGCTAGGTTACCTCCTCAACAGTGTGAGTTTGAGAACAGCCCTCTTCTTTGTGCTCTGTTGCAAAGCATTAAACATGAGGAAAAGGCTGCTGGGGAGCCTGAGTAGCCCTCTGAAGACCTGCTGGTCCATGGATTTGTGAACAGAGAAAGTTGTATTTCACCACAAGGTTGGGAGCCAGCATGGTTGTAGTGGTTAGGAGCGGTGGACCTTGTAATCTGGTGAACCGGGTTCGCTTCCCCGCTCCTCCACCTGCAGCTGCTGGGTGACCTTGGGCTAGTCACACTTCTCTGAAGTCTCTCAGCCTCACTCACCTCACAGAGCATTTGTTGTGGGGGAGGAAGCGAAAGGAGATTGTTAGCTGCTTTGAGACTCCTTAAGGGGAGTGAAAGGCGGGATATCAAGTCCAAACTCCTCCTCCTCCTCCTTGCAAAACACAGGCCCTCTACACAGGAGGAAATGCCATGGATCAGTGTCACAGCACCTGTTTTGCATATGAAAGGTCCTAAATTCAAACTCTGACATCTCCAAGAAGGGCTGGAAATGTCCCCACCATCTAAAACCCTGAAGAACCACTGCCAGTCAGAGAGTTAGATGGGCCAATGCTCTCTGTATAAGACAGCTTTCTGTGTTCCATGCACACCAAACGATTAAGAATGTTACCAGTCAATTACATCTAGAAATAATTACAAACCAATACATTGCTTCCAACAGGGACGGGGGAGTAACAGTGAGTTGTAACACACCACAAAACCACTAATGTTTCTTCAGCATAGTACCTGGCTCTTAACCTGAAAGGTAATCTACCATGACCACAGTTGCCCAAAGCTTCTTTGAGCAAGCTTTATTGACCACCTGTCACAAAGTTACTGAAAATTGCTTATCCCATAAATACCCCAGCTCAGTTCTGTTGGGCGTAAATTAATGCCAGTGTTATCTTCATGCCAGTCCTGGTCTTCCCCCAAACTTTTAGTTTAATCTGTGAGGGGGGTTGGGGAGTTTTGCATTCCAGCCTTTAATGATTTGGAGTACTTTAAAACATGCTTTATTTTCATTCATTTTTTAAATACAGTGGTACCTCGGGTTACATACGCTTCAGGTTACATACGCTTCAGGTTACAGCCTCCGCTAACCCAGAAATAGTGCTTCAGGTTAAGAACTTTGCTTCAGGATGAGAACAGAAATTGCGTGGTGGCGGCGCGGCAGCAGCAGAAGGCCCCATTAGCTAAAGTGGTGCTTCAGGTTAAGAACAGTTTCAAGTTAAGTACGGACCTCCGCAACAAATTAAGTACTTAACCCGAGATACCACTGTAATAATAAAAAAGCCTGATATTCCCAACTTTTGTTCAGGAGCAATTCAAAGCTATTATCAGTTTTAAAAAGAGTAATAAAAACAATCCACAGCTGAACCAAAGAATAAATCAAAATATTAGCATAAGAACCCAGAGTACAATAGGAATTTTGAAGGCAGCCATCAGAATTAAACCATCAAATATATATCATCTATTTATGGAACTTGCCATTATGAATGCCCAGTATTTACAAAGAAGCCCTCCCACACTTCTAATTCACTAACCTTCTATGCGGGAAACTCTTTTTCCCCGCCACCCCCAATTGACAGAGACATTTAAACTCACTGGGATATTTTGCACTGATTGAAAGCAGAGGCACCAAAAACTGACACAGATGCTTACAGCGTTAACTAAATCAGTTTTTTAACACCGTTGAATAGACGGCTTACACTGTCAGGTGTGATCATTGCTGTGTTAGTGGCACTCACAGTGCTAAATACCGAGTTAAAAATGAACTCCAAAAAATAAAAGCCAGCAGGAATAGAGACTCAAAGACAGAAATGTTTACAATACAGCTTTTTAGATCTGGTAGCAGAAGAATCGAGTAACAGAAAATACCAGGGGAAAGAGTAATAAATTAAACTGTCTTAGTAGAATCAAAGGAAACTGCGTTAGACTGTTTATTTAACATAGGGTAAGGTTACCAGATGTCCCCATTTCCCGTGGACAGTCCCCAGATTTACAAATCAGTCCCCATACAAAATCCATCTATTTAGTAGGAAGTTGAAAAGTGTCCCCGGATTGATTGAAAAAAATATGGTAACCTTAACACAGAGGGGTTCCAGCACTGTGTCTGTGGGGTCCAATACACTCACAGGTACATCCTATGGCATCCACAAAAGGGGCAGTCATTAGGAGTTTGGGAGCAAAGTGTCCCTGGTTGGCTGATGGCACCCAACTCTACTAAACCAGGAAAGGCTGTAAAAGCCTGGATTGGTGTCTGAAGGCAGCAGTGGACTGGATCTTGGGAAGATGGAGACTCTTGGGTAGGTGGCTTCCGTGTGTGGGAGACAGATAAATTACGTGTTCTGGAAGGGGTAGTGAA
The DNA here is from genome assembly GCF_964106645.2 of Podarcis pityusensis. Taxonomy (NCBI): domain Eukaryota; kingdom Metazoa; phylum Chordata; class Lepidosauria; order Squamata; family Lacertidae; genus Podarcis; species Podarcis pityusensis. The sequence continues at coordinate 41,149,864 of NC_138039.1, read as the reverse complement.
ATATACTCGGAGTCGAGTGTGAATTTCATGCTCTTTATTCAGCTCATAGTAGCAATGAATGAAACTTTCCCCCAAACGTCTAGCTATATATACATTATTTACACAATGGGCCCCACATGATTGGCTAATTCCGGGCTGCTCCTGTAGGCCAATCAGGTTGCGGATTCACTTCATCCAGGAGCCTGATTGGCTGCTCCTGCAGGCCAATCAGGTCGCTGATTCACTTCCACCTGGAGCTGGATTGGGTGGCTCCTGCGGACCAATCAGACTGCTGCATTCTGGATCCTATTGTTCTAGGATTCAGCTCAGTACATAACAGGTAGTGTATGGGCAATCTATCCAGAATATAATTGTATATCGAGGAGTCAGTGATCTGACATGGTTGCCCTATCCTCTGTCCCTTCCTTTTTCTCCTTGTCTCTTAAGTTCTTTGATGGCATGAGAACAGCCTAGAATGTCCTAATCAGTTAGAAGGAAGTGATAGTGATGAGTACCTTCTTTGAAGTTTGACATTACGTGGAGAAAGTGATGCATTGGGAGGGGGTGGCTAATGAATAATCTGAACACAGTTGGGCAAGCCACACAGGCTAGCTATCAAGCTATCTATAAATCAGGGTGGTTTTGGGCAGAACTGGGAGACGCTCGTGCACGGACTGACAGCCACAGGGCCGTGCAAACCGAGGCTACCTGGGGGAGTCACTTTGCCACTTCTTGAGGGCTTCCAAGTGGCAGGTTGAGGTGCTTGTTTGGTATGTATATATTGATTGCTCTTTAGAATAAAACATTTTATTTTCTCACTCACTTGTGTTTTGTATTACTTCTGAATCTCATTTTTAAAAGAACCACCTTGAATTTGGCAAGACAGGTGGCACCCCCTCTGAATGGATACATGCGTCGCTCAGGGATACTCTCAAGACACCTTCATCACTCAAGGCCCAAATGTCCTCTGTGCCTAAAAAGGCAAACGTAAAGCACCCCTGACAGTTAAGTCCAGTCACAAATGACTCTGGGGTTGCGGCGCTCATCTCGCTTTACAGACCGAGGGAGTCAGTGTTTGTCCGCTCCACAGACAGTTTTTCCGGGTCATGTGGCCAGCATGACTAAGCCGCTTCTGGCACAATGGAATACCAAAACCAGAGCAGCGCACGGAAACGCCGTTTACCTTCCTGCTGGAGTGGTACCTATTTATCTACTTGCACTTTTTGGGGTGCTTTCGAACTGCTAGGTTGACAGGAGCTGGGACCGAGCAACAGGAGCTCACCCCATCACGGGGATTCAAACCGCCGACTTCCTGATTGGCAAGCCTAAGAGCTCAGTGGTTTAGACCACAGCACCACCCATGTCCCCGCGTCTTCTCTGTGGCTAAGAGTGCCTTTTACAAGCTTCATCTAGTTCACCAGCTACAGCTGTTCCTGCATAGAGATAGCCTAACCACTGTAGTCGATGCGTTAGTAACCTCACAGCTAGATTAATGTAATGCGCTCCACCCACCTTGGTCTCTAGATGTGTCCACTGTTGGCATGTGGCACTCAATGGTTGATTAGAAGTGAATGCAGCCTTTGGACTGAAAAAGGTTTTCCAGCCCTGCTTCCAGACTCCTCCACCAAACATGCTACTTCATCCATTTAAACTGAAAGCACCAGGGACTGAACCCAGGACCTTCTGCGTTCAAAGCAGGTGTTCTACCACTGAGCCATGAACCTCCTTAGCCAAAAGGTAGCCAAAAGGCTTTATCTGGCCCTGTCAAATCAAACTGCATTACTACCTCATACAGTCGTACGTTGGAAGTCGAACAGAATCCGTTCCGGTAGTCTGTTTGACTTCCAAAACGCTCGAAAAGCAAATTCTGCAGCCAATCAGATGTTCGGCTTTCAAAAATAGTTTGCAAACCAGAACAGTCACTTCCAGGTTTGCGAAGGTTGGGAGCCAAAACATTCGGGAACTAAGCTGTTCGAAAGCCAAGGTATGACTACTTACTTTGGAAAAGGGAATGAGAAAATGTCAGTCTACCTCTTGCGGGGAATGCAAATTGCAGGCACATGCCCGCAACAGGGACAAGGAGTGAAAGCCCCCTACCAGAATAGGTGCTTCTCATTGGTTATTTACACACACACCCAAGAAAAAAAAATTCCTGCACTAAAGGGTGGAGCTATGTGATTTATGTCCTGTTGCATGTATTGGCAAATACACATCACTGTGCAATTGATGCCTTTCTACTGTCTTAACGCACAAGCCCCACGCTAGCAAAGCTTTTACTGCTAAGCGATGATGCAGGCCAACCCCACAGTAGACTAACAGCCTTATTCATATTGGAGAGCAAAATGCTTTTGCAAGAAATTCAGTAAATGCAGCTATTCTATATTTAAAGTGTGCCATGTCACAGTGATTTTTACTTTTTTGACGGGGTCAACCAGCCACATGGCATGCCTCCAGCAAAGTGAAGAGACTGAACTGATCTTTCTTTAAATTTCATCCCCCAATCACTATTCATAACTATCTCTGTGCAATATTTTTTTTAAAAGCCTTGCCAGGAACAGAGGAGTATCACTGAGATACATGACTCATATCAGCTTACATGACAGTGGCTTGATGACATTCAAAACTCTGCTCGCTTTGAGTGGAGAAGCTGAACACCAGAGGCATGGGGCTAAGAAACATTAGGTAAATTTAGAGAATTCGAAGAGACTAGAACCCTGTCTCTGGGCGCCTACTGACTGTCAAGCCAGAGGTGGCCCAATCCGTTCCACCACCTGAGGTGAAACAATGAGGTGTCACGACACTGTCAGAGATGGGGTCTTGCAGCAACCGCTGGTGAAATCTTGACGACGGCTGCCAATATTCCTCGTGTCTCCGGTGGAAGGGCATGGCCTAGCAGGGCAGCGAGTGCCGTTCCACAGGATTCCACCACCTGAGGCAGCTGCCTCAGTCTGCCTCATAGGCAGGCTGGACTTGCTGTCAGCATTTTGTCAGAAGGATTCAACCACATTGCAGCTCAACAAATCCAAAGAAAGAAAGAAAGAAAGAAAGAAAGAAAGAAAGAAAGAAAGAAAGAAAGAAAGAAAGAAAGAAAGTTAGTTCTTGTGGTTCAGAAAAGGATGGGAAAATGAATCAAAAAGTGTGGGATGAAGGAATGATATATGAGAAGGTGTCTAAACACCCCACAAACACATCAGGATGAATGCTCCTTGTCATATTACCTCCCCCAAAACAAACAAGAAGAAATGCTCAATACAGGTATTTGACGTCTATGCAACTTTTCCGCAAGGATGGACGATCAGTAAATAAATCAGGATAAATACTCAATAAATAGGTCATCTGGAGAAGTTCTCTCTCTCTTTAGTTGAGACATTTTTTAAAATTTTTGAATTGATTCCTTAATTTCTACGGTTGATATTGGTTCATTTAATAATTTATGGTCTTCTTCTGCTATCTCTATTAATTTATTTTTCTTTATATATTCCTCTATTTCTTCTATTGGCACTTCATAGGGAATAGGGAAATCCTCAGGTCCAGATGGCATACCATAGTTCTCATTACTTAAAGATGAAGAGACATTTTCAAATGCTGAATTCAGACACATATTCCAGTTCCCTTTAATAACCCACAAATTGATTTCCGAGAGAGGTTAAGAGCCAACAGAAACTGTACCGCTCAAATATAGACCAATTGAAGTGGCCATGTATCCAACTTTCCAGAGTGGGCATCATAGAACCATATTTTCTCCCCAGATTTATGGAAAGACAGCATGGTATAGAAACGAAGGTTTTAGGTTTAAATATTGTAAACTCCCAGGTTCATATTCCTACTGATTTATTCCTACTGAATTTGAATACAGAAGTACTTCTGACTTGTTTGATGCTTCATGTATAATTTTGCAAAGGTGTGAGTTACTGGTAAGGATGGATGAATCTGTCAGTTTTAGTTTATCTCAGCTTCTTATTTTTCCCCAATCTTTGATTGAGTTCTCAACATTTCTCCAAAAGCTTGTAATTTATCCACATGGATTTTTTTTTTTAGTGTGACGTCCTTATAATATATACACACCTTTGCAAGCAATTTCCCCTAATAAAATGCATTTCTGTATAGTTCCCCCACACACAACAAATGCATGTATTTTTATGTACACGGCCTCCTAATATACACATTATCTGTGCAAATTTCAAAGGTTTCAGACGTGCTAATGATACAGCTCCTTACTAAAATGTAAATAGATTTGGTAGGTTTGCGGTGAGGCTGTTCTTGTCTTGTAGCAAGGAAGAGTTTTCTTACATGACCTCTTTGACCCCTCTTGGCCCTGTGATTAAATCACTTTCCATGCCTATCTTGTCTGCCTTGCTCAGGGGTGGAGAACGGTGAAATTCCAAAGACCACACGCCAGTGGTGGACAAAGTCAGGGATAAAAAGGGGGGGGGAGCAATGAATATAAATGTTTACCTTTGTACAGTATTATTATTATGTACTCCAATTAGATCTTGTTCTTCCAGAAGGAAGCTCATATTATTTATTTATTAAATTTGTAGACCACTTTTCATCTGAACTCTGATAGCTTCTACACACAGTCACCCACCCCTCACTGTCCTCCCCATCCAGGCAAGCGAAAAGCATTATCGGAGTTCTACCAGCTCCATCTGGTACGTAGGCTGAGACCCTACCTGCCCTCAGACTGTCTCGCCAGAATGGTGCATGCTCTGGTTATCTCCCACTTGGACTACTGCAATGAGCTCTACATGGGGCTACCTTTGAAGGTGACCCGGAAATTGCAACTAATCCAGAATGCGGCAGCTTAAACTGGTCACTGAGAGTGGCCGCCAAGACCACATAACACCGGTCCTGAAAGACCTACATCGGCTCCCAGTACGTTTCCGAGCACAACTCAAAGTGTTGGTGCTGACCTTTAAAACCCTCAAAGGCCTCAGCCTAGTATACCTGAAGGAACCCCCAACGTTCTGCCCTGACACTGAGGTCCAGTGCCGAGGGCCTTCTGGCGGTTCCCTCACTGCGAGAAGTGGGGTTACAGGGAACCAGGCAGAGGGCCTTCTCAGTTGTGGCACCTGCCCTGTGGAACACCCTCCCATCAGATGTCAAGGAAATAGACAACTATCTGACTTTTAGAAGGCATCTGAAGGCAGCCCTATTTAGGGAAGTTTGTAATGTTTGATGTTTTATCATGTTTTAATATTCTGTTGGGAGCCACCCAGAGTGGGTGAGGAAACCCAGCCCGATGGGCGGAGTATATAATAAACTATTATTATATTATCAAGGGCATATTCAAGCCAAGCAAAAACACTCAGCCAATGATGGGTGTAGCCTTGGGAAACTTTCTGAAGGGCTGCAATCACCCCCCAGGTTGAAGGTTCCCCATCATTGGCCTATCCAAACTCCTGTTCCAATTTTTTACCTTCACTTAACTAGATGTATTCTAAGCAGTTAAATAAATACAGTGTTGTTGTTTTTTAAAGAACCCAATCACCAGCATCATTTATTAACGCTACCAGGAGATGGTTCCTTGCCCTGTGCAGCAGATGCTGCTGCTTTTAAAGGGAGGAATTGGGAAAACAAATCTCTCCTCTAGGTTTCTATCTACGCTACCTGAGTAGCATTATTAAAAGAGGATCATATGACCTTATTGTAATGTGTTTTGCTAGCAATTGAGATACAGAAGGGGGGTGGGGGAAGCACTCAGCGACAGTAAAACCACATGCTGCTTCAAGTTCAGACATGTGTGTTTTTGTTTAATGCCTGTCGATGAGTGTTTAAAAATGCTTTAAACCAAAATGTTAGGATTCCAAGAGAGGAAGTCCATTATTGCACAACAGATGCTACAAAGGCCAGACATGTGAAGGCATGTAAATAAAGAGTTTCGAGAAACAAATGTCTGGGTAGCTTAATTGTTCCGGCATGCTGCCATCCCATTGCCAGAGTTACTACAGTGGATGTTGTGTCTCCCCGCCCCCCCCCCCGCCCCCCCGCTTGACAATACATTTCAGTACCTTGTGGCAAAGGAATCTCCATTCCCACAGAAAGAGCATTTCAGGGACCACTTTCTGCCTCACATTTTATTAGCACCAAGACTAGATACAGCCAACAGAAAATATGGCCAGAATTATTTTGCCACCTCACCCACTCAGGTCTCTAGTAAATGTTGTTGTTGTTGTTTAGTCAACTCCATCTTTCCCAACATCAGGGTCTTTTCCAGGGAGTCTTCTCTTCTCATGAGGTGGCCAAAGTATTGGAGCCTCAGCTTCACGATCTGTCCTTCCAGTGAGCACTCAGGGCTGATTTCCTTCAGAATGGATAGGTTTGATCTTCTTGCAGTCCATGGGACTCTCAAGAGTCTCCTCCAGCACCATAATTCAAAAGCATCAATTCTTCGGCGATCAGCCTTCTTTATGGTCTAGCTCTCACTTCCATACATCACTACTCTAGTAAATAATACCTGGCAATTCAGCAAGCCTGCAGAATTCTACCAAACATGCATCTGTGTATCAGATATTTGTTGGGAAGGGAATATATCAGGACATGTTAATATTTACAGCATTTGTCTCCTTGAAAAACCCAGATGTCAATCCACATTCACTTTTATTTGCCGGTGCAATACGTCATACTATTTCAAGCCCTCAAAGTGTCCCTATTTTCCAGGGATGTCCCTGATTAGAGAAGCCGTCCCAGTTTCTGAATTGATCCTGGTATGTCCTGCTTTTCCTTAGGATGTGCCTATTTCATTGGAGAAATGTTGGAGGGTATGGAGTTATCCGACCCCTAAGCCATCTAAAGGCAGTCCTGTATAGGGAAGGTTTTTTTTTAATGTTTAATGTTTTATTATGTTTTTATATATGTTGGAAGCCTCCCAGAGTGTCTGGGGCAACCCAGTCAGATATGTGGGGTATAAATAGTAAAATTATCATTATGGAATGGGACGTCCCTATTTTTATTGGAGAAATGGTGGAGGGTATGCTATTTGTGATATAATTTCCTCCTCTAAACAAATGTTGCACAGTATAGTGGAGTTTGTGGTATTTAAGCTGCATAAACACCTTGCCCTTGTATATATAGCATGCTCTAGGTTTCAAATGGCCTTGATATATTTAATAAGAGTACAGAAGGTTGGTTTGGCACAAAAATTTAAAATATTGGGTGAATGCTCCTGGGCTACTGCAGAAACGGTAACATATTTAAAGTCTGCCAATATCACAAGAATGCACAGCATTTATTGTTTCAGAAATCATAAGCTCCTGATCTATGATGAAGCATTATAGAGATGAGGTGGAGCGGCTGACAGAGTGGTGCAGAGCTAACAACTTGCTCATAAATACAAGGAAGACAAAGGAGCTTGTGGTGGACTTCAGGAGACAGAAGAGCAACGTCCAGCCACTTTTGATTGATGGGGTCTGTGTGGAGAGGGTAACAACGTTCAGATTTTTGGACATTGAATTACAAGAGGATCTGTCCTGGAGTGTCAACACAAGGGGGCTTGTGAAGAAGGCGCAGCAGAGACTGTACTTTTTGAGAATACTAAGGAAAAACCATCTTCCGCAGAAACTGCTGCTTGCCTTCTATCACTGTGCCATTGAGAGCGTGCTCACTTATGGCTTATGTGTGTGGTACGGAAGCTGTACTACCCAGGACAGGATGGGGTTGTGCAGGGTTGTTAAGGCAGCAGAGAGCATTGTTGGCTGCCCACTCTCCACCTTAGAGCAGATTTATGCCACAAGGTGCCATAGGAAGGCACTGGACATAGTAAAAGATCCATCGCATCCTGGTCACTGTCTCTTCGAGCTCTTGCCGTCGGGATGGAGATACAGGACGATGAAGACAAGCACGAGCCGTCTTAAGAACAGCTTCTTCTCCAGAGCGATCTCGGCCCTGAATGGGAAGCCCGGACTTTGAAAGTCATCTAATCTCCCTTGCTGTATTATACTGTATTGTTTAATTAGTGTTTTTATGGAGCAGTCAAGTAATTTCGTTGTCCCCGAAGGGGGCAATGACAATAAAGATATTATTATTATTATTATTATTATTATTATTATTATTATCAAATGCAGGGTGGATTCTGGTGCAGCCACTAAGATTTTCAAAGTGGTGGCTATATGCTGCTTCCTGAGTTAGAGGCAAAATATTTCTGGTGCTTGGTAACAACAATGAGAGAGAGGGATTTTCCTCATGTCCTGTTTATAGGTTTCTTAGAGGTATTAGTCAGATCCAGAAGGGTCCTCTATATAGAGTGGGGGGTGCCAGGGGGCCATGGCTTGAGGGAACAATTTCTGAGGGAGTGTGAACCGGGTGATCCCATGCAGGCGACCCCAGAGCGGTCCCGTCCAATGCTCCTCTCCACCCACCAAGGGCCGTGTTGGCCAGCCAGCCTACCCCTTGCACAGGTGGGCAGGCAGCTCAGCACAGCCCCACTTTGTTCCCGTGGGGGTGGGGTCGCACCGGCAGTGTCAGCAGCAATGACTGGGCTGGCACTTCCCCTGCCCAGCACATGTGTGCGTGTCTGCCCCGGGCACAGGCAACCAACACTACACCACTGCCTCTGTAAGTTCTTAAGAAGTGAAAAAGTTGGATTTAAGGTGATGTTCTTTTCTTTGTTTTCAAATTTTGGAACCTATTGGGAGTTTCCTAAAAGAAGAGCTGCATAATTTACTTCTGAAAACAGAATAATTAATTTAAGTGTCTTCCCTGTAATGTGTGTGGAATTGTTGTTTTGGGGTTATGAGTGGGGTTGTTGTTCATTTATTTACTTATGTCATTTTTCATATGCTGTAACCTGCCTTTCTGGTGAAGAGCTGGTATAATCATTGTTAAGTTGTGGGTGAACATATCAGACGACACAGTGCTTGTTTATTCACAGGCCAGAACAGAACTGAACTGAAGGGTTAGCCAGCCTGCTTACATAGAGCTCCAGTACAACGTAACTGTAACAACTTTCTGTAACTCTCCAATCACTGAACATCACATTCGATCCCTTATTTGCATATGTGGACCTGAACTATCTCCAGTATCCTCCTGCTGGCCCAGGGTGAGTACATAACAATCATCATCATCAACAACAACAACAACAATTAGTGTCTGTCAAGCACAGAGTATTGTAATATATTACTGGAAAGGAGCTAAGCGTTAATCACATAGCTACTTCCAACCTAATCAGAACCTTGATATGGAACCATTTATTATTTTATATCCTTTGGGCAAAGTAATCGATTTTACATTTTAGCAGTGGGAAAGGTATATAGAAAAGGCCAATGTCCAAAGTGAATCCTATTAGGCAGGATTAGCCTATGTATCCAGACAATTTGATATGTATTTGAAGCACCTCCCCCCTCCCCCAATGAATTTAAATCCTCCAGGTTGAAGAAGAAAACAATCAAATGAGACTACCCACCAATCTTCCTTACGTCAAACTCGTTGGACTCATTCAAAGTAATACATTAGTGATACTGCAGTCACTCTTTTTACGGTTTATAGAAATGGAACAAAATGTAAGTGTTGTAAATGAAAGTATTTATGGCTTCTAGAGAAAGTCACTTTTTCCGCTTGATCAGAAGGGGTTTTTTTAAAAAAATATTCAAGATTAGATTTGATTCTGTAAGGATAGCTGATGCCTAGACATTACTAAGTCTGGCAATTTCCAGCCATTTACAACAATAGCTGAAACAGATTAGTCGTGACTTTTATTTTTAAGATACAAACTCACTCATTTTGCTTCCTAGCAATTTCCATCTCCGTAGATTTGCTCAGCTGGGTCCGGGCTGGAGATCTCAGATGGTGTTCTTAATATTACAGGAAGCAGTTTTGTTAACCTTGCAAACTGGCCAGGATCCTGCAAGGGGTGGTGGTTGAACTGATACGCTGGCTTAATTGAATTCAGAATCAGTTGCTCATCACACCCACTGGTACCTGTAAAGACATAACAAAATCGTTTTTCTGTATCTGTGGGATCATTGGACTTTTCAGGTCCAAGATGGTCAACAACTCCCCTTGCTGTGAAAAGCTATATTTCTCTCTTCCCCCAAAAGACAGAATAAAACTACACTAATTGCAAAGTAGCTTTTTGAAGGTAAAGGGACCCCTGACCATTAGGTCCAGTCGTGACCGACTCTGGGGTTGTGGTGCTCATCTCGCTTTATTGGCCGAGAAAGCCGGTGTACAGCTTCCAGGTCATGTGGCCAGCATGACTAAGCCGCTTCTGGCGAACCAGAGCAGGGCACGGAAACGCCATTTACCCTCCCACCGGAGCGGTACCTATTTATCTACTTGCACTTTGACGTGCTTTTGAACTGCTAGGTTGGCAGGAGCAGGGACCGAGCAACGAGAGCTCACCCCATCACGGGGATTCGAACCACCAACCTTCTGATCGGCAAGTCCTAGGCTCTGTGGTTTAACTCACAGCGCCACCCACATCCCTAAAAAAGTAGCTTTTTAGAAGCCACTAAAATGGAAGAATGTCGCTCACTGAAGAGTTTATACATAACCACAGGGGAGCTGAGAGGGAATGCAAGAGCAAGGCTGGATAAGCAGAGACTCTTGATTCCAGCAGTGCACAGTCAGATGTTGCGAGATGACACTGGTACAGAGCCGTCTTTCCCATAGGGCTTAGTGGTGCATAGCGCCAGGGCGCTGGCCTCTCAGGGGCGCCCCAGTGAGTGGGAGAGCTGTGCGACTTTGCCAGTGGCCTCCCCTTTCCCTCCACACCCACCAGCCGTGCCCCATCAACCATATGGCTGGCGGGCGTGCAGCTTGCCTCCCAAGCCTCCATGTGAGGAGACCGACCCCTGCAGAGGCTTAAGATGGAAGCTGCACCCACCCTGCCAACTATATGGCTGGCAGCAGCAGGAGCAGCAGTAACAGCAGCTAGGTGCACGCTCGTGGGTATGAGCAGTCTCCCATCCGTCGGTGCCCGCAGGAGCCTCTGTGCACTCACCATGGTGGACAGCATCTACCGGACCCACTCGCTGGGCATGGCGGCCAAGGGGCTGCCAGACCAGTACGCTGATGGCCGCGCAGTGCGGATCTGGCAGCTCTATATCAGCGACACGCAAAGTGCACCACCGAGTACAAGAACTGGCTGGTGTCACTGCTGTGCGCCCAGCGCCGCAACACAGTGCTCAACGTGGACTTCGGCACCGGGTGAGTCACACGGCAGGAGGAGGAGGCGGTGCTGGGTGCTGGATCATGACCCAGCTTGAAGGCCTGGGCTTCCTTCTCCCCAGGGAGGTTTGTGTCCCAGGGTGCTCTAATTTGGATCCACGCACACGGCAGCTGATCAGGACCTCCCCCCCCCCCAATTGAAAGCACATGGCCTGACACCCCGCACTCAAGAATCCTGGGAACTACAATCCCCGAACTACAATTCCCAGCTCCCTCTAACAAACCACCACCTCTCAGGATTCTTTGAAGGCATCCACTTCAAATGCGTTGGGTGTGCTTTAAATGAAAGGAAAGGGCACCTGTCGCTTTGTTGTGGGAGAGCCCCCCCCCCCCCGGTTAGGAATATGACACGTGGGAGTACAGCTTCCTTCCCAAGCCTCCGCGGGAGGAGAGCGATCCCTGCAGAGGCTTGGGAAAAGGTCAACAACTCTAGGAAACGGGGGCAGGGCACCGGAGGGATCTTTGCACCACGGCGCCGGATATGCGCGAGTGGCACTGTGGTCTAAACCACTGAGCCTGTGAGTTAAACCACAGAGCCTAGGACTTGCTGATCAGAAGGTTGCGGTTCGAATCCCTGCGACGGAGTGAGCTCCCGTTGTTCGGTCCCTGCTCCTGCCAACCTAGCAGTTTGAAAGCACACCAGTGCAAGTAGATAAATAGGGACCACTGCGGCGGGAAAGTAAACGCCTTTTCTGTCACGGTGTTCCATTGCATCAGAAGCGGTTCAGTCATGCTGGCCACATGACCCGGAAAGCTTCGGCCTCAAAGCAAGATGAGCGCCGCAACCCCATAATCACCTTTGACTGGACTTAATGGTCCAGGGGTCCTTTTTCACTTTTACCTTGCTGTGGGGAAACCCCCAGGCAGGCCACAAAGCTACCATCTATCCCTGTTGAGACAGGGGAGAAATTTGGTGTGCATTTTAATGCAAACCTGTCATTTTGCACTTACTGAAACAAAATGCAGCTATTGCCCTCTGAAATTTGCACTTCTCTGAATTTTACAGAGTTGCAGAGTTGCAGTTCTCCAACCTCAAAAATCATATTTAAGGAAAGTGTGCATTAAAATACATATATTAGTGAAACGACATTAAAATGCATAACTCCTGGCAGAATTCCTTCCCAAAACGTTACTATTTGGACGAAATGCACACAAAAATGCAAGCAAATCTTTGTGAAGGCTTTTTAAAAAGGAAAAAGGAAACTGATAGAGAAATACAGAAAACTGAATTTAAAGGTTGTTTCCAATGTTCGTCATATTCAAGAGTGGATCCATTGAAATGAATGGACCTCAGTTAGTCATGTCCATTAATTTCAGTGGGTCTGCTCAGCATGGGGTTAGCATTGGATGGAACCAATGGGAGTGGGAAAATCGAGAAATGGAGAGAAAGGAAAAGAAACTAAGTTTGTTGATTAGGAATCCTAACCCTTGGACTTCAGGGAAGTGATTTCATTTTTATACAAATGTATTTGATATCAGTCCACATACATTGAAAAATGTTAAACTAATCCCTCCTCTCTGTCTCTCCCCCATGACTGATGATGAAACATAATTCACTTTCCTACAGGAAACGCATCATGCCTTAAAAGTGACTTAATCTATTAAGAAGGTTCCAAACGGTGCCTCAGATCATACACACACAAGGAACTGTCAAACATTGCACTACAACTGCATTAGCATTTCCCATCGCATTAGTAACATAACTGCCTAATTAGATTTTTTGGAATAAAAAAAGCAACACCATGGACCTTTCTGAAACTTCAAATTGGACTGTAACTTAAAACGCGATAGCAAAATTTGCAACAACAAAAAACAAAAAGCCCTCTCTGAAAAAAGCAGTCATTAAATGTACAACTGATAAAATTAAAATGCAGTTAAGTATAAAAAGAAAGTAAGTAGCTCCAGGAGGGTGAGTTGCATTAGATCTCATAATTATTCTAATAATTTTACGCAGGAATTCCATCAGTGGAAAAGTTGATGTCCATTATTTTGAACAGCAGTTTTGGGCAGTTGGTGGTGGAGGTGGTGTGCTGGATCAGCTCATTGTCTTTACTGTTAAGATTAGCAACAAATTTAAATCAAAAGTGTGTGTGTGTGTGTGTGTGTGTGTGTGTGTACTGGGATAGCTCAGTCAGTAGAGCATGAGACTCTTAATCTCAGAGGAAGGAAAGGCTTGCAATTCAGGACTCTGCATGACAAAGTGAGAAGCCTTGATGGCTTAAGGGGTTCTGTGAAGGTCCCCACATTTTCGTGGCAACTGGAGACTATGGAGTATTCCCTCCCCCCATTATGCAGACCCTCCAAGTGTCCCTATTTTCCAGGGGCAGTCCCAGATTTACAGAAGCCATCCCAGTTTCTGATTTGATCCCAGAATGCCCTGCTTTCAGAAATGTCCCTGTTTTCATTGGAGTAATGTTGGAGGGTATGGAGTTATGTAACCCCTGAGCCAAGGAGATAAGTAACTATACAACCTATAGAAGACATCTGAAGGCAGACCTGTATGGTTTTGTGTTTTTATACGTGTTGGAAGCCACTCAGAATTGCTGGGGCAAACCAGGACTCAGCTACATTGGAGAAGAAAAAGTGCTTTATATGCGTTATATATGCATTATGACACTGCGACACCAGATGGCGCTGTGGAGTTCAGTTTTTGCCAACCGGATTTCTCATACGAAGTTTACAACGCGTTTAACTGAAATACTTCTTTGATGTGTCTAGATCCAGCCCCAGTCAGATGGGCAGGCTATGAATAATAAAATTACTACTACTACTACTGCTACTACTACTATGGAATAGGACACCCCTATTTTCATTGGAGAAATGTTGGAGGGTATGCATTATATTTCAGCCCAAACGTTCAAGAATGGTGGGGCAGGGCCCTCCTCCATAACGGCATCCACAACTGTGGAATTCCTTTCCATTGAAAAAATATATCCGGGCCTGCACCATTGGCAATGGCAGATTTCCTCTGAATCAGAGGAATCTGCTCCGTGGGAATCGGGTCTTGCCGCCGCGGCGAAGGCGGGGACCCTTCAAAAATCACAGGCGGGTGAAGCCTGTGAACGTGAGATTCGGCGGGCTCCACCAGCGCCCCCCCCTACTCGTGGGGAAACCCGTTTTCGGGAGTCCGGAGCGAAGTGGGGTGAGCGGCACAGTGCTTTGAAGTGACTGCTACTTCCACGGAGTGAAGCCGCACAGCTGTTGCCGGAGAGCGCTGACTTTTTCCTGTTGACAATTGGATCTAAAAGTAATCACCCGTGAGTAAAGTGAAGTATTGGACCTTTAAAAAAGTTGATTTTGGCAACGAACGGGGGAGGTTTAAAACAGGAAGTCTGCCTCCCTTTCTTGTAAATAGTAGGAAGCAAAAAGGTTTAAACTAAAGCCTTGGAAAGTCTACTTCCAATGTTTAAATTGCCGGCATTAAAAATAGCAAATCCCCCCTTTGGAAGCAGGAGAGGAGGGGGGAGAGTTTTTGGACAATATTTGCCTGCTAAAAGAGAGGGAAAGAAGCTAAATTTCCACTGCTCAGAACCTGGGAACGAGATAGCATTAAGACTGTTGTACTTTGGAGTTCTGCATAGACTGTGACTAGGCTGCTCACTGACAGCCAGTGAAACAAGAGTGATACATTGTTTTACCTATCCTCTTCTGATCAAATAAAAGGAACTGAGTAACAAATAGTTGAGATTTGATACTAAATAGACTGGTGCAATTGTTCTGGGGGGGGAAAGTGACATTTTGGACTAATATAATATAAACAGTAGCCATTTCCCTCTAGAGGAAGACTTTGAAACTGCTACAAGGTTTGGAATTTTCCAACACTAAAGATAAGATTCTGGGACTGGGAAATTGGCCTTGAAAGGATTAAGTGTTATGGCAGATGGAAAAGAAAAATTAGATCCGCCAAGTCAAGACAAAACAACAAGGTCTGGGAAGGTTTGGCGAAGAGCTTCCACATCCGGCCCTTCTGCTTCTTCCGTGACTGTATCAACTAAACCAAAGGCAATGATTGCAGATGAGGCCCTGGCCCTTGCTTTGAGTAAAATTAATGAATCTTTGGAACAAATGAATAAAAAATTAGACCAGAATACACAAAGTATAAATAGTCTGGGACAAAAAGTTAACTCAAATACAGAAGCCATTGAGAAATTGATCCAGGAGTCTAACTCAACTCGACAGATCACAGAGGAAGCTAAGGAAAAAGTTGTGGCTGTGGAAGCAAAGGTAACTCAGTTGGAAACAGAGAGAGTCCCAGACCTTCAAAAACAACTTGAGGACCATAGGCTGGCGCTTTCTATGGTTGAGCTTAAGGAAAAACAGACAAATTTGAGAATTAGAGCTGTACCTGAATTGGAGAAAGACTCCCTGATAGACTATCTTACGGAGCAATTTGCAGAAAATTGGGAGTTGGATCTGGAAAAAGAGGAATTTAAAATTGTGAGAGCCTTTAGACTGGGAAGAGGAGGGAAGAAGGAGAAGACCAGAATAAGAGATTGTTTGATTACCCTCCGGTCTAAAGAAGAGAGAGACAAAATCTTGGGCTGGCATTACGAGAAGACTTTGGTAATAGACCCAATATGGAGGCCAAATGGCCAAAATATTGGGAAATACTAGAAAAGGATGGAGACAAATGGAAATTGCAGAGTCTAGAGAAAATGAAAGACAAAGTGCGAGACTGGTTACATTACGCTCAGATTAAAGAAGTTTTTAAAAATGATAAGAAATTAGGGTTCCAGGTGGAGAAATCGAAACTAGAAACAGAATTGTTAGAACCAAAGATTAAGGTACTTTCAAGGATGTACAACTTGCTGTTGAAATGGAATACACAAGACGAAACGGTTAAATCGGCTATGATAAGGTGGGCACAGGACATTGGGCATAATATCATGTTTGAGGACTGGGAGAGGTTGTGGAATAAGGGATTGAAATTTACTGCATGTAACGCCCTGAAAGAAAATGTAATGAAAATGATTTATAGATGGTACATGACCCCAGTCAAACTTGCTAAAATTTACCACCTGTCTGATAATAAGTGTTGGAAATGCAAAGAGTGCGAGGGAACGTTCTTCCACCTCTGGTGGACTTGCCCTAAAGTGAAGGCGTTCTGGGAAATGATCTATAATGAACTGAAAAAGGTATTTAAATATACCTTCACTAAGAAACCAGAGGCCTTCCTTTTGGGTATTGTCGGCCAAGGGGTGGCAAAGAAGGACCAGACATTCTTTATGTATGCAACAACAGCAGCAAGGATACTTCTCGCAAAACATTGGAAAACCCAAGATCTACCCACACTGGAAGAATGGCAGATACAACTGATAGATTACATGGAACTGGCTGAAATGACCGGCAGAATCCGCGACCTGGGAGAAGAGAGGATTGAGGAGGACTGGAAGAAATTTAAGAACTATCTACAAAAGTATTGTAATTTGAGTGAATGCTAAATAAGATGCTAGACTAAAACAACTGAGCACCACTAAATTTAGAAGCTTTTTTAAGAAAATAAGTAAGACTGTGAAAAGTTAGCTCCTTTTGAGAATTATATGATTATGAAATATAGAAGGGATATAAGAATTTAAACAAGATGATAAATTGCTGACAAAATGTTTTAAAGATGAAAATGGGAGCGGGAGGTGTGAGGAAGTCCAAAGAAAATGTGAAAATAAGTTAAGACCGATGTTACATTGATTATTATGTCTATTTTTATTGTAAAATTTAATAAATTGTTTTAAAAAAAAAAAGAGAAGACTTTGGTAATAAATCAATCAAGAGTGGAAATTTTTAAGGATATCCCAAAACATCTTTTGGACCTCAGGTTCAACTTTGGAGATATGGTTTCCTTGTTGAGAGAGAACAAGATCCTTTTCAGGTGGGAATTCCCTCAAGGCCTATCCTTCAGCTTCAAAGGAAGGAAAATAAAAATAAGATCAATAGAAGAAAAAACAAAATTTCTGTATAAATACGAAGAAGATTTACAGAAGGGAATTGGAAAAGTGCCAACAGCATTGGACAGAAGATCATCAGATAGAGGATCAAAGCAAAGAGCATTGGAGAAAAGATCACCAAACAGGGAAACATTGGACATAACGAGATTATCTTTTGGATTGGACCCCCCAGCGAACGTCCCAACATTACTACCAACAGAAGAGGAGCAAGTATTGGGGGCAGTTGGGGGGATACCAAAGTAACTACATGATGGGGCTGCAGGTCTTGAGCTGGAATGTGAATGGACTCAACAGTCCGGAAAAAAGGCGGAGAGTATTTCATTTATTGAAAAAAGAGCATTTGGACCTGATTTGTCTACAAGAAACACATGTGACAAGGTTACACAGGAAGCTACTGAATAATAAAAGATTAGGTCAAGAATTTATCTCATCGGATAAAGTAAAAAAAAGAGGAGTGGTCCTCTATGTAAAGGAGAGTCTATCACCAAAATTTATTTTCAAAGATGATCAAGGAAGATTTATAGCAATTGAAATTCAAACGCAAGGAGAAAATTTTTTGATAATAGGTATTTATGCACCGAATGAAGGAAAATCGGAATTCTTTAAGAAGCTACATAAGACTCTGATGGACTATATGGATTACAATATGATTTTGATGGGAGACATGAATGGCGTTGTGTCTACAAATATGGACAAGGCACAAAGACAGATAGTAACTAAGGATGGAAGACTACCAAAAACTTTCTTTGGTATGACTGAAAATATGGACTTAGTTGATATCTGGAGAACGAAGAACCCTCTGGGAAGAGAGGGAACTTTCTTCTCCGAGGCCAAAATGACATGGACAAGAATTGACCAAATTTGGGTAACTAGAGGACTGGCTCCGAAGGTTAGTAAAGTTGAAATCTGCCCTAAGACCTGCTCCGACCGTAATGCAGTGAAGATGGAGATGAAATTGATGCCAGTTGGTTCCTTTAGATGGAGGATGAATGATACTTTGTTTAGGAATGAAGAATTTACTAAGAAGGCCCCAAAAACTTTGAGAGACTATTTTGAGATAAATATGAGCACTACTGTGGAAAAAAGAGTAATCTGGGATGCAAGTAAAGCGGTCATGAGAGGATTTTTGATACAACAGAATGCAATTAAGAAGAGAATGCAAAATGAGAAAAAAGACAAAATTTTGGAAAAAATAAAGGAAGGGGAGAAGAAATTGAGGGCGAAACCAAAGTCCCAGGAGATTTTGAAAGAGATAAAGTTATATCAAGTACAATACATGAAAATGACCAATCAGGAAATAGAATGGAAGATTAAACAGATGAGACAAAAGACATTTGAATCGGCAAATAAGTGTGGTAAATTGTTGGCTTGGCAAATGAAAAAAAGACAAAAACTTAATACTATTACGAATTTGGAAGTAGAAGGAAAGAACATACAAAATCCAGTGGAAATTAGAAAGTGCTTCCAGAGGTATTTTAAACAACTTTATACACAGGAGAAGCAGAAAGAAATGGACATTGACAAATTTTTGAAAATGAATGGACTACAAAAAATTTCTCAAGAAAATAAATTAATGTTGAACTACAAAATAACGGAACAAGAAGTGGAAGGGGCCATTCAGAATATGCAATTAGGTAAATCTCCAGGACCGGATGGACTGACCTCAAGATATTACAGATCTTTGAAAGAATGGGTAATACAACCTTTAAAGGAAGTCTGTAATGAAATACTGGAAGGGAAAAGGGCACCAGAGTCGTGGAAGGAAGCTTACATTACACTTATACCGAAAACAGAGACTGAAAAGACACAACTTAAGAATTACCGCCCCATATCATTGCTTAATGTGGATTATAAAAATTTTGCAGATATTTTGGCTAAAAGATTTAAAAAGGTGTTAACGGAAGAAATTCATAAAGATCAAGCGGGCTTTCTCCCGGGCAGACACTTATCTGACAATACGAGGAATATAATTAATATTTTAGAAAAATTACAAGTGAAGATTAATACCAAAGCAGTTTTGATATTTGTGGATGCAGAGAAAGCTTTTGACAACATTTCTTGGAGTTTTATGAAGAAGAATTTATTGGGGATGGGGGTGGGTCAAGGTTTTGGAAACGGTATAAGTGCAATTTATTCAGAACAGAAGGCCAAATTAATTGTGAACAATGTAGTGACGGAAGAATTTAAGATTGAGAAAGGAACACGACAAGGTTGCCCAATCTCTCCATTGCTTTTTATATCGGTCTTGGAGGTTTTGTTAAATATGATTAGAAGGGACCAATTGGTAAAAGGTATACAAGTGGGAGCGAAACAGTACAAATTGAAGGCATTTGCTGATAATTTAGTATTGACTTTACAGGAGCCAGAATCTAGTACTAAAAGAGTATTAGAATTAATCCAAGAATTTGGTCAAGTGACAGGTTTCAAGCTGAATAAGATGAAAACTAAGGTATTAGAAAAGAACTTAACAGAGATTGAGAGAGAGAAGTTTCAGAAGGAGACAGGACTGACACTGGTCAAGAAAGTGAAATATTTATGGGTTAATATGACTGCTAAGAATGTGAATTTATTTAAGGATAATTATGGAAAATGTTGGACTGAAGTGAAAAAAGATTTAGAAATATGGTCAAATTTGAAGCATCAATTGAAAGAGATAGGTTTCAGAATGAGACAGGATTGATGGTGGTAAAGAGAGTGAAATACTTGGGGATTAATATGACAGCCAAAAATGGGAACTTATTTAAAGATAATTATGAAAAATGTTGGACGGAAGTGAAAAAAGATTTAGAAATTTGGTCAAATTTGAAACTTTCATTGTTAGGCCGAATTGCTGTGATAAAAATGAATGTATTGCCAAGAATGCTGTTTTTGTTTCAAACACTGCAAATTTTGGACAAAATGGACTGTTTCAAGAAGTGGCAGAGAGATATCTCCAGATTTGTCTGGCAGGGTAAGAAGCCTCGTATAAAATTTAAGATATTAACTGATGCTAAAGAAAGAGGTGGATTTGCCCTGCCAGACTTAAAACTTTATTATGAATCAGCCGCTTTTTGCTGGCTGAGAGAATGGATGCTTCTTGAAAACACGGATGTTTTGGATTTGGAAGGTTTCAATAATGTATTTGGTTGGCATGCATATTTGTGGTATGATAAGGTTAAAGCACACAACGCGTTTAAAAACCATATAGTAAGAAAAGCACTGTTTAATGTCTGGATAAGATATAAGGATTTGCTAGAAAATAAAACCCCAAGATGGTTGTCACCAATGGAAGCAAAGGCTCAGAAAAAACTCAATATGGAGGCCAAATGGCCGAAGTATTGGGAAATTTTGGAACAAGAGGGTGACAGATTAAAACTGCAGAGTTTTGAAAAATTAAAAAACAGAGTACGAGATTGGCTCCATTATTATATAAATATACCTTCCTGAAGAAACCAGAGGCCTTTCTCCTGGGCATGGTCGGCCAATTGGTGCCAAAGAAAGATAGAACTTTCTTGATGTACGCTACAACAGCAGCAAGAATACTCATTGCGAAATACTGGAAGACACAAGATCTACCTACCAGGGAAGAATGGCAGATGAAGTTGATGGACTATATGGAACTGGCGGAAATGACTGGCAGAATTCGAGACCAGGGAGAAGAGTCGGTGGAAGAAGATTGGAAAAAATTTAAAGTATACTTACAGAAACATTGTAAAATTAACGAGTGTTAGAAGGATGCGGGAATGAATTAACATGGTTTTAGTAGAAATGCAACAAATAATTAAGTAAAAGTTGATTGATACTGGGTTAAATTGAAAAAAATTAAGGTTAGATCGTTAAAACTATAGAATCAAAATTGAGAAAGATGGGAAGAACTTGCTGAAATAGTGAATTGAACTAGAATACAAAAAAAAGGGAGGTGTGAGGAGGTCGATGAAATAAGTTAAGGAAAGGTAAAGATATGGAATAGTGGATGTGTTTTTTAGTTTCCTTTTTGTCTGTTGTTGTTTTTTTGCTGTATTATTGTATGGTTTTTATATGTTTTATGTGTTTTGTTATTGTTTTTTTCCCCTACTTTATTGTTATTTCTTTTTTTCTTCTGTAATTTTTAAACTTTTAATAAATATCATATATATATATATATATATATATATATATATATATATGAAAATTAGTCAGCATGTTAGTGCAAATTTTTGCACATACCGTATTTTTTGCTCTATAAGACTCACTTTTTCCCTCCTAAAAAGTAAGGGGAAATGTGTGTGCGTCTTATGGAGCGAATGCAGGCTGCACAGCTATCCCAGAAGCCAGAACAGCAAGAGGGATTGCTGCTTTCACTGCACAGTGATCCCTCTTGCTGTTCTGGCTTCTGACATTCAGAATATTTTTTTCCTTGTTTTCCTCCTCTAAAAACTAGGTGTGTCTTGTGGTCTGGTGCGTCTTATAGAGCGAAAAATACGGTAATTTCCCCTGATATGCACATTTCTGCAAGCAGTTTCTCCAAATATACTGCATGTTGATACGTTGTTTTTATGAATAAATGCATCTTGATCCACGTTTCATGCAAACATTAAAAAAAAATGTACACAGTCTTTGGTTGGAGAACTTCATCACAAGAAAATTAAGAGAGGTGCAAATTTGAGAGGAGTTTCTGGTCTGTATATTGTTTCAGAAAGTGCACTCTAGATAGGTCTGTAGAAGGTCGGCAGTTCGAATCCCCGCGACGGGGTGAGCTCCCGTTGCTCAGTCCCTGCTCCTGCCAACCTAGCAGTTCGAAAGCATGTCAAAGTGCAAGTAGATAAATAGGTACCACTCCGGCGGGAAGGTAAACAGAGTTTCCATGCACTGCTCTGGTTCGCCAGAAGCGGCTTAGTCATGCTGGCCACATGACCTGGAAGCTGTCTGCGGACAAACACTGGCTCCCTTGGCCAATAAAGCGAGATGAGCGCCGCAACCCCAGAGTCGGTCACGACTGGACCTAATGGTCAGGGGTCCCTTTACCCTTTACCTTTAACCAAACCAAATTTCTTCCCTATCCCTATTGGAGATGCAGGTGAACATAGGCAGTGCAAAACATACAAGAAGCAGGGCAAGGGGTCTCAAAAGATGGATCGTGGCCATCTGCAGAGGTGTAAAAAGGTAAAGGGACCCCTGACCATTAGGTCCAGTCGCAGATGACTCTGGGGTTGCGGTGCCCATCTCACTTTACTGGCTGAGGGAGCCAGCGTACAGCTTCCGGGTCATGTGGCCAGCATGACTAAGCCGCTTCTGGCAAATCAGAGCAGCGCATGGAAACTCTGTTTACCTTCCCGCCGGAGTGGTACCTATTTATCTACTTGCACTTTGACGTGCTTTTGAACTGCTAGGTTGGCAGGAACAGGGACCGAGCAACGGGAGCTCACCCCGTCGCGGGGATTCGAACCGCCAACCTTCTGATCGGCAAGCCCTAGGCTCTGTGGTTTAACCCACAGCACCACCCGCGTCCCCTCTGCAAAGGTATGGGCCTTAGCAAATGTCCAGCAATACCTACACATGACACCAGTCCCTATAGGCTTCAGATAAGTTGACTATATTCCACACAGCAAAGCCATGTGCAGAGATTGCTAGCCAACCCACCCAGGTAAAAGTAAACATGGCAAACTAAACTCAAGGGTATGTCAGCATAAGACTGGTTTAATGTTTCAAAGGCAGTTCTTTTCCAAACAGATTAGTAAGGATCAACCTTCCAGCTGCGTGACCTGCCTTTCGACTTTAAAGCCTGCTTTGTTAATTTCCCTGGTTAGCTTTTCGTTGTTGTTGCAGCGCAAGGATCGTTTTGTGCAGAGACGCTTGTAGTGGCCTGCCTGTTTTGACAAAGCAGTGAAGAATTTCCCTTATTCCTCCTTTGCATTGTCACATCTCGGCCAGCCCAGGCAAGTTGTGGGAGCTGTGCCGTGTTAGTCCAGTAAATAATATCAGCTGCTCGTGTGGAAAAAGGGGACACTCACTCTTGCTTAAGAGTCTCTTCACCACCCAGGCTGTTGCAATGGGCTGTGATTACTCTCTCCAATTGCACAACGCTGATTGTTTGTGCTGCTAATCGCCGAGAACAGACAGAACAAATAATACATACGAAATGGCTTGAGGCTCACAGAATTCCTGCAGAAGTGGGCAAATATATGCCAACAAAGCATGACAAAAATTGAGAGGGCGGGGGAAAGAATGAACTGATGAATGAACGACTCATGCCAAACAGGTATTTATTTTTATTATTTTACAAAGTGTCTAAAAAAAAGAAGACATGGGGGAAAGCGAAGTAAAATGCCCCAGTACAAAACAATTAAGCAGCATTAGGAATACTTGACATCAGGGCCTGCGCAGGACATTCTGCCGCCTGAGGCAAAACAGGAAATACTGCCCCAAACTAGCTCCTCCTCCTCTGCAGCATCTCCACCACTGCCTCCTGCTCCATAGCCCGCCCCCCAGTGGTACGGGGGGTAAAGGGAGCCTGGAGAGAAGCAGGCAGTGGGTGGAAGAGGAGCAGGCTGCAGTGAACTCCTTGGAGGCTAGATCTGCCACCTGAGGCAACTTCCTGACCTCACCTCACCTCACAGGCGGGCCGGCCCCACTTGCAATGAATCTGCTGTGATTACAGGGACAATCTGTGTATACAGCTATAACAAATTTGTACCCCCAGAAAAAAAGCACTGGGTATATAAATTAACAACAACAACAACAGCTATAAGAGTTCCACACCATTGGAGCCCTCAATTGCTTGGGGTTCCCAGTTACCAAGTGCTTACAGCTCCTTAGGCATAGGAGCCCCCCCCACAGACAACCGTAGCTTGACAACATGACTTGCACCTGAGTGTCGCATGAATGGGACTATGAATTGCCAGGATTGTGCAGGCTCGTACTAGGGTTGCTAACTGGGACTCCAGGGCTGCAATCAGAAGGCAGCTGCCAAGGTAAGAGGTAACTCTCCTGGAACGAAAGGTGGTGGCAGATACAGTCACTCCCTGGTGTCAAATGCAGAGAGCAGACAGATTCCACCCAATTGAATTGTGGATGAAGTGTGTAAGGCAGCCCTGTTTAGGGAAATTTTTAATGTTTGATGTTTTATTTTATTTTTTAATATTGTGTTGGGAGCTGCCCAGAGTGGCTGGGGAGGCCTGGCCAGATGGGTGGGGTATAAGTAATAAATAATGATGATGATGATGATGATGATGATGATGTAATTCAGGGTTCTCACCCTACCCTACTGCCAATCCACATTATTCCAGTGGAGGCATCTGGAGCAGAATTTCCAGTGACCATCCACTGAGTACAAGTTGTGAGGATAAGCACAATAAATTCGTGGGACTAGCTCTGCCATTACAACCAATCAATTTATCCTAGCCACGCACTCATCTGTTGTGGATTTTCAGCCAGAAGTACGGCGTGAAAGAAAAGAGAAAAGGCAAGGGGAAAGAAAAATAACGTGAATGCATTCCAGCCTCCTCTAATATTATTCCGTTCGTGTTAGTAATGCCTGTAAAAAATCAAGATGTACAACACACTTGCTGCCCCTGACATATTGAGGTGTTGCAGAAAATCAAAAATACTTGCTCGCTGTTCTCTGAGCAGCAAGGATAGACCTCTGCTTCTTGGCCTATTTTCCTTGATCGGAATCTCTCATGCCTTGATGCTCACTTTCCCTGTTTGAACTTGTCTCTTCAGAATATTTAGTAAATACATCTCATGTTTGTACCAAAAGTAAATCTGCCTTCCCTTTCATTTGGCCGGATATTAAAAGCCTTTAAAAAAAAAAAAAAGATACACATGAAAAGAGGGTTGCTCTTCCCTCCTTTACAATCTTGCAAAGAATGCTTATGCATGAGAGGCACGGGGAACGCTGAAGAAAACCACATTAGCATTCAGTCGGCGCTGAGACTACTATTCTCCACTCTTTGCCTCCGATAGAATCTTAACATATACCAAAGAAAGAAAGAAAAGTGGAGCGGGTAAAAATAATTTGGTTGGAATGGAGCGGTATTTTCATAGGTGGTTGCCTATCGAGACAGACAGGTGCCAACAAAAGGTGGTGATGTTGCAAACCCTCACCATGATCATCTCCTGCCCAGAAATCAATGTCCCCACTGTGGAAGGACTTGTGGACCCAGAACTGGCCTCCACAGTCACTTACGGAGTCATTGTTAAGACCGTGTTCAGGGAAGACAATCTCCCAATGCCCACATGTGGCCTTTGAGGCCTCTCCCATACCCCACAACTGTCTCAGTAAAGCCAGGACATCCCATTGTTTTTCAGCAGCGATCTGGCCCCGAAAAAAGTGCTTGTTGGGGGGCCACAATCTCATGCGGGTCACATGATTCGCATGGGGGTCCAGTCCTGGAAGACGTGCATTCTGTTTGGAAGGTATGCTCTTCATCTAGCCCTTGGAACACTCCCCAGGACACACCCCTCCCTAGGTTTACTCCGTACCCTCCTTGCCTCAGTATCCCCCCCCCACACACACACATACCTCAGCTTACTAGCTGATGGGTTGTTTTAGCCGTTTAGTCATGTCCGACTCTTTGTGACCCCATGAACCAGAGCACGCCAGGCACTCCTGTCTTCCACTGCCTCCCGCAGTTTGGTCAAACTCATGCTGGTAGCTTCGAGAACACTGTCCAACATCTCATCCTCTGTCATCCCCTTCTCCTTGTGCCCTCTATCTTTCCCAACATCAGGGTCTTTTCTAGGGAGTCTTCTCTTCTCATGAGGTGGCCAAAGTATTGGAGTCTCAGCTTCAGGATCTGTCCTTCCAGTGAGCACTCTGGGCTGATTTCCTTAAGGATGGATAGGTCTGATCTTCTTGCAGTCCATGGGACTCTCAAGAGTCTCCTCCAGCACCATAATTCAAAAGCATCAATTCTTCGGCGATCAGCATTCTTTATGGTCCAGCTCTCACTTCCATACGTCACTACTGGGAAAACCATAGCTTTAACTTTACGGACCTTTGTTGGCAAGGTGATGTCTCTGCTTTTTAAGATGCTGTCTAGGTTTGTCATTGCTTTTCTCCCAAGAAGCAAGAGTGTGAAAAACTGAGTGAAACTTTGGTCCCACTTGACATGTGGGCACTGGCTCTCTCTCACACACCCTCTGCCTCGCTGTTCTTAATGAAAGTTCAATCAAACTCTAGATTCACTAGACAGTGGAACCAAGCTAATTCCAAAATTTCCACTGAAGGTTTTGAATTGTCGCTTCAGTGCACAACTGTTACACAACATTCTCCCTTGAAATCCACAGTGAGGAATTCAGTTGCTGATGAATCCAAGATATCTCCAGTCTGACCCATTATTAAACATGGTAGTTGACCATCTCTCTGTCTCCATCTCTGACTACCAAAGGGCAAGTATATCTTCTACATCAGACCACTTTGAATGTTTTTTCCCCAGAAAGCTTATGAAGCTGTTCTTTATTGTATGAAAACTCTTGCAACACTGGAAGTTCTGCTACCATATGAGTTTTAATAGATAAGACCTTCCAGACATACTTTATTGGTCCATTATGACTCCAAAGTTCATATTCCCAGGAGGCACCAGGTAATCAGACTGATATTGAATTCCTCCTTAGTCAAAATTATACCTTCTTTCTTTCTGAAGATAACATTTGAGTGATTGCTCATCTCTTCACTGGTGAGTTGATTACTAACATGACCTTATAGAGTTCTGAAGCTGACCTTCAACATCAACTGAAACAAATCTCATATACAGGTGCTACAAATCTTAGCAGGCCTACAATAACACAAGAGCCCTGCTGGATCAAATCGAAGTCCTATAGTCTATCATTCTGTTCTCACAGGGGCTGACCACATAGCACTCACAATTATTCCCCCTTTGCACTCCTAGTAGAATTTGGTTTCGTCTGTTAACGTCAATCTCCTTTTCTGTTCACATCCATTCCTGAACTCATGGTCTTTCATTCATAAAATGAGAAGGACTTTTGTGTTTCCATTACATTGCTCTGTGCGTACTTCAGTAGCTATTTCTCATTGTAATTATCACTTCGTACTTCTTCACGTCTCATTTCTGGTGGGAATCAGATAGAATTAAAGAGCTCACTTCTTATAAGTCTCCTATTTATTACTGAGATTCCGCAGCCCCTGTTTCTGAGAGTAATTAACCTGGTTTATCACGCAGCACCAAGCTCTCATTTACATCAAACACCACCTAGGATTGGGATTGCTCTGTCGCTAGCTTTGCTTCTCAAAAACTCAAGGTTATAACAACAGATACAGTACAGAAATACAATGAGGATTTTGTCTAGCTGGGTTTGGACTGTACAAAAGAGACAGCATTATCCCCACTTTCTTCACTCATCAGAATGCAAAGCCAGCGTTCAGGGTTCCAGAGTTCTGGAACAAATTCCAAGTGGTGAATTTGCAACATTCTGAAAACTCTAAAGCAAAGAGAGATTTAAAACGAATTTCCCAATTAGTTTGCTCTTCTCACTTTTTCAGTACACAGCAGTAAGATCAGCCCCTTGACATAGCCAAGGAACTGCAGAAAAACTTAGCCGAGGTGAAGGGAAGTTATGATTTGTGCAAAGGAACCCCAGAGAGAAAAGACTTGTGTCACAATAAAAGTGTTTTGTGAAGTTCAAACTTTTCCTTTTTAAAGAGTGATGGGGGCTTTAAAATTATTTTAGATGTGTGGCTCATTGGATCACAGTTGTGGAGTTCAAGGAGACTATATCAGATTGCCATTTTAACTCTGTACTTAACTCAGCCCCAAGGTCAAATGTTTATTGCCGAAAGGAATAGAAAAACAGAACCCAACATATGCGATATGTGGCTTGTTTACTGCTCTGAGGTCTGTGCTTGGAAATTCAAGGCATGGGAATCAAATTTCAATCATGGAACTTTGAGGCTTTATTTTTATTCTTATTTTGACCAAGCAAGTCAGCACTTCAAGATTATTTTTGATGCATTATGTACTTAATGATGGGAAACATTAGCACTCGTGCCATTAAATCTTCTACTGGGAATCCAGTTTATGTCATTGAGCGAAAACCGATTGCCTCCCACTCACCCACCCTCAGTGACATGCCATGTAGGTAAACAGTAAGTAAACAAACCAACCCCTGTGTTGCAAAATATGATATTGCTGATGCAGGGCTAATCTCAAAATCTCCAATACACTCAGCAAATTCAAATCCGGCCCATAACGGTTAAACAATTTGGGGGGCGAGGCGAGGCCGCACATCTTAGCAAAACAATGTGCATATAGATGCCCCCCAAGGGCCGGAAACGACATTTGGCAGAAAGACTACGCATCACCCATGGTTCCAGTCAAGGTAAAATGACCAAATTATTGTGACATCAGTAAACCGGTAATTAGTTTCGCATGTCGTTGCCTGCATCCCTCGAGATCATTCATAAAGAAGCTCTCGCAAAGCATCTCTGCCCATTAATGTTTTTTTTAAGAAAATAAGAAAGACTGGCCCATCTGACCCAATGCGACTATCCGTGATGCGCTTCCAAGGAAGCACAGATAAAATGCAATCTTGTGAGCCCTAAGACACCTGCTCCCAGCAGGAAAGCTTTTCTTATGAACTGCCAAGTCTTTTGTTACAGTACCTCGAGATGCAATGATATTTCCAGCTGGAATACACCCGCGTTAACTTGGCTGCAACCACTTGAAAGCCATCACTGAATATTTATTACCACATGCTGTGCCACACAGGTATGAGCAAATATGTGCCAAAGGGAGCATTGAGAGAATAATTTGGCGCGGGCAGGGGAAACAGAACCAGTCTCAAATTAGCCTTTTATTTTTATTTTTTGTAATCTGTCCTTTGCATCGGAAGAGGGGCAGATTTGAGAAAGCAGGTATTGTTGTTTTTCTCATCAAGCAGTGATTTTGCAGCGGAATCACAGATGCTTTCATGATTCTCCAATGAAAAGTACAGGAAACTTTTCTTAGTCGACCTAGCAGGTTCTTCCAGCTCTCTGCTTCTGTATCACCAGTGTGGCGCCACGGTTAGGGCACTGAACAAAGAGTTCTAGTCCCAATTCAGCCGTGAAAGTTGCTGGGGGGTCTGGGGCCAGTCACATCCTTCAGTCCAATCTGCCTTGCAAGGTTGTTGTGAAGATAAAATGTGGGAAAGGAGAACCATGTTTATCACCCTTCAGGTCCTCAGAGGAAAGGAGAGATAGAAAAGTAATTAACATTACATTCACTTGTACTGCCTCCAGAACCAGCTCCCCATATCTCCTGATCTAGCTGGGCTGGCATTGCAGTTCATCTCCCATCAGTTGTGCGGAAAGCACAGTGAAGTATCAAAGACCAGGACTCAGTTGGTAGAGTGAGAGACTCTTAATTTCAGGGTTGTGGGTTTGAGCCCCATGTTGAGCAAAAGATTGCATTGCAGGGGTTGGACTAGATGATCCTCATGGTCCCTTCCAGCTCTATGATTCTCTCTGGCCCAGTGTTACAAGGAGCCTGAGACATGTGGGGCCTTCCAGTAGACGGTGTGGTCTAAACCACTGAGCCTCTTGAGCTTGCCGATTGGAGGGTCGTGGTTCAAATCCCTGCGACGGGGTGAGCTCCCGTTGTTGAGTCCCAGCTCCTGCCAACCTAGCAGTTCGAAAGTACGTCAAAGTGCAAGTAGATAAATAGGTACCACTGCGGAGGGAAGGTAAACGTCCTAGTTTTTACTTTTTAAAATATGGCAACCCTAGGTTGTCAGTAAGGAGGCAGGCAGGCAGTGGCAGAATTTGGGCTCTCAAATTTCAGTGGTGACCTGTGCAATGCTAAAATTTGGTGCCCCCCCCACCTCTCACACACCATTCCACAACATTGTTGTGGTGTCCCCCTACAACACGGTGCCCAGTACAATCAAACCAGTTGCACCCAGTGGCAGAGGAAGGCTCTCGAGCACCTGGGGTGGTGCGCCCATAGCGGCTAGGGACAGGGGGTGCCACATGGCACCAATAGGGACAGGCAGAGGCAGAGTTAGCGGTGGCAGCACACATCCTGGGGGGTGCGCCAGCGGCGGGGAGCATCCCCTCAGGGATGACACCCAGGGCAGGCCGCCCCCACCTTGCTCTGCCTCTGGTCACACCACCCTAAAACCACCTCAGCTTGGTGGGGCAGTGCCCCATTTGCCCTAGTGTACCTGCCTTGTCTTCTGCAGTTCTGGTCTCAAATTCCACCTCGCAGAGTGAAAAAGAGGCTACAATGGGGAAATCTATCAGATTAGGGTCTCAGTGTTGCTTTTCAGAGTTTGGCTTATAAGCAGTAGACTCCTTTTGGCGCCTCATTTATTGCTGTCTTCTATGCCCTCCGAAGACCTCAATCAGCAAAGCCCGCTTCAGGACACTTTAGCACACAATATGCAAGTGTTACATTTACAGTTTTGACCATTCTTTGTATCTGTTCTCCTCAAGCTGTTCCTTAACATGGTGCTTTAAATCCACTCTGCAGTAAACATGGGGTGTGTTGCAATAACAGCCCATTTTCTTTCTGATTAGTAAATTATGGTGCTGGTCCCGGTTTTCATTCCAGCTGCTGCTAGCTTGGGAATTACACCAAAAAAAGAAAAAGAAAAGATGCACACACACACACACACACACACACACACACACAACGCAGAGCACTTTCAGACAAGACAAACTTTCCTTGATTTCCATTTCAGAAAGGGGAAGTCTAGATTACTTTTTTCCATTCGAGGTGGAGTGAGTGGTGGAAGGGAGGGAGGGAGCGAGAAACCATTTTCAGCTTGACAGGGTGAAAAATGTTGTTTAAGAGCTAACATATTCCACAAGAAGGAGGCTTTAATAGCAGGACTTCTAAACTAGTTACAACAGAGCCCGTGGAAGTCCTTCCAGACTTTCCACAGAGGACAGGCTATTATATTTGCAGCTCTTGTGTAATTTCTATCGGGGAGCTTCACAATAATTTATGAAAATCATGACATTCTGGTGCTTTAATACAGATTAAGCCATCCTGAGAGGAGGAGGAGAGGGAAAGAAATTCACAGCACCGCCGTTTGGCTACACGGCATATCAGCCCAGCTTCCAAATGGAATTCTGAAATCAGTTTCCAAACCGTAAAGTTAAATCTTCTTGCACAATTGACAGCCCATTTCTGAAACATGTATTTTGCTGTGGTGTGTATGTAATTTACTGTATCTGGACAAGTTGCTATAACTGGAGCAGCTTTTCCACCAAGGAGGATAGAATGAACAGGCCACGTGCCCCAAGTGGGAGCCAATACAAATTTTAGTATCATACAAACAGACATGATTGCCACGTTGTTCGTATTATTTTGGGAAAGTGGGCGGAGGGGGTGAGAAATTGTTTTCATATTTCTTAAGAGGCTGATTTCCATTCGCTTCAGCCTGCAGTTTGCCTACAATAGTAGTTTTTACCCACTATTCCTATTCTTATTCTTATTACAGGTGGTGCCTGCAACAAAATGTTGCAGCGTTGTCCTCACTTCCAAGCAGGAATACTCCTGTTTAGGATATCAGCCAACCACACACTCCTCTAGGATATTATAAGTTCTAAGACAGATGTGGGGAATTTTTCACCCTCCAGCTGTTGCTGAACTGTAAATCACCTCATCCCTGGCTAAAGGACATTCTTGCTGGGGGGGCGGGAGTTGTAGTTCACTAATATCTGGGGACGCGGGTGGTGCTGTGGTCTAAACCACAGAGCCTAGGACTTGCCGATCAGAAGGTCGGCGGTTCGAATCCCCGCGACGGGGTGAGCTCCCATTGCTCGGTCCCTGCTCTTGCCAACCTAGCAGTTCGAAAGCACGTCAAGTGCAAGTAGATAAATAGGTACTGCTCTGGCGGGAAGGTAAATGGCGTTTCCGTGCGCTGCTCTGGTTCGCCAGAAGCGGCTTAGTCATGCTGGCCACACAACCCGGAAGCTGTACGCTGGCTCCCTCGGCCAATAAAGCGAGATAAGTGCCGCAACCCCAGAGTCGGTCACAACTGGACCTAATGGTCAGGGGTCCCTTTACCTTTTAATATCTGGAGAACCAAAGGTTCCCCATGCCTGCTAAAAGTGGACAATTTCATTCATTCCTCACCTTGTTCCCCCATTTTTCTTTTCCAACAGACTCTCAACATTTCATGCCTATTGCACATGCTCAGTCTTTGTTGAGCCTTTTTAGGGTTCAACCCTTAAATATTTTATTGTTTCATTACTTATATATCACCAGCTCCTATAAAATAGCAAGGTGGTGATGAACAACTATATATACACGAGTACAATAAAACAAAGTGCCACTGAAAACAAAACAAAAACCATCATTACAATGACTGGCTAATGAAGGACGTTTCAACACCTGCATAGGTTTATCAGCATAAAAAAAGAGTCAATTGCAAGGATGCTTGATTAATAGTTGCTGGAAGACTATTCCACAGTATGGATACTAAATGCTTGACGTCTGGTTGAAGCCACTTGGGGTTCTGTAACATGAGGGACAAACCACGGAGATCCCCTAAGCCAGGGACAGAGATCTTCCAGCCAGTGGACCAATCTTGGCCCGCCAAGAGCTCCAAGAATATTACTCAAAATATATTGTCATTGTGTTATTCCACCCCATTCATTTCAGTGGAAGAAGAGAAGAAGAAGAGTTTGGATTTGATATCCCGCTTTATCACTACCCGAAGGAGTCTCAAAGCGGCTAACATTCTCCTTTCCCTTCCTCCCCCACAACAAACACTCTGTGAGGTGAGTGGGGCTGAGAGACTTCAAGAAGTGTGACTGGCCCAAGGTCACCCAGCAGCTATGTGGAGGAGCGGAGACGCGAACCCAGTTCCCCAGATTACGAGACTACCGCTCTTAACCACTACACCACACTGGAGAGGTGTGACGCAGTGCAAATGTGGGGGGGGGAGTGTAAAGCAACAACAGGAAATACCAAGAGAACAAGAGAACGGGCCTTTTCTGTGGTGGCTCCCCGATTGCGGAATGCTCTCCCCGGAGAGGCTTGCCTGGCACCATCATTACATGCCTTTAGGCATCTGGCTAAAACATTCCTCTTTACCAAGGCCTATTAAATAACCTATGGCCTGAAAAGTGAAAGTGTGGGGGAAGAACACTTTTACTATGATGACTATTTGCCAGTATGCTTTTTATTATGTTTTTATCATTGATGTTCTGTAATGTGTTTTTACTGTTGTGCACCACCCTGGGTTCCTTTGATAAAGGGCAGCATATCAATTGAAATAAATAATAGTAATAATAATAATAACAATAATCCTATTTACTGGTCTGATTTCTTTTCCCATTCTGGGACAAACAAGCAAATACCAGGAATTCCTCCTTCCATTTCTGGTGGAATTCTCTGACAACTCTATCTACTGCAGAACCTGTGGGTCCTACAACCCCTCCCTGGCTTTTACAGCCTACCTCCTTGTGATGAGCTAGGGAGCACTGAATTTCTCTGGCTCCTATTCTCTTCAAACGGAGATTCCACTTCAGGTCTCCAGTGCCATATGGAAATAGCAAGGCTCAGCTCAGTGATCATCAACGGCAAACAATCTGCTCTTGTGAGAACAGAAAATGCTCATTTTAGAAAGAAAGAAAAAAGATGATTCACAGCATACTCGCTGCATAAACAGCAGGGGATGCGAAGGCAGCCAGAAACCTCAAAATGAGAAAAGAAGCTCGCATAGCAGATGCAAGTGTACACAGACAATTTCTATTTCCTACAAAGGTTTGGCGTAAAGGCTCGCCAGTGTGGCTGGGAGGCAAGCTGCTTAACCAATGGACTGGTTATCTCCAAAGCGCTTTCCCCATGGAACTGCAAGACCAGGTGCTATCCAGTTCCAGGCAGTGAGCAGAGCTGGATTAGGGTGCAAGATGAAATTGGGGGTTGACTCTGGTTTTCCGAGGTACTCAAGGTTCTTCGCTGGCATCACTTTGCCTTAACAACACTGTGAAGCTGAGAGGCAAGGTCACAGCCAAGTCGAGACTTGAACCTGGATCTCTGAAGTCCATAGCTGTCAACTTACAGATTTGAAAATAAGGGACCAGCAGCCTTGAAAATAAGGGACCAGCAGCCAAAATAAGGGACCTGCAGCCTCACCTGTTCCAGGCACTCCAGTCTTCCTGCAGTCTGGTCAAACTCATGCTGGTAGCTCCGAGAACACTGTCCAACCAACTTTGTAATCAGAGGTTCAACTGAATAGAATCTGAATCACATGCACCACAAGGCCTATGCAGCCTCAACTTAAGATGGCTCCCCGGCCTGGCTTTGCACTGCAAGGTTTGCAGCAGCACGTGCAACAAAATGGCGTCCAGCATTCAAAAACCCCCTCAGCTTGCATTAACTAGCCACACACAAGGCATGCAAGCTCCACCCCCCAGTCGTTCTTAGACTTCTTATTGGGTGAGCAACACAACCAAGCAACACAGTTGGAGCCTCCCTCCTCCCTGGCTGGCAGGGAGGGATGGAGAGGAGCTGCTTCCTTTGAAATTTAAGGGACATCATTTAAAGGACATTTAAGGGACATCCATCAATAAGGGACAGCAGCGGGACATGGCACTGGAATAAGGGACTGTCCCTTCAAATAAGGGACACTTGACAGCTATGCTGAAGTCCTGGTCCAACATCCCAACCACACCAGGCTTTCAAGGCTTCAGTGGGAGGTGTCTTGCTTGAAGCCAACACTCAGGACACAATGGAGTGTGCACGAGGCAAGCAAGATGACATTTGCAAACAGCGGAGGGCTGCTCTGGACTCTAACTGTTCTTGCTTGCCCTGCTCTCTGTGTACAGAGCAATCACCATTGTATCCAGAATCTGCAATAAAGCTCACTCTTCCCTGCATTATGTCTGAATGTCAGAGATTAAGTATGCTGTCAGGCCGGCATTAAACAGTGTTGCTGGGATCATAAAGAGAGGCATTGTGTACAAATATTGTGATCGATTCAGCCCCACAAACAAATTGCTCTGATCAGCTCCTTAAATTGCGGCTCTCTCATGAGCTCCAGCAACAGAACCGTGTGTAAATCACCACTCAATCAGGCGCCCTAGATATTGTGTGTGCTACAATGCAAATAGGCCCGGTGATAGTTTAGATATGATAATTAGATGAAAGCAGGATCGTTACCTACAAGGTAACCGCAGCAGCGCTGTCACTTTCATGATTAGCAGCAGGCTCTGTGCCTCTCGCAGTTCAACCCAGAGAGAATTTGAGCCCATTAACACTTGCGGCCAATCTGGTGGCACGCAGCTGAATTTTAATCTGTTGCTCTAGATAAGAAGCAAGAAAGCATATAGTGTTGTTGTGGGCGAGGGAAAGAATCAGCTGCACAAAAGGAGGAAGAAAGGAGTCTCCGTTGAGATCTGTGGCATGCCACCCCAGTGGCTTAGGGCAGGGGGTGGAGAACCTCTTAGAACTTGAGGGCCACAATACCTCAGAATCAACCTTTCAGGGGCTACACGCCAGCAAGAGGCAGAGCCAGAGGCAAAGGAAAAGTGGGCACAGAAAACAATGTGCCTGTTACACCCACTTAAGAGCCAGAGGCTGCCACACAAGCAACTCTCCATCCTCTTTCAAGGCAAGAAAGAGGGATTATCACAGTCCAAGGACACGTTCCAGCCAGGTGTGGAACAGGACCAGTGTGGAAGTGTGGCTTAAGGAAGTGGCATCTTCTGAGGAGAGTCCCAAGGGCCAGACAAAGAGGTCTGGATTTGCCCCTCCCAGGCCTGAGGTTTCCCACCCATGGTTTAGGTCAGGCATAGACAAACTCGGCCCTCCAGATGTTTTTGGGACTACAATTCCCATCATCCCTAGCTAACAGGACCAGCGGTCAGGGATGATGGGAGTTGTAGTCCCAAAACATCTGGAGGGCCTATGCCTGGTTTAGGTGAAAAGACATAGCTGCAAATACCTATTCAGTGTCCTGAAGGTAGTGGCCTACCTTGCAGCCAGTCAGTATGTCAGGTTCAAAGACCAGGAAACACAGTCCAAGGTCAGTCCAAGTAGCCAAGTCCAGCAATCAGAAGACAGTCCAGAGTCAAACCCAAAGCACAGAGGTCCAGGAACATCCAAGTCAAGGTCCACCAACATGGGCAGTTGAGCAGACAAAGTACCCCAGCTCTGCTTCCCTTTGATACTTTGCAGCATCTGGGCTTGATGAGGCATGTGACCCTCACCTGTGCCTGCTGAGGAATCACACCCTTCCTCCCACAGCTAGTGAGCCCCACCTGGCCAGCTAAGGAGCTGGGCTAGGGACTCTGGCCTGCCTCAGCCTCCTAGAGCAGGCATCCCCAACCTTCGGCCCTCCAGATGTTTTGGACTACAATCCCATCATCCCTGACCACTGGTCCTGTTAGCTAGGGATGATGGGAATTGTAGGCCAAAACATCTGGAGGGCCGCATAAGAAGAAGAAGAAGAAGAAGAGTTTGGATTTGATATCCCGCCTTTCACTCCCTTTAAGGAGTCTCAAAGCGGCTAACATTCTCCTTTCCCTTCCTCCCCCACAGCAAACACTCTGTGAGGTGAGTGGGGCTGAGAGACTTCAAAGAAGTGTGACTGGCCCAAGGTCACCCAGCAGCTGCATGTGGAGGAGCGGAGACTCAAACCCGGTTCCCCAGATTACGAGACTACCGCTCTTAACGGCTACACCACACTGGCTCTCAGGTTGGGGATGCCTGTCCTAGAGCATCCCTTCTGCTGCTCTCTATGCCTCAGAGCCTGCCATGTTCATGGGGACAGGGGCCCTCTGGCTCTGGGTCCTACTGCTCTGGTTCCTGTGCATTGACCTCCATCCCCTTGCCATCCCCGTCATCCTGCCAGTTCATGACATTCAAGGTCTCAGGCCAACGTCTTTGATATAATCTGCTGCCTCAGCCTTTAAAGCTGGGGAAGCCGAGGATTTAACCTGGGGTCTTCAGCATGCAAAGCAGAATGACTGGTCCCGACACCGGACTTTACAGCTTCCAAGGTGACAAGAAGCATGGTGATGGAATAATAGAATGTCAGGATAAATGAGCAACAATGACTCTGGTAATGAACAGAAAAGTCCTGTTGTTACAGAATGCCTCTGTCCTGCTCTGCGGTGAGCCAAGGCTCTAGGAGCACAAAGATCTGATGTGGTTTTAATCTGATCTGATGGGAGGGTGTTCCACAGGGTGGGTGCCACTACTGAGAAGGCCCTCTGCCTGGTTCCCTGCAACCTCACTTCTCACAGTGAGGGAACCACCAGAAGACCCTCAGCGCTGGACCTCAGTGTCCGGGCTGAATGATGAGGGTGGAGACGTTTCTTCAGGTATACTGGGCCGAGGCCGTTTAGGGCTTTAAAGGTCAGCACCAACAGTTTGAATTGTGCTTGGAAATGTACTGGGAGCCAATGTAGGTCTTTCAGGACCGGTTTTATAGGGTCTCGGCGGCCGCTCCCCGTCACCAGTCTAGCTGCTGCATTCTGGATTTGTTGTAGTTTCCGGGCCACCTTCAAAGGTAGCCCCACATAGAGGGCATTGCAGTAGTCAAAGCGGGAGATAACCAGAGCATGCACCACTCTGGCGAGACAGTCCCAGGGCAGGTAGGATCTCAGCCTGCATACCAGATGGAGCTGGTAGACAGCTGCCCTGGACACAGAATTGACCTATGCGATTGAAGTGAGATGCCATTGGTCACCTGGGTCACCTGCAATAAAGTCCTCCAAAGGTAACAGAGCCACACCCTCAGAGCGGAGGAGCACTGTCCTCACAGGCTCATTTGGTAGTGGTGTTTCTGGTCCTGCATTGCCTTTGCCCGTCTGGTTCAACATCCTCACCTGAAGAACAACACTGTAACTCCTAGTCCCTGCCAATCTCCTTCCATGCAAACCTTCCCAATATTGCACTGTAGACAGTGGAACAGGGTCTCCTTCTGTCTAGAAGACTATTTCTGTAAGCTTGGTTGCGTAGGCTTGCTGTGCTATTTGTTTTTATGGTTTGGAACTGTATTCTTTTGTTTTTCCATTATTCCTGTTCTAATGAACACACACACACTGCTTTTCTTAATGTTTAGCTGAAAATGAGAATTTAAAAAGTGACTGATCAGTAAGTGTCAAGCTTGCCTGGTAATGCGGGGAAGCACTGGACAGCTAGTGCCTGTAAAAGTAAATTGCTCTAGGATGGATGGACCAAGGATCTGGCAGCTCTTAAAAAATATACTCTAGGGCAGAGATGAAGAACCCCTATAGCCTACAAGAGGCTGTCCAGGCCACATTCAGCTCCCAGGCCTGAGGTTCTCACCTCTACTTTAAGCAAAACAAATGAACAATAAGTCTTAACAAGCCTTCCAGTTGAGGGGAGCCAATGGCCAGCCTAGGTGGGAGTAGTCACTCTTGTATCCAGGATTCCCTTACTTTCCCAAGAGATGTCCCAACCTGTAGTCCTGGCAGCTCACCAAAAAACCTGGTTCGAGTCCCAGAAGCTCCTGACAATCATTCAGTTGACTGTTATGTTCTTGCTTAGTTTAGCTCCCACTGACATTCTATTGTTCAATAGGACCACAATTAGAAGTATCACTTGTTTCCGTTCTGTGACTCAGTGTTTATTTTTGGGGTAGTGCTGTGATGATTCGTGAATGGGTAAGCACACAGGAAAACTCTCCAATGCCATGGCATGTTGCTGTCTGCAGCAGCGAGTCTGATGTTGGAGTGCCTCTCTTTAACAACTTGTCCTTTCTTGGCACCTAGTTCTTCCATTTCACTGTATCAGGCTATTAAGTAAGCTGGAGGCAGAAAGCATAGCTACCTAGCAGTGCAATCCTATACAATTCTACTCTGAAGTAAGCCCCAGCAAGTTCAATGGGGCTTCCTCCCATGTAGGGATGTTAAGAAGGCGTGGTTTTCCATTCTGCCCTGCATTCATTGCATGCAGCCTTGTTTCCATTCGGCTGCAGTTCGACATCTGCTTTAAAAAAAAGTTATTTGTCTCACTGCCTGCATTTGGCAAAATTACATAAATTGCATTGTTATTCCATTTTCCTGCCCCATTCATTTCAGTGCAAAGGAAACAGAGTGCAAAAGGCTGGGGATCAGTTATATATAACCGGTGGACCGAAAGCAACAACAGTGAATTCCATTTGCATTTACAGTGGTACCTTGGTTTACAACCATAATCCGTTCTGGAGGTCCGGTTGTAAACCAAAACAGGTTGTAACCCAAGGCGCGCTTTCACCAATGGGGTCTCCCCCCAAAAAGTTGGTTGTAATCCAAAAAAATTGGGTTGTAATCCCAAAAAAAGAGACACGCACTTCCGGGTTTGACGTGGTTGTAATCTGAAGCAGTTGCAAACCAAGGTACCACTGGACTGACTTCTGTTCAGAGATGGGATAAACAAGTGAACATCAGCAATTTCCTCTCCTGTTTCTATTTTCACCAGAATTCCTCAAAATCCCTCCTCCCAGGTAACCGACAGTAGGACTGCAGCCTAAGTTTATTTTTTTATGTGTCATTTCTGTGGATGTGAGTATCGATATCTTAGGAATGGACTCCTGAACACCAGTTGTTCTTACATTTATGTCCTATGTTTCTTCCAAGGAGCTAAAGGTGGTGTATGTGGTCTTTCTACTCCCAATTTTATTCCCATAACAACCCTGTGAGGTAGGTTAGGCTGAGAGACATGGACTGGCCCACGGTCACCCAGTGAGCTTCATGGCTGAGTGGGGATTTGAACCCTGATTTCCCAGGGAAGACTTCAACACTCTAGCCCAAAGTTTCCCTAACTTGGGTCTCCAAGCTTTTAGACTATAATTCCCATCATCGCTGAACACTGGTCCTGCTAGCTAGGGATTATGTAGTCCCAAATCAGCCAGAGACCCAAGTTTGGGGAACCCTGCTCTAGCCACTGGGCCTCTCTCCCCTGTTAGCTGGTCTTCACTATGATTTGTAAATATCCCAGGAACTTCATTCACAAAGAAGATACCACAGTGTTAAGACTAGGAAAGATCATGGAGGCATTGAAGGATCTGCCATTAGCTAGTTTTTCCTTGGCTAAATATGGCAGTTCCTCTCTAGGGCTGTTCTTTTTGTAAGAATAAATAAATAAAAATTTAAAAAAACCATGTAAGTAAGAGAGCAAAGGAAATGTCCCTAATACACTAACAAGCAAGCAGAATTCAGCAGCAGCTGAAATGACAGCTGATCAATAGAAAAGCCCATGGTAGAACACAGCACCGCTCTACAGTATCTGAAAATGCATTAAACATAATTAGTAATGAAGCTCATAATACAAGAAGCTCTTTGACGTTTCAGTGATTTTTATGTTTATTATTCCTACTGCCAAAATCAAAGTAAGAGAGGAGGAGATCAGGTCCGCTAACTCTTAGCATTGCACATCTCCAAGCTCTCATCTGAATGGTGTACTTAGACTCAGATTAAGTTTTCTGCTGAAAACTTTAATGTTCAGATCAGTATGATGTGTCCATAGCAGATGCTATGCATGGCTGGCAATCCAATGAGCAACATTTCTCCCAGGTCCTCATTATAAAGAAGCGGTGGTGGACATAATTTTAGCACAGCAAGTGGGATATTCCTTTGGACTGGGCAAACATACTGGAATTCCTTCTGTTGGGCTGGACCTGAGCTGTCTGTTGGCACCAGCACTGATGTCTCCATCTCCTACATGTTGGAGGAAGTGGCAGCGCAACCCACAACCAGACCAGGTATCTGACATATCCTTGGAGGATGGACTCTCATCAGCTGGTGCTGGTGAAGAACAAGGAAGAGTGGAAGGAGAGAGTCAAGTCTGGCATGGGGTGACTTGGTGACAGGGTTGTAGGCAAGACTGGCGTGAGGTGAAGGGGTGGCAACCCACTAGGTCCCTCTCCCAGGTCAGAATCCTCACCCACGGCATCATCTAGCTTGAATGTCAGGCTTCAGGGAATCGGCTTCCATGGCAGTAAATAAGCAGAACAAAGGAAGAGAAGTCTTCTTACCAGTTAGAAACTTTAATAATCACAGCGAGAGAACAAAGAACACATCTCCTAAAAATAGCGGTGCTCCCAATTAAAGGATCCCACCCCCTTCTGTTCCTATTAATCTACGTCACTTCTGTGTTTTGTAATCTGAGCTTGTACCTTCTGTGCTTTCTGTTCTGCCACTTTCTGAGCTCTCCGTGTCTTTGGGGAAGAGGGTGAATGCTGTCCAGAGACTGTGAATCTGTTAACCCTCTCTCTTCCAGTATCTATTCTCCTAGCTGCTCCCCGTCCAGTATTTCCCAGCTTCTGCCTTCTGAACTATGCCCCTCAACAAACCACTGTTCCAAATCTATACTGTCCTCCCACTCTTGGGAAGATTCAGGATCTGGGTTAGGAGCAGGGGGAGGGGGAGGCTCCCACCATCCCTCCTCAGTGCAACTCTCCTCAGCACGGTCCCTGACACTTAGCAACTGTGATGTTTAATGGGTCCTGATGCAGCCTGCCCATGGGGAGGACCTCCTCCCCACGTTTATCAGCTGGAAGCTCCTCCTTCAACCACCCAGGGCTGGCCCAAGATGTTTTGGTGCCAGAGGCAGAACAGAAAATGGCAACCCACCACCACCAACCCTGCCTGAGGTGACTGGAGGAAGCCACAAGAAGTCCTGTCATGCTGAAGGAGGCTGGAGAAGAGCAGACAGTGGCTGAGGAAGGGTGGAAGAGGAAACAGCAGTGGCCAACAAGCGCAGGAGGTGTCGAGCAGCACAATCCTCAGGCCTTGGATCTGCTGCTTCTCCCAGCTATCCCCAGCCTGCCTCCCGAGGCAACTGCCTCACTTTGCCTTTCTGGCAGGCCACCACTTTTTTGCCTCTGGCCAAGAATTCAGCTCTGAAGCTCAAATATCTTCCCCGCCATGGCAACAGACCCATGCAGAATCAGAAGCCTCTCATCCCGCTGGGTTTGACAACACTCCTTCAGCTCACTGCAGCTTCTGATTCACAAGTCCTTAAATGAGCCCGCAAATCAAAGGCTCAAGTGAGCTTCCAACCCCAGGAGAAACCATTTTGGCAAGGGCCTCTTCATATAGCCCTTGCTATTAACAGCACACAAAAGCTTTGGGGATCCTCAGCGTCAGTGTTTGAGGGACTTGGCTGCTCTCAACTCAGGAGCTACATATACCAGCCTTCCTAGCGCTCAATTCATCTCTTGAAGAGACAAGCAAGGTTGGGCTCTTGCAGTGGAAGTATAAGGAGAAGGCAGCTGTCTGAGATTTGATCTGCTCTGGGCCTCGAAGCATGGGGGAGAATGGCCATATTCACACAAACACGCTACCTCCAGGGTTCTGTGCTTCACCCCGGAGGCCCGTCATGTATAATCAACGTCAGAGCAACATATGCCCTTTCAAATCCACTTTGCCGAGTTTAAGCGATCGCTAACTTTTCTCATCGCAGAAGACAAACGAATCCAAGAATGCAGATGGCAGACAAGAAACTGGGAGCACTGTCAGCAATCTCACTCTCTTCCAACACCCTGCATCTTCTATTGCTCCAGTGCAGGGGAGGAGAAGGTTTTTCAGCCCAGGGGCCATATCGCCTTCTGGGAAACTTCCCAGGGGCCGCACGCCAGTGGTGGGTGGGACAAAGAGCACCCTCCCCCCCGGCCCCCGCTTGATGCACCTGCCCAGCAGCAAGGGTATCAGGAACTGTCTGAAGAGGAGGGCTGGGAACTGCCCCCTCCTTCCCCTCTGCTTCTTTTGGGGGGGGGGAGAATCTCCGCACCCCGCACCCGAATTCTCCAGTAGCTGCAAGAAGAGACAGAGACAGGGCTGATTTATGACAGGACACAGAACTGCCAAGTTAAAAGGTATTGGGAGGAGGAGGGGGAGTTGGAGAACAGATAGCAGACACATCATTAGAGAGCCTCTCCCTTCTCCAAGTACATGCCAGTCAATTAAAATTCAAGAGAAAAGAGGAGAGAGAATCCCTTGGTTCTGACAGAGGGCTGGGTGAATGTGCTCTGCCCCCACCTGGCAAACGTGCACATGCATCTGCCCCGGGCACCAGTCAACAGCGCTACGCCACTGGCCTAGAGGGTTGCATTTGGTCCCTGGGTGGGAGGCTCCCCACCCTTCCTAAACCTGATGTCCCCAGATACTTGTAGACTACAACTCCCA
The DNA here is from genome assembly GCF_964106645.2 of Podarcis pityusensis. Classification (NCBI taxonomy): domain Eukaryota; kingdom Metazoa; phylum Chordata; class Lepidosauria; order Squamata; family Lacertidae; genus Podarcis; species Podarcis pityusensis. The sequence goes on along the minus strand of NC_138039.1, from coordinate 41,106,724 downwards.
TCATCCCTAGCCAGTATGGCCAATGGTCAAGGGGTTTAGTCCCAAGCATCAAGCTAACACCTCTGTGCATCTTGTTTCAGAAATAGGTAGATCACATTTAAATGTGATCTGAATCAAACTTTTCTCTCATCCCTATCTACTAAGAAACCTACATTACAAAGATGGTACCAAATAGGGCAAATCCCCCCCCCCAAAAAGACTGAATGTCCATGTTGTACTTTCTGAATGTGTGTCCGTGCGCACATGCACACAACTTTGATATCAATTGCACATGGCAGGATAGATCCCTTGGGGATTCTGGAGCTGCAAGGCTTGACCTTTAGAGAGGCCAGGAGAATTATCTTCCCCCTTAAAAAATGAAGGATGGAAAACAGAAATCAATGCCCTTAGAAAGGAGAGCATTGCTGACCAGGACAAAACAAGGGCACTACGATACAAGGTCCTCACTATGGACTATTTAGGTGGCACAACAGACCCAACGCAGCACAACTGTATGTTAACCAGACACTGAGAAGAAGAAAAAGCGCTTCATTTTCTTTATACAGCTGAAAGGATTTTTTGCACCATGCCGTTAAACATCAGAGGGCAAGAGAAATCCTATTTTAGACATCTGCCTGGAGGACCACCCAGCTTCAAGCCATATCTCCGCTTGGCTGATGATGGCCAGTTTCTTTCTGAAGTCAGCGGTGGCTCGAGCACTGGGTCCCAACCTTTCTCTCTATTTCTATTATTTACATAGAGAAACAGAATGAATAGTAGGTTTGAACTTGCATTTGAATAGGTTTGAACTTGCATTTACAATAAAATAAGAGAAACATCACGAAAAAGAGGAAGGTAAGCAAACATGCAAAACAGCAACATAAGATATTAGCCTGATCTAAATTAGAATTGCCTATTTTTAGTGCAGCTAAAGCATTCATTAATTTGTCAGTTCCTTATGTTCAGATGCTTCATTACACTATTTCCATCATAAAAATGCATAATTTACATCAAGATTATGTACATTTACATGCAAAGGGCTACCCTTTTACACATGTTTCCCCAACTAATGCACATGGATTGATTCATCTTGCATCTTATTTATTCCAATATATTGTAAAGCGTGTTCTCACTAAAGGAGAGCACGTGTTGCGGATGGGGCCGGACAAAGCACCCTGCAATGACTAGGCAGGTTGGAATAAATGGGGCCTAGTGCTGGTTGGTGTTGTGTTGCTGGGGAAAATTTGTTGTTGCAATTTTAGGGGTGGGATCAGAGGATATTTAAGCAGGGTCCACAGCAGGCTACTTTCTCTTTCACTGTGGACATCGGATCAGACTGAACTCAGGAAGGACTGGTTGTATTTAAATTTCTTCTCTCCTTTTCCTCTCCTTTGTTTATTTGATCTGTTTCCCCTTATAATTTCATTAGACCCCTGCCACATTTCCCTGGGGCTTAGAGCCCCCGCGGGCTACTGGGGGTGCCCGGGGGTGGGTACCGGACCCTGGGCAGCTTACAGCCCGGTTCTCGGCTGAAGCGCTGGGAGGGGTGGTACTTTGCCCTCGGCCCTAGCTGTTGGCTAGCCCCAGGGGCCCTTAGGGATTCAGTGGCTGGGGGAAGACCTTTCTTTTAATTTAATTTATTTTCTCTTTGTTTTAAGTTGATTTTAGTAAACCCCCCCCCCACGTGGAAGTGAGTGCCGCTGCGGTCCTTCCCTCCCGCCCAAGCCGGCGCTGCCCTTAGCGCGCTCCGGCGCGCTTGGCACGGAGGCGGGGGCGCTTTAGGCGCTCCCGCAGCGTCTGGCGGCGCTGTTGCGCCCGGAGCTTTGCGGGCTTGTTTCGGCCCGCTAAAACGCGGGCCTGATTGGCCTTCCCCCTCCCCCATATCTCGTGGCAGCCGGGATCGGCCGTGGGAGCCGGTTCCGCTTTGCGGGGCGGCTTACCTTGGGTGGGGGGGGCGGCCTCTGCATTCCTTTCCCCCGCCTCACTAGCGTTGTCTGCGGGCGCGCTCCGGCGCGCGCAGCGCAGCGGAGCTGGATTTTAACGGCAGAGGCGCTGCTGGGGAGGCCGTTTGTTTTGTGGAGTGCGCATAGGGCGCCTGCCAATTTTCCGGGCTGTTTTAGCCTACTTTTGGCCTGTTTCGGGGCCTGGGAGGCCTTCTGGGCAAGTGTGGGTGGAGAGACCTCCATTTTGGGCAGTTTTGGCGGGAGCGCCATTTTCCTGCCTCCCTCTACCTTAGCCTGGCCTCCAGTGGCCATTGTAGTGAGTGCAGCCTATAGTTGGCTGTGGTTGCTGGTGGTTTGTATGGTTTGTATGGTTGCAGCTGATTGAAAGTGTCTGAACCAATTTTCCATTTAGCTGGTTATTGCTTGTTTAGCGTCTTTAGGTATTGTTTGCCATCTTTAATTGTTTATTTGTTTTTTCCATTGGTAGTAGGTATGGCCCCGAAAAGGAAGACGTCTAAGAGGCCTGGTCTTGTGTCCTCAGCGAAGAGACCTATTAAAGGCCCGTCCCAAGCCTTGCGTTCACCTGCGCCAAATCAGTCGTTGAGTCGCATCCAATCCATGGTCACTGGTTTGGCTGGTGACCCTGCTGCGCTGGCCCGTGTTGAAGCTGAAATGGACGGCCTGTTGCACCGCTGCTCAACTCCGTCTACTTCTGCTGCAAGGCCAGCCGCTCCCGCAGGCGCATCATCTCTGGTGTCGTCATCTAGCGAAGAGGAGAGAGAGTTTATAGCAGCTGGGGGTTTCTTACCTAATACTGTGGCCCAAACCCCTGATTTACCCAAGTCTCAGGCTGCCATGCCGAAGGGTCGGGGTGGTGCCAGGGGAACGCCCAGGAGGAGGGCATCTGCTCGGATCCAGGCAGTGCAAGCAGCAGGTGCGCCGCCCCCAGCAGCTGTGCGCTCGGTTTCTGGTCATTCACAGGTTATCTCTTTTCAGTCTATTCCGGGCACCGCTCAGCAGGGTGATGCTTCTGAGTCTTCGGTAGAGGATAGCCTTCTTCCACCTCTGAGACCCTCTTCTGGTGGGCACCGTCGCCGCAAAAAGAGTTCCAGGAGGCGCGCCAAGAGAAGGTGGAGGGATACTTCATCCTCTCCCTCAGGTACTTCATCCTCTAGTTCAAGCAGCGATGAGGAGGCCTCTCTCAAGCTTTACTGGGGCTTTGGGGAGTCGACGGGGCTTCCAAAATGGGCCTGGGAGCGAAGGGCCAACTCTCACAGAGCAAAGTACGGGGCAGTTCAGGATTGTCGAGATGGGGTCCTGGTACCTGAGGTAAAGGTCGCCACCAACTCTGTCAGGGACCTCATACCCGGTGCCCACTTGACTACCAAGCTGCGGTCCAGGATTTTGGATGGCCGTTATATTGACATATTCAGCCTTGCCCCTCCGCAAGAGGGTCAGGACCCACAAGACAAAGGCTCCACCGCCTCTAAAAAACGGGCGGTGGTAGCAAAGGTGGATAGGACATTTGAAAGCTGGCTGGATAGCTTCCAAGTTTTTGCTGGAGTCGTGTCCGCAGCTTATCCTAGGAGATCTTTGCATCTATGGGTGTATTTGTCTATTGTCCGTTCGGCCTTTACGATGGCTGGAGAATCAGCTGCAATATCGTATGATGAGAACTTTAGGCGCAGGGCAGCTAAGATCCCCACGGCCCGCTGGGACCGGAAGGATTTGGACGTATGGACCACTTTTGTGGCTCCGCGTATTGACAGGAAGGCTGCAGAACCTCAGAAATCTAAGGCTGTCCTACCAAGGGTGGGTCGTAAGTTGTTTTGCTGGGATTTTAACAAGGGTACCTGCCTGCGACAATTCTGCAGGTACTCACATGCATGTGAGAAGTGTTCTGGGAACCATCCGGCTTCAGCTTGTACAGGGGGCCGTCGGTCCTTTCGGAAAGGGGGGGGCCCCCAGCAGCCCCCAAAAGCCGCTCCTCCGGCTCCAGCCGCTGGAGCAGCAAAGTAATACCTTGTCCTCTCTAGCCTATACCCCGGTACGGCTACAGCCGCTCCTGTTATTATTGCAGCCATATCCAGACAGGGCGTCGGCGTCTTATTTGCGGGATGGTTTTTTCTTTGGGCTTTAGGATTCCAGTGGTTGCCACGCCGGTGGCTAGGAGTCCTGCAAATCAGAGGTCAGTTTTGGATATGCCAGAGGTGGCACGCAAGAAGATCGGGAAGGAGCTGGCTTTACGTCGTATGGCTGGCCCTTTCGTTGTTCCCCCATTTCCCAATTTGCATATTTCACCGTTGGGTATTGTTCCTAAAAAAGCCCGGGGAGAATTCCGCCTAATTCACAATCTCTCACACCCTAAAGGCACATCAGTAAATGATGTTATTCCCCCGGAGCTTTGTACGGTAAAGTATGCTTCCCTTGATCAAGCGATCAAGATGGTACGGAAATTTGGGCCAGGCGCCCTAATGGCCAAATGCGACATAGAATCCGCATTTCGGCTGCTTCCTTTTCATCCCGATGACTTCTGGTTACTGGGCTTCCAGTTTGATGGAGGATTTTATATTGATAAGGCCATGCCTATGGGCTGCTCGGTAGCCTGTGCGGATTTTGAGCGTTTTAGTTCATTTTTGGATTGGGCTTTGCGCAAAAGGACTGGTCTGAGCGGTGTCACTCATTTCCTGGATGATTTTTTATTGGCCTCAGCCAATGATACAGGGCACTGCGTTGCCTTACTACAGGCCTTTGCCGACTTAGCGGAAGAGCTGGGCGTGCCGTTAGCCGCGGAGAAGACTGAAGGTCCTTCTACGCGTCTGACTTATTTGGGTATCTTGTTGGATACCGTGGCTCAAACATCCAGGTTGCCGGCAGATAAAATACTTGCGCTTAAAAGAGTCATTGAGGAACTGCTGCCCTTGAAGAAGGTGACCTTGCGACAGTTACAGTCGTTGCTGGGTCACCTGAATTTTGCTTGCAGAGTGGTCACCCCGGGGCGACCATTCTGCTCACGTTTGGCCAGACTCATGTCAGGTTTGAGATCCCCGCAGCATAGGGTGCGCCTTTCAGCCCAGGTGAGGGCTGATCTTCGGATCTGGTTGGAATTCCTGGAGGAATTCAACGGGGTGTCTTTGTGGCAGGACACTTTGAACCTCCACACTGATTTCCAGGTGCATTCCGATGCCGCGGGGTCTATGGGGTTTGGCCTGTATTGGGATGGTAGGTGGTGTGCAGAGCGCTGGCCACTAGATTGGCGTGGGGAATCCATAATTCGGGACCTAACTTTTCTGGAGTTTTTTCCCATTGTAGTGGCGGTGAACGTGCTAGCCAAGCAGTCTTCACGATCCACTAGGGTATCCGCCCTGTTGCGGGCTTTTGTTTTACATTGCTTGCGTTTTAACATTGTATTTTCTGCACGTTTTGTTCCTGGCATGTCTAATGACATTGCTGATGCTCTGTCCCGTTTTCAGATGGAGCGGTTCAGGTCCCTGGCGCCAGTGGCTCGAGACCGTCCGGAATTTTTCCCGGATCATCTCTGGAACCTTGGCAGCACTTAGTTTTACAGGGAGTAGCTGCATCTCTTGCCCCCTCCACGTTGAGGTCTTATAAGAAGGCTTGGACTGATTTTTTACAGTTCACTGTGCAGCAGGTGGTGGGGGGAGCGGGTAGCCCCCATTCTACCACCCAGGTGCTCCAATACCTGGCACACCTATTTCAGAGGCGTCGGGCAAACAGGACGCTGAGACTGCATTCTGCAGCAATTTCCTTCTTTAGCAAGGCAATTTTTAACAAGGATCCATGTGGGAAATTTGTGGTGCGTAAGGCACTTGAAGCCTGGGGGCGACTGCGTCCCTCCAGGCCAACTTCCAGGCGGCCCATCACATTTCATCTGCTGACTAGGATGCGCAGCAAACTGAGGAGCATCTGTTGGTCCAGGTTTGAGGCTCGGTTGTTTTCCGCAGCCTTTTCTTTAGCCTTCTTCGGGGCCCTGAGAGTGGGGGAGGTGGTCCTTGAGCCTAAGCGGGATGGAGGTTCTAGGGGTTTGTTGCTGCAGGACGTGAGCTTGTCTCCGTCAGAAGTGCAAGTCAATGTCAGGAGTTCAAAAAACGGATCAACTGGGAAGGGGAGCGGTGATTCGGCTCCCAGCAACTGGGAAAAGGGGCCCGTGCCCAGTCAAGGATCTCCAGAAATATATGGCCCTACGACCGCCAGGTGAGGGCCCTTTGTTTATTCATGAAAATGGGCATCCGTTGGCCCGGCACCAGTTCACCAAGGTGCTGCGCAAGGTGATTGCGGCTTGCGGCCTTGCAGCTCCCGAGTTTGCTCCTCATTCCTTTCGGATAGGGGCTGCAACGACGGCTGCTCACTGGGGTTTATCGGTGGAGAGCATTAAGGACCTGGGCCGGTGGAGGTCAGATGCGTACAGAGGTTATGTACGGAAATGATGTGATTGCATGTGCTTACGTTTCTTGTTTCCACCCTAGGCCCAGCAGCTATACGCATCTGGATTGTGGGGCACAGTATTGTACACTGGGCTGCTAGCAGAGCTCGTCAGTCCGGAGTGGGTGATGGCCTTGGCCTGCCACAGCACGTGCGTGTGTCCTGGATCGCCAGAAGGGGGATGCTGTGGAAGGAGCTTCTACCGCTTATGCAGAGGCGTGTTCTCATGGAAGGCCCTCCTACAGCGATTGTGGTTCAGCTCGGAGAAAATGATATGGTTTCATCTTCCTGTTATGTCCTGCGGGCTGTTATGTTGGAACATTTGCGGGAATTGGCGGCCATGGTGCCGGCAACTAAAATAATTTGGTCACAGTTGCTTCAACGCCGTAAGTGGCGAGGTAGCCCCTGTTTGGCGGCCACTGAACGGGTTAGAAAGCGGATTAATTCTGCGGTGAGCAAGTTGGTGGTCAATTTGGGGGGGGTTGTGATTCCACACCCTCTGATTACGTTCAAAGCCGCTGAATTTTTATGATGGATGGGGTTCATCTGTCTTCTGTTGGAAATGATGTGTGGTTACGTTCAGTGGTGGATACGTTGAGGGCGTGTTTGAGGCTGTGAGTGGTTGGCGGCGAGCATAAGGGCTCGAGTGGCAGTTAGGCATTGGTTTAAATTGGTTGGTGGAGGGGTATGGATTGGCTGTGCCTGCCCCTCCAATGCTGGTGCTGCACGGGAATTCCGTTAAAGGAATTCAGGGGCTTACCATCCTTTCGTCCAAACCCCTGGAATCGGGTTCGGGCCGTGTAAGCCCCTAGGAGCATGCAGGGAGAAGCTGAGGGTCTGTGTCACAGCTCCAGTCATCCCTGAACTTGTTCCTCCACACTGGCTTTCGCTGGAATCCGGGAGCCAGTGCTGTCCCCAATGTGGGGGGGGACAGCTAGTCATAACCAATGCCTAAGCAACCACTCACAATGTGTATGCTAATAAAGTTGTGGCCAAAATTATGCCAAAAACCTTAAACAAAAATTATGTGTGATGTGTGAGTTATTGGGGTAAGGGTGTTTTGGGGGACCTCAGCACGCAAAGCGTGTTCTCACTAAAGGAGAGCACGTGTTGCGGATGGGGCCGGACAAAGCACCCTGCAATGACTAGGCAGGTTGGAATAAATGGGGCCTAGTGCTGGTTGGTGTTGTGTTGCTGGGGAAAATTTGTTGTTGCAATTTTAGGGGTGGGATCAGAGGATATTTAAGCAGGGTCCACAGCAGGCTACTTTCTCTTTCACTGTGGACATCGGATCACCCACCCGCCCTCCCTTGTTGGGGCTTGCGCTTTGACCTTGCTTTGCCTGTCATGGGGTCGTCCGCATTGGTGCGGGGGCCTGGTAGGAATTTTTCCATTTGGCTGATTAGTGTGTGCCATTTGGGTTTTGCCTATTACTTAGCAAATCGTCACAACTTGTAAGGTTGGCGGTTAGGCATTGGTTTAAATTGGTTGGTGGAGGGGTATGGATTGGCTGTGCCTGCCCCTCCAATGCTGCTGCTGCAAGGGTATTCCGTTAAAGGAATTCAGGGGCTTACCATCCTTTCGTCCAAACCCCTGGAATCGGGTTCGGGCCGTGTAAGCCCCTAGGAGCATGCAGGGAGAAGCTGAGGGTCTGTGTCACAGCTCCAGTCATCCCTGAACTTGTTCCTCCACACTGGCTTTCGCTGGAATCCGGGAGCCAGTGCTGTCCCCAATGTGGGGGGGGGGGACAGCTAGTCATAACCAATGCCTAAGCAACCACTCACAATTTGTATGCTAATAAAGTTGTGGCCAAAATTATGCCAAAAACCTTAAACAAAAATTATGTGTGATGTGTGAGTTATTGGGGTAAGGGTGTTTTGGGGGACCTCAGCACGCAAATAAACTCCACTTTTTCAACCATTTTGTTCTCCAGTTTGTCTTCTTTTTCTACCCCTGATATTTATTAGCTTAACCATGGAAGGTAAATTCAGGACTTTTTCTTTCCTCTGTAAGTGATGTCGGTTTTATCTGGGAATCGATGACCTCCTGGCGGGTCTGATGCACTCAATATTTTGTCTCACCTACGTAGCCAACTCACATGTGCTATAACAGAACTGCCAAGAAACTGAAATCAGCAAACCTAACTTTTTATAATATGGGGTGGGGTGGAGCAGGATGGAAGTGGGGAAAATAAAACAATAGAATTGACTCTCTTTTCCCACTATGTTTGAATGTGTGTGGCATCCTCTATGTTCCTATGACTTTAGCAGTGGAGGATGGCCCATTAGAAAAGGTAAAGGACCCCTGAACGGTTAAGTCCAGTCAAAGGTGACTGTGGAGGTGCAGCACTCATCTCACTTTCAGGCCAAGGGAACCGGTCTTTGTCCACAGACAGCTTTCTGGGTCATGGGGCCAGCAGGACTAAACCACTTATGGCACAACGGAACACTGACGGAAACCAGAGCGCATGGAAACACCGTTTACCTTCCCGCCACATTGGTACCTACAGTGGTTCCTTGGTTCTCAAACACCTTGGTACTCAAACAGCTTGGAACCCAAACACTGCAAACATGGAAGTAAGTGTTCCGGTTTGCGAACTTTTTTCAGAAGCCGAACGTGCCCCATTTTGAGTGTTACGCTTCCGATTTGAGTGCCACACTTCCGTTTTGAGTGTTACACTGAGGTCTGTCTGTTTTTTGCTATTTATTTTGTGTTTGTTTTTGTGGCTCTCTTTTTTTGTGACTGTGTGGAACCCAGTTCAGCTACTGATTGATAGATTGTGTGACTGCACTACATTGTTTATTGCTTTCATTTTATGGATCAATGGTCTTGTTAGATAGTAAAATTCATGTTAAATTGCTGTTTTAGGGATTGTCTTTAAAAGTCTGGAATGGATTAATCCATTTGGCATTAGTTTCTATGGGAAAGCGTGCCTTGGTTTTGAAACGCTTTGGTTTTGGAACAGACTTCTGGAACGGATTAAGTTTGAGAACCAAGGTACCACTGTATTTATCTACTTGCACTGGCGTGCTTTCAAACTACTAGGTTGGCAGGAGCTAGGACAGAGCAACGGGAACTCATCCCGTCATGGGGATTCGAACCGCCAACTTTAGGCTGCCCTCGGCCAGCCCCTTCCAGCAGGCCTTCTTACTTGCAACCATTCTGGGGTGGGAGGCACTGGCTGCCATTTTCATCCTCCTCAGTTACAGTATTGCCCTTGCAGTGCTTACCAGAGAGGAAGATGGAGACACAACCAGAATTAGTTGGCTCTGCCTGGTTCTAGCTGCTCCTGCTGTTGATATTCCTTGCCTTCTTCCCTACCAGTCTCAATAGGCACCAGCCACCACTGCATTTTGTTGACAGAGGGAGCTAATCATGCTTACCTCTCCCATTGAAATCAACAGGATCTAAATGCTTAATTTGGGATGAAAGAATTAATGTAACGAGATAGACTTTGATTAACTGATCTGACACAAAAATATATTTTTAAAATTGTGTGTGCGTGTGTACATACCCAGTGGTACCTTGGTTCCTGAACGGCTTGGTTCCCAAACAAATCAGCTCCAGAACATCGCAAACCCGGAAGTTAGTGTTCTGGTTTGGAAGCCAAATGTCGGTTTCGGCTGTTGGAATTGTTTGTGGGGCCAATCAGACAATCAGAAGCTGCGCCTTGGTTTGCAAACATTTTGGAAGTCAAACAGACTTCCAGAACAGATTGAGTTTGGGAAACACGGTACCACTGTATATATATTAAAACGAAGAGATAGAAGATGCTGAACATGCTTGCTGAAATAAAATTATTCTTAATGTGTTTTTAATGGAAGGGGGGATTATTTGGGTTGTTTTCATTTTTATTATTTATTTTGTGTCTTTTATAAGTGTGATTTATGTCATGAACCACTTTGAGATCTATGGGTATGAGGCGGTATACAAATAAGTAATAAATTATGCCCCTGTCCCAAAAGCAAGCAAAGGATCACCTCTCTTAATGCATCATCTAAGTACACAGCTCTCGCTCTCTCTTTTTTGCAATGCATACCTGGATGCAGAACGTTTTGAAGGCATGCCTGCCTTCTGGGTGCTAGAATAATAGGAAAGTGTCTTTCTCTTGTACCTGCCAGTCACTTTATTTTCTGGAATTGGAACCACAGAGAAGGGCTTCAGAAATAAAAGTGCTCTCATATATTCAGGGTGGCCAAACTCTTCAGAGTCAAGGGCTGTGTTTTCACCAGGTAAAAGCAGTCAGTCCGGGGTCACATTCCTGTGGCAGCAATTGGGGGCAAAGCAAAAAGTAAATGTGACATCCTTTCTGTCTCCCCTCTGCATCCATCTATCCAATCCATTCTCCCTCTTGAACACCCTCGAACACCCATCTTCTCATCCAGCCATCATCCCTTCATTCTCAGTACATGGAAAGACAACAGAAGCTGGCATGCATCCCATAGGCTGCACATTGCCCACTTGTCCTATATGAACTTTCCAAAATCAGAAAGAGGGGTCTTTCTATGTGCCCCAACACCATCTAAGGCATGCTTGTCAGACGCATGAGAAAGCCACTTCCAACCTCAGGAGGAGGTGGTGTTGCGGGCTTCACACCCCTAACATGTGCACAGGGGCTGGCTCTCAGCCTCCGTGCAATTAGTGGAATCCTCGGCCTCATCATCCCCTGGGCAGCCAATCGGCTGGCCCAAGGGGTGTGGCCCGCCCCATTTAAGGCAGGCGCGGCTGGGAATCTCCCTCTTTGGCCGCTCGCTGCTTCGGTTTCCCGCCCTTCATGGTTTCCCTTCTGACCTTGCTATGGACCTCAGTTGGTCGCCGTTAAGGGGCCTGGTAGGAATTTTTTCCACTTGGCAAATTGGCACCAGCCATTTGGTTTTTCGCCTACCTTGTAGCAAATCGTCACAACTTCCTCAGTATTGGCGGTTAGGCATTGGTAGTGGTATTGTTATGTAGATGGATGGGGGGGGGAGGAAGTGCCATCACCTCCCCCGGATATTTAAGGGTAGTCCGATAAAGGATTCTGGGGGGCGTGGCCCTGTCCGAAGCCTATGGAGGTGAGGGCCTAAGGCACACCCCTGATCGGTGACCCCAGGGGAGTTCCTAGTTGATGTGCATCAGCAGGGCTCCCCCTGCTGGTGAGAGCCAGTGTGGTGTAGTGGTTAAGAGCGGTAGATTCGTAATCTGGGGAACCCGGTTCGCGTTTCCGCTCCTCCACATGCAGCTGCTAGGTGACCTTGGGCTAGTCACACTTCTCTGAAGTCTCTCAGCCCCACTCACCTCACAGAGTGTTTGTTGTGGGGGAGGAAGGGAAAGGAGAATGTTAGCCGCTTTGAGACTCCTTAGGGTAGTGATAAAGCGGGATATCAAATCCAAACTCCTCTTCTTCTTCTTCTTCTTCTTCTTCTTCTTCTCCTCCTCCTCCTCCTCCTCCTCCTCCTCCTCCCTTCAAGCAAACAAGCTGAAGCCGGATAGTCGATTAGGACCAATGCCTAAGCCAATACCGCTCATCACCTGTAACCAATAAAGTGGTGGCAAATTTTAGCCCATTAACCTAAAATAACGGTGTCATGTGTCTTTATTCCTACTGGGGGGAGGCGGGAACTCGCCACGCAAAGGGCTCAGTGGCTGCACCTAAGCTTTTCAACTCCATATTTAAGGGAGACCATCTTGGTCTCCTCTTCAATCACCAAGAAATAAAAACCACCATGTTTACCAAGGTAACTTGTTTTTCCTGCAGCTTGTCTTTCTGCTGATTGCTGTTCTTCAGTTTGTTTGGCTGTTTCATCAGCTCTTGCTCAGATTTGTTGCTATTAATTGTGGTTTGGTTCTGCTAGCATTTGCTTATGTGTTGTATATGTATATTATGATTGTAGGCTGTCTTGTGAAGTTGGTGCATAAAGGCAAGGTATACATTTAAAGCAAGCAGTTAGAGACAAATTCATATGCGGTCTGTTGGGGTCTGGGTCTGTTGTCACAAAGAAAGCAGGGATGCAAAAGGCATCTATTTCTATCCCAACCCATGTTCATTGCACACAATACTGTTTCTGTTCTACTGCGATTCAGCTTCCAACAAAACTACATTACCCATTTTGCTGTCTGCTGTGGTAGGAATTTACATAATCATTTAATTAACTGTGCAAATAGGTTATTCCACACTATTTCAACGCAAGGGGGTGGGGCAGAGTCATCAATTACACATTGTTTGCACCCTGAAAACCATAGCAAGTGAAGACAGATTGTAATCAATGGGTTGATTACTGTTCCAGGCAGAGGACAAGTGAACATCGGCAATTTCTGTCCCCATTTCTGGCCAGAATTCTCCAACTTTCCTAAAAAGAAAGTAATCAAAACTCCCATGCTGCCGGCACATACCGTCAGGAGAGCTTGCAGCAGCTCTTTGGATCTGATTTTTAGCTTCATGTAGACCTCAAAAGCCTGAGAGGTGAGCAATGCAGAAACTAATTAACTGAAGAGAGGAGAAAGCAAAATGTGAAGACCAAATCGGAGAGAACAGATCTGTTCAAAAAATGAACAAAGCCAGCTAGGTGAAAATGGGAAAGAGAGCCTTAAACAGTTCAGTCAACCTACTGCCTGCCTTGCAGAAGGCAAGACCTTAGGAAGACATTCGCTGGCCTCAGCCACCAATAGTTAATTTCTTAATCAAGACGGGGAAGAAAGGGAGGGAGGAAAACAGTTCTTGGGCGTAAAGATTTGATAGGAAGGTGCTGCCACCTACAGGGGTGATGGTCACCAAGACGGTTATCATTCCCTCTATGTACAAAGTTCGGAGGCAAGTGTATATCATTCTATAGCAGGGGTAGGCATCCTAAGGCCCGTGGGCCGGATGCGGTCCAATTGTCTTCTCAATCTGGCCCACAGATGGTTTGGGAATCAGCGTGTTTTTACATGAGTAGAATGTGCCCTTTTATTTAAAATGCATCTCTGGGTTATTTGTGGGGCCTACCTGGTGTTTTTACATGAGCAGAATGTATGCTTTTATTTAAAATGCACCTCTGGGTTATTTGTGGGGCATAGCAATTTGTTCATTCCCCCCCCCACTCTCTCTCTCTCTCTATATATATATATAGTCCGGCCCCACACAAGGTCTGAGGGACAGTGGACCAGCCCCCTGCTGAAAAAGTTTTCTGACTCCTGAGCTAGACCTTTTGGAGAAAGTTTCAGTCATTGCTACTATGAGCAGAATAAAGAGCATGAAATTCACACTCAACTCTGAGTATATTTCACTGGTGACGAAGGTGGGATTCCGCTGAGCTGACTGCCACGCACAGGTAGTCCTTTCCAGAAGTCCGTTTGACTTCTGAAATGTTCGAAAACCAAGGAGCAGCTTCTGATTGGTACAGCTGCCCCGAAAACAATAGCCGACAGCCTCATCGGACGTTTGGCTTCTGAAAAACCTTTGAGAACCGGAACACTTACTTCTGGGTTTTTGAAATTTGGGAACCAAGGCGTTTGAGAACCAAGGTACCACTGTAATGGATTCAGATGTCACACTGGTATCAATAACCTGTTTATCTAACAAGGGTATATATACAGGGCCTCTCCAAGTTTAAAAGACGAAAAGGACAGGGGAATCTGGACAATAATCAAGGTGTGCAGTTAACTCACAGTGAAAGACAAGGGTGATGGCACCACTCACAAGTGGCTCATCCTCAGCCACATTGGGCGCGCGCGCACAGCAAGTGTGCTTTGCACAGAAAAAGGTTGCAGGTTCAGTTCATGGCACCCCCAAGAAAGGTTGGTGGAAAACCTCCTCTCTGGAATTGTGGACCACCACTGTAGACCAGTGGTAAGGGGTGCGGGTGGCGCTGTGGGTTAAACCACAGAGCCTTGGGCTTGCCGATCAGAAGGTCGGCGGTTCAAATCCCTGCAATGGGGTGAGCTCCCGTTACTTGGTCCCTGCTCCTGCCAACCTAGCAGTTCAAAAGGACACAGTACAAGTAGATAAATAAGTACTGCTCCGGCGGGAAGGTAAACGGCGTTTCTGTGCGCTGCTCTGGTTCGCCAGAAGCGGCTTAGTCATGCTGGCCACATGACCCGGAAGCTGTACGCTGGCTCCCTTGGCCAATAAAGCGAGATGAGCGCCGCAACCCCAGAGTCGGCCACAACTGGACCTAATGGTCAGGGGTCCCTTTACCTTTACCTTACTGTAGACCAGGGATGGGGACTCACCAGATGCTGAGGGACTCCAAATCCCATCAGCCCCAGCCAGCATGATCAATAGGGATCATGGGAGCAACGTCTCGAGGGTCACAGACTCCGCATCCCTGGTGCAAACCAAGGATGGGGGACTTATGGTCCTTCGGGTGTTGCTGGGCTCCCATTCCAATCAACCCCAGACAGCATGGCCAATGGGAAGCCAGACTGGCCAATGGAGGTTGGAAGCCATGATTTGGAGGACCACAGGTTCCTCGTCCCCAGTGCAGATAAGGCTGAGCTAGTTCTGAATCAGTTTAAAGCAAGTTTCCATTAGTTCCTGTCAGTGAAGACTGCAACTTTCTCACCCTGGTGCGCATGATGCTCCTCTTAAGGTGTACGTGATGCTTACACCTTGCCTAAGGAAAGGGATTCTTTGCACCAACCTACACCACACTGTCAACAAATGCGTATCCTGAGAAATAGCTCCCGAGTTTGTTTGTTTCTTTAAAAAAAAAACCTGATTTATAGTTCTTATCTCAAGTTTCTAAAGTTGATCTGAATCTCCAATATAGGGAATTTCAATGCAACAGTAAATCTTTTAAGCCGTGAAGGAAGCGCACCAAGAGAAGCAATGTCCCTTATCGGTGGAAGATATGATAAATCTGGAAATTATATATAATTCATCATGACACATATCAAGACATTACACCGAATGCTGACACAAGACCTATTTATGACATTGCTTTCCTATGCGCGTTCCCCATAGAATCTCTCTGCCTCGCATTTCCAATTTGCCACCTGCTTCGGAGAACGCCTCTGTACCTTTTTAGAAGTAGATGGAAAAGTGGGGGAGGGGGCCAACAAAAAAAAACAAAAAAAAACCCCAGACCCTGAAATCTCCTCATTCAGCAAACATTTCCCAAGATAGAAACACTGGCAGCCATCTACCAACAACGAATAGAAGCGAATGAACATTTAACTGCAGATCAAAAAGAAATGTAGGCACAATATGGCTTCATTTAAAACCGCATGCCGTCAGACAAGCAAGCCATCCATTATCTATGAACGCACTAATGCAAACGTGGAACTGTTCTTGGCTGTGGGATAAAAATGTGCTCTGTTTGGGGGGGCTTTAAGATTTATTCCTTTTGAACTAGCCATCGGTCCAGGGGCAATGCTAGGGCAAGGAGTTCAAGGCAGAATTTCCTGCTTTTAAATGGAATCTGGCCCAATTCTTCTATTGTTTAAACAGCCTGTTTCAACAGGTGTTGTCTGCATGGATATTTAGGGTGAACTGGCATGAGCTCTAGTACAGGAATGTCAAAATAAAGTCAAATCCACACATGCATTAAAAATATAAAACATGCAGCATGTCCATCGATGCATTCTCATAGCAGGGGCAATTGCAACTAGGGGTGGGCGAACTGCAGTTGTCTTCAGTTTTCCCAATCTGAAGTTCAGAGCTGAAAGGGACCCAAGGGTCATCTAGTCCAACCCCCTGCAGTACAGGAATCTCAGCTAAAGCGTTATTGACTGATCCACGAGAATCAGTTTGATTCTCTCTTTTTTTAAGTCCATGAAAATTCATCAGCATTTCAGTGTGACTCTCTCCTAGTACAGTGCTACCTCGGGTTAAGAACTTAATTCGTTCCAGAGGTCTGTTCTCAACCTGAAACTGTTCTTAACCTGAGACACCACTTTAACTAATGGGGCCTCCCACTGCTGCCGCGCCGCCTGAGCACGATTTCTGTTCTCATCCTGAAGCAAAGTTCTTAACCCGAGGTACTATTTCTGGGTTAGCGGAGTCTGTAACCTGAAGTGTCTGTAACCTGAAGCGTCTGTAACCAGAGGTACCACTGTATACACATTTTTGTATGCAATTTTGCCAAACACAAACATTTTTGCAAATCACATTTATTAGTTTTCACTAATATATGCCTTGTTAGGCACACTTTACCTTAGTATATAAGGGACGCAGGTGGTGTTGTGGGTTAAACCACAGAGCCTAGGACTTGCCAATCAAAAGGTTGGCGGTTCGAATCTCCACAACGGGGTGAGCTCCCGTTGCTCGCTCCCTGCTCCTGCCAACCTAGCAGTTCGAAAGCACGTCAAAGTGCAAGTAAATAAATAGGTACCGCTCCGGCGGGAAGGTAAACGGCGTTTCTGTGCGCTGCTCTGGTTCGCCAGAAGCGGCTTAGTCATGCTGGCCACATGACCCGGAAGCTGTCTGCGGACAAATGCCGGCTCCCTTGGCCAATAAAGCGATATGAGCGCTGCAACCCCAGAGTCGGTCACGACTGGACCTAATGGTCAGGGGTCCCTTTACCTTTACTTACCTTAGTATATGCACACAACTTGGCTAGGGAACTTCAGTGCAAAATTCGGAGAAGTAAGAATTTCAAAGGATGGCTGTGGGGTTTTATTGTTTGTTTTTGAAAGTGCAAATCAAGTGGATTTGCCTTTGAATGTGAACTGAATCAAGTTCCTACCCCATTCCTAAGCCTACAGCAGGTGAGCTTCTGCCTGTCTTGTATCTGTGAACAGCACAGGTCTCCTGAGAGAGCTCTGGGCTTCCACCACCTGTTGTTTTCTCCAGCTCCTGCTTTCAGCTACTGCCCTTCATTCTTTATCCCCCCAGACACATGGTCAGTTTCCCCTGCTGGCCTAGAACTTCTATCTCCTCCTTCTCCCTGCAGGTATTCAGCAGGGTTGGAGAACCAGTCGCCTTTCTGATTTTGTTGGACTCCAACTCCCATCAGCCCCTGTCAGCATGACCAAAAGCCATGAATGATGGGAGTTGAAGTCCAACAACATCTAGAGGGCCGCAGCTTCCCACCCCAGTACATAGCATTTTCCGTCCTAATAGCTGCATGACTTGTTCCTACAGCTTCATTTTTCATTAGACACTTTCTCTCCTCTTCTTTCAGGTTCTTGAATCTCACTGAATTATATCCCCTTTCTTCTATATCCTTGACATGAAACCACCTAACCCTTCGTTTCCCTATAACCAGGTGTTTCTCCCCACTCAGTTTTCCATTCCCCAATTGGTCGCATAAGGATAGCTTCTACAGTTCCATTACGTTCATCAGAGTTATAATCACAACGAAAGAAGCAACTTAGCCTTCTCTCACAAAAGAATAGAACATTATGATCCAACAGATTTGAGCCAGACCAGTTAGAATAGTCGTGAACGTTCCGTGACGTCGTAACAAGCTTAGCCAATCATTGCCAAAACTTTAATCGGCACAAAAATCCTTCAGCGGATTATGAAACACTTTGCTACCCAATCAACCTTCATTTCTCCTCCATAAATGAAAAATAACAATAGCTTTTTGCAGGCCAGTGAGATTTTAAAAGGGAGGGAGGTGATTTTTGATAGGAGAAAAATATTGACTGCAGTCCAAGCTGAATACTCAAGAGGACTTCAGAGTCAGAAAATTGTGGAGCCCAGTCACCCACAAAGGAACGTCTTTTTAAGAGATCCCGGTGTTCAGATTGTAAAAGCTGACAAGCCAAATGCCACTGTTGTGTTGAATAAAAGCAGCTATCTATTAAAATGAAGGAACATTGCCACTGAAATCTTTGTAATCTGAAATGTAATGCTTTAAAACCAAGTTAATTTCCAGCAGCTACAGCACAGGTGCTACAGAGATGACATATTCCTTATCCATAATAAAAATGATGGAGAGCCCACAATAGAGGCATTCAAAGAAACAAGCGCCAGTGATCACCTTCACCCGAAAGTTTAGGTAGACAGTCATTTCTCCTTTCCTACACGTCAGCACTATGAATGCAAAAGACTCGTAACTGAGCCAGAAGATACTTTATACCAAGAAAGGCCTTTGGTTGTATCTAACTCAGTGTTGTTAACACTGGCTGGCAGCAGCTCACATTCCCAGGCGACATTCCCAGACCTTTTGGGAGCTGCCTGGGATTGTGCCTGGAACTGCAAGCAAGGCCAGGGCTCTGCTATTGAACGACAGTCATCCCTGCCCTGTGGCCTATTCCTTTTTTGGTTACTAGCATCAATCTTGTATTGGCAAAATCCTCGATATTTGCAGGTGTTCATGTTTTTAAACATATATGCAGGTGACGCTGTGGTCTAAACCACTGAGTCTCTTGGGCTTGCTGATAGGAAGGTCGGCGGTTCGAATCCCCACAACAGAGTGAACTCCCGTTGCTCTGTTCCAGCTCCTGCCAACCTAGCAGTTTGAAAGCACGCCAGTGCAAGTAGATAAATAGGTACCACTCTGGCAGGAAGGTAAATGGCGTTTCTGTGCACTCTGGCTTCCGTCACTGTGTCCCATTGAGCCAGAAGCTGTTTAGTCCTGCTGGCCACATAACCCAGAAAGCTGTCTGTGAACAAACGCCGGCTCCCTTGGCCTGAAAGCGAGGTGAGCACCACAACCCCATAGTCGCCTTTGACTGGACTTAACCGTCCAGGGGTTCTTTACCTTTTACCTTTTATTTTCTTATACAGGCTCTATATACAGTGGTACCTCGGGTTACATATGCTTCAGGTTACATATGCTTCAGGTTACAGACTCCGCTAACCCCGAAATATTACCTCAGGTTAAGAACTTAGCTAAAGTGGTACCTCAGGTTAAGAACAGTTTCAGGTTAAGAACGGACCTCCAGAATGAATTAAGTACTTAACCTGAGGTATCACTGTACATACATAACTATTGCCCCAAATCAGATGGGGGTGGCAATCCCAGTGGTTCAGGGCAGGAGAAGGTGTGGCGTAGAGGTGGGGCAGGCCAGGTAAGGGGCAAATGGCACAGGCAGTTAGGAAATGTGCCGTGTGCCAGCCCCTCCTCCAAGCTGGCGAATTGTGATTGTCCTATCAGCCAGCTCTTGGGTCTGTGGATGCTGTTGCTGAATAAGACCTCCCTCATCCATGATCTGATTATGGATGAGGAAGCTGGGTGGGTGAGCAGGGCAGACTTGGTCTTCCCCAGCTGTGCCCACCTGGGTACAGTGGTACCTCGGGTTAAGTACTTAATTCGTTCCGGAGGTCTGTACTTAACCTGAAACTGTTCTTAACCTGAAACACCACTTTAGCTAATGGGGCCTCCTGCTGCTGCCGCACCGCTGGAGCACAATTTCTGTTCTCATCCTGAAGCAAAGTTCTTAACCTGAAACACTATTTCTGGGTTAGCAGAGTCTGTAACCTGAAGCATATGTAACCTGAAGCATATGTAACCCGAGGTACCACTGTACTCGGTGCAGCATCGGGGTCTTACATACAACCTTAGCAAATGCTCTAGAAGTATGGGAAGTGCTTTCTTAAACCCACCACAACTTCCCCCCAAAATAACCACCTGTACTGTTTTTTTGAGCTGAGGTCATTCAAATATACAAACCACACATTAACAGGTGGAATGAGATTGGTGCCCACTTCCTATTCCTTCTACTAATGCATGTATTTTTCTTTTGCCTATTGACTTGGCTGTCTCTGCCAGGAGCAGCAGAACGCTGCTAATTCACACTAATGGCTGACAAGACCACAGCAAAATCACTAGACTTTGCAAAATTAGGAAGGAAGCATGGGGAGCGGGGAGGGGGACTCAAATAAAAAACTCCAAACCGATCAAGTTGCCCTGTTGATTCATTTTCATACAAGTAGTTCAGTCTTGATTGTTTTTATTTGGAAATATTAGGGAAATGGCCTTGTATGTCGGGAGTGGGGAACCTGTTTCGGACTGAGCAACCTGGGCAACCACCTGGAGGCCGCATGCCAGTCATGGGTGGGGCCATAGACCAAAGTGGGCGGAGCAACAAATGCACCTTTCACCTTTGGGCAGTAGGCTACACATACTTAAACACCCCTCTTTATCCAAGCACGCAAGAATCATTCTCTAGCTTCAAAGGCACATGCCAGTCAGGCAAAAACACTCAAGCAGAGTGAGAAATAGGGTGTCATGGACTGGTTGGACACAGAGGAATAAGGGGAGGAACCAGCTGAGGAACCCTCAAGGGAACAAGGCTCAGAGCCTGGTGGGACTACGATGAGTGGTCAGAGGGAGAAGACTGGGAAGAGGTGGTGTTGGAAGCTGAGGAAGGTAACGGGGCTTAGTGAGCAGGGAGAGTCTGTGGCAGAGAGAAGTCCAGAATCAGAGGCAGAAGTGGAAGCAGGAAAGGAGGGAGGCCAAGAGGCAGAGATGGTGCAGAGGTGTGAGTGTCTTCCCGCTCTTGCTGCGACAAGCCCCCTTCCCCCCTGATCTCCCAGAACCAGGAGGGGCATTAAGCAGGAGAAGCAAAGACAGGCATGCAGGTGTAGTCTCTGATTGCATAGGTGTGGCGATCACACAGGGTCCCCGGACGTTTAACGGTCTATTGATCCCTGTGCCACCGCTGTGCTCACTTCCCCGCTGCCACCAACCAGTTACTCTATGGTAAAACACTGAGCCCAGTCAGTTGTTAAAAGTACAGTGGTGCCCCGCAAGACGAATGCCTCGCAAGACGGAAAACCCGCTAGACGAAAGGGTTTTCTGTTTTGGAGGTGCTTCGCAAAACGAATTTCCTATGGGCTTGCTTCGCAAGACGAAAATGTCTTGCGAGTTCCTGCGGGGTTTTTTTCCTTCCCCCCCCTTTTTCCCAAGCCGCTAAGCCGCTTATCAGCTGATCCGCTAAGCTGCTAAGCCGCTGATCGCTAAGCCGCTTATCAGCTGATCCGCTAAGCCGCTTAACAGCTGATCCGTTAAGCCACTAAGCCGCGTATCAGCTGATCCGCTAAGTCGCTTAACAGCTGATCCGCTAAGCCGCTAAGCCGCTTATCAGCTGATCCGCTAAGCCCGCTAAGCCGCTAATAGCGCTAATCCGCTAAACCGCTAATGGGCTTGCTTCGCAAGATGAAAAAACCGCAAGACGAAGAGACTCGCGGAACAGATTCTTTTCGTCTTGCGAGGCACCACTTTAAAGCAAAAAACAAGTTTATTTTACAAACATTAACAAGTTTAGCATTAAAAGTAAAGCCCACCTAGCAGTTCAAAAGCACGTCAAAGTGCAAGTAGATAAATAGGTACCGCTCTGGCGGGAAAGTAAACGGCATTTCCGTGTGCTGCTCTGGTTCGCCAGAAGCAGCTTAGTCATGCTGGCCACATGACCCGGAAGCTGTACGCCGGCTCCCTCGGCCAATAAAGCAAGATGAGCGCCGCAACCCCAGAGTTGGCCACGACCTTTACCTTATCTTAACTTTCGTCTCTTTACCAGCCTATACCTTCCTAATACCTTCTGACTTATTATCTCAACTGTTTGACTGACTCCTCTTAACAAATTCTCTCACTCTCTCCCACCAGACTAGCCCAACCCACAGACTTATCTTCTCTGTCTCTTCTAACTCCAGCCTGTCTTCTCAACAACTCTAGCTCTCTAAAAAAAAAAACCCTGAGCTTAAACCTTATACACAGTTAACTCTGCCTCCTAGGTTCCCATTGGTTAGTCATTTTACAATTAGTTAACCCTTTCCCTATGAACCCAGTATGATGTCACACACATAGGAGGGCAAACGCCACAATGGGAGACATAGCTAGCTGTGGGGAGGTAGGGAACTTTAGTTGTGACAACTGCTTCATGGGGCAAAGGCTCAGTAAGCCTGACACTCCTGTGCAGATCCTGTTTGGTTAATAAAGTTAGCTTTCTTGGTGTGGTTTACTGCTGTCTCGTTCCTGACAAAGGGCCAGTGAGGGTTGTGGCTGGGAGAAAGGTAGTGTCGCTAAGAAAGGAAGCTGTAGTGGAGGAGAGTTCCAAGTGCCAGACTAAGAGACTTTTGCAGAACTGCATTTTCCCTCCAGTACTTAGGTTCCCCACCCCTGATTTATATGTATTTTATTTTTAAAAGTTGTGAATACTTATTGAAACAACCCACAGTATTATATTCTATTGTCCACAGATTCCAGGTTCATGGGAAAAGGGGGCATTTCCCCTAGGCTCCCTTGTTAGGAAAGGCGGAATATAACCTTCATAACAATATTGAAAATAAATCAATCTTTAAAGCCCTACGTGGCCTAGGACCCATGTACCTATGGGACCGCCTCTCTTGGTATGCCCCGTGGAGGACCTTAAGGTCCACAAATGACAACACTTTGGAGGTCCCAAGCCGCAAGGTGGTCAGATTGGTCTCAACTAGGGCCAGGGCCTTTTCAGTACTGGCCCCGACTTAGTGGAACGCTCTGTCACAAGAGACTAGGGCCCTGTGGGACTTGACATCTTTCCGCAGGGCCTGCAAGACAAAGCTGTTCTGCCTGGCCTTTGGTTTGGACTCAGTCTGACCCTTCTGTTTCCCTCTCTTTATGGTTTTGACCTATGGGCTACTATCAAAATGAGGCTGCATTTTAAATTGTATTTTAACCCATATTTTAACTTGGTGTTTTTTCCCTTTTCTTTTTTTCCCTATTATGTTTTTATGGTAATTTTACTGGTATTAGCCGTCCTGAGCCCGGCTCTGGCTGGGGAGGGCGGGGTATAAATAAAAAATTATTATTATTATTATTATTATTATTATTATTATTATTTCAATAGTCCTAACAAAACTTCAAGAGCACCATGTGCATTCAAAAGAGCACAAAAAGAGCATCAGGCCGGTGTACCATCTAGTCCAGCATCCTGTTCTCACACTGGCCAAAAGCGGGATCCAAGAACAAGAGCAGCCCTCTCCCCACTTGTGATTCCCAGCAACTGATATCCAGAAGCATTGCTCCCTCCAACTGTGGAGGCAGAGCGCAGCCATCATGACTAGTAGCCATGGATAGGCCTCTCCTCCACGAATTGTCTAGTCCTCTATCAAAGCCATCCAAGTTGGTGGCCGTCACTGCCTATTGCGGGTGGTACTGTGGTCTAAACCACTAAGCCTCTTGGGCTTGCCAATCAGAAGGTCGGCGGTTCGAATCCCCATGACAGGGTGAGCTCCCGTTGCTCTGCCCCAGCTCCTGCCAACCTAGCAGTTCGAAAGCATGCCAGTGCGAGTAGATAAATAGGTAGGATGGTAAACGGCGTTTCCGTGCACTCCAGCTTCCGTCACGGTGTTCCGTTGCGCCAGAAGCGGTTTAGTCCTGCTGGCCACATGACCCAGAAAGCTGTCTGTGGACAAACGCCGGCTCCTTCGGCCTGAAAGCGAGATGAGCACTGCAACGTCATAGTCGCCTTTGACTGGACTTAACCATCCAGGGGTCCTTTACTGTTACGGAAGGGGGGGGCATGTCTTCTTCACTACAATATATTTGCTCAATTTCTCTAGGACTCCATCACCCCTCCCCTGTCCTCCATAATCTCTCAAGTAAGGTGTCAAGACCCTAATCTGGTCAAATCGCTCTGCCAAGCCCTTCCTCCGGGCAATGCCAGGTGACAGACTATGCGTACATGGACCATTGTCTTCTCAGGATGTGCTTATCTGCGCATATCTCCAGCTCTCTGCATATTCCCCCCTCCCTCCTCCATATGTTAATCCAGTGTAACCCAACCTCTTCCTAATGTATTCATGATGTAATCTGTGTAACCCAACCTCTTCCTAATGTATTCATGATGTAATCTGTGTAACCCAACCTCTTCTTAATGTATTCATGATGTAACTGGGATGTATTTTGCACTGTATTCTGGGATATGGAGGGAAATTTCAAAAGTTCCTGTCACCCCTTTCTCGCGGTTCAATCTCGCCTTGAACCTGTTGCGCAATAAACTTGGATCTTCTGTAGTTTGCTCCTGCGTCCGGCTGAGCTCACTTTCTTCCGCAGGGACCCACGGACTTAGTCCGATGAGCTGGGTGGCAGAGTAACCCCGCACCCAGATTTTAGCCGTAACATTTACCTTTTTACCTTGCGGGAGCAAGTTCCTTACTTTAACTATGTGCTGCATGAAGTTCTTTATTTCATCTGTCCTGAATCTTCCAACATTCAGCTTCATGGCACAACATTCATGATCACCTTGTCATTTTTTTCATGGCTTCGTTAGCATCCACATCTCTCTAGTGGTTCTTTCCTCTAGGTTATGATCACTGTTGTCTACTTTCTATCTCCTCTAGATTGTTTATTAGCATCCTACCAACCTTTGCTGCTGTTTACACAGCAGAAACATGGAAGCAGGCACTGTATTTCCAACATTTACAACTCTCTCTCTTCCCCCGCCCACCTTTCCTTCCTTCCTAATTTCTCCATTCCGCCCCAATTTTTCCAAAGCCAATTCACTGTCAGGTCACACACACACACACTCCTCCCTCTCAGTTTTGTGTCATAGAGTCTTTCAGTAGAAAAGAAAAGGGAGCTTGCGGAATGAGATCAGGAAGGTCACATCACAATTCACTTCTCCTGTGATCTCAGGTGGGAAGTGAAGCGTGCGATTTATGTTTCCCAGAGCTTTTAAATCTCGTTCCGGGCTTCATCTTTCTCTCACAAGCCCACCGCGAGCCCCGCAGATCGGCAGTATCGCCCCTCTCATACCGTACACCCAGAGAGGAAACTTACCGATAGCAAGTTGAGTTAGTGAAGGAATACTGAACAGTTCCCTTTCACTTTCTTCCAAAAACCTACAGCCAGTGCTCATTTTGCCATTACTAAAGTGGATTAACAGCCTTCCCATTCGATTCCTGCACCGTTCCCAGAGCAACTGTTCTCTCGCCACCTTTTCTGTCTATCGATCACATATTGTCACGCACACATTCAGGATGCCCTTAAGAGCCGGTTCACACACCAGGCCTTTCAAAGAAAAGGAAATGAGTGTTTGCCCTGCTTCCCTCCCTGCCAGCAGTCAGAGGCTCCCACACTGAGCACATGCCACTGCATAGAACTTGGAGGGGCGGCCCCTTCCTTGAAAATTTGTGGGTGCCTGGGCCCCCTACTGCCCTGCATAGACCCCCACTTCATTCATTTATTGATGTCCTCTTGCTTCACGTAAAACATCTCAAAGTGATTTAACATGGGTACACAAACACACACACACCAATTTCATTATAGAAAACATAAAATCCAATACGGAAATTTATGTTACTATATAAAATGGAATTTGTATTGATAGAACTGTAAAAATAAAATAGCAATAACAAAATAAAACAAGAAAAGGGGTTTTTTTTCAGAGCTAAAGGTTTCTTCTTCCTAAGCCAATTCCACTCTTTATTTTCAACCATTTATTTAAAGTATTTGGGCCACATCCAAACCAAACATTTAAAGCATTCTTACAATGCTTTAGGGACACGGGTGGCGCTGTGGGTAAAACCTCAGCGCCTAGGGCTTGCCAATCGCATGGTCGGCGGTTCGAATCCCCGCGGCGGGGTGAGCTCCCGTCTTTCGGTCCCAGCTCCTGCCCACCTAGCAGTTCGAAAGCACCCATAAAGTGCAAGTAGATAAATAGGGACCGCTTTATAGCGGGAAGGTAAACGGCGTTTCCGTGTGCTGCGCTGGTGCTGGATCGCCAGAGCAGCTTCGTCACGCTGGCCACGTGACCCAGAAGTGTCTCCAGACAGCGCTGGCCCCCGGCCTCTTAAGTGAGATGGGCGCACAACCCTAGAGTCGGACACGACTGGCCCGTACGGACAGGGGTACCTTTACCTTTACCTTTACCTTTACAATGCTTTAACGATCATGGCTTCCCCCAAAGAATCCTGGGAACTGTAGTCAAAGGGTTTTGGAATTGCAGCTCAGTGAGAGGTCTCCTTACAGCTCTCGGCTCACTTAACAAACTACCATTCCCAGGATTCTTTGGGGGAAGCCATGACTATTAAAAGGGTATAATACCGCTTAAAATGCATGGTGCAGATGTAATCCAAAAAGCTCTCAAAGTGGGTTATAATAACAGTCCCTGTCCTCAGGTTTGCCATCTAAAAAACACAACACAACAGGAAAATGAATTAGGAGGGAGAAGGGAGGGGGAAAGCACACTCAGGAACTAGCAGACTACTATGTGCTGTGGAAGAAAGGGTTCCAACTGCCGATTCACCTAGTCTTGTACCTCAAAGTGCAAATTCACATCCAGATGTGCATCTGGCCCATTTGGTGTATGTTGGTCCTCAATCCAGCAAGCAAGCAGCCAGGGATAGCTCAGTTGGTACAGTAAAGGTAAAGATAAAGGGACCCCTGGCCATTAGGTCCAGTCGTGGCCGACTCTGGGGTTGCGGCACTCATCTCGCTTTATTGGCCGAGGGAGCTGGCGTACAGCTTCTGGGTCATGTGGCCAGCATGACTAAGCCACTTCTGGCGAACCAGAGCAGCGCACGGAAATGCTGTTTACCTTCCCGCCAGAGTGGTACCTATTTATCTACTTGCACTTTGATGTGCTTTCGAACTGCTAGGTTGGCAGGAGCAGGGACCGGGCAACGGGAGCTCACCCCGTCCCGGGGATTCGAACCGCCGACCTTTTGATCAGCAAGCCCTAGGCTCTGTGGTTTAACCCACAGCGCCACCCGCATCCCTAGTGTGAGTCTCTTAATCTTAGGGTTGTGGGTTTGAGGCCCACATTGGGTGAACGATTCCTGCATCGCAGGGAGTTGGACTAAATGACCCTTGTGGTCCATTCCAACTCTACAATCCTATGAGCGATAAAAGTGCTCCTTTATGCTTATTGCCTTTGCTGGACCAGAGCAAAAGCTTTTTATCATTTTAATTCAAAGTGCACATGATTCCACCGACCCATTTGTTCCCTTGAACGCAACACACACACACGCACACACACACACACCTTCAACAGCCACAGTAGAGAGGAAACATGTTCCCCTGGCCTTTAAGTTGGTGCCCCTCAAGAACGAAACTGAACAATTCAGGGGAGCAACCACAACTTCCCTGAAAGAGCAACTCAGCATCTCTTTGAGTGTCGTGTGATTCTCTAGAAGGCTTCTTAGGGAGATGCCTTTGATAAAAATCTTGCACAGCTTGGTGCGCATAAGCACACACAAGATAGGATTGTTGCAATGTTGAATTTGCTTTGAGTGTTACGGTATTGATTTTCCTTTGGGGGGAGCCGTGCTGCGGATGAAAGGGTTATTTAGCTCTGCCAGCTTCCCTTCCTCTGCCCCCAGCGCAACCTAAAGGCAAGTAGGGTGTATATAACAAGCAATCTCTTAGCTTTAACTAAGAAATTGGGTCAGACGTTTTTGTTCAGGGATTTTATTTTATTTTTCGTTGTTTTGTGCTTTCCCCCCTTTTAGTAGACTGCTGAGGGAACAAACAGAGACTGGTAGGTAACACAAGATCTCTCTGTGAGTTACGGGTCAACATATTGATCCATCTCCGAAACAGAACATTCATTCACTGAAATAACAATGCTGAAGCCACGCTTGGAAATTACAGATATCGTTTTTCTCTCATATTCTGCAGGAAATTATCTTGATCTTATACCTCTGAATGTTCCCATAGAGGTATGTAGCTCAAAACGCCACTCCGACATATAGATTTGTTTTTGTTGAAATTATTTAAAAGCATGCCTTTTGCAGATGGATGGATAGGATGGAGTTATTTGATTCCAACACTATTCTGCATCTGTTTCATCCAGCCCTGCAGAGAAGACCACAAATGTTTCTAGTCCACAAAAGGTTATCTACTTTATGAGACACCTCATAATTTATCTAGGTGCCACACAGGATATGAAGAATGAAACATAACAAGGAAACCATACTACAAGTAAACCACATTAGATGTGAAACAATCGGCACAGAAACCCAAATATTGGAACCAGCACAATAAAAACACCTTATTCGGTACTAATAAGGGACTCGGTGGCGCTGTGGGTTAAACCACAGAGCCTAGGACTTGCTGATCAGAAGGTTGGCAGTTCAAATCCCCGCGACGGGGTGAGCTCCCGTTGCTCGGTCCCTGCTGCTGCCAACCTAGCAGTTCGAAAGCACGTCAAAGTGCAAGTAGATAAATAGGTACCGCTCCGGTGGGAAGGTAAACGGCGTTTCCGTGCACTGCTCTGGTTCACCAGAAGCGGATTAGTCATGCTGGCCACATGACCCGGAAGCTGTATGCCGGCTCCCTCAGCCAATAAAGCGAGATGAGCGCCACAACCGCAGAGTCGGTCACGACTGGACCTAATGGTCAGGGGTCCCTTTACCTTTACCTATTCAGGACTAAAATGGCTATACAGCACAAACTAAAACCAGCTGCCATTCCATGGGGATTTAAACCCAGATCTTAAAAGGGCTGGGACAACATTGTGAGTGCAATATGGACTTCACCGGGGTGAATTCAGTTGGGTATTAGCAATCTTGCAAGTTAGAACTGAATCCTGGAATACTGCCCCAAATTTCATCATGGGAACTGTGGTGGTGTGAGGTATGAAAAATTGGGGGGGGGGGGGGAGGCTACAGTGCAAAATTCCAGCAATTTTCCAGGTTAACAGGGTCACAAATGGATTTTTATTTTTCTTGACGCAATTAATACAGAAATGAGTGCTGAACTTCCACTAGATCATTTGTGTGAATGATAACATAAAATGTGGAAATTACTGGGTAAGGAAACATTGGGGAAATGGAATGAAGTGCTGTCTGAATGCTGTCTAGCATATATTGCAACTCACATTCCCAAACCACACACACGTTTTTGGTTGTGCTTGGATAAAGAGAAAGCCATATTCTGGAGGAAATTATTCTGATCTTACAACACTGAACTGTCCCATTGAGTTGACATCCCCAGAATCTTTCTGCATAGGGATCTTTTTAAAAAGAAGTAAGTTAAATATTGCCTGCTAGGGATTTTCTGGTCACAGCCTTATAGCACAAGCCAGAGGTTTCTGTTCTGCTGATTCAGTGATAGCTTTCTTTTCTTTAGAGAGAAATTACTTTTGTGTGAGAAGCAATACCCAACTTGTTTCAAACCTCAGCCTCTGGCAGATCTGTCATTTTAGGAGACAGACCCTGTTCCTTTGACAGATTGGCCTGAGGCTGAAAGTTAATCTAATGTGTCAGGAAAGTACACAGCAGTTAAGAGAGGAGGGGAGCTGGGGGGGAGGAAACTATATACTGCTAAATTCCTCTTGGTCATTTGCATTATGACGCCAGCTCTGGGGAGATTGAGAGAAAGCCGTTGTACATATGAAGGAACACTCTTTCAATATGCTTCTCTCCATACACATCTGTGTGTTCTGTAGCTGCCTCCAGAGTGTCAGTAGTTTGCAGTCAAGAGCATATCAGAAATTGAAGATTTGCATAGCTAAAGTGGATTAAAGCACTCTGTCACCCTAGCATAACAAATCTAATTTTAGAAAAACCCATACTTTTTGCAGTTAGGAAAGTGAGGGGGAAATGGGTGACAAATGTGGGGTGAACAGATGATTAATATGAGGGAGATATAACCACTGCAGTAGCAAATCAGGATGAATCCTCAGTGTCGCATAACCTCCCCACAAACAAATCAGAACAAACCCTCAATAAAGACCAGATATAGTTCAACCACTGCATAAGCTTTTTGCAAGTAAATAATGATGAATGCTCAATGAACAGACTGTCGAAAAAGCCCTTGCATAACTAAAATATACTTCCTGATGTTGCTGAAGCCACAAGTCCTCCTCTGCACTGAATAGCAGTCGATCTAGATAGCCTGTGACAACTGCAACCTTTGTAGCAGGCTGGGAAGTTTTATCCTGAATCAAACACATAATCTGCCTGATTCAGTACAGTGGTACTTCGGGTGAAGAACTTAATTTGTTCTGGAGGTCCGTTCTTAACCTGAAACTGTTCTTAACCTGAGGTACCACTTTAGCTAATGGGGTCTCCCGCTGCTGCCACACCGCCAGAGCATGATTTCTGTTCTCATCCTGAAGCAAAGTTCTTAACCCGAGGTACTATTTCAGGGTTAGCAGAGTCTGTAACCTGAAGTGTCTGTAACCTGAGGTACCACTGTACTGTCAACTCCACCTGGCCATAGCTCTGCTATGTTCTGTTCTGTTCTGGTTGGGCCTGGGACTTAACAGGTGAAGCAAAAACATGATGAGGGAAGAAGCCTAGCCTCCCTCCTTGTTAACTTCACTGCTGGCACCAAGCGGATATTTATTTTTCTCTTCACTAAACATGCCTTGAACACCCCAAACGTTAACTGTCAGAATTTACCCTCCAATACCGAGAAAATGTAAACCAACTTGCAGGTGGGAATTGACATGAAGCATTGGGTTTAGGATAAACTCAACCCTTTGGGATGATGTCCTGATCCCCAGCACCCTTAGACTGAACAGAACCATAGATGATTGCAAGCATGCAGACACAATGCAGATGTGAGTAGTCATAGTATAAATCAGTTGCCCAAACAGGCACATAAAGAGGGGCAAAATGTCTAGGTGCTTGCATGCCAACATAGGACACCTTAAAGTCACAGTTACATGAGTTTGGTATGTGGGGTATTGAAAGGGAAGATAGATAAGAGTTGGAATATTAGAAACCTGGTGAAGCACAGATAATCAATGGGATAAAGTTATCCCTAGATCTAAGATCTACACAAAAGCACAGCATAGGTGACATTGACAGTAATGTTGCTTTAACTGTCAAATAGGGCACTGAGTGCAATAAATTAAAAATGTTAGAAGGAATAAATTTAGAAGCAGTGGCAGTGGTATTATACCAAAAGTGTAATATAATACTAGCAACATGCCAGTCACATTCAATCCTATCTCAGCTTATTAAGCTATGATCTGCACAAACATTTTACTCCCTTATACAGCCCCTTCCCTCTTCTCTTAACAGCAGAAGGCAGTCAAACTAGGAAAACTATGGTCAACCCCCTCAGAACAAGCCAGGATTGTTTAGTATCATGGTTTGGAAGTAGCCATAGTTTCCCAGTTCAGATGAAACTGGAAACTATGGTTAATTAGAGACTTTCTGTTCTGAATCCTCAGCCTACCTGGCTGCAGTTCCAAAATTCAACAGTCAGGAAACCCAGTCCAGGGGGTCAATCCATGTAAGCCGTCCAATGGTCAGGAAATGCACGTCAATCAAAGTAAGCCAAGTCCAAAGT
Organism: Podarcis pityusensis; assembly: GCF_964106645.2. Taxonomy (NCBI): domain Eukaryota; kingdom Metazoa; phylum Chordata; class Lepidosauria; order Squamata; family Lacertidae; genus Podarcis; species Podarcis pityusensis. The sequence goes on along the minus strand of NC_138039.1, from coordinate 41,075,277 downwards.
TCAGCAGTCAGTCCCTGAAGCACCCAAGCCAGGGTTCAGCAAACTTTTTCAGCAGGTGGCCAGTCCACTGTCCCTCAGACTTTGTGGGGAGCGGACTATATTTTTTTGCGGGGGGGGGGGGGATGAACGAATTCCTATGCCCCACAAATAACCCAGAGATGCATTTTACATAAAAGGACACATTCTACTCATATAAAAACACGCTGATTCCTAGACTGTCCATTGGCCAGCCCCTGGGCCATAATTTGCCTACCCATGATCCAAGCCAAGGGAGAAGTGAAGGGGTTTTGTGTGCTGACAAGCAGTGTTCAAAACTCCCATTGTTCTAGGCACATTTTGCGACTTTCATTAGATGTTTCTGAGCTCTGGGCGCAGTACTGCGCCTCAGATTTCAGATTAAAACTGCAGAGTGGAAGGAAAGGAGGACCTTTTTCTGCCTCCCCACTTTCAGCTACTCTCTGAAGACTGGATAAGAGACCCTCTTAAGAATATTAGGGGGGTGGGATGGGGAAGGAATAGACCATGTGAAAAATGAACATACAGTGGTACCTTGGGCTACAGACACTTCAAGTTACAGACTCCACTAACCCAGAAATAGTGCCTCGGGTTAAGAACTTTGCTTCAGGATGAGAACAGAAATCGCGTGGCAGCAGCGGGAGGCCCCATTAGCTAAAGTGGTGCTTCAGGTTAAGAACAGTTTCAGGTTAAGAACAGACCTCCAGAACGAATTAAGTTCTTAACCCGAGGTACCACTGTAATATTTTAGCCGCAGTTCATTCATTTTCAGCTTTGTATTCTTGTTATAAGAAAAGTGCACCTAGACATTCTGTTGTTGCTCCCATAACCTAGGTTTAAAGTGCCATTTAGCTCCTAGCTTTCATACCTCAGTTTCTAACACTGCTGGCAAGAGGCATGTGCCAATCTCGGCTTAATGAGTCAAAGATACGATCATATGAATGTGACCAATTTTAAAAAGGGATCACAGATTTCACCGCTCTGCCAGCCTAATGTCAAGGTGAATTTATAGACGGTATTATTAAAGTTAGAATTTATTCAACACATAAAAGAACAAGCCCGCCTGAGGACAACTTGGAGAAGGAGGACTTCCATCTGTGGAAGCCATGCCAAGAGTGATATTGGTTTTGGGGGCAGGAGAGAAGGAATCTGTTTACCTAAATCAATGTTGGACTTACATTTAGTGAACAAAAATTATGTTGTGTTAACTTTACATGCTGAATAAATCAAAAGTTTCTTTCCAATAGCCAAGAGCTATGGAAAGAAAATATGTAATTACAAAAGAAAAATCAATGAAGCACAATTAGTCAGTACACTTAAGTGTTATAGTCAAACAAATCCAACGTTTTACTTGGAAATTATTTTTAATGGAATAGCAAGACATGAAAACCAAAAGCGTACTCTTTTCTTCCATTATTTAAATTTTTAAGGATAGGATGAAAACCTTGAAGACTGTTACACTGATTTTCGCATCCGTGGAGAACTGTGCACATAAATACATGTGTTTCCTAGGGCTAATCACCTGGGTGAGAAACTCATTGATAAATGATCTGAAGTCTATGGTGACCAAAGTTTGGGAACCATGTTTGGAGACTGGACCTACACAAGCCAAAGAGCTGCCATGCTGCAGGGGTTACCCTCAGGGACTAGTTACAGGTAGGTAGCCATGTTGGTCTGCTGTAGTAGAAACAAAATAAAAAAAAAATTCCTTCCAGTAGCACCTTAGCTGAGGCTCCAACACTTTGGCCACCTCATGAGAAGAGAAGCCTCCCTGGAAAAGACCCTGATGTTGGGAAAGATGGAGGGCACAAGGAGAAGGGGACGACAGAGGACGAGATGGTTTGACAGTGTTCTCCAAGCTACCAGCATGAGTTTCACCAAACTGTGGGAGGCAGTGGAAGACAGAAGTGCCTGGCGTGCTCTGGTCCAGGGGGTCACGAAGAGTCGGACACGACTAAACGACTAAACAACAACAAAGCACCTTAGAGACCAACTAAGTTTGTTATTGGTATGAGCTTTCGTGTGCATGCACACTTCTTCAGATACCCCTCAGGGACTAGTTACAGAATATATAACCCTTCTGCAAAATACTCACCAAACAAGGGCAGGGCTGCAGGTACAGCAGAGTCCAAACAAGCCAAGGCCAAGCACAGAGAATCAGTGTAGATCCAAACATGTTAGGCCACAGACCACAGTCAATATCACAGTGAGTGCAGTACAAAATACTAAGGCAATCTGTATTAATGACCTTTATTGAAAGGCTCAATAGGGATGCCTTATATACTCTGGCCTCCTAAACAAGATCCTAACCACTGCTGGCTATGAGAGAGTATCTGGGATTCCTTACTCACAAGTAGACCCGATATTCTGGATCTGTTGACACCTACCGTGCCATCACTCTTTTGGCACCAGAACTCTTGAGAACTGTGGGGTGGGCATTTCCTTCTCTGACTGTTCCAGGGGTTCTTCATAAGATATCAACCAGAAGACCCCCTTAATGAATGAGATCCACAGCATTGGATTTGGGGGCCCTGCCTGCTCCTCAAGGTTCGTGAACTGTGGCATGTCTTTGGAAGATTCCATGGCTGGCACCAGGTCATGGCTACGCTTGCCAAAAGCTCCAGATATATCTCTCCAAAGTTGGCAAGAGGGCAAACAAAATGATAGAGAAAAATTGTGGGATAAGACAGGGGATAATCCAAACTTCACACATGTGCAAATGGGGGCTGGACTGGCTATGGCTGACCAGAAAAGCAAATCTTGTTAGGATGGCAGCACTGAAAATGTCAAACTTAACAGTTAGGATGAGGCTGAGGCTGCATTTAAGGTACATTAAGGTACAATACATTTAAGGTACACTACCCCCCCCCAAATGTAGGGATTGTATTTTACCTCCTTAAAGGTAAAGGTAAAGGTAAAGGTAAAGGTAAAGGTAAAGGTAAAGGGGACCCCTGACCATTAGGTCCAGTCATGGCTGATTCTGGGGTTACAGCGCTCATCTCGCTTTATTGGCCGAGGGAGCCGGCATACAGCTTCCGGGTCATGTGGCCAGCATGACTAAGCCGCTTCTGGCGAACCAGAGCAGCGCACGGAAACGCTGTTTACCTTCCTGCCAGAGCGGTACCTATTTATCTACTTGCACTTTGACGTGCTTTCGAACTGCTAGGTGGGCAGGAGCAGGGACCGAGCAACGGGAGCTCACCCTGTCACGGGGATTCAAACCGCCGACCTTCTGATCGGCAAGTCCTAGGCTCTGTGGTTTAACCCACAGCGCCACCCGCGTCCCAGTTTACCTCCTTACGGAACTGCAATTCCCAGCACCAGGGGTTTGATGAGGCCCTAAGCTACTGAAGGTAATAGGGCCCTTTATATGTCCAGCTGTCCTTTGTCAACTACAAATTGTCACTGTTTTTTGTGTTGAATATATGCTATATGGTAATTTATGAACCTAATAGGTATGTATGAGTTTGACCAAGCTGTTGAAGACAGGAGTGCTTGGCGTGCTCTGGTCCATGGGGTCACGAAGAGTCGGACATGACTAAATGACTAAACAACAACAACAGGTATGTAGCTTTTATTTTATTTGTTTTTTATCTTATATTTTGGAAATGTACATCCAGGTTTTTTTTCCTTTAATTTTTTTTGGGGTCCCCAGGAGAGTGGGGCCCTAAGCTATAGCTTGTTTAGCTCATAGGCAAATCCAGCACTGCCTAGCACCATTCTCGAACTACAGGTCCCAGGCTTCGGGGTGGGGGCTTTAAATGTACAGTGGTACCTCAGGTTACATACGCTTCAGGTTACAGACTCCGCTAACCCAGAAATAGTGCTTCAGCTTAAGAACTTTGCTTCAGGATGAGAACAGAAATCGTGCTCCGGTGGCGTGGCAGCAGCAGGAGGCCCCATTAGCTAAAGTGGTGCTTCAGGTTAAGAACAGTTTCAGGTTAAGAACGGACCTCCGGAACAAATTAAGTACTTAACCCGAGGTACCACTGTATTCTGCATACCTTACCTGAAGTAGAACTTTCTTATGAATCGATGGCATAGCGACACTTGGAAAACTGTACACGTCTTGGGTGCCACATCTCAAAAACATCACCGTGCTAGAAAAAGTGAAGAAAAAGAGCAGCTAAAAAGATTGGGGGTGGGAAGAGAGTGAGCTGGAGATAAAGCAAACTTTCCGCGATGTGAATTACAGCAAGCAGAACTGAGACGAGCGAAGCCCCCCCTCAAGCAGACCCCCATCTCGAGGCAATACCTACCTAACTTCCCACAGACAGGCAGAGGCAGAGGCTCCCTCCTGAGATAATGACAGGCATTTTTCCCTAGAAAAATAATAGCAATTTCTGCTTCTTATGTCTGACCAAGGTCTCCAAATGTATTCCTTTGAATTCCAGTTCCTGGGGGGGAGCAGCAGGAGGAGGCTATCAGCCTCGTGCCCCCTGCCCGGGGCTCACAGCAGCGTCTCTGCTTTTCGTCTCCACTGTCGGAGGCAGCAATGGTCCTGAATACCAGTTACTGGAAACCATCAGATCCTCCTTGCTGGTTTCCCACAGTTAATTTGTTTGGCCACTGTGAGAGCAGGATGCTGGACTAGATGGTTCATTGACCTCATTGAGCAGTCTCCTCTTCCGTCTTATCTGATTGGCGACTGACACACTGTGTACACCATACATTTAAAGCACATGACTTCCCCCCAAAGAGTCCTGGGAACTGTAGTTTCTTTGGGGGGGGGGGTATTTCTGAGCAGACATAGTGTGTCTTCTCCTTTTTTATTATTGACTTAAGAAGAAAAAGAAGAAGAGTTTGGATTTGATATCCCGCTTTATCACTACCCAAAGGAGTCTCAAAGCGGCTAACATTCTCCTTTCCCTTCCTCCCCCACAACAAACACTCTGTGAGGTGAGTGGGGCTGGGAGACTTCAAAGAAGTGTGACTGGCCCAAGGTCACCCAGCAGCTGCAGGTGGAGGAGCGGGGCAGCGAACCTGGTTCACCAGATTACAAATCTACCACTCTTAACCACTACACCACACTGCATAAGAAAATTATACAGATAACAAAACGAAGAAGCCTAAATTAACATTGCCTTCTACTGATAAGAAATAATAATACAGTGGGGCCACGACTGGACCTAATGGTCAGGGGTCCCTTTACCTTTACCTTACCTCGGGTTAAGTACTTAATTCGTTCCAGAGGTCCATTCTTAACCTGAAACTGTTCTTAAGCTGAAGCACTATTTCTGGGTTAGCGGAGTCTGTAACCTGAAGCGTATGTAACCCGAGGTACCACTGTAACTATTACAATAATGAAAATACTAAAAATACATTTACTTCCCCTTTTGAACTTCGATTCTGGTTACAATATATTGCTATTCTATAAGAATCTATTATATCCTATTATATGCAGCAAAGGATATAATAGGAACTGTAGTTTCTTAAGGGTGCTGGGAACTGTAGCACAGTGAGAGGCAAACTCTAGTTCCCAGGTTTCTTTCTAGGAAGGCATGTGCTTTAAATGCATGGTGTGTATTTAAAGAATCATAGAGTAGGAAGGGACCCCAAAGGTCCAAGTCCCTTCAATGCAGGAATCTTAGCTAAAGCATCCATGACAGATGTCCATCCAACCTGTACTTTAGAACCTCCAAGGCACCCCGAAAGTTGTTGAGCTTTTTCTAGGAATACCCGATTGACTTGCCAGGACAAAGCACCACCTAACGTCTTTTGGATGTCAATTCCACCTCAAATCAAATCAAATACCTTTATTGGCGTCACAGTATAAAACATTTCAGGTCACTGGGATAATGAAAAGGACAAGGGTGAAGCTGTCAAGGGTCATAAAGTCACACTGTGATCATGTGCATTTGGATATTCTGCTTCGCCCTGTCTGTTCCCCAAAAGGATGGCTCGTTGGGAACCCTTTTGGGTAAAAAGGAAGCTACTAAAGCAGTGATATCTTTGTCCCGATCTGCCAGGAGAAACGTCAATTCCACCTTTGAAATCCCAGTAACGTCCAAGAAAATGGCAGCCCTAGCTACAACCTCCCGAGAGAGACTCTTCCACTGAAACAGGATGTTGGACTAGGTGAGCCTTTGGTAAGATCCAGCAGGATTCCTCTGGTGTTCTTAGAAGTAAAATATGGAAAACAAATCAGCAACACACCTTTCTGTCCTGCATTATCAGAGTTCCGTACCAATTGTGTTTTTAAAAATATCCTGGCTCGTTCCACAGCTGTAGGCGGGTCACTTGTAAATGGCATTGTAACAGGTTGCTTTTTATAATAAAATACATAGGCTTTGTCTTTGTCTCCCTTGTTTGGGGTTTCAGAGACTTCAGATTCAAGCACTGACATCATAATGGCCTGTTCTACCCCCCAAATTGGCCACTCAGAGCTGATTGACTGGCTGGAGAGGAGTCAATCTAGTCCTATTGATCCTCGGCAGATGCCTACCGACGTAATTGCATCATTATTACTTTATGTGCTTTAAAAGTTGCTACTAAATGCTTCGGCAAGCACAAGAAAAGAGGAGAATTTAATTAGAACAGGAGCCACCAATCTGCGAGCCGGCAGGCCCTTAAAGAAAACCCTCATCAGGCAAGCGGGACAGGCTGGGAGGAGAAATTGCAGAGGATTGATTTATTTCTATAGGCATTTGCCTCCCTTCAATCGAAGGACACCACCGCTAATGTTGTTGGAAGAAAGATGGGATGATTTACATCTGGATAGAACTAAAAGGAGCTCTTTTTCTGAGGTTTCTGGTTTCAGGAGTGCTGTAGTTTTTCCAGAGACTCATAGGCTCAGGGACACGGTTGGGACTCAAATCTCCTGCCCTGACTTCAGGGATGTCAGCGCTCACCTTGGGTTCCGTTTCCTTGGGATGAAGGTCACTGGAGATGCTGGGGTCTTTACAGATATAGACATCCTGAGCATAAGATGGAGGGGCTCATAGCATCTTGCTTCCCCATTAGGTTTCTAGTAGGGTACACAAACCTAGACAGCATCTTAAAAAGCAGAGACATCACCTTGCCGACAAAGGTTCGTATAGTTAAAGCTATGGTTTTCCCAGTAGTGGTGTATGGAAGTGAGAGTTGGACCATAAAGAAGGCTGGTTGCTGAAGAATTGATGCTTTTGAATTATGGTGCTGGAGGAGACTCTTGAGAGTCCCATGGACTGCAAGAAGATCAAACCTCTCCATTCTGAAGGAAATCAGCCCTGAGTCCTCACTGGAAGGACAGATTGTGAAGCTGAGGCTCCAATACTTTGGCCACCTCATGAGAAGAGAAGACTCCCTGGAAAAGACCCTGATGTTGGGAAAGATGGAGGGCACAAGAACGGGATGACAGAGGACGAGATGGTTGGACAGTGTTCTTGAAGCTACCAGCATGAGTTTGACCAAACTGCAGGAGGCAGTGGAAGACAGGAGTGCCTGGCATGCTCTAGTCCATGGGGTCACGAAGAGTCAGACACTCTTCGTGACTAAACAACCAAAATCACAGCTTTGGTCTCAGCACCAAGAGCAAGTGAAGCTGATGTGTCTTCCCTGCTTTTAGCTCCAGATGAGACCAGACTAGCCCCCTAGCCTATTGTTCTCCTACATCTAGGATGATATGGCCACTAGAAACTTGGGGGTGGGGGAAAGGCCTACCCACTCCTTCTGGGGGCATAACTAGCTAGTTGTTTCCATGGCAACACATCTGTACTTGACCAGTTCTTTAGACATGCAAAAAGGATGCTGAACTCACTTGGCTAGGACCATTTTATCACTTTGGTAGTTCCTTCCACAGTGAAACCAACACAGTGCCATTGCAGTTTACCCAGAGGTGCTCTGTACATGTATGCAAAATTATTGGACCTGGGCTCCAACTTCTTTGGAGACCTAGAAACACCTCTGGATAGACTGACTATTTAGGGGACTTGGAAACAGTTCTCTCTCGGTGACATGCAGAATTCTAGAAGATGTTGGTCATGGAAGGCATAGAGGACACAGGAGGCAAACTTTATTGCCTCTCTCTAATAAGAGCAGAACAGGAACAGGAAATGCCTAACTCCACACAGATACACCCAAGACTCGTGCCACTTAGTGATTAAGCTATGGAATGACACTATCCACACAAGTCCCAGAATCCCTAGCAAGAAACAAATGCCTTTTCTCTCATTGCCACCAGAAATTTTGGGACTTGTTGTTGCAGATCCTGGCAGGCAAAATATGCTCCTCCAGGAATTGGGAACACCTGCCACTTCTGTTGCCCCAGTAGTTTACCTGGGGGAAGGAGAGGCAAAGGAAGGGGTGGTGCTTACTACAGGAGTTTTTCTAGTATCCAGTCGGAATGCTCACAAAGTCACAGATCCTTCAGGAACAAATAGGAGGGTGATTGCCCTAACGCAAGTGAGCTCGGTGCATTTGAAGCCAAAAGTTCCACAGTGTGTGGTGGGGAGAGCCAACAGCAGGCAACACAGAGAGGAAGGAGGAGGAGGAGGAAAGAAGCCCAAGCACATCGAAGTAACCTGAACACATCAAAACATTTTAATGTACCAGTTTGCTGCTTGTTGTTTTTTCAGAGGGGAAGCTGTGTTCAGTAGCTTAGCATGGGTTGCCAGTGCCCAGGGCCACGCAGAGGGGGCTGGTGGGAGGGAGGGAAATGGATAGACTATGCATGCACATTCAACTGCCTAATGGCATCTGCATCACCCAGAAGATGACAGCCGCAGAGATAAGAAAAGAAGAGTCCTTCCATTGTCTGGACAGGTCACTTCCTGGTTTAACACGGAGAAGCCATTTTCAACAGAGCCCAGCAATGGAAGTGTACAGCTTTACTGAAGCAGCACAGGGTGTTGAAATTTTGTGCCTGGGGCAACTGCCCCTATGGCCTACCATTTCTTTACCAGATGCATGAAGTCTTACCTTAAGCTACAGGTATGAGGTGGGGTCAGAGGGAAATGAAATGCAGAGAAATGCAGGCGGAGCGGCAGCAATTCACAAAACAGATGTCAATAACGTAATTGGTAAGCCAATTAACACATGCTGTGTGATAAAAAAATCCTTTGTCTCGGGTCAATGCACATATGATTGAATGTTTTGGTGAATTGTAATTCTCTGGTTTCATGCGGTGCCCTCCTGCTGAAGTAACTTTATTCAGGTATGGCCACTTCAAAGTCCCTTACCGCATGTCCTGGGAGGGTAATATGTCCCCACCACCACCACCTGTTTTTTAAAAAAATATTGCCACTTTTGATGCTTTTTTCTTTTTTAAATCTTCTCCCCACCCTCAAATGAAAAGCTGTATGTATGCATTACTCTGTGCTAAGAAAGGAGGAGGAGGTCAAAATATGAAGTGAAATGCCTTAGCAATAAATTACACTACTTCCTCGCACAAACGGAGATGGATTTAGGGGCAGGCAATTTGGCCAGTATTAAGGGGTGAGCGATAAAGGTTAGCCAATGAGCTCCTTTGCGCTCCCTGAAATCTCCAGGCTGTTAACATCCTTCCACTCTCGCGGACTCTTCAAAAGCAGAGGTTTATATTCCGTTCTTATCCCCCAGGTCTTAAGAAGAGCTTCAGTTCATCAGGTCACAGCCCTTATTTTTTAAAGCTGGGTCTCAGTCCTGGAAGACGTGACAGAAGAGGGAGGCTGTGCCTTTCGCCTCACCGCTGAACTGAGCTAGATTACATTCCAGCACCTTGCATCGTGGGGGGAAACGTACGCACCGCATCTCAAACAGGATGTTGCGGAAGTGCAGAAAAAGGCAATCAAAATGTTCAGAGGGATGGAGCGACTCCCCGCCCCCCGGTGAGGAAAGGTGACTACACGCAGGGCTTTTTAGCTTAGAAGAAAAGGCAAGTAAGGTGGGAATCAATGGAATGCTAGAGAAGGTTCAGGAAAGGGCAACCAAAATTATCAAGGGGGTGGAGCAACTGCCATATGAAGAAAGGTTGCAGCAAAGAGAATATGCGACTAAGAGGTGGCATGATAAAAAGTCGTAAAATTATGCATGGCAAAATTAAAAAGCAGAGACATCACCTTGCCAACAAAGGTCCGTAAAGTTAAAGCCATGGTTTTCCCAGTAGTGATGTATGGAAGTGAGAGCTGGACCATCAAGAAGGCTGATCGCCGAAGAATTGATGCTTTTGAATTATGGTGCTGGAGGAGACTCTTGAGAGTCCCATGGACTGCAAGAAGATCAAACCTCTCCATTCTGAAGAAAATCAGCCCTGAGTGCTCACTGGAAGGACAGATCGTGAAGTTGAGGCTCCAATACTTTGGCCACCTCATGAGAAGAGAAGACTCCCTGGAAAAGACCCTGATGTTGGGAAAGATGGAGGGCACAAGGAGAAAGGGACGACAGAGGACGAGATGGTTGGACAGTGTTCTCGAAGCTACAAACATGAGCCTGACCAAACTGCGGGAGGCAGTGGAAGACATGAGTGCCTGGCGTGCTCTGGTCCATGGGGTCACGAGGAGTCGGACACGACTAAACGACTAAACAACAACAAAAAGAAAGAATGTCTTCACACAGTGCATATTTAAACAATGGAACTCGCAACCCCCAACAACTAGGGACTCTTACAAGTTACTAAAAATGTTAAAAAACAGGGGTCTCTATGACATTTGGGTTGAGCAAAACCCAGGAGACACCAGCCATATATTCCAATCCAGACGCCATGGTACAGTGTCCAGACTGGATAGCATTCTGCTCACACAGGGTCTGATCCACTCAGTGGAATCAACAAACATTGGTAACATTAAAATCACAGATCACGCCCCAGTAGAAGTCACTGTTAAAATAGGAGAGGGAACACAAACCACCCCTTCATGGTCCTTCAGTCCCATCCTAACCACAAACAAACAAATTAGAGAGAGTCTCACAAAAACTCTCCAAAACTACTTCAAGGAAAATGATGTAGACAATATAACAACCCCCCTCCTATGGGACGCAATGAAAGCAGTCACCAGAGGAGCTTGCACAAAAGAGAGAGCTCTCCTTAAAAAACGAACCTCCTCAAAAATTAGCAAAATAGAACAACAATGGAAGTCGCTTCCACAGGAGGCAGTGATGGCCACCAACTTGGATGGCTTTAAAAGAAGATGAGACAAATTTGTGGAGGACAAGCCTACTAGCCACAATGGCTATTTTCCTGTCACTCTGAATGCCAGTTCCTGGGAATCGCAGGTGGGCAGAGGGCTGCTGTGCTCATGTCCAACTTACAGGGTGCCCACATGGATCTGGTTGGCCACTGTGGGAACAGGACGCTGGACTAGAAGGGCCGTTGGCCTGACCCAGCAAGTTTGTCCTACGTTCTTGTCGTGATGTTGTTGTTTAGTCATTTAGTCGTGTCCGACTCTTCATGACCCCCTGGACCAGAGCACGCCAGGCACTCCTGTCTTGTCATGATAGATAGAGTATTAAATTGTACACAGTGTTAAAACCTGGGGTTGACCGATGAAACTAAATGATGGGAGATTCAGGACAGAAGGCTGACATGATAAAAAGTCATTAAAAATTTCATCTGTCACTAAATTATGGATTTTGGTGCTACAGTATGTGGGGATAGCCACCAAGATGGGCAGTTTTAATAGGGAATTGAACAATAAGGCTACAAATCATTCGTAACCACAAGATGGTCTTTATGCCACTGCCGTAAGTAGAGGCAACATGCCTCTGAATACTCATTGCTAGGGAACAAAAATGGCAGGCTTTGCATCAGTGGTTGGCCAAGTTAGAAGGACACCACACTGTTCTGACCCAGCTCTAGCACAGCTCATTGCACTCCTTGCTGGGCCTGTGATCTAAAGGCTGAGGCATTGCAGTTAATACTGCTTGACTGCATGAAACGCCCTTTAAAAACGGGTCAAGGTGCAATAAATCAGACTGGTTTGCCCTCAGATTCTTGTTCTAGTCCATTTCACTCTCCCACTCAGAGAATGAAAGGCAAAGAAAATATTCGCCGTCGTGCTGGTGTAGGAGTGGAAACGATTCAAATCGAGTTCTTAAAAATAAGAAAACAGGTCTGAAACAGTGTGCGGGGGTGGGTAGACTTGCATGTGTGTTTTTGAAGGCTGCATTATGTATCAAGAATATATACATACCTGGATAAAGACCTAAACTGTACCAAAATGTTCAGCTGGACACTCCAATGGTGGTTCTCAAGCTTTTTTCCTATTTGTGGACGATTGGAAAACTGCAGGCGGTCCTAGTAGATTTTTCTGCCTGTTATAGCAAATGTAATGTGCTGTGCACTTGACGCTATATGGATTTTAATTGCGTTTTTATTGCTTCCCGCCCCTTTCTTATATATTGAATTTATTGTATTACAATTCCACAGAAATACTTAACAAATAAGATCAATGTGAATATTGAATGTGATGGATGTGCCATCTCCTGTCTTAAACCACAACTCCACAGACATGCTGCAGACTGCCTGAATGATGCTTGTGGGCCTCTGGTGCTCTGTGAAACACAACTGGGAACTCCTATACTAGGGAGGGGGGAAATTCCTGCTGGTACAAGCTGTTCAACAGGGGAACAGCTTGCCTTGAAAGGTGGTGGACTCACCCACACTGGAAAAATGGCAGATGAAAATGATGGACTACATGGAATTGGCGGAAATGACTGGCAGAATCCGAGACCAGGGAGAAGAGTCGGTGGAAGAAGATTGGAAGAAATTTAAAGACTATTTACAGAAATATTGCAAAATTAATGAATGTTAGAATGATGTTGGATTGAAGTTAAGTGGTTTCTAGCTGTAATGGTATAAAAGAATATGGAAAAATTGGATTTTTAATAGGTAAAAACTTAATGCTATAATATATTAAGATTAAAGATCAGGATAAAATAAGGAGGGAAAGGAATTGCTGAACTAATAAATTGAACTGGAATACAAAAAAGGGAGGCATGAGGAGGTCCGGGAAACAAGTAAATGAAAGATAAGTGACGAAAAGATGGAATTGTTTTTAATTGGGGTTTTTTTTGTATTTTTTCTTTTTTCATGTAATATTGTGAAAACATATATATATATATATGAAAGGTGGTGGACTCTACGTGGTTAAGAGATTTTTAAGTTGAGAATAGATGGTCACCTTTCAGGGATTCTGTAGCAGTGCTTTTCCTGAATCTGCAGGAGATTGGACTAGTTCACCTTTGAGGTCCCTTCCATTAAAAATCTCAAAGGCAAACATGACGTGTGTAGAGGAAAACTGAAACACGAAGCAGAGTTCCCAAAAATAGACCAGAGGCAATTGTATCTCATCCAGCAGAGCTTTACTGTTACTGAAGGCATAATGGTTGCAAATCCAATACATTCAGGATTGGCACTTTCCATCAGAAGTACAGTTGCAGCAGACTTAACTTAAACTAACTTATAATAAGACTAAACCTTAACAGTATAGCATACAGAACAGAACACCACACCAGAACAAAGAGATGGAAAGAGAAAGGTGAGAAACCCAGGATCCTCCTGTCCTGACTATTATCGTTAGCATGACCTTGACAGAAAGGATGACAGAACCAGTTTAAACCCGCTGTACTCAGCTTCCCAGAAGGAATAACCCAAACATCAGAAACATTCTGCCTGTTTCTTTCACATAGAAAGAAACCTTCCAGAACCCTATTTAACTAAGTAGAAGATGAAAGATCTCTGCACATCAGATCAATGCTTTCTGTACTAAGAAATGCAAACTGAGAAAACAAACATGCCCTGGGGCCCCTCAACCTTCTCGCACTGCCCATGTAGACCAACAAATATACAGAAAGAGAACCTACCCAAATGACCCTGACATAAAAACCTCACACATATACGAAGCTGGGAAAATGAAACAAAATACCCTCCCCCTACCCACCAGTTGAGAAGGGAGGGCAGAAATTCTAAAATGGAAATGATTAATAATAGGACCCACAAAGGGGAGGATGGAAGTCCATGAGATTCCTTGTTTTTATGATTTATGTTTGATATATCTCTGTGAAATTTAAATTTGAAAAACCAAATAAATAAATTTCCAACAACAACAAAATGACATGTGTCTTTGAACTCAGATAATGGCTCTTGCTTGTCTGGATGGAGGATAAACAGGGGTGTGTGAGCATGTGCAGAAACTTGCCTATTGCACAAAGGTAAAAATGACATTTGCTGTTCTCCCACTCTTTTCCCTGGCCCCCACCTATGCATTCAGTGATGTGGAACCTCCTGAGACTAGACAGGCACTCTCCTTGCTGAAATTCATGCACATGGCAAAGGCTTTTTTTTATTCCAGCAGGCATTTTAAGATAGAGGTTGTTTTTACGGTGACCTGTTAATGCTTTATTCTCTATGTGTAGTGCTGGGCGATATCTGATTTTCAACATCACGATATATCACCAGCTAAACATCGCAATATATTGATATTTCACGATGTCTGAAATAAGGATGGAACTATGTAGAGGCCAACAGTAGGGCTGAGCGATATATTGTGTCCTCACTAAAGGAGGGCACATGTTGCGGTGAGACCTGGAAACCGATCCCCTGTGTTGTGGGTGGGTAAGATTGGTCAGCCACAACACCCGATTGGTAGGTCCCTCGATGTTGGGTTTAATCTGACCAATGGGGCACAGTCCAAACAGATCGAGGGACCTATATATACCCATGCACGTGACCCAGAGTTTCCTATTTCGGTGAATGTATTCAGAACACCCGCCCACCTTTCCCTACTTTTAGGGCTTGTGCGCTTGACTTTGCCATGCTGTCATGTGTCATCTGTTGTTGGGACAGGGGCACTGCAGGAATTTTCCCCACTTGGCTAATTGGCTGGTGCTATTTGGGTTTTGCCTGCTACGTAGCAAATCGTCACAACTTGTAAGGTTGCGGATAGGCTCTGGTTTAGGTGGTAGGGATGGGGGAACGCTCTCGCCATCCCTATGTGAAGGGTATTCCATTAAAGGAATCCAGGGACGCAAATGGTTTGGTCAACCCCTGAGAGGGGGTTGTGCCCGTACCTGAGTCCAGGGGGACATTTGGGTGGCGGACATAGTCTGTTCCCGGCTTTTCGCCTATCCAGGTGTTCACCCTTGGCTGACCTATGCTGGAACCCTGGGTCAGCACTACCTGCAAGTGTGCAGGGAGCTAGTCAAACCAGAGCCTATGCAACCACTCACTTTCTGTAATCAATAAAGTTGTGGCCTAAATTCTGCCAAAAACCAAACTAAAATTTGAGTCAAGTGTGAATTTATTTAGGGGGGAGGTCTCTGGGTCTGAACACGCAACTGGTTTCCAACATTGTGATATATCACCAGCTAAACATCACAACATGATGGGACGTGGGTGGCGCTGTGGTCTAAACTACTGAGCCTAGGGCTTGCCGATCAGGAGGTCCGCAGTTCAAATCCCCATGACGGGGGTGAGCTCCCATTGCTCGGTCCCAGCTCCTGCCAACCTAGCACGTCAAAGTGCAAGTAGATAAATAGGTACCTCTCTGACGGGAAGGTAAACGGCGTTTCCGTGTGCTGCTCTGGTTTGCCAGAAGCGGCTTAGTCATGCTGGCCACATGACCCAGTCTGCGGACAAACACCGGCTCCCTTGGCCAGTAAAGCAAGATGAGCACTGCAACCCCAGAGTCGTCCGCGACTGGACTTGACGGTCAAGGGTCCCTTTACCTTTACCTTTACCTAAACATCACGACATGCTGATAAATTACAATGTCTGAAATAAAAATGGAGCAATATAGAGGCATTGGCTGGCTTCACAATTTTTCCTGCATCATGATTTTTGCATAGTGCACATACATGCACACACATCATGATTTGCAATATATTGCCAGGTCAAAAATTATGAAACCGCTATCACAATTTGAACTTCAAACCAGTTTTGGACAATATATTGATATATTGCTGTGGTGTTTGCCTCCTAGGTGGGTCATAAGGAAAGGGTTAAATGAGTGTCAAATGTGATTGACCAGAGAGAAACTGATAGGAGGAGTTAGAGTTAGAGTCGGAGCTGTGTGGAAGTTAGTTGATAGTTGGGAGTTGGAGAAGGAAGAGGGAGGATATAAGTCTGTGGGTTGGTCAAGTTGTGTGGTGAGAGAGTGAGAGGAACTGTTAGGTGGAGTCAGATAGGTAGTTGGGATAATCAGTTTGAAGTTGTTAGGAACATTGGGTCAGTAAAGAATCTAAGATTAAGAAACTGCCAAGAAAAATTAACTGAAACCTTAAACTTGTTCATGTTTATAAAAATAAACTTGATTATTTGTTAATGTTAACAACTGTCTGGACTACATGTGTACCCGAGGGAAATGGGTTGGTAGCAGCGAAGAAAGCAATCACAGTGGTGGCACAGGGTCAATAGACCGTCAAATGTCCGGGGACCCTGTGTGATCGCCACAATTGCCCAGCCCTATCTGTGTGTTTGATTTTTGTATACACCACTTAGAAATGCTTAAGATCAAATGGCATGTCAATACCTTTAATAATTAAACAAAATAATAATAATAAATACCTGGTTAGACCAGAGAGTATGCATAACAGGGATGGAAATTTGCATGTAACTGTACAGTGCCACATTCAGATCTCTGAAAAGTTGGTGTTTTTACTTACCTGTAAACCATGAAACAAGGGAATTGGAATGGGCTTGGCCTTCCAACTGACACTGACGAATCACGAAAAGGTTATAATAGTTTGGTTATGAGATAGGACCAGGACAGCAAAATAGCCTGAACACCACAACAAATGGGCAGATGGAACGGAAAAGGCAACAGTGGAGGCCAAGAAGGAGATGGATTGATGTCGTAAAAAGGAATTGTGAAAAGAGAAGGATGAAACTCTGTGAGGCAGCAAAATTGGCTGAGGATATAAGAATCTGGGAAGCATTCATTTAGCAGAAGTGTCACCAATGGACAGATGGATGGCAAGGAGAAGAAAAACTACTTAAACGCCACATTTCTTGAAAAGCGATGCTTTCAAGGAAGAATTGCAAACTATTTGTGCAAGAAATGGATATTGCTTGGCAAAATTCCTTCCTACTCCTTGTCAGTATCAGATCCACCTACGTTCAGCACAGGACCCCAAGGGAGGAGGGATGCTTCAGTCTGGCCACCAGATAATAACCTAACTGATAATTTCTCTCAGTTCCTTGTGCTCCCAATTTCAAATGCAGTTCTCCGCATTTTTGCAGCAATTTGCGAAATTGTTTTTACAAGATCCTCATAGAAAATGGTCAGCATGTTAATGCAATTTTCCCAATTAACACATTTTTGTATGCAGTTTTGTCTAATACCTCACATTTTCCGCATGTAATTTTAACCTAACATAATGCTTTTTTGTATGTAATTTTCACTAACATGTGGGTTTTTTAACACACACTTCCCCCTATTATGATTTTTCTGTACATTGGTTGGGTGAAGAGCTGCATCACAAAATTCAGAGATGTGTGAATTGCGAAGGGGAAGCCGAGATTCAGTTTGTGTATTGGTTTGAGAAGTGCCAGCTAAGTGTTGTTGTTGTTGTTTAGTCGTTTAGTCGTATCCGACTCTTCATGACCCCATGGACCAGAGCACGCCAGGCACTTCTGTCTTCCACTGCCTCCCACAGTTTGGTCATACTCATGCTGGTAGCTTCAAGAACACTGTCCAACCATCTCGTCCTCTGTCGTCCCCTTCTCCTTGTGCCCTCCATCTTTCCCAACATCAGGGTCTTTTCCAGGGAGTCTTCTCTTCTCATGAGGTGGCCAAAGTATTGGAGCCTCAGCTTCACGATCTGTCCTTCCAGTGAGCACTCAGGGCTGATTTCCTTCAGAATGGAGAGGTTTGATCTTCTTGCAGTCCATGGGACCCTCAAGAGTCTCCTCCACACCATAATTCAAAAGCATCAATTCTTCGGCAATCAGCCTTCTTTATGGTCCAGCTTTCACTTCCATACACCACTACTGGGAAAACCATAGCTTTTACTATACGGACCTTTGTTGGCAAGGTGATGTCTCTGCTTTTTAAGATGCTATCTAGGTTTATCATCACTTTTCTCCCAAGAAGCAGGCGTCTTTTAATTTCGTGGCTGCTGTCACCATCTGCAGTGATCATGGAGCCCAAGAAAGTAAAATCTCTCACTGCCTCCATTTCTTCCCCTTCTTTTTGCCATGAGGTGATGGGACCAGTGGCCATGATCTTCTTTTTTTTGATGTTGAGCTTCAGACCATATTTTGTGCTTTCCTCTTTCACCCTCAATAAAAGGTTCTTTAATTTCTCTTCACTTTCTGCCATCAAGGTTGTGTCATCTGCATATCTGAGGTTGTTGATATTTCTTCCGGCAATCTTAATTCCGGCTTGGGATTCATCCAGCCCAGCCTTTCGCATGATGAGTTCTGCATATAAGTTAAATAAGCAGGGAGACAATATACAGCCTTATCGTACTCCTTTCCCAATTTTGAACCAATCAGTTGTTCCATATCCAGTTCTAACTGTAGCTTCTTGTCCCACATAGAGATTTCTCAGGAGACAGATGAGCCAGCTAAGTAGCTTCTCGTTAAAATGCAAATTAAATCAATTTTCCCCCTATCCCTACTGCTGAACGGAGAAGTCAAACACTTGATCATCATCTGAAACCAACATACTGAACACCAGGAGAGAAAGAGGGGCAGGAAAGTAACCCCTAAATCACTTGTTCCCAGGTAGTGTTGCTTGATTCGATGGAGCAACTGTGAAGAAAAGTGCTATTACCCTTGTATACTACTAGACATCTGTAGAAAATAAACTGCAGTTTATCATCATGTGCTTACGGTTTTGTATTTGTGTCTTCTACAGCTCCTGGGTCCCTTTACTCTATTCTGTTGACCCCTGGAAGCCCCTGGATGTTTATTAAAATAATATGATTATAAATCTATCCACAGGGTTTAAGGTGGAAATTGAAACCTTGCAATAATTTGGCTAAAAGCTACTAGAGCATTCAGCCAGCTGTCAGGATTACAAGAGAAACCATATTAAACAAAAACAAGCTGTAGCTGTTCGACGGATTTCTAAATAGTGACAGCGCCCGCTGCTTGGGTTGGTAGCAATTTGGCGGGCCTAATTTCTTGGCCCCAAGAATTAATTGTGGGCAAGGTATAAATGGTGGCCAGCTGGCAGTCCTTGTAGCGCATCCTCCTCCAAGGCTTTGTGGGTGGAGCTATTCTAAAGGGGAGGGGTCAATGTGGTATGAATAGTTCAAGAGCGGCTTTTTTCAAATAAGCAAGATTGCAAAAGGATATAATAGGGGCATCCAAACAGCAAGGGGGTGAATTATGGAAAGGCAGAGAAACGTGTGCTAAATGTTTAGTAGGGGAGATCATATATGGGGGAATTAATGGACAATTAATTACTATAATAATAATTATTTTTTATTATTTATACCCCACCCATCTGGCTGGGTTTCCCCAGCCACTCTGGGCAGATCCCAACAGAATATTAAAAACACAATAAAACACGAAACACCAAAAACGTCCCTAAACAGGGCTGCCTTCAGATGTCTTCTAAAGTCAGATACAGTGGTACCTCTAGTTACGAACTTAATTCGTTCCGGAAGTCCGTTCTTAACCTGAAACTGTTCTTAACTAGAGATGTGCTTTTGCTAATGGGGGCCTCTTGCTGCTGCTGTGCCGCCAGCACACGATTTCCGTTCTCATCCTGGGGCAAAGTTCTCAACTCAAGGTAACTCTTCCAGGTTAGCGGAGTTTGTAACCTGAGGCGTTTGTAACTCGAGGTACCACAGTAGTTGTTTATTTCCTTGACATCTGATGGGAGGGCGTTCCACAGGGCGGGCGCCATTACCAAAAAGCCCTCTGCCTGGTTCCCTGTAACCTCACTTCTCACAGGGAGGGAACTGTCAGAAGGAGTTGGACCACAGTGTCCAGGCGGAACAATGGGGGTGGAGACACTCCTTCAGGTATACTTCTTCATACAGCATATGAACTATAGAACTCACTTCAATGGGAGGCAGTAATAGCCACCAACTTGGGTGGCTTTAAAAGAGAATTAGACAAATTCACGGAGGAGAAGGCTAGCGATGACTATTAAGCAATGATGGCTATGCTCTGCCTCTACGGTCATAGGCCATAATGCTTCTGAATACAGTGGTACCTTGGGTTACATACGCTTCAGGTTACATACGCTTCAGGTTACAGACTCCGCTAACCCAGAAATAGTGCTTCAGGTTAAGAACTTTGCTTCAGGATGAGAACAGAAATTGTGCTCCGGCAGCACAGCAGCAGCAGGAGGCCCCATTAGCTAAAGTGGTGCTTCAGGTTAAGAACAGTTTCAGGTTAAGAACGGACCTCCTGAACGAATTAAGTTCTTAACCTGAGGTACCACTGTACATGGATTGTGAGACAATATGTAGTTGAAGATGTTGACAATTGGACCCACGGAGGGGAGGGTGGGAAGTTGGGAGATTCAGAGAAAGCTCAATATATGTTTATATATCTGGTATTATTATAACTTTTTGACTATAAAATAAAATAAAAATTATTTTTAAAAAAAGGGAAAAAGAAGAAGCAGGGAATCTTTCCTAGCTGTACCTGGTGATGCTGAGGATTCAATTTGGGACCTTCTGCATGCAAAGCAGTGACTCTAAGACTGAGCTACAGCTCTTCCCAAATTGTCAAATCATCACAGTTTCTAATTGATGAAAATTCTCCTTTAATTTCTGTTGGAGTAAAGAGCACTCTCCACTCCTGTTGCTTCCAGCAACTGGTACCGCCGCCCAATTTCTGTTCTCATCCTGAAGTAAAGTTCTCAACCCAAGGTACTATTTCTGGGTTAATGGAGTTTGTAACCTGAAGCGTCTGTAACCCGAGGCACCACTGTATTGGATCTCTCCATATTTGTCCATAGTATTTGTTACATTACAGGTGTTGTTAAAACCCTGCTAATGTTTTTACCTGCTTACAGTGGTCTCCTAAATAAATTGTACATTTTCCCCATTCTTTCTTAAAGTTTTTGCCTTCTTGGTTCCTGAACTTTCCAGTCAGTTTTACCATTTCGACATACTCCAACAGTTTAATTTGCCATTCCTCTCTGGTAGGGACTTTGTCTTCTTTCCATCTTGGGGCGAATAACATCCGTGCAGCTGTTGTCACGTACATAAAAGATTCCCTGCTTCAAACCCTGAAAAGCAACTGTCAGTGATTGTAGGATGGACCAACCAGGATCACTGGTGGAAGAAGAGGGGTGCGGTCGGTGCAGTCCGCTCCGGGTGTCATCCCTGGGGGGGGTGACATTACTGTGCCGCCCCCCTGGAACACTCGCTGTGGGTGCCACCCCCTGAACGCTCACCCCGCCCCCGTGTGAGGTTAGCCCTGCCCCAGATGCACAGCACGTGCGCCATTCCGGGTGCCAGAGCAGCTAGCTCTACTTCTGACCAGAATAACTTGTTATAAGCCAGGGCAGCTTCCTAAATTCCTAAAACCACAGCAGCTACTGTTCCCTGCCTCTAAATTTGCTGTCCTCCATTTGTCAAACCCAGAGGCAAACGAGGGATGCAACTGAGCAGCATCCAAAGCAAAAAGGGTTTGGAATTAGGCCACTGTTTCAATGCTTTGGGCCAACCCAAACTACAATCTTTTCCCACCTTCTGGGAAAAGCGACTGCTGAGCAGTGATCTGGTACATCTAAGTCCAGACACCCACATAACAAACGCTTTGTCTTTCTCTGTGCTATATAGAACGAGTTCGTAGTTTGAAAGATATGAAGTGATGAGCAGTAGTTGTGTAACCCAGTCTACGAACTTTGGGTAGGCTAGGCTATCTTAAAAAACACATAAACAAATAAATAAAGAGACTCAGGGGAGTCATCCTGCATATGCACATGGGCTTTCCTTATCTGAAGGCAGCACCTGGGGTAGATGAGACAAAGCGAGGAGAGGACACAATGCAGAGAAACTGACTGGGGCTGTGCCGTACTTACACTTAAAATGTCAAATCACTACAGAAGTTTAAAATATAACCCAGGATCCGCCTACCTTTGAACAGCAGGACATGAGTCTTTCAAATCCTATTTGAAAGATAGTCACATCAAGAATTAACTGCTCAGCACACACACGGAATATCATGCAAGGCTATAAATGAACAGACCAACTTTTTATAATAAAAATGACAGATTTCTGCGTGTAAGGTGTATTTTTTGAAACCGTTTCTTGCAGCTTAAAATGTCATAACAAGGGTAAAGCTAACAAGAGGGGAGAATATGTTCTCGCTTCAGTTCAGAAGTCTACCAGCTTCCCACACCACTCTCCCTGCCCACTTCCCACTTAAAGATTATATTTTAGAACTGGCAGAAAAGGGATGTTTTTGACTGGGCAGTACTGATCCACAAGGCTAAGGAGCAAACCCTACACAAATCCAGAATGGAGTCCCTAAGATGGTTTAAGCAGTGCCTTCCAGCAACTCCTGCAGCCAAGATTTGCCAAACATATTGCTCTGCTTTCCTTTGGACCACGTCAGTGAGCCTGAGAGGGGAGTCTTCCTGTTTAGGGAAGTTTTTAATGTCTAATGTTTTATTGCATTTTTAATATTTTGTTGCAAGCTGCCAGAGTGGCTGAGGAAACCCAGCCAGATGGGCGGGGTATAAATAAATTATTATTATTATTATTATTATTATTATTATTATTATTATCTGGGCAGCCCAGGACCGGCATACATACTGCCCAGGCTTGCACCCCGGGGAGATCACTTTGGGGTTGCTAATACAGCAGTTTGATCTCACCCTCCAAAGGTGCACTCCATTGTCTCTCTGGACAGATGGATGGCAACAACTTATTGCATACCTTGGGTCCAGAGAAGGCTTGTTAAAGGAATGACTGCCCTACCACCTCCTTTAAGGCAGCAGGAAACACCCCCTGATACAATTTCTGTCTTGAAACTACCTCCTGCCAGTTCATAGCTTTGCATAATATTTAATCTGTTCAATAGCTCTTGCTCACCATTTTGTGACAATCTGCTTGGTCCTAATAAAAGTATTGCCCTACCAAAGATTTTGAACCAACATAGCTATTTTGCTTGGGGGTTGGGTTCCTTTTTCATCAAACAGATTACTGATGAACAGCCCATCCTAAATGACCAGGAGATATCTCTTTATGGGAGCTAATTCTAAGGAGATGGTGTTTTTTGCTACCAAAAACTTTCTTAAGCATTTGAAACTGCAAAGCATCAGAGCATTGGAATACCGTTTGGAACAGACTAGTGATACAGGAAAGAAACATAAAGGAAAAAGCTAAGAGTTGGATGACAACAGCCTTAGCTTCTTTTTCACGAGCATCTGAGCACATGTACAGGATAACCTGTGAACAACCCTAATCACAGCTCAACGCCTGTATACACAGGTACACAGACTCTGCACTTGTTGAATATTGCATGTGAATCACTATACGAGCATACAGCTCAACTCTTTCTGTACCCCAGCTGCAAAGATTCTGCACTCATTGAATGTCTTCTTCTTCTTTGGCGATCAATCATAGCCTAGTAAGATTGTCTTCCATGAACACGGTTTTAACAGTGAGTCCGTAAGTGACTGTGGAGGCCAGTTCTGGATCCAC
Organism: Podarcis pityusensis; assembly: GCF_964106645.2. Taxonomy (NCBI): domain Eukaryota; kingdom Metazoa; phylum Chordata; class Lepidosauria; order Squamata; family Lacertidae; genus Podarcis; species Podarcis pityusensis. The sequence continues at coordinate 41,051,748 of NC_138039.1, read as the reverse complement.
ACGTCCTTCCACAGTGGGGAAATAGGTTTCTGGGCCGGAGTTGATCATGGTGAGGGTTTGCCAAGCATGCCCTTCTCTTAGCATGTTTCTTCCTTTCGTCCTGAGTTCGAGTGTCTCCAAAGCCCATGGCACCTTTAGTAAAGGCTGTTCTCCAACTGGAGCGCTTGCAGGCCAGTGTTTCCCAGTTGTCAGTGTTTGTACTACATTTTTAAAGATTGGCCTTGAGAGAGTCTTTGAACCTCTTTTATTGACCACCAGTATTACGCTTTCCATTTAAGTTCGGAATAGAGTAGTTGCTTTGGAAGACGATAATCAGGCATCTACACAACAGGACCATTGAATGTAACATGTGAACAACCCTCTGTTGCCTGGTCGTTCTCTCTCTCTCTCTCTCTCTCTCTCTCTCTCAGGAGTGATGTGCAGTAGTGGTTCTGCTACCTTCTGGAGTGCATTTTGTCTCTACTGATGCTCTCTATACAGGGCTGGGGAACCTGTGGTCCTCCAGCTGTCAGTGCAATACAACTCTCACCATCCTTGACAATTGGCCATGCCAGCTTGGGCTCATGGGAGTTGGAGTCCGACAACGTTTGGAGGGCTAACAATCTATATTTTATTTCTGTAATAAGAGATAGTTTCTGTCTTTATTTAAAATATTTATAGACTGCTTTAAAAAAAAAAAAACCCTTAAGAAGTTTACATAACATAATGTACAAAAGGAAATACTACAAAAACGCCATAAGTCTCTCCCAAAAGAAACCAAAACCAGGATAGCTCTCCCCTCTAGACTGTAGCTCTGCATGCAGAAGATCCTGGATTCATTCCTCAGCATCTCCAGGGAGGACTGTGAATATTCCCTGTCTGTCAAACCTTGAAGATCCACTGCCAGTCAGGTTAGGCCATGGGTAGACAACCTAAGGCCCGGGGGGCGGATCTGGCCCAACTGCCTTCTAAATCCGGCCTGCGGACAGTCCAGGAATCAGCGTGTTTTTACAGGAGTAGAATGTGTCCTTTTATTTAAAATGCATCTCTGGGTTATTTGTGGGGCATAGGAATTTTTTCATTATTTTTTCCCCAAAATATAGTCCAGCCCCCCACAAGGTCTGAGGCACAGTGGACCAGCCCCCTGCTGAAAAAGTTTGTTGACCCCTGGGTTAGGCAATTCTGAGCTAAATGGATCATTGGTTTGACTTGGTAAAAGGCAGCTTCCTATGTTGCACATTTAGTTTTACAATGTAGAATATTCATTTAAACAACCTTAAAATGTCAGTGACTTCCCCTCTTCTCTTTACATGGTTCATTTTGCATATCATAAATCCCTGCATGTTTTGCATAAACTAAATCATTCAGCATTCCATTATTACACCATCGAAACTTGTTGACACTGTTGAATTTATTTTAATGCTACCAACGTTTTCAAATGTACACAATTTCCCTCCATATAATCGATAAACGTTTCCCAATCTCCTTTAAACGTATGTTCTTCTTGTTCTCTTATTCTATATGTTAGGTCCGCAAGTTGTGCATATTCCATCAGTTTAAGTTGCCATTCTCCTTTCGTTGGGACCTCGCTCGCTTCCCATGTTCCTAAATCAGGCCTGGCTCTACCATTAGGTAGAGAGCACGGCAGCCTCCCTGATACAAGTTGCCCATTTCAGCTGCCAAGCCACATGTCTCTTTTGCTACTATTTTTATCACAGAACTCATGATCTAAACACTGTGGATATGAAACCACCTGCATCAAAGAGACAGATTGACATCCAAAACCGGCCCTGTGTGTTTGAAGGCTGCTGGGAAAACCAGAGCACAAGCTTGAACCAAATCAAAGCGCAGCTGCTCTTTTTCTCTCTCTTCCCATTTAAAATCATTATATATTAGCAGCAGCAAATCTGGTTGTTGGTGAAAGCTCAAACAAATGGCACGTTGCCAGTAAAAACACACACACACACACACACAGAAAGAAAGGGGAAAACAGGTTCGGTGGAGTCTTCCATCTGTCACTAAAATTAGCCATGGCTCCAGGTTTCTGCACCGTCACGTTGGTGTCATAATTGCCTCAGATCACGGTATCGACGCCACTCGCCGTAACAGAATCACACAGCCGACCATGGCGAGCATGCAATCAAAGCAAATGCATTACAGCTCTAATTCCGGAGGGGAAAGGGGGTTAACAAAGTGAGGAAACTGATCAGAGGTGGAACAAATGAACAGTGGATTGACTCCTGTCACGTTGCATTATGCAAACTGGGCCATTTGAACAGGGCCCTCTAGATTAGGAATGGCCGGATCCTGCATGTATTGAGAATATGGGAAGAGGGGGGGTTACATTCTGCAGAACAAACCACCTCCTCTGAGGTTGGGGACCTTTTCAGCACCTTACAGCACATGTATTGTAGAACAGGGATTGCCAACCTTTTGTTTTTTGACCAGCGGGGGCATTTGAAATTTTGAGGAAGTCACAAAATGGGGGTGTGGCATACAAATGTGGCCTGTGACTGCCGTGTAGACAACCTCTGTTTTGTCTTCCCTCTTTTGCATCTGGAGAGTGAATTCTGTGGGCAGGATATATATTAATCAGCTCTCCTTTGGCTCCTGGCACTGCCAGCCACCATATTTTAAACCCCCCGAATAGTGCTGTATCATCATGTTGCATTATCTCAAGGGGCATTGGTGGGGAGGGGAGATGGTGGTTTTCAACTGCTATCACACACACACACAACCCTAAATGATGGTACCTGGGTTAAAGATGGTGAATGGCGGAATAAACAGCTGAGAAAGCGCGGTTTAATTTCATGCCCACTCCCTCAAAATTCAGCCCATATACTGAACATTCCCCACATGCTTTTGCAGCTTCTGAAAGGAAAGAGGAAAGGAGCCTCACCTCTGTTTATTTAATGCATTTATACCAGTGGCGTAGCAGAGGCGCAGGGGTCCCTAACCCCGGGAACAGGATTCTTAGGGGGAGTGAGCCAGGTGTCCCCATGCAGGGATCGCCGTCCCATCCTGCCTGCTGCCGGCCGTCTGTGGAGCCGGAACCCATCCTGGCCCTACCACTGCAACCCCCTCGCTGAATGACAGCCTGGCCAGTGTCGGGGGGGCAGATTTGCCAACCAAGGGTAGCGTTGGCCAGCCAGGCTCCTTCTTGCAGGGCTGAGCTGCTGTGAGGGCTCCATGAACCCTCCCTGCCCCCTGCATGCATGCACAGCAACACAATTCCTCCAATGGATCAACGACCAAGATCCAAATATACGATTGTCTGGTACCATTCATGATACATCAGTTAATTTTCTGGATGTTACAGTCTTTAAAGATCATTCCCAACAACTTAAGATCCGCCCATACCATAAACCGACTGATCGAAATTCATTATTACACGCTTCATCCTTCCACGCTCCACATTTATTGAATAATCTACCGTATGGACAGTACTTAAGACTAAAAAGAAATGCATCGTCCCAACATGACTACAAAATAGCGGCCTACCAACTCACACAGTCCTTATTACAACGAGGATACACATCACGGACTCTTGCTGCGGCTCAAGATAGAGCGGAAATGAAAAACAGGAAAGATCTTCTTGTTATAAAAACCTCGGATAAACCTAGAGAGGATCGTATTTGCACATCACTGCAATTTACACCACATACTTCTAGCATTAAGAAACTCATATATAAACATTGGCATTTGTTATCCAACATCCCAGGATGTCAAAAACCACCTATAATTGGCCTAAAAAAAACCAAATCACTGAGGAATTATTTGGTGAAATCGGACCAACTTACATACCCGGAAGCATCAACTAAAGGCCATTACAAATGTGGTTGGCCAGAGTTCTTGATATATCCTTTTCAGTGCATTGGCAGCAAGGGCTGACCTGGCGCGGTGGGTTCTGTTGACCTTCCGTGCTCCACTCCCGCCGGACACCGTGCACAGGGCACAGAGGGTTCACGGAGCCTGTGCGCCAGCTCAGCCCTGGTCACTGGAGCCAAGAGCTGCATCAGCTAGGCAGGCTCCTCCCTGCACAGGCAAGCAGGGGCGCAGTGAAAGGACACAATGCCCCTGATTTATATCCCACCTTTCTTCCAAGAATCTCAAGATGGCATGGACACTTCTCCACATTTTATCCTCAAGCATTTTATCCTGTGAGGCAGGTTAGGCTGAGAGAATCCAGGGGTCGGAAACCTTTGTGGCTGTGTGGGCCAACTTTGGCCCTTGGGGACAGGTAAAGGTAAAGGTCAGGTAAAGGACCCCTGGATGGTTAGGTCCAGTCAAAGGCGACTATGGGGTGTGGCACTCATCTTATTTTTAGGCCGAGGGAGCCAGCGTTTCTCCACAGACAGCTTTCCGGGTAATGTGGCCAGCATGACTAAACTGCTTCTGGCACAATGGGACACCGTGACGGAAACCAGAGCGCACAGAAATGCTGTTTACTTTCCCACCACAGCAGTACCTAGCTATCTACTTGCACTGGTGGGCTTTCGAACTGCTAGGTTGGCAGGAGCTGGGACAGAGCAAAGGGAGCTCACCCCATCACGCATATTTGAACTGCTATGGTTTAGACCACAGCACCAGCCGTACCCATATAATAAGCAGACAAGAAGGTACTTTAATAGCTGAGCAGAAGGTAAGCTTTGGTCAGACACAGTTTGTCACAGAGGGTCAAGGGAAGCTGTCCCTGTTGAAACTCCCTCTTCTATGCCTCTGTTTAAAAAAGTGCCAGTCTCATTGCTTTCCATGGCCTATGATGTTCTAACTGCTTCTTGTGACAACAAGGAACATTGAAGGTGAGGGGATCTACTGCCCTTCCGCTCCCCCTAGCGGCCGTGTCTTTGATCAACAACTTCTAATAAAAATGATCTAATCTTGTTAGTGCTGCTTCTCATGGGACGCCAGTGCACATACCCAAGAACAAAATACAGCACATGCCTTGCTTTCGTTGCGAATGCTCTGTGATAGGAATTTTGAGGTCTTAGATATATGGTAATGTTCATAAGCGTACCAACCAAGCACATACATAGATCAGCACAGGAAGGCCAACCTGGAACCATTTTGATTCCTAAATTGAGCAAATGTTTTCTCTGCAAGGTCAAAGTGGGAAACCTCCCCATTGTCTCTTTCCTCACAATTCCTGTCTCAAGGGCACATTTAAGATATGAATAGGATGTGAGCCTGTGACCTGGCCCAGGAACTAAGTATTTATCATTACAAATGACTGGCCAGGCTCCCCAGGCAATCCAATCAAGTAACCTGCCAGACAGGAGATAAACGTTCAAATTTCTGTTTTAGACCGCCTTTTCTGTGATGTAGGCATGATGTATCAAGGGGTGGTCTTAAGTTACTCCCCTTCTGTGATGTATGTATGATGTTTCTGGGGATGGTCTTGATCTACAGAGTGGCAATTTCAAAATTCTTTATAAGGCCTTGCGCGCCATTGTTCTGGGTTCCTCCTCCTCTCCTGTGGGTGAGGGGAGCACCCTGTTGCAACAGATCAATAAAGATCAAGCTTCCTAGCTGCTTTGCTTCTCAATATTCTCTGGTTGGCCTCTGTTATTTTCTCCTACCAATAGGGAACCTATGTAAGGACTTTATATGGGCTCTTGGATACCCCATAAGGGAAAAGGGCAATTTTTGTTTACAACAGCTCAATGCATGAAAATCTCTGAATTTGTCAGCATCTAGAAGAGCACCCTGGATCGTGTGAAATGGCCCATCTACACAAGTATATTATTCTCACAGTGATACCTCTGGGAAGCCAAGAAGCAGGGCCTGAGCACAAGAGCTCTCTCCTTTCTGGTGGCTTCCAGAAACTGCTATTCAGAACATTACTGCCTCCAACCATGGAGGCAGAGAGTAGCCATCATGACTAGTAGGCCTTGGTCACCTGGTCCTCCATGGATTTGCTCAGTCCTCTTTTAAATCCATCCAAGTCAGTGACCATCACTGGCTCCTATGAGAGTAAGTTCCATACTTTAACTATGCACTGCACGAAGAAACACTTTCTTTCACAACATTAACCGATGCAAGAACAATTATTGTCAGGACATGGAAATCATTAGAGTTATTAACTATGGACCAGTGGTATGATGGAATTTGGCAAGCAGCGTTATTGGAAAAACTGACACACACAAAATAAAAGTAGATACATGAGAATTTTTATGCAGTCTGGAGGGACTTTATTGGTTACGCAAATAATGAACCATATGGTAGAACCAGTGCTTTTTTTTCTTTAAAAATGTTTAGGGGTACTCTCATTTTGACTCAAGAGAATCACCATTTTATAGTTCAAATTGGGAAAAATAAATACAGTAAATGGACAAAAATACGAAGATTCACAAAATGTTTATGGGTATGCGTACCTCTGCATGCCCCAAGGAAAAAAGCACCGGGTAGAACAGTACCCATGGTTTACAGCACAGTCTGGCATGCATGAAGTAGATATTTTAATTTTTTTTCTCCCCCTTCCTATAGATTCTAATAGTTATTGATACAAAATACCTTTTACTTAGTCACCAGTCTAAGCAATGCACATCATTTCAATACATCACTTCAAATCTGCAATGACTGTAATAATTTTGGTATATACACTTTGACACAACTTTTGTTAATACGTTCAGAAACTAGGGCCCTGCGGGACTTGACATCTTTCCGCAGGGCCTGCAAGACACAGAGCTGTTCCACCAGGCCTTTGGTCAGGGCACAGCCTGAGTCCCTCCTTTGGCAATCTTCACAGAACTCTAGCCCAATGGTTGCCATCAATTTGATTTGAATTGATTTTATAATGAAATGATTTTAGAATGCTGTATTATTTTATTGTTGTTAGCCGCCCTGAGCCCGGCTTCAGCTGGGGAGGGCGGGATATAAATAAAATATTATTATTATTATTATTATTATTATTATTATTATTATGTCATTGTTGCATGCCATGTGCTCTAATATTTACAAAGATATATCTCAATGCAACCATGTTAAACAGCTTAAAGATGAAAATGAATAAAAACCTCATTATGAGAGAGACAGACAGACAGAGAACAGATATTCCATTGTTTTTAAAGTCCTGCTTTTTAAAAGAAAAGATAAAGAAAATAAGGAAAACATTCCTGTTTGGTTTGAGTTGATGACAGTTTGATTCCTCTTTCCTCTCCGACTGCTTTGCACCTGTCAGAGGAATGCAGCCGGAGGAGAACGGTTGCTTAGCTCCATGACTGGTTCCTAATAGAGTTTGGGGAGGCCAGGATAGAAAGGAAAAAGTCAGCTTTTCCTCTGCCTCCTTCCCCCCCTCTTTTTTTAAGAAGTCCTTTGTGACTTGATAAGGAGCTGGCACAAACTGATAGTCGTGATCTCATTTGCATAGAAATGGGCTCACGACTCCAGCAGATGACAATAATTTCAGAGAACAGATTCCGGCAGAAAACAGAGTCCCCCTTTCCTCACCAGCAGAGAAGGAAATAAAAGCTGTTCCACCATTTTAAGACACATGCCAAAAAAGAAAAAAAGGCAGCTGTTAAATGAACCCGAGTTTCACATACTGAGATGCGTTTTGTAAGGAGGAGAAGGAGGAGGTCTTATTTCACTTCTTGGCTGACCCTCGGTGAGACTCGTAAAATCATTTTGTAGAAAGAAAAAAGAGGATTTGCAAAGTCAGAGCAGAGATCCTCAGCATTGTACCTTCCAGAAATCTTATCACAGTGTATTTTGGAAAGGGGCACTCCCTTGGACACACTTTGCAATCATTGTTAGTTCACAACCTCCAAAGTCATTATAGTGTAATCTCAGGGCTGTTATCCCATTGAATTCCAGGAAGTTGCAGACCATCAGTCTTATCTCACGACACTCAAAGGACCAAAAATGACTATTTAAAATCAACCCAGGTGCTTTTGAACTACACCATTCATCAGCTCTAGCCAGCATGTCCAATGGTTAGGAATGATGGGAGCTATAGTCTTGCAACATTTGGAGGGCAACAGGTTCCCCCAAACCTGCTTTAATTTCATGGGCAGAAATTGCATGTCAAAAGTTTAATATCTAATTTGAGGGGGGGGGGGAGGCTTTCATGAGGACTGCCATGTACAAGGAGGGAAGTTTAACTCTTCCCTCCCCAGCAGCAATACAGAGGCAAATTGTTCCGAACACCACAATTAGTATTAGGAAATTAACACCACTGAGAGTTGTTTAGCTAATGCCAATTGCTGCGCAACAGCAATTTTCGTTGGGATTGTGGTTGGACAGGGAAGGTTTAAACTTCCCCTCCCAGGGGCTGCAGTCCCTATAAATGTTTGGGACCCACAGAGGACACTTTTTTGGGACACTGTAGGCTTGATGTACAGTGGAACCTTGGTTCTCAAACCTAATCCATTCTGGGAGTCCATTCGACTCCCGAAACTGTTCGAAAACCAAGGTGTGGCTTCCAATTGGCTGCAGGAGCTTCCTGAACTCAGTCGGAAGCTGCAGAAGCCACGTTGGATGTTCGGCTTCCGAAAAATATTCGCAAACCGGAACACTTACTTCCAGGTTTGGATGTTCGGGAACCAATTTGTTCGGGACCCAGCTGTTCAGGAACCAAGGCACTACTGTATTGGCAGGTGGCGTCCCTTGGAGCTGATAGGATGGAATGCAGGGAGGTCAACAGCAGGTGGAGCCAGAGTCAAGGGCAGGTGAAGCCAACTAATTTATAACTCTATCCCAATCCTCACTGCTGAGTTCTTCAAGGACAACACTTGAGTCAATGGAGAAGGAAAGTGGCAGGCAGCTTCCCCTCTGCGGCAGGAGGAGGAGCCAGTCATTGGAGGCACGCCATGGTAGGCTCCACTTCGGCTCCATGCTTTGGGGGCATGGTGGAGCTTGGCCCCTACCCCAAAAATATAGGAGGGACAAAGGGGCTTAGCTCCTAGGAGCTGGCACCCATGGTCAGAAGCCCAGACAGCTAGAGGCTGGCAAAGGACAGACTGGTGGAACAGTGCAACATTCACCCTAATGGGCCAGCCTCTACTTCTTCCCAACTTGCCAATCAGCATACAGTCGTATCTTGGATCCCAAATGCCCTGGAACTCAGACGTTTTGGCTTCTGAACGCCACAAACCCGGAAGTGATTGCTCTGGTTTGTGAACATTCTTTTGGAACCCAAACATCCAATGGGGCTTCCGCTGCTTCCAATTGGCTGCAGGAGCTTCCTGCAGCCAATCAGAAGCTGCAATTTGGTTTTCAAACATTTGGGAAGTCGAACGGACTTCTGGAATGCATTCCGTTCAACTTCCAAGGTACGTCTGTACTATTTATTAATGTAAAAACTTTTTTCTGCCCTTCTGGTGCTTACGTGGTCATAAAAGGGCTTAAAAAGGAGGCAGGGGGATGTGGGCTCCACGGTAGGCAAAGTCCTTCATTTTAACTGCAGGCTCTTTTAATCTCTCTCCGGTCTCATGTCGGCCTCTTGAACAGGGAAATAAATCAGAGAGATCACCATCCCAGAACCAGCCCAATAATGATGAGGAATGAGACCATTGTCTCAGGCAGTGGTCACAGGAGGCAGCAAATTTGTGACATCCCCAGGCCTACTGCTGATTTTATTATTAGCTGATTTTATTATTAGCATGTGGCTACCCACCAGTCACTCAGCGAGGCAAGGCACCCCTTCACCTCCTCCTCCCTGCCTCACTTCACTCAGAGAAAGGGTCAAGAGAGTCTTTCATAGAATCGTAGAATTGGAAGGGACCCTGAGGATCATCTAGTCCAACCCCCTGCAGTGCAGGAATATACAGCTGTCCAATACAGGGATCGAACCTGCAACCTTGGCGTTACCAGCACCACGCTCTAAGCAACTGAGCTATCCAGCTATTCAGAGTGAAGCCTTCAAACAAGGTGGTCAGGAGAGTGCCTGAGTTGCTGTGGCTTGCCACCATAGGGAGAAAGGTTGTTGCAAATTTAAAGTTCATTTCAGTTTTTAAAAAGTGTAGGGTCAGGAAGAGGATTGGAAGTGGGGAGGAAAGAGGAGAATAGGGGTGGCAGCAGGTGGCAGAACCCCCTGTACTGGAAGCGCCTGGGATAAGCCTAATTATATACAAGACCCAAAACACCTGCAAAATGACCACTGGAACAGTTGCTCAATTGCTGAGGCTCACCACTGAAACAGAGGGTACAATCCAGCTGATTTCCATACATTATGCAGCCTGAATTCATCACCAAGTATACCGGTACTCTTCAGCAGGGAACTGCATCCAGTATCACTCACCTGAACATCCTGCATGGCGGGATAATGTGTGTACTTCAGTTTCTCTTGACTTCTCATTTTTTCCACTCTTAAGTCCAGTTCTCCCCATTTCCGCATCAGTTTGAATTATTTCCCCCGGTCAGCGAATTCTCCCTAACACACACATTTTTTTTGCAAACACCTTCCCTTAATTCTAGATTCAGGTAGGTAGCCGTGTTGACCGGACACAGTTGAAATAAATAAAAAAAATTGTCCAGTAACACCTTAGAGACCTAAGTTTGTTTTAGACATAAGCTTTTGTGTGCATGCACACTTACAGCTACCGGACAATTTTTTTAATTTACTGTAATTCGACCTTCCCTTAATATTATGCAGCTGTGTATGATGTTTTCACTAATATGTGCATTTTAATATACAGTGGTATCTTGGGTTACATACGCTTCAGGTTACATATGCTTCAGGTTACACACTCCACTAACCCAGAAATAATGCTTCAGGTTAAGAACTTTGCTTCAGGATAAGAACAGAAATTGGGCTCCGGCAGCGCGGCGGCAGAGGGAGACCCCATTAGCTAAAGTGGTGCTTCAGGTTAAGAACAGTTTCAGGTTAAGAACAGATCCTTGGAACGAATTAAGTACTTAACCCGAGGTACCACTGTAATTTTTTACTCTAGCATATGCACTTTTGCGCAGATCACTCGGGAAGAGAGCTGCAAAATTAGAGGAAGCGTGAATTTTGAAGGGTGGCTCCATTTCAATTCATCTGATGTTTCGAGAAGCGTGAATTTGGTTTAAAGGCAAATCGGATTTCTCCCCCGTGCAAGGGTGCGTCGCTTATAGTCATTTTACAAAAGGCTGTCCACTTTTAGACTTCAATATGTAATGTGAAATGGTTCGAATCCAACTGTATACCCAGGCACAGCTTAAGCACATGAACATTGGCCAAATTTACATCTTAATTCCAGTCCATGTGCCCTCCTAATTGTCCATTAGTTCTCTGTTGCAGGAAAACACCATAGCAGTGACAGAGTGTTTACTTTCCACTTACAGGATCATTAGGCTGGTCTAGGTGTGCCAAATTCAGGTGGCTTAGAACCGCTGACACACACACAAACACACCCGTGACCCAAATTGAGCCTGGTGCAAGAGCACCCGGCCGACTGCCCAACAGTGCTCCGAGGCCAGGAAAACCCCAGAGCCAATGCAGGGAGAAGGAGGAGAGGAAGGAGGAGGAAGAGAGAGAAAGAGGAAGGAGAAAAAAGAGGGGAACCCTGACCTTGCCACACCGCTGCCGCCACTGAGGAAGAGAGGTAGGAGAGCACCACGAGGGCAAGGACACATGGCCGAGCCCAGGCCCGACCCGAGCCTACTCCACGGCAGCTAGCGCTCCAAGAGAGTAGGCCAGGGCGCAGAGGAAGGCCATGCGACAGAAGAGACCACAGAAGAGAAGATATTACTTCTTTTTTAAAAATTACCGTATTTTTTGCTCTATAAGACTCACTTTTCCCCTCCTAAAAAGTAAGGGGAAATGTGTGTGCGTCTTATGGAGCGAATGCAGGCTGCGCAGCTATCCCAGAAGCCAGAACAGCAAGAGGGATCGCTGCACAGTGATCCCTCTTGTTCTGGCTTCTGAGATTCAGAATATTTTTTTTCTTGTTTTCCTCCTCCAAAAACTAGGTGCGTCTTATGGTCTGGTGCGTCTTATAGAGCGAAAAATACGGTAATACCTTTTTTAAACAATAACTTTTTTTCTCTTTTTTTAAAAAAAGTGTCCCCGGATTCTTTGAAAAAAATCTGGTAACCTTACCCTAAAGACCCCATTCATCCTGGGCAGCCCAGGACCAAGAGAGTAGGCCGGGGCGCAGAGGAAGGCTTGTACCCCAAGAGGTCACCATTGCCTCTTGAGAGACAGATGGATGTCAACCACATCAGCAACCAGGGATTTTTTTCAGATGGAACACACCAGGAATCAGTTCTGGCACCTCTCAGGTGGGTGCCAGTGGCATTCTAAGAGAATGAGGGAGGCATTCGTGGTGAGTTCTGGCACCTCTTTTCCTAGGGAAAAAAATAGCACTATGACCCTGCTGAGTTCTAGAAGCACACAACTGAGACTAAGGATGAGGAAGCTGATAGACAACCCTGCTCCAGTTGTAGGGAAAAAGGCATGAGGACAGATTGAGTTTAGTGGTATGGTGCCCCATTTGCCCTATCCACTCTAAAGGTGTTCTGTTCAGCCAAAGGGCATTGTTTATTTATTGACACCCCTGGAGATGAATTAGGGGTCTATTTTTCCCTATTCAAAGAAGCTCCTGGTAAAAGCCATGCAATGCCTTTCTTCGCTGGAAGTGTTTGCCCAGCTTCCAAATGCATCGTTGATGTTTCCCAACCTTCCTGTCAGCTTCTTTTAAATATATATATATATATATTCATTTTTCATTTTGGTTCATTACATACATCTCAAATTCTTAACGTTTACTATATATTCTTCCCTCCCCTTCAAGACTTCCCCCAACTTGCCTTTCTGGTTTGTTTCTATTTTCACCTGCTTTGCTATCTCTCAACAGAAAAAGTTATTAATAACATAACATCAAACCTTAAAAACATAAAAATAAAATTAAATACATCATCTTATTTCACTATCTTCCAAACATTTTCTGATGCTAATAATGTGGATGTTTATTTAAATCCTGCCATCAAGTCTATTACCTTTCTTTGTTTCTGCAAATCTAATATGAATGGTTCCCAATCTTTTTCAAAGTCTCTGTTGTCTTTTTCTCTTAGTCTTTCTGTCATTTTTGCCAGTTCTGCATAGTTCATCAACTTCTCTTGCCATTGTTCTTTAGTTGGTATTTCTCCAGTCTTCCAATTTTGTGCAATCAACATTCTTGCTGCTGTAGTGGCATACATAAATAAAGCCCTCATTCCTTTTGGTATGTCTCCCCGTCAGCTTCAATCCTGGCCCTTGTCCCACCTGAGGGTCCTTTGGAGACAGCTGTGACATCGATCTCCTCATCAGAGGGCTTTCTCCAGGAACATCTGCCTAAAGAGGTAATATGGGTATTTAGTGAGATGACCTTCTTGGTGGTGGCACCCCAGTTAGAAAAGGCTATCCCCAACAAGGCTCATCTTGCACCTACGTTAATAACTTTTCAGTGTCCTTTTAATCTCCTGGGTCTTTTTTTGTGACTATACCTTTTGCCCTTGGAACAGATCATTCTGCTAGGTTAAAAATGTTTTAACATAATCTATGCCGCTGTGGTTATCTTTATGCGAGACACCGTATTGATTTTAATGTTTTATTTATTTTTGCTATGGTATCTTTCATTGATTGAACTCTGTGTGAACCACCCAAAGGATCTTGTTGACTGGCTGGTCGACAAATGTCCTAGATAAATCAGACAGAACTCGCAAGCCACAGAGCAATCAGACTGTTTGTTGAGCGCTGGGCTCCCAGGAACAGGCCAACTTTCAAGTATAACTAAACTGAACTAACATGTAATTGCCACTAGAAAGTAGCTAACCCAATAGTTTGAGCAGTGAACCAGAAGCAAAAATATTGCTGCCAACGGAGACTTTGGTGCTTTACAACACTCTTAAGGGCTGGGAAGGAAAAAATACCTTGTAATTCTTCTTTCATGTGTCATTCATTTTTCTTACAGTGGAAATGCTTTCAGCCTCTTGTTATCCCTCAATGCCCTCTAAAATCAAACAACCCCCCATCTTTTTCACTCTCCCAACTGGCAGAAATCTCTTTTTCATTGCTAGTGACTGAAACTTTTCCAGCTGCAAGTGTCCGAAACTTTTCCAGTTACACTTAGAATGCAATGAAGAAGAAATAGAGAGCGGCTGCATTCAAATGTTCCTCCTAAACCTCGTATAGAGACTCAGGAAAGAATCTGAGCAGCTCTGAGCTGGCATCAGGGGTTGATAGACTTCAGGCTTGCTGGATCTACATTATTATTATTATTATTATTATTATTATTATTATTACAATGAGAGGGAGGTGCAAAAAGAACACACAGGTCCCACCTGCAGTATACATTTAACACAGCATCATACCACTTCATTAGGAGACCCCTAGTCTCCTCACAGAGCTACGGTTCCCAAAGATCTCTGGGAAGAGGGATTGTCTGTTACACCACTCTGGGAACTGTAGCGATTCTATGGGGCAGGGGTGGGCAACCTCCAGCCACTCATGAAATCGTATGATGGGCAGAAGGGCAGGGTCAAATCCTGTGTTGGCTACGTATGCCTGTTCCCAGGAGGGAACAGAGATGCACAGCCAAAGCAGAAGGATTTAACCCCCCTGACCCAGCAGCTGATGAGCAGTGGGGTTAAATCCTGCTCAGTTTGGCAGTATTCCAAGCAAGCAAACCCCTTCCTTAATAAGCACACATCCATAGGTTTTCTCAGCAGAGATCTACGTTGCAAAATTCCGAGAAGCATGAAATCTGAAGGATAACTGTGCTCCTTAGGTGTGATGTGCCTATTTCATACCTGAACTCGCAAATAACAGGTTCCTCAAGCATCCCGATTGCTTAGTGAAACCAGAGTGGTACCTTCTTGCATAAAGCAGTCCTGGTATCATTAAGGATGTCACAGAATACCTTGATATACGGTAGTTACTTTTGGGACTACATTTCAGTTCCATTAAAAAAAACAACACTCAGAAACCTTCAAGTGGCTATATTTTTGCAAGCACAACCCCTGAGCTACTCCCCATTTGGTCCCTAAATCTACATTATGTTAACCGTGAATCTGAAAAATCCAGAGAATTTATTTTATAAACACACCAAAGGGTGCTCATCAATGGTTCCTCTTCATCCTGGAGAAGAGTGACTAGTGGGGTGCCACAGGGTTCTGTCTTGGGCCCGGTCTTATTCAACATCTTTATCAACGACTTGGATGATGGACTCAAGGGCATCCTGATCAAATTTGCAGATGACACCAAACTGGGAGGGGTGGCTAACACCCCAGAGGACAGGATCACACTTCAAAACAACCTTGACAGATTAGAGAACTGGGCAAAAACAAACAAGATGAATTTTAACAGGGAGAAATGTAAAGTATTGCACTTGGGCAAAAAAAATGAGAGGCACAAATACAAGATGGGTGACACCTGGCTTGAGAGCAGTACATGTGAAAAGGATCTAGGAGTCTTGGTTGACCACAAACTTGACATGAGCCAACAGTGTGACGCGGTAGCTAAAAAAGCCAATGCAATTCTGGGCTGCATCAATAGGAGTATAGCATCTAGATCAAGGGAAATAATAGTGCCACTGTATTCTCCTCTGGTCAGACTTCACCTGGAGTACTGTGTCCAGTTCTGGGCACCACAGTTCAAGAAGGACACTGACAAACTGGAACGTGTCCAGAGGAGGGCAACCAAAATGGTCAAAGGCCTGGAAACGATGCCTTATGAGGAACAGCTAAGGGAGCTGGGCATGTTTAGCCTGGAGAAGAGGAGGTTAAGGGGTGATATGATAACCATGTTCAAATATATAAAAGGATGTCACATAGAGGAGGGAGAAAGGTTGTTTTCTGCTGCTCCAGAGAAGCGGACACGGAGCAATGGATCCAAACTACAAGAAAGAAGATTCCACCTAAACATTAGGAAGAACTTCCTGACAGTAAGAGCTGTTTGACATTGGAATTTGCTGCCAAGGAGTGTGGTGGAGTCTCCTTCTTTGGAGGTCTTTAAGCAGAGGCTTGACAACCATGTCAGGAGTGCTCTGATGGTGTTTCCTGCTTGGCAGGGGGTTGGACTCGATGGCCCTTGTGGTCTCTTCCAACTTTATGATTCTATAATTCTATGAACTAAAATGAATTGAAGCAAAACAACTGCACCTCTCTTTTTTCCCCTTCATATTTAGTATGTGACTATAATATGCCCTGGGACACGGGTGGCACTGTGGGTTAAACCACAGAGCCTAGAACTTGCCGATCAGAAGGTCGACGGTTCGAATCCCCGTGACGGGGTGAGCTCCCATTGCTCGGTCCCTGCTCCTGCCAACCTAGCAGTTTAGAAGCACCTCAAAGTGCAAGTAGATAAATAGGTACCGCTCCAGCGGTAAGGTGAACGGCGTTTCCATGCGCTGCTCTGGTTCGCCAGAAGTGGCTTAGTCATGCTGGCCACATGACCTGGAAGCTGTACGCCGGCTCGCTCAGCCAATAAAGTGAGATGAGCACCGCAACCCCAGAGTCGGCCACGACTGGACCTAATGGTCAGGGGTCCCTCTACCTTTACCTTTATAATATGCCCATATACAGTGGTACCTCACGTTAAGAACTTAATTCGTTCTTGAGGTCCGTTCTTAACCTGAAACTGTGCTTAACCTGAGGTGCCACTTTAGCTAATGGGGCCTCTCGCTGCTGCTGCTGCACTGCCACCGCACGATTTCAGTTCTCATTCTGAAGCAAAGTTCTTAACCCAAAGTAGTACTATTTCTGGGTTGGTGGAGTCTGTAACCTGAAGCATTTGTAAACTGAAGCATCTGTAACCCGAGGTACCACTGTACTTCCAAGTGAGCAATGGGTCAATGCCTTATAAATCATTAGTTACAATACTAGCATAGGAGTGTGCATAATTGGCTTGAAAATATTTATGAAAACTACCACTATTACTGATTTGATGGAACAACTCTGCATTCCGCTGCCACCCCCCCAGCATTAGATAGCCAGTCCTTTTTTCCCACAGACAAATAAAGCTTGTGTTCTGAAACAGCCAAGAACTTTAGCATTTAATTATCAATTACATGTGTACTTCAGCATTTCAAGCGAGTTGAGCTGAGCAAGCCACACAGAAAGCAGCCTGAGACTTATGTTTAGTTCAATACTGCTCTTGCCAAATCCTTGCCATCACCCCCAAGAACAGATTAAGAAGCCCCTCTGTCCAAAAAGCCAAAGTTAGCAAAAGCACAACATCGGGTAGGAGCCCTGTCAGATCAATAAAGCTAAGATCAGCTTCATGTTTCCAGATAAGCAAACCTATCACCATGACGGGCACAAGCTCTCTATGGTGGGGGTTTGCAAACTGTGGTCCGCGAGCCTCATTCGTGACCCATGGTGGGTCTGTGGGTTTTTGGTTTTAGATGGGAGGTAGCACAGCCATCACACTAAATCCCGATATCTAATTGTATTTCAATTGCTTCTTTTATTTCTTATGTTGTATTTTATTGCGTCATAATTTGAATTGTATGGAATATCTGAAAAAAGTACCTCCAAGACCAGGCCCAAGATGCAGATCAGCGGAAGAGAAACTCCCAGTGGTTCTGCAGCTCTCAAAGATTCATGGGACAGAGGCTCATGACAGGGCCTTCTCCATTTTGGCCCCAAGTATGCGGAACTCCCTTCACACAGAGGTGAGCCTGACACTTCCACAGGTTGTAGAAGATGCAGTTCTTGAACTCTACCCTTTGAAAACTGAATAATGGGCTTTGGTGTCCTTCCTGTAATATGCTGTGCAAATTATTGATTTTGGGGTTGTGGGTGGGATGGTTTTTACTGTCCTGATTCTGGGTTTTTTAATACTCTAACCAGTCCTGTGACTTTCTGGCAAAGAGTAGGTAAGAAACACAGTCAACCTTACCAATACTTTTGTGTCAGGCCAATGCCATTAAGCACCAGATCCACCTTTCTTGCGGTGGTTCAGTCTTAGTTTGGTAGTCATCCCCCAAACTACATCACTTGAATTCAAGAGGATCCACTTTTTATTTCCATTTTATTTTCTTCCCTGTTAATGACTTTTGTATCTGGGGTGGAGTTCAATGCTAGTGACATTCAATATTTCCCCGTTATTTCCCTTCTCCCCAAAAAGTACGGTGGGGGCGCGTGGGAGCCAGTTTGTTGTGCAAGATCATCCCATCAACTTCTATTTCCCCCACCCGGATTTTCTGGCACGCGACCGAAGCCCTCCCGAAATCTCTCCCTTTCTTTCAATTCCACTACGAAATATGATGATCTGAATTTATTTATTTTTAGTTTTTTTGTGCTGCTGCTGCTGCTGCTGTTCTCCGCAGCTCCGTCTCGTGCCTGCCTCCCTCCCCGCCTGCCAGCCCCGGGGTCTGGGGAGGCCCTCCCGGTCGACTCACATGATCCCACTCGATCCCCTAATCCTGTCTCGCTCCGCGCCTAGTGCGCGACTCGGAGCAGGATGCACAGAGGCGGGAGCCAGCGGAGGAGGAGCCGAGAGATCCGCGTGGTGGTGGCGGCGCTTCTGCTGTTTTTCGCAACGGTGGTTCCTCAGGGAAAGCTACCTGTTGCGTCGGCTCAGGAGATCCGCGGGGATTCAGGTAAGGATCAGGTGCTGATTGCAAAGCTGGCTATTTTCTTGACTCACCTTTAAAGTCCCGATTCCCACGCACGTTTTCCTAGGGAGCAGCAACAGGTCTCCTCTAGAGCTCAGCTTGGGACTTTTAAAAAACGTTCTGAGCAAGCTGCGATCCTGCTGCTACCCCACCACACCTTGAAATCGGCAGAAAAGCGAAGGATCAGGGCGCTTTGGGGCTGCAGGGTTCAGCTGAGCTTGGAGTTTCGGTGTAGGATTTTTGCATGCATCTGATCTATGCTATTATGCAACAGGTCTCCTCTAATAATAATAATAATAATAATAATAATAATAATAATTTTTATTTATATCCCGCCCTCCCCAGCCGAAGCTGGGCTCAGGGCGGCTAACAACAATAAAACAGTACAAAAGTACAGCAAAAGTACAGAAATATTGTAAAATTAATGAATGTTAGAATGATGACGGATTGAAGTCAAGCGGCTTCTAGCGGTAACGGTATAAAAGAATATGGAAAAATTGGTTTTTAATATGTAAAAATTTAATGTTATAATATATCAAGATTAAAGATCAGGATTTAAAAGGAGGGAAAGGAATTGCTGGACTAACAAATTGAATTGGAATACAAAAGAGGGAGGTATGAGGAGGTCCGGGAAACAAGTAAATGTAAAAGAAGTGATGAAAAGATGGAATTGTTTTTAACTGTTTTTTCTTTTTTGTATTTTTCTTTTTTATTGTTAATTTTCTTAATCTTTTTCTTTTGAAATTTTAATAAATATCATTAAAAAAAAAAAGTACAGCACAAACAACACTCTAAAATCATTCATTATAAAATTAATTAATTCAAGCCACTGGCAACCATTGGGCCAGAGTTCTAGAGCTCAGCTTGGGACTTGGAAAAAGTTCTGAGCAAGCTGTGATCCTGCTGCTACCCCCAACACCTAGCGGAGGAAAGCCTTTGAAATTGGCAGAAAAGCAAAGGATCAGGGTGCTTTGGGGCTGCAGGGTTCAGCTGAGCTTGGAGTTGCCTTGCGAGGCAGGATTTTTGCATGCATCATGATCTATGCTATTATTGCAGCTAAGGGAAAGAAAATGCATTGAGGCGATCTGCCAGGACTAACAACGATTTGCAGGAAGTGAGGTGGCGTTCCTAATTTGGAGGCCCCCAAACGAAATTGCTGGTTCAAAAGCAATGGGGTTTAGGAGGCAGAGCGGTTGCAAAAGGAAACTTTTCTCCGCACTGTGCTGGATGCAGAAAGCAGCCGCTGCTAGCAGAGAAACAGCAAGAACATTTAAGACTTTTAAAGTGCATTAATAATATTGGGAAGTGTAGTTTGCCCTCACAAACAGCTACAATTCCCAGCGCTCTTTTAAACAAACTAGTTCCCAGGATTTCGGGGGGGGGGGTGAAGCAATGTGCTTTAATTTTTTGGTGAGCAGCGTCTCTTTCCAGCTGTACTGAATTCTTCAGCCTTACCTTGTAAGCTTGACTCATCTTAAACGAGCACTTTTTAAATAGCCCGTTTCATCCTCACTGTTGATTCTGTCCATATTTAAAGCTCTTCAGGTCATCAAATATGAGGCCGGCTTGCTGCCAAATACTGATTACTATGTATTACTGATTCTTCTTAAGAAGCTCTGTGCTGCACACCCAAGCTTGTTGGATCTACTCTGAAGTAAAAAAAACAGCAGCCCAACAGCAGCCAGCCAGAGCCAGTTGCAAAAAGACACACACAGCCCAGTTGCAGTATCAGTTAAAGGAGCATTGTACAACTTAAATTAAGTTACAGCTTCGCCACAAAGTCTCCTGAGAACTGTAGAGTTGTTAGGAAACCTGTATTGCCCACACTGAACTGCAATTCCCAGTTACCTGTGGTTGTCAAACTATTGGTGTATAGATTTTGATTAGATATATAAATATAAATACATAAAAAATGCAGTAAAAACGGTGTGACCAATTCAAATGCAGGCAGAAATAGAAAAAATAAAATAAAACGCTGCCTTGTATTCTCAGTTGTTTTCACGTTTTCCTCCCCATTGTATCTTTGCCAAACATCTCCTGGGAATTTTAGCTCTGTGATGGAGGATAAAAAGGTAAAGGGACTCCTGACCCTTAGGTCCAGTCGCGGACAACTCTGGGGTTGCGGCGCTCATCTCACTTTACTGGCTGAGGGAGCCGGCGTACAGCTTCTGGGTCATGTGGCCAGCATGACTAAGCTGCTTCTGGCGAACCAGAGCAGCACACGGAAATGCCATTTACCTTCCCACCAGAGCGGTACCTATTTATCTACTTGCAGTTTGACGTGCTTTTGAACTGCTAGGTTGGCAGGAGCAGGGACCGAGCAACGGGAGCTCACCCTGTTGCAGGGATTCGAACCGCCGACCTTCTGATCGGCAAGCCCTAGGCTCTGTGGTTTAACCCACAGCGCCACCCGCGTTCCCTGATGGGGGATAGGAGTCTTCTAACTCCCAGCACCCTTTAAGTACAGTTCCTGGGATCTTTGGGGAAAACCATGGCTATTTAAAGTGATACACCATGGTTCTAAATGAATGATGCAGATGAGGCCACAGTTAGAATTGTACAAGAGTGTAACCTCTGAGCGTGTTCTGAGCCTGGGGACCGGTTTTCTGTTCTGAGCTGAGCTCACTGCCCTTTCAGACCACACCTAGTTAGCTTTCTTCATTTCAGCCTGCTTTGGGTGGGAAAAGCTATTTGGATTACTGAACATGTGAAACAAGCCCTTTAAGGAAGGGGAGGTGAATATATGTTTGGTGCTGTGAGCTCTGCCATGGGCTATTCACCCGTGCAAGTTATCGTTTGAGGTTGCATTCATCAAATGATAGGCATTCGGGGTGAACTATCCGTGCGCTGCTCTGGTTCACCAAAAGTGGCTTAGTCATGCTGGCCACATGACCCGGAAGCTGTACGCCGGCTCCCTCGGCCAATAAAGCAAGATGAGCGCCGCAACCCCAGAGTTGGTCACGACTGGACCTAATGGTCAGGGGTCCCTTTACCTTTACCTGGGGACAAACCACAGGAGCAAGACTATGAGTGTTCAAGCAAAACCTCACAGTACAGAATCTGAGCAGAAGGGGCATCCCCAGAAGGCTACCTGTTGTTGTTTTAAAAAAAGCATTGGCTTATGTGTCTAAAACCAAATACCAAGCTTGCACTGTTTCTTGGTTTTTAGTAGCTTTTGTAAGAAACTGAAATGACTGCCTTGCTTTCTTAGCAGCTGGTTTTCAGCAGCAAGACAGCAAAAGTGTGCCGTGTGCCAAATTAAAACCCCATAACCATTGTTTTCAGAAAATAAAACGCAGTGTATTGTCTCCCCGTCATCGGAATTCCCAGAAGGATTCTTTACGCAGCAGGAGCGAGAAGATGGAGGCATCATTATCTATTTCTTAATCATTCTTTATATGTTCCTGGCTGTGTCCATTGTGTGCGATTATTACTTCCTCCCTTCTCTAGAGATCATCAGCGACGGTAAGTTTTTTCCCCTTTTCTTGTGGTGTTGTCATCTTAAAAAGGACATATATATTTTCTACAAAAATAAAAGGCACTAAATCAAACTGGAGGTTACCGTCTCTCTTGTAGGTAAGAAGTGAGCTGGAAAATTGCTAGGTTTTTTCCCCTACCATTTTGTTTTTTTAAAGGAGTCAGAGCCTGGGTGGACAAAAGGCTTATGGAAAAAGAAAAGAGGCGGGGAAGGGTTCAGCACTCTATATCCTATTAGTATAGGAATTTAGGAATATAGAATGCTACTCAGCAAGTCAAGCTATTTGTCTGTCTAGTGCAATATTACCAGCTCTGACTGGCAACACCTCTCTGGGTTCATAGGTGGAGATCCTTTGCAGCAGCTGATGCTTTTCATGCAGAAGGTCCCAGGTTCAATCCCCGACACCTGCAGTGAAAAAGTGTGTTCTTTATCACTGAGCTAAGGTCCCTTCTCGACAGATTGTGAATTCCCCACCCCAAGTGGGAATCGAACCCAGCTCACACACAGAAGACAGAGCTACCATTAAGAACATAGGGAAAGCCTGCTGGATCAGGCCAAAGGCAAATCTAGTCCAGCAGGTAGGGCCTTCTCGGTAGTGGCACCCGCCCTGTGGAACGCCCTCCCATCAGATGTCAAGGAAATAAACAACGATCTGACTTTTAGAAGACATCTGAAGGCAGCCCTGTTTAGAGAAGTTTTTAATGTTTGATGATTTATTCTGTTTTTAATATGTTGGGAGCCGCCCAGAGTGGCTGGGGAAACCCAGCCAGATGGGTAGGGTTAATAACAACAACAACAACAACAACAACAACAACAACAACAACAACAATAGTAATTTTATTACTACTACTGTGGCCAATCATTATACTAAGAGGCCTGTCTGTAATTCCTGTTCAAAATGCATTCCGCCTTCAATATTTCAGCATAGCCTATGTTCTGCAACATGAATCTGCTACTGTAATGTTCTGAATTATGCACAGCCCCCATTCATGGATATATTTCTTGTTTCTCTCCTCTCTGTCCCTTGTCTCTGTAGCCCTTGGCCTCTCTCAGGATGTTGCAGGAGCAACTTTCATGGCAGCGGGTAGCTCTGCACCTGAATTGGTCACCGCCTTTCTTGGTAAAGTGAAGCCAGCTTTAAACAGCACACAATTCCCTCCCTTGTGGAAGCACAAATTAATTCTGTCAAAATGATGCTTTGCTTCTAGGGGTATTTGTCACAAAGGGGGACATTGGAGTCAGCACTATTCTTGGTTCTGCAATCTACAACCTCCTTGGTATCTGTGCAGCTTGCGGACTGTTATCTGGCATGGTATGTCCTAGCTTTTACGACACTCTGAAGCTGTTTCCTCATGGTCCAATGCCAAAGTTGGCTTAATTTGAGGTTACTTAAACTTAACAGGCTTGCAAAGCAGCATGTAATCAATTGGAAGAGAGTAAAAACCTTTGGTACGCGACCCCACTTACTATTATTCAGCAACTTTCAGAATGCTGAAAGTTTAATGTATAGGTCCAAATGAGAAAGTTGTGCACTAAATGGGGATTAGGTCCAGTCGTGACCGACTCTGGGGTTGCAGCGCTCATCTTGCTTTATTGGCCAAGGGAGCCGGCGTACAGCTTCCAGGTCATGTGGCCAGCATGACTAAGCCGCTTCTGGCGAACCAGAGCAGCACACGGAAACGCCGTTTACCTTCCTGCCGGAGCGGTACCTATTTATCTACTTGCACTTTAACGTGCTTTCGAACTGCTAGGTGGGCAGGAGCAGGGACCGAGCAATGGGAGCTCACCCCGTCGCGGGAATTCGAACCACCTACCTTCTGATCGGCAAGCCCTAGACTCTGTGGTTTAACCCACAGCGCCACCCGCATCCCCTGATGGGGGATAGGAGTCTTCCAACTCTCAGCACCCTTTAAGTACAGTTTCTAGGATTCTTTGGGGAAAACCATAGCTATTTAAAGTGATACACCATGATACTTCCTGCCGGAGCGGTACCTATTTATCTACTTGCACTTTGACGTGCTTTCGAACTGCTACGTTGGCAGAAGCAGGGGCCGAGCAACAGGAGTTCACCCCGTCACGGGGATTCGAACCGCCAACCTTCTGATCGGCCAGTCCTTGGCTCTGTGGTTTAACCCACAGCACCACCCGCGTCCCATGAAATGGGGATAAGATGGAACAAATAAAGATGTTTGGGTCTCACTGATTTACTTATGGGGTACTGAATTTTTAGGGCATTTCCAGTTGAGCTACAGCTTCCAAAACTGGTACAGACATCTGAAAATGGTCCACTTCTCTCTCAAAGCAGAGGTCTTGGTATTCTCCCCGAAAGGTTAAGCGGTTCATCCAGGTCACTCAGAACCCTGAAACATGCAATTTGCTGCACTGATTACTAGAATATTTCTGAATCTCATGCCCCACATTTTTCCTGAGATATTTAACTCATAATAGAGGCCTGCATTTTGAAGGCAAGCAGCATCGAGGGTGCCAATAAAATATTGGAGGGGGCACGTTAGCCCTGCCCTGCAAAATCGACCACAAGGTGTGGCACACAAACACACCATTTGAGTGGTAATGCCCGTCAACCAGCCAACTTGGGTGGGGTGGCAAAGGGACCTCGGCCTGTAGGAGTTGGCTCCTATGTGTGGGATAGAACGTTAAGGCTGAGCCTTCAGTTGCATCTTCACGCACTTGGCCTGAAACAGTTGCAACCAGGTACATCTTATGCTTTCAGAACACAAGCATCGTAAAAGTATGTCTCAATTCTATCTACAGGTTTCAAGACTGTCTTGCTGGCCCTTGTTCAGAGACTGTGTGGCCTATGCAGTTAGCGCAGCAGCAGTTCTTGCAATGATAATAGACAACAAAGTTTACTGGTAAGTGCCCACAAACGGGCAATAGTCAGCCACACAACCAGAGTTTCAGTTCTCTTTTTTTAGTGGATTCCCCGCATCAGCAGGAGGATGGGACCTTTGAGTTCTCTTTGAAACATGTGATTCTCTGTTGCTTCAAAAAATTGCATGCAGTTAGCCTATGTGGAATTGTAGTTAGTTGGACAGCAGGCACAGGTGCCAATAACTGGCTATTAAATGCCTTGCAAGCCATTTAGACAGCGTACTTTTGCTTCCGGAGGGTGTTAGCAACAGCACTATTTGGGTTGATCTGTTGATCAATCAGTTGGAGCAAGAGTCAAGGATGCACCTTTTAGAGAGATGCCTCTGGTATGGTAATATTAAAATGTTTTATTAAGGTTTTGTTCTCGTAAGCCATGTGGGGTGGGCAGTCCTAGTTCACACACGAATATTTTATCTGTATGCACAAGGTTTGGGATTCAATTCTTGGCATGGTAACCGTGTTTAATCAGCACCGCCTTTAGTTTAGCAAGTACAAGAAATAACACTGTAAATGGCCTCAAGTACTTCAATTTTCCTACCAGCAGGAAATGATAAGAACCAGTGTTAAAGTATTGTTAGAAAGACAGGCCTCGTTCCATGAGATATGGGGACTTGTTCATGTGACAATGGTTGCATACATCTCAAGCTATAAGAGCTGATTAATTCATGAAGCTTTAGGCTGCTTATTACAGTGACAATTTGAATAAGCCTCAGATACACTATACAGAGGGACGCAGTTGTCAAACCTAGAACCATTTTTGTGCAAAAGTATGTGCCACTCAAAGGGACGCGGGTGGCGCTGTGGGTTAAACCACAGAGCCTAGGACTTGCTGATCAGAAGGTCGGCGGTTCGAATCCCCGTAACGGGGTGAGCTCTCGTTGCTCGGTCCCTGCTCCTGCCCACCTAGCAGTTTGAAAGCATGTAAAAATGCAAGTAGGTAAATAGGTAAATGGCCACATGACCCAGAAGCTGCACGCCGGCTCCCTCGGCCAATAAAGTGAGATGAGCGCCGCAACCCCAAAGTCGGTCACGACTGGACCTAATGGTCAGGGGTCCCTTTACCTTTACTTTACACTATACAGAAACCTGATTATATTTCTCCTCTTAATGTGAAATGTGGCTAGTTCTTAAAGGTAAAGGTAAAGGGACTCCTGACCATTAGGTCCAGTCGTGACCGATTCTGGGGTTGCGGCGCTCATCTCACTTTGTTGGCCGAGGAAGCCGGCGTTTGTCCACAGACAGCTTCCAGGTCATGTGGCCAGCATGACTAAGCCGCTTCTGGCAAAGCAGAGCAGCGCACGGAAACACAGTTTACCTTACCGCCAGATTGGTACCTATTTATCTACTTGCCCTTTTGATGTGCTTTTTGATGTGTGGGCAGGAGCAGGGACCGAGCAACGGGAGCTCACCCCGTCGCAGGGATTCGAACCGCCGACCTTCTGATCGGCAAGTCCTAGGCTCTGTGGTTTAACCCACAGCGCCACCCGCGTCCCTTTAAGTGGCACATACCTTTGCACAAAAATAGTTCTAGGTTTGACAACTGGCATCTGCAGGAAAAGCTGAGGAAGTTCCCTTTCTGAAGTCCCCTGGAGAGCTGCTGCCAGTCAAAGTAGACAATGCTGAACTAGATGGACCAACCATCTGACACATTAAAGAGCAGATTCTTATGTACTCTCTTGCTTTGCAAAGCCAATCTTCCCCTCTTGGGGAAAAACACCACCGAAACTGTTAATTCATCACTTTGGAATAACCATGCATACTCAAACATGAATTATTTTTAATTAAGGTTGTTCTGTAACCAGACATGAAGCGTATTGAACACAAAAACACACTATAAAACTTGCAATTTTATTTATTTATTAATACTTACTTTGTTCTAGGTATGAATCTGCTTCTCTCCTCTTAATATACGGAGTCTACATTTTGGTGCTCTGCTTTGACATTAAAATCAGTCAGTACATCATGAAGAAGTTTAGTCGTTGCTGTACCTGTTTCACAGTGACTGCAGAAGAGACTGAACAGCAACCACTGATGGGCTGGAAGGAAGAGTCAGGGCCTCTTCTTCGTCGGCAGTCAAGAGCAGACAGCGGAATTTTCCATGATGAGTCAGATTACGCTCAACTTTCATCAAGTTTACATGGGCCTGATACTATTTCTGAAGGTATTCCTGCAATCTTTGCCAACAGCTATTTTAGAAAGGGCTGGCGCTAGTACAAATGGCTTCATAAATTCTAGTGAGAAAATAAATCATTAGCCGCTCTGGTCACTCTCAAGTTTTCCTGAAAATACCGAAAGTAAGGCTGTGCCACGTGAATGTAACTTACAACTCTGGCCGCTGAAATGCTTTAAATTATATAATGGCTCAGGTGCTTAAACAAGACTATCTTGAACAGGGTCATATTCCTCTGGCAACACACGTACACAGCAATCAATGATCCTTGGTTGCCTGCCATCTAAATTTTGCTTCCTGTTATACTCAGTCTTGTTAGTTTTAATTAAACTTTAAGAGGCCTAAACCTGTACAGTGGTACCTCTGGATGCGAACGGGATCCGTTCTGGAGCCCCGTTCGCATCCTGAAGCGAATGCAACCCGCAACTGCATGTGCGCGGGTCACGACTCGCCGCTTCCGCACATGCGTGTGACATCATTTTGAGCATCTGCGCATGCGCGAGCGGCGAAACTCGGAAGTAACGCGCTCCGTTACTTTCGGGTCGCCATAGAGCATAACCTGAAAACGCTCAACCTGAAGCACATTTAACCCGAGGTATGACTGTACAGCATAAACCTGCATTGCAGGGGTTGGACTAGATGACCCTTAAGGTCCCTTCCAACTCTACAATTCTGTAATTCTGTACATTGTCAGAAAATGACTGGGGATTTGTGTAGTTATTCGTGGCACTTTACCATGTAATGATTACGGGAGAAAGTTTTTTGGAGGACAGCGAGTAATATGTAATGTAGGTCTATCCAAATGGCTAAATAAGACAGAAGTTCCTATCAGGAAAATTATGGAGCTCTCAAGTCTATAAAGACCAAGATCTCATTTCTTAAATGGTTTGCCACCTTGACAGATTCTCAAAGTGTGTTCACCATGCCTGAAGCAGATCTGAAGAGAGTTCTGTGGGTGCTGTCCCTTCCAGTTATTGCTCTGCTCTATTTGACGACACCTGACTGCAGAAGACAGTTTTGGAAGAACTGGTTCATGCTTACATTCTTCATGTCAGCAGTGTGGATTTCGGCATTTACATACGTTCTTGTATGGATGGTAACAATAGTGGGTATGTATTGAATCCAGCAAGGGACGCGGGTGGCGCTGTGGGTAAAACCTCAGCGCCTAGGACTTGCCGATTGTATGGTCGGCGGTTCGAATCCCCGCGGCGGGGTGAGCTCCCGTCGTTCGGTCCCAGCTCCTGCCCACCTAGCAGTTCGAAAGCACTCTTAAGTGCAAGTAGATAAATAGGTACCGCTTTACAGCGGGAAGGTAAACGGCGTTTCCGTGTGCTGCGCTGGTGCAGGCTCGCCAGAGCAGCTTCGTCACGCTGGCCACATGACCCGGAAGTGTTGATGTACAACTATGAATTTACTACAGTTAAACCACAGGCTTAGCCAGCTTGAATCAGCAGTGTTTTAGGAAATAAAAGCTAAGCCTAGCATTCTTTTTATTATTAAAAACATAGATTATAAGTCCAACTACCTAAAAAAAATCAAGAGTGCACAGCCAACTAATGTAGCTAAGCTGCACACAAAAATAGAATATTTCTGGCAGTTAACCTTAGGACACTATTCATCCTTCTAGCCCAGTACTGTCTCCTCTGGCAGCAGCTCTTAAAGAGCTTCCACATCACCTGCTACCCAGTCCCTTAAACTGAAGATATGCCAGGGATTGAATCTCAGAACTGCTAGATGGAAAGCATCTGGGTCTTCCACTGAAACTATAGCCAGCCCCCCAGATGATCAGATTAACCTGCTTTAATATACCAAAATGGAGTCTTCCCAGGAATGAGGTAAAAAAAACCCCACCAGCAGCATTATACTAAACCTTTCCTATATTCTTTCTGCCACTGTTCCATTGATATAGTGGGGGAAAAACACATGGGAGTCATGTGTTGGGCAGTACACCTAGATTCATCCTCGAATTGTGCAGCAGATTACAATGTTGTAATTCATTTTCAGGCATTGGCAATGACGTTAAACTAGAGCCAACAATAATAGCTTACAAATTTGGATTCCAAACTATTACAGTGCCCTTTCATCCATTTCAGGAACTAAAGGCTTGAAGTTACTTTCCCAGCTGAACTTTCACAGCAATGCCATTTGGAAGTTTTTGAGTCAAGATTATCAGCAGACTTAATTTCCTCCCCCGCCCCCAGCCTGGAATTCATGTGTTTCTTTCAAGAGCAGATGATTAAGAAGGGTTAGTGGTTCATATGACTTCAAGAGCTCATGTGATAAAGATGCCAAAGGAAAAGAAGGGATTATACCAGTTGTAACAACTCCAAGAGACCTGCAATTAGAATAGTAAGCTGTTCCATATTTGAAGGGAAACTTGACGCAGGCATGTTGATTAGTAGCAATATTTTCAGAACTAGAAATCTCCTAATGGTGACTTTTAAATGACAGAATAGCATAGCTTCTTTCAGCGTATACCACCAAACTGTAGTATGTTAAATCTGTTCATACTGATCTAGAAACGTGGTAGCTGAAACACTAGTAAGACCCCCCCACACACACACACACAATTCCATTCTTTGTCCATTAACAGAAAGCTAAAGCGTTCCTTCCTTTTGAATTTGCTTGCTACAGGGGAAACTTTGCACATTCCAGATACTGTAATGGGTCTTACATTACTAGCAGCAGGAACAAGCATACCAGATACAGTTGCAAGTGTACTGGTGGCTAGGAAAGGTGAGTGGTTTTTCATACCCATAGCATTATGAAGCAATTTGCAGCAAGTGGAAAGGGGGGCGGTTTCCTTTGTTTATAATATGCTGACAGAATGCACTAACACTATACTGGCATGAAGAACTGGCAAACTTTTAGCACACAAAATGGGAATGAATTGTTACTTTTATAAGTAGTACCAGGGTGTCTAAGGTCAAAGGAGAACTACGGGGAGCTTGAATGGCTCCAGCAAAACAAATTCTTAGCAGCCAACCTGAAATAGTTCAGGCATATTAAAGCTAGCAATTTCTGCAATCATGGTACGGTATAAAATGAGGTATAATGCAGCAAAGAGCTTCCTTAAGATTGATACACATAAATGTGTTTTATCTTGCAGGAAGAGGCGATATGGCGATGTCGAACATTGTAGGATCCAATGTATTTGATTTGTTGTGTTTGGGATTGCCGTGGTTTATAAGGACAGCCTTTGTAGACACGTCAGCTCCTGCAGAAGTGAACAGCAGTGGTTTGACTTACACTGCCATTTCTCTTGTTTGTTCCATTGCTTTTATTTTTCTGGCTGTTCACTTGAATGGCTGGAAGCTAGACAAAAAATTGGGGGCAGTCTGTCTAGTGATGTACTTGGCATTTGTAATATTATCAATCCTGTATGAACTTGGAGCCATAGGAAACAATCCTATCAGTATCTGTGGAGACTAGTTTTGCTAGGGTTGGGGGTTTTTTTACAATGTAATCGAGGATAAGAAATAAACATACATAAAATATTGAAAGCACTAGTTTCTTCATTTAGTCAAATAAAAAACTCCAGCATTCCCTTTGAGCTCTAAAACTTATTTACAGAAATTCCACATCATGACATAAGAACCACTTAAAAGCTCAAGGCTATCAAGAATTAATGAGAGCATGTCATTTCAGAGAAAGTAGTAGCAGTGACTATAAATGCATGTAAAACAAACAGGGAAAAGGGGGAGTAAAAAAAGGGAAGACACATTCTTTACATTACAATTGTAACATAGGGAAATATGACACAAAACAAGTTCCACTATACAGTCTTTGTTAAACAGAGGAAATGGCTTGTTTTATTAAAAACAGTAGAACCATTCATTTAAACTGAATGACTAGAGACACTTAGCATGATTTTGGAGAGGTATTAAAACAGCCACAGCTCCCAGACTTCAAGAGAAGGTGTGGGTGTTCATACCACTGAACAAGTCAGGAAAGTTCTCTTTCAAAAACCAAAATGTAGTAAGAGTCAGTTAATGAACTCACAGTATATTAAACACTATACTGTTAAAGGCTGGTGGGTTTTAAAAGTTTTGTTTTTCCAACTTAAGTAAAGCATACAATGTTACTAAAAACAACTCACTAGGAGGAGACAAGGAGAGAAAAGCTAAACTGACAAAAAGGAATGTTCCCCAACATTTAATTATAAATTATGCAACGCGATCCAAACGTACGTCAATTTCTCTGCCACTGATTTTTATGCCGTTCATTATCCTACAGGCCTTTTCCGCCGATTCTGGTGAATCAAATCTGACAGTTCCACAGCCTTTTGATTTCCCATTCTCCATTTTTATTTCTGCAAACATTACATGACCTGGATAAACAAAGTTAAAAAGTTCAATTTAGTCTATGATGCACTGCTGGTGTTAGAAATGCCAATCGCCACAGGTAACTTAAAAAATTCTGAATTGCAATGTAATAAAAGCCAGCTCATGTCACAGGTCTCCTATCGTAATACTACCCATGCAAACAAGAGAAGCCATCTAGCAGCCTCCGTTTTGCCACACTGAGTTTATAAACTCGACACCCCCTCAAATGCCACTGCATTCCAATTATCTGCCAACCTATCCTTCCTCCTCTACATTAGTTATATTTTCTTCCAACGGGTTTGGCAACGTCGGCTCTCTTCCCAAATTTCCTATTTTGCATACTCCCCCCACCCGCCCTCAATGAAAACTGAATTGGTGAAGAGGGGGCGCATTTTTAAGAACTTCGTCGGTAAGGAAAGGTTGAGAGATTGTTGATTCTCAGTATTTTAACATTTTAAACATCTAGATGAACCCAGGTAGTTGGGGGCAACAGGCAGCTGATCTAAAACACTGGACAGGTTTTAAATTGACCCTAAACTGTGCAATTCTACATTCAGACTCTGTTTATATAGTTTATAGTGGCTAAGGAAACCCAGCCAGATGGGTGGGGTATAAATAATAAAATTATTATTATGGTGGTGGTGGTGGTGATGAATCCCTTAAATAAAATTTAGTAATTTCAACACTCTTGCAGCATTTTCAGGTGGTCTAGCAGTCACTACTTGTTATGGGACAGAACTAGTCTGTGGTTCCATTTTTTTAATTAAAAAAAGTATAGAAAAGCCTCAGTTTCTTAAGCCACAAATACAACAGATAGCAGAAGGGGGGAATCTTGCTTTTTGATGTTTTAAGGCATGGAAGGGAACACTCTGGCCCTCCAGATACTGAGGGGTTTCAGCTCTCATCAGCTCCAGCCACCATAAATGACCGAGATGGTTGACAGAGAACTTCATATCTACAGGTTCTCCACCCGTGTTTCAATAGGAGGACAAGAAAAATACTTATGCTGGTACATTAAGCTAAAATGAAATGCTGAGAATAAGATTAAGTGCACATTTTAAAAACTATACATTTTTGAGAATTGAAAATTGTGGATTATGACAAATAAGTAATATTGCAGAAGTGTGCAGTCAAAGAAGGTAATTACAGCTTGAGAGTTCTACCAGAAGCCACAAAAGCTCCTTTCTCTTTGTACAGATTGTCCATTTCATGAGCAAAGCAAGGATGAGTTTTCACAGAAAGGTAATAAAGATGGAGATTACATTCTCTTCAGAATTCAATGAGACTTAGATGACATGGACCTCAATTAAAAATCATTATTTGCTGCAAACACAAAAAACCAAATAAATAAATAAAAACAGCCTTACCACCCAGATCTATATAGGAATGCCGAGAACTAACATTACTGCAACCTTCTTGCATCCTTATTCTTAATATATTCTGGCAGTTTCAAACTAGGGCAAATTCATATATAAACCATGGTTTGTTATGATTTAAATAAAGGAACTAAACAAATCACAAATCGTGAGTATCGACCAAGCAGGATCTGTTACTACAGCTTGAGGCTTGAGGTTTGCGAACTACTTTAGGCAAACTGATTTCTCATCAGATTTGAACCAGCCATGGTTTAGGGCATTGCATCGAGGCTACTGGTTGGGACAACATCTAGGGATTCCCAGGAAGAGAGAAGAAACAAACTAATAATTGTTTGTCTCTGCACAGTGCAAGAAACTGAGATATGAAAGCTAGGAGCTAAATGGCACCTTAAATCTAGGTTATGGGTGCCGCAGCGGAATGTCTAGGCGCACTTCTTTATAACAATACAAGCTGAAAATGAACTGCAGCTAAAATCTTATGTTCATTTTTCCTCATCTGAATACTGCAAAAAACAAAGCCATTCTTCCCCTGCCCGCCCCCCTAATATTCTTATGAGTGTCCCTTCACCACTCCTCAGAGAATGGCTTAATGTGGGGAGGCAGCAAAAGGTCCTCCTTTTGTTCCAACAGTGGCAGTTTTAATCTGAAATCCTAGGCTCCCAGAGCTCAGAAACTGCTTGCATTAATGAAACTCCCTGTCGCAAAACACGCCTAGAACAATGGGAGTTTCGAATGCTGCCTCTGCATCTGAAACACAAGTCATGGCTCAGAGTCTCAATTAGATGGCACACAGCAAGCTTCTGGAAATGGATGCAAGTTTCCACATTCTGGGGACCCTTGGGGTTCCACAATGAAGGTTGGTAATGAAGCTCAAGCTTCCATGAAAGGACAACTTTTTCCGTGAAACATACACTGTTTTAAGGTACCCACTCCATTCATGCTGAGCAGCAGGTGATATACAACAACTCTGGCACAGGTGGTAGCCTCGCCCTACCATCTTTGTTGCGGCTAATCATCTCTGCCTTAGAGGCAACAACATTTGTGCCTAATACTTACCACACTGGCTGAACTTTTCCTTAAGCTTCTGCCAGGTCAAGTCAAAAGGAAGCTGAAATGAAGATAAGCATATAGTAACGCAAGGAGAAAAAGCCAGAGAATAACGCTGCTAATTGGTTCAATTTATGTGCTTACATTTCTGACAAATATCTGGTTGCCCTTGGAGCCTACTCTGTCTCTCACACCACTGCCCATTGGGCCAGGCACAAATCCTCGATCCATATCGATATTTCTCTCCAGGCCAGTTCCCATGGTTGGCCCCATTCGATCAAAAGTGGAGTTCATCCGATCCATTCCCATGCCCATGCCCATTCCTCCGGTCATACTGTTCATACCACTTATTCCACTACCTGCAAACACACACAGAGAGAGATTCAGGAATCCAATAGTAATGTTTATAGCACAACAGTAAACAAAAGCTTGTTAACAGTTTCAAATTCATATATAAATAAGCTGGTTTGATGCAAGGGGAAATGCAGATGAGTTTCTATAAAGAAAGCCAACTAGGTTTCTGGTGCAACCACTAAACTTAACTTTAACATGCAGTGGAATCCCATGAAAATATTCAGAGGAAATAGCACTTAAAGGGCCGAGGGCTGTTTTAACCAAATTCATTTGATCTTCATCTGAGGAAGCAAATGGACAATGATTTATTATGCTGGTAGTAGCCAGCCAACTATAAAGAGACCGAACATTTATTTTTGTTTTTGTGCCATTGACCTACATTTTCCTAACTGAATTTAATAATTGCAGATTTTAAATGGTGCATACAGTATTTGGGTTATGAAAGTAGATGCAACCCCTACTAATGTTTGTCTGTTTAAAGGAATGTTGATGTGGCAGCTACATTTTTCAGTTAGCCGTTACTGATTTATGGCAGTATCAGCCCATGGGCATTCACTGCAATGCGCTCTACATGGAGCTACCTTTGAAAGTGACCCAGAAACTACAATTAATCCAGAATGCAGCAGCTAGATAGGTGATTTGGAGTGGCTGTTGAGGCCATATAACACCGGTCCTGAAAGACCTACATTGGCTCCCAGTATGTTTCCAAGCACAATTCAAAGTTTTGGTGCTGACCTTTAAATCCCTAAACAGCCTCAGCCCAGTATACCTGAAGGAGTGTCTACACCCCCATCATTCAGCCCGGACACTGAGGTCCAGCTCCGACGGCCTTCTAGCAGTTCCCTCACTGCAAGAAGTGAGGTTGCAGAAAACCAAGCAGAGGGCCTTCTCGGTAGTGGCACCCACCCTGCGGGACACCCTCCCATCAGATGTCAAGGAAATAAACAACTATCTGACTTTTAGAAGACATCTGAAGGCAGCCCTGTTTAGGGAAGTTTTTAATATTTGATATTTTATCATGGATGTCACTGTCACAAAGTTGAATTCTACCCTTCCCAGCTTTTAGGATGCCACGGCTACCCTGAAGGGTGGTTTGCACTGATATGCCTAAAGTAGATCAGTGCACGCTAGTTTGCGAAAGTGACTGTGGGCTTATCAGATCATGGCTGTCACATACTTTTTGTTTAAACAGGCACTTTGTGATTACCAGTCACGTTAATATCAGATGCTTTTTACATAAGCAAGCAGGATCCAAGTGAATTTTAAAATGCCAAGTTTTGGAGAATATTAAAAATTATTGTGTGTGTTTGATAGACACTGATTACAGAGAAAGAACATAGCTCAATGGCAGCTTACGTATTTTCATGCAAAAAGTCCCAGGTTCAATCCCTAACGTGACTTGGTTAAAGAGCAGTATCCTACGCTCCTGTTACAGAAATTTATTGATCCAAAATGTGATTTTTCACAAAATAAGCATAATGGCTCTCACAAGCATGGAATTGTCAGTGTATTATTCCCTTATTAAATGTGACCAGATAAGAGACCTAGACTTATATTCCATCACATATACTGGATATATGTTCACACTTAGAATGCAGAGGTGTTAGTATTCTTAACATGCACCTTTCAGTTATTTTGTAGCCATGCATGACAACTCTATAAATCTCCCTTTTACAGACAGATGTAAAACCACCTTGTAAGTCAAAACAGCTATCTGAAATTCTGTGACTGGTAGCTGTTGCTACAGGTTTTACTTAATATCAGATTCCAATACTTGCTATTATCTGCTTTTTTTTGGAAATTTGCTTGTCAGCTATGCATTTGGACACCTCTTAAGATGTCATAACCAAATTCTGCATGGTTTCTGAGATGAAGGAGCAAGTTTTTGTCTGTGTTTGTATACAACTGGACACCATTTTGAATCAGAACAGAAGAACGAACATTTCAAAACTGCACTGATTTTTTGATTTCTTAGAATTCCTGGGTAACACCAGGTACAAGGCTGCTAGGGTTTATACAAATGACCCACTCGAGAAACTTAATCTTAAGAAAACACTAGACATCTTAATGAACTTCAGTTATAACTACAGTCACATAAAACTGGAAGTTTTAAATCAATGGAGCAATTTTCTTACTACCGACAATGATTTTTCTGGATCCATCTAGGCACAGCACTAACCAAAGATCCTTTCTATTATACGTTAGAATTTATATTTGGTTGAAGCAGATCAACCTACTCATTCCAGATCCTACTGGGCCCATATTAGAAGCTCCCATTCCTCCTGCAAAACCACCAACCATTGCACCACCTAAACAAGGACAGAAAAAAGTCGCATTATACATCTCCGTTTTACTTAAAAGCTAGGGAATTCTACCAAACTACCTTTTCATAACAAAATAATTTATCATTCTACCAAACTACCTTTTCATAACAAAATAATTTATTGATGGCAGTAATGCTCAGTGGACATACAAAAGCTGAACAAGGGTAGCTACTAGACTATGAGAAAAATATCTTCACTACAATGTTCTCATTGAATTTTTTCAGAGAATGTAAATTTGTAAGGCCAGTAGAGCTACAATGCAGCAAGAAGTCTACAAGTATCTCTTAAAATTGAATGGTTATTTGAGAACTAACAGCTGCAAGCTATTAATTTGGATTCCTGCTTTAAGCTACTTCTATTGAATCTCAAAAAGTAGAATGTGAAAAGCACTTCACCCTGTCAATCTCCATAAAGAAGACAACAGTACCTTTCATGGACAGGCAGAAGGGAAAAGGGAGATTATGAGTATGAAGCAACATAGTGTTCACTTGTGAAAATGATTTGCTTGCTACATGCTTGATACCCAATTCCATGAAAAATGCAAGTTTGCCAAGGGCCATACCCATCCTTCCAAAAGAGTCTCCATAGCCACGGTTCATTGCCATATCTGTTCGACCAAAGTCTCTATCAATATTTCCTCCCATTCCTCCACGGAACATTTCTGCAGGAAACACAGTAGACAGTATTTTCTTTTAGATTCCAGATACCGTATGTTTGCTTACAGACAGACCTTTGGGTACAAAGGATTCGCTTTGAATGGTACCATAAACAGCTAAGTGGAAAGACGCTTATTCAAGATAATGATTTCAAACAAATTCATTTAAAAATATAAGAACATGGGAAGCTGTGTTCCATGGACCGTTGATCCATCTAACTTAGTATTGTCAACACTGAATGGAAGAGGTTCTCCATAGTTCTGGCAGTCTTTCCCAGTCAACATGCATTATAGCTTGACTGTACATGTTGGGTATACGTTCGAAGCAAGACTCATTTCCATTCCCCTATTACTACAAATGTGAGATTCAGAACTCTAGGAGTCGCTATAATTTTTTTGTAGCAGATCCCTCTCACAGGATCAGTGGAGCATGCCAATATAATGCAGCCTCAAATGTTCTCCTCAAGGATCCCAGGAGCTAAGGTAGTTTTGGAGGCAGCAGCATGGCATCAAGCACTGTCAACAATGAGAGACTTCCCACCACCTCCAAATTTCAGCTTCAAAAGAGAGAAATTCCTCAAGATCAAAGCTGTGGAGAAGCTAAATTACCCCTCCTTGCCTGCTTGAATCCCGTTAAGAAGCAGCCTCCTCCAATTTTAAAAAACTGCATGTGAAATGCAAAGTCCTGTTTTTAACATCGCATCTACTTTGATTGTCTCTGGGCACAGGAACACAAATGTAGCAGATAAGCCCTTCAGGGTTTGTTTTTTTTAAATACAGTACTCAACAAAAACAAACAAATACAAAACAAAATAAATCTATTTGTACATGGTCACCAGGGTCCCTTATGGAAGAACTGGGGGTACTGGCGTGAAGCTACTAAGAGTAACAGAAAATAGAGAGAGAATATTTACATCAACATTATGAGAGATCATTGGATAAGAATACCTCAGTCCATTTCCAATTATAAGTTCTTGTCAAATTCATTCTTTATTACTCATTATTCCAAATGTGTGTGCATAGTCTAATATGGGAGGGAGGACTCTTTTAATAGTCTTCATTTGTGTAAAAAAGAAAGTTACACAACACTGAGAAAAGTGAGTTTGATTTGATTGTCCCTTGGATAAATGAACTTTGTGGATTAAATTAAGTTTTTCACTATAAACCTTTATTTTTTAGGATGGAGTTTAGGTCAACTGTCTTCCACTGTTAAGAAATGGTCCTTTGGGCTGCGACCAGCCAAAGTGTTACCAGTTCCTTAGATTAATGTAAATACTTAATGTCGTCAAAAATAGGTGACAAAACTTTGGGGGTTGACAATATTGTGTCCACTAATTATGATCATTTTCTTAATAACTTTGTCCCAGAATGAGGATATCAAGGGGCATTACCACCATAAATACACCTGGGCTTGCACCACTCTCCAGCAATTAAAACCTTCGGCTTTTATGCATCAGTTAACTTGAGCTTTTGATAGAAGCTCTGGTCAAGAACATGAAATATGGTATTTTATCAAGTTAACACATTCTTAATTTTTGTTTAATTTGTATTACGCTCAGAGGATTTAAATCACCTTTTAGAAAGGTGGTATGCTGCAATCAAGCAAGCAAAATGAAGCCTTTGGTTAAACTCAACAATTAGGCATCCCTGCTGAAAGTTTGCTTGCCGGTTTGCTTGTAATACATTAACTCCAATGAAAATAAATTTGATAAACACATCCAGGAGAATATTCCCACACTCTAGTTTTCAAATGGGGGTGGGAACGCACACTGTGCTTCCCAGCTGATAGTTGAAGTTTATGTTTTACGGAAGCCTTTTTAAAACTAAATGTCCGTTTCCACATCATTGATCTTAAGCTCTTAAATCAAAGATTGTAGCTTTAAACTGATTGGGCTACAACTGCAAACACAGAGTAATTTAAAAAACTGGTTAATTTACCTCCCATACCTGTTGCCATGCCCCCCATGCCTGTTCCTATGCCACCAGTCATTCCACTGCCAATATTTCCTCGGAAATCATCCACACTGCCCATTCCTAGAAATAGATTTTATTTTTTAGTTTTACAATACTTCTAGATACACCGGAACAGCTGTACATTTTACGAGCAAATAGTCACCTACCTCCCATTCGGTTGACTCCGCCAAATCCTCCCATGTTTGCCATCCCTTTCATGCCACCAAATCCGCCAACACCTGAACCGTAAGCAAAGAGCATTTTACTAAATTCATAAATTTTGTATAGGAACAAAGTAACTGGGGAACGTGCCTACCTCCGCCCATTCTGTTCAT
Organism: Podarcis pityusensis; assembly: GCF_964106645.2. Classification (NCBI taxonomy): domain Eukaryota; kingdom Metazoa; phylum Chordata; class Lepidosauria; order Squamata; family Lacertidae; genus Podarcis; species Podarcis pityusensis. The sequence goes on along the minus strand of NC_138039.1, from coordinate 41,012,336 downwards.
TCCTCCAAAGCCTGGACCATCCACTCCCATTCCTTCAAATAAACAGATTTACAGGTGAGCTATTAAGTATATCTTTATGCCACTCTACCCTTCAGCTGAACAGCTCCCAGCGAGGTTCGCAATAAAACCAATGCAATATAGCAACAAAATATATCATAACCTAGTGAGGAATCAAAGCAGCAGTTAAAAATAGGATAAGATGTAAGAACTTAAATTTTTTTTGGAAGAACCAAACGAGAAAAGCTTGGTGCTGAACAGGCAATTTTAAAGGTACATATAATGAAAAAACGATTAAAATTTAACTATGAGTCACAATACATTTAAAGACTTCTATGGTACTCCAGGAAATGTATCCCTCACTCCAAGGCAAGAAAACACTGAGAAGAGGAAAGCATACTGACCTCCAGGAGCCACACTTCCCATTCCACCACCACCCATGCTCAGTTGGGTTGCACTTATGGGCTGCCCGCCAGGTCCAAGTCCCATTCCAATTCCTCCAAGACCACCTTTGAAAGCAAAGATCACTCCATAAGGTTCTCAGTATTTCTAAACAGTTGAAGGCAGGGGCAATTCTACTAGGCTTCAAAATGGTAGCTATGTCTATATTAACAGGCAGCATTAAAAAAGAGTGAATACTCACGAGGTAGCTGTGGTGTTTTGCTGTCTGCTACACGGAAATCATCGTGAGGAATTGATTTGTCATCCTAACAACAGACAAAGACTTTTAGAACATTGCAGTGGTTTGTCTCAGCTACCACGGGCAAAACAAATGAACAACTCACCATTTTTACATGCATGGGTCGATCAAACAGAAATTGTCCATTGAACATAGCTGAACATCAAGTCAAGGAACCTTACATCCGCCAATAATATGTTAAGCTGCACAGATGATCTTACAAACACACTCGCACTCTAGACTGTCATCCAATAGCTTCATCTTAGGGGTCTTGTCAATTAAATTTGCATTTATATGCATGCATGTAAAATAGTGGTCCGAATTCATTACAGCAAGCACCATTTTAGAAGAATTCTGATTTGGAATGCCTCCAAGATTATGACTACTGACTGTGGCTTTGATAATTTCTTTAAAATCTGCTATATGAGTTAGACTGGACCACTTTTTAAATCTGTAAAATCAACTGAACATTACAATCCTACTATATACTATTCATGTACTTTTCTGAATAGCTGTCTTATCTCCTATTGTACTAAAATATTCAACTTGCACCCCACTATCCAAATACAGTGGGGACAGACAGATTAAAATTGCAGAGCTTTGAAAAACTGAAAAACAGAGTGTGAGATTGGCTCCATTATTATCAAATAATGGAGGCATACAATATGGACAAAAAAGTTGGTTTCCAGGTGGAAAAATCAAAATTGGAAACAGAATTGTTAGAACCAAAAATTAAGAATTTGTCAAGAATGTATAACTTGCTGTTGAAATGGAACACTCAGGATGAAATGGTGAAATCAGCTATGATTAAATGGGCACAAAATGTTGGACATAACATAATGATGGCTGACTGGGAACAGTTATGGACCACAGGTATGAAATTCACGGCATGTAATGCCCTAAGAGAAAATTTAATGAAAATGATTTATAGGTGGTACATGACACCAGTCAAGCTTGCAAAAATTTACCATTTGCCCGACAATAAATGTTGGAAATGTAATGAGACTGAAGGTACCTTTGGTGGACATGCCCAAGGATTAAGACATTCTGGGAAATGATTTATAATGAAATGAAAAGGGTATTTAAATATACCTTCCTGAAGAAACCAGAGGCCTTTCTCCTGGGCACGGTCGGCCAATTGGTGCCAAAGAAGGATAGAACTTTTTTTATGTATGCAACTACAGCAGCAAGAATACTCATCGCGAAATATTGGAAGACACAAGATTTGCCCACCCGGGAAGAATGGCAGATGAAGTTGATGGACTATATGGAATTGGCGGAAATGACTGGCAGAATCCGAGACCAGGGAGAAGAGTTGGTAGAAGAAGATTGGAAAAAATTTAAAGATTATTTACAGAAATACTGTAAAATTAATGAATGTTAGAAAAATGTTGGAATGAAGTTATATGGCTTTAGTAGAAATGTTATAAGGAATTAAGTATAAATAGATTAATAGAAAATTAAAGGGAAAAATAAGGTTAAAATGTGTTAAGATAATTATAGGATAGAAAACAGAGGAAGATGGAAAGGAATTGCTGAAACAATTAACAGAAGTGGAATACAAAAAGGGAGGTGTGAGGAGGTCACTGAAATAAGTGAATGAAAGATAAGATATTGAAACTGTTTGGTTAGTTTAATGTGTTAGTGTTTTGTATTGTTTTTGTATTGTATTGTATTGTTTACTCTTTTTTTGTAATGTTTAAATTGTTGGAAAAGTAATAAATATTATTTTTTTAAAAAACAAATACAGTGGGGACAGTGAGATGCGAGCAGAATCCTTAGCTCCTTTTTTTTTTTACAAGACTATCAGGTTTTTTGGGGGGTAGGGGAAATTATATAGCTAAAACCATAGAGAATCAAGAGGTGGGGGGGCACTTGTGAATGTCATTAATGGTCCTCCTATCTCTCCCCCAATAATATGAGCACTGTTGAACTCAAATTACAAACACTTACTAAAGAATTAGTTACCTAAAAGTAATGGCAAAATGGGAAAATATTATCCTTAAAGCACATCATTGCTTGTAAGTCACAATTAACAACGGTTTAAGTAGTTCTCTATTGCCAGACCAGTATTTTTCAATAAAACAAGTGTGAAATAATTCTGCAAGTAAACAATGGTCTAGGGACTGAACAAGTCAGTCGCACTGATTTTCCATATAGTCTAACTGTGCTTGCCAAATTCTTCAGGTTTTAAGTTCTAGGGTGCATCAGCTGCCACCATAAAATAGGGTATATTTTGTATTTTATTGGTGATAAGCATCATTCTCAGAATCTCTAATGCCATGAGCCACTTTGTTCCAATAGAGGAAGATGACTTTGGGCTTCAAGTTCTCCCCTTAACATTATCATTCCCCCCATTCTATGTTATCCCTACTCCAATGTAACCATGGTGTTATAGTCAATCTCCTGAATATACTAGCAGTAATACAGTTAGTATATCAAGAGAAAATGTACATGATCAAATATACTACAAACAGAAAAGTTATCAATTGCTTTGTTGAAGAACTCACCTATATTCACACAAACATACAAGTCAAATATAATGTAGACAGAAAATAATGCATTCCTATTTAACCCACACTTGACAACATACTCCTTTAATCAGGCCCAGTCACTCCCCAACTCTTGTCAGGATACATATTGCCTGAACAGCTTCGATTGGCTGCTCAAAAGTCACTGTTCCCATTCCTCGACTCTTTCCATCTTTGTCTTCTTTAATATCTGCACGTTTTACAGTCCCAGCAATGCTGAACACTTCCTTTAATTTCTTCCAGCCAACTTTGAAGTCAAGCTTAAAAAGAAAGTTTCCATGAAACAAACCAACACAATTTTGTCTTACAAAACAGGATTTTTGTTTTAGCGCAGGGGCAAACTCTACACATAGCTTAAGCATAGCAATACACACACACACACACACACACACACATATTTTCTGTATTGTTGACAGATACATGGAAGATTGCCAAAACTGAAGTATTAGTTATCAGAGATGCAAATAAATCTTTGGTCACATCCATGTTCTTTCCTTTCATTTTTTCAACATGTTGATGAACAACTTAGTTCTGATGAAAAGTAACAACTCAGCTAAAAGCTATCAAAAGGAATGTAGTACACTGAGCACATAATCCAACAGTATCTAGTTGGGGAAGAGTAAACAAAAAACCATGTACTGATTTTAAAACTGGCTACTCTGAGAGAAAACTATTCATATGCATACTCAGCTCACAGAACAGGTTTATTAAAAAGGGTTTAAAAATTGCAGAGCAGCATAAAAATTTAAGTTGGAGGTCCTAAAATAGCTTTCTCCAACCTGGTGGCCTCCAGATGTTTTGAATTACAAATTGATGAAGCTGATGCGAGCTGTAGTCCAAAATACCTGGAGGGCACCAAGTTGGGGAAAATTTTTATATTGCATTTTAGATACACAAAACCACCCTCAGATGAGATGCAACAGTGTTTAAAACCCTGTTAAAATGGGCATGAATACTATCGGCTAAGAAAAATCACTTGTGCTGTGCTAAGTAAACTTGATGTTTTGCTCCAAAATGAAGCAATGCACAGCCAGTATGTATTTATACTTACATTGGCAACAAAAATAGTGGACCCAAGCCTGCCAGCCTGCAGATTGCTAATAATCTCGGGAGGAATGTTTGGATTATTAATAATAGAAGGTGGCAAATTCATCAAGCCAGGTGATATTTCTGGACCATGTCCTCCCGTGTAGGGTCCACTCCCACGCTGCAACGCCCTGCGAGCATGCTCACCATCCGGATCCTACAACAAATTTCGTAATAGAATATACATCTGTTAATCCCAAATCACAGGCAACAGTACTTTCTTTCAGAAATTTCACAGTATCACAACAGAGCAGTTAGCATCCTTATCAGCGGCGGCAGAAGGAATAAGTACTTCATGTGCATGGAGACCTAGCTCCCTCACCTCTAGAGGTGGTCCTTTCAGATGAGGGTTGAGACAAGTGTGCACTGCCACTTCATATGCTGTTACCTAGCCTATGGACAAGTAGAAATCTGTCAGCCTAACATGTTCTTTCAAAAACCAAATTCAATTATCTTGGTGCTCTCTGTTAATATCAAACGTAGAAAGCATAACTCTCTGACATCATGGTTCAGACCGCAACACTCATACAGGCAAATGAAAATGCTGACACATTTTATTCCTCCCTTATCGCTCCCACAGCAAGGCAATCTGAACATGATACACATCAGAGCCACACAGCAAATTCCCCAGACTTAAAGGTGATTGTTCATCCAACTACAGATCTAATCTTGTAGGAGAAAATGCATATTTTAAGACTCAAGAATATCAGTAGGATGTAGATCCCCAACCTAAGCAACTCATGTCAGTATAGCAGTCTTATCTGAAGTTTTAATTATACAAGTGCCTCAACAGTTCCCTAGACAAGCAGTCTGAGGCTGCAGCATATCTAATCCATTTAAAAGCTACAGGTAGTGGAAACAAGGAGTAGGAATTGAATGTATTTGTCATTCTGAGAGAAAATTGGCACTTTTGATATCATTGGTTGCTTGGAAATGAAGTATGATTGTTGTTATTATGTGGAAGTATCTGTGAGGGCATTTAATAGCTCTATACAGTTTGTTCTGCTATTTTAAAAGAATTCCAAAACTCTTTCAATACTCTGCATCAAAGCTGCAAAAACTACAAGCATACCTCTTTTATGTTCAATGGTCTTCCATTTAGGTCATATTTATTCATAGTTTCCAGTGCCTTCTTTACAAATTCTTCATCTTTGAATTCAACAACACTGGATGAAACAAAATAATGATGATTGATTTGGTTTGTGTGATGAACTTTTAAAATTGTTATTAAAATACATTAAAAAACTAGGGGAAAACAAAGGAAAAAACACAAAGGAACACTTACCCACAACCCTATAGCCATGTGAAGATTTGCCAACATGGAAGAAGGAAAAAATAAAGTTGATTTAGTAAATGCAGTTGCAATGAAGCATTTTAACATTTCAGACAAACTGAACAAAAATAGACATGCTGAATGAAGAATGTAGTTTTGGAGTGGGAAGAGCAACATTAAGCTAGTTATTTCTCCTACCACCTTGCATATACATTACAAAGTTTATTTATTTAACATTAGTTACATAGACACAGATGGTCAGTTTTTTAAAACTCTTGACATTTTTTTTAGCCAAACCAGAAATAGCATGTGAAAATGATATACAAATTCCCATGACCAACTAAAGGAAAAAACTGAGCAGGATAACCAAAAGTGGATGATTATCTTAAAGTGCAATACTCAGGTTGTCCAGAAAAATGACAGCAATTATATTACTTAACAACTGCTGGTATCTTCTCCATATTTCAGTTTTTAGGAGAAGCAGTTTGGTTGCTTTTTTTTCAGCACTACTATTCAATAAAAATAAAGCAACCAGTTTAGGTCTATTTTTGTTTTATTTTTTGAAACATTCCCACAGGCCGAACAAAAAAAGCATTTAAATAAAATTTTCAAAGGGAAAAAACCAGACACCCAACAGGTTTAATTGCTTACGTTCAAGTCAAACCTGCATTCTCTTGTTCACACAGCAGGCTCAGACTTACTATAGTTTGAACGTTTGACCTTTTTAAGAAGACAGACACAAAGCAGCTTTTAACATTCTTTGCACTGAACTGCCTCCCTCATTGCTGGCAATCCACTGCCTAACAACCAACTCCTTCCATTCCATTTTTAAAAAGACCTAGACAAGTTCAATAATCCAGAAGAAGTCCTGCAATCTTTTAGGCTCATCAAAACATATGTTTATACTCAAGCCTCAGATTAGAATGCTACACTTAATTTATCATTTCAATGATATTTTTCCAATGCTCAACTTAAAACACATCTGAACACACCAGAAATCCTAACGAGAGCTGCTGTTTTAAATGAATTAGGTAAATGCCATTTATTTAGACACATATTAAAGATCTTTCCCCTTGCATCCAACTACACCAGTTTATATGAAAGTTGACAAAGCTGTATCTGATACAGAAACCTCAGTCTGTAATAACATCAATGAAAAAAAATGAAACTTACTTTCCAATTACTGGTACAAGTATTAAACAAAAGTAAAACTGCTGAGGAACATTAAACCTCTAGCAGATGATTGCCCACGGCACTTACCCTTGATTTTCCTTCTGCATCCTTAAACAGCTCCACGTATGTAACCTCACCAACTACATAAGACATACAAAGGGAAAATACCAAGAGACAATGCATTTAAACACCAATGTCTTGCTTTGCTGTGTCCCTGTGCACAACTCTACGAAGAAGCACCTATTATTCACCAACAATCAAAACCAGACCAACATACCTCCTGTCAAGGTCTATATAATTTAGCTAATTTTCAGGAATATGCAACAGCCACATTCTCAAAAGCTAAAGAAAAACAACTATATTTAACCTAATTCATACTACAGATCATATTTTGGCCAGTATGATATAGTTGGTGAACAAGTTCAGATATACAAATAGTCCCTTCACCTCTCAATTAAGGACATCAACAATAACACTTTCAGTGACATTTGTCATCCTGCTAACAACAGCTGTTTTAAGGTGACTTTCTACCTGAATAGCTTCAAATAGTAAAGAGGTTGCCTTCAATAGAATAACCAATTTACAAAAGTCAAAAAATTTCACAGCAAGCCACACACTTTCTAAGGTTTCATTGCATAAACCAAATCATATAAGTCACGTCACCTTACAACAGATACACCTAGCACAGTTAAAGGTTTGTTTTATTTATTTATTTTTAAGGCCTAGAAACCAAATGTTCTTTGCATGATTTTGAAGCAATCAGTTTTTCCAGTTAATTCAAAACCAACTTTTGACAGTTCATGAATTGGGATTTCTTCCACCCCAGACATGCCCATGGCAAGAAGTTTGGGGCATTCAAAAAAACTACAACTGTAGTAACAAACGTGATATAGAGCTCCAGACAGACAAGTCATGGCAGAAGTGACAATGCAGACAGAGAATTCTACAGCCAGATTCCACCAAGAAAAATACAGAAACATCTTTTGAAGGACATCTTTTCATTCATACTTTAAAAGCACACTAAATTTTGCTTATATTCAGAACTACACCTAGACATAACGCAGTCCCTTTAAAGGTTCATGAGGGCATGCATATTCTCTAGGCTACCTACTATCATACAAGAATGGAAGGAGACTGTGGATACTTCATTTGTTTACTGATACTATCCTGCAATGCAAATGTCTCCAGTGAAAGAGAGGGGGAAAGTAGACATAACAAGCAGAAGTTGAAAAGGACAAACCAAAACTGTGTGTTTCACAGTATTCCAGATATCTGAGTTTGTCTCATTCCTGTGAGAAGCCAGCTGCAAGGAGCAAGTTACCTTTCTCTCTCATAAGATCTTTAATAGACTGCCATTTCATATCATATGGGATGTTGCTAATGAATACTCTGTTACGGTTAAGGGTCTTCTTTTCTCCAGTGCCTGCACCCTTCTCCTTTGTGTAAGGATGGAATCTATTCCTGTGTCCAAGAGACGGGATTGCCTTAGGCTTTGAAATATACTTTGATTTCACAGGTGGTCTCTCATCCTTTCCCGTTTCATCATTTTCCCTGCATGTGAGGAAGGAAAAAAATAAGAATATTAGTTTGCTTTTAAGTATATAATTCTATCAAGACTTTATGACAAAATGTAAAGCCCAAAGTAGCACCTATCACAGGGACAAATGACACATATTCAGGGTCATACTTTCACACCTGTGTGCATATGTTTTAAAACAGCAGGCATGGGAGTCGATCCAGAATTGGAACTGCAGTATGAGTGGGAAGGGGGAGGGACTAAGTGCCCCCATGAAAAAAGATTATATTTATGCCAAAAACAGCTTCCCAGGAATGATTTTGGCAAGATCCTGCACAGGAAAGAAAGGGTTGACTCCTCATCCAGCTGTGCTATGGTCCCAATCTGGACTGGGGATCCCTGCAGCTGCTATTTAAAAACCAAATAAACCTGCATGTGCAAATGCAAAGATGCATGTAGCATCACATGAAGCCCATGATTCTCTCCTTTTTGGCTTGCATCTCTGTCCAATTTCCATGACTAGACAGACTGATTAAATGAAAGCAATAATTTTCATCTAGGTCCTAATGTATTCAGAGTGTTACACTTTTCCCTCACTAAGAGACAATGTTAGAACTGCACATAGGTCACTCAACCATATCTTTACTTTCATTTCCAGTAGGAGTAAACCAGCAGTTCCTTCTACAAGCTAGAATACACAAGTGAGACAATATAAGACCACCACACTCAGTCGAAAGTTACTCAGGTTTCTTATGAAGGGAACTATTTCAGTTTTGCCACGCTTAAGAGGATCAGAATGCCTGAAGAGAGCAACACTTGTTTACAAAGCAGGAACTTTCTTTAGTATACAATGCAGCAACAGAAATCTCTGCTGGTGTACAGGTTGTGGATGCCCAAACTGACATGTATGAAGAACATATTTTTTACATTGCCCTGTCAACATATATGGTCTTCTAGTAACATCAGTCAGCATCAACACTTATTTGCCAGTTTGATAATTCTCTGCTTAGGTACTACGCATGTGCCCAGGCAATGTAATGAAGACTTATGCTGGTTACTCGCTCTACGTGGGGCTGCCCCTGAGACTGACCCAGAAACTCCAGCGGGTGCAGAATGCCGCAGCGAGACTCCTTACGGGGTCTTCGCTGCGGGATCACATTCATCCGGTGCTATACCAGCTGCACTGGCTCCCGGTGGAGTACAGGATCAGGTTTAAGGTGCTGGTTTTAACCTTCAAAGCCCTATACGGCCTAGGACCCTCGTATCTACGGGACCGCCTCTCCTGGTATGCCCCACAGAGGAACTTACGGTCTTCAAATAAAAACATCTTGAAGGTCCCAGGCCTCAGAGAGGTTAGGCTGGCCTCAACTAGAGCCAGGGCTTTTTCGGCTGCGGCTCCAACCTGGTGGAACGCTCTGTCACAAGAGACAAGGGCCCTCCAGGACTTGACATCTTTCCGCAGGGCCTGCAAGACAGAGCTGTTCCACCAGGCCTTTGGTCAGGGCGCAGCCTGACTCCCTCCTTTGGCAATCTTTACAATACTTTAGTTTATGGTTGCCATCAATTTTGATTTTAATTAATTCTTTGATGTTTTTATAATGTTGCACTATTTTAGTGTTGTTAGCCGCCCTGAGCCCGGCTTTGGCTGGGGAGGGCGGGATATAAATAAAATTTATTATTATTATTATTATTATGTTTCTGACCACTAAACTGGCTGCCATGGGTGGCAATGAATTTCATCTAGAAAAGTGAGCAGACTGCCAGAAGAGACAAAAACTTCAAGCTGCCTCCAGCAGCCCACTGCCCTTCTCCCCACCCACCACAGAAAGGAAGCAGGCTCCATGGAGAAAGATATCCGACCTTGGGCAGCTTCCTGTTTCCATGCTAGCTGTGGAGGAGGACAAAAACCCTCATGTGTGTCAAGTACAGAAACCAAAATAATACATCCATGTCTGATACATCATTAGACCAAAGGACCATTTAGTGTGGCATCCTGTTCATAGTCCACAAGCAGGACATGAGCATGGAGTGAAGGAATGCTCCTTCTTTCCATCACCATGCTGCTCAGTTTCCAAGCTAGGTGTACAGAATATGTGCCTAACAAGGAAGCCAAGCAGTTTAGTGGTGGAGGCAGGGACTGCTCTATGCTCCCTGGGTCAACCCACCACATTTATATAAAGCCTGCTTTTCAGTTGTAGAGGGGACTGGCAAAGGGGGGGACAGAGTGCTCCATCTGCCAGTCCCTCTAAGGAGGAAAAACAAGGCTTGTGAAAATGTTTGTGAGCTTGTAACTTCTGGTGCTAATGTACAAGGCTGAATTGCACACACAGCCTGAGCAGTGTACAAAACACCTGGAAATCACTTTCTCCAACATCTTTTGAAAATGATCCATATTAACAGGGCGATCACATAGCCCCATATCCACGCTGTCAATTTGTACACTTTTTCCACCTGAAAGTGCACAATCACAAATCTGTACACTCTAACCCACACAAAGGCCAACTACTCACAGGAGAATATTTCTAAATAACAACAAAGGATTGATAAGGGGACCATACAATTTGGACAGGTCTGTTCCAGACCAAGCTAGGAAAAATCCAGAGGAATTTAAGCACTAGGACTAAAAGAACTGCAATTGTTATCTAATGGTCAATTAGGACCAACTTTGAAAGTTCTTAGGTGATCCAACCAAGGTGAACTGTGGGATAGCTGAACACTAAACATATGTTATAAGGGGGGTGGGATTCTGAAACGGCAATATTTAAGGTCAAGTACAACTACAACTTCCCTACCAAAATCAATTCCTAAGCAAAGTGCAATTGGAAAAGCTTCACAAATCAATCAATCACAAATCAATCAATTATCAAGAAAGGGACCAATTCACAGATTTCACAGGAAATTCATAGGATTACATGTGGTATTATTAGAATAACTGAATAAAACACAGGGGATTCCCCACAGAAACTGGAGATATAGCCATTCCTCTAGATAGTCTTCTTTTCAATACGAACTCCACTGCCATCATTGATAGCTGAAAAAAGAATGGCACCAGCCATCAAATTAACTGAGCCCAGGGCTTGTCATAAAAATTGGGTTTTTTTAATAATTTCACATTATTGTTTAATGGAATAAAAATATTAACCTAAAAGGTCTCATTATATTAAACTTCTGCAATGTTAATAATGCTGAATATGATGGATTAAAAACTGAGCAGGTCAAACAATAAATATGAACTAGGAATAGAAAAATTATTTCACTGGGATCCTAATACTCATTACTTCCATAAAAACATCAATCAATTAAAAAATTAACAAAGAATTGAGATAATGCAATGATACAAAGACATGCGTATCTTTCTTTAAAAAAGGCTTCCTCCCAGTATTGCCACTTTTAATGTTGTCAAACGCAAGTTCAGACAATAAAAAGATATACCATAGCTACTAAAAGGCTGGCCATAAAGTTTCTATTCTAAACAGTTTTACTATTCACTTATGCGATCTTCAAATACTACACACCATACACTATAAATGAAAAGACATATACAAAACCCAATTTGATGATTCGATGAAAACCAAAAACATTTGACCTGAATGTTCCCTGCCTTACAGTACCCTTACTTGCCAGATTATATGACCAGATGAGCAGCTCTTTAAAAACCTGGAAAGGTATACTGTATTCTGTGAAGACATCATTCCAGGATAAGTTAAAAGTGGAAAAAGTTTGCTGCTATTAAGAAAGCAAGTATGACACCTATAAACATTGAAGAAATAACTTAACTTGATTCATTTTTCAACAGAGAATCCGAACAGGTGACTTGACTGAAGTCCAAGCATTCCTTTACAGCAACCAGTTATAGACTGGCTAAGAAGAAATGTAGTAAGACCCCTGCTGCTTCTCACTAATGGTCCATCTAGTCTAGAACTGTGTTTCCAAAAGTGGCCAGCACATGAAGGCTCTTCATTGCTATTTCTCCCCACCATCTAGTACAGGCATAGGCAAACTCGGCCCTCCTGATGTTTTGGGACTACAATTCCCATCATCCCTGACCACTGGTCCTTTTGGCTACGGGTGATGGGAGTTGTAGTCCCAAAACATCTGGAGGGCCGAGTTTGCCTATGCCTGATCTAGCATTTGCCATACTGGGAAGTTCTATTCAGCTATCAACAGCTTTAAGTAGACCTTATCCTCAATGAATGCAGCTAGGGGACCACCAATGCATCTTGTTTTAGTGAATTCCATACAGTAACTATATACAGTGGTACCTCTGGTTGCGAACGGGATCCGTTCCGGAGGCCCGTTCGCAACATGAACAGAACTCAACCCACGTTTGCGGGTCGCCACTTCTGTGCTTGTGCGTGACATCATTTTGTATGTCTGCGCATGTGCAAGCGGCAAAACCCGAAAGTAACCCTTTCCGGTACTTCTGGGTCGCCGCAGGACACAACCTGAAAATGTTCAACCTAAAGCAAACGTAACATGAGGTATGACTGTATGTGAAAAGGCTCTTCTGTCTGTGTGGAATTTATTGCCTATCTATTACAATGAGCAACTACAGTGAGTGTGGGGCCACTTTCTCCATGCTCTTCATAATCACCAAAGGAGAATGGAAAGGTCACAAAGTATGCACACAAAAACCACAAATTCTATTTATTTATAATAATCCATCAGACTAGAGGTTTCTTAATTTAACCCTAGGGATATTAGGACCTTGGAAGAGAAGGGTTTCAAATTTTATAAGCTGGAAAATGTGAGATTAAAGTTTCTTTTAAAACAAAACTTCTCCTGCTTTGGAACAGACAGACCTAGCAGTTCTCAAGCAGGGCCTTTAACACTCACCAACTAGTAACAAGAACACACACTGATAGACTGGTGTCATCACACCAATTGCTCTTGTTGTGAATAGTTACTGTGCTTATCTTGTGCATACATGTTGCGGCTTTGCATAGCAATGTCACAGACTGTATCCTCTTGCATTTGGTGGGCACTGGCCTTGTTTGTTGTGTATCTTGACAACCTAGAATAACAAACGTGGGTCCTAGTCCACAAAAGGCCTCTGCCACAAAACAAGCTGCCCATCTCAAAGGTGCAAAGGGACTCCTTGCTGTAAACCAACTAAGAGTGCAAAGGACACACTGTACCTGTTGACTCAGAACTAAGCCCCATAAAGCGAAAACAGAGTTTCATCCAAGGTAAAGTGTGCGCAGGGTTACACCCCATTCCCACAAGGTTCTGCCCTTCATGAATCTTCTCGATCCATTTCTTCACCTTTCACGAATCCGACTCGTAGTTATTCTTTATCACTACAACCGTGTTGCTTTTGTTTTCCTTTTATGGTCTTTCATTTGTGCAGCCAACATCGCATCATGTGGCAGCTTATACCCTGAGCCAATCTAATAATAACTGCTCCATCATCATCATCATCCTCATCCCTGTTCCTGCTTAAGAAACACAACGACGGCCTACCCTTGCCTTTCTTCCATCCCAGAGTCGCAGGCAGCCCAGCCAGCCTCTGTCCCTCCCACTCACACACAGAACACACCCATCAAGCGGCCCCTCTCCAAACAATGCCGGGTATGGTTACTAACGAGGGGAACCCGAAGCCTCAACCCCGCCATGGCGCAGGGACCCCTCCCCCCCCAAAAAAACCAAAACCCGCCCGGCGCGAGGCCTGCGCGGCCCCCCGAATCCCCGCGCTCAGGTAACGGGTCCGGGCGGGCTGCCCACGCCCCCCTCCCGGCCTGGCCCGCCGCCCCGCCCCGTTTCTCCCTCACAGACACACACATTTTGACGCCATTGGCGCCGTCGCCGCTCTCCGGCCTGGCGGCTCCGCCCGCCTCTCCATCCTGCTGCCGCTCGTGGTCGTTGGCGGCCGCCTCTTCGGCTTCTCCCAACGGCGCCGACCCCTCGAACTTGTCGTTCTCCGCCATTTCCCCGCCGGGTTTGAAAAGGCCCTCCGCCTCCGCCTCCTCGCGAGCGAGCGGGCGAGCGCGCGCCTCGGCCTCCACTTGCTGGATCCCGCTCTCTTTCTCTTTCTCTCCTCAGTCTCTGCACCGGCTTCCCCCAGGCTCTCGCGAGAACTCCGAGATCGCGGCGGTGCCTTTCTGCCTGCCGACCGGCAACTTCCCGGTTGCCATAGCGACAGCGGCGGCGGCCTAGGCCTTTTGCCGGCGGCCTGCATGCTTACATTTTTTTTTTCCGGCTAAACCACGATATTTGGAGGTGGGGTGGGCAGGTTTTTTCTTTAAAAAAACCTTTTCCTACTCATATTGAAATACTTCCCCTCAATGAGGCCAAACTTATATGAGGCTGCATCCTAATGTTTTAATGTTGTATCTTAATCTTTTAAATTGTATTTTAATCAACTTGTTTTTATTATTGGTTGTTAGCCGCCCTGAGCCCGGTCTTGACTGGGAAGGGCGGGGTATAAATAATTTATTATTATTATTATTATTATTATTATTCACAAAATGTTTAGGGGTATGCGTCCCCACCCCAGAAAAAAGCACTGGGGGTGGGAAGGACTGGCGAAAGCAACGGCTCCTTTCGTTAACTGAATTAACAAAACGAAGTCATAATATCATGAACAGTGGTGAAGAAGCCCGAACTCTGTAAACGGTGAAACTTTTTGTAAATACAGCAAAAGAAAACCTATTCGCCCTGGATTTTGACGCCTGAGATGTGTACTTTCAAGGCTTCTCTAATTTTTGTGGTTTTCTGCTGTTTAAAACCGTATTTCGCATTGCGTTTAAATTGTTGTAACCTGCCCTGGGGCGTTGGAGTGAAGGGCATGCAGTAATAATAAAAACAATAATAAATATTTTTAATAATAATAATAGCTGCATACATAATACAGTTTGGCATGGGTGTTGCTCTTTTTATTTATATTATATATAACTCATTTTTATTCTGCCCTCCCTCCAAAGATCTCAGGGGCGTATACATGATTTTGCTATCACAACAATGCAACAGGGTAGGAGAGGGCAACAGACACAAAATTACCCACTGATTTTCATGGCTGAATTAAACCCTTTATCTTCATTTTCCTCCTTTTTTTGGATCCAAACCACTTTCTTCTCCCAGAACCCATCTCACCTGCACGCTCCCTTACAGTGGTGCCCCGCAAGACGAATGCCTCGCAAGATGAAAAGCTCGCTAGACGAAAGGGTTTTGCGTTTTTTGAGTCGTTCCGCAAGACGAATTTCCCTATGGGCTTGCTTCGCAAGACGAAATGTCTTGCGAGTTTGTTTCCTTTTTCTTAAAGCCGCTAAGCCGTTAATAGCTGCTAAGCCGTTAATAGCCGCTAATAGCCGCTAATAGCCGTGCTTCGCAAGACGAAAAAACCGCAAGACGAAGAGACTCGCGGAACGGATTAATTTCGTCTTGCGAGGCACCACTGTACTTATCAGGACCTAAATATCCCACCTTGGATATATTTTACTTATCTGCTCCTGGGACCCACAGTTTCCTCATTCTATGTTTCTTCTTTTTTTCCTTTTTGGACATTAATAATAGAATTCTAGAGTTGGAAGTGATGCAGAAATATGCAGCAGTCCCATACGGGGATCAAACCTGCAACCTTGGCAATAACACCATGCTCTAACCAACTGAGCTATCCATATGTCTCAAACAGACAGGGTTGCAGGTAAATACTGAGACAACCTCAACTCATAAAACAGCAAAGGTGGTGGACCATAACAAAGGATTCCCACATGGTAGGGTTGATGTTGTCATGCCACATTTGCAGACATCTTTGTAACACACAATTGGTCTGCTTACAGGCCTAGTGCCTGAAGCCAGCTCCCTATAGAGCACATCCTTGGGGATCCTACCATCTTCCATTCTGTACTTGACCAAGCTAGTGTGCAAGACTCTGGGGGGGGCTATGTTGGCAAAGTTCCAGGAGGACAGCAAAGTTCCAGCTTGCATATTAACCTAAAACGGGGTTGAAGGTTCTTTTTCAGCCTGAGGGCAACCTTCCAAGTGCCAGAAGCAAAAGGGGTCAGATGAATGAAACAAAATTTTATCTTCAGGTAGTAGGCTAGTTTCTACACACCATCGCACACCCCTCTCCATCCAGACAAGCAAGAGGCATGATGAAAGTTGGCACAGCTATTGGGTGGGGTGAGGCCACTGCAGGATCCCTGCAGAAGCTGGCACCTGTGTGGGGGCACCTGGTTGTGCCTTTTTGGAATTTTGCGCCACGGCCCCCCTGCCCCCCATGCTATGCCACTGCGGGCTGGAAAGGCAGAGGGAGAGACATATTTTGTTTTCTGTTTGGATCCAAGGCTGCGGCTATGAAACAATACCCTTTTGGGATGTTAATGCTGTGAATCCCTCCATCGTAGGCCCAGGTTATATATGTGTAAATAAACCATATATCATAAAGACACCACAGTCTCTGCTGTGCCTCATTCCAAAGGAAACACCCTGGGTGAGTGCCTGGAATCTTGCACCGCACCAAGACTGGGGTGGCATGCTGAAGCACACTAGGACGTCACACTACTCAACGCTGCTCCCACTGCATAGCATTTTGCTGAATCTTGGTGAATATTTGTCAAGCAGAGAAGTTATTTGCTGCTCACAAATAAAGTGGTGCTTATGCCAACACAGAAAAGGTTGGTTATAAGATGAATGCAAATGAAATGGAAACACTATTTGCAAAAGGTTTTGCAAGCTGTGAAAAACGTTCCTTTCATTTTTGTGTGTGTGCAAGCACAAACTAGGACTCCAGGAGCAAAATGTCCACCTGTACAGAGTGAGGGTAAAGACTCTTGATCACATTCTGTTTCTGTGATAGTGTCATGTAGTGAAATCTTATTAGTTACATGGTTCCATCGCAAAGACATTTAAAGCACCACAAATGCTGTTCTGATGTTTTAATCTCTGGTGTTTCATTTGTGTTTTACATTTTGCACATTGTATGTTTTTATTCTGTAAGCCGCTAAGACAGGACAAGGTGAAAAATAGGGCAAAAAGTTTTAATTAATAAATTCTATGAAGTAATTAGGAATCAAGCCCATCTCTGGCCATATCCCGCCCACGCCCCAGCCCTACGGCTCCATTGGTGGCACTGTGGTCTAAACCACTGAGTCTCTTGGGCTTGCTGATCAGAAGGTTGGTGGTTTGAATCTGCACAACGGGGTGAGTTCCTATTGCTCTGTCCCAGCTCCTGCCAACGTAGCAGTTCGAAAACACACCAGTGCAAGTAGATAAATAGGTACCACAAGCGCCATAACTCTCCAGTGATTTGACTTTATCCCTGAAGGCACATACTTCCATTGTCTCCCGAGATGGATGGATGCCAACAACCTAGGAATGCTCCCCGTTATTACACACCAACAGCATCAGTGTGTGAAATGCACAGAAGCAGGACCAGCAGGATCTAGCTGACTTCCCATGGTAAGCGTAAGGTTGTCAGGGGTGATTGTCTCTTTAATTTTGTGTTATACCACACTCCCTATCACAGCCATTTTGTGTTAAGCTATGCCATTTTGTGGTTGGCACATCCAACACACTCTCAACTTCTGGAATGTGCCCACTAGTTCAAAAAGGTTGGCGACCCTTTCCATAGTGGAACAAACCCCTAGGAACCTCTTCCTCCTCATTCATTCTCTCATTTATTAACAAAATTTATAAACCAATTATGTATGGAAGTAAGAGCTGGACCATAAAGAAGATTGCTCACCGAAGAATTGATGCTTTGAATTATGGTGCTGGAGGAGACTCTTGAGAGTCCCATGGACTGCAAGAAGATCAAACCTCTCCATTCTTAAGGAAATCAGCCCTGAGTGCTCACTGGAAGGACAGATCCTGAAGCTGAGGCTCCAATACTTTGGCCACCTCATAAGAAGAGAAGACTCCCTGAAAAAGACCCTGATGTTGGGAAAGATTGAGGGCACAAGGAGAAGGGGACAACAGAGGATTAGATGGTTGGACAGTGTTCTCGAAGCTACCAGCATGAGTTTGACCAAACTGTGGGAGGCAGTGGAAGACAGAAGTGCCTGGCGTGCTCTGGTCCATGGGGTCACAAAGAGTCGGACACGACTAAATGACTAAACAACAATATACCGTTTATTCATCAAAAAGCTCCATGTGGTTTCCATAAAACAATATAAAATATTCACTGAAAATCCCTAAAACTGAAAACAAGTTAACCTAAAATTTAGCAAAACATAAAGTCAGCAATTTTCTCCCTTACTATACACACACAAGTAAAACTTTGTGTTGAAATCAAATTCTTATTCTGAAACTCTTCTTGGTTCTCATAATCATGGATATAAGATTGGTATAAGCTGTTATCTGGAATTCCCACAAGACCTGGAGGTCTGTGTTTTCTCAACCAATTCTTAGCAGCCATAGCAAATGACTTGATGCAGAATTAATAGCAGATAAATATGACGGATGGGTCTGTAATTTCATCCGGCACATTAGCAATGCCACACAATTCCAGCAAATGTTTCCCCAATGGGTGGTTGAGCTACGAGGATACTGTGGAGATTAAATTATCGTTTAAAATTGTGCCTGGTGTTTATTCATGTTAATATATAAATCAACTTTGTGGAGTGTTTCCCTTGCTCCTTGCTTAGCTGCAAATAAGGATGTGCCCCATAAGGTAAAATCAAATCAAATATTTGGGTGCTGGTGTTGTTTTTAACTATTCAAGTGAATGATTCTCTCATTTTGTTGCCAGCTGCATGTAAGTTTCAGGACAGAATCTGGAAACAACCTCCTGGTTCTCATAAATTCCTGGAAGGATTCCTTTTTTCAGCAAGGGAGGCGCCAAAAGGGAAAATCCGCTTCCCACTGAAGTTAATAGGGAAAACAGCCTCTTATCTGACTTTTGTAGCTTGCATTTACAATAGATTCGAAATCACCGGGGAAGGGGGAGGAGCTTCACACGCCAATCCATCACCCCTTTCGTACAACGGGAAACATTTGGCACACGCCGGATTCCGTACAACATGGCTGTTCCCCACAACGGAGCAACCCAGGCGAAATGCGAAGTAAAAAATAAATAAATCCAATCCCACCTACCCATCCCACCACAGTAGATCGGCGAGCCATTGCTTGCGTGCTTGCTTGATCGATCGAGCTGTCTGTCTGTCTGTGCATTCAACTCAGTTCTTGCCCAACACACTCAAATCGACCCCCGGGAAGCTACTGAAGCTTGCTTAAAATAAAACAAAAAGTTAAATAATTTGCATTTGATTGAGGGGAGAAAAAACACACCCTTGGGAGAGGAGCGAGAGATCGGCATCCTCCAACTTTGCGCCTTGTCCATTTCAAACCCCCGCCCCAATATTTGTTGACTTGGCAGCCAGCATGGAAAGTGGGGAACTCCCACGCACCTCCCTCCCCTCCCCCCGCTGGACGGCTTTTTCTCCCTGCCCATAAATAACAACCCCTATCGCCGCCTGGTTTTCTCCCCAGGTGCCTAGAAGCTGCCGAGAAACCGCTTCCCCAGGGATGCACATTTCCGAACAACAAGCTTTGCAAGGAGGATTGCAAGCAAATAGGACCCAGTCTGCCGTCGCTGCAGCAGCAGGAGCAGCTGGGAGAGCATAGCAGATTTGCTAATGCCTCGCACGTAGTGTTTTGCAGGAACTTCAGATCAATCTGGATGGTGGGGAAGAGAGGGGGAGCCTTGGCTGCATGGTAATCCAGCTTTCATATTGCCCACCACCTCCCCTCACATTTCCACTCCACCCCACGCCCCTCACCATCAAATTAAAACCTCTTGAGCATCCCCAGGTACTTGCCATCGGTGCGTGCGTGCGTGTGTGTGTATGTGCTCGGGAAAGGACCCTACCCCACCCCACCCAGAGGCATCTAACCCGGCTGAAGGAACGCCCATAGCCGAGTCCAGATTCTCGGATGCTAATGTGGTTAGATGTAGCCTGCGCCCTGGCGATGCTCACGTTGGGCGGGAGCCCCAGAAATCCTCGCAGGGCTCCCTGACAGTTGGGGACCTGATCCTCTTTCTGAGACCTTGAAACTTCGGCAGGTCGTTAGCATGGGGACACAGGATAAGGAGGAAAAGGGTTTGTACTCTCAGGATGTCTGACTCGGACGGGGGTGAGTGGGCTGTTTTGTGCGGGGTGGGTGGGTCGGTGGGTGGCGACGGAGGGGGGAAGGCTGTGTGTTGCTTTGACATCTAGCTCGGGCGAGGAAACGAGGATGGGTGAGGCATCCATCTGCCACGGCTCTCCAACTGGACTTAATGCAACAGGATGGCATTGACCTTGGTTAGCTGGGCAGTGTCGATTGGCAACGACGCCCAAGACTCGGTTGTTGCTGCCTCTGCTTGCTATCTGTCTCTTGTTATGACCAGGTAATGTCTAGCAGCCGAAGGTGGGAGGGGGATTGCCGGAGATCTCATTTTGCTTTTGTGCATAGAGCATAGAGCACCTAAATCAAGGATGCTATTTGCAGAGGGGATAGGAAAGCCTGCTGGATGCTGAAGGATTTTTAGTGGGTGTTGAGCAGCCCAGGTCCCTAACATATTTACTCGACAAGAAGTCCTGGTGCTGGTGGCAGTGGGATTCCCTTTGCAACCGGAGAGAGAGGGAGTCATATCCCACGAGGCTTCAGATGCAACCGAGGACTGGCTTGTTTTTAAAAATGTACATGCTGCTGCGTTAACCTGTTCAGTATATATATGCATACTGTACTAGCATGTTAACAAGCCAGTCTAGCCACACTGACGCTAGCAAGTTCCCCAGCGACACACAATCTCCTTCCGCTGCCCACAAAAGGCAAGTATTATTAGGGCATAGCTAGCGGTTGGTGAACGTACTAGACGAGATCTCTCATCAAGGAAATATAGTTCATTAGTGTTCTGTATTATGCATTCCAAAAGGAAAGTGTTGCCTTCTCTGCAAGGTAAGATTTCGGTTGTTCGTGTTTGTTGGCTCAGAGGCAACCTGCTGTTGCTCCAAAGTGGCAAAGAAATTTTTTTGCAAAAGCCAGGCAATACCTTACAGGAATACCATAAAGGCCAAATCTGCAAGATGGCTGTCCACACAAGGGATGAGGGGGGAATTTGATTCTGTTCACATTTAAAAGGGAATCTATCAAATTTCTACTTTCCGAAACAAGATGAGAACTGAAACACCACCATCCTTTGAAGTTTCCACATATCCAAATTTTGCAGTGCGGTTTTCCAACCAACCAGGCTTTTCATTATTAAAAAATTGCATATTGTAGGGGAAATGTGCATAAGGAATAATATGTTGGTAAAAATGACATACAAAAATGCATTCTATTAGGAAAAATGCTTGCAAAAATTGTGTGTGTTAGTCAAAACTGTGTACAAAAATGTGCATATTCGGAGAAATTTGCACCAAAATGCTGATAAATTTTTGTGAGGATTTAAAAAGAAATCACAGTTTGCTGCACAAATCTGGAGAAATGAATTTATGTATGGAAAAATTAGAAACTGGGAGAACCAGAATTGACAGATTTTTTTCCATCCCCAGTCCACACCCCAAACAGCGCAGTGGCAACACCCACATTCTATCACCCTATTGATGTTGGATCTTAACTATTCTACATAGAAGATATGTGTCATCTTAGAGCCATTCCAAAATATGTGCAATTGCAATAAATGCACAGTTGCCACTTATTTGCTGCTGGAGATCTAGGCATCTTTCCTTCAAGTAGTATTTGGGTTGCAAAGGTATTGCATTACCTCAATACTGCTCAAGCCACAACTGTCAATGGGAAAACACACCTTTTCCCCCCAGTGAGGGTATTGCCTGCAATTGATGATTGGCATAAGAAACAAACAAAGCTGTGTGAGTGTCATTAGGTGTGGCCATGCCATAACAACTTTGCAGTGCACTGCTGTGCATCTTTACTCAGAAGTAAGCCTCACTGTGTTCAATAGGGCTTTCTCACGGGAAAGGGTCCATAAGATTGCAGACTTGTGCGAAGTTGTGCACTCCTTGGCTTCAGCACTGGAACACACCACATTGAGACAGGGCAACCCCACCCTGTTTGGTTATGTGAGAAAAGCCTGTAGCACTAATGATGTTGGGATGGGGGCATTGCTATTTATAACAATGATAATGATCCACATGACATTTTCCTGTAAGCGTTTAATTCAAAGCACTTTGTACCCATTACCATAGAAATCCTTACGGCATCCCTAGCACGCCTATATTTACAGATTATATATATATATATATATATATATATATATATATATACATACACACACACACACACATACATACAATATATATATATATATACAATATATACAATAATACATATAATATATACAATATATACATATATATATATATATATATATATACACATATACACACACACAATATATACAATATATATATACTATATATACAATATAGCAGGCCTATATTTACAGATTGTAGAGCAGTGTGCTGATTCTGGGGGTGAGAAATAGTTGTTTGCCTATTCAGTCATCCTGACCATTCCTACTCAGAAGTCCCACTGAATCCAATTGGACTTACTCCCAGGTAAGTGGGGTTAGGATTTCAGCCTGTGATTTCCAGCTAGGGATTTCTCCGTTCATGCCGTTTACCATTGCACTGGCCCAGCCAAGGAGGGAGGTCTGCATTTCCATTTTTATTCTCTAGAAAGGTCCATAAAGCGATCCTTTAAATAAAAATAAAAATAAATCAGGCTATCAGATAGCAATGAACCGGAACAAGGAGTACAGTGGCTGCTTTTGACCTTCACAGTCACGAATTCTCATTTCCAATCCAGTCTTTGAAACTAAAGTAGATGATGAAGTATGATTATAGCTCCGATGAAATATTCCCATCCCTTTTTCATCTCCTTTCTCGAAGAGATCTGGGAAAGTCTTTCAAGGATTGGTTTCTTCAGCTGTTGCTTTTAAAACCTTATTTTCTCCTGTGTTAACCTGCTCACTATATGTGTAGAGCAATATATTGACAAGCCTGTGCATGGCAACACATAGGAAGAGTCCTGCTGGATCAAGTCAGTGCAGGATCCTGTTCTCACAGTGGGCAACCAGATGCCTGTAGCAGGATTTGCAGGTTCCAGCAAGTGGTATTCAGAAGCATACTGCTTCCAACAGTGGAGGTAGAATACAGTCATCAGGGTTAGTAGCCATTGATAACCTACTCCTCCTGGAATTTTTCCTAATCCTCTTTTAAAGCCATCCAAATTGGTGGCAATCAGTGCCTCCCATAGAAGGGAGTTCCATAGTTTAGCTATCTACTGCACAAAGTCCTTTATTTAGCCTGTTCCAAATCTCCCAACTTTAAACTTCATTGGCTATCCAATGACTACCCAAAGGTAGATCTACACATAGTGGGAGGGATAGACGGATGCTATATATAAGTCAGAAATTAAATTGTTATAACAAAAGAAAAGGGGAAAAAACACTATGTAAAATCGCATAGAAAAGTTTTTTGCTCTACAGCGCCATCTGGTGTTGCTTGTTTATAACACATTCAAAACATGTGTTGTTGTTTTTTACTAATGTAGCTAAGCCCCAGGTTAAGTTGGAAGCGCTGTTGTTGTAGTTGTTGTTAATTTCATTTCTATACCGCTTTATATGTTGTTGAAAAATTTCTCAAAGCACTTTGCATACTACAATAAAGCATCAAATAAAACAATCCAGAATAAAACATTACCGAAGAAAGTCAAGTATACATTCAAAGCAGCATAATTAACAGGAAACTAAAATACTATCTTGAAGATTTCAAAACAAAACGTTACCAAAGGAAGTCAAATACAAAATGCACATTTGAAGCAGCATAATTAGCGGGAGAATAAAATATTAACATTGCTGCTGGTGTTGCTGCCAACCCTGACAATGGTGGTTTGTGGTGGCTGGCAACTATAGCATCAACTCAAATTTGATGACCTGGGTCTGCACTAAGAGACAACCAAGGTGGTTTGTAAACTGTGGTTCAGTGACAGAACATCCGCTTTGCATGCAAATCTGTATTGCTCTAGCAGACAGGTGAGTTTTCAATTTGCACAACAGAGGAATCCAACGAAAGAATTGCACTAGCAGAAACTCATTTCACAGCAGATTGTACAATCTAAAGTATATTGCAAATGAAGTTACCAGCAACGTGCTTGTGCAATTTCTTGTGCAGCCACATTCTGCTGGTCCAAACATTTTGCCAGCAGAACAGGTATAACATTAAGTGACACTGGATACAATCCACAACACACACACACATACACACACGTACTTTAGGTGGGCCCAAAAAAGTCAAATAAAACATTCAGACATAAAACTGCATTTTCAAATCTCCACTTTTCTGTTTGCTACAGTATTGTTGTGTGTTCTTGTTCTGATGGAGAAAACATGCCAGCTAGTAGCTACCTCATTCCTTCTGAAAGAGACCTGAATTCAGTTCAGCACTTGCCTGTTTGTACCACAACTAAAACAGCTCAATGATTTAACCTTTTTTTGATGTCTCTACAGCTGTTCAAACTTCAGGAAAGCCTGGAAGTGTGCCTTATATGAATGCGTCAGGTACCATTTATCAGTTACAATACATAAACTTTTAACTTGCTTTGGTGATTTCACTATGTAACTAGTTCTTTCACTTTAAAAAAAAAAAATCTAAATGAAGAAATTGTTTTATGACCTGCACACTGGCAAACATGGTAATAATAATAATGTTTTAACTTCTATATAGCAGTATTGAGTGTTCAAAGTACAAGGCATACGTTGTTGTTGTTTAGTTGGTTGGTTTGCTGAATTTATATACCGTCCTATACCCAGGGGTCTCAGGGCGGTTCACAGAATAAAATCAAGATATAAAACCACAAAATACCAAATAAAAATAAAAACAACAACCCAATAGCCCAATAGAAGTTGTTGAGACAATTTCCGTGCAAGACAGGCCATTGTCATCATTCTTGCATTGGAGATATTTGGGACCGTAAGCAGGCTAAGGATAAGAGGCAAGGACCTTAGCCCAGTGACACAGTAGATGCAGAAAGTTGTCACAGCAATCCTTTACGCCTCAGTTAAAAGGATCAGATGGCAAATAATTGAGACCCTGTTGGAGCCCCTAGAGAACAGCTGCCAGTCAGAGCAAACAGTATTGGGTTAGATGAACAAAATGTCTGACCTTGTATAAGGATAGTGGGATACTGGGATAGTAAAAATAAAAAAGGTAAAGGACCTTTGGACGGTTAAGTCCAGTCAAAGGCAACTATGGGGTTGCGGTGCTCATCTTGCTTTCAGGCTGAAGGAGCTGGCATTTGTCCACAGACAGCTTTCCGGGTCATGTGGCCAGCATGACTAGACTGCTTCTGGTGCAACAGAACACTGTGACAGAAACCAGAGCGCATAGAGATGCCGTTTACCTTCCCGCCACAACGGTACCTATTTATCTACTTGCACTGGTGTGCTTTCAAACCGCTAGGTTGGCAGGAGCCGGGACAGAGCAACAGGCGCTCACCCTGTTGCGGGGATTCAAACCGCCAACCTTCTGATTGACGTTCCCAAGAGGCTCAGTGGTTTAGACCACAGTGCCACCCGTGTCCCTTACAGCTTGCTTACGGCTGGTGTTATACTTAAAGTAGGAACTTCCCAAATCACACTTTTAGCCATTAAACTAAAGCAGCTCACTCACTACTATAGCAGACTTTCTCCAATTTTGCAGGGACAGTCTTGGATTCAGGCAGCAGCCTAATGCTATCTCTACAACCAAAATATGCCTCCTGTTTTTGTTCGCAGGCGAAGAAGTGAAAATCTCGAAAGCCCAGCAGGATGTGAAGCCCAGAGATGAGCAGTAACTACTGCAACAACGCGTCATTGAGCATGAGTGTCAACGAGGTGTCCACCTTTCCCCTCACTCTGGAACAAAAAACCGGCTTTGCCTTCGTGGGGATCCTGTGTGTCTTTTTGGGACTTCTGATTATCAGATGCTTCAAAATCTTATTAGACCCTTATAGCAGTATGCCATCCTCCACGTGGGAGGATGAGGTGGAAGGGCTGGATAAGGGGACGTTTGAATATGCGCTTGCATGAAATACTCCAAAAACAAATTACCCTGCCTTAATTCTTATGTGTGTTTTTTCATTTGGGGTGGAGGGGTGGGGAAGGGGCCCTGGAATTCCTTAGTAAGGACGCATTTGTAACAGACGCCTATGTTTTGAAGACATGGGGGTGGCATTTTTGCTTTGTTTTGTTAAATAAAGGCTTTGTTGCAGATTCATAATCATTTTCACATAGTTTCTGCTTTGGCATGCTACTGTGCAGGCAGTTAATTTTTTCTGGGGGATACGCAGGGGTACACATACCCCTAAACATTTTGTGAATCTAAGCTTGGCTTCATTGAGGGGCAGTATTTCAATATGAGTAGGAAAAATGAGAGTACCCCTAAACATTTTTTTTAGGGGGGGAAGCACTGTGTGCAGGTAAGAACGAAGTGTGCAAAGGTGTGCCAATAATTGTGCAAATGAAAAAGAAGTTGTGAGGAAGGAGGACATTTAAAGCATGGGTAGGCAAACTAAGGCCCGGGGGCCAGATGCGGCCCAATCGCCTTCTGAATCCGGCCCGCAGACGGTCTGGGAATCAGCGTGTTTTTACATGAGTAGAATGTGTGCTTTTATTTAAAATGCACCTCTGGGTTATTTGTGGGGCATAGGAATTCGTTCATTATTTTTTCCCACCCAAAATATAGTCCGGCCC
This sequence comes from Podarcis pityusensis, assembly GCF_964106645.2. NCBI lineage: Eukaryota > Metazoa > Chordata > Lepidosauria > Squamata > Lacertidae > Podarcis > Podarcis pityusensis. The sequence continues at coordinate 40,985,402 of NC_138039.1, read as the reverse complement.
CCCACAAGATCTGAAGGAGTGTGGACCGGCCCTCTGCTGAAAAAGTTTGCTGACCCCTGATTTAAAGCATGGTCAAGATTTGAACAGAAAATTATAGCGCCTTGATTTTAGCCTTGAAGACCAGACATTCCTAGGCCAGGCACAGAGAGAGATGAAACGAATTAAGAGTTTGCTTTTATGGGGCTGGGGAGAGAAGAGGATCAACACCCCCCACCCCATCTTTATCTCTCTCCTTCAGGGCACCCAGAGGTGTTGAGAGCCCTCCTTCTGACCTAGGAACACCTAGAAGGGGCTAGCTTGGAGCGGCCCTTACTTCTGCTTACTGTCTCACACAATGAAGACTACGTGAAAAAGCTCAAAGAAGACACAAAGAAGAGGCAGTAACTAGTTGCGCCTCAAGGTCACCTCTTAGCTCATACAGCGAGAACGAGAGTGACAATATTTGACAGCTGTTCAATTCCATTTTTAAGAAATGCTGGAATCAAAATTTCATCTCAGCCTTGTCACTCTTGTTAAAGAGGTGCTCGGAGAGCCCGCTGAGATAAAGCCAATCGGCACAGACAGACCATTCATTCATCTCTATAATTTCATATTGTGCCATTTGCCTTATAATCTAGACAAATGACAACCAAGGGAATTGTGGGGTCTGTCGGCTAAACGAAAATGCCACTCAGGCTGCGCTGGATCTTAAAGGGAAAGCTGGGAACGTGAAAGCCAAAGTCCAAAGAGAGGAGCGGGTTCAATTGCTGCAGGAAATAGGAATACAATGGAACACTGCAGGGAGGTAACAGTGCAGCGTGTGAGAATGATCTAGCAGGACTAGGGAACATTCCTTCTGGAGACCTTCATGAGACACAGTGTGACATTTAAGAGAGTCAGTTTGCCTCCAGACTGACAATATTTTTTGGAAGTATTCCAGTGAATACAAGAAATTCAGAGTCTCTTCCTTTTTTATTGTACATTCACGATCATTTGTTCTCACAATGGTATCAGGGCAGTTATATGGAATCCCATTTTGAATACTGTTTGTGCCTGAAAGCCCGCTCACCCTTTCGTGTGTGGCGACACTGCGGGATGGAGGAGGCTTCACTGGGGCCCCGATGGGAGAATTCAACCTGGCTGGACCCTGCTTTGGAAAATGGGGATACAGGCTACAGCTTGGGCTGTGCAGGGGGCGGAGCCAATGAAGCTGGGAGTGGGCTTCCCTTGGATCCGCCCCTCACTCATTTAAGCAGCCAGCCAGCTTGGCCGGTTTCATTTTGGGGTGGACACACTGCTTCGTTTCCAATTAGTGCATGCCCCATAACTTCCTGAGTCGACAACTCTTCATACCACAATTTTTCCCCAGTTGGTTTGTTTTTCTCCCACTTTTGTTGTGCTAAAGCTTGTAAACCTATAGTGAGCTATCAAATGCAGAAACTAAAAGAACCAACAGTTCAAGCACACAAGAACTATCTTGTTGTATCAGGCCAAAGGGCCACCTAACATTTGTTGCAACTGTGGTTCTTCGGGAGTTGTTGGACTCCCAACTCCCACCAGTCCCATCAAGCATGACCAATGGTCAGGGATTTTATTTGTTTGTTTATATTTCATGAAATTTATATACCACATGATTGGGGGGGGGGCTCAAAGTGGTTTATGAAAAAACGATAAAACAATAAAATTATCACAATAAAATAGAATAAAACAAATCAAAACTCCTACAAACTTTATAAAGATCTGGGTAGCCTTATCTGAGTGAGAATGTCTTCAGCAGGCGCTGAATGGAATTCAGCGAAGTATGATGGGAGTTGTAGTCCATTAAAATCTGGAAGGTCACAGGTGCCCCATCAGTGATTTGATCCTTTGTCAGGTACTTCTACATGGATGCTTTCTGCCTATTTTCCTCCTCATTCCACTTTAATCAGGATAGCTATCTTCCACACATTTCTAGATTCCATGGGTGGTATTCAATTAAGTCTTACTTGGAGTAGTAGACCCATATAAATTAATGAACACAACTAAGAAGCCTTGATTTCAATAGATCTACTCTGAGTATCCTCTGTATTTATATCCACTGTATCCCATCCAAAGTGGGGGTGGGGGTGCGTGACTGACTGAGCCTTTTCTCCATGCTTCAGGGCAGACCCCCCCCCCAAAAGTACTTCTTCACACACCATATAAACTATGGAATTCATTCCCACGATGATGGTCACCAACTTGGATGGCTTTAAAAGAATCATTTTGCATTCTTATATAACCGCCCAAAATCAAATGAATGGCAGCACTTAGATGTTAAAGGATGGCGTGGTGATAGTAAGTAACCTGTGTTTTCTTCAGGATAAAGATAACGTAAGGTTTTGTTCTTTTGCTGTCACCCTCAAACGGTTTTTAACTTCTTAGATAGGATAATCTAGTGAGTGTTATCTTCAAATGTCCATTTTTACCAAGAAACAGGTTGCCATACTCACAACTAATTTTTGCTGAATCACGCCCAGTGCCTAAAGTGAAAGAATGACCTTCGTAAGCTTCAAGGGCATAAATAAAAAAAAATCCAACGTATTGGCATGAATATTTAATTACTTTTAAACATTGCTACATAGTCATTATTTCAGTAGCACATGACTGGCTGGGAATATGGTCCGAAACAGCCCTGTGCATATTTCTGTGAGTGCATTTACAATTGCAAACATAGTTTATGAACTCGAGAGAGCAAAGGTCAAGATCTTGAAGAGTACCTAAATCACCTTCACTGGGTCCACTGACATTCAGGGAGAGCTGAGTGCCAGATCTGACTCCTTCCGTCCAAGAATTAATGGGCTCATTACTAGCTAATATTTAAAAAGCTGAAATGTTCCTCTGGACACGCACCTTCTGTTTCAAATTCAGGGATTGGCTGGTACCCTCGGTGTTCTATATAGAAGAAAGAACCCGGCCGCTTAAGTATTGTTTGTGGTGGGAAAGGACACCATGGGCAAGGTACATTAGAAAATAAGAAAATAACTGCTGATTGGTTTAAAGAGAGGGCTTGCACAGTATAAACATTTGATATTTTGGAGATGCCTAAAGGTAGACAGCTTAAGCAGACAGATCCCTGACAATACCAACATCCTCTCCAATATCGTTTGTAAAAGGTAAGCTTTTTAAAATTATTATTTCATTCCCCACCAGGGTTACGACTCAGTCATAATTTGGATGAATTGTTCATGTTGCGAAATCTTTGTCCGCAACAAATAGAGAGAGAGAAACGACGGCCCAGATTTTCTCCTAAGAAAGTAAATCCCAACAATGCAACAATAAATGCAACTTGAATGAATCAGAGATGATATATTCAGCATTTTGAGAGACGGAATTGAATAAAACACTGTCTGTAGATATTGTGCGATCGATATTGCCTTGGACTTTTCATCAGCACAGTGCCAAGAAGGGAAACGTGAACAGAAATCTGGGCATAAAGAGAATCTAGAGGCGGGGAAAAGCTTTCTACTTTGATCTGTCCCCAGGAGCATGTGTTTGTTGTATTAGTAGAAAGAAAGAAAGAAAGAAAGAAAGAAAGAAAGAAAGAAAGAAAGAAAGAAAGCAGGTGCAAGATCCTTAATGTTGTTCCTTTTTCCGCCCCACTGATTGACGAATGGAATTGCCAGGTTAAGTTGCAAATATTGTCTGCTTAAAAGATGGTAGCATGCAATATCATGCAATACAGTGGTACCTTGGGTTAAGTACTTAATTCGTTCCGGAGGCCTGTTCTTAACCTGAAACTGTTCTTAACCTGAAGCACCACTTTAGCTAATGAGGCCTCCTGCTGCCACTGTGCCACCGGAGCATGATTTCTGTTCTCATCCTGAAGCAAAGTTCTTAACCTGAAGCACTATTTCTGGGTTTGCGGAGTCTGTAACCTGAAGCGTATGTAACCTGAAGCGTATGTAACCCGAGGTACCACTGTATCTTTACTTAATATGCATATACAGTACTTTCAATATTTTTTAAAAAATGTGTTTTGTTTGAGCTTGTTTAATCTTTGCAAAGGCCTTTAGCCAAAAGCAATAAAAGTTTTCATTGACTAGTCCTGCACACATCTAGCCGTCCAAGATAGTAAACGTGGAGGCAGATTTCCACCTACATTGCAAGACAGACAGGAAGATGCACCCACATCTGAGCTGAGACTACCAGTTGGGATCACAACTGAACACTTCATATCCAGATGTGCATGAATGTGCGTTTGACTTGCACATGTGAACAGTGACAGCCAGTTCAGCAACAGAAACTGCGTATGGAAAGTTTGCCAGAACAGAGCTAATACTGGAATATAATCTCCAAAGATACTTCCAGATTATATCAAATTGTTTGGAAGAGCACCAATATCTTTGGCTGTGGCACCCTGATTGATGTTTGCAAGCACACAGGCATCCAAAATTTGCTGTGTTTGTAGCATTTGACCACAATCCAACACATAACTAGGCATATTTGAGCCAATTAAATTCAATGAGCCTTAATGTGCTTAATTTTGGGTTGGATTGTGTCCGCTCGAGGCGAGCTTTGCATATCACTGAAAAATAAACAAGTACCAAAATGTGTTTTCTGAAGATAGAACCTGGGCCCTTGCCAAAGTGGTAAGAATAGTTGGGTTTAAAGTGGATATGTAGCAGGTGGGTTGCGGGTGCAGAATTCTTCCCTGACTCCACATCCTCAACCCCCATTGCATAATTGTTTTTCTCTGAGTGAAGGGTTCAGCATTTTGGTCCTGCCTGCTACTTTTCTGCTTAAAATACTCATTTACCCTCCCACTCACCCACCTCCTCTCAGGTTTTCCCCCTCCTCCTGCTTATGAAACTAGGAATAGGGATAGAGTAAATTCAATTCACCTTGAACTTACGGTACCCAATTTTCTCCTTGCCTTGTGCCTTGGTCAGAGCCAGCTGGCAGAGCTTTGAATTATTATTATTTTTAAATTTTTTATCCCATATTTGCAGTTTTACTACATTAACTGTAAGCTTGTTTGAATCTTGTTTGAAAAGTGAGAAGTAAATATGTCAGTTGCAAGCAGTCCCTGGGCAGAAGTCAAGACTCCTGCATCACCCTCCCATAGTTGTGTTATCATTTTGAACCAGCTCTGAACTAACTGCTAGAGGGTATCCATTTACTAAATGTATGCCATGCCTTTCCTCCTAAAGGAACCCAGGGTGGCAAATGCAAATGTGATAAAACAATAAAGACATCTTTAAAACATAAAAAACCCCAATTCCGATACAGAGGCAGACTGGGAAAGTTGTCAACAGTGGTACAGTCATACCTCGGGTTGAAGTAGCTTCAGGATGAGTATTTTTGGGTTGCGCTCCATGGCGACCTAGAAGTAATGAAGTGCGCTACTTCTGGGTTTCGCCACTCGCACATGCACAGACAGTCAAAATGACATCCCGCGCATGCGTGGAAGCGGCGAATCGAGACACGCAGACACGTGGACGTGGGTTGCGTTCGCTTCAGGATGTGAACGGGGCTCCGGAACGGATTCCGTTCGCGTCCAGAGGTACCACTGTACCTCGGGTTACAGACGCTTCAAGTTACAGACTCCGCTAACCCAGAAATAGTACCTCGGGTTAAGAACTTTGCTTCAGGATAAGAACAGAAATCGTGCTCCGGCAGCACGGTGGCAGCGGGAGGCCCCATTAGCTAAAGTGGTGCTTCAGGTTAAGGACAGTTTCAGGTTAAGAACGGACCTCCGGAATGAATTAAGTTCTTAACCCGAGGTACCACTGTACTTAAAAGGCTTGTTGGAAGAGAAAGGTTTTTGGTAGGCACCAAAAACACAACAGAGGCAGCACCTATCTGATTTTTAAGAGGAAGAAATTGCAGAGGGTTGGTGCCAGTCCTTGTATCGTGCAGAATGGACCTTCTGATAAGATGCTATCTGTAGGGCACAGTGATCAACTGGATATAAAAAGGGCAAAGTTCTCGAGCTTTTGCAAAAGCTATTTTTTTAAAAGCTATTTTTAAGGAAATTCGGCAAAACTTACACTTCCGATATGGATTGCCATACGTCCGGATTTCCCCTGACATTACAGAGGTTTCAGCCCGGATACTGTTTCCAGCTGCCGAATCCCGGCTATGTCCAGGAAATTCCAGACAAATGGCAGCCCTAAGAATTTAGCCCAGGAGCTAATTGGCAGCCAGTGCAGTTATAGGTCTTGTGAGGACACAAGCTAAGCTTTGGGGTGGGACTTGCATTTAATGAGATGTGCTGACATGGTTCATTTCTGAGTACGTGTTGACATGCTGGTACTTAACTTCCCAAGCCCTATGCACCTTTGGAGTCTGGCGCCTGATGGAATGCCTGTTCTCAATTTGACGCCCATGTGTTCTGATTGTCTTCAGAGGGCCTGCTGCCCAAAGTGAAGTGGATGGCAGGTCATGGGAACCTAGGAGATGCCAATAATAATAATAATAATAATAATAATAATAATAATAATAATTTATTATTTATACCCCGCCCATCTGGCTGGGTTTCCCCAGCCACTCTGGGCAGCTTTCAACAGAATATTAAAATACAATAACCTACTAAACATTAAAAGCTTCCCTAAACAGGGCTGCCTTCAGATGTCTTCTAAACGTCTGGTAGTTGGTTTTCTCTTTGACATCTGGTGGGAGGGTGTTCCACAGGGCAGGTGCCACTACCGAGAAGGCCCTCTGCCTGGTTCCCTGTAACTCAAGAATTGAACCTAAGACCTTCTGCATGCAAGGCAATTGTTCTACCACCACTGAGCTACGCCCTTCCCCAAAGTCAGTAGAGGGTCTCCTCTTGTGGTGCCCCATTCCTCCCCAAGGGAAGATCAGCTTCCACTGAATTATTTTTATTTATTTCCTTAAAACATTTATACCCCACCTTTGCCCCAGTAAGCCGGCAATCGGCTGTCGGAAACGGTGTCCAAGTGAAAATCAGCAGTGGTTTTTTTGCCGATTTCCCTTACAAATAGCTCAAAAACTTCATTGTTTTATTTTTTTATTTTTGAGATTTTGTAAAAAAAGGGGGGGGAGCTCAACAGTTTTCTGTACGGATTTTCACTTTTTGAAATATGGCAACCCTAGAGGAAGGTGATAAATTAACCATTTAAAACAGCCCTTGCAGTATAACAACAAAACACTAAAGGTGCAATCCTAACCACAGTTGTAGTGCACACTGGACAGGGCAAAAGGTGAGGGTAGGCAAATCATTGCACCAGCTCGGAACTTGCAAAGCAATCAGGCCTGTTGTTGTTGTTGTTTAGTCGTTTAGTCGTGTCCGACTCTTCATGACCCCATGGACCAGAGCACGCCAGGCACTCCTGTCTTCCACTGCCTCCTGCAGCTTGGTCAAACTCATGCCGGTAGCCTCAACAACACTGTCCAACCATGTCGTCCCCTTCTCCTTGTGCCCTCCATCTTTCCCAACGTTAGGGTCTTTTCCAGGGAGTCTTCCCTTCTCATGAGGTGGCCAAAGTATTGGAGCCTCAGCTTTAGGATCTGTCCTTCCAGTGAGCACTCAGGGCTGATTTCCTTAAGAATGGATAGGTTTGATCTTCTTGCAGTCAATCAGGCCTACATCAGGTCAAATGCCCAACTAAGGAGATCGCAGGCTGGCTCAGCCCCTTCTTCCCCCCATTTTGGGGCTTTTCACCGGTTCTGCTGTTGGGATCCTGCCAGCAGCAGTTACACACACACACACACACACACACACACACACACTTACCTTCCTTAAAGAATTTTGCATCACGGTTCTCCGGTCAAGTAATAATGTTCCAGGCATTCGCTCTCTGGAACCTTCAGCATGAATTTCCCTGCTGCTTTGAATCCTATTGGATCTTACACTTTCCCTGATGTCTTATTCTGTCTTGCAAACCATTCTCACAGTTGTCTGTTGAAAGGTAGTGCATAGATTTGATATTTTAAAAATAAAAATAAATGGTAAGACACCAGGCTTGATGGCTAGAAAGAAATCAGCTAATTTAAAATATTGCTTGTTTTTTCTTTGTTGGTTGACAGAGTTGCACATTATCATTTTAAGAGTAAGAGTGTTGGCGGAAGCAATTACTGAATGAGAGACACCGGGATCATCTGCACACCACAGCAGTCTGGGAATCTGACGACAAAGAAGCAGTAAGATCTGTGACTGAAATATCCGTTGCCCATAAATATGTCTATGAATAATTCTCCAAATGTATTTTTGGACCCATGTCCAAACAGATTTCAGGTCAATGTCATTAATGAAAGCCATGACAATACACTACAATCTCAAGGCGATCCCGACTCACAACGCTACGAAGAGACTTCTTTTGCAGACGATGTCAATAATAGACTCCGAGTCGGCTACAGGCCTGAAAACAGAGAATTATATGACAATTTCTTTCAAAACGGAGATGCCGCGAAAACAGATGGGAATTTTCACCCTTATGATACCCACAGCAACACGTATTACCTGAAAACATTTGGTCATAATACAATGGATGCCGTGCCTAAGATTGGTTACTACCGAAACACTGGCAGTGTCAGTGGGGTCAAAATTAACAGACCAAGTCTGATGGATATTCACGAACAGCTGGCAAAGGTATGTCAAAGAAAGAAAAGACAGATAATCTCTTTTGTTCTTTTGAAGAGTTATTGGTAACATAACCCGTATAGCCTCAACTGAGAGGGCATTAAGAATGACCATACTTGTAGCTCAATCCAATTCATATTTACTCAGATGGAAGTCTATATTTAATGGCAGGGGCAGTGATCTCGATATTGTGGAATACAACTCCCATCATTCCTGACCATTGACCACCCTGGTTGGGACCGATGGGAGTTGTAGTCCACATCTGGATGGCACTATATTGGATATCCCTGCTCAAGAGAGCCAGTGTGGTGTAGTGGTTAAGAGCGGTAGTCTTGTAATCTGGGGAACCGGGTTCGCGTCTCTGCTCCTCCACATGCAGCTGCTGAGTGACCTTGGGCCAGTCACACTTCTTTGAAGTCTCTCAGCCCCACTCACCTCACAGAGTGTTTGTTGTGGGGGAGGAAGGGAAAGGAGAATGTTAGCCACTTTGAGACTCCTTAAAGGGAGTGAAAGGCGGGATATCAAATCCGAACTCTTCTTCTTCGTCATCTTCAATGGGGCCCACTGCCAGGTATGCATGCATAACATTGAAATATTGTATGCTTAGCTGTGAGCTGGGTTAATTAAATTCAGTGGGACCTAAATCCCCAACTTTCTTTCTATGTATGTAAATAAGCACCCATGATTTTATGTAATAAAGCAAGGCTTAAAAAAAAGAAGCCGCTTGCAATCAGCTTAACACAAAGATCTAGTTCTCAGTAATGTAGTAACTGTTCAGGTGGAGCTTCATATAATATACAGATAATAAGCATGTCAGGGGGAAAGCTGTAGAGCTCTGGATTGCAGGAACTGCTTCATGGATAATTCCATAGTGGGAAGGGTCCTAAGGTTTAAAAATATGAAGCCCACTGATGTAAAACAATGGATCCTGTTTATCAGTTAGCATAGGGTTGATACCAAATATATATATATATATATATATATATATATATATAGTTTCTTTAATATAACGTATCCCATGCAGCACTAAGTTAAAGTCACTCGGCCGTATTCTTATTTCAGTAGCAAAATGCTTTGCGCCAATGAACACATAAGCAGGTTGCTGGTGACTTTGTTGTAAAATAAATAAAGCATTCAAATGCACAATGAGTTTCCATTGGCACAACTGTTGCAGTGGATTCCTCTGTTGCACAACATTAAAATTCACCTGTCCGTTAGCACAAGAGTCCTTGGACTAGCAGACAGAGAACACTGCATACAGCCCCATATGCTTTCAAGCTGTTCCTGAGCTGTTTGAGAATTCTCGTCCTCCTCTGTAGAAAATACCATGAAACACACACACATACACAAACACTCAAAATTTGCCACCAAAAATAGCATGGAGAATTTTTAGAGGCCATGGATATATGAATATATCTCTAGAAAATTCACACCATCCAAGATTCTGTCTCTTTCAAGTCCCTAATGAAATGAGAAAATGATATGTAGAGAAAAAGTCTTGGCATGCCTTGGCAGAACGATGTTGTATTCCATGCGAGGGGGAAAGCTGGAGATTTGCTTGTTTTCTCCTATTTTGCACGATTTGTTATAGTTTTGCTAATTACAGAAGGGAGCTGTCCAGGTCCTGAAGCGCAACCTCCAACCACTGAAGATCTCATTTGCTTTGGTGTCTTATTTGCAGCTGGCATTGTCCATATCTTCACATAAATGCCAGACCCTTGTTTTCTTTTAAAAGGGGGAAAACTGAGATTTTCAGATTGCTGTATCCCTGCTCACACATTCTGCATATTTCCTGTCTTCCTGTGGAACCACAGGCTAGACACGCTCCCGTTCCTTTCATCTGAAAGACAATCATACTAAATACCTTTTAAAATAATTTTTGTCGTTGTTTAGAACATTGCGGTGACTTCTGGTTCAGTTGACAAATTCGCCAAAGCAGATGACAATACAGAAGAAGCGGAATCCAACAAGGAAGAAGAAACCAAAGGAGGCTTTGTGAAATTTGGATGGGTGAAAGGGGTCCTGGTAAGCAAAATATATATCCTAGAAGAGACCCCTAGGGTCATCTAGTCTAACCTCTTGTGATGCAGGAATCTCGACTAAAGCATCTATGACAGATGGCCATCCAACCTCTGCTTAAAGCCTCCAAGGAAGGAGATGCCACCACCTTCTGAGGAAGTCCATTCCACTGTTGAACAGCCCTTGCTGTCAGAAAGTTCTTCCTGGTTTTTAGTCAGAATCTCCTTTCTGGTGACATGAAGTCACCAGAAGTCCTACCCTCTGGAGCAGGAGAAAACAAGCTTGATCCAGCTTCCACATCACAGCCCTTTAGAAATTTGAAGGAGGCTATCATAGCTCCCCCCAGTCTCCTCTTTTCCAGGCTAAACATACACAACTCCCTCAACTGTTCCATGCAAGGCTTGGTTTCCAGACCCTTAATCATCTTGGTTGCCCTTCTCTGCACATGCAATTGCTTGTGCTGGAGTTTACTTGCTCCGGTTAGTATATCAGGGTTTGTGTTTTTTTGCTTTGCATTTCCCCCTCCCTCTCTCTCTCTATGGGCAGCTTCAATTAGCACTCATATATGTCCTTTTTTTTGGAAGGGACACAGGTGGTGCTGTGGGTTAAACCACAGAGCCTAGGGCTTGCTGATCAGAAGGTCGGCGGTTTGAATCCCCGCAACGGAGTGAGCTCCCCTTGCTCGGTCCCTGCTCCTGCCAACTTAGCAGTTGGAAAGCATGTCAAAGTGCAAGTAGATAAATAGGTACCGCTCTGGCGGGAAGGTAAACGGCGTTTCCGTGCACTGCTCTGGGTCACCAGAAGCGGCTTAGTCATGCTGGCCACATGATCCAGAAGCTGTACGCCGGCTCCCTTGGCCAGTAAAGTGAGATGAGCGCCGCAACCCCAGAGTCGGCAACGACTGGACCTAATGATCAGAGGTCCCTTTACCTTTATGTCTTTTAAAAATTTCATTTAAAGCACTGCTCTGACAGTTGTCTCCACATGTTCTATTATGAACAGTGTAACTGTTTGCACTGCCCCACTATCCAACCCACCCAGACTCTTTCCTTGAGTGGCAAGAAAAGCATGAAGGATTCTCTGTGCGTTCAACTAAATGTGGAAAGATTTCCCCTGATCAAGATGTGAAGATCTCAGGCTACAGCTAGTAGATTTGGGGGAAAATGAGGGTGGGCCTAACTTGCATGACACCATTTGTGGCAAACGCCTTAACACGACATGAAGGGCCACTGGTCATTGCTGTTGTTTGTTGTGCTATGACCACTTTTACATTTGACTCTTTTGTCTCATAGCCTTGTTAAACATTTTCACTGAACTGATCATAGTCTTCAAAGCCATAGGTTATTTTTATACACGGAAAACTCTTGCATTCTGCAATTACATGGTGATGCAATTGTCTTTGTTTATAATTTAGGTGAGATGCATGCTGAATATCTGGGGGGTGATGCTCTTCATCCGACTCTCCTGGATTGTAGGTCAAGCTGGAATTGGTATGTATTTTTAAAAGTATATTTTTCCACTATATGAAGGAGAAACAGGAGAAATTTTCAACAAAGATGATTAGCATTTAAACTAAAGTGTGAATGGGTATAATGGTACACATTTGTTTAACAACTTTTTTATAATTATAAAAAAAACTATTTTGTGTAAATTGCTATCTTTAAAAGGAACAGACATGTGAATACTTTCAAAATTATGCTTTGTCTCAAACTCAATCCTACTTTGACATTCATGTAGTTTGCCATGCCCATTAACTTTGATGGGCCTACTCTGAGAAAGGCTAGCATTGAATACAACTCTATTAAATCAATCAGGACTAATAACCTAATGTGCCAACCATCAGATTATGGAGCAGGATTTACTTATCATACCTTCATCTAGCTTTTCAGACAAAAACCTTGTCTATTCCAAAAGCAGCTTCTTGTGTCAATCTAATATTCAGTACTGTGTTGATGGCAAGCACTGTATATAAATGAAAAGTACGTACCTTACAGTTTGGCACTGCATCTTTAAAGCCATACATTTTGAATTATTTGACTATTTTTAGGAGCTTTTTAAGAGTCTGGTTCTCACAAACAGCAAACGGAGGCCATCCACCCATTTCTGGACTGTACATGTCCCATTCCAAATTGCAGGTGGGAAAATCACATGGCCGAATGCTTCGGCCTGAAAAGCAAATAAATCACAGCTTATAGAAAACTACCGCATCAGCGAGAGGGAAAGGCAAGAACCATTCTTCTTACATCAAGTTTTCCCCGTGTTGGATTGTTTCCTCACCTTTTGTGGGGCAGCAATCCATCATATACTGTAAAACCCACACCCTTTGAAGTCTGAAGCAATGCAGTCTAGAGACAGGGTTACTCCTATTCGTGGGAAAGGGGCCTCAGTACACCCCGTACCTTTCTTCTTCTTCTTTGGTGATCACTCGTAGCCGAGTAAGATCGTCTTCCATGAACATGGTTTTAACAGTGAGTCCGTAAGTGGCTGTGGAGGACAATTCTGGATCCACACATCCTTCCACAGGGGGGACATTGGTTTCCGGGCGGAAGTTGATCACGGTGAGGGTTTGCCAAGCGTGCCTTCTTCTTAGCACGTTTCTCCGTTGCATCCTGAGTTTGAGTGTCTTCAAAGCCCATGACACCTTTGGTAAATGCTGTTCTCCAACTGGAGCGCTCACAGGCCAGTGTTTCCCAGTTGTCTGTGTTTATATGACATTTTAAAAGATTTGCCTTGAGAGAGTCTGTAAAGATCTTTTGTTGACCACCAGCATTGCGCTTTCCATTTTTAAGTTCGGAATACAGTGGACGCTTGGGTTGCGGATGTGATCCGTGTGGGATGCACGTTCACAACCCACAGCATCCGCAACCCGCAGCGGCACGTCTGCGCACACACGGGTTGCAATTCGGCGCTTCTGCGCATGTGCAAAGCATGATTTAGCGCTTCTGCACATGCGCGACCACCAAAACCCAGAAGTAACCAGTTCTGGTACTTCCAGGTTTCGGCTGCCCGTAACCCAAAAAAACACAACCTGAAGCGTCTGTAACCCGAGGTATGACTGTAAAGTAGTTGCTTTGGAAGACGATAATCAAAGCACAAATTTCCCCTCAAAGGTTTACCCCTTAAGGAGCTACAATGCCCATTACCTTTAACAAACTCCAGTGCTCAGTGTTCTTGGGGAAGGCAGTGTGATTTAAATGTGCTGTAAAAGTAGAAGATATATTCAGCCTGGGTCTAGAGCAGTGAGGTTCCTAAGAGACTCCCCCAGAAGCCTAGTTGCTCCAGGCAGAGGTCAATATGGAAAGAGTAGCCTAATAACACAAAGTTTCAGATCCACTGGTCTACACTATCATTCCATATGTGTGCCCAAAGGAAAAACAACATATACAATTATAATGAAGAGCATGGAGTGTTTGGTACCCACCCTGTATTAACCAGGTAGGTGTATGAAACTAAGGCATCTGAAGGCAGCCCTGTTCAGGGAAGTTTACATGTTTGATTTATTTTCATATTGTGATTTAATTTGTTGGAAGTCGCCCAGAGTGGCTGGGAGAACCCAGTCGGATGGATGGCATATAAATAACACCACCACCACCAACAACAACAGCAAACTGATCTGCTCTAAGCAGCTTAAACAAGTGTAACACATAGTCGACAATGTATGCATTCAATGTATGTTTTGATTTTCCTTTAATCGGGCAGAGGCACTTTCACACATACATACATATATAATTTTATTTCTATGCCACCTTTCCACAGTTCAAACTATGCTCAAGGTGGCTTACAACATGAAAAAAATACATAACCGCAACATAAACAATAAATAAAACATAAAAAATATGAAACCAAACTATTTCTTTATTATATTTATATTCTTCTCTTTTTCCTTTTTCTTTCTTGCTCTTTTTCTTCTCTCTTATCCTTTTGATAAGATACTTAGATTACTGTTTTAGTTTAGAGGGGGAAAAGAGATTTGATAAAAAGCTCTGAATTCTTCTTTATATTCTAATAAATTTATTTAAAAAATACACAAGAAATCAAACCTTAAAAAAAAATGTAACCAAACTGAACAATTTCCACATAAATCACAGCACAATCTAAAATAAAGCTACAAAAACCAACTGCAATAGCAGCAGCAACACCCCCTCCAGCAGCAACTCCCCCCCCCCAAAAAAAACCAATGCTCCGGCGGTACATATATGGCTGTACATTATTACTGATGCAGCCCCTATAGGGAGGGGGCAGATCTCCTTTGGCCTGAGAGCTGCATTCACCCTTGGTCAGTCCTCTGGGGGCTGCATACTGGGAATGGGTGTGGCCAACTCAGACTTCACATATAGAGAAAGGCCCTTTACAGTGGTGCCTCGCAAGACGAAATTAATTCGTTCCGCGAGTTTTGTCATCTTGCGATTTTTTTCGTCTTGCGAAGCACGGTGTCGGGAAAGTTTTGGAAAAGCTTCAAAAATCACCAAAGTCTTTAAAAACCTCAAAAAAGGCTACCACACCGCGTTCTATGAGTTGCTCCTCGAAGTCAAGTCGCAACTGTGTTAAGAAAAAGGAAACAAACTTGCAAGACGTTTCTGTCTTGCGAAGCAAGCCCATAGGGAAAATCGTCTTGCGAAGCAGCTCAAAAAACAAAAAACCCTTTCGTCTAGCGAGTTTTTTGTCTTGCGAGGCATTCGTCTTGCGAGGTACCACTGTACTAGGGCATTTAGACTCCCCTTTCGAAACACCAGGGTGGGGTGGGTTTAGAAGCTTACCTTCCCATTGCAAGGTGCTTCTGATGAATAGTAAAGGTAAAGGTAAAGGGACCCCTGACCATTAGGTCTAGTCATGACCGACTCTGGGGTTGCGGTGCTCATCTCGCTTTACTGGCCGAGGCAGCCAGCATACAGCTTCCGGGTCATGTGGCCAGCATGACTAAGCCGCTTCTGGCGAACCAGAGCAGCGAACGGAAACGCCGTTTGCCTTCCCGCCGGAGCAGTACCTATTTATCTACTTGCACTTTGACATGCTTTCGAACTGCTAGGTTGGCAGGAGCAGGGACCGAGCAACGGGAGCTCACCCCGTTGCGGGGATTTGAACTGCCGACCTTCTGATCGGCAAGTCCTAGGCTCTGTGGTTTAACCCACAGTGCCACCCGCGTCCCTTTTGATGAATGAATGAATACCTTCTGATGAATACCAAGCTGCTATTTGCTCTAGGAGGCAAGCTGCCATTAGCATCAAATGCTCCGGTCCATCTCTCCCTGAAACCAAAGCACATTTTGCACTGCAGTTGTAGAAGGAATGCTGGGTCATTTTAGATGGAGCTCCAACAACAGCAGGGCTAACACAAGAATCAGGATACTATCGCTTGAAAGAACGCCGTTTCTTTTTTTGCAGACGGTAGAAAAGGTAAATGCAATGTCTTTTTATATGGCCCATTTCTGCAAGAGAATTTGCAAAACATTGCTTTTAAAAGGCATATCACTAAAAAACATAGTTCCAGTTACAGATAGGTAGCCGTGTTGGTCTGCCATAGTCAAAGCAAAAAAATTCCTTCCAGTAGCACCTTAAAGACCAACTAAGTTAGTTCTTGGTATGAGCTTTCGTGTGCAAGCACACTTCTTCAGATACACTCATCTGAAGTGTGTATCTGAAGAAGTGTGCTTGCACACGAAAGCTCATACCAAGAACTAACTTAGTTGGTCTTTAAGGTGCTACTGGAAGGAATTTTTTTGCTTTGACTAAAAAACATGTTATCTAGTTAACACTGTCTAGTCACTGTGTTTTTAATGGACTGAACCGAAATCTGAGACTCACAATCAGTATGTATGTCATGTGTGAGACTATCTGCTCATTGTTGTGCAATCTATCGCAGAAAAAAATTATGAGGAGCTGATGCAGGGTGTTTCCTGTCAACAACAGCTGCCTTCATGTTTAGCGGGGAAATAATATCACTGTTGGGGAAACAACACCATCCTACAGACTTGCAAAATAACAGGAATAATCAGTGCTTTTTTTCTAAAAAAATGTTTAGGGGTAATCTCATTTTGATTCAAGAAAATCACCATTTTATAGTTCAAATTGGGGAAAATAAATACAGTAAATGGACAAAAGTACAAAGATGTTTAGGGGTGTGCATACCCCTGTGTCCCCCCAGAAAAAAAGCACTGGGAATATTAAACCCAGCCACCTCAAAATCACTGAAAGTAAACTTCAAACAGTATCTAACTGACACACAAGCTTCCTGATAAAATGAAGATGATGTCAGATAGACTTTTGCAGCCTGAGTCTTGTTGATGATGTACAAACTGTATTTTACTCCTAAGGGGCTGGAACCGCTACAGTGAAATCTGTTTTCTTTAGAAAACACGCAGTTCAGTTGCGCTCAGACGGCAAGTACTCCTGGTGAAAATGAACCATTTTTTTTCTTCATTTTTTTAGTAAAAAAGGCAAAAGCTGTGTGGATGTGAACAAGCCAGTTGGAGCAAAGACATTTATAAGTTGTCTACCTACAGGGAGCAGAAAGTATACCTAAGTACAGTCGTGCCTTGGTTTTGAATGGAATCCATTCCGGAAGTCCATTCGACTTCTGAAAACGTTCGAAAGCTAAGGCGCGGCTTCCGATTGGCTGCAGGAGCTTCCTGCAGCCAATCAGAAGCCGTGGAAACCTCATTGGACGATTGGGTTCCAAAAGAACGTTCGCAAACCAGAACACTCACTTCTGGGTTTGCGGCGTTCAGGAGCCAAAACATTTGAGTCGCAAGGCGTTCGCAAACCTAGGTATGACTGTGCCAGAAGGATTTGGATGAATGCTAGATTCTGAGATGATTGGGAGACAGCAGTGACGGGGAAGGCTTCTCCACACATAACTGAGTTGTTGTTGTTTCTGAACATGAACGCCAGCTGCACTGGGATTATGGCTAAGGATTGTACCCAGTGGTGGCTGGTGGTGTTGGGACTAGTAGGGTGCAAGACAGGAGTACCAACAGTTGGTGGAGCAGAGCCACTGAAAGATGGAGCCAGAGTCAACAAATAATTTTGCCCCCATCCTCTCCACTCCACCCCCCATTGAGATCACTGAAGGCAATTCTAAGGAGGAAGAATTCTCTGAATCATAGCTCTGTGAAGGGAACAGAGTTCTCCTAAGAACTCTCAGCACCCTTAACAAACTACAGTTCCCAGGATTCTTTGCAGGAAGCCATGACCATTTAAATGATATTGCTCTAGATGATTAGTGCAGATGGGACTTTCGCTCCAAAGGCATTTCGTTGGAATAAGGATTTCTGGATGTGTATTTGAGCTATATGGAAAAAAAACCCCTGCAATTAGGCTTAAGGTTTAATCCTGTGCATGCTTTGTTGTTGTTTAGTCGTGTCCGACTCTTTGTGACCCCATGGACCAGAGCACGCCAGGCACTCCTGTCTTCCACTGCCTCCCGCAGTTTGGTCAAACTCATGTTGGTAGCTTAGAGAACCTTGTCCAACCATCTCGTCCTCTGTCGTCGCCTTCTCCTTTTGCCCTCCATCTTTCCCAACATCAGAGTCTTTTCCAGGGAGTCTTCGTGTCATGAGGTGGCCAAAGTATTGGAGCCTCCGCTTCCGGATCTGTTCTTGCAGTGAGCACTCAGGGCTGATTTCCTTCAGAATGAATAGGTTTGATCTTCTTGCAGTCCATGGGACTCTCAAGAGTCTCCTCCAGCACCATAATTCAAAAGCATCAATTCTTCAGTGATCAATCTTCTTTATGGTCCAGCTCTTACTGCCATACATAACTGGTATATACATCTTGTTAATAAATGAATGAATGAATGAGGAGGAAGAGGTTCCTAGGGGTTTGTTTCACTATGGATAGGGTCGCCAACCTTTTTGAACTAGTGACCTCATTCTCCTTGTGCCCTCAATCTTCAGAGTCTTTTCCAGGGAGTGCTCTCTTCTCGTGAGGTGGCTAATGTATTGGAGCCTCAGCTTCAGGATCTGTCCTTCCAGTGAGCACTCAGGGCTGATTTCATGCTTACCTGGGAGTAAGTCCCACTGAACTCAGTGGAACTTGTTTCTAAGCAGGCATGTACAGGATCACACAGCGAAAGAACTTTTGCTATTTAGAGGAGAATGGCTTGGCAGGAAACTTGCTGGAATAAATGAAGGGGAGACGGGAAGTTTTCTCCATCTCCACAGCATTACATGTTTGCACCTGGCACTGTGCCTGACAAAAGGGTGCTTGCCGGTTTTATGATGCATACCAAATGAGGCCTTGCAGCTGGAAGCACATATAAGTATATGCCTTGCCATGAAAACTCCACATCTTAACATTGCCAAGACTTTGCTCAGGGGTTTCATGCAAAATTAGTTCCTTTTTTAAGGGTAGTTTAGTAACTTATTGCCATTATCAAGAAGCATTACTTTGTTCCGAGGTATGAAAATAGCCACGGGCAAGAGCCATTCATTTTAATGTTATTTAATGCCCTTACAACTGGGGTTTTTAATCTAAACTTTAATCAGAGCTTGGCGTTACTTTGTAACAAGAGCTACCACAATGGCTCTGCTTCCGCCGCCCCAAATTTAATTCCAAAAGTATAATTTGCTAGTATTCAGAATTTGGGTGATATGCTCCCCAATCTTGTCCCTGTGCTGCCTCATCACCAAATATGGCTATCTTGCTGCAGATGCTCCCAGACACCTATGTGTGGTTATAGCATTTGAACATTTTGTACACATCTAAATCCACTGTGTACATAAGCCCAAATCACGTGGTCAGTTCCCAAATTGTGGGGTGGTTGTTGTTGATGTAATTTGGTTTTGCATGCATTGGATTGTGTGCGCCTCTTCAAACATAATGTCTAGGTATGGATGTCTAGGAATGATGGGGGCAGGTTCCTGGAGGGATGTGCTGGGTGGGAGAGACGCACAATCTTGCTCCCTCCTGCGCATAGGGAGATAACGAATAGTATGATCCAGATGTGGCTCATTTATTAACACTGCATTGCTTTGAATGGGACTTTAAAATGGTTTGTCCCATTCTGAAGCAGGCTACTGCACTGTGGAGAAATTACTGCTACCAGCGCCACAAAATTACTGTATTTTTCCGTGTATAAAACGAGTTTTTTCACTTTAAAAAAATAGTAAAAAAATGGGGGTCGTCTTGTACACGGAGCATGGGCATCTGGGGGGATTTTTTAAATATTTAAGCCATGGGTAGGCAAACTAAGGCCCAGGGCCGGATGCTGCCCAATCGCCTTCTGAATCCAGCCCACGAACGGTCTGGGAATCAGCATGTTTTTACATGAGTAGAATGTGTCCTTTTATTTAAAATGCATCTCTGGGTTATTTGTGGGACCTGCCTGGTGTTTTTACAGGAGTAGAATGTGTGCTTTTATTTAAAATGCATCTCTGGGTTATTTGTGGGGCATAGGAATTGGTTCATCCCCCCCCCCCGCAAAATATAGTCCGGACCCCCACAAGGTCTGAGGAAGTGTGGACCAGCCCATGGCTGAAAAAGTTTGCTGATCCCTGAAACATAAGTCCAGGATTTTGGCTCGGGCAGGCTGAGGCGGTTCCTCCTGCTGCCTCCCCCCCCCCCCCATAGCTGTCAACTTACAGATTTGAAAATAAGGGACCAGCAGCCTTGAAAATAAGGGACCAGCAGCCAAAATAAGGGACCTGCAGCCTCACCTGTTCCAGGCACTCCAGTCTTCCTGTCCTCCTGCAGTCTGGTCAAACTCATGCTGGGTAGCTTCGAGAACACTGTCCAACCAACTTTGTAACCAGAGGTTCAACTGAATAGAATCTGAATCACATGCACCACGAGGCCTATGCAGCCTCAACTTAATATGGCTCCCCGGCCTGGCTTTGCACTGCAAAGTTTGCAGCAGCACGTGCAACAAAATGGCGTCCAGCGTTCAAAAACCCCTCAGCTTGCATTAACTAGCCACACACAAGGCATGCAAGCTCCAATCCCCAGTCGTTCTTAGACTTCTTATTGGGTGAGCAACACAGACAAGCAACACAGTTGGAGCCTCCCTCCTCCCTGGCCGGCAGGGAGGGAGGGAGAGGAGCTGCTTCCTTTGAAATTTAAGGGACATCATTTAAGGGACATCATTTAAGGGACATCCATCAATAAGAGACAGCAGCGGGACATGGCGCTGGAATAAGGGACTGTCCCTTCAAATAAGGGACACTTGACAGCTATGTTCCCCCCTTTCTCCTCCCCCTCCGGGCTGCATGCCGGCGACTGGCTTGCCTCCTGAAGCCTCCGCCGACTCAACCACAGGAGCTGCCTCAGCTACCTCTCCTTGCCCTTTTTTCCTTTTTTTCCTCTTCCCCTCTCAAACTCCCACCCTTCCCCAAGCCAGCTCACCCCCTTCCTCAGCTCAGTTTGCTCGATGGCATGGCCCAGAGCAAAATGGGCATTCCGTTCCCCTGGCGCTTCCTCAACATCCTCCCTGGGAGCCTCCTTCTCCGCCGCCGCCACAGCTGCCGCCGAGGGGGAGTGTGTGGTGTCCACTGCTTCTGCACTTTGTTTCTGCACCATGGTGCACTACATGCTCCTCATGCAACCGCCCCCCAAAAAGATAAACAACTTGCCGCTGCCACCGCAGATCATCCAGCTTTTCACTTAGGGTTTTGTTTTCTTAATTTTGGGTTCAAAAAAAATAGGGGTCATCTTATACATGGGGGTGTCTTGCACATGGAAAAGTACAGTGGTACCTCGGGTTAAGAATTTAATTCGTTCCGGAGGTCCGTTCTTAACCTGAAACTGTTCTTAACCTGAAGCACCACTTTAGCTAATGGGGCCTCCTGCTGCCGCCACGCCGTCGGAGCACGATTTCTGTTCTCATCCTGAAGCAAAGTTCTTAACCTGACATACTATTTCTGGGTTAGCGGAGTCTGTAACCTGAAGCGTCTGTAACCCGAGGTACCACTTTACGGTATTAGTTATTAAAATATGATCAACAGATACCACATGTTGCTGAGTAACATGAAGGCAAGAGAAGTCTGCAAGCAGCTTGCAATCAATATGTTGACAGACGAGGAGACAACAGATGGAGCAGGCAGATAAGTGAAGCAAAGCTGTCGCTATAATGGAACTAGCCAGGTTTTTTGCCCCGGTCGAAGCCTCCAGAGTGGCGCCATTGAGGCTCCCTGCCTGTGTGTGTGTGTGTGTGTGTGTGTGTATGCAAATGCGCGTCGGGGGTTCCAAACTGGGTCTTTGACCCGGATGAAATAAAGCCTAGTTTTGTTAGCTGCAAGGGATGAATGTGAACAAACGCAGGTACTCAGGCTTGTAGCCAACTAAATCAAGGCACACATAGAGTAACTTATATGAGCACAACATAACTTCCTCTCCATGTTCTCCTCCAGTGCACCCCAAACTTTGCTCTGGTGGTTTCTCCAGCCCCCCAGAACAGAGCTGGGGGTGGTGTAGGGGGCACATGAGGGGAGAGAGAAGTTCCAATGCATTCATGTAGGTTTTTCCATGTGCCCGATTAGTTGGATACAGACCCCATGCTTTGTCTCCTACTGCTGCTCCTGTTGATTACAATATGGTTATTTAACCAAAATTTGCCAAGTGCTATACAGAACATTAAGAGGATCTGATTCCTAAAATAACAACAACAACAACAACAACAACAACAACAATTTGTTTATACCCTGAGGACATTTAGGGGTTTAAAGGTCAGCATTAACACTTTGAATTGTGCTCGGAAACATACTGGGAGCCAATGAAGGTTAATAATAATAATAATAATAATAATAATAATAATAATTTATTTATACCAGCCACTCTGGGTGGCTTCCAACAGAATTTTAAAAACACAATAAAACATCAGGCATTAAAAACTTCCCTAAACAGATCTGCCTTCAGATGCCTTCTAAAAGTCAGATAGTTGTTTATTTCCTTGATATCTGATGGGAGGGCTTTCCACAGGGTGGGCACCACCACCGAGAAGGCCCTCTGCCTGGTTCCCTGTAGCTTCACTTCTTGCAGTGAGGGAACCTCCAGAAGGCCCTCGGAGCTGGACCTCAGTGTCTGGGCAGAATGATGGGGGTGGAGATGCTCCTTCAGGTATACTGGACTAAGGCAGTTTAGTGCTTTAAAGGTCAGCACCAACACTTTGAATTGTGCTCGGAAACATACTGGGAGCCAATGTAGGTCTTTCAGGAGCAGTGTCATATGGTCTCAGCGGCCACTCCCAGTCACCAGTCTAGCTGCCGCATTCTGGATTAGTTATAGTTTCTGGGTCACCTTCAAAGGTAGTCCCACGTAGAGCGCATTGCCGTAATCCAAGCATGAGATAGCTAGAGCATGCACTACTCTGGCTTATATAGTCTTACGTACATAACTAAAATGAGGAAGAGAGAGGAAACAGGTATTCGTATAGCTATAATGATGAAGCGGTTTTACCAGTGAAAGACAAAGTCTGATTTCTCTACTACTTTAAATAACAATTGTAGCGAGTTATGAGCCACAAGTTACATTTTTCATCTTTTCATTGCTGACAGGTCTTGGAGTTATCATTATCCTCCTTGCCACCATGGTCACCTCTATTACTGGCTTATCAACTTCTGCAATAGCAACTAATGGTTTTGTCCGTGGAGGTAAAAAAAAATATTTAGGATGTTTCTCCCCAGCCCTCTTACTCTTGGTGTTCAGAAATAGTTCCCCATATATTGTCTTACTATTAGACAAGTCAAAGGGTTCCTCAACCTAAAATAACAGCACAGTGGACAGTAGACTCAAAGGAATCAGAAGGTGAGTAGTATAATCAGCAGTATTGAGACACTATAATTTACTGATTCTTAATCTTTTTCCTGAATCAAAACGTTCAGTTCACAAAGGTCAGATGATCCTGTCCAAGACCAATGGAGAAACAGAATCATCTTATTTTCCTGGAGATGCTTTCGTTCTTTTTCTCTTTCATTTTTTTAAAAAATGTATTCAGAACATTGCAGGTTTTCTTCAGTGGACATGGCAATCCAGATTGCTTAAAGATGTAAAACTTCGTGGAGATCACTGGATTCATTAACTTGTTTCTTACTCCCTTAACTTACAAAGTCTCTTGAGAACATGGATTAGTTTTGGCACGCTCCACCAATGTCCAGGGTCTTACTCTTTATCTTGATGACATGAATTCCAGGTATTTAACAGAGCCAGTCAGACCTCTTCCCTCTCCATGAATGATGGTGGCTTCTTACTAGAAAACGGTGGTTTCTTTTACATATATATATATATAAAATTGGCATGAATTATATGACCAAGGGTCAAACATCTTTTCTGGGATTTTTTCAGGTCTTGGAGTCGTAGTTATTTGCCTGAGTGTGGTAGTTACAACTTTAACAGGTATCTCCATGTCTGCCATATGTACAAATGGAGTGGTAAGAGGAGGTGAGTCAATTTTGTGTTTCAAATGAAGACTATAGGTATCTCTGGAAAAGTGATAACTGTGCTGGCCCATCCAAGTCAAATAAATTGAAGTAAAATGACTAAGTATCAAGGACTCAACTGAAGCATGGGAGACAGCTTGGATGAGAAGAGGCAGGGTCGTTACTTGATGTTAATTGGTTAGCCTAACCTAGAGAAAAAGACCAATATTTAGGATATTTAGGAGAGCCAAATTAGATGAGAGGGTAATTTCACCATATTTATTGAAATTGATATTAGGACAACATTCCCAACTCTGTAGCTGTTCAGAAGCAGAGAAAGTTATTCGAAGGAGGTGCAGAACCACCTCATATACTTAAAGTAGCCATTTATTCAGCAGGTGCCTTTCCACAAAGTACCTGCTCATGAGGAGTCCTATGAATCGGACTGGCACTAGGAGATAATCCTGGTTTGCAAGCTGCAAACCAAGGGTTTATCTTATTGGGTCTCCTGACTCTTTCTGAATCCATTTTGGTGATTCTACAAAGCAGATGCAGAAAATCCCTATGAAGAATATTTACATATGGAAATCCCAGGAGTGCCATTTCAGAGAAGATGGATGGGGATGTTATTCTCCACATTCCTCATGTTTCAGACCACATGTGATTATTCCTGAGGAGCAACCACATTTCTGGCCAAATCATTGGCTTTAATAATAGTAATCTGACAAGAGCTCTTCCCTAGAAGTTTCCTCACTGGTTGAACACTATGAGTGACTATAATAAAAAATACAGTAGATAGGAACATAAGAAGAGCTTGCTGTATCAGGCTGAAAACACATGTGGTCCAGCATGCTGTTCTCACAGTGGTCAACCCAATGCCTATGGGGAACCTGCAAGCAGGACCTGGGTGTCAAAGCACCCTGCCCACTTATGATTGCGTGGCGAGTTCCCACCCGCTCCCAGGAAGAAATAAAGACACAGACACCAAGAATTAAGGTTAATGGGCGAAATAGGCCACAACTTTATTGATTACAGGAATGAGCGGTATTGGCTTAGGCATTGGTCCTATCAACTAGCCGGCTTCAGCCCGATTGCATGAAGACTGGCAAAAGTTAACCACCAGTAGAGGGATTCCTGCTGAGGCACGTCAACTAGGAACTCCCCCGGAGTCACCGCTTGGGGGCGTGCCTTGGGCCCACACCTCCATAGGCTTCGGACAGGGCAACGCCCCCCCGGAGTCCTTTATCGGACTACCCTTCTCTGTGGTGGGAGGCGATGGCGCTTCCCCCCCCATACACTTAATCCTCCCTTGCCAATGCCTAACCGCCAATGCCGAGGAGTTGTGACGAGTTGCTACGAGGTAGGCGAAAAACCAATTGGCTGTATATGCCAATTACCAATTGGAAAAAATTCCTACCAGGCCCTGAGGCGACCAACTGAAGTCCATAGCAAGTCAGGGAGCCTGCCTAAAGGGAGGGAGGGTGGGAAAACCGAGCAGCTAGCTGGCGCGGATGCAAAAGAGGGGGAGCCTCGGCCGCGCCAGCTCTAAATAGGATTAACCACGCCCCCTTCCCCAGCCAGCCGATTGGTTGGCGGGGAGGATGATGCAGCCGAGGATTCCCCTGGATCTCGCAGGGGCTCCAACCCCACCTCCTCCCAAGCTCGGAAGTGGCTTTCCCAGAAGCTGGTATCCCAGAAGCATGGCTGCCTCTGACAGTGGAAGTAGAACATAGCCATTGCAGCGAGTAGCTATTGATAGTCATTGATAACTTCAGGAATTTGTCTAATCTTCTTTTAAAGCTACCCAAGTTGGTGGCCATCACTGACTCTGGTGGGAGCGCATTCCAAATAGATTGATCTGTGTACTAGGTATGCCTGCTAAAGGCCAAAATCCTTTTACCAAGTATGATTGCAATTACATAAAAAGAGGGGAGTGTATAGCAGTGATCCTTGTAATATGCAGCCTCAAGTGGGACGCAGGTGGCGCTGTGGTCTAAACCACTGAGCCTCTTGGGCTTGCTGATCAGAAGGTTGGCGGTTCGAATCCCCGTGACGGGGTGAGCTCCCGTTGCTCTGTCCCAGCTCCTGCCAACCTAGCAGTTCGAAAGCATGCCAGTGCAAGTAGATAAATAAGTACCATTGCGGAAGGAAGGTAAACGGCATTTCTGTGCGCTCTGGCTTCCATCACAGTGTCCTGTTGCACCAGAAGCAGTTTAGTCCTGCTGGCTACATGACCCAGAAAGCTGTCTGTGGACAAACGCCGGTTACCTCATCCTGAAAGCAAGATGAGCGCCGCAACCCCATAGTCGCCTTTGACTGGGCTTAACCGTCCAGGGGTCCTTTACATTTTACCTATGCAGCCTCAGGACTGGCTAGGCTGGATGCAAATATTAGAAACCAGTTCTTCTACTATTGCCTAATCATCAGAGTAGTGCATGCAGCTTTTCAGGCTCCAGATCCATATTTCTCCATGTCTTCCGGTCTTGGAATACCACAATACCAGGTGAGAAGTTGTCTTCAGTTTTAGCATTTGTTTTTGCACATTTGCAAGAAGCATGGTGGTTTAAATCTGTTGTCTGCAGAAAGTTAGTTCTCATGGGATATTTTGATTGGATTGCAATGCGGTTGGGGAAGCCTTTGGGACAGTACAGGTTTATTAACCTTATTATTACACATTTACCTGTCCAAAGAATTCCAGGGAGCACACTTGTGATCCGCTGCACAACACTTCACCCTCACAACAACACTGAGGGACAGGCTAGGTCAGGGGTAGCCAACACGGTGCCCTCCAGGTTTTCATGACCACAACTTCCATCAGGCTCAGCTAACATGGTCAATGCTCAGAAGGATGAGAGTTGTAGTCCAAAATATCCAGAGGGCAAAATATCTTCCTAGGCTAGGCTGTGAGATAGTAACTGTCCTACACCCACTAAGTGAGCTTCATGGCTGAGTGAGGTTTAGGCTTTGATTTCTGCAGTCCTGGTCCCCCCAACTCAATCCTAAATACATTCATTTGGAAACAAACCTTAAGACTTCAGAGGCACTGAACTAGGCAGAGGGCCTTCTCGGTAGTGGCGCCCGCCCTGTGGAACGCCCTCCCATCAGATGTCAAGGAAATAAACAACTATCTGACTTTTAGAAGACACCTGAAGGCAGCCCTGTTTAGGGAAGTTTTTAATGTCTAACGTTGTATTGCTTTATTATTATTATTATCATCATCATCATCATCATTAATTCTGTTGGGAGCCGCCCAGAGTGGCTGGGGAAACCCAGTCAGATGGGCAGGGTATAAATATTATTATTATTATTATTATTATTATTATTATTATTATTAGTTCAGGACTTTAGCTATTGCCTAAATAGAACTATATATTGTTGTTTTGTTCTGTTTTTTAAAAATACTTTTTATTAGATTTTATAAAAAAAGATATCAAGATTATTATCAAAGGTCTTTTTTGTCCAGACTAAAACACTAATCTATGTAAAATAAAAAACATAGATCCAGAGGCAAAGGAAGAAACAAGGTGAAAAAAGAGAGAGAAAGAGTGATAGAAGATGGATTAAAAGAGAGAGAAATAAAGTTAAGAAATATATAGTTCCTTAGTTTCGGAACTATATATTGTTTGACAGACTGAGAAAGCAGCAAGTTTATACAACCCCTCTAGAGGTTACAATCTGGATAAGTTGGCTTAGGGCAGGGGAATCAAAGACCCTTCAGTTCTTGTCAGACTACCACTCCCATCATGCTTGACCACAGGATATCTTGCTTGGGGCTGCTGGGAACTGAAGTTCAAAAACATCTGGAGTCCAAAAACAGCTTCCCCATCCCTTGGTGTCACATGTAGAACCAGCCCAACAGCTTGAGTTGCATTAGTATGGGACAGCAATACTCTTAGGAAGGGGGAACAAAGCAGCATGTAACCCGATAGATACTCCCAGGATCCTTTGCAACATCATAGCTGATGATGCCCAAGGTTGAAATCTCCAATCGAATACAGTGGAGAGTGTGCAATACAGGAGTTGTAGCCTCTGCAACTGGGCAGAAGATCCTTTGTATATGTGGCGCTAACTGGGGAGCCCCAAATAATAATAATAATAATAATAATAATAATAATAATAATAAATAATAATAATTTATTATTTGTACCCCGCCCATCTGGCTGGGTTTCCCCAGCCACTCTGGGTGGCTTCCACAGAGACCAAAAATACACTAAAATGTCAGGCATTAAAAACTTCCCTGAACAGGGCTGCCTTAAGATGTCTTCTGAATGTCAGGTAGTTGTTTATCGCTTTGACATCTGATGGGAGGGCGATCCACAGGGCGGGCGCCACTACCGAGAAGGCCCTCTGCCTGGTTCCCTGTAGCTTTGCTTCTTGCAATGAGGGAACCGCCAGAAGGCCCTCGGCGCTGGACCTCAGCGTCCGGGCAGAACGATGGGGGAGGAGACGCTCCTTCAGGTATACTGGGCCAAGGCCATTTAGGGCTTTAAAGGTCAACACCAACACTTTGAATTGTGCTCAGAAACGTACTGGGAGCCAATGTAGGTCTTTCAAGACTGGTGTTATGTAGTCTCGGCGGCCACCCCCAGTCACCAGTCTAGCTGCCGCATTCTGGATTAGTTGTAGTTTCTGGGTCACCTTCAAAGGTAGCCCCACATAGAGCGCATTGCAGTAGTCCAAGCGGGAGATAACTAATGTCTTGGGCAGCTCTGTTAATGTGCTGAAAGAAACTCTTTTCTGTTTTGACAGGTGGCGCTTACTACCTCATCTCCAGAAGTTTAGGACCTGAGTTTGGGGGCTCCATTGGTCTAATCTTTGCCTTTGCCAATGCCGTGGCAGTAGCCATGTACGTCGTTGGATTTGCAGAAACCGTCGTGGAGCTGCTCAAGGTACGTGCTCGCAAGACTTTACATGCGGTTATGCAAGGGAACCTTAGCTAACAACTTTTTTAAAAAAATAAATAATGATCATAGGTCTAATAAATGTGATAAGCGGCAACCTTATTCATGAATTAGAACTCCCTAAATGTGTCATAAATTCTAATTTATAAGCTTTTCCTCCACTACTACCAGGTCAAAGAAATGTTTCTTACAGGGCTGTTAAGAGTTCCGAAATTACTAAAGGGAATTAGGGTTCTAATTAGCAAGCCAATAACCTTGACGACAGAGGCTCAACCGTCATAAGAAATGTGAAACTCAGGGCTCATTACCCATGGAATGTGCAGAATCCCTCTTTAGTCATTTCCTTCTGCTTTATGTTGCTGCCAGAAACTATCTTGCAGAAACTATATCCTTAATCATTTCTTTCTCACTCTTTCCTCCCCCCAGAACAGCAACGCAATCATGGTTGATGCAAGCAACGACATCCGAATAATTGGTGCTATAACGGTAGTCATTCTTTTGGGCATTTCTGTGGCCGGTATGGAATGGGAAGCCAAGGTAAAACATTCTCAATATTAAAGCTGTTTAGAGAAGGCGAATGCTCAGTTTTTGTGGAAGCCGAGGTGGTTTTGCTGCAGAGTCTTGTGTCGACGGCCCATTTTTACTAAGGTATAGGTACAAAATGCACAAATACCCCATCCAATATCAAAGATATGTGCGTGCACACACACAGACACATACATATGCACACACACACACACACACACACACACACACAGAGTGGTACCTCGGTTTTTGAATGTAATCCGTTCTGGAAGACCATTTGACTTTCGAAACGTTCAGAAACCGAGGCGCAAAGGGCTCTCTGCAAATTCATTGAGAAAATTGAAAAACACGCTCAGTGGAAGAAGTTTGACTTCCAAGGCTCGCTCAAAAACAGAAACATTGACTTCTGGGTTTTCGGCATTCGGGTTCCGAAATGTTTGTTAACGGAGACGTTCAAGAACCGAAGTACCACTGTAGCGCATGCACACATGCGCACACACACAAGCAAACCTCCACCCAATGAAAAGGAATGTGGTAGAAAAATGCATAAAGGGACAACAGGAAAGGTTGCAGCATTGGGACTTTTCGGTTTAGAGAAAAGGAGAGGAAGACGTAACATGATAGAATTTTATAGAGAAGGGGATAGGACAGGCATAGGCAAACTCTGGCCCTCCAGATGTTTGGGACTACAATTCCCACCATCCCTGACCACTGGTCCTGTTAGCTAGGGATGATGGGAGTTGTAGTCCCAAACATCTGGAGGGCCAGAGTTTGCCTATGCCTGGGATGTTTTTCTCCCTTTCTCATAATGCTAGAACTCCTGTCAATCCAATGAAGCTGAGCATCAGAAGATTCAGGATAGAGAAAAGAAAATATTTCTCTGTGCAGTGCGTAGTTAAACTGTGGAACTCACTGCCACTGGAAGCAATGATGGCAACCAACTTGAATAGCTTTAAAATTAGATTAGTGAAGACTATCAACATCTATTTGCCGTGAATGCTATGTTCTAGATCCACTGCCTTTGAATACCAGTTGCTATAAACAGCAGGAGGGGAGACTGCTGTTGGGTACATGCTTCCGACAGGCATTTGGCTATGTTCTTATGCACCACCATTCATTTTAGGGCTGCTTGTTTCAATGCATTGAAACATCTAATCAGACTAGCTAGACCACATGGCAGGGATCCGTGGTTGGAGTTGTTTATTTGATTGGGATAAACTTAGGTGCTGTCCCTTTCCCATGATGGGGCAAGGAGCAGCTTTGAGAGGGTGATTGGGGAAAGGCTCTGGGCTCCTCTCCCACACCACAGCCTCATTCCAGATCACAAACACACACCACACAGCTACCACTTGCTACGAGGAGTAGAGATGAGATATCAAATCCAGACCTTCCAATATTGTCAAGAATGTGGCCCCCCAGAGCACAGGGGATGAGTTAGACTCAGAGATTGAACTAAGTGAACGAGGGACTGACTCTGCAGATGAGAACTGGCTGACAGAATCGAGAAAGGGCAGTTTGACCCCCCTTTCCGGAGAAGGCTCTATTAGCTCTCAAGGAGAGGGAGAGTTGGAAGGCGGCCAGAGTGTTGCTAAGCAACCAGCAGATAAGCAGAGGTCTGAGTCTGTGTCGAGTGAAAGTGGGGAGGAGGGGGAGCCTTTCAGTCCCCGTTCTAGGCATCTGGATAAAATCAGAAGGCAACAAAAGGGCAAGAGGGGAAAGGTGGTAGTCTGGTGTCCTTCCTGCTGTGGGACGGGCAAAACTTCAGACTGACCAACAAATGTAAATGTGAGCAGGCGAGAAGCCGGGCTCTGGATGTGTCTTTCTGTAAATAAACATACATAAAATTGCCAGAGTCATTACTTCTTATCAGGACTTGCTTTCCTGCCAGAAATCATTACACCTATTTTTCAGGGATGTCCCTCATTTAGAGAAGCCGCCCTGGTTTTTTTATTTGATCCCCAAATGTCCCACTTTTCCTTAGGATGTTCCTATTTTCACTGGAGAAATGTTGGCAGGAATGGTAGGATGTCCCTATTTTCATTGGATGAATGTTGGAGGGTATGGAATTATTTGACTTCCAAGCCATCTGAAGGCAATCCTGTATAGGAAATGTTTTTTTATAATGTTAAATTGTGTTTTTATATATGTTGGAAGCTGCCCAGAGTGACGGGGGCAACCCAGTAAGATGTATGGGGTATAAATAGTAAAATTATCAATATGGAATGGGACGTCCCTATTTTCATTGGAGAAATGTTGGAGGGTATGCAAATCACAGATTCCCACTTCCTGTTACTTGTGCCAGCCTTTGCAGTTACCAGACAGTAAGTCAAAGAGTTGAGTATGGGAGAGACGCTTTGTGCCGCGCTGCTGAAGATATTCCTCATCCTTAGCACCTACTGAAATTAATGAGACTTTAAAAAATGTGACTAACTCTCTTTTTAGTGTTTCGGCTCCCAACTTTTTTAAGCTGTACAAATATCATGCCACTTTGCAACTGCATCAAGTTCTGAAGTAGCTTATGGAAAGCAAATGTTGAACGCAAGTCCTCTACCAAAAATAATCTCTTAACTTGGCTTTACAGGCCCAAGTTATTCTTCTATTTATCCTTCTTGCTGCTATTGCAAATTTCTTCATTGGAACCGTCATTCCAAGCAACAATGAGAAGAAGGCTAGAGGTTTTTTCAATTATCAAGGCAAGTGTTTCTTTTTTGGCAGAAAAGCAGAGCTCCTGCAGCAAACAGTACTGAGTACTGACATACAACTATGAGTGACTATATTAGCATCTTACATAAAGTAATTGCATGAGGCATATTCTGTATACTGGGTAAAGGTAAAGTCACCTTTGACTGGACTTAACTGTCCAGGGGTCTTTTACCTTTACCTTTACCTATATACTGAGCATAAGCTTGCACCCAAGTAACTGACTTGAAAACCATAACCAGCTGTGCTTTTGCATTTTATTTACCTGCCTCTGTGTTCATCAGTGACAACCTGGTACCTACTGCATTGCATCTAGGCCTCTAGATTGTGCAATGCACAAACCAACCACCAGCAAATTTATCCATGTATTTTATTTCATAAAATATATACACCACTTGATTGTAAAAAAAATCTTCAGAGCAGTTTACAAAGAGAATAAAGCAATTAAATTTTCCATGACAAAAATAATCAATAATAGCCTCAACAGAGGGACGTGGGTGGCGCTGTGGGTTAAACCACAGAGCCTAGGACTTGCCGATCAGAAGGTCGGCGGTTCGAATCCCCGTGACGGGGTGAGCTCCCTTTCTTCGGTCCCTGCTCCTGCCCACCTAGCAGTTCGAAAGCACGTCAAAGTACAAGTAGATAAATAGGTACCGCTCCAGCGGGAAGGTAAACGGCATTTCCGTGCGCTGCTCTGGTTTGCCAGAAGCGGCTTAGTCATGCTGGCCACATGACCCAGAAGCTGTACGCCGGCTCCCTTGGCCAATAAAGCAAGATGAGCACCCCAACCCCAGAGTCGGCCACGATTGGACCTAATGGTCAGGGGTCCCTTTACCTTTAACACTTAGAAAAACGTCATATTTTATAGATGCAGACTAAATACAAATTTCCATTACATGATGACTGCACAGGAAGTTTTCAGACTCTTATCCAATCAGGAGGATCTATGCGGCAGGCGGTCTTGGTCATGTTGCTTGTGGACATATGCAGAGCCATAACTAGGTGACCTCCTGGCCATAGACAAATTAGATCTTCTTCCTAAGTAGACCCGGCAGCCCCAGCAGCTAGGCGATGCATACCGAAACATGCTCAGCCACACAGAGTGAAGTCTGCTGTTCCTCCCCCTATGCCACATACCACCACAAATCGTGGCTTCTCAATGAATCAGGGGAGCCTAGACTTCTTACACCACATGGGAGGGGAAACTTTGGCCCCCCAAATGTTACTGAACTACCATCAGCTCATTGTTTTAGTTCAGCAACATCTGAACTAAACATCTTAGGGCCTAGCTTATATTTTAATTGCTATTTTGTTAATGTTTTTTAAATCGTTTTATAGATTCTAAATGCTGCATCGATTTGTTAATCACACGACTTGCCATGATTGTGAGGTTTAGCTTATTGTATAGTTGCTGTTTTGTTAAGTTTTTTTTTAATAGATTGCAACTGTTTTATTGATAATTTCTTAATTATTTTATATGATGTATGCTGTAGTCACGATGTGCTATTATGTTTTTATTATGTTATGGTTATTTATTGGTTGTAAGCCGCTTTGAGATCCATTTGAATGAAAAGCGGCATAGAAATACAAGAAATAAACCATTCAGTCTGGAGGGCCAAATGTCCCCCCTGCCCAGTATACAAGACAGAGACCGAAAGGGGGTTCTGCAAGATATAGAATATCAGTCAGTGACACGGACTCGAAACGTCACTGTGATTTTTCACTTTGCCTTTGCAGCCTCCATATTTGCAGAGAACTTCGGACCAGATTTCAGAGGCGACGAAGGGTTTTTCTCTGTGTTTGCCATTTTTTTCCCTGCAGCCACTGGAATTCTTGCAGGAGCCAATATCTCTGGAGACTTGGAGGTAGGCACAAGCCCATGTTCTGCAAGCTGAGTTGCAACATCTAGAACGTCCAACATCTAGAACTTCCGCTTGCATGCTTCCTCACAAAACGAGCACAACACCTTTAGAATTTAGGGCTGCTTCCACACCACTACTATTTTCAGGAGGGATACACTCATAATAATAATACTAATAATAATTTTATTATTTATACCCTGCCCATCTGGCTGGATTTCCCCAGCAGCTCTGGGTGGCTCCCAACAGAATATTAAAAAGAAAATCAAACATTAAAAACTTCCCTAAACAGGGCTGTCTTCAGATGTCTTCTAAAAGTCAGATAGTTGTTTGTTTCCTTGACATCTGATGGGAGGGCGTTCCACAGCCACTACTGAGAAGGCCCTCTGCCTGGTTCCCTGTAGCTTCACTTCTCACAGTGAGGAAACCGCCAGAAGGCCCTTGGAGCTGGACCTCAGTGTCCGGGCAGAATGATGGGGGGGGGGCGTGGAGACGCTCCTTCAGGTATACTGGGCCAAGGCTGTTTAGGGCTTTAAAGGTCAGCACCAACACTTTGAATTGTGCTCGGAAACATACTGGGAGGCAATGAAGGTCTTTCAGGACCGGTGTTATATGCTCTCGGCGGCCACTCCCAGTCACCAGTTTGGCTGCCGCATTGTGGATTAGTTGTAGTTTCCAGGTCACTTTCAGAGTTAGCCCCATGTAGAGAGCATTGCAGTAGTCCAAGCAGGAGATAACTAGAGCATGCACCACTCTGTTGAGACAGTCTGCGGGCAGGTAGGGTCTCAGCCTGTGTACCAGACGGCTGCTCTGGACACAGAATTGGCCTGCACCTCCATGGACAGCTGTGAGTCCAAAATGACTCCCAGGCTGCGCACCTGGTCTCTCGGGCACGGTTACCCCATTCAGGACCAGGGAGTCCCCCACACCTGCCTGCCCCGTCCCCCCAAACCAGTACTTCTCTCTTGTCAGGATTCAACCTCAATCTGTTAGTCACCATCCATCCTCCAGCCGCTTCCAGTCACACACTGGAAAATGCACAATTAGTGATGATTTGGAGCTCATGTGCAACAAACCCACTTCCCCCAATGACGAGACTTTTTTGTGATAAGGAAAGTGATGGGAAAATGCCACTGGGGAGTGTAGGATAGCACTTCATTGACACAATGTCATCTAACCTCTCCACAAACAAACCAGAATGAATGCTCAATAAATAGCAAATGTTGTCTGGCTTTCCCACAAACAATTCAGGGCAGAGGTGCAAAGCAGACAATTTCTGCACATATTTCTGGACCCTCTAACCTAAGCACCCAACTTGTATTGTCTGAAGAAACAGCCAGCTACACAGATTTAACTACATTTGTCTTCCAGAAACGGACTATGAAATTTAAAAGGCCACTTCACTAACTCTAGAAGCAGAATATTAATGGACCCATTATCAGGGTACTGCACATCGAAATGAGCTATGTAATTCCTATTACCACAGCTTTGCTAATTCATAAAAACTCTACATGCGGCGGACTTCAAATTTACAACTGGAGGCCCTAGAGGGAAATTCAGTGTTTCTTTCTCCAAAGTGGCTTGGGTTAGGCTTAGCAAAAGGATCAGTCCTTTTATTTCAGGCTTGTCCTTCACACAGCTATGTCTTACATTACTACAAGGTGATTTGCATGAAGAGCTAACTAGCTAGCACTTGCCTAGTACAGTGGTGCCTCGCAAGACGAAATTAATCCGTTCCGCGAATCTCTTCGTCTTGCGGTTTTTTCGTCTTGCGAAGCACGGCTATTAGCGGCTTAGCGGCTATTAACGGCTTAGCGGCTTTAAGAAGAAGGAAACAAACTCGCAAGAACTCGCAAGACGTTTCGTCTTGCGAAGCAAGCCCATAGGGAAATTCGTCTTGCGGAACGACTCAAAAAACGCAAAACCCTTTCGTCTAGCGAGTTTTTCGTCTTGCGAGGCATTCGTCTTGCGGGGCACCACTGTATCTTATACTGTAAAAGTTTTTTTGGTGCAAGCACAGAAACATCTAAGATGCGAGCCATTTTGCCCCCCTTTTTTATTTTACTCCTATTTGGTTATAAATACATTTTCCCACTCTTTGTGCTTCTGCGTTCTAAGCCTTTAGGGAACGGCATCTGGGCGCCTTTCTATTAAATGATGAAAGCGGTCGATTCTTACAGTCACATGTTGACTCCGGAAACTGCAGCCCACATTGACAAATACAGGACTTACAACCTTTCAAGTTAAGTCACGCGGGTAGCAACATGGGGAGCAAAAATGCGGGTGGAAATCTGAATGTCATTTCCCCACGTATCATTATGCCTTACCGTTTTTAGGCAGTGCCAGGTTTCCATCAGTGTTTAGGTAATCTAAACATACAAAATATGTTACCTGCATGGCTTGGGAGGAAGTTGGTGGGCTTCCCTTTTTGACCTCCATTCCCCCCAGCCCCAATTTCCATTAAATCCACTCAGTGCAGGAAACATAGGAAGAGCATAAGAAGTTGCCTTTTTATGAGTCGGGCCACTGGTCCATCTATCTCAGTGTTGTCTACACTGACTGGCAGGCTTTCAGGTAGGAAATCTCACTTGGGTTTCTTAAAAATGACTGGTTTGTAGTTTACGCCAGAGTCAAAAAGCTTGGAAGCTGAAACTGCCCAGTCCTAGTACCAGTGCTTTTTTCCTAGGGGGTACGCATGGGTACGCATACCCCTAAACATTTTGTGAATCCTTGTACTTTTGTCCATTTATTGTATTTATTTTCCCCAGTTTGAACTATAAAATGGTGATTTTCTTGAGTCAAAATGAGAGTACTCCTAAATATTTTTTTAGAAAAAAAGCACTGCCGGGGTAGGCTCGAACCACCAACCTTCTGGTTAACAGCCAGATGCGCTGAACCATTACACCACTGGAAACATGGGACCTTCTGCATGCAAAGCAGATGTTCTGCAGCTGAGCTACTGCCCTTCCCCTAATTATGCTCAACTATGCCCATTAAACAGCACATTAACCATGTCCATATAAAACATCCCTGCACAAAATCTCCAAATTGCCTACACAATTTTAGTCTTATTGTCACATTATCCCAAGGACAAGTAACTATTTTTTTTTAAGTACTTAAATTCTGTAACAGAATTGTTTGTGAACGCAAACATGCAGAGGATATGCAACCGTGTGTGTGTGTGTGTGTGTGTGTGTGTGTATTTAATGACTATTCATTGCAGTCTTTTTATTGTAATATTCTAGGATCCACAAGCTGCTATACCCAAAGGAACAATGCTGGCCATTCTGGTTACAACGATTGCTTATGTAGGTGTAGCAATCTGTGCAGGTAAATAAGAAGCATATGTTTGCATTCTAATCCAAAGTAATTAATAGTCTTAGGTACGTTTAAAGTCTGGTGCTCAGATCATCACTTACCCTCATTATTTGTTTATCTTATGGATTTTCTATATAGTAAAACAGATGTCTATTCGTAAGTAAAAACACAAACTTGAAAACAACATTCCTCATTTCACTGCATAGAATTGGATCAACTATGGATTCACAAATAGCTAAAGAGGCTACTTTTCTAGGAAAAGTTCAAGGAGTTGAACTATTCCACTGTGTTGAACTTGTGACTTCATCATATGGAGAGCTTCCACCAGTGCTTGGCTTACGGAAAACTACAAGCGCCATCAGAACGAGTTAGGAAAAATACTGTCAAAGAACAGTTCTCCTTCATCTTGCCTCTTCCTGTTTGCATCACTGCCATTAGGGCAATCAGATGTGTTGATAAGACAAGAGAAACCGGTTCTGGTTTTCTCAATGACTAGCTGATTGCCATCTTTGAAAGGAGGGAAGATAATTTTCCACAAGGCCGGATCAGCTGGCTACTTGCACGGCCAGGAGGAACTGAGAGCAGCTGTATTTGAATCCAGTCTTGGGATAAAAGTCTTCCAGCTTACAAGTCTTCGCTGTTAATGCTGGTGGTTTGAGCTGCAGCCTGTATAGTAGCTAGAAGGACTCCCTGCTCTATTGACCAGACATAAGTAAGAAGAAGAGCACTGCTGGATCAGATCGAAGGCCCATCTAATCCACTATCCTGTTCTCACAGTGGCCAGCCAGATGCCTGTGGGAAGCTCGCAAGCAGAACCTGAGTGCAATAACGCTCTCCACCTTTCCCTGTAGTTTCCAGCAACTGGTATTCTGATGCATACTGTCTCTGACAGTGGAACTTGAACATAGCAATCATGGTTAGCAGCCACTGATAGCCATCTCCTCCATGAATTTGCCTAATCCTCTTTTAAAGCCATCCAAGCAGGACATGAGCGGGACGTGGGTGGCGCTGTGGGTTAAACCACAGAGCCTAGGACTTGCCGATCAGAAGGTCGGCGGTTCAAATCCCCGCGACAGGGTGAGCTCCCGTTGCTCGGTCCCTGCTCCTGCCAACCTAGCAGTTCGAAAGCACTTCCAAGTGCAAGTAGATAAATAGGTACCGCTCTGGTGGGAAGGTAAATGGTGTTTCTGTGCGCTGCTCTGGTTCGCCAGAAGCGGCTTAGTCATGCTGGCCACATGACCCGGAAGCTGGCTTCCTTGGCCAATAAAGCGAGATGAGCGCTGCAACCCCAGAGTCGGTCACGACTGGACCTGATGGTCAGGGGTCCCTTTACCTCTACTAAGCAGGGCATGAGGGTGACAGCCAAGGTCAGAAGGCCAGGCTCCTGGAATCTACCTGACCCAGCCAATCCAGAGTCTTTACCCTGCCTGCCGATTGGAAGGTGAGATGTTGTGCATTCCCATCTCCTTTCCATGCCTGAAGAGGGCTCTGAGGACTGAGTTCACATTGGCTCCATGAGACATTCAGTGCCTGCTGACAACAATGGCTAAGTTCCCCTATTGGAGACAGTCTTCTGAATACCAGTTGCTGGAAACCACAGGAGGGAACAGTGCTCTTGCACCCAGATCCCGCTTGCGGGCTTCCCATGGGCATCTCGTTGGCCACTGTGAGAACAGGATGTTGCCCTGGCCTGATCCAGCAGGGAACTTCTGATGCTGTTATGTTCTCATTAAGTTGTGTCTCTGATAGCTGGAGCCCATGATAGTTGCTTTGTGCAATTAGTGGCATGAGGGCAAGCTATCTGCACTATTTTTAAAGTATAGCAGAATATACTCCATGATAGAACTTTCTATCATTCTCACAGTCTTCTGTCTCATAAGTCTACGATCCCCACTACCTTTCAGGTTCTGCAAATGCCACTTAAGGTTAAGTAAACCCGTGTGGGTCAGGCACTGGGCATTCCAAATTTCACACATGTCCTAGTTTGTTGAATGTACACTGGGCTTGAGCACAAAACGTAGAGCAGTAATAGCACCACTTTAATGAATAGTGGCATTATTCGCAGTGATCAGAAGGAAACAGCGCCCTACCGCCCCAAGATGATAGAGGTGGGAAAGCATTAAGCAACTGAAGATGTATGTGGCACGGTGAAAGTATTCTCCCCCTGTCACAAGGAACGGAAATAATAATATGCTGTTGTTTCCACAGCTGCTTGTGTCGTCCGTGATGCTACAGGGAACGTCAATGATACAGTTGTATCCGGAATGAATTGCAATGGATCATCTGCTTGTGCCCTGGGCTATGATTTCTCCAGCTGTAAAACCCAGACATGTGATTATGGGCTGATGAATAATTTCCAGGTTCAAAAGAGCTCTAATTATGCAATTGGTATAATCATATGTGTGTTGTACAACCGAGAAAGCTGCATACTATATATATAATAACACAAACGAACACAAGCGTAACCACACAGCAGAGTGCATTGTGTGGTTTTGCAATATCTCTGTTAACACCCCAGCTAAGATACATGACCTGAAATGGGAGCCAATCCATTCTGCTGTTGATGTGGCAATTAACATACCCGGACAGTGTTTTACATACCACCTTACCTAAAAGGTCAGAAAGCAGAACTGTAGCATATGAGAGCCAGGGTGGCAGAAATCCCCTCTTAGCCATGGAGCTCCCTGGGCGACCTTGGGCCAGTCATTATCTCTTAGCATAACCTACCTCGCAGGGTTGTTGGGAAAGTAAAATGGAGAGAGGACAGAACCATGTGTGCCACCTTGACCTCCTTGGAGCAAAGGTGGGATAGAAATGTACAGCTAGTAGTGGTATAAAATCATAAAGGTAAAGGTAAAGGGACCCCTGACCATTAGGTCCAGTTGTGACCGACTCTGGGGTTGCGGCGCTCATCTCACTTTATTGGCCGAGGGAGCCGGCATACAGCTTCCGGGTCATGTGGCCAGCATGACTAAGCCTCTTCTGGCAAACCAGAGCAGCGCACGGAAACACCGTTTACCTTCCCACCAGAGTGGTACCTATTTATCTACTTGCACTTTGACGTGCTTTCGAACTGCTAGGTTGGCAGGAGCAGGGACCGAGTAACGGGAGCTCACCCCGTCGCAGGAATTCAAACCCCAACCTTCTGATTGTCAAGTCCTAGGCTCTATGGTTTAACCCACAGTGCCACCCACATCAGAATCATATAATTGCAGAGTTGATGATAATAAAAGCCTAGATTGACAGATAGTCTGACCTGGCCTAAGACAGCTGCCTAGATTCCTTAGCAACATTCAATATTGGATGGTTTGTAAAGGCTCTAATGATCATGGCCCAGGATGTTTCTAACTAGAACCAGAAAGGCTCACCCTCTCTGAGGCCTGGACTATGCATGAACAAGCAGAATGTAATGCAAAACCCAGACATGCGATTATGGGCTGGTGAATAATTTCAAGGTTCAAAAGAGTTCCAATTATGCACCACCTAGAAAGAGCTTCACAACACAGTATCATGCATCTTCACTAAGAAGTAAACCTCACTTTTTCCAAATGGGAATCAGTTGCTTATAAGTGCGTTTAGGATTGCAGACTTACTGCATGGCTTCAGAAGGTTGTTGTAACTATCAGGAGGAGATGGCAGGGTGGGGCGAAGGCACATACCTGACTTCCCGGCAGGGGAGATACTATTCCTTGCTGGGGAGGGTTGGGGAGGGGAGGGCATTGTGGTGCAAATGCACAAGCAGAAGCACCAGATTGGCACTACTGGTGAGTTTGCACCACATCGTCCTCCTCGCTGCCTTGCCCCTCCAGGTAAGCAGCAGCAGCAAATCAGATGAGCACCTTTGTCCCACCACAGATTGTAGATATGCACCCAAAGGAGTTCCAATTTGTACACAGAATCTCATGCTCCCCACAGCTTCTCAACTCACTGCAATTGGGGGGGGGGTGTAATTGTATTGTGCAAAAGGATGCCTGGGTTGCCATACTTCAAAAAGTAACAGGACACCCCAAATGTTGTTGACCTTTTTTTAGGAAGACCCCAAAATAGTTGCCTTTTTTTTTTTTTTGAAAATGTCATAAAAACGCAATTTTTCAATTGACTTTCCTAAGACCTGCCACCTCATCTGAATTGAATGGGAAAAGGCAAGGCTCCTCACAAGTTTAGATTCCAAATAGAAACAAAGCAGAGCAATGGACCTACTTGTGTAAATTACATTCTAAATGATGCAGAACACAAAGACAAGCCACTCCATGAACAATTGTGTGAGCCTGGAAGCTCATTCTTTTAAACAATTTAAAATATATGTATTAGAAACACACGCTTAGTAATTCTTTACACCGCCATCAAATATTGGTCTAACCAAAGTTAAATTATCTATCTGCCATTTTGGTTCTCCAGTTAGTAGCGTGGCAAAGACAACCTGAAGAGCTCTGCACCTTAAACAGGTACAGAACTGCTTCTGAAAAGTTGCTGATAGAAACTGTCCATTAATCTATTGGCACATGCCATCTTTCATTATCTGAAGAATAAAGTTTGGGTTTGATATTATTACATGAAGGCTTCTATCTAGAGGACACGGAGATCACTCACTCTTTAAAATGTAGGAGACTTGTTCCTCGGAACATCTCGTTCTTAATATGATGCTGTTTCTGAATGGCACCATTTGCAAAAGAGATAAAAATTCTGCCTTTGGCTTCAGTGAGAGCAGGGCAGGCCTGAATTACAGAACGGTCTTCTCCATTACCAGGAAAATGGTTTTCTTGACAACAACAGTTAATTTGCTGTGCTGGGTACAGACTCATTGAGTTTTTAATGGGCAACTTAAAAGATAATAAGAAGTTGGAAAGGGTAATACTAACAGATATTACCATCAATGCGGCAACAGGAAACATTGGGATGTTGTGTTTGAACCTTTGCTTACATGAGCTTCATGGCTTTCATGTGTGTGTGTTTCCCCCCCAAAAAAGGTCATGAGCATGGTTTCAGGTTTTGGTCCTTTAATCACTGCCGGAATATTTTCTGCAACCCTGTCATCAGCCCTCACTTCGCTTGTTAGTGCGCCCAAGGTTTTCCAGGTAAGGCCAAAAGCACAATCTCTCTTGTTCTCTGTTTTCATGTAATCAGTTGGTCCACATGCATGAGAATGCCTTGCACAACTTTTTTTTAAAAAAGCTTCCTGCCCATATCCTTGGCTGCCACAACACTGAACCAGCTGGGTCTGATACACAGAGTTAGGGCAATGAATGGTTGCCACATGGCAGTTGTTGCGGGCTGAACAACTTGAACAGATGCTGTACCTATTCGATGGCCAGCCAGATCCAGGTTTACAATAAGGCACTCTTGGAAAAGATGTAGGCTTCCCACCCCACTGTGATGAAATTGAGAGCCAATTCTTACATTACCAGAACAGTGTGCTTTTGCCATTTCTACATAGTTGCATCCCATACCATGGTAATTTCTGAAACCAATTATGCTGGCTCCCAGGAAAGGGCAGTGCTGGAGTTAATGTGTCATCTATCCCTCCCACCCATCCCTGTGTTTTACATTTCACATTTGAAGTACAGTGGTACCTCGGGTTACATACACTTCAGGTTACAGACTCCGCTAACCCAGAAATAGTGCCTCAGGTTAAGAACTTTGCTTCAGGATGAGAACAGAAATCGTGCTCCGGTGGTGCAGCGGCAGCAGCAGGCCCCATTAGCTAAAGTGGTGCTTCAGGCTAAGAACAGTTTCAGGTTAAGAACGGACCTCCGGAACGAATTAAATACTTAA
Organism: Podarcis pityusensis; assembly: GCF_964106645.2. NCBI lineage: Eukaryota > Metazoa > Chordata > Lepidosauria > Squamata > Lacertidae > Podarcis > Podarcis pityusensis. The sequence goes on along the minus strand of NC_138039.1, from coordinate 40,942,418 downwards.
CCCGAGGTACCACTGTAACTTTTCTGTTGCATTCAACACACCCAACCCTACCTTTCTGAACTAAGTTCTGCTCTTTTGACAGGCTCTCTGCAAGGATAACATCTACCGAGCGCTCCACTTCTTCGCCAAAGGATATGGCAAAAACAACGAGCCAATTAGAGGATACGTTCTGACGTTCATCATTGCCATGGCCTTTATTCTTATAGGTGCGTATATCACAAATAGCACTTTTTCACTAATAGCTCCCCCTGCCCTTTATCAACCCTAAACCTCCTTTGGAACCATATCATAAAATGCTATTTTATTCATATATATATATATATATATATATATATATATATATATATATATTCTTTGTTGAGTTTTTAGTTTAATTAATTGTTCAGATTTTCCATTCTTTCTTCAAGACAGATTAAATTACACACAAAAATAACCAAAATAATTCGACATCTGATAATACTGTCACATTAATTCTTAAGTCTTAAAGTCTTAAATTCTTTGAATATGACTTCTCTCCACCTCATTGCGGCTCCTTACTTCTTCATTATCTTTATGGCTATGTCCTTATTTTCCTTTAAATCACTTATCTTACATAGTATACATTATATATCTGTTATCTTTATTGGCAAATTTTAATCGGAACACATTAAAGTTTTTGTTTGGGAACAATGTTTTCCCAAATACCTTCTGTAACAATCCCGCACCCTTAAAAAAATTTTGTTTGATTGATTCCTGATTACCTCTGTCATTTTTGCTAGTTCCAAGTATTCACATAGTTTAATTTGCCATTCTTCCTTCATAGGGATTTTCTCCCCCTTCCAATTTTTAGCAATCGGCATTCTCGCTGCTGTTGTTGCATACGAGAAAACCCTCCTCTTATCATTTGGAATGTCAATTGTCAAAATGCGTTAGAAGAAAGGCTTCCGTTTTTTTCACAAATGTTGGTTAAATATCCCCCCCCCCCAAAAAAAATAATTTGTTCACAACCCCACCACTAGAAAATGCTATTTCAGCTGTTAGGCTAAACAAGCAAGCAAACAGAATCACCACCTATTGCAAGGAAAAGGCATACGTATAAAAAGGAAGGGCATACATTTTTTTGTTGACATTGATTGCTAACGCATATTCTGCTCAGAGCTTTGATCAAAGTCAGGAGAACTGCTTGAGATTAGCCTGCTAAAGTCCTTTCTTAAGCCACGTTCACAACATACATTTAATGCACAACGATACCACTTTGAACATCTTAACGCCACATGCACCCACCTGACCACTTCAATCGGTGGAACTGTCGCTTCTACAGGTGCCACACCTGTTCCACACTTGTAAGAACTAGGTCATATCCTCCATCACCACTTTCTGACAAGCAAGTCCAAGCGCATGTTCCCCAGCTCTGTCCTTGGTTATCACCTACTGGTGATGTACCAGAGTTGCTTCAGACAGCACAAAATAATCTTCTGCTGGTTTGTGAGCAGATACATCCAGTGCTTTTTCTCTGGGGGGGGGGGGGAACGCCAGGGGATGCATACCCCTAAACATTTTGTGAATCTTTGTACTTTTGTCCATTTACTGTATTTATTTTCCCCGATTTGAACTATAAAATGGTGATTTTCTTGAGTCAAAATGAGAGTACCCCTAAACATTTTTTGAGGGGAAAAGCACTGGATATATCCTAATGGAGAGACCAGTAAACATAATTGGGCTAGGGAAATGAGGACACAAAGACTCCATTGGACATATACTGAAAAGTCGCAGCTCCATCTCATTTTAGATAAATAAGGCTTGCATAATAGAGCTTTAAAGGCCTAGGGTGCCTAAGACAAGTAGGAATTCAGACAGCGGCAAAATCCCCATTATCCAACAGGAATAGCAGGCAGGCAGTCAGCTGAATAGAGTGAAACAAGTGAACCCAAGGAAGTTTTTTGTTCTCGTAAAGGTTTTGTTTGATGTCAGAGTCGCTCAGTATCTGCAGTTTCCTCAAGGAGCTCAATACCTTAAGAAATCAAGCGATTGCCCTTCAAGGCACTTTCCCCAATGTAGCATAAGTCTCGTTTTTGAAAAACCTGTCTACACAAATCAAAGGCCTACTGTTCCAAACCATTAGCACAGCGAATTCAACTTGCCTTCATATCAGGTTCACAGTACTGATTCCTGGGAGATTTCAGCTGCAATCCCTCTCATTTGATCATAACCGATCGCAGCTTGTAATGTTTCATTTTGTACCTGGCTTCCTATTTTGAATACATGACGCTTTCTCACTGCACAAAAGAGGCTTTTTGATCTAGGTGCACACCATGTCGACTCTCTAAGGAGAATGCTAACAAAACAAAAAAAGCCTTGACAAAGCCTTGTGTATTTAAGAACTGCATTGTCAACCCTCCAACATTTCTCCGATGAAAATAGGGACGTCCCATTCCATAACGATGATTTTACTATCTACCGCATTTTTCGCTCTATAAGACGCACCAGACCACAAGACGCACCTAGTTTTTGGAGGAGGAAAACAAGAAAAAAAATATTCTGAATCTCAGAAGCCAGAACAGCAAGAGGGATCTCTGCACAGTGAAAGCAGCAATCCCTCTTGCTGTTCTGACTTCTGTGATAGCTGCGCAGCCTGCATTCGCTCCATAACACACACACACACACTTCCCCTTACTTTTTAGGAGGGAAAAAGTGAGTCTTATAGAGCAAAAAATACGGTATACCCCACACATGTTACTGGGTTGTCCCAGCCACTCTGGGCAGCTTCCAACTTACATAAAAACATAATAAAACATTAAACATTAAAAAAAACACCTTCCCTATACAGTCATACCTTGGTTCTCGGACGGAATCCGTTCCAGAAATCCGTTCAACTTCTGAAAACGTTCAAAAAACAAGGCATGGCTTCTGATTGGCTGCAGGAGCTTCCTGCACTCAATCGGAAGCTGCAGTAGCTGCGTCGGACATTTGGCTTCCAGAAAACGTTCACAAACCGGAACACTCACTTCTGGGTTTGCGGTGTTTGGGAGCCAAAACATTCGACTCGCAAGGCGTTCGAGAAATAAGGTACGACTGTACAGGATTGCCTTCAGACAGCTCGGGAGTCAGATAACTCCATACCCTCCAACATTTCTCCAATGAAAATAGGGACATCCTAAGGAAAAGTGGGACATTCTAGGATCAAATCACAAACCGGAATCAGGGACATCCCTGGAAAATAGGGGCATTTGGAGGGACTGCATTGGATGTAAAACTAACTCTGGTACAAAATACTTCTGCCCCAGATTCAAAGTTTAATCATGATTTATTCATGTTCCACCTTTTTTTTTTTAAATTCCCCGAAATAAAAATATATGTAAAATACACAATGTGTGTGTGTGTGTGTGTACACACGTATGTACGCATTTACTGCTGTTAAATTTATTCATCAAATATTATTGCTGTTAAATTCATCAAATATTATAACAATAGTTTCTAAACTGGTATGTAGTTCCTTTGCGTGCTGCTGTGAAGCAACCCTCCTGAACATTTCTCAAGGGATATGCAGGAAAGTAAGTGTGTGTGTGTGAGAAGACATTGAAGACACACCGAACATTACACTAATGCACTTTGTTTATTCAGTTATGTAGCCTTGCCCAACCAAATGTATTCCAAATATTATTGGGCCGCAGCTTCCACCATCCCTTACCCTTGGCCATGCTGCCTGGGAGTCCAAAATGTCTGAAGGCCACCAGTTAGGGAAAGCTGCAATAATGCAGACCTTAAGGGAGCAAATTCTCAGCAAACAACCATTCCCATAATGGTTTGGGTGAAGTCATGACAGTTAACATGGTCTAGGGTAGATACACCTTTAATATAAGAAAAGAAAGTAATTTCCACAGCCAAGATACCTAGTGTACTGGAGTTTTTCCGAAGATGAAAAAACAGATAATGAATGGAATTGTCCATTCTTTACACACCTTATCCCAAGAACGGGAAAACTGTGGCCCTTTAGAATGGGAAAACTGGGCTCCAGCTTCCAGCAGCCCCAGTTAGCAGACTCCAATATCTATTTTATATATATATAATCTTCTTATTTGATTTTCAAAAAGAGAGAAAGAAAAAAAAGAAAAAATAGACATACATAAAAAAGTACAAAATCTAAATATCAAGATTGCTCTTAATCTCCTGACTTCACCCCATCCCATCCATGGGTCCTTTTGATTCTATTTTCAACTGCATATCAATACTTCTCCAATTTCTCATCTTCCTAAGTTATCTATACATTCTGTTACATTACAAGTGTATATATACATTATAAGCATTTCCCATTCTTTTTTAAATTTATTGTCTTCTTGATTCCTGAGCTTCCCAGCTAATTTTGCCATTTCGGCGTAGTCCATCAACTTGATAGACCCCAATATCTAAAACCGTCTCTCTTCAGATACCTGCACAGCTAACATCTAGTTTGTGATTCTTTTTCCCCTACAGCTGAGCTGAACACCATTGCTCCCATCATCTCCAACTTCTTCCTGGCTTCGTATGCGCTTATCAATTTCTCTTGTTTCCATGCATCGTATGCAAAATCTCCAGGTTCGTGTTTCATTTTCTATTTTCAGCTCTATCTATCATGTATGTCGTATTTCAAACCATTGTGCTGTTAGGGGAAAGTGGTCCTGACACTAACATTATGACAGCAACTTATTGCCTGTATTGCACACTCTAGCCAATTTCCAAAATAATGTATAGAAGTCCCCGGTGTAGGCAAGTAACTTGAGTTTGTGGGAAGACAGCCCAGAAATTCACTGTTGTGTTTTTTTTTTTATTATTTGTGTATAAATTGCAACAATCATTTTCCTTCTTAAAAAGAACTTCTGGCAGATTTGTATTGCATTTGCTGAAGACAAAATATTTCACTACTTTAGAAGAAAAACATTCCACTGTTTTATAGCCTAATCTGATATATTGTGAGATAAGCTTTAGTGGACAACTATTCAATTTATTTAGACTGATAGAACTGACTAAGAAGACAGAAAGGGAATACTGAGGTTGAACAACTTGTGGTCTACCAAGTGAAACCCAGCCACACCAGCCCAAATTCCCCTCAGTTTATTATTTAACCATGCTTCTTTGTCAAAGGTGCTCAAGGTGCTAAACAAAATATCTTAAAAGAAAGCCATTTCCGAGCTTGGGAGGAGAGGGGATTGCGGGTTACCCCCTCCCACACACGCGGGGGCTGGCCTGTTGCCCCCACGAGATCCAGGGAATTGCCGGGCGTGTCTTTGACCCGGCCCGCCAATCAGTGGGCTGGGGGGGCGTGGCCTAGCCTATTTAAGGCCAGGCACGCCCGGGGACCGCCCTCTTTCCCCTTTCCAGCTGAGCGGTTTTCCCATCCCACCCACCCTTAGGCTTAGCTAGCTATGACCTTGCTATGGACTCCGGTTGGTCGCCGCAAGGGGCCTGGTAGGAATTTTTCCAAGTTGGCGCACTTTCAGCCTTTTGGTTTTTTCGCCTACCTCGTAGCAAGCGTCACAACTTCCGCGGTATTGGCGGTTAGGCATTGGCAGGGGTAATTGTTATGCAAATGAAGGGGGGAAGAAAGCGCCATCCCCTTCCCCCAAGGAAAAGGGTAGTCCGGTAGAGGACTCCGGGGGGCGTTGCCTTGTCCGAAACCTAGGGAGGTAATGGCCTCCGGCACGCCCCCGAGCGGTGACACCCGTGGGATCCTAGTTGGCGTACTTCAACAGGACTCCCACGGCTTGTGGATAACCCTTCCCGGTCTCCATGCCGGGTAGTTGATAGGAGCCAATGCCTAAGGCCAATACCTTTCAATTCTGTAATCAATAAAGTTGTGGCCTTTTTATGCCCATTAACCTTAAATAATGTGTCCAGTGTCTTCATTTCACATGGGGGAGGAGACATGCCACGCAAAAGAAATTAAAGTTTTGCATTCAAGACGTTACCCCACCAAATCCAGTTGAATCCAGTCAACAAAATTAGTTTATTAAACACTGGGAAGATTATCCTACAAGTTGATGAACTGCATCAGATGGTGCAGGCAACAAGTTATATAAACTTTTCTCACATGGTTTTCAGTACATCTCTAGAGGCCTGGAAAAGGCCTGGGATGGAAACGGAAAAATGGGGGGGGGGGCGCAGGTTTTTTCCGTTTTTTCCCAAAGCCTTTTTCCCCCCTGGAAAAATTGGGGGGGGGGGGAGTTTGTGTGGAATATTAAAACTATATCAAACTGGTGTTTTTTCCCAATTTTTCTGGGGGGGAAAACGGCTTTAGGGGGAAACATGGGGAAACCTGTTTTTTTTTTCAAATTTTCTGGTTTCTCTAATTATATCCACATATGCCAAAACAAAATGCCCTCTTAATTTTTGTGAACTGAGACTTGAAAGCTGAAGAAAGAAAAAGGAAAAATGAGAGAAAGGGCTAGTGTTCTCTCTCTCTCTTTCTCTCTAGTTTTTAAGTCTAAATTCTAGTCTAGTAAAGATTGGAGGAAGTGTGGATTGTCACAGCCCACTGCAAATCAAAGAAAGGTGGAGGAAATTATCCAATCCGCAGGTGCATGAAAAAGATTGAAGTTTTAAGTTCAATACAATTGTTTTAAGTTTAATACATTATTGCTTTATTTATTTAGCAAGATTTATATGCCACTTAATTGGAAAAAACACCAAGTGGTTTACCTAAAATGGTATAAAATAGTCATTAAAAATAGCAATAAAAGGAGATCAAAAAGCAGTTGACATAAGAAAATTAACAAAATATAGATGGAATCTCTTTTGTTTGGCAAGATATACATACCGCTTAATAATAATTTTTAAAATCCTCTAACTTTATCTTCCATTAGTTGATTTTATCGTATTTTTTTACTATTAAGTTTTTAGTTGAGAAATTATCCATTTAAAAAAAATCAGTTAAATGTATATGCTTTGCATATTGCCAAATCTCAATATTGGTGCCTTTTTGAAATACCACAATGCTATTCAATAATACCAGTTTAATAAATGGCAGCTACATATCATTTTTAGAAGGAAAGGCCATCACTCCGATTTTCTTTTTCAGGGGCTCCACCACAAAGGAAATAAATAAAGTGTGCCCTTTACTTGCATCCTCTCCCTGCCAATTCAGCGAAAGCCAGAGCTTACAGCTCTACTTCCCTTTTAGTCATAGACAAGCTTCAAATCGCTTGTTATACCACATGGAGACATTTATTTCAGCTGCAGAGAAACAAGCTCTCATCTTTCCAGCATGGGTGAAACCACAGTGGTGGCATAAATATATATCTTAACTCTCTTCCCATCAGTGCTCATGCTGCTGCCTGATCAGAGTGCAGGTTTTAAAAGACAGGCTTCCCCTAATTATCCGCAGAGCGAAACAATTGCAGATTAGGTCCAGCCCAGCAAGAACCCCAGGACCAATTACTGTATATCCTCTGAATGCTATTGGTACAGTGGTACCTTGGTACTCGAATGGCTTGGCTCCCGAACAAATAGGCTCCCGGATGCCGCAAACCCAGAAGTGAGTGTTCCGGTTTGCAAATGTTTTTCGGAAGCCGAACGTCCGACACATAGTTGTCAACTTTCAGATTTGAAAATAAGGGACCAGCAGCCTTGAAAATAAGGGACCAGCAGCCAAAATAAGGGATTTTAGTCAACCAGCTGAAATACGAAGTTAAAAGGGACCAGATAATTTTGGAGAGCAGCACCAGTTTTTAGCCCTTCGTTTCCAGAGGTTGCTGCTCAAGACACCAGCTGATGAAACACTGCCATTAAATAACTACAAGCAGCAACCACTTTTCGCGCAAAACGAAGTCCAAGCTATGAAGATGCTGCTGCAGTTCTGTATCTTTTCTCTCGTGCTCCATCTGTGGCTCTCAGTTCCATCAGGTGGGGCAGGAGGAGGTGGGGGAAATAGCACCCAAAGTAAACCCGCAGATCAGACCATCTATGCTAGTCTACCACTACAAATCTATGGGAGAAGCGCTTGCGGTCCTTCCCGTGTAGCCCTTGGAACACCTGCCCACACCTCCGCCTCCGCCTCCTCCTCTTCCTCCTCTCTCTGAACTGTTTTCTCTATTGTTGCCCTCACTCTCCTCTCAAGGCTCCTCAGCAATTCATAGGCCATGCCAGGCTGCCCATCTCATCCGGGTCCTTCGGCGGCACAGCCGCAGTATGGCCTAGCAGGAGCGGGAGCAGCGGCGACAGGCAGAGGGGAGGCCCCAGGCAGAGATGCTCAGTTCGGTGGCCACAAGGAGGATGGCGGCGGAAGGGCCCGAGGCTCCCTCCAGTCCCAGCGGGGAGGGGCTCCCAGGGGCTGAGGCTGGTGAGAGGAGGCCAGAGGGGGGCGGGCCAGGCAGCCAACACAGTTGGAGCCTCCCTCCTCCCTGGCCGGCAGGAAGGGAGAGGAGCTGCTTCCTTTGAAACCCGGGAAATTTAAGGGACATCCATCAATAAGGGACAGCAGCGGGACATGGCGCTGGGATAAGGGACTGTCCCTCCAGATAAGGGACGCTTGACAGCTATGGTCCGACACGGCTTCCAATGGAGTACAGAAAGCTTCTGCAGCCAATCAGAAGCTGTGCCTTGGCTTTCGAATGGTTTTAGGAGTTGAACGGACTCCCGGAATGGATTAAGTAATTACAAAACCATGAAAATATAGTTTGACACCAATTGATTTTTATTTTTTTTAAGTATACAGTTGTACCTTGGTTCTTGCACAGTTTAGTTGTCGAACAAATTGGCTCCCGAATGCCAAAAACCCGGGAGTGAGTGTTCTGGTTTGTGAACGTTTTTCAGAAGCCGTACATCTGATGTAGCTTCTGCAGCTTCTGATTGAGTGCAGGAAGCTCCTGCAGCCAATCAGAAGCTGTGCCTTGGTTTTCGAACAGATTATGGAGTCTAATGGACTCCATAATCTGAATGGATTAAGAATGGATTAAGTTTGAGAACCAAGGTACCACTGTACTAGAGTGGATGACATCTCTAGGAACAACCTCAAAGTATATTTCCTCCTACAGCTGCACATGTGTTCTGCTAGCAGTTCTTTCCATTGGCAAGCGCAACAAACAAGACTTGCACTCTCGCTATTTCACACTCTACAATAGCAACTTGGGGAGTTAGGGCATGTCCTCATGCAAACACAATACATAAATTTAATAAACAAACAAGACCATTAATCTCGTAGGTACAGTTTCCATTTTCTTGGCCTTTCTTAATCTTGACTTAGTCCATTTGTGATTTCTGCAGGTTGGAGACCTGCTTTCAGGTATTACAACATGTGGGTGTCCCTTTTCGGAGCGATTCTGTGTTGTGGAGTCATGTTCGTCATCAACTGGTGGGCAGCTGTCATCACGTACGCTGTCGAGCTCTTTCTTTATATTTACGTGACGTACAAGAAGCCAGGTAAAGCAGGGCGGAAAAATAAGAGAGATAATGCTTAAGAATGGAAGGCGGGTGGATCTGGTGTGTACAACTCAAGGATGATAAAGTCTCGTGTCAAAATGAGATCCCCATAATTAGAGAATCTTGTTTACTGTTGAAATGTTTCACAACTACTCTTTCTGCTATAAAAAATGGACTCTCTACTCCCTTCTACGAGACTGAGGCAGGTCCATGTTTAAATATATGAACTTGTTGCCATAATTTCAAGATAATTATAAGCAGATATATAAAGGACTCCTGACCATTAGGTCCAGTCGTGACTGACTCTGGGTTGCAGTGCTCATCTCGCTTTATTGGCCGAGGGAGCCGGCGTACAGCTTCTGGGTCATGTGGCTAGCATGACTAAGCCGCTTCTGGTGAACCAGAGCAGCGCACAGAAACGCCGTTTACCTTCCCGCTGGAGCCGTACCTATTTATCTACTTGCACTTTGACGTGCTTTCGAACTGCTAGGTTGGCAGGAGCAGGAACCAAGCAACAGGAGCTCACCCTGTCACGGGGATTCGAACCGCCGACCTTCTGATCCGCAAGTCCTAGGCTCTGTGGTTTAACCCACAGCGCCACCCGCGTCCCAAGCAGATATATACTAATTTCCCCCTAATCTGCCTCCATTCTCCTGCTCTTCCTTACGTGCGTTTAATCCAGCCCCGGTAGAAACACACACACACACAAACATGTATTCCTAAAAATACTTGGTAATATTATTCAATCCTATTTCAGATTCCTAATCCTATCTGCCGGGTGGCTGCTGACACTTTCATCTGACACTTTCTGTCTCCTCAAGGAGACAGTTCATCAGCTTCTGAAAAACTGTGTCTTCAAACAAATGAGGCTTTTATGAACAGGACAGCCCAGCTCTTCCTTTGCAGAGCAACACTTCAGCTAAAACCACCTGTTCTCTTTGTGCTTTTAACCTAGAAGTCTTTGTGCTGCATTTTCACAAAATGTCCAGTACAAATGCACTTATCCAAATGAACAAAGGGCAAAAAAAAACCTTCTGCCTGAATAAGTATGTATTTGCAAGATAAAAAAATAGATGATGATGGTTGCTTCTAATACTTCTTTTTCAGACCTGGGATAATTTCCATGAGTCTCTGCTTTCCTGTAAAAACAACATATTTCTAGTTATCATGGAAATACTACTGTCATGTGTCAGGGTCACACGAAACACGAAAAGCAAATGGAAAGCCATCGCTACACACACACTCACACACAAACACAAACATCCCCCCATTTCCTTTACAAGTGAAATTAGGTAGTTGAGTGCCTCACAGTCTGAAAGCAATATCAATCTGAGGCCACTCAAAAACAAGATTTTTCTGCATACTTATGGGACTCTCCTAGGTAATCAGAATTTATCTATCTGCATCTATATCTGTATTTAACCTGTATTTAACCTGTATAGCTATATCTATTACCTATGAGCTTCTAGGAGCTGCAGAATTTGGGGGGCAGTGATAGGAAAAGTCGGGACTAACATAGTTCATTGACTGAAGAACAAACTTCTGCGTTCAGAGTGAATGCTAAAGCTAAGAATTTCTGATTGTGCTTCTTCCTTTTGTTCACCTTAGGGAAACAGGAGACATTCTCCTCCCCAATCACAGCTCGGCTAAAATCCTGAATGCCTTTGTTGTTTTTTATTGATGGCTCTTACTTCTGCCTCAGGTGGTAGGAGGGTCTAAAGACTCTGGAAATCAGGCAGTGTCGTGGAAGGCTTGGAGGAAAGACCCAGTTAGGAAGCTAAAGAAAAACTTTATTGTCCCTATTTTTCTAATAAGAACACAGCAGGAAGAAGAAACGCCCAACTCCACTAAGATGCAATTAATTATAGTGCCTCCTATTGACTAAATTATATAATGGCACTATCAACACAGGCAAATGACATGAATATAGCAATTAATTCTATGGATGAGGGTGGCTCTGCCATGCAATGTTTTAAAAAAAGGAACAGAAAATTCAGGATGAAAGAGTGAATTGGCTTGCTTGAGTCTATAAGTCCTTCCGCTGGCAGGTGAAGACTTTCTTGTTCCAATAAGCTTTTGGGAACTGACTGCTTTTAATGAAAGGGCTGCTGCTGTGCTGTTTTTATTATGGGTATGGTTTTTATAAATTTTCAATATGCATGTTGTAAGCAGCCTTAAGTCCTGCCAAGGTAAACATAACTATATTATAATAATACTGTTTATAATATCCTGGAGGTGAACCTGCCGTGAAGCTTTCTTTCCAGATAAATCACTCCTCATGCTATGCAACAGTAAGGTGCTTGGGTCTGGGACTGGCAGCCAACCCGTATCTTGAACCCACTGTACAGTAAAAGGTGGATGTTCTGTTCTTTCCCTCTGGGAGTCACGGGGCAAGGCAAGTTGGTTGCTGTAGCACCATGGAGAGCTCCTAGTGAGCTACCTTGACTCCTTTGGGCATAAGGGCAGGATATATGGTAAATTTAGTAAAGGACCTGTCCTAAGCTTTACACCTTTTGGATAATTAAAAGTAAAGGTAAAGGGACCCCTGACCGTTAGGTCCAGTTGCGGACAACTCTGGGGTCCTGGAGCTCATCTCACTTTACTGGCCGAGGGAGCCGGCGTACAGCTTCCGGGTCATGTGGCCAGCATGACTAAGCCGCTTTCTGGCAAGCCAGAGCAGCGCACGGAAACGCTGTTTACCTTCCTGCCGGAGCGGTACCTATTTATCTACTTGCACTTTGATGTGCTTTCGAACTGCTAGGCTGGCAGGAGCAGGGACCGAACAACGGGAGCTCAACCCGTTGCGGGAATTCGAACCGCTGACCTTCTGATCGGCAAGCCCTAGGCTTTGTGGTTTAACCCACAGCGCCACCCACATCCCTTTTTGGAGAACTAGAGGCTCCTAAATGGCCAATCCTTCTCCTTCATTCCATGATTTCCAGCTTGGCACTCTCCCTGTGCTCTTGGACTAGCAGGGTACTATGTGACACATTAGGTGCCTCAGATCCTGGCTCTGGTTCTGTGGGCACAGGTGCTACGGTATCAGGCTCAAAACAAGAAAGCCAAGCTGGCTTCTTAGCTAGTGACATGGTAGCCTCAGTGTTCTGGTCACTGCTATTCCAATTCACTCTCTCCCCCTGCGTTTTCCTTAAGTACTGCATGGTTTCCAACCTATTCACACTTACCTGTGAATGTCAGTGGGAGTTACTTCTGAGTAGTCATGCACAGGCTTGTTCTTTAAAATCATTACTTGAACCACAGTAAACCACACTAAGTAGAAAGATCTGCTAGAAAGCAAAGATGTTCTCTTTTTTAAAAGTGTTCTGCTATTAGAAGTAAATGCACTGAATTTGTTCACCATCCTACATACAAAACTCAAGCTCTTCCCATGGTTGTCAAGAAAGGATGGCTGGGAAAAAATGAATGATGATACAATATGAAATATTTTTTTATCCACAACAGATGTAAATTGGGGTTCATCATCACAGGCAGTATACTATATTAATGCCATTGACTCTGCATTGGAATTAACTACGGTGGATGATCATGTGAAAAACTTCAGGTAAGGTCTCTGCTGGATGTGAGTGGTTGCTGAGCATGTATTCATCACCAAACTTAATGTACCTCTTTCCACCTTCACAGGCCTCAGTGCATAGTATTAACTGGAGAACCCATGACGAGACCAGCTTTGTTAGACATTGCACATTCATTCACAAAGAACAATGGTCTCTGCATCTGTTGTGAAGTATACACGGTAAGCTCAACCAGCGTGCGCTAAGGAGAGCTTTACAGAAAATGGCTTCCCCCGTGACGTCAACTTGATATGGCAGCTGCTCTGTGTGGAAATTTAGGTCTTAATCAGAGGCTTGGGGACAGCATCTGCTCTGCACACAGAAGGTCCTAGCATCTCCAGGTAGGGCTGGGGATATCCTGTATCAAACCCTGGAGTTGCTGCCATTCTCATAGACAGTACAGTGGTACCTCTAGTTACGAACTTAGGTCCATTCTTAACCTGAAACCATTCTTAACTTGAGGTACCACTTTAGCTAACGGGGCCTCCTGCTGCCGCCTTGCCACCACCACGCAATTTCTGTTCTCATCCTGAGGTAAAGTTCTCAACTCGAGGTAACTCTTCCAGGTTAGCGGAGTTTGTAACCTGAAACATTTGTAACCTGAGGCATTTGTAACTCGAGGTACCACTGTACTGAGCTAGATGGACCAATCATCTGACTAGTATAAGGCAGCTTCCTGTGTCCGTATGTTCGTGGTGTGGGTTGCCCCCCACACTGTCACAAAACATTACCGTTGGTAGTTTGCAGAAGCACAGTCCCAGTCCAATTGCTGTGCATGAAGTGCTTGCTGTGTGGATAGTGTTGCCATATTTCAAAAATTGTTAAGTTTTTTGGGGGAGCAAACTTGCATTGTTGAGCTTTTGGGGAGCAACCTACCCCAAAAATAGTTATTTTAAGCTTTTTGAGCTGATTCCGCTGCTTTTTCCAATGCGTTGCCATACATTGCCATACATCCGGGTTTTCCCTGACATTTTGCCGGTTCGGCAAAATTCCCCCCCAACACCATTTTTACACCTGAATTTTCCTGACGTATGGCAAGCACCTGCCAACAAGGGTATGTCAAATAGCCTCCAGGTATATCTTTAATTTCCATTTCGTTTGTTGAAAATATTGCAATCTTACCTTCTTGACAAGGGCCTCACAAGGGAGCTTACATGACCAATGTCTGAGACAATATACAAAGCGAACAAACTATTTAACTAAATATAACCACGAACCACAAACAAAGCATATTTGAATGCTTCAGAAGAAGACCGCTCAACCCAGAGAGCCCCAAACGGGGTTAGTAAGTCAAGATGGGTTTTATATGATGCGGGCTTAAATGCTAAATTTTCCTAATTTTAGAATACACTCTGGAATAAAGAAAAGGTCAATAGCCATCTGTTTTGAAGACTAGTGTGGTACATGTTGTTTTCAAAGATATTAGACTCAAGTTCAAATAGCAGGGCAGTATCAGCAGGCTTCATGAGATGCTCTTTTTCATGAGATTGTTCCTAAATAATTAAAACAGGGTAGGATTGTTGCACAGTCCAAAGCGGGAGATAGATGCTCTTCCTCCACCCAGTTGACCTACACAGCTGAAGCCAATGGAAGTTTTATTGCTTATTCCAGTGGGGACACATAATTAGGATCTATAAGAGTTTCAGATCAGCAAGCGGGTTTTTTGGGGGGTGTTGATATATTTTTATTTCTACCAACATTTAACATAAGCATGCTGTGCTAGTGTAAGCATTTTAGCTGGTTTCTTCCTTCTTTAGAGATTTAATGCAAGCTTAGTTTCATTGGCTAAATAAAAAATGTGACACGATGAACTTCTGAGATGTGTAACTGGGAAAAGGAGAGAGAGATGAAACAGGGGTATTCTGCAAGCAGGACTCCCATCATGCCCAGAAAGACTGCACAATTACACTTACCGTATTTTTCACTCTATAGGATGCACCGGACCATAGGAGAGGGAGAACGGGGGGGGGGGATTCTCCCCCTCTCTGCTCAGCGCCCCTTCGGCAAAGCAGCAGGAGAAATGGAGCCCCTTCCATTTCTCCTCCCGCTTCGCTGAAGGGGCGGTGCGCAGAGAGGGAAAACTGTTCAGCGCCTCTCCAGCGAAGCGAAGCCTGGAAAGCAAGAGGGATTGGTGTGCACTGACCCCTCTCGTTCTCCAGGCTTCAGGCGGCTATCCGCAAGCCTTCGGAGCGCAGCGGGAACTCCTGCTGCACTCCGAAGGCTTGCAGATAGCTGCCTGAAGCCTCCGGAGCGCAGCGGGAGTTCCCACTGCACTCTGGGGGCTTCAGGCGGCTTCAGCGAAAGCAACGCGAAGCCTCCGGAGCGTGGGGAGAGCTCTCCCTCTGCGCTTCGGAGGCTTCGCGTTGCTATCGCTGAAGCCAAGGAGCCTGCATCAGCTCCATAAGACGCACACACATTTCCCCTTAATTTTTGAAGGGGGGAAAGTGCGTCTTATAGAATGAAAAATACGGTACTTGGGTGTCTTTAAAAAAAACACCAGCCCAATTCCCGTGTAAAGAATACTACTTACGCTGTACCTGATAAAAGAATTTATAGTCAAAATCTATGTTGCAAACCAGTTATTCCAATGGCAAATTATCCAATTTGCCTTATTCTGAGCCCAGAATTTAAGAATGGAACTAACAGTCAAGGAACCTGGCATGTATTTAAGGCCCATTTCAAAAAGGTCACAGAGCCCCGAGTGGTGCTATTTGTAGGACTTCCCTGTCTTCCTTAGAAGCTGGAAAAAGCAATGCAATATTCACCTGAAGCTTTTAGTCGTTAGCTGCAACTGGGCTTGATGAGCACATGTTTATCTTTTACAGAACAAGGCTGCTGGGAACTGACTTTGTTGTTGTTATTTATTTGATTTATATCCCATTTTTTCCTTGAAGGAGTTCAAGGTAGCATATATGCTTCTCCTCCTCCCCACGTTATCCTTACAACAACCCTGTGAGGTCGGTCAGGCTAAGAGAAAGTGACTGGCCCAAGTTCACTCAAGTTCATGGCTGAGAGGGGAGTCCCTAGTCCAGCACTCGATGAATGGACATGTGAACTAGCTGTTGTGTTGACACTCACCACTTGGCACTCACCATTCCTAAAACAGGCTGCCATGCCCCCCCCCCCAAATACCAACTTGTGAACTTTACTGCATAAACACTATGTAAAAAAAAATAAAATGGTTTGCCACTTGAAAACAATTATTTCCAGAATGTAGATCATTAGATTGTTAACGGTGTTAACCCCATGCTATTTCCTGCCCCTTGTCGAAGAGCTACGGGGCCCACTTCTCAAATTATATTTTCATACTTGTTTCTGTCAGCTCTCACTATACCTAAGTGGTGTTAACAGGCTTACCCCCTCCTTGAAATAGAAGATGAGTGATGTTGGCAGCAGGTTTCACTTCAAAAGGTTGAATCTCTGCAGAACCTTTGTGGAAATGTGTGTGTGTGTGTTTTTTATCCCCTTCCTTGACATTCTTTCCATCCTCCCCTCGCAGAGCAGATTCGGTTACTCCTTCAAAATCGCACTATTGTGTGATGCATAATACAAAGTCCTCTCCCTAATATATTATTGTGTCACGCAGGGCCCACGCAAGCTGTGCGTTACAGAGATGAACAGCGGCATGGCAACCAAGCAGGCCTGGCTGACAAAGAACAAAAGGAAAGCTTTTTATGCAGCGGTGGCAGCCGACAGCTTTAGAGATGGAGTCAAAAGTCTCCTCCAAGTAAGCTCTTTATTTGCACTGCACATGCAATGAGCATGACTTCAAAGCAGCCTCCGTTAGGTGAAGAATTTCTCTTTATTTGTGAAGAATGCTTGTGTAGATGTGGATAACGTCTTGTAAAGGCAGAGTGAATCCTGGAGGCACCCCCCTCCCTCCTTCTCTCTCTTTCTCTCTGCATTATGGCTTACTTCAGAAATAATTCTGGGTCCAGGCTATGCAGCTATGAAAGAAACTAATCAATGCTATATTAAATGGCCCTGTATAGTAAATGGAGATGCCTTAAGGATGTCTCACAAACGCCTGAGACTACCCAAACAAGTTCTATTGCATTACATCTAATATTTTATGTGTTATAACATTATGCTGCAACTCATTTGTCATATAGCAACAGTTTCTTTATCTTATCCACATTGTGTGGCAGATGTTTATACCGAGAAAAAGAACAAGTGAGGCCCCAACATATATTGAACTGGCTACAAACCTAAACAATACCTTAAAGTTTTATCTGGAATGTAAGATCTGTGATGGTGTCCAAGTCATTAGTTGATGGTACAGTCTTCAAAGGATAAACATGCACATTGTGAACTAGACTTCAACATAATCCTAGACCTCCAAACACATCAACAGACTAAATTTGTGAGAATGTTGTGGGTAACAGGAGAGGATATATTGATTAATATTATCCTTCCTAACTCGCACTAGCAAGTTTCTTTATACAGCAGAGTGCATTTTCTCTTTACACAGCAAGAAGCTGGTTGCAGACTCATGTGAGTCTCTTAAGATAATAAGCAATTTAATCTGGCTTGCCCAGATTGAGATACGTTCTGTTATTCCAGTTAAGACCCCTTTGATCCCCCCTAAAAGAATAAAGACACAACAGTCTTGTTCATAAGTAACAAAAAGTAGTTTTAGTCACAATCAGGCAGAGCACAGCGTGATCTCTGAAGGCAGGCTTTAGGCTTAAAGTTACAAATATGTACAAATATGTACAAACAGGTTTACCCTACACGGGAAATAACCTAGTCCAGGTGAAGCAGGAAGCAGGCAGGATGGAAAAAAAGGGAGGTGGCTACATGACTTGGCCTTTTGCCAGGTCTGGAAAGGTAACACCCACCTACTAGTCGCATGCAAAAGGAAGGATGCTCCAGGCCAGGAGGAACAGGAAGTTTCGACTGGCTGGACCAAACATTCCCTTGCATGTCCACTCTAGCAAAACAAGGAATGTTGTATTTGACTGCTCCGAGCGGATTACATCCCAAGCTAATAGCCTACAATTTTGTTTAATTTTTCAGTGGCTTGCTCCTCCACAGCTAGCACTGATATATTGTTTACTAGCCTCTTAACTACCTACCGTCAAATAGACTTGTGGAGGAGGGATGGAGTCATTTGTTCCCCCCACACTTTAAAAGATGACTTTAGAAGAGTGTCATCTTCTCCTCCCCATTCCCTAGCTGCACTCCTATTGTTAAGGAAGACCCTTTCCTTCCTCTGCAGCTCGTGCAGACTCAGTATTGACATCTGTCTGTCTCGAGAGACAATGGAAGAGTGTGCCATTGAGGATAAACTCTCCATTGGAGAGTCACAGCACCTGCTGTGGCTGTAGAGACCAATATGGGAAAGACATGTTTTATTGCAGATGGGGCAGATGATAGGGTTGCCATATCCCCAAAAGTGAAAATCCAGTTCAGCAAAAAAATATATCCACCCGGACACCATTTTTGCAGCCCAATTCATGGGAAAACCCAAACGTATGGCAGCCCTAGCAGATGATGGCATCTGGTTTCACTGTTACAGACGCACCATGGCGTTTTTTCAGTCTGCACTCCCCCCGCCCCCAGCAGTCATTCTCCTCTGGTTACTGCTGTGGATACACAATCTGACTGTCTGTCTCCATGCACTGCAGACATCTGCAAGGGACTCCCACATGGTGAGGTTAATGTTGCCAGCCTTCGTGCCATGTTTGCAGACATCTTTATAATGCAGATTTGGTCTGCCAGTGGGCCTGGTGCCTGAAGCCAGCTCCCCATAAAGTACATCCTTGGAGATCATCTTCCGTTCTGTGTACATTAGCAAGCCACTGAAGACATCACTGAGACAGAAATGAGAACATGCTGGGAATACCGGCTTGGAAGAGCACATATTTGTTTCAGGGATGTAACGATCTATCCTTCCTCTGTGAGCCCTCTTACTCGCTTGCATGGAATTTCTGGCTACCTATAGCTACCAGGTGAGCTGTTAAATACACAGCAGCACCACGGGTGAAATCTAATAGATGAAATGATAATAACACTCATCTTCTTTGTCTCTGTATGGAACTGAATGTTACATTCAAATCAAATACCTTCAAATCAAATACCTTTATTGGCATCGCAATATAAAACGTTTCAAATCACTGGGATAATTAAAGGGACAAGGGTGAAGCTGTCGAGGGTTAAAGAGTCACACTGTGGTCGTGTGCACTTAGATATTCTGCTACACTCAGTCTATTTCCCGAAGGGATAGTCCGTTGGGAACCCTTGGGTAAAATTGTGGCTAAAAAGGATGCTACCACAGCAGTGGTATCTTTGTCCTGATCTGCCAGGAGAAACCTCATTTGGCTTCTTCTCGGAGTTGTGGGCCAGAGATCCAACATTTTGCTCAGCGTCAGATGGCGAGGTCTACTGTGTAGAGAGCAATCTAAGAGAATGTGGTCCATTGAATCTGGTGCTTCTTGGTTGCAGGCAGGCAAACAGGCTTGATATGGATGATGTGAGAATCTGCTTTTAGTCACTGCAGAAGGGAAAGTATTTAATCTTGCGAGCATAAAGGCTCTTCAATGGGACGGGAGTAGTAAATTCTTTAGGTATTTGGCACAGGTTCCATAGGATGTTGTGACACCTAAGGAGAACTCTGGAGAACAAGATCTCAGAGTATGAGGTAGCAAGCACTGTCATGGTCACAGAGCCACTGCTTGATTAATTGGAATATGTGACTTTTGTCACATGCTTCAAGGCTTTAGAGAGCAATGGCCAAACTATGGATTTTGTCATGAATTGCTCTATACCAGGGATGTCCACCTGGCCAACCGCGATCGACTGGTCGGTCCCCAAAAAAAGGTCAACAATTTTGACTTTCTTCCCTAAAAATAGCTAATCAACTATGACCTGACACCCCCCCTCAAAGGGGTAGATCACTGGGAGTTTTTTATTCTGTGAGTAGATCCCAGTCTCTTGGGAGTTGGACGTCCCTGCTCTATACATCTGGATGAGATGCGTTCTTCAAGCATAGAGGTTAAGGAGTTAAATGTTGTTCTATAGTGGACTTTCAGCCAGGCCTTGATTGTAGAGAGCCATGCTTTGGTTTCCATCAGATGTTGGCCAGTTTCAGCATATAAGGTTAAATAACTTATGCATTTAGGGGCATCAAAGATCGGACATTCTCAGCTAGCCTTTTAAACATTTCCTGGAGCTCTCTGGCTTGCGCCTCCATTTAAATGGGTCCCAGCCATGCCCCCCCATGCCCCCAGCCAGCAGATTGGCTGGCTGGTTGCTGACGTGGCCAGGATCCTCCGGGCAATGCCTGCTCCTGAAGGAGAGTGGGTAGCCACATGGTGCACTGCAACTCCTCCCCACGGTGAAGTGGAGTGGACTTGCAGACAATAACGCACAAATCCTGGCCCCTTAAATGTGCTCAGCTAGGTGTGAATTATTTCCTAGGATGCTAGGAATCCTGCAGCCTGATTCAGCAAGTTCAAAGTAAGTCCTGCTGTGTTCAATAGGACTTACAAGTAATTGTATTTAGGACTGCACCAGTAAATTAAATAAAAGGATCGGAATAAAAAGATCTAGTCTTAGATACTGTACTAGAACTCTTTACAGGAATCTCATGCCATGCTTTCATAATGGGTGCTACTGCAAACCTGGTGCTATCATGTTAAAAATGAGCACATGAACAGTAACATGAAAACTCCGTTGATCTTAAATTATTAAATCGTTTTAATGAGCAGGCATCAGAAAAAAATGCAAATGTATGCTAATTTAGCAAAGCTACATTTCTGTCATCTAAAAACCATTTACAGCCGAGATGATTTAGAGCTAATCTTTATATGTGCTGCTTGGGTACAAGCATGAAGGACACTCACCAAATGTAATTTAATCTCAAATCCCTCCAGAACATTACTTCAGTTATCTTTTGCCATTATTTCTCATTTTGGATGAACCTTGCACATGCATCTTGTTAAACACTGCCTCTTAATATTACTAGGCATCCGGCTTGGGCAGGATGAGACCAAATACTTTGGTGCTTGGATTTAAAAAGGACTGGAAAGAAGCCACCGCAGTAGAAGTTGAAAATTACATGGGTGTCGTACAGTAAGTTGAAGAATTTAGCATGCTGCTTTGGGGCACAACTGGAACTGTTTGCCATCTCTCAATAATAGTGCAGTGTTTCTCAGACATGGGTCTGCAGCTGTTGTGGGACTACAACTCCCATCATCCATAGCTTGCAGGACCAGTGGTCAGGGATGATGGGAGTTGTAATCCCACAACAGCTGTAGACCCAAGTTTGAGAATCACTGCAATAGTGTCACAACAAATAAAGACACCATCAAACTTGAGGATTCCAGTTTCAAGCAGTGGACCACACAGTAAGGAGGGAGTAATCAAAACCCCAGCTGGGGAGTAGGACGACAACAGACCCACCACTACATCTGTAGTCCTTGTGCCTCATATTGGCCAGGGCATAAGATGGTGGCAATGTTTTCAGTTTTTGCTGCACCAGTTGGCACAGCTGAGGGACCTGAGAACCACCAGCCCTTGAGGGATCCATGAGGCTTTGGGTTGGCTAGATCTGGCACCCAACCTCCAAATGCCCCGTTTTGGGGCTTCCTGTTACTACTGGTAACAGCTTTCCCACCTGATTGGTCAAAACTAGGACCTCCAACATAGCAGAAAACCCCCTCCAATGTGAAGAAGAAGAAGAAGAAGAGTTTGGATTTGATATCCCGTTTTATCACTACCCGAAGGAGTCTCAAAGCGGCTAACATTCTCCTTTCCCTTCCTCCCCCACAACAAACACTCTGTGAGGTGAGTGGGGCTGAGAGACTTCAAAGAAGTGTGACTAGCCCAAGGTCACCCAGCAGCTGCATGTGGAGGAGCGGAGACGCGAACCAGGTTCCCCAGATTACGAGTCCACCGCTCTTAACCACTACACCACGCTGGCAGAAAACACAGATTATAACATAATGCCTCCCCACCCCCAGCCATCAACATGAGATGTTTAGGACCACAACCCCAAACCAGTTTCTCCTTCACATGCATATTGGTGTGCAGAGTGAAAGAGTCATCATGCTTGACATTAAAAGCATGTGTTTTGATGGCCACACTACAAATTTTAAGCCTGTTTCAAAACTGTTTAACTGCCATGGTTCCCAATACAAGAATCCTATAGACTGCAATTTGACCAATAGCATAGGACGGCCAGCCAAGAGTTATTGCCTACTTCACAAAATTACAATTCCTGAAGTTCTTGGAATTAACCGTGACCATTAAGCTAGTTTCAAACTATTTTAAATTTGTTAACCTACACATGCCTTGAAATAGGAAGGTTTCTTTTATTCTGCCGTACATTCATTGACTTCATTGGCTTAATTTGAAATGTAAAATTTGGAAATTTAATAAAGGTTATTTTTTTAAAAAAGGAAAAGAAATAGGAAGGTTTCTCCGTGAAAGAGCCATATGGCTGAGAGCAAAATAACTTGATTAGGCATTTATCTCAAGCAAAATCTACTTTGTGCTTCCCTCCATGGCTCAAGCTACAGGTTGCAGGGACTGCCAATATTCTTTCATCTGCATTTTGCTTCATTTGTTTTTTAACCCCAAATAACCTGGGCATACAGAGCCCAAGCAGACGAGTGGCAGGAACAGATAAACTGCATAATTTCTCCCCCTCCTGCTCTCCCCTCCCAAAAAACCCCCAGCTGATGGAGCTTTTTCACTGGCAGGAAAATGCAGAGAAGATATTTCCACTCATGGATTTAAAAAAAACCCTTGGGAGACAGTGATTTTTAAGCAACATCTTCCTTCTGCATCTACTACAGTGGTACCTTGGTTCACAAACTTAATCCGTTCCGGAAGCCCGTTCCAAAACCAAAGCATTCCAAAACCAAGGCTTGCTTTCCCATAGAAAGTAATGCAAAATGGATTAATCCGTTCCAGACTTTTAAAAACAACCCCTAAAACAGAATTAAACATGAATTTTACTATTTAACGAGACTATTGATCCATAAAATGAAAGCAATAATCAATGTATTGTACTATAAAATAAATAAGATAGTATTGTAGATGATAAAAATTAAAATTAATATTTTTCTTACCTGCACTGATGATAGTCATTGTTTGGATGGGGGGCTTTTATCCATTTCCACAGTCACACAATCAATCAACCAGTAGCTGAACTGGGTTCCACACAGTCACAAAAACAAATTAAGCAAAAAGGCCTTAAAAACAAAAACGCAAAATAAATAGCAAAAACAAAAGCACCAAAGTTAGCCCTTTCCAGAAGTCTGTTTGACTTCTGAAATGTTCAAAAACCAAACGCAGCTTCTGATTGGTGCATGCACCCTGGAAACAATAGCCGACAACCGCATCAGACGTTCGGCTTCTGAAAAATGTTCAAAAACCGGAACACTTACTTCTGGGTTTTCGGGGTTTGAGTACCAAGGCGTTTGAGAACCAAGGTACTACTGTACTGTTATTTTTATTTCTTGCGCACCTAGAAATATACTTTGCCACTTCTGTGCCTTGTTCCTGATTTTTTTTTCCTGGTGTTACCACTGGAAACCAGCTCACACCCTTTGTGTTAACACACACTCGCAAAAGACCTGTGTAAGGTCTTGTAGATGTTTAAGCATAGTTCAGTTAAGGATAGAAGCAGGAATTATATAGGTGACTATGGCATTGATTTTGGGAGCTGGAACTGATCAGAATCTTTTTTATATATTTTATTTTAGAATTTTTTTAGCATACAATATTATTTGCATTAATCCATAATGAATTCAATATCTTTATAGGGGTTCTTCCAACCCATGGACTTCTCCCTGGTTTCCAAAAATTTTCTCTTCTCTTTTCTGCGACTAAATACTTTTATCCAATCTATTAAATCTCCTTTTCCAATACCCTTTATCAAATTATGTTACAAGTGCGAATCCAACGTTTGCAATGCTCCTTCATATATTCTATATATCAGAATCCAAAAAGCTGGGAAATCAAAGCACTGTTGATGGTTAAAGGAGAGAGTGGGGGGAGGATTCAAAATGGACTTTCTAACTTTAGAAATCCATTTGTTTCTCATACTGCTTGTGAAAAATGTCCAAGTAAACTGTCACTGTTCCAATAAAACAATTTATATGCATATATACATTTATATTTTGTTCCAGCGATGCATTTGACTTTGACTTTGGTGTGGTTGTTGCTCGAATAAGCCAAGGGTTTGACATATCGCAAGTCCTCCTGGTTCAAGGTATGTTGAGACTTAATGAACTGAACTTCACAAAATCCGCGCGCTAGAGGCATTATTCCTGTAAACAAGCAGATTTCCTTAACAATTCCACTAGTTTCCGAATGCACCAGCTCAATTACTTTTATGGCATGGCCATTGATTTGGTTAATTATCTTCTCTGGAGATTGGGAACTCTTAAGATGTGTATAATTATTGGCGGATTTTATGCCCCATATTTGCGATAAAAGAAATCAAATGGAAATCTAGACATAAAAGTGGAGGAGGGGACAATAATCAATGGGCTAGAAAGCTGTGCTGTCCCCGTAGAATTGTCAGAGAAAGGATTTCAGTAGATAACATTCAATTGGGGGGGGGGGGAATCTTGTCAGGATTCAGATCACCAAGTAATAATAGGTGAATACTCCCCAGGTGCACAGCAATTTTCACTGTATGTTCAAAGCACTCCCCATTTAGAAAACAGATGTTCCTGTGCTTGAGGAAATTCTCACATCAGAACTGGCAGGGTATCGTTCAGCCCCGACACTGAGGTCCAGCTCCAAGGGGCTTCTGGCGGTTCCCTCCCTGAGAGAAGTGAGGTTACAGGGAACCAGGCAGAGGGCCTTCTCTGTGGTGGCACCCGCCCTGTGGAATGCCCTCCCATCAGACATCAGGGAAATAAACAACTGTCTGATTTTTAGAAGACATCTGAAGGCAGCCCTGTTTAGGGAAGTTTTTAATGTTTGATGTTTTATCATGTTTTTAATATTCTGTTGGGAGCCACTCAGAGTGGCTAGGGAAACCCATCCAGATGGGCAGCGTAAAGGTAAAGGTAAAGGGACCCCTGACCGTTAGGTCCAGTCGTGGATGACTCTGGGGTTGCGGCGCTCATCTCGTTTTATTGGCCGAGGGAGCCGGCGTACAGCTTCTGGGTCATGTGGCCAGCATGACCAAGCCGCTTTTGGTGAACCAGAGCAGCGCACGGAAACACCGTTTACCTTCCTGCCGGAGCAGTACCTATTTATCTACTTGCACTTTGACATGCTTTCGAACTGTTAGGTTGGCAGGAGCAGGGACTGAGCAACGGAAGCTCACCCCATCGCAGGGATTCGAACCACCGACCTTCTGATCGGCAAATCCTAGGCTCTGTGGTTTAGACCACAGCACCACCTGTGCTGGTATTTACACCCGCAGGGTATAAATGATATATTATTATTATTATTATCATCATCATCATCACCACCACCACCACCACCACCACCACCCTGGGATAAGCCCACAGACAGCTGGGTAAGATCCCAGAAGTGGCCAGGAACAGTTAGAAAAAAGAGGAAACAAACATGCAAACATATCCCAATCCATGATCAAGACCCCTGGGATGAGAATGTTGGAAGGTGAAGGATAGAAGGGCAGGTTGGCAGAGGAATATAATCTGAGGTCCAGATCCTGCTGAACAAGGACACAAAGTTACAAGGCTTTCAGCACCATGGACAGGTCGCTAGAGCTACCTACCCTAGTCTACTGGAGTTCCAGCTCCAAGTTCCTACATCATTCTCAGCCCAGATTACTCCTCTCAAGCTGAACTCCTTGCACCTGCCCCATAGACAAGCAAAGGGCTTTAAAGAGACAGTCCTTCAGCACTCTGGTTTCACAGTGTTCCGTAGCACCAGAAGTAGTTTAGTCCTGCTGGCCACATGACCCAGAAAGCTGTCTGTGAACAAACACCAGCTCCCTTAGCCTGAAAGCGAGATGAGCACCGCAACCCCATAGTCGCCTTTGATTGGACTTAACCACCCAGGGGTCCTTTACCTTTTTTAAAATCAGTTGGTCTTGCCTTTCATTTTAGAGGGTTTCCAGAAGGGAAAGATCCCCCCCCCCCCAAATATTAAGAGCAGGGCAGGGAAATATTAAGATGAGGAACCTGTGAAGTTCCAGGTGTGGCTGGACTGCAACTTCAGCCATCCCTGACCAATGGCCATGCTGGCAAAGGCTGAAGATAGTTTCAATCTGCCATTATCTGGAGAGCAACGAGATTCCCATCGCTGATCTTCAAGAATTAGCTTGAAATCAATATTTGGTTGTAATCATCATGCAAAATTGCAACACTCTGCTGCCACCTGCTGCCTCTCCTCATTTCTATCCACAGTTTCTATCCTCAAATTGCTCAGAATCCACCCACAAATATTAATGGTCTAAGTGAAGTATTTAAGGTGGGTCTTACTCTGTACGCACAAAAATCTCTCTCTTATCAAACTGGGACAGAGGGACAAATACAGCTGATTTGTTTGCTGTGTTCTAGTATATAGAAAATCAAACCTTTTTTTCAGCCAAATAATCCTCTGATCTGTGTGGCTAGTATTCAGGACAGGATAAGGTTCTATTCATTGGCTTGTCTCCAGAAGAACTACCTGTTATAATCTCTTGCTTAAAAATAGTGAGGAAACTAGCTGATATGTTGGGTTTTTTTAACTAATCTGAGATACATCCTAGAAGATTACAATGAAATAATAGCAGATATCAATTCTGTACCATTAGAGTAAAACACTCCAAATGCTAAGAAACTGAAATAAGAAAAAGAAGATAAGAGGAACAATAAATTACAACAGAATCTTAAACAAAGAGCTCCTGACAGATCTAGAGTAAATCTATGTAGAAGACTGGAAATGGATAAAAAATGGTCTGTTCACATTCAACTACACCATTTTTTAAAAAAAGGACAGTCTGTACTTTACATGTCTTTTAATTTTGTTGAAATTTGGAAGTGGTCATAATCATGCCAAAACCACATATTTACATGGGAATGTAATTTAAAGGAAATTATATTTCTGCCACTATCCTTTCTGTGGAACTAGATATACTTTCTTTATCACCTTATTCACAGCATTACTTTGCAAACAGCTCATTCCTGTATCTGTTTGTTCAGAAGTGATTCCCATGGAGCTCAGTGGGGTTTAGTCCCAAATAAGGTGCTATAGGACTGTAGTCCAAATCTCTTTCCACAGTAGAGATGGGAAGGCCTGGAAAACAATTGGGGGGGGACCCAGTTTCCCCCATTTCCCCCCAGAAAAATGGGGGGGTGGAATATTCAAACTATATCAAACTGTTTTTTTCAATTTTTCCAGAAAAAAACAGCTTGGGGGAAAAACTGGGGGGAAATCTGTTTTTTTTCCAATTTTTCCGGGTTTTTGCCAGGCCTTCCCATCTCTACACAGGAGTACTTGTCCAGAATGTAGTGAAACAAAACAGAGAAATTAAATATTTGTGCTGGACATTGACCATGCTTTCAGTTTAAGTTTGCATACATTAGCATTATTAGCTTATTGAGCTTAGAAGTCAACACAAGAAACTCTGAAGAACATTTTTTTTGTTCCTGCGTAAGGATCTATTATGGGACATGGGTGGTGCTGTGGTCTAAACCACAGAGCCTAGGGCTTGCCGATCAGAAGGTTGGCGGTTCGAATCCCCGCAACTGGGTGAGCTCCCGTCGTTCGGTCCCTGCTACTGCCAACCTAGCAGCTTGAAAGCACGTCAAGTGCAAGTAGATAAATAGGTACCACTCCAGCGGGAAGGTAAACGGCATTCGCCAGAAGCGGCTTAGTCATGCTGGCCACATGACCCGAAAGCTGTACGCCGGCTCCCTCGGCCAGTAAAGCAAGATGAGCGCCACAACCCCAGAGTCGGCCATGACTGGACCTAGCGGTCAGGGGTCCCTTTACCTTTAAGGATCTATTTAATGCAAGGTAATCGTGGCCAATGAAAAGCAATTTCATTCAGTGAGGTTCAAATGCCACAGACCTAACTGGATCTTATCTGTCTTTCTCAACTCACAAGCAATTATTATTGACAGTCTTGTATTCTTTTGACAGAGGAATTGAAGAAGCTGGAGCAGGAGAGGCAAGTTCTAGAGGCTACCATTAAGGACAGTGAATTTGAAGAAGGAAATGGTGGCATCCAGAGATACTTCAGAAGAGCCGCCAAGCTCAACATTACAAAGACTATACCCAAAAAAGGCAAGCCCTGAAGCTGAAAGATAAAATACATAATAGCTTATTGGTCACCAACTAGTTTTCCCGAAGAACCAATTTCAGAAGGGAACCCAAGGGTATCCATGTTAGCCTGTTGCAACAAAAACTGTCAAGTACCGTACTTTTCTGTGTATAAGACACGTCAGAGAGGGAGCAGGGATCTTTTCACCTGACACGCATGACCTTTCCTGTTTTAATATCCTTCCGAACTTACGCTAGCAAGTTCTATAACTTAGCAGAGTTTTACATTCCCCTTTCAAACACATAGTTGCAGGCTTGTTTAAGCCTCTCACTATTAGCTTCCTGGTAAGTTCCCTTATATCCCCCTTAAAAGAATAAACACACCACAATCTTGTGTAAAGTATATAACAGAAGTTTACTCACATTCAGTTCACAGTTGGATCCCTGAAGGCAGACTTAGTTACAAAGTACAGTATATTTCGCTCTATAAGATGCACTTTTACCCTCCTAAAAAGTAAGGGGAAATGTGTGTGCATCTTATGGAGCAAATGCAGGCTGTGCAGCTATCCCAGAAACCAGAACAGGAAGAGGGATTGCTGCGCAGTGATCCCTCTTGCTGTTCTGGCTTCTGGGATAGCCGCGCGAAGCCTCTTCAGGGCAGGGGGAGCGTTCCTCCTGCTGCCCTGAAGATGCTTTGCATTGCTTTCGCTGAAGCTTTGCGCTTTGTGTTGCTTTCGCTGCTTTTTGCTGTGCAGCAATCCCTCTTGCTGTTCTGGCTTCTGGGATTCAGAATATTTTTTTTCTTGTTTTCCTCCTCCAAAAACTAGGTGAGTCTTATGGTCTGGTGCGTCTTATAGAGCGATAAATATGGTATATACATGTGGATCTACCCCATATGGGGGGTCAATCAATCAAAATGTTTATTCGGTTTTACACCCATCATAAAACACGACACACAAAACAAATCAAATAAAACAGCGGTCTCGTACAAGCCACAAGTAATATAACACAATTCACAGCTCACAAGGACAAATATTGGCAAATCAAAACAGAAATTTAAGATTAAAGTTAAAAATTTAGGCACTACGCTAAAATCAATATCTGATGTCAATATCAAAAATTCTTATAACTATCAATAATCAGCTAACATTCCATTCCGTCTCTTGTACGAGAGAACGGCTGTTAGGAATTTAGCAACCTGTAGAGTAATATAAGGATCTACATCTTGAAGAACCCAGGCAAGCTGTAGGTCTACTGGTTTGTCAGCCATAGGCTGGATTATGGAGTTTAGTATACTAGCACGAGCTGAACTGTACATAGGGCAGATAAACATAACATGATGTAAAGATTCAGATGTTTTCATTTCACAAGCACACATTGAAGGGACTTGGCCCTTAGTGAATCTATGTCTCAGCACGTTTGTTGGAAAAACATTGAACCTGGCTCTAATGAAGGCATATCGGTGAGATGCGGCTATAAGCGATGTTAAGTAGGACGGAGCACGATAGATAGGGGTTATGCCGAGATTTAACGGCGAGCAGGCTCCACCACCAGCTAAGAAATTTTGGTATAGCTCCACATCATCCAGCCTTTGATTTATACACCTTTTTGCCGCGTTTAGATCCAGTTTGAGCAATTCCGTGGGCGAGATCTCATAGGACAGCAATTTGGCATGGATTTTTCCTGACCACAAATTTGTGAAGTCATCCCGCCACATGCATTGAATGAGATAGTGGTTCAGGAGTTTATGCCATAGGGATATCCAATAAATCAAAACTCTCCTCCATAAAACTAACTCCACTGAGGGGATCTTCATTTCTAAGCGAATAGCCGCATTACTTACGCATGTTGGTAGTTTTAAAAGTCGGCGTAAGAATTGGCTTTGAAGCGACTCTAAAGGTGAGAGGTTTGCAAAGGCAGCCCATAAAGGTGCAGCATAGGCCATTGTGGCCATCACTTTGATGCTATACACTTTCAAGGCCGCAGGGATGAATAAGGCCCCCTCAGAGTAGAAAAAACGGAGGAGGGAGTGTGATAGGGCTTTTGTCTTGTTTTGAAGATATTCAACGTGCGCTTTCCACCCTAAGTTATATTGAAAATAAATTCCTAAATAATTAAATTTATGTACTTGTTCGATTTTCGTGCCCTCCAATTTCCATGAATATAATTTTTGACTCCTTGAAAATATCAGTACTTTGGACTTGGTGTGGTTGATAGACAGATGATTAGAATGGCAATATGACGCAAAAATCTTTAGTGCCCTCCTTAAACCCACTCTGGAGTAAGAGAGTAGTACCGCATCATCTGCGTAGAGAAGTAAAGGACAACGATAATCTGCTATACGGGGGGTGTGGATAAATTTTTGTGAGTCGATTAATGGGTTCCTCATATCACTGATAAATAAGTTAAAAAGAAGAAGCGCTAAAATACAACCCTGGCGTACACCCTTATTTACTGGCACTGGGTTAGTTAGGTCTCCAGCAGGGGATATTCTTACCCTGGCCACGGACCCGGCATGAAGTTGGGAGATAAGCCACAGGAGCCTTCTATCTATTCCCCAGCAGGCAAGTTTATCCCATAGTAATTGCCTCGGAATACTATCAAACGCAGCTTTCAAATCTATGAAGGCTGCGCCCCCATATGGGGGGTTAATCCCAGTGACTGCAGCCTGACAGTCACTGGAGTTCACACAACGAAAGATGGAAAAGAGAGAGGAGGGCTGCGTGTCTTGTTACCTGCCCAGGTACGGTCACGCCCACCTCTAGTCACATGCAAGAAGAGGTATGTCCCCACCCAGGAGGAAACAGGAAGTTCTGACTGGCTGGACCAAACATCCCCTTGCATGTCCACTCTAGGAAAACAAGGAATGTTGTACTTGACTGCTATATATGTATCACATCCCACACAAAGGCAGCTTGAAATGCAGTGTGGGCAAAGAACAAACTCACTGCATTTCAAGCCACTAATCTCACAGCCTTTTGAACAAGTGAATGACACTAACCAAACATAATTCAAAGTAGCAACAAGTTATTTGAAAACAAAAGAGGGTGGTTCTCACTCACTTCGCTCTAGTAAATCCATGCTCCGTCCCCTGGGTTATGTAACTTAAATGCATGATCCATGAAGTGCTCAAAGGCTAAATAAGCGTTTTCCATTGTACTTAACTGCCTTCCAAGTGCTAAGATGGTGTGTTGTGGAGCACTTTCAGTGATTGTGCAAAAAGGCTCTGAGTATGTCCTCTCCTTTCAGAAAGCAGCATTAGCACAATCTCTTCGATGCATGTTGGGGAATTCAATCAGCGGTTGCTGGAAGCCAGCAGTCAGTTTAAAAAAAAGCAAGGGAAAGGTACCATTGACGTGTGGTGGCTGTTTGATGACGGAGGTAAGTCGCTGAAAGGAACATCACACAGTGGTGGCATGGGGGAGACTGAATAGTCAAGGTAGGGTTTGCAAAATAAAAATAAATAAAAATAAATAACCAATTATCTGAAAAATTTAAAAAACCGGGGAACACAATTTTAATAGCAATAAAAGTGGCTTTTTATTATTACGCGTTGTTCTAATTTTGGTATATATTTAATTTAATAAAATCTGTCTACGCAGGGTTAATACTCCTAATTCCCTACATGCTCACCCTCCGCAAAAAATGGAAAGATTGTAAATTAAGGATTTTTACTGGTGGAAAAGTCACTCGCCTGGAAGAGGAAAAGCTAATGTATGTATAGCTTTAATGTTCTGCTTAAGGTTTTGTTGCTTATAAAGATTATTTGTGCATGAGGCGAGGGGAAAGAGAGAGGGAAATTGCTGTTGATGACCTTGTATTATCAGTCCTAACTGCCTGTTACAGGGTCCTTTTAAGAATTACTGAGACAATATGTGGAGCTATCTGAAGCGCTATATAAATTCTACGTATTAGTAGTACAGTGGTACCTCGGGTTAAGTACTTAATTCTTTCCGCAGGTCCGTTCTTAACCTGAAACTGTTCTTAACCTGAAGCACCACTTTAGCTAATGGGGCCTCCCGCTGCTGCCGCGCCGCCAGAGCACGATTTCTGTTCTCATCCTGAAGCAAAGTTCTTAACCTGAAGCACTATTTCTGGGTTAGTGGAGTCTGTAACCTGAAGCATATGTAACCTGATGTGTATGTAACCTGAGGTACCACTGTAGTATCAAACCTGCTTTATCCTCTTACCTCGTAGTTTGGAGATATTTTCAGTGTTACAAAACATGAAGAAGTGTGGTATCTGAAGAAGTGTGCATGCACATGAAAGCTTATACAGTGGTACCTCAGGTTACATACGCTTCAGGTTACAGACCCCGCTAACCCAGAAATATTACCTCGGGTTAAGAACTTTGCTTCAGGATGAGAACAGAAATCGTGTAGCAGCGGCGCAGCAGGCCCCCATTAGCTAAAGTGGTCTTCAGGTTAAGAACAGTTTCAGGTTAAGAACAGACCTCCAGAACGAATTAAATTCTTAACCCGAGGTACCACTGTACCCAGAACAAACTTAGTTGGTCTCTAAGGTGCTACTGAACAATTTTTTAATTTATTTCGACAAAACATGCCCTCTCTCTGCTCTTTCTCAAGCTAAGCAGGGTCTGTTATGGTATCAGATTAGAAGAAGTCTGCATGTTGAAATTCCTGCATTGCAGGGGTTGGATTAGATGACCCTCAGGATACCTTCCAACTCTACTTTTCTGTGATTCTATGACTGTTACTTGGTCCTGAAAATAATGCAAGTGTTGCAGCCCATGTAAAGCCCACTGGTTTTACTTCCCACTCTTCTTCCGTTTCAGCTATATCAACTAGCTCATCCATGCCATGTTCACCACATTCTATAACTGAGAAGTACCAATTAATGCACCTTTACTATATTTTAACTCTTTAACTAGTTATTTATTTATCAGCATTCTGAATCACAACGCTAAAAATACACCTTTCCTTTTGTTTTCAGGATGGCTTCACTTTTAAGCAAGTTCAGAATAAAGTTTGCTGACATTCACATCATTGGTGATATCAATATGAAACCAAACAAAGAAAGGTAAGAGCAGCTTTTAAAAACAACAACAACAACAACAACAACAACAACAACAATGTTGTAATCCTATAACATTTACCTGGGAGTAGGCTTCATTGAACTCAGTGTGGATTAGTTCTGAGTAGGGATGCGGATGGTGCTGTGGGTTAAACCACAGAGCCTAGGGTTTGCCGATCAGAAGGTCGGCAGTTTGAATCCCCACGACGGGGTGAGCTCCCGTTACTTGGTCCCTGCTCCTACCAACCTAGCAGTTTGAAAGTAGGGCCTTCTGTCCTGTCACATGCACTGGACGTTACAGTAATAGCAAACTACACCCATGTTCTGCTGCACTGGGCTTGTTTGGGCTCTTCCATGGTACAAATCTGAGTGTAATGAAAATCTGACAAACTAATTTAAGCAGAGACCATGGCAGGACACTAAGAATCAATACCTGTGGCATAATGACTTGTGACTTCACATGCCAGTTTCATATCTCTGAAAAGCTATTATTGACAAACTATAGTCGCAATTCAAGACAGAATTAGATGCACATTGATATGTAGCCCAAATTCTGGATTGTGGCCTCCCCCCCCACCTTTTTGTTGTTGTTGTTGTTGCTTCCTCCACAGTTTTAGCAGGCATAGGCAAACTCCGGCCCTCCAGATGTTAGGGACTATAATTCCCATCATCACTGACCACTGGTCCTGTTAGCTAGGGATGATGGGAATTGTAGTCCCAAACACCTGGAGGGCCGAAGTTTGCCTATGCCTGGTTTTAGTAATACAGCCAAACAACAGGAGTGCAGGAAAAGAGAAAACTCTTGTTTTCTTCTTGTGTACACAGAAATGAATGTAGTATACTTTGCTGCTATGTTTTATTTTACAGTTAAGATAGATAAAAAGCTTAGCAGTGACAAATGCAGACCTGTCTAGACAAGGTGTTTCCACAATGAAGCTGCTCATATATAACGGAGCATAAAATCTGATGCATGAAGTCTAAAGATTTTGAATGAAATTCAGCCACAATTCCAAAGCCAACAGAGT
Organism: Podarcis pityusensis; assembly: GCF_964106645.2. Lineage (NCBI taxonomy): Eukaryota > Metazoa > Chordata > Lepidosauria > Squamata > Lacertidae > Podarcis > Podarcis pityusensis. The sequence goes on along the minus strand of NC_138039.1, from coordinate 40,908,232 downwards.
CTATCCCATTCTAAGGTATATCTGTGAAATAATGAGTTAGAGTCCCGCTGTGATGCCTCCTTTATAATTTCTGTTCCAGCTGGAAATTCTTTGAAGAGATGATTGAACCATATCGCCTTCATGAAAGCTGCAAAGATTTAACAACTGCTGAGAAATTAAAGAGAGAGGCACCGTGGAAAATCACTGATGCAGAGCTGGAAGCAGTCAAGGAAAAGGTAAAGAGGAATACCTGCCATTACTTTTGACGTTGTGGGATGGCTAGTTGAGAAGGAAAATCGTGCACAAGCACTACCTGAGAACAATAAGGCAAATCTGGTAGGTCACAAAGGAAAAAGAGAACCTAGCTTCATTAGCAGTCAGGGAATTGGTGAGCATCTCTTCAAATGGTGAAGTTTGGCAGAAAGCAGTATTTAATTTGAACCCCTTGTATAGAATTAAGGCAGGTGCACTGCTACTAGTCAAAACATGGATGATATTGTTTATTTATGGCATTAATCTGCCCAGAGGTGACTCAAGATGGCATGCAGGCTTTAAAGACGCTGCTTCTAATGTTTCGGGATGGACTGGTTCCAATCGACAATAATAAACCACTACACTAAGGGCATATGCGCAATGAAATATTTACCAGTTTTTACACGGCCCTGTGGTCTAAACCACTGAGCTTCTTGGGCTTGCTGATCAGACGGTCGGCGGTTCAAATCCCCACGACGGGGTGAGCTCCCATTGATCTGTCCCAGCTTCTGCCAACCTAGCAGTTCAAAAGCACACCAGTGCAAGTAGATAAATAGGTACCACTGCGGTGGGAAGGTAAAAGGTGTTTCCATGCACTCTGGTTTCCGTCACAGTGTTCTGTTGTGCCAGAAGCGGTTTAGTCGTGCTGGCCACATGACCCGGAAAGCTGTCTGTGGACAAACGCTGACTCCCTCGGCCTGAAAGCGAGATGAGTGCCACAACCCCACAGTCACCTTTGACTGGACTTAACCATCCAGCGGTCCTTTACCTTTACCCAGCCTCTGCACTTGGCCTGTGGGACTCTCTGCAGGCCACCCACCTTTTCACAGACCACACCTTCCTTGAGTGCTTCTGCTCGGTTAGAATGTGCCCATGATCTGTGATAACGCTTCTGGTTTTCCTGGAAGGAGGATGGAGAGATGGGTGTGTGTGTGTGTGTGTGTGTGTGTGTGTGTGTGTGTGTAAACCTCTGCCTTTTGCACAGCTGGAATATTATCTACTAAACAATGACACAGATATCAATTGCTCTGCTTGGTTTTACACGTAGCCCCACCTGTCACTGGTATAAGGGCCTGGGAGGTTGCCCATGCTGGAATGTGGGCTATTGGGCTAAGAAAGCTCCCCTGTTCTGAAGAATCCAGGAACTTCAATTTGGGGAGGGGGCTATGGGTTGTCTGCATCACATTTCAAGTCCCTAACAGAACAACGTTACTCCAAGGGTCCTTGGGAAGAGGGAGTGAGAATTCAGTTTAAGGACACCATCCTATCCACCCTTATGCTGGAAGTAAATTCCATTTAATATAGCGGGGCTTGCTTCTGAATAAACATGCATGGGGCTGCTCTGTAAGTTGCTGATATAGATATGCTGCAGCTATTGAATGTAACAAAATGGGAAGCAGAAAAGTAAAATTACTGGAAATGTTGAAGCCATGGAATAAAATCGCTTTTGCGGGCGGGGGAAAGAGGCAGAAATGTTTTCTTTTACTGGTGGGGGGGAATTAAAAATGAAAAAAAAAAAAAAGGAAGCAATATCATTGCCCAGGCAAACTTAGTTAGGAAATACGCTGTGTCATCTGGGTAGGGAGCATTCTATAGAGAAAGTAGATTATATTCTATATTCCCTCCAAATAAGTAAAGGATTCTCTGCAAAAGGTGCCCGTGGAAACTGGGAAATTGTTGATCTTCATTAGGATCATCAAGCCGAAAACATGCAACAAACGAGTTTGAAGAGATTTAAAAATTAATCTCACTGTTTCATGTCTCTTAAGTAAAGCTATACTTTACAGCCATCAGTATTTCTTTATGCAGCAGACTAAAAATAATTTTTGTTGCATATTAATATGGCAATGACAACGGAATATGAAATGTTTCAGGGGTTTGTTTTTTTTAGGTTTTCCTCAAGCAATCATAAACTTAATGCTTCCCAATTTACAGCCCATATAATTTAGACCAAGTATGACTTACCTGTGTGGATTTTTTATGATCACTAAACTCTGCTTTAAGTCATCTGTCAAGACCTCCAGCTTTTTTTATTGCAGTAAATTTTGTTTCTTTTTAAACAGAGCTACCGCCAGGTCCGTTTGAATGAACTCCTTCAGGAACATTCTAGAGCTGCTAATCTGATTGTTCTGTAAGTGACACAGATTTAATTTTGATTTGTTCAGAAAGCAAGCCAAACTTTGCCTGGAGATTTCTAAGCACGAACTCAAGGACAAAGTACAGTGGTTCAGTGAGGTTCACTGGTGTCTATAAGGCCCTGTATTTGAAGCTGTTAATGGGAAGGAAAGTAATGTACTGTACAGGCTTTTGTTGACTTTTTAGCTAAGAATTTTGTGCTATTATTTGATTGTTCTTTTTAAGTGTACTTTTTTTAATCTAAGCAAGAAAAGTGTGAAAAATGGCACCCCTTTAGTAATGACTGGTCATTTCAAATGACATTCAGGGATGGAAAAGGCTCAGATAGTGGCTGAAATGTTATTTGGAGAGGAATATTGTTGCATTACTGAAGAATATTACTAATACTTTCATCCTATTCCATTCAACAGGACTCTACCAGTAGCAAGAAAAGGAATTATATCTGATTACCTCTATATGGCTTGGTTAGAAATTCTCTCAAGGAACCTGCCTCCAGTTTTGCTCATCCGAGGCAACCACAAAAACGTGCTAACGTTTTACTCTTAGCAAGCAAAGCCTGGAATCAAATATATGCATTTTGTACATATCAGTGACACAAACGTATTTTTACAAACGCTGAAGAACAACAGGGTCCCAGGATCTGACACTTTACAACATACACTTCAATGACTGAAAAAATCACTTGGATGTCACCATTTGACAGCAAAATCCAAATCATATATATAGTTATAGATATACACTAAAAACCAATCTGAGTCTTCCTGTGCTCATGCTTACATACCCAAAACTGCAGTACCAATGCAGTAGAGGTCTCAGCAGACTTGCAGTAACCCCAAAGATTGTGGAATAACAACCAATTTGCAGGGAGAAAACTAAGGTGAAAAAAGAAACCCATAGAGCTTCTAACCTCACCTGTTTTTTATGTAGTACAGTTGCCACACCACAACCAGGTGCCTTCACTGTCGTTTGTTTTCTATCAGTGGTAGGAGATTTGGGTGTGGTCCTAGTCCTTTCCAATCAATATAATAGGAACATTAGAAGCTGTCTTATATTGAGTCAAATCATTGGTCCATCAAGCTTATTACTGTCTATACTGACACAGCAGCTCTAGTCCAACCCTCTCCAATGCAGGAATATGCAGCTGTCCCATTCAGGGATTGAACCTGCAACCTTGGCATTATCTGCACCACACTCTAATCAACATATAGATGCTGTAATCAATTTCAGATAGTAGTCCCTCTCAGCCTTTCCTGGAGATCTAAGATGAGACCTTCTGGGTGCAAAGCGGATGCTATATCCAGCTACGCCTCCTCCCCAAATTATTTGGGGAAGAATTACATTAGATTAAAATGAATTTCAAGAGATGAATGTCAATCATACTAAATCAACTCTGTAGGTTTCAAGTCAAATTTAATGAAATGCCACTTTAAAATTTTCTAAGATTTCATCTGAACAGCATCATTTATTATTCTAGATTTATAATTTCAAGGAATATAATGAAATGCATTTGTGATAAATTTCCACAGGGCCTTGAAATGAGTTTGATATTAAATATTTTAAATGTGTTCTAGTATGATCTGATTAGTAAAAAAATACTTTTTTCTTGGACTTGCAACAATATGTTGAATATTTCAACTTGAAATCAACTAAAGTGAATTAAAATATGACTTCAATGATTTTACAATGCATGTTTTGATGTATTGTTTCTGTTTTACCATTAACATCAAACTCCGGGTGAGGGGTAGCCTGTTGCAGGCCTGTAACATCTTAAAGGCAAACAGTACAATCCTGTGCATGTTTGCTGGGAAATTGTTCCGTGTTCAATAGAATTTACTCCTTTGTAGGTGTATTATGGATGATAGCTGGGTAAGTAATCCAAACCCCTAATCTGCCATGTTGGAGAGGGTTTGGATGGAGTGGAGGTTTCTCTCTGTGCAGGCCAGCCCAGCCCAACTGTGCCAGCAGGGAAGCTCCATCGGCAACAAGGAAGCTCCCCTGGCAAATGTACCCCAATGCACTTGGCCTCAATGGTAGCCTCCAATCCCTGCTTAGAGTGGCCAGCAGATTCCGCTGTTGTCCCGCGACAGCAACAGGCTAGATCCAGGCCAATTCACTGTGCCAGCCTAGGAACATATCTTGCCCCCGGCTATCATTTTGCCCTGGTCAGCACAAGCACTGGAGGTCTGGCATTGCCTGTGCCATTCCATCAAGCCCCACCTCTGCCTGGCAGGAGTTAGGGTGGCACTGTAAGAAAGCAAACCTAAAGCCACCATAAAGTTGGCTGAGGGCTGTTAAGGAATCTCCAAGAGGTACACAGGTGGGGCAGCGTTTAAGCTGCCTGAAATCTATCTACACACTGGTGGAAAGCTTCCTGCCAGTAGAGTGTGAGAAAAATTTGTGGGTGGGTGGCAATAGATCTCATCTAAAGCCACCAGCCAAGCTGGTGCCAAGTGTATTGCTCTGCTTTCCCAGGGCTGGATTTAGGTTTGATGAGGCCCTATGCTACTGAAGGTAATGGGGCCCTTTATATGTCCAGCTGTCCTTTGTCAACAACAAATTATCGCTGCTTTTTGTATTGAATATATGCCATGCAACCAGTCCATGCAGCATGTAGGCATCCTATATACAGAAATGAGCAAACCAGTGATATTTTAGGGAGCAGGCTAGCAGGCGGAGCCCATTACTTACATCATAGGAGCCTATACAACACAAAACACTGTTGCTGTATGTAGGTTTTGTTTTATTTGTTTTTTTATCTTATATTTTGGAAATATACATCCAGGTGTTTATTCCTTTAAATTTTTTGGGACCCCCCAAGAGAGTGGGGCCCTAAGCTATAGCTTCTTTAGCTTATAGGTGAATCTGGCACTGTGCTTTCCTTTGGACCACATCAGTGAGGCAGAGGGGGATGATTTTGTCGTCTGGGCAGTACCTCCATATACACTGCCCAGGCTTGCACCTCAGAGAGGTCACTTTGGTGCTGCTGTTGCAGCAATAACAACACAGGAGGTAACAGTTACGAGTTGCCGGTCTCTGCAGCCACAGCAGGCGCTGTGATTATCCAAAAGTTTGACTTTGCACCAGAGGCGCACTTCATTGTCTCTCGAGACAGACAGGTGCCAACAATACATACACCTGTGTGTGGAGAGGGGGAGAAATGCAAAACAGTCTGTGACAGCTCAAATGAAGTTTAAAGGTGCAAGCAAGGTGACTATTCACAACAGTATGTGCTGATAATACAGTCATCTTAAATTGCTAATAATCTAAGATGGCTTACATGCTCTTCAAAGGCATATGGTAGCTTTTCTCAAGCGCTGACAATTAAATTTTTTTTTGCTATGTAACTGTTCTATTTACATTGCTCAGATATCACAATCATAAGAACACTTTCAAACAGGCCCCATTGAATACACTGGGGTTTGCTACCAAAAGAGGTCAGAGTACTTTTCCTGTTTTGATCTTTTGCACTTAGGGGGAAAAGGTAATTAAAAGACACTCATTTACATCTCCAGCACCCCCCTGCCACTTTGTGCTCCCCCAGATAATTGCACCGCCATTAAGGGTTGGCACCTACTTTGGGAACCACTGGGTTAGTAGCAGAGTAGAACCTGGGAGACCAGGGTTCAAATCCCCACTCATCCATGAAGCTCACTGGGTGACCTTGGGCCAGTCACTGCCTCCCTGCCTAACCTACCTCACAGGGTTGTTGTGAGGAGGAAACAGGAAGAAAACTATGTATAGCTCCTTGGAAGAAAGGTGGGGTTGCAATGCAATGCAATCAATAAATGGTGACAGGTGACTAATAAATGTTGGATTACATAATGAAATTCCGTGACTTTGTTTTGTTGACATTTCTAAGAATTTGGGTTGGCAGGAGCGCAGAGTCCGATCACAATGTTAGAAGCTCATCATGCTGTCGAAACAGGTTTTTATTTTATTGTAATTGATTTATTGTATTTCTATGCCATTTTTCATTCAAATGAATCTCAAAGTGGCTTACAAGCAATAAATAACAATAGCATAACAAAACATCACAAATACAGTATACATTATATAAAATAGCAAATAACAGTGTTTTTTGTATTGTAATTTATTAACAAAACAGCAACTAAAAAAATAAGCTAATCACTACTTTTCCTTTTGACGAAGTAATAATAATAAATAAAAATAAAAATAAAAATGTGCACCCCACCACCAAGACCATTCCACGGTAACTATCCAACCTCCAAAATTTCAACACCTCTTGCAATGGTTTGGTCCCTTTCCGTTTCAACAGTACAAATTCTACAAATACCTTCCGTATCTCCTCAAAATCATTTCTCCTGCATATCTAACCTTTTCCCATCAGCCGGTCGAAAATCATGATGAATAAATGTTAATTTATCAATTAACAGCTATGTCCCACACCTCTTCACACAATTCTTCCATCACTATTACAGCAAGTCATGATTAACAAATCCATACGGAATTTAATATCTATAAAGCAGCATATGAACAACATTAACAAAATAGCAACTAAAAAACAACCTTAGCGCCTTCAAGTTCACACACGCACCCCAGGCTTCCTCAACCTCGGCCCTCCAGGTGTTTTTGGCCTACAACTCCCATGATCCCTAGCTAGCAGGACCAGTGATCAGGGATGATGGGAATTGTAGTCTCAAAACATCTGGAGGGCCGAGGTTGAGGAAGCCTGCTTTACACCATGACTCATAACCTTTCACTAAAAGAGCAAACTCAAGAGTATGGGATGGGGCAGAGCATATAGGAAGGGCTGATGGGAAATGTAGTCCAAAGAACCCATAGCCCTCTGGCGGTGGGTTGAGGGGTTGCATGTGCTTGGCTGAGGCAGGTGACGCCACGGCTGGGTCAGCGGTGAAGCCCGAACGCGGGCCTGCAGGCGACAGCCATGGCCGGGCGCTTCCTCCGGCTGCTCTTCAGGAGCAAGTAAGGAGCGGGGCGGGAGAAGGGAAAGAGGCAAGAGGTGCCGGCCAAAGCGAAAGAAAGGGCGCCGCCGCCATTATTCCCTCTCGGGAGGAAGGGGTCGACCAGCCGAACCCGCAGGGGCGAAACGCCCCTTTCCCCCTCTCCTTTTGGGGAAATTGGTTTCTCCCACCAAGGAGCTCCCTCATCCTTGGGGACCGTACTAACTAGGCATGGAAGGGGGGGGGAGAGAAGAGATAAGCCTGGGAAAAGTAGGGAGAAGTGTGCAAGGTGTACATTTCGTTTCATTTCGACCCCTGTTCTCCACCCCCCAAAAACCCAAGTCATTGCTCCCTAAATAAACTCAGAAACGAGTTTGCGCTAGAAATCTATTAGTCTTGCTATATTTCTCCTGGTTGCAAAAATAGGAATGTAGGAAGAAAAAGCTCCCCATTGCAAACAATGAGGGGTTGTGTGAGTCGGTTTTTTTATAGCGTAGCTGTAATAACTGGGCAGCAGCATGTGACTCCATTTCATACTGCATTGCATTGCAATTTTGTTTCCCACTTTTTTCTCCAAATGAGCCCAAGGTGGCGTTAAATAGTTCTCTTCCCCCTTCCTCGTTGAACCCTCCACAACAACCCTGTGAGGCAGGCTAGGTTGAGAAGCGGCGACCCAGCCAGAAAAGGCTGCGCCTTGCAAGCAACGCATCTTTTACCCATGTAAAAACACACAGAGAAGAGCCCTGCTGGATGAGGCCAAAGGCCCATGATATTCTAGTCCAGCATCCTGGGATCACAGCAGCCAATTAGATGGCAAGCCTGCAAGTGGGATGTGAGCGCAAACGGTATCTGATCCCCAGGGCGGGCATACTTTTTTTTTTATTTAGTGCATTCATTCAACGTGGGGATCCGGGGCACAGTCCTTCAATGGCTGCACTCGTTTCTCTCTGGTCGGGGACAGAGGGTGGTGCTTGGGGGGGAATTGTCATCGCGCCACTCCTTGGTGTGTGGAGTGCCTCAGGGTACGATACTCTCCCCGATGCATTTTAACATCTTTATGCGCCCCCTTGCCCAGCTTGTCTGGAGTTTTGGGCTGGGTTGCCATCAGTATGCCGATGACACCCAACTGTATCTGTTGATGGATGGCCATCCTGACTCGGCCCCAGACACACTGATCAGATGTTTGGAAGCTGTGGCTGGATGGTTACGTGGGAGCCGGTTGAAGTTAAATCCTTCGAAGACAGAGGTCCTCTGGCCGGGACGGGACGATATGGGATTGAGGGGGCAACTCCCATCTCTTGCGGGGGTGCAATTAGTGCCAGCACCGTCCGTTAAGAGTTTGGGTGTAATCTTCGATACCTCCCTCTCCATGAAGGTGCAGATTACAGCTATAACAAAGGCGGCATTTTTTCATCTCCGCCAAGCTAAGCAGTTGGCTCCTTACCTCTCTCGCCCTGACCTAGCCACTGTGATCCACGGACGGTCACCTCCAGACTGGATTATTGTAACTCGCTCTATGTGGGGCTGCCCTTGAGACTGACCGAGAAACTCCAGCGGGTGCAGAATGCCGCTGCGAGACTCCTTACGGGGTCTTTGCTGCGAGATCACATTCACCCAGTGCTATACCAGCTGCACTGGCTCCCGGTGGCGTACAGGATCAGGTTTAAGGTGCTGGTTTTAACCTTTAAAGCCCTATACGGCTTAGGACCCTCGTACCTACGGGACCGCCTCTCCTGGTATGTCCCACAGAGGAACTTATGGTCTTCAAATAAAAACATCCTGAAGGTCCCAGGCCACAGAGAGGTTAGGCTGGCCTCAACTAGAGCCAGGGCTTTTTCAGCTGCAGCTCCAATCTGGTGGAACGCTCTGTCACAAGAGACTAGGGACCTGTGGGACTTGACATCTTTCCACAGGGCCTGCAAGGCAGAGCTGTTCCACCAGGCCTTTGGTCAGGGTGCAGCCTGACTCCCTCCTCTGGCAATCTTTACAGAACTTAAGCTTGATGGTTGCCATCAATTGGATTTTAATTAATTTTTATAATGAAATGTTTTTAGAATGTTGCACTATTTTATTGTTGTTAGCCGCCCTGAGCCCAGCTTCGGCTGGGGAGGGCGGGATATAAATAAATTTTATTATTATTATTATTATTATTATTATTATTATTTATATCCAAGCTTTGCTCCAAGTCATGCAAGGTGCTTCAGCTGCCTGCTCCCCATTTTATCCTCACAACAAGCCTGCGAGGTAGGTTAGGTTAGGTCAGTGAGTGGCTGAATAGAGATTAAAAACCGCTGCCCCCGTCTCTCTGGTCTTAATCCAGCACTCTAACCACTGCACCACACTGGCCAATGGATGCCTACTTGGAAGTAAGCACCATCGTGTTCAGGGGAGACTTCCTCCCATGTAAAATGTGCATAGGCTTACTAACTTGGGTCTTCTTTCTTATGGCGGTGGGCTTTTTTTAAAACAATAGTTTTAAACGAATATATTTATTTGACCTGATTCTAATAATCAAATCTCACCCCCTCCCCAATATGGAGCTGCTTTTTTGCGGAAGGGGGGAGATCACAGAACTGTAGAGTTGGAAGGGATTCCTAAAAGCTATCTAATCCAACCCCTTTGCAGTGCAGGAATCTCAACATGCTGCCATCCAATTCGAAACCATACCGGATTCTGCTTAGCTTTTGCAAACGTGCTAGCAGATTTTTTTTATTGCTGGTGGAGGGCAGGCCGCTATTTCGTCACAATTCCGCTAGAACTGAGGGTTTCTCCATTTGCTTTGCTCGTTTGAGCAGCTCCCGCTTTTTGCAGGAGAAAAGGATGAATGGAAGTGGGTAGATTCCAGTACGAACTCGGAAAGTGATCATGCGGAGGGTAGCTTGGACTCCTCTACATTCCCCGCCCTCCATATCTCTTGCCTCTAAAACAAGAGTGACTGACGGCACATCCTTTCCCGTCATTCGCCCCGCCCCCCTCGCGCGCCCATTGGTGCTTGGGTTGAAATTCTCTCGCGCGCGAGGGAGGCGGTTAGGCGGGGAGGGAAAAAGCGCGGGCTTTTCTTATTCATTCTCCTCAGGAGTAACCGCCTCTCCTTATCTCCGTTTCTCCCGCCTTTTTGCGTTTCTCTCTCTCTTTCGCGCGCCCAACATGCCTTGTTCTGAAGCGGACCTCGCCTCTTCCCCCAGCAAGAGGCCAAAGGTCTCGGGCTGCGAGGCGCCCGGCGAGAAACTCCGCTTCTCCAAGCTGTCGGAAAACGCGTCCGCTCCTTCCAAGGGCTCCTCCCGGGCTGCGGGCTATGACTTGTACAGGTGAGGGAGAGGGCTTTGGCCCACCGCCGCCGCTAAACAATGGATAAATATATATATGTAGAGAGAGAGAGTTCGAATCCTGCTTGCTTCTCGGAGTGGTTTAACAATATAAAAAATATAGTGCTGGAATCCTGCTTGCTTCTCAGCGGTTTAACAATATAAAGAAATATATAGTGCTGGAATTCTTCTTGCTTCTCAGAGTCCTTTAACAATGTATAAATAGAGAGTTCGAATCCTGCTTGCTTCTCAGAATGGTTTAACAATATTTTTTAAAAATAGTGCTTTAATCCTGCTTGCTCCTCAGAGCGGTTCAGCAATATAAAATATATAGTGCTAGAATCCTGCCTGCTTCTCAGAATGGTTTAACAGTATTTTTTTTTTTTTAAAAAAAATAGTGTTTGAATCTTGCTTGCTTCTCAGTGTTTTAACAATCCTGGAAAGAGCCTTTTTCACTTTTAAGATCAAGGTGGAGAGAGAGAGTTGCCACAACCCATTTATCAAGGTCAGGAGTCGGTGCATTCAGCCCCACACCTGCTATTTGTGTCTTTAAGAGGACTGGGTGAATTAGTAGTGGATCAGGCTAAGGCAGCCCTGTATAGGGAAGCTTTTAAATGTTTTTTTTGGTATATGCTGGAAGCTGCCCAGAGTGGCTGGGTCAACTTAGTCAGATGGGCAGCGTGGAAATAATAAAATTATTTATTAAAAATTTATTTGGTTTTTCAAATTAAATTTTTACAAAGATATATCAGACATAAATCATAAAAACAAGATTCCAAGGAATCTCCTGGGCTTCCATCCTTCCCTTTGTGCGTCCTATTATTAATCATTTCCTCCTGCATCTTTTATGATGATCCACATCTTTTACATCTCCATTGTGTCCAGAATTCACCCTTAAACTACAAGAGATATTCCAATCCTACTAACAATTTCACAAGTAGGGGTTTTCCAAATGAAACAAATCCCATCCCTGAATTCCTAGAATTTTGGCTAAATTGCTTCTTTCTCCTGCAGTCATTAGCTATGGGTCTGTCACAAAAAGATACTTATTATTTAACTGTATTGTTTTGCATTTCCTCACAGTGGTGCTTAAGGTGGCTAATAGCTGGGAGGTCTCCGCACCACCCCCGTAATTCAGGCACTCCTCAAAACCTGCCTGAGAGACACGGGGTCATATAGCGCAAAGTGACTTCATTTTCATGTGCCAGGAGGCAGGCTTTAGTGCAAAACAGTAGCGTTGAGCACCCTTTTAGATTGCTCACCTGGTGTTACTATCTTTATACTGCAATTATCTGGGACAATTTTAGTCTTCAATTTATTTTAATTTTTATTTGCACCCAGGACCTATCCTTATCTCCACCTTCCACCATGCAACCCAATCGGAAATGTTTACAGCCCGTACAATTCCTTGTTTTTCAGAGCTAGAGTGACCAGATGGAAAATACCTTGATGTATAAAAGGGAATTTTGACACATGTGATTCATCACATTCTGGGGCCAAATGGCAGAGGAGGGCCATTCCCTTCAGGCATTGTGAGCTCCCAGAACACCTGGCTGGTTATGCCTAGAAATTGAATGCTGGTCTGATGGTCATGCTTAACAAGGCAATTTGTATTTCTTCTGGTAATAACATAAATTTGCTTGCTTTTCTAGTGCATATGACATTGAAATCCCTGCTTCAGGGAAGGCTGTAGTGAAAACAGACATTCAGATTGCCCTTCCTTCTGGATGTTATGGTCGAGTAGGTAAGTTGCAAAACAGAAAGCTTCTAATCTTGCAAATTGCTTCTTAAGACTATTCTCCTGAGAACTATGGAATAAGAATGTATATTCTCTAAGTATTTCCTGGAAATGATCTGCAAAACCTGCAGGAGTACATTAGTTCTATAGTCCCTTGTGTTGAATAAGTACCATATTTTTCTGTCTATAAGATGCCCCATGTATAAGACTCCCCCTATTTTGGGGGACTCAGATTTAAGAAAATGGGGGAAGAGGTATCCGTGTATAAGACTCCCCCTAATTTTTGACATTGTTTTTTAGGAAAAACCCTAGTCTTATACACGGAAAAATAAGGTACTTGTGGGTTTGCAGCCTAGGGTAACTTTTTAGTAGCCTCTTTTAAAGCTTTATTTAGCAGCCATATTAATAAATTGATTTATGTAAAACTAAATTTGGAACACCTTAATTTTTATGTATCTGAAGCCTGGTTTTTTTGTTGCTTTGCATTTGGAAATCTGATAATTATACAAATACCACCCATAAAGTCCAGTCCTTAAATTTGTTGGGTCTGCAAATACAATTTTCTCTTTGGAAATCAGTTAAAGACTTCTTGTCCAGTTACATAAGTGGTGAATTGTGATAGCACCATGATCACTATTTCTAGCTGGTCCAACAATGCTTACCTCTTGCCAGGGTCCAGACCTCTACTTAAGATTAAATCCAGGGTTGCCTCCCTTATTGGTTCCATGTTATTAACAGATCAGGGTTTTGGGATGTGATTCTGTAAAACATTTCAGTGGGCATTTAGCTTCAATAAATGAAAGCAAACTTAGTGTGTGTTTCCTTTTGTAGTTGTCCTGAGCTTAGTACCAGCACAGAAGTGAACTCATTTGAGTTGCAACTTGCTTCAACACATCATTTGTATTCCAGTCCTTCAAGAATTTTTGTATATGCTTAACGTCCTTGTATGATTGCAGTACCTTTTTGCTTATATAAAATGAGTAATAAACCTACACTGATGGGCTAAAATGTTTTTCCCCCAACGTAACTGAAAAGGATTGCAACATGCTGAAGAATGTACTGTAGTGGTTTTGTCAAGCAATGTAGGTTTCTACTGAAGTTGGGAATAACCACACCAGATACTATAACGCTGAACAAGAAGTGTGGATAGAGCGTTCCTTCTTAATCCTGGCTACCTTAACCAAGTTAGCCATGTCCATATGAGTCACTTAATAATTCTCACTAGTGTGAGTGCAGCCATGCAAACAATTATTCTAAATGCAAGACAGCTCTCTTATTAAAGCCATTTTAGAAGAAGAGGAGGAGTTTGGATTTGATATCCCACCTTTCACTCCCTTTAAGGAGTCTCAAAGTGGGTCCTCCCCCACAACAAACACTCTGTGAGGTGAGTGGGGCTGAGAGAATTCAAAGAAGTGTGACTAGCCCAAGGTCACCCAGCAGCTGCATGTGGAGGAGCGGAGACGCGAACCCGGTTCCCCAGATTACGAGACTACCGCTCTTAACCACTATACCACACTGGCTCTCTTTGTGTTTTATTTTATTGCTGAAAGAAACTATATAATGCTGTTAATTGAAACATTTTAGAAATACTTGTGAAATGTGAAACTATTAGTATTGAACAACTTGCCATGGAGGTACATTTTACAAAAAATTAGTTTTGATTTTTTGTTTTTAAAAACTATTTTCCTTTCTTTTTGTTTAGCTCCTCGCTCTGGTTTAGCCGCAAACCATTTCATAGATGTTGGCGGTAAGTCACTTGTTTCTTACACTTTTTAGCACTTGATGGCTTTATCACATACCAGTATATGATAGTAGAAACATATATTATTGAAATTGACAGCTGGGTTCACAAGCAGTTGAGACATCTAATATGGCTAATTTGTAGATGGAATAAATCAGATCTCTATCCTAGGTGTTTGCATCCTCAGTCAAATGAGGTTTAGCTTCATGCTACTTTGCAGGAATAGAAGTTCGCTTCATAAAACCTTTAACTGGCTTGTTCTAATATTATTTCCACCGCTGCTGCAACTGCCACTCAACACAAGCCTTCAACAAACTACTTTAGCTGTTTCAGTAGAGCATGAAATTAACATGGGTTTGACATTTATGCTTCTATGTGTACCATAACCCTAGATTCATAGCTTTAGTTGCAAAATACTGCAAAATCTCATTACTGTGGTTATTTTTAGGTAGTTCCTGAAGCATATACTCTCATGAGGCTATGAGGTGCCCAAAGACCCTGAGGCATGTTTTACTTCATAACATTTTCAACTTAAAGGAAGCACATGTTATATGCAACATTTGTGTCTTGGGTATAACGAAATGGAGAGAATTTAGTGCTGAATTACGAGGGGACCATGTGGAGTTGAGGTGGGAAATACACTTTATGCTACATACCCACATCTAACTTGGCCCCATTTTGACCATTCCATTTGCATATCTTTGTCATTGCAATAACTTCACTGGTGGGAAATCCTTCGAAATTCTGTTTTCCTCAGCAAAACTTTTAAAACAGCCAGTAATAATATGCAAACTCTGATAAAGAGTTTGCTTAGGAAGTACCAGATGCTGTGTCTAGAGAGGAGAAATATAGATCTGGATAAGTAAAGGTGTTTATTTAAGACATCAATTTAGTTTCTAGAAAATATCCTACTTAGTACTTACTTGAATAGTTCATTAGTGTTACTTCAGCCACACATTGAATATTTGGAATAGCTGGTTCTTGTTATATGTAGTCTTTGCAGTTGAATAAATTAACATACCGTAATTCCAGAGAACTCTTCTAACTTATTTTAAATGCATACAAATTAAGACTAAATTTTGAATGCTAGTTTAAACATTACAATTGAGCTTGACTGTCTCCTGCTTTTTGTTTTGCTCCTGTATTAAAATCTTGGGAAATTCCTTATGCGTATGAATAGTTGAAGGTTATTGTAATTCTGAAAAAGCCATTATGGAAGTTTCCATAATCTGCATGTGTGTGCTTTTGGAATGAAGGATTTCAACAAAATGTATATTGTTAATCTGGCAGGGAGAGTACAGATTTTCATTTTATTGCTTAATATTCTTGACACCCACAATGAACTACCGCGGGTTGCACGTTTTCGGGTTACGGACTGCGCCGAACTCGGAAGTACCGGAACAGGTTACTTCCAGGTTTTGGCGCATGCACAGAAGCGCCAAATCACGTCGTGTGCGCAGACGCGGCGGGTTGTGAACGTGCCTCCTGCATGGATCACGTTCGCAACCCAAGGTTCCACTGTATCTGTATTCTGTTACATGGTTTTATTTGGTTTGCTGTTAAATTCCTTGAGCAGCCCAGTATTATCTACTTTAGCTGCTTTGACACAAGTAGAGGGAAATAGGAAAGAGTTGTCTACTTGTTCTGAACTTCCCTTTCTGTAGCTTTTGCTAATTTGTATTACATAACCCTCTGGTTATGTAAACTTCGGGATGCACGCATGGGAAACCCGGAAGTATTTTACTGGGTTTCGCTGCGTGTGCAGAAGCGGTCCTCAGGTTGCGGAAACCTCAGGATCTGACCGAACCTCCAGAACGGATCCCGTCTGCAACTGGAGGTACCACTGTACGGTACTGAGAAGACAAGGCTGTTTATATAAGAACTACCAGCAGTGGCTCCCTTCACGCCCCTCTTTAAAGTAAAATTGTAACAATTCTACACTATAAATGGCCTTTATGACCACTGTTGCTGCAGAATAGAATTTGAAACTAACTGCAAGTTTAAGGCTGGAGTTTTGATATTGAACCAGTGCTGTTTTATTAAACCTGGTTAAAGAAAGAATACTTTATTAAACTGGAAACAAGTTATCTGGCCTGAACTCTTCCCTCACATTCTATTGTGGTTTGTAATTTGGCATTAAGCAATAATTGCCTGTTTTGGGTGTAACATAAAACAGTGGTTTAAAGCAGGTGGGAAACCTGCGCCCTCCAGATGTTGGAAGACTGCAACTCATGATCTTTGGTGGAAGTTGGAGTCCAGCAACATCTGGAGAGCCTGATTTAAAGAGACTAGGCCTAAAGCATCAAAGCTAGCCAACAAGGATGAAGTAAGCATGTCTTGAGCCATAAATGTTACATCTGAACTAGCCCACTTCAGTGTGATACAGGTTGCATCCAAATCAGTTTCTTATTTCAATATTCAGGTGTTCCTAGCAGTCAAGTAAAAGGTGGAATTCCTTAAAAAATGTATAATGAAAAACTTCTACTTTCTTACATTACCCGATGTTATATATTACAGCTGGGGTTATTGATGAGGATTACAGAGGAAATGTTGGTGTTGTACTATTTAACTTTGGAAAGGAACCTTTTAAAGGTAAGAATTAAACTTTGAAGTGTAGATATCCACCTGAACTTTGTAGTTTTTTTTAAAAAGCTTTCTCTTTTATTGTGTCCTTTTTAGAAACATGTAAACATTCCAGTCCTCAATATGGAAGATCTAATGTAGTTTAAAACTTTGAGCTGGTTGCGGCCTTATTTTAGCCTTGGTGATTCATTTACAAAAGGAGTTTCAATATGCTAGGGTTGTGTAGTTAGCCTGGTCTGTATTTTAGAGGGTGACCATTCTTCCTGGAGTTTAAGAAGCATCTCCAAGGGAAAGTAAATAGCAGAACTTCTCTACAGTATTGCTTTGTGTTTTCAGGTTCAGTAGTCCTCTTGCTACAGCTAGTGATGTGAGGTGAGAATATCCTCTGCTAGAATATTCTAGAGAATATTTTCTGCTAGAAAATTCTCCAGAGAATATTCTCCACAAACTGTAAATTCTAATATAAGAACCAGTTTTACAACCCACATTTAAAAGACATAGTAAATAATAAGTCAAGCTGTGATATTGCCAGTGTAAGTAATGATTAGTAATTTTTTTGATCCAGTTACATTACTGGGCATTGTGTCATTCACCATTGGAAGTTCTGAGATGTGAACTACAGAAAACATTTTTATTTTAGTTTTAAAAATGCTATTCATTTAATTTGATGAACAATTTAATTCGTATGTATTTCAAGTATATGTAATAGCCCTTTTTCTATTTTGGTGTGACCTTATTCTTAGCAATTCTGTACCCTTGGCCATACAGTGTTTTGTTTTGTTTTGTTTTTCCAGAAAGTAGCTTTAATGCTTTATACAGTACCTAGGCCTATACAATTATGCGTAACTGCATGTGAGGTGGTCTTGATTTAAACAGTTGAGGTCTCTTTATTTTTATTTTTTGAAGAATGTGAATTCACTGTATTGCCCCACTGAATAAAAGTATAGATACAGTTTTTGATTGCCATCTGAACAAGTTTATCCATGACTAAACATGTATATTAACTAATGAAAATTCTCTAATATTCTCATTCATTGAGAATATTCTCCAAAAAATTATTCTCAAGAATTTAACATCACTAGCTACAGCAGCAAATGACTGCTCCAGATGTTATTAAAAATATTAGAGTTTGTGGTGAAACAAAACTCCACTTCAATAATACATCTAGTTAAATACTTAATCAGAATAATACATAGTGATGTATTAAATTGAAGTTGGATCACCAAACTTTGGAGATGAATGAAGACTGTACCGAGGTACCCGAGTGGTACCTCGGGTTAGATACGCTTCAGGTTACATACGCTTCAGGTTACAGACTCCGCTAACCCAGAAATAGTACCTCAGGTTAAGAACTTTGCTTCAGGATGAGAACAGAAATCGTGCTCCGGCGGCAGCAGGAGGCCCATTAGCTAAAGTGGTGCTTCAGGTTAAGAACAGTTTCAGGTTAAGAATGGACCTCCGGAATGAATTAAGTACTTAACCCAAGGTACCACTGTAATGGATTCAAGGCATAGTCTGATGGAACAGGATGCTGGCAGCATTGCTAAGCAAATTTAGGTCTAGTCAGTGATTGGGAGGACTGAATGAGGGTAGATTGGTTTTAAATCAGACTGATTTTAAATCACGTTTTCTTCTAAAATTAATAGTTGGTTCACGCGGCCATGCTAACTGGCTGTATAGCTGTTAGAACATTGGTTTACAACCGTAGTGGCGGCTAATTCAAAACTTTTGATTACATAGCTCACATGTACTGAGTTAATATATATGCTTAGTAAGGAGCCATAGAATTGCAGGATAATTTATACTGTAGTGTTCTTAAAGTGTTGATACTATGAATTCTTAAACCCTTTTTACTTTGGCTTTGAAGTTAAAAAGGGGGACAGGATTGCCCAGCTGATCTGTGAGCGCATCTACTATCCTGAGCTTGAAGAAGTCCAGGTAAGGAACTTCAAATACTTTGTATCCACAGCTGATTTATTCTTTTTAAAAGGAAGGAGAGGAATTAAATCCTGCTTGCTACTTTAGCACAAGAGTTTGTCATTCACTATCCACTGCATTTTTTAAATTTTGTACCTAAACATGAAATATATTGTGGTGGTCACATGATTTTCAAAATTATAGAACAAGAGACAATGACTTTGAGAAATTAATCACATATCTATCTTTTAGGTTTTGGATGAAACAGAACGTGGCTCAGGAGGTTTTGGATCAACTGGCCAGAAATAAGGATAGCTGTTACTTGTAGTAAATGATTTCATTTCCCTTGTTTTTGTATAGAGCATTTTTGTATAAATAAAACTTTTTTTTTGGTAGACTTGCTTTCTGTTCATACAGAGTTGCTGAAGTTACAACCATTATTCAAGGAAAATAACTTGAATATGTGTTACAACATACTATTCTCTGCCTACTTATGTTCAGTAGGTGTCAGTATCATGCTAGTAGAGCGCAGAGGAATTTTTCAAGTGAAAACTATTAAGGACTACAAAAGGCACTTGAAGCTCTTCACAGAATTACTTACAAAATATCAGTGAAGTCATAACAAAAAAAAAAAAACAGTTTATAAAATCACACTTAAAATAAAGACTGAAATGAAATCAGCAAGAAGCAAAGAAAATAATAAAATGATCACCTGGCAAATGCCTAGAATATGAACGACTCTATTCTAAAAGCCAACAGTGATGCCAATACGTCTAGGGAGGCTATTACGTAATGGGATACCACAACATAAATGGTCCTATTTCTAGATGCAACAGACCTGATCCATATCTCTCAAACTAATATGCAACACAGAAATTGCTCATCAGATTTTATGCTTCCCACCCAGTTCTTGACTCAAAATGAAATATTGAGATGAAAATATTTAGGAATTCCTACTATTTATGTCTGAGTCCTTAACTGACCATCTGACTCGCTTTTTGAGAAACGACTATTAAGTGTTTATAATCTGCCTTCACCAATACTTTGTTACTTCTGTCTCAGTAGAAATGAACATTAAGAAAAGAGGCAATATTCAACAATCACAGAATCCATAAAACAATTCCAACAAGCAGATTAACATCTTCATAATGAAATGAAATGAAATGAAATGAACAAAACACAGCAGTGAGGAGAGCAATTAGAATTTCCACTTAAACCAAATGCCTGTTAAAGAAAACAGGATATCCAGATGACTTTAGCAACAGTTCCCAACCCCTGTCTCCTCTGGGGTATCCCACTCATGGCCCCTTTCTGTGCCAACAGACTTTCCAACCCACATTTCCAATTAAAGAAAACTGCCTTTCTCCATATCAGTTGAAGGCCCAAATGCAGACAATTCCAACAAAGAAAAGTAGGAGGCGTCTAAGAGAACCAGTGTGGCTGCATAAGGAGTTTACAGATGAGCTGAGATGTAAGAAGGGCATGTACAAGAAATGGAAGAAAGGGGAAATCACAAAGGAGCAGTATATACTAGTAGCCAGCAGTTGCAGGGTGAAGGTTAGGCTGTATAAAGCTCAGAATGAGTTCAGGCTTGCAAGAGAGGTTAAAAATTAAAGGTTTCTTCGACTATGTCAGAAGCAAGAGGAAGAACAAGCAAATGTTAGGTCTTTGCATGGAGAAGATGGAGAAATGCTGTTGGGAGACAGAGAAGGTGGAACTACTCAACACCTATTTTGCCTCTGTCGTCACCCGAAAGGAAAGTGATGCCCAACCTGGTGATAACCAAATAAATGAAGTAAGGCGGGAGCTGCAGCCCAAGACAGGAAAAGAGGTAGTAAGGGAACATCTAGTTTAAGTGAATTCCAATCTCCAGGACCTGTAAAGGAGCTTGTGAATGTAATCTCAGAGCCTTTTTCTATGATCTTTGAGAATTTTGGAGAACAGGTGAGGTCCCTGCAGACTGGAGGCAGGCAAATGTTGTCCCCATCTTCAAAAAGGGGGGAAAGGAAGACCCAGGTACCGACTTGTGAGTTTGACATCAATACCAGGCAATGTGCTAGAACAGATAATTAACATAACCAGAAGAGGATGCTACAATCATGACCTAGTATGGGTTTCTAAAAAATAAGTCAGGCAAATCTCATTCCTCTTTTTTATGGAGTTACAAGTTTAGTGGATCAGGGGAATGCTGTGGACACAATGTATCTTGGTTTCAGTAAGGCTTTTGACAAAGTCCCCCATGATACTCTGGCAAGGAAGCTCGTAAAATGTGGGTTAAATGAGGTAATTTAGGTGGATTTGTAGTTGGTTAACTGACCAAACCCAAAGAGTACTCATTAATGGTTCCTAATGCTGGGTAAAAGTGACTAATAGGATGCTGTAGGGTTTTGTCCTGGGCCTGTTGTTCAACATATTCATAAATGACTTGGATTAAGGAATTGAGGGGATTATCAAATTTGCAGATTATGCTAAACTGGGAGGGGTAACTAATGCCACAGAAGACAGAATCAGAATTCAAAATAACTAACAGATTGGAGAACTGCCCCCAAGCTAACAAAATGTAATGTTCTGCACACAGGCAGGAAGAACCAGATTGAGAATACTTGGTTTACTAACAGTACATGTGAAAAGGATCTAGGGGGTCACATGTTGCAGCAGCAAAAAAAGCTAATGTTATTTAGGTTGCATAAACTAGAAGTATAGTGTCCAAATCATAGGGAGGAAAAATACCACTCTGTTCTGCCTTGATCAGACCACACCTGGAATACTGTGTCCAGTTCTGGGCACCACAATTTAAGAAGGATGTTGACAAGCTGGAATGTGTGCAGAGAAGGGCAACCAAGATGATTAAGGGTCTGAAAACCAAGCCTTATGAGGAATAGTTTAAGGAGCTGGGTATGTTTAGCCTGGAAAAGAGGAGATATGATACCCATGTTCAGATATGTCAAGGGCTGACACATGGAAGGGGGAACAAGCTGGAGGGTAGGACTCAAACCCGTGACTTCAAGTTACAAGAAAGAAGATTCTGACTAAAACTCAGGAATAACTTTCTGACAGAGCTGTTCAACAAATCTCCCTTTGGAGGTTGTGGACTCTCCTTGGAGGTTTTTAAGCAGAGGTTGGATGGCCATCTGTCATGGATGATTTAGTTACAGTTCCCGCATTGCAGGGGGTTGGACTAGATGACCCTTGGGTCCCTTCAAACCCAACAACTCTGATTCTCTGAATTAAGACTAGCTGTTGAGCATCATGTACCTTTGTTCAGCTACTGCTAAAGGAAAGCATCTTAAATTATTCCTACCTGATAGACAAAACATTTTGCTTTATGATTCATGTTTCAAAACCTATTTTAGAAAGTTAGTATTTTGCTGAAGAGAAACTGCAGAACCCATGCCAGGAAGGATCTGGGAAAAATCCATCTACCTCAATGGGAAAGTAATGCTTTCAAGTTCACCTCAAGCTGAACTTTTCCAATATAAACACTGAAGAATTATTAAGCTTTCTAACTGCTCTTGTTTCCCAGTGGCTTCCAAGTGCATCCTGCTTGAACTAGCAGCCTAGCAATATTTTACTTATGTCAGCATTTAATTTTGTCATCCTGAGCCACCACAGTGTAAAGAGTTGAGAAAACAAATCACTTAAAACATGACTTAACTGTAAATATACAAAATATAAACCAACAGATAACATTGCTTTTTAACCGGCATGGGCAGTCTGAGAATCAAAGGAAACAAAATTGTATATAGCTAGGTCTAATTTCCAATATTATTACCATCTACAGATCTTTAGCTCAAGCCGACGTGCAAATGATTAACAATGGGGGGGGGTTACTGCAGAGGGACAGGTTTATGAACTAGCGTTTTTATTTTAATACATTTTTATCCTGCCTCTCCTCAAAAGAGTCCACAGTGACATACATGGTTCTCCCTTCCTATAGTGTATCTGACACAACTTTTTATGGGGTAAGACAGTGAAGATTTGAACCTTGGCCTCCCCAGCCCTAGTTTAATACTGGCTGCTACCCTTTGTCATAGCATGGCTGTTAAAAGACCTTGCAAGTTCTTCTGCAGTACTGGTTTACAAAGCTGTCCCTTTGCACCTAAGCTTGATTATACTTGTATAGTTTTAAACACAATAATTGAAATAATTATTGTGTTATGCAAAACATTTTTGTATTTTTTAAGCTTGATTGTAAGTGGCCCAGAGGCCACCCTGAATCAGGCAATTAACAAATTATAATAAAACTAAAAATGTCCATGCTGATGTTGTCCAGATGAATGATTGTGACCCTCCCAGCTGAATGTAGCCCTCTAGTCATGTATAGTGAGCTGCTGGTTGCTGGACATACTGTTTTTGCATTCCTAAACAGGCAGCAAAAGTAGTCGCAGGCTGGGTGTCTCTTCTAGTATAGCAAATGAACCACTAGATGGCACTTTAAGCCTTTTCTTTTAACATTGTACACACTTCTGCAAAGGAATCCCCCGCCCCACCCCCAAAGATCTTTTTGTATGTAATTAATCATTGATAACTCCCAATGGGACTACATTGATGGAAAGCAACATGCAACAATAGTTGAGTGAAAGCTGGCAAAAGCATAATGTCAAGGAGGGGAACAATGCCCATAATTGAAATAAGATTTGGAAGGTTGAGCCTTTTGTACAATCACTTCTGGCATAGGAGAGAAGCCTGTGGGTTCTTTCCCTTGCTGGGTTTCAACACAAATGGAAAATTGCAATGAAGAGAAATGTTACCACCCCACCCCCAGCTTTCAACTTCTTTTCTCCTTTAACTTCTGTGTTGTCATGATACTGAATATGTTCAACCCCTGCACATTAAACTAATCTACTTACAGAAACATGGCAGAGTTATGAGAATCCTTATGAATATTTCTCAATTTCTGTATTGGCTGGGACTCTTGTAACTACTCAGACAGGTACTTAGTGTCTGCTGTCATTGTGTTTTGGCTTCAGGACAGTTAAATGAGCTTCAGTATTAAGTAAACTTCTATGACCCTGCCAATTTCCTGCCCCGTCAAATATCTCCTCATAAGAATAACAGTGTCCTTTTCTTTGGTTTGAGTTCAGCGTGCTTTTTTTGGCAGGCCTGGCATTTTCAACTTGCATACATTTGTGACCTCAAGTGAAACTAAAGTGAATGCTTTGGTTCAGTGTTTCCCAGGTTTTGCTTATTTTTTAAAAAATGATTGTGGACCATTCAGATATCTGAAGTAGGAGCACAACTATTTCCCCTCATTACACTATTATACGCTGGTGGAAGTGGTAAGGAAAAAGGAACAGTTTGCTAAATTCTTAAGTCATAGTAATAATGATAATAACGATCATATTATTATGGACGCTGTTGATTAGAACAGGGTGTAAAATATTTCATAGCAGAAGTGTAGCTTTCACTCCCCCACCTGGGTATCTCCATTTCTCCAGAGACCCCTCCGTGCTTTAGCACACAGACCATTCAATAGGCTGCCCTTGTGCTGGTCCTCTCATGGCTCTGTTTTCACTTTGCTAGCAGAGATTGTGCACTTGGGGGCCTCAAGGTGCAATGTCTATGTGGATGTCCAAATACAAGGCATGGAAAGGTCTCTAGAGGAATGAGCCTTCTGGGATGCACCATATTTGGTCTTCCAACAAGCACTTAGTACAGTGGCTTGGTAGAAGACTGGTGGCTATGCTTGCGTTTATGAGAAGCCCCTCTACTGTATTTTGCGGCCCCACTAGCACTAGGAAAATATAATGCAGTAGGTTTCTCAATCATTACAGGGTTCACAAAAAATAATAAAGACCTGGATACCTGGATATTTTTATTTAGTCTAGCTGCCTTGTGAAGTGCCTGCTCTGGAATTTTCCCTTGATTCAGGCACATCTGCAGTGGGAAATGGAATTTTCTCAGTGGCCTTGTCCTTTCAGATGGTCATGCAAGACCCATCTGTTTAGAAAGGGGTTTAGTTGAGAATGTGTGCAGTTATCTGGCTACAGTTGTTAAGACTATTGATGCTACTGTTGTTTGTATTTAAAATTTGTTGATTCATTAGTGTGTTTTTTCCCCATTGCTTAATTAGAATTAAAAACAATATACACTAAACAGTTCAAGAATCCTGGAACAGCACGATAAAAATGTCAGCAACTAAATGACCCAGTTAACAACTAAAGCTGGCAGGTTTTGAAGTGAAGCAAATGTGTCTCTTGATTGCTGTTGATTGTGGTGAAATTGGACAAAACAAAATATAATGAAAACTGAACAATCATAAAAATCACTTCAGTGGATTCTTCTAACATGAGTATTTTGTGGTTTACAGATTTGTAGCCAGAGTAAAGAAGAAAAAGGAAAGGCTGTCTCTAATTGTGCAAGACAAAATAACCATGTGTCTTAGCTGGATGAAAAGCTCTTCATTTCCTTTTCAGCCAGTCAGATTCAGCCAATGCACTTTAGACCCTACTGTGCCATCTGTGCTTGGACCATACCTCCACAAACCATTCTTGTGTCAGATTGTAGGGTAGTTTCTGATAATATAGGCATTTTCTTCCAAGAAGAAAAAGAGACAGGCCATGGTATGGATCTCACATTTTATTCCTTCACCCCTAGACCATCTGCCATATCCTCTGAATGGGAGGCAAGTTATTTATTGTCAAGCAAAAATCAAGATTGCCAACTAGCCGCAATTTCATCATCCTGACTAGATGCCAAACAGAAGGCCATAAAGCCATGGTTCCCTTACTTTTCTGGGCTGCTGCCGCCACCTTGGTTCCATAAACTCACCCCCAGTGCCCCCCACCCTACGAAAAGCGTTATTCAGAATAGCAGTTTGCATGACCCACTAAGAAAGATTAAACAATAAAATTCAAAACAGTAACAAACAATTGAACATTTATTCAAAATCCAATTAAAGCTATTCAACAAAATTGATACACTTGATCCAGTGATACCAACTTCTCAAAGTCTAATAGTCATTTACACCTCCAGCACCCCCTGTTACCCTTGCCTCTAGGTGCTCCATCCTGGTAATTCCACCACCTCCCCATGGGGCAGTATTGTGTGTGTGTGTGTGTGTGTAAAAAAGAGACCGTGTGTTTGTGTGTTGGAGCAGAAGAGGATGTTTGGCATTTTATTTCGTTTAAAATGTACCTTTCAGAGGAGCAAGTTTATTCAGATGGTAAAGCTGTGGACATATGGAGGACAGAAGAAGGGAAGAATAAGCAATATAACTAATGGGTTGGGGATGAGTTGGGAAACAGCAGTTCAGCTATTTCTATAAAATTTGAGATACATATTATTAATTGCTTTTTACATTAGTGTCAAGATGATTTACAAACATTTAATAAAAACCTAGTTTGACAATATGCCCTTAGAGTTGGCAGAACTACCGTAGTTCAGTCATCAATCTTCTGGAAGCCAAAATGACCACCTCACCCACATACTCCACTTCCTTTAACTCTGTAAAATGTATTTCTATGCAGTCTGACAGATTTGGACATGCAATGTCTGACCATATTATTTCAAATTGCATTGCAACAATACCGATTTATTTGTACATCTGTCTAATGAAATCCAGGGTTGCTAGAACAGATTAAATATGTAGTACGGAATATATGTGATGGGCTGGAATGCAGTTGTGTCAGAGCTGCACTGAGGGCTGTTCCTGGCAGAGCTAGGCATGTTTATTTTCCTTTAACCTCTTTTCTCCAACTTAATGACTGCTGCAAGAGGTCATTCTCATGCTTTGTTCAACACTGCTGCTAAGCAATGTCCCAGAGAGCGTACAGGACAATGGTGCATCAGAGTTTGTTCTGTCTCTGCCAAATTCTTGACATATGGGACACACCCAAGCAGTTTGGGAATTCTTCCAGAAACCAGAGTTCCCACATAACTACGTATTAGGCTGTGATCAGGTTTTGGGGTTAGCCACAATTCAATTAATATAATGTTCATAGATGTTAGTGGAGTTGAAAACGGAGTCTTAAATTTGCAAGAACGTGTGATTATCCTTCAGTGTTAATAATGCTTCAGCTAGCAACCATCTTTCTCCACACACTGAAAAAACGTTGTGGAATCCTCTGTGCAAAATAGCAAGAAAACCGTATTTTTTATAATGTTGATGTAGCTGTTAGGGTCCATGGTTTATAGGGGATTGGCAGAACATTGAATTAGTGTTGGGGATGCCTTAATATTAGCCTAAATGGAACCTTCATGTCCAGAGGCAGGGCAAAGAATTGGGGAAGGCTGTAACCTATATCTTGCTTATGAGTTCCCCAGATACATCTTACAAAGTACCAATGGAAACTACTGGATTACATGGGCCTATGGCCTAATCCATGATGGTAGTGTTTGCATTACCAGGGCTAAGGAAGTGGCGATTCTCTGCTACGGAGCAGCAGTTTACTTAACAACAATTTTTAAATTAAATTGTTATTTGATAATATTTATATTTTCTATATCTCACCACACTTACAATTTTTCGGCAATTCTCAAAAAAGCCCTGTAGGGCAAGCCTTTACTATTATCCTTTTATTTTAGATGGGAATCTGAGAGAATAGTGGTTTGTCAAAAGACCAGATTCTAGTGAATTTGTAGCTGAAGGGCAGTTTAAACCATCCTCTTCCCAGTTTACATCCATGGCCCGGATATTGCACCAACCCCCACAGTAGTTTTCTTACCTTCAAGGAAGAATCTAAGGAAAGGAGACTATATTTGACTGGCACATGAAATGTTTCTGCTCACAGCTGCTCACTTCTCTAGTAAGGACCTAAGCTTCTACTTTTCCATGGGAACATCAGCACCAATGGATGGATCACTTGGGGGAATCTAGGGTCACACTTATGGGACTTTTTAACCTTCAGTTGAAGACCATCATCCCTAAAAGCCCATGGGCAAGGCCTGAACTCCCTTGCAGTAAATTGAGAACAAACATTCCTCTTTAGTAGATAATTTTTCTGTCAGCATTCAAGTCCAGGGAGAATTATTTCAGAGTAAAAGCAACAGTTTTAGAAGCAGAGGGTTCAGGATCTCAGCCCTTAAAGCAACGTGCAGGACAGTACTTTCTCTATTGGAATGTACTGTGCCAAAAGGACAGTGTATCTCTCAGGGGGATATCTCCTTTCTGGGTTCCCCCCTCCCCACAATATGCAGCTCCTCGTTCTATGTTGCCACCTCTCAGCCACCCGCTCCAATTTTCTCTGTTACTATAGAAGCCAGTTGTTGATCCTGGATTCATTCTCTGATTTTTATTCTCTCTCTGTCATCTTTCCCATGAACTAATAAGCCACAGTGGATTTGAAAGCATGAGCAAATGCGAATAATGCACCAAAAACTTTCATGTTCCATTGACATTTGCTTCCCACCCTAATAATTTAGAGTTGTTAACATACCAAAAAGAAAAGAAATTATTCTCCTTCCCATCACTTTCATTACAACGTATGAACCAACAAGAACCATGAGTAATGGAGTTATTGTTTGCTGTATAACACATGGTCTCAATTATAGGGATAAGAAGCATATAAAGCAACAATGAGGTAGGGATGGGTTAGTTGTATGGGTTTTCCATTCAAAATGCACAGTTTGCATTAGAATAATATATACATTCTGTACCATGATTTATCATTTCATTGATGGGGTTCCTTACAATTCAGCATGAAGCTAGCCGGCATTCTTAGTGAGGGCTGAGTACATATTTTTGAAGGAAACATAGAAAACTGACAGCCCCATTTCCTATGGCTAATGGACACTTGAGAAAACTTTGTCCTATGATAGCAAAAAATGATTGTTAGTCTGATTCCCAGTTGTCTGGCAGCAGGGATTTCATGGGAATGGAGTCATCACCACGCCTGCTAGAAGTGAAACATAATCAGACCTTTTAATGCATGTGTTCTTTAATCTGAAGCAAGCTGATTGAAGTAAAATATATCCTATTCACCCAGCCTACCCCCATAATGGTAACTATCAGCACAGCAGCATACATAAAGAGTAAAAAAACCAACCTTGCTTCTTAACAGAGATGTCTTCATTGTGTTCAGAAGACACAATATATAGCCATCATCACGTCTAAACATGACAGATAGCAAACTTTGTACTAAACTGACATACCCCCAATAATTTGCAGCCAGCTGGCTTTAATATCACAACCCATGCCAGGAATGTGCCATCTTTTTGAGTTATTTTCTTCGGCCTTTGTAACATTACATTTGACCTATATATTGAAATCAATGTCACTCTAGTGAGGAATTTGAGTGCATGAGATAGAGCCAGAAGATGATGTTGCAGTGGTCATGGAACTGTCGCTGAAAATGATCTCAGTAACAACTGATTTTTCTCCCATTTATCTGGTATAGAGCAGGAGTTGCCAACCTGGTGCCATCCAAATGGCTTAGACTACAACTCCAATCGTCACGGATAATTGACAACACCAGGCATAGGCAAACTCTGCCCTCCATATGTTTTTGGGACTACAACTCCCATCATCCCTAGCTAACAGGACCAGTGGTCACGGATGATGGGAATTGTAGTCTCAAAACATCTGAAGGGTTGAGTTTGCCTATGCCTGGACAACACACTGCTTGGGGATAATAGGAGTTGCAATTCAAACCATCTGAACACCACCAGGTTGGCTACCCCTGGTGTAAAATCACAAAACATTGCAGAGTGCTTCTGATCAGGGTTCCAACCAGAATGCTCCATTCTAGACTTTCCTTAACAGACGCCCAGTGATCCATGGCCACTAAGGCTGCACAGTTGTCATATGACAGTTTTTGTGGGATAACCAGCTTCATATAGCTAACATGATTAAATTAATGAATGCACTAAGGGGTTAATACCAATGAGTAAGCCTATCCTGCCAGGCTTAGCTATGTTGACTTCCCTTACCTTGGGAGGAAAGGAGTAATCAAGCCTATTGTTCCTCTAAATCTACCTGATGGAGCTCAGCTGTGTGAAGAGGCTTCAGCTTCTTGCTCCAGCTTAGCTGCATGGCTCTCACAAACATTTCTGGTGCTCCTATACCAATCATTTAAGGAGCTTTTGCCACTTTGTAACTAAACCAAGTTTTACTGCCTGTGCAGCTTGTCTGACTGATGCATGAACCGGACATCTGAAAAGTTTGTAAGTAAACCAATTTTTATCTTACCAAACGTGTTTTTCCGTGCTAAGGGAAGTGGAAAACTTTGTAAGGAACTTGCAAGGCCTGTTTTAAAGGCCTAACAACCTATATTTCCATGCTTTAGTTAGTTGCGTATTTTGTGATTTTTAATCTCTGCTATGGTTCTCTCACCAAAGAGTACTTGCCCCAAACTTGAATCTTGGCAACCAGGAATCCTGTTATACCCCGCCGCCGCCCCCCCCCCCTCTCTCTCTCTGTGTATAAACATTCCTTTTGCACCAACAGTTTTTGGATGCACCCCATTTAGGATTCTCCCCTAAAGCTTGTTATATAGTTCAAGAAACCTTAAGACTTCCCCAAACCTGCTGATAACTGTTTTGTGCAGGAATTGTGCATTTTGGCTACATAAGGATCAGCACTTGGAAAATGAGTTTCTCATTAGTATACAGTGGTACCTCCGGTTAAGTACTTAACTCGTTCCGGAGGTCTGTTCTTAACCTGAAACTGTTCTTAACCTGAAGCACCACTAGCTAATGGGGCCTCCTGTTGCCTCCGCGCCGCCGGAGCACGATTTCTGTTCTCATCCTGAAGCAAAGTTATTAACCCGAAGCACTATTTCTTGGTTTGCGGAGTCTGTAACCTGAAGCGTATGTAACCTGAAGCGTATGTAATCCGAGGTACCACTGTATATACAATATAGCAGGAGTTGCTAACCCTGACCGTGGACCCAATCTGGCTCCCTAAGCAATGTTTTTCCACTTCCCCAGGACCCCACAGGTTTTGGGAGTGGCAAAAAGAAAGAAAAAATAGACACAGTACTGGGGTGCTCACTGCCTTGATGGAGGTTCAAAGTGCCTGCTCCCCGGTCCTCAGATGAGCAGGGAGAGGACCACCTCCTCAGCTGATCTGCATAGATCAGCCTCTCCATGTTTACCTCTCTGTTCAGGTGTCTGTAGGCACACCTGTCTTTGATCAGAGTGTGAGGTGGCTACAGCTGGTGGGCTAGCCAAGGTGAATGCAGCTAAGCAACAGTTTATAGACTATGAAGCTTTTTATTCAAGCCCACGTGATTTCTGGCACGTCAAATTGTGATGGCAATTGGTTTGGACACTGGTGGGTCCATGCTTTCAGCTTTATATATGAAATGCAAGGCAGATGATGACAGCAGGTTGAAATCAGATAGATGTCTCACTCAGGGCCAATTCACAGAAGACAAAAATTTCCTGCAGACACGATTTCGGTTTAGGAAAGAATTCTGTGTGTAGTTGGCCACACGCGAGAGAATGCGCACAAGTCTATTTCCAAACATCTATCCAAACTGCATGCAGGATTCATGCAAATTATTGCATGGGAATAATTTGCTGTAGGGAATTAATTTCCCTTAGCTTTCTGGCGCCTGCTTTTGAGTTCATCGGGCCATTCTCCTTTCAGGTTTGAAACTCAAAAACCAAAGGGAAAACACTGCCAACAACTCATTGGGTTCAGGCTGAAACTAAGCGAAGCCTCCAAGGCTTGTACAGTTGCTACCTCACAGCAAAAATATTTCCTGATTCACCTGAACTTTATTCAAAATTGACTCCAAGCTTGGCCCCATCTTTCCTGGATAACAGTCCAAGTTTTATTGAAAATGAGCCCAGTTTCAAAAAGAGGTTCATGCACCTTGACAAACCTGGCTATTCTGGTGGATTTGAAATGAAATCCAAAACTTGTTTTTGCCTGTTTTCGGTTACTGCTTTAGGGTTTTATTATGATTGACACACTTCAGGTTAACATATCTTTTTTCATACACTATACTAATGCGAAGTCAGTTTCCTGCTAGGCAAAGCTTGGCTTGCTATTATGAAATTTCATAGTTGTCTCGTGCTCTAGCCTGATCCAGCAGCAGAGGGCTATGTAGTATGGCGCCAGATTTTAGTATTAATTTTCATCACTTACTTAAGGGTATTTGATAGGATCTCTTGACAATTTAAGAAGTGCTTTTGTCATACTTTCACATTATTTGGCAGGTTCGATTTTTGTTATAGCTTCTTTTTTCCCTAAAACACACCCGCATCCCATTGGCTGTGAATGATTGCCTTCCTTTTGAAAGTTAGATGTGCTAAGAGTAAGATGGAGAGCCTCAAACTTACCATGGCAATATGTAGATTTCTAGGTAATATTGTGCCCCCAACAATCTCCTTACCTTTTTCCAACTTCTTTTCTCCATTTATAGGGAACTATCCTCTGTAAAATAAATTGGGTTTATGTTCCTGGATGCACTTCTCAGTTCCTATATACCAGTGGTGGCGAACCTTGGCACTCCAGATGTTTTGGAACTACAACTCCTATTATCCCTGACCACTGGTCCTGTTAGCTAGGGATGATGGGAGTTGGAGTTCCAAAACATCTGGAGTGCCAAGGTTCGCCACCCATCAGTCATCACATGCTTATGAGCTCAAAGCAGCCTTGGCAAAATAATCAGTGGAGGCTTTCCCTGGCCTGAGCTGGCTCCGTTCCAGAGTTTTGGAATAATTTGAGCCAATGGCTGCTGCTCTTCTAACTCTTAAGGGTTTTGTGTGTGTGTGTGTGTGTGTGTGTGTGTGTGCTGATGTGTGGACATGAGCCATAGGCATTACTTTCACTCTGGCTGATGTTTCAGTTGCAGCAGCATTGTTCTGTTTTCATATTTTAATAGCAAGTTTTCAAAAGAAAGGAAGGAAGGAAAGTGGCGAGTTTTAGAAAATTTGGAGGTTTTATGTTTTACACAAGCACATGCATTGTATCTCCAGAGAGCAGATAGAAAGCTGTAGCTCCCACAGTGCTGTGTCCCATAGTGTGTTTGGTTTGTGAAGTAATGACAGACATAGCTGCCAACTCCTAGGAACTGAGGTCCCTTTGCCCCCCCATAAAATATTTGAGGGCCCCCAAATTTATGGGCATTGCCATTCAAATGGTATGTGCATTGTGTCTTGTGGTTGATTATGCAAGGCAGGTCTTACCTGAGTCCCCCCGATATTTTATTCAAGTTGGCACCCTTGATGGCAGATATAGCGCACAATGCTACCCCACTTAAGTTACAACAGCAGATCAGGTTAGTTATGTACTGGCACCTTGGGGCTTGGGTATTGCTGGGATGGGAGCTACAGAAAAAGTAGTATAAACCAGCTACTGTTTAGGATTAGCCATGATCAGACAGATAAGAAATCTGTTTGTTTGTTTTTTAAATAATCTTTATTAAGATTTCAAAAGGTTACAAAAAAAAAAAAACCAGAAACTCAAAGGATAACACAAAACACAACATAAAAAATTCCACCTTTTAAGTCTCATTTTCAATAACTTCTTTTCATGACTTCCCCACGCCTCCCCTTATTGTATTCCAACTCCAATTGTTTATTCAAACAAGTTTTTATCCTTAGTGTCCTAATCATAATTTATTAATTTACTTAACCATAATTTGTTAATGTGATTCTTTATAATAATTTTAAACCTTAATTCATTATTATCCATTAATTTAGTTTGTTTAACAATTTTTAGAGTATATACCTTAATCATACATAAAAAGAGAAAAAAGAGATATAAAAACAAATAAGAAAATACCTTCCCTAAGATTGTCCCTGATTCCCATCCACAGATTCCCCATTCTTATAATAATAAAAAACATATAGTTTTACACTGGAAAATAAAAATCAGACCCCCTTTGGACTTCTAAACCCCGCCCTTCTCTTCCCGGTTTCAATCCTAAACCAAAGTCCAATTAGTCCATCTTTTTAGCCTGGTGACCTTACGTCCGAGGCTCTCAAATCTCTCTCAGTCCCTTTCAGCCGGCTTCTTCGAAGGTCTTTCATATTGAACACCCCAGGTCGAAGAAGTACCTTCTCAGTGCTAACCATATTTCTTCCGGCAAGGCCTACTTGTTTAAAGGTGGAGCTCCAGCTCTGTTTCTTAAATCTATATGTCCCAAATAGTCCAGTTTTCATCTTAGTCGAATTAAAATTCTTCTTGGCAGGTCTCCGGCTCTCTTTTATCTTCTGTAACTTTTCAGCCACCCCTTCTTTCTGCTCCTCCTGTTCAGCTGATGTCTTGATCTTTGGTTTCTTTTCTTGTCCAGCTGCCTGTGTTTTGAACATCAAGTCCCTTTCCAACTCAGTAGGTATATTTTCTGTTAACTTCGGTTTTGTAGGACTTGTAGACAAAACATGGCCTTGCTCGATCATCTCTTGCCGCTTTCCCATGAGAAAGATAAGCTCTTGCAAGTCAGCTCGTATTTCCCGACCTGGTTCCATTCTTGTAATATCCAAGAATCCCCTCTAGAGGGATTCTGGTTACTTAGTATTCTTTTCCTTCCGATCCAAAAGTCAGGTTTATTTGTATCAGTCTTTCTTTACTTTCAATATTTTGTAGCAATATAGCCGGTTAAAGTTTAAGCTTTGATTTTCCCGACTTTGACAGCTAATTTGACAGCTGTCAAAAGTTTTCTGTAGATCCTCTGCAGGCTCTTTTCACGGGTTACTCCCGGGCTTGAGAAAGGTGGTACTTAATCCAAACAATTAAACTCTTGTCCTCCGGCACATTAGCTTAGTCCTTTAAATCTGTGGAATTTATATCTTTTATCCAATCACCCCAATTCTTCTCGCAACCTTAGTTGACAGCTCCTTGCTTCAAACTGTTTACAATAAGGGGGAGGGCGGACTTCCCTTTTTTTTTCACCTCCCCCGCTCGTGCCGAATTCAGAATCAAATTATTTGTAATCCAATTTCCAAATTACTCACGGGTTGTTGTTCTTGATTTTAAGTCCAAATTTTAATAGGAAGAAGTCAGCGCTCTCCGGCAAATGGCATGCGGCTTCGCTCGGCAGGGGAAGCAGAAGACTCACAGCACCACGCCGCTCCCCGGCACCCGTTCCGTAGCCTTTAAAAAGGCTCCTTCACGAGTCGGGAGGGCGCTAACGATGCCCGCCGAGTCACCATGTCCACGGGCTCCTATGCCCGTGGTTTTTAAGGGTCCCCGTGTCGCCGGCACGGCAAGACCCAGCCCCTGTCGAGCCGATTCCCTCCGGAGCTCGGAGGGAATCCGCCATTAGCCGATCGCGCTAACCCGGAAGTCCAGACAGATAAGAAATCTGGATGGGTTCTGCCTCAGCCCATGAGGAAGATGTTCCATAGGCTATTATAAGGATGCTCACACCTAGATCCACAGACTAATCAGTCTATTTGGGACTGAGGAAAGTATCACACTTTGGCAACAATTTAACATAAAGCTATGTGCTCCTGCCAACTTAGCAGTTTGAAAGCACATCAAAGTGCAAGTAGATAAATAGGTACCGCTCCGACGGGAAGGTAAACAGCGTTTCTGTGTGCTGCTCTGGTTTCGCCAGAAGCGGCTTAGTCATGCTGGCCACATGACCCGGAAAAACTGTCTGCGGATTAACGCCGGCTCCCTCGGCCAGTAAAGTGAGATGAGCGCTGCAACCCCAGAGTCATTCGCGACTGGACTTAACTGCCAGGGGTCCTTTGCCTTTGCCTTTACCTTTATGTGTGCTGAAAACCAGTGAACTTAATGACCGTGAGTGTGCCTCTTACTGTGATTGTAGCTGTCGCCTTGATCTATTAAAAGGTATTGAAGATTTAGCAGCCAGCAGCACTTTCAGATGCTCATGTGAATACAATTATTACATGATCATGCTGTGTAATCTCCAGTTCAAATGCAAGCATTAGCCTGTAGTTTTAGAAATAGAGATTGAACATGCTCTATGCAAACAAGTGGTAAAAGTTAATATACTGAGGGTAAAACTAGTGAAGCATAATGTGTTGTCTTTTTAAACACAGGATTTTGTACTGCCACAATTTCTTTTCCTATATGAGCTCTGTTTCATGCAGGTTCAGTAGTGGGAAGGTGTCAGTGGATGAACAGGACGATGGACAAAATTACCTTTTCACACTATTCCATTGAAAGCCTAGATGTTATAG
Source organism: Podarcis pityusensis (assembly GCF_964106645.2). Lineage (NCBI taxonomy): Eukaryota > Metazoa > Chordata > Lepidosauria > Squamata > Lacertidae > Podarcis > Podarcis pityusensis. The sequence goes on along the minus strand of NC_138039.1, from coordinate 40,872,613 downwards.
GCTTGACTACTGTGCAGAAATTATATATTCATTTAAAAATAGTTTATTTGCCACAACATATATTTCAAACCATAAAATAATGCATCATGTGCTCCAATCTCATTAAAAGGAAGGAATACGTTATAGCTGCAACAAAGGTTAAAATGTATACTTCAAGAATTCCAAACTCTGTTACCCACCCCAAACACTACTCCCCAATGTGCCTCACTACCGATGTGTTCAATAAAATCGCCCCATACTGCATAGAAGTTATTGTTTTTCTTTTGGCCTCTTACTACCTGCAGTTTCCATGTTAGCTTTTCCAACAAAGCTGTCTGCCAGAGTGCTTCATATCACTTATCCATGGCCAACAATTGCAATGTTTTCCATGTTCTAGCTATGGTCATTCTCACCACAGTCAATAAATGGGTTATAAGATCTTTCTAATTCTTGGTGAGTCCTGACTGTACAAATTAAGCAATGCCAATCCTGGGGACATAGGTACTGTCTGCCTTATAATCATAGATATCTCTGCAAATACCATTTCCCGTAATTTCTTGATTTTTGAATACTTCCACCACATATGTGTGTATGTTCCAATTGGGGGACACCCTCTCCAACGCATAGGAGAGCTGTTGGGTTTTATATAAGCTAGGCGTTAAATACCAGCCATGTGTTATTTGGAAGGCTTTTTCTTGTCATTACCGAAATAGATTTATATGGGCTTTAATCTACGGTCCATTCCATGCCTCATCAATTTCTAAATCCCAGTTTGATTCCCATTCTCTCATATTATTTTGGGGAGGGAAATATGCCACTATAGTTGATTTATACAGGGATGATATTAATCCTTTCGTTGCTATATTTTCTTCTACTATTATTTTTTCGTATGACGTTAATTGTTGGCTTTAGTTTTAATTTCTGAGTTTATTAGAAATGAACTTGGTTGATGTCCTAATAGCCATGGTATTTGAGGATTTCCCAATTGGGTTTGTATCTCATTAATGGTCCGTTTTTGTAAAAATCTTTCAGGTAGTATAATTGTTTTCCTTTCCACCCTTCTATGTTATAGGTTTTATATTTATTTGTAAAGATTGGGTGCAACTGTATTGGCATTATGGGTGATGTGCCTGGGACAAAGAGCTTTGCCCATTTTGTCCAAATTTTAAAAGTTGTGTAAGTAAATGTGTTTTTGTGTAGGGAATTTAGTTTATCTTTTAAAAGAGGTATTACTTTTAGAGGGATACCGTCTATTTCCACATTCTCCAACTTCTTCTATTGCAGGCATAGGCAAGCTCCGGCCCTCCAAATGTTTTGAGACTACAACTCCCATCATGCCTGACTACTGGTCCTGTTAGTTAGGGATGATGGGAATTGTAGTCCCAAAACATTTGGAGGGCCGGAGTTTGCCTATGCCTGTTCTATTGCATTCCTTCATTACAAGACATTAGGTCTATTGTATTGCTAAGCTGACACACATTGTAATAGCTGCTTATAATAATAATAGTAATAATAATAATAAAAAATAATTTATTATTTATACCCCACCGATCTGGCTGGGTTTCCCCAGCCACTCTGGGCGGCTTCCAACAAAATATTAAAATACAATAGTCTGTTAAACATTAAAAAGCTTCCCTAAACAGGGCTGCCTTCAGATGTCTTCTAAAAGTCTGGTACAGTGGTGCCTCGCAAGACGAAAAGAATCCGTTCCGCGAGTCTCTTCGTCTTGCGGGTTTTTTCGTCTTGCGAAGCAAGCCCATTAGCGGTTTAATGGATTAGTGCTACAGTATTAGCGGCTTAGCGGGCTTAGTGGATCAGCTGATAAGCGGCTTAACTATAAGCTGATAAGCGGCTTAAGGATCAGCTGATAAGCGGCTTAACGATAAGCTGATAAGCGGCTTAACGATCAGCTGATAAGCGGGTTAGCATCAGCTGTTAAGCGGCTTAGCCATCAGCTGATAAGCGGTTTAGCGGCTTGGGAAAAAGGGGGGGAAAGGAAAAAAACCCCGCAGGAACTCGCAAGACATTTTCGTCTTGCGAAGCAAGCACATAGGAAATTCGTTTTGCGAAGCACCTCCAAAACGGAAAACCCTTTCGTCTAGCGGGTTTTCCGTCTTGCGAGGCATTCGTCTTGCGGGGCACCACTGTAGTTGTTTTTCTCCTTGACTGGAGCTCAGTGTCCGGGCAGAATGATGGGGGTGGAGACGCTCCTTCAGGTATACTGGACCAAGGCCGTTTAAGTTTACAAGTCCCCATTCTCCAACAGTTGGGTGCTGATACAGCAGGGATTTTTTAATGAAGGTTCTATCTGATTGAAATGTGAATTTATTAATTTTTCTTTGCCATTTAGACATGTGGGCTGGTGGGATCCACATTGGTAGGGTTTGGAATAAAAATAATAACTTTGGAACAATCATCAATTTGGTTGTGGCAAGTCGGTGCAAGTTTCATTTCCTCCCAGCTCCTCATATCTGTGTTTATTGTTTTCCATAATTTGCCGTAATTGGTCTGATATAACTTATTTAAATTGTGAGTAATCAGAACATCTAGGTATCTGAAGAAACTTCTTAGTTATTGGGATTTCTAACATTATAGAGAAGGGTTTTTTGAAGATTGGGAGGGCAGGGTGTACGAAAGAACATTACTGCTGAAATTTTGAAAATTTGCTCTGTCCAGAAATATTGGAGAAGTTCTCCAATTCCAGACTCAACAGTTTTCTGGTGTTGATTGGCTCTGATGTGCATAAAACAGTATCATCTGCATACAGTCCCAGAATATATTCCTTTCCATTGATGATTACGCCCTTTCGTGCCAGAATTTGGTACGGTCTAATTGCCAGGGGTTCCAAGATTATGTCAAATAATGAAGGCGACAGTAGGCATCCTTGCTTTGTCCCACAGTCAAATTGACATTTTTGTGAGTATATATTATTTACCTTAATTGTGGCAAATGTGGTGCCATAAATGTTCTCTAACAATCCAATGAATTTTGAGCCAAATCCAAACTTTTTTTTTATCACTTCAATTAAATACCTGGGTTCTACACAATCAAATGCTTTAAATATATCCAATGACAAGCTAATGTTGAAGTTGCCTGCTTGCTGTGGTATATTAAGTTTAGTAATTTTCTAATTGGGTCTATAATTCTGCATCCTGGAAAAAACCCTGCTTGGTCCAGGTGGATGTATTTCCCAAGAAGTGCTTTCATTCTATTAACCGTTATTGTTGTAAAGATTTTATAGTCAAGATTAAATAGAGAAACTGGGCGATAAGATTCCACCAGAGAATGATCTTTGTGTGGTTTAGGAAATTATATATTGGCCAAGCTACACTGTTATCAGCACCAGTTACGCTTTCAAAACTCCAAGCACAAAATTCAATGCCCATTATATCCATTATTGCCTTCCAGCAATTTCATTCCTTCCTCATAATCTCAGCCTTGTTTTCCAAACATTCCTCTCTAGGTAGGTGCCCTCAGAATTTCTTTGAAATCTGTCTGTGCCTGATCACATTTTTTTTATCACCTAAGGCACTCAGAAAATGAGAGATGAGATAAAACTCTCAGCATCAGCAGAATGCCACCTCCTTTTAGTACCCCAATCACTTATGAAAATAAAATGACGGCTTAATCACAGAAGCATGGCTTGAATGTTGCCTTCAACTGTCTGCAGGAAACCCCAGCCTTTTGGGGTCCGTGGGCACATTTGCAAATGGTAGAAACCGTTATGTGCACATTGCAGTCAAGCACACACCATAACCTATTCCAATGGCTACAATAGAATACTTTCAGAGTTAATTTCAGCAGATGGAAGGACATGTGCTGTGTGTGCTGTGTTGGCAACCCCTGCCACACAGGAAATTACACTGGTTTACATTCATACTCTGTTACCACTTTCCTTGCCTTGCTCACCCCCTTCCTCCATTCTTTCCTCACTATGAAGTTTGGATTGTAAGCTCCTTGGTGAAAAGACTGATCTTTCCAGCTTTCCAGGTCACAATTTTGCACCAGAGCATGGCCTCCCAAAACGGGATGTCTCAGTTAAATCAGGACAGTTGAAGGGTATGATGCCTCAGTCGGCCAGTAGAGCATGAGACTTTTTATCTCAGAGTCATGGGTTCCAGCCGAACATTGAACAAAAGACTCCAGCATTTCTGGGGGTTGGACTAGATGACCCTACCATCCCAGTACGGGCCACATGATCTCCTGCAATGATTTTGCAAAGTTTTTTGCAGATAAAGTCGCTCAGATTCAGGAAGAGGTAGACTCCACCGTGGGAGCAGGGCCGGGGCGGGAGAGTGCTAGAGTCCTGTCTAGTCAAGTTGCGTGGGATCAATTCCAATCTGTTACCTCCGAGGATGTGGACAGGCTGCTTGGACGAGTGAAACCAACCACCTGTCTCCTTGATCCTTGCCCATCCTGGCTTATAAAAGCTAGCCGGGAAGGGCTGGGCGATGGGCTTCGCTGGGTGGTGAATGCTTCTCTCTGTGAGGGAGCCTTCCCAGACCCGCTGAAAGAGGCGGTTATCAAACCGCTTCTTTAAAAACCATCTTTAGATGCGACCACGATAGCCAACTATCGCCCAGTCTCAAATCTTCCATTCTTGGGCAAGGTGATTGAGCGAGTGGTTGCTGAACAACTCTAGGCACGCCTGGAAGAAGCGGACCATTTGGATCCCTTCCAGTCGGGATTCAGGCCTCATCATGGGACTGAAACTGCCCTGGTTGATGACTGGACTTAACTGTCAGGGGTCCTTTACCTTTACTTTTTAAGAAGAAAGTAAGCATCAGGAGTACGATTTCTCAACGTCGGCACAAGTGGGAGACATCCTTGCGCCTTTTTCAAATCTGGCTGCCAGTGGGCTTGGAGATGGCAGTTTCACTTGCATAAACTGGAGTTCAGTGAAGGGAAGAAACAGAAGTATTTCTTTCTTATGCCTCAGTGCAAGAGAGATAAATACTTTTTCTGCCAAGCCCTCTGCAATTGGTTTGAGGACTTGGGGAAAAGGTTGAGTTTTCTCTCACCCTGCAGAATATCAGTGTGAGAAACTTATGCTATGATTCTCCCCCCCCCCCCATCCTAATCAAGCTGCAATGTGAGTGTTTCCTGCTATTTCTGCCATTCACCAACTGCAGTGTAAATGCCTAGCTCTCCTGCAGATGGGAGCTTTACACTGAGATTTGAATAGGAAAAGAAACAGGGAATTTCTTATCTGAACCAGAGTTCAAGGGAAAGCCCACAGGAAGCTACCGGGCATACTTCTGGCAAAAGGCACTTGCCCATGGTGAGTTGACAAGTAGATTTCTGGATGCCTAATATCAGAACATCTTAAAAATTGATGAGGAAAACAGAGACACTTCATAAATTATTAGGTTTGGTGCCAGGATCTAGCAATGCCCCTAAGCTTGTGCAAGTTTACCGTACACACTCAGCAGCATGAAAGGCAAACAAAATTTATCCACAGATGTGCATTTCCAAAGCACAGTCTTGTGAGACTGAGCTTCCTTAGTGCTGATCAGTAGCCTTGGTGGCTTCTAGTGGATTAAAAGACAGGATAGAATTAATAATAATAAACCGAAGTCAGGCTCAGGGCAGCTAACATCAGATATATAAAATCAAACAATAATTAAATTACCTCCTAAAAACAGGTCAAATCAAAGTCTAATTAGATGGCTTTCCGCAGGGTTAGGGTTCGGAACTGTAATTGCTCATCAGCCCAATTGTACTAAATAAATCTATAGTGCTATTGGAATTGTAGTGGAAAAAAGACTGTGCAAAACAAATCAAGGAACAGCCATTAATTACAGAGGGAAGTTCTTTTTTTCCATACTGCAAGTATAACATATCAAAAATTCAGCACTATTGATAATTCCAACTGCCTGCACTGGAAAACTCGAAACTGGTTCTGACAAAAGTATTTTATTATGACTTCAGCTAAACCATTAAGTTGAAATGCCTTTGCCAAGCCATTTTCATATTTGAGCTTCAACTGCAAAACACTGGCTTTAAAAAATGTATTGAACTCTATGCTTGGTGAGCAATTGTTAGATCTCATGAGACAGAATTTCATTTTACTTTGACAGTTAGCTATTTCACCTTCACATGTATTGCTTTCTTAAACTTATATGATACATGTTAAACTAACTTCTTTTGTTATAAACTAGCTTATGGGCCAGCAATAATATACCGTTTGTGAGAAAATGATGTGTGTTCCTGTAAAGCCCACAGCAGGGATGCTGGATCTCAAATAATGTTTTCTAGCATTGTCATATTATACCCATTTACTTCATCTCATATAATTAAATGTAAATCATTGAGCGCTAAGCCAGTGTCACATGAGCCAGCTCTCTTGGTCATTCAGGCCTTAGTAACATCCAGATTAGCCTACTGTAATGCATTTACATGGGGCTGTCTTTGGAAAGCATACGGGAACCTCAGCACAGAATGTCATGCCAGATTACTAACGGGCTCTTCTGATCAAGCATATTACTTCCACATTATGTCAATTGGTACACTGGTACACTGGTTGTCTGTTTATGCCCAAGTTCTAGTCAGAGTGTTCTACTTCCCACCAAAAAGCCAGGGTATCTTAAGCAGACTTTCTTCCCATAAGTGCCGCTGCAAGCTTAGAACAATATCAAAGGGACTGCTTTGCGTTCCAATTGTCTGAAGTGCAGCAGTTGGTGGGTAAAGGTAAAGGTACCCCTGACCATTAGGTCCAGTTGTGGCCGACTCTGGGGTTGAGGCGCTCATCTCGCTTTATTGGCCAAGGGAGCCGGCGTACAGCTTCCGGGTCATGTGGCCAGCATGACTAAGCCGCTTCTGGCGAACCAGAGCAGCGCACGGAAACGCCGTTTACCTTCCCATCGGAGCAGTACCTATTTATCTACTTGCACTTTGACGTGCTTTCGAACTGCTAGGTTGGCAGGAGCAGGGACCGAGCAACAGGAGCTCACCCGGTCACGGGGATTCAAACCGTCGACCTTCTGATCGGCAAGTCCTAGGCTCTGTGGTTTAACCCACAGCGCCGTGGGTAGGGAGAGGCAAAGCCTCTTCTGTCCCTAGAATCCACACACCCATGGAGGCCTGCCTGGTCCTTTCATTGCGCTGCTTTTGCCAGGTGGTGAAAATGTATGGGACTTCAGAATGGATCCGTAAGTCATCCACTTAGTTTTGCAGTCAGTTTTGGCTTGGAAAAGGGGTGCTTTTCTTCATGGCCTCTGTGTAAACCCACATATACGTTCTGCACATGTGCAGAGCCCCATTCAGAAAACATCTGAAGCTAGGTTAGAGTTTTGGCAGGTGTACTGTCCTCCCTTTAATGCACATGCTTCAAAGGGGTGTGGCTCAGGAATTATTTGAGCTCTATAGTAGTAGCAGGGACGCGGGTGGTGCATTGGTCTAAACCACAGAGCCTAGGACTTGCCGATCATAAGGTCGGCGGTTCGAATCCCTGCGACGGGGTGAGCTCCCATTGTTCGGCTCCAGCTCCTGCCAACCTAGCAGTTCGAAAGCACGTCACAGTACAAGTAGATAAATAGGTACTGCTCCAGCAGGAAGGTAAATGGCGTTTCCGTGCGCTGCTCTGGTTTGCCAGAAGCGGCTTAGTCATGCTGGCCACATGACCTGGAAGCTGTACGCCGGCTCCCTCGGCCAGTAAAGCGAGATGAGCGCCGCAACCCCAGAGTCGGCCACGACTGGACCTAACGGTCAGGGGTCCCTTTACCTTTTTATAGTAGTAGCAACTTTGGGATATTCACTGCATGTGATGAGAGGATGGGGCTTTTTATCTGTTTCCTTTACTGTATCTTTTGCATTGGGTTTTAAGTGGTTTTAATGATATTGGTAGTGTTCTTATGTGATTTTCAGTGTTTACTGTCTCTGATTTCCTTTTCATTAGAAAAGTGGGGTATACATATTCTAATAAGCATGTACATAAAACATATCTCTACCATGGCTTTCCTTTCTTGACATATATTGGAGAGACAACTGAAAGCACAGTAAGTGGATCTGGGGGTTTCATAGGTTACGTTACATTACACATGGAGCTGTTATTTAATAATCCAAATGTTTGAAACTTAAAATTCACACAGCCCAGTTTCCACCATAGCATCCAACAATGAAAGCTAAGCTGGGAGGCAAGTTAAAACATTACAGTTCCACATGACCTACCATCCTGCCCAGCTATTCCTACCTAGTTAAGGTGAAAACAGGTGGATCTGACATACCTCTACTCGCTACCTGCAGCACCAACCCTACTGGGAGTATCTCATGCCCTGGGGCACAGGGAATGAGTAACTAGGGTCTAGTTTTGTAGGAATACAAAACAAAGGTATGTTGCTGGGCCTAGCAGCACACCCTATGTGACGTCACTGTAGGGGGAAGAGGCGAGGATTACAGTGCAGTCTGTGATGAGCCCCTTTATTTCTGCAGACAAGGCTGAGTCATTTAACAATTTGTGCTAAAAGCAGTTGCAAACAAAATCAATAGCTTGATTGTCCCTAGAGATCTACAGAGACCAGTTAGAGCAGACATATATATTTTGGTTTTGTTGCTTCAGATAAACAGACTAACTTCAAAGAGAAAAGGAATTCATAATGTATGCTTCTATGGTCTTGTCTGTAAGAACAGCTTTGTGCACACTGCAATAATTGGAGATGAATTCACATACAGATAACTTTTAGTGTTTAAAGTGAAAATTACTGTGTAGACACAGTAAGAATCCATAGTAGCACATTTCAAGATCTACCTCACTAAAAAGAAATGATACATTTCTTGCTACAAAGTATGGATAGAATTACAGACAGGAAACCTGCCTTACTAAGGCCTCAACTACTGCAGTTGGCAGGTACGGACTAAGCTGGTCTGTTTTGCCATCCTTTGCTTTTTGCTTTTATATAATAAAATAATAATAATATAATATATTATTTACACCCCGACCATCTGGCTGGGTTTCCCCAGCCACTCTGGGCGGCTTCCAACCAAATATTAAAAACACAATACAGCATCAAACATTAAAAACTTCCCTAAACAGGGCCGCCTTCAGATGTCTTTTAAAAGTAAGATAGTTTCTTATTGCCTTGACATCTGGTGGGAGGGCGTTCCACAGGGCAGGTGCCACTACCAAGAAGGCCCTCTGCCTGGTTCCCTGTAACCTCACTACTCGCAGGGAGGGAACCGCCAGAAGGCTCTTGGAGCTGGACCTCAGTGTCTGGGCTGAACAACAGGGGTGGAGACGCTTCTTCGGATATACTGGGCCAAGGCCGTTTAGGGCTTTAAAGGTAAGCACCAACACTTTGAATTGTGCTCAGAAACGTACTGGGAGCCAATGTAGGTCTTTCAAGACCGGTGTTATGTGGTCTCAGTGGCTACTCCCAGTCACCAGTCTAGCTGCCACGTTCTGGATTAATTGTAGTTTCTGGGTCACCTTCAAAGGTAGCCCCACGTAGAGCGCATTGCAGTAGTCCAAGAGGGAGATAACTAGAGCATGCACCACTCTGGCGAGGCAGTCTGCGGGCAGGGAGGGTCTCAGCCTGCGTGCCAGATGGAGCTGGTACTATTTTCTATTGGTAGAAAAGATGATACAGCTCTCCAAGTCAGCTTATTTAGTGCAGATATTGCAGGAGGATTTTTAGTGATGTGCTATCGTGCAAAAAAAGAGAGAGTGAGCTTGAAATAGTTTTCATGTTGATTCAGCATTTTTGTAATGTGTGATTCGGGATTCTTCCTAAAGGAGTTTTGTTTTTTGTTTTTTAAGGACTATGTCTATAATTCCCACATGCATACTGGGGCAACACCTTTTCCTGTAAATAACAGTGAGGCATCTTGGAAGGAGAAAATGCAAGTAGACAAGGACAAAATAATAATGTGCAGAGTATGTGCTATACATTCAGTGTATATTTCAAAATTGTAAGTGGACAAAGTAGGTGTTTTCTACGCCATCCATGTCAAATATTTAAAATTCAGGGGGCATGACTCAGGCTGGCTGGCTATAGCTGTTTACTGACAATTTTCTTTGCCAATAATAATACAGTGGTGCCCCGCAAGACGAATGCCTCGCAAGACGGAAAACTCGCTAGACGAAAGAGTTTTCCGTTTTGGAGGTGCTTCGCAAAACGAAGCTCCTATGGGCTTGCTTCGCAAGACGAAAATGTCTTGCGAGTTCCTGCGGGGTTTTTTTCCTTCCCCCCCCCTTTTCTAAGCCGCTAAGCCGCTTATCTGCTTATCCGATAAGCTGATAAACCACTAAAAGCCGCTAATAGCGCTAATAGCGCTAATCCGCTAATCCGTCAATGGGCTTGCTTCGCAAGACGAAAAAACCGCTAGACGAAGAGACTCACAGAACGGATTCTTTTCGTCTTGCGAGGCACCACTGTAGACCAGAAGCTGAAATTGCCAGTCATTGTAAAATATGGAAGGTCCATGTGCAGCACAGGGAGTAATTCATAATATATTTTAGACTTCCTCATGATGACTGAAGGGGTGCTCAGATGACACTGTGTTTCAAGAAAATGTTCATGCATAAAGGCTTGCTGCATTCTGCAAGCACAAAGCATTCCTACCTTGGCAGAATGTGGCAGCCTTTGCACATGTACAATTCCTTAGTGTTTAAACTGGATCCCTCCTCCTCACTTCCAGCTCTGGCTTCAGATAGTGGCAGCCTGATGCACCACAAGGGCTTCTGAGGGCCGGCTCTCACACACTCCTCACTTTATGAGAGTTACGTCAAGTGATGACTTGCATTTGATATAAAGACTGCAAACAGAATTTACACCAACTCTTCAACTCGAATGCCATGCTCTTCAATGGAGTTAGTTCCCACATCCATGAAATGTACAGTTAACAAGTACAGAGAAATCAAGTTATATGTATGCCGGTTTCATCATTAGGCAAACATGCCCTTAGACAAACGCAGTACAGTATAAGCAGTTAGAACCATATCAGAATAAGGTGTGCATACCTGTGAGACAAACATGTGCTAAATGATGCTCAGTTATTTCTCACTACCTGCTGCAATGAAACAGGAAATTTTAATTTGTAAACATGGTATGGAAAATGTGTTTTTCACAGTTCTAGCATTATAACAAATACAAGCCACATATCTATATATGCCTCCTGTGTGTATATATTTATATACTATATATATATATCTCCCAGATATTACAGATCTCCTTCATACTATCATATTTGTTACATCGAACAACACATTAAATAATATATTATTCTTGGAAATTATATCCTGCAGGCTGAATTATTAGAGAATATCTCCACACCACAAACTGCTGTGGAATGGAATTAATACAACAACATTGCAATTTTATAGATTTGTTCTGATGTGGTTTGAGCAGTAAAATCTGATGCTTTGGGGATAACAAAATATTTTCCCTTCTGCATATCTCTTTCTTTAAAGACATAAGCGCTGGCGCCATCACATTGCATAGTTCACAGTAAGACAATGTTAGTTTGAAGTTGGTTTTAATATTAGATTATCCCTCCACAATCAGCCTCAGTGTATCGGGCAATAAATACTAGGCATAGAATGAACTGGAGCATCTTGAAAGCGGTTTTAAGATGCAATTCATTTGAAATGAAATATGCATGCTTTTCAAAACATCTTCATCATGTATCTTATTCATCTGAATTGTTGTTTCTCAGAGTTAATCAGTTTAAATAACTGAAATACCTCTGAAATTACCTATTCATTTCACATTATTCCACATCACTAAATCAAGTGGTGCTGCCATGTCTCCCTGTAGTCAAAATGAGTAATGCATACATTACAATACATTAAAGTCCGTCTACTGTCTGTTATGATGACTTTTGGAAACTTTAAAATGTTTGTTTACAGAGACAGTAAATGATTAAAGTGAGTGAATGGTTGATAGAACTGGAATTCCCAACATCAGTGAAAAGCCATCACCAAATTCTGAACACACACATTGTTAACTTCTGAAATCACTTATCTGGAATCCATTGACATTATAAGGCCCACAATTACATTCATCCTAGGCTGTAGCACTCTCCCTTGGAAGGCTTGCTTGGTGCCAACCATGTCTCCATTTCAACTGGCAAAGACATTTTTGTTTTCTTGGACATTTGGCCAGTACCAATGATATTATATTGTTAATTTTGTTTTATATACATTTCCACAATTTTATTGTGTTTTTTACTTGTTTGTAAATCAATCTTCACTGGGAAGTGACATATTAACTTACTAAACCTCAAAATCAATGTAAGTGTCACAGCTTGATTATAATTCTGTTTATGTGCTTTGCCAAATGCCAAAGTTAAGCTGTTTGGGTTTGGAAGACAATCTTGATTTTTCATTATTACAAATTATTCTTAAATGTTGATCTCATCTTTCAAATCTTATACCTATATTTCGCTTTATGATGTTAGCGTATTTATAGAAAATACAGAATCATCTACTGAAGGAGACAATCATAACTTGGTTCATTAAAATGCCATTTAAAAGATGTGTGTGATTGATGTGGGAGATCTTATGATTTATAACTAGAGGAGATATGGATAGATAGATATGTAGGTGTATATACACTACTAATGTTTATATTGCAATGCAAAATGTACACTGGGCATCTGTACAAATCAACCCCCCATTTAATTTCCAGCAATAGGTTTCAGGCAAAAAAAAGTCTTCATCCTGACTTGTCTTGCTGTCCCCTCCCATAGACCAAGCAGTTGTGAAGCAGCTGATCAGAGGGAAGAGCAAGCCAAATGACTTAACAGTTGACTATCATTATTTGTAGACACCCCTCGATCTTCCCCAGTTCACACGAGACACAAAGGTGTCCACTGGCAGAGGAAGAGGGACGGGGGGGGTGGACCGTCCCGGGTGCCAACCCTGAGGGGGGTGACATTGCTGCGGGCGCCACCCCCATTGGGACACTCACAAGCGGCCACCCCATTGGGATGCTTGTGTGGGCAGGCGCCACCACTGGTTGTGTCCCTGCTGGAGGGTGGGGAAACGAGCTTATAAGAGAAATTTTATTTGGCATTTAGGAAGAAAGGCTGCTCATAAATACAAACCTTCCCATTTATAGTGGATCCCCTCATGCAGACAGACAGCTGTTGCAAGAACAGAATACCCCAAAAGGTGCTGTATGCCCAATTCCTGTGTAAGCACCCAAGTCCAGCCCCCAAAGCTGTAAGCCCAGTTCCAGTCACTGGACTGGGACTATCCAGTCAGTTCCAACATATATTTAGTGTTGCCAATTTTGGCAGTATCAGTCACCAATTTGGAGTGGGTGGTGAGCAGAATGGAAAAAAGGCTCTCTTCTCCTTTCAGCCGATAGCTGGGTCTTGCAAACACTGCAATAGGTGATTGGAATGATCAAAGCTGACAAACGATTGGACAGAGACATAGGTGCAAATCCTTGCATGCTGCTGTATTTGAAGATTTTTTAGTTCAGGAATGAAAGAACAGACTGGTAAATTGCTCTCGTTGCAACTGAACCCTGGTAGATAGGAGGATAGAGAAGCAACATCCAAAAAACAGTTATTGATGATCTGGAATATTGCAAGCATGGTACTGTTATGAGGGGTCTCTTTTTGGTGGGGGTTAGGCTATATGCCTGAGTCCCTCTTCTAATTCCTGGATCCAACATGGATTCCATTGCTGGAATACCCAGGCCAGCCTGGTAACACCTGCTAAGCATGGGTTGTTAAAGTAACAAATGGAGTGGCTCTGGGCCAGAGGACAAATGGGTGGGCCTCCCTCCCCTGTCATGTGAGCTAGAAGTTGGAAGCAAAACTGCAGGATGGAAAGACAAGGAGCGAGCCGTGTCTGATTTCTGCTGGAATCCAAGGCTGTGGCTATGGGAGAAGCAAGACTCTGCTGGGGTTCAGGTAGGTAGTCATGTTGGTCTGACGCAGTGGAAATATATATAAAAAATTGTCCAGTAGCACCTTAGAGACCAACTAAGTTTGTTACGAAAGCTCATACCAAGAACAAACTTACGTTGGTCTCTAAGGTGCTACTGGACAATTTTTTAATTTTTAAAAATATATTTCTATTGGGGTGTTAATGCTGTGAATTGCTCCATCACAGGCTCCATCACAGGCTCAGGTTGTATATATGTGTAAAAAACAACCATATATCATAGAATATACCAGAGTCTCTGCTGTACCTCATTTCAAAGCAAACATGAACCTGGTGATATGTTAAAGGTAGCCTCAGATTTCAGCAGGACTGGTAATACTAGTGAAACAAACTGAATGCATATGTCAACTCAAAACAGGAACTTCAATCCATCAGCCATTCCTAACAAAGGGAATAAAATATTTTGACTCTTCACTGTGTTCACTAGGATTAGCAGTTTTAAACAGGGTCTGACTTTCATTTTGCATCCTATCTGAAGAAGTGTGCATGCACACGAAAGCTCATACCAATAACAAACTTATTTGGTCTCTAAGGTGCTACTGGAAGGGATTTTTTTATTTTGTTTCGACTACGGCAGACCAACATGGCTACCTACCTGTAACATGAACCTGGCGTAAGAGCCTGGAATGTTGCACCACTCAGAGATTGGGGCAGCACGCGACAATACAATTAGCAGCACATTTTACGGTTGGAAAAGGTACATCAGTTGACTTTATATTCTTGTAGAAATAATAGAAATTATAATGTGATTGTCTCTAATGAACTAGAATTAGGCCAACCTCAATTATTATTTAAACTAGGATGAGGATGATAATGATAAGTTCTTAACATAATTGTTTTCTGAAGAGGGAAAACACTGGCATACACTTTGGAACAAGAAGGCTACCCATAAAAACCTGAATTTGTTTAAATATTTTTGGGATTAACAGTTATATTTATTCCGAACTACTAATGATTCAGTTCTAGAGATAAATGATTGTTTTATACTTTTTAGAGAGATTATTGGTGTACAGGTTATTTTGGTAAATGCAGTATTCGCAGTACACTACTCTTCCCCACCAAACTGCAAACTGAATTGTCCATGTGGATTTTGTAGCTTTTATTAATAGTTTTCTTCGATTTAAACATAAAAATGAATATTAGGATGCACATGAATCTAGCTTTTCATAGGGTTTTCTGTAACTTTAGCAAGAACATGAAGCCACAGAATGAACTAAAAAAAACTGTTTTATTGTGACATTTGACAATGAACCCTTGTTGATATGAATGATGGTAGGTACTCTTTGACATGTTACATTATGTCACGGTGTAACTATGGATGGCACTGTGTCATGTGACTTCTGAGAATGTTTAATGGTCCCCATTGACCCCAGTGCATTTTGATTGTCACAGAAATGTTATCACCAGATTTGTGTATACAGTTAAGTAGTTGATCTTATAAGCACCATTATAAACCCTCACATGAAGGGTGTTATTATTCTAGTTTACAAATGCTTCATGGATAAAAATAGCATGGTTACAGTATACACACACTTAATTTACATGTACTGTATTATAGGTATAACTGAGATAAACTACTGAGCTAAACTTTGGTTGATTGATGTATTTAGGTGGAATAATTGCAATTTCTTTGGCTTCTAAGTTGTGTATATATTACAGTGCATTTATAAAATCTAGGTTGGACATTTTCTAGCACCAATTTGATATCATAAACGGCTGACCTAGTAAGATGTAGCTGGAGAAGCGGGTTTTAAGATTTTTTTAAAAAACAGAAACAAAACATAAGAATCCATTGATTGAGCTTGTTTTCTTGCATCGCTGCTGACAGGATATTGCCTCGGCATCGGTGGCCAACTTCCAACAGCAGTCCCGGTATTCAAGATTCAGCATATCAAGGTAAGTATACTTACAAGAAGCCTGAGAAAGTGGTTGTTGTGAGCTACAGTTTTCTTCCTGTACCTTGCTTACATCAAAATGGAATAGTGCTCACATGTTCAAATGTATTCATGAAGGAGTGTACCTATGATATGGAGAACCTTATTGGGAAATAAAACATTCAAGTCTCACCTAGCTATCTTTGGCTTTAATTATTTGGTCTCTCGTGAATTAATGGAGCAAAATTTCAATTTTCATTTTCAGGTTGTCTCCTAGCTCACCGCTGAGGTAGTCTTTGTCATGTTTATCTTCAAGCTGATTGAGTTCCTTCTTTTTGTAGAGCGGAATACTACTGATATGTAATGAGTAGGTTCCAGGCACTGGCTTCTTCTTTGTTAAGTGAAGGAAGCTTACTCCTTCTTTCTGATTTATCCTAAAGAAACCACCTTCATTCCCATGGTCTATTAAATATCGGTTGTGATTTGTCAGTGTTGTGAGAGCAGGGATCAGTTTCAAGATGCGATCTTTGTTATTAAGATCGGAGATGTTGAAAGAAAGGGTGGCTGGCTTTTCAATATCCCAGCTGGCAAGGTTAACTGCTGTCTCCATCTCAGGCTGATCCTGTGAAAGAACAGAGTGCTTTAATATATTTCTTCTAGCTTTTCCATACATGCATAATAACCATCCCAGCTATTCAGATAGTATGTGGGATGCCTACAATATTTTGCTACTCAGAATATTTCCTAGGGTACCGAGTTGGGCTTTGGCTCCACCTGCCGGACACCAAACTGTTCAGGAAGTAGGTGGCTCCTGGCAGGCCCATGCAGAGGTTGTCTGAGACTTGGGGCAGGAGTCTTGTTAGAATATAAACATAAAATCAGGCTGTCCCTGATGGGGTCCCTCGGCCAGCTTAGTCCTCTGAGGTATAGAGCTACCCACCACACGCATGGGCCTCGCTCACAGCCAGTTTTTTGTTTCTTCCTGAACAAAGCGAGCACCTGCTTTCTTCTTCTCAGCTTAATCGTCTCTATTGCCTTCTCCTTTGTTCTTGAAGCCCCTCTCCCCCTGAAGCAATAGCTTCCTTCTTTCTCCCACCCTTTCTCCTATGTCTACTCCTGCCAGAGTGGTTGATGACCTCTTGAACAATCCACAGCAGGACGCTGATGGAATCCGCAAGATACTCCTTAAGCTCTCCAGATCAGCAGCCTTTGTTGAAGATGTTACCTTGCCCGCAACCCAGTTCACAGCACACACCATGCCAGCAGAAGTGGTTGCCTGCAGAATGTTATGGCTGAAACACTGGAAAGCGGACACAGCATCTAAAATCAACCAAGCCACAGCAGGCTTCAGAGACTGTAAGCTCTTTAGTGAAGACACCCTTAAGGATATCCTTGTTGAGTCAAAGCATAAATGGAAGGTCCTGGTCAAACAAGAAAAGGAAAAACACTGCTCAAGATGCTACTCCCACTACCAATCCACAGTTTCTTGTGGAACTATAGCTCCAAGGACAGATAACACGACTACTGACCAAAGTATTCCTGGAACAAACCTTGCCATGCCGCTAAGTCCTCACAAGGTAGTAATGTTGGATCTTCCACCCCAGCCCGCCATAACACCCATCAACAGAACAAATTATCTGGCTACCAACAGGCAAGTGGGGGGCAGATTAAAGTCCTCCTTTACCTCCTGGAATGCAATGACAGATTGCTGGACCCCAACACCACTTCTCAGGGATACTGGATAGAGTTCCTTGCCCTGCCACAATCCCACTTCGTCCCAGCCCCAGCCCCCAGGGGCCAAACCAAGAACCAAATCATATGGGAGACTGTGCAACATCTTCTTAACATGGCTCTTCGACATCTACTGCATCTTCATTGTGGTGCCAAAAAAGGACTGCAAAGCTTGGCAGCAGTCCTGGACTTCAAATTCCCAAACTGATGAGTGATTTACAAAAAAAATCAGGATCAATCAGGGAATCCACCATGACAACTTCCTCACATCAGTCGACCTCTGGGATGCCTATCTCCATGTTTTCATCCAGCCTGCCCACCATAAATACTTCAGCTTTCCAATAGGACCTCACCACTTTCAGTACAAGACTCTCCTGTTCAGCCTGGTCTCTTCTCACAGAGTATTCACCAATATCATGCTTGCTGTGGTGACTCACCTTTGCCTCCAGGGTAACCATATCCACTTGTACCTTGATGAACCAACCCCATTTGGGCACCAACCCTGGAAGAGGCACACCAACACCTCTCCAACACCATGATGGCCCTAGAGACTAATGGCTTCATAATCACAAGAGCCACCTTGTTCCAATGCCACAATTGATTTATCTTGGCACACTCATATCACACACATATCAGTGCCTGGCCTCTCTCACCCCAGATTGCATCATAAAGATAAAAGCAGCTGCCAAGCTACTAATGTCTTCCAAAAAGTAAGACATCAAACTGATGACATGAATCCCAGGACTGTGCATGCTGACCTCCCCAATAACCACATGGTCCAAGCATCACACCCAGTCGTCACCACAGATGCAAGTCTGCAGGGCTTATGAGCCCACTGCAAGGGACATGTGACAAAGGCATAATGATCTTTAGCAAGAGCTCCAAAAGTATTAACTGGCTGGAAGTCCAGACAGCATGGGTGACCACCCAACATTTCACCATGCGCCTCCAGCTCACTCACATCCTCTTTGTGAACTGACAACACAAACATGAAGGCTCCAGATTTCCAGAACTGCCGGAGGAGCCCATAAGCAATTGTACTTTTAAGGTGCCATGGTATTCTGCAATAGTTGTTGCATTTGTCACTTTCTGTACCACTTAGCACTTTCTGCTTCTTTGATCCCTGTTCATCGGAATAAGGATGAGATAATTTAGATCAGAGCAAAAGATGAGTCCTAAAGTACATATACAGTTCTTGAAATAGAATTAAAGGAAATGCGGGCCTTTGGCTAATGGTTGTTAGAACAACTGGAGAATACACCATCATCCAACAGGCTGATTACTATGCTTGGTTCTCAGAAGCTACGATAAGGATCAGTTTGAGGCGCCTGTAAAGTTTGCATCTGATTATATTGTTTAAAGAACTGGACAGTCAGAAGAGCTTCCGCAGGAAAATCTCCCAAAAATTGCTTTATTCTGCAAATCTGTCAAATGATTTTTATTACTATCATTTGGCAAAATAAAATACTGGGGAGAAAAGGGAACTGTTTGAGTGCTGTAGCAGATTTTTCTCTACAGTATTTATTTTCTGATTCTAATTATTCGTCACCTAAACTCTGCTGCTCTTTCCAATTATCTCATGGTCAGTTCCTGCTGGTCTGAGCTTCCAGGCCATGCTGAGCTGAATTTGGTACTTGGCTTCCAGCCAAAATGCATCTTATTTGAGGAAGGAAATGCCTTTGGGGGACAGAAGAAGCACCCTCATTGCACATGCCCACGACAAAAACTATTTAACAGACCAAACAGGTTGCTTGAATGCATGAGCTACATGCTAGTATCTGATACAACAAAGCTTTCTTGCTCCAAAGCTGAGTGGCACTTTTAGTGCTGACACTGCACAGGAAATGAGCATGTAAGTGAAAGCCTACGAAAGCTGACCCCTCTCAAAACTGGCAACGACATCAGAAGACCCCCGCTGATAGATGCAGCTGCCACAGCATCTGAGCTTCGTTTTCACATAAACATACCCCTTCCAAGTGTTTGGAAGTCATATTGGCTTAATGTGACATGAGCTTTTATAGACCACAGCAAAATCAGTGCGTCTCAGGAACTAGGCTTCTGCTTATGAATGGTCACACAACAGCTAGCCAATTAGGGTGGACCTGTATAAACATGAATCTCAGGATAGATGCACAACAACCCTGTGTTATCTACACTACATATCTAAGTGGCCAGATGGACCAGTGGTATGATTCATACATGAGGCTCATGATTTCTTTTGCACTAAGAAACCACTGTTGCTAGCCTGCCTTAAACCATTGTTTGTTGTCAGCTTAGCAGTTGTGATGATCCAGGGAGGAAGGTATCGTGCTAATGAACTATCTCCTTCATGGTTTGTTTACCTGCTCATCCAAAGGGAGGAATGAAGGTAGAGTGCTCAGCACATTATGTGTGAACATGAGCATTGTGAAAGCAAATTCAAAACTTTAACCAGATGAACCTAAAGTGGTAAAGTCACCTCATGTGATACTGCTGAAAAGTTAATGAAGGAACTGGGCTCAGAAAGACTCTTCTGAAGTTACACAAACCCTACCCATCCCAGGAATGGAATGGTGAATGGTAAGTTACCTCTGCATCGAGTGCATCTGTTTCATTTGTGCTTCGTCGCTTCCTTCCCCTCTTAGGATAGCCATTGATCTTACAGTCATAGCATGCTTCTGGAGAAAGTGAATTGTCATCTACTTCACTGCTGGCAGATAGATCCTGGCCATGACCCTTACCTAGCCCCATTCCAGAAACACAATGTCTAAGAAATGGAAAAGACAGAAAAACGTCAGCCACAACACTTTCAGTACAATCTGTAGCAAAACATTAGGAACAAACTCTACACACACACTCATGGTTGGGGAAGGGGATTTGTAAACAGTGGGTCAGACGACAATGAAATGAAGAAAAGTGGGGGCAGTGTGATGAACAGCAGCCAATGACAATGATGTATTGGTCATTGACTCTATATTCTTCTTGCATCTCCTTTCCCTCTGGCCTCACTGTTTACAACCCACTCAAATCCAGACCATGTACATGTATGGATGGATGTATATGCATGCATTGTGTGTGTGTACACACACCTACATACACACAGAGAGATACATGCTACACATGCAGAATAACACTTCATGCATCGACTATCTGCCGAAACATAGTTTTGAACAGAGGCAGCTCACACATTTACCTGCGAGTCATTAAGTGCTGAGTAATCAACTGATGAAAGATCATGCATACATTCATGAACCAACTCATATTATACAAATTCTTTTGTTTGCCTCATGACTGCTTCACCACTGCTGCGGATACAACTTTCAGAAAATAATGGGAGCCTTGTAGCCTCCATATTCTCTCCTCGGCTCACTCACCCGCAGCATCTGCTGGTCTACAATGAACTCAGATAAATGCTTATAGATCTTCTGCTACCGCATTTAGAACCTGTGCATTTCAAAGTGAGAATCCTCTTACCCTTGTCCTATTCGGAAATACCCAGGTGGGCATCCACAGACATAACCACCTTCTGTGTTTGAGCAACCGTAGCTGCATGGGGCTTGTGAAGAGCCACACTCATTGACATCTTGGCAACCTCCACCGAACTGTTCAAACTGATATCCAGTAGGGCACATGCATTTATAGCTCCCCAGAGTGTTGTGACAAGACGCTCCACCACAAATATGGGCACTGAGGCATTCGTTTTCATCTGCAACCGAAGCAGATTAGAGATTCAGATTTATATTATTGTGAAGCACATCTCTCTTACAAAGCAACTGTAGCAGATATGGAGTTTTCTGATAAAGAAGGTGGAGCCAAAAATACTTACCACTAGAAATCACAATGGTCTAAATTGGGTGGAGCAGCTAAATCATTACAGTGAACTAACATGTACAGTACTGTAATCCAAGCCTGAATTAAGAGTTAGCTATTCTAATTATTTACAAATTAATCTTATGTGCCACCTGATCCCAGTGCATACAAATATAATCTCTACACAACCGAACATGTTTTTAAGTCTACTTTTCAAATAGCAGTTCATTAAAATTAATACTTCTTATGAAAAGAAAAAAATGATCAACCAATTCACCAATTAATTATGGATGCAACCCAAAAGTCAGTTCAGCCATCATATCCAAAGCCCTGCTGAGCTTAAGCTGGCAGGGTGGACAGGTGGGCACAGTTTGTGGCAGAGGTATGATCTGAACCAGGGACTCTTTAGCTTAGACTCTAACCTACTACATCAGGCATAGGCAAACTTGGCCCTCCAGATGTTTTGGGACTACAACTCCCATCATCCCTAGCTAACAGGACCAGTGGTCAGGGGTGATGCGAGTTGTAGTCCCAAAACATCTGGAGGGACGAGTTTGCCTATGCCTGTACTACATTATACTAGGTCTAATTCTAGATCAACATCCATGGGTAGCAAAAAGAGCACCAACAGCCACAGCAATCAGGGAAGCTAAATTCATTTTAATTTCCCTTGATTTTTATGACTTAAGTATATGTATTTGAGAGTGAAGGCAAATGTGAGCAAGGACAGAAAACTGAAAACGATGATAGCAGTGAAGCTAACCATATAAGAAGGCACAGATACATACTTGTATCTGATTTTAAAACTGACAAAAGCATCACCAACTTTTTTCCAGCTACATAAAGGGTCTAACAGTATCATCTTGGAAAACATCAGGTTCATTTGAAAGAACAGAAGAATTTTGAACTTTCCAAAATAACTTGAGACACTCACTATACCCGCTTGTCTTTGGGGCTACCCCATTCCCAACAATATTAAAATCAGAAAAGCTTGAAAGAGCAAATTAAATTTTTAATTTAAATCATATGTCCCCTCCTAATCCAATCTTTCCAGAATGAAAGCAACTTTTGAGTAATTGTCAAATTCCCTTGTTGGAGCTGAAACATCTACATTCCCAAATGGAAGATTGTGTAAAAATGTCAGCAAGTTTTCCTAAGCATAATTAAAACCAGAGACCTCCCTTAGAGCAGCGCAATGATAACAAGGAAAGGCATTTTTATATGCTTTTGAAAGCAAACAATGGCAGGCACATGGTTGATTCTCACAGTATGAGTCACCATACATATCTCCAGGAAAGAACTGCAACTCAGATGGACCAATTGAATTAGATACTAGAAATACCTCTAGATGGATTTCCTAATAAAAATTGGAATTAGAACATTCATGCTACACTGCAGTAATATAATGAAAATAAGAAAGTGGTTTCCCATGACTTTGAAAACACATAAGGACCCAACCCGCCCTCCCTCCAATGGAAGTAACCAGTAACTTTCTCCATGAGCAATTTTACTAGCCGGGCCGCAGAGGCACAGAGCACCACCAAAGGTTGCTTAAGGAACAAAAATGCCTCTGGTTTGAACAGATGAATTTGTTTGTTAGCACAGTTTTTTAAAAAAGCAAACCACACACACAATTCAAAGGGCATTTGGAAACAGCAATGGATTGTTTGTGAAGCCCATAGGAAGCTTTTCCTGACAGGTATTAATGCGTCTGTTGATCACTGGCAGATCTACTTGCATTTATGCATAGCTGTCAACGTCTCCCTTTTTTAAATTCCCTTATTCCGAATAGGATTCCTCGCAAGAAAAGGGAAAAGTTGACAGCTATGCATTTATGTGATGTCAACATAAGATCCACAAAAATCAAGTTAACATTTAAATGGGAGACCTCACTCACAGTAAGCAATCCATCTATTGCCTTGAAGTGGTGGATTAATCAAAGTTGTTATTCACAAGAACACCAAAGTAAAAAACATCAAGTCCTTAAAAATCATTTCATGATTGAATTCTGTCAACTAATTCGCCCTAGGGCCTAAGTGGGGAACGGCCAAATGTAGCTTAGTAGCAGAGCATCAGCTTTGCATGCAGAAAGTCCCAGCTTCAATTATGGTTTCCCCTGCAGGGCTGGAAAGCATTCTGTCTGAAACACTGGAGAGCCACTCTGCCAGTCAGCATAGACAATGTAGAGTTAGATGGACCAATGGTCTGATTCGGTATAAGGAACCTTCCTAGATGTATCCATATTACATTGGATGACCTTCACTGTGTCCACCGGCTGTATATTGGATGCACAAATAGCCTATGCAATCTAATGCAGATGAGCACCATTCTGGGCTGAAATTATGGTGCTTCTGTGTGCACTCTGTCCGAAGCATTTTGGGGGTAGCTCATAGACAAAGGTATGTACTGTCACCAAAATAGTTCCTCTGATGGCATCAATGGCAAAGTTCACATAAATGGCTAAGGAGTGAGTGACAGATAACTAATGGTGCACTGGGCTTTTCAGGTGAGTAAAGGAGCTTGTTCAACTACTCACAAGGACATGTAGACCCATTGTTGACTTTTATAGGACTGCACACAGCAAGGGTTGCCAACAGCACCCACAGATACACAAGCACTAGCAGAGGCATTCCCTGGCACCCACAGTGTCCCTCCCCAAAAATTATGCTTGAAAGAAGCATTCTGTTATAGGCAATAGAACAGGCTGCAGTGTGTGTGTGTGTGTGTGTGTGGTGTGCATGAGAGTTTCTTAATTTGCACATGTGCCCCTGGGCCCCCCAAAATTGCTGACCCAGTGTGCAGAAATTTCCTCTGAACCTACTAAATTAAGCCGCAAACAACAATAAACAATACCGCAATCTAACCCCATAACTATCTTGTCTCCTCTGACAATAAGAAAAGAGACTTGCCGACACACTGGTTCCACTGGTAATGCTGGAGATATCCTTGTGGGCAACTGCACCTGTATCCTCCAATTATGTTCTGGCAACCATGTTGGCATCGATGATTCCCATCACACTCATCAACATCTATAAAATGAAAGTACATTTCTGAATTATTTCTCTAGTCACTAGGAAAACCTGTATCATAATCAACTCCACAAATATTTGCTTGTATCTGTGGGTATGCATTATAGTGTAAGAGTTAACAGCTTTCCCCGCATGCATTGATTTAACTCACAATGGGCAGTATCATCCTTTAAATGGAAAACAGCTGTCATTTAATGACAGGGTGTCATGCCTTTCCCACTAAAGGCAACTTAACCAATTTTCTACAAGAGAAGCCCCTGCCGTGATTTCAAAATGTTTTGTGTAAGCCCAAGAGACCCCCAAGTTGCTCTTGGGGATTACATCTACTACCTATTTACATGGGATGCATTAATCACACAGTAACAGATAAAAGAATAGTAGACCACATGTGTCCAACATCTGTACCTTCACAGCTGGTTCCAGTCTGGTCAAGGGCAAAGCCACGCTGGCATTCACAACTAAAGCTTCCAGGTGTGTTTTGACAAACACCTTTAGACCCACAAAGATTGACATCCGTGGCACATTCATTGTTATCTAAAAGGAAAATAGGTGGAGAAATCAGCTGCTTTGCTCAATTTTTGTTCATTTTGAAAATGACTACTAAAGAAACCTCTATTGTGAAAAGCTCTCATCTCAGAATACAGACTCTTTATTCGTCTTTCATATTCAAACCATGGAAAACAAGGTAAGGATTTATAACAAGTATGATCTGAGAAGATATTTTCATTGGATCTTTACAACGACAGCAACACAGGCCAGATATATGTCACATATTTGAAGCACATTCAGTGCACGTTTAAAGCACATGGTTCCCTCAAAGAATGTTGAGAACTGCAATTTATTAAAGGTGATAGAAATTGTTCTGTGAAGGGGGGACAACTACAGTTCCCATAATTATTTTGGGGGAAGTCACATGCTTTTAATGTGCATTGATTGTGTTTTAAATCAGTGGGGAAATGTATGGTTTGGATCTGATGAGCATGAGGCTGGATTCAAGATCCATCTTAGAGTATTGGGTGAAATTCAGGGAGAAACACCTGTGCATTATATTTAAGGGTATACATAGAAAGCCAATGTTTAGAATTCATATTTTTTGCAAGTGGAATGCTGCACTTAAGTTGAAAAAATTATGATAATATGTAAATGAAGATGTGGAATACTTAATGTATTGAATTTCCATCGGTTGAATATCATTGCGATTATGTCTCTTTAAGAATGTTCAGTTCTAATTGCCTGCAACTATATAAACATAGTTTTAATGGTTATTGACATTGAGTGTCTTTGACTGTCAACTTCTGAGTTCCTGAGGACTACTTTCTACTTTCAGCCGGAAAAAAACCACTGAGGAATTTCCTGGAAACCTTGTTGCTGAGGAAGCCCAATGGGCGAAACAAGGGTGTATCCTGAGAACTATTCTACCATTAGCTGGCTTTTGTTACCAATTAGTTCTGTTTGTTACACTTTCAGACATAGGACAATGCAGAAGGTAGTTTTGCCTGTTACATTTTTAAGACGTAGGACGATGCAGAAGGAATATATCAGCATGAAACGGCATTGCCAATAGGAACTGCATTATAATCTTTGGACTTGACAATCCTTGGACTTTAAGATACCAATACATATAGAAGATATGATATGTTGCCATCAGGAACTGTGCTTTTTGATATGACGATTAAAATTACAGTTTTATTACATATCATGTTATGTTACTTTACAGCTAATTACGTATGTATTGTGGTGTTCAAAAGATGGTTCACGTAATGAGGCAATAGAGGTGTTTGTTGACTTATTCTATAAGTGGCAAATTACAAAATGTTGCAGCATGCAGTGCTCCTATTCAGGGTTCAGCCAGATGGCCATGGTTTTTTTCCATTTATCCCTTTCCCCAGTTTTCCACCCCCTCCCCCAACAGCATCCTGTGGCCAGTTAGGAGCCTGTGGTCAAATCTTCCCTGTGGACAACTGGCAGTTGAATACAGTGGTGCCCCGCAAGACGAATAACTCGCTAGACGAAAGGGTTTTGCGTTTTTTGAGTCGTTCCGCAAGACGAATTTCCCTATGGGCTTGCTTCGCAAGACGAAACATCTTGCAAGTTCTTGCGAGTTTGTTTCCTTTTTTTTAAAGCCGCTAAGCCGTTAATAGCCGCTAAGCCGTTAATAGCCGCTAAGCCGCTAATAGCCGCTAAGCCGCTAATAGCCATGCTTCGCAAGACGAAAAAACCGCAAGACGAAGAGACTTGCGGAACGGATTAATTTCGTCTTGCGAGGCACCACTGTAATAGAATTGGCACGTCGGAAGGGGCATGGTGGGTCATTTAGTCCAAACCCCTGCAATGCAGGAACCTCAACCAAAGCATCCATGACAGATGGCCATCCAAGGTCTGCTTAAAAACCTCCAAGGAAGGGGAGTCCACCATCTTCCAAAGGAGCCCGTTCCACTGTTGAACAGCCCTTACTGTCAGAAAGTTCTTCCTGATGTTTAGTCAATCTCCTTTCTTGTCCTACCCTCTGGAGCAGTAGAAAACAAGCTTGCTCCATCTTCCATGTGACAACTCCTTAGGTATTTGAAGATGGCTATTATATCTCCTCTTGGTCTGCAATTCATCTATGACTAGGATTTCTCAAATCTATTTGACATGCTGCCCGTGGCAACTAACCATATCCTGGACTAAGCTCCTCTCCCGTCCTCTGGATACTCAACACATTGCCAACAATTTGAGTTTTACAGAAGCCACTGGAGTGCGTTGTTTCTGCCTCCCAACATAAAAGCAGATTATACTTTCCATTTCGTACGTTCATTGCAGTTCCCTGAGACTTTGTGGGGGAAGGCTTCCCCAAGTCCTCTGCATACGCCACAGGAATTGGAGGAGGGAAAGGGTTGGTGGTGACCACAAATAATGTCTGGCTACTTAGGCAAGCCCAGATTGTGGACCTCTGGCTATGCCTTTGCCTATAAAAAGTATAAATCCTCAATAGCATCCATTCAAGTGGCTGTAGGAAGTGAAAACTGTCAGAGGCATTTGAGTTCTATCATCACAAACACTTCTTTCTTCCTTGATAGGTCAAGTGATGGAGAAAGATCCAGACCAGTAATCAATCAGTCAGCTATGAATATAATAGAGGAAATGTGTAATGGGAAAATGCAGAAAGGTCTTGGCCTTTCAACCATGTAGTCTGCTCTAGATTGGTGTTGTGGCCAATCTAGTTGCCAGTCATTGTCATATATTATGATATTGTAGTGTGTGCAGCAGCAATGACTGCGAGACAGAAAAAAACCAAATAATTCTCAATCTTCTTTGTTACTCACCAATACACGCTGAATGATGTTGAGTAAATCCAGGGGGGCATTTACAAGTAAAGCCCCCGATGGTGTTGACACAAAGGAACTGGCAGTTGTGCTGCTTGGTTGCACACTCATCGAGATCTAAAAGGAAAACATACACTTTTCTCTTCTTCATCAAGGCAAAGGAGCAGAGTGAACCATAAGACGTAAATCCAGCCAAGCAGAAAGTATCAAGGAGCATTGCCCTTGTCACTTTTGATGGAACATTCTTTCTATTCTTCTGGACCTGGTGGAATTTATTTATATAACATTTTTGTGCCTTTGTTCAACTCTAAAAAGAGCCCCCAGGGTGGTTTACAACAGTGAAGTATCAATACAATTGAATAAAAAATTCAAAGCCAAAGCAATTCACTGCCACATTTATCTCAGGAGTGTGCATTTGATTAGTTGCGAGTGCATGCACATTCAATATTGCTTCATATTATCCTCTTAGAATGCACTCAACTATGAGCATGTTAGGGGGACAATTCTGTCTTTCACTAATGCAGAAAAGGTGTTTGTTTTCCATAACACAAATTCTGCATGTGCTTGTGTTGTTTCTTGTTTATGCTTAGGGTCTGCAACTGGGTAACCCAAGGTAAAATCGAGGCCAATGACAGGCTCTATCTGTTCCCTTACTTGCCAATTTAAGGGGGGGAAAGAGGCGAGGAAGCTGGCAAGAGAGCTTATGGTCAGCCACTTTATCCCTTTATTCCTTCTCAAAATAGCCTTGCAAGTAAACTAGCTCTTTACCACACATATAGATACACCTTTCAAACAATATCCACATACGAGCAACTTTTACCTTTGCAGCTTCTCCCATCCTCCTGCAAAATGTACCCTTTTGGACATGAGCACTGATAACTGCCCTCTGTATTTTTGCAGATAAAATTGCAAGGCTTTGGAGACAGGTTGCACTCATTCAGATCTAAAGTAAAACAAGACAAATACTTTTCATTTATATTAATAGCGTTGTGGTATTAATAATTACTGCCCCACCCCAAGTGACTGATTAAATTTATATGCTGCACTTCAGTGTACTAGCAGGTCAATTTACAAAATATAAATGAGGATCATCAAAATACAGTAAATAACTGCCAACATATGTCCAGTTTTTCCTGGATGTTTTCCTGATTTCCGCCCAGACACTGCTGCCAATTGCAGTATTCCGAATATGTCCAGGGAAACGGGATGTATGGCAACCCTACTTCTACTAATTCTTCTGAGAAAAACATTTTTACATTTGCATTTTACTCCTCAGGGGCTGCATGGCAGAGTGATGATTGGATTGCAGGAAACATTCTTTTTATTACTTTTTCTTCCCTGCTTTGAGTTCTTGTAAATCCCTACAACTTCAGCTGCTACTGGCTTCTTCTCAGCTTTTCTCTCTTTTTTTCTTGAATACTTTATATCCTCCTGCTATGTCACCTAGGAGGGACGCGGGTGGCACTGTGGGTTAAACCACAGAGCTAGGACCTGCCGATCAGAAGGTCGGCGGTTTGAATCCCCGCAACGGGGTGAGCTCCCGTTGTTCGGTCCCTGCTCCTGCCAACCTAGCAGTTCGAAAGCATGTCAAAGTGCAAGTAGATAAATAGGTACCACTCTGGTGGGAAGGTAAACAGTGTTTCCGTGCGCTGCTCTGGTTTGCCAGAAGTGGCTTCATCATGCTGGCCATATGTCCCGGAAGCTGTACGCCAGCTCCCTCAGCCAATAAAGTGAGATGAGCGCCGCAACCCCAGAGTCGGTCACGACTGGACCTAATGGTCAGGGGTCCCTTTACCTTTATGTCACCTAGGCAGAATGCAACCTTCTAATTTGGGGTGGGAAGTTTCTGGTTCTCCAGATGTTGCTGGACCATAATGCTCATCACCCATCAATGGCAATGCTGCCTAGGACTGATAGCTACACCTGGAAGGACAGTCTTCCCCACCCTAATCTAGACAATTCCTTCTACTCCATAAAACACTTCTTTTATAAAGGCTTTTCTCAATCACCATTCTTGTGCATATTTTGAAAACTGCTATCAGCTCCTTTATCCTCATGATCCCCCATGTCGACTACACTACAGCTTTCTCAGGCCTTTAAGGCCATCACTTGAGAGCCACCTTAAAATTTAAGCATGTGTGAGGTTACCCACACAGATTTGAGCACGGCAAAAGTTGAGGTGGCATGGTGAAAAGCACCTAAGCTACATGGCAAGGCCCTCAAAATTCATTTACCAAAGAACCTGTGACCTCTCAAAGGAGGTTGAATTCCAGCTTCCATCAGTCCCAGCCAGAATGGCCAATGATCGGGGTGATGGAAGTCACCGTACAGCAACATAGTTCCTCACCCGTCTTTAACAGAAAGGAAAGATAAATAAAATGATTATGTCTGCATATAAAATGAGAGAAACCTACCTATACAAAGTGTGCCTGTTATATCTGTAGTATAGCCCTCTTTGCAATTACAGCGGTATGATCCTCTCTCGTTGACGCATTCTCCATTCCGGCAAACATCATGAATAACCTTGCACTCGTCAATATCTGAAATTCAATAAATAGGACTATAGAGAGGGCAAAACAAAAGGGGGGAAATGGCATACCTGGGTTCAGTGCTACTCTTGTGCTTTTGCAGGAGACAAAAGTAACTTATCAGTGAAGAGAAAAACATTGATCCTACAATTTAGGAGGATTGTATATAAAAAAAAGGAAAACTGGCGATTTCATGCAATTTCACAATGAAGGAAGAAACCTCAAAATGAGATGGAACTAATGGAGCAGCAGCAGACCTAGGAGTTGTCAATTAAAGTTTAGCAAATGCTGACCTTTCCACTTGGCTCACAACCCAAGTAATGCATTGAGCCATAGTCATTACATTTCTTCTCCCAGCTAGATGTGGGAATCACATAGTGTGCTTTATGACCATGTTCTGACACTTAGGCCATATTTTCACTTCCTCCTGCCAGTCTGAACAGCAGGAAGGCAGGGGAGGGGAAATGTGCAAATAACATTATTGTAAGGGACATTCCTGCATAGACACTGTTGGACATACCAGTGGATAAACAGTCGAAGCAATAGAAACAAGCTAAAAGACCAACACCTATGTGAGCTGGATACCACCAACACAAACACACGCACTTACTTGCAATGGCCATTATCACCCAAAGTCTGCTACTCTATCTGGCTCACCCATACCCTCTTCTGCTACTCCTTCATGTTACATTGCCTATTGCTAGACTGTTTCTTTGTTTCTGCAGCACTGGATCTTCTATTTTTCCCTTGGCCTTTGCTGTTCCTGAACTACAACAGCATGTGGGAAGGGAAAGCTTTTTGGTTGGCTGCTTTGGTTGGTACATAACAGGGAGGCTAGATCCTGAAAGAGAAATTGCCCTTTCCAAGGTTTGTTTGGTTTTGGGGTTTTTCCCCCCCTAAGAACAGCTCGGATTGCATGGAAGAAGCAGTCCTGCGTCTGCCCCAATCCTCATTCACTTGAGTCTCAAATACCAGGGCTCATCTCTCAATGGGCAGGCAATGCTTAACCCCAGAAATGATTTCATGGCTTGTGTTTCAGTACTTTAGTCAATGAAACCTGCTACAACTTGGGCCAAACTACTGTATTTTTCGCTGTATAAGACGCACTTCCCCCTCCTAAAAATCAAGGGGAAATGTGTGTGCGTCTTATGGAGCGAATGCAGGCTGCACGGCTATCCCGGAAGCCAGGAGAGCAAGAGGGATCGGTGCGCACCGATTCCTCTTGCTCTCCTGGCTTCCGGGATAGCCGCGCGAAGCCTCTTCGGGGCAACGGGAGGAACGCTCCTCCTGCCCTGAAGAGGCTTGGCACGGCTATCCCAGAAGCCAGAACAGCAAGAGGGACCGCTGCTTTCACTGCGCAGCGATCCCTCTTGCTGTTCTGACTTCGCTGGGGAGGCGCTGCGCAGCTTTCCCTCTCTGCACAGTGCCTCTTCAGCAAAGCGGCAGGAGAAACAGAGCCCCTTCCATTTCTCCTCCTGCTTTGCTGAAGGGGCGCTGCGCAGAGAGGGAGAGAATATTTTTTTCCTTGTTCTCCTCCTCTAAAGCTAGGTGTGTCTTATGGTCGGGTGCATCTTATAGAGCGAAAAATACAGTACATGTTACATACAAGTGTATGGTGACCTTTCAATTAAATAAAAATAAATGAAAAGCCACTTCAGGAGGCAATTTAGGGTGGCTAAACTGCTGCCATGGGAAGAGTTAAGTGCACCTTTGGCTTCATTGTTCTCAGCTAGACCTTCTCAAAACAGTTTTTGGGTTTTTTTTTAAAGGCTGATGTGCTACTGTCTAGCCCTATGAACTTCAGGCATGTGGTCCAGGCCACCTAGCTACAAATTAAATGTCTAGTTGAATCGATATTTTTGGTGCTTAAGTTTCTTAAACAGTCATACCGTCGCCACTGGTTGTAAATCCACGGCCAAGAGGACAAAGTTTTTTAAAAGCTACAGTGCCCAGGAAGGGGCAGATCTCACAGTTGGGTCCCCATCCACGCCCGCCATCACAGCAGCATTCAGATTTGGTCACAGGGTTCCTGTTGCTTGATCCAATCTGGCACATGCTCTGTAAGACTTCAGTGAAGCAGTAGCCTTCTCTCTTGTCTGCAAAGCAAATGAACATCTTTTGCAAAACTCTGACAAAGAGACTCTGATTTTGGGGAGCAGGACAGAGGGAGACAGGGACTGAAGCAGGAATATAAGAGAAAGAAGGGCATACTTAGCCATATTTAGCAACTGTAACAGGGAGAATGAAAACCAGGCAGCAATAAGAAAGAGGACATTAAGTCTGGAAGAAAGAAAGAAAAGTAATTGAGTGAAGAATCCAAAGAAGACACAAAGGAAGAAATAATCAGAGTTAGAATATTCCAAAGAATTGTTAGGTAACAACAGAACAATTCAGTGCTTGATAACATAAAACCAGAAGCAGATTAATAGCTAGATTCACACAATCCTGGCCCTCCTAAAGTTATGTAGATAAATATTTGAAGTAATGTACCCAGTAGTTCCCTATAATGACAGCTGAACAGCTAACACAGTAAATTTCAGCTGAATTGAACATGCTCAGTTAACAGATTTTGTGATAGTAGGAGAGTTCACTAGTAAGAGATAAAAAATACTGCTCTGACCCATTCCACTTTTATCTGGCCCCACACCTACCTATGCATTCATTCTGAGCTTCGTTGACGGTGAAACCATCATGGCATTCACATTTGTAACTTCCTTGTGTGTTTACGCATCGTCCATGTTCACACAATCCAGGTTTGGTTTGACATTCATTCTCATCTGTATATTTTTAAGGATATGCCACAAAATTATCACCATTAGTATTTCCACATCTACCTGAAGATGCTGCTAACTTAACTTGATTCAAAAGCAATATATATTTATAGGAAGATTTTTAAAGCACAACAAAAAAACCTGACTTCTCATTTAAACTATACTCACCATGAGTGTTCAAAAATGGATCGAAATGTACAATTACATTCGTTTCCTATGACTTTCTGCGGGACAATATGTATTGATGCTTTATTATCTTAGGGTCAAACCAGATGAATTATTGACAATCTGTGGTCAGATCTCTTGTCTCTTTTAATTTATTTTAAAAGCAGATGGGTGGAGGCTGAACTGGATCAATCCAGTTGCAGGCCCAGACGTCGTGCTCCCCATTTCCCCAACCCTCTGAAAATTAAAAGACAACTGAGACTTGTTTGGATCGAAACAGGCCACAACCTTACTGAATACAGATGAAAGAGGTCTGGCTTGGGCATGGGGCAATCAAAATACTTCTGGTCTGTCTGCCAGAAGTGACGCATAGGTCAATCTGAGCAGGGTTTCTCAAGGCTTACATCAAATAGGGTGACCCCCACAAGGACCACTGTCTAGGGGAGCATCATTGGCCATGGTCCCTGACTGGGTGTGAGGACATAGCAACTCCCCCCAGACCCCTTTAACAGGATACCCCAGCATCTGGAGGCACAGGCAGAGAGTACAACCTCCCCCCCCCCAATCCATGACAAGGATTGTCCCAATGCCCAACCCAGTTGTGACAATTCCCAGGAGGTAGTCAAAACCACCAAGCTGGAGCCAATATGCCTGGTGGACAAATTCCTACCCGGTCTCAAAATAGGGCAACCACCGTAGCCATAGCAAGGTCATTGACCAGCAGCTTGAACCAAGGGAGGGCGGGGTGGGGAACCTGATGAGGGAAAACAGGTAAGGGCTCCAGGTGCGGGCCTGGAGGAGGGTTCAGGGAGCGGACCTGAAGGAAGCCTTCCTGCTCTGTCAGCTCTGCCCCTTGATCCAGCCCGTATCCAAGCTTGCATCCCCATTTGCCAATCCTGGCTAGGATCTGGCTCCTGACAGGTGGCGCAGGCTATGCCCACGCCTCCTATCCAGACAGGATGCTGATCCTGAGATCCCTCGCTAGGGCCTTAGAGGAGCCTTTGCCGTCCCGCAACGATGACGCACCAAGAGGGTGAGCAGACTTAACACACTACCATGTTATTCAAAGTAATATGAAGAGATATGGTAGATTCAGCTGCAGATTTCCAGCACTTAATCTAGTTTTGCCCTTGGATGGCTAAGGATCTTAACTTATTCTCTGGTGCTTTCATGGCACATTACAATACATATTTTCTCCTGCTCTTAGTTCTGCTCTTATGAGCTTTACTAGGCACTGCACTGCTGTGCTTTATATGCTTCTTTCCACACTGTAAGGACAATAAACTAAGCTAAGGCTTATCCTACCCCTCCACTTTCCTTGCTGCTTCCCCCCAGGGAAATCCAATCTTTAGTGCTGAATCAGAACAAATGGCAATTGGGTTTTCCACAGACTGCTGTTTGTTCTGATTTAGTGCTAAAGAGCAGATTTTTTGGAAGAAAGTACAAATCCACTGGCACCTGTGCCTAGAAAGCACAGCGCAAGCAGAAAACCACTCAGGCCTGTGCTTTTTGGCAGGAGACAAAGCAGAAGTATGGAAAAACCCTAAGGTTCATGCTAAATGACAGATCACTCACATGGGAGAGGAAGTGTCACCTAAGCTCTGGATACACTTTTCAATTGTGATTTCCTGAGCTGCCTGCTACCCAAGTATCAAAGGATGACATGTTCACAAGTATAGCAAGGAACAAATCAGAAATATGAACCAACCATACATAATATTTGCATTTACGATGAATTATCCTCTGGAAATCCAATTACAGAAACTGGTCATTTAGAAGAAGAGTTTGGATTTGATATCCCACTTTATCACTACCCGAAGGAGTCTCAAAGCGGCTAACATTCTCCTTTCCCTTCCTCCCCCACAACAAACACTCTGTGAGGTGAGTGGAGCTGAGAGACTTCAGAGAAGTGTGACTGGCCCAAGGTCACCCAGCAGCTGCATACAGAGGAGCGAAGACTCGAACCCGGTTCACCAGATTATGAGTCTACCGCTCTTAACCACTACACCACACTGGCTTCATTAAACACTATGTGCTGTATTCCAGATGAAGTCAGTTGCTCTTAGGTCCCACTGAAATCACTGGGGTAGGTAGTCATAACTTAAGTCCTGTTGATTTAGTTAGTCTAACTATTTTAGCTTGGTTCTAATCCCTATCTCTATATAGCCAGACAGAAGAATATTTTGCAGAATCTATTATAGTTAAGTCATGTTTCTATCTAGACATTAATCTGAAATCACCATCTGCTATTAGAATTTCTAGGAGATTCGTCGTCACTTACCCATGCAACCTTCACCATCTGGTCTGCGCTGAAATCCTGGCCCACATATGCACATGTATGTGCCTATCAGGTTTTTGCAGATCATTTGCTTTGAATCACAGTCGTGAATTCCATTTTCGCACTCATTCTGATCTGAAAGACATATGCATCATTGGTGAAAGATCAAAATAGCTCATTCTTACTTTTCAAAAAACATAAATGTAAAAACAACCAGCGACTCTGTCTCTGTAACCTTTTGGGAATAAGTGCGTACATCAGAAAAAAATAGGATAATCTGTGTTCAAGCTCTGTGTTATCATTTTTATGCCACTGATTCTGAATAGACGTAGTTACACTCCTCTGTTTAGATCAGATTTATTTGTGGGATGTGGCCATCTCAAAGACACTCTCATAATATTTATCAGTGGTACTAATCATCCAGGTTTTTTGAAAACAGGGAGGGGGAGAAATATGTATACCACACTGAGCTTCTTGGAGGAAAGCTGGGATATAAACGAAATGTATGTATGTATGTATGTATGTATTAGTGTTCTACTCTGATTTTAAGAAGAAACATTTTATGATTATGCCAAAACAGGAGCAACTGGTCTGGAAGGCAAAAGTAATTAATCTTCACACACACACACACACCGAGAGGAGACTTTGACTGACAGTATTGTATAATTAACAGAATTTCCAGGAATCCTACCTTTGCACATTCGCTTGTCTTCTCTGAGGACGTAGCCTGCAGGACATTTGCATTCATATGATCCAAACGTGTTCACACATCGGAAGGCACAAAGAAGAGGGTTCTGGGCACATTCATTTACATCTGTATAAACAAACATAAAAACCAGATCAAAAATAAACAATTACTTTTTTTAAAAAAAAAAGCACCTAAAAATGGCTTTACTCCTTTATGCCTACTCTCTTGAATTAAGAAACAAAACAGATTTTAATGTTTCTACCAAGGGACCTTAAGGGCTCCCCTCTTCTTAATCCTTTTCAGAAAAGCATGGATTTGGGCTCATGTTGTGCCTTTCTCCTGGCTCAATGTGCCCTTCAACCATCTAGGGCACCCAGTAAGTTTTCAAAATTGTAAGGTATTGATGCTACTCATTTTTATTTTTTCTGCATCTTTGCTTTCTTAAGATTGCGTGGCAATTCCCGCCCCCTCCCACAGATGGAATAAATAAAGACACTGGACACCAGAATTTAGGTTAATGGGCGAAAAATGGCCACAACTTTATTGATTACAGGCATTGGCCCTATCAGACTAACCGGCTTTAGGCACTGGCCCTATCAGACTAACCGGCATAGAACCGGGAAGGGTTAAGCACCAACAGGGGGAGCCCCCGAGATGCACATCCCTAGGCGCTCCCCGAGGGGTTACCGCTCGGGAGCGCGCTTTAGGCCCTAGCCTCCATAGGTTTCAGACGAGGCGACGCCCCCCAGAGTCCTTTAACGAACTACCCTTCAACATTTGGGGGAGGAGATGGCGTTCCTCCCCCCAACTCATTTGCATAATAATACCCCTGCCAATGCCTAACCACCAAAACCAAAGTTGTTGTGACGTTTTGCTATGAGGTAGGCGAAAAAACCAAGTGGCTTCCAAAATACTGCCAATTAGCCAAGTGGGAAAACTCCTACCAGGCCCCTTGCGGCGACCAGCCGAAGCCCATAGCAAAGTCCAAAAGACAACCTATAGGGTGGGTGGGTGCGAAACTGCAGCTGGCTGTAAGAAAGAAAAGGGGCGAGCACGGGCTGCCCCGACCTTAAATGAACCCTACTAAGCCCGCCTCCGCCACCAGCCGATTGGCTGGCTCGGTGAATAATGAATACTGATGAATCCCGGGATTCCCCAAGTCGCACGGGGCTGCAGCCAGCCCCACGATGATGTAGAAGGGGCGTGCACCCGCAACCCCCCCCCTCCTTATGTCAGGAGTGGCTTTGTCTTTGCCCAAACATTATATCTATCTTCACTCACTCTCTCTCTCTCTCTCTCTCTCTCTCTCTCTCTCTCTCACACACACACACACACACACACACAAATTCCTATGGTCATATCACCAGGCTCCTATTAAAGAACATGTAAAAACACATCACAATTTGAAAACTTATTAAGTCTAGCACCTTATTTTTCTAGAAAAAACACCGTATATTAGCATTTATTGTCAGTTGGCGCAAGATTTTTGAGATTTAATTTTGACAGAAATGACAAATATGATTAAAGAAACTATTGCGTGTTGTCCAAAATTATTGCTACTGAATATTTTTGATGATACCAATGTAAATATATTGTCAAAAGAATTGGTCCTGTATATGATCTTGGTTCTACTCAGAGTAGGACAAGTGCTGGATACAACCTCAAGTCATTTCCCCAAGGTGTTATTCTATGCCTCAGAAGATAAACCAAGATTTTGCGTACTCATAGAAATCAGGTTCCTGGAAGTTTCATATCCAAACTGGGATACTGATGTAAGCATGCATATTACAGCATCCCAGATACAAGGAACCTTGAGAGATGGCATTTCCAGGGTGACTGATCTTCCTGAGCACTTATGAATGCTGCAAAGCTGTATGTCTCAGAGTCCCTGCAGAAAGGCCGCAATTACCACTGAAAAGTTTAGTTTGGAGTAAAAGAAAGAGACTGATGGGAGCTTGCGAATGTGTTTGGGTGGTAACAGAGGATGTTTGGGGCTCATTATTCTGAGATGTCATCAGAAAGGCAATTGAGTTTCTGAATTTTGGAACTGGGCTTGGGGTGGGTGGGTGGGTGAGCTATTAACTGAGTCCAAATCCCAATCAAGCTCCTCAGAGTATGCCTATTCGTACCATTAAGGACTAAAACACTTCTCAACACTGGCTCCGGCCTGGTGGAATGCTCTGTCTCATGAGACCAGGGCCCTGCAGGATCTGATCTCTTTCCGCAGGGCCTGTAAGACAGAGCTGTTCCACCTGGCCTTTGGCTTGGAGCCAAATTGATTCCCTCCCCTCTTTCTTTTTTCTTTTTCCTTTCTCCTCCTGTGATGAGGCTGCATTTTAATATTTTAATGTTGTATTTTAATCTTGTTTTTAAGTTGTATTCATTCAACTTGTTTTTATTATTGGTTGTTAGCCACCCTGAGCCTGGTCTTGGCTGGGGAGGGCGGGGTATAAATAAAAAATTATTATTACTATTATTATTAAAAGTATGAAGAAATCCTAACACTCAACTTGCACTTTTTCCTTTTTCCTCCTTTCAACTCATGAATCTGCTGTCTTTATTTCATTCTAAACTCAAGCAGCTGTGGCTTTGCCCTATGCCTAGAACAAAATACAGTGGTGCCTCGCAAGACGAAATTAATCCGTTCCGCGAGTCTCTTCGTCTAGCGGTTTTTTCGTCTTGCGAAGCAACCCTATTAGCAGCTTAGCGGATTAGCGCTATTAGCGGTTTAGCGGCTATTAAAGGCTTAGCGGCTTAGCTGCTAAAAGGCTATTAGCGGCTTAGAAAAAGGGGGGGGGAAGCGGAAAAAAAATCTCAAGACTCGCAAGACATTTTCGTCTTGCGAAGCAAGCCCATAGGGAAATTCGTCCTGCGAAGCAACTCAAAAACGGAAAACCCTTTCGTCTAGCGGGTTTTCCGTCTTGCGAGGCATTCGTCTTGCGGGGCACCACTGTATTGGACTTACTCACTACTTGGTTATCTCACTCCTTCTCACTAATGAGAACAATAGCCTACTGAAAAGCATGGATGTCAGGACTGAGCATGCCTTCTGAAGAAGCCGACTCAGTCCTTTCTGGAAGGAGTCAGTGGCACTCACCTTCGCATGTCACCATCGGTCCTGGCTCAAACCCTTCCTCGCAAGAACATTCGAAACTTCCAATAATATTCGTACAAGTTCCGTTTCCACATGGGTTTCCTACAGAGCATTCATCAGCATCTGGAAACATGAAAAACAAATGCACAGTATGTCATAAAAGAGTCTGAAGCCTGCAACTCCAGCAACCTGCCAGATCTTGAGATTCACAGAGGACAGGATTCAATTAAGTTGTTACGCATGCAGAACTGGGTCTGCTGATGCAAGGAGACTTTTCTACCTCTCCTCCCACTGTGTCCCCTAAATCTGCTCTGGAGGGTTAGGAGGAAACTCAGAAAATATTGAGGGGAGTTTGTGGGGACGAGAAGAGGGAAAGGTCCTGATGCACAAGTGGACCTCATTTCCCGCAAGCACACACCTACCCAAATATTCATTTGAGAACAGCAAAATGCATTTTGCATTGGATTTACTTATACTTGTGACCTGGCAGCTTAGGAATTCCAACAGCAGAATAAATACTTGTGCCATGACTTACCTATGCATTCATTTCCTTGAAGGTTGTAACCAAATGGGCACTCGCAGCGGTAGGAGCCGTCTGTGTTGATACACTGCCCATTCTTACATCTATCTGGATCCTTACACTCATCCGCATCTTAGCCCCAAAATTAACCAAGCAGAAAAGGAAAAGAAACATTTACTGATGAATCCTGTGAGGAATTGCATTCTATTGTTAATAAATGCGAGGCGAGGAGTGGTTGATTTATCGTCCATAAATACAAGATGAAAAGATAGGTGCTTCTGCACTGTACATAGTTCACAGTTATGGACAGAGTGGCAATAACATTTGACTCTTAACGTATGTAAACAATTTTTCTTTCTATTATAAATTATATACAGGCAAACACATCCCAAATTATTTAACAGTTTTTACTGTGAACAACCACCACTACCTTCCTGCACACAAATTATCCAACTTCAAGCCACTGTTGGTTATGTGGCACAACATCAGTGAACATCAACTTCTGTAATGCTTCTTTTATGCTGAATCCCATGTACTCTTCCCTGGAAGTAAGCCACACTGAATGCAGTGGGGCTTACTCCAGAGTAAACAGGCACAGGACTATGCTACCACTTTTACAGTACTGTAAATTTATGTCCCTTTCCCTCCTTCTTTCAGGTATCTTGTCTATCCATTTTCTTCTCTTCTCCCTCCTCCTTCAGGTCTTCATACAGTTCCTTCTCTTTTGTTCTCTTGCTCTCCCCCTCCAACTGTGCTTCCCTCCCCCAAGTTCCCTCAACTTTCTGTTCTCCCTGCTGTTCCCCATGAGTCATTGTCTAGGTTGTAACACCCCTGGGGCAGGGACCTGTTCTTTCATTCACTACAAAGCGCCAGGCATAGGAACAGAGCTATATAAATAGCAGGGATGCTATCCTATAACCAGTAGCAGCAGGTGGGGCAGCTCAAGTGGTGTCTCAGCGCTATATGCCAAGGAGGCAATTCCCCCCCCTGGCATTTGCTTGAAGTTCATTTCTCTCTTTTTTGAGGAGGGAATCTTTAGGGGTATCTTTTTAGAGCTGCTGTTGTCACAGAGAGGAGAAAAGAACCGAGCAGAGAAGTGCTCACTCCATCCTCTCATGACATTGCGCAGAGTGTCAAACATTTCCTCTGGCAGAGAAAGGCCAGGAAAGCCAGCTCCAAAATGAGACTCTTAAAAGTTCACTGAGATTGCTTTGAGCTTTGCAGAAACTGCATCTTGACCCAGAGGGATATACCATATTTTTTGCTCTATAAGACTCACTTTTTCCCTCCTAAAAAGTAAGGGGAAATGTGTGTGCGTCTTATGGAGCGAATGCAGGCTGCGCAGCTATCCCAGAAGCCAGAACAGCAAGAGGGATCACTGCTTTCACTGCGCAGCAATCCCTCTTGTTGTTCTGGCTTCTGAGATTCAGAATATTTTTTTTCTTGTTTTCCTCCTCCAAAAACTAGGTGCGTCTTATGGTCTGGTGCATCTTATAGAGCGAAAAATATGGTACATTTTGAAAAATAAATAGAACTGCACAGCAATTGCAAAGAACAGAAATTTTATCTGACGAAAAGGGACATTCTCAAACAAAAGCAGAGAGAAAACCTCTCAAATGCAATAATACTCCAAGCACTAATTACTTACCAATTGGTTCACCAAGAGGGCCAACCAGCATGCCGGTTCCGAATGGGCAAATCTGACGATAAGCTTCTATAAGTCAAATCAGAAGAACAAACCTGCTGAATGTGGCAACTTTTATTTGTCATCTGATACATTAAAATGTTCATAACCTTGATGAAAATCTTCTAAAGCAGGGAATTGAGAAGGCTTCCCTCCCCGCCCGCCCCCTGCTGAGGGCTGAATTCCCTCAGGGGCAAATGTCCTACATCAAAGGTGGTGAAATTGATCTGGCCAGCATGGATCCTTCCATGGGCCATCTTTGACATCAGGCAACAGCTAGGAAGGAACACTGGCAGCATGCCTATCAATTAATTGGCACTAAAAGAACACTTTCCAAGGTTCTTCTGTAACTTCCAAACAGGTGACAACAGGTGCAGGGGAGGTGGGCAAGAGTTTGGGGGAGGAAATTCCCAGAGAAGTGGTGCAGAGAGCAAGACCAGACTCACATCTTGTGAAATTAATCAGGAGGCCCTATATAGCCCACAGGCCACAGGCTGCTCGCCATTGTTCAGAAGACCTGGATCCAAAGATCCACAAATGTAAGGAAAACATTCTGTAGTACTATTCTGCAAATTGCCTACATAACAGTTTATGCAGCGCTATAACAGAATGGCTCTATGACAGGTCTCATGCTTTCACTTGAGCCAGCATACAACCACCTTTGACTTATCTTTTGTTTTTCTTGCACAACGCTTTACTGTGAGGTAAAAAACAGATTTCACTGAGTGAAAAGCGCCTACCACATATGGAAGGGCATGTCTAGATTTAACCCACTATATGAGGCGGCCCTAACTGTGTCTTTCTACACATTCCAGAGGCACTGCCTATATCCAGATAGGAAGGTGAAAGCTGTTCTGCTAGTAAATGAGCTGCAGATACGAATTCAATGTTATCTTGTACCTAAAGACGAGGTAACAACTTTACAAATGTCTCCTATCTCCATTACTATTCCATGTTTCTATTGAAACCGTTCATTTCTAATTTCTCTTATGAGTAGGGATTGCAACAACCATTGAGAAATGTTTATATATACCTTCTCTATCACCTGGACACAGTTCACATGGGTCACCCCACCCTTCTCCGTTCATATTGCAGCAGCACTCTTGCTTAGAATGGTTTCTGGATTTAGGAGCCGAACATTTCCCATCTTCAAATTTAGTAAAGCAGAAGCTTACTCTCAAATCTAAACAAATAAAAACATGGTATATATTAAGGTATTTAAAAAAAACAACAAGAATCCAGTTGAAGGTACTCAAAAAAAATCAGGTAAGTTGTTGATGAACACATAAATAAAACAGTAAGTTTTGATCAATACATAAGCGGGTGATCTTGGTACTATTGTGCACATACTATGTTTCTATGGTATTTATCTGACAGTCTTCTGTTCTCATGATACCATACAGGAAATATATGGTAATGCTTTAATATAATTGAGTTATCTATACTTACTGCTTGCAGTTACGGTACCTATAAATTAATGAAGTATATACCTCTGATTCCGTATTTGAGCAGAAAACAAGATGTGTGCAAGGCCTAAGGGCATCGACTGGCTAAATATTATTTATTATTTAGCATCTTTTCACTTTTACATAATTTATGATAAAATGATATAAAAAGACAAACAACAAATAGTGCTAAATCAATGAAAATAATTATCTGAAAAAGCATACTGTAAATATTAATTCCAAGATATGATGAAGGAACACCATTTAATTACATAATCAATCAACAAATCTTAGCCAGTATTTTCTGGTTCTCATTAAGCAAACGAGTTGTACTCTTTTTTTCTTTTTTTGCAGCATTCCAGAATTTTAACAATCCATCTCCAACAGCTGGAACAGTATGAAGTTTCCAATTAAAAGCTGGTTCTAATTTTGCTGTAGTGACTGACATACCTGAAAGGTCCTTTCAATTGGAACATTCAACACACCAGACCAAACAGGAGAGAACTGCAGTATAAAATACTTTATATAAAGTAGAATCACAGTTTTACTTCTTGGGGCAGGCTACAAATTTTCTCAAGGCAAACAAGGAGGGGAGTTGGGGGTTTTTTAATTGTAAGAGGTGTTTCTTCTTTTTCAGGCTTTCAATGTACAGTCGTACCTTGGTTCTCAAACGGAATCCATTCCAGAAGTCTATTTGACTTCTGAAAACGTTCAAAAACCAAGGCACTGCGTCAGATTGGCTGCAGGAGCTTCCTGCAGCCAATCGGAAGCCACAGAAGCCGCGTCGGACATTCGGCTTCCAAAAAATGTTCGCAAACCGGAACACTCACTTCCGGGTTTTCAGCGTTCGGGAGCCAAAACGTACGAGTACCAAGGCGTTCGAGAACCAAGGTACGACTGTACTACTATGGAGGCTCAATGAGCATTCCCACCTTGCCAAAGTCCCAAAATATGGAAACAGGGTCCATAACAAAGGTGCTGGAACCAGACGGAAGGCTGAGTAGGAAGAGGAACCATTGGGAGACAACAGCCCTGCTGTAGAAGTGGCTAGTTCCTTTGAGCCAGAAGAAAAGCCTCTTCATGAGCAACAGCCTGACAGTGACTAAAGGATTATTCACTAGCATGTCAAGAGAGGCAGAAAAAAGGTGCTACTGAATATAAATAACAGAGGAGGGGAAATATATTCTGTAGCTCTCATTGGACAGGGAGAAGCAGCAGGGTCCAAGTAACTCCATTCCTCTTGGCTAAGGCACAGTAGACCATGCTCAGCCTCAATATTAATTATTATTATTATTATTATTATTATTATTATTATTCGGGGGGGGACTTATTTGGAGAACTGATTTATAGAATACAAAAGGCAGCCACACGAAAGCATTCATCGATATCTCTTATTTAATTCCTTGCTATTTGTTTAATTTGTTCAGATCAAAGTAACCCAGAAAAAGAATATTGGAGTGGTCATTCTCAGACCTGTCCTTTTCTCCTTTCAGATGTGTTTGGACAACTGCCTGGTGTTCAGAAAAAGCATTATTGGTTTTGTATCACCACACTGTGTTATTCCAGCCGAGTAATCTAAGCACTGGAGCAGAACGGAAACCGCAAGCATCTAACAGACAGACAGCTGGCAGCTTCTCTTGCTGGCAAAAGAATAGTCTGAGTGTCAGCTGCAAAACCAGCTGCTCACCCAGTTTTGCTGGAGATTCACAGGAGCAACATCCCAGGATTTATAAAAAACATTTCAATAACGAAGAAAGAAAACCTCCATGACTATTTACCCTGAGACAATCAGCCACAATTATGTATTTTAAATTAACTAATGATTTTCCTGTTTAACAAAATAATTATCATTACTGCAAAGTAGCTTTTTTTCAAGATACTGAAGGAAGTGTAAGGTAATTTAAAATTTAATAAACAAAGACTACCACTCATTTTCTCTCTCTCTCCACACACACACACTTTTAAACTGGGTGGGTATTGCTTTTGTTTGTTACTATGTTATGTATTTTTTGTGTTTTTTATATTGTAAACTGCCCTGTGATCCTCAGATAAAGGGAGGTATAGAAATTTAATAATTAACAGAAATAAATAAATTAAAAGGCCATTCCATTCCCTAACCCAGAAACATACTACAGCCAAATATTTGCTAGCAATAATAAATCAATTAAAGG
Source organism: Podarcis pityusensis (assembly GCF_964106645.2). Classification (NCBI taxonomy): domain Eukaryota; kingdom Metazoa; phylum Chordata; class Lepidosauria; order Squamata; family Lacertidae; genus Podarcis; species Podarcis pityusensis. The sequence goes on along the minus strand of NC_138039.1, from coordinate 40,827,665 downwards.
TAATTTGTACATCTATTGCAATCCCTTTGCTGTCTTAAGTTCAGAGGCAGAGACAATAACAAATTGGGGGCAGGGTGTCACGAGAACTTTTTTTAAAAAAAATGCATGCAGCTAGTGTCAAAAATGGACCACAAAAGTTTTAAGAACTTTATAGACTGTGTAAAGAACTCGATATTGAGGCAGAGGGTGGAAACAGGGGGTTTCAGATGGGCTGGCCACTTTTTTAAATGCTCTTTGAACAAAACAAAATGATCAGTTTTAGAAGGCTCAAGGTAGAAAACTTTCCCTGTCAACTTGGATTAAAAGATATCCATACTTAGTTTAGAAAAGAATATGTCTCAAAGGGGCAAAATGGAAGAAATTGTCCCTGTAGAAGCGATGGGTCTTTGTGGTTATTTATTGTTATTTTTGACTACTACAGCTAATGAAGACTGGAACTACTACAGTGGTACCTCGGTTTACATACGCTTCAGGTTACAAACGCTTCAGGTTACAGACTCTGCTAACCCAGAAATAGTGCTTCAGATTAAGAACTTTGCTTCAGGATGAGAACAGAAATCGTGCTCCGCCGGCACGGCAGCAGCAGGAGGCCCCATTAGCTAAAGTGGTGCTTCAGGTTAAGAACAGTTTCAGGTTAAGAACAGACCTCTGGAACGAATTAAGTGTTGGGGAAAAGCACCAAGGCAAAAGCCAGCTCCAGATGGCTGGAATGCAAAACAGGATGTTATGTTTTGCAGATGTACTGTTGGAGAAAAGGTGGAGCCTATTCTCTGTACTGAGCACCGGATGTTAGCTTAGTGTGTCATCTGACCTGTGCTGGAAGTACAGGGGTGGAGTTGAGACTCTTCTAATGGAGACTGAAGGGTGCAGTCACATTTCTATGTACTGTTGAGTGACAGGAATAAAAGGACATGTAAAAGGACTCCTGTCTGTCTTTCTTCCCCTCCCTGGGGGAGTGCAGGGAGGGAGAGAAGGAGGAGGGTGTGTCCTGCTCACGTTTGAGGAGGATCGCCGGTTTGTTTACCTAGCCTGCCGGAGGTCGCAGACGGACGGTAAACACAGTATCTCGCTCAATTGCCTCGGGGGAGGCCAGGTACCTCTGCCTGTGAGCTGAAGATACTAACATAAAGTACTTAACCCGAGGTACCACTGAACTTGGCATGACAGCACTCTCAAACGCTATTGCATAGAAGAAACCAAATAACACATTCAAATACATAAAAGAGAACTAATGAAAGTTGTAGGCAGGTGGCTTTCAACAGAGCATGTGGGGAGGAACTTATTGATGTTAAGAGAAACTTTATGATGGAAACAATTACACAAAGGGGTGGAATGCTCTTTTTTTTTTTGCTGGAGGTCTTCAAGCAGAGGCTGGACAGCCATCTGTTGGGATGCTAGCTGTGGCTTTCCTGCCTTGAGCAATGGAGTTGGGTCAGTTGGCCTACAAGGCCCCTTCCAACTCTATGCTCCAGTTGGTTCACTTCTTGCACATCATTCTTCCCATACTTCCACGGAATAAAACAGCAAGTCATATCAAGGTCCTCTGAATAAAAGAGGAAATCGCAGATTCCTTGAGCAAAGTTCCCATGAAGTTCTTTTTAACAACTTTCTTTAGGGGAGTAACAGTTTCAACAGGGCAAGGCTAAAGCCACAAGTATTAAAGATGTAAGATGTATCTAATTTATACAGCTACAAAAATTATACCACAAACACTCCTCCTCCTCTCTCTCTCTCTCTTTTTCACCCAAGCAAAGGAGGCCAAACCACAGAGTGGTTTTGGAATTCTGATAAATGCTTGTTCTAGGCAGAATTAATCATACTCTCTGTGGGAAGAAGGAATCAAAAGCAGCTAGCCCCAAGCATGGCTGCACTACTGCCAGAATTTTGAGGTGGAGTCAACAGTCCTGAAGTTCCTGGAAAGAGTCATTGCTTTCCTTCTACTAGCTGCAAGTGCTGGGAAGGCCCAGTTGCACCCTTCTTCCACAAAAGAGTTGTGCCTAAACTCCAGAGTTTACAGGCCACATCAGAAGTGCAGCATCCATCCTAAACAAAATAATCACTAAAGATAAGAGAGAAGCTTACCTTGACATCTACGTCCTGTTGAGGACACTACAAACCCTTCAGGACACTGGCAAGTGAAGCTTCCTGGAGTATTGTTGCATGTGCCCAAGACACAGATCTCTGCCTCTTCTGTACACTCATCAATATCTGCAAGGGATTTATATTTTAGTGCTACCAAACTGAGCCATGAACAACAAAATATATAATAAAGCCAGTGTCTTGCACTACACAGCAAACCCCACTGTGGTGCTTCAGGGAGTTGGTATAGGGGGCAGCAGTGTTAGTATTTGTACTGGTACTGTATTTGTTAGAAAATGTATTTTACAAAGAATGAAATGTGCTGGGGAAAAGAAAACCTATGTAATGTAATGTAACAGCTGCAAAATCTTGTGACTCCGATTAAGGTCAGAGAAATGCTGAATCATTGACATGTCAATTTGTTAACTCCCTTTAACAGTGAGTGTGTGTGTGTCTTAGGTAGTGACAGGAGGAGTGGGAGTTGGAGGTTGTTTTGCTGTGTGGAGACTTTGTGTCCAGAGAAGTTGGTGAGGACAGACAACGCTATAATTTATAGACTGTTTCAAAGGACTTTTAGGAGAAAGAAGACCCTCTCTTGGGCTCAAGAGAGTGAAACACACTGCACTGGACTGTAGGATACTGCTTATAATAGTTGCCATCCCGCAAGTAAAGAGTCTTCTTCAAAGTCTTGTGTGCGGCGTCTACTTCATCACTAGGGCTTTGAGGGTGAAACCGCTGTTTCACTCTGCATGACTCAGAAAATAGCCAACAGCAATAAGCCCCATTCACACACACCCATAGGGCATGGGAGTCACTTCTCTCCATGGTGCAATCTCATACTTCTGAGAAGCATGGGCATTTAGCATGTGGGCAGGACACACTGGGTCCATTCACCAACCAGCAGTGTGGTATCACAACACGATGTAGCAGTTCCCATGGCACTGTGGGTGGCATGTGAAGGGGACCATAGCTTAAATCCCCTGGACTAGGAATAGTGAAGTGCAAATGCCCAGTGACATTTTTCTGCCTTCTTTGCAGGTGGAAGCACAAAACTGATATAGGGAAAGAAGGAGGTGGCAAAACCCTCTGGAGGGAGCCCTAATGAGCCACTATCCAAAAAAGTTACCTGAATCTGTTCTCACTTGGGCAATTAATTAAAATAAGGTTACCAGATTTTTTTCAATGAATCCGGGGACACTTTTCATCTTCAATGGATTTTTTATGGGGACTGATTTGTAAATCCGGGGACTGACCCTGGGAAACGGGGACGTCTGGTAACCTTAAATTAAAAGACACTAAGGGAAATGTCATGGATTACCATAGAGCTCCTGGCCAACTTATGGTATCATGTTTTGTTTCCCCTCGCCCTATTTCTGGTCTTTTATTATTATGTGAGAAAATATACCGATCGTTTGTGACTTTTTTTGCTCACGAACTGTCCAAAAAAGCTGCTGTAACTTTTTGCCCTACAAAGTATTTCACCCTTTTCCTCTTTTTATCTAAAATTCCATTGTGGTGCATGAATTATCTTCGCATACCATTACAGTTGTCATCTTGTAGGATGTATCCAGGGGGGCAGATACATCTGTAAGAGCCATCCAGATTTTGACATGTACCAGGTGAACATTTGCCAGGATCCAATGCACACTCATTGATATCTGCAAGAAGATATAAACAAAGCAATCATTGGTTTTCATGTGTCCTAATCCTGCTCATTTTATTAAAAAGTTTACATTAAATTTCAAAATTAAAACAAGGGAGAAGACTCAGTTTCTTAAACAGTGTATGTACTAGGGCAAGGGCCTAGTTACTGTCAGGAAAGATGAGGGATAATTAACTTCCATTAAGCAATTTGATCAAAGATGGTGCTTGTGTCCTTTTTACCTCAACTTGATAAATGTCCTAAGGTGTTATGGGTAGAAGAGTTCCATTTGCAAGATATTTGTAAAACTCAAAAAGAATTGATGATATTACAGTAGTACCTTGGTTCTCAAACACCTTGGTACTCAAACAACTTGGAACCCAAACACTGCAAACCCAGAAGTAAGTGTTCCGGTTTGCGAACTTTTTTGGAAGCTGAACATGCTCCATTTTAAGTGTTACGCTTCCGTTTTGAGTGTTATGCCAAGGTCTGTCTGTTTTTGCTATTTATTTTGCGTTTTTGTTTTTGCAGCTCTTTTTTGTGACTGTGTGGAACCCAGTTCAGCTACTGATTGATTGATTGATTGATTGTGTGACTACAGTACATTCTTTATTGCGTTCAGTTTATGAATCAATGGTCTCGTTAGATAGTAAAATTCATGTTACATTGCTGCTTTAGGGGTTGTTTTTAAAAGTGTGCAACAGATTAATCCATTTTGCATTACTTTCTATGGAAAAGCGCGTCTTGGTTTTGGAACGCTTTGGTTTTGGAACGGACTTCTGGAATGGATTAAGTTTGAGAACCAAGGTACCACTGTACTTTTGTTATGACCAAATTCCCTAATGCCCTAGTGTGTAAGTTTAACAAATAATCTGAAGAAGTGTGCATGCACATGAAAGCTCATACCAATAACTAACTTAGTTGGTCTCTAAGGTGCTTCTGGAAGGAATTTTTTAATTTTTTCATTTCATTTCATTTATTTCATTTTGTTTCGACTACGGCAGACCAATATGGCTACCTACCTGTAAATAATACATATGTGCTTAATAATGTGAAGGGCACATTTCAAGAAGATAATCAGCCGCATTCTACAGTGTACTAGTTTCTATAAAGATCTGTGATCTCAGCAGAAAATCCACTCTGTATGTCTTCCACACATAGAAACATTGCCAGCTAACTCCTACCATATAGAACAAAACATGGCACTCAAAAGCTGCTGTTACGTTCATGACATACCAATACAGATCCTTCCTTCTCGAGGCATCTCATAACCTTCATTGCAGATGCACTGGAAAGACCCCACATTGTTGACACATTTGCCATTTCTACACAGATTTCCATTTCCAGTGGCACATTCATCAATATCTAAAAGGAGAAAAGGATAAGAAAGGCAAGAGTTAGGGGAGAGAAACAAAAAAAGGGGGGGAGGGAACAGAACAGAATTTTCTACTACTTTATTTAATTGTATTGTTGCTTTGATGAATCTGTTGTCGTTTGCTTTATATGCTATTCGGTTTGATTACAATGTTCAAGTTTTTTTTTTAACACTCAGTGATGCTTTTTGTGAGCTGCTTTGAGCTCAACATTTGTTGCTGGAAAAGCAGAATACAAATATTAAGTAAACTCAACTCAACTTAGGTTACTTACTGTAAATGTTCTTTCTGGGGAATGTGCAGAAATAAGACAGGGAGAACGAGTAGCTATTAGCCCCCACCATCCAGGCTAGCCTCTGCCCAACTTCTGCCCATAGCAGAGTTGGTCCCAGAGCATGAAGCAAGCATACAGAAATAGAAAACGTGAGTAAAGGGGGAAACATAAATTTCCTCCGAAGGCAGGCAGAAATGAATGCCAGGACTGGTGAAAAGGGCCTCAGCATTAGATAACAAAGTAGCAACTGCGGCAGCAACTAAAAGCACCTTAAGCCAAACCATCAGTTTGCAAAGTAGCATAGATGTGTTGAGCCATCCAATAGTCTTATTTACTTGAAATGGGAACACCCATTCAGATTTTGGCAGATCCTGTAATGAAATGGGAAAAGGCACCTCTCTTCTTGCAGTCTTAATCAAATAAAAAGCAGAGAGCCTAACCCCCAGGTACCAGGTATATTCAGTGTGGGACGGCAGGCGCAAAATAACACCTTTTGGTGCTTACAAAATGCGATTGCCACCGCCACCATCACCCAAATGACTATGCCATATTTTGACAGAAAACCCTCGACTCTTCCAAAATGGCCATTATTACTGAATTAAACTCCCACAGGCCCCCAATATCTAATGTCCAGCCTTTGGACATAATGTCCAGCCACTTGGACTACTGGAATGCGCTCTCCGCGGGGCTACCTTTGAAGGTGACCCGGAAACTGCAATTAATCCAGAATGCGGCAGCTAGACTGGTGACTGGGAGTGGCCGCCGGGACAACATAACACCGGTCCTGAGAGATCTGCGTTGGCTCCCAGTACATTGCCGAGCACAATTCAAAGTGTTGGTGCTGACCTTTAAAGCCCTAAACGGCCTCGGTCCTGTATACCTGAAGGAGCATCTCCACCCCCATCATTCAGCCTGGACACTGAGATCCAGCGCCGAGGACCTTCTGGCAGTTCCCTCATTGCGAGAAGTGAGGTTACAGGGAACCAGACAGAGGGCCTTCTTGGTAGTGGCGCCCACCCTGTGGAACACCCTCCCTTCAGATGTGTAGGAAATAAACAGCTATCCTATCTTTAAAAGACATCTGAAGGCAGCCCTGTTCAGGGAAGTTTTTAATATTTAATGCTGTACTGTTTTTAACACTTGATTGGGAGCTGCCCAGAGTGGCTGGGGAAACTCAGCCAGATGGACGGGGTATAAATAATAATAATTAATAATAATAATAATAATAAATGCTGCTTTACTACATATCCATCTGAAGGACTGCAGTGCAAATTATGGCAGGCACTGAAATTTAAAGGTGGAGTCAAGTGTGCATACACTGACAAGCTGTGTTCCATTCCAGCCACAAGAGAACCCCAAAGGCAGCCAGTGTTAGCTTGCAATGGGAAGGGAGAGACCTCCTGCAATCTCCATAGTCCTGGGTCTCTCTTGGCCATGCCACAGCAACTGCTTATAATGCTGGCTGCTGGGGTGGATGGGGAGCAAAGTGGGTTCTCCCAGTCAGGGTGGGGCTCCTCAGAAAGTAGGGACTGGTCAGTGTTATTGCACTCCGTAGAGGAATTATGAAAGAAGAGTTCATTAGAACTCCCCACCCCCACCCCTTTCTGCTTCGCCTTGTACAACTCCTTTCCCCCTATTGGCAGCTCAAGCAGACAGGGAAATAACAGAAACAGAAGGAGGCGAAAGGGAACGATTCAGAAAGGGATCTTAGAAAAACAAAAACGGACAAACAGGAGAAATACAAAAGAGATGAAGAAAAATGTAAACAGGAGCTAGGGGAAAATAACTGGGAGCCAATTTCCAACTAAGACAAAAGATCAAGAAAAGCAAGAGCAAATCAAGGCAGGAGAAAGGAACTAGGTCAGAGCCCCGGGAGCTGGCTAACAAAGTCCAATCTGTGTCACATGACCCTTCCTGTGTCACATGATCACAATAATCCACTGTTTCTGGCTCACTCCTTCACACTCAAGGGAACTAAATAATTTTCAGTATAACATCCAGGAGACTGAAAACAGCCATACTTATTAAAATAGGGCTCCCACCAACATCACAGGTTATAGCGGTACACTTGCTATTTCCCCCTCTAGTACCAGACTCTCCAGATGCTGCCTCTGGCCCTCAAGAAAGGGATTCCTGATTCCAGTTTGAAGAGCTTGCAAATTCATCCTCGGTTGTGGATGGGAACATGTCACAAATCAGAACCAGAATGACCATATTCAGAGGACAGCAAATGTTGCCTATGCTTGTTTCAGTGCTGCTCTGCGGATGGCATGGGGTTTTTTTGTCTTAGAAACTAGCAGCATAAAAACTGGCTTACCATAAATTCCAGTTCCAGAAGCCTAAGCAGGCGAACTCTGCAGAGTTCCAACAGGAACCTGCTTCCTTGACATAAGGCAGCGCCAGCCTGGAGGTTCAGAACCCCTCAAGGGGAGCAGACAATAAGCTAAGTTGTTCTGTCTCCTATTGTGTGGGACAACAAACAATACAAGCAACACGCAGACCAGTATACTAGATAGCACTGTGATAATTATTGCATAATATACATGATTTAGTAACAAAAACAAAATGTGTGCACTTGTTTTTGTTACTAAATCATGTATAGTATGCAATAAGAATTACAGTGCTATCTAGTATACTGGTCTGCGTGTTGCTTGTATTGTTTGTTGTGTTAAGCTGGCAACACAGGGGTTTGTTGTTCGCCTATTGTGCGGGAGGCAATCCTCGAAGGATTGGAAATGCTACTAAAGACCTCAAGTATTTGTCTATTTTCTGGTGTATTATATCACGATATTTAGTAGCACCCTATTTCAAGTAGATAAATAGGTACCGCTCCGGTGGGAAGGTAAACGGCGTTTCCGTGCGCTGCTCTGGTTCTCCAGAAGCGGCTTAGTCATGCTGGCCACATGACTGTACGTTGGCTCCCTCGGCCAATAAAGCGAGATGAGCGCTGCAACCCCAGAGTCAGCCACGACTGGACCTAATGGTCAGGGGTCCCTTTACCTTTACTATTTCATTATACATAATTACACACGCAGGTAATCCCATGCAGGAACCCACACAGCTGGTAATCTACGCAGATTAATCTGCCCAACTCTAGCTCCTTTCTCACCCAGTTCTGTGCTAGGTAAGTGCGGGAGCATGTGATGGGAGTTATTTCCAGCTTAGAAGCTCCATCTCAGTCTTTTCTGCCTGCTCACAAGGCCAATACAACACCATAATATGACACCATCAATGTTGATTGCTGCCTTCCTCGCCCTTCTCAAGTGGCCTAGTGACTACTATGGTTGCAGTGTGCAAAAACCCGAAGAGACTCAGTTGGCTTCCTTACCTATGCAGTCATTATTGTGAGAAAGGATGAATCCTGTATGACAGCGGCAGTTGAAAGAACCAACTGTGTTCATACACGTGCCATTTCCACACGGGTCTCGTTCGCATTCGTTGATGTCTGTGAACAAAAATGAGGAAATCAGAAATGTAATGCTATGCTGGTTTTGATCTTTAAAGCCCTTTGTGGCTTAGGGCCCTCGTATTTACGGGACCGCATCTCCTGGTATGCCCCGCAGAGGACCTTAAGGTCCATGAATAATCATAGTTTAGAGGTCCCGGGCCCTAAGGAAGTCAGATTATCCTCCACCAGGGCCAGGGCCAGGGCCTTCTCAGTGATGGCTTCGACCTGGTGGAATGCTCTGTCCCATGAGACCAGGGCCCTGCAGGATTTAACTTCCTACCGCAGGGCCTGGCTTTCAATTTGAACTTAGCATGATATTTGATTCCTCTTCCTTCCTTCCGCCTCCCCTTTTTATGAAGATTACCCGCTCTGGGATCCCACAGCTAATTCTCCCCTGGTCTCCTCACTGGCCCAAATAGGACTAATTTAGCCAGCTAGCCCTGGTGATCATCTAATGTTTATTGGATGGATTTTCCCCCTAAATTGATTTTTTAATTCTGAATTTATTGTTATTCATGTTTTATACTGTATTTTATGCTGTTTTTTTGTTGCATCAATTAAGTGTTTTAAATTTGTTGTTAGCTGCCCTGAGCCAGGTTTTCTGAACCGGGAAGGGCGCGGTATACATAAATTATTATCATTATTATCATTATTATTATTCCATAACTCAAAAGAAACACAAAGCCACTAACACCCACTATCCAAGTTAATATGAGGGGGTTGGGGAGCAGAGCTATTCAGGACCACAGGGTTCCCCCAAAAATAGACTTCCTATGCTAGCAGTCAACATATTGTGTGGCCATCTCATAGCATCACAGAGTTGGAAGGGCCCCCAAGAGTTATCTAGTCTAACCCCTGCACTGCAGGAATGTAATGAACTGATATGGAGAAACTTGTTACCTTGATTAATTAGGGCCCAAAACAGAGCTTTCCTCTTACAACTCAGAAAGGTGAAAATGTAGTTTCATACATACCCATACACATAGTTTGGTCTCCATTGGTTTTGAATCCAGTGTGGCAACGGCAGATGTACCCTCCCTCTATGTCTTGGCATTCTCCATGACTACAAATATTGGGTACCTCTAGACACTCATTGCGGTCTGAAAGTAACAGAAGTTTCAAAAATTACTGCTTAGAAACCAAGTAACTATATGAAGTTGCCCCAAACTAAACCTACCTATTCCTCTGTTTAGCTCAGTGTTTCCTACTCTGATGGACAAATATGGGTCTTTTTCCAGTTCTCTCATCTGAGATACTTTAACTGGATACATAAAATAACCAAATGTGGAATCAAGACCCTCCTTCAAAGGAGATAGATTTGGACTTGCTACTATGGATGGCTGAATCTGTCAATTTTAGTTTCTCTTAGTTTCTTATTTTTCCAAACTTGTCAGTTGTCCACATTTCCACATCAGTTTGCAAATTCTGGTTTTTTTTTTGTCATCATAAAAATTCATAAACATTTTAGTGTGAATTTCTCCTAATATATACGTTTTATATGCAATATATACATTTTTTTTGGTCGGGGGTCCCTTAACCTTTACTATACATTTTTTTGCAAGCAACTTCCCCTAATATAATGCATTGTGTACATATTATTTTTATTAATATATGCACATTTTACCTGGCATGTGCAGTTTTGTACAAATTACTTGGCTGGAGAACAGGATTGCAGAATTCAGAGAAGTATGAATTTGGAAGGTTAAGGATTTATGCAGCCACAAACAACGTATTATACCTTTTCCAGTGTGTGTTACTTAAAATGACTCTCTTATCAACTGGCAAACATTACATCTTAATTTCTCTTCCTATGAAAGCCAGAGCAAAATTCAGGGAAGTAATATTTGTGCCAACATACATTGGGGCATTGTTGCTCATATCAGCAGCTGCCCTGGATTTTCCTGTTTCTGTTTCTGTGAAGGCCTTTCAAGAACAATTATGTTAAGCACACTCTTAAGTGACTGCATGTACCCAGGCAAAACAAGACATTTATTCTCAAAGTGAAATTTCACTTCTGTGTCTACACCCTTTCCCCACAAAGGCCTTACAAACAATGTAAACATGTACTTTAGGAAAAGGTGCTCTTCCGAAAACCCAACTATGTGGAACAAAAACAGGCCAGGAAAATACTGCTAAAGTCCTTTCTAATGCCGGTGTTATTCAGAAACGTACACCGATCTTTGTACACATAGGGTTGCGTGTAGCTGAGTTCTACTTGAATTAGATCCATTTAAATTGATGGACCTAAGCTGGTCATGGCCATTAATTTCAATGGGTCACCTCTGGGTATGTTTAACATTCAATACAACTCATTTGGGGTTGGGGAGGGGGCAGCACCAATGTCTCATATAATTGAAATTTCATTAATTCTACTTTGTGTTGCTGTTATATGAGATAAAAAGAGGTTGACAGCCGCCTTGGAGATTGCTAGTTGCCCTGAGAAAGAAATGGGGCAGAAGAGTTAGAAGTGGCCAGTCTGTTGGACTTAGAGGTCCTTCTCTGTGTTTGGAGGGATAAAACAGACCTTTTCTGTGGCATCCCTCTAATTATGGAATTCCCTTCACAAGGAAGCTTGCCTGGTGCCAACTCTGTCATATTTTCAGCACCAGGCAAAAATAGTTTTATTTTCCCAGGCATCTGAACAGCATTAATGGTGTGGCATCAAGCTGCTGTTTTTGGCATTCCTTCTTTTTCTGGATGGGGTGGATTATCCTTGTTTTTGGCGATTTTGGATGAACACTTCTAGCACATTTGTACAGCTCTTATTGATCATTTATGATGCAATTTTGCATTTTACTTTTCTTGTAAATTGCTCTGAGATGCCTTTCTGTTGTCTGAAGTCATAAATTTAATAAATTAAACTAAGCCTTCAAATGTGCAGGATCAAAGCACTTGTACAAAAGGGCCTAAAACTGCTTGCACTAAAGAACGTGCTTGTAGTACACTTAGCAAAAGAAATAGCAACTGTGATGGCTAGGTTGTTCTTGAGGTTTCCAGAACAGAAAACACACGATTTTTAAAAAAAGTTTCTCCGGCATCTTCATAAGAGAGAAAAAAATTGTCCACTCATGGACAAAATATAATACATTGCATTTAAAGAAGATATTCTGGTACTCTTTGTTGTTGTTTAGTCATTTAGTCGTGTCTGACTCTTTGTGACCTCATGGACCAGAGCATGTCAGGCACTCCTGTCTTCCACTGCCTCCCGTAGTTTGGTCAAACTCATGCTGGTAGCTTCGAGAACACTGTCCAACCATCTCGTCCTCTGTCGTCCTCTTCTCCTTGTGCCCTCAATTGTTCTCAACATCAGGGTCTTTTCCAGGGAGTCTTCTCTTCTTGTGAGGTGGACAAAGTATTGGAGCCTCAGCTTCAGGATCTGTCCTTCCAGTGAGCACTCAGGGCTGATTTCCTTCAGAATGGATAGGTTTGATCTTCTTGCAGTCCACGGGACTCTAAAGAGTCTCCTCCATCACGTGCTATTAGTACATGTCTTTGCAAAAAAGCAACTTTTAAAAGTCCCTTTAAGTTGCCGTGGCAAAGAAAAAGTGACCAATGCATTTAATATTAACAATAAAAATAAATCAGTGTCGCCATGAATTTCGCAGTAAGGTACACTGGCTGGTAGTACTTACCAACACACCGACCGACTGGTGTGAACCGATAACCAGGTTTGCAATCACAGCGGTAGCTACCTGGTGTGTTGATGCAATCTGCATTTTGTTGACACACATGCCCATTTTGGCATTCATCAATGTCTGTTGGAAAGAACAAACAAAATCTTAGGAAGTACGATTGTACCTACCTGAATGGCAGTTTTCCATTCCCAATGAAAGGTCAGCAGATTGGGTCTTGGTTCCACCCACAGACTGAAGGCAGGCAGCAGTGTTTTGGGATGCAGGGCTCCCAGGATTCAGTTTGTGAACTCGCAAGCTCATGGAGGTTATGCCATTAAACCTTAATAAATCTAAGGACTATCACTGAGATTACACATTGCACTTCTAGTATACTGTTTTAAAAAATCCTGTAGGTATACACCTAAAAATGCAAGCTGTGTGATTAACAAGTTTGGAAACATTATCACATAGGAAGACTCAGCAGAGAGTCAGGATTGCAGCTCCCTGCAAAGCATATAAAGTGTTTTGTTTTGAGGTTGCACATGCTTAGCTTGTGGTTCTAAGGTAGTAGAAAATCTGTATTTGAGAGTACAGACTGGAAAAGACCCATGATTCCTTGTTTATCTTGAAATAAAGATGGATAGTACCTCAATAGTACCATAGGGACCAAGGGAAGTACTGGAAATACTGGGACCTCAGAGCCAAGTGGTACCATGACATTTGGCATTTCTGGGAGTTTTCCTCTAGAAATGTGGACTAGGAAGGCCTAGCCTGAACCTCAGCTACCACATTCTGCCACTGACAAATCACTTAGTAGAAAGCTGCAACGCTGTTCAATGTCTTTAGGGACTCTCAGCCTTTGGTGGCTTCAGAGGTTAGGTCATCCCATATCATCTGGGAAGCAACAACTGCAAAACAGCACAGGTAAATGCTGTGCAGAAGATTGCTATCCGTGATGAAATGTGTGAGCACCACAAACATTTGACACTCGTGCTTCTTAATATAAAAAGTAATAGGTGCTCAAGTCACCTAGGGTCAACTCCATCTTTTCCTCGACTGCCCTCTCTGTAAATCAGCTTCCCCATATCTGGTGTCCTCCAGATAATTTGGGCTACACCAACATTGGTCAGCAGATAATTTGGGCTACACCAACATTGGTCAACATTGGTCAGCATGGCCAATGAGGATAATGGGAGTTGAAGTCCAAAGCATTTAGGGAGTACCTTGTTGGAGAAGGCAGTTGTAAACCACTAATGAGAAACTAATGAGCTAACCACTAGTGAGAAACTAATGAGCTAAATACCACAAAACAACTTTGTCCGATTAAATAATTTGCAAGTCTGTTATGCAGTTATTTAAAATTCACAAATTCATTTTAACAAACTTATTATGCTACCTTCGTCTCGATTATTTTAATTCAGAAATGTAACTTTTTGGAATACATTTTCCTGATTTTAAAATTTTTAGTCCACAGCTCATTGTAAGTTCCTAATTAGCATTACTTTTATTTGACCTAGTTTTCTTTCCTGCTGACTAGAAGCATAGCATATGACTGAACAGTACTTTTCCATCCAAAAGACTAGCCCACAGTGATGCATTTTAGTAAAACCTATCAGTTTATTACCACAGATGGAGGAGGTATGACCATTTAAAATAGTTGAACTCTCACACACTGAATTCCTACAAGCAAGCTTGAACTTGAAATCTGGTTTCTGTGATGAAGGGCATATTAGTCAATCACAAGGATGCTAATAAAACAATGGCTGCAAATCTGTAATAAGGTGACCAAATTAGAAGTTATTGGGCTTTGTTTTTAAATGTGTTACTGCCAACAAAGAATAATTATGACAAGGAAGAAGAATTAGCACTCAGGTATAGACTGATGAAGAGAGTTAAGAAAAGGGTACTAAAATGACTGTGGCCTTTGTCTGCAGTCTCTTGTTCACACAGTGGTGTTCTCAAAATGTGTATGGGGAAGCAGCACTGGGCCTCTGTTCATTGCATGTCAAGGTCCCCAAGCCACCCCAATAAAACAAAATTCACACAGATTTTTTGTTTAAGATTTTTGACATAATTTTGGCCACAACTTTATTAAAATACAAAAAATGTGAGTAGTTGCTTAGGCATTGGTTGCGACTATCTGACCCCGCATGGGGACTGACTGACATTCACACGCACGTGAAGTCAGAAAGGGAAAACATTTTGGGGAGAAAGATGGAGCCGGGTGCCATGCCCTCACCTCTCCCCAAATGCTCCCGGGGGCTCTTGCGTGGCCCTAGCCCCTTGACAGGGGTTCAGACAAAAGCATGGCGAGCCCCTGGATTCCTTTAATGGAATACCCTTGCAGCAGCAGCATTGGAGGGGCAGGCACAGCCAATCCATGCCCCTCCACCAGCCAATTCATAAAACCAATGCCTAACCACAACCTTACAAGTTGTGACGATTTGCTATGCAGTAAGCAAAAACCAAATGGCACCAGCCAATCAGCCAAATGGACAAAATTCCTACCAGGCCGCTGTCCCAAAAGCAGATGACTCCATGACAGGCATAGCAAGGTCAATGCAAACAACCCTAAATATAGGGAGGGTGGGTGGGTGATCTGATGCGTGCAACGAAAAGAGGAAGCTCAACGCTGTGCGCAGGGAATAAAAGCCTTCTTGGCTGTCAATCAGAAAATGGCAACATCAAATTCTCCCCAACGACAAGAGGAGCCCAATTGCCAACTACTTTTTCCCGCCCAGCAACAGTGAGGTGTCTTGTTAGACCCCACCGCATGAAGACCCCATGAAGGAGAACAGTGTGGGGTGTAAAACGGCAGACAAGTACAACATTCCTGAGCTGGGACAGACTTCCACTACATGTGACTTGAAGAGGGTGTGGTCTGTTGTACTAGCATGGAGGGGCACATGGCCTCCATGTTCTGATCAGTGTGTGTTCTCCATTTTTGTATGTTGCTGTGTGTTTGGAGAAGTGACTCTTAGTCGCAGTCAATTGGGACTAACTTTTTTATGGAATAGTTCTAGTTGTTATGTAACTTAAGCCCACCTTCAGGGATAGGTCTGTGAACCTGAATGAATCTGTGAGTAAACTACTTTTATATTAACGTTAATCAGATTCTTGTGTTTATTCTTTTTAAGAGGGATTAGAAGGGATTTTACCAAGAAAGAATCTTTAATAGTAAGACTCAGATGAGTCAGCAACAAGCTGATCGCTGCGTAATTTAAAAGGGGGATGTTTGGAACTCTGCTAGAATACGGAACTTGCTAGCGCAAGTTAGGAAGGATATCATTAAATAATATATCCTCTCCTGCTTCCCTAATCATCCCCACATTCATACCTTATTGCCCCCGATTTGTGGCTACTGTCAGCTTTGCCTTTGAGCCAGTGCCAATGACTGGGCTCAACCTCTTCAGCCCCGACTGGGCCAGGCGAGCTGGAAAAGCACTCCCAGAGACCTTCCACTGCAGGGAGCAGGTCTAAGTGCTGTGGACTCACAACTTAGAGCTGTGAGCACCAAACTCAGTTCAAAAAGTCAGCGGAGCACAGCAGAGCATGAACCACACGAACGACAGCTCTGAAGTATAACTTCTTTTTATTCTCTACAGCTACTGCATAAACTAACTAAAGACTGATCGGAGACGCTGGACTGCATGAGTGTTACAGCTGCTTGAGCAGCCTTATCTATATACAGATAACACTCAGACTCCCTTTGAAGTCAGGCTGGGGCGGAAGAAGCAATGAGCAAAATCCACCCCCTCTTTTCTGAAACATTGTCAGCAGATTCTTGCAATGGGAGGGGTGAAGCATCCTCAGCTACAGCAAATTTAACTGCACATATCAGCACCATCAGGGATTATGACAAATGCAAAAGACCTCTTATCTGAACGTTGACATGTTTGCTGGCCGTCAGAATAATTATGGGAAGCACAAGAAGGCAGCAAGACCCGATGCAGCCTCGCTGTGCCCATGAACCTATCCCCTTACATGTGCCAGCATGTACGTTCAGCATGCAACTCTACCACCATATCTACACTACTGTCATAGCCTTGAGAGGAAGCCCCTCACCTTCACAGATCAGTAACTTTTCATTGTAGAAGAAGCCCCCTGGGCATTCGCACCGGAAGCTGCCGATCAGGTTTATGCAGACTCCATTTTCACACACACCGGGGATCTCGCGGCATTCATCAATATCTGTATTAACAAAGGAATAAAGATTGGGACGTTTGAAGCAGAAGTTGGCCCAATTAAGAAAAACAAAAAGACTTCCTCTTAACCTCTGTTCCTGGGGCATATTGTACAATCCTGCTTTTTGCACCACAAAATGCTCCAGTTTGCTCTTCGTGCAAATGAAAACAAGAAAAGGAAGAAGGGAATTCCGTCTAAGAATACTTGGCTCCTTCTCTATGAATTCCTTATTTTTCCCCCTTTGGTTTGAGTTTTTCAAACCTTGTCTATGAAACACCTACAGGCTTATAGTGTGTGAAAAACATTCATATTGAATCCTTTCCCTGCTCTCTCGTAAAGTATACACAAACATAAAGGATCCCGCCCGCCCCCAGCGCTTAAATTCAATACCCAGAGGAAGTGATGTGAAAGGTCAGATAAAAATCTGCTTTAGCAAAAAGAAAAGACTCCCTTTCAAACCCATTGCCTATTGGCTCTCGTCCCAGAAGCTTTCCACCCTTCGGTACCTATGGTCTACAAACTAAGCCAAACTACAATGCCCTCAAACCTTTATGTTATCTTCATCCCAAGTAGCGGTCACCACAGCTGCAGGCTAAGAGGACCCAGGAAGAAGGGTGCCATAGTCTGACAAACTAAGGCATGGAGGTTGAGTTCTACCACATTGTTTAGTCTTCACTATTTCCCAGGAAAAGGCAAATCATAAAAACAAACACCCCCTTTCCCCTAATACATACCATATGAAATGAAAAGTAAATCTCAACAGAATTTTAACTCACCAACTGGTAATCCTGTAAAAATGTCTATGACGAAACCGGGCCTTTGACTTCCACAGAGAGTTGCAAATTCATCTAAAAAATGAAATAAAAGTGTAGGGAAAGTCCCACACTGAATAATTACATTTCCCTGAAGTCACAAAGTAAGATGATTGATTCAAACTTCAAGGAAATGCAGTCATTTTACTGTATTAATTATTGGTGATGAGGATGTAACCTGCTCTGGGAACTATGTAAATACTGTAAAAAGATTCAGAACACACAAATAATCAAACAACCTACTCTCAATTTTTAATCTATGCCTTTTAAAGGCAAGGTTTTCTAAATCTTCATCCCAATTCACCAACATCCTTACATGAAGTGTACACTAACCTGGTTATGCACAGAACCAGTATCATATGTAGACAAAGCTGTGGATGTATGTTTAAAATTAAACTAGATAGATCAATGTAAACAACAAAGACATGACAAAATAAACCCTGGGCCAAATCGGAGATGTTAGGTTTGTTTAACATTTATGGTTATCACTTAACAGAAAACATGGTTATATGTGTGAATGCAGCTAGCAAATATTCTCCTAAATTAAGATAGATAAATAAATCCATGAGTGTTGTAATAATGGGGGGGGGGGTGTAACTGTTTTATTATTATTATTATTATTATTATTTGTAGACCGCTTATAGACAACTGTAATAAAGCAGTATAAAAATTGTCAAAATAAATAATAAAATAATATCTACTTTGATACCATCTCCCTGATACTCTTGGAGGAAAGGGAGAATGAAGACAGAGCCCCAAAGACTACCTGCAGCTATATGGCAAGAGAAAGTGATGCTCTATGGAGGAAGTTTGGCCACAAGAGAGCCTACGCACACCAGGTGGTTGAGAATTGGGTTTTTGATCAAATCGCAGCTTGGACAATCGTCTACTAATCCTGTCTCTATACCCATGGGAGTTTCATCTACCTTGGCTAGATAAGGAAAAGCAGGTTATGTTGCATACCAAACCCAACATTAGCACAGCATTGGTGACTTTGCCGTAACATTTGTGCATGTGCACATGTAGCAGCCAAAACAGCTTCCATGCACAATGTTGAGATGTATAAAAGATTCTGCTAACAGCTTTGATATTTCTCTCCAGCAGAAATACAAACCAGTGCTTGGGAGGGGGCATTGTTCACAAGGTCGGTTCCAGGCTCGTCCAATGTTGTAGGAACAGCAGCACATTTTTTTGGTCATGTTAAAGAGCAGCTCTCCATCACAGGTCTGGTTGTCAGCATAATAGTTCCTGTAGCACAGACTCCTCCTCATATCTGCAATGAAGAAAAATGAGTTAGGTTAGGCTGAGAGGCAGTGACTGACCTAAGGTCACCCAGTGTAATGGTGGGGGGAACTAGCTGGGGGACCCCCAAGGGACAAAGGCTAAGAGCCCAGGGTTTGCTGATGGGATGACAATGGGCGGTCAGAGGGAGAATTCTGGAGGGAGGAGGTGTCAGAGGCTGAAAAGGCAACAGGGCTTAGTGAGCAGAGAGAGTCTGTGGCAGAGAGGAGTCCAGAAGCAGAAGTGGTAGCAGGAGAGGAGGAAGGCCAAGAGGCAGAGATGAGTCAGGCTGGTGTCTCCCCCTAAAAGCTCCCCTCCCCTCTGGAATCCCAGATACAGAAGAGATATGAAGACAGGGGAGTTGGAGGCATCTCAGATTGCTTGGGAAGGACTCGGGAGGAGGAGACTTCGGCAGCTTTGGGAAGGCGAGGAATCTCTGTCTCCACAACCGCCTCATAGGGCCAAGATCTACGGAGTAGAGTTGCTGTCCACATTAGGCCTGGCACTCCTGAGCAGACCTTGTTTCTTCTAATAAAGAGTTTACATACTCTGCTCCTGGCACCAAGTCTCTCAGGTCCTGGTTTAACAACTATATGACACTAGCTTAGAAATTTGCACAGCACAACTTTCCAGTGGATTTTGAAGCATGTTAATTTGGGAGGAGGAGAACTGTTTGATTTCCCATCTTTCAGTTTTAAGGTTCCAAAGCATATTTAGTTGCCCCTGCCTTAAAAGAGAAAATATACTACTCCCATGTTTTAGTAGTAAACTACTCGTGCCTTTTTTTTCTGGAAGGGTTTCTTGAAACCCAGTGTTGTTATGTTACATAGCTGACAGCTAAAGTGAAATTGCATCATCATCTATGGATAAACATCTTTCAGTATTGTCCAAAATCCCACGGATGACGCTTGGTTTCATAACTATAAAAACCAGCACTCCACTCATCAAAAGCTTTGGCAGCAGAGCACATGCTAACCTCAGCTAGTCATGGGTTCTTGCTTAAAACCTTGCTAAATCAGTGATTTCATATCCTTCTGGTGAAATTCTGGAAGACAATACCCCGTATGTCTTTGGCTTAGTTGTACTTAAAGACATTTTGAGTTGATTTGAGTTTGGAACCTCAGGAACAATTCAGCAGAGGAACGGGATTGATCTGAGATGCGTTCAACTGAAGGTAAACCCTGAAATGATGCATCTACAAGGCAGCTGAGTTCAATGCGCTGCAGCCACTACAAAACTGTTCAAAATGCAGACTGCACAGCCTTTAATATATGGTTTATTAAAGCCATATACCAATAACATTCAGTACAAAAATAAAACTTTCAACTCATTAAGCAAGCAAGCAAGCAAACAAACAAACAAACAAACAAACAAACAAGCATTTATTTATTTTTGTTTCTCAGGAAGCCTGAACAAAACTTGTCCTCATCTGGACTGAAGTCATTATTAATCTGGCAACCCTCTCCGTAATACAGGAGGAAGCATCCCTTAAGCAGAGTACCAAATCTACAAAGCCTCTGGTGTTTTCTTTCTTTCTTTCGCCTTAGCTATGTACCAGTACTAAAGTTACAAAGCAAAAGGTGAATCGCCCTTTCTGGAAGTCTCCAACTTTGAAGTCTTCCCCCCTTCCCACTTGAGGCTGCTGCTTGGGTGCGGGAAACACATTCTGCATATGCTCAGAGTTACTCTTTGCTATTATTGCTTCAAGCCAGGATTATAGCTTCTTGTTTCATGAGAAACTGGAAAGCAAGTTATTGGCTTCCAAACAAAGCAGAATATTAAGCCAAATTTAAACATCATCATATTTTGGCTTGTTTGGAAGCCATTAACTACTGTTTCCGGATAAGCGTGTAACAGGAAGCTATTATTAAGTGCAAGATCCTGGCTTGTTCAGCCACTCACACAAATGGTGGAGGAAAGCAGATTGCAGCTGCTGTGTGCTAGTGCACACCACACGTGCCTTTGCTGGATTAAGACAGGCTTTTTGGTTTTGGATTAAGACAGGCTTTTTGGTTTAGCATAGCAGGCAATGCAGCCCACATTACTGAACCAGTTCCATACCCTGAACTGCCACCATTTACTTAGTCACATTGGTCTCTATCACTACATATCAAATTTCCTGACATTGTGCCCATTGAACATTACGGGAAGTTTGCTGCTAACATTACCAGAGCACAATTCAGGATTTGATTTTGCCTTCCTTTGTTAAAAGCATTCTAGCCAGTCACAAACTTTTTCAGCAAGTAAGACTTTCCATTAATGAAGGGAAGGAAATTCTTGCATGTAGCCATGCTCTCTAATTAGATATGTTCAAAGTCTTATTGCAAATATAGTTATCAGTTTTGCTAATGAACATTAAGAAACAAGGCTAGGCTTTTGTTTTGCATATGCTACCTTTGTTCAAGTTAAGTTCAGCCAGGCTGCCAGTTGAGAACTGATACAAGATGGACTCTAAACAATATATATTTTATTTTCTCCCGCAACCATATTTAGCTTATTATGTTGCTACGCTGTTGTTTTCCATTGTGTTTGAGTTGCCATTGTTGTGATTTTGTGTTTGGATGTATGCCACCCTGAGTGCTTAATTTCAGTGTGGAAAGGTGGATTAGAAAACGTTGAAATAAACAAACTCACCCATACAATTGTTTCCGCCATTTACTTGCAAGTAGTCAGGAGGACAAATACAAGTGTAGTTTCCTACAGTGTTGTAGCAAGTTCCAGGTCCACAGATGCCTTCATTCTTACATTCATCAATATCTGCAAAAACAAATATGGGAAGTTAATATCAACTAGAGAAAGTCTTTTATGGTGCATAAAAAAACAGTTTCCCTAATCCTAGATAGATATGGGTTGAAAGTAGTTATTGAATGAAGAGGAAAAGCTCAACAGATGCTCCCCCCCCCCACTTCATTATTGCACCTTTGGACCGCACTTTGGTTAGCCCTGAATAAAAGAAGTATAATAGGTATTTTTATATATTTTATTGATTAAAACAATGTATATATTGCTTAACTACAATATATCTTGCCCAGGGCAACCCAAAGCAACTTATAACCAAACAGACAGACACCCACTCCCCACCGCCCCCCCCCCACACATAAGATACATTAAAACCAAGTGGAAAAGAGAAATACATTAAAAAAACATCCCACCCACTTCCAAAAGACCACAGATAGTTAAAGACCAAAGGCCTGGCTATAAAGAAAAGTTTTTGCCTGGTGCCTAAAGACATACAGTACAATGATGGTGCTAGGCAAGCTTCCCAGGGGATAGCATTCTGGAAGCGGGGAGCCACCGCAGAAAAGGCCCAATCTCGTGTTGCCACCCTCTGGACTTCTCATGGAGGGGGATCACAAAGAAGGGCCTCAGATGATGATTGCAGGGTCCAGGTTGGTTCATACAGGGAGAAGCTGTCCTTGAGCTATTGCTGTCCTGAGGCTTTATAGTCAAAAGCAGCCCTTTGCGTTGGGCTCATAAACTAAATGGCAGGCAATGAAGTTGGGCCAGGATTGATATTATATGCTCGAACCATCTTGCCCTGGCAAGCAACCTGGTCACTGAATTCTGCAGCAGATGAAGTTTCTGGACCATCTTCAGAGGCAGCCCCACATATAACACATTGCAGTGACTCTTAGTTAGCTTCCTCCTGCGTCGTCTTTGCAGAACTCATCATGGAAAAGGGTGGGGAAAACACTAGAATTGAATCTGCTTGCCATTGGTTCTGGCTGTGCCTACCATTGGTTTCCATGCTTTCTACCCTACCTGTTCCAATGGGCTTGGGAAGATAAGTACCATATTTTTCCATGTATAGGTAAAGGTAAAGGGACCCCTGACCATTAGGTCCAGTTGTCGCCAACTCTGGGGTTGTGGCGCTCATCTCGCTTTATTGACCGAGGGAGCCGGCATGCAGCTTCCGGGTCATGTGGCCAGCATGACTAAACCGCAAACCAGAGCAGTGCACGGAAACACCGTTTATCTTCCCGCAGGAGCAGTACCTATTTATCTACTTGCACTTTGACGTGCTTTTGAACTGCTAGGTTGGCAGGAGCAGGGACCGAGCAACGGGAGCACACCCCGTCGCGGGGATTCGAACCGCCGACCTTCTGATCGGCAGGTCCTAGGCTCTGTGGTTTAACCCACAGCGCCACCCGTGTCCCCTATCCCCCCCCCCCATGTATACGACTAGGTTTTCCCCCTAACAAATAATGTCAAAAATTAGGGGGCCTCTTATACACGGATAGTGCCGAAGCCATTTTCTTAAATCTGAGTCCCCCAAAATAGGGGGCGTCTTATACATGGGGGAGTCATATAAGAAAAATAAGGCAATTATGCATATAACCTTCAGTTAATTGTAACTTTCTACACTTGTACCTCATCGTTGCGCTTATTTTTCTGGAAAGAGACCATGTGGTTTGATGAACATTCTTTTTCCGCACAGAATTAAAAGCCATACTGAATAAACCTGAGGCTTACTTACCCTCACAGACTCGAGTGTCTTCATTCAGATAGTAGCCAGTTGGACACTGACACTGAAAGCTGCCAAATGAATTTATGCATTTTCCTCCTTGGCAAAGCCCCGGTAGTTCTTGACACTCATCAATATCTAAAATCAAATGAGAATGCCGACAGTTTCTTGTTAAAGAGGACTGCGAACAAACGAAGCTCATGAAATAATAATTCATTATAACATGGTGATTAGTAGAGAGCCACCACAAAATATGTATTACCCTCCAAAATGACTGTAATAGGATTTGGTCGGAATCCCTCTCCTCCAGGACACAGCAGCTTGTAGTCACCTGAAAAGGGAAATAAATTTCATGAGTCTGCAATAGCCAAAGCTCTGGTACAAAATTTATCACTCTAATTCTCCTTACATCGGGCTGCTTAAGGGCTAGGTGTTTCTACATCAAGTTCTACCAGCAAAACTGGCCTCCCATTGGCTGCCAAACATGCAGGTAAGGTGGGCCGCTGCTCAAATCCCCACTGATGAAGACCAGCTGGTGTCTCCAAATGCTGCCTCCTAAGCCCATCCTACTTCCATCACATGCCGGCATCAACCCCAATTTGGAGCCAGTTGCCCTGCCCCCTCCTTTTTTCTGCCCAGTCGTCATGAGCAGAAGAAGGCTGTGGATACAGCAGTGGTCATTCAACTCAGCAAAGCCCCACCAGCAGGAGTGAGGAGTCTGGTTTGCACCCTTATTTTTCTTCTGCAATCTTCTTCCAACCAGATATCACATTGGAGGTTCCCAGGATAAACTTAACATTGCAATGAAGTGGTCTATATGCAACCTCTCTCCTGAAAAGTATACGGGGCTTGATTCAGACTTCATTGACACCCAAAGCAAGTTGAGCTTTATTTTTTAGAAAACAAGATTTGAATTATTTAGCTCCGTGTGTGTGACACAAGTTCGAAGCCAGTGGCTTTCTACACTATAGCGCAATCTCCTGGCAATTTAGCACATGACTGTGCCCTGTGGGTGATCCTACTTGGACTGACTTTTGCTCAAAGGGAGCAAATGGACCAAGACACAAATTAGTCACCGTCTTGTACTGCTTTGCTTCACTTACTTGAGTTCACAGCTGGGCACTGCTCGCAGGGAATCCCCCAAGCTTTACCAAGGGAACAGCAGCAAGAGGCCTTGGAAACTCCAACTCCGATTTCATTGCTGCAAGCTGTATCTCCATTATCTCCTCGAGGTTTAATTTCCAAGTAACAGAAGCCAGAGCGTGTATCTAGTGGGCAAAAGAAGATGTTTCAAGTACTGTAGTGCCTTCCCCCCAAATAAGCCAAGCTGCATTGTGTGCTCCTGGGTATCTTTCCTGATGTGTCAGATTTCCATATCTTTATTTTTTACCTCAATAGCCAATACAGTTCAGTAGGTCTACCATCAACACCTCAAAAATATCCATCCCAGTTTACCATTCCATGCCTTGATTACAGTGGTACCTCTGGATGCGAACGGGATCTGTTCCGGAGCCCTGTTCGCATCCAGAGCAGAACGCAACCCGTGCCTGCGGGTCATGATTTTCCGCTTCTGTGCATGTGCATGACGTCATTTTGAGCATCTGCGCATACGCGAGCGGCAAAACCCGGAAGTAACACGTCCCATTACTTCCGGGTCGCCACAGAGCGCAACCTGAAAACGCTCAACCTGAAGTGACTTTAACCTGAGGTATGACTGTATATTTAACTGTAGAGTTGCTTCACTTAAGCGCAAAGGTAAAGGGACCCCTGACCATTAGGTCCAGTCGTGGCCGACTCTGGGGTTGCTGCGCTCATCTCGCTTTACTGGCCAAGGGAGCCGGCGTACAGCTTCCGGGCCAGCATGACTAAGCCGCTTCTGGCGAACCAGAGCAGCACACGGAAACGCCGTTTACCTTCCCGCCGGAGCGGTACCTATTTATCTACTTGCACTTTGACGTGCTTTCGAACTGCTAGGTTGGCAGGAGCTGGGACTGAGCAACAGGAGCTCACCCCGTCACAGGGATTTGAACGGCCGACCTTCTGATCAGCAAGTCCTAGGCTCTGTCGTTTAACCCACAGCGCCACCCGCGTCCCTCACTTAAGCCTAGTTTCACTTAATTTTCAAGAATGCAGAAAGCCTCAGGTTCAATCCCTGGCATCTCCAGGTAGGATGGGAAAGTGTTTTTTTGTCCAAAACCTTGAAGAGCTGCTGCCCGTCAGTGTACACAACACTTAGCTTGATGGAACAATGGTCTGACTCAGCTTTCTATGCATCCTATGTGACCCAAACCATGAATAAAACACTTCAGAAGAGCTACATATGTTGACTCAGGAAGCCCCAAAAGAAATGATATTTACCAACACATCCAACACGAGTGGGGTTCAGTTCGAAATCTGGGGGGCACTCACAGGTATAACTGCCAGGCATATTGAGGCAAGTGCCGCTGATGCAAGTTGTGGGGTCTGCACACTCGTTGATATCTGGACAGGAAAAATCCAAGAAGAACCTAGGAGTGAGCAAACGCCCAAAGACTCCAAGCAAATAATACAAACAGCAGCAAGAAAACCAGGTATGCCCATTTCCATGCTTTGTCTACTAAGCCTAAGAGAAAAATACAAGGCAATGCCCATTTACATAAGCCTCAACGGATTTCAGTGTTCTATTGAATGCACACATCCTATACCCATTCTGCGATCCAAACATCACTTTGAATTAATATCATTGGTTCCCATCCTCTACTGTTCCCTTCCTTGCCAGCCAATTTAGTAAGCATTTTTTGGGTGCAAATTAAATATTCTTCATATTTTCTATGCATATTGTGGGGTTATTTTGTTTGTTTAAAGAACAAAAAGAAAATGCAATTCTGCAAAATCAGGCACGATGGCCCCGATCCTGAAAGTTGTACATGGAATTTTGGTGCGACTGGAATCATGTTTGCTGAGTGCCCACTGTCATTTGAGAGTAGAGACCTTGCAGATGTTGTTTGACTACATATCCAATCATCCCTGATCCTTGGCCATGCTGGCTGTGACTGAGAGGAGCTGAAGTCCAAAGACATCTGCCAAGTCACAAGTTCCCCTATACCTGTTTTAGCAAGTAAATATAAAATGCTTTGCATCTATCCACAACAACAACAAAGAAAAGTGCCTGTCAGATTACCTTGATTTAAGACTGTAAGGCTGTAATAAATATACATCACACATTTAAAGCGCATTCACCCCCACCCCCAAAGAATCCTGGGGACTGTAGGTTTTTTTAAGCATGCTGGGAATTGTAGCTCTGTGAAGGGCAAACTACAGTTCCCAGGATAATTGGGATAAAACAGTTCCCAGGATAATTGGGAGGCGAGTGCTTTAAAGGTATAGAATCATAGAATCATAGAGTTGGAAGAGACCACAAGGGCCATCGAGTCCAACCCCCTGCCAAGCAGGAAACACCATCAGAGCACTCCTGACATATGGTTGTCAAGCCTCTGCTTAAAGACCTCCAAAGAAGGAAACTCCACCACACTCCTTGGCAGCAAATTCCACTGTCGAACAGCTCTTACTGTCAGGAAGTTCTTCCTAATGTTTATGTTGTGAACCCAGTCGAAGCATAACATGTGGAAATGCCTACATCCAAAGTTATTTCATTTCCCCAATCCAGCAGAAATGGTAATATATTTGGTGGGTGGTATGACTGAATGTGGCCATCCTTTGTAAGATCAAACTCATAGCACCAAGATATATTTGCCACTGAAGATTAGTTAATCTGGACATATTTCTGAGAAAACTTGTTTACATGAGCAGTTAAGTAAAGAGGCCTATCTCTTTAATGAATCAGGCAAGTAATGCTAACAACTAGATTGGCCAAGTCACATACTTACCTGTGCAGTTCCCACCGCTTCGGTCCAATTCATATCCTGTCTCACAGTGGCACTGGAACAAGCCAGGCAGGTTTTGGCAAGTCCCAAAGACACATATGTTGGGAAGGGCACACTCATCGATATCTTGAAGGAAGGGGAAAAGAGACAGGAGATGCATTAATTATGTTGATATAAGCAAGAACGCAACTTTCAGCTTTAAGTAATGAACACAATTCGAAAAGCAAAATACAAAAGTGGGTGAGAAAAACACCTGCATGTTCCTTGAAAGTAAAAAAATAAGAGACTCAAATGGCATTCCCCATAAAAATGTCAGAGAGAGCAGGAATAAATAAATATTTAGCAGGCAGCTCCGCCTTACAAGGGACCTAGACAGTGGGTTGAGGCAGTTGGAAACATTTGTCCTCTGATAGTTCCAGTGGAGTCTCTCCCCTTATGGGATGAGTCTCAGAGACACTGTGCTCACCAGCCATGAGATATCTCTTGGGGAGACAAGTCCTTCAGTTTAGTTATAGAAAGGTAGACTAGGGACACCTAAGAGTGTCCCTAAGTAAAGTATGTTCAGCTTTCTCCCTGAGAAATTCATGGAGATTGTTCAGTAATCTGGGAGAAAGTAAAGATGTGTACTCAGAACTATGGTGGGAAGCTAACCCTGTTTCTTGACCCTGCTGATGCCAGTTTCTAGGGCGATAGCTGGGTTTGCTCCCTGCATCAGTCTTGCTGATTACAACTTGTTCACTTTGTCCCATAGAACTTAGCGCCACTAAGAACTATGGATTGTTTATGTATAAAGGTAAAGGGACCATTAGATCCAGTTGTGGCCGACTCTGGGGTTGCGGCGCTCATCTCACTTTATTGGCCGAGGGAGCTGGCGTACAGCTTCCGGGTCATGTGGCTAGCATGACTAAGCCGCTTCTGGTGAACCAGAGCAGCGCGCGGAAACGCCGTTTACCTTCCTGCTGGAGTGGTACCTACCGGTATTTATCTACTTGCACTTTCACGTGCTTTCAAACTGCTCGGTTGGCAGGAGCCGGGACCGAGCAACGAGAGCTCACCCCATCGCAGGGATTCGAACCACCAACCTTCTGATCAACAAGCCCTAGGCTCTGTGGTTTAACCCACTGCGCCACCCGTGTCCCTTTGTTTATGTATAATTGTTTTTAATACTTGCAAACCACTTGCAAGCCTGTTTTGACATTAAGCAGTAAACAAATTAACAAATAATAATAATAATTACTACATCAATAATGAATCTAGCTCCTATATGTAAAACTTCCTTTCATCATCTGCATAATCCCAACTAGGATTCATGATTGATTGCAATGCTTGTTTGTATAGGATAAGATTCACAGAGGTTTAGCATTGCTATGAGTTGTTGATGCACTGTGATGGTGAGATCATCATTCATAACCAACTTACGCTTCTTACCATTTTATCTCAATATCTTTATAAACCATTTGATATTTCATAAATATATACTAAGATGGGACACATTCTACTGAAACTCCCAAGTGGGCACTTCTTTTTGATCTCAGTGGCGATGTGCCTTTAATTTTCTTTTGAATTGAAGACTAAAAATTCAGGAGACCTGAGATGATTGCCTAATTACACTGGCTTGCCAAATTCAGGTAAGTACTGTTTATATACGGCACTGAATTACCTGTGCAGGCTTTCCCATCTGGGGTAGGTAGAAACCCCATATCACATTCACAGCGATAACCTCCTGGAGCATTGAGGCACTGGCCATTTTCACAGAGGTTCAAGTTTTCTGCGCATTCATCAATATCTGAAAAGAAAAAGAAGTCACAGGTGAACACTTTGTTTTATTTATGCCAAGGAGCAACTATTGCCCAAGGCCTGAAATTCTACAACAGAAACTAAAGTATGGACATAATGAGTGTTTGCCAAATGGAAAGGGAGAGAAGATTTTTTTTCTGCTTTGGAAGATATAAAGGGGTGGGGCCATAGCTCAGTAGAAGAGGGGTGTGTGTGTGTGTGTGTGTGTGTGTGTCATACATATATTTCTCCTAAGTTTGCAATAGAGTTATTAGCTAAACAAGAAACCCCACAAAGCATGAAAAAATGCATAGCCTTGACTACTGTATTGTTATTTTGGGGGGGGGGGGAAGGTATTGTTCTAGGTTTAAATACATACAATGAGATAAAATACATATTTTTGTGATGAAATGTTGTTCAAGTACGTACTTAAATATGAATTCCCATCTGGACTTTAAAAAAACACATGTGAGATTCACATGGGTCAAAAATAGACTGAATCATCCCTAATTTAAATAGCACTCTTTGCACTTTTTTTAAAAAATGTAGATTAATGTGGAGATGAAATGGAATAAAATTATGAATGAACCCGTGGAAACAACTGCAACAGAACAGAAATAGATCTGTCTGACCTGTTTACACAGGCCCTATTCAGTTGTTTCTAACAACAGCCACATATTCATTCAAATGGGTAAGATGGCCAGGTACGTGCTCCTGAGGAACCATTTTATATTGTCAAACACTGGACAGTGGAGGAAAGGGACTCCCTAAATGTCACCATCAGAGGTATGGGAGCACCCCCCCCCCCCGAGAAAGCTTACCTGTACATGTGAATCCATCCCCAGAGTACCCTTCTTTACACAGGCAACGGTACGACCCCATGGTATTTTTGCAATCCGCATGAGGGCTGCAATTGTGTGTCCCATTTGAGCATTCATCTAGGTCTGAAGGGAACAAAAATGGCATTAATAAAAACACAAATATTTTTCACTGTAAGCTGAAAGGGAAAGTCTTGCAACAGCAGAAGGTCTATGAAAAAAGCAAATGGCACGACAATACGTGGGACAAAATTCCCAATTAATTTTTTTTTTTAATTAGATCTCCATATCTCTATCTGCGGATTGACATAACATTCCCAAGTCTAAGTAAATTCAGATTAGTACATAAGATGAAAACTACCAATTGCTATACCAGGCAATTCATCACCAAAACATGTCATTGTGCCAGATGCCGATGTTAAAATTGCCACACCAAGAACTTAAGTGTCACATACTTAAAAATAAGCCAAGTTTTGATAGGTGAAGAAATAGCTGCTGAGGTACACTGTACTACTTTGCAGATTGTTATAAAAATGCCAGAATAAAGACTGACAGCAATTGTTTATACTCCCGGGAAGAGAAACAAATGTAATTTTAAGCTGATTATTTGAAGCGGTGGAGAGGGAATGCTTATTTCAAAATCATCTGGGCAACAGTAGAAGAGGCCTAAGGAAAGCAGCAAATTTTCCTTCTCTCCAAGTTTTTAAGGAGCAGTTAGAAAAACATCTGCAAGGGGTTGATGAGATCTCTGCACTGGCACAGAGAGTTGGATTTGATAACTATAAAGTCACTTTCAGAGCAAATGAAGCCAAAGGATGCCCAAATGATTACTTTCAACACTGACATATAAATATTTTGAAGTTTAAAAACAACAGCACCTGACCAGAGTTCCTCTAACTCACCTTTACACTTGATACCATCACCAAGCCAACCTGGGCTGCAACTGCATTTGAAACTTCCAGCTGTGTTTGTACAGATAGCATTCCGGTCACAATTATGGGCTCCAATTTCACACTCGTTAATATCTGCAGGGGAAAACAATAAAATGTAAAGCAGGCAAATGTAAATCATTTTCTCAAATTTCTTCGGGCAAACACTTTCCCCCCCTTAACTGCTTTATTTTCTGATAAGCAGCTGGCAAATCTTTGAGTACACTATTCAAAAGGGAAAGGGAAAGGACCCCTGACAGTTAAGTCCAGTTGCAAACGACTCTGGGCTTGCGGCGCTCATCTCACTTTACTGGCCGAGGGAGCCGACTTTTGTCCGCAGAGTTTTTCCGGGTCATATGGCCAGCATGACTAAGCAACTTCTGCCAAAACCAGTGCAGCGCACAGAAACGCCGTTTACCTTCCTGCCAGTGCAGTACCTATTTATCTACTTGCACTTTTTGGCGTGCTTTCAAACTGCTAGGTTGGCAGGAGCTGGGACCAAGCAACGGGAGCTCACCCCGTCGTGGAGATTCGAACCACCGACCTTCCGATCGGCAAGCCCAAGAGGCTAAATGGTTTTAGACCACAACACCACCATATTTCCGACAGGTAGAAAGATTCTGCAGAGAGCACCACCTTGGCATTGCATTGCTTAATTATGCATAGGTGATTGAATCTGATCTTGATTGCTTACATGACTTCCTTAGTTTCATTTTAAAGCCAGCTTTCATACTACAAGATGACTGCAATACCTAAGACAGTGAGAGATGCTTCACAAATTTGATTTCTGCGACTTCTAATGCTAGGTAAGATGATCCACACTTCCCAAGCTAACACGCAGATCCAAATGCATTCATTTTTCAGATTTTGTACTTTTCTGAAGTTTACAACTTAAGTTATTGGCTCAAAAAATATACCCCAAAATGCTGAAATGCACATTTTGGGATAAAATGTATTTAGAAATGTGCACAATGAGATAAAATAAGCATTTAAATACATATTTCAAGATAAAATATTTATTTGAATATGAATTTTTGTACAGGTTAAAAAATATATTACACATTAATCTGGTAACTGGATGAAACTGACTTGCACAGTTGGCATAGACTAGGAACTAAAGTTCGAGACTGGCTCCATTATTATCAAATAAGGGAGGCTTATAATTTAGATAAGAAGATTGGTTTCCAGGAGGAAAAATCAAAATTGGAAACAGAATTGTTAGATCCTAAAACTAAGAATCTATCAAGAATGTATAACTTGCTGTTGAAATGGAATACACAAGATGAAACGGTTAAATCTGTTATGATTAAATGGGCACAAGACTTTGGACATAACATTATGTTTGCTGACTGGGAACAGTTATGGACCACAGGTATGAAGTTTACGGCTTGTAATGCCTTAAGAGAAAATATAATGAAAATGATTTACAGGTGGTACTTAACCCCAGTCAAGCTAGCAAAAATCTATCATTTGCCAGATAGTAAATGTTGGAAATGTAAAGAGACTGAGGGCACATTCTTTCACCTTTGGTGGACATGCCCAAGGATTAAGGCTTTCTGGGAAATGATATATAATGAATTGAAAAAGGTATTTAAATATACCTTCCTGAAGAAAACAGAGGCCTTTCTTCTGGGCATGGTCGGCCAATTGGTGCGAAGGGAGGATAGAACTTTTTTTATGTATGCTACAACAGCAGCAAGAATACTCATCGGAAAGTACTGGAAGACACAAGAATTACCCACCCGAGAAGAATGGCAGATGAAAGTGATGGACTACATGGAACTGGCTGAGATGACTGGCAGAATTCGAGACCAGGGAGAAGGGTCGATGGAAGAAGATTGGAAAAAATTTAAAACATATCTTCAAAAATATTGTAATATAAAAGACTGTTAGAAAGATGTTGGAAAAAGAAAATTAGGTCGTTTTGGTAGATATGATATAAAGGATTAAGCAGAAATGAGTTGATGAAATTGATGAAATAGAGGATGATTAACTACATTATACTAAATTAAAATACGTAAATGAAAATAAGGTTAGAAGGATTTGCTGGAAATACGATCTGAACTAGAATACAAAATTGGGAGGTGAGAGGAGGTCATGGAAATAAGTAAAGGGAAAAGGTTATGTAAAGGTTTAATCTGTTTTTGTTTTATTTTAACTCAATGCATTTTTATATCTTTTGTTTCGTCTTTTTTTTATTCTACTTTATTGTTCAATTTTTTCTTGTTATATTTTCGCTTTGCTATGGTTAAATTTTTCTTTGTATTCTGTATTGTTTTTTCTTCTTTTTTTGTAACTTTAAACTTGGAATAAATATCATTTTTTTAAAAAAATAGACTAGGAACAGGCTGGCTGCCTGTTAGTCCTACTAGCAAGTGGACCCATTTAAATTAAATGCCATGGCTAATTTCAGTGGGTCTACTCTGAGTGGGATATAGCTGGCTGCAACTCCTTATTCCTTTATTTTTTTTAATAAAATGTCACCAAAAGAGTGGCCAGGGCAGAAGGAGACAGGTGACAAAGTAACTGTTTTTTGGGAGGGCATTTCACATCCCTCAAAAGCAATCATTTTGTGCCCTGAACTAAAGCAGAGACATCACCTTGCCGACAAAGGTCCGTATAGTTAAAGCTATGGTTTTCCCAGTAGTGATGTATGGAAGTGAGAGCTGGACTATAAAGAAGGCTGATAGCCGAAGAATTGATTCTTTTGAATTATGGTGCTGGAGGAGACTCTTGAGAGTCCCATGGACTGCAAGAAGATCAAACCTATGCATTCTTAAGGAAATCAGTCCTGAGTGCTTACTGGAAGGACAGATCCTGAAGCTGAGGCTCCAATACTTTGGCCACCTCATGAGAAGAGAAGACTCCCTGGAAAAGACCCTGATGTTGGGAAAGATGGAGGGCACAAGGAGAAGGAGACGACATAGGACGAGATGGTTGGACAGTGTTCTCAAAGCTACCAACATGCGTTTGACCAAACTGCGGGAGGCAGTGGAAGACAGAAGTACCTGGTGTGCTCTGGTATATGGGGTCACGAAGAGTCATACAAGACTAAACAACTAAACAACAGCAACAAAAGTTTCAGTCAGAGGAAAGGAGGAGCCTTAACACAGTGGTTTTTAAACTGTGTTGGTTTGGTTCCCTGATTATGAAACCAAAATAAAATTATCTTCCAGCTTTCCAGTAATACAAAGAGACCGGGCTCTGTTGCCCTATCAAGTGTCTTACGATTCCTGCAGGACCACTGTGAAGCAGGCTGCTACTCAGCATGACTAAAGATACCCAACACAGCCTCTAAAAACGAAGAGCAAAATATTCATTGACTTTACTAAAAGTAAGAGCACAGTGTCAAGACTGTATAAACATTTTCTCTATCTATCCCCCCCTCCAGATCTTGTTTCCTTGCAAAGTTTCCCTTTGAGCGTAAAACTGCGGCAGGCCAATAAAAACAAACATTCCGGCCCAAGGATGACCCTACATCCTCAGCCCGCCCCATTGCTTCTTCCTTCTAGAGCACATGTCTTCTTATCTTTGTAAGGAACGTCGATTAACGTGATGTGAGGGCTCTGCTTTATTTTCCAGGCCATTTTGCGTCACACACATAGGAAGCAAAGTTGCCTCGAATGATTTGTTGCTAGCACAAAACACAGTCGATTTCCATCTAGGAAAGTCTACGGCAGCCTGCACTGCTCTCAACGAACAGTTGAGTGTGGGGCAAGCCAATGTTTTTTGAATATTGTATTCTGTCCAAGTCTATACAAAGTAAAAGCAAAAACAAGGCTGTAATAAAGGGCCGCAACACACCAAGAGGCCATGTGAACCGGTCCCAAGACTCCAGCATTTGAGAGCAAGCACAGAAAAACAACCCCATCCCAGCTCTCACACTGAACTTATACTGTCCCACTGAACTAAAACAGAACATAAATTGCTCTGCCACCAGCCCAGCAGCAGCTATCAATTTGGCCTCTGTACAAGAGTCATATTGTTGTGAGCCACCCTGAGAATATTTGTGTTGAAGGAAGGCATGCAGATAAATAAAACGTACACAGTGGAAACAGTGGTGCATATGACATCAATTAAAGCAATGTACATAATGCAAACTAATGCATTGTTTAAAGTGAAAGGGACCTTAAAGATAAAGGTAAACGGACCCCTGACCATTAGGTCCAGTCGTGGCCGACTCTGGGGTTGCGGCGTTCATCTCGCTTTGTTGGCCAAGGGAGCCGGCGTACAGCTTCCAGGTCATGTGGCCAGCATAACTAAGCCGCTTCTGGCGAACCAGAGCAGCGCATGGAAACGCCGTTTACCTTCCCACTGGAGTGATACCTATTTATCTACTTGCACTTTGACGTGCTTTCGAACTGCTAGGTGGGCAGGAGCAGGAACCGAGCAACGGGAGCTCACCCCGTCGCGGGGATTTGAACCGCTGACCTTCTGGATCGGCAAGCCCTAGGCTCTGTGGTTTAACCCACAGCGCCACCTACGTTCCAAAAGGGACCTTACACTGGCCCATATCCTAAGTCCTCACCCGCTTTGTGACTTCTAGGTCATATTCCTGCCACTATGTGGATGTGCTGAGAGCTGCTCCCAACCTTCTACAGATGCAACAAGAGAGAAAGTGGATAGCAACTTTCCTCTCCATTTCTCCCCAGCCCTGGGTCTTGGGCAAAGTAGCGGCTGGTGGGCCTGTACAGGCAGAGTTGTTCATCTGGTTCCCAGTGCCATGTGTCACTGCTGAGGATGGGCAAGGTAGCAAGGACCTCGGTGCGAACACAGTGGCAAGAGCAATGGACTGGCTCCACTGCTATGCCTATAACACGTCAAGCTCCACCACTGTGCTCCTCTCCATCATGCAGCAACATGCATCGTTGGGGAGCCAGGTAGGCAACATGGCTCCACCCACCGCTACTGGGGAGAACATGCATCTTCGTAAGGT
This sequence comes from Podarcis pityusensis, assembly GCF_964106645.2. NCBI lineage: Eukaryota > Metazoa > Chordata > Lepidosauria > Squamata > Lacertidae > Podarcis > Podarcis pityusensis. The sequence goes on along the minus strand of NC_138039.1, from coordinate 40,792,170 downwards.
TGTGCATTTTGTCCCCACGTCAACTCTTGTTTCCCACTTGACCTAGGATGAAACGTCGCATGATGTGCAGTTTCTCTCTCTCTCCAGGTTTATTTTTAAAAATATGCACTTTAAAAACAAGCAAATGCATTTCTCAAGTGCTAGAGAGATGACAGGGTGCGGGTAAGGGCTTTTCTCCTGCTCACAGAAGCACGTGAGCGGCTTCAAACAGGGCTTTTGAGATGCGCTTCAAGGCAGCTTCAGTGGCCCCATTTCAGCTGAAACAGGATTGTGGGGGGCACATTAAAGTGCTTCTCAAAAGGGCTGTTTGAAGCATCCACCCCTTCTTTAAATGACGGGGGAGAGGGATACTTCAATAAATGTTTAAGAAGCACTTTAAGACAACTCCTGCTCATCCTGTTTCAGCTGAAACAGGATCACAGGAACTGCTATTAAACTGCCTCTGAAAAGTGCTGTTTGCTTTGTCAGTTTTGTTAGCTGATGGGCATGCTTGGAGGAAATGACCTCATGGGCCAAATTGGACCCCCCTGGTAGGCCAAGATTGGTCTGCAGGCCAAAGGTTCCACATAGAGGAACATACTAGCAATATATATTGCAAAGCTTCTAATAACTAATTAGGCTACATAGGTTATGGTCCATCCAAAAGCTTTCCTATGATTTCTTTTGCAGTGGCACTGCACTTATTGCCCAGAGAAAAGCTAAAATAGATATGATAGTTCCAGGGCATGTGCAGAGTTTAGATGGACCAAGCTCCTTGGTGACAGGCATTGCAAGGACTCTTTTGTCATTTGCTAGTGGAGGATTTGATAAATACATTGAGCATCAGATGTACTGAATACAAGAAATGTGAAGCTTTGATGAAGTATAGGAAGTTGGAATTAGGGCTGGGTTTTATAAAGTAGTTTCTGACTCCCTGCTTCCAAACACTTTCTGTGCTGTATTCCTCGTTCAAGCAAGATATAGGTGGACGTATATCAAGCAAGACGTAGCTCAGCTGACTCAACTCACTTTCATTTTCTGATAATTAAAAATGATGGCATGAATCCCACCCAGATTTCTGTCACGGGTAATATATATCTTTGCATATAACCAAATATTTCTATGAACTCTGCCCACATTCTTACTAAGAACTGAAGTGAAAACAGATTAACATCTGTATAGAATGGGACTGCATGTCAGTGGATGGATTGCAAACAAAGTTAAATGATTGGGGGTGAAGGGGGAAAACATGTTTACTTGTTAAAATGGAAACAATCAGTCATGACTAAAGAGATGAAATATGTAGATGCAACTAATAGAACTCAGAGGACATTATGTGGCTGCTCTCATGAACAAAGAGACTACTCTTGAAAGTTGTATTCACATTTTTGCAATTCTCAAAAAAAAAATGTGTTGGTGTCTTTGGCATGTCAACAGAAAGAAGAGAATGCATCCTCCATCGTCAAGCTGTTCAGCCCAAATGCACACATTTTTAATGCTGTCACCAAATGCTGTGTCACTGGGGTGAGGGGGGGAGAGGTCTCCTGTCTGGGAATAGGAAACAAAGCACTTGGCTCCAGGTCTGAGCAATAAAATAGGCTACAGACATTTTTAACAAAGGAATTTGGACAGTTGGGACAAAAGGAGGACCCCTGTTCATCTTCCAAGGGCAGCTGCAAATACTGTGTTCACATTCGAGTGAGTAGTAAAAGGAACACATACTTCACACTGGCTGCCAGAGTGCTAAACGTATGATAAACACAATACACATATGTTCGGGGGACACATTCTCACAACTGAGACCACCCCCTTCGTCCTACCCCTTTGAATCTCGTTACACTACTGCTGCAAGCTCCTCCTTGCATTGCAGATGGATACACATCCACTGTATTCATTGCTATTTATTTATTTATTTATTTATTTATACTTTTCAAGTTTATACATTTTACTAACCTTACATTCATTTTGACATTTCCAAACTTGACTTCCATCCCCTTCTTTCTGCGGTTCCTTAAATTTTGTTTTTATTATCTTCTGCATATCCAAACTAACTGAATTTGTTCATTTATTCATCTTCAAATATACGTGTACTCTTATAAAACGGCAGGTTGTTACAATACTCCTGCCAATGTTTTTATATAATTTATCTGTAAATATTCAATAAACCGTTTGCATTCTTTTATTTAAAAAAAGTTATCTTGATTTCTTATTCTTCCGGTAAGTTTCGCCCAGCACTGTATTCATTGCTGGTCCTTCCTTAGGTTCCTAGAATCTGCTGCCGTTTTTCTGAGCCCTCCTTGTATCAACAGACACTCTCTTCTTCCTGTTTCTTGCTGCTCATAAGCAGCAGAAGCGAGTGCACCATGGCAGTAGGAGGAATGTAGAGAGGCAATGCCACCAGCATCTTCAGCTGAAGCAACCCAAGGTTGCAAGTTCCCATCCCGCGGAGGGAAATACTCCCCCATGGCAAAACATTCCTACCCTTGGAAAGCTAACATACAGAAAGGCTCCTTGCATACTATTCTCCCCAACATGCTAATTTTTCTACGGCAGTGTTAACACATCACAGTAAACCATAGCTAAGATTTGTTCTTTGCTTAGCGTCGTTCGTTCAGAGCAAAATGAACCACAATCCCTGGTTTGGATGCAACACTAAAGCCCCATCAGCACTAAACATTTAGAGCACTATGACGCCACTTTAAACAGTCATGGCTTCCCTCAAAGAATTCTTGGAACTGCAATTTGTTACGGATGCTGAAAGTTGTTAGGAGACCTACAATCCTCAGAGTGGGAACTGCAGCTCTGTGAAGGCACGACAGGGGTCTCCTGGTAATTCTCATGACTGTTTGAAGTGGTAAGGTACTGCTTTCAAAGCATAGTGCAGATGGCTCCTAAGCTGGAGGTCATCGCTTTTTGCTCCTGCTGGCAAGAGACTAGGAGCAAAGTGTGATAGATCTCAGTGTTCACTGCAAACTATGCTTACCCATGAAGTGGGCTTTTGTGTACGAAGCTTTCTCTGGAGGGCGGGGTAGATCTGAATGTGGGATTCCCACATCTATACTAAGAAGTGGTACCAACCCCAAAGGACTTTTAAAAATCTATATATCTATCTATCTATCTACCTACAGCCTTTTGGCCACCCAGATGTTTTGGACTACAATTCCCATCATCCCTCACCACTGGTCCTGATAGCTAGGGATCATGGGAGTTGTAGGCCAAAACATCTGGAGGGCTGCAGGTTGGGGGTGCCTGATCTACAGAATGCTGGAAGGTTGGTCCAAGAGGGAAAAAGCAATTATTGCTTAGATCCACATTCATGTATGCATATTCATGGCAGAAGACAGCTGTTACTAATGAACAGGGATACATGATGTTCCCACACTGCTCTCACCTAGAATCGTTTTCAAATATTTTTGATGTCTGTTTTACAACATTAATTTCAGTTTCCTAGCAGAAGTGACTTATTGGCTGATGTATCTGTCCCACTCTGAGACTGCAAGAGTAGTGTTTGTTCTAAACCTGCATTAAAAAAATTAAATTAACCATATGCTTGTGTTTATATTTTAGGCAATAGCTATGATTTGGAACCCCACTGCTCAAATACCAACATCCTGTGTTATTAATGCAACTGGCCTCTGAGCTTGTAAGTTTGAACTTCAGTGCTTTTGGCTGGTGAACAAAATGAAAATCATGTATGTTTTGGTTTTGCTGACATATCTTGATATAATTCACTTAAAATCAAGAATCTGTACTGCTGTCACTTTGAAAGCACAAGGAGAGAAAGCTATTTAAGCACATACTATTCACCAAAACATTTGGAAAAGAGGGTCTGCTGTTTGCACACAAAGTGTAGACTTTCCAAATCCAATATGGTCTTGTTGACGTGGTCCTTGGTGGTCTTGTCACGATGCAGTGAATTACATGCTGTGTTAGTTGGTCCAGCCTTGCTCACAACATGGAACTTTGCCAATAACTTAGGTGGAATAAAACTTAGTATAAAAGGTTTTGCTGGAGTAAAGGTCAGTTCTCATGTTACATCTTCCAGACACAGGAGACATTCCTAAATCTGTATGCATAGTGACCTAGTTAGGCAAAACACAGCCCTGACTCAATGGCCCACTTCACATGTAACATTAAATCCCAGTTAAAAAGTCAGTAGTTTGGGAGAAGTGAAGCAGGGACTTTTGAGCATCGTGCACTTACAGACTGCTTGTTCAAATATATCCATAGTTAAATTTTAACTACGGTTTAACGTTACATGAACAGCAGGCTAATATATGAAATCCAGGATTACAAAATAGGCTTGGGGTTTTATGGATTTCTTATGGCGCTTAATCTATTCACTGCAAAATCACCCACTGGTTCCAAGCCAAAGGCATCCAGGAGTTCTGGTGTGTACATGGTGGTCCTGTTTATCCATGAACACCTTTAGTCATGTTAACTACAGAGGAATTGAGTCGTACCTGTGTGCTACCCATTCACACAGAGCACGTGGACAGATACAGGAGTGTTTCCTGCTTTTACAGATCTGCGACTTGAGAGCTCACCCTCAAAATCCGCAATCTGAGATGCCATTGAGCACAGGCAAACCTCAACAATTTTGATAGGAATTAAATGTAACTGGATGAAGGATCATGGAAAACCCATACTTCCTTTGCTGGACCAAAAGCGTTTTAAATCAGTAGCCTTTAGAACGACGGCTTACTGCTATCCCCAACCTAGAATGTGGGTTTTAAAAAAAAATCATATAGGTCCATCCTTCTCCTTCCTTCAAAAATAATTAACCAGAAAAATAACAAAAAGAAAGTGCGCAGCCCACCCTAGAGCAAGCAATGATATACCAACTGAGCTTTTTAAATTTATTCTTAGCAATTATTTTGAAGATGAGAGAAGCAAAGCACTCTCCTTGTGCCAGATGGCAACTGGCAACTTTCAAATCACTCCACGGCTATAAAATTAACCACGGATGTATTATGAAAGTGGCCAGTTTGTTGAGTAACTGACCAGCTAAGCGCATGCCAGCAAAGCCCAGAAGATTGCGCATTATTTCTCTCTCACGTCAACTAATCTTAAATTTGTGCCCCAGAAAGAGGAATGGCATTCTGCTTTACCAAACAAATGGGCAACTATTCTGTTGACAAATATTTGTATATAGTTGTAAATGGGGGGAAAAACTATTTACATATAAGCATAAGACATATACATACCTGTGCAACCCGTTGTTCCTTTCTTGCCAGAATAACCCATATCACAGTGACAGATAAAGGAGCCTCTTGTATTCTCACAGCTTCCGCTCAGACAGATGTTCGGGTTCAGCTCACATTCATTAACATCTGTAGGGGGGAAGGGGTTATAGTTGTAAAAATCTTAAGAAACTGCTACTCACATTTCACTCTAAATACAAGTATTGTTATAAACTATTACAAAAAGGGAGGAAGTAGCTATGACATTTTTGGCAGGGGAATGATATGGTTTTGGAAACAGATCCATGCAGTGCTGTGAAAAGATTGGAGCCAAAGGATAGTATTCAACTGACTTCCACACATCGCGGTGAGCCATTAAAATGAATGGCCATGACTGACTTAGGCCCATTAACGTCAATGGGTCTACCCTGAGTAAAAGTGAGTTGAAAACAACCCAAAGTCTTAAGCCATTTAGGAAGCTGAGGATAGTCTTGTTTCTAGCTCCTTGAAGGTAAACTCAAAAGAAGTAACCTGGAAGTTTTCTTCCTTAGAGTTGTGATGGGAAGAGAAACAAGCCCTGGAAATCTTCAGAGAGATTTATCTACCTCAACCCTCTGATGGCTGTTCCTATTCATTTGAATATGAGCATTCCCTTCTACTTCTCGCCCCCCCCCCATTGGCTCCTAGCTTGTTATTTCCATTTTCATGAGCCCAGAATCTCTAAGAGTGAATATATCTGGCCTATGTTTTCTTATTATATTCTGAATGTTCCTCCACCAATGGTATTAAAAAGTGCAGTCACCTACCAAGGTCTTAATGTTCTCCACTATCTTCTTGTGTGGAACATTTCCCCCTCCTTAGGGTAATTTCAATCCTAAAAGGTCTGGAATCATTCCACTGGAATCCCAACCCTGTTTATAAAGGCTTCACTTCTGAAGATCTGCACTTCAACTGAGGCTTCCTTAGCCTGTTTCACATTAGACACTTTATCAAAATGCTCCAGAAGCTCACAGAAAGGATTTTCACTCTTGATAGGGATAACATGCATGAAACTTATAGCAAGTGTGCTAGCTCTGCCCCTCATCCCAGCCATCATCAGCTTCTGCCAACTCCAAGACAACTGTGTACAGCAGGGCTGCCTCCTATACTCAGAGAAGCTCTCACACATTTTGGAACTCTGGAAAACCAAAGTTCCACACAAATGGAAGAATCCACAAGGATAGGAGACTCTGTCAGGAGCTCATCCTACATGAGTAGGACCCTGGTAGAGACACATGCCCGACTGGCATGTTCACTCCCTCCTGGTCGATCGTTCGGGAGCTTCAAAAGCTTTATTCTGCCCGAACATCACAGCGACCGATGCCAATAGACATCGGCAACACTTAGGGATCCGCAGAGTCTTTGCATCTTGCATGACAGACCTCAGCAACTCATCATTTTGGCTAATCTACTTTGTTTACATATAAACACACATGGAGCACTGCAACATGGCTCTCTTTAGCATCAGACAGCAAAGAGAAAAAGAACAAAGGACAATAGTTCCACTTCACGGAACACAGTAACACAAATATCCTGTCTCCGTCACTTCCCACTTTGTGGAGTCAAAATATACACCGTCATGTGACAGACAAAAATCCCATGACTGCAGTCATGGAGCAGGAATTCTAACAGACTCCCCTGCTGCAAACAGTCACCCTGGAAGATGCAGAGGGCCAGAGCAATGTGGAAGTGCATGGGTGGAGAGGGTGCACTCACAAAATTACTCTTTGCTCCTCAAGTGTTTAGTTAAGGCCTGCTCAAAATGTCAGAATGGGGTTTGTGTGCCCTTTTCAGCAGATAATCTCAGAGAAAACAGAATACCATATTTTTCCATGTATGAGATGCCCCCATGTATAAGACAACCCCCAATTTGAAACTTAAAAAAAAATTGGGGGAAATATAGTCTTATCCACAAAAAAATACGGTATGTTTTAAACATTTTCCTTTATTTATTTTTTAAACAACTAAACAGAAACATTTCTGTGTTCACCATCTTTGAAAAACAGGAGTCTTTCGAAGGCACTTTTATAAGGTTTCATCTGCAGCCAGCATCTTCCAAATGATGTGAAAATGACACTAAGCGATCTTGATAAGTAGTGGCAAACAATTGACTGCAATCTATCATCTACATTAGTAACACTGATGAAGAGTTACTGCTTGCTTGAAAATTTAAAACAAACCACCATCTCCTTTATTTTCATCACAGGCAGGTTACAAACAGGATTAGGGTAATATATTTTTTACTTGCCTAAACAAGACTTCATGTCATCAGATGTCATGAATCCATCATAGCAAAGACACCTGTATTCTCCAGGTATGTTAGTGCACTGGCCCCCATCACAGATGTTATGATTGTCTTCACACTCATCAATATCTGCAAGAAAAAGTGACAAATTCTTAACCAGTTGACATCCAAATCTATGCTTTCTGTCTTAGTTAAGTGATACTTATTTCTAGAAGCGAAAGTACAGAATTGCCACATTACATCTATTAAAGCTAAGGAAGTCCACATATAGATTTCTTTTGCAGAATAATCTTTTATTATAGTATAATATTTTGCATCTGCTCTCTCTTCTGGAAAAAGCTTTGCAATATTTAGCATTTAAAATTTAACACTTATCCATACCCCTGTTAATTCTCAGTGGCCAGGAAACTGATCTAAGATGCTGGAAATTCCTCTTTTCTTGCAGCTACCAAGCTGTTTAAACTTATTGGGTGATATCCAATGTCAGCCATACTCAGAGTAGATCCACTAAAAATCAAATTGTGTGATTTTAATGGGTCTACTCTGAGTATAACTTATTTTTTTAGGGGGGAAACTCTCCGTGTTTTATAATTGCAAACTTTTATAAGTTCTCATGATTTTTTTTCCTTGACAATAACACCACATACTAGCTTAAGATCCAAAACTTTGCTTGGTTACTCAAAGGAAATGTTTGCAAAACAAAGAGCTGAGCTGAGAACCCCCTCTCTTCGGAGAGAAAGGGTGTAACTCACAAGGAGATGAGTCCATTGTGTATGTTAGGAATGATGCAGCTGCAGAAAACTTAACTCATTTTAACTACTGGGTCCAAGAGTTTTCGGACCATTATTCATTTTCTGCGCAGCCAACACAAAACAAACAGATACTGTTCTAACTGTTGTTTTTGTAAGGAGATGCAACCTGGAAGACATCTCTTGCTGGCTACTGCTTTTCTTATTAATCACATGACGCTATCACACTCATCAGCTGTTTGGAACTACATCCTTAGCTGAACTGGCATGGAAAAAAAACTTATTTGTAAGCCACATATAATTAATTTATTTCAAGCCTGCACATGGAAAATCTGCCCCACCTATTACTTCCCCCTTGCACTTCATGGCCTTCAGACACTGCTGACTGCTGGGGGGGACACCCTTCATCTCTGTACTGATGTATACATAACTGTCAAACTAGGATAAAGGTAAAGGTAAAGGGACCCTTGACCATTAGGTCCAGTAATAGCCGACTCTGGAGTTGCGGCGCTCATCTCGCTTTATTGGCCGAGGGAGCCGGCGTACAGCTTCCGGGTCATGTGGCCAGCATGACTAAGCCGCTTCTGGCAAACCAGAGCAGTGCACGGAAACGCCGTTTACCTTCCCGCCGCAGCGGTGCCTATTTATCTACTTGCACTTTGATGTGCTTTCGAACTGCTAGGTTGGCAGAAGCAGGGACCGAGCAACGGGAGCTCACCCCATCGCGGGGATTCGAACCGCCGACCTTCTGATCGGCAAGTCCTAGGCTTTGTGGTTTAACCCACGGTGCCACCCGTGTCCCTGTGTCAAACTAGGATACCTCTGAGGAAACGGGATCTATTCCACAAAACCTTAAGCCGCAATCAATGGCTTTCTCAACAGCAGTGGCGTAGCGTGGGGGGTGCAGGGGGGGCCGGCCGCACCGGGCGCAACATCTGGGGGTTAGGGTTAGGGGGCGCAAATCCACTGGTTATGGGGCGCAAATCCATGGGTTAGGGGGCATTAATTACTTGCCTTGCCCCGGGTGCTGACAACCCACGCTACGCCACTGCTCAACAGGGGTACAAAGATTGTTGAAGCTTCCTCCCCGGATCAAAAAATAATTAAAAGCTAGCTGTATTATAAATGCCATCATTTATTAGAGGCATTTATAATGCAGCTAGATTTTAATTAGAGGCATTTATAGTCCTTCAAGAGGTGTTGGGCACTGTATATGGTCTTTCTCTTTTTCTTCTCATAGCTACTCAGTGAGGTATGCAAGGAAGCATATCAGGTTTTCTTGGTCTGCGTCTAGCCACTGTTCCAAAGACGACATGTTCCCTTTTCTCCTTTTCCCTCTGCCTTGCCTCTACCATACTGCCTCTCTTTTATTAAGGGACAGAAACATAATGCACAGAGAACCATGACTCTTTGACAGCCAGAAACCCAATCTTCAATAAGCGCTTGTGCCAGAAGAACTTGTGTTTAAACAAGCATTTCCCCACTGAAGGAAGCGGGCACCTTAAAATTAAAGCACTCTGGTAGAATATCTTTGTGCATCATGGTTTCCTGTTCCTAATACGTGGATGCTGTCACATCTGTGAAAAGAGGCCACTGCAAGAAGTTGGAAAATTGTACTTCAATACTGAATACAGATAACCTTTTAAAATGAGAAAGCTGTGTGTGCGGAGGATTATGGCCAACCCACATCCTTCCTGCAGAATCTTTGGCCTGCGAAATAATACGCCTGTGCCCTTATTGCATAATTCCTGTGACTATAATTTATTTTAACTGTTTTAGTTCTGAATTTTAAATTGTGGTAACCCACCGTGTGGCTAATACAACAACAACAACAAGTTCCAAAAGGCAGAGTTTTTTAATTTGAAATTGTAAGGTTTCACACTCCATTTCCCTAGCCTCCAAAGCGGCCTGGTGCAACAATTTATTTATTTTTCATTTGCTTATAAAATTATTTGTATGCCACTTTTTTTGGATGTAACCCATCCAAGGCATCCCACGGAATAACAAGAACACAAAATTAAGATCAGCAGAGGGCGCCATCTTGGTACACCTCCCTCAGTTGGTGGGAGTGGCCCAGGAAAGGGCACTCTCTGTGGCAGCCCCATAGTTGTGGAATTCCCTTCCCACAGAGATGCGTCTGGCATCTTCACTATATAGCTTTCAGCAAATACTGAAGATGCACCTCTTTGCCCAGGCTTTGGACACCTGAGACAGGTGTTATCAGGACTCACCCTATTCTTGTGTCTGTACTATGCTTTAACTGTTTTAAATTCTCAATTTTTAATTGTTGCAACATACCCTACGACCTGCTGGTGAAGGGCAAGATAAGAATAATGCAATGATCTGAAATAATCAGCATTTTAACAAGGTCTGCAACATTAACAGTTATTTAAACATCCCATTAAAACAGTTACAGAGACGAATAAGGCTATTAATCCTGCTACATGTGGCTCCCAAATCTGATAGTTAGGGCAGCAATCCATTGCATAAATGTGTGGAAATACCACTGATCTCGATGGAACTTCTAAGTAAACATGCAAAGGATTGGGTTGCAAAAATGGCAATGACGAATACATAAAGTGAGAATAAGGCAACAAATACGGCCAAAGAACCAGAAGCAGCTTGGCAGTGGCTGTCAGTATAAATGTTCACAAATTGACTTTACCAGTGCAAGTTCTGTGGTCTGGCATTAGTGCATATCCTGGTCTGCAGCTACACTCATAGCTGCCTTCCGAATTTGTACAGAACGTGTCGCAGCCACCGTTCATAATGTCGCATTCGTTAATATCTAGAAAGAAAGAAATGACAATGTAAAGCACAAAATATTTTTTATTCCTTTTTAAAAAATAAATAAATAATACTGCCTGTCAGGCTGTGGAAGTTTGAAAGTTCTCAGTGTGCTTTTAAACTGACACTAAACTGATTAGTATTATCTTAGGACACTCCAAAGTTTTCATTCCAATATGTTGCGGGGGTGGGGGGGAATATGTTCAGACAGGAAAATCAAATAGTGGAATGTCCAACTGTCGGGCTAAAATTATAAAAGGGGGGAAACTGATTCCACACTTTGAATTGTAGGTTGATGTAGGTTGCATCTCTGTAGATTTCCTGCCCCCAAGGGGCTTACAACCTAGAAAAGGGGGGGTGGCGGTGTTGTGCAGCTCATTTTACATCTGAAGATATGATGGGCTAACTCACACGAATCTTGGGGTAGGGCAAGTTTTCTTTTTCAAGGAAGATTCAAAAAGACGATTGGTTGAAGTGGCCCACCCTCCAGTTCTATCTACCTCATTCTGAAGCTGCTCAGTAATATAGTTTCTGCACACGAAAGCTTATACCAAGAACAAACTTAGTTGGTCTCTAAGGTGCTACGGGACAATTTTTTAATATATATGTATATTTCACTATTCTTAACTCTATGTTTTGTTTGCTAGTGTTCACAAATTGATTCCTTCTTGTAAGTTATAGTGTGTGTGTGTGTGTGTGCGTGCGCGCGCGCGCGCGCGCGCTACCTACTACTGACCCATGAGGAAAACAAAGCTCTTACCAACACAGAACAATTTGTCAGGCGTGGACTGATATCCAGGGTTGCAGGCACACTGGTATTTTCCAATGAGGTTGACACAATGCCCATTTCTGCACAGATTTACACTCAGGTCGCATTCATTAATGTCTATTTGAAAAGGAAAAAAGAAAGGCAGACTTTTTAAGTTCCTATGAACGATCTTTGTCTTCTACCTGCCCCTCACCACCACCCCAGCTGAATAGTTCATATAATTTATTCCATTCGTATTCCACTTTCTTCTTCCAAGAAGCTTGTGCTGGCATATACAGGGCTGCCCCTTCTCATTTAATCCCCAGAGCACCCCTGTGATGTAGGCTGAGAGGCGGTGACTGGCCCAAGGTCACCCAGCGAGCTTCATGGACGAGTGTGGATTTGAACCCTGATCTCCCAGGTTCTCGTTCAACACTCAAAACCACTACACCACACTGGCTCTCTATGTTGATGGTAGCCCTGAGGACAGATAAGAAGACCTGGTAACAATAGTGAAAACAGAATATGGAGTTGAAGGAGAAAGGGCTGTGCACTGTGCAGTGGTGTAGAGTGGGTTGTCAGCACCCGGGGCAAGGCAAGTAATTTGCGCCCCCTAGAGTGAGTGAGCCAGGTAGGGGCAGAGAGCTGCGAGTGCGAGCGCGCGCCCCCCCCCGATGTTGCGCCCGGTGCGGCCGGCCCCCCCTGCACCCCCCACGCTACGCCACTGGCACTGTGCCCTAGGTTATGAAATTTGCCCAAGCACCAGCAGCTGAGTTTTGGCTGCACAAAGCTACATTCCTGCCAAGAATAGAAGAAGCCGCCAGGGATTTTAAGCCAAACTCCAGCCTAAGATCTACTCTCAGAAAGGCGAAAAGGAAAGAAGAACAGAAGAACTGCATTTCACCTGAATTTCAGCTTAGTGCACTTCCGGTTAAGTGGAAAGATCCACCACACATGGGCGGAAGTTAAACATGCACTATGGAAATTAATATAGATGAGTTTTAAACAACTCTGAAACTGGGGGAACCACAGAATCTGTAATCAAGTGGGGAGGGATCCTCCAGCTCAACTGAAACCAGGTTTTACTTCCTCATTAACTAGTTCCACTAGTGGTTAACATAAGCTTTGCCATCTGAAACATCACAACAAAACCTTAATTTTGTAACGGGGGGTGGGGGGAGGGGGAAATAAACCTAAACTTTCATTTAGAGACAGGGGCTTAAAGCAAGAGATGAAAGATTTCCGTTTTAACAGCAGTGAGGCCCAGAGTTGCGTGGGTGGGTTGCCCGAGTTTCTACACTCACAGAAAGCTAGCTTGTCAGGGATTGGGTTCGGACCCAGACGTTGCCCAAACACTTAGGTTTCTTTAATATGAGAGCAGTGTTTTTTGTTTTTTAAAAATAATAATAGGGGAAGGATTCAAACATACTGGAGCCTTATACCAAGTCAGAACTTTGGTCCATCTAGCTCAGTACTGTCTAAACTGACTGGCAGCAACTGTCCATGGTTTCAGGCAAGGGACATTCTCAACCACACCTGGAGGTGATGGGCAGTGAACATTGAACCTTATGCATGCAAAGCAGATACTCTACCATTGAGCAGTGATCCCTTTTATTATTAGTAGTAGTAGTAGTAGTGGTAGTAGTAGTAGTAGTAACAGTAGTATTTTGATCCTATATTTGCAGTCTGAGCTGCAAGAGGAAAACGCTGCAGCACATTAATTCTGCTGAGCATGTAGTTTAGCTCTTCCTTGCAACAGGTTTCAGAAACAAAGCACCTATGGGCAAGGATCTTGCTCCTGATGAGATAATCATTAAAACCAGGAAAACGTACTGTATTTTTCGCTCCATAGGACGCACTTTTTCCCCTCCAAAAATGAAGGGGAAATGTGTGTGCGTCCTATGGGGCGAATGCAGGCTTTCGCTGAAGCCTGGAGAGCGAGAGGCATCGGTGCGCACCGATCCCTCTCGCTCTCCAGGCTTCAGGAAGCTATCTGCAAGCCTTGCAAGCCCGGTGGGAGTTCCCGCGGGCTCACAAGGCTTGCAGGCAGCAGCCTGCAGCCCCGGCGAGTGTCCGCAAGCCTTGCGCGCCCGGCAGGAGGTCCCGCCGAGCGCGCGAGGCTTGGGGCGGCAGCCTGTCGCCCGAAGCACGGGAAGCCCTCCGGAGGGCTCCCCGTGCTTCGGGCGAGTGTCTGCAAGCCTTGCGCGCCCGGCAGGAGGTCCCGCCGAGCGCGCGAGGCTTGGGGCGGCAGCCTGTCGCCCGAAGCACGGGAAGCCCTCCGGAGGGCTCCCCGTGCTTCGGGCGAGTGTCTGCAAGCCTTGCGCGCCCGGCAGGAGGTCCCGCCGAGCGCGCGAGGCTTGGGGCGGTAGCCTGCAGCCCGAAGCACGCGGAGCCCTCCAGAGGGTGCCCCGTGCTTCTTGCAGGTGTGCACAAGGCTTGGGGCGGCAGCCGCGGCGGGGGGGGAATAATTTTTTTTATTCATTTCCCCCCCCAAAAAACGAGGCGCGTCCTATGGGCCGGTGCGCCCTATAGAACGAAAAATACGGTAACTAACAGATACAGGAGTGACTCTGGACCAGGGAACAGTCCACACAGCCCTAGGTCTTTGGGTCACTCATAGTGATGAGTTGTAATGCTCAAACTGTTCTGTAGATGGCTTGTGACAGAAAGTATTTGATTAATCTGCTAACTCTAGGGGTTGTATGGAATGCTGACCCTACTAGACTCATTGGAATTAATGGGCATTACTAAGGTCCATTAATTTCAATGGGTCTGCTCTGAGCAGGACTAGCACTGGATACAATCCTAAGCCTGGCATGTACCACGCTGAGCTTTGGAAAGAAGCAGACAGGCAAGCAGTTTCAGGCTGTAGTTTGTGTCACCCTTGCCAAGGCACTCTGACTACAATCCTGTTCCAACCGTAACGTAACTACAGTGAGATGGTAGGGATATCTGTCCTGGGCATACCCCCAAAAGAGGTGCAAAAATGGCTTTCGAAAGACAGCTGTTACAATTATGTAATGCCATCTTATGGATAGGCTTGCGGGGAGCAGTAGGCCACACCAAGCCGCACTGTTGTGCTTTCTCATTGGCCCTGAGAATGCAGCCTAACACAGTAAATCACATTCAATCGATAAGAACCGGACACCGATGCTGAACTGCAACCCACAGAATATTTTGCACAGGAATTTCTGCCATGTGGGGGATGATAAAACTGATTTACTTTACAAGTTGCTGAATGGATTACGATCAAGTAATACAAGTGGAAACATTTGAACACTTGAAACCACCATACAAATGTTAAATATTATTATTAATAACTACTACTACTACAAAAATAATAATTTTAATAAACACAAGTGGGCTGCTTGAACAGCAATGCCCATAGAGAATCTGTATCCCTCTTTTCTTAAATCTAGCCCCATTCTTAACTCATCCCTGTACCATTTCCAGGAATGGGATGGAGAAAGGGGCCTAAATTTGAGGAGCCTTTCCTCTGTTTGTGTAATAATGGATCTGTTGAGAGGCACAATGATATCAGATCAGACACTGTGCAGATCTAATGCCAGCAGGATAATGCCACTCCCACAGAGCAGGAACAAAGGTGTGAAAATGTAAAAAAACAAAATCTGAGAACTGCAGTGAATTTTCATACGTGCTATTCCCCCCACCTTACCTATGCAGGCAGAGATGTTCTGAGCCAACTGATGACCTGGAGGACAATCACATTTGAAGCTTCCTTCGGTGTTTATGCAAACACCGCCTCTGCACAACAGAGGATTCCTCTCACATTCATCGATGTCTGAGAAAGCAGAACAAAAATTGGGGAAAGAATGCATGTTAGAGCCGAAAGTTTTCAGCATACCAGAGAGACTGAAGTGGTGGCGCTAAGCCAGGAGTTTGCTTGGCCTTTGGAACTCCTCATGAAAACCCATGCATCTCCTCCCCAAATGTCCCTTCCTCTCCTGCCAGTAACTGTTCTAACCATCTTCCAGCTGCTGTTTCCTTCTCTCTCCATGCCACATGAGACACTGTCTCTTCCCAAATTCCTCAGCCCAACTCCCACAGAGATCACTCATGACTGGGATTCCTCCCCTGCCTAGTGGGTGGTTTCTTCATTTCCCTCTTGTCTGCTTCTCTGCTTTCTGCTGAACATTTCTCTCTTCGCTCAAAGGAGATGTCTTGCCCAGCCCAATCTGTTGACTTGGCCAACATGCTGCAGTCAGCTCTGATCTGAACCACAGCAGTAGAGAAAGACCAGATAGTTGAGTTTCTGGTAGGAATCTGGGCAAGTATCTAGGATTTTGAGTGTGTGATAGGAATCTGAACAGAGATCTAATATATCTCCATCAATATTGTCTATCTATATACGAAGGCAAGGCAAAGGGAAATGATCACACATTATACACCGTCTGTATAGAAAATATTCCTGTGTATAAAATCTACAATGAGCAAATGTCCCAACGTGTAGTGAAAACACACAAAAAGCCTGAGGAGTTGTGTGTCTGTGGGCGTGCGTGACAGAGTGGGGCGATTCAAATTATTTTCAGAAATGTATGCACTTGTTTTAAGAGTAATAATCACAGCAGGACCTATCTTTCCTTTGACTTTGGCTGGCATTCTGGATGGCTTTTATGTGGGAGAGACAGGTTAAATCTTCAACCGTGAGTCAGCCTTTGGGTGACAACTCTCAGAGTAATCTACCTCCCAGGTTTTCAAAAAAAAATATGAATACAAAAATGAATGGATGTGCGTGCTGTCATTCAGTGTAGTAAACACTTCAGAAATGCAAAGAGAGCAATATTATTTTGATGAGAGAGAACAAAGACATTGTGTCTTATTTAAAGCCTGGAGTGATAGTGAACTCTGTTGCCAGACATACATTTTACACCTATAATACGTTCAGAAACTATCATAGCTCAAGGTGATATCATGTACTATTATAAAATCTGTTACTAATCAGAGCTAATCGCAATGTGGGGGGAGGGGAGAGATAATGCTGAAATATTGAGGATGAGCTAAAAGAAACCCTAGACTTTGTGAGCTGGCATTATTAAAAGCCATCAGTTTCATAATGGGGGTGAAACCAAAGCTCCCACTTACGGACCAGCCTTTGATCCAAGCAAAATAACAATGCTTGCTTTTCATTATTTTAAAATGAAAAGTCCCGAGCACAAAACCCTATGAATCCATATTGTGCTGGGATAACAATCTTTGGAGTGGATTCAGAATAAGAACTAGCATCTTTTTAACCACACTCTATTCCCCAACCCAACTTTTGAACTTTGGTGGTTCAAGAAAAACTCCCAAGATCCAACTGAGCTGGCTATTTTGCAAATCCAAACCAGCCTGAATTCCCTCATTAAATTTAGGAAACAAAGACTTTGGATGCCTAAAGTGACACTTCTTCCCCACACCCTGCTTTTTCACAACTGTTCCAAAAAAAATGGAGTCCAGATGCAAACCAGCAGTTACTGGAACAACAATGACCTCATAAGGTTTGGTGAGCGCCCCAATCCAAATATGCCTTGAGTAACATACCCATGCAGTTTTTCATCATCATAAATCCACTTTCATAGCCTTCAAAGCATTCACAGTGGAAATCTCCAGGGGTGTTGACACAGAGTCCTTGGCCACACAAATCGGGGGAGATGCGGCATTCATCAATATCTGCCATTTCAAACAAAACCAAGTTATTTCAAATGCAAACATATGCAGTATTGCCGTTTTAGAAATGAATTTTAATGGTCAACAAATATTTTATTTTTATTGTATTTAACAAAATGTGCATATCGCTTGCTTGTAATAAAACCTCTAAAATGCACTGAAATCAATAAAACACATATTTTGGATGTGCAAGTTGCAGTATTACATTTACATTTTCAGCCACTACTGGACACAATGAAAACTAAGGAATTTACCTGTACAGTTCCTCTCTTCAGAATCAAGTGCAAACCCACTGTCACATTTACAACGGAAACTGCCAATGGTGTTTCTGCATTTTCCATAGGTGCAAAGGCTTGGAATCATTTTGCATTCATTGATATCTAAGACAGAGACATAGCCATTGTAAAAAGCAGTAGTTAAATGTAGTTAATTCTCATTTCCTGATAATGGCATCAGTGAAGCCCAGGTATAAATGACCAGGTTCAAAGTCTTTTAACAGTTGCAGTTCACGGAATGCAACGCCCACATCTGAGTGTTCAAATTACAGCAGTTGTTCACACTCCTGTAACACTTCTGTACATATGAAGCTGAACTCCCATTCATTTGATGCTACTCTTACAAAGCGTATTACATTTTCTTTATTTCTTCCGTGTCTGTGGTAGAAATGGGTTTTATGCTCTGTACCTCTGATCACTAGCAGTGATGCCTGACTAGATTCTCAGCAATTAGCACACCTCTTATTGAGTTTTATTTTAATCTATGACAATGAGGGCAAGACTCATAGACTGCCACCCAAAACACAATTTACTAGGTAGCAGATCTCATTGAATACAATGGGACTTCTGACTAAACATTCACTGGATTGTACTAGCAGCGACCTCCCCCCCTCTTTTTGCCTCATGTCTCACATCCCTTCAGGTCATATCCACCACCTCTTCTAGGAATTATTCCTCAATGATTTGCTCATTCAATTAATTCAGTGAGGAAAGTTAATATCCATGGTGGTCACAATTACTGGTTCTTTAAAGCATTTATTAGCAGCTAAAGAATTCTAATAACATTCCATCTTTATAAAAGAGTGCATTAACACTCATTCCAAATCAACACTCCTCTTTCAGGCCACAGGGAAGCCATTATTCACAGACCCCTCATCCTTCACCCTGATTATTCCCAATTCTCTTCCAGCTCCCTGACATGTTGAGCTCTACAAATACAGGTCCAGGAGGACCACAAGCAAACCCATTGCAACAAGAAAGAATACACATGTTTCCCTTAAAGGTAAAGGGACCCCTGACCATTAGGTCCAGTCGTGACCGACTCTGGGGTTGTGGTGCTCATCTCGCTTTATTGGCCGAGGGAGCCAGCGTACAGCTTCCGGGTCATGTGGTCAGCATGACTAAGCCGCTTCTGGCAAACCAGAGCAGGGCACGGAAACGCTATTTACCTTCCCGCCGGAGCGGTACCTATTTATCTACTTGCACTTTGAGGTGCTTTCGAACTGCTAGGTTGGCAGGAGCAGGGACCGAGCAACGGGAGCTCACCCCGTTGTGGGGATTCGAACCGCCGACCTTCTGATCAGCAAGTGCTAGGCTCTGTGGTTTAGCCCACAGTACCACCCGCGTCCCTGTGCTTCCCTTACTTCCATGTAAATTATGGGGTTGTAAAGGAAAGTGAGTATCTGTGCTTGTTGTTTCTTCCCATGCCCAGCTACTCTATACACAAGGAAGGAAGGCAGAAGAAGCAGCAATGCACAAAGGTACAAAAGCCACTGTGCCATGGTCATGTTGCTCAAGGAACACTACCCCCGGTAGTGTTACATCTGTGTTGCAACTCTTGGGTGAGAAGCACGTGGTCTGGAACTTCACTAAACCCCGATTCCTGCCCATGTTGTGTGAGTTTACTCTGAGAAAGGAAAGAAGGAGTAACTAAATAAATCAGTTCCTCGGAACATTTTCCAGTACTGTCGGTGGCTTTGCATACCTTTGAAAAATGGCTTTCCGTTTATAATCTCTCCTCTGGTAGAAAACCCAGGTCCTCTTGGGCAAAGGGCTTCATATTCAGGTGTTCCCTTCTCAGGGCATTCATCACATTCGGGGCCCCAGGCTGCACCAACAGAACAGCAGCAGGCATCCTGGCGATGCCGCCCTCCTATTGGTTTTGTGCAGTCTTCGTCATCGTGATCCAAGTAGCACGACTCCAAGCGGATATCTGTTGAGGATGGTTTTTTAAAAAAGCCATCAATAGATGGAAAATAAGCAGTTGCAGCATCAGCGCAGCAGAGCCCAACCACTAAGGAAATGTTACAACACGGAAACCCAGCCTAATACTCAGTGTCATATGGAGAGAGAAACAGGGAGTCCATATAAGACAGACTGCCCTGGAGGGATGTCTCCATTTTCCTTCCACCATGGGATCCCTCTTCATAGAGGCTGAACCACACAGTGATACAAGTATGTCACCCTTTCAGCATGACAGTCTTCCCTTTCTAGTATTTTCCTTTTCTCATGAGAGGAAATAGCTGCCATCGACCGTACTGAAAAAGCAAATGGGTGCACTCAACGGCAGCCATAGCTGTACCCAGTGTTCTGTGTCTACAAGTAGTTGGGTTCTCATGCAAGTGGAAGGGTGCGTATTAATGTTGCACAACAGACGGATCCAATACAACAGTTGCCCCATTGCACAACGGATTGTGTCATCTATTATACAACAGAGTAACCAGCAGAACAATTCCACCACTAAGTGACTTTAACACTGGATACAACCCACAAAGCCTGCCTTCTACCCCAATGGAACCCAGTTTCCTAAGGCTGAGTGGGGTTTCCCTTTCATCTTTCCCTTCCAAAATCCTCGCCTGGTGGGCAATGGGACCCCGGGGAGGCAAGTATCACATTCCAAGAACTCTCGGGATGCACTGCTAGGCGTGTTCAAAATGAAATGCACTCACCATGTGGCTTCATAGTACCCAGCAGTCAAGGGGTCCCCTAGAAGGCCAGCATGTCATTCAAGATTTGACATCTTTCCGCAGGGCCTGCAAGACGGAGCTGTTCTGCCCAGCCTTTGGGCTAGACTAAGTCTAACCCCCCCCCCCATTTATTTGTTTGTTTGTTTGTTTGTTTGTTTTTATTTTGATGGAACCCCTTATATGGGATTTGTATATAAATTTTCCCTCGACTCTTTTTGCTGACCCATGTAGGACCAGCATGGATAGTTGGCCCCGGTGAATATTTGACATTTTCTCCCCTCATGGCTTTGATCTATAGGCTACCACTAAAACAAGGCTCCATTTTAAGCTGCATTTTAAACTGTATTCTAACTTATATTTTAATCAACCGTTTTTGCTTTTAATGTTTTTACTGTATTTATATTCAGTGCTAGCCGCCCTGAGCCCGGTCTTGGCCGGGGATGGCGGGGTATTATTATTATTATTATTATTATTATTATTATTATTATTATTATTGACACATTCAAACCATTAAAAAGCCATTGAGGGCTCAAAGCAGGGCAGATGGGGGGAGTGGAGGGCCACATTTGGCCCCAAGTGTGCGGGTCCCCACCCATTGGTCTTTTCCTTATATCTGTGATTACAAAATAATTGTCCCAGGGGAGGATTCTCTGGTTTGCAGAAGAGAATGAATATGTCCCTGCCCAAGCTGAAATCCTGACTAAGCTTTGGAGCCCAGGGTTTCATTCACAGCCTACTAGATTGGAGCAAAGGTCCTCTCATGCTTACCAATACATCTCCGTCCAGTTGCATCCAGAGTCATACCACTGGGACATTGGCAGACAAAGGACCCCATAGTATTTTCACACCGTCCATTTGTGCACACTCCAAGGAACACTTCACACTCATTGATATCTATTTAAACAAAAAGCCGGAAACACATGCTTTAAAAATGTCTACAAGGCAGAGGAGTGCAATACTTCCATCATACTAAACAGTCTCTTCAAGCATGACAATAACATATTAATTTTGGTTTTGAAGCAGTACATTTTGGTTAGAAGTGGCTTGATCCAGCTATATCCAAAGCCAAAGGGAAACCGCAAGCCTTACTCTATGGGCTGCACCGTCTCTAAGCAGACTGATTCACAGAGGCAGGAGGAGAATCAGAAAACTTGGGACAGCGGGCACCCCAAGAACCTATGGAATATTCGCATGTGGAAATGATTTGCCTTTCAAGAACTTTAAAATTAACCACGTTTTCCCATAGTTAGAATTAACTTCATTTCCCTGCATCTAAGGGATTGCTTTGTCTTAAAAAACAAACGTCAACCACAGTAGACAGAAGGTTGCGGGTGGCCACAGGAAGGATAACAATTAAAAAAGAAAAAAATTAAGTAAGGAAGAGCTTCATTATTGGACACAGTGACTCTGAAGGAAGAAAGCATAGGAAGTTGCCTTATACTGAGTCAGACCATTGGGTCCATCTAGCTCAACGTTTCCAGGGCTTCAGCCAGAAGACCCTTCCAGCCCTACCTGGTGGTATCAGAGATTGAAACTGGAACCTTTAGCATGCAAAGCAAATTGCCTAGCACTGAACTATGGCCATTTTCCATTCTGCAGTCAAAGGTACCAAGGTTGATAGATAATGACATGGTCAGGTGCTGCGTAACCAAGCCATTGGGATGATGGTGAAATAGTTTTGTGGTTTTTTTAAATAAAAGCTTAGGTAATAGTAGAGTTGTCGACTTTTCAACCCACCACTATAATTTTAATGACAGATATTAGCAAGGGACAATACAAACAAGCAGGCTGAAAGCACTACCTGTTGCTCCATCAAGCTGCTGTTAAAAGAACAACAGCAGGACAAGTCAAGTTTGTTTTTTTTGCACAGCAGGCAAGCCATAGGAACCGGCAGCCTCGAGGGAAGATCTTCTTGAATCGCCTCCTCTGAAAAAATGCTTAAACTGATTGAAATTCTATGGGGTTCCATCCACATGTCAGAAAGTAGTGGAAACTGAATCAGATATATTTGGGTGCTGGAAAATATGCTGGATCGATCAATATGAAATTACTGCAAGTTATATGTGAGAAAATCCTGTGGCCACTATCTTGGAAAAATAACTTTCCATCTCTCAGCACTCAAACATGTTCTTGTGATTTGGAATAGGTGGGGCAACATCTCTCTTGAGATCATATAAGCTATGTACAGTGGATCTGTGGTAGAAACGTTTCCAAGATATTTGGTAATTATTTGGAGAGAGAGAGAGAAGGGACAAGTTTGAGGGAGGGAGATAAATTTGTTCCTCCTTGCTTTTTTTAAAAATAAAATAAAAGCTATTACAAGACACATATGGGAATAATTTGTTTTTCAAATATTTCAGCTGCTCTGTCATGTCAGGTTGCACTAGTCACCATGACCCAATACAGTATGAAACCATTGGAACTTCGAGAAGAGGAATAATGGGCAAGATTCTTGCTGTCATTTAGATACCTTGTGCTCAACCAGTAGCTATGGGTACTCATCACATTCTCCAACAGTGATGGCGCAAGTAAGGGAAAGGTGCCATAGGTCAGGACAAAGAGCTCCACCAAAGGGAAAGACATCATGGAGGAGACATGTATACAGCATCTCTTTAACTGCCTTAGACATCCACCTCTCATCACAGCTGATGGAAGGGGGTCTGGGCTTAATCCTGCTGGGCACTGCTTTGAGGGACATGCTAGCAAAGCAGACCGCTACAAAGAGCAGTACGGAAGCCTCCACTCATCAGCTGGTGAGTGGAGAGTTCAATCCTGTGGGAAATGCACTGGCAAAGCAGAGCCCTAGCCCTAGCTCACAGGGCAACCTTGACAGGTGGATGGGACAACCCACCTTTTCAGTCACCTGAGATGAGTGGTGCTACCCACCTGACAAATTCGCCCTGTGGGGTGCAGGGAATTAAAGTTCTGGCTTGCTGGACCAT
Organism: Podarcis pityusensis; assembly: GCF_964106645.2. Taxonomy (NCBI): domain Eukaryota; kingdom Metazoa; phylum Chordata; class Lepidosauria; order Squamata; family Lacertidae; genus Podarcis; species Podarcis pityusensis. The sequence goes on along the minus strand of NC_138039.1, from coordinate 40,768,869 downwards.
ACAAGGTTCCCCACCAGCGCCTTCTTAACCCTACTCATGACTGCTTTCCATGCCTTTATCACATAGGTCTTTTTATCAGTTCACTTCTTCAGTGAGCATTTCCGCTTCATCTCCTATTCCCCAACCGCCGGTGTAATTGCCATGGGACCTTGTTCACCTTGATGGCTTCTCCTAGATCCCAGTGCATATCTGTTTTTCATAGATCTCAAGGGTTATTTGCCAGCTCTCCCCCACTTCTCTCCCCAACTCCCAGTGCAGTAATACTTTCATATCACATGCATTAGGCGAAGGGCAGTCTACAGCCTGATTCTATGTGTGCGTGCAAACCATTCGTCACACAACACACCATAGATATTTTTGCAGCCCTAGGTGTCACACCACAACTTCTCACATCAAACCCTTCTCCTCTGAAGCTATTTGAGAAATGGATGGTTGCTACTCTTGCAGAAGAGAGGGGCATGGAGGTGTGCATGATCACATCTTTATGGAGATTGCATGGCCATCAGTTTCATTTCCAGTTCCATGAATTAACATGCTAGTATTCATTGATGTCAATGGGGTTTAAGCAGCCTTTATAAACCTGAAAAGTTTCTAAGTAGGGTTGTGTGTTGCAGGTCCTGTACCATGCATGCAAAAGAATATGAGGATCATGCACATGGGCATATACAAGTCCCAACAACTAGCTGATTGCTGGAGCTCCCATAGCTCCATGAGTGGCGTTATGCCCAATGATCATCTGCATGGACAAAACCAGGTAATTGCAGCGTTAGGCTGCCCACCTGTCAAATTTGGTTCACAGGAGAGCTGGACAAGATAAGGATCCTGCCTACCAGGCCAGATCTAATTCCTCATCCAAGCTCTAAAGATTTGTTAGACACTGTGATCTTCCGTAGCAATGTGAGAAATGGCACCGGAATTTTTTGTTTCTCCACTAACATGTTTCCAGTTCCAGAGCAATAATACATACCTTCACACTGTGTTCCTCTTACCCTGGAGAATCCCCTCGGACAGTTTGGATCTATAAAAGAGAAGCAAAGAACATTGTAGTCCAAAGCTCAAATTTCTTTCACTGAACATGAAACTGCATCTGAAACACAGATCAGACCTCTTCTGCGTGGAAACTTCCAAAATAACAACAATTAAATGAGCAATAACAGTTAAAGGAAGGGGCTGCAGCATGAATAAGGGACACAACAGTGATTCTTAGTGCAATATTAAGCATATATACTCATAAGTATGTCTCACTTTGTTCTCTTTTGACAATTAGTGCTCTAATAAAAAGTTAAGACTAAACCCACTTATTACACAGTATTTATGTGGTATGTTTGCTTAAGGCCCCTTTGTACATTACAAAATTATCATGTATGCAATGTATATGTTAGGGGTAATGTAAGTTGAGCAGGTAATGTGTATAACAACCTGTCACGGTACACATCCACCCATGGAAAACTGTGCACACTTCCTGGATAAATATACATAATCTCCCACTAGTCTTTGGGAATGTGCAAGACCCTTGGAGTCCCTTCCAACTCTACAAATCCTACGAATATTCTACATTCTGCAGCCATTCTGCATAATGTGCACCATTCCCTCTTCCTGGAGAGATAATGTGCACATTTTCTGCAAGGCCTGTTGAATGTGCACAAGGGCTGGTTGTTAGGCACATTTAACCACTTGACTTACATTGCCCTTAACATATTGCTGTAAGTTTTGTTTGCCAGAGTTTGTGGGTGCAAGGTACCCATAATTTCCAGTTTTAGTAACTGTTAGAATTTATTCTAGGTTTAGGGAGTTGAATTGCAAACACTGAACTCCCAGATCCAGTAGGGGTTCAAGCTGTAAATAACACAGGACAGCTTCCTCATGAGGTAATCTCCTGAAGATGGCCGAGTCATTAATCTAACAAAAAATGAGCCATCAAGACATTCAGTGCCAGACAGTAAGGAGGGAGGGGGGAGCCCTTTCTCCAGCTGTGTGTTAGTGGACAGAGACAAAAAAGGTTTAAAATTTCCGTTTGGATTATGTAGGCTAGAGAGGAATAGTTTCACTGGGCTAGTGGCAACAAGGAGGAAGAAGGAGAACAAAGAGCACCATGAAGGCTCAGGGGAACAGGTGGTAATAAAGAGACAGCGACCACGACTGATTTCTCTGTTCTTAGACCCAAGTTTGCTGCACCTATGGGAGAAGCAAGTGAGCCTCTTGGAGTATAATGTGTTGAATTTCTCCATCTAGACTCAGGCTGTATATATGTGTAGATAAACCATGTATCATAAAGACACCACAGTCTCCACTTTGCCTCATCATCCAAAAGAAAACACAGGCCCTGGGTAAAGCATGCCTGCAACCTCTGGAATCTCACATCGTTTGTGAAGATTGAGGTGGTCTGCAACAATAGATACTAAATACTGCAGTGTATTCTGTAAAGTGTGACCGTAATGCACATCCCCTTTTAATCACAATTAATATAATCATGCTAGGAATTAATGTAGACCCTTAGAGAGATCTGTCTCAATCAAGATGCAGTTTAAGCAATTGAGTTGAGCCACTAAAATGGAAGAGGCAGAGCTGGAAGGTTCCAAGCTTCCTAGTACTTTCCTGCAAAGCAAACATTTGTAAAACGCTTTGAGGTGTTAAGCAGTGTATAAGTTTTGTGAAATAAATAATGCATTTAGCATGCACTATATCAGGCCACGATCACAACAACATCTGACCCAGACTCTTATGGGATCTTCCAAGGGGGATATTAAAGCACCCAGGGTTTCTTGGAAGATGATCAATAGCAGAAAACAAGCTTTCTTGAAAGACAGCCCAACATTACCATACTTCTCCAGAAATGTGCAGCTGCAAGAGGATGTGATTTAGGATGCACACTCAGTTCAAACAGATCAATAGTGCCCTGCATGAAGTATAGTATATGTACCCAAACTCCTCTGGAATGTACCTGGGTTCCATGATAAACAGTCATTCCAGGGACTGAGGCAGATGAGCTGATCAGAAAAGGGTACTTCATCAGCAGAAAGTTTCAGGAAGACTCAGCATTTCTGATGAGGCATATGCTGGGGTTCTAGTCGCATACCCTCACCCGGCAATCCTTCCTTCTAAACCAAGATTTCTTGGGTGATTTTGCCAGAGTTCATAATCAAAGTGTTAAGAATACTAACTTGTGCAGTTCATAATGCTCAGGTACATCCCACTCACCCCCAAAAGACTTATCTGAAAAAGCTTGTAAAAACAATTCTGAAACCAGCAGACAGGAGCAAAGCCATCATTAGATGCACTGCTGGCTTTTAAGTGACGAGGGGAAGATAGTCTGTGTAAGCTCAAAGCCATTACTGCTATCATATTTTCTAGGGCTTTGTCATGTCATGAAAGTGAGGGCTCAGCTTGAATCCTACCTGCCAAATGATCATCCAGCTGCCGCCCCCCCCCCCCTTTAAAACACCCAGAGGTGATTTTGCCCTTTCTATTGGATGCTTTCTTCTAATGCTCCAAATAATAATTTGCCAAGGACACAGCAAAATGGTCTTACCTCGTTCACATGGAACACAGGGACTACCCCAAGCAGCACCCAGCGAGGAACAACACTGAGATTTCAGAGTGGCCCCATTGATATTGATCTCACACCTGCCGTTCACTATGGTCTGCCAACACGTGCCTTTAACAGTCTCTGCAAAGGTAAATAAAAATAAAACAAGATGTTGCCATTTAGCAATGTATGACTATTCAAATATCTTTACCCAGTGTGAGTGAACACTCGTGAAAACTAACTCAGTTATCCTCATAAAAACCAACCCAGGAAGAAAGGTCGAGCTGGTGCCAAACATTTTCCTCTGCTTTCCTTTGGACTACATTAGCAAAACAGAGATAAGGGTCTTGTCATCTGGGCAGCCCAGGACCTCCATGCACACTGCCCAGGCTTGCACCCCGGGGAGTTCACTTCGGTGCTGCTAACGCAGCAGTTTGATTTCACCCCTTGAGGCTCACTCCATTGTCTCTGAAGACAGACGGGTGCCAACAATGTTGCCAACACCCTCCAGTCTTTTAGTCTGGAGCTTCCTTATTGCTTTTGAGAATATAAAATCAGCTCCTGCCTTCAGAGCCATCTTTCCCATAGGGCTTAGTGGTGCGTTGCGCCAGGGCGCTGGCCTCTCAGGGGCGCCCCAGCAAGTGGGGGAGCCTCATAGCTTTGCCGGCGGCCTCCCCTTCCCCTGAACGCCTGTCAGCTGTGACCCGTCAACCATATGGCTGGCATGCGTGCAGCTTGCCTCCCAAGCCTCCGCGGGAGAAGAGCAATCCCCGCAGAGGCTTAGGATGTAAGCTGCGCCCCGCCAACTATATGGCTGGTGGGTACGCAGCTTCCCTCCCAAGCCTCTGCAGGGATTGCTCTCCCACAGCAGTATGGGGGAGAGATGCGCCACCTCCATGGCTGGCAGTGCGGTTCTCCCCCTCCACACTATCCATGGTAATTTGGGGGCACTGGGCGGATATTTGCACCGCAGCACCGCATCTGCTAAAGACGGCCCTGTCTGTCTTTTGGCATCTTCCTCCCGTACTACAGGCAGGATGCCTCTGAATACCAGCTGCTGGGGATTATGAGCAAGGAGTCTGTTATTTCACTCAGGTCTGCCTGTGAGTTGCTAGACTAGGGGGACCTTTGGCCTGATGCTACCACAGCCAGCTACCTGCCATCTATTCCCAAACCACAGCAACTTTATAAAGTTGCCACCTCTTCTCCTTCCAGCTCAGAATGTCAGGTCAGTCTTTCATTATCTGCTGATTCACTACAATACCTCCTCTACAATTTTTAATGCCATGTGAAAGGATACTCTATAGACACTTTTTAATATGCTCAAGTAAACAGTGAAGCAATGATTGAAATACTCTTAAATTTATTTCACATTTCTATTTCATGGTTATTCTCAAAAGCTTCCTGAAAACTGAATAAGATATATGTATGTCAATTATAAGAAAAATATTTTCTAGCCAATAAAGACAGCTCAGAAGAAGAAATTACCAATGCAGATGGTTTTTGTTGGATCCAAAGTACTTTCAGGGGAACATTCACAGGCAAAAGAGCCAGGAATATTTTTGCACACGCCATTAATACAGGGGCTGGATTCACACTCATCAATATCTAGAAGAGAAACAGTGAGAATTAGTGACCAGCAAAGCTTCAGATTGCTCCTTTCTGTCTGGTCATCTAGAAACAAAAGGATTCTCTTGCTGAATCAGAGATTTGTAGATTGTGGCTATGAATCCACAATCCACCTGTGGCAAACCCACCCATAGGATGACAGATCACTGATGCCAAAATTTTCTGCCTTTGGAATGTATTTGTCTCCTGCACCCTCAAGCCACATTTATTTATTTCACAACATTTGATTCTAAGGAAACTTCTAGGCGGTTTATAAAAATATAAAAGCATTAAAATGATCAATAAAAGACAATTAAAAGCTGATATTCAAAAACATTCAAAAATGATCAAATGTAGCGAAAAGAAATCAAAACACATGCCAGCACTCTATGTGCGTGTATAGACTTGCTTACACAAAAAAATGTTTTAAGCAGGTGCCAAAAAGAATACAGCAAAGGCAAAGGCTTATGCCTGGTGTCAATAGGCAGGGAGTTCCAAAGTGCAGGTGCTGACATACTAAAATATTGATTTCTTACAAGTGCAGAACAAGTTTTGTGCGGTTCCAGTAGGAGTTACAGTTCTGCAAATTGAAGTGAGCATACATGAGGGTAAGGTAATCCTGCAAGTAAAATGGTCCCATTGCTCCAATTTACTGTATAGGTTTCAACTTGTACTTAGGGTAGCCTGAATAACCCTATAAATTCAAACTTTACTTTATGCGTACAGTAAAAATGCAAATCTATGCACTCTTCACACACAGTCCACTGCCTACCCCAAAGTTTCAAGGGACCTTGCTTTAGTCATTCCAGCAACAATCCTACAAGGCTGTTCTCATTTAAAACTGGGGAGCCAAGGCTAAAGGACAGCAATGTGCTCATTGGGGCCCACTGAGTCCAATAGTCCTCTAGGATGTGAAACCAGATCTTCCCATTCCCCGGGATCACTGAACACCTAGCTGCAGCTAAATTCCCACCCGAAATATCCTTTGGGAATGCAGATTATATATCCCCACCCCCGAGTGTAATACACAAAGTCAAAAGTCTCATGGCATACTTATAAAAATACAACAGTTCCAGTCTTCCTTAAATGGAATTCATCCCTAATGTTGGCAAATAAGCCCACATTTTATTTGATCCAAATATAACTCCAGAGATAGGGTGATTTAAAAAAAAAATACCTGATGCTCAGAATAGCTATAACATAAAGGGATGTTTTCAATTACCTTCACATGTTTGTTGATCAGGCTTGTATACATATCCCTTGGGGCATGTGCAAGTGAAGCTTCCAGGGGTGTTTCTGCATTGCCCATTGTCACAAAGCAGTGGGTTCAAGGAGCACTCATCGATGTCTGCAAAAACAATTAAGAGTGTCATCGGAGAGACTAAATAAGATTTTGTTCTCATGGGAAGCCATAAAAGAAAACTTGATATGTTTCACTGATGGGGATGTTTCCCTTTGTTCTGTAAGAGAAAGTTGAATATTAAATCACCGGAAAAGGACCAAGTATCAGGACTTTTAGTGGTTTACAGCACTAGTTCCCAAACTTCCCACCTCTGGCAGGAAAATTTATATTTCCCTGTAACGGAAAGCAGCAACAAGAAACTCTGTGCCATCAAAAGGGAATTGCATAATAAGTGTATTTTTCTTTTCCAATGTCAACCCGCTTCCTAACACCATGTGGATGATATGCAATCATTGGGTCAGCTGAACACTGGAATATAGTCTTCCCAAGGCCAAATCAATCTCTGCCCCCTATCAAAGTAGGATGTTTATAGTTCCACCTGAACAGGTGAGGGATGGCATTCTACTCTACTTCAGGCACCAAGTTTAAATTAAATGGAACATATGGTTCTCTTCAGTCTACACCACCCTTTTTGCTGTTGGATTCCAAGTCACATCAGACCCAACCAGCACGCCCCACGGTCAAGGATGGCAGAAGTTGCAAGTCAAAAACATCTGGAGGGCCAAAGGTTCCCAATACCTGCTCCAGATGTTTCTGACTACATCTCCCCTCATTCCTAACTTGGCCATGTGGATTGGAGCTGATGGGAGTTGGAATCTAAAACATCTGGAGGGCCCTAGGTTGGGTAACGCTGGGCTACACTAACTTCTGTTTTGGAGCAAATACATCCACGTGGACAGACACTGAAAAACACACAGAGAAAGAAACATCTAAAGGGGTACATAATGAGTGCTAGTTCACTATTTCTTGTATTCAAGAATTGGGGGGGGGGTGCGTTTCTTTATTTGCTGTATTCAAGCAAGACACACGAGAACTTTCGGTCAACATCCGTGTGAATAAAACAGACAAGGTGATGGGGGGGGGAGTGACTCAAGATGCATCTGGCTCAGGAAGTGTTGTCTCTGAGAGGTTCAGTTAATGGATAAAAAAATCAATGGGACCGACAATTAGCAGAAATCAGAATATTTAAGGCTGTGGTTCCCAACGTGAGGCATACGCCCCACAGGGGGGGCAATTTGATTTTTAAGGGGGGCAATTTGAGAATGAGTTAGACCAAGTTAATGACCTTTTAGGCTTCCTCCGTGTGAATAGGAGTTCACTTTTTGAATAATAAGAATTATATGTCGGGGGGGGGGGAATCAGGATTTTAAAGGTGCTTAGGTGGGGCATGGCCAAAAAAGGTTGGGAACCACTGATCTAGAGAGAGACCGCATTCCTTTGTCTTTCACTGGTGATGATTGAATAAACTAATTGGTAAGAACTCTTTTTTTAAATCTGCTTCTTTGCTGCTACTTAGGTGGGGCATGGCCAAGAAAAGGTTGGGAACCACTGATTTAAGGCATAAATTCTAGCTTGTAGGGTAGTCAGCAATCAGTTTGGGAAGAGTGTAGCCATAACATTACAGGTGCTGCAAAAAAAGTATTAAACCAAAACAGAAGAAATGGAAAGGGGAACAACAGGCTGACCAATCCAACACACTATCCAAGAACAGGACATGACAGCCTGCATCTACTTTCCTTTTTTTTTTTTTTTTTTAAAGCAATTTATTAAATTTTACAATAAAAATAGACATAATAAACAATATGACATCGATCTTAACATATTTTCACATTTTTCTTTGGACTTCCTCACATCTCCCGCTCCCATTTTCATCGTTAAAACATTTTGTCAGCAATTTATCATCTTATTTAAAATCTTATATCCCTTCTATGTTTCATAATCATATAATTCTCAAAAGGAGCTAAATTTTCACAGTCTTACTTAATTTCTTAAAAAACTTCTAAATTTAGTGGTGCTCAGTTGTTTTGGTCTAGCATCTTATTTAGCATTCACTCAAATTACAATATTTTTGTAAATAGTTCTTAAATTTCTTCCAATCCTCCTCAATCCTCTCTTCTCCCAGGTCGCGGATTCTGCCGGTCATTTCAGCTAGTTCCATGTAGTCTATCAGTTGTATCTGCCATTCTTCCAGTGTGGGTAGATCTTGAGTTTTCCAGTGTTTTGCGAGAAGTATCCTTGCTGCTGTTGTTGCATACATAAAAAATGTCTGGTCCTTCTTTGCCACCCCTTGGCCGACAATACCCAAAAGGAAAGCCTCTGGTTTCTTAGTGAAGGTATATTTAAATACCTTTTTCAGTTCATTATAAATCATTTCCCAGAACGCCTTCACTTTAGGGCAAGTCCACCAGAGGTGGAAGAACGTTCCCTCACACTCTTTACATTTCCAACACTTATTATCAGACAGGTGGTAAATTTTAGCAAGTTTGACTGGGGTCATATACCATCTATAAATCATTTTCATTACATTTTCTTTCAAGGCGTTACATGCAGTAAATTTCAATCCATTACTCCACAACCTCTCCCAGTCCTCAAACATGATATTATGCCCAATGTCCTGTGCCCACCTTATCATAGCCGATTTAACCGTTTCGTCTTGTGTATTCCATTTCAACAGCAAGTTATACATCCTTGAAAGTACCTTAATCTTTGGTTCTAACAATTCTGTTTCTAGTTTCGATTTCTCCACCTGGAACCCTAATTTCTTATCATTTTTGAAAACTTCTTTGATCTGAGCGTAGTGTAACCAATCCCGCACTTTGTCTTTCATTTTCTCTAGACTCTGCAATTTCCATTTGTCTCCATCCTTTTCTAATATTTCCCAATATTTTGGCCATTTAGCCTCCATATTGGGTCTTTTTCGGGCCTTGGCTTCCAAAGGTGAAAGCCACCTTGGTGTTTTATTTTCAAGCAAGTCTTTATATTTTGACCAGACATTAAACAATGATTTTCTGACAATATGGTTCTTAAAGGCCTTGTTTGCTTTAACCTTGTCATACCATAAATATGCATGCCATCCAAAGGTATTGTTAAACCCTTCCAAATCCAACACATCAGTGTCTTCAAGAAGTAGCCAGTCTTTTAGCCAGCAAAACGCTGCGGCTTCGTAATACAACTTTAAGTCTGGCAGGGCAAAGCCCCCTCTTTGTTTTGCATCGGTTAATATCTTAAACTTGATTCTGGGCTTTTTGCCCTGCCAGACAAATTTGGAGATATCTCTCTGCCACTTCTGAAAGCACTCCGTTTTGTCCAAAACCTGAAGTGTTTGAAATAAGAACAACATCCTTGGCAATACATTCATCTTGATAGCAGCAATTCGGCCTAACAAAGAAAGTTTCAATTTTGACCAACTATCTAAGTCTCTCTTAATTTCTGTCCAACATTTTTCATAATTATCCTTAAATAGACTTAGATTTTTTACTGTTATGTTTACCCCTAGGTATTTTACTTTTTTTACCACATTAAGTTCCATCTCATTCTGAAACCGTTCTGACTCTGTATTAGTCAAGTTTTTCCCCAAAACCTTAGTTTTCTGTTTATTTAATTTAAATCCAGCCACCCGACCAAAGTCATTAATCAGTTGTAATGCTCTTTTCGTACTGGGCTCTGGCTTCTGCAAGGTCAAAACCAGGTCATCTGCAAAAGCTTTTAATTTATATTGTTTCTGACCGACCTGAATTCCTTCCACCAACCGGTCCCTTCTAATCATGTTCAATAGCACTTCCAGAACCGAAATAAATAACAACGGGGAAATAGGGCAACCTTGTCGTGTCCCTTTTTCAATTTTAAACTCTTCCGTAACCACATTATTAACTATCAGTTTAGCTTTCTGTTCTGAATATATCGCCTCAATCCCATTCTCAAAACCCCGTCCCACTCCCATCTCTTTTAAATTTCCCATCATAAATTTCCAGGAGATATTGTCAAAGGCCTTCTCCGCATCTATAAAGATTAAAACTGCTTTTGTATTTATATCTGTTTGCAAAAGTTCCAAAATGTCAATAATGTTCCTTGTATTAGCAAACAGATGTCTTCCTGGGAGAAAGCCAGCCTGGTCCTTATGAATTACTTCATTTAAAACTTTTTTAAATCTATTTGCCAAAATGTCTGCAAATATTTTGTAATCCACATTTAAGAGAGAGATGGGACGGTAGTTCTTAAGTTGTGTCTTTTCAGCTTCCGACTTTGGTATTAATGTGATAAACGCTTCCTTCCACGACTCCGGTGCCCTCCTCCCCTCCATAATTTCATTGCTGACCTCCATCAAAGGTTGTATCAAGTAGTCTTTCAATGTCTTATAGTACTTGGAGGTCAGCCCATCTGGTCCTGGAGATTTGCCAAGTTGCATGTTCTGGATAGCTTGTTCGATCTCCTGTCGTGTTATTTTAGAATTCAGGATTGTCTTATTTTCTTGTGACAATTTAGATAATCCGTTTTTTGCCAAAAATTGTTTAATCTCAACATCATCTTGCGGCCCTTGGGTATATAATTTTTTGAAATATCTCTGGAAACACTTTCTAATGTCCACTGGATTCTGGATGTTTTTTCCATCAACCTCTAAGTTTGTAACAGTATTTAATCTTTGTCTTCTCTTCAACTGCCAAGCTAGCAGTTTTCCACATTTATTCGCCGACTCAAACGTTTTTTGTTTCATTAATTTAACCTTCCATTCAATTTCCTGATTTATCAATTTGGAATATTGTGTTTGATAAAGTTTAATTTCTCTCAGAGTTGGCTGTGACTTCGGATTGACTCTTAGTTTCTTCTCTAGTTCTTTTATTTTATCCAAGATCTTATCTTTTTTCTCATTTTGTGTTCTTTTCTTCACTGCATTCTGTTGTATCAAGAATCCCCTCATTACAGCTTTACTTGCGTCCCAGATTATTCTTTTTTCCACCATATTATTCATGTTTATCTCAAAATAATCCTTCAAAACTTTTTGGGCCTTCTTGGTAATTTCCTGATCTCTAAACAAATTGTCATTCATCTTCCATCTAAAGGATCCAGTTGGTAATAGTGTCATATCCATCTTTACTGCATTGTGGTCGGAGCAGGTCTTTGGGCAGATTTCCACTTTTCTGACCTTAGGTGCCAGGCCTCTAGAAATCCATATTTGGTCGATTCTTGTCCAGGTCAGTTGGGCTTCAGAAAAGAATGTTCCCTCTCTTCCTAGTGGGTTCTTTGTCCTCCAAATGTCAATCAAGTCCATATTGTCAGTCATTTCAAAAAAGGTTTTAGGTAGTCTGCCGTCTTTTGTAACATTTTGACTTTGTGACTTGTCCATGTTAGTTGATACGACCCCGTTCATATCTCCCATCATTATGATGTTGTTGTAGTCTAGATAATCCAGCATTGTCTCCTGCAACTTCTTGTAAAATTCCGATTTCCCTTCATTTGGTGCATAAATTCCTAATATCAGCAATTTCTCTCCTTGATGTTGTATCTCAATGGCCAAAATTCTTCCATGTTCATCTTTAAATAGGAATTTAGGTGACAGGCTCTCTTTTGCATATATCACTACGCCTCTCTTCTTAACTTTGTCCGAAGATACAAATTCCTGGCCCAATCTTTTATTTATTAACACTTTTCTGTGGAGCCTCGTCACATGTGTTTCTTGTAAACAAATAATGTCCAATTGTTCTTTTTTTAATATATGAAATATTTTCTTCCTTTTTTCCGGAATGTTACAGCCATTAATATTCCAGCTCAACAGTTGCAGAGACATCCTGAATTATCTGGTTATTTTTCAAGGGGTGGTATCTTCTCAGGAACTTCAGGTTCCACAGGTGCTGATGTTGGTGTTGGCGTTGCCTCAGGCCCAGCAGGTAGTTCAATTCTTTTTTGAAGGTCCTCTCCGTGTGTAGACAGGAATTTGTCTCTCTCCTCCAGTGTTCTAACTTTAACCTTTCTCCCTCTAAAGGTAAAAGATAATCCTTGAGGAAATTCCCACCTAAATGGAATTGCGTTGCTCCTTAGTAGTTTAACAAGTTCAGAATAGGCGGTTCTGAGGTCAAGCAGTAATCTTGGAATATCTTTATAAATTTCAATTCTTCTGTCCAACACCTCCAGTGATTTTACAAAGTGTAATCCCAGAATCTTATCCCTTTCCTCCTTTGATCTCAATGTTATCAAACAGTCTCTGGGCCTCTCCTTCTTTATGAATCTTCCAAGTCTGAAAGCTGACACAATTTTAAAGTCCTTTTCTTCCAAGTTCCAGAACTTGGAGAATTCTTTGGTCAAAAACTCAGTTAGATTTCCTTCTTCTGCCTCTTGTAGTGATCTAATCCTTAAGTTATTCTCACGGTTTCGCAGTTCTATCATCGAGAGATAAATCTGATGTTCCCCAACTTGTTTAGTGAGTGGTCTTACCTCTTGCTCTAAATTCTCAAATCTTTGTCTAGTGTCCTCAGTCAATTTCCGATTTTCTGCTGAGGCCTCAGTTAGCTGTCCAATTGCTTGTGCATTCTGTGTCACTTGTGTGGTTAATTTGTTTAAACATTCTGTATTTTTATCAATCTTTGCTGATTGGGCATCTGCTTTCTTGTCCAAAGCTTCCAATTTTTCAAAGATTTTATCTAGTATAGAGGCAGATGCTCCTGAGGCCATATCTTCCAATTGTAACTGCTCTGCTTCGCCCTCACCCTCCACTTCTGAGGGCAAAGCAGGCACAGATGATCTGCGTGTCTGTAAGGCTGAGGTTAGAGTTGTTAGAGTTGTTTGTTTAGCTCTCCCTCTTTTTCTTGTGCCACTCATTCCAACGTTATCTATCAGTCAAGGTCACACTGAGTTATTCCCATGGGAATGGAAAGGTCCAGAGCAAGCAAACAGCAAGGGAATCGAAAGTAAAAAGTGTATGTAAAATCACTGTTATAATCCAGTCCTCTAGAGGGAGCTTGATCTATCTTTCAGAGTCTAAATTAATGTCCAAGAACCTTCAGATACAAATACTTAGCAGAGTTTATAAATAGTTACCTTGTTGCAGACAGTGCTTATTTATTTCCAAAAAGAATGTTTCAAATTTAAAAGGTATCAATACCCTCAGATTGTTTCCAGTTCCAATATGCTGTATCCAAATCTGCAGTACTGACAGCTCCCTTAGTACTCAGGCAGCTCCTGACTCTGGGTTTCACCTTTAAATTTGTAATCCAATAAGAAGAGGAAAGTCAAGTACAAATAAAAATCCCAGATCTTTAACTTGAAGTCTTTACTTTAAGATGCAAGTTCAAATAGATGCTTAGATCTGTAAGACTTAAAGTCTCTTTCTTTTCAGCCTCCACTCCTCCAGCTGATTGCTTTTTTTCAAGTTCAATGGCTGCGGAAGACGGACTTCCTGCTTCCACGTCTCTCCGCTCACAGCCAAGTTCAAGCCAATTTAAATTTCCCTTTTAAAATCTCAAATTCCAAGTGATTCAGTCTTTTACTCACAAATTAGTTGCTTTTTCATCCGAATCTGTAATTTGGCAGGAAAAGGGATCAGCGCTCACCGACAGCAGCAGCGCAGCTTCGCTCCTCAGGCTGCGAAACAGCTCACAGCGCCGCAACCCCCCTCCGTGCTCCGGAGCCCCTTACGGGGTTCCTTCTGCACTTGGAGGGTCGCTCTAGGCGCCCGCCGAGCCTCAAGACCCCAGGCTCTTGCCGCCTGGGGTTTTCCGATGTGGGTCTCCGCTTCGCCGTAGCGGACGACCCGTTGCCTGCGGAGCCTCCTCTCCCGTTCAGAAGAGGACCGCCATTGTCGTTCGCGCCTGCATCTACTTTCCAAGTCAGTCCGTGCAATTCAGACCACAGTGTGGCTTCAGGAACACAGCAAGTGCACCACAGAAAAGGGCCTGCAAATGTAACAGCAACAGGAGGCTGAAGCAAGAGTCTAAACCAGGCACCCCAAAACTTGCCCCTCCAGATGTTTTGGGACTGCAATTCCCATCATCCCTGACCACTGGTCCTGTTAGCTAGGGATGATGGGAGTTGTAGTCCCAAAACATCTGGAGGGCTGAGTTTAGGGATGCCTGAGTCTAAACCAAGGGTCAGCAAATTAACCATGCCTCGGGCTGGTGTCTCCAGCGCCAATCGCGCGGTGGGCCAGGGGAGCGCGTGCCCATACGCGTGCGCACATGCTATTTCTGGCGCACTTCTGGGTCAGAGGAGCACCGAAAATAGCTTGTGTGCATGTGCACGGGCCTCCTCTGACCCAGATGTGCACCAGAAATAATGCTTGCGCATGCGCAAATAACACTTGCGCATGCGCACAAGCTATTTCCGGTGCTCCTCCAACCCGGAAGTGGGCAGCCGTGCAGCACAGCGCCAGTAAGAGTGGGCAGCAGCAGCGGGCGGTAGAAGTCGCCACAGGCTGGATAAACGAGTCCCTCGGGCCTTATCTGGCCCGCGGACCTTAGTTTGGGGACCCATGGTCAAAACCATAGGGATCTGCCTTATGCTGAATCAGACCCACCAGTTCATCTAGCTCAGTGCTGCTCACACGGACTGTCAGCAGCTCTCTACGGTTTCTTTTTTTATTATTTTTTATTATTTTTAAAAAAATCTTTATTAAACATATTTCACAAAATTATACAACAATATACTATATTACAATTTATATCCCATCCCATACAAACAAAATTAAAAAAGAAGACAAGAAATTTAAAAAGACCTAAAGTAGACTTCTGAATATTCTCAAAAAAACTGAATTACACTTGTTATATTTTACACATTATCATACTATTATATTATTTTCATAAATCTTTTCGATAAAGAAATGAAAAAGAGAAAGAAAAATTGGCTCTCCAGGGTTTCACAAAGTGAATGTCTCACAGCCCTACCTGGAGATGGAAGGGGTTGACCCTGAGGCTGTCTGCATGAAGCAAAGATGCTCTACAAGTGAGCTACACCCTTCCCCACCATTCAGAATCCCTCCAGCCTATTTCACATAGGGGTGGGGGGAACCCTCCAAAATACGGCGATTGAATTAGTACCTGGCAGTCTGATAACTAGGAAGACAGGATTACAAAGATGGAAAAGAAGCTAGCTAAAATACCAGGAAGAAACCAGATTGACAAATCAGAAACACTAGATGGAACTAAAGCAGAACAATGAGGCACCATACAGGAATGTGTTAGATAGTAATATAGGAAACTTCATACCTAAGCAGTTTTTCCCAGATGAATCCACTTCATACCCAAAATTACAGATGCATTTGTAGGTTCCGCGCAGATTTTCACATATTCCATTGGGGCAAATGTCAGGATCCAGTGCGCATTCGTTGATATCTAGAAAACGGAAGGTGTCAAGAATATTATTTTTCACCCTGATGGAAGATCATTTTCTTTAGTCCGTATTTTTAAGCAAACTGGCCCTAGTTTGTATTCCACTCTACTCCCACCCGGACCAAAACATGGCTCAGAATTCACACTTCTCCAAATTTTGTGCTCCAATTCTTGGCTCAAAACAGATATCAAGGTGGCACACATACTTCTTCCCCTTTCTTTTTTTTAGCCTCTCAACAACCCTGTGGTGTAGGTTAGGCTGAGAGACAGTGACCGGCCCAAAGTCACCCATTGGACTTCATGGCAGAGTAGGGATTTGAATCCTGGTCTACAGATCCTACACTAGCACTCTAACCACTACTCAACACCAGCTCTCTTTTAAATAAACTTAAAAAGGTATTTAAATATGAAGTTTCATGTGTTCTTTGATTCTTAAAAAACCACAGACTAATACAAAAAAAGGCAAAGGACTTATGAATAAACCCATGTGAAATTGTGCACATACCCAGAAATAAGAGATGAATCTGTCCATCCCTAATTTTTTATCCTTTCAGAAGAGTAGGAACATAGGAAGCTCCCTTATACTGAGTCATCTAGTCCATTATTGTCTACACCAGGGTTTCCTAAACTTGAGTCTCCAGCTGTTTTTTGGACTGCAATTCCCAGGATCCCTAGCTAGCAGGACCAATGGTTAGGGATGATGGGAATTGTAGTCCAAAACAGATGGAGACCCAAGTTTGGGAAACCCTGGTTTATGCTAACTGGCAGCAGAGATGTTTCCCAGCCCTACCTGGAGAGGGTGAGGATTGAACCTGGGAACTTCTGCATGCAAAGCAGATTATCTACCACTGAGCTATGGTCCTTCCCTATTACAATTATTAGTAATCACATTAGTTTATACAATCCTTTCCTCAAATAATGCCAATACCCACTGGTTTTGCACAACCATACCTGTTCCTGCTGCTGTAATGCCTGGGCCACTGCTACAAAGGGCACGGTACTCCTCTGAGAAGAAAAAATAATAAAATCAAACAACTTATTTTTAACACTTTAATACAGGCTTCCTCAAACTCGGCCCTCCAGATGTTTTGAGACTACAATTCCCATCATCCCTGACCACTGGGCTAGGGATCATGGGAGTTGTAGGCCAAAAAAATATGGAGGGCTGAGTTTGAGGAAGCCTGCTTTAATAGATGCATTCAGCTCTTTCAAAACAACGGTGTCAGAACAGAGCTTTTATAATACCAATAATCCTTGCTTGACATTGGAACTGGTGACCCGGTCTGAAGCTACATTGCTGCTCCCACCTAAATTGAAATCAATCTAGAACAGGAGTGGGGAACCAAATTAGTGTGTGGGCCAAATTAGGCCAGCTGGACCTCAGAGGTTGGCCTGCCAGCTGTTTTGGACAAAACCACGTCCACCGTTCCCACACCTCATGTCTAGCCGGACAGACCCACACTGTACATTCAAAGCACATGGCTCCCTGCTCACCAAAGAATCCTGGGAACTGTAGTTTGTTAAGGGCGCTGAAAATTGCAGCTCTGAGAGGGGAAACATAGTTCCCAGGATTCTTTTTAAAAAATATTTATATATGCAATTGAAACGTTTGCAGCAGATTAAAGTAAATAGAAAAAGAAGCAAAAGAAAACAGAATAGCAACAATAATGAAGTAACATTAAAATGTAATTAGAGTTACAAAACTATATGTAAATAGATATCCCTCATGTATATATGAGTTCACAAGTCACTATGGTTTCAATAAATACTTTCCAAATATCATTAAATTTGTCTATACATTATCTTCGCCTGAAAGTGATCTGTTCATAGGTTGCAAGAGTTGTCATGTTGTCCACCTAGTTCCCAGGATTCATAGGGGAAGTCATGTGTTTTAAATGCATAGCCCTATTCATTCAGAGCAGACATATGAAGTCTTCCTTCTGAGAGCTGCAAGTTCACATCACAATATGCATTTCCTGAAAAAAGTCACTCTTCCAACCCCCTGCCCCACACCCACAACCTGAAAATCAAAAGCTGAAAGCTGTCCTATATTTTACCCTCCATGAGCTGGCATCTTTAACAATAGGAGAGGTGCGCAGAAGAGCCCAGAATAAATTGTTTCCACATGTGCAAATGTTCTGTTAAATTAATTCAAATACAAAACAGAAGTTAATGGCATTGGGCCATTTACATTTACAAAACGTTTCAGCTCTACTGTGTAAGTTACAAAGGGGGAGCCGATAGCAGCAGACGGTGTTATAAAGACCTTTTCCTGGTCTGATAACTTCCCAGCATTTTTGCTGGTATTTTAACTAACATGGCCTACAGTGAAACAGTGGACAACAATTCCTCCTTAAAGCTTGCACATCAGCTAAAGCCAGCTTAATTGGTTTCAAGTGATCTTTATTCTCTGTCTCTCTCTTAAAACTGCCAATTAAAATAAAGGTTAAAAATGTACAAGCTTCTCAAGGTACCTTTTCCTCAAAACCAGTGAGCCAATTTCAGTGCTAGACATTCCAGGATACTGTTTTTCTGAGAAATTTGGCCAAGAGGCTACAGTGGGGGTTTTTTTATTTTAAAAAATGCATACAATCTGAACAGAGCTTCCCTTTTTTGTGTGAGAGATATATCGATAGATAGATAGATAGATAGATAGATAGATATAATGCATCCATAACTTACAAGCATAAATATATGTAAATTATTTGGCTTGTTCCATGTTCTGAAAAGAAATTGCAATACCTTGCAATACATTTTTGTTTCTCTCCCTTCCTCTGTTCTATGATGCATCTAATTTTAGACTGCAAAATCCTTGAGACAGGGTATTGAGAAGCTTACAGTATCTAATCCTTCATAAAGTGCCACACAAATTTATGGAGTATTATTATTATCTGCCATTGGAACAAGATTTGTTGGAAATCTTGCCTAGCACAATTTGTGGTAACAGAGCAGACTCTTGTCACATATCAGGTTGAGATTTCTCTCCAAACACAGTGAATAAGCAGGCAATAAGGGGGAGAGGTGCAAACATTTTGTGCACCTTTAAGTGAATGCCAAATTTTATGTCATGAAGATACACAAATTTGAAAGTAAAGAAAAAATATATAAACCATAAAATATGTAGAAATGTACCAAAATAGAATCTGCAATTGACTTTCACTACAGGAATTCATACTATCAAATTCTAAGGAATATTCACTAGAAAAAATCATCTGTCATGACTCATGACCTATGCAGTTTTACAAGCAAACAGCTTTCCCCCTCAGCCGCTCAATACACTAAGTAGAGGTTTTTAAAAGTGCACAGCAGTATATAAGGCATGTAAGATTTTTAAAAGGTACCTACTATTAAGACATGATTAGAGTGTGGCCTGCTGTGGCAATTTTGAACACTTTTAAAATTATGACAGAAAGACGCAAATCTAAATCACATTGTACCTGAACTTTGTGCGGGACAAGGCCGGCAAGGTTCTCCGAATGCGTAGTCAGTGCTGGCACAACAACATTCTGATTTAGTGACAGCTCCAGACAATGGTTTAACACATTGACCTCTCCTGTATTCACCATAGCATGTGCTTCGCATATGTGTATCTAAATGAAAGAAATAACCAATCAGATAACCAATTCAACAACAATAATGCCACAAAGTTGTAGAAAAACACCACACCGCTAGGGCTACGTTTCATATACTGTTCTACACCCCCCCCCAGCTTCTCCTCTTCTGCACCCCCCATTCCTTTTATTGTCTAAATGCTGAGCTATGGAAAACATTCATTACTGCCAAGCAAATAGGGTTTTTAAAATATATATATATAAAATCCCGCACTGGTCTTAGTTATAATGCATATGTTCTTGAAAAGTATTACTCCAAATGTAACAAGGCAAATCTGACCAACTTTGGATAATCCCAGCTGCAGAACAAATGAAAAGGCTGTCAAGTAATTTAGCTTAACTTTAGATGTTTCTAAATGTTTTCTTTAGATGTTTCTGCCAACCTAGCAGTTCGAAAGCACGTCAAAGTGCAAGTAGATAAATAGGTACCGCTCCGGCGGGAAGGTAAATGGCGTTTCCGTGCCCTGCTCTAGTTTGCCAGAAGCGGCTTAGTCATGCTGGCCACATGACCCGGAAGCTGTACGCCGGCTCCTTTGGCCAGTAAAACGAGATGAGCGCTGCAACCCCAGAGTCGGTCACGACTGGACCTAATGGTCAGGGGTCCCTTTACCTTTACCTTTAGATGTTTCAACCTCTTTGAGATATAACCTCCCTAAAGACTTCACACTCTGCTTAATAAAACAATTCAGCTTCCTCTCTTTGCACTTTTTAGTCAAGGACTTAAAATGCAGAGGAAAGTCAGTTTTGCTTGGCTGGGGTGTGGTCTGAAGGCGTATGAAGCCACCACCTTGCTGAAACAGAAAGATGTCTTGATCTGGCCAGGGCCTCAATGAGTTTCTGCTGGGG
Source organism: Podarcis pityusensis (assembly GCF_964106645.2). NCBI lineage: Eukaryota > Metazoa > Chordata > Lepidosauria > Squamata > Lacertidae > Podarcis > Podarcis pityusensis. Next base: position 40,748,721 of record NC_138039.1, on the reverse strand, counting down.
AACCACACAAATGCCTCCTCGGGTTCTACAATGAGCAAAAGGCAGGATATAACATGTCAAAAATTATGTTGCATAGTACCTATCTTGTTCTGTGTTTGTTAGGAAAGCAGGAGCACATGGTCTTGATCAGGCTTCCTCAACCTTGGCCCTCCAGATGTTTTGGTACTACAGTTCCCATCATCCCTGACCACTGGTCCTACTAGCTAGGGATCATGGGAGTTGTAGGCCAAAAAACATCTGGAGGGCCAAGGTCTTGATGGTCCCCTCACTGTAGAGACTCCCTTCTCACGGAGACTTACCAAAGACATATCCTAGTGTAACACTTTTCTACCTGAGCTAGTTTATGAGTCACAGACAGATGGCATGTTCTACAACTATTTGTGGTTTTTAATCTAGAACTGAATTGTAGCTGCCGGCATAACGAGCTTATCTTACCAACACATACACGCCCATCCAGTCCAACGGCAAGGCCAGGGAGACATTCACATCGGAAGGAGCCTTCGGTATTCACACAGTGCCCATTCATGCATATTCCAGATGTCTCACACTCGTCAATGTCTGCCAAAGAACAGAATAGGTTACATAAGAAATTAAAAATTAAAGCAGTTTTCATTTACTTGAGCTGATATGTGCATATTCCATTTTGCTTATTCATAGTTTATCCAGATAAAAGAGAAAAGGGAATTCATTCAATAACTTGTTACTTAGCAAAAGTAACTTAAAACAACATTAGCTCATCCCATGAAACAAAAGCATAATTCAGAGGAAGCTGTCCCATTCTCTGAGCGGGATAATTATAAAACCTCTGAATTGAATGTTCCTCCTTCACAAAGGATATATTTTCATACAATCCCAGGAGAACAATAATCCAAAAACGAATGATACATATGCAAGAAACCTATGGGAAGGAGGAATAAAAAGCATTTGGATAGTGTTTCACAAGAGGGCAAACATTCTTAATTGCCAAATCTCTTTTCTATCAAGCTTAAATAGATGCTTGGTTCTCCCAGGACCTGGGAATCACTTTGTAGAAGTGCCTGGCAGACAACTCAGGCATAATCCAACAGGGAGAAGCCTAGGAAGGACACACAGTCCCCTTCTTCGAGGTTTTAGAAATAAGGTTGAAACCTGACAGGAGTTACGCTGAAGTAGGCCTATAATGTGAAGGGATAAAAGTGTACCCTGGCCAAAAAAAACTTTGGTCAAAAAACCCCCTCAACAACTACTGAAATATGGCAACCCTATATATACTCTATTGATCACTGTGCTCTACAGGAGATACCATCTTAGCCGAAGGTCCATTTTGAATGCTAGAGGAATTGGGCCTTTAGTGTAGTGGATATACTTATCTCAGTCTGCACTGGAAGTATTTTTAAATGTTTGTATAAACAGAATTGTTTTCCATTGCGTATTTCATTGTTGTAAGCCGCCCTGGGACCTTATAGTAAAAGTGAGGCAAGAAATGGAATGAATGGAATTAACAATCAGAAGCTGGGGAGGAGAGGGGTCAGGTGATGCCCAAAAGTATCTGAGTCAGTTTTATTCACTACTATTCACTACTATGTGATTTTTCCTCCTGGATTTTAACTAATTTTATTACATTGTTTTACTCTGTATTGCTTTTAAAAGTGCTTATTTGTGTTATACAGTCATACCATGGATCCCGAATGCCTTGAGAGTCGAATGTTCTGGCTACCAAACAATTGAAAACTGGAAGTGAGTGTTCTGGTTTTCAAACGTTCTTTTGGAAGCTGAACATCCGACGGGGCTTCTGTGGCTTCCGATTGGCTGCAGGAAGTTCCTGCAGCCAATCAGAAGCCGCACTTTGGAAGTCGAACGTTTTGGAAGTCGAACGGATTCTGTTCAACTTCCGAGGTATGACTGTAATATTATTTTCGCAAAGAACACTTTTTAGTGATCTAAGCTCAATGGACTGGTAAGTGCTCTATGAAGCTGTTCCTTCTGATGGTTGTGGACCACCTCTGCCTTGCCCACAACTTGGGTGGCTGGGTCTCATTGTGTCTGTCACAGACAGCAAGCTGGTACAAGCTGTTTTAGTCCAGTGCCAAAGTTCAGACATAGGAAGTTTCCTTGGAATGAGTGAGCCCATTGGTCCATCTAGTGGTTTCATTGCTAGCCCTACTTGGGAGATCCTGAGGTTGAACCTGAGACTTTCTGCATGTAAAGCAGATGCTCTATGACTGAGCTATGGGCCCTTCCACCAAACATCCTAAGTTTAATCCTGGCACTTTCAGGTAGGGCTGGGGTAGACTCCTGTCAGAAACCCTGGATAGCTGCTGCCAGTCAATATAGACAATACTAGCTAGAAGGACCAATAAAAAGGCACTTTCCTCCATTCCTATGGCAAATATGTAGGATATTCTGTTTGGGGCAGGCGGTTAGGCCAACCAACACTCTGCCTTTCAGGTGTTGTGGAATACAATTCCCATCAGCCTCAGCCAGCATGACCAACATCCATGGATGAACAGAATTGTAGCCTGAAACATCTGCAGGGCATAACATTGGCTGCTCCTGTGTTTGATGTCTTCCAACTTCACAAAATTTTGCCTTTGTTCTGCAACACTGTACCGCACAGCATGTCCCCCAGCATTTACCAAATTGGAAAACGATTTGGTACCAATCACTCTTTGAATTCGTATGCCAAATTACTCAAGCTTTTGTAAAAAAACAAAACAAAACCTGTGTCCCAGCAGGAAGCAAACAACATTTTTTCCCCTGCTATGGTGATCATCTACTTTTCTAAAAAAAACCAAAACCCTAAGGATTAAAGAAGGGGATATTTTTGAAATATTGTGCGGGAGGATGTGTAACATTTCACAATGTAATCACATCGTAACAGCTCGCCTTAATATACACAAAAATCGGCATGTGTGACATTTTCTTCTTTTCACCCCTCAACCTTAAAAGGGCAAGTACAGAGCAAAACACCTCTGTGTTTTACTTAGCTTGTGTTGTTTGGCACCAAGTATGGTGTTGCTTATCCAAGAGTTGGTGTTCTGATTGTATTTTAATATATGTATGCCTAGGACACATTAGCATCCAACCTCCCGCCTTGGGCCAGAAAGGTGAACAAATTAAGCCTTTCCGCAGTTTCCAAATTGGCCATTATCTTAACGTTTTATTTGCCTCTATTCAAACAAAATATGGATTTTAAAAGGTGAGCCCTAGGGCCAAACTGCAAAGGCCTTTTTTATTTTATCAAGCTTTCAGCATTGGTTTAAATTGTGTCCTTGTTTTTCATGCTGCGTTGTTTCATCCTACTCGTGGTTTTATTGTAGTACAAACACCCCCTGATTTGCGTGGGGGTTGCATTCCTGGCCTCTGCACACGTCAGCAAAGCACGCATAAGCCCACCCTGCCACATTCTGGGTCCAAAAGGACCCACGAGTGAGCTGTCACACATCAATTGAACACACACAAAATGGTCACTGCCTGTATATTGATTACCACCCTTACACATATTGCTCTCAATTGTAAACTATATGCTGATCTCCGTCAGCAATTTCTAGATCAACTCTGTATCCCCAAATGGAAACCAGAGTCGGAGGTCATACATTTTCTATTACTGGGGAATGATCAGGAGCTCACCAAGTTAATGGCTAAATATCTCTATTTGGTTTTTCATCATTGAAATACACTGCAGACGTCTGATCTCCCTGGAGACCAAGAGATGTGATGATAGACTGCTCTGCCTCCTTTCTTTTAGCAAATGTTTTGTGCCACTGGGGAAGTGGAAATTCTGTATTGATTTGTTTTGGATGTTTGTATGCGATGCCAACAAAAGGTTTGGTGATGATGATGATGATTACAGCAATTTGAACTGTTTCTATTGTGTTTTCTTTGTTTTGTGAACTTTTTCTGTATGCCACTTTGAGTTTATTTTATACAGAAAAAGGGGAACATAAATTCCTGTATTAAAAATGCATGGACAAAATGTGGTCCCAAGAAGGTAGAAACCTTAGCTGTTGCTTATCTTCAAGCATAGAAGAATCCCACTACTCACAAATCTGGGGACGGGTTTTTTTAAAAAAATGAGAAGGATAGTAGTATGAAGTGTCTCTCAAATCTTGGCTCTTCAAATCTCTGGAGACAGAACGGCCTAACTGATCCAGAAGTCTAGACTTGAACACATTTACGTGCTTAACACTTTGACTATAAGGCTTTCTACAAGTGTTGAAAGGTATAAGAAGGGGGAAGCCCTATAAAACAGTTCCAGTTTTCAACAGGAATTATTAGCTGAACAGCTTGCCATTTTGGAAAAAAAATCAAAACACTTCTCATTTGATGCACTGCTGCTAGGCACACCTTTTTGGAAGAATACTCTCTGCCATTTGGCTTCGAGACACAGAGCTGAACACGGGAGTTTCTTTCTATGAATGTGATGTCTCTTTATGTTGAATGGTTTCAATGCTTTCACTTGTTGGCTTGTTTCAAATCCAAACAAATTCACTCATTGTTTAAATCCGAAACTAAATGCTTATGAAACACATCCACAGTGGCATCATCCACTATTAAAGGTGCAAGAAACTGTGTAGCTTGTACTATATATTTACAAAGGTAAAAATACATGAACAACTTTCTGACCCAAAGGTGTTAGTTAACCCTTTTACCAATATACTAGCATTGCAGTATCAGCACTGCAAATGTGGGGATAAAAATACTGCCCTACATTACAGGCCCGCTGCACTGAAATCAAGTGCTTTCAATGTTTGAAGCATGCTGTTATTCGTAGTAGTCATCTGTTTTATTATGTGCCAGACTTACAACAATATTAAAAATCAGAAAGTAACAGCAGACAACAAGCAATGTTTTATTTGCTATTATTATTAGCAAACTATTTTTAGACCATTATGTGAGGGACTAAAACTCACTGAGCTGGGGACTATTCACTAGCTGACCTGCTATGGCTCCATAGATTCCACAGCAGAGAGTGACAGCTGGAACATCTGAGAGCCGGGGGGGGGGGGGCTTGTAACATCTTTGCTCTAGCATCACTTCCTGCATCTGCCACCAGAGAAAGGGGTTCTGAGAGACAGCAACAACAGCCAACCAGTGAGGAAGTCCTAGTTAGTGTGGGACTAACACCTAGCTGCTTCAGTCAGTTCTAGGCTCCAGAATAGCATCCGTTGGCACACTGGAGAACAGGGATGGTGGAGAGCAAAACCTTATATATACCTTTGCCCTGCTGTAGTGACTATTGCATCGCTGTCTGTTTTACTGTGTTTTAAATATATTGTAAGATGCCTTAAGAACTTTGTTTAGCGGGTAGGGTATAAAAACGGCTAAATAATTAAATTACTCATTCAAAAACATATCTCAGTGGTTATGATTTAAAACAATGATATGCACCATTCAAACATTCACTATAAATCTTTTAAGTATCAATATTAAGTCTATTTGCTGTCTGGATCCTAGGCACAGATCCTCACTGCCAGATGCAATAGGCAATATGGTTTAAACTGAGTTAAGGTGCAATCCTATGCATGTTTATTCAGATCTTTCTCACTGTGTTCAATGAAATTTGCAAAGCATTTTTCCTTAGGAGTAGGTATCAATGGGATTTACTCCCACAGAAGTGGGTATAAGAATTTAGCCACTCAGGCAAGGGTGCAGAAGACTTCAGAGAAGTAATGCAATTCCGTGCATGTTTACTCAGAAGCAAGTCCCACTGTTTTTAATGCTGTTCCCAGGTAGGTGTGCCAAATACTGCAACCTTAATAGTTCTTTTTCAAAGCAGGCTAACAAAGCCATTACATCCTGTTGGTTCCTTGCAACTCTTTGGGGAGTGAAGTGTCAGGTGTGATACAGGCTAGCTTACCTGGGGGATTTCAAACCTCTCATATTGTCAACAAACCTTTCTACTGATGCCTCAATCCCTGAAGCTAAAACATTTGTATTTTATGAAAAGAAAAATCTGTTTTAAAATTGGCTCATTTTTCAATTTATTTTTTACTACTTGCTCCTGTTTCTGGTTAGTGCTTACAAACCTGCTGAAAATGGGACAAATTAGAATTATAAGCACTTGATTCCTTATGGCATAAGAATGAAAGTACAGTGTAATGACATCATGTAGCGTTTATTTGCTGGTTCTTTAGTCCACTGTGGGGGAATACATAGCTGCTATAGCAAAATGAGAGCAAGCTATTGCGATGTGATCCCTTGCTTGGAGCTAGAAATGAGGCTCTTAAGCAAAGAAATATACCACTTGGAAAGTCATGGTTTACATCACAGGATCCTGGGAACTGGCGTTTGTTAAGGGTGCTGACAGTTGTTAGGAGACCCCGATCCTCCTTCACAGAGCTATAATTTCCATAGTGGTTTAACAGTCAAACTCTCTTCCTAGGGAAATTTGGGGGTCGCAGCTCTGAGAGAATTTTCAGCATTCATTACTACAACCTTATTTAGGCACATGAGATAAAGCAGGAGAAGCAGAAGAAGAAACAAGATTAATAGCCCTTTTCTTTGTCAGCTGCTAGACACTGTAATGTGCCATCAGGAACACAGGAAATGCCCTGGGAAAATAAGGGTCCTACTGGCCAGGCTATCCCTGTAATCAACATGGGAATCCATCTATGTGGACTAAATATCAGGCACTGGTCTGATGTCAAGTCGTATGGATGGATAGAAACCAGCCTTGGCTAAAGTACCTTACTGAAGGGGACAGGTCGGGACACCAAAAATGCTAATGCTATAACCAGCACCACCACATCATAGCATCATATGTCTCACCACAAGTATATAGCACATGGTACCATTTGCAGTTGGGTTCTTACCTCTGCAGTAACGTCCATCTGAAGCTAGCTGAAAGCCAGGTTTGCAAATGCACTTGAAACTTCCATCTTCATTGATGCACATCCCATTAAGACACATATTCCGTATGCTACATTCATCCATATCTATAAAATCATGGAGAAAAGCAGACATTCATCATGTTGATTAGATATGCGTGAAAGTGTTAACCTGAGCCCTGAACTGAAGTTACCAGAGTGGGTGCAGCTGGGCAGGTCCACAGCATCCTCTCTATCTCTTTATGCAATGCTATAAGCCATGCAACATGGCTCCCTGCAAGTGAACTTAATCTCTCTAAAATGATATTTTAAAGCCTGTATCTTTGCTAACCTAAAGATTGTACAGTCCTTTTTGCAAGGAAACCAAGTTTCTTTTAAAGTCATTTGGAACCTTTTTTTCATCTTTGTTTAACTGCCAGCAGATGGAGATTTGTTTGCTGTAATTTCTGGAAACTGTGATTAAAATATTATTTGCAAAGCCAAGTATCTGTGATTTATTCTAGCCTAAGTATTTTCATGGGGACCATTTGTTTAAGGTGGATGGGGGCAGATGTAAATCTAAGCAAGTTTTTAATGTGTTTGCAGCAATCGCCATTGTCCTTAACTCTGCTACAGGAGGTTTTCCCAAACCTCTCTCTTCAACAGTCAGTGCCTGGATTTAACAAGTGATTCCATTCTTCTGGTAATTACATAGCAGGAAGGGGCTTAATAGGCATGGTTTATATTACCACCCAACTTGCCAAACCTTGCCTTGCAAAGAGACGTTTATACACATAATATCCTGAAATGAAATGTTGTGTAGCACATTGGCTATCAAAGATGAGGTCAACCAGGAGTGCTATTGCACACACACAAAAAACAAGTTACAAGAATACAAGATATATGGCCTGATCCTCTGCACTCTTACTTAGAAGAAACTCACAATGTATTCAACATGCTTACTCAATGTAAATTTGCATAGGATTGTAGCCCCTGTTGACAGTATTTCCTATCTTTCTATTCGGTCCTTCATCTATTTAAACAAATAGATGAAATACAGAATCATGTTTGGCCAAAAGAAATCCAAGTTCAGAGTGTAGATCAAATTCACAGCCAAAAAGACTTAACTCTTAATATCTTCATTTATGTACTGCATGGCTTTAGACAGGTATATGATTGAATTTGGGCATGGAAACTGGGCCATTATAGTGTAACAGAGACAATTACTTCAGAAGCTGACGCAATTCAATATGCTCACAGACATTTTGGCAGCGTTCTTAGTGGAATGAAAAATGTTTTAGCAGATTGTTCTCTGCATTTCACTGGTTCTCATTACCGTTAACTCATGGGATTTGGTGGGGTGGGGCAGATGTTAGACTGAAAGGCTATGATGGGTTTCCAGATATATATTTCAGTGATATGGATATGCAGATATGATACCCAAAAGCAGCCTGAACTTTTGATCATTCCCCCACAAAAGTAGGATGAAATACAGATTTCTAAAAGGTCTGTCTCTACCAAGGATTAACAAAAATTACTACTAGCAGTTACCTCTAGATCATAATGACATTAGAACTATATTTGAGACCAAGATACTTCTCTTAATACTGCAGCTGTCTTGCATTGAAATTACTCCTCTAGACATGGCGTGTTTACTTTTCACTTACATTCTAAATCAGACAAAAATAATTTATGATTTTTTAAAATGTGTATCTATCCCAAGTAGGAATGTTGGCATTAAATCTTCAAGCTGAATCACTAAGATAATATTCTGCCAAAAATGTTTCTACAACCAGTGCCTGAAATTCTTTTTAATGTATGAACAGATCATTGGAAACTCTCCCAAGAACCTTGGGAAATATGATAAAAGAACATTCTCTTTTCTTCTTTTAAAGGTTAAGGGTCTAGGAGGTAAGAACACATCAAATTATGTTTACATTTCCTAAAAGAGAGGCAACTCTTTAAAGCTCAGGAAATGTTGCAATAAGATCCCATCAGGCATGTTAATTACTCAATATAGCTACAAGTTCATGATACGGCTAGTACAGACCTCTCAAGAGCAGACTGTCCATGACAGGCTAGAGCACAGTTTCAAACTTGGGTCTCCAACTGTTGGTGGACTGCAATTCCCATCATCCCTAGCTAGCAGGACCAGTGGTCAGGGGTGATGGGAATTGTAGTCTAAAAAAAAAATATGGAGACCCAAGTTTGGGAAACACTGGGCTAGAGGGATGTACTATTTGTCTTGCAGAAACCACGTCAGGCATTGCTCATGGGGCTCTATAACTGGGCATGCAAAGTTGTTCACAGGAGGTTGTTAGTTCTCCTTGAAGTAATCCCACTAAACTTAATGGCTTACACACTTAGCTGTTTTCTTGGGCTTTCCAGGCACAGGCTTGTGCTTTAAAGCTCTGTGTCCAAGCACTAACTATTTATTTATTTAGCCAAAGACTATTCCCCACAAAAACCCGGCTCTTTTTGAAAGCTGAAGCACAACAAATGGCAATTTGGGTTTTCAGTGGGTTTGCTCTGATTCAGAGGTAAAGAGTGAGTTTTCAATAGAGAAAGCTAAAGAGCAAAACAAAAAACCAGGAGAAGCACCATGCCAACAAGGAAGTCCTCTGAGTCTTATAAAAGCTTATAGTTCCAGTGTGTTCCTTGGCCTGAGTCATGTGGAGACCACACTCATAGGAGCCTGGCCAGACAGTGCTTTGCTGGCTATCCCTTTCTGAACTCTTCCTTAGCTTCTCACCTATGAAACAGTTGTGAAACTTCTGGAAAATATTGCTAGGAGTTGGAAAGAGGATATAGGGCCTCTATACAGGACTATGATTTCAAACACTATATAGATTTTACTGATAAGCTGCCTACTTGCCCAGAGATAGGACAGCCCGTGTACACATTCACACAAAAAGCAGTTATTACACGGATAAAGGGAAGAATATTCTTAAGAAATTAGATGACCCTAACCTTCACAGTTTCTCCCATCAGCTGACACATGAAAGCCAGCATTGCAAACACAGTGGAAGCTGCCGTCTGTGTTTATGCACCGACCATTGTTACATATCCGGCCATTCTGCAAGCATTCATCAATATCTGGAACAGAAGAAAATGAAGATTTAAATGTAACAATAGTGCTTATTTGCTTTTTTTTATAAAACAAAAAAACATACACACACAACTTAGGTAGGTTTAATTGACTCAACTGCCTAGAAGCTACAAAAGCCATCAAGCCAAAGTCGAGCACATTTACATTTTGCTGCCTTTTATGGGTGAGATTTGAACACATGCTTTGAATCTTTACCACTTGAATCAATGGTTCTTTTAAGTGTAACATGCACACTGTGATGGTAGAAATCAGGTCTGCCCATCCAGTTAGGGACAGTATACTTTCTCTGTTCTCACTACATCTAAGGTGGCATGAAGTCAAAATTCTCCCAGCTGCTGTGACTCCCCCTGACTCCATTAAGAGACAGCATTCCAGGCCATCCCACCAGGCTATGGACAGGAAGCACTCTTTACTTGTGTTGCAATAAGCTGCTTATTGCACCCTTACTGCACCCTTCCTCCAAGTTGTTTAGTGCAGCATTGATGGGACTATTCCCTATAACTGCAAAATGCAATCCCAGGGTCTATAATCACTAGCTCCAGATCACTGAACAGAAAGAACAGGATGAAACTGCCAAGTCCAGTTTCTATCCAGCAACACTCATATTGCTTGTGGTGGGAAAGTTTCATTAAATCATATGTTTAAAGTGAATAATGCCAGGTAGGTGGGGAGGAGGGAACCCCACTATTTAATAGTTGGTGACAGATGTACCATATTTTTCATTCTATAAGATGCACTTTTCCCCTCCTAAAAAGTAAGGGGAAATGTGTGTGCGTCTTATGGAGCGGATGCAGGCTGTGCAGCTTTCGCTGAAGCCAGGAGAGCAAGAGGGATCGGTGTGCACCGATCCCTCTTGCTCTCCTGGCTTCAGGGATAGCCGCCCGAAGCCTCCTGAGTGCAGTGGGAGCACTCAGGGGCGCAGAGAGGGAAAGCTGTGCAGCGCCCCTTCAGCGAAGCGGCAGGAGAAACGGAGCCCCTTCCATTTCTCCTCCTGCTCTGCTGGAGAGGCACTGAGCAGAGAGGGAGACAATATTTTTTTTTTTCTTGTTCTCCTCCTCTAAAACTAGGTGCGTCTTATGGTCGGGTGCGTCTTATGGAGCGAAAAATACATAATGTTTTTAAAGCAGTGGGGCATTCACTGACCCAAACATCTCTTGCATCTCCAGCGTCAAACTCTGAAACAAACAGTTTTGCATGTTTGTTGCATAAAACAGCTGTGGATGGCACGAGTAATTTTGCACTTTAAATAATGAAGAAAGAGGAATGTATGGCTAAATTGATTGATATACACACAGTGCTTATATTTTTTAAGTCTGCTAAAGCATATGGGGCAGGGGGTAAGAAAGACATCTCCATGAATTTGCCTAATCCTCTTTTAAGACCATCCAAGTTAGTGGCCATCACTGCCTCCTGCGGAAGTGAGGTCCATAATTTATGCACTGCACATAGCTGTCAACTTACAGATTTGAAAATAAGGGGCGAGTAGCCTTGAAAATAAGGGATCAGCAGCCAAAATAAGGGATTTTCCTAGCACAGGTATGTTCAACTTCTGAGCCCCTCCGAGCCAAAGGCAGAAAGCCCAGCCAGCAGCCAAACAAAGCCTCAAGCGGTGGTTCCCACAGCACAGCAACCCAGCAAAGGGGATACAGCAAGGAAAACCTCCGTCACCTCTCCGCTGGGAAGCGCTGAGCAAAGGCGAGTCCCCAGGCAACGCGGCCGATTTGATCAGCACAAGGCATGCAAGCTCCACCCCCCAGTCGTCCTTAGACTCCTTATTGGGTGAGCAACGCAGCCAAGCAACACAATTGGAGCCTCTCTCCTCCCTGGCCGGCAGGGAGCGGAGCTGCTTCCTTTGAAATCCGGGAAATTTAAGGGACATCATCAATAAGGGACAGCAGCGAGACACGGTGCTGGGATAAGGGACTTTCCCGCCAAATAAGGGACGGTTGACAGCTATGGCACTGCGTGAGTAAGTACTTTCTTTTATCTGTCTTGAATCTTCCAACATCCATCTTCGTTAGATGGGCACAAATTCTAGCGTTAGGAGAAAGGGAGAAAGACTTTTCTCTATCCATTTCCTCCATGCCTTGCATAATTTTATAAACTTCTATCATGTCACCTCTTGCTTGCCTTTTTGCTAAACTAAAAAGTGTGTCCTTTCATCATAGGTGAGTTGCTTCATCCCCTCGATCATTTTGGCTGCCCTTCTCTGCACCTTTTCCAACTGTACAATATCCTTTTTGAGCTAAGGTGACCAGAACTGTAAACGGTATTTCCAAAGCGGTCTCGCCATTTATTTGCATAACAGCATTATGATATTGGTAGCTTTATTTTCCTTTCCTAATGAACCCTAGCTTGGAATCTTCCTTTTTCACGGCGGCCACACACTGAGTCGACTGCTGAGCGATGAGGATTGGAGGAACATACACAGGGACACAAGGCAAACTGCAGTTGATATGACTGGGGGGGAGGGAATTGCATAATTTTGCCCTTAAAGAAGCGTTTGGATTTGATATCCCGCTGTATCACTACCTGAAGGAGTCTCAAAGCGGCTAGCATTCTCCTTTCCCTTCCTCCCCCACAACAAACACTCTGTGAGGTGAGTGGGGCTGAGAGACTTCAAAGAAGTGTGACTAGCCCAAGGTCACCCAGCAGCTGCATGTGGAGGAGCGGAGACGCGAACCTGGTTCCCCAGATTACGAGTCTATCGCTCTTAACCACTATACCACACTGGCTCTCTTAAACACACAGAAAATAGATATGCATAGATGGAAACCATTGCCAGGTTTTGGGTCTTCTTCCTTTCTTTCCTCTTTTGGCCCTTACAATTAATCCAAAGTGGCCATTCGTATACTATTTTGACTTTTCTGAATGTTCCACTGTACAAAAATTTGCATGGCTGCTGTTCTTTTCATATAGCAAACAATTTGACTTCAGTGCTAGCAGTTTTCCTATCGGGCTTTTTGGTAAAATGACATGTCATTGTTGAGCCTCTCTCCTTCACTAGCAGCCAATAGTGCTTAGAGTTGTTTTCTCTAGGCTTCGTCTTTTAATTCTTTGTTTCTCTTTCATAACTCTTTAATCCCACAGATATTTCTAGATCCGTGCTTTCCCTCTGCATGCCTACAATATTGTTATTTTTCTAAGCCAATTGTATGGTTCCCCCTAATTACATCTCCAAGCTTCAAACATAAAGTCAACAGGAGATAGTTTCATTCTGACTTCGCTCATATTTTCACAGCATGGCCACTCCAATCTTTTGCCACATACATGGTATAAAATAAACTAGTACTTTCTCTCTCATGTATAGCAGCAGAGATTTGCGGCAAGGGCTGCCTCTCCCCATATGAATCGCCCAGACCCCGTAATCATCATGAGGCACATCTTCAACTGCCTTCTCGAGAGGTCCACAGGGTGACAACCAAAGTATAGGCCTTTTCTGCAGTGGCTCCCTGTTGTGGAATGCTCTCCACAAGGAGGTTTGTCTGGCAACTTTGTTACATATCTTTCGGTGCTAGGCAAAAATGTTTCCTGATAACCAGGCATAACCTGAAAACCATAGATAACCATCTATGCCTTTTGAATGTGTTTCTGGAAGGGTTGTTTTTTAAAAATGTATTTTGTGTTCTCATTTCGTATTTTGTGAACCACCCTGTGGTCTTCAGATGAAGGGTGGTATACAAATTTAATAAAAAAATAAAATAAAAAGGATACCCAGCCCTTGTCTCCTTAAATGTCTCCAAGAAGCTGAAATGACCTAAGCACGACATATTGCTTAGAGATGGATGCCCCAATCCCAAGGATAACGCAACAACTAAAGAAGGGTGTGTTTTTTTATTCTGTGCTGAAGAAATCTGTTTTAAGGCATCCTTCCATGGCTCGTTTTGATCTCAACAGTTAATCCCAAGAGTCTAACCTGCCCTTCCTAGCCAAGAAAGCAAAGTTCTCAAGGATGGACTGGATTTTCCAGTTCCATTTCTGTTTGTATTTCAGCCAGATTTCAGGATTGACACTGCTTTGGTTACCCGGGTGAACAATCTCTGCTGGGAGAGATACAAGGGAAGTGCAATCCCACTGATTCTCCTGCTCTCAATGGTTCATACATTATTGATAATGAACTGGTGGCAGGAACAAGGAGAGGGGATGTACTGTTCTGTATAAGTTCTGCTCCAGTTTTGCAGACAGATTCCAGAAAGGTTCTATCTCCCATGCTATTTAACAGTCAAAAGGGCAACCACAAGGATCGAGGGGATGGAGCAACTCAACCCATAAGGAATGATTACTTGGGTTTGTCAGCTTACAGAGAAGGAGACTAAGATGAGACATGATACAGCTGTATAAAATTATTAATGGTATGGAGAAGGTGGATAGAGAAAAGCTTGCCTTCCCCTCTCTCATAACACTAGAATATAGAAGCTGAATGTTGGAAGACTTAGGACAGACAAATATAAGTGCTTCTTCACACAGCACATAGTTAAACCACAGAATTCACTTCCACAAGAGTAAAAGAGCCTGCAAGATCAGGTAAATGGCCTATCTAGTCCAGCAGTTCTTATGCACTTGTATAACATCTACATTAAACTGCAGAGAGGAGAAGTCCAGGGATTTGGGTTCAAGTGTCACCAGTATACAAACTGATAATTCAGTTGAACCAGGTGTAGCAGTTAAGTCACTGAGCACCTGGCGTGGACTAGGTGAGGGTGAATAAACAAACTCAATACAGAGATGGAGTTGATTATGGATGGTGAGGGACCCAACTAATTGTGCATCTATCCGACTTAAATAAAGTGCCCTCGAAATAAAAGGTTTGCAGCTTGGAAGTGCTCCTGAATCTGGCCTTGCCTGCTAGATTCTGAGATGGCAGTCCTCTGTGGTTGATGATGTTGCTTTGGACATTGTATAGTTGAAAAGTAACATCTAAATGGAAATTTGGGGAAAGCAGCAAACGGCTACAAAAGGATAGCGAACCATTTCCCGCCTTGATATGTCTATGGTAGCTCTACCTCGGCATTCTGTCCTCATCAGGGTGCTTTGATATCCAGCACGGCACTGACATACGTAGGATCCTGGCGTATTTGAACAATCTCCACCAATACAAGGATTTCTCTCACACTCGTCAACATCTGAAAGATACAGAGAGTACGTTTAGTAAGCTTTCGTCAGGCAAGTATTCAGGCCTGGAATTTTCTTTCAAAAGTTTGTTTTACGTATGCTAAACAACTTTTTAGAAAATAAAATAATAAACTGTGCTATGCAGTACTCGAACTTTAAGAACTCTTTTTTCCCCATCAGCAATATAATTCTATGTTATGCAGCATTCCCACTGGAAAATTCCATATGCCACATTTTGAAAGTATACTAGTTTTTCCCTCCTAAGTGAATTAAGGTTTATCCAGATAAACTTTCAAAGCATGCCTCAAAGCACACTGTTTTCTTTTACACAACCTTCCCAAATGTCCCTTCCAGACCTATATCTAACCCCCACAGAAAAGGATATGGATTCACACATTTCTGAGCAGGCATTTTCCAGTTTCACTTCCTAGCTTCATATGTACTAAAAGAGATTGTAGAGGGTTTTGTGCACTACTGCCTTTGAGAGCGTGAGCACACAACCTCCTAAAACTATTTAAATGAAATGGGGAAATATGGACAAGTTCATGATATGGCATACATAACTAGTCAATAATTTCTGTTTTTAAATATCAACAACCAACATTTTCCTGAATGCAAAGGGGAAAGGTATTTTAGCAAAATGCTATTTTTGACACCATAGAAAGGACAAAAAAAATCACATACCAATGCACTCTCCTCTAATGTCCAGTTCAAATCCTTTCTTACATTCACAGCGATAACTTCCTCCAGGAGTTGGGACACAGCGTCCATTAAGGCAGAGATTTTGATATCTCTGGCATACATTAATACCAGTGACATTAAGTGATATAGTATCTAGAAAGTTAAAACAAAAACAAAAACTTAAAAACCTACACAATTTATGTGCCAAGTATATTAATTTTAATTTAAATCTACATGCACCGGCAGTTGCAATTTGTGTATATTTTTCACTAATGCAATGCATTGCCCTTTACTAATGCAAGCACTCAACAGGATAACACCTCCTATTTAATTCCACCTCCTATTTAAGCAACTGGCTCCACCTCCCTGCAGTGCTCATTGGCTAACTGAGGTTTGGCGGGAACCTCCAATGACTAGCACAGGGAGGCAGGCCAGCCCAACCAGCTGGTGGGTCCCACATGGCCCAAGGTGCAGCGTGTGGGCCCGCAAAGGGCACCCACAAAGGAAGGTGTGAATGCTCATTAAAAAAAAACAGTTGCTTTTCCTCCGGCAAATGTATACAGCACCCTTTTCACCACAACTTGAACTCTCACTGTCATTCTCACAGTGAATGATTTATTTGCAACATGTCACATATAACTGCATTAGAGGATGGCAGGGTAAATTACATTTCTTCCAGATGAAACACATTGAGCCTGCATTGAATCCCATAAACACATGGCCTTTGAGCCACGGTCATTCCACCAAAGTTTTTTGCCTTAGCCCCAGTCATCAAAGTCTCATTGGTTTCTCAACAAACCCCAAAAGAGGCAGAGGAAGATTGTATGGAGGTGGGATATCTTAAAATATTTCAAATTCCTAAGCACAGTATCAGAGACTGGGTGGAAACATTAAAGTTCTAGGGACCAGCCCTGTGCAGGTACAAAGAGAAAGGAATTATTCAAATTCTTAGGTGCCACTATCTAATGGTTAACACCTTGGATAAGTAGGCACCTGGGACTTTTTCTGATGCAAAGGACAAGGAAATACCGTATTTTTCGCTCCATAAGACACACTTTTCTCCTCCTAAAAAGTAAGGGGAAATATGTGTGTGTCTTATGGAGCGAATGGCGCTGCCCAGCTCTCCCTCTCTGCGCAGCGCCCCTTCAGCGAAGAGGTGCTGTGCAGAGAGGGCCACCTTAACCTCACTAGGTTGTTGTGAGGTTGTTGGGTGATAGCCCTTGTTTAGCTGCCTGAGCAACTTGACAAACAGGCAGGAGAACATTATTCTTGTTTTCCATCTTCAGTCAGTCTTGGATTCCATCACTGCCCAAACCATGTGCCTCTGTCTCTCCAAACGGCCAGATGATCCCATTGGTTTTTTTCCTGGGGCTTTCTGTGAGAGAATGAAATCCAACCACTAATCCCTGTTAAAATGCTTCTCCTGTTCACTTGCAAAATCAAGCTTTTGAAAAGAGGCTCTACAAAAATAAAAGATTCAGAATATTTTTTCTTCTTCTTTTCCTCCTCTAAAAACTAGGTGCGTCTTATGGTTGGGTGCGTCTTATGGAGTGAAAAATATGGTACCTCACTGCAGGCAGAAAAATGCAAAAAAAATAAGAAAATAAAGGTTTCTGTTTCAATTTACCAGGTCCTGGTCTACGAGATGGCACAACGGCATCTGGTGGTGGGTAAACTGGATGAGGAGGATACACAGGTGGATAGACAGGAGGAAAAGCAGGCCCCCCCGGGACATCTGGTCTCCCAGGCAACAGGCTGGCATACACACATAACTTGCGGAACTCCTCTAAAAGAAAACACCGTGTTACCAAATGAAAAGTGACTTTACAGCCAGTTTGGGATTTACAATGGTGCTTATGAAATACAGTTGTCAAGCAGTCCTTAATGAATTAAGTAGGCTAAGTAAAACCATCTGTTAAGTTTGTGCAGGGCCCTGGGCATGAGTCTTTTCTTGCTAGAGAAGAATTTCACTCAACTGGCCGTCCAAAGTGAACCAATCTAATTCATATTTCCAGGACTAATACACACAGTGGTATGCAATTATCTTTCGGATTGCGCACCTCTGAATTTTGTGAAGCGCTTTCAGTTCAAAAATGCATTTTAAGAAGTGGCTTTCATGAGGGAAAGCGTACATATTGTGCATTCCGTTCAGGAGGCGTATACAAAAGCATACGAAATGCCCACCTTAGGGGAAAATGCATACAAGAAAACTACGTTTTAGGGGAAATGCGAACAATTTATATACAATTTCTTTCAAAAATTGCAGAAAACAGGTACTGGTATGTCAATAAAGGGCCTAGAAACCAAGCCTTATGAAGAACAGGCGAGGGAGTTAGGTATGTTTAGCCTGGAAAAGAGGATACTGCAGGGAGATATGATGGCCATCTTCACGTATCTAAAGGGCTGTCACATGGAAGGGAGAGAAAGCTTGTACTCTCTGGCTCCAGAAGGTAGGACCTGAACCACTGGCTTCAAGTTACAAGGAAGGAGATTCCAGCTAAACCTCAGGAAGAACTTTCTGTTTGACAGTGGAATTGACTTCCTCTTTCACTTGAGGTTTTTAAGCAGAGGTTGAATGACCATCTTTCATAGATGATTTAGTTGAGAGCCCTGCATTACAGGGGGCTGAACTAGATGACCCTCAGGGTCCCTTCCAACTATGATTCTGTGATCCTATGTCTGAACACAATGAATTTCAATAAAACCTTAATAACTCCATGACAGCAGGAGCTGTTCAAAAGTGAAACAGACCAGAAGGATTTTCCTTCACTAAAGGTTTTTAAACAGAAATGGGCTGGCCACCTATCAAAGATGCTATGGATTTCTTGCATTGACAGGGGGATGGACTGAATGGTATTTATTATCATTTTTGTCCCTTCCAACTCTATGAATCTAACTGAGGAGCAGCCACTGAAAACACACCTTTGAATGTCCTTGTAGTCTTAGTGTGGCCTGCATTATGGTAAATTTATTGAATCATAGAATCATAGAGTTGGAAGAGACCACAAGGGCCATCGAGTCCAACCCCCTGCCAAGCAGGAAACACCATCAGAGCACTCCTGACATATGGTTGTCAAGCCTCTGCTTAAAGACCTCCAAAGAAGGAGACTCCACCACACTCCTTGGCAGCAAATTCCACTGTCGAACAGCTCTTACTGTCAGGAAGTTCTTCCTAATGTTTAGGTGGAATCTTCTTTCTTGTAGTTTGGATCCATTGCTCCGTGTCCGCTTCTCTGGAGCAGCAGAAAACAACCTTTCTCCCTCCTCTATGTGACATCCTTTTGTATCATGAATTGTGGGCCACTTGAGAACACAATGGGACAGGAATATGAGATACAAAAAAACCCCAGTAAAGTAAATAAATTAAACAAAGGAAGAAACTTCTTTACTTCAAAACAACATGTTGAAGGGAGCAGGAATTCCACCAGGGCTTTTGCTTTTTTCACCCTTTCCCCCATGCTGTTTCCCCAATCAAAATCAGCTCACAAAGCTGCCATAGGCAGTGATGTGAGGAGGGAGAATATATTTCATCCCCCCAATTTATTTGAGGGTACTTCTTGAGCTCCTTAAACTCATTGATTTGCCATTCTCACTTAAATACTTCTCTGTCAGGCAGACCACTTGGATGGCTGAGCTTTGATTTCACGTAGCACTGCTACCAGTAACAATAACCAAGCTATATTGGCTACTTTGCAATTTAAAGTAGGCAACTCAACTATCACAGAGAAAATTCATTCTCTCATGAGAGCTGGCAACCATAAAAAAAGAGCCTCCCCAAAAATATTTCCTCAACCACTTGAGAAGGCCTGAGCAATCTTCAGTCATTAAAATGCCATTCATTCAAAGTTATCATTATTCCCATAAGATTTCCACAGAGTCTTCAGTGCAAAAATTCTGAAGAGCTACATGCTTGGCATATGATGGGTTCCATACCAGTTGCTCGAATGGGACACATTTCTGGGGCACTGGTTGCGCCAGGAGACCAGCATCGTCCAGTGTCGCAACAGCACTGCGTTTTGGTCAACACCTGCTGGAGCTGGTTACCACAGCGGCCATTGATGAGAGAAGAAAAGCAGTATCCTGGACGTACATCTGTTATAGGGGAAGAAACGGGCACATCTTTCAGCTTTTTAGAACACTCCATCAGTTTATAAAGAATACAAGCAGTTCTAGCTATCCTAACACTTGCTGTATGAAAATTCACTTATGCAAACATGAGGAATTAGTGCCTAAACCTCACTATACACACCACAGAGTCAAATAACCATGCAGCTGGACCTGTGAGTAGTATTGTAAACAATTAAGCAGCCATAAACAATAATCAACAAACTCCCATCATCCCTAGCTAGCAGGACCAGTGGCAATGGATGATGGGAATTGTAGTCCAAAAACAGATGGAGACCCAAGTTTGGGGAACCCTGCTTAAGAGTAAGGACCAGTAAATGAGCTGGCTTCCCCCATCAATGTCTCCCCAGCAACAATAGAATAAGAAAGATATGCAAGTGAGAGGAGGATATGATTTTTAAAATATTGCAATGCAACCGCCGCAGCCACCATAGAATGCTTAAAAGCTGCCCTTCTGTGAGATGCGAGATGCTATCTGTCTTGTAGGTTCTTAAGAACCTCACAAGAATACCAGTGAATGCCATTCAGTACTCTGGTTTTTATTTTATTTTTTAAGGTTGGAGGGAAGATGCTGGGGCTCAACTCTGGCAGACAGCCATGAACGAGAATAGAATTAATGCCAGGAAGTCAGAGTGGTTCCTGGAAATGAAGCTAGACATTTTCTTTCCTTTTGTAGAAGGAAAATCCATAGCTTGCTGTTATGGTTATTGGGTGATTGCTCGAGAGCAATCAGGCAAGGTGCCTCACTGGTCTGTTCTAAAGCTTTATTATTGGTGCTAAAAAACCTTTACAATGTAGAGCGCCTCTATTCCACGTCTTGCTCATTCACTAGCAGAATCTGAGAGTGGGTGGTCCTTAAATCTTCCCCAGCAGAGTAGTCTCTTGACCCCCAGCCTACGCCTCCCCTCTCTGCGCGAAAGCCTACTGCGCAAGGAAGGTGTGGGTAAAGGGGGACCTCCCTCCTCCCCGCTTTGCTCAGGCAAGGTGTCCTGGCACCGCCTTGCATCCCCCGAGCCCTGCATCTCCTCCCCACTAGAGGCGTGGCTTCCTTCCTCCGCTGAGGAAGTGCTGCTTCCCACGATCTTTGGGGGTTCTCTGTAATCCATCCGCCTTTCCCCCCCCCCTCGGTCCTGAGCCAATGGCAGTTCCCTGACACTTATCATGCACATTGCTCTAAAGAAGCAACACAACGATGCATGCATTAGGCCAGGCCACCCTCCCTTGCACTAAGCTGTGGCAGAGGCACCGAATGCAAGGGGATCACTCTTATCAAGTGCAACAGGAGAGCAACCTTTTTCCACAGGGCCAGCTGTGCCATGCAGGAAAGTGAAGAAACTTTCTTAGGCGACAGCCTTCAGGGGTTAGTGTGTTGACTGAACGGTACAGCAAAACTTTCAAAGTTTTTGCCCTCGGAGATTGGGGAAAGGGAAGATGATGGTATCCATCAGATTTTACACTTCTCCAAATAAGTATTACGTGTACAGTGGTACCTCGCGTTACGTACTGTCCCCCTAATGAATGCTTCAGGTTATGAGCTCCACTAACCCAGAAGTAGACGCTTCCAGTTGCAACCTTTGCCCCGGGACGCGAGCGGAAGTCGAACGCCGGCAGCATGGCAGCAGTTGGAGGTGCCATTAGTGAAAGCGCGCTTCATGTTATGAGCGGTTTCGGGTTACAAACGGCCCTCCGGAATGGATTAAGTATGTAACACAGGGAACCACTGTACACTATAGGCATTTATGCCTCTATCCCACCACCTCGATTTGGTCCAGGAAGGAGATTTTTACAAGGTTCTTCAGGGAGAATGGCTTTCCCCTCTGCCCACACCCAACAAACAAACAAACAAACAAAAAAGGATGCTAGGAGGGCCATTTGGACAGGACTTATCAGCTGAGAATCTTGCCAGTGTGGAACAGGAAAAGGAAGAGAGCCATTTTTAAATCTAACATGCATCTAAGCCAACATGAGCATTGCAGCTGAATTACAGGCACAGAAAGTGCAATAAATATATCAGCATTATCTTGTGAAAACTGGTGCTAGCATCATACTGAAACTAATTCCAGACTAGCTATTTCGCCCAGTTCCATGAGTTTTGGCTAGCATCATTTTTATATTGCAAATGTGCAGTTTACAAATCCAAACTATCTGTGGATAATTAATAGTGTTCTGCATGTAGCACGTTTTGTCTTGAAAATAATGTTGAAAGTTAATAATAGCTTAGGGCTGGATTACCACTTTCACTCTGCTCCTTATCATCACTTAAAACACCCAATCATTAAATTAAAATAGTTTCAATCTGGAGATGTAGATAGAAATGAAACCAAGTTTTAAATCTGTAAGAGTTCATATTGTAGGGGCCCAGTGAGTGCAATTAAAACATACTGATTTGAAGCTTGATCAATACATGTTGCTGCCCTAAGCTGGTAAAGTATGCAGAGAATTGCATCTCAGAATCCTCTGCAATATCACAGACAATGATGGGGTGGGGGCACAATCTTCTTCATTTGTGCATAGCCTTACATGATCTGAGAACAGTGTCCGGAATTATCAGCAACATTGCAAAGGATTCTGGGAGTACCTCTCAGCTCATGCACTTCTTCAATGGATGTTCTAAGTCAGGGGTCAGGAAACAAAGGCCCGTGGGCCGGATCCAGCCCAATTGCCCTCTGGATCTGGCCCACAAACGGTTCTGCAATCGCCGCTTGGATCCGTGCAATCGCCTCCCCCCCCATTTTGGGGGGGGCACCATTTTTTGCAATTTGCCCCATCCCTCCCTCACAATGGTGTCGCCGTCTCCTCCCTCCCTCTTCCTAGTTTCTCCCTGCCCTGCAGAGGAAGGGGGCTGGGCTTTGATAGGAAGCCTCGCCATCTGCCCACCAGCCTCTTCCCATGGCCGCGCTGTGGGCTGGAGCTTGGCGCACCTGCTAGCCCTGCGCCTGACACCCAAGAAAGCTGGCCCGAAAAGGAGAGCCACCGCCACCGTCGCCAGCTCCCAACTGCAGGCAGAGTGGCGGAGGAGGTAGGTAGGGGAAGGGGAGGGGCTGGGGGACAGAGGGGGAGAGAGAGAAGTCCCCTCCACTGCGTTCATGCACTCCCGCGCGTGCAGTCCAGCCCACCACTAGGTCTGGGGGACGGTGAACCGGCCCTCTCCATAAAAAGTTTGCCGACCCCTGTTCTAAGTAACCACTTGAGTTGTTCGTGCAATTGCCCTGAATGTGGAAAGGAAAGAAAGGAACAGAGAGACAGACCAAATATGTCCAATGCTTCATTTAAAGAAGTGATGGGAAACCTGTGGCCCTCCAGATGTTGTTGGACACCAGCTCTTTTCAGCCCCAGCCAGAACAGCTAATGGTCAGGAATGATGTGCACGGTCAAACAAAACTTGAAGGGCCACATTCCCCACCCTTGCTTTAAAGTAAGGGGCTTCTATGAAAACTATAAAAAATAGTATTGCTGGTGTATAAAACATAGACTAGGAAGGAGTACACAGTCACCAAGGTATACCCAATGGGATTGGACTTTTGGGCAGGAAAGAGTTTGCATATACTCATGAAACTGCTAGCCTGACCTTCAAGAATGGGGTAGAAATGCAATTCAGTTCATATTTAAAGGCCAACTTACCTAATTCACAATTTCTGAAACAATACAAGAACCAAAACATAGCCATCCTTTGAAATTAGCACTTCTCTGAATTTTGCAGTGGAGCTCTCCAACAAAATAATGTTTATAAAAATGCATTATATTAGGAGAAAGTGAGCATAAAAATGGATGTATTAGTGAAGATAAGCAATTTTAAGAAGAAATTGCTTGCAAAAAGGTGTACTTTAGTCAAAAACTGCATACAAAAATGTGCTTAAGCAGCAGCAATTCGAACTATACCTCTGATGAATTTTCATGAGGATTTCTTTATTACTGCTATTTATTGCAGAAATTTGGAAAGCTGAAATTAAGTTTGGGAAAATGAGAAACTGAGAGAACTGAAATGGACAGATCCATCCATCCCTAATTACCTTACAGAAGGTTGTGCTACATTTTCAGAACTATAGATAAACAATAGTGCGATGTGGTTGAGCGGGACCCACAACAACAGAATTTTGACTATAGCAGTTCTATTTCTGTGGTCTAGAAATCCAAACGTCAACAGCCTCCAATGTTAGTAACAGAAAAATGTGCATATTTTATATCATAGATTGAAGAGCAAATTTTCATGGTATAAAATATATTAAATTTTACTTAGGGAAATCAGCAAAGAAAATAAGTTATAATAGTCTCAGTGATGTCTAAACTACACCACTGAAAGCAGCCTTTGACGTATTTTTTTTTAAAAATCCCAAATGAATCACCTCCCAAATTAAATCCATTCCAGATTTCTAAGGGGAAAGTATGTTTTACAACATTGGTTCTAATTCCATGTCCGTTTTGCTCTGCCTTTTCCCCTCGAATGAACCCATTTCATATGGAGTGCTATGCAGAGTTTGCATTTGGGATTGTCTGCATATCATATTTCAAACAGACACACACAGAGAGAGAGAAACTGTCCAGACTTAACAAAAAAAAGATGTTAAGTCACAAGAGAGGGATTGTTATAATCCCTTCTTTTTTTCTAAAGGGAGTGGTTATTACTTCCTGCCTTCTCCTCCCATGAATACTTCTCTTCTCTTCCTCCTCATATTATGTCTGTTAGTATACCCCAGTGCAAGACAGCCAAAACTAATGCATGAGTATGCATCCTTATTCATACCGGCTGCTGAACTGTATGACTGTGTGAACATTTAAAAATGCATATGCTTTTGAATAGTATCAACATGCTTGTGAAACTCAAGGCTCTTTATTTCAGGAACAAATGGGTTGAACATAAGTAGCACTACAGTTGCGGGAATCACATCCTCACTGTCCTGTGCCTAGACTGATTCTCTCCCCTCTCTTGTCCCACGTTGCATATGTAAGAAGGATTTTGCTGGGTCGGCTCCCTCTACCCAGCAGCAATATTTATTGTGCATTGTTTTTTTGCTGTTCATCACTCTAACTTTTAGCTCGGTCCAGTATATCTGAAGGAGTGTCTCCACCCCCATCGTTCTACCCGGACACTGAGGTCCAGCACCGAAGGCCTTCTGGTGGCTCCCTCACTGCGAGAAGCCAAGTTACAGGGAACCAGGCAGAGGGTCTTCTCGGTAGTGGCGCCCTCCCTGTGGAATGCCCTCCCACCAGATGTCAAAGAGAACAACTACCAGACTTTTAGAAGACATCTGAAGGCGGCCCTGTTTAGGGAGGTTTTTAATGTTTGATGTAGTACAGTATTTTAATATTATTATTTTTTTGGAAGCTGCCCAGAGTGGCTGGGGAAGCCCAGCCAGATGGGCGGGGTATAAATAAATTATTATTACTATTATTATTATTATTATTATTATTGCTGTCTCCATTACACTTCTATTACTTAAGGAACAATATTCAAGCAGTGCCTGTTTTAATAATTACTCCTTAAAAAGAGGTGGATGGGTTAAACCAGTTTCCTTTGTGAAGTAGACAGCCTGACACATTCCCATTCCTTGGGATAATGGACCTTTGCATAACTAGAGCTGGCCAAGAACAGGTGGTTTGTTGCCATAATAGCTAATAGTCAGAGATATCCTTTGGAAGCAGTAGCTTCAGCATAATGTACTCTACATTGCTATGCTCTAAATAAAAAACAACTCTTTATGAAACCAAAACCACAGCCATTAATTTGCCACATAAACTGATGTAGTGGCTGTTAATTCCAGGGTGGACTTTTGAGGTACTGGGCCACTACCAAATTAATGCATAAATGTGAATTTGGAGAATTTTTCTGACATCCCTGGATGACACTTCCATTATAGTGGTGAGATTTTTTTTGTCCTTTCTACCTGTTGTAGGATGATGACTAAAATATCTGAAGCATTTTTAAAAAAATAAAAAAATGGGTCACATTATAAATATGTGAGAATTACAGTGGGAAGTCAGGTGATAACATTCCAGGAAACACTTTACATGATAGGGCACTATTCAACTAAATAATTTTGTGAGCACTAAGATTACTGCTACTACAGCGGGACTTCGCTCCCTCATGCACTCCCCACGACATCCCCAAGTCTACTCTGGAGCGTTGTGAAAAATCCCATAATATTTAGAGAAGAGTTTCCTAAACTTGGGTCTCCAGCTGTTTTGGGACATGATTTTTGGATTCAGAATTGAAGGTCAATGGGCATCACATATTAAAATTTAAAAAATCTGCCAATTCCTCTGTTCACTTCTATGTGCATTTAGAGGAGGGGGGACTACAAGAAGGAAGCACGATAGCCAAAATCCTGCAGCGCGTAAAAATGGGGAGGGATACTAATAAATATGCACAACCATTTTGTGAAGGCTCCCACTGGGTACACCAATGGGGTTAGGTACACCAAAAAAAATTCAGTCTTCTAACCTTTCATTTAAAATAAAAATAAAGATCTTCTAGCCCATTAGATCTGTTCACAAAGCAGATCTTTGGAACCATTCAAATAAGTTTGGTTCCATGTACTTCTTTTCACAGACTTTTCCATTGCATTTCCATATCTACCATGTCTACATTTGCATTTTTATTTTTTGACTCACCTATACACCTGGAGCCATCTGGGGATGTATAATATCCAGAAGGGCATTTGCAAAAGTAACTGCTAACTGTGTTGGAACATTCTCCCCCATCACAGATTCCAGGAATGGTATTGCACTCATCGATATCTACAGGTTTTTAAAAAGAAAAAAGAAAAAGAAGGTTCAATCACGTTAGAACAATACCATCAAAACAGCAACTTTGTTGAGAATTGTACGGATGAGAATATTGATGACCCTTAATATTTATAGTCACATCAATTAAATCTATTGCAATGAAAACTAGCTCCACACATTGGGAAACAGATGCATCATGTGAGTAAAACATGTGGATCCTACAAAACCTCAAGTCCCTTGACCATAATACCAGGCATAAAATAAAGAAATTCCAAATTCAACAATCTTTGCTTTCAATTCCTAATTTCTTAATGTATGTTGATAACACCAAGGTTGCAAGTTATTGCCAAGGTTGCTGAAACAGTCGGAAAGGAGATTAAGCATAGTTAGCAAAAGAAGTTCAGTTTACATTCCAAATGCCTGGGGTGAACAAAAAAGGTTTTAACCTTATGCCTAAATGAGACCAATTATGACAAGTGCTGATGGTGGGCTTGCCTCCAGAAGCAGGACACCACTGAATACCACTATTATTGACCTCATGCCCTTCTTAAAGGCTTCCTGAAAGCATATGATGGTCTATGGGAGGTCAGGGGTGGCGTGGAAATGGGACTCCAGGTTAGATGCAGGTTTTGGTTTGATCCAGAAGAGCTCTTATGTTCACATCACAGGCTCCACTCACACTTTCTGAATACAGTGGTACCTTGGGTTACATATGCTTCAGGTTACATACGCTTCAGGTTACAGACTCCGCTAACCCAGAAATAGTACCTCGGGTTAAGAACTTTGCTTCAGGATGAGAACAGAAATCGTGCTCCGGCTTCAGATTAAGAACAGTTTCAGGTTAAGAACGGACCTCTGGAACGAATTAAGTACTTAACCCGAGGTACCACTGTACTTCACATATTTGCAGCAGCAGTTGAACTAGGCTTAATTTGTACCAGGCTTCAAGCCCAGAAGAATAGGCAAACATGGGACTCAGCTACATTTGTAAAGATAAAGCACTTTACATGCATCATAACACTGTGACACCAGGTGGCGCTATGGAGTCCCATCTTTCGCCAATGGGATTTCCCTGTATGATGTTTACAATGCGTTTAACTTAATTGTGTGGTTTTTTTATGTGTGTAGATCCAGCCATGGTCTGAACAAAAGCTAAGCATATTTTCTTCACCTGTGAGTAAAAAGAGAGACTTCACAGATCATGAATTGAGGTGAGGGGGATTCACCAGATCAGAGGGTAGCATTTCCTAACAGATGTCGAGAAATCTAATAGTTTTCTTTTTCAAGGAATCAAGCCCTGAGCAAGAGAGTAGTCATGTCATGGGAGTAACCATAGTGCTGCAGACAATACACAAGATAGATTTCAGTCTCTTTTTAAAAAGCACATAATGTTTTTAATGGGCTTACTTTTTGTCTCCTATTGCTAATGTCTGGAAAGCCATCAGCCATATTTGCCGTTACCTCAATGAAACCAAAGTGCTTAAACTGATGACAATGGTATTTATATTAATGTCAACAGCACTATAAACAGTGAAAGGCTGTTTGGGTTAGGCTCAGCCTTAAAATAAAACCTGGAGATTTTGCTTTCAATAAGACCAGACCCTCTGTAAACAGAGGCAACACTAGCTTGAAGATAAACAGTAGGGAACTTGAGTCAGAAAATACTTGAATCTAATCCATTTGCAACTACCCCCCCCATGCCTCAATTAATCAGGACTCAGTTCATACCAAAAAATGTAGTTGCTACACTGGATTCATATTTTAGTTGCTGAGATTTTAGGAACACCTAGAGGGTTAGAATCTGTTCAAGGAGCCGAAATCCACCCAGCACTGCACTCAGGAAGAAAGCAACAAGTGATCTTGCCTCCATATGTGCGCAGCCATTGGTGAACTAAGGTCAATTGTTATTGCGGATTGTACAAATCAGAGGCAAATAATAATAGTGTCAAGGTCAGCAGAGGTTACCAGTCAGGAATTCAATACCATAAGCTTCTGGTAAATTCTACCACTGAAGCAACACATTTGAAGAGTCAAAGGCAACAGGGAGAGCCAATGAGCACCTTGTTCGAAATGGAACCAGCCTATGTTTTGTTCGCACAATTCAAATTACAGGAAAGCTATTTCCCGTTCCTGGGGAGATGTCGCTGCGGGCTGGGAGCAAGCCCTCCCCAAGCGCACAGGGCGGGATCGCCCCTGCGCCATTGAATGGTCCTCAGCCACGTCACCCTTAGGCCATCCAATTCGGACGGTCCGGGGGCATGGCGCGGGCTATTTAAACTGCCCACGGCCAAGGACTCACCCCTGTTTTTCTCCCTGCTCGGCCAGTTCTCCCACCCTCCCTCCCTTAGGCTAGGCTCTTTTATTTCTTGACCTTGCTATGGACCTTGGTTGGTCGCCTTGGTTGTCCAAGGGGCCTGGTAGGAATTTTCCCACTTGGCAAATTGGCACTGGCCATTTGGGTTTTTTTGCCTACCTCGTAGCAAATCGTCACAACTTTGTAAGGTTTGGTGGTTAGGCATTGGAGTATTAGGTTGAAGGGGAGGGGAGGTAGTGGCCGTCACCTACCCCTTCTAATTCAAGGGTATTCCGTTAAAGGAATCCGGGGGCGTGGTCTCTGTCCGAAGCCCCAGATGGGGGGCTAGGGCCATGGCACGACCCCTAGTGGTGACCCTGGGGGAATCCCTAGTTGATGGGCAGCAGCAGGGCTCCCCCTACTGGTGGCTGACCCTTCCAAGACTCCTGCAGATGGGCAGGAGTCAGATATAGTCGTGTGGGTTCCAATGCCTAAGCCAATACCACTCACATTTTGTAACCAACAAAGTTGTGGTCTTTTTCGCCCATTAACCAAAAATACTGTTTCATGTGTCTTTATTCCACTTCCTAGGAGGGTTTGGGACCTTGCCACGCATGAGCAGATGAGATCTTTGGCTTGTTCACATTTGAGTATTACTTAAGTTGACAATCCACTCCTCCCTCCCCCATTCAAATTAGACTGTAGTAGTCCAAAACTTGCACATAATTGATTTGATAAATGAGGCGGAACTTTGATTATTCCCATTCATACCAAGAGGTGTTCCCTTTTAGAATCATAGAATCATAGAGTTGGAAGAGACCAC
This sequence comes from Podarcis pityusensis, assembly GCF_964106645.2. Lineage (NCBI taxonomy): Eukaryota > Metazoa > Chordata > Lepidosauria > Squamata > Lacertidae > Podarcis > Podarcis pityusensis. The sequence goes on along the minus strand of NC_138039.1, from coordinate 40,719,067 downwards.
AAGGGCCATCGAGTCCAACCCCCTGCCAAGCAGGAAACACCATCAGAGCACTCCTGACATATGGTTGTCAAGCCTCTGCTTAAAGACCTCCAAAGAAGGAGACTCCACCACACTCCTTGGCAGCAAATTCCACTGTCGAGCAGCTCTTACTGTCAGGAAGTTCTTCCTAATGTTTAGGTGGAATCTTCTTTCTTGTAGTTTGGATCCATTGCTCCGTGTCCGCTTCTCTGGAGCAGCAGAAAACAACCTTTCTCCCTCCTCTATGTGACATCCTTTTATATATTGGAACATGGCTATCATATCACCCCTTAACCTCCTCTTCTCCAGGCTAAACATGCCCAGCTCCCTTAGCCGTTCCTCATAAGGCATCGTTTCCAGGCCTTTGACCATTTTGGTTGCCCTCCTCTGGACACGTTCCAGTTTTTCAGTGTCCTTCTTGAACTGTGGTGCCCAGAACTGGACACAGTACTCCAGGTGAGGTCTGACCAGAGCAGAATACAGTGGCACTATTACTTCCCTTGATCTAGATGCTATACTCCTATTGATGCAGCTTTTGTGCTTGTCCGTTTTCTATTTTGTTGATTCTATTGTGCCAGGTAAGTAAAGACAGGGCATATGCACAAATAGGGGCTGGTGTGACCTGCATGTTAAAAAAAATTGCCCACCCAGGAAGTGCACAAAAGCACATAGTCAGTGAGTTATAAACTCTCTCAGCACACCGTTTTTTAATGTGGTTTGCTTGTGCAGGTTTCTGTTTTTTGAATCTGTGGGAGATATATATATATATATATATATATATATATATATATATTGCTAAGTTACATTCAATAGTGCACCATAAATAGTTATGAACACAGCCAAGAACAGAAATGAAAGTACTGAGAAAATAGTGGCCATGAGAATAGCGGAAAGTGACAATTGATCTACCCACTGAACAAATAATCTGTGACCCTGAGTAGATCAGTTCGGAGCCTGATTCCCCCTAAATTATTAGATTATGCCCATATGGGGTTAACATGAAATTATAGAAGGAAACCATCACAACTGGTGTTGCTTGAAAGTAATTGTATTCTTATTTAATTTGCATAGTCCACATGACAAAAAACTGCAAACACATAGTAAAGTCCCATGTGGTCAAGCCCCCAGTCCCTTTAACTTTTGTGAGAGTCTTTAAGGTCCTGATTTTGGAAGGCTAGAGGAAAAACATGATTTGGGTAAAACTGGAAGGAAGCATGGTGTGGCACTTATAGGCTTCATCACAGTTCCCTCTGTCTTCCCCCCTCTCCCCACAATTCAAGTATTGAGAATATAGCATCCATGTCTTGAATTGCACTTGCACTGACTTAACATTAGTCTTTATGCTCCTATAAGATCAACAAGCTTTTAAAGGGGTGCTAAAGAAAAGTTCAACATCTTCTCAAACTACATTTCTATCTGCTAAGCTTATGAATGGAGTACTGACCAAGACAGGTATAAAGCGCCTTATTGAATGAATGACTCTTCATTGTTGTCCCAACATACCAACATCTTAATAAGGGTTTTCAAACAGAACATCCATTCATTCCAGCTGACGTTCTGCTACACCATGTACCTATCAAAAGTGGTGGGTTCTCCCCTATATTATCCAGCCTATGAGACCTTAAATATAGCTGCAGCACTGTATACACACTTTGTGGCATGCAGGATTACAGTTTTGTAAGCATGAATGTTTTAAGGAAGATCCAAGTTTAGCATCCCCATGAGGCTACATTCGTCACAATAATATGTTTTGAATGCGTTATAAACATCCCAACACCAGATGGTGCCAGAGAGCAAAAAGAAGTTTAAATGGATTTTTACATAGGCTTTTTTGTTGTTGTAACGATTTAATTTCTGACTTATTTATACCGTTTTGAACCTGTGTCTAGATCCACTCTTACTCTCCAAATCCTGACAGTCCTATCCACAATCATTAAACAATATAATCTAGATTTAAACAGATTTAAACCAATGGGGCTAAATTGCGGTATCTCAATTCCACATAATCCAGTTTAACTAGTTTTTGAATCAAGATGTGACTGAATTTAACTCTAGAAACACTTCCAGAAATTCCTGTGTTTGAGAAGTTGCAACTTCTACCTTTGGCTGCCTTTTTGCCAACAGCACTGGCAGACAGAATGAAAACCGTATTTGTCTGGAGCAAATTCTTTGCAAATCGGTTTACATAAGATAAAATAAAAATGACAAAGGAGTTGTTGTATAAATATTATTATTTTACCTATATTTATATTTCCTCTGTTATATGGCACCCAATTTGCAGAGTCTTAAAGGGGTCTTACATTCAGGATGAGCTGTGTAATATTACAACCTTGAAAGGGTTTATGCTTTACTTAGGTATAGTTCCCACTGACCTTCATGAATAATTTACCAAAGGGAACACTTTCCTTCCTTCTTCTAAACAAATCCATTGAAACACATGTACACTGCTGAATGAGCTATGATGTTAAATAAGCTACAAAGCACAGCCCATGCGAAATGTTACTTTATTGGGATGGAGGAGTACAGTAAGATCTGTGGGTTTTCAGAAAGAATGGGATTGTTTGAAATAAGAGAGATACTGTCTGATAATATGCATGCGTATTTATGTGGACACGGGTGGCACTGTGGTCTAAACCACTGAGCCTCTTGGGCCTGGCGATCAGAAGGTTGGCAGTTCGAATTCGCACAACAGGGTGAGCTCCCATTGCTCTGTCCCAGCTTCTGCCAAGTTAGCAGTTCAAAAGCACGCCAGTGCAAGTAGATAAATAGGTACCCCTGTGGCGGGAAGGTAAACGACATTTCTGAGCGCTCTGGCACTTGTCACAGTGTCCATTGCGTCAGAAGTGGTTTAGTCCTACTGGTCACATGACCCGGAAAGCTGTCTGTGGACAAACGCTGGCTCCCTCGGCCTGAAAGTGAGATGAGCGCTGCAAACCCATAGTTGCATTTGACTGGACTCAACTGTCCAGAGGTCCTTTACTTTTTTACCTAAATTTATGTGATTCAGAGTGGGCAAGAGAAGGCAGAGAAAGTATCTTTTGCATGGCCCTTCCTTTTTGTATCAATAATGTCCAAGGAGAAATTGCAATATGGGGAGAGCAATGGGGATATAAAAAGCTTCAGCACAGCTTTCTCCTGTTCCAACCTTTCGCATAGTTATAAATCAAAATATTGTCAAAATATATTCCCCTTTCATTTAATTCTGACCTACTACTACAGTCATACCAGTCTAGATGTTGTGGTGGTGGTGTTTGTTGTTGTTGTTGTTGTTGCTGTTGTATTTATACCCTGCCCATTTGGCTGGGTTTCCCCAGCCACTCACATAAAAATACTGGGGGGAAATGGAAGTGTCACGAAAGGCTAGGAATGCAACAGATTTTATGCACAGAGAGAGATAATACTGAAATGCCCTTTGTGTAATTTAGATTTCCATACTTGTGTGAAGAAGTATTTGAAATACAGTTTGCTTCAAATGTGAAAACATTTCCCCTTATTTTCAAACGAAGGTTCTGAAAGGACTTACCATCACATTTCTGTGTCACTTCATTAAACTTGTGTCCAGCTGGGCACTTGCACTCAAAAGATCCAACAGTATTAATGCAATTTCCCCCCTGACAGATTCCAGGGATAGCTTGGCACTCATCCACATCTATCATGCAAAAGGGGTGGGGGAGAAAAACCACACACACCAAAAGAACTGTTAACAATTTGACCACACAAAAATTAAAAACAAATTCACTGTTCCCACATTATCTTGTAAGGTTTCTTGCCTGGAAGAAAGTCCAACTTATTGGGAAATTATTAAGTTTTTTTTTTAAGATTAATTTAGTACAGTCTCCCTAAGTACTTTCTATTTTAAAAAGTAACACAAAGAAATTTCAGCCACTGTTGTATTTAAGTTTATACCATCAAGCTACATGGGGTACAAAATATACGAGGCTAGGCCCCTTGCCTAGCATCCTATGGTTAGTATTCCATCAAGCATGTAAAGAAAAGTAAAACCCAATGTCATCCTTAATTATAGAGCCAGTTCATACTTAACATTTTGTCCTCAAGTACAAAAAGTGCCTGTATTGATAATGTCATCCAATTGTTAATGGTACATGGCCAGTTTCTCCACAAAACCAGGGCACAAAACTCTACTCCTGATTGTCGCTTCCATGTTGACGATGCATACATAAATACAATGTGCTTATATAACTCCCAATTAAAATTGCTGTTTGTGTATATTCCTTTTTTTTTTTTCACATGAAGATTGGCTCCATAAGTAAAAGGCGTCGTTGGCTATTCCAGGACACGGCAATTATTGACTGGGCAATGCTCTCAATATGCTAGACTTTTGGCCCTATCTGCACTAAACATTTATAGCATTATCATGCCAATTTAAGCATACTGAAAGAATACTGTGTACTGTAGTTCGTAAAGAGTCCTGAACTGTGTTAGGGGAACCTATTCCCCTGAAAAGTATTATACCACTTTAAACAGTCAAGACTTCCACCAAGAATCCTGACGAGCTCCTCACAGGCCTACAATTCTTAGAGAGATTTAACAGTCAATCCTTTTTTCCTGGGAACTCTGAATATTGTAGCTCTGTGATGGGATTCCCATGATTCTTTGTGGGAAGCCATGACTGTTTACTGCTAGTAGACAGGGGCCATTAGACAGGAGAATATGCTAGTTTAGGACAATGAAAGGTTAGAACATAACCACACAAATTGTATGGAAGTTGTTTCTGTAGTTTATAGAGCAGCCCCAGCTGTTTAAAGATAAGAGAAAGGGCTTGGTTTTTTTGCTAAACCAAATCCAAATTTTCTAAAACAATAGACTGCCTTCAGATCATCATGGGAATCTTTAGATTATGAATCTGATACTACTTTGGTTAATCTTTATCTCTTCTAGACCCATTAGCTACTGTACCACATTAGACAATATTTTAGAGAATGGTCTAAAACAAATCCTCCCAAAAATGCAGTCCTGGGAATATAAAATCCACACCAATTTAGTGTATAGCAACTGTCCCTTTTAACTTTCTCCTGCTTCCTGCCAGACATCCAGACAATAAAAGAATTTATACAGCTGTATATGTATAACAATAAAAACCAAAAGCAGTGTAAGGGCTTTTGTTTGTGAGGCGTGCTAAAGAATAAAGAAAGAAATATCTTGATGGAGTGGTATTCAACTAAGCATTACTCTGAGTAGACCTGCTGAAGTTAATGGACATAACCAACTTAGGTTTATTGACTATATTACTTAAAATACATAGCAAGCTGTTATAAACAGTGCAACCTGAGAGCCGTCCCATATTAGAGGAATCTCTCTACAGAGAAATATCAACGAGTTCCGGTTGCAAAATGTTAAAATAAACAATTTTATTGTGGCTGTGCTATCGCCAAAATCTGTTCTATCGTCTTGTAGCATTGCAGAATGGAGCTACTTTCCTTATGAAAGAACCTTTTGGCACCAAAGAAATTCAGTAAGATTCCTGCCTCTCTCTCTTCCAACTTTTACAAATGCCATTGCAATTTACAAGAGCATCCAGCACTCCGTAGATGCTTTAACGAATAGATCTGACACTCCTTTCCAACGGCTTTCTCTACAATTTCAGACAGCAGATGAAGCTCGGTTGCAATCATTCTCTTAATAAAAATTTCAGCAGCTCCTACTGTACCGTACCTTGACAGGCTCCTGTCCGTATGTTTGGTATGAAGCCCCGGCGACAAGGATGAGGCTGAGCTGGACACATTTCACAGGGGTGGCCCCACGCTCTCCCGACAGTCGCACAGCAGAGGGTCTTTGTGCAGACTATCCCGCTGAGCTGACCCTGGCACATCTGATTGGTTACCAAAGTGAAGCACGGGCCTGTCCTATAATCTGGATCAGAACAAGGAAACATCATCAGTGTTAAATCAGGGGGTGAATTTCATTGATGCAAACTCAAAGCAACAATATAAGAACTTGGCAGATAACTTTGCACACTCCCCTCATCCCCCGCCCCCAGGCACATAGAAGCAGGCATCCTTTCAACTCTGGTCCTGCTAATTCTGTGTTTTTATAGCGTGATTTTACCCTGTGAAGCGCCTTGAGTCCTGCAGGTATGGGACGGTATACAAACAAACAAACAAATTTCCACACTGCAGTACAGAAGCAAGTGTATAGCAAAAATGAGAGAAAGAGAAGTCAATAAATTATGTCCCTAAAATTGAAGGAAGGGAAGGAGCACTTCCTGATAAATGAACTTCCGAGTGTCATTGCCTCTTATTCCAAAAAGGGGGGAACAGGCCTGAGACAGAGGCTTAAACGAGGTTCCGGAAGCCATATTTATCACAGCCCTGTGTAGCTTCGCAGTCTCGTTCTGTGCTTTGTGTTGTGTACATCCCCCAAACTGCGTATATGAGGACTCCTCACATTTCATACGATAAGGAAACAAACTCTTTCTGATTTGTAGGGAACTGTAAAGGATCCTGGCCCAACAGGGAAAACAGTAGCACTCTCCCATTAGCGGCAAGTTTGCCTAACCCTTCCCTGATTAATCTTGCCTAGAGCACAATACTTTTATTAATTCTTTTTCCTACCACGGAATTTAACAGATCCTAAAGGGCTGTAGCTTACAACCAAGTTAATTAGAGGCAACTTTCAGTGATACGCAGGCACAAAGCACACCCATTTAACTGTGGGCAACCTTTGTCTGCAGCTAAATGAGAGGGCATGTGGAACACATCTGATTTGGTTTGTTTATGGTACGACAAACTATTTATCTGAGAGACAAAATTAAACTAGGACGTTAATAAAATATTCACTTGTATTTTGTTCCATTCTCCCACGGCAACAACAAAACAGTGGCATGGCGAGCTCCCCTGCACGCACATACACACTCTCACACACAAGCTCTCTTTTTTCCTCAAACGAACATTTGTCACCTTCTCTGCTTCTTTTCTGCGCCTTCCTTTATTCCAGGCTTCCTCAACCTCAGCCCTCCAGATGTTTTGAGACTACATTTCCCATCAACCCTGGTCCTGCTAGCTAGGGTTCATGGGAGTTGTAGGCCAAAAAAGTCTGGAGGGCCAAGGTTGAGGAAGCCTGCTATATTCCTTTATTCATCGCCCTCACAAAGAACAGATATTTTCCCTTAAAATGTCTTTCACACGCTAGTACACAGGGCAAACACAAGCATCCCCCCCTCCAAGCCCAAATCCTTCACAAGTGCACCTATGCAGTTGCCAATATAACTCTTACATTCTCACTTTACATCAGGGGTCCCCAAACTTCTGAGCCCATGACCTCCAAATGAGCTTATAAAGTTGCCATAGACTCCAACCCAAATGACTGGGAATGTATATCAGATAAAGTAAAGAAATGTCAATATATAATTAAGATTTATTTATCATCAATCACCATTACTAAGAATAAAATAAATAAGGGTGTAAAATCAACTTAGGAAATGCATTAGCAAGGAAGGTACCCTCTGTATATGCCTGTGCCTTTTTTTTAGACTCATATTTCATTATTATTATTATTATTATTATTATTGGCATTGTACCTCATAATAGGTTTGCCATACATCCAGAAAATTCTGCACATGTACAGTAATCAGATGCCTAAAATGATGCCCAGGTGTGTGTGTGTGTGTTGAATTTTAAGAGATTTCCGGAATTTCCTGGACGTATAGCAGTGGGTGGGATATTTCACACACAGCCCCAGCGTCATATCGAACAGCCCCAAACTACTAGCACCTCTCTCTGTCTGTCTCCAGGGCTGCCGTGAAGGGCACCAATGGCGGGCCCAGAAGGAGAGAGATCGTGTTGCTGAGGGTGAACGGCAGGCAGGACATGGGGCCCCCAATCTGTGTGTGCCCACATTTCCCCCTTCCTCAACTGCTGTTTTCTGCTCATGCTGCCTTTGCCTTCCCCATGTTGCCAACATAGAGGCACGAGGGGCAGGGCAGGGAAAGGGAGCGCTGGCTCAGTCTCTCTCTCTCTCACACACACACGGTTCTGCATGCAGGGCTCCCCAAGTAAATAATAAAAGGAACAGGAGAAAGATAAGCTTTGTTCTCTCCTCTGGCCTCAGTCAACCTCAATAACCTATTTTCACGTTGATACCAAAAAAAAAAAAAAATCCTTCCAGTAGCACCTTAGAGACCAACTAAGTTTGCTATTGGTATGAGCTATTGTGTGCTTCAGATACACTGAAACAGAAGTCACCAGACCCTTATATATAGTGAGAGGGTGGGGAGGGGTATTACTCAGAAGGGTGGTGGGAATGGGTGATTGGCTGATAGGTGTGCTAAACCTGTTGACGACTGTTAACGACTGCAATTGGTCTTACAGGAAAAAGCGATGGGTGAGATGGCTAAAAATAGCTATATCATGTATAATGAGATAAGAATCCAATGTCTCTATTCAGACCAGGTCTCTCCGTGGTTTTAAGTTTGGTAATAAGTTGCAATTCAGCAACTTCTCTTTCCAGTCTATTTCTGAAATTCTTTTGTAATAAGACAGCTGCTTTGAGATCTTGTATAGAATGTCCTGGGAGACTGAAGTGTTCTCCTACTGGTTTCTCTGTCTTGTGATTCCTGATATCAGATTTGTGTCCATTTATCCTTTGGCGTAGGATATTTTCACGTGGCTTCACTGCCTCCTCTTTCTTTAATTCAGCTTCCTCGCTCAACAATTCCAACACAAAGCTCAACAACTTTGGGGGCGGGGTGTGTGCGTCAGGAATTTTACTTCTTGAAATATGGCAAGCCTACCTGTACAGTCCCACTGACTGACCTCAATATCAAACACTTTGAGAAACCATGCCACCTTAAAGTGTACAGTGTAGGAGGCCCTTAGCAGAGGTTCAGTTGGTCTCAATGAACTATACAGTAGGACTGCATATTGGGGGGGGGGGGGTTAAATTGCAGGGGGCAGTGTGTAAAGCTGCCCCCATGTGGGCAATCTTACCTTCCAGAGATTGCACAAGATCTCGCAGGGCTTTCTGAGATCTCACAAAGGCCTTCAGAACCTGTGCGAGAACTTCCCACAGCCCAATAAGCAAGGCAGAGACCTCAAAAGTTAATTCTTCTGCTGAGTTTTCCCACCATGGAAAGAGCTTTGAAGTTCTCTGCCCTTGCTTACTTGGCTCTGGAGGCCTTTGAGAGACTTTTTTTGCCAATGGCTTTTTCCTGTTCTCCTGCCCCCTTAAAAAAAAAAATCAGGCAAGACGTGTGTGTGTGTGTGTGCTGTTTAATGTAAACTTCTTAATTTCATTGTTAAGTGGCCTATAAATTTAGTTGCATAAAATAAATTTGGACCAACTGAATTGCCAGATGCAAGCTTTTGAGTGTCATAAATTTCAGTTAGTATTTGAGATTAGGTCACACAAAGTCTCTCTCTCCAGGAATTTAAGCACTAGTCGGTTCAAATAAAGGTTATGCTCTTACTTGCTGTGTTTTCTCCCACCCTTTAGCCAATCTTCAGTTTTCCTTAGACTTGTTTATAGTTACTTGCCCCCAGTGGCAAGTTAAAATTTCCTCCAAATGTGAAAGCACAAAATCTTTACAAAATTTGTCCAATCCTCTCACCCTGTCACCTGTCAGGCCGCACAACAAAAATAAGTATGGGCATATTGGCTAGTGGGTTTTTTTGTGGGCTAGTGACTTTTTTACACATCCTTCCAACTGGTTCAAAAGAAAGGGGAATCACTATGCAAAATACTTTGCAGAATGCTAGATTGAACATTTTCATTGAGTTTCATTTTCAAACTATAAACACACCGAATCTTTGGTTGAGTTGTGATATATCAGTTTGCCTATGTACAGTGCTTTTTCCCCCCTTAAGAAATGTTTAGGGGTACTCTCATTTTCCTACTCATATTGAAACACTGCCCCTCAATGAGGCCAAACTTAGATTCACAAAATGTTTAGGGGTATGCGTCCCCCCAGAAAAAAAAACCACTGCCTATGTATATTTTCTTTTACACTAGTCTCTACATCCCAATGCTTATGTACCTACCTATTAAAACTGTGAAACATGTGCTATAGAGCAATACATTCCCATTTTACCACATTATTATTATGTATTTATTTATATCCCGCCTTTTTCCCTGACAGGGGCTCAAGGTGGCTTACAGATAAAAATAGGAACAGCTAAAAATATTTTTTTAGAAAAACAATCATTAAAATACAATTAAACATTTACACAAAATAGATGTAGTTGAGACCCAAGCTCTTGGACACATTCCTCTGCTAGGGTACATTTGTGGAAAGGCTGACAGTATATATTAAGTAACAATAAACCTGTCACATCCACTTGATCAGGGTTTCATTTGTTCTTGAATATAAAAATTCCCCATGGTAACTAGAAATATCACACTGATCTCTTGTTTTCAGAGGGGAGGGAGAACCTTGAGGCCAGTGGTTCCCAAGTGGTGGTTTGTAGACCCCAGGGGGTCCATGTCACATATCCGTCAACTGCCAGGGACATATCGTTTTGAGGGGCCGTGCCCTCACACTAGAACACAACATTCAAAAATGTAAGAGACTGCGGTCGGACATGCGTCTCGTACGAAATTGTGTCACCTAAAACCTTGTGTTTAATGGGTGTTGCGTTCTCATGCGGGTTATGTGACTCACGCAGGAGTGAAGCCTAGAAGATCCGTGGCCCAGTTTTGTGATGAGACATGTTGGAGGGTGTGGCGGCACTATTCCATAACAAAAACTACTACTGAAATATCAACATTTACAAAAACAGGGGGTCCATGGCTTGGCTTTTGAAAAACAGGGGGTCCACACTCTGCAGCACTTAGCTAATTGGAACCACTCCTCTAGGCCTCTCTATCTGGCTCCTAATAATGTCCCCTAGACTGTAGACCCCTCACCACAGGCTACGCCGCTCACCAGGCCCAGCTCCATGCCCTTGTTGAGCATTTTGCCTGCAAAATTTTCCTTGAACTATAATAATGCTTCTCGCTTATCTTTAGAGGGAATATAGAAGAGAAGGTTGGTGGGTGTAGAAAACTGGCTTTTGCACAGCTGGAACGCAGGCTACTGTGAAAAGGTCATTCATTGCTCCACAAGCTTTTTCATCTGTCCCCAACTACTTTTCTGCCTGTGGTTCCACCTACAATTGGCATGCAGACCCTTAAAGGTTACTCATGAAGGAATGTGGTCCCTGGGCTGAACAAATGTGCCCCCATCCCAGTATCAATCAATGCCTTCTAATACAGATGTGCCTTCAAAGAGTTCTCATATACTGGCCTCTTTCTGGATCTATTTTCACCTGAACTAATTTTAGAGAGTTGTTGCCCACAACTGCCTGAAACCAGTACAAAAGTATGTGGCCTTATTTACTTCTATAAATACTAAAACTGAGAAAAAATATATGTGTCTCTAAGTCTCAAGCTATTAAAGCCACAACTGAAACAAGTTCCTTTGACATTAACTACTGAGACCAGTGGAAAAGTGGAAGTAGCCTAAAACAACTGTAGAGATTGTTGAACCTCAGACTATTGGCAGGTTTTTATCTAAACTAGGCACAGTGCTAATGAACAACAATTGCTCCAAAGTAATCTATGGAACAGACTGAGCTAGCGAAGCCATTCGCAGGAATCATGACCCTGGAAATATTAGATTCTGGCATTTGTGTGTTTATTTTTTCAGCCAACCTTTTCGGCAGCAAGGGCAGATTCTCCAACAGGCTGCAGAAGAGAGGAGAGAAGGGAAACAGCACTATTCCATTGTCTGTGCTAAGAGACCAGCTGCTTTTCAGTCTCCCCAGCAGTCATGTAGCAACTGCCTTTCCACCAGTCTGCAGGGCAGAGGGAGAGGTGAGAAAAAGGGCTATTTGTTGATCCTCCTTCACATGGCAGCAAACTACATGAACTGCTCCCATTCGTTTAAGAACTGTAATCTGAAGAACTGGGGGCTGAGCTTACTTTCCCCCCTTCTCCTTCCTTCCTTTTTCCTTGGGTATCCTGAGGGTAGGGACTGAGGTACTATTTATATTTGTAAGCTACATGGCCAGAACCATCCTCAACAGCAATATAACCAGGAGGGTCAAAAGGATCAGCTGATTTCTCCAAACAAACAATCCCAGGATTTGAGCATTTCACGAACCCCTTGGAATGTGATTTTCTTAGCTCCTATAGGAAACTCCCTCAGGAAGAGCAACAAACAGTCATCGATATTCTTGACTCTGTGAGCCACATAATGAAAGGAGTCAAAGAATCGGAGGTAGGGACTGATAATAGATCCAATATCTGCAACCATTTGACATCTATAGAAGTTCTTCAGGGCCAAGGATTATCAGATGAAGAAGCCCAATGTTAAGTTGTGGGTGAACATATCAGACGACACAGCGATTCTTCTAACAGCTCTTGTTTATTCACAGGCCAGAACAGAACTGAACTGAAGGGTTCAGCCAGCCTGCTTATATAGAGCACTACAATGCAACAGTAACCATTTTCTGTAACTATCCAATCACTGAACATCACTTTCGATCCCTTATTTGCATATGTGGACCTGAACTGTTTACAGTATCCTCCTGCTGGCCCAGGGTGAGAACTTTAGTACATAACACCCAAGAAAAGGAGGGAGGTTTACCTTCCTGTGCTCCAAAAATGAACCTAGTGGATCTACCAACAGAACCCCTACCCCAAGCTGCGGGAAACGGTTGTATTTGTGTAGAACAAAATCCTTCTCTGAATCTAATAACGGAACTTGATTGGATACAAGCATATAATAGTGATTTAGATAAGATACACTCAAGTTTCTTGAGACGTATCCTGGGGCTTCCAAGTTCAATCAAGTATGAGACGATGTGAGCAGAACTAGGTACAGAACTAGGTGTACACACAAAGGAATATTGGATGTGGGCTAGAACTATAAAACACTGGTTGAATTGCCATGTTCTTTGCCAACCTTCAAGTCTGATATCTGACTTACTTAAGGACACTTATAAAACCAGATGGTTCCAACACTTACATAGCAAAATCAGATCTATTTGTATTGACTTGGAACTCTTGCATAATTCAAGTGAGCAATATATTTATCATAATACTGTATTCAGATCAGGTTAAGGAACAAAATATCAAGTCAGCGGTTAATAAAGTTTGCTCCCCCAGGTTTCATGGTTTAAATACAACAGATAACAGGGTCACTTATATTTCAAAATTATTAATTCCAGTCCAATGCAGGGCCTTTATGTTAGCCCGACTATTTTCCAGGGACAGTCCCAGAATTATGAAAACCACCCTGGCTTCTGATTTGATCCCAGAATGTCCCTATTTCCCCTGCCAGTGCCACCACTGAGTTCAAGGAGGAGGAGGAGCTGGCGCTTTTCCTGAGTGCTGGTGGCAGTGGCGCCTGCTAGGAGGCATCCCATTGCCTCTCCATAGCCACTGCTACTGGCCTCCTCCCTTGGGCAGTTCATAGGGTTGCTGGAGAGCAGGTGAGGAGGAGGAAGAGAGGCTGCTACCACTGAGGCCCAGCCTTGCAAGATGCACTGGCTCTGAAGGGCAGGCAGAGGGCAGGGCCACCCTGGGAGGGAAGAAGAAGAAGAGTTTGGATTTGATATCCTGCTTTATCACTACCCAAAGGAGTCTCAAAGCGGCTAACATTCTCCTTTCCCTTCCTCCCCCACAACAAACACTCTGTGAGGTGAGTGGGGCTGAGAGAGAAGTGTGACTAGCCCAAGGTCACCCAGCAGCTGCATGTGGAGGAGCGGAGACGCGAACCCGGTTCACCAGATTACAAATCTACCGCTCTTAACCACTATACCACATTGGCTCTCTGGCACACTGGAAGAACAGCAGAGTTTTATAAGTATGTTGCATTTTTTCATAGATGTTCAACATTCATGAACTTCCAAATGACAGCTGAAACACCCACATAACAAAATACCATTTAACTATCCAAACTTGAAGCTTTCAGAATACACTACTTCACTCCCCACCCCCAAAAAAGGCATTGGTGGAAAATAAAACTATTATGTCCAAATCATGTCAGAAATGTTGCTAAAATTGTTGAGAATGGTGGGTATTACAGCACTTAAAATCAGCAGCAAGTTTTAGGTATAATATGTAAAAAATATAAAATGTACTTGATTTCGTAAATGGCTTGGAAAAGACACAAGCTTCAAGTCAGGTTGCCAAAATCAATGAAAGCCCCAGACACATGATCTGGACTTGAATTTTTAAGTATTTGCCATTTCCAAACACTAAATTACAACTCGGTTTTAACCCCCTCCCCCACCAGCAATAATCTCCTTTTTCTTAACTATGAATTTCCTAAAAGGGCTGACAATTGAAACTAGAATATATATGTGCCTACTTGAATCTGCCTTCATGAATGCTAAATGTTCATGGCAACATAAATCTAACCCCTGTGACCTTCTCAGCATCACATGCTTCCTACATGGAATTCATTATGTTCAGCAATGCAGCAGTCCACATAATTTTTATTTATTTATTTTTTAAAATCAGGCACTATAAAAAAAAGCTTGTTATTAAGAATATTTTTCAGTACATTAAACAGGCATACACATAAGGCTCCTAATATCTAACTCTTCACCTAGGAGCCTTACAGTCCTCCAGGTCAGGAACATATTAATTTTATTTAATAGATAGGGAAACCTAGGCTGAAAGACAGCATCTTGCAAAATATTATTTTGAATGTAGCTAGTTCCTTTTTGGAGAGGATGAACTTCAACTACATCTAGTTCCTTTTAAAAGTTACTTTCCAAGCACTGCTGATAGCAGACTATTCTGGTCCAGGTATGCATAAAATTATGCTGTAGAAGCAACTAACTTTAGCTGCATCATGTCCAGTGTGAAATTAAATTAAATTAGCACCAAAATACAGAATTCTGCACTTTTTAATAAAGCAAAAGACAGGCTCGGCATAATGCCAAATTGCTATTTGCTGCTTTGCTTATTTTAAAACCTTGCTCAGCAGATATACCTGTATCGTAGTTAAATTATCTACAATTATTGTACACTAGTCGAAGTACAAGGTTTTTTTTTAATGAGACTCCTAAGCCAACTCCTAAATGTTTTGCCCAAGAGGATTAATCAACATAGCTGCCTTTCCACTGGAGCACCTCCTGACCAGGGATTTCACTGGGCTTGCATTTCTTGGTGCATCACCATCTAATATCTGGAGCCTGGAAACTTATTCACAGGAGTCCAAATGCCTGACTCACCATTTGGAAATCATTATCCTCATTCGGGCCTGTGCAACCTGTGACCCACTTAGCTGAACACAACCCAACAGGCAAGTTTAATGGCCTGCCAGGCCCTTATCTCTCCCCTTTCCCAGGTTTTGCAGTCCCCAACAGACAGCAAAACAATAGGGGTTATTGAGAACCTGCTGAGCTGCCATACTCAGCTTGCGGTCTGCATTTGAGCTGGCAAATCACATGTTGCATAGGCTTGTCCTAAGGGCTCTTCTTATCAGCCATATTTAATGTAAAGTATATTAAGGGACACGGGTGGCGCTGTGGGTTAAACCACAGAGCCTAGGACTTGCTGATCAGAAGGTCGGCGGTTCGAATCCCCGCGACGGGGTGAGCTCCCGTTGCTTGGTCCCTGCTCCTGCCAACCTAGCAGTTCAAAAGCACATCAAAGTGCAAGTAGATAAATAGGTACCACTCCGGCAGGAAGGTAAACGGCATTTCCGTGCACTGCTCTGGTTCACCAGAAGCGGCTTATTCATGCTGGCCACATGACCCAGAAGCTGTACGCCGGCTCCCTTGGCCAATAAAGCGAGATGAGCGCCGCAACCCCAGAGTCGGTCACAACTGGACCTAATGGCCAGGGGTAGGTACCTTTACCTTTTATATGAAAATTGGCCAAGACAAGGTCGCCAGTACCAGTAACCTAAACTTGATGGACATTCCTTTGCCTTTAACACAGGTGAGATATGGCTCTTTTTCCCAGTTCAGCAAACAATCACAGAAGATGCTCCTTCGGAATCTCCTTCTGCCAAGCAACTTTGCGAGAAGCCAAGGAGCCCCTCTGAATTGGGCACTGATCTCCCTTATGCTTTTGAAAAGTATCTGAAAACCCACATTCGAGGACAAAAAACTTGAATCTTTTCAAAACCTATTTTGTTCTTGCAATTGACCCACTTTTCCTGTAGCTGGAAAGTAATCAAACAACAACAAAGTAATGTTCAAGAATTGTTTCTGGAGTAATTTATTATGCACACTCAAATCCAAAACACGAAACTAAGCCCATAACAAGGGGGTGGGGTGAGTATTTAGTTTTGTTCTTCGCAATTACAATTAGCAGTCCAAAAATATACAGCATTTTTTTTATTTTCCAGAATGAAGAAAAATAATAAAAAGGCAGCAAAATGAAGAAGTTTCCGTTGATGTAGCACTGCTTCCCAAACTGACACATTTCTGTACAGATTAGTGGCTTAAAACGTTGCGTGTGTAGGTCCCCAGGCCACCCTCAAATAACTTCACACATAACACGTAATTTTAGTTTTGGTTTTTGAGCACTCTTTTGGCCACAACTTTATTAAAATACAAAATCAGTGAGTGGTTGTTTAGACATTGGTTATGACTATCTGTCCCCCCGCCTGGGACAGAACTGACATCCCGAGGTCCGATCGGTAGCCAGTAGAAGAGAAAGTCAAACTGGGGGTCATTTGAGCTAAGCGTCAGACCCACGCCGCTCACCCCAGCAGCTCCCCGAAAGCTTGCCGGCCCTGGTCCCATGACAGGGATTCCCATGACAGGGATTGGGTGGCCCTGGTCCCATGACAGGGATTGGACGAAATCGTGGCAAGCCCCAGGATTCCTTTAACGGAATTCCCTTCAGCGCAATTGGAGGGGCAGGCACAGCCTATCCTGACCCCTCCACCACCAGCATATTATAACCAATGCCTAACCGCAACCTTACAAGTTGTGACGAATTGCTGAGTAGTAGGCAAAAACCAAATGGCACAGCCAATCACCAAATGGCAAAATTCCTACTAGGCCCCTGCTCCAAAGCAGACGACCCCATGACAGGCAAAGCAAGGTCCACCGGAAAAGAGGGCAGGCGGGCAGGTGATCCAATGCACTCTGCAAAGAGAAAGAGAAACCAGAGTGCACCAATATTTAAAGACTATGGTCCCACCCACCCAATTTGCAACATACAATTTGCCCCAGCAACCCGGTTACCCAATCATAGTGCCAGGCAACAACTCTTAACCTGCCTGGCAACAAGAGGCCTGGCCTGGCGGCCCACACCGCAACACGTGCTCTCATTTATTGGAGAACACGCTTTGCAAGGTATTTTCTCCCTACTGTGTTTCAAGTTGCATTTGCTGTGCACACCAGAGATGGGGGCCAGGGATTTCTTCTCCCAAAGCACATTACCTGTCTACAACACACAGGCACCACAAATCCCATTAAGCAAGCTGTCATCTGTGCAAGCTCAATGGCTGTCTCAAATATACGCAACTCAGCTGAACTGCAAAGTGAACGTGGCTCACGTTCTCAGATCAGATGAAAGCTGGTTTGAGGGAAAGCACATTGTATGCTGCAGTATTTGTCATGAAACTGCAGGACAGATGTGGATCGTGCCTAACGTCATCTGCACAGGCCGTCAGACACCAGAAATGGGAGCATGCTGCAGCCAAGTATATGGTAATAAGTGCGCAACCTAAGACTTCTGCTAATGCAAGATTCACATGAAGTCATGGAACACAACACAATTGCTTTCTGCTTCTGTGAGTAGTTTTACAAAATAAAACCAGTATGACAAGGGATTCTGATGATGGATTTGTTTGTTACACTTTCTAATCCAGAGATCAAAGCCACCCTTCTTATTATTCAGACAGAAGAGGATGTAAATGCTCAGAAATGAATGAATAAATCTCTGGCACCATCCAGTAAAAAACACTAAAAAACACATGAAACCTCTAGATTCATCTCACAATGAGTGCCACCTGTCAAGAAGGGTGGGTGGTCCTTTTACAAAACTGTTGAAGTTCCACGTGGTTCCTCAGGTCTCATCTGAAATCATGGTTTCTCTCTATATATTTCTATCTGAAGCTAACAACTAGTTTACTATTTGAGAGTAGTGTAGCATAGCGTCTTAAAGGCCAAACAAGATACAATAGGGCAGGGATGGGGAGCAATCCTGCACAGGCCAGGTCCTTATCAGGATCAACCTCATGAGCCAAATTTGACAAGCCCACCCACGTATTAAATGCATGGCGTTGCAAGTCTCCCCTCCTCTCCCTTTCATTCCCAATCTCAAAAATTTACAAGAGGAACACAATGAGATTCGCAAAAGTTTTAGGACAGCTCCCATGCTCCCATTTTAGCACTGGGGCCATCTTAAAGACTTTTGCAAAAGTGCTTTTGAAGCATACACACACACCCCTTCTCCTTTAAATGAAAGAGGGGTGTGGCTGCTTCAAACAGCACTTTTGAGAAGCATTTTAAGGCAGGCCCTGTGCTCCCATTTCAGCTGAAACAGGAGCGTGAGGGCTACCTCACATCACTCACAGAAGCGCATTTGCTGCTTCAAACACTGCTTTGGATAAGTACTTTAATCTCCATTCATCTGCTTTATATATTCTGCTGCCTTGGCTGCATGACCCTGTTCCCTGATGGGAAGACGGCACACAGCCAATGCAAAATTAAACCTTGTTCTCCCACCCATCAGCTGACATCACCAATGATGATGGACAGGTGGGCATGGGTTTGGGGAAAATGGCCTTGCAAGCCAAACTGGTTACTTTGGCAGGCTAAGATTGCTGCGCGGGCCAGAGATTCCCCACCCTTGCAACAGGGCAACGGTACACACTTGTAAGAAGGTCTACTTTTTATATGAAAAGCAGCGTGCAGAGGAAGGAAGCCTTGCCTTACTGAGCTCTGCTGCTTGAAGAGAAAAGCGAGGAACCTTTGGCCCTCCAGATATTGCTAAGTTATAAGTGCCACCATCCCTAGGAAGCATAGGCAAGGACCATGGGATAATCAACAGTAGACAGGATGTAGGCAGAAAGAAGACTGTAAACAGATCACAAGAAGGGATGGCGGAGGACTTGGGTTTCATTTTCCTCCCCTGCATGTTGTTTTTCATATTAAAAAGGTAGAAACCCCACCCCATGTTCTATGGAAACAGGACAGACATGGGCATAATTTATAGATGTGGCTTCCCCACATGTCTAGGTTGGCTCTAAATGACTGAACTGTGTTCAGTGCTCACCAGAAATAGATGCTTCTGGCATGCAGCTGCCTCTCAGTCTTAGCCTACCTCACAGAATAGTTTTATGGATTATTGAGACAATTTGAGGAAGGATCAAAAAAACCCTCACGAACACACAAATGCACAGTAAATTTGGCAAGATATTGAGGGGTATTGTCATTTTGGTGGGTTTTTTGTGGAGTGTGAAAGCTTGCAATCATTTTGGGGACCTTGCTGTCTGACTTGGGGGCAGGCGTTTTTGTTATTTACTTGTTAAATGTAATTTCTTGTTAAATGTAGCTTCAGCCCCTTCTTTTCACCCCTTGCTCTTCAAATTTTGAGCCTGAAGTTCACAAAGTCAAACTTTCCGCTCAGCCCTACTTTTAAACACTGCAAAGTGTTAGTGCTAAGCAATATTATTGCTTTCAGTAATAGGCCGTATACTTTTTCACTTTTAAGAGGCCATGTTGGCAAGGGTTTCACGTCCCTGTTGGTTTTTGCTCACCTTTTAAAAGCTATTCACAAAACATTAAAAATGTAAACACAGATTAAACCGTCAGTATCCGTCACATACACACTTATCCCAGAGCATATTGTGAAAGAGTAGCACGTTCCAACACAGCCCATTCTACAGCCAGTTTTGTGCTGGAGCCAAAATCTGAAGTCAACTCAATTGGCAGAACCACTCACAGTATTTATCCCAGTGTCAATGAGATCAGAATGCAGCCTGCTATTGCTATACCCAGCCAAGGTTCCCAGGGGGCAAACAAACTCATCTATGAGAATCAGCTTTGCCCCATATGTCATGCTTGTGGGAAAAGGGCTAACAACTTTGCCAAAAATAGGAAGCTGCTAGTTACAGGACAAGAAAGTCAAGTAAGGGTGGACTTGAGAACATCCTTGCTCTAAAACCCATATTCAAACAGTATCTTCATTAGGGAAAACAAAATATCACAAAATAGTTATCACAAAAGTGATTTCTCCAACCACCCTCCTTCTGGTCCAAAACAGCTATATTTACTTTTTGTGTCATTTCTCCAGCTTTCTCAGCAAGCTTTGTTTTTTCACAATGTATCACACTCATGTCGTAAGGACAGACTGCATTCTTAGATTAGCCCTAGAATTTAAAAACCTTAAAAGGTGATAAAATTAGCAATGCATAGAGTGCTTACAGTGTCCTGGCTCCTGCTTGCTGAAGAACAAAAACTCAAAAGAGGAGACTTTACAAAGGATTTGGTGTTTAGATTGCTGTGATATACAGTATATGCAAATTAATGGCTTAATGCACAACAGGCAATACACATAAGTAATCCTAGGTACAGCTACGCAAAGGCAGGTGATATAGCTCCCAAAACTAAGCCATTGATCGGACATTGACAAACACCCATCTCCCACAACATCATTCTTTGGTACCTCTTGGACTGAGGTGGTATAGGAGGTTCTCTACACCATCTGAGGAGTGGGCGGAGCCAGAGAAACATCCTCCTCTAGAGAGGCAGGGCTACTCCCAGTATCTGAGGTACACACCATGGAAGGGTCAGGGATAGGCTCCTACAGCTGTAGAGAGGGAACTGGGGCTTGTGGCTCTTAGCATGGTGACTGGTGAGGTGAGAGAGTTGGTTGAAGGAACCCACACACACACCAGCCTCGGGCTGTCTGGTAGACACATCCACATCGTGCTGCTACCCTCCTGGGGTCTTCAGCAAAGCGTCACCTCAGCATGCTCACTAGCCACAAAACGTTTGGAGTGGGAGATAGAAAAACAGCAGGAGATCAAATGGCGTATTATGAAAGCATGCATGGAACCATGACAAATGCTCCCAAAACTGCACTCATTTTTTTGCAATTCAAAAGCTTGAATACATGCAAAGACAACCTTTTCAGTAACTGATTCCTCCCACCCTACTCCCAAGATCCAAAATGGCACCCATGCATAAAACTCCCAGTTTTAAATAAATATTTCAGCCTCCAAAGACTTGTTGGCCTTCTCAGCTACATGTGGACCAGAATGTCAGGAAATCATGAGGTCAGATATGTCAGTAAAGCCTCTTAGTCACACCCCGCCAAAATATCTAAGTTTGCCTAACGGTGGAGCCAACTAGAGACAGTTCAATTGCATTGGGCTTCCAAATGACAATTTGGAGAATACATTGAAAAACAACAACGCAGACCCCTTGCTCCTCTCAGAACTAAGCATGTGTCATCCCATCAAAAGGTGAACGTTTTTCATCTGTTGCCATGACAATTATTTCAGTGTATCAGTACAAATACAGACAACATCTGGAACTAATGGGATAATGAAGCCACTCAAGAACAGCGTTCCACTCAGCATGAACATTAAGAGAAGCCATAAATACAGCCATTCTGGCTGAAGAGCAATGGCAGTTTTGATGCATTTAAAAGCATTCACATATCTGTAATATGTTCTGTTCTTCATGCGTTATTTGTTTTTAGAGAATCATAAAATGTTGTCTTTGTATTCTTATGGCATTGGTCATAACAGTAACATAATTACACACAATGGATGTCAAAATGTCTAAATCTGTAGAGTCATGAGTGATTTAACCTGGTACCTTAATGGGATATCTACCTTGAAAAATGTCTCTTATGCTCCTAATGAAGAAGTATTTCATACGCCAGAGTTCTCTGGATGTTAGCATGCCTTCCTTTGAAATTTGTCCATTTCTCTGCTCGCGGTCATTCAGTTGGGGGGTGTGGCTGATGTTCTGCCTATTCAAGTATGATGCCTAATGGCTGGTGCATTGTGGTTTTTACCAAAAGCAAACATTTAAAAATTCAAAGCATGAAAACTACTGAAAATCTGTAAAGGAGAGAATCTAACTTTGTATCATCACAGTTCAAAGTAATATTTATCATCTGCCCCTATATTTTTGCTGATTACCTTTAAGAAAGCATACATTTTTCTTTCCTTCTCAAGTCAAAGCCATTTTAATATTGGGGTCAGGCCATTAAACCAGAACATATTACATTGGTTTGTATCTCAGCCAGGTTTCTACAGTTAATATACATATGCTGTTTTCAAGCAAAGCACAGTACAAGGAAAAGGATTTCCTAGCATCTTGGAATCTTAAGAACCAAAATAGAAGGTATACCATATATGTGATTAGGCCAGGCTTCCTCAACCTGGTGCCCTCCAGTTGTTGTTGGGCTTCCATCAGTCCCAACAGCATGACCAATGGTCATTTATGATGGAGGGTGACAGGTTTTCCACCCCTGTAGTAAGGATTGCTAAATCAAAATATATAAAATGCTTTGGGCATTCTAAGGCACTATATAAAGGTGAGGTATCATTATTAAGTACTATGCTCAATTAGATGCTCTGTCCCTAGCTAAATACCCCAGTACTACCATCAGAATAACAAAAAAATCTGAGGCACTAGAACAAGTAGGTAACATTGCTGGAGCTAAAATTACCATTTGCCATATGATGTCTGAAAGCATCCTCAGGGAGGAGAAGGCTATGCAACCTGCAGTAGCAGAGGCAGTATGTCTCTGAATACTGGTTGCTAGAAATAATGAGTGGAAAGAGTGCTGTTCTGCTCATGCTATGCTTGTGGGCTTCCCAGGGGTGGGGTCAACAATTTTTGTATCCTGATTTCCCCCCTTTTTTTCCTATGGACTTATCCACACTTACCTTTTGCTCCACTAGTTACAGGCACGGGGTGTGTGTGTGTCTGTTTTTGCCTCAGGGCTTTCCTCATGAAATAATAATAATAATAATAATAATAATAATAATAATTTATTACTTATACCCCACCCATCTAGCTGGGTTTCCCCAGCCACTCTGGGCGGCTTCCAACTGAATATTAAAAACAATACAGCATTAGACATTAAAAACTTCCCTAAAGAGGGCTGCCTTCAGTTGTCTTTTAAAAGTAAAATAGTTGTTTATTGCCTTGACATCTGCTGGGAGGGCGTTCCACAGGGCAGGCGCCACTACCGAGAAGGCCCTCTGCCTGGTTCCCTGTAACCTTACTTCTCACAATGAGGGAACCGCCAGAAGGCCCTCGGCGCTGGATCTCACTCAGTGTCCAGGCTGAACAACACTGAAAGCATGCTATTTAGCACTCAATAGGAGCAAACATCAAATTGAGTTTTCCATGGATTGATGTTTGCTCCGATTGAGCTTTAAAGAGTGGGTTTTCATGGGGTGGGGAAAGCTCTGGAGCAAGAAAAGGGGGAGGGGTGCTTTAAAGTGTGCACCATCACTGGAAAGAGAGGAGGAAAGGTAAGTTTGCATAAGCCCTAGGTTTAAATTTCCTCTCTACTTGTTGAAGCATATGGTGAATAATGGCACAACCGTGAAACCTTTTCTCCTACTAATATCCCACCCACACCACTTCTCACCCTATGTTTCAGTGCATTGTTTGGTTGTCAATTTCTAGCCAAAACCCCCGAGAATTATTCTCTGGGATTTTGTATGTTGTGCAAGCCGTAGTGTCGGCGATGCAGCACATTCCCTGGAGGAGCTCATGCGAAATCAATTAGATAGCCTAATTAGTTTTCCAGCTCACTGCAATTTTGTCAGATGGAGAGGTGTACCATATCTAGGTGTTTTATGCAAAGGAAACACAGAGAGCAGAAACCATGCTTCTCTGTGGCAATCTGGGTTGGAGCGTTGCAATATACGTAGGGTTACCAGACGTCCCCGTTTCCCAGGGACAGTCCCCGGATTTGTGAATAAGTCCCTGGACAAATTCCATCCCCGGAATGTCCCCGGATTTCATCTAATGTCCCCGGGAAACACAGCAGCGGCAGTCTCAGCAGCCCAGAGCAGTTGGCTCTGGCTGGCTTCAGGAGCTGCTCAGAAGTCCCCATATGATGGTGGTACAGGGGCTCTAAGATGCAGCTTCCGGGGTGCCTCCACCTTCCCTGACCCCAGCAACTAAGCTTGTGAAGGGAGGCTTCATGCTGCCTATCGGAGCTTGCGTGCAAGCAGGAGGGGACAGGGATCTCTCACTTAGGCAATGGGAAGCCTCCCTTCCCAGCTGAGGGATCCCCGCCCCCTCCTGCTTGCATGAAAGTAGGAATGGGATTGGGGCTGCTCTGATGGGAAGGGAGGCACTGTGCTGCCCGAGCCTCACCACCGCCGCTGCCACTCTCAGACCTCCTTCTCTGCCTTCCATGCCTGACCCACCGCACACCGCTTCCCCACCACCACCACTGAAGAACCAACAACTCAGGGGCTAACCAGGCTCATGGAGAAAGGAGATACAGTAGAAGCCTCGGAGGAGGTCAAGGCGGTGGCTGCCCCTCTGCCAATGCCATTGCTGCTGCATCAACACCTCGAACGTGTAGTACAGTGGTACCTTGGGTTACAGACGCTTCAGGTTACAGACGCTTCAGGTTACAGACTCCGCTAACCCAGAAATAGTAGGTTAAGAGCTTTGATTCAGGATGAGAACAGAAATCACGCGGCAGCGGCAGCAGGAGGCCCCATTAGCTAAAGTGGTACCTCAGGTTAAGAACGGTTTCAGGTTAAGAACGGACCTCCAGAACGAATTAAGTTCTTAACCCAAGGTACCACTGTATTTACTTATTTATTTAAAGTGTCCCCGGATTCATTGAAAAAAAATCTGGTAACCTTACAATATAGGAACTGTAAATGTACAGGGGACATGGGAGAATTAATTAGACCCAATCGGTACTGAGAACGCCATTAACACTAACTGTTCTTCATTATGAGCTGTCAGCTTCACACCATTTCCATGGAAGGGGGGAAAAACTGAGCCCCTGCAAGTGTAATGTATTGATATTATTATACCCAATAAAAAGGGTCTCAGAAAAGTTCACTGTTGGGAATGCCATGCATGGAGGAAGTTATGTCATCGTCCTCAGCTTATTTCTTTGTACCCAGCTACAGTAAATGCATACTCAAAAGTACAATACAATAAAAATATAAAACAACCACCACCCAAGCACACCATGAATCACACTTTATGCATTCATGAGTCGCATTTGTGCTCTCACAACAAACACAGCTGTCGAACCACAAACAACTGTTCACACAACAGGCTTTTCCCTGGAAACAGCTACAGCTGTGCCAGAGTTCTTACAATTGTTTTCCAGGGTGGGGCTCGTTGGCTCAGCCCTCTGGCTCCTCAATAGGCAGAAGTTCCCCAGGTGCAGGAGCAGTAAAACAGGGCTGGCGAGGCTCAAAGTGGTATTCAACTCCAAGCCAGCAATGTCCCTATTACTGATGGGACATTCCCAAAATGAGAGCAGCACTAGGTTTTGGAGCTCTCCAATCCTGCCCATTTGTCCTCTTTCTCCCTACCAGTTGCAACCTACTTGGCCTCATAAGTTGCTATTCTGGGTACATCCTAATGCTGCTGCCACACTAGCTAACTAACCCAGAAGTTGCTAACATGCCACTTCTGCATAGCCAAGAGGCACAAACTGGCATGAAACCTCTTTTCAGGGCTGAAAAACTGTTTTTGACCAACACTACACATTTCCTTGTCTCTCCATTTCGAGTAGTGCTGTCTCTCAAGGCCCATTTTGCTTTTAAGTAGTAGCAGCAGTTGATATTTACAACCAGCTTTCTTGTAGTCAGTAATAAGACCAAAGCCCTGGACCACCCAGCTGCCAGCAGTGATCACCTACTTCTCTCATGGCTAGGGCTGTCATATGTCTGGATTTTCCTGGACACAACTGGGACATGGACAGCAGAATGGCATCCAGGTGAATTTTTACCATAAAAATTACCCCCAAAAATCTCCAAAACTTAATATTTTGGGGGAGTTAGAGTGGGAGTTGTTGGGAAGTCAGTTGGGAGTTGGAGAAGGAAGAGGGAGGATAAGTCTGTGGGTTGGTCGAGTTTTGATGTGAGAGAGTGAGAGAAACTGGAGTCAGATAGACAGTTGGGATAATCAATTAGTAGTTATTAGGAAGGTATAAGCCGGTATAGAAACTAAGGATAAGAAACTGACGAGAAAAATTAACTGAAACCATAAACTTGTTCGTGCTTATAAAATAAACTTGCTTATTTGATTTAATGTTAACAACTGTCTGGACTCTGTGTGCACCCGAGAGAAACGGGTTGGTGGCAGCGGGGAAGAAGAAGAAGAAGAAGAGTTTGGATTTGATATCCCGCCTTTCACTCCCCTTCAGGAGTCTCAAAGCGGCTAACATGTGTGAGGTGAGTGGGGCTGAGAGACTTCAAAGAAGTGTGACTGGCCCAAGGTCACCCAGCAGCTGCATGTGGAGGAGCGGAGACGCGAACCCGGTTCCCCAGATTACGAGACTACCGCTCTTAACCACTACACCACACTGGCTCACAGTGGTGGCCCAGGGATCAATAGACCGTCAAACAGCCGGGAACCCTATGTGATCACCAGAAAGAGTTTCTTCCACAACAACTTTTAGCACTGACTATTCACTGTTCTCCTCCTAAGTGTGGGGAAACTTTGCCCTCCGCAGATGTTGCTGAACTACAACTCGCATCAATGCTTGCAAGCATGGATGAGGGACTTGTACTTCCAAAACAACTGGCAGGCCAAAACTTCCCCACACATACTATAAACTGAATAAACACATACTATAAACTGAGTAATTTTCCATACTCCCACAGGTACACACATACACACCGTCCATCTTTCTATTAGCATCAATTTTCAATCATTTCTAACAGGGCAAAAAGTGGGAATTCTACTTTAAAACACCAAGGCTAAATTCACACCATTCCTTTAAAGCTCTATGATACCACTTTAAGCAGTCACGGCTTCCTGCAAAGAATTATGGGATCTATAGTTTCCTATGGGTGGTGAGAGCCGTTGGGAGACCCCTACTCTCCTCCCAGTGCTACAATTCCCCAGGAGTTCCCTGTTAAGAAGGATTGATTGTTAAACCATTCTGGGAATAGTCACTCCATGAGGGGACCAGGAGTCTCCTAGCAACTCTCAGCACCCTTAACAAACCACACTTCCCATAATTCTTTGAGGGAAGCCATGACTGTTGGAAGTGGTGTCATAATGATTTGAATGTATGGTATAAATGTGGCCTGTTGTGGAAGTACCTAAAAAGTCAAAACAGATGAAAAGGCCTTTCTTCCGTCTTGTGGCAAAATCTGCAGGGGTGGGGCAGTAGCGGACTGCCAAAATCATTGGAGGAAACAATCACCAGGTGTCAGCTGCAGGGCTCCGAGTTTTTATCAGACCAGTGATGAGACTAAAGTGGCAATTATCCTATACTTACAGTGGTGCCCTGCAAGACGAATGCCTCGCAAGACGGAAAACCCGCTAGACGAAAGGGTTTTCCGTTTTTGAGCTGCTTCGCAGGACGAATTTCCCTATGGGCTTGCTTCGCAAGACGAAAATGTCTTGCGAGTCTTGAGATTTTTTTCCGCTCCCTCCCCCCTTTTTCTAAGCCGCTAAGCCTTTAATAGCCTTTTAGCAGCTAATCCGCTAAGCCGATAAGCCTTTAATAGCCACTAAACCGCTAATAGCGCTAATCCGCTAAGCCGCTAATAGGGTTGCTTCGCAAGACGAAAAAACCGCTAGACGAAGACACTCGCGGAACGGATTAATTTCGTCTTGCGAGGCACCACTGTACTTACTTGGAAGCAAGTTCCTACTTCTGAGTAGGAATAAGCACATTTCTTCATTTCTCATTTTTCCAGTCTTAAGCCCAGTTCTCCACACTTCCGCATCAGTTTATAAAAATATATCATATATAGCAAAAGTTCTCATGAAAATTCATCAGCAAATCTCTCCTAAACTGTACATGTTTGTGTGCAATTCTGTGTGCAATCTTCCCATATATTTTAAAATGTTGTTTTCTCTATTGTATACATATATGAGCACATTTTATCCTATCCTACTATATGCTTTCGTCTGCACAGTACGTACTTGGTTTGAGGGGGGTGGGTTACACTGCAAAATTTGGAGAAGTGAGAATTTTGAAGGATGGCTATGTTTCAGAAAGTGTGAATTGGGGTGGATTCACCTTTAAATGTGAACTGGATCAAATTTCTCCCCCAGCTCTACTTCTGAGCAGACAAGTTTATTCCAGTATAAAACTTTAGTTGATCAAATTAATTGGAACCAATTTTAAGAAAGGTTGCTCTTTAAAAAGGCATCTCCATCTAATCTTTGGTGAGATATAAATTTATTCAAATGTTATCAGTTAAAGCTCCTCTCCATCCTTCTCAGGCTTCAAACACAGCGTGCTCTGTAAACAGAGACGGCAGGTACCACATGCTGAGCAACTGCCCAGTGCCCAGATGTGGAACACCTGGTTGAGTAAAAATAGAAATTATAGTTAGACATGTGGGTTTATGTTTTGTCTAGTTCAAAAAGGCATGATAAAATCACTACAATGACTAAGGAGAACGGATTAATATATTCCTCATCTGGCTGTTTCTCAGAAATGTGCATCTCTAAACAGCTTTTGCCAACCTGCCCCCCTCCAGATGTTCTCTACAACAGCCATGCTGTTGTAGGTCCAAAACATTAGTAGGGCCCTAGGTTGGTGAAGGATGGTATAAGCAAACACAAATATACAGCATGGTTACATCCTATTTTCAAAATGGCTTTTTGGTGAATGACTAATTTCCACATTCCATTTGGGTCCATTTTTTTAGGTTGATAAAAAAAACTGTGTCCCCCGATATTAGTTTCGTTTTTCATTGTTATAGACATTCTACAATGGAGAAAGCTTGGCATAACTGGGGTGGATGAAGAGTTACAGAGCATTTTGAGAATGTTTCGAATCAGTTTCAACAGCACCAGCAGCTGTTTATGACAAAACTTCCACCCACTCATATTGTACCACCCAAAATAATGTAAGGAGCAATCCATCAGCAAATGAAACCAGGACTATTACTACAACACAGAGGCTGGGGACATCAGGCTCAGGGACCAGATGTTGCCCTCTGGCCCAGGCCTATCAATTTGGCTCTCAGAGTTCTCTCCGTACTACATATTCTCAGTATCCTTGCTTCACATACTCCTCGAGTATTTTTACCTGCCTGAAATGCATCCCTGAACTCTGATGATGATTCTTGCATGACTGGATGGAGGACACAAAAGGGCGTGGGAAAAGTGTGTTGAAAGTAGCCTGAGGTACACAGGAGTGGGGAGAATGCATTAATTCCTCTTCCCACTTTTGCCTCTGATTCTACCTGTGGCTTCCAGAACAGAAGGCAACCTTCAGCTAAAAAGGGTTCCTCACTCCTGCCATAGCATTTATAAACAGGGTTGTGGGGGAAAGATCTCACCCTTTGTATGTTCTTCAACTCTAAACTGACAATAGCCCCAGCCAGCATGGTCAATGGTCAGGGACACTGGCTCCAACTGTACAGGGGCCCAGGCACCCACAATTTTTTTGCTGTGGGTGCCCAGCTTCTGCCCAACGCCACCGCATGCCACCGGCCACTGCCTTACCTCCAGCACTTTGGCGCCACAGTAGCAACTAGGCCGCAGCCTGCACTTCTACCGTGGGGCCTCTGTTGGGACCTACTGTGGCCGTGGGTGCAGCCACAGTGGGCCCCAACAGAAGCCCTACAGCATAGCTGTCAACTTACAGATTTGAAAATAAGGGACCAGCAGCCTCGAAAATAAGGGATCAGCAGCCAACATAAGGGATTTTCCAAGCACAGGTATGTTCAACTTCTGAGCCCCTCCAAGCCAAAGGCAGAAAGCCCAGCCAGCAGCCAAACGAAGCCTCAAGCGGTGGTTCCCACAGCGCAGCAACCCAGCAAAGGGGATGCAGCAAGGAAAACCACTGTCACCTCTCCGGTGGGAAGCGCTGAGCAAAGGCGAGTCCCCAGGCAACACAGCCGATTTGATCGGCACAAGGCATGCAAGCTCCACCCCCCCGTCATTCTTAGACTCCTTATTGGGTGAGCAACGCAGCCAAGCAACACAGTTGGAGCCTCCCTCCTCCCTGGCCGGCAGGGAGGGAGGGAGAGGAGCTGCTTCCTTTGAAACCCGGGAAATTTAAGGGACATCATCAATAAGGGATAGCAGCGGGACACGGCTCTGGGATAAGGGACTTTCCCGCCAAATAAGGGACGGTTGACAGCTATGCCCCACTGTGAGTCTCAGGCCGCAGCCCAGTTGCCAACACTGCACACCTGTGCCGTCATGACACACCTTGATGTCATGACGGCACGACACACACACACACTGGGCACCCACAGTCTGGGGCCCAAGTTGGCGCCACTGGTCAGGGATGAAGAAACTGCGGCCCAGCAATACCTGGTTCTGCGCCAATGAGCACTGTAATGTAAACTATATATTAAAAAAAAGAAAACTGTTTCTTTCAAAATGACCTACACTAAATGGGATGGATAGTTCGTGTTTTATTAGATTATTCAGATTACTCTAAATATTATTCTTACACATCTCTTGCCCAAAGGACAATTTAAATCACTGTGCCCATGTCCCTTTATGTCTTAAGAGTTAAAGAGAAGAAATTACAGAATTATACAACAAATTATATATATTGTCAAAAGTTTCCCTGCAGGAGTTCTGGCCTTGCAAGACTTAGTACTCATCTTTGCCAATTTAAACGTTTGCTTAGGGGGAAATTGTTTTTTTTTTTTAAAAAAAAAACAAACTTTATATAGAGAAAGAATATTTGGAGACCTGGAACAGCGATTCCCAAAGAGAGAGTCATGCCTCTGCGTTGATCACAGGCACTTGACACGATCTGGAGAAAGTTAGATATGCTTATGTTCCATTTAAATAAATAAAAAAATGTTATGATCCTAGGAGATTACAGTAGTGTAATATAAACCTACGTACTGTAAATGGCATAACTGCAGAATGGAGACTTTAGCTTGGCGTGAGGACGTGGTTTCGATCAGATGGATGAAACGGGGGACTGAAACTTGGGAAGAGATGTGGGTTTTCAGAGCGACAGAGAAAGTATGTGAATCTGGGTGGCTGGGCTGGTGTTTTCAAGCATATTCCATGGAGTGCTGAACTTAGGGAAGAAAGATTTATGGGCAGCTTCTATAATTTTAGGGATAGGGTGGCATGCTTCATTTCATTAACCTGGCTGACTAGGAGTGAGGAACAATCAGGAACTCTCCTTCCAGACAAAATCCTATTCCCATTCCACATAATTGGGCCCCGTGACACCTCTTCACTGCATTGGCTACCTCTAGACTTCCAGGTCCAATTCGAAGTAGCAGCAATTGCCTTTAAAACCCTTATCAATTTAGGACCAACTTACTTAAAGGACGAGGGACGTGGGTGGCCCTGTGAGTTAAACCACAGAGCCTATGACTTGCCAATCAGAAGGTCAGTGGTTTGAATCCCCGCGACGGGGTGAGCTCCTGTTGCTCGGTCCCTGCTCCTGCCAACCTAGCAGTTCGAAAGCACGTCAAAGTGCAAGTAGATAAATAGGTACCGCTCCAGCGGGAAGGTAAACGGCATTTCCGTGCACTGCTCTGGTTTGCCAGAAGCAGCTTAGTCATGCTGGCCACATGACCCGGAAGCTGTATGCTAGCTCCCTTGGCCAGTAAAGCGAGATGAGTGCCGCAACCCCAGAGTCATCCGTGACTGGACCTAACGGTCAGGGGTCCCTTTACCTTTACTTAAAGGACAGCCATACGAATACGCCATGGATTTGATCTCAACTACAAAGATCCTGTTCGTGTACCTAACAGGAAGAGAGACAGGTACGAAGGACAGTGTCTTTTCTGCAATGGCCATGGAATTCCTTCCCTTGAGATATAAAACCAGGTAGTGTTTAGTTGGGATCTATTGTTCCTTTTGTTCAGGACAGTTTTTTAATGATACTGGGGTGGGGGTGTCAATAAGCAGCAGCCTCTGCTTTTTAGTTTCATATTGCCCTAGCTGGCTGTGATATATGGTTCTCAAATACTTTTACTGCTGCTACTATGATGGTGATTAAGTTGTTTATGATTGATATGGTCTTAAATTATTTTAAATGTTGGAAGTTGCAGCAGGAAATATTGCATTTTAAACATGATCTTGGCTTTGAGGCAGGGGATCTCTTGGCAATGACAGAAGAATGTTAGAAGAGCAATGTTGGGTTAGATAAAAGGTCCATCAAGCCCAACATCTCATGGTAGCCAACCAGATGCTTATGGGAAACTTGCATGCAGGAGATGAGTGCTGTGATTCCCAGCAAATTGTCTACGACAGTAGAGGAAAAACATAGTCCTCTCCCTCCAAGCCTGGGATTTTTAAAATGCCATCCTAGTTGGAATTTCACAACACCCAGCTTCATTGGATGGCCCCAGCTTCTAGTATTACGAGAGAGGAGCAGGAAATTTTATCTCCATCTAGTTTCTCCACCATGCATAATGAGGTGAGTCAGAAGGTTTGAGTGCACATCTCATGGAGAAGATGCCCGATTGTGAGTTAGGGTATATAATGCTGCCTATTGCATGGTAGTGACAGTGGCAAAAAATGTTTAGTTTGCTGCTAGCACTGCATCCTTGAGTAGCTGTCCAATAGAGTGTTAACTGGTGAAATCTGAATGAGAATTAGGTCTGTCAGGGTATAGTGGTGCCTTCGCTATGAAACTCCATCCCTCCTGAAGTATAGCTGGCTGTGTCATTGTCTTTGGAGCTGAATAAGTCAAACCTATTTTACTGTATAAGGGACGCGGGTAGCGCTGTGGGTTAAACCACAGAGCCTAGGGCTTGCCAATCAGAAGGTTGGCGGTTCAAATCCCCGCAACGGGGTGAGCTCCCATTGCCCGGTTCCTGCTCCTGCCAACCTAGCAGTTTGAAAGTATGAAATACAAGTAGATAAATAGGTACCGCTCCAGTGGGAAGGTAAACGACGTTTCCGTGCACTGCTCTGGTTCGCCAGAAGAGGCTTAGTCATGCTGGCCACATGACTCAGAAGCTGCACGCCGGCTCCCTTGGCCAATAAAGCGAGATGAGCACCGCAACCCCAGAGTCGTCCGCAACTGGACCTAATGGTCAGGGGTCCCTTTTACCTTTACCTTTATTTTATTTTATTGTATTCTAGTTGTTGACTGTTCTTCTCATTAAATTAGGAACACAGGAAGATGGCTTATACGGAGGTGGAATCCAGAAACATTAAAAAAGCTGTGAAAATGCTTTTTTAAAAAAAGTTTTGAAAAAGTATATTGAATTTGCCATAGCTCACCATCACCATCTATTGTCACATTTGTATAATGCACTTTACAAAACACTTTAAATGTTTTATTTGCAACTGCATAGCTGAGTCCTGAGTCAGACCACTGGGTCCATTTAGCTCAGTAGTGTCTACACAGGCTGGAAGCGGCTCCCCAGGATTACAGACAGGGATGTCTGCCTTACCTAGAGACGCCAGAGATTTAACCTGGCAACTTCTGCAAAGCAATGCTGAGCCATAGCGCTTCCCCATTTGCGATGTTTCAATGGAGTTTTATCATTTTCTGTACCTTGCCCTGTAGATAATGTAATTGATGAAGGATGGAATATAACTGCAAATAATTAAGAAATAAATGTTATATATTTTTTAAGCACCTAAGAGAATGCTTGTGTGTGTGTGTGTGTGTGTGTGTGTACTGTATATATATGGAACAGCAGCCCTGCCTGAAGGCTTACAATGTATGCAGCAAATCATTTCATAGAATCATAGAGCTGGAGGTTTCAGTTCCTTTTCAGCCTCTGGGCTGGGGCTTAAGCCACAAGTTTGCTTTTGAACGATTCTGCTTTTCTTTCTTCATTTGATTACAGTAAGCTGTGTAATAGAGGGTGGAGGCCTTTACTTGGTGTCCAAAGAAAGTGAGTAATAATTGACCTAATGTACAGAACATATGAATAAACTATTCTTTTGGTTAAGAAATTTATGCTTTACAGGGTGTGCTGGAGTTCACATCCCTCTTCCACCACCCCCCTCCCCATCTTCCAAAATTGCTTAAAATGCTCAGCTGCTCTATTAAATTTCTAATTCAACAAAAGAGTCAAATGCAAAGAATGCATGAGATAAAAACAGTTTGATTTGAATCCAATCACTGGGGAAAGGAACTGGTTTGTCTTGAAACAGCTGTTTAGAAAATTTGATCGAAATAACTGTCTCCCTTCATAGTAGTTCATATCAGGCCCCAAATTGCAGAACACTTTACTTGGCGGAACCGACAAGAAGACACTGCAGAGGTTCAGATTGTCCCCTAGATATACAAGGTGTTATGATTTGCTGTGAGGAGGGGAGATGGTTTTTGTCTCCTTCTCAGCTGACCTCCTGAGTAAATTCAGGACCTCTCCTCTACATAGTTATTAGAGCTGGCGTTGCTGCAGAACATTTTCTCTGCCTGAAATACTTTTTTTAAAAAATAGCAAATCAGCTGTTCTCTAGGAATTCTAAGAAATGACAAGGTGCATTGTATCGCACGTCTGAAACAAAATTTAATGCTGCTTAAAATCCAATTGCTGTTGACCAGCAGCTCAGCAGAGGCCCGGCTGTTGCACCTGCTTTCTTCCTCTCTACCTTTACACGCACAAAAAAATACCTGCAGGGAATAAGGTGCATACATCCAGGCAACAGAAAAGCCAGCTTTCATTGCCCAGAGGCTCGCCTGAAGGATAGCTGTTGTGCCTGGCCTCTCCCTCTCGCCATTAGACCATAAAACACCTGCTGGCTGAAGTTGATGGAAGTTGAGACTCCAACAACATCTGAAGGGCCCTAGGCTCCCATCACTCATTATAAAAGCTGTACAAAAAATCTCTACACAGACCCCCAAATGCATGGATGCAGTTTTGTGTCCAGCTTACTGGGTTGGGGAATGCAAACAATAGTATCAAAGAGGGAATAAGAATTTAGGCATGACTCTGTGCCCTAGTGAAGCACACGGGTATGCCACAAATGCACTCTTCCCATTGCCTCTGATATCTATGCAAGGGGTTGACCACCTTATATTTTAGCCAAGGGATCAAGAAGCTGTGGCCCTCCAGATGTAGGAGTCCAACTCCCTTCAGCCCCGACCAGCATGGTCAATGCTCAGGAATGATGAGTGTTGGAGTCTAACAGCATCTGGAGGGGTACAAGTTACTCTACCTCATTTTAGTCTGATATTTTTATCTTTCATTTCCCCCAGTGAGCTTAAGGAAGTGCACATGGTTTGCTCTCCTCCAAATTAAAATTTGCAACAGCCCTGCAAGGTAGGCTGTACTGAGAAAGAGTGACTGGCTGAAGGCCTCTCAGTGGGCTACATAGCTGAGCAGGTATGTGAATGTAAGAGTTGAAATCTGCATTTTGCCCAGTAGAGCTGGCATAAAGGTAAAGGGACCCCTGACCATTAGGTCCAGTCGTGGCCGACTCTGGGGTTGTGGCACTCATCTCGCTTCATTGGCCGAGGGAGCCGGTGTACAGCTTCCAGGTCATGTGGCCAGCATGACTAAGCCGCTTCTGGCAAACCAGAGCAGCACACGGAAACACAGTTTACCTTCCCGCCAGAGCGGTACCTATTTATCTGCTTGCACTTTGACATGCTTTCGAACTGCTAGGTTGGCAGGAGCAGGGACCGAACAACGGGAGCTCACCCCGTCATGGGGATTCGAACCGCCGACCTTCTGATCGGCAAGTCCTAGGCTCTGTGGTTTAGCCCACAGCGCCACCCGCATCCAGAGCTGGCATACGTCCGGTTTAAAAGAAAAGCTTTAAAAATCAAAGAAAAGCCCCAAAACTTTTAGGAATATGGCAACCCCAAGGTAGAGGCAAATTTTAACTCAGTGACACTCTTTGGTTCTGTTGGGGTTTTTTGGGTGGGGGTACAACTAAAGCTTTGTTTATATTTGCAGGTAACCTTCAGAAAGCCACTTGTTCTGTTGTGTTACTAAAGGTAGTCTTCCCTTCTAACATGACACTGTTTTTGCACGAATGGGTTAACAACTTCTAAATGCACCACCACAAACAGTTACTTGGCTCATTTCTGATGAAGAACTAGATCAAGATACAACAGAACCCAACTTGGCTTAAAGTACAAGCAAAGCATTTAAATAAATCAAAAGTAACCATAGACGTTAAAACAATATAGACAAGATAATAGTGACATTAGATAAAACAAGTCTGTTTGCATCCCATGATTCTGCACAAAACTTAGGAAAAGCATGTAGTTTGGAAATGACTGAAGAATTCTGTTTTTGCTTTAGTTAAGACACACAGAGTTCCCAGTTCTCTTGGCTATCGTTATAGGTTTCGGGGGGGGGGAATGCTTTATGAATTTTGGGGGGAAGGAAGGCTGAGCAGAATTTGCTGCAGTCATGGTTTCAAATGCCTTAAATAACTCATTGACTCCTCCATATCAGCATAAATGAAACAAATTAGCAAGTCTCTGCTATCCAGTTTGTAGAATGGATACTGACTGCACAATTGAGCTTCCCTTGGCATAGACTGAGGTTAACGGCCGGGAAATTTGGGGAGGTACTTTTATCAGTGCAGATGCATATTGGCCAAGTGTGTACACGCACCTCTGGGTTGCTCTTCCCAGATAATCTCAGGTACCATTTGACAAGGCGAGATATGTTTCTCTCATGCTGTAGCCATACTACTGAGACAGCTCCCACAAGGATGGTTTTAATGCGCTGCACTGATGCTCACGGCTGTGCCTCAAGGCACGATGGCAGGAACTGATGGCATGGCAGCATGACACATGCAAAGGAGAAAATATGGCTGTGTGGAGATCAGGCAGCCTCACTCCCTGTCGCAAATCAGCACTGGCTCAGGATGAAATTACTAGCCTGCAGCATGAAATGGCAAAATACCGTATTTTTCGCTCTATAAGACGCACCAGACCACAAGACGCACCTAGTTTTTGGAGGAGGAAAACAAGAAAAAAATATATTCTGAATCTCAGAAGCCAGAACAGCAAGAGGGATCGCTGCGCAGCGAAAGCAGCAATCCCTCTTGCTGTTCTGGCTTCTGGGATAGCTGCGCAGCCTGCATTCGCTCCATAAGACGCACACACATTTCCCCTTACTTTTTAGGAGGGAAAAAGTGAGTCTTATAGAGCAAAATATACGGTACATCTGGGAAGCTGCAGAGTTGGGCATGCGGCTGGTAGCCTCTAGTCAGTATTCCTTATAAAGTGTGCCTCCTACTGACTCAGAAGGAGCAGCAGTAGCATTAAGGACAATCTGTAGAACAGCAAGTTTGTTTGCTTATTTATTTCAAGTTAAGATTCGAATAGGAGAAAAATGAAGACTGTACAGTGGTACCTCGGGTTAAGTACTTAATTCATTCTGGAGGTCCGTTCTTAACCTGAAACTGTTCTTAACCTGAAGCACCACTTTAGCTAATAGGGCCTCCTGCTACTGCCACGCCGCCGGAGCACGATTTCTGTTCTCATCCTGAAGCAAAGTTCTTAACCGCGGTAATATTTCTGGGTTAGCGGAGTCTGTAACCTGAAGCGTCTGTAACCTGAAGCGTATGTAAACCGAGGTACCACTGTATCTAGCTTGGAAAACCTGCAACGTAATCTCTGGTGGCAGGGCAAGCTTTGTGGATACACTGCTGTTGTCGAAAACAGATTCTGTAGTGACTATGTAAGTAAAGAAGTGCAAGCCCACGAAATATTTTGATGCCTGATATTACTTGCCATATCTTTTCTAGTGGCCCACTGATCTCCTCTTCAGCTCCCAATTGCTTTTTCTGCCCTTGAGTCCCAAAGCAAAATTGGCATGCAGCCTAATTTCTACATGTTTACTCAGAAGGAAGTCCCATTCAGCTGACTGAAACTTACTCATTGATTAAGACTTACTCCCTGGTGTGTTTAGGTTTGCAACCATAAGGTGCAATTTTACACACACCTACTTAAAAGTAAATGCATTGAACTCAAATGCACTTAATTCCAAGTAAGGAATTGAATCTTTAGGGAGATACATACATTTTCACAGTGATTTTTTTTTTTAAGGGTTTCTGAAGCAAAACACTTTACTGTCTGTAACTGTTGTCGTGCTGTAAAATATCATTCAGGCATTTTTATAAAACAAGAGGAAGGCCTTTTGCCTTGCATGAGATTGCTGAGGATGGGACTGACTGCAAGGTAAAAAGGCAAGATGAGGTCATTCTTGAAGTTGTAGCTGGGAGGGTTAGGGAGTTCCCCAAACCCAAGCCAGCAAAACACACAAGTTTTGTCCAGCCAATACAGTAAGAATCTTGGTGCAGGCTTTTGAGACACAAACAACAAATAGCTAGACAATATAAACATTTGAGAGGCTGTTCTTAGGGGATGGGAGCTGATGTTCCCACCGAGCTGATGTTCCCATCCTTCTTAGCTGTTTTAATACCTTGGCACAAATATTTTTCTTGTTCCTTGCTTTATGCACACAGCAAGGCAACTTAGGCCAGCTAGGATCCAAAGTAATGCCCATATGGAGGGAGGGGGATCAGAAAGGTGATTTAAAACCAAACCGTCTCTATCCCTAGAACTGTAGCTGAGTGTTAGTTCAGAACAAGAGAATGAAGCCCCCAAATTTAGGGTGCTTTTGTGCCTGCACAGCAATTCAGGATTTTCCAGACTCCTGTAGTGCAGGTTCATCTCTCGCTCTCTCCTGGTGGAGAGAATAAAAAACTTTCCTCGTGTATAAGATGAATTCTGCAGAAGACGAAATAAATCTGCCTTATGTAGTAGATGTTGATGGTTAGGAGTTTACTCTCCAAGAACTAGTAAAATTTGTTCCAGAAAACAGTTTCGCCAAATGCCGTCCCAACATACACCCAAAATTTTAACCAATAGTTAAACACTCTGCCTGTAAGTGTTTAACTATTGGTTAAAATGTTTGGGGATGTTGGAGCATCATTTCCATAAACTTAGGAGAGGGGCTCCCTTTCCAAATGTAAGTACAGTGAAATGAAAAATTTAAGTGTCCCTAATAGAGTTCTTAAGGGACGTGGGTGGCGCTGTGGGTTAAACCACAGAGCCTAGGACTTGCCGATCAGAAGGTCAGTGGTTTGAATCCCTGCAACGGGGTGAGCTCCCGTTGCTCGGTCCCTGCTCCTGCCAACCTAGCAGTTCAAAGCACGTCAAAGTGCAAGTAGATAAATAGTTACCACTCCAGCAGGAAGGTAAACGGCATTTCCGTGCGCTGCTCTGGTTCACCAGAAGTAGCTTAATCATGCTGGCCACATGACCTGGAAGCTGAACACCGGCTCCCTCGGCCAGTAAAGCGAGATGAGCGCCACAACCCCAGAGTCGGTCACAACTGGACCTAATGGTCAGGGGTCCCTTTACCTTTACCTTTAATTGAGTTCTTAACACTCTACTCTGAATAGCTGGACAAAGCAATCCTAAACACGAATCCGTACTGCCAGGCAAGGGGTTAGGATAGAGAAAAAGTTTCTCTTGACCTGCTCCACCAGCAGCAGAGGCTCCACCCAGTAGTGGCTGTTGTCCATGGGGACTGGGAGGGTAGAGGACTGGGAGGCCAACAGTAGGTGGAGTCAATGACAAGTGGCTTTGGAATGTGGCTCCACTGTTGTATTCAGTCTGACTGCTCTCTGGCCATAAGTTAAGTTTGCTCCCCAAATCAGGGGTGAGGAACCTGTGAACCTCCAGATGATGCTGAACACAAACCCTGTCATTCCTGACCATTGTTCATGGTGGGTAAGGTGGCTGTGGGTTGTGAGTCCAAGAACATCTGGAAAGCTGCAACTTCCCTATCCCTTCATCTAAGTTCCCTAATGTTTGGATGCCCAAAGATCTGAGTCTTATGTTCCCTCCTCAACATTTCACCAGAAGTGTTCAATTGGGATTGTGTATCTAACATATGCTTTTTCTTGGCAGCAGAACATGACTCATCGGCAGCACACAGACTCAACAGACGCCACATGCAGTAAAGAACGAACACAAAATGTTCAGTATTGGGAGCACTTTGACAATCTAAGCATTAGATCATTTTCAGATGGCTGATGTTCTAGAAGTGACACGGTTTACTGATGTCACAAACCAACCCGGAAGTAACTCCAAGGGTGGCTGAGTTTTTATCAATAGCATCTCTTAAGAGTGGTGAATGGCACAATTTAGCAGGAAGAAACTCCAATGAAAATCCTCATTATTACATATCTCTACATGCCTGTTTATTTGTATATATTTTAAATTTTTATATACTGATGTTTTATGGTGGCCTATATTTGTAAAGCTTTGGCAAAGTAAGTAATGAGCCCATTTTTCAAAACTTGCTGCTTAGAATTAACCATCTTTTCTGACACGCTTTCTGGAAATGAATAAACATTATTCACATCTTTATGGTAAATATTTTGTCAACTGAGCTGATATTGACAGATTTCCACCACCTGCTTAAAAAAATAATCTATTTTTCCCCAATGTTTTCAAATGTAACACTAAGGTTTCTTGTTGGTTTACATCTCTTGGCTTGTCTAGAGAAGACAAACCATAGGCCCAGGTGGAGACAATACAGTATGTCAAATACACAATACAGTTTCATGGCTTCACCACACAACACATAGTAC
This sequence comes from Podarcis pityusensis, assembly GCF_964106645.2. NCBI lineage: Eukaryota > Metazoa > Chordata > Lepidosauria > Squamata > Lacertidae > Podarcis > Podarcis pityusensis. The sequence goes on along the minus strand of NC_138039.1, from coordinate 40,678,454 downwards.
TACTGGTTTCAACCACATACTTCTCCATTCTCCTTCTGAGAAGCACAGCCCAGATCAGGAACAGGGGTGGGGGAAGAATCTACCATAATAAAATAAAATTGGAAGGTAATTCTATTAACCTATTTGATTTCTCCTGCACACATGTCAAAGCAAGTAAGCGATCTAGGAGCCCACCACAATCGCCACAAAGTCCTCATTGTTTTTTTCTGCAAGTGAATTGATTTTTTGCTTTTTGAAAATTCCAATTTACCCCTCTGCAGTCACAAGAATTCGGTTTCCTCTCTGGCAAAACATTGCCTTGCTCAAACAGATGCTGAATTCTATACAAGACCCAACTCTTCTGCTCTTTAAACTGTGCATATTTATCTGCATTCATGAAGTCTGGGTGTCCCAAAAGGGAAGAAGCGTCAAGCGGGATGATGAAAACCTCTTAACCCAGCATTTCCAAATTCCAAGAGCAATCTGGAGGCCTGGATTCAAAGTTCCCTTCATAATTACACAAGAACTTGGCAGACTAGCATGGCTCATATCTCGGATATCTTGGGACAAATTCCATTGACACCCACATGATATCATGGTCATATTTGGCTATATGAATATGCGATGTCTCGAGTTAAAATGCCTCCCACTATAACGTTAAATGTGGCATGCCAAATCCTTTTTTTCTACCCTTTCTGGACAAAGTTGCACTATTTAAGCAATCTTGAACTCTAATATGACATAGTTCAATGTCAACCTAAGGTTTTGCAAGGACCCTGAAAAAAATGTTAGATTTGGGCTTTCTAGCAGCTAAAGTTTAGCAAAGCTTCAAAACCCCAAGGATGCATATTGTTGCTTTTATAAAACGTTTAGAAATATAATGTAAATGAGTGCAGAAATCTGCATCGGGGTATTTGGGCTGTACGCAACTACATCCTAAGAGAATACTTGCTAAAATTACTGGACCTAGTGTGTCTTATCCTGAATATGGCTAGCATTGGATACAACTCTTTGCAATGACAGAGGTTAGAGATTTGAAAACTGAAAGGAAAACCCCCACTGCCTAATTCTAAACCCATTTACTTATATGGAAGACCCAGTTAGATTAGTTGATCTCCTTTCCAAGTAAAAGTGCTTGGGATCACAGGTCAACAGCAACTCTACTGAGAAATAAATGCCATAGAGTTCAGTCAGGGATAGTCCTAGCAGAGACAGGCCCTGGTGGGGAGTACAAAAATGTGTAATTTCTAATGTAGCTATTGCAGTAAAGGGATTGGGGGGGGGCGATACAGCTCCTGGCCAAGGGTGCAAGGGATTCCCAGGTAACTGCATATAGAGCGACAGCCTAGATCTCCCTTTCTGAGATTTTTCAAAGAATCTTTTACTTTTTATTCAAACAAAAGATCCCAAAGCAGATCTTCGCCTCCATATAGCACATTCAATACAAATTCTGCATTCTCTGTTTAACAGTTTGCAATCAGATTGTTCTCTTATATCATCTACTTCATTCCATATACCTTATTTAGGCCTCTTTCCCTACAGTCCTATTCCAGTGCCAGATAGAACAAGCAGACACAAAAGAAATACAGGAAAGCTACTTGTTTCTTACAAAACTTCCAGAGATCAGCTGGAAGTGTGAACATATCTATTGCAAATGTTATTAATCATTGTTGAATAGTCATTTCCTCCCTTTCACACACACATACCCCATCATTGCAACTGCAAATTCAAGCTTAACACAACATGAATTATATTTCCCAACAGAAAATCATAATCAAGCAGTATTTTCAAATTCAAGATCTGTTATTTCTGATACCCCAAAGAGAGATAAATTATGAAGTGGATGCCAAAACTCTTGAATTTGGGTTTCCTCATAGACAAATCAAATAGACAATTCAGAATTTAACCATGATTGCTTTTTTTTAATAACCATGTCTACTTAAGATTAATGGGACGCGGGTGGCGCTGTGGTCTAAACCACAGAGCCTAGGGCTTGCCGATCAGAAGGTTGGTGGTTCGAATCCCCGCAACAGGGTGAGTTCCCATTGCTTGGTCCCTGCTCCTGCCCACCTAGCAGTTTGAAAGCACTTCCAAGTGCAAGTAGATAAATAGGTACCGCTCCGGTGGGAAGGTAAATGGCATTTAGGTGTGCTGCTCTGGTTTGCCAGAAGCGGCTTAGTCATGCTGGCCACATGCCCTGGAAGCTGTACGCCGGCTTCCTCGGCCAGTAAAGCGAGATGAGCGCTGCAACCCCAGAGTCGTTTGCGAGTGGACCAGTCAGGGGTCCCTTTACTTAAGGTTACAGTCCTAGATACCCATAATGCACCAGGGAAAAAGAACATCTACGGGCAGAGATCTTTTGATCACCAAGCAGAACAAACAAACAGGTTTTAAACTGGGAACACTCTGACAGTTGAAATTAAAAATAAATAAATCATACCACCACTGGTTGTGTGTACACTTCTTCCCTGGGTTGTCTATGAATTATCTAGTATGATGCTCTTAGTGGCTGTGTTTGGATGTCACAATTAACAATGGTTTATCATTACAGGAATGAGTCTAGGTAAGCTTTGGGCTCACAAACTCCTCCTACTTGCATGGAGGAGTTCAGATGTTTTCCGTTTTAAAATTAACCACAGCTTGTTGCATTGTCCAAATCCAAGAAACTGGAGTTAATCTTAACTATGGCTTGTTTGAAAGAAGCCAAGTTTTAGCCATTGGTTATAAAGTGGGTTTATTTTGATAAGCCATGATTAACATTAACCGCAGTTTAGGTGGGCATAATGCTAAACTTTGGTTATGAAAGTTCCATTTGAATGAGCAGCAAAAGCTTTCAGTCTCCTCACAGTCACAGCAAGAAGGGAGGGAGGGGTTTGCCAAAGCTCATTCAAGTAATGGAAAACCATAGTTCATTATGACACCCAAATGTAGTCAATGGCCTGATTTAGATTATCATCCAAGGATTCAATCGTCCAAACAAAGCCATTCTCTGTTTTGAAGGTGAATGTTCTGCTAATGACTTACTTAATTGAATTGATTTATTCAGAAATACTCTCAATTGTTTTATCTAGAAATACACTATTTCTAAACAGAGAAAATAACTATCTATGAAGTTAACCATCAGTGTGCATTAACTATCTGTGTAGTCATGAAATACTACTGTGAAAGCTTTATATTTTAGAACCTCTCTCACAAAAATATGAAGCCGCTTACACTATACTAGTGTGGCCCTATTGTTCAGGTATCTTAACAGCTATGCTAGATAAACGTTTATGTCACTTATTTATATTAAAGTCCAGGAAAGAAATGTAGTGTATGTCTTTGTCATCAAATGTACTGCTTAGAAGACAGTTCTAAAAAGGGTTTTCTTGAGGGAGGGGGGATACCAGTAATTATAGGTTATCACACTAGTTTAAATGCAACAAATGTTTTCGGGAAATGACTTGTACTTTTATCTACACTTTGCTGCTTGCTTTCCATACCACTCTCAGGGTGCATAGTCTTTTCTGCAAATTATGCCAGTTATATAAGAACACAGTAGTAAAGTTGCATTGCTTCAATATTGCCCAATTTGCATTTTTGCCAAAGTTCTTTGGACGTTATTTTTTTTTTTAATGAGGGCTGCAGACTTTAGTAGATTTAACTGGTAGGATATGCAAATATATATTTAAATCAATAAAATAAAAAGCAATGAGATATTCAGCTGAAATGGTTTGGCAGCCCTGATTTTTACCTTTTGCCTTTGCTAGACTCACAAGGTGATCAAAATTCTGAAATATATATCCTGCTGCAGAGAAAGAGAGCTGAACAGGACTGACGCCGTGAAGGAAAGCCAGACATTGTTTGCACATGCAGTACATACACGAGGGAGGTACATGCTACAATCTTAATATTTGAAGTGACTGGAGTCCAAGCCTGCTGTCGTCTGACTCAAAAAGGAAACTCTGGGTGGGAGCATGATTCTGCCTGTACTTTCCACTGCATTTAGAAACAGAAATATAGGAATCACCAAAGGTCTGAACCTGTGGAGAGCCGCTGGCACTCAGTGTAGATAATGCTAAGCTCAATAGACCAAAGCTCTGCCTTGGCAGAAATCAGCTTCCTATGTATGTACCTATAAGAAGAAGAAGAAGAAGAAGAGTTTGGATTTGATATCCCGCCTTTCACGCCCTTTAAGGAGTCTCAAAGTGGCTAACATTCTCCTTTCCCTTCCTCCCCCATAACAAACACTCTGTGAGGTGAGTGGGGCTGAGAGACTTCAGAGAAGTGTGACTAGCCCAAGGTCACCCAGCAGCTGCATGTGGAGGAGCGGAGACCTGAACCCGGTTCCCCAGATTACGATACTACCGCTCTTAACCACTACACCACACTGGCTAACAACTCCCAAATGTTACTAGAAATGCCTTAATACTCTCTCATTTCAGTTTACATCTCTGTGTGGAGCTTCAGTTTGTAATGTAATTTCTTCTACAGTTTGATAGGACTAGATGTCCCTTGAAGTCTCTTCCATCCCTGAAGTTTTCAATGTATCAGCATTAAGTCAGCCTTGCAATCAACAACTTGGTTGGCACCTGAAGGCAACCAGCAATTCCATGCAGATGTGTGAATGGGCTGAGCCAGGAGCAACAAATCTCTCCTTTCCTCTGCCATCAGTGCACTTGATTTCCATGTTGGCTGAGGAGGAAGAGGTGGTGGCTGAGGACCATTGGGTATGCTAGGGCAGAGGGCAGGGAGACCAACCATAGGGAGAGCCAGAGGCAAGGACAGGCAGAGTCAACTAATTTTGTCTCCATCCTCTTCCCTGTTCAGGGCGTGACTAAGACTAAGGAGGAAGGTGGCTGGCAGTGCCACCCCCTGGACTGGATTTAAGAAAGCAGGTAGGCAATCTGCTGGCTGAGGACAGACTGCATTGGGTGGGGTGGTACCCATTATCCCTAACAGAGAGGGCTCAACTAGGAGGACGGGAAGCTCATTCTGCAGCCAAGATCCTCTTCTATCAGCCTGTTTGCTGGAAGGCTTTTTAAATAGCCTGCTAAGAGGCTTGAATTCTGCGTTTCCATGCTGACTCCCACTAACTTTTGTGCGCCTATTTATAAGGCTGTATGCAATAGGCTTGGAATTACTTCCATCCAGTAGCCGATGATGTGATACACAGATATCCCCATAAGTTTTTGTAATAAAGCAGAAATGCTATTTGCCCAATTTTACTACATTAAGGACTTAATATCTAAAGGTGGGCTATAACTATTGTAAACAAATAAAAACATGATGGAATAAAAAGACATTAAGTTTAACAACATGTTTGGAACACAGTCCATCTGAGAGCCATGAAGAGTGAATGAAATGTTTTTAATGAGTTGCAGAGGTAATAGATTCCCATTTCAAAATAGTCCATTGGCTCAAATTGATGAGTACTTGTGACTAATGATGGCATCTGTCAACAGGCTCGCTGCTCTGGAGCTATCAAAACTAAGGTTACCAGATTTTTTTCAATGAATCCGAGGACCCTTTTCAACTTCCTACTAAATAGATGGATTTTGTCAGGGGACTGATTTGTAAATCCAGGGACTGTCCCTGGGAAGCGGGGACATCTAGTAACCTTAACCAAAACCTTTCAATCTTTTTAGTGTTTAGGTTGCCTACTCTATACTCACAAAAATCAGCTGCTGTGTCTTGAACAAACACTGATTTGTTACTCCCTGTTACACTGGTTGGCAAAATGAACCAGTTGGCTTTGCCACTGGTTGGCAGAAAAAAAACTGTACACAATCCCAATCAAGGTATAAACACCACAAGTCAGATTCCTCCAGATCCTAGAAATCCCAAAGTGACAACCCCATGTGACCATGTGTATTTGGGATTTTTAGAAACGTATAAATAGAAAAGTGGTGTGCATCCTTAAGTCTGACAGTTGTTGATTCAGATTTAATCCCAAAACTGTTTCTCTGTTGCATCTTCAGTACCAGTATCACAAAGGGAAGGGCCACAGTTCAGTGGTAGAGTATCTGCTTTGAAATCCCTGGCATCACCCCGTAGAGCTGAGAGGGGATCCTGTCTGAAACCCTGGAGAGCTGCTGCCAGTCAGTGTAAACAATACTGAACTAGATGGACCAGTGGTCTGACTCAGCACAAGGCAGCTTCCATTGATTCCCATGAAGTCCCCCTTCCCCTTCACAGAGCTACAGTATGGGAGGGGGGATTAGCTGAATGCAAAAACTGACCTTAGCAGTCAAAATAAGTCATTATGGGTGTGATCATGTCTCATTCAGCATTTTTTAAGCCTTGCTAATTTCTATGCAGCGACGTGGGTGGCGCTGTGGGTTAAACCACAGAGCCTAGGACTTGCCGATCAGAAGGTCGGCGGTTCGAATCCCCATGACGGGGTGAGCTCCCGTTGTTCGGTCCCTGCTCCTGCCAACCTAGCAGTTCGAAAGCATGTCAAAGTGCAAGCAGATTTAAAAGCTTTTCTTTTAAACCGGACGTATGCCAGCTCTGGATGCGGGTGGCGCTGTGGGCTAAACCACAGAGCCTAGGACTTGCCGATCAGAAGGTCGGCGGTTCGAATCCCCATGACGGGGTGAGCTCCCGTTGTTCGGTCCCTGCTCCTGCCAACCTAGCAGTTCGAAAGCATGTCAAAGTGCAAGCAGATAAATAGGTACCGCTCTGGCGGGAAGGTAAACTGTGTTTCCGTGTGCTGCTCTGGTTTGCCAGAAGCGGCTTAGTCATGCTGGCCACATGACCTGGAAGCTGTACACCGGCTCCCTCGGCCAATGAAGCGAGATGAGTGCCACAACCCCAGAGTCGGCCACGACTGGACCTAACGGTCAGGGGTCCCTTTACTAATTTCTATGCAATAAGTTTAGCATGGGGTTAAGACTCGGAAGTCTGGCTCACGTGCACCCCATCATTTTAATGCTGGGTTTAAACAACAAACATGGGGTGCACGGATTTGTTCAAACTTTGTAAGTATACGGACAACTCTGCTCAGAGCCAAATGCATGAGACCTCTCTCTGCTGTTTTCCTCTCTGTGGCTGAACACAGTATAAACAGTCCTTCCACTGCTCCTAACATTTGGCTGCTCTCTGTAACCACCTATTTTTCCTGTGTGGAAGAGTTAACCGTAATGCTGGATCCAATCCTACCCTGGCTTGTAACAGTTTGCATTCAAACTGCTCTCTGTAGCTACTGGAGTTTCTCCCAGGTTTAGGCTTGAACAGAGCCTACATACATATGAGAGAGAAAGGTGGACTTGCTTGACTGAGTATATAATAGTCTGCTTTATATGTAACCCATCGTATGAATTTTCCAGACACCAAGTTAGCCCATTTGTTCAAATTAAAACATACGTTATCTGCAAAAATACAAAAACAGCCAAATGATAACTACAGTTAAACAGCTATTGCTGTCATCTCTCTCCAGAATGCTCTTAAACTTGATTTAATTTCCTTGAACTACTTCGGGCACAGCAGATAAGTAGGGCTGTGTTCTCATCTGGAAACAGCTGTGTGTGTTGCTATGGCTACCCAAGCAAAAGAAAAGTTCACAAAACTGATAACAAACTCATACAAGTTTTACAGAAGAAGAACTCTGCAAAGCTAGTCAAAACAAAGCACGAGACTTGAGGCGGGATATAGTATAACTCCAATACTTAAGTGTAACTCCAATTGCCAAAACATTGCCCAAGACATTCTGTGTATATTAAACAGCAAGCTAAAATGTACGTGATTGCATTCATTTTACTGGCCAGCATTTACAGCTAAAAATGAAAAATGAAACAAAATGAACTCCCAAGTTTCCTTTGCCTTTCATCCTCATCCCCATCTTTAAATAAAAAGTATGCAGACCTCCAACACATCTAAATTCCAGCAGGGGTGGCCAAAATTCAGTCCTAAAAGTGCACGTATAGCACTGAATCTCTAAAGTCCTGCACCTCAAATTCTGTACAGGTTCAAAGTGGGTCATCCCTTCATCAACATCACAGTCGTAAATAAAACCTCACACACATACTGAACCATACGATACTGTGGAAAAAAAGCCACAACCATTGCTGTGTCCTAAGTACACCAGTGCCTTGCTCCACGTAAGAGAAAGTGTTGCCATCTTCTTCCTGACAATAGGAAATGAAGCTGCTGAGAAGGAGCTATAATGATAGATAACAAATGCTGCACCTGTTGAATTTCTGCCTCTCGGGCAGCTGATTAAAAGCACAGAAGCTTCATCAGAGAGGGAAACGGCAGCCTGACTGTGAGGCGAAAGAGGGAAACTTGGTTGCTTAGCAATCATGGAACAGGCCTTTGCGCCAAGAAGCAATATAGAAGTAAGGATACCGTCCACACATTGCAAAAAACAACAACCTGGAGAATATACCAAAAGGATCTTATGGGAGTAAGGAACACAGACTGCACCTCTCCACTGGCCTCTTCTAAGATTTGAAATAATTCTTCTGTGTGGATTCACCAGAGGGTTATAGTGTCAGAGTAGGTAAGGACATGCTATCCTGGAACTGCAATAAGAGGAAGTACAAATAACACAAATTTATTTCTTCCCCTGCTTTGTTTTAACATACAAAGCTGCCCTGAATCCTGTTGGTAATAAGGAGCTATTTCCTCACTCCATCACTTGCCACAGTTTCATTTGCCTTCTTTAATCAGATTTTCTTAAAAAAATAAGTCTTCCAGAAACATATTGTTCCTTCATCTTAATTCATCACACTCGGCAAACAATTAAAAAAACCCAGAAACTTAACTCATACTGACTCATTCAGAAGCTTAACTCATACACAACACATCAAAGTCTGGTCTTTTCTAATGGGGGGGGCGGGAATCCCACCTACCTCTTTCACACTGAGGTCCAGTAAAGCCATAAGTGCAGGCACATCTGTTTGGGGCGACACATCTCCCTCCATTAAGGCACCCACTTTCGCAGACAGCTGTAAGTGAAATGAGCAAGAGAGTTATTTGGATGCTCCCATGTTTCCATGACGGGCAACCGTTTGTGGCTTTACCCGGGCCTGTAGCTTGTCTCGCTCCAGACAAACCACACACTGTAACCAAGGTTTGGTCCTGGGTTTACAGCTCATGGCCTGTTTGGAGAAGACAAACTATGAGCCTGGGTTCAGGCAACAGCATAGATTGGCTCAAAGCACCCTAGCAGCAGCAGACCTCAGAGAGAAGTTCAGGGGCTGTGAATCTTCTCTCTGGAGGCCTTCACACTTTCACACTAACCCATAGTTTGGTTTGGCGTTACGTGAAAACCAGCTCTGTGGTTGCAAGTGTGTTTTGATAATTGATCATTGTATTGTATTTTGGCTATTTTGCTAACTACTCTCCTCCAGGAGGAAGCATAGTCTCAAAACTGCAAATAAAAAATAATAATAATGGAAATATTAAGGTTTAGTATAGAAGCACCCAACCAGCTGTGTAAGAAATTACTATTTGGGTCTTTGTCCTCAAGCAGTGCCTACAGCTGGGTCCAAGCAATGGTAGCTCTGTACCAGGGTGGAAGAGGTCACCTGTCTGAAAGAGTTATAAAAGGTAAAGGTAAAGGGACCCCTGACCTTTAGGTCCAGTCGTGGCCGACTCTGGGGTTGCGGTGCTCATCTCGCTTTATTGGCTGAGGGAGCCGGTGTATAGCTTCTGAGTCATGTGGCCAGCATGACTAAGCCGCTTCTGGCGAACCAGAGCAGCGCACAGAAATGGCGTTTATCTTCCCGCCGGAGAGGTACCTACTTATCTACTTGCACTTTGACGTGCTTTCGAACTGCTAGGTTGGCAGGAGCAGGGACCGAGCAATGGAAGCTCACCCCGTTGCGGGGATTCAAACCGCCGACCTTCTGATCGGCAAGTCCTAGGCTCTGTGGTTTAACCCACAGTGCCACCCGTGTCCCTTTATAAGGACATACCCTTACTTAAAAGACAAAAACTTTCTATTTCCCCCTTCTTTCTCTCTACAAAACCTCACACACATCTGCCCAACTGAATTACAGGCCTCTTTCTAAGAACATGATTTGCAGTTAAACACATTATTACAAATCCACATTGCTTGGCAAAACCACTTGCTGGAATATGGATGGCCTGGGACTCTGACAGTCTTACTCATTTTGACCAGCAAGCAAGCCTTTGCTGGTGAATGCCAAACTCTATGAACTACTTATCAAATGCAGTCATGTATTTCAAAACAGCCAAACATCAAGCTCAGCTATGACTTTATTTGAAAAGCCAAAGATTTAGCATATGTAATCCAATTCCCCGATATGTTACAATTTCAACAGAGCAAGATATGGGCACAATCCAGCCATTTCTGTGCATGAAAAGGAGTTACTAATAAAATGCATTGTAAGTCTATCCTTTCCATCCCTTTGCCAGCCTTGCACCAATGCACCACAGTTCACAATCTAGTAATTTCTGGTCAACCAAGACTCTCCTAGACCTCACTTACCTCCCTCTGGTGCCTGTTACTCCCCAGGCAACACATATATCATTTGCTTCTGCTGTGAGCAGCATGGATGGATGTAAATGAGATGTGGGAAGACCTCATCTTACCTGGAAAGGCTGAGTGCATTTCAGTGTACCCAGTCATGCAGCAGTGCAACCAGGATGAAGCCAGCATGGCGTGGGGGTGAACATTAGAATACATTCTGATAGGAGCCAACTTGCAGTCTGCTCCACATTTGCAAAGGGGCCAGACAGCACCCACAGTTGAAGTTCTAACTAATCAGATCCTACATGCATAAAACCTTTCAAGTCTTTGATAATTCTAGGAACGCAAGAACTGTTTTAAGCAACGTGGTTGATGTGCTGTGAGTTACGTTGTTTTAATTGTGATGTGGAAAATGGAAATTAATTTTAAACAAAATTAATGCATAGAACTGCAACATCAGGCAATATCCAATTATTATGAATTTGTCTGATGCTTACTTTAATTGTTCTAGTCAGAAAGAATTCTCCTGGCATCTATTGCAAAGTCACGTGCTAGCTTGAAAAATTCCACAGCAGTTAACCAGCAGCCCAGAATTTGTTGATTACAATGGATTTGTTAGTCTTCTTGTGGCTAAGCTCTACATTTTAATTAACCAGTGCAGAGTCAAATGTCAGATGAGAATTTTTAGCTCAGAACTGGGCCACTTCTCTCAGTTTCACAACAGAAATCTCAACTAAAAGACCACTTCCCAGTGACTGCCATTGTCACCCTTTCCCTAAAGAAACCTGGAAGCAACACTGTATGATAACATAGTGTCACTGCCTGATTACTTGGCAGCTTCCAGTTGGTGGCTTCCATTAAGATCTCTTCCTGCAACCACTGGTGCTGGCAAAGCCCCCATTTCACCCACAATTTCTCCATTTCTCCTCTGCCTCCAAAAATCACTAAAACGCACCCCGTATCACTTAGTACACATAGGACAGCACCCCTAGCTAAATGTTAGATTACGTTTACTTACGCTGCCCACAGTGTGTTCCTGTGTATCCTTTCTGACAGAGACAATGGTCATCACTGCATGTACCTCCATTCATACACCTGATGTTGCAATGTTGCACTGGAAAGGAAAGACAATTACTTAACTGTGTGGTCTAGAGAAGCTAAACAGCAGATGGCAACCATTTTAAATGTTTAATTCTATGAAGCGCTGGCCACAACCACCATCAAATAGAAATGCAGAATGCCTTGTTGTATTTTGTGGCTTTTTGGTCACCGTTAAGGGGCCTGGTAGGAATTTTTCCACTTGGCAAATTGGCACCAGCCATTTGGCTTTTTCGCCTACCTTGTAGCAAATCGTCACAACTTTCTCGGTTTGGTGGTTAGACATTGGTAGGGGTATTGTTATGTAGATGAATGGGGGGGAGGAGCACCATCACCTCCCCCAGATAATGAAGGGTAGTCCGGTAAAGGATTCTGGGGGGGCGTGGCCACGTCCGAAGCCTATGGAGGTCAGGGCCCAAGGCATGCCCCCAAGTGGTGACCCCTGGGGAGTGCCTAGTTGATGTGCACCCCTGCTGGTGTTAACCCTTCCTGGCCTTTCAGGCAGACGGACGGAAGCCGGATAGTCATTTAGGACCAATGCCTAAGCCAATACCACTCTTCACCTGTAACCAATGAAGTTGTGGACAATTTTAGCCCATTAACCTTAATTATGGTGTCTTGTGTCTTTATTTCTGCTGGGGGGAGGCGGGAACTCGCCACGCAATGTGCAGCCAAGCTTTCTGAAATCAAAGGAGCACAGGAAGTATCAAGAAAGTCCTTGAATACAGTGCTCTTCTGCCTTGGGACCACACTTATTGTTGGGCTACAACTCCCTTCGTCCCAAGCAGACCTGGTGCAAAAAGAGCTTTTAAGTTCTCTGCCTTGGAAGGAGGGCAAGGCCCTCTCAACACGCCGGTTTGGGGCTGCCTCTGTGAGACCCTATGGGGCTGTTCCCATAAGATCCTACAAAAGCATCCCTATTCGTCTTCCAGAGCCAACACATCAAGAATGCCTTGCCTGGCAAGCAATGTAGAGAACTTAGAAGTTTTTTTGCGATGGTTGTTGGAAGGCTAAGGGTCTCATGCAAGATCTCATGGGAGCTCGGACAGACCTGCAAGATCTTGCAAGAGCACCCCAGAGCTCTTGGCCTTGCCTCCAAGCAAGATGCAGAACTTAAAAGCTTTCGTTCCACTTTGCTTGTATTTAACTTGCAAAATTTCAACCAGCTGGTCTTCAGTTGTATGTGGTTGAAATCACACAAGTTAAATGTGCATAAGATGTGATTGTTTGCTACATTTTAAAACACTGTGGCAGCAACTTTATACTTTGACTCTATGGAAAACTGTAGAAACAGTTGGCTACTTTCAACTACTGTAAGTGATATTCAGAGTATACCTATTGAAATCAATGGACTTGATCAACTTAATTCCATTGATTTCAGTTGGTCTACTCCGAATATGACCGCTAGGACACCATCCAATGCTATTATTTTCCAACCAAAGTGAAAGGGCACAATTTAGAGGAAAAAATGAGCAATTGTATTTGCTGACTTCCACAGAGGAATCGCCCAGCTCTCTACCACTGAAATCATTAAGGTTTGGAGCCAAACTATATAGGATGCTAAATGTGTCTTTGCATATAAAGGTTTTTCTGAAATTGCTGCCAGTGGAGGGATTCCTCCCAACATAAATAGCAGCTTTGAAGGAGCATTTTTTTTGTCACAACCACAGCAAGTGAGGAAAGGGTTAAATTGCCTACCCACCTGTCTGCCTCAGTGGCAATAATTTGAGGCCCTCCCAGTGGCTGCTATTTAGGATTTAGGAAAACAAAACCTACATGCTAGATGCAAAGACTCATATAAGGTCACATCTAGTTCAAAAGGACTTAACTTCAGCTAGATTCTGTGCAAGGCATCTGCAAATCTGCAGCCCACTATAATTGGTGGAGCCTTATTCACACCCTCCTAAGTAGGTCTGAAAAAGGTGGGCAGTGGTTTCAAAATGTATGGTCGGACTTTGCTTTATAAAACCTTAGGAAAACAGAAGGGATTAGAAAACACATAGGAAATGATATCATCTGTCAGGCGGAGTAGGAACTTAAACCACAAACTGATTTCAATTAGAGTAAAGCAAGCCAAAAACTAACTTCCATTCCCACATTTATTACCAAAGGCTTTTAAATGCTTTGAGATAATAAGTTTAACGGTAGCTTAAGTGCAGAGCTGTCATTGTTTTACCTTACCTTTTTTTCCCAAGCTACAGGCTGATAATATTTCTTCATCTTAGTCTTATACCCAACTCTACAATGCGGGGCTGCGGGTGAGAGGGTACCCTATTCTGCCTTAATTCGTTTTCCACAGGAAATTATTTCTCATGCAGTCTTAATTATCTGGCAGACTAGGAATGCAAATCATCATTTTTATTGGAATTGTTTTTAAGGCCTGAGTGGGGCTGCATGGACTCACCAGTGTTGAAGCTTTTTACAGCTTTCCTTTTCTTTTACATTGTGGCAGTGGGAGGGAACCTAGGGTTCAAGGGTGAAACGTGCCTCTTTATCAGGCCCTTGGGACTCTGCCCAGGCCACACAAACCTCCCTCAGCCACGTCCCCTTTCCCTAAGCAACATCCCACCCAGCTTTGTTTCAAAGTCTCCTTGAGTGGTTTTGCTTCCTTCATTGCATTTCCAGGCCAGCTGTGGAGGAAGAAGTTCCTCTTCCTCCCTGGCCAGCATGGAAACCAGGAAGTCTGGAAGAGGAGTGACGGCAACCCTTCCTCTGCCAGCCCATTCACTCACCCACATGGAATTCCCTGAACCCACCTTCCTGGAATTCATGCCACCTTTGATGTTACATACAAGGCTGCATGAACAGATCTAAACTAGGTCCAACCATCATAGATGTATCCAACAATGGTATGGATGATGACTGTTTACGTAACTAAAAGCAAAAGGAAAAAAAGAGAGTGGGTGCAATGGAATTGATGCGAGTATTCTGCATTCAGCCATCTGTACGGAAATTTGGGCAATTCTTCAACAGCAACGCATTGCGTTTGCTGTCAAAACTGCTTGCAACCCAATCCAATGCATGGCTATTCAGAAGTAAGTCGCATTGTTTTCAACAAGGCTTAAGTGTGTTTAGGATTGCGTCCTTAAATATCTAAAGGCAGCTGAGAGTACTCTATAGAATGGTACCTTGGTTCTAAAACACCTTGGTACTAAAACGCCTTGGTTGGTTCTCAAACACCAAAAACCCAGAAGTAAATGTTCTGGTTTGCGAACGTTTTTCGGATGCTGTACATCCGATGCGGCGTCGCCTATTGTTTCCAGGGCGCCTGCACCAATCAGAAGCCACACCTCAGTTTTTGAACATTTCAGAAGTCAAACGGACTTCCAGAATGGATTAAGTCTGGCGCTTTTGTTTTTGCTATTTATTTTGCGTTTTTGTTTTTGAGGCTTTTTCGGTTAATTTGTTTTGTGACTGTATGGAACCCAGTTCAGCTACTGATTGATTGACTGTGTGACTATCAGCAGTACAGGTAAGATTTTTTTAAAATTTTTATCACCTACAATACTGTCTTATTTATTTTATAGTACAGTACATTGATTATTGCTTTCATTTTATGGATCAGTAGTCTCATTGGATAGTTAAATTCAAGTTAAATTGCTCTTTTAGGGGTTGTTTTTAAATGTCTGGAATGGATTAATCATTTTGCATTACATTCTATGGGAAAGAGCACCTTGGTTTTGGAATGCTTTGGTTTTGGAACAGACTTCTGGAACGGATTAAGTTTGAGAACCAAGGTACCACTGTATTTGCAAATGAAAGCATCGATTGGTCAGAAAGAACATGAATGTTCAGGTGTGTTCTTCCAATAAGATGGCTTCAGAAGGCTTTAAATGGAAAGTGGCTAAATTCACTGAAGGAAGGTCTATAAATAGGTAACGGCAGCTGCTAAATGGATCACTGAGGGACAGAGGCAGTATACCTCTGAATACGAGCTGTTGGGAGGAACTACAGAGGTGAGTAGGTAAAAAGGTAAAGAACCCCTGGACGGTTAAGTCCAGTCAAAGGTGACTATGGGGTAGGGGCACTCATCTTACTTTCAGGCCAAGGGAGCCAGCGTTTGTCCACAGACAGCTTTTCGGGTCATGTGGCCAGCAGGACTAAACCGCTTCTGGCACAACAGAACACCGCAACGGAAACCAGAGTGCACAGAAACGCTGTTTACCTTCCCGCCACAGTGGTACCTATTTATGTACTTGCACTGGCGCTTTCGAACTGCTAGGTTGGCAGGAGCAGGGACAGAGCAATGGGAGCTCACCCCATCGCAGGGATTCAAGCCTCCAACCTATTGCCTTCATGTCCTGGTTGTGGTCTTCCTGGAAATGTTTAATTAGCCACTGCTGAAAACAGGATGCTAGAATAGATGGACCTTTGGCCTGATCTAGCAGGGTTCTTCTAACTTTCAAGGGAGGGTGCCTCCACAATCTCTTTGAAAAGCTTCAGGAAGAACCAAACTGCCAAAAAACATCTGTGAGGTCTAAGGATATGCAGAGGAGGGTCCGGAATGTTTTAAAGCATCCAAAACTGTCTTCGCCAGCCATGTCTCAGTGTTGAGATTCAAGGAAAGAACAGATGTGAAGTTTTAAGCAGCTTGGGCTGTTGCTTAGTTTAAGGAGGGGGGTGGTATTTCTACTACTTTTTATTTATCAATGAATCGCTGGAGAGGTCTGTGATTGAATAACAAAGTAGAAGAAATGCTTCATTCTGCCAGAAGCATTCATACATGGGGCCGTTCTGACAATAACAAGAATGGAGCAAATGAGATTTCAGAGGACTTGCACTTACAAGTTTCAGTCTAGTCCAGAGGTTCTCAACCTGTGTGTCCCCAGATGTTGTTGGACTACAACTCCCATCATCCCTAAGCTCTGGCCTTGCTAGCTAGGGGTGATGAGAGTTGTAGTTCAACAACATCTGGGGACCCACAGGTTGAGAAAGGCTGGTCTAGTCACTCTTGAGAGGAAAGCGTTATCATGAACCCCCAAGGAGATGTCCTGGCTAGGCTGGTCAGATCAAGAAGCTGAGTGGGAGGAGTTTGAGGGGCTGGAATCAGATGATCCCTAGGAAGGACCTATTGGGCTGGGCCTCATCTGGTCTTCAAGAAGTTTCAGAGATGTCTGGGGAGGCGGGAGCCCAGGGGGCATGTCAGTCATTGGATCAATGTCTTAGTCATGCATAGCATCCGCTGTGCCTTCACCCAGGTGATATGCAATAACAATGTAAGGCAGTAACATTGGACGGCTGAGCTCAGTGCAGTGCGGGAATAAAAAAGGCTAGGCAGGAGAAAAGTATACGAACTCTCCTCTCCAAGAGCTCACACGTTTGCACAGTCCCAGCAAGCAACAGTTTGGCTTACAGCATTGTGCAAACCATGCCAGTATTGCAGTTCATTACATCTTGAGAAATTTTTGGAATTGTGGTTTTATTCAAGGACACAGTGAGCTCTAATCTCAGCTTTTGTTGGAGAACTATCAAAACTAGTTGCCAGATTAAAAAAAGAAAAGAAAATGCTGCTAGTACCCCAAAACAATTAATGGGCTTTAAAGGGAACTTTGGTTTCCTAGTTTTCATTTTTGCTGGTGGATATCTCACAAAAGGTAGGAGCATTGCATAGGCCCGTCTAATATGCCTTGCAAATGAATAAATGAGGAAAGCAAGTAGCCTACACAATGCTTGAAACAAAAGACACTGCCTTATAGTGAGTAAGATCATTGTTCCATCTTACTCAGGTTTTCCTTCACTGACTGGCAGTGGCTCTTTGGGATTTCAGAAAAAAGTATCTCCCAGCTCTACCTAGAGATCCCAGGGATTGAACTTGGAACATTCTGCATGCAAAACAGGTGCTCTACCACTGAGCTATGGCTCTTCCCTTTCAAACTCTCAATCACTGCTAGCTTGAGGTCTGGTAATAGACACAACCCATGTTGCCTATAGCTGGGGATTAGTTCTGTCCTGAATGATTCTGCTATTATTTTACTTGTTACAAATGCTGACCCTGATTTTTACTCCCTAATCTCATGCTATTTTATGAACCCACTAAAAATAATATAGGCCAATTCCAAAAGAGCAATGCCACTGACAAGGAAGGAAGGAAGGGCAATTAATACAAAATATCTACCGGTAAATGCCAGGTCATTTAACTCTCACAAAAAGCCATCCTTGTCTGCCTTTCCTGGTGGTTTCCCACAAGGGCATTCACAGAAAAAGCAAGAATGAAATATCTAGCACCTCTTTTTTGTCTCAATAATTTAGACTTCTGTTGCAAACAGGACCAATTTTTCAAAAAGTATATAGCATCTGGAGAGCCAAATGCAATTGCCAATACTTGTATAGTATTTGTTACTTTTAAAAAATTGCCATAAGGAATGTCTGCAAAAGCTAGAACCCAAGATTCCTTTAGTTGTGGTAAATGATTAATACTGAGTCAGTGTTTAGTTGTCTGAACTACCAAGTTACTTTCAAGTTAAAACACACCACACTGCCAATTCAAGAGCGTAAGAATAATCTAGCCCTAGAAAACATACCTGACTTTGAGCCACAGGACGGGGCAATCTGGCCACTTGGACATGTGCACATGTTCGGTCTTGAGCAAAATCCATCTCCACAGGAATGTCTACAGATTGCTGTAAGGGAAGAGAGGAAAAACCCAAAAGGGGTATAAGCAGAAAAACAGATTTTAAGCAGGTTAGCATGCACTCTGATGGTTTTTAGGCACTAATCTTGAATGGTTTACAGCCACTAATCTGTCTGTGGGTGACTGAGGCTCAAGACTACACCTTCAAAGTGCATACAAAGCAGAGATTTGCCCACAGAGAATTCTGGGCACTGCAGTTTTTAAAGTGTTGGTGGGAACTGTAACTTTGCTAGGAATAAACTACAGAGCCCAGAATTCTATGGGAAGGGCAGAGAAATGTGCCTTAATGGCATAGTGTGTATGCAGCTTGACATTCAATGGCACTTCATTGGTCCTAGGGTCAATCCCCACATATCTGCAGTTTCACATATCTGCAGTTCTGTACACTTCAGTAAAAAGAAAGGGGTGTTGTGCAGTGTAGAAATGATCGTGGTGGGGTTGTTTTTGTTCCAGACCTGATATGCTAAACTAACTCTTACATCCATTTTGAAAAGTTTTGCCATTTCCCCTTACCCCCATGTTTACAAGTGTCATCATATACAAAAGCATGGTCTGAAAACTATAAGCAGGATAATTAACCCCTAGAAGTTTGTATAGCTGAAATATACTTGGAGTTGAGTGTGAATTTAATGCTTTATTCAGCTCATAGTAGCAATGAATGAAACTTTCCCCAAAACGTCTAGCTATATATAAATTATTTACACAATGGCCCCCGTGTGATTGGCTAATTCCGGGCTGCTCCTGGAGCTGGATTGGGTGGCTCCTGCGGACCAGTCAGGCTGCTGCATTCTGGATCCTATTGTTCTAGGATTCGGCTCAGTACATAACAATAGCGCTACTTCAACTGTGTTTTATAAGAATGTCCAATGGAACAGTTGAGCGTGCCTTTTGGTTGTGCAATGGATGACTATATACTGTCGTGGTTGCTGGCTGATCACTCCTTTATTACCTGGTTCAGCTAGTTGGCTTTGACTGAGAAAAACATGGTCAGGTGTGCCCTTTTAATGAAATTCAAATACTCATCATTCCACTGAGGTGTTATTACAAGCCGGAGGATCTGTAGTATTAATGGTGAAGAAGGCACTTTTGCAGAGGTGCTTGCCAGAGGATCCATCAGGGGTGGGTGAACATGGCTAACCCTTTTGAGTGTTAGTGTTACCCTTTTCTGAACCTTTTCCAGGTCCTCAACATCCTTCTTGAGGTGCCAAGGGCGACACTGATAAAGCTAAGTTACACTTGCAGTGGATTACCAGAGGGGAGAACGTAAGGGATAAATGCCAATGTTGGGAAAGGCTGCGTTATGTTTAACACTTGCAGTGTGAGAGCCCTTGCATGAAGGCTAGAAGTGTCAGGAATGGTGTGCCACGTTTGCCCACTCTTGACTGATCCACCAATGATCTTCCTTACCCAAGCTCCTATCTAACCATTAATGCCACAGATTGTGTGGGTTGCAATAACACAGCAGAAGTATAATGTCGAGAAACAACTCTGAGAAATGTTTCTTGTAAAGCAGGGCAAATGGCTGAGTGTTGCATGTTTTTGTTGGATTGCAAAGAGTTCTTCTTGGCCTCCTACTTACGCTCCTATGTGTGTAGCTGCAATTGCCATGCCGAGGCTGTTTGACGCACCTTCCATATGACAACCAGCAGGAAACAGACTAGACCACAGACCAGGGGTGGGGAGCCTAAGGCCTGAGGGCCAAATACAGCCGCTTCCAGGCCTATCTTACCCTCAGGACTCTCTCCAGGCCTGCTTTCACATGGTTAGAATGTAACCTACTTTACAAAGGTAAGAATCACATATAATTTGATGTAACCCAACCTGGCATCTTAGGGTGGAGGGTATGTGTTGTTTGTTAACAATGGCCTGTTACCTCACCAGCTTTTGCCTCTGGCCTCATCCAACACTAGCATGTGGACCCCTGAGGTTCCTCATAAGCGTATGTGGCCCTCAGGCTGAAAAAGGCTCCCCACCCTTGCCATAGAATGGAAAGGAAAAAATGAAAGCAAATGAAATGACAGGAGGGATTTAGCTATGTTTGGGGCAAAACAATAGCAAGCATTTCCTCTATTACGGATTCATTGTTAAAACCGTGTTTATGGAAGACAATCTTACTCAGCTACGAGTGATCGCCAAAGAAGAAGAGGAGGAGGAGTATGGATTTGACACCCCGCTTTATCACTACCCGAAGGAGTCTCAAAGTGGGTAACATTCTCCTTTCCCTTCCTCCCCCACAACAAACACTCTGTGAGGTGAGTGGGGCTGAGAGAGAAGTGTGACTAGCCCAAGGTCACCCAGCAGCTGCATGTGGAGGAGCGGAGACGCGAACCCGGTTCACCAGATTACGAGTCTACCGCTCTTAGCCACTACACCACACTGGTATCTGAAATAAAGAGCAAAGAATGACTTACGGACTATGCACTGGTTTCCACCTGGTAATGTTTTCCATCCAGGACAACAGTAGGCATTGTAACGTGATCCACATACGTTGGGTCTACAAGATGGATACAAATGAGATTAGCTCTCTGTCATTGCTACAACAAGCATTAAGCATCTCTGCTAACAAATGGTAGGCTTAGAGGAAGGGCAAATGTGTTAGTGAGGCTACAGGTGCACTTCAAATGCTATCATATAATGTTGATGGTGATGTTTCACATGTTTTTATATCTGCCTGACAGCTTACCTTCCCTTCTCCTCCTGAATCGTTTTGATGGAGGAGAGGCACCACTGAAGAGAGAAAAAACCCGAGAGGGAAGGGAAGCAGTTTTTCAACAGGGACAAAACTCTTCCTCCTCCTGTTGTTGTTACACATGCATCCACCTCCACAGAAGCCACAGAGGGAATATCAGCTGACCCCAAAAAATCATATTAAATGTGCAGACCATTTTAATGGGTCCACCCACAGACATTAGCTTAGATGGCTTTTTTTAAAAAAAGGACAAATTATCATTATTAATTCCATTTATGAATCGCTTCCTATGAAGCATTGCAAAGCAATTTCAGAGCACAATAAAAACATACATAAAAATTGCATACATAAAAACCATTCAGATACAATGCAGACCTTGGCTGAGATAAAAAAAAAAAAATCTCCACTCAAAAGGCTTGTTGAAAGAGAAAAGGTCTTCAACAGGCATGGGAAGAAAATAGAGGTGGTGCCTGTCTCAGAGGGAGCTCCCATGGGTAGGTGCCACCACACTAAAGGCCCTGTTCCTACATTGAGCAGAACGGACCTCCTGGTAAGATGATATTTTCAACATGTCCTCTCCTATGGAACACAGGGATCAGTTGGGTATTTTGTATGGGACTTTGAATACTAGTGCAGTCACCTTGAACTTAGTACAGCAGCTAATTGGCAGACAGTGCAATTCTTTCAGAGATGGTGTAATATGATTGCAATATTCTTTTTGCACCGGCTACAGTTTCTGCATCAGCCTGAAGAAAACTCCTACACAGAATGCAATCCAGTCTGAGAGCTACCAGCACACAGAGGATAGTGGTCAAACTATCCTGGTCCAGAAATTGCCATATTGGCTCCCAGTACTTTTCCAAGCACAATTCAAAGTGTTGGTGCTGACCTTTAAAGCCCTAAATGGCCTCAGCTCTGTATACCTGAAGGAGCATTTCCACCCGTGTTGTTCAGCCTGGACACTGAGGTCCCGCACCAAGGGCTTTCTGGTGGTTCACTCACTGTGGGAAATGAGGTTACAGTGAACCAGGCAAAGGGCCTTCTTGGTAGTGGCACCCACCCTGTGGAACACCCTCCCATCAGATGTCAAGGAACAATACAACATTTAGAAGACATCTGAAGACAGCCCTGTATAGGGAAGTTTTTAATGTTTAATGTTTTGTTATGTTTTTATATATGCTGGAAGCCACTCAGGGTGGCTGGGGTACAAATATTATTATTATTTGGGCCTCTACCTTACAGAGACAGTTCCAAGAGCACCCCCACACTATGAATCTGTTCCTCTGGGGGGAGGATGATGCCATCCAAAGCAGGAAATTGACCAATTATCAGGATTTGGGGACTGCTCACCATCATGCCAGAATTTGGCCCTCACCCAGCCAACAGGCACCAGCCCAGGGCTTCCAAGGCCTCTTCCAATTCAGATGTTACTGATAAATTATGAAACTTCACCCCAAATCTCCTGCTCCCAATGGCTTAATGTAGATTGCTAAACAGCATTGGGGCCAGGACAGTATTCTGCAACACCCCACACAGCACAACTTCCAAGAGGCCAAGAGATAAATACCTAAAGCTTGTCTCTGAAACAGACTCTGGAGATAGGACCAAAACCACTGTAAGACGCTACCCCTGGACAGTACAAAGGAACTCCATGGGATAGCTACTTGAACATTCAGTAGAGGTGGAGAAGTGGACCTTCTTCAAGGAGAACAGTTTTATCAACAGCTGTTAGCAATTACAACTCAATGGAACTTCCATGTGCAGAATAAAAAAGGTAAAGGGACCCTTGACCATTAGGTCCAGTCGCTGCCGACTCTGGGGTTGCGGTGCTCATCTCGCTTTATTGGCCGAGGGAGCCAGCATACAGCTTCCGGGTCATGTGGCCACCATGACTAAGCCGCTTCTGGCAAACCAGAGCAGCGCACAGAAATGGCGTTTACCTTCCCGCCGGAGCGGTACCTATTTATTTACTTGCACTTTGACATGCTTTCGAACTGCTAGGTTGGCAGGAGAACGGATTGAGCAACAGGAGCTCACCCCATCGTGGGGATTCGAACCGCCGACCTTCTGATCGGGAAGTCCTAGGCTCTGTGGTTTAACCCACAGGGCCATCCGCGTCCCTATGTGCAGAATACCTCTGAATAAATCATGGAAGGTAATAGGGTGGGCAGCTGGCTGCCTCCACCAGTCTCAGTTGGCAAGTTTACCAAAGTCACCTGACTATCCAGTTTTGGAAACAGAGGGCTAATCTAGATGGATCTTTGTTCTGAACCAGCCTGTCAAGAGTGTGACAGCCAAGATCCATAGCTCAGCTGTAGAGCACCTGCCTTGCAAGCAGAAGGTCCAGTCCCCAACGGCATCCCCAGTTAGGGTTAGGAGAGATTCCTGAATGAAATCCTGGAGAGCCAAGGCCATTCAGTGTAGATAATATTGAACTAGATTGACCAGACGGTCTGACTTAGTATAATGCAGCCTGAACCTAGCAAGAGCCACTCTTAGATTCTAGTGGCAGCAGGCTGAATGAGTGAGTGAAGAGCATATTTGCATTCGGTCCATCTGTGCCCACCTTTCCTGTATCTACTGCATCCACCCTAATCACAGTTCAGAGGATCAGGGTGCTAGTCATAACATAGTCCATTGTGTTTCAGCCACTATCCCTCAGAGCTACAGTGCTTTCTAAAGTTACCCCTCTTATCAGTGCCAAACACTGCTCCTATACTTCATGTCAATAAGGTAAAGCAAAGGTTTGGTTCCCTTGTTCCCTGAGGAAACAAGAGTTTATAAATACAGATAACAGCATTGGATGCTGGCTGCCATGGAAGGAATGCAATTTGCAATGAACACGTGGTGCTGGTTTTACATAGAGGGGACCCACTGAACTTAGTGGGCAAGACAGACTTGAGCCCATTACTTTTAATGCGTTCAGAAGTTCTGTTGGTACAGAATGCTGCGTCGCTATCACACCATCTTGTCCTGGATGCCAGTTTGTTTCCAGGCACAGTTTAAGGTGCTGCTTCTGAATTCAGTGCAAAACACCACCCATCAAAGCCTTAAGAAATGGTGGACTTTGGGCTTCAGAATTTCAGTGGTGCCCTGCGCAATGCCAAAAATTGATGGCCTTCCACTGTTCGTCATTATTGTGGCGCCATCTCAGCTCGGCGTCCAGAGCAGGTGAACCAGTCAAGCTTCCCTAAATCCTCCTCTGCCTTAAGGACCAGCTCCCAGAATCCTGCCCATCCCTGGAATCATTTGGAGAGGCCATCTCTGTAGTAGCACTCAGACTTCGGAACTCCATGCCCCATGAGACTCATCCTGCCCTGTCTTTTTTGGCCTTTCACTGCCAAGTCAAGACAGTTTTTGTTTTATTAAGGCAAGCATTTGCCTTGCCTTCTCCTTGCTGGTTTCCTAGCTTATTGTTTTGTTCCGCTGTAGTTTACCTTCATGAATGTATTATTATGAAAGCTCTTTTAAAAGATTATTCTTTGATAAGTGCTCTGTTAAAAGTGGAAAGGTGATAAATCACTGAGCTGTCTGGACCTGTGATTAGGGTCAGTTCATCCCCCACTCAAAAGTTTTAGAGCAGTGTTCCCCAAACTTGGGTCTCCAGCTATTTTCAGACTGCAATTCCCATCATCCCTGACCACTGGTCTTGCTAGCTAGGAATGATGGGAGTTGTAGACCAAAAACAGCTGGAGACCCAAGTTTGGGAAACACTGGTTTCTAACAAGTGGCCAAAAGCTGCAGCAGCATTTTTTTCCCCATAAGGGAAGGGAAGGGAAAGGTACTGGTCCAATGGCTTTAGCAAGCTTCATTTTCCCATGGCTTGTGGTTGTTCTGCTCAGGAGAGGGGCAACTTCCCAGCAGCCTTTTACTCTGTGGCCAGTCCTAAAACTCTGTCCATTATCATAATAATTATAATATTTTCTTCTCTCTTCTAGAGGACTGCTCCCCCCTACTGCCATTCGCTGGACCACTTATATGGCAGCAATGCGCTGTTTAACCCTACAGAACCTCGCAGAGCTACAACGGTCCAAATACTTTGTGATTTATGTGTTTTTGGCAGGGTGAGGAAGGATGACTAGGAAGCCCAAATGCCACTCTATGGTGCCAGCTAAAATGACATAAGGATAGCTCTGCTGGATCAGACCAAAGGCCCATCTAGTCGAGGATTCTGTTCTCACAGTAGCCAACCAGATGCTTATGAGAAGCCCAAAAGGACTACATGAGACTCAGCAACTGTTTATTGCCTTCTTTCTTTCTCTCTCTGTCTCTGAAGTGTTTGGGGTTACTCTCTCTGCTTTCTCCCTCCGCTGTTAGCCAACGCTTCCAGTTCTTCTCTGCACAAATTCCATTCAGAAAAACCAGGGAGCTGCAGAGGGCACAACTGTTGCAGAATCCACAACAAGTGAGAACAATGCCCAGCTGTCAACTCAGATAAGCTTGCCCCTGAAAGGCGACGACAGGAAGGCCCTGCAAATGAACGCTGCCATGTCAAAACGCCACTGCCCCATCGTTAGGGTTTGATGATCACTACAACAGACTAGAGGGAAGAAAGGGCCTCGTGGGCAAAGGCGCTGCTTGAAGACAGCACGGAGCGGCCAAAGATCTCATTATCATTCTGTTTCATCAAGAGATAACAAGCCAGGAAAACACATCCCTTGTTACTTTGCATCATCCTCTAGAAACCAGTCTGGTAGCAACTTCCACACATCAAGTTGCCTGCCAGAGAATTCCTCGCCTCCCAGGGAGGGAACCCCTCTGGACTACAAAGGATGCTGGGACATGTTCTAGGACACAAACACTCACTCCGTCCATGTGGGACATTGTTGAGAGTCACCTCACATGTAGTGATAATGTGCAGAAAGACACACACAATATTCCCCAGTTTGTCTACTGTAGCAGGAAGGAACTGTGGTGGGCATGTTTATCTTGGAATCCTCCAGAGGAAGAAAGCGATAAGCCTTAGGGAGGGCCCCAGGAGGATGAAAGAGGTAAAAAAAGGACCCCAATTAAGGGTCTGAGACTGGAGCAGGGGGTAGCAGTCTAGAGCATGGGTAGGCAAACTAAGGCCCGGGGGCTGGATCCGGCCCAACCACCTTCTAAATCCGGCCCACGGACAGTCCAGGAATCAGTGTTTTTTTACATGAGTAGAATGTGTCTTTTTATTTAAAATGCATCTCTGAGTTATTTGTGGGGCCTGTTTGGTGTTTTTACATGAGTAGAATGTGTGCTTTTATTTAAAATGCATCTATGGGTTATTTGTGGGGCACAGGAATTCATTCATATTTTTTTTCAAAATATAGTCTGACACCCCCCACCCCAAGGTCTGAAGGACAGTGGACCGGCCCCCTGCTGAAAGCATTTGCTGAACCCTGGTCTAGAGGACGGAGAGCTAACCAAGCAGGTTAATGGAGGATTGTTCCACCCTTGTGATACAAGACACCTGTAGCCAGTTGTCTCCTACTGCAGAGTCACCTCAGGTGCCTCCTGTCACTGAGGAGCCTCCCCCTTCTGTAGAGGCCACTAAGAGTAAATTGGATGCTGAGCTGGCTCCAACACCACCTCCATCTCCAAGGACATGGAGGCACCAGCAATGGTGTGAAGAAACCTTGCAGGCCCAACTCATTCAAAGGAGTGCCTGTTTACTTGCCCAGTCCTATGACCCTAGCCACTTGCTGCGCCAAGAGCTGTGCCCACCCTGGTCTTCAAAAGAAAAGTGCAAGGGACATATCACTTGTTGGATCAATGTCTTAGCTTACTCTTAGCCTATAACTCTTATACACCTGCTGAAATCTTGTAACCTGTGACTTGCCTATGTAACTTAAAGTCTGTGCATTAAAGTCTTTGGCAGAAATAAAGCTGGGAGTTACGAGTTCTTCGTCCAGCCATGAGAGCCAGGACACAAGGAAGCCAATCTAGTATGAAAATGTATATTATTACAAAAGACTAGGGATGGAAGGATCTGTCTACAGTGGAACCTCGGGTTATGAACTTAATTTGTTCCGGAGGTCCGTTCTTAAGCCGAAACCGTTCTTAACCTGAGGCGTGCTTTCGCTAATGGGGCCTCCCTCTGCCGCCGTGTCACCACTGCGCGATTTCCTTTCTCATCCTGGGGCAAAGTTCTCAACCTGAGGTACTACTTCCGGATTAGTGGAGTTTGTAACCCAAGGTACCACTGTACTGTGGTTCTCTCCCTTTTTCATTTTTCCAATCTCCACATTTCTGCAGAAATCTGATAATTGTTTTCCCCATCCCACACAAAAAAATCCTCATGAACACTTATCAGCACCCCCCCTTTAAAAACCATATTTGTGTAGTTTGGTATCAAGTTCACCTTTTTGCAAGCAATTTCCCCTAGTGCATTTGGTGTGTTATATTCACCAATGTATTAATTTTTACATACACTTTCCTCCTAATATATGCGTTTTTGTTAACACTGGTTGGTGAACTGCATTGCAAAATTTGGGCAAGTGGAAATTTCAAATGATGGCTGTGTTTTGTTTCTCACATTGTTATGGACAGCGCAAATTTGGTAAGATTTCCCCTTTAATAAATGGGAACTGAATTGAATGTGTTTCCCTATCCCCAACAAAACACCCACTGCTAGGATTTCAGGGAACCCCAGAACACAGTTCGAAAGCTACAGCCTGGTTCAGCCATGCTTATCTGCAATACACAAAAACAAAAGGCAGCCCAAGAGATTAGAATAGCCATAAAAAGCCTCCTTGCAGCACAGGAAGTGCTGAATTAGACTGTCCCACAACTGCCCCTGCAATGACCCTTCCCAACCAAGCAGAAACCCAATTCTGGGCAAGAGACACTCTGCCCATCTATCAGCTCCCTAAGGAGCAACAACGCTGATCACCAGCAGGGCTACAAACACTGCCCGAGGCAAAAGCATTCCATCAGAAGTTCTGGCACTTGCTGGCTAAGGCTGGCAAAAGTGTGGGAGTTGAATAAATTAAGGCTGGGAGGCTAGACAGAGTGGGAAGTGCAAGTCTGAGAACTCAGCAGAGAGAGGAGTTAGCTGATAGATGCAGAAAGGATACAGTGAAAGTGGTTTGTCATAGAGTATGCAAGAAGAAGGTGGCTGTAGGGGGATCTAAAAGGGTATACATACACAGACACACAAATGCGCATTTGGAATATTTAAGAGGAAATCGCTGCTAACTGGGAACTCTAAGATTACGAAACAACACATTCCCCCCTCCCCACTCTGCCAGCAACCCCTGGCCAGCTTCCACTCTTCAAATAATCACAATTTTGAAACAACTCAAACATCTAACTGGCTGTTAGTTGCAGCGACTCGGCTACCTTCTTTAAACCAGGCAAATGGCCATGAATTTATTTCTAAGAACTAAAGAAAAAGGAAGAGCTCGCCCTTTGCCTGGAATCTGACTTGGAAGACCTCTCCAATTACCTGCTTGATGCAGGCACACACAGGAGCATACAAACCACCTCATATTGAGTCAGACCATTGGTTCCATCTTGCTCTTAGGATCATAGGTCTGAGTCCCACGTTGGGCAAAAGAGTCCAGCATTGCAGGGGGCTGGACTAGACAGCCCTCGTGGTCCCTCCCAGCTTGATATGATACGATTTATTGTCATTGTCCCACACAGAACAACGAAATAGAAAAAATCTACACCAGACATTCAAAAACCAACAAGCCTGCTATCCCAGCTATCCCAGCCTGGTTAACCCCCTAAAAACTCTGATACCCCATAATTAAATACAATATACTCCCACAGAGACTACCTGACACTGCATTTAAAACCAAAATCGTATTTGTATAGAAGCTCTTCTATGAAAACTCAAGGCTACAAAAGTCAAAATTCAAAAAATAGTGGGTCATGCCACCTTTCCTGCCATGACACCCACTCCAAAGTGGGTTTTGCAAGTTTAATGCATGGGGTTTCCATACTCATTCAAAGCTAGAGTTAAGGTGGATCAACAGGATGCAATAGCCTCAGACAGCAGATCCCAGAGGAGACAAATTCCCTGCTTCCATAGAATCTTTGTTTGCCTAGCACTGACTGGCAATGGTTCTCCACTGCTTCAGACAGGAGATGCTTGGACTGAACCTGAGACTTTCATAGAATCATAGTGGGAAGGGGCCTCAAGGGTCATCTAATCTAACCCCCTGCCATGCAGGAATCTCAGCTAAAGCATCCATGACATGGCAAAGCAAATGAATCACCACTGAGCTATAACCCTTACATCTCTGTGCCATTAAAGAGAGAGAGCAGGAACAGGTTTTAAAAGTGTCTAAGTACAGCACTGCATTCGCTGTATTATAGGAACATAGTAAGCTGCCTTATACTGGATCAGATCATAGGTCCATCTTGCTCTATATTGAATACTTGGACTGGCCGCAACTCTCCAGGGTTTCGGGCAGCAGGCTCTCCCAGCCCTACCTGGAGATAACAGGGACTGAACTCTTAGGACTTTCTGCATGCAAGGCAGATGTTCTACCACTGAGCAACGTCCCTTCCCATTATCACAGTCAGCACTGCAACAATATCCTTGTGGAATACAGATCTCTGATGCAAACACAGGAGTTTCTGGTAAAGCACAATTTTCCCCACTCTCTGGAAAGTCAGGAAAAGTTCCATATGCACTTTTATTGCATTGGTGGTGTTGACCCCAAAACTATAGCAAACAGCAAAACCATTCCAACACACACAAGTTATTCCGGGCCAAGATGTGAGAGTTGGCATGTACACAGTGATGAACTTTTCTTGCTTACATTTAAGTAAAAGCAAACTGTACATTTAATCAAAACAAATTGTCTCCTTTTAATCTTGTTTCTGCGAATTACAACTGTAAAACCAGCTTTTTTTACATAATTATGGTAATTGCACTTGATTATGGGATGAAATTTGGCTCTCACATCATTATGACATAGAGTAATGATATTCTGGAGGGTTTGAGAACCACTTTTTATAGACAACATTACATAAGATAAAAACAACTTATACGATTCTCTGGACAAGCAAACTAAACCAAGTGCCCACCCAGAGTTAAACAAATGTTTATCTTATAAAGGAGGTGGTGATTGCTCCTACGACTCCTAAACCTTGTCCTTTGAACACACACACACACACACACACACACAAAACACCAAAGTGTATATTTCCCATGTGAAATTGTTTTTTTTTTTCCCTATGGTTTATCACTTCCCTTTCTCTGTTACTCCTTTGCCTATGCAAATTTGGCTTGAAATTTCTGTAACATGCTTCATTCCAACTTTTGTAATTTTATTGTGCTTGTTGTAATGTAGGAGAGGTGGAATAAACAGACTCCTGTTAGTTAGTTAGTTAGTTAGTTAGTTAGTTAGTTAGTTAAACATTACAGAAAATTCATTTTAACATATTGGCCCAGTATACACTTAAGGCTTAACCACAGAATTATGATTGGCAGTACAATAGTACCTTGGGTTAAGTACTTAATTCGTTCCGGAGGTCCGTACTTAACCTGAAACTGTTCTTAACCTGAAGCACCACTTTAGCTAATGGGGCCTCCAGCTGCCGCCGCGCCGCCAGAGCACAATTTCTGTTCTCATCCTGAAGCAAAGTTCTTAACCCGAGGTACTATTTCCGGATTAGCGGAGTCTGTAACCTGAAGCGTATGTAACCCGAGGTACCACTGTAACTGTAGTTTGTTGCCTTTATTCTGTTAAGATCGCAAACATGCAATGAAAACCATAGTTTAGCATGTCAAGCAAAGGTTGTGCTCACAGAGGATGAATATAAGGAGGCCCAGAGAGAAGGTAGAGGGACAGGGAAATTGCCTTAGCCATGGTTTGCTTTGTTCAGACGTAACACTTAATGCAAACCCTGATTTGCAAACCCATTTACATAAAGGGGAGGAATTTAGACAGGTACATTCTGTGCAAAACACCCAAGGTTCAATTCCTGCCAACTCCATTCTAAAGGCTGGGAAACTGGTGAGACACTGGAGAGCTGTTGCCTTAAGCGAGTGTGAGGAAAGCTTCCCATCCAAAGCAAAACATTAAGATACATCAGAGAATCCATAATGAAGAGAGAGACCATCAATATGCATTGGAATGTGAAGGGAAAGTCAGTCAGAAGTGAACCTCCATCAAACATTTAAAAAAACGCATGCTGGAAAGAAATTGCATGTGTTTATAGCCACTTCGGGAGAATTCTGTACACAAGAAGCTGGCGAAACGCAAGCTGATTTAAGCAGAGCCGGGTGTAAAGTTACACCAAATGCAAACCCTGTTCAGGAGCGAGGTTACTGCCAGCTGAGCTGCCCCAAATCTGTCAGAGAGGAAATAAGCCTTTGAAATAGTGTTTGACTTACCATACCCCTTTTTGCCAGGTCTCATGACTGAGCTGAACAGGGTTAGGATCCAGCTTAAGTTTCCCCTGCCTCCGCCACACCTCAGTTAGCATCAGTTAGCATCAGCTGAGCCCTGGCTGAAGCAGGAAATGCAAGTTACACCAGATTAACTTCAGCTGAGCCAGGATCATCACCTCAACCCACCTGAGCTTGAAATGTCCCAACTCAGCTGAAGATCTACTACACGCTTTGGTTGCCATACATTCAGAATTTCCAGGACATAACTGTCCGGAAATCGCTGCAACTTCTGGGAAAATCTGGACGTATGGCAACCCCTTTGGCAGTGTTGTTTTTGACACCCCTACTGCACTCTAAATTGCTCATCCCTGTGAATCTTGCAATACGTTTAACCCCTCACCTCACTGTTATTTGTTGAATTTATTGTGATATTGTTGAGCTATCATTCTGAAATGGAACCATTAAACATGTCTGATTAGACATGTTGCTAGATTTTGGCGATTTTATGTATTTCAGCACCTGAAAGTATATAAGTAAATAAAATAATAGCAAGATGTTATGTACTACATTACATTATTTGAAACAGTGTTCCCTAATCTTACACTTTTGTGCAAGAGGCCCAGGGGAAGGGCTTTTTTCCTGCTATGAAAGTGAGCCGGAAAACATTTCAGATAAAATAAATAAAATATAAAGTTCAAATCGTGGACACCGATCTGCCTGTAACAGTATGACGAGGCATTTCTGGTGGGCATTAATATTGTTCTACAAGTCATTAGCAAGGTCACTTTTGGAACCCTTTGCAATGACACAAGAAATGCAGAAAATACAAGCTGTTGAGAGAATTTCTAGCCTGTCCTATTGAAATACACACAGGTGTTGGGCAGGCCAGAACAACAGGATTCCAACAGCCTTGTTCATTTCAATGGATCTCAAAGTAGACTGCTTCTGTTAGCAGTGTTGATTCAGCTTTCTCCAGTTACACAGTGCAAGTGAATGGTGAGCCTGAGCCAATAATATAATGGTCCTTCTATTTGACAGTCAGAAGCAAATGGCCATCCCATAACCATTGCTGCCTTCCTTCTCCCTTGTCCTCACTCACTCCCTCTCTGTTCCTCCTGTGCCCTTAATCCCTCCTTATTTACCTTTTTGCTCCATTAATAACAAACAGGCCCAAGAAGTAACACTCAAGCCCTTGACTAAGAATATATTTATTTCAGCATCCTGCCTTAATTCAGCAGGAGGAGAGAGGGGAAAAAACAAGAAGCAGAACAGCTTTGCAGATGGACTGGGGATTCTGCAGCTGTGAGGCCTGGATAAAAGTCAGGAATTCAAAATGACATGCAGCAACGCCAAACACTTTACTGACCTCAGTTTCGATCACACTGAGAATGGCCAAATACGGTAACTGATCTTATTCAACACAGGGGGACCTCTGCAAAATATTACAGAAGCTTCCCAACATTGCTGGAACAGGAAGATTTTGTACAATCTGACAGAGGGGTGCCATTCTCACTTTAAGTGGGAAACAAACAGCACAATTCCTAGGGGCGAGTTCCTTTGTTACTCCATGCGCCAATACAACAATCAGTTCCATGTTTGACACTATGCCACTGTGAGAAGGAAATGCTGGACTAGATGTGTCTTTCATCTGATCTGACAGGGCTTTTCTGAGCAGCTTTTGATGACTAAATCTTGGACCATCCTAGGCTTACCATGCCATCTTCCAATAAGTGAAGAATTTCCTCATCAAGAGATTAAATAGAAGGTACCTCATTTTCACAGACAGAGGCTGGATCTAGACACATCAAAAAAGCGCTTCCAGAAAACCTCATAAGTGGGAAATCACGTTGGCAAAAGGCAGGACTCCACAGAGCCATCTGGTGTCACACGCATATAAAATGATTTTTCTTTACTAACGTAGCTGAATCCAGAGATCCTTATGATCTTTGCAAAACATCTCCCTATATGAAGCTGCCCCAGATGATAAGGTCCTTAAATGAGCACTTTCTCTTGGTTGCATCAACATCAGAAGCACAGTTGGTGGCGACACAAGGAAGAGCCTTTTTGGTGGCCATATTGTGGGATTCCCTCCCAAGAGAGGTTAGATCGGCTCCCTCTTTTCTACCCTTCTGCAGTCAAACTAAAACCATCCTGTTCAGACAGGCCTTTGGAAATCAAGGTGCAGACAATGCTGATCACTGACAACGCTACCAGGGCAAACGGTTTTAACTGGTGGTTCTAAACACGTTTTGATGTATTTTAACTATTAGTTTTAACTAGTTTATGTTTATTAGTTTGTATTTTAGAATTACGCTTTTAAACCATAAAATCCCAGCTTGGGAGAAAGGTGGGAAACAAATACCAGTACATTAAATAAATAATAACAAAAACAATAAAGTGAGGGGTATAATCCTCTGCTTCCTAGCTGCACCCACAAAGATGCTCAAGAGAGATGTATGCAACACAAACAAGCAGCAAGTCACAATTTGTACTAAGTGAACACGAGGGTTAAAAGAAACATGTTGCTGAACGGCCTGCTGCCAAGGACAGAACAAAAAGATCCTGATTCATAAATAGTGGTTTCGAATGTTACTCAATGACAGCAATCGTAAAATCGAGGCAGGCTAGAAAGGCAGTATTGCAAAAATCAAAACTGTATTGTATTGCACTAAGCCTCCTTGGGGAAAATAGGACATAGCCATCCTTCTTGGTCTGCCAGTGCAAGAGCCCTTGCGCTGAGGGATGTCAGAGTTTAAAGGTTGAACAGCAAAGGAATCCAATGCCACCTGAACTAGGGAAAGCTTGTTGTGAAACATCTGTAAATGTACTTGTTTCCCCTTGTGCAACAGCATTCTGCCCGCACAACAAGTACCACTACCTGACTTTACCTCAAGAGCGTTGGATGAAGGTACGTTTTTGGTTGAAATTGTTTTTAGGTGTTTTTGATTTGTATGTTTGGCTCTGTTTTAGAATGCTTTTGCTTTGTTTTCGTTTTTAAATTGTAGACCGTTTGCCACCTGAGCTCCTTTGGGAAGGAAAGGCAGGATATACATTCAATAAATAAATAAAATTTAACTTGGCACTACATGAGATGCAACCCAATGGTCCCAGGACATGGGCTTGAAGGAACATGATGCAATTACCCTGCAAAAGCTAAGTACCGGTATGTCTGGGTGTGGTCAGGACCGGAATGTGAGACAGTATGGAACCTTGCCCCTGAAGTATCATGAGGAATTTATCTAAAACAAGGAAAGGAAGTTTGAGCCTCCAGAAATGGAACAATGGAGAGAGCCTTCTCGGTGGCTGCTCCCAGACTTTGGAACTCCCTTCCTGAAAAAGCTAGACTGGTTCACTCTTTCCTGTCCTTGCGCCAGCTGCTGAAGACTGTTCTATTTCAATAGGCATTTGGGTACTGGCTGTTTTTAAGTAGTGCAGTGCTGTTTTTACTATCTTTAATAGATTTGTTTTTGTATTGTTTTAATGATTGTTTATATCATTATAGTTAAATATAATTTTACAGTTAAAAAGTAGTTAAACTATGACTTTTTATATGTTTTTAGCCTTCTGTATTTTACCTGTGTTGTTTTAATTTGTGTAAGCCACTTTAAGTCCCAATCTGGATATAAATCAATATAATAAAAATAAATACTTGACCTTGACCCCCAGGATCTCTGATCCTATATACAATTGCCTCAGTAAGACCCAGTCTACTACAAAATGCACATAATATAAAAAACCCAGTTATCCAAACATTCTAGTTATCCAAACACAGTATGCACCCCTAGCAAATATGTGACTATTTGATTATCCATAAGGCAATTTCAAGGAGTCGACGTTTATTGCTTTTCTTTTTTCTGCTGGATTTTTTGAGCTGATGTTCTCTTGAATTCTTGTTTTCCTTCTGCCTGCTGGAAGCACATGTCATAAAAGGCAAGCTGCTTCCTGATAAGCTGCCCACTGACAACACGCAGAAGTCACGTTAGAAAGTGCACCTTCCTGGCATTCATCTGACTTCACATGTTGCTCCCAGTTTCAAAGGCATCTTGCCATCTAACTCTGCCTGGGTACATAGCATGGCACTGTCAGCAATGAAAACAGCCAGCCAGGTGTGCCAGCCAGAAGCTGAACGAAAAGAGCATTTGAGGTTTTTCCCGCCTAAACCAATATTTACCAGTATGGTAAGTCTGATTTTCTCAAGCAGGCTTTTAGTGGTAAATATTGGTTGGAAATGAAAAAAACCCATAAGCCTTAATTATAAACTGGGATATTAGAGTTACCACTGAGATATTTGAGAGACTAGCCCTTAACAAATCAAGTGGGATTTGAACCACAGAAGGGAGAGGAGCTTGCATTTCAAATTGCATTTCTGGAGAGAAAAGCGGGATAACTATGAATTTTAGAAGCGTAATATGGACGATATTTTCTTAATTTGCATTTTTGATTAGCCTTAATTGCAAATCATAGGAAAGGTAAGAAACTATGAAGGGAATTGAAGAACAGCCTGTCACCACTGGATGAGACTCGCCTCTGACTTCAGAAATTTCACAACACACTCCAAGTCTTTTTGGCAGACGTGGGGATAGTAAATTTGTGTAATTACTTACTCACTTACACACATCCAGGCTTAGAGTTGGAGGCAGCTGAGGAAGACTTAAAAGCCCCTTCCTCCACAACCAGACTGGAAATGTTAACACAACCTGGCACAAGAGGGACAGGTTTGTCTGTTCCTCCTCCTCCAGTCTGCTCATATAAGACAATTCTTTTAGTCCGAATGAAATAACATGACCTACAAGACTTTCAACAGGCTAGTAAGAAATCCTCAAAGCAAGTAACATCTGCGGGCTCATTCACAAGCCAGGATTAGAGTGCTGAACCAGAAAGATACACATTCAAATTCACAGCCATGAAGCGCACTGGGTGATCCTCACAGGGTCGTTGTGAGGATAAAATGGAGGAGGGGAATGATGTACTTACTATGCCTTGAGCTCCATGGTGTAAAAATGGAATAGAAATAAAAACAGAGTCAGGAGTTCTCATTTTACTGCATCACATTTCATGATATTAGCCCACTTATTCCAAATATCCTGCAAGATAATTCAATAGCAACTTCTTGAGTTAAACTAAACATGAGGTCTTGTTTCAGTAGGCAACACATGGAAGGAAATATTAAAACAAAAAATAAATTTGGAATCTAGCCCATTTGATGCAAGAATCTTCCTTATCTAACCATGACTATGCACATCACTGATGAAGAACCTGTGGCCCTTCAAATCTTATTGGGACTACAGCTCCCATCAGCCCCTGCCAGCATGGCCAATAGTCATGGTAATGATGGGAGATGTAGTCCAGCGACAACCTGCCTCACGTGGACAAGAGGTTCAAACAACATTACCTCTACAGATTCTACAGTACACTTCTATGAAATACAGTGGTACCTCTGGTTGCGAACGGGATCCGTTCCGGAGGCCCATTCGCAACATGAAAAGAGTGCAACCCGCAGTGGCGCGTCTGTGCATGCGCGGGTTGCGATTCCCCGCTTCTGCGCATGACGTCATTTTGCGCTTCTGCACATGCGCGAACGGTGAAACCCAGAAGTACCCCTTTCCGGGACGTAACCTGAAAGAACGTAACATGAAGCGGACGTAACATGAGGTATGACTGTACTGCAATCCAGTCAGCACTGCACATCATCAGGAAGCAACAAACCTGCTATTCTTGCCACAGTTATATTAGGATAATCAATCATGTGAACAAGCTGAGATCTCCACAACGGTTCCAGGGTGATGTTGTTATACTCACATCTCTCCTACCCACCTTCCTTTCACACAAAGGTGTCAACCCCCTGGGGCCCTGGGCACCCACAGAATTCCACATGAAGGGCTGGGCGAGCACCCACAAATTTTTGTGCAAGGGCCATGCATGCTGCATGACACCCATGGCCCGGGCACCCACAGCTGCAGGGCCAAGCTGGCACTCCTGCATACAAAGCTAAACCCTGTATCAGGATGGTTTTTTAGCCTATACCATCTAGAAGACCCTGCTTCAAAGCAGGGCTTTAAATGCTGGCTCATGAGATCGCAACATTCAAATGAACACCAGTTCAGTAATTCCGCACTTCACATAGAAAGGTGGTTTAAAAAACCTGACCAGATTTGACACAGTTTTTTAAAAAAGCACAATCATGAGATTTAAACTCTTTTATTCTTCTGAAATGTTTCAAGAAGCTCTTTCTGTTCATATGCTTGAGAGTCAAGTCAGAAAACTTTCTAAAAACAGATGGAGTCTACTCTCCCCCCCCCCATCCACCCGCTGCTCTTTCTATCCAAACTACAGTTACATGAAAACAAAAGTCTACCCGCATCTGCTAATGATTTATACTGTAATTCTTAGGTCTCGGAATATATTTGTACTTTGGAGAAGAATGGACTGGGGCAGTGGGGAGGAGTTGTATGCATTTTCTTGCAAAATCTGAGGAGGATACAAAGTCAAAACATTTTTTTAAAGACCCACTGATTTCAGTGGGGAGGGGGGATTAAGCGCACTTTCAAAACTGTCCTCCCCACCGCCCTTTGAAAAGTGTAGGGCCTTAGATATGATGGGTTTGGCCAAACTGTACCCTGTGCTTTCTCATCTTGTTTTAACTTTGATTTATGCAACACATCCTCACTGTATCTGTAACTGCTAATATTGTTCATTCGTGATATTTCTCGCCGGTTTCAATATTGGATTATGGCAACGAGGTCTATGTGAGATTTCCCTTGTACTTGGTCGAGAAAGTGGTGTTTGAGCAGAATTCAGCAGCAGCACAGTTGTTGACAGGAGTCAGGCACACCAAATCCCTGTTTACAGCAGGTGCCAATTTGTTAGCAGGTCAAATTCAAAGTGTTAGAATTAGTATATAAAGCCCTTAACAGCTTGGGACCAGTTTACCTAAAGGATCACCGCACCCCATATTTGACCACTCAACCATTTTGGTTGGCAGAACTGGCATTTCTAAAAGCACCACATAATGTTCTCTCTACACTCATAAGGACCCAATATTTAGTGTAGCCAACTTCTACATTCTGGATCTCTCCACACACACACACACACACACACACACACACACACCCAATGGTCAATAGGCAGGTGTATTCTCTGCATTCTTTCCAGCACCCAATAAAAACTTTTCCATTTGAGCAACCCTACTCAAGCCATAGGGATGCGGGTGATGCTGTGGTCTAAACCACAGAGCCTAGGGCTTGCTGATCAGAAGGTCGGCAGTTTGAATCCCCGCGACAGAGTGAGCTCCCGTTGCTCGGTCCCTGCTCCTGCCCACCTAGCAGTTCGAAAGCACGTCAAAGTGCAAGTAGATAAATAGGTACCGCTCCGGCGGGAAGGTAAATGGCGTTTCCAGTCACTGCTCTGGTTCGCCCGAAGCGGCTTAGTCATGCTGGCCACATGACCCGGAAGCTGTCTGCAGACAAACACCGGCTCCCTCGGCCTATAGAGTGAGATGAGCACCGCAACCCCAGAGTCGTCCGTGACTGGAGCTAATTGTCAGGGGTACCTTTACCTTTTACTCAAGAAATACAAAGGTTGATGTGGATTTTAATCTGTAATTTTGCCTTACAATGTGTACCTTTACTGGTTGATTTTATTCGTTTTGCTTTTCCATGAACTTTTTTTTTTTTTAACGTTGATTAAACAGTTGCTTCTACTTTAAAAGACAGCTGAAGTAGAATAAAGCAATCCCAAAATATTATTAAATATAACTGGGCAGTCAGTTTCAACTAAAATCATTACAAATTACCTCCAGCTTTGTTCAGTCAGATAAGATAATCTCTAGTAAGTATTTAGGGCTTCTGTTAAGATTGTGGAAATTTTAATGATATCATCTAATACTGTTAAGTAGCTCCCGCCAAGGAGGTTACTAAGTTGAAATGTATTTCAAAGTTAGTACAGTATTCCAAGCCCAGTTAAAAAGTAGTAATGGCTATCTTAGCTTCATTAATTTAAACAGGTTTACTCAGAGTAGGATTAGCACTGAATACAGCTCAATGTCTAATCCAGAAAACACAGTCAGTTAACAATGGCTACGTTCTGCCTCACTGTCAGAGACATTATGCCCCTGAATACCTGTTGCTATAAACTGCAGGTGGGCAGTTGTGCTAGGAGGCTTCCCACAGACGGGTATCTGGTCAGGCACTAAGAGAAGAGGACTAGATGTGCCATTGGTTCATTTTATGTTCTCAATTCTAACCTGCCAATGAACATGCCCAAACACAGGCTCATCTTCTCTGGGAGGACTAACAACAGACTAGCCTTAAAAGGGGACAGGAGGTTACAATAGACCTGGGAGTCAAGCCTGTTGCTTGTCCTCAACATTATCTCTAGTGTCCACCTATACCATGAAATCAAGAGGCACAGAGTGCGTCCTGACACTGCTTCCATGAGGCCACTCAATCCCAGGATCTCCAGAGACAAGCAACCAGCAACGGCATAGCTTAGATAGCTCAGCTGGCTAGAGCGTGGTGCTGATAACACCAAGGTTGCAGGTTCGATCCCTGTTAGAGACAGTTTCATATTCCTGCACTGCAGGGCTTAGGACTAGATGATTCCAAGGGTCGCTTCCAATTCTATGGTCCTGTCTAAGGTGGCTAGGCCAAGTATATGGAACCTGCAACACTGCAGCCCACATCAGCCCTGGGTAGTCTGTCAAATGGTCAGGGATGAGGCAAGTTGTAGTCAGGCAACATCTGCTGAGTCAGAGGGTTCACCAGCCCTATCATATATGTGTGTGTGTGTGTGTGTGTGTGTGTGTGTGTATTAAATTTTCTGTTTTACAATTTAGAACGTTCATTTAACCAACCTTAAAATATCAATGACTTCCCTTCTTCTCCTTCCATGGTTCCTTTTGCATAACAAAAATCCCTGCATATTTTATATAAACCAAGCCATTCAGTATTCCATTATTACATCCATCAAAACTTATTTACACTGCTGAATTTATCTTAATGCTGCCAACATTTTCAAGTGTACACTATTTCCCCCCATATATTCAACAAATATTTTCCAGTCTTCTTTAAACATATGTTCTTCTTGTTCTCTTATTCTATATGTTAGATCCACAAGCTGCACATATTCCATCAGTTTAAGTTGCCATTTGTCTTTAGTTGGGACCTCTCTCATTTTTCATTTTTGGGCTAACAAAACACAGGCCGCAGTAGTAGCATGCCATAAATAACCTTTTCTGACACCTAGGAATTTCCATCTGAATTATCCCCAACAAAAAGGACTGGGGTTTTTTGGGGGGTAAAGTGCTTCACCATTCCTATCTTAAGCCTTTCTTCACCAGGACCACGTGCCAATAAGACTTGCTCCTGGAAGCCAAGAGAGCATCTCAGGCTAAGAAGATGTTGCTTCTTCGATGAATGGAGTCAGAGAGAGATATGGCTGCCTCCCCTGTGCTGTTTTGTTACCTGCCCAGGTGGGTGAGGTCACGCCCACCTCTGGTCACATGCAGAGAAAGTCTGTCCCAACCCAGGAGGAAACAGGAAGTTCCAACTGGCTGGTCCAGATATCCCCTTTTTATGTCCACTCTAGGAATGTTATATTTGACTGCTCTGTGTTCCACATCCCACAATATGGAGCCCAGCCTCCCAGGTCTCTACGTTCAACACTCCAACAACTATGTCATACTGGTTCTATTTCCTTGCTTAATCAATGCAAGTATTCTTAAATTGATCTAAAAGAAACCCACAAAATAATACAGGACATACAGAAAGGGACAGAAAAGGAGCAAAAAGAAGAGACAGGGAAACCTAAAATTACGTTGTAATTGAACCTATTACCTATAATCCTGTCAGGCTCCATTAAAATTAGTATGCGAAAGGCAGATTTAAATTAATTCAGGCATCCCTGCAAAGCTTACTTCAACCAAGGACCATAGGATATTTAGCAATTGCCTCTTTGCAAAGTAAACAACTAAAGAATATAACCTTCCTGGCTTTGTTTCCTCTTGGTAATGCTTAAAGGAGGCTTAAACCATTTTTCACATTCACTTAAGGTGGCTTCCTCTTGCCAGAGTTTTGACAACTTTGGAGTCAAAAGGAATGGCACTGGGAAGGCAGCCCAGGGACTCATGTGAAACATCACATCATGGACATACCAAATATTAGCCTGTGCAGCCATGTAACACTGCAAAATAGTTTGGTAAGGCAAAACCAAAAGGAGCACAAAACACTGGAAGAATGCAATTCCTGCAGTCATCATAGGCTTATATACAGCGGACGCTCGGGTTGCGAACGTGATCCATGTGGGATGCACGTTCGCAACCCGCAGTGGCGCGTCTGCACACACACCGGTTGCGATTCGGCGCTTCTGCGCATGCGCAAAGCGCGATTTAGAGCTTCTGCACATGCGCGGCTGCTGAAACCCGGAAGTAACCCATTCCAGTACTTCCGGGTTTCGGTGGGTCCGTAACCTAAAAAAACACAACCTGAAGCGTCTGTAACCCGAGGTATGACTGTACTATGAAAAGGAGTAAAATGAAGCAGGAGTGGGGGAACATGTGGCCCTTCAGATGTTGGACTTCCACCAGCTCCGCCCTTCACAGTCAATGCACAGGGATGATGAGAATTGCAATCCAGGGTCACAGGAGCCTGCATAACTCAGTTGGTTAGAGCATGATGCTGATAACGCCAAGGTTGCATGTTTGATCCCTCTATGGGACAGCTGCATATTCCTGCATTGCAGGGGGTTGGACTAGATCAGCCATGGCCAAACTTGGCCCTCCAGCTGTTTTGGGACTACAATTCCCATCATCCCTGACCACTGGTCCTGTTAGCTACGGATGATGGGAGTTGTAGTCCCAAAACAGCTGGAGGGCCAAGTTTGGCCATCACTGGACTAGATGATCCGTGGGGTCCCTTGCAACTCTACAGTTCTATGATTTCTACAGTTCCCCAGTCCTGTGCTAAACTGATCCCCAAACCATTTTTATAGGAGATCAGCAAAGGTGTTATCCAGAAGATAGCAAGCAACCTTCAGAAGGCAACGCTAATTGATTTCCATGCACTCTAACTTTGTATATGCTCGCACCACATTGCAGCCTCCCCAGCAACAGAAAAAAAATAATTCACAATTCTGATCAAACTGGAAAGTCTTATGAGGTCACAAGGCTAGTCAAGACTGTATTATTTAGAAATTTTACATGAAACACACATTGAACATTCTCTCTCACACACACATACACACATTCCTCCCCTCTTCAAAAAGCCATCTCTGCTTTGAGTTAGCTTGTCAAATTTGCAAAACAAACAAACAAACAATTAGCACCCACTGACGCTCTGCAAGATCATACTTCCCTGTTCTGGCATTGCAAATAAAGCAAGTCAACCCCTTCCTCTCTTGCCTCCAAACACAGAACAATGAGGATGCATCCACCAACTGACACCAATCTAGATGTTCCACATGCAAGCCACTTACAGCATGCGTCCATTCATACATAAGTCACTCGGAGTTTAATGGGGCCTTATCCCAGTCCAGGCGAGTTTGCATAGGATTGCAACTGTACAGTTTAAGCAAGATAAACAAGAGGGCAAATTAACAGAATGAGATGCCAAAGCTGCTGGCAGAACAGTTAACTGTAGCTGACTCTAGCAAGTGAGCCCAGGCACATTCTGAAGGAGAAAGAAGGGATAAAAGAACACCCACCAAGGTGGGGCACTGACACTCACCTGACCTCTGGGTTGGTTGCATCACTACAGCTTACCAGGAGGTAGAGGGGGAAGGAAGAGAGTGAGGTTGGCAGGTGCAAAAATACTGTGGAGCCACTCCTGGCACTCTTGCCAGTAGGTTTCCACAGCACCGAACTGCCCACTCCCTTGCCTGCTACCTCCCAGTATGCAGCAGGTCAGATGAGCAGCATCTGCAACTGACCACCCACCCTAGGATCAGTAGCTACCCCAATTTGGAGGAAGATTAATTCCCAATGCAAGGGCACAATCCACCTGGATGGAGGAAGGTTTGCACGAGGTCACTCATATGCAGCTGAGGTGCATATTAAAATGACTGCGGAACTGACAAGCTTAGAACTACTCAAAGGATACAACGTATCCCACACAACCAATACATCTGCACTTTGTGTCAAGCTGCCCTGCTCCTGTCCCATCTAGAAGCAGCGTTCGCACGTAATGCCAAGCTAAACCGTGGTTTAGAACGAAAGCATTGGCTTCCAGGGTGGCGACTACAGCCACTTTGCTCTTCCCCAGCTCTTTTAGCTCAGTGCAGTTTGGCAGCTAAGCCAAAGCTGTAGTCCTTGTAGTTTTTGGCTTGTGGTTTAGGAGAGAGAGATTAACCACGATTCCAGGTTGAGGCAACATGCAAAGCTAAACTTGGCTAAGGTGCCATGCTGTGCTGAGATAAAAGGGCCAGGGAGGAGCAAAGTGGTCATGAGCCAGTATTCTCTCGCCATAGTTTGGTCACTGAGTAGTTTGTTGGTAGGTGTGGAGGGAGTTACATAGGCAAAACCATCTGTCTGAGCTATCATGTCCCCAATTAAGCCAACAGAGCAATTTATAATATCACTGCACCAGTGCATTTAGCATTCACACTTATATACCCTGCTCCCCCCTCAAATATATTTGCTGGCAAAGTAGGTATCTGAATTAGGATGTATGTCCATAGGCAAGAGTGGAAGAATGAGTACATGTTGTGGGGAGCTAAACTCCTGCTTTAAACCAAGAGTTCTCTACGGATTTCAAAAGCAAGGGAAGCAACACACCAGGTGGCCCAGATACCAGTCAACCTCTCCCCACACTATCCACACAAAAGGTACACCAGGATCTGTTTTCTCCAGCAATCCCCCAACCTTCACAGTCCTTGTGAATAAAGCCCATTCCCTAATCAACACAGGAAACTCCATTATACCAGGTCAGACTATGTAGCCCAATATTTTTTGGCAATGGTCGCCTCTCATGTTGCCAGCTACCTGATCCTTTTGAACTGGACGTTCCAGGGGTTGAGCATGGTTCCCTTCTGCCTGCAAAGCACATCCCTGAGCTACAGTTCCTTAATTACCAGAACGTAGGGACAACTCTACAACACAACAGTGGGACAGAGAAAGCAAGAACCTGTACCTGCGCCCAGGGAACTTTAATAATTTCTTGCTAGGTTGTATTTCCAGGGTTCAGCTCAGGAAAACCAACAGAAACCTGTTGCATCCAATGGGTTCATTCTAACAAGGAAGTCCAACTTCCACCAGTTCCAGTTTGCATGGCCAGTGGTCAAGAATGATGGGAGCTGTAGTACAGCAGTGACCCCTGCTCTAGCCCAAGTCAGCTCATGTCAGAAAAAAATAGAAGATGAAGAAGAAGAGGAGGAGGAGGAGTGCTGCCAAGCTTACTTTTGCATTGCATGGGAATCTGACCATCTAGTGCAGAA
The DNA here is from genome assembly GCF_964106645.2 of Podarcis pityusensis. Lineage (NCBI taxonomy): Eukaryota > Metazoa > Chordata > Lepidosauria > Squamata > Lacertidae > Podarcis > Podarcis pityusensis. The sequence continues at coordinate 40,633,888 of NC_138039.1, read as the reverse complement.
GAACTCTGCCAAAGGTCTTTCCCACCATGGCTAACATCCTTTGTGGTAAAGCTGCCTGGAATCAAACCCTTCTGGATGCAAAGCATGTGTTCTAATGCAAGGCAAGGAGTGAACCCGGAGCAGTCTAGCATCCTAGCTGAGGAGCCGCATGCAGAAGAAAGCCCCAGATTCAAACGCAGTTTTAAGAAGATCGGTGAGCTGATGGTGGGGAAAGACCTCTGGAGAGTAGCTGCCAGCCAGAGCAGACGGTACCGGGCTAGGTTGGCAAACATTCTGACCTGGGTATCAGGCAACTTCTTCCCCCGTCCCCTTCCCCTCCCTCCCCGCGCACCGGCCGGGCACCCGTCCCGCGCGTCATTCCAGGCAATTACCCTTTGAGCGCATCGTGCCCCGCGGCGCCTCCCGCCTGCCCTCTCCTCTTGGACCGGCTGGCTCGGCTGTTGGTTTCCTTCGCGGCGGCGGCGGCGGCGGCGACCACGTCCGTTTCCAAACTGCCTTCGGCAGCCCCTCCGCCCGGAGGGGAAGAGCAGGCGACCAGCAGCACAATAAATCCCAGCGTGAACCTCAGCAGCAGCAGCCCGGCCGGCCGCATCTTGCCGGTGGTGGCGACGACGACGGCGGCTCCTCTCCTCGTCCTCCAAGCTTTCCACCCACCCTCCTTGCACTCGGATCGCGCCCGCGCCGCTGCAAGGGGGCTCGCCTGCTGCCTGCCTGCCTCCTCCGCTCCCGGGGCAGCTCGGCTTCAGCAGAGACTCTCCACTGGCTAGCTTAGGAAAGAGGGAGAGAGAAAAAGGAACCGTTATTAGATGGGGGAAAGAGGCGACAGCATCGCCCCGGCGCCACCGGCAACAGGCTCGCTCCCACAACCGCCGCCTCCACCGCCACCCTTTCCTGGCTGTCCCTCTCTGGCCATGCATGCCGCCTCCCCCGGGGGAGCGCCGAGCCGGGCGCCCTGCTCCTCAGTTGAGCTCGCCTCGCCGGAGCATCCGAGCAGCTGCCCCCGCGCCAAAAGTTCTCCTCAGGCAGCCAGCGTCTTCCAGGAGGCGCCTGTCACTTGAGGGACACCTCTGGGGAATGTGCTTCAAAGCTCCCCTCTTCCCACCCCCGTTTTATTTCAAAGAGAAAGCCTCGGAGGTTTGAAGGACCTGCGCCCACGGGAGAGTCTCCTGCTGAGGCTGCTGCTGCCGGCCGAGGTGGTGCGAGGAGGGCTGCTCTGCCAGCCGTGGCCGCTGCATCCAGCACTGCTTGTGCTGCCTGCCGTCTCCTTCTTCCTTCCTTGCTCTCCTCCGTCTGCCTTCTCCTCCTTCGCCTCCTTCTCCTCCTCCTCCTCCTTTTCCCCTCCCCTCTTTTTTTCTCTCCTCTATTCCCTTCTCTCCCCCCCCCCCACCTCTTCAAGTATCGTCTGCGCGGCGTCTTTACAGCCCCCCTCCCTCTTTCCTTTCTCGCGAGAGGGAAGTGGGGGGAAATTTAGCCAAAACAAAACCCGGCTGGAAAAAACACACAGGGAGAGAGAGAGAGAGAGAGAGAGAGAGAGAGAGAGAGAGAGACGCGAGTTCCCTCTTCGCGCGCACGACGCGTCTCCTCGCGTTCCTCTCGCCTCACAACTTTTTTGGGCTTCGGTTTCTTTTGCGCGCCTTTTAGCAGAACGCAGCGCAAACCAAAGCGGCGCGAGGGGGGGGGGGAGAGAGAGAGAGAAAGGGGAGGATGTTGGCGCAAGCGCCGCTCTCCCCCCCCCCCCCCGACCTCCGGCTTGGCACTGCCGCCTTGCGCTCCTTCAGGGCGGCGCGGGCAAGGACGGGCACCCAAGGGCTTGGCAAAGTCGTCTAGACGGCAGATTAACCTTTCCTGTGATCCCGAAAGGCTGACCCACGAAGCGAAGGACACCCTGGTGCCAAGAGCTTGTGCCCGCCTGACCGCGGGGAAGCCATGGCAGCAGGTTCTAACCCAAACTCTTCACCTCCTCCACTGACGGGCTGAAGGAACCTGAAGGGTAGATAGTTGGCGATTCCTGGCTTATATAACGCCTCATCTGCACTATACATTTAAAGCAGTATCATCGTGCCACTTTAACACAGCCAAGGCTTCCCCCACAAAGAATGCTGGGAAGTGTAGTTCATTAGGCGTTAAAAAGGGAAAGGGACCCCTGACCATTAGATCCAGTCGCAGACATCTCTGGGGTTGCGGCGCTCATCTTGCTTTACTGGCAGAGGGCATAGCTGTCAACCTTCCCTTTTTTTGCAGGAAATTCCCTTATTCCAGTGTCGTTTCCCGCTGCTATCCCAGATTGTTAGATATCCCGTGGACTGTCCCCGGGACAGGTGAGGCTGCTGATCCCTTATTTCCGAGGCTGCTGATCCCTTATTTTCAAATCTGAAAGTTGACAGCTATGGCCGAGGGAGCCAACGTTTGTGTGCAGACAGTTTTTCCGGGTCGTGGCCAGCATGACTAAGCCGCTTCTGGCGAAACCAGAGCAGAGCACGGAAACGCCATTTACCTTCCCGCCGGAGCGGTACCTATTTATCTACTTGCACTTTGACGTGCTTTCGAACTGCTAGGTTGGCAGGAGCAGGGCCCAAGCAACGAGAGCTCACCCTGTCATGGGGATTCGAACCGCTGACCTTCTGATCGGCAAGCCCTAGGCTCTGTGGTTTAGACCACAGCGCCACCCATGCCGAGAGGCGTTAGGACACTCCCATTCCCCAATTGACCCCTAGTCCCCTACTGACCAAACTGCAGGAGGCAGTGGAAGACAGGAGTGCCTGGCATGCTCTGGTCCAGGGGGTCACGAAGAGTTGAACACGACTAAATAACAACATTCCCCCCACACAGCTACTATTCTCAGACTAGTTTAGCAGTCCATCCCTCTTTCCCCAAGGACTCTGGGAATTGTAGCTCTGTAAGGGGGACAAGGGTCTTCTCCTGACAGCTATCAGCACCTTTATCAAACTACAGCTCCCAGAATTCTTTGAGGGGGAGAAGCTGTGACTACAGTGTGGCACTATACTGCTTCAAATGCAGTGTCAGGACAGAGAACACAAGAGTTCATGTCTAAAGTAGTTTAACCTATGGTTAGCAGACGTCCCCTTTCCCGGGGACAGTCCCTGGATTTAGAAATCTGTCCCCGGAATGTTCCCGGATTTCATTTAATGTCCCCAGATTTATATTTTAAGTGTTGTAGATTTATTAGTAGGGAATGAATGTTGCATGATTGGTTCAACGACACTTCTGGCAAGGCAAAATGGCGGGCGCCATGGCAGAGAGCAGCTCCTGAAGCCAACTGCGCTACCAGGCTGGTTCTGGGCTGCTGAGACTGCCGCTGCTGCCGCCACTGCTGAGGCGGAACCGGGGATGCAGCTGACACACACCCCTGCGACCCAAATTGAGACGGGTACAAGAGCACCCAGTCACCCAGATGACTGCCCAGTGGCGCTCCGGGACCAGGAAAACCCTGGAGCCGACTCAGGGAGGAGAGGAGAAGGAGAAGGAAGAGAGAGAAAGAGGAAGGAGAAAAAAGAACGGAGCCCTGACCTTGCCGCACTGCTGCCACCGCTGAGGAAGAGAGGTAGGAGAGCACCGGGAGGGCAAGGACACATGGGCGAGCCCAGGCCTGACCTAAGCCTACTCCACGGCAGCTAGCACTCCAAGAGAGCAGTCCAGGGTCCAGAGGAAGGAGGACAGAAGGAGACCACAGAAGAGAAGATATTACTTCTTAATATTTCTTTTTAAATAACTTTTTAAAAAACTTTTCTTCTCTATCTTAAAAAAAAAAAGTGTCCCTGGATTCTTTGAAAAAAATCTGGTAACCTTCGTTTAACCCAAATGATTAAAAGTCCTCTGTCACTTCTTTGGCCGGCAAAGTGCGAAAAGGGTAGACTTTTCAAAGGCAGCCTCTTTTAAACCCTGGCAAGTGGTGGGCAGGATAGTTGTTCACTACAACTATATTCTTTGTCTGTTTATTTGCACCCCACTTTCCCTCCAAAAATTATATAGCAATATAGCAAATGAACAATAAGTATAGCAATTGGGGGAGAGGGGGGAATCAAGACAATTAGACAGTGATCTTGGTGTGTATCCAGTATTCTCTGTCTACCAGTATAAGGGCTGTGGTGCTAGCAGACTTGTGGATTTTAATGTTGCACAACAGAGCAATCCGATGCAACAATTGCACTAGTGGAGACTCAGTGCAACAGATTGCAGACTCTACTGCACAACAGAGTTGCCAGCAAGCTGCTTTTACACAGTGTTCCGCCAGCGCAAAACATTTTGCCCACAAACAAGCAAGTTGAGCTTACTGCTACATTGGATACAACACAATATCAACAGCGACCACCACCACAAAATCAACCCTTTCATCTTTCACCTTTCCGCCAAGGAGCTACGGGTGACATACATGGCTCCTTCTGTCCCTTCAACTGTATCTTTACAACCCTACGAGGTAGGTTGGGCCAAGTCATGACCAGTGACTCCAAGTCACCAAGCGAGCTTTAGGCATATGCCTTCATTCTTTAAGCCACTGTGTTTATTTATTTAAAAGGCATACACTGCTTGGCTGTAAACACAAAACTAAACAAAGTGGTTTACAAGAAAACATAATACAAAAAAATTATCAATAAGAAAAAAATTAATAGTAATTTAAATCTTTCAAAAAGTTAAAAGAGGATTAAGCTGAAAAGGAAATTAAAACTGACACCAGCTTTCTAAGCATCTGGCTTGTCTAAATAAAAATGTGCTGCAAAGAGTACAGTGAAGGTGCTTGCCTGATTTCAATAGGCAGGGAGCTTCGAAGTGTTGGTGCTGCCACACTAATAGATCAAATTCTTACAGTGCTAGTTCTGCTGAACGAAAAGGGGTGAGGCGATCTCATAGGTAAACTGGTCCTGAGTTGCTAATGGGTTTGCAGTCATACCTCGCTTGAGGTTGCGTTTTTTCAGGTTACGGACCCACCAAAACCCGGAAGTACCAGAACAGGTTACTTCCAGGTTTCGGGGGTCGCGCATGCACAGAAGCGCTAAATCGCACATTGCGCATGTGCAGAAGCGCTGAATCACAACCCGCGTGTGCGCAGATGCACCGATGCGGATTGCGAACATGTATCCCGCACGGATCACATTCGCAACCCGAGCGTCCACTGTACTGCATATACCAACAGTAACAACACCTTGAACCTGACGCAGTAGCAAATTGGCAGCCAGTACAGATCTCTGAGCACAGGGGTTACAGGCCAACAACGCTTCACCCCTGTCAGTAATTGCGCTGCAGCACTCTGCACTAAATGCAGCTTCCGGTTACTTAATGTTACTAAATGCGTCCCCCTGGAAAGACTGGAGAAAAATGAAGGAGGGTCTCCAGGTCACCACCAGTGCCTTCCAAATGCTAGGCCAGGGGTCAGCAAACTTTTTCAGCAGGGGGCTGGTCCGCTGTCCCTCAGACCTTGTGGGGGGGTCGGATTATAATTTTTTTTGGGGGGGGGATGGACGAATTCCTATGCCCCACAAATAACCCAGAGATGCATTTTTTAAAAAGGACACATTCCACTCATGTAAAAACACACTGATTCCCGGACCGTCCGCAGGCTGGATATAGAAGGCGATTGGGCTGGATCCGGCCCCCGGGCCTTAGTTTGCCTACCTATGTGCTAGGCAGTACTAGCCAATTTGACTTTTTAACATAGGGCGCCACTTAAAATTATTTGTTAGTATAATGGTATGGGGTTGCTCGTGCGTAAGTTGCCGCCTCTCCTGGCTATGTTGCCTTGTTAAACCTTTCTGTCTGGACAGCCCTTCAATTCGTGGCTGCCTCAGTCGCTAGCAGAATCCGTCAGTGGGCGTTTCTTAAACCTTTTCCAACATAAAAGTTGTTTGACACCCAGTCTCCTCCTACTTTCTCTGCGCGGAAGTCTTCTGCGCAGGGAGGGCGTGGGTAGCGGAGGACCAGTGCTCTGCCCGCTGGTGTCCGGTGAAGAGTCTGGGAGCCCTCTCGCCGATTCCCCCATCTGCCCCCCTTTATCTCTGGTGTTGCGCTGATTTGCTTCCCCATCTGCTGAGCTGCCTCTCTCCCTGCTGGGCCCTTCTCCAGCATCACTTGAGAGCCTAGCCTCCGCCTCTAGCTCCGATGTCAGTTCCCTGACAGTTAGCGCTGCCAATATAAAATCACCATGTTCACCTTTGCTTCTGCTCTCTGCCTTGCAAGGGTCCTGTGCATTTAGCCTAATGGTGGAGAAAGAGCTGAGCGACTACTGGGCTTTATTTATTTCAATTTTAAAATTCCAAAATCAGTAAGTCAACAAATAGCTAAGCCAGGGGTGGGGAACCTCCAGACTGCAGGCCAAATGCAGTCTTCCAGGCCTCGTATCTAGCCCCTCAGGACTCTCTCATGCACGCTGCACAACCTCCCCACCCCTGTTGAATGCTTTTGCCTGGCTGGTATGTGTCCTTGGCTTACCAGTATGGAGAGAATCATAGAATGGAAGAGTTGGAAGGGACCACGAGGCTCCAACCCCCTGCAATGCAGGAATATTTTGCCCGTTGTTGATGGCATCTACCTCCCTCTTGCTGTTCTGGCTTCTGGGATAGCTGCGCAGCCTGCATTCGCTCCAAAAGATGCACACACATTTCCCCTTACTTTTTAGGAGGGAAAAAGTAAGTCTCATAGAGCAAAAAATACGGTATCTGCCTCCTGCTGCCCACACGATTCTTGACCAACCGTTATTATGACTGCAAATAGTAAGAACATGCACCCCCATCTATCAGGTGAAATTAACCATTTAACAGGTCTACCGCATTTTGAATTTGTCCCTGTTCGCTCTCATGAGGACATCGTCACTGTAGGAACAAGCCGAAGCTGAATTTGAAGCAGTTTGTGGATTCCAATTGTGGTGAGGCCTGTTAGAGGGCAAAGCAGGGGGATGCTTCAACTGTCGTCGTCCCCCCAAAAGGAAGAAGAGATGCAGATGCATTAATGATAACTGCCACACGAACATGGGTTAAAACTAAAGCACTGGCAATGTGGTGAATGCACATTAAACGTTTATGAACATACTCCGAACTTCTTCGTAGAATGCAAATCCAGCCCAATGCAGCCACATTTAAGTCCCACTAATGTAGAGATTGATCCGGGTGGCACTGTAGACGCGGGTGGCGCTGCAGGTTAAACCACAGAGCCTAGGACTTGCCGATCAGAAGGTCAGCGGTTCGAATCCCCACGACGGGGTGCGCTCCCATTGCTCGTTCCCTGCTCCTGCCAACCTAGCAGTTCGAAAACACGTCAAAAGTGCAAGTAGGTAAATAGGTACCTCTCCGGTGGGAAGGTAAATGGCGTTTCCGTGCGCTGCTCTGGTTCGCCAGAAGTGGCTTAGTCATGCTGGTCACATGACCTGGAAGCTGTACGCCGGCTCCCTCGGCCAATAAAGCGAGATGAGCGCCACAACCCCAGAGTCAGCCACGACTGGACCAAATGGTCAGGGGTCCCTTTACCTTTACCTTTAATGTAGAGATTTAATAATTTAATCAGGTACGTAATTAAGGGACCTAAAGCAGGTATCTTCAACCTTTGCAGATTCAGAACCCATGTATTTGGGGACCAATTTATTAACCTTTTACCATATATTTGCATGGTAGTAGCACACCTATTGTGACCCACCTTGGATCAGGCTGCAACTCACTAGTGGGTTGTCCACCCCACCAGCTGAAGACCAGTGACCTAAACAACTTCGGCTCATAGTACCTTTAAAATAAATAAATAAATAAATACCACTTTATATTTTTAATAAAAATCTCAAAGTGGTTTACAGCATAAACCTTAAGCACTGCCTGATCCCTCATGTTCCACCTCCGTTGCTGGGGTCTTCTTGTGGGTCATTTTTAGTGGCCCCACATGACCCTGAAGTTCAGCTAGCCTTTTTCCAGGGCCCGAGCTTTTACTGCCTTGTGACCCTGCCCTGCGGAACTCCTTGCCAATAGAAGTTCGTCAGGAGTCATCCCTGCTTATTTTCGGGCATCTTCTAAAAACTCTTATTATTCAGGCAGAATTTTCAAAGCAGAGATGCTTCACCAACCAGCGTTTACTGATGTCTGACATTCTTAAAAAGCGTGTTTTATATATATTTATTTAAATAAATAGCTGTCCCATTTAAAGCAACAGGAATTTAAAATGCCTTAACTTGGATCCTGCCCGTAGCACCATAATTGTCCACGGCGCTTTACTATTAACATAAGCGAAATTCAAGTCCCTGCCCCAGGGAGCTTACAAAGTACTGGTTTTATTCCATATGCATGCTCATGTATGTGAACAATGGGCTCCCGTGGAGGTTTAACTTTTGGATATTCGAAACCCTTGGTCAGTCCCAATTATCTCACTTGCATAACAGACTTCAATTTTCCATGAATATTTACTGCACAACACAATTCATGGGTTCCCACCCTGATTTGGGGGCCTAGGCATGTATTGAACTCGGTCCCATGAGATCAATCTTTCAACAGACTGCAATTAGCTCAGTCTTGTGAACAAGGCCACCTTCCCCATGGGACCAGGAGGCGCCCAAGAGATCAGAGCCAACAATTTATTGGAAGCATGAGGGAAGATATTGTTACATTCCTCCAGTATTTGAAATGGTATCATCTTGGCTTTTCAGCAAAGGGTGGTGAGTTTTGCATAAAACTATCCTACAGTCAAGCCCATAGATTGTAAATTGGGGCAGGGAACCCGTTTTGCCCCAAGTGCCATTCTGGGCAACCTTCTGGAGGTGCGTGTTTGTATTTACATACACTAATAATAATAATAATAATAATAATAATAATAATTTATTTATACCCTGCCCAATGTGGCTGGGCTTCCCCAGCCACTCTGGACAGCTTCCAACAGAATTTTAAAAACACAGTAAAACATCAAACATTAAAAACTTCCCTAAACAGGGCAGCCTTCAGATGCCTTCTAAAAGTCAGGTACTTGTTTATTTCCTTGACATCTAATGAGAGGGCGTTCCACAGGGCAGGCACCACTACAGAGAAGGCCCTCTGTCTGGTTCCCTGTAACCTTGCTTCTCGCAGTGAGGGAACCGCCAGAAGGCCCTCAGAGCTGGACCTCAGTGTCTGGGCTGAACAGCGGGAGTGGAGACGCTCCTTCCGGTATACTGGGCCGAGGCCGTTCTCTCAGGGTTGCCAAGAACAGATATTTCATCCATCAAATGCCTGGGTAAACAGGAATGTCTTAAAATTCCTCCTAAAAGTTAATAAGGAAGGAGACAGACACATCTCACTAGGAAGGGCATCCCACAATCAGGGAACTGCCACTGAAAAGGCCCTGACACAGGTCAATGCCAACCAGGCAGCTACTAGTGGAGCCACCACCAAAAAGACTTTTGGACACTCTTAGTGGAACTATGGAACTTCTCATAGCTGTGAAGGTAGTAAAAATGTGGCATGAGTGGAGTGTGAACTTGTAAAGAAGAATAAGTTGATAGGAGTAGGGATGCTTTTTATTTCCCAATGTCACAGTCTGATCTAATGTGGGTCACAGTGGTAGCACTACTGCAGGTATGGTAGAAAAATTAAGAAAAAACCCCCCTGTGTTAAGTTTTACGTTACAGTAGGTCCTGGGTCTGAAAAATCGGAAACTAGATGCTCTGGAAACAGAAGCATTAGGCAGAAAGATCCTGTGATCTTTCCAATGACCAGCAGTGTGATCATAAACAAGTCCCTGCAATGTGAAGTTCCAACTTCTTTTCAAAAATCATGCTCTCCCATGATGGGACAGGCTTTTGAAAAAGTTTGTGTGCATGGGCTGAGTTTCTGTGTCTGTCTAGCAGTTAATATATCACTTGATCGTAGAAAACCTCAAAGTAATTTACAAAAAAAAACACAGAGGTACTTTTAAAATATTGGGGGTCAACATGGGGTTCTTAGCTGATGCATCATTTAGGAACATAGGTAAAGATAAAGGGACCCCTGACCATTAGGTCCAGTAGTGGCCGATTTTTTTCCGGGTCATGTGGCCAGCATGACTAAGCCGCTTCTGGCAAACCAGAGCAGCACACGAAAATGCTGTTTACCTTCCCCCCGGAATGGTACCTATTTATCTACTTGCACTTTGATGTGCTTTCGAACTGCTGGGTTGGCAGGAGCAGGGACCGAGCAACGGGAGCTCACCCCATCATGGGGATTCGAACCGCCGACCTTCTGATCGGCAAGTCCTAGGCTCTGTGGTTTAACGCACAGCGCCACTCATAGGAAGTGCCTTATATTGAGTCAGTCCATTCATCTATCTCACTCAGTATGGTCTGCAATGACAGAAAGTGGCTTTCAATGGTTTCAGGCAGGGGACTCGATCTCCCTACCTGGAGATGAAGGAGACACAACCTTTTGCATGTAACGCAGTTGTACTGCCCCATGGATCTACAGCCCTTTCCCCATAACCAAGAGCTGGTCTTGAGTGTCTGCTTCTGTTCCATGCTTTTTGGTGGAGAGCAAACGTAGGACACAGAATTCTGCCGTGTGTTTAATAGCACCAGATGTGCACCTAATTTCTGTGCCACATCTTCACCAGCCCCAGAGCCAAACCTGAATCATAGCTAGAGTCTTTGTTCTGGGATTTGAGAGACTCTCACCATGCCCAAAGAAAGACTGCAAAACCTCACTTGCAGATGTAAGCCTTAATATTTGCTGTTCGGCTTGTACGCAATTCGTTACATTTCAAAATACTGAAAACTCTCAAAAGGTCCTGTATTATAAATGTCTAGAGTCAAAAGAAGCCAGTTCAGGTTTTTTAAAAGTCCTTGTGTTGCAAAACTGACATTCCAAAGTTTGCTGCTCAATTTTATAGACAAGAAGCAACACTTCCCACACACTATCCGTTGCCAAGATGCCCTGCCCTATGTAGGCGAAATATATACAGCAAAGGCCTACATGATTTGTGACCCACCAAGTTGAACACACAGCCCACCAGCCACGTCTGGCACTGAACCAGGGGGTGCTTCCTAAATCTCATGTTCTGCTGTTGCTCTTCCTGCTTGGAGGGCACTGCAAAAACAAGTGAGGTTGTCAAGCACCTGTTAGCATGCAAAGGACATTGTAGTGGACTGTATTCAGATTGGCAAGTTGCACAAGCATGATAGCGCATGGGGAGAGGCCAACACTTGGCATCCTTAGATAGATGAGTGGATCTTATGATACCTGAACCACAATTCTGACTATGTAAAATCAGCTATGAATATAATAACAAATATGAATATAATATATACAGCTTTATTGTACAGTGTTCTGAAATGAATGAGTGAACAACTCCTATCATCCCTGCCCATTGACCATGTTGGGAATTAGAACCCAGCAACACCTGCATGGGTCATGGCCAAACTTGGCCCTCCAGATGTTTTGGGACTACAGTTCCCATCATCCCTGACCACTGCTCCTGTTAGCTGGGGATGATGGGAGTTGTAGTCCAAAAACATCTGGAGGGCCACGTTTGGCCATGCCTGCCCTAGATGGATGCTGACAGTGAAGAACAGGGGTGGGGGACCTTTGGACCACCAGATGTTGCTTAACAACTTCTCCCATGAGCCCCAGCCAGCATGACCAATGGCCAGGGATGGTGAGAGCTACCATTCAGCAACTTCTGGAAGGCCAAAGATTCCCCATGGATGGTTAAGAATATCACTTGGTTCGGAGGACACCAACAACTAAGACTGAACAAAACTATGGGATGCATTCAATATTAGTTGTACACAAAGTAGGCCCGCTGAAGTTAATGAACATGTCTGAGGCCCATTCATTTTGGTGGGTCAGCTTCAATTAATTTCAATTTGCACAGCTACTACTGGTGCTTATTTATTTAGTTGACCCTGGTGGCCAACATCCACTTTTTCTGTGAGATCAGTTTTAGGTTTCGTGTTTCATTAATAGCTTTACCCTTGGGAATCAAGAACTGGTTTTGCTATTTAATAAAACTTCTTTAGATTATATTATATATAACTACCTGCCCCATAAGATCACTCCTTTGGTACTTACTTATATTTCTTTTGGCCAACTTTCTGTTCTAATCGGATTTAAAACTGTGCGAGACTTACAGTTGTAGCCAAAGTTAGGCCTACTCAGAACAGGCCCACTGAAATTAATGGACTTTAGGTATATTTGCTTCAACGGGTTTATGCCGAGTAATAATTAGCTGGATACAAGCCAAAGTTTTGTGGCACCTTAAAGACCAGCACTTTCGTTATGGTAAGCTTTTGTGGACAACATACCCTAAGTTAGCAATCATACATACAGTACATCTGGTTACTGGAGAGCAGAGAGGGAATGCAGTGAGTGCAGAGGGGAACACTTGAGGGAATGCTGGAAGAATCAAAACAGCAACTCCTTAATACATCTGTCGAAATGACAGAAAGCATTTACATTGCGCAATCTAAGTTACCCGGTGGCCTCAAGAAGCAAGACATCTGGAAGAATGGTTTCTCTTGGGCAACTTGGATTCCTCCCTAATCCATTTAGAAAAGGCTGGGTAATAGTGGAAGTTGGCAGTTTAGGTCCAGGGGGTCGTGGACCACTAATTTAAGCCTGCCCTCAAGCCAGCCCCTACCTGCCTGCCTTCTTAGAAGGGAGCATGATAAGGGCAATGCTAGTATTAGATCGACAGAGGACGAGATGGTTGGACAGTGTTCTCGAAGCTACCAGCATGAGTCTGACCAAACTGCAGGAGGCAGTGGAAGACAGGAGTGCCTGGCGTGCTCTGGTCCATGGGGTCACGAAGAGTCGGACACGACTAAACAACAACAAAACAACAAGTATTAGATGCCTGCCATTAGCTCTGGCTCCACTCTTGTCTGGTCTCACTGCCTTCCACCCTACCAAGTACCAATGGGCACCAGCCATCACTGGTGGGAAGGACTGGACAACTTTGAGAGGGACTTCTGCAGCTTGCCAACTGACAGAGCCTCTTCTCTCTCCTCCCTCCCCTCAACTCCACATTTCAACTTACGAATAAATTACACGTCCCGCAGAGCAGTCATGTAGATACAAGGAGAGTTTCTCCTTTGCACACACAGGACGTTTTGCTTTTAACCCACAGAACAAATGTGATGCAGTACATTATGTTTACCCTTGCGGAGGCAGACATTCCATTCATGTTATTTTGATAAACAAGTTTGTCAAGGAGATGAATGGATTTTTATGTTTGTAGAAAACTCCTTTCAGCCCTTTGAGTCAAGCACGCATTACGAATTTCTGCAGGTTTCAGTAGAGTGAAAACATCCACTTACCGGACAAGTGTTCACTTATAACAAAAATGCAAACAAACAAATAAAATACCTGTCAGTGGAAAAGGAACGGTTATGCATTAATAATATTTCTTAAAACAAACACATTGCACACTACAGGATTCTTCCTGAAGCTGAGAGGAGATTGAAGGTGTATGATCGGCCCCTGATGACTGCACCATCATGTGGCAGGCTGGATGCATGAAGACGCCATATTCACATAGCAGACACAGGTGGCGCTGAGGTCTAAACCACAGAGCCTAGGGCTTGCCGATCGGAAGGTCGGCAGTATGAATCCCCGCGATGGGGGTGAGCTCCTGTTGTTCAGTCCCAGCTCCTGCCCACCTAGCAGTTCAAAAGCACGTCAAGTGCAAGTAGATAAGTAGGTACCGCTCTGGTGGGAAGGTAAATGGTGTTTCCATGTGATTCTCTGGTTCACCAGAAGTGGCTTAGTCATGCTGGCCACATGACCCAGAAGCTGTCTGCAGATAAACACCAGCTCCCTCGGCCTATAGAGCGAGATGAGCGCACAACCCCAGAGTCGTCCGCGACTGGACCTAATGGTCAGGGGTACCTTCACTTTTAGCTTTAAGATACAACTTGCATATCACCCATGTCAACTCAAACACAACGGGCTGTATCCAACATGCTCTGCCCACCAGGCACAAGGGTTCAGCAGTTACCAGCAACCTTGAGACTGGATTGTACTGGAATGTGCTCTATGCAGGGTTGCCCTTGAGCCTGGCTCAGAAGTTCCAACTGGTGCAGAATGCTGCAGCCAAACAGTTGATGGGGGCACCTGACAACATGCGACTCCATTGTTAAAACATCTGCATTGGCTGCCCATCTACTATCAAGCCAGGTTCAAGGTCCTTGTATTAATTTACAAAGGTCCATGGTACCTTAGGGACCACCTGAACCCTTGTGTCCCAACTTGATGACTGAGATCACCTGCAGGAGAAGAAGAAGAGTTTGGATCTGATATCCCGCTTTATCACTACCCTAAGGAGTCTCAAAGCGGCTAACATTCTCCTTTCCCTTCCTCCTCCTCTACAACACTCTGTGAGGTGAGTGGGACTGAGAGACTTCAGATAAGTGTGACTAGCCCAAGGTCACCCAGCAGCTGCATGTGGAGGAGCGGAGACGCAAACCCGGTTCACCAGATTACAAGACTACCGCTCTTAACCACTACACCACACTACACCATGCAGGAGGTCATTGGCCATTTGCTGAGTTGACAAGGCTTATTTGGCAGCAACAAGGAACCACACCTTCAGCATTCCCTCGCACAACAACATTCTGCTGGCACAAACCGTTTCGCCTGCGGAGCAAGCATACTGTTAAATGACTTTTAACTTAGCCCTACATGGGATACAACACACTGCTTCTAAAATCGAGTCCACACATCCAGCTACAAAGTCCTGCCCTGAGCGTACCACTTGGTAAATTGCCGGGAAGTTGTCCAGTGGAAACCTTAATTAAGTGGATTGGAATTGCAGAAGAGCACTACATAGAAAAACATAGTGGAAACATTCAGATGGGCACAATGGAGAGTTTAAGTAGAATTGTTGGGAAATCTGCCTGAGGAAGGAAAGAGGAGGGCAGGACACACACTTGTGTTCAATGAGACACACTCCCAAGTAAATGTGCACACCACTGCGCACTTAGGGTGTGTTTGTGTGGTGTACTTTAAAGGAGACTTCTATTAATTTAGGCTAACCCTTCTCAAATCTGTGCCAGAACCTTCCTTCAGCTGCTGAAGAGTTATCCAACCTTAATTAGAATCGCATGACTTTTTTTGTGTCTAGTGGGACAATTGTGATTATGTATTTAGCTGGTTCCTTACCTCATTGCTGCAGCAATGTGGATTACAATATGTGAGATAATGCTGCAGACGTGTAGACCGCCCATCAATTAATATGGTGAACTATGCAACACCTCATCAATTTCTTTTGTACGTTAAAAAATAAAATAAAAAGAAGGGTCATCAGTTTATATGCTGAAAGGGAATATTAAACTTTCATTGTTTTAAGCTATTGTGCAGCCATCATTTAGTATCTACAGCACAAAGGTTTACTTGTCTGCTCAGAAGTAAGTCAGGGCTTATTCCTGGGTAAAGTGGGTATGGATTGCAGCCTGAATTCTTTTCACCATTTAAAAAAACCACCATCACCCAAGATTATATCAAACAAAAAGACAAGCTCAGAAAATCTTTTCTGTCAAAAAGGATTTATGATAGTTGCAACAGCCATGGAATACAGGGTTGTTGTTTTTTTTGTGAGGTGATTTATTTTTAAAAGGCAGGTTCTCAAGGCTAGTCCTTATTTATATATAGTTATATTTATATACCGGTATATATATTTAAAAAAAACACATTTAAATACAGTGGTACCTTGGGTTAAGTACTTAATTCGTTCCAGAGGTCCGTTCTTAACCTGAAACTGTTCTTAACCTGAAGCACCACTTTAGCTAATGGGGCCTCCCGCTGAGCCACACGATTTCTGTTCTCATCCTGAAGCAAAGTTCTTAACCTGAGGTACTATTTCTGGGTTAGTGGAGTCTGTAACCTGAAGCGTATGTAACCTGAAGCGTATGTAACCCGAGGTACCACTGTAGGCTATCCAGCAACCAAGGTAACTAATGGAAAAGATGAAATTGGACTAAAAAGAAGGGCTAACAGTTTGGCTGGTTTATTCCTGTATCTGAGGATTAAATAGGCTGTAGCTCAGTGGCAGAACATCTGGTTTGCCTGCAGAAAGTCACAGGTTCACTGCCCGGCCTCTCTAATTAGGGCTGAAAAAGACTTGCGTCAGTGTGTATATAGATATTACTGAGTTGGTATGGCTCAGCATAAGGCAGCTTCTTATAATCAGATTTTCACCTCTCTTCTCAAAGCAGAGAGCAATATTAAAGACAATTTGCACATAACATTCGAGGAGGAAAGTGTAGTAACAAGGCAGCAATGTCTCAACAGCAGGGAGAATGCAAGCCAAGCTTGGTTTCAGCCCAGCTATACTTTAAATCTGCTTTAGACCTGTCCCTCCTCCAGCTGCACCTGAACTCTAGCTCATTACAGGGGTTAGCATGGGAGAAACTATATTGACATTGTCTCTCTGTCCAAGATTTTAAAGGAAGAATTTCCACATTAGACCTTACCTGCCAGGTGGGCGGTCATCAGACACAGCAGGTCATGATGGCAATGCCTAAATAGGACGTAGTCTTCTATCAGGCCGGATCATCCATCCTCCCAGCACAGCACTCTCCTGTAATCTGGCAAGCAGTGGCTCTCCAGAGTCTCTGTTAAATCTATTGTCTTTCCAGCACCTGCTGAAGACTTTCTTCTCTCAACAAGCCTTCTAACTGGAGACAGTAGTGATGTATGGAAGTGAGAACTGGACCATAAAGAAGGCTGATCGCCGAAGAATTGATGCTTTTGAATTATGGTGCTGGAGGAGACTCTTGAGAGTCCCATCGACTGCAAGAAGATCAAACCTCTCCATTCTGAAGGAAATCAGCCCTGAGTGCCCACTGGAAGGACAGATCCTGAAGCTGAGGCTCCAATACTTTGGCCACCTCATGAGAAGAGAAAGCTCCCTGGAAAAGACCCTGATGTTGGGAAAGATTGAGGGCACAAGGAGAAGGGGACGACAGAGGACGAGATGGTTGGACAGCTACAAACATGAGTCTGACCAAACTGTGGGAGGCAGTGGAAGACAGGAGTGCCTGGCGTGCTCTGGTCCATGGGGTCACAAAGAGTCGGACACGACTAAACGACTAAACAACAACAAAGTGGAGACATTTATCACAGCTGGTAGCTGTACTGGATTTGAATTGATTTGCTGTGTGTGTTGCTACAGTTTTAACTTATGATATAAAATGATAGATAGCTTTATAACATGCAAATGCTTTTGCTGGTTTTTTAATATTTATTTAGAAAACAATATAATACCACTATATCGTTTAAAAAAACTTCACAACATCTGTATTCAATAAAACCACTTAAAAATTAAAATAAGAAACCATTAGCTATTATGGAACTGTGTTTTCTTAACTGCCTGTCTAAGCTTGGTAGCATAGGAATGTTTTTGGCAAGCGTTTCAAGTTTAAAACAGAAGGCACCTGCTGCAGAAGGTAGATGAAAAGAGATGTGAACCTCAAGCTAGTACAGATATTTATTCCCTAATGCAGGCATGGCCAAACTTGGCCCTCCAGATGTTTTGGGACTACAATTCCCATCATCCCTGACCACTGGTCCCGTTAGCTAGGGGTGATGGGATTTGTAGTCCCAAAACAGCCTAATGAAAGCGTGTGGGGTGTCCGTGAGGGTGCATGCGTATGCATATCCCAACCATGTTTCAATAAAAGTCTAAAATGAAGTAAGTTCAAAGCTCAAGTCTACACTAATCTTAGCCACTGTTATGAGTTCATGACTAAGACAAACTATTCTGGGCTGCATCAATAGGAGTATAGCATCTAGATCAAGGGAAGTAATAGTGCCACTGTATTCTGCTCTGGTCAGACCTCACCTGGAGTACTGTGTCCAGTTCTGGGCACTACAGTTCAAGAAGGACACTGACAAACTGGAACGTGTCCAGAGGAGGGCAACCAAAATGGTCAAAGGCCTGGAAACGATGCCTTATGAGGAACGGCTAAGGGAGCTGGGCATGTTTAGCCTGGAGAAGAGGAGGTTAAGGGGTGATATGATAGCCATGTTCAAATATATAAAAGGATGTCACATAGAGGAGGGAGAAAGGTTGTTTTCTGCTGCTCCAGAGAAGCGGACATGGAGCAATGGATCCAAACTACAAGAAAGAAGATTCCACCTAAACATTAGGAAGAACTTCCTGACAGTAAGAGCTGTTCGACATTGGAATTTGCTGCCAAGGAGTGTGGTGGAGTCTCCTTCTTTGGAGGTCTTTAAGCAGACGCTTGACAACCATATGTCAGGAGTGCTCTGATGGTGTTTCCTACTTGGCAGGGGGTTGGACTCGATGGCCCTTGTGGTCTCTTCCAACTCTATGATTCTATGATTCTATTGTTATCTAATCCTTTTGTGAAGGAAAAGGCTCCATCTGCACTACAGTATACACATAAAGCTGTATCATACCACTTTAAATCTCTGTGGCTTTCCTCAAATAATCCAGAGAACTCCAGTATCTTAAGGGTGCTGGAGGTTGTTAGGATACCCCCATTTCCCTCTCAGCGCGTCAGTTTCCAGAGTGGGTTATCAATCAACCCCTCTTCCCAGGGAACTCTGGAGCTTGTAACCAGTCAAATTCTGAGGGCTCCAGTCAAATTCTGAGCCCTCTGCAGTGATTTTCAGAAGTTAAAACAAAAAGTCAGTAGAGCCAGCCCTGGATCTTCTTCATCCTGTGTGGTACGGCCCTAAGCTTAATAAGATCAGGAATTTGAAGCTAGGTCACCCCACATTAAATCCAAAAATCTATCTGCTATCCCACAAAGCTAATCCCAATAAGCCCATTTATACTGGAGACGTGTAGGCAAGGAGCATGTACTTCCTCTATTATGTAAAAGATTTTTAGTCTGCTTCCACTGTGTATTTGCTGTTACTAATTTTCATAGAAGCAGTCATGTGGCAGCAAAAGTGAAAACTGAGGCAACTCAAAAAGACTAGCAATTTTTTTATATTCCTTAAGACTCATTGCTTTTGCTGTGAGTGACATTTTCCAGAAAGACAAGCAATTACCCCCACCAATTTTGATTTCTCTGAGTTCAAAATCTGATCATTTTGAATAATCAAGATAATTCAGATTCCCTTTCCTCAATTACCACCATGATCATACATAAAAGTAATGTCTGTATTCCAAGTCAACCATTTAAAATTTGCACTGGCATACACAAATCACAGTGCCCATATCTTTCAGAGCAAGACAACTGTTAAGTTTGTGCCGTACCTTGGGATAAATTGCTTGTTGCTGGGTTGGTGCACTGAGCAATCTGGAATTCTTCTTTCCCCCCCAATGGATGTACAAATAAAATGTGGGTCAGCCAAGTTGGAGCTATGAACTCGGGAGTTCCTTCGGTTTCATTCTTGCAAAACCCCTTGATGATTGGAGGAGCGGCAGCTGCAGAATCAAAGCTCACATTCCTTAAAACATGTCAGTTGTGGGAATAGGCGTTGCTGTCTCTCTCCTCTGCCCCAATCAGTCCCCTGCTAATGAGATGTTTCAGTTCAAAGGGAGTGTCCTACTGATGTAGCTTAAGTAATATCCATGGTCTCGGAGGATAGGAATTACAATGGACCCACCTCGCTCTGGGAACAGCTCTTGTTCACGTCCACTCCATTCCATGCACGTGAACATTTTTTTGTGAGTTGTACTGCTCCAATTCTATAGGTCATGTGTAACAGAGCTGAGGAACAATTTTTGTCAACACAGATCGTTTCAAAACACGTTCCTGTGGAAGACCACTTCATAGGCTATAGACACCCCCAACCTCCACATGTCCAAGGTGGCATTTTTTGCAGTGGCAATAGTTGATGTAAACCTTCATTTACAACCCGGTGTGGACTGATCACATGGAGATTTCTTTTCATTCTAGTAGTTACAACAATAAAAAGCGGTTCTGGAGCAGAGACTCTCCATGGTGCAACTTTCAGATGTTATCACCTCCAATATGAAGGGTCACGTTCCATTTTATGTGCCTTCCAAACCAATTCATAGCTTTGGATGTTGTGCTTCGGCTGCAAGAGCTTTGCCTATTAGACATCAATATATTATAATTTAAGGTCCGTATAGTTAAAGCTATGGTTTTCCCAGTAGTGATGTATGGAAGTGAGAGCTGGACCATAAAGAAGGCTGATCACCGAAGAATTGATGCTTTTGAATTATGGTGCTTGGAGGAGACTCTTGAGAGTCCCATGGACGGCAAGAAGATCAAACCTACCCATTCTTAAGGAAATCAGCCCTGAGTGCTCATTGGAAGGACAGATCCTGAAGCTGAGGCTCCAATACTTTGGCCACCTCATGAGAAGAGAAGACTCCCTGGAAAAGACCCTGATGTTGGGAAAGATGGAGGGCACAAGGAGAAGGGGACGACAGAGGACGAGATGGTTGGACAGTGTTCTCGAAGCTACCATCATGAGTCTGACCAAACTGCGGGAGGCAGTGGAAGACAGGAGTGCCTGGCGTGCTCTGGTCCATGGGGTCACAAAGAGTCGGACACGACTAAATGACTCAACAACAATATTATAATTTGGCATGGAAGAGAATTACAGCAACCAGCACTTGAAATATGCAATGGGAAACATACCCTGCCACAATATTGGTCTAAATGTACTCAGAGCTAAACCTAATCAGGTTCTCTGCCCTACCTCCTCCATGCTGGATTTTTATGTTAAGAGTATTGTGGGGGGGAAGGAAGAGAAAGGGCCTTGAATATGACCAAGTAAGGGAGAGATGAGGAACCTGCAGCCCTCCAGATTCCTGCACTTCAACCTCCATGATTCTTGACTACTGGACTCCAATTCCCATCAGCCCCTACCAGCATGGTCAATGGTAAAAGATTCTGGGAGTTGGGAGTCCAGAAACATCTGGAGGGCTACAGGTAACCCATCTCTGAATGTGGGGCTGAGAAAGGGCCCCTCTTACCCACTGAGACTTCCAGTTACTGCTAAACACTCTGATTAAGGCTGCAGTCCTACACACACACTTCTGAATAAGTGTTAAGTCTTCTGTAGCTTGGAACAGCAGATTTACTTTGTGTTCCTCATGAGGTTGCAGCAAACCAGAGCACCTGCTCTACTCCCACTCAACTTCTATGTGGTTCATGAAAAGAACCATGCAATAACAGAAAAGGTGGCAAACAGCCAGAGGCTGAAGCTTCTCAACATGGGAGAAAAACACTCAATCACAACCAGAAGAATTAAAGCTAAGAAGAGCAGATCTAGCTAGAAGACAGCCAACTTAAAACTTTTATGAATTAACTATGCATATATTTAATCTCCTTATTACATAACACGTGAGGGACTAGAAACACATTTTATTTTTAAAACTAACAGAAGTTGAGGGAGGAACTGCAGCTGATATTCAACTAAGTTCTAGAGGAGCTCCTCTGAAAATAATGGACCAAACTTAAGTCATGCTCATAAGTTTCAACAAATCCACTCTGAGAAAAACTTACATGAATACCATCCTACATGTTCAACAGCAAAGAGTCAGGCAAAGTGGTGATAGAGAAAGGCACATTTGTAGGAGAAATTGATTATCGATTATTGAATTTCTATAGTGCTTAATATTAAAATAACTCTAAGCAGCGTACAAAAAAACTGAACAACACACAACTTAAACAAAATATTACCAAAAATAGTTACATACACATAAGTTACATTAATACAAAATTACTAATCTATATAAATCAATATTATTTCATCTTCCTTCTGACACACCCTCTCTCAGGTTGGGGGTGCGTTTTACTCCTTCGCCCACCTGCCTCTTTCTCTCTGCAGCCCTTCCCCACTTCCAGCCTTTTTCTTCAGGTGAACCAGCAAAATGTTTGTGGAGCATGGCCATAGATTCCACTAACCGGGTGGTAAAGAATTCATGCCCAGAATGCGAACAATACACCTGATTGGCTATAACCGCTGGACGCATCTAATGCTTCGCTCCGCAGACTGACTTTCCTGCACAAAAGGTACACCAGAGAAAACAGCTTTTATGCTGCCACATGTATAGCAGTTTTACGCGGTGATCTCTTTACACAAGGCTCTTTGCACCAATTCTTGATTCTCAAGAGTAAAGCTATGAAAAAGGAAACCTAAAATTGGTAGATTTTAGACTCAACGAAGTAAACAAACAGCATTAGCCTCATTCAATTGTGCATATGTGTTGATATATGCTAGTTCTCATCTTAAGGCCCCTTTAAATATACCCTCAACTCTAGTAGCTCCCACACTGCTCTAAATCCATGCCAAGTAAGAATCAGCAACTGTAGGACCCAAAACCAAATCAGGCCCCTCTGATTTGGTTACCAGCCCATAACAGGAGTGGCGGCATTGATGATGGCACTTGCTGGGAGGTCATCCATCTTCTCTAAATTACTAAAGTAGTTGCTGAGTGGAGTTTTAAAGGCTTCAGCCAACATCAATTCCTTGACAGTGTGCCTAGAGCATCATGCAAGAGAGAAACCATTGCCAGAGGAATCACATGATCCAGACTACTGTGGGAGCACCATATCAATTGGGCAAGGGCAACAGCTAAAAGGAAGGCTTTCTTGGCTATAAGGACAACAGTAAGGAAGGAGTTCAGTTGAAGACATCATCAGAAGGTTGTGGGTTACAGCAAAGTCCTTCCAACAGCATCCAATAATGGTGGCTTCCTCCACAGAAATGGAAGCTCTAGCTAAAGGACAATACTTTTGCATAGGAAGCCACGGGGTATGGAAAGAAGCTTGAGGAAAGGCCATACAATTTACAGAAACACAAGTAAGAATGCACAAGGTTGAGATGGAGAGTGGCCACTTTCTGCTGGGAATCTTGCATGTGTCATTATTCATTTACAAACTTTATATCTTGCATCACATAAATTTATGTTCCCATGGTGGCTCTGGAATGCCAGTACCTTTCTGGGAGGGTTTCAAAGTGCTGTGATTACCTATAAAAGGCCTAAATGATACAAAGAACTACCTCCTCCCATACTATTTGTGCCTTCTCCCTAGTATCTGATGGCGAGGCCCTTCTCAGACTCAATAATGACTGTTCCAAAACTAGCTAAGATGCATAAGAGGACCTCCTCTGTGGTCACACCCTAGTTGCCAAACTCCCATTTCCTGGGGGTTTATTTGGCCCCCTTGTTCTCTATTTTCTACAGTTAGGGCAAGCTTTATTTAGGTTGGCTCCTAACTGAAGATATAAGTTTGTGTGTCTGACTCTGTTGCATTTTTATGGTTTTTAATGTATTGTTCTACACTGAATTGTTTTTATTAATACAGGAAGCTGCATTGAGCACTGTTTATCATGGAAAGGCAGGATACAGATTTTCTTTAAAAACGGATATAAAAAAGGAATGGCAAATTGCTTGGAGGCATGCCATGTTTTGTAATGTACCTGATGGAAAGGGGCATTGGGGGGTATTTTGTAGGCAAATGCTTCCTATATACAGAGTCCTTAAATACACACCTTTTCTCTCACAACAGCAAAGGGGCTGTGGAAAAGTCAGATGGAGTTGCAGACACATGTGATGTGATGGATGGTGCCCCAGATTATTTCCTTTTCCTGCAGCATACAAATCTTGAAACTGGTTACGCGTCATCACTTACTTGTGCTGTTCAAACGCTTTCAGGAATTATGTTTCAAAGAATCCACTAGGTGGGAGCAGAGTGCCATTAAACCATGAACATTTTTTTAAAACCTCACACCTTTTAGTTTAACTGAACAAACTGTATTTACACCAGTTAGTGGCTTTAGTAGCACCAAACGATTGAGAGAGAACTGCAGTTGGGGTTTTTTAATATAAAAAAGAAACACTGATTGAATAATGGCAGCATTGCTCCTCTTACTGGAGAAATCAAATATATACCTGTAATAACCGGATGTGACTAATTTCTACAGGTACATCTGTACCATGGAACCTAGAAACTGGTTTAGATCTTTTTAACATAGTTTCCTCCTTAAGACTGGTTGTGTGTCAACTTCTGTTCAAGAAACCATTCTGCTGCTTAGGAATTTGATGAGGGTTATTGCAGATTCTTTTCCATTATAGTTACAGAGGAATGTCAACAACTGACACAGACTAGTTCATTGGCTCTTCCTCCTCTGCATAGCAGGAGAAAAGCTCAGATACACCATAATTTCTGGATCCTTAACTACACACTTGACACCACAAACTTCAATGGTAGTCCTCATTGCAACACTGGGCAATCAACTCTGAGTGATAAAATTTGCTTAAAGGCACATATAAAATAGGTTTCTATGCCACTTATTTCATGCTGGAAGTTTAGAAAGCCAGTACCTGGAAAGTGGCATTTTGTGATATGAAACACAAAAATTACTGTTCTGTGAAAAACACCTGGAAGAAAAAGTCCCATTCAAAAGGTTTTTGATATGATGCTAGAGGCACTTAAAAGGTAAAGGGACCCCTAACCATTAGGTCCAGTCGTTGCCAACTCTGGGGTTGTGGCGCTCATCTCGCTTTATTGGCCAAGGGAGCCGGCGTACAGCTTCCGAGTCATGTGGCCAGCATGACTAAGCCGCTTCTGGCAAACCAGAGCAGTGCACGGAAACGCCGTTTACCTTCCCGCTGGAGAGGTACTTATTTATCTACTTGCACTTTGACGTGCTTTCGAACTGCTAGGTTGGCAGGAGCTGGGACCGAGCAACGGGAGTTTACCCCGTCACGGGGATTCGAACCGCCGACCTTCTGATCGGCAAGTCCTAGGCTTTGTGGTTTAAGCCACAGCGCCACACGAGTCCGGCTAGAGGCACTTAGCACCTGATAATATAACATATTTAAAATGAACTATGGTTTAGCACAAGTTAGCAGTGTGCTGGTGCATGTAGTTAATGCTGTGCTCTTCCCCTGCTTCTGCTGAGTCACTGGGAAACAAGCTTATTGTGATGCTTGAACTTGAGCTTGTGGTTCATTTCTCTCCAAGCAATAAGCCCAGGTTTTTCCCTTAGCATACCACTTGTTTTTGCCTTGTTTCCCACTGGTATGGCATAAGTAGGAGTAGGAAAGGAGCAAAGCGAGCACTGTATATTGTGCACCACCACACTCATAGTCACATTAAACCAGTTTTTTAAAAAAACAAACCCAATGGTTTAATGTTCTGTGCAAACCAGCTAACTAAACACATTGCCTTCTCATTAAGCATACTGTTGTTTATATGATAAAGCAGCTTGGTGCTGACTGCTGGGCATTTTGTGACAAAAACACGGACACATAAACTGGACCTTAGGTATACCATAAATGAAATCTCATCAACAAGAACTTTGGGCATCTCCTCAATGCTTAATTGATGGCCAGGATCTGCTTCCTGAGGAAGTTTCCTCCATGTAGATCATAGCTGTGCTGTTTCTGGAAGGAGAAACCCAATAGCACTCATGTGCCTCTAGGTATTGGAGTTTGCTAATGTCAGGTGTTTTTTTACATTCCATATTTGAAAGGAAATGTTTAAGATTCCATGTCCTGGCATTTCACACATACAGGGCATGGTCTGAAGGTGCATAACATAGTTAACTTTGCTGAAGCTAAGTGGGTTTGGGTCTGGCTACTGGCTGGCTGGAAGACTGCCCTGGAATTCTTATGTCTGCCAGCTCTCTCTCAGGGTGATGAATGTACTAAATAAATGAAAGGTACCCCCAACTTTGAAGAAAGTTCTATGACAATTGTGCATACGGATCACAAAGTGTCAGTTTTATTGCCATATAAATTAAAGAAGTTTGCACTGTACTGCACACTAATCTTGAGGTATAAAAATAGATAATTTCATATGCAAAACGCAACACACACACACACACACACACACTATACACAGTCTAAGTCAGATAGCTAAGACATATCCCAAACCTGCATAAATATTTATGATCAGTCTGTTCATGTAACAGTCGAAAAGGGAAAGTTAAGAATTGGAAAAAAACACTCACAAGACTGTCACAACAGGCTTCCTCCACAGCTTTCATTTAAATATTTTTAAGTATCTCTTTTGTGAGACTGTCCAGAGAGTCCATGATGCTTAATCAAAGTTGATATGTGGGCTGTCAAAGCCACTATCTTGTTGAAAAGCCAAAACATCTTGTGTCTGTTTCCTTGAATTCAGAAGGCTATAGCTTTTCCCAGCTGTTGAACACATTGCACCACTCAGATAGGGATTGGCAGGGCTTAATTTGCTCACTTTCAAAGATGGTACACAGCTAGTATTCATAGCCAGATGGCTTTCATTGCAGCCCATGTCTCGGCTCTTTGTAACACCTGTCTTGTCTTTGTGGCCACCAGGTTGTAGACAAAAACCAGAACTATCTTCTTTGGGGTGGGATTCTCCTGGTGCACTGGAATGTGCTTTCTGAAGAGGATACAGAGACACATCACCGCTATCCATGTGTAAAGTCTCACTGACCAAGCTCCAATCAGAAGAGCATCCTTCATCCCGTTCTGGAGTTTCCTGAATGTCAAAGACTTGAGTTTTCTGAGAAGTTGACTTCTGATGCCTAGAAGCCTGAGTGCATCCAAGTTCTGTAACAACTGGTCTTTCATTTAGGTTCTTAAATCTTACACAAGCTGCTCTGGAGTCAGAGCTATCTCCTGTTCCGCTAGTTGGATGAATGTTTTGGAGCTTTGCTTGAGAAATCCGCGAGGAACGATTCTGGAACGTAGCATCACTGACTGCATGGCACTGACCTTTGCCTACGTTTTCACCTTCATTGAATGCCACCACTGATACAGCACCAAGTGATGTATCATCCAGCTGTTTAAAAGCTCTCCCACCAACTTGGGTATGGGAATTTGCAACTGAGTGGGTTTCAGCATCGAGCTGCTGTTGTAAGCTGCAAGGTATACGTTTCTGGGTAGCGGGGTTACTGGGTTTTTTGACATGAACTTGGTTTTCTACTAGGGTTGGTGAGGGTTGTTGCATATAATTTCTTTGAGGTTTCTCAACCTCAGAGAGCAGCTTGGAATTTTGTGACTGGGCTACAGAAGGTGGAATGGAAAGTAAAAAGAAATTAAAATCAAGCATGTAATTGTTTTGGAGGAATTGTTTTTTTATAGCCAACAACAGTGTATTATAGAAACCTCCAATGACTCGTGCATCACTATGCAGGGGAGGTATTTGCCTCCACCGACAGACTCTTTTCGCTTGGCCTAGACACATCTCAGACTATCCCCTTCCCCAATCAACTGATTTTGTTGTTGTTGCCAATAATGGCTTCTGATCTGATTTGATTTTATGTAAACTCTGACCCATCGGTCCATATTTATTTCTTAACATCGAAGATGTTCTATATCTTATTAAGTTTTTACAGCTGTATCCTCAAAAAATCAACAAACACATATATTTTAAAAAGAATTCCTTCAATGAGTTTAAAGTGCTTCACATATACGGAAGGCACAATTGAAGGTACTATAAGCCACACAAGCAAACATCTTCTCTCACTACATAAGCAAATGACATGTATAAAAAACCAGGAGATAGGCATTCTTCATGTTACTGTACCTGAGTGGGTAACTTTGCTCTGGGATGCATTACGAACAGGTGTTTCTAATATTTTAGCCATTGTAGCAAGTTTGCCAGCAGCACATATTATTTTCTTCTCAGGCCTGCAGGAAAACCAGTAAGAGGTCTTAAAAGTCCACCCTTTTCTGGACTAATCTGATTGACAACTGTTTTAGAGCAGCAAATTACAAGGGCCATTCCAGCCATCTGAAGTTACGACAAAAAGAGAGTGAGTGAGCACTTCAATAAAGAGAGTGACCACTTATATATATATACATATACACATACACACACACACACACACGTCATGCTGGCCACATGACCTGGAAAGCTGTCTGTGGACAATATATATATCACAGAAAGGTTTCTCCAAGGTTTGGCTACTCAAAAGATTCCCTCGTAGCTTTAAAGTTTGAATGATTTAAGGATATCTGCGTAATTCTTCACTATTGTATAAAATAATTATACGACAGGATGGGATTTCTGAGAGATGAGAGCAGAGCTCATGAACTGTGATCTGTCCAAGTGCAGGCTAGAAGAGCAGCTATTACCTCTCTCAATCAATGAGCTGAAAAGCAGAAAGTAGAGGATTTCTCATGAAGAGCAGGCGAGATAACAACTTTGGTAAATTCCACAGGTGCTTTGAGCAACCTATTTCTGCTTGGCAGACAATACTTGGAGAGTATTGTCACTAATAATACCATTATTGATAAGCAAGATTAAAAATACCATATTTTTCCAGGTATAAAACAATATTGTTTTCTTAGAACTAACAGGCAAAAATTGCAGGTTGTCTTATACACGGATAGCAGAGGGGGAAGGGCAATTGGCGTCAGCTACCAGCAGGAGATTGGCCACGGCAATTGGGCGTGTGATTGGTTGCTGTGGCAAGGCTGTAGAGCGATTGGTGCTCCCCCCTCCCAGCTGAACAACTCTGGGCAATCTCCCCCAAAAGAAGCTCAACAACTTTGGGCAATTCCCCCCCCCCCCCCAATTTTTGTTGCAGTCCAAAAAAATAGGGGTCATATTATACATGGTGGGCGTACTATACATGGAAAAATACGGTACTTTCCATAAAGTTAGGCTGTGCAAACCTCTAACTCGGGGTTGGGGCTGAGGCCAAGCGGGTGCAGGCAAGAGGAAAGGAAGAGAATGTCCTGCTAAATGAGCACAAGCCGACTCACTCAGTGTTGGATCTCAAGCACAAGTCTATGAAAAATGTTGTCTTCTCAACTAATACAATTAGAAATACCTCACCCATCATGCTTTCCATCATCAATCAAAAGCTGCTGAAGACAAATGAGGTAATATTTGCGCATCTTCCGGGCTGTCTCTTGACGTTCTCTTAAAACTTCTGCTTTAATAATTTCTGCGGCTCTCTCTTTACTTTCATGTATGTAACGAAGCATGTCACCTATAAACAGCATGGTATAAATTAAATAAAGAATTTATGCTCCAGAGAGACACAACTGGAGTTTCAGAAGTGAATATTCAATAATACAAACAAAAGATCAATGTTTATGAAACATAGTAAGAGGATATATCGTGCAGAAAAGACAGGGGATTATGGGACCCACACTGCAGCCATTCAGTCTTACTGGTAATTTGCCTCAGTTACTGTGTTGTAAAGCATGCAGATGGGGGAAACTAGTTACTGAACTACAAGGAACTTCTTTAGCACTTACTCTTAATTCTGCCCACTGCTTTAATATACTGAAAACGCATTTCTTCCAAGGCTTTTCCATCACAGGAACAAGGGGCTGAGACACTCCCCTCTGACGATGATCTATAAGCACACAAAATACACAGTACACAAACTGAGTATGAAGTTTCAAGCACCCATAAATCACTCTTCTTTTTCTTAACTACCTTGGGGGACCGTTGGCCAACTTCAAATCCTCAAGTTTGTCCTTCATTGTGGAGTTTTCTTCCATTAATGCCTCTACAATTTTTTCATTTTCTAAAAGTACAGAACAAAAATATTACACATTGTTAATTTAACTGGGTATCTAAATAGGAATCAGTGTGGAATTTTTCTGTTATCTTAATTTGGCACCATTGCCAGAATTCTATATAGAACTGAGTAAAAACTTACGGAAACCCTATAGAAACATGCAGCCCAGGCATTTCAAATTTATGTCAAATAGAACCATTAGTATACTAATGGAACATGCAGTGGGATTGCGAGGGAAGAAGATTTGAACACTTCACCCTAAAAAGACACTGTAACATTATCAACTTGTGTCTTCTCTTTCATAGTCTTATAACTTATTTGATTTGGATTGTGGCACCCGAGAAAGGACCTCATCCACCTGGGGATGTATACTTCTATGAAAATGACTCCAGTGGATTGCAACTCCTATTATACCCAGTGTTGGCTGGAGATGGTATAGTCCAGTGATGGCCAAACTTGGCCCTCCAGCTGTTTTGGGACTACAATTCCCATCATCCCTGACCACTGGTCCTGTTAGCTAGGGATGATGGGAGTTGTAGTCCCAAAACATCTGGAGGGCCGAGTTTGGCCATCACTGGTATAGTCCAATAATAATTCTACCTTGACAAATAAGAACACAAACCTTGGAACTGCTCTGACTTTGCTTTGACTGCAAGCTGGAGGTGCTTGCAAGCTTTATCAAGTTTCTTTTTCAAATCCTGACATTCTTTTTCCTTTCTTTCCAGCTGCTGGCGACAGTGCTCACAACAAATGTCTTCTCGGGTCAAGGGATCTCTTTTCCTATATTTCAAATCTGCAGTTAATCAACACAAAAAGTTAAGAAAACTAGAAAACGTGGATTGGTAGCCATTGTATTTGAGGCCAGAAACTACTGTTTTCTTGTATTTTTCTGGAACCTCTGTGTGGTTACAACAGGTTTCTAGTGCCTATATATCTTACTTAGTTGAAGGAAATCAGCTAATAGACCAACCAGAGTCACGTTTATTCTATGCTTCCCAGCTTCTTGGAGTCTTGCTATGTGGAATTTATGGCCCTCCAGATGTTGTAGAAGTGCAACTTCCATCATCCCTGGCCTCTGGCCATGTTCCATCAGAATTGGAATCCAACAACATCTGGAGGAACATAGGTTCCCCATTCCTGACCTTGTTGAAGGGCAATGATTTTTTGACATTTACTGTGAAGGTTCTTTCTGTTCCGAGGTGAATGAAGTATCTAATAGACAGAGAACACTTCACCAATCTTTCAGTTAAGCCTGGTCACTTAAAGATTCCTCCCTGTTCCATGGAAAGGATATAAAAGGTACCTTAGCTGAGGAGATGAAAACTTCTGAAAGAAAGGAGGAAAAGAAAAGGGATAGGGCGGTAAAACTAGAATTTGGTAAAAAGATAAAGGAAGTAATATTAGAAGTGTTTTGACATAGCTACTCAATGCATTTCTACAGAACAAGCATGTATCTTGAGACCTATGTTTCCACATTTGGACACCTCATCAAATCAAATTTTGCATGATGGTTCCTGAGATTAAGGAGCAGTTTTTCAATTTACGCTTGGATACCATTTAGGTGCCATTTTGAATCAAGATAGCTGAATAAACCTTTTAGAATAGTAGTGATTTTACTACTGATTTCAAAGCTGCACTGATTCCACACACCCCTAGAATTCTCAAGCAATACCACATAAGAGGCTGCTAGTTCTTTTTAAATAAGGCTGTTCAGCAGAATTGTTGCAAATTAATCCGCAGATGGTATATAACTAAAATGGTGATAGATAAAATAAATTTCAAAACATGCATGCACACAAACGTTGGAAATGTTGGGTGAAATTATCATACACGATAGGAATATGAAGCGTTAAGGTTTTTGAAAATAATTAAGAATCAAATAGCAGGGGTTTGCTTTTTTAAAAAAAGAGTATGAAATTTTACTAAATGCTATGTTAAGGGGGGAAACCACATTCACAAATGTTGGCTCTCTTTTTGCTGATCCTTGATTCCTATTTTGTAAATAAGAAGAATTAAGAACTCCCTTTCAGAAAAAAATAAAATAGGAGATCAGGAATTTCTTCTAAAAAGCGGCCTCCACTGATGCATCAATGTCTGATGCATCAATGTCTAGTACGCAATGTCTAGTATGCAATTTCCACATGACAGCTTTGAAGAAAGCAAAAGATGTAGCTGTTGCCCTATAGGAGAGTGTTCTCAAGCTGTGTGGTTTAGGCAAGTGTCATAGGCCACAGAAATGCAGGCTTTAAACAATTTGGCTTTCGAAGTGCGAGAATCCCCCTGAAATCTGGGATGAAAAGAGACAAACAATGAGTCAGGCTATCTAAATGTCTTTGTCCGCTTGTTGTAGATTTTGATAGCCTATCAACTTCTGTCAAATCCTCTCAGAGGGTGATAGGGTTTGATGATAATAATAATAATAATAATAATAATAATAATAATAATAAATTTTATTTATATCCCGCCCTCCCCAGCCGAAGCCGGGCTCAGGGCGGCTAACAACAATAAAATAATCCAACATTTTAAAAACATTTCATTATAAAAATTAATTAAAATCAAATTGATGGCAACCGTTAAGCAAAATTCTGGGCAGATTGCCAGATTGAGGGAGAAGAATCATGGTTCCTATGAAACATGGAATACATCTTTGGTCTGAAAGCCTGGTCTGTGCATGGAATACTCCCATCTCTGGAAATCAGAGGTAATGCTTAGGATTTGCGTGATGCCATCAGAGAAGGAAATAAGAGCAGGAATAGGCAACCTTCGGCTCTCTAGATGTTTTTGACTACTATTCCCATCATCCCTGACCACTGGTCCTGTTAGCTAGGGATCATAGGAGTTGTAGGCCAAAACATCTGGAGGGCCGAAGGTTGCCTATGCCTGAAATAGAGGGAAGGGCAACAGCAGGTAGCTGTCAGTATTACAGTATTTGTACAATGCTGTTTATATCCAGTTATATCCAGTTGCTACTATAAAAATGTTATTTTACAAAGAAACAAACCAATGTCAAGATTAAAGCAAGGCGGAAGGAAATAATACCAATACCCATTTCAGATTCCTGCAAAGGTGTCTGCTTCCTTAACATCCTTTGTAGTTCTACTTGCTGTCCAACGTTGTACATGGAAGGTCTTGCTTTGTCTCCTGTCTCTCCTTCACTGCTGTGTAAGCAGGAGTCCCCTGGTTCTTTGAAATTATAGTCCAGAACCTCGTGTTTCTGCAAAAGATATCACAAATTCAAGTTCCAAATGAGAGCCACTAATATCAATTTCTATTTAGGTGTACAAAGTATTTTACAATTCTCTATCTTCACAAGCCTGTAAAAGACTAGGGTAAAGTTAGTCATCAAGACCACCTAACATGCTCCATGGCTATGCAGAAATGTGGACCTAGCTTTCCAAGGGCTAGACCATGGAGTATCTATTGCACCACACTGTTTAAAAGAAGCATATTAAATGGTATATTTATATTCAATCAAAGATTGGGCAATATTCTTAGACTCAGTTTAAATGCCCCTCTTCAGCTTTAAAAACATTTCTAGCAAGAAAAGAAACCCCTTGTGGAGTTTTTATATCTGTCTTTATATATAGACAGATTTATATTCATGTATATTCAAGGAGATAAAACTTGTTTGCAAGGCTTCATGACAACAAATGAAAGAAAACAGTCCAAACATTGTCTCACTACTGCAGAACAGAGAAGGCTCTTCATACTGACATAGTTCAATAATGCTTAATTTTCAGAGCATTTTGAAGACTCCCTCACCTTGCAGAGAGGAGAAAGACTAACAGCTAAATACAAAGTCATGGCTGTCATAGGAGTCGGAATAATGCAGAGGGGAATGTGATCAAGGGTGACCCACTCTTAAATCCTTTCTGTAATGATGCACTGAAAAAGGCCCCTACATTCCTCATCTCTGTAAAAATTCCTGGTGCTCCATTCTCTCCTGGCCCCTTTTTCTTTTAAAGCTGATATTCTGTTCTTCTTGGTTTTGCCAAATACTATCTGATCATCATTGATCAGGGAACAGGTGGAATGAGGTTTTACAGTGAGGGACTATAGTAAAGTATAATCCACACCGCCACAACATAATATATCATTAACTGCCACCACTGCGTTTTTGCCCAAAGAAAAAAGAGCAGCACTTGAGATTACATTCATATGTAACAGCATTGGTGGAATCATCCTAGCAACAACAAAAGAGGTTTGGAATGCAATGACAGTGTGCGGAATTTGGTGACATCAGGCAAATCAATATAACTCTACAGAATGGCTGAATCAAGCCTTTAACTTCTGTCTTTCCACCAGTGTTTATATTATTCAATATTCAACCACTCTTAAACTGTGTTAAACTTTTGTTTCTCTGGGGCATGATGGGAAATAGGATGAAAAGTGTATCTCTGTATAAAATCTATTTAAAGTTCTTGTTGTGAGTCCAATGGTAGATATAGTACTCATTTTCTTTAGATGGAAAGAGAACAATAATAATCCCTTTTTTGTTATATCTTTCTGTATCATGGTGCTTTTCAAAACAGGGTATAAGACCTTATTAGGTAGACCACTCAATGTGGGCCTGCAAGCACGTAACTTTTAAGGTCAGTCTCAGTGTGGCTACAATGTCCAAAAGCTCCAAAAACTCCACCTCAAAGTAGCTCCTTCAGTTTCCTTATTGAGAACACTTCTGCAGTACTCTGAAAACTTTGTTACAGCCTTCACATAGCTTTGCTGTGAAAGCGAGACAATCTCTTTTGGGAGCAGCTGGGAGCCAGTTATAGGAAGACTGAACAACTTGGCTACAACTTTCCTGATGGATAAATACTATCTATTCAGGGAGCAGCCAAGAGAGCAAATGATGGAAAGCAGGCCAGAGTGGCAACTTAAAAACAACCACCATCACCACCTATTTAACGTAAACACGAATTCAATAATAAATAATGGGGAGAATTTTATATGGAATTTATGGTGCAGTTGCTCTTTTCATTAAATGAGGGGTGTTTAATGAATTTAACAATGAGTAAGAGGAGGAAAGGGGGTGGGGATGCTCATTAAATTCACTTATCCAATTCACTAAGGAATAAGACAGCAATTTATGCTTGTGGAGTGGTTATAAGGGCTTGCCACAAGCAGCATGCATAATTAAAAATACAAAAAGCAATTAAATCTAATGCGTGCAATGGAAAAATTATTCGAAAGTGCTTCCTCAATAAAGAGCAACAAATTGGTAACAACTGAATAAAACTGTTATTCAAATGGGGTGAGTAATTAATGTGAGGGTCCCCTATGTAGTGCACATGGGCACCACAGTACCCCAAGACACTACAAACCCCGTGGTGCCCCCCAGGGTCCCTATCCTTCCCATTTTTGCAGAACTGATGGGCGCTGGGGAGGAATTACCATTTTTTCTTGCCTTTTTTGTCTGTGCTTTATTTGTCTGAAGTGTGTGTTGTTTTTCCTCCTAGTGAAATGGTTGTTTTGTGGTGTCAGGGCCACCTGAATTAGTTCATCAATGAGCTCACCAATTAAGGACAGGAAAGTGAGAGTAGCCAACTGTATGTCTGTATCTGGGGGGTGGTGTGGTGTGGTGTGGTGTACCTGGCATCTAGATGTGTGCTGGAGAAGTGCTCTGTTGTACGTGTGGCAAGTGTGTATGAACGCACACCAATGACATACAGTGAGAGTGACATGTGTCCACACTAGCACGCAGCTCTCAGAGGTGGCCAAGCCTCAATGAGGCCCATGGGCGTTTCCAAAAGCTGGGGTTGCCAAGGTGGGAAACAGGTTTAGTCTCCACACCAAATGGTACTCCTGAAGGAATCCTTTGTCTTTAATGGAGCAAATCACAATCATTCACTTGCTCTGAGAACCAAACTTGCCACCCACAACTGAGCATTTCATGCCCCACTGCAGGGTTCCACGGTGTGTGTGTGTGTGTGTGTGTGTGTGTGTGTGTAGGATACAAATGTGTCTGAGTGAAAAGATGCACCTCAAGCCCCTAGGAGTCTCTACAGGCTCACCCCTCCATACATACATATACCCCACTCATCATAAAATCAGGCTTTTTACAAGTGTTGATAAAAATGGTGACGGGTGAAATATCTAATTTGTAAATCCCAGTTAAATCTGATGTCTTCCTGTTTTTGAACTTGTGACAAATTTTAGGGAGAGATGTGAAGAGGTTTGACCATGAGTCAATAATTCATCTACTAGACGGACAAAATAAGTATACAACTGTGAAGACAGTAATGAGAGGGGGTTTTTTTAGGAGAGAATTCTGTATCCTGCCTGGGAAATTCAAAATTTTAAGTATGTTTTTGTATTTTATTCATTTAAGTTTTACTTTTTCCAGATTTGCAGATTCATTTTCTTTAAACTCATTTTTATAAAATGCAGTATTAAAATGGAATGTTTTTAACAAGAGAAACATTTCCCCCCTTTTTAAAGGGGCAAGCAGTAAACTATGAGAAATTCAGCACATTAAACTTGCTTATGTTAAAGTTTATCCAAGTCTGAATTAAACTTCTATTGCTTATTTTGTGTTACTTTCATTCTGTGAAACCTGTTTTGTAATAGTGTGATGACTAAATAGAAATAAACAAATTGAGTCAAGTCTGGCAAGGCTACACTTGCACAAATCTATTTTATCCTCCCCCTTTGCATGTATAGTTAACAAATTCTATATTATCTACAACATTTCCGCATCAATTGGTCCTCATACTTCCCCCACCCCCAACTCTGAAAAAATACATGGCTCCTTATTTTTCTTAAACTTGTCCATAATCAGAGTGTGAAAGCCAAAATGTAGCTTGTTTTTAAATGAAACCCCACATGTTTTCATTTAAAGTTGCATAAATGTTACCTCATTCCATTCTTGCTTGGCTTTTTCCAGAACGGCGCTGACAGTGGCTCTATATGCTTTTTGCAGACAAAATGTCAGTTTCTCTTTGAACTGGGAATTGATCTGAATGGTAGGAGTAGCAGTCCACTTAAGTTGCTGAGCACGTTCTTCGCTTGAGCATTTGACCAAGTTCTTGTGCATGTCATCTAAGAGGAGTTCCACCTGAACCAGAATCCTTTCTTCATACTGGCGAATTTCATTTTGGAATCTCTTGGCTTCTCCGGCTGCCCATTCTTGTTGCTTTCTGCCCAGACACATATTCAGTTCTGCCTCTTTTTGATCTAGAAGTTCTTTCTTCTGCTTTGCAAAGTCTTCTTTTGCTTTGGCAAGCACCTCATTGATTTTATTCCTGTGGTCATATAAAAAAGAGTGGTAATCTTTTTCATTTTGGTCTTGAATCCTCAGAAACTCCTCTTGCTTTTCCTTGTTCCACTGAGTCCGAGATTTTGCCACTTCTGCTTTAATAATGGCAGGGATTTCTTCTTTTTTGAGTTCTAGTTCCCTTTTAAGGGAAAATACCTTATCTTCAAGTTCTTTGGTCCTTACTCTAGCTATATCAGTGTTCTCATGTTCCTTCTTCCACTTTTCTTCAGCAGCTGAAAGAGCCCGTGACACCTAAAGAATGCAACACATGATGGCCCGTCAGCGATACTCTGACAAATTTATCTAAAGGTTACAGGTGGCTTGGTGCAGACAGAACCCTGCCTTGTGTCCTAATGATGGTTAGGAACTCAGGAGTGCACACAAGCTTGCATGCTCCACTCTTTTCTCCGCTTGCGTAAGCACTTCCCTCCGCCCTCATTCAGTTCTGGTAAC
This sequence comes from Podarcis pityusensis, assembly GCF_964106645.2. NCBI lineage: Eukaryota > Metazoa > Chordata > Lepidosauria > Squamata > Lacertidae > Podarcis > Podarcis pityusensis. The sequence continues at coordinate 40,596,820 of NC_138039.1, read as the reverse complement.
TATTGTTAGCATTACTATTATATTTGTACAGGCATGCTCCCTAACCATAGTTAAGTGTCAAAACAAAGCCCTGGTTAGAGGTAGAACTATGCTTAGTGTTTTAATATAGGTGCAAGCCCATCTCTGATACTGAGGGAGAAGCTGATTGAATGGTCCTCTAGATCACATAGACATCATTAGGAGATTGGACAGCTTTACCTGTGCACCAGTCAAAATTAACCCATTTGAGAATACTAGCACTTGTACCAAGGTGAGTGCCACTCTTGTCAGTGGCTTGAATTCAGTATAATTAAATAATGTAAGCAGAACTTGCACTGGATTTTTAAAAAAAAACAACACTAGATGATTTGGAAAAGAAAAAAAAATAATTTGGAAAATTTCATCAGCTGTACTAACAAATTTATCATAGCTCTCTTTTTGAAAGCAGAATGGAACATTGGTCACTTACCATGAATGGACCTCCAAGGTTGGCACAGGGATATATCTATGTGATTGGTTGTGTTTCATGATTCACCTATGGCATGGACATATGCTAAGCTAAAAGCAGAAAGACAGTTTTGGTGCCCAAAGGCCACTGCCCTCAATTTGCCAGTTAAGTGAGAAATCCTTATGCACTACAACTTCTTTGTTGTTCTTTTCTGTGGGCAGCATGCCAAAACCGTGGGGATAAATTGAAGAGTATAAAGAAGGCTTGTTTGTTTGTTTTTTGGTTTAAGGTAAATGGAGGGAAAAGAGACAAAGGAGGGAGATTTAAAGTAAACAGAGGGAAACTAGGATGACAAAAGAGCAAGGAGAAACTTGAGCATCAAAATAGGAGAAGAAACCATGTCTACTTTAAGTGATGGCAAGAACTGAACTGAGGGAGGAGCTTAAGGGTGGGAGCTCTAGCAAAACAAAATGCATTATACCATTCCCTCAAGCAAAGCATAAAACACAACTTATGGAGAACACTGGTCTACTGAAATTGAGCAGTTAACATACATTTCTGATCAAGTGGGCTCAAATCTGTAACTTTTCCAGTTTGAACCTACTGTGAGAAATAAGCCAAGTTTTGCCCATCACGAGCAAGTCATTCTCCACTACCTGTTTTGCTGTGCTGATTTCACATTCCTTCTCCCATTTTTCCTTGGCTACCTTCAGGTGAGCTTTGTATTCCTCAAGCTCAGTCAGTTCTTGCAGCCACCTGACACGAGCTTTGGTCAGAGCCAGTTCCACCTACAAATGGGTAAGTGGAGCTTCAGTCCATGTTCAACTAATCACAGAATGAAGAGAAAGGACTTCAGCTACAAATCTGTCTGTGCAGGTGCTTAAACTCACTGAAATCAATGAGATATAAAGTAGCCCAACTGTGCCCAGGATTAAAGCAACAGATATTGACCCTTTTCCCATGTAAAATGTGGTTGGTTTCAATACAAGCCAACTTCAAAATCAGGAGAGAGAACCAGAAGATGGGAGAATGCAAGCCTGAGGCTTCACACAGATTCAATCTAAATCAATCTGATTGTTTAGTGTTATGGTCTAATTTGCACATTAAAAGCTAGACAACCAGCTATCATATAAAGGTTTTGAACTCTGAGGTAATGAAAGTGTATATAGTCAGATTCATCTTAAGAACATGCTTAAAAATACATGATTTAGAACTGCTTATTAATCAGTGTCTATTATACACTGATTCAACTCTAGCGTGGCAATATTAAGAAAATGTGTATTATGATAACTATATTTTTTCTTGCACATGCTTTGGCCATATTTGGGGCAAAGCAGTATGTTTTGTTTGCTTGTTACCTGACTAGCAATGCTCTCATGATGCCTTGCTTCACAATCTCTCAGGGCCTTTTCCTTTTCTTGCAGTGCCTCCTGAATTAGTAGTGTCTGTTTTTCAACTGCTTCGGCAATCATTTGGTCCAACAATTCATCTGTGACGGTTAACAACTCTGTTTGGCCACAATAATCATTGAGTTCCACTGCAGGCCTCTTTGCTTCTTCTAAAGCTTGATCGAGTCTATGTTGCCACTCTTTTTCAACTTCCTGAATAGCTCTGTCTTTGATCTACATGGAACAAATGATGTGGATTTTTTTAGAGCACACTAAGAAACATCTAAATCAACCATCAAACATAAAAGCTAAATTTCATACTGTCAATCTCCAAAAGAAACAAAGTGAAATCAAGGCTTAAGTTTTTCTTTCTTTCATTAGAAGCAGAAAGAAGAGCACCTCGTCTTCAAAAAAATTCACTTGCCACGTGTGAAATGATTAAGCCAATGTTTTCTGAGAGCAAATGTAACAGCAGAATAGTGTGTATGATCCTTGATCACTTAAGAAAAAATAAGCTGGAAATGAACACACAAATGAATACGTACTAGAAAAGGATGTTGCCACCAACTACAACAAAGAAACAAATCTATTTTAGCACTATGCTTTTAAATGCAAGGAACAAATGGCAAGCTTCTGCAAGAGCCAAAGAATTCAGAAAGAATTCTTCAGTGTCTGCATAAATAGCATCCCAGAAGCAGTTCACTGTATATAGTGGTACCTCTGGATGAGAACGGGATCCGTTCCGGAGCCCCGTTTGCATCCTGAAGCGAATGTAAGATGTGACTTCACGTGCGCGTGTTTCGCCGCTTCCGCGCATAACGTGATTTTGAGCATCTGTGCATGCGTGAGTGGCGAAACCCAGAAGTAATGCGCTCCGTTACTTCCAGGTTGCTGCAGAGCGCAACCTGAAAATATTCATCCCAAAGCTACTTCAACCCGAGGTATGACTGTATTAGTACAAACCCCAGCACACCTCTTTCTGTTCTCTCTCCCAGAGGGTTTTGACTACCATCACTTCATTTTCAATGTGCTGCTTCACATCAGATTCTTTTTCTCTCAGCCATTGGCTCTTGGCTGTTACAATGGAATTCCTGTGTTCTTCCTCTAGTTCAGCCCTCAGCCTGCTCAAAGAGTCTTCTTTTTCCTTCGATAACTGTTTCTTGAGCTAGGAAAAAAATAACAAGATTAGTAATTAACTTTTTGATAAATACAACAGCTTCGGAACTAAACATCTGCAATGGTTTATCAGCTTCTTGGCAAAGAACAAAAGTATTAAAGCTGTTGTAATAGACACCACACCTGTTAGAATTAAAAAAGCTCTTCTCTTAATACTATCACTGGTGTGATCTTACCACTATTTATGTGGTTATGTTACCCTAGCATTTCTTACTCAAGGGGTTTCTCTTAGGCTGCAGTTTTATACACACTTTTGTGGGAGGAAGTTTCACTGAACACAGTGGGACTACTTCCAAGTAAACATGCATAGGATTATGCTGTTACTTAAAACAGTTCCCTGCATTCTTCCTTGCCAGTTCTTACATCTAAAACTTTCTCATTGCAAGCAATTCTCTCTTCCTTCAAATCCCTCTTCAAAACCAACCTTTCCCATGGAGTTTTGGGCTTAGCTTCTTGATCCTTATGCCCAACGAAATTTAAACATAGGTATATTTGCTTGTTTTCATCTCATGTTATTCTTGCCTGTCTGCAGGGTGGATAAAAATCAATGATTTATTTTTTTTAAAAAAGGTTTTTAAAAATTTAAATCAGATTTTTAAAATTTAAATCGGATTTTTAAAATAAAATGCTTTTGGAGGAAAAATCTTTCTAAAGATAGTTTTATATTTAAGTTACATTATAGTCCAAAGGAAATAAGAATTTGTTTTGAGTTTTTCATGTGTGCTAAAACTCAGTCTAAGTTTGTTTGTTTTTTAAATTGTTTAACCACATCACTTAACAAACATGGATACATATGCTATAATGTTACTGTTTTAGTTAAGTAAATTGTTTAAATTGTTATTAAGGAAGTGATTGTTTTTCTCCTTCCTATAAAGTACTGCAGAAAAGTTGTCCAAATATAGTTAACTTATTAAACCTCACAATAATTTCATAATTATCCGTCTATGTATTTTTAACAATATAACCAAATCAGTAATTTTTGGTATAACTGTAAAAACTACTCTGAAAATTTTTTATTCCAAAAAAGAAACCTTCATCTGGTTGTAAATATGCAAGACTGAGTCTTTCTGTAAAAAAAATGATTTAAAACAAGTCTTACTGACTAGTGATTTAAATCATGATTTAAATCGTGATTTAAATCGATTTGATCTAAATCAAATCCACCCTGCCTGCCTGCCCTTAACTTGTTAACCCTGCCTTTAGTTTTCTCTGTTGTTGACTCACCACTGTCAAAGTTTCTAAGCACCTTGGAGCTGTCTGAAGTGTGTACACACTTTTATTATTCTACAAAGAAATGGTCATTGATAGTGCTTTGGAATCAAATACTACCATAAAGCAAGATTACAAATCAAAATGCCTTTATAGACAACTTCCATATGAAAGTAGAATGAAGGCCAAAAAAAATCCATTCACTGTTATTCTGTACAACAAAATCCATCTTTCATATTTACATTTCTGATGGTGAAGAGCATCTTCAGACACAAAATAAAGCCGAAAGCTATGGAACCAGAGTTTCTACCAGAGTCAGAAATCAACTACTAAACATGATTGATATACAACGATTAAATGTGAGTAAGGGGCTATGTATGATTTCACAATCCTAAGCATATAAAATTTGTATTGGAAAACAGAAAAAAAACTATTTAACTTAGGGTTTCTATTTGGTCCACAAATGAGCCTTTAATCCTCATTATATATTTTAAGGGTTGGATCCTGCAAGCACCCAATACATAACTTGGTAATATGTTCACACAATCATTATATGTATGCAAAACTCTAACATCTTTAAAACTGGAAAGCGCTTAAGGTGAGTGAAATATAGCTCACCTCAATAAGTGCTTTCTAACTTTAATTAATATGCTACCATATTTAGACAGACGCAGATATAATATCACAGTAAATGCCAGCAAGATAGGGGTGATTCATGCTTGAGGAGGGACAGGTGGGAAAGAGTACAAGATCCTATGTGGCCTATCTTCCATAGTTTAATTATGCTTAAGGAGCAGCAAGTGTTATGTCTGTTCTGCACCAATTCAGGCATTCCCAAACATTTTACTTAACACAAATTGCTGAGAGAATTTGCCTTTGTTCAGGAACCAAATCTGGTATAGTTGCTATGCAATCACCATCTCTGGAGTATTTTTTTCTTAGGATTATTTCTGCTTCTACCTTCTCTTCCTTCAGTTGCTGCTTTTGTTCAAATTCTGCCTTCAGAGTGGCCTCCTGCTCATCTCTCTCTCTGCAGACAGTGACGTAACATTCCTTCACTGAGAGCATCTCTTTGTTCAACTCATCAATGACAGTCCTGGAAACACATACAAGTTGCATTTTAAAAGATAAAAAAAATCCCAGTTCTTTTCTAATAAAACAGTGAGTCTGAAAGTGAAACAGTTTCGGGCAGTCTAACTTAGCAGGGCAAAAACAAATCTCACTTTAACTGTGTAATTTTCATTTCATAATCATAGGTGAGTTTTTCTTTCTCTGCAGCATGCCTTTCTTCAAGCTCTTCACAAAGCTTTTTCTTCATGTTTTCATAATGTTGCTGATAGGTTCTTTCACATCTGGAGATAGGAGACAGGAAGAGGAAAAAGCCTAAGAAATGATTTTGTACAAAGAGCAAAACAAACAAAGCCTGCAACCCATCAAGCATATGCATGCATGCATGCATACACACACACACAGCGAGAGAGAGAGAGAGAGCGTGCGCAATTTCTGGGGTGGTTAAAGCTCAGGGGGTAAGAATTAACTCTCCTCTCCTCAACTGTGTCTGATGTCACAATCAGGCTTCAAGGAAGGCTTCCACTGGCTACAGTAGTAGGTTCCTTTCAAGCTTAATTACATGTCACAATTAGACTTGAAAAAGCACTCTCTTAGCTCTAACAGAAAGTTATTTTCAAGGCTGCTTGTTTGGAGAAAGGAGTGATCTTTCTGGTGGTTGCAGGTGGAGATGGAAAGCTAACCCTCACCTCCTTGGCTACTACTAGTACAGACAAGTCCTAATAAATACAGAATCCGAGCCAACCCGTTTTCTACTTCTTTATCTCCTAAACAGAGAAAATCAAAAAGTAACATTTATAGGCACATAAAGGACATTATGTTAGCTCCCCACTCCCCCACATTACCTGTCAAGAGCTTCTTGCTTATCCCGATCAGACTCCTGAATCATCTGTCTCATTTGACTACATAGCTCCTGATTTGCATTTTTCAGTTTTTCTTGGTTTTCTATTAATTCCCGAATACGTGCATTAAGGCTCTGTCCAAACAAAAAATAAGAGAGGAATAATGATAAAAGGTCAATTTAAATTTGAATAATGCTCACATCTTATTAACATGTCCTGCCTTTACAGAGAAACATTTTATGGGTAACACTGCCAAAAGTGGCATCCCTGTGTAAAGTTCTTTTCTCTCCCAAAACAGGTATGAACATGTGTGTTCTAACACTGTGTGCATCTTTCCTTTTGCCAGCGGCAGCCAATGATGTGGGGTAGAAAACATATACTGCAGTGACATCACAAAGTAATGTAACAATGGGTGTCAATCTGAACTCTGACTATGGTTTATTTCTGTAGATCATAGTATCCGTGCAGTTGGCATGAATTTATATAAAAAAGGGTCTCCTCAATGAATAGTTCTTATCTTAAATGTAACCTGGAAGGCATCAATAAATATTCTGACCTCATAGTAAGATCAGCAGACTAATCCTGTGTTACCAGCATACATTATCACTTCCTGTGCGAAAGTTTTCTACAGACAATAGTCTTCTTCCAATGATAAAGCCATGATTCAGGAAACATACAGATAACCAGCTAGTCATTTCTCTTGAGGACTGTGTCCTTTCAACTACAAAATGGGCAAGGAACTTGTAGGATGGTACAATGGAACAAAGGAATAAAGATGTTACAGCACTCACTTGTTGAAAAAGATCTCTTCCTTCTCCATGAAGATACACGGGCTCAAAATAGTACTTAAACCTCAGATTTTCAAGTTGAGCAGCTCAAAGCTCCAACAGGAGCTCTTTGCTCCTCAATGATGTCCCAAATCAGCCCTTGGTTTTGCTGGATCATGGACCAAAGAATGGGTGAGAGATGTTGTTGCCTTGCTGGTACAGGTTATTGATGGGGAGAGCATAACTCTCAAACAAAATGCAAGGACCCCAAACTTAGGTTCGGCTTCCTTCAGGATAGGTATATCCTCCCCTCCCTCATTTTGCTTTAGTGTGGGTACTGTAGCAAATTACCATGCACACTTTTTATAAGGATCCCTTTACTCTCAATATCAAGATATATATGCAACAGTATGTGTTCCCACTCTCAGGTCTCCAACATATGTAAGCCATTTTCTGAGTGATCCCATTGCATCCTATCCTTAGATGGAAAGAAAACTGACATGGTAAAAACCCACCTCAGTTTCCTGTTTCAAATCCTGATTTCCCTTTTTGAGCTTCAGCATTTCTTCAGAGACATTAGACTGTACGGGATCAAGTAGATTCTCTATATTTCTTCCTCTGGGCTAATAGAGGAGGGGAAAATGAGTCCAGACAACATAAACATATACATATATATATACAAATATACATATACAGCAAAATAGCTCTGTGCTGCCCCAATCAGAGGTAAGACTGTCCTTTCCTAGAAGACGTAACAGTTTAAAGTACCAATACCAGAAAGAAAAAAGGGAGGGAGGGACTAGGGACTGCTAAATTGTCAGGTAATGAAAAACTTTGTGAGAGATGCCAAAGAAAAATTTTTCACAAAGCCACTTGTGAAGCCACTCAGTACATGTCATCTGGATGAAAGCTAACACTGGAACATTTGAAATGAATCAGAAATGAAGCCCAACACTTTCCAAAAGCGAAAAAATAAAAATGTAACCCCAACATGCAATACTTACCACTCACAAGGTGAATTTGTCAATTATGCATATCAGGGTTGCTAACCTGTGGACCCCCAGATTTTGTTGGGCTACAACTCCCAGCATCCCTGGTCGTGCTGGCCAGGGCTGATGGAAACTAGTCCAACAACATCTGGAACGCCATGCTAACCATCCCTGATGCAAGTTGTTGGCGGAAAAAGAAAATACAAAGCACAGAGAGTACCAAAACACAGCTCACTTGGAACTAGATCCAGATAGGATTGTGTGTTATATACGTGCCTCTTTTTGCTGGCTGGTGCACAATAGGTTTATGCTAAGTGGAACAAAGCCATGATTGCAGAGCACAGCACAAAGCCGTCAAATTATGTCCTAACACACTGTTATCCAAAAACCTGATGTAAGTGTCTGTGTTTTATTTGGTATGGCAGGTAATGCAACATGGATGCTATAGCAAGTAGGGCACACTTGTGGAGTTTTAAATATTAGGGCCAGCTGGGCAATTTTGGCAGAAGAATAACTATTGTCAGTGTTTCCCACATGAATTTCCAGGTCCAAGAACTGTCTAAGCAGCACAAGAAGCAACTAAATGATTCACATAACTGTACTTCTAAGTAAATATGTTTCAGCATCAAGGCAAAGGTTTCAACATATCCAGTACAGTCCATCAGCCAGCACTATCATATTCTAGCCATTTTATCCTAGGCCAGTAAACCAAGTTATAGAACCTAAATTACAGTACTCCATCTTATTCTTAAGCAACTCTCTCATGTAAGCAAAAACATCACATACAGTTGTTCAGCACGAAGAGTGTGCTTTAAGCTAAGCACATGAAATTAAAATAACAAAAGGGTCAGTGCATATAGCTGTAATAAAACTTGGCTCCTACCAAAAGGGCAGACATCAGTTTCTTATGAAGAAAATCACCTGTTTTATTCTTTGTGTAATATTATCTAGGACAGAGCTTTCCAAACTTTTCATGTTGCGGACACTTTTAAGACATGCATCATTTCACGACACAGTACAGTGGTGCCCCGCAAGACGAATGCCTCGCAAGACGGAAAACCCGCTAGACGAAAGGGTTTTCCGTTTTGGAGGTGCTTCACAAAACGAATTTCCTATGTGCTTGCTTCGCAAGATGAAAATGTCTTGCGAGTTCCTGCGAGGGTTTTTTTCCTCCTCCCCCCCTTTTCCCAAGCCGCTAAACCGCTTATCAGCTGATCGGCTAAGCCGCTTAACAGCTGATCGCTAAGCCGCTTATCAGCTGATCGTTAAGCCGCTTATCAGCTGATCGTTAAGCCGCTTAACAGCTGATCGCTAAGCCGCTTATCAGCTGATCCGCTAAGCCGCTAATACTGTAGCGCTAATCCGCTAAACCGCTAATGGTCTTGCTTCGCAAGACGAAAAAACCCGCAAGAAGAGACTCGCGGAACGGATTCTTTTCATCTTGCGAGGCACCACTGTAATTCAGTTTTACTAGCAAACTGGGGGTTAAACTAACCCCTTTCAAGGCCCAGGGAGCAATTCGTGCAACACACCTACACACTGCAGCCAACACACTAATGTGTCGCGACACAGTTTGGAAAGCTCTGACCTAGGGCATTGCCTCCAACTACAATAGCAGCCATCTTCACCATCAGAGGGCTGCATCTTCCCATACTGTATAGGAAGCACATGGCTTCTCCAAATACTGAGTAGAATTCGACAAAGTTTTGCTCTGAACAGACCCAGTGAAATTAATGAGCATGCTAGGTCCATTAATTTCAATGGGTCTACTCGAAGTAAAACTTTATTGAACACCACCCATTAATTCACCAGCAGTACTGCATAAATATTATTTACCACATCCACCACATCCACCTAACACAATCCAAGATGGTGGGTTTTTTTCTCCTTTTGGTTCATACCTGGTTAAAGCAGTTGTTAAGGAGGGTTGAATAAACCTGAGGACTAATCAAATCCAATCATCTGACACAAATATGGGGTGTAATTATTATAGCAACTATACTGAGTCTTTGTATTCAATACGTATTGCAACTATGAGTTCAATAATACCATCCAGGAGTTGGCAACACTTAGCCCCTGATTTCTGGATGATCTAACCACCTACAATCATTTACAGTCTCATAAACTAAATTCTAAAGTATAACAGTATGAACTACTTTCATGTCCGTAATTATTGATATGTTTGAAATTCAATCCAGGTTTTAAATTTAATGGGGTGGGGGGAAATGCTGGGTACCCCCAATGAGCAAATTAGGGTAGGTGAGACATACAATATGCACAAGATAGGACAGAATAAGTAAGACAATTCACTAGTCTGGGATTCAAAAGTCATGTGCTGTTCAATCAGCTACTCAATCTCAACTAAGCACTCATATACTGTATTCTAATGTACCAAACTCCACCCAGGACCAGCTGTAAACACTAGGGGTGGCAACTTGAATGAAATATTGCAGGTGCTCAGGTAAGCCCCACCCCACATAATTGATCACATGACATGGTGCACGCACACCATTTGAATGGCAATGCCCATTCAATATATTATTGCGGGGGCCGAAGCCCAAATGGCCCCCTAGGTGTTGGCTCCTATAAGGTAAAGGTAAAGGGCCCCCTGACCATTAGGTCCAGTCGTGACCGACTCTGGGGTTGCGGCGCTCATCTCACTTTATTGGCCGAGGGAGCCGGCGTACAGCTTCCGGGTCATATGGCCAGCATGACTAAGCCGCTTCTGGCGAACCAGAGCAGCGCACGGAAATGCAGTTTACCTTCCCGCTGGAGCGGTACCTATTTATCTACTTGCACTTTGACATGCTTTCGAACTGCTAGGTTGGCAGGAGCAGGGACCGAGCAACGGGAGCTCACCCCATTGTGGGGATTCAAACCGCCGACGTTCTGATCGGCAAGTCCTAGGCTCTGTGGTTTAACCCACAGCGCCACCCGCGTCCCAGGTGTTGGCTCCTATAGTAAACACTTAAATCTGCTCTCCAAGAGGCCTTTACTCTTGAGGAGCCCTTCTTCACTGGACAGCTGCCTGAACCTGCATTTTCTGGCATCTACTCTCTCTGGGATTGGAAGGCTGCTCAAAAGAGGGCTCTTTTGCCACTGTTGAGTTCCACTAGTGCAGCTACAAGGACACCCACACTACAGTTGAGGCAGCAATGGGTTGAGCTGAAAACTATAGGACATCTATGGTAGCATCTGCAATGAGTGTAGATTGTCCTTGGCAATTCTGGGAAGGCTCCTTATTAGAGTTTTGTCATCTAGGTCCTTATCTTGCATCACAGCCACTGCTTAGAAAAGGATGACTCTGGGGGAAAAGGAGGTGGTGATGACCCAGAGGGTTACAGCAGAAGCATCTGAGAGAAGAGTTATCATTCAAGGGAAGAAGAACCCGGGCACATCTACTACTGGAGTTTTAAGTTTCTTCATAAATTTGGCAGGACGTGAGTAATGCTTTTGAGCTATGGAGAACAGAAACAGAGATGAGAAAGCTAACAGCAAAAATGGAGAAACTCAAAGATGAGTGGCAGTAATCAAACAAGTAATAATAGAGAGAAGAATATGGGCATTGTGGAAATGCTGAAAGAAAGGATGTATGAGAAAAGGCTCAGTCCTGGCTGAAGACAGGAAAAGGAGGAACCTAGGGTCATAGGAATGACCCAGAAGTTTATCACATGTTTCTTGACTTCCTGGGCAATTGTAGTTATAGCCCAGGATACTGGATGTCTCGTTACTCCAATTGAAAAGAGAAAACTTAAAAGTATATCAATATTTCAAAACGCACCCCACAATTAAAACAAACCTCATGCACATTTGTTTTCACTAGTTGTTCCTTCAGGTCTTCAACTGTTCTCTGGTAATCATCAAGGTCACTCTGTAACCGAGAAATACGGTTCCTCTTCGTTTTGTTACTATTCAGTAAACGTTCTAGTTCAATCTTCAGCTGTAAGATGATCTCATCTTTAGAAAATTCTTTATCTGCTTCTTTAGTCAGTGCAGCGCTGTTGAACATTCCCAAATGGGGAGGGGGGGAATAGTTGCATTAGTAGCCTATAATTATTGGGAGACTTTTGAGATTCTGAGCCACTTGGAATTATTTTATGTACTAAGGCTGCATCCTAAAGTTCCATTTCAGTGAGACTTGCTCCCAAATAAACAAGTAGGATGAGGCAAACAGTTTTATCTGTATGTATCCATTGCCTTTCAGGTTTGCTTTGAAGCGGCAATAGAAGTTGACCTGGTATCTGGTTCTTGGACTGTGTATTCATTGCAGACAGCTCTAGCCTTGCAATTCTAGGATGCTATAACTGGCAACAGAGTAGTTTAAAATGGACTCACTATAAAAGAGTTTAAGGCACCTGCTTACTTAAACGACAAATGAAGAGCTCACAAATTCACTTTTGCATGTAGGTATTATAGGATATACGGATTACCCTTCCAGTTGGCTTGTGTCACTGGGGCCTCATTTTCAACTTTCCCCGTAACTGATTATAGCAGTGCTAGCCATTCAGTTTTTTACCTAAGGAGAGTAATAACCATCCTGCTTATTTTAGTTACCGTATTTTTCGCTCTATAAGACACACCAGACCACAAGACGCACCTAGTTTTTGGAGGAGGAAAACAAGAAAAAAAATATTCTGAATCTCAGAAGCCAGAACAGCAAGAGGGATCGCTGCACAGTGAAAGCAGCAATCCCTCTTCTGTTCTGGCTTCTGGGATAGCTGTGCAGCCTGCATTCGCTCCATAAGACGCACACACATTTCCCCTTACTTTTTAGGAGGGGAAAAAGTGAGTCTTATAGAGCAAAAAATACGGTATTTATTGCATTTATATACCATCTTTTATCTTCCAAGGATCACAGGGTGGGGTACATGGTTCTCCTCCTCCCCATTTCACAACAGCTCTGCAAGGTAGTTTAGGCTAAGAGATGGTGAGGCAGTGAGCTTCATGGCTGAGTAGGGATTCAAACCCTGCTCTTCCAGTTCCTAGTCCAACACTAACCAGGATGCCACACTGGCTCTATCAACACTTCCCATAACTAATTCTAGCTGTGCTACCCATTCAGTTTCTATCTAAGGAGAGTTGTGAACTCATCATATGCCCACCTAGTCCCTTCCCTCTCAATTTTCCAAGGGCTAATAGAAATTGCATTGTTTAGACATTCTTCGATCTGGAGTACCATTTAGAGATTATCATCTAGCTATTTGGCATCTTGTTTTGCTATAGTGCTATTATTTTATTGAACATTTTCATCACTGTTTTACTGTTATTTTTGTTGTACTGTATGCTGCTTGAGGGCTTACCCAAGAAGTGGCTTATAAACTGCAAAACAAACAAGACCAAATAAACTTGCCCTAAATTTTTGGTTCTACAAATATAGCTCAAGCTGTACACCTTCAGCTTGCATATTTTTATGCTGGCTTAAAAACAAAGCCTTAACACCACACTACATGGCAGCCTTAAACTTACTAATAAAGGTTTACACTGTATCTTTACATCAATCTTAAACACAACTATTACAAGTCCATTCTCTTCTTATGAAAACCACTGCTACTTTGGTAATAATCTACACAAGAAAAACGAATAGAAAGAAAGCAGTAACGGTTGTATTTTACCAAAAAGTACAATTTAAATATGTAACGAAAAACATGTATCACACAGGTACATTAATAAGGGGAATAATTTTAGGGGTCCAGGGAATGGGAAGGCAACAACTAATTCTTCAGAATTACTAAAGCTAAGTAGATACGGACTTGAACAGTCCCTTGGATAGCAGACTACTGCAAGCCCAATATGAAAGTGAGATTTAAAATTTTAAAACATAATAGGGAGATATGATACTATTTGGACAACATTTCAGTATTAGTCATTTTCAGATTAGAAAGCTGTTCACCCAGTACCTGTTAAGTCCAGTTTTCTTTTTAATACCCAAATCTACATAAGAATCAGTCACGTCTCCACTTGGGTCACTGAGAAACACACCATGTTTCGCAGCAGATTCATATAAAACCAATTCTTCTTTAAGTTCCTTTAACTCTTCCTAAAATACAGAGGGGGATGGAAGATAAACAAATCCAGAATCGGTTAGGAATATAGGCCTGCTAACATTTAACCAATTATTATGAGCAATTAACGCTCGTCCAAAAGATGCGCAATTGTGCACAGCTCCAAACCCAGAAATAACCGAAAATGTCATGAAACATGTCACTAAAAGGGTGGAACGGGAGCAGGACTCACTTATACACGCTGGGCACAGGGACTGGGAATGGAACCCCCGGCAAAATGGTTGTTGACTGTTGTGAGGGAACTGCCATCAGCTCAGAGGCGAAAGGTGGAAGGGCAGTCGAGTTATAGGGAACCTCTGAAGATCTTGTGAAGCAGTTCCTCCTCTGGCGAGGAGGAAAGCCCCTCCTCCAGTGGAGAGGAAGTGGTGGGACCAGGGGATGCTAGGGAGAGACTCAACACCGAGCCTGAGCAAACCAGAGAGGAGGGAAGTACCCCTTTGCCAGCGCCCATTCTGCCAGTAGATTTCGACGCAGGGAGGGGAGGAGAAGGTTTGGGGTCACACGACTGTTATGCTGGGGGAGGTACAATGACCGACCACTCCCAGATTCCGCTAGCGACTGAGCCAGACATGGACTTGCGATGCTCTTCACTGTAAATAGTTTTGCACTAAGAATAAAGCCTGGAAAGGACAGGTTGGAGTCTTGCTTGTTTGCTCTCGAGCAACCACACCACCATCTGACAACTGTAGTCACAGCTGAGTGTGCAGTTAAGCATCTGTTTAATTTCTTAAAATACCTATATATGACAATGATGATCTGTAGGCCAAATAAAGTGAAACTGGTAAGATATATATATTATTGTCATACACTTCCCCCATGTTGGGCACCAGGTAGTATCTGATCAAAGGAATTTACTTTATCAATGAAACAGCTTCAGGGACTGACAGATATTCATTGGGCCACTTTATTCTGGAAGTGTCTGAGTGCTGTCTATTACAACCGACTGATTACTGGAAGAATCCAGGTGTGACACTCAATGACACTGTCTCCAAGAATTTGGGGCAAATGCCTAGTGGAAAGACTCCTTTGATTCCTGGATTTTATTAAGATGGGTTGAATGCAAGAGGTAACCCTATAGTATGCACAGATATCTTTGATGGGTAATAAAACTTCATTCATTCATATTCTTAATGGCAGCACACTTCTCACTACAGATATGTCATTAAGTGCCATTTTTCCACTAGGAAATAAATATAAAGGAAATTTTAAAGTAGGCTAAAGCTCCAGTTCTACAATGAATGCACGGGGTGGCCTTTTGTCATGCTTGCCTACACCATCCTCTGCCAATAAAATGAAACAATCTTATGGTGTGATGAAAGAACACATGGGATAAGGATTACCCTGTATTTTGCACACTTGAGGAGGGGTGAATCCCACGCATATTTACAGTGGTACTTCGGGTTACATACGCTTGAGGTTACAGACTCCGCTAACCCAGAATATTACCTCAGGTTAAGAACTTTGCTTCAGGATGAGAACAGAAATCGTGCTCCCGCGGTGCGGCGGCAGCAGGAGGCCCCATTAGCTAAAGTGGTGCTTCAGGTTAAGAACAGTTTCAGGTTAAGAACGGACCTCTGGAACGAATTAAGTACTTAACCCGAGGTACCACTGTACTCTGTTTTAATCCTCAATGAGTTCAACAGCAAGCTCCCTAGTACATGAATTTAGGACCGCTGAAATTAGTGACAGTAAAAATAAACCTTTCAGTCTAGTCTCCAACATCACAATGATCTCAGCATACACCAACATAATATTTTTAAGAATGTTTATAAACTGTTAAAAAATATCAGCGCAGCAAACTGCAATATATGGGCATACAAGCATAGAATGCAGCGTAAAAAGCTTGGGAAATCAGTGAAGGTTTAGACCTGGCAACAAAAGCATCTCAAGGCTACTGCCAGGCGCACTACCATGGAGAGAGTGTTCCAGAAACAAGGCACCATAAGAGAGAAGGCTCTTTCCCCTGTTGTCACATATCCAGTAAAGATAGTTTTGAGAAGAGCCTCCCCTGGACACTTGAAGACATAGCTAGGCTGGTATAGGGTAGTGTTTTTTCAGCTATTTGGACCCCATGCTGCTTAGAGCTTAGTAGGTAAGCACCTTGAAATAGTGCCCAGGCCAAAACCGTAAAGTATTTAAACAGGATAATAAACCAACCTGCAGAGCCTTATTCATTTCATTGCTTATCAGCTGGACAGACTGGGCTTGCTGAAGCTGCATGCGTAACTGATTTGTCTCCTTGACCAGACCTGAAAAGAAAGAGTTGGAATTAATATATTGTGAGTATACGGTAAGAATGGCAGAGGCGGGGGGAGGGGAGGGGGTTGTCAAGTGACCTTGACTAAGGTCTATTTTGACACTAAGAAGAATATACATTAATAACTCAGATTAGAAACAATAATCAGGTAGCAGCATTTTTAAATGTACCCTTTTAAAGATGCACTGAAATGCTGGATTTTTCTACTACAGAGAGGATGCGGACATTATGGCCCTATGTGAATGGAAGGTACTCAAGTTCTCAGTTGTTTTTTTAAAAAAAAATCTTTTCCAGCATTTGAGACCGTGGCAGCTTTATTTCCTTTGAGTTTTTCCTTGCACTTTAAAATAAAAGTAATGATGAGTACATAAGACACGTCCAATGTTTGCTTTTCTTTAGCTTGCCCGAAGCTGAAGGAAACTGTGAAACTCTGCCAAAAAAAACAGGATGAACAAGGCTGGCTTGGTAAAATAGTTAAGTTTTGGGTTTTTTTTTAAGGAACAAGATGTCTAAATGTATACAGTGGTATCGTTAATGTCACTTACAGAGGCATTTCACAGTATTTCTTTAGCCAGCAGGAATATTTTTCAGTGTGGAGTTGGCAGGGCTTATGTCACTTAAGTATCACCTGCCACACTCATCATCACTTATTTACCTTGTTACGCAAGGTTCGCTTAAAAGGGAGTTTTATTCTACTGAAACTTTCCATCTTTCTCCTTGCAAGAGGCCTCTCACCACCTATGCCACCTAGGTATCCGATCTAGCCGCTTTTTTAGGATGACACCCTAAGCAAAGAAAGTGCTATATGAGCTTCATCATAATGTATGAGCAATCCAGGATTATTTACATATGATGAGGGGCGTTCTTAATTCCTACCTCTCAAATAACTCTTTTTACCACTGATTTGTTGGCCAAGGAATACCTGTACATTTGCCACGGAATCCTAAGTGTTTTTCAGAGGATTCTAGGGCGCAGCATGTATGGTGTTTGTAGGATTTGCTAGGTAAGCTTGTTGGGCCAACTTTTCACCCTACACCAGGGGTTGTCAACCTGGTCCCACCCACCCACTAATGGGTGTTTCAGGATTCTAGGTGGGCGGTAGGGGGTTCTATGGCACAAGCTGAATCCTTCTTCCATCGAGCACTGGTGGGCAGTAAGAAATTTTACCATCAAGTAAGATGCATTAGTGGGCGGTAGGTATAAAAAGGTTGATTACCCCTGCACTACACAAACCAAGAATGCATTCCTAGAATGTGCCCATTGATCACCTGCAGCTGTGAATCAATAGGTTTCTGCGATATCAAATATGCAGGTTACCAGGGCTCTGTTATAGTTGCTGTTTCCATTGAGGAAACCTGGAGTTCCTCAGAAACAAATTCAACAACCAATAACTATCATGCTCAGCTGGTACTTAAGAATAGCATTAAGCTATTGTCCCGAAGGAACTGACAAATGGTTTCTTCATCTGCACCTAGCTTTACTCTAAAGGTTACTGTTTTGAGACTATTGTGATTTTTCAGGGAAATACCTGTTCAAAACTTGAGCAGATCTTCATTCCTATTTGCCACCAAAACAATGCAAATATGACAAACCTGTCTGCAGCAGATTTGCACACTGGTTTTGGCTTTCTTCTAGACTTCTTGAGAGCCGACTGATAATTTCATTTTTTTCCATTTTGCTTTCCTCAAGAGTTCTTTCAAGTTGTTTCACATGTTCCTTTAGATGGCAGCAAAGTTCTGACTGATAAAAAAATTGTATAAAAAGTTTCCAATCAATACCTTTACAAAAAATTTATGCCACTTTCCCCCTCCAAAAAGGACTCAAATAAGCTTACATTAAAACACAATTACCAAGCTAAAAGCAGCATCACAGAACAAGAGCACAAAAGAGGCAAAACAGCTAAGCAATAGAATCAAAAGCTTATTTAAAGAGAAATGTCTTTGAACACAAACAGCAAGCAACACAAACACACACCAGAATGGGTGTCCATATAGGCTACATTGTTCCCAATCAAGTTTAATATTAAAATCATCCATACTTCACAATTGGGTTTGGGGGGGGGGGTGGAACACAAAAATATAAAACTATTTACGTATACTCAATTAAATAACACAACAATTGAAAAAAATGTATAGACATTTTGTTTTTTCCCATTCCATTGTAAGCTATCTAATTCATCTTCTGGATCTCAGATTTATACCAGCAGGGGAAAAGTTTAAATAGTTCCAAACTATAGTTCTTCTTCATAATTGATTTTAAGGGGAACCAAGTTCTCTCAAGCTGGTTTTTGCTCTGACTTTTTTCTCATCACAGTAAGCGTAGACATCATGACCAGATACCATTTTTTATTATTATTAATCCACTCTCCTTCAGTTGAGATTCCTTAAGTGTTTCATTTGGCTGCTATTAACATTTTTGCTTCAATTAGCAATTCACCACCAAATTACCATGTTCTGATTGTTATTATTATTTTAAGATGTAAATTCTTTTTGGGGTAACAGACACAATGGTATATTATATCCAATCATATTTTGCATATTTTCCAAAATATCTCTGCATATATACATCATATAATCTGCTTCACTAGTGAATTATTTTTTTAAAGGGAGGGAGGGGGAAGGAAAATAAAAATTAAAACAACACTTTAGGGATGGTTCAGGTATCACAAACTTAGTCCAATAAACTGTGGTTTCTTAAAGGAGCTGTTGCAAGGATAGCTTGCTCCTGGCTTGATATATGAAACTACCCTTAGAGTTATTGCTATTGCCTCTTGAGCTTTTTGTGGGATGAATCAACTTTCTTTTCAGCCACATTCTTCAAAATGGTACCTCCAGCACTCAGCCAGGAGGGTGGCTTTTTTCCTCATGTGGGTGTAGAAAGAGGCAGGAACAGAAAAAGATTAAAAGGAGTGCCTAAAGCTTTTTTTTTTTTTTAGTTTAGACCACCCCCTTCTCAGATTTCATATGTTATGTCAGTCGGTAAAGTCTCTTTAAGGTTTTAAATCACTTCTTTAGTAAATAAAAATGAAGGTGGGGAAGTATGAACCAGTCCCAAAGATGGCTCCTTTTGGAGTGAGCTTAAGTACAGTGGTACCTCGCAAGACGAATGCCTCACAAGACGGAAAACTCGCAAAACGAAAGGGTTTTTTGTTTTTTGAGCTGCTTCGCAAGATGATTTTCCCTATGGGCTTGCTTCGCAAGACGGAAACGTCTTGCAAGTTTGTTTCCTTTTTCTTAACACCGTTAATACAGTTGCGACTTGACTTCGAGGAGCAACTCATAGCACGCGGTGTGGTAGCCTTTTTTGAGGTTTTTGAAGACTTTGGTGATTTTTGAAGCTTTTCCAAAACTTTTCCAACACCGTGCTTCGCAAGACGAAAAAAATCGCAAGACGACAAAACTCGCGGAACAAATTAATTTCGTCTTGCGAGGCACCACTGTAGATAATTGACATTTATCAACGTTAAGAGCAATGTCCTCCAGGGGCCTCTGGTGGTGACCCTGGGAAACTGCAGCCCAATTTAAAAAGAAAAAAGGTTTTGCTTCTAATAGTGGTGGGGCAGGAAAGAAAGCTGGAGTATAAACAATTTGAAGTCAAGTGATCCCCAATTTTTTAAGAATGATTTGCTGAATTAGATCTTCAGCATTACAGAATCTTGTCAAAGCAGGTCCATGACTGGAAGTCAAAGGAGTGAGGATAGTTACCACCATCTGTTTCAATTTCTAAAATAAAGGAGAAAGCCACTGAAGTCAACTGAGCTCTGTGGTTTTGTAGTTTCCATGCATTCTGTATGCTTCCCTTCCAAGTGTATTTTCAAATGGAGAATTGGTATTTAGAATCTTTGTCAGATGGAAAAAGCAGAACATCGCAACTTTTCAAGACCTCTGTGTGATAGTTTCAATATTGTAAACCTCAATCTGACCTGCTCCTGGAATGCTATATTCCTAGCATCCAGTTTCTGCTGCAAAGACAAGGCTTGTTCTTCATGTTTCTGTTTGAGTGCTGTAACGATCGCCTCATGCTGCTCTCTTGCTCGCTGGAGGGTGTCAGAGCGTCGAAGTTCCAAGAGCTGCTGCTGCATGGTTTCCATTGCAACTTCTGCAACTTTAGACTGTTTGATCAGCTACAAAAACAAACAAAAATCAAACAGGAACATGTGTTAGTTCAAAATGATTCTCTAGCCACCTAAAAAAAAAAAAATTAATGACATAATTTCTCTGGTTACAAAGTGTTCTTCAACTTCTTAAATAGAATGCCATATCATATGTTACGAAGCAAGTATTACGCAACTATATTTGGCTAAGAATATCCATAATAATCAAGTTTTTTAAAAATGCTAATACATAATAAAAGGCCAGTTTTGCTTGGAAATGTGGACTGTTTGCATATTTCTTTCCCAAAGCAATTTACAGCATGTAGTTTACTTCAAGACCATGATGTCACACACTTTTCTTAGTCACTGATTAATTTCTGGATGATTACTGCTTCTCCAAGATTTTGCTACCAAACGTTATCTGAGCTGCTATCAACAATGAGATACAAGAACCCTTTGATTGTTCTTTATCTGCTGCTTAATATGATCTAACAACATTATGATTGAATTTAGTTGCAGACTGTATCCTGTAATTCCCCTTTTAGTATCTGTGATAGCTTTCCAAACAATCCTAATCCAGTTGAGTCCTACTATATATGGGTGATGGCTCTCTTTTCTTTATGACATCACCAACAAAATTCTGAAATGTTGCAGTACTGTGGCAAATCTTTTAATAACTATGAGAATTGTAATAGTTACCGTACCTGCTCCTCGTTGGCAGCTAGTGTCTGAATTTGTGTTTCTAAAGCTTTTATTTGGCCTTCAAGCTGAATTTCCCTTTCTTTGGCATTTTGATGGAGTTTTTGACTTTCCTGGAGACTGAGACACATGCCATCTTTTTCATCTTTTTTAAAAAAGAAAGAAAAACATTTAAAATCGCTAGATTAAGTTTGAGGGGGTGGGGAAAAGGACTACAATGTCTACCTGTCAAAATGGCCCATGGGTAGTGGGGAGACCAAACGATCTTGCCCACTGGTTGAATCCTGTTCCCTACCCCTGAAATAGAGTCAGTCCCTGCTCACAAGCAATTGTAAACATTAATACAAATGCAGTGATCAGCATGCAAAGAATGAACACACAATTTGTCTCTAATGAAATAATTTAAATTTAGGGTCCAGATTGGTGTAGTTTTAATTTAATGGACACACAAACTATAGTTTGGACAATAAATGATAGCAAAACAACAGTGTGCTGCCTTGTTTATTATTTGTAAAAGGCACTTCAATATTAACTCTTGCATATCTGGTCCTTTTGGCATTTTATCTTTGTTATTTCCCAAACTTCTAACACACCTCTGCCAAGAACGCAAGTGATCTCGGTCAATAATCCCAAGTGGGAGTGAACTGGGGGAAACAGCCTCAAATTCCAAATCAGGATTCCTTCTGGATCTAATCTGGCCTACGGGCAGGGGGCTCCCCACCACTGCCAGAGAAGAAAATCTTTTATTTCTAAGGGAGCTAGAATCCTCACAAACCAAACCAAAACTCTGCCTCCCCAAGGCAAAGAGATTTACCTTTTACAATTGCAAGCTGATGAGACAGATACCTAATCTGCTGGGCTCTTTCTTCCAGCTGGTTATTAAGTTCTTCCAGTTTTCTTCCTTTTGCTTTATTAAGAACCTGAAGTTGCAGAATCTGCATGTTGTCTGGAGAATCTGTCAATTCAGATACAACTTCCAAGCATCAGATATTAAAATATGTACGCTTTCCTCAACTAATATAAATATGGCCATATTTTTTTTAATGGGGGATAATTATATCTTGATAAAAATATCAGACGTTTTGCCAAATGCATCTTTGCTTCTCTTTTTAATTTTGATTCCCACCCCCCACCTCGATTAGATGGCAGAGCCGACTATGAAGCAGGGATCAGAATATTTAAACTCCCAAAACCCCACAAATGAAGTCTTTGCCGTCCCAGAGCTGCTGGGCAAGCAACTTTACCTACAACATTCTGGCATTTAAGTGGGATATTAATTACTAAAATAAATTGAGGGAACTCAACCCACCAGGCAATAGCACTGTGGCTGCTTGCAATTTGACCATTCACATAGACTTCTTCCTCCCTAGTTCCCATTCAGTTTTTGTTTATGAATCTTACACAAATCATATGACGGAAACGCAGAGAGCCTTCCACAAAATCAAGAGTGGAGCGGTCTGAGCGCGTGTCTTGTGAGGCTTGTTGTGAGCATGTTGCCTGAAGGGTGTATTCATGGCTGGCTGGTTTATCTGCCAGAGAAGGCCCCTTCAGGATGTGACTGATTTTTTGTTCTGCTGGCAAATAGTGAACCAATCACTGCAGCAACTATCAGAGCCTGTGTTTATTATGGGTAGGAAATGTCTGAAAGCTGCTCAGTGTGAAGGCAGTACACCTTGCAATACACACCTGTGCTGTGCTGTGCTACAATCAAGGCCAGGTTTTCTTCTGCAAAGATAAGGAAAGCTTGTGCCTCTTTTAGCTGCAAGCATGATCTGCCGGCCCCTTGGTATTCTAGGTATGCTTTTGTGGTTGTGTCTTCTGTCAGGACCAACACTTTTGTGGCAAATGGTGACTGTGAAGTGTCTTGGTGCTAGACTGACTGCCCTGAGCGCTAGCCAGTTTATGGCATGTGTTGCTTCACTGCTTGACCAAGTTGTTTGCGTCCCTTACTGTTGGCAGTGTGCATTTGGTTAGCTAGGATGGATCCAGCCACCAGCTCAGAGGCTGTTTCACCAGATGTGTGTGCATCTTCATCACTGCAAAGGTTTTTCCAGTTGAGAGCCAAAGAAGACAGTAAAGAAGGAAATGAAGTTAGGGTTGTTGTTTTTTAGAAAATACTTCAGAAAAAGAGCAATAAAGAGAAAAGGGCAAAGATAGGGCAGTAGAAGGAAAGGAAGCCAGCAGAGACCACAGACAAAGAGAGCAGAGCAGGGGAAATATAGCCACTTTAGGAGAAGGCAGGGACTAAACTGAAGAAGCCTAAAGGGAAAAGCACATATAGATCAACTAGTCATATGTCCCTGACTTAGGCAAATCACAGGGCACCACCGTCTATAAGGATATCTCATCTGCTACCCACAGAACATCAATTCTTAGAATAATTAACAACTTACCCTCACCAGTACCCAAAAACTCTTGTTGCATCTCTTCAAATGCGTCATTTCTTCTTGTTGCATCTGGAGAAATAGGGACTGATTGCTGGATGTTATTCTGGTATGGCTTATATACTACTTTGTAAGGCTCCACAGTTGTTTCTGAAGTGCCACATTGCAACTACAACAGAAAAGCATAATTTCTTTAAAAAGTATAAGTCGCTTCTTACATTTGTTATCAGAGTTCCAATACCCAATTAAGAAATATACATGTACTATATAGTGCCACATATAAAGGAAGCATATATAAGCCCCACTTTTCCCTTTAATACATATGACTGGATTCCTACTCCTTGCCTCTCGTCACCCATGTACTTTATTTTTTTTTCTGTTGTTGTTTTTTACAAAGTAATAATCATAAATAAATATGAATAAAAATGTGTACCACTGAGACCATTCCATTGTAACTATCCAACCTCCCAAAATTTCAACACCTCTTGCAATGGTTGGACCCCTTTCCATTTTAACAGTACAAATTCTACAAACACCTTCCATATCTCCTCAAAATTATTTCTCGTCTTACCTTAATGGGAAATGTTAATTTATCATTAATAGCTATATCCCACACCTCTTTTTACACCCATGTACTTAAAAGAAATTACTTCCTGTATTTTCTATTTGTTTTTGATACCAGGCTCAAACAATATGTAAAATGTAGTACCCCAAGACCTCAATTTGGAAACCATTACTTGGAAATAAGCCCTAATGATTTCAACAGAGCTTAGACCCAACTCAGAAGTGCCAGATTTGCTATTTGAAAGTTACAAACTGACTTAATTGTAGTTTTCTTGCAATGCCACTAGTTTTTACAACTTGAATATGAGAAAACAAAATAGCAGCTTCAAAGAGTCTACATACCTTCAGGTTTTCCTTCTTAGCATCAATGAAATTGTCTGTTTTGCTGTGTTGCTTACTGAACTCTTTCTGGTGACCATTTGTGTATGGCCTAAAGTTTTCTGGAAGGTGATATATATTGTCCTGTTGGTAGTGGCTAGATGCTTTAAACCCATCTCCTCCCAGATACACTTCATCAGATCCATCCTCACTAGCTCTGCCAGAAATCTCATACATGCTTTTATCTTCATCTTCATTGTGATGCTCTGACCAGTCACTGCCATGCATTTCACCTTGGAAGTTGCCTTGGTCATATAAAAAGCGCTCAGCATACAAATTCTGACCCTGTTCATAGTCCTGTGAATAAAGTTAGTTAGCACAACTGGGTACTAGTTATGTTACAGCTAGAAAAGTTTGAAAGACAACATGAAAAAATTATTATTTTGCAAACCTGAGCAAAGATAAAGATAAACAAGCAAGCAAGCAAGCATGCCAATCTGGTCCACTGTATGTCGTATTAACTTACACTTGGTGGATTTGTTGCAACTGGATGATCATCCCATCTGTTGACATCCTGATCCCAGGGTTTCTGTGCTCTATAAAGAAAGCACATGGAGCCATAGGAAACACGTGAGCATATGTAGCATTATTGTGATATATATATATTATTAGCTGAACTTTTTTCTTCATCTGGCCTCCTACTCAGGCAGTTGATGTTGCTCATACAGTTACTGTGAGTGCCATTTGAAAATTTCAGCACTGTCAGGAGTGGGTGGAGGATAATAAAGAGAGTCAAGTTTCTTACTGTTCATGGTCCTCGGGTGCACTGTAATCAGAGAGGTGATCTCCGCTGTCTTCTAGCATATCATGGGGAAGGTCTGTTAATAGCTGCTGCAACTGAAATAAAACTTATTATAGTTAATTAAACATGCAGAAGGTTGGACTAGATGATCCTCAGGGTCCCTTCCAACTCTACAATTCTATATTTATTTGATTCTACGGAGCACATATCCACTAACTCGACTTGTGGTTAAGCGAAAGAGGTTTTGGCACCTTCAATATCAAAGGAACTGAGGAGAAAGCATGCTACATTGTTCTGAAAACGCCAACTATTATAATATTGCCACCACAGCACATATTATTCTTTCTCTGCTGGGCCATGAACATTTGCTCAAAAAGTATGGAAGATATTCCTTCTCATAAACAAGGCAGGTAAGATGGAATAGAACCATAGTAACACATTCATTTATGGGAGCTGACCTACTGCAAAACCTACATATAGATGCCTTTGAGGGGCATGCTTTGCTGCTACCAAAAACAGTAAGCAAGATTAGAATTCATCAACTTGTTCAGCACAAAGTTGCACATCGGAAATATATCATGAACTGTAAGATTGTAGTTCAGACAATTAGGTTGGATACAGACTTGGCTGCAGCAGAACTCTGCTAACTGGATGCTTCATAGGCAGAATTCAGAGAAGAAAGTTGTTGTCGTTGTTGCTACTCTGGACTCAATGCCTGTAACTGACTACTTGAAAATAACCAAGAGCAATAGGTTACCCAATCACCAGTTTCTTTGTATGAGCTTAAAAAGGTAAAGGGACCCCTGACCATTAGGTCCCGTCGTCGCCAACTCTGGGGTTGCGGCGCTCATCTCACTTTACTGGCCGAGGGAGCCGGCGTACAGCTTCCAGGTCCTGTGGCCAGCATGACTAAGCCGCTTCTGGCGAACCAGAGCAGCACACGGAAATGCCATTTACCTTCCCGCCGGAGCAGTACCTATTTATCTACTTGCACTTTGACGTGCTTTCAAACTGCTAGGTTGGCAGAAGCACGGACCGAGCAACGGGAGCTAACCCCGGCGCGGGGATTCGAACCGCCAACCTTCTGATCAGCAAGTCCTAGGCTTTGTGGTTTAACCCACAGTGCCACCCGCGTCCCTATGAGCTTATCCCTCCTCTATTCCAGCACTCCATTCCTCACATTTCTCAGAATACAGCGTGGGAAACTCTCCCCCAGCCCTCTGTCTGTCTCTCACACCCACACACAGAGTTCTCCACCTTAACTCCTAGATGACTTAGAGAAGCCAGGACGGGTAGCTGATTTGAATCTTGTACTGTTTGTCTTGACATTACATTATATTGATATGCAAGCCTGCCTGAGGGAAGAGGTGTGTGACAAAAGCTATCCTATCCTCCTGGCCTGAATACTGCCTCCTGCTGAGCTCCCGGAATTGATGGAGGGTGGGGTTTTATCAAAGGTAAAGGAACACCCACAACTGCTGCTGACTTCAGAAAGGAGTTGCTGCTCTTCTAGACAGAATCTGTCTAGACAGAACTATATAACTGCATTACAAGAATGGTAACCTGAAGAACATCTGTTTGAGCCTGCTTTTGCCTTCTCCCTCCCATGCCTTTTCTTCGTAAGTCGTGGCTTTCTAGATTATGAGTCTCTATAACCAATTTTTGTAGGCTACTCTGGGAGCGTTTCTGGCTAAAT
The DNA here is from genome assembly GCF_964106645.2 of Podarcis pityusensis. Lineage (NCBI taxonomy): Eukaryota > Metazoa > Chordata > Lepidosauria > Squamata > Lacertidae > Podarcis > Podarcis pityusensis. The sequence continues at coordinate 40,570,079 of NC_138039.1, read as the reverse complement.
AACAAGGAATAAATGCTTTAAATAAATAATATGCAATGGAACATATAAAACTTGGGAACCCTATAATTTTACTTTGAAGCTGGAGTGAGTGGTAATAATGTAACATTATTTCAGCTGAAGTATCATGATAGGAAACAAATACTGCACTTCTCTAAGTGTTTTTTTTAAAAGCCAGAAAATACTGTGAATGTAGAACTTATGTCTCTGCAGGGCCAACCTTTCTTTTGGGAGGGAAGAGCTACAGGCCACTTAAATCTCTCAGAATAACCTTCCCCAGTATTTCTTTTTTGAAGAAGTTACTTTTCAGCAACTAACTAAAATAAACTTTCTTTACTTACTTGGAGCAAGGAATCCTGTATAGAGTGCACCTGTTCTTCCAAACCTTCAGTGAGGTTTTGGTACTTAGAATGGATCTCAACTGATACATCTGTGCAGTACATTTTCTTTTTTTCACGTTACTAGAAAACTGTACACAACATAAGCGATTATGGTGTTTTAAATTAGATACCCAATTTTTCTTCATCCTAAAACTAGCAAAGCCTATACACGTTTGTTTATTAAAGGAAAGCATCAGCCCACAAAAAGAATAACGGGCAAATAGGAGAAGTGCCTCTCTCATATTTTAGAGTGGGATTACTATATTACAAATCAAAGGGGTAGCCACATAAGTAAGACTGCACCAAAACCACCAGGAAAACTATACTTCTTCTTTTAGGCATGGCAATCAAGATTCTAAAGTTATCAAATTGTCATCTAAATGTTTTCAGACGTTCCAAGCTATACACTATCAACACCTTTTTGTTCAATGTCTACAATTACTATTTCTATATAGACTAGGGTTTCAGCACTGCACAGTATTGAGGACTTCAGAACTGGAGTGAAGTAGATGAGTTTCTTCTAAAGATCCACTCATAAGAGGCAGCTGGAGGGGAGCAGGAAACCTTTGGAGAACGGAGGATGCTGGAACTGGATGAGTCAGAGAAGGGTGAGCAAGGCCATGGAAGGTTTTGAAAGCAAAACTGAGGACCTTGCGCAGGATTTGGAAACTGATAGGAAGTCAGTGTGGGGATTTAAGGAATATGATGACAAGAGAGGTGAATAATTTTAGTAGCAGAGCGCTGGAAAAATGTGAGTTGACCAATGTGAGACAACAGAAGGCCAGAAGTGGGAATACAAAAGATGCCTAAGACATTGATTCATTTTTGCTGGGGAGGGGCAGGGAGAGAGGAAGGGCTGCATTTTTATACTGTTGTAAAGGAGAAAAGATTGTGCCTGTTGTACAAGGATTTCAGATCATCTCTATGCAGGGTTTCCCAAACTTGGATCTCCAGCGGTTTTGAGACTTTTGTTCCCATCAACCCTGACCACTGGTCCTGCTAGCTAGGGATGATGGAAGTTGTAGTCCAAGAACAGCGGGAGACAAAAGTTTGGAAAATCCTGCTCTATGGATTATACGAGGGATGGAGAATCTCAAGGCCAGAGACCAAATGCAGTTCTCTCCTTCTGGCCCTTAGGACTATTTGTAAGCAACAGGCTCTTCCTGGCCCTGTTCCCCACCATCAAGCATTTCTCCTGGCTGGAACGTGCCCTTTACTATTATAATCCTTCCTGAATGAAGATATAAATATAGATTGATAAATACACAGTGTGTGTGTATACCTCTCACTTTGCTGTGGCTGGAATATAGTCTGCTACATTAAGCTAACAAACCACACCCACTGTCATGCCCACTTTTGCCTCTAGACTTGCTCACCACTACCATATGGCCCCCTTCTTCCTGGCATGCTTATTTCAGAGGTTTGGGATAGGGGGTGTACAGAAAAATGTCCAACCAAGTCAGTCCCCATTTGCAGTATGAAGTGGTAAAGGTAAAGGTAAAGGGACCCCTGACCATTAGGTCCAGTCGTGGCCGACTCTGGGGTTGCGGCACTCATCTCGCTTTATTGGCCGAGGGAGCCGGCGTACAGCTTCCGGGTCATGTGGCCAGCAAGACTAAGCCGCTTCTGGCAAACCTGAGCAGCCCACGGAAATGCCGTTTACCTTCCTGCCGGAGTGGTACCTATTTATTTACTTGCACTTGACGTGCTTTCGAACTGCTAGGTTGGCAGGAGCAGGGACCAAGCAACAGACGCTCACCCCATCGTGGGAATTCGAACCGCCGACCTTCTGATCACCAAGTCCTAGGCTCTGTGGTTTAACCCACAGCGCCACCCGCATCCCATGAAGTGGTAGTACAGCCCATAAACATGTTTACACCTCTGCAAAAATTAGGGAAGCACGTCACCATCCCGGTGGAAGGCAGGGAATTAATTCAGTTAGTAATCAGCATACCTAAAGGAGGGAAAGTTGGGAGTTTTTGAAGCCACAGAAGGTGGCTTCAAAAAAAACAAAACAAAAATCAAGGGGCTGGTGAATTCCATTTGATATCTGAACATGAATGCATTCTGGCAAATTATCCTAGTTTACTAGTAAAAGGTAAAGGTACCCCTGCCCATCAGGGCCAGTCGTGACCGACTCTAGGGTTGCGCACTCATCTCGCTCAAGAGGCCGGGAGCCGGCGCTGTCCGAAGACACTTCCGGGTCACGTGGCCAGCGTGACTAAGCTGCATCTGGCGAGCCAGCACCAGCGCCACACACGGACACGCCGTTTACCTTCCCGCTAGAAAGCGGTCCCTATTTATCTACTTGCACTTAGGGGTGCTTTCGAACTGCTAGGTAGGCAGGAGCTGGGACCGAACGACGGGAGCTCACCCTGCCGCGGGGATTCAAACCGCCAACCTTTCTATCGGCAGGTCCTAGGCTCTGTGGTTTAACCCACAGCGCCACCCGAGTCCCTATCCTAGTTTACTACATTGAGATAAATGCTGTAGCTGTGATACTGTGAAAGCCAATAGCAAGGTGTATTAAGTGGGACAGGAAGCATATCCAGCAAGGAATACTTTCCCCCTTTAATGACCAAACTAGACAAGAAGCAAAACAAATTCTATGCTGATTATTTAGCATTAATGCAACAATGACAGGAGATTGTACTAGTCAGCTGATGGTGGTGTAAGAGCCACTCTGGTTCTCTAGGACCAAATCAATACAAGTATCTTGCTGCAATACAATTAACCAGCAATAGTTTTCCTATAAGCCCTCCTGACACAACTCCATTTAAAAATTAGCAGATCTGTGTGTTTTTTCTCTCTCCACAAAATATACAGAACTCTCAGGGAAAACTGATACACAGCAAAATCAGTTACATGTGCAACAAGCACCCTAAAACACTAAATAAATTAAACTAAATGTATAAGAAACACATACTGAATTGCTGCATAGAACAGCAGAATCTCTCTTCATAACCAAGAGAGGCACCCACATTCCTAAATACTCCAGATAAGAGATGGCATAATTCACAGTTCTGTTACAACAGCTGACTCTAACATGTACAGAAGCTTAAGAAATAGCAAATGACAAAAGCACTTTATTTAAATGTGTTTTTTTAAACAGTCAGCCACACTAATAAGGAGTTGTTTCGGTGACATCATGAGACACTCAGGTGTAATTTCAAGAAGATTATGATGTCACTAGAAATGTCTTTCCAAGACAACAGTATAAGCCTTAACATAAAGTAGATTTCTGAGGTGGAGTCCAATCCCAGAATAAGGAAGTCACAGAAAAAGCTCAACAACTACACAAGTTGGACCTGCTATTATAGCTGTATAGCAGACATGCTAGGTCAGTCATATTGTAGAGCTGGAAAAGGTTCAAAAGAGGGCAACCAAAATGATTAAGAGCATAGAGCAACTCTTCTATGAGGAAAGGCTACAACATTTGGGCATCTAAGTTTAGAAAACATGCTAGAGGTGTGAAAGTTATGCACGGCTTAGAGAAAGTGCATATAGAGCAGGTTTCCTCAACCTCGGCCCTCCAGATGTTTTGAAACTACAACTCCCATAATCCCTGACCACTGGTCCTGCTAGCTAGGGATCATGGGAGTTGTAGGCCAAAAAAACATCAGGAGGGCTGAGGTTGAGGAAGCCTGATATATAGAGAGAGAAATTTTCCCATCTCTCATGAAATTAAACTTGTGGGCATTCAATGAAACTGAATGTTGAAAGATTCAGAACAGACGAAAGAAAAGTACTTCTTCACGCAGAGCACAGTTGATTCTGAAATTCACTTCCACAAGAAATAGCAACAGTCACCAACTTGGATGGCTTTAAGAGAGGATTAGACAACTTCATGAAGAACAGGTCAGCTACTAGCTACAATAGCTCTATAGCTGGTGAACGTATTTACATCAGCCAGCAGCTGTCTTGTCTTAAAATCATCTGGTTGACCTTTTAAGAAGGTTTGAAAGGGAAGAACATAATATTGAAAGGAAAGAATATTGTGAATTATATAATGAACTATTTATGATATACTGCTGGGCCAGATGGGTCATTGGCCTGGTACGTCAGGCTCTTAATATGTTCTAAATCATTTCCAATGTGGTCCTTAGTGCTGAACAAGTCATCTACCCCAGCGTAAGAAAAAAGGAAAGTCGGGGGCGGGGGCAGAATAAGAAACATGAAGTTTTGGCAAGTCTTAGTTTTTACCTCTTGCTCCCTAGCATAGTCCTCCTGATCATATTCTTCATCTTCATGTTGTACTTGCAAAGCTGCGCTGTCAAAGTCAAGTGACATGTTTGGAATAATGTTTCTTGTTTCACCTATGGTGGGGAAAACGAAAATTACACAATTGCAATTAATAATAATAAACTTTAGTGAAAGAGGAAAAGAGTCCTCAAACATACAGATACTGTTCCTAAAGTGACGTTCCCATTAGCCAGAATTTGTTAGCTCCTTCTTACTTAAAAATTCTTTGATATTGACTTCCGCGTTTTACTGCTCACCGAGACGCACATGCTCCATGGGTTCTCCGTGAAGGAGTGGTTGTTGGAGGGGATTTCTGGGGCAATGCGACCCCTAAAAGCTTTCAAAAGGCACATAACTGCATATTAACATAATAGGAGTTAACAATGTTTGGTTGCCTGCTCATAAGCAGTCATTTGACCTATGTTACACCTATTCCTAAAGACTGACCCCCTCCATCCTACCCATCCCAAATTTTTCACATAACACTCCCTACTTGCAGTTCAAGTGCCAATTTTGTTCAGTTACATTACTATGCTTGGAAGATTTGGTATTCTGAAGTAGAATATGGTTGTGGTGATTCAGTCAGATACAAATAGCAACTCCCTATATAACTTTGAAAACAGACCATTTTAGTCTCAAATAAACACCTCACTAAACCTTCCAATCACCTCTAAATTTATTCTCTGCATATTATTCTTTAAAAATTAATCTCAAGATTTGCTAACAAAATTATTATTTTGCCCCATCTGTTATGCTTTTGATGAGTTCTGCGAAACTCAATTGGTACTTGAGAGATTGAGAAATGCCCTGATGTTTGATTGCTGCATTTTTATATATCCAACCCAGACTCCTGCACTCTTCAGTCTAAAAAGCTAGCCTCAAGCATCCAACCTATGAATATAAAAAGCTATTTTATTTTATTTTATAGTTGCTTTGCATAGCAATATTTGCAAAACAATGTGTAAGTTGATGGCTTGCAGAGTTTACCTGTTACACTAGCAGGAGACGGGACCAGGAGAAGTTAGCCAACCTTTCTGGTTCTGACCCACCACACTGAAATAAAATTCCTTTCCCTGAAGACCCTGAGAGAGGCTAGACTCAATGAACCTAAATTAAAAGAATGGCCAGCCCTACTCAGCCTAAGTTCAGAAAGATTAGCTTGGGAAACCTATTATGTGTTGAGTGATTGAAACCTTGCTGAGTGAATAAGGTAGCAAGAAATATTTTGTGACGCTCCCACTATTCCTTCAAATTATAACAACGTAAGAATAGCTCTTCTGGATGAGGCCATAGGTCCATTATATTCCAGCATCCTGTGAGTGGCCCGCCAGATGCCCAGGGAAAGCCAGCAAGGAGGACCCAAAAGCTTAACAGCACCCTTCCCACTTGTGATTCTCAGTGGCTGGTATTCAGAGGCATACCATCTCCAACAGTGCAGGTAAAAACAGAGCCATCATGGCTAATAGTATACTCCAAGCATTTGTCCAATCCTCTTCCCCGTCTCTGGGAAAGCCTTCTCCATTAACTTCAGAATTATATATACTTCCTTACTTGCCTTTAGAAAGGTACATTTTTCTCAGCTAGCTGGCTTTTGGTTTAGCAAGCTTGGCAACTGGGATTTTGTCAAGCATCTACAAGTCCCTGATTGCCATTTTTGTTTTGCGAGCCGCTTTGAACAATCAGAAAAGCAGCCCAAAATGTTAACAAGCAATGTATGTGTGAAGTTATTTTGAAAACATACCAAGAACTACTTCTAAAGCACTACATAGCACGGCACCTTCATGCAGCACAACCCTGTAAATGAGTATTGCTCAAAAATGTGCCTTATTGAGGCGAATTAGAATTCTGCCATTGGAGATCTCAGGTTACGCTGCGAAGCTGCAACCCCACATCCATTTGGGCAGGTCAATGGTACAATTGCCACCTGTCCTGTATTTCGGTGCGTCCTGTATCGATACAGCTTTGTCCTGTATTTCAGGTCTTCTCTCTGCCAAGCTAGAGATCCTCTGCAAATGCCTGTGTTTGAAAGGGTATGTGAAAGTCATGTATTTAAGCTCCGAGTAGCCAAGCACAGATTTAAAAATCCATGTGTGTGCGCGCGTGACATGTATTCCAGAGAATAGGCTGCAAGAGATCACATTGGACTGCTTTGAAGTCGCTTCAGCACCAGACGAGAAAATAAAAACCGCCCCCCAACCGCCCTGCTGCCCCACATTTTGCCACAACAAAGGTGGCAACCCTAGTCAAGGGGGCTAGTCAAGGGTAAGCGGCTACGCAAGTTCCCTCGGTCGCATTTTAGCACCTTTTACCACAGCGAAGGACATAGGTGCCTATTTAAAACATTTTGCTTCTAAAAAAATCTTCGTCAGAAAACGGGGTGCGAGTTGCGAGGGAAGCAGAGCAGGCGAATTCGAAGTCTAGGCCCGAGGCGCCCCGTTTCCATGGCGACGCCCAACCACCACCACCCCTCCCTGGGCGTCCCCGCCGCGCTGAACCCCGCGCCGGGTTCCTACACGAGCGAGCGAGCAGCGACCCCCCCCACACTTTTTCTCTCCCCCCCCCCAACAAGCAGCCGAGACGCCTCACCTGCTCCCCCGTCTCCACGCCGCTAAAAGCGACCCCTTCCCTCTTCCGCGTGACGACCGAACCTGCCCGCCGTTCTTTGGATGATTGAAAGAAAGGCCGACCAATAGGCAAGGAGACAGCCTTTCCACAAAGCCGGGGGGGGGGGGGAGTTTGAGAGAAAGCGGTAGGCGGTGGGCGAAGAGGCGGGCTTTGTTTTTTGTTTTTCCTTTCTTTCTGCTCCAAGCTCGGTTGCGCCGCGAAGCCTTTCCTTGTTTGAAAGCTGGCGCGGCTGGCGGCGGGAAAAGGAACCTGCTCGGCGGTTGGATGGAGGTCTCAGCCAATCGGGAGGAGCGCAAGGGACCAGACAGTTTCAGAGCCGGCTGCGGCTGCGCTCTAAGCACATTGCAGGCTGCCTGTTGGAAGGGGAGCTGAGTGTGTGGTTTTGGCAAATGGGAGGATTTCGGCTGTCTTCCAAATAGGAATTATTCCGGGGCTGGAGGTGGGGCGGGGGGCATCCTCTGTTCTGCCTTCAGGACCCATTCACCCGCTCATCTTACACAGGGACGGAACAGGCCCAGCAATCATAATCATAACAATTGTTATATTTCTATACACCACCCTTCATCCAAGGATCACAGAGTAGTTTACACGATAAAAACACAAAAAATACATAACACAGTAACAAGCAAAAATAAAAGCACCCCCCAGCACCCATTTTAAAAGGCCGTAAAATGATTTGATTAGCCAAAGGCCTGGGAGAGGAGAAATGTTTTTGCCTGATGCCTAAAGATATGCAATGAAAGTGGCAGTCGATCCTTCCAGTGAAGAGCATGCCACAAACGGGGAGCCACCACCATGGGCGGGGGCAGAACTGAGCTATCTGTGATACAATTGGTCAGTTAGTTAAGTATTTTTATTTATTTGCCCATGGCCACCACAGGAAAGGCTCAGTTGCTGCTCTCTGGTCCTCTTGTGGACAAAACACAAAAAGAATGACTTCAGATTATGATTGCAAGGTCTGAGGCGGTTCATATGGGGAGAAGTGGTCCTTGAGGTGTTGTGGTCCTGAGCCGTTTTAAGGCTTTATATGTAAAAACCAGCACTTTGATCTAGGCCCGGAAATTAATTGGCAGCCAGTACATTTGGGCCAGGATTATGTGCTCAAACAGTCTTGCCACAGTGAGCAAACTGGCCACTGATTTCTGCACCTGCTGATGTTTTCAAACCGTCTTCAGAGGCAGCCCCATGTATAACACATTGCAGCAATCTAACCTAAAGGTTTCAAGAACATAGATGACATTAGTTAAGCTATACTGTATCTGTCCAGATAGGGGTACAGCTGGGTCACCAGCCCAAGCTGATGCAAGCTGCTCTGCACCATTGAGGCCACCTGAGCCTCAAGTGACAGCAAAGGATCAAGAAGTATCCTCAAGCTACATACTGTTCCTGTAGATGGAGTGTAAGTCCATCAAGAGCAAATCTCCCCTCACCCATCTGGTCTAAGGAACTGCCCACTAACAGTGCCTCTGTCTTATCTGAATTGAGCTTCAGTTTATTGGCTCTCATCCAGTCCATTACAGAGGCAATACGATGGTTCAGCACATCCCATGCCACACCTACAGATGTAAGGGAGAAGTAGAGCTGTGTCTCAACAGCATATTGCTGACAACGTACTCCAAACCTTCAGATGACCCCACACAGCAGTTTCATGTAGATGCTAAAATTGAATCCTGAGGAACCCTGCATTGCAGGTTCCATTGGGCCGAACAGCACTCCCCAAGCATCATTGGGTGCCAGAAAGGTGACACCTGTCTAATATTTAATGGGAGAACATTCCAGAGTGTAGTTGCCATAACACAAGAGGTCTGATTCCCAAATTGTGCAGAACAGACCTCCTGGTGAGATTCAGGAGGCCCTCAGCTTCAGAACATAGTGATTGGCTGGGTGTGTAAGGGATGATATGATCTTTCATGTATCTTGGTCCCAAGTTGTATAAGGCTTTATACACCAAAACTGCCATGAGCAGTGTAGTCACCAACAAGCTATCTCATGCTGCAAGCCTTTTGGTAAAATGTTGGGATTCTCAGCTTGGCATTGTGACAAACTGTGTGAACAGTGTGTTGTAAAAAGAACAGAAACAAAACATGTAAAATATATTTGCACAGACAAAGTTTATTTTTAAATGTCATTATTTTAAAAGCTAACTTTATTTAAGACTTTCATATATCTGCTGTTGGGCATCCTAGGAGAGAATCACCATCTATTGCTCTGCTAACTTGTTCAGCTCTTGCAAATACGATTTTGGTGGCATTGTGCTAATATATAAAAAGGAATATACCCTGAGAAAACTATCCTTTCCATGTGCAGTGTGGTCTTGAGTATGTGCACTTGGAAGTAAGTTCCAGTGACCAGGTTCAAAACAATCAAATCCTGGCTTAATAAACCAGCAAAAATACGAGTGCCATGGACCTGCATTAAATGGCTTATCAAGTCAGGATTAGAACATCTGAGTGTGGCCGCTGAGTTCAGTAAATATTACTCCCTAGATGTGTGTGCTAAAGAGTGTCGTTTTCTTTTTCAAAACTCCAAACACACTACTTGGTCTCTCTGTTATAAAGTACAGAATTGCTCCAGTATATACTAATTTACATAATACTTCCGATTGACAACGGGTACAGAGACAATGCAGGGTGAATATTTATTTCTCAGAAACTTAGTTTCTTAACTTTTAGGAACAAAAGAAATCTAGTGGAGCTGAAAAAGAGCAGCGGGAAGGAGAAATACAGAGCATGCAAAATTTAAAAAGAGGAAAGGAAAGTAGCCAGTTTAAAAAGGTCCCCCTGCAAAATAACATATAGTCTGTTTCCTTTAGCTTCTCTATATTGTAAACTTACAACGGAATTTGAGAGTGAAAGTTATTTCTGATACTTGTTGGCATTATTAGTAAAATCATATTTGAGACTCTCAAAAATATTAGCATCTAACTAGGCTTACCATCCATTAAGTCCATCTCTTCCTTTTTTAAACAGCAGTGTGACATGCAAATGAAGCTGCAGCTATCGCTTAACATGTCGTGCTGCTGGTAAAGGAATAGAAGGGCTTTTTGAAAAGTAAGCAAACCTAAGTTTAACCCAGTGTCAGCTTCCGTTTCAAAATTATGCTTAATTTACATACTTAGATTTAGCAAATGTTGCACAAACATTTAAAAAGTTTAGGGATATTATTATTTATTACTACTAATGAACGAATTTGATACCTTTCTTAGGCTGTAGTCTTTCTCCAAAGCATACTTACATTTCACTGAAATTGTTTAATGAAACTGTGAATTTTGGAGTAGCCCTCAAAGAAAGATGAGTATCATAATGGAAGTTGTTGTTGTTGTTGTTTTATCGTTCTATTCAAATTGACCTGTGGTTCTTTTATCTCTCTCTCTTTTTTTGGCAATAATATGTTGTATACCTAGACAAATTAATCAACTAAAATTTTTAAAATCCAGTATAAAGATTATTTATTTCCCCACACCTCCTTGGTTAAAAGGCACATATTTCTATCATTCCAGCCAGTTTCTTCAAGTCAGTTTTGCTTTTGCTTGTGATCGTTTGCTTGTGCTTTTATATTTCATACTGATTCTAAAAATCATTAGAAAGTGATTCTGGTGCTTGGTATCTCCTCTCTCTCTTGCTCTCCAGGGTTTTATTTCTGTAAGGTAAAACTGCTATAGCTGTCCAGATGGGACTGTATAGATGTAAAGTAGATAAACACACTGGCAAGTAGATAACACACACGCACAAAGTCTTGTGTAACAGCATCTAGAGGCATCATCTATTCTTTGCAGAGCTGGATTCCTAGGATCCATGTTTCAGAATAGTCACTTGAAGTTTTGTTAGGAAAAAGAAAGGAGGAATTGTCTTGAGGATGGCATAAGCCAACCTAATTATTTGTTATATTGCGGGTGTCCGGTCCCTTTCCTCAGAGGCTGCTTCAGATTTAATTCACTTCCAGAAGAGATTATTGGCAATTTATTTTCCATGTGGTAACGAATAAGATGATCCACACTGTCAAACACATGATCTTTGGTTCTAACCTAGAAAAGATAGCAAAAAATTAAAGGCAAACACTCGTTTTCAATTGTGTGTCAATAAGGTGGCTCTGCATCTCAAACCACCATATTGCACCTGCTTTCTCCCCAGCTTTTCTTCCACTTGCAAAACATTAAAAGCCAGAGTCATGATTGCTGTATGCTACATCCCAGTAGCAGCTGCTGTGTGTCTTGTGCTGCTGGAGCAGCTTTGTTCACCCAGCTTCTCAGCACAGTGGTCGCTGCTGGGCACTAAGCGGGCAAGGGGCTAAGTGGCAGGGAGGTTGGTGCAGTGTGGGTGCAATAGCAGAGCCAATCAGATGCTCATGCTATTGCTATTCCATTGCACCACCTTCCCTGCCACCTTGCCCCTCCCCTCTCAGTTACTGGCAGGAACCTCTGCACTGGGAAGCTAGGTGAGCAATGCCACCCAACCTTGTTCCATACCGCTGTCTGCTTCTACTGCAGGGGTCAGCAACCTTTTTCAGCCATGGGCCGGTCCACTGTCCCTCAGACCATGTGGGGGGCCAGACTATATTTTGGGGGGGAAATGAACAACTTCCTATGCCCCACAAATAACCCAGAGATGCATTTTAAATAAAAGGACACATTCTACTCATGTATAAAAACACGCTGATTCCCGGACCGTCCACGGGCCGGATTTAGAAGGCGATTGGGCCAGATCCAGCCCTGGGCCTTAGTTTTCCTACCCATGTTCTACCGCATCCTGGATCTGAGGCAGTATGCCTCTAAATACCAGTTGCCAGGGAACAATAACCAGACAATGCTATTTCTGGCACTCTGCACCTGCCCAGTGATCCTCCTAGTGATTATTACTACATCCATTTTCTTAAATGTTCCTACCTTGCCTTCAGGGTCCACCAACAACAGATGTTTCGCTTGTCCTCCTTGTAGCCCACTCAAAACATACTGGCCAGGCGACGTTGTACTTTCACGCACCAAAAAATCCCCATCGTTCACTAAGAGGCTCTCTGCTGCTTTCCTGGTTAACTTCCCATGGTAGCATTCTTCATTCCATAGCTGTTGCTGTATGCCTGCAATGCTTCCAAGACTTGCTAGGTTCTGCTCAACCTCTTCCAATGATTCTGAAATTAAAGTGAAGGAAATGCAAAGGTCTGCATTAGACAGTGCTTCAAACTAGCACTGGAACTGGAATATTAATAGATAATGTGTAAAACCTGCAGGGGTAATCAAGGAAATAATAAAAAAATCAATTGAATAATTAAACTACAACAACACAACAAGATGGAAGAAGTAAAAATATATATTGAGATCACACATGGGTGAAGGGGAGTGGGGGGTATAGGGGAATTTATAAAAATTTCTAATAGCGTTGCATTTATATATAGCAAAGGGAAGTCTATAGCAATTAGGTGTATTTTAATCTAGTCAACTATGTAATAGGCTTATGTTACAAAACGAATATGGATTTGGAATTTGATGTTTGTAATTCTTTTTCGGTTTTGGAATAAAGTTTTTTTTTTAAAAAAAAAGCAGCGAAGGAAATGCACAGGTCTGCATTAGGCAGTGCTTCAAACAAACACAGCTGGCATTCAATAAACCACCAGTAAAGAGACATGATCATGAGAACATAAGAAAAGTCCTGCTGCATCAGGCTAATGTTACATGCAGTGCAGAATCCTCTTCTCACAGAGGCTAGCTAGATGCCTATGGGAAGCCTGAAAGCGGGACCTTAGTGCCAGAGCACTGTCCCCTCTTGTGATTCCCAGCGACTGACACTCAGAGGCCTACTGCCTCCAACAGCCCTTCCAAAACCTACAAGAATGAATTGACTTCAGCTTCACTTAGCTTTTTTGAACAAGGATTCCCATCACTCAGTGATGTCTTTACAAAGCAAACTTAAGACACTTTAGCTTTGAAGACACAACAAACTTGTGTAAAATGTCCCCAAGCACTCTTGCTTTAAAATATGTGTTACTCGATCCAGCTAAGATACACCTGGTCTAGGATGCATGATTTGGAAGAATGCCGTCAATCAGCAGGTGACAGTAATCCACCAGAAATTCACCAGTGATCCACAGCCTACATTCTTCTGCCCATCCCTGCTGTAAAACTCAATGGAAACCCCCAAAAAAGCACAATTTTTATTATTGACTGTTGTGAATATTTGTCTATCAACCAACTGGGAAAAGGTCACTGCACTACAGTTCACTGGGGAATAGTTTCAACAATGAGAAAAGGATCTTTAAATTGTAGGGCAGTGTAGCAGCTTGCACAATTGTTATTATTTAAACAGTTAACTAGTAAACATAAGGAGTGTGAACAGGAGACAGGCCACAGTAAACAGAGGACACCTTTTTCACTGTTCCCTGCTCGTACTGGGGAGAAACAAACCATTATTCCTGACATTCAAACCATAGTGGTTTGTTTCACTCCCAACAAACCTCAGTGATAAGATCAAGCTTATTCTTAGCTTACCAATCAAGGTTTGCTTGGTGTGAAATAAACCACAATCCATGGCTCAGATGTAATGCAAAGCCAGGGGTCGTGGTTGTTAGGATTCTTGCCCCGTGCTTGCAGTCATGGGATTGTTTTATCACATGACGGGAAGAACCAGGTACTCAGTTTCTCCTTGGAGGAAAGATGGGATCTAAATAGAATAAATAGTAGATGGACCTGATATGAGGCAGCTTCCTGTGTGTAGAAGGGCAGAAATCCAGAGAAGCAGGGAAGTGGAAGCACCAGCTTATGAAGAGGGTACACTGTGTGTTGAGTAATAATGGTCATCTGTTACTGCTCATTGTTTTCATTAATGCTAAATTTGGCATTGCTCATCTTGAGTCTCATATCAAGAACAGATGCTTAGCAGGTTTCAAAAAGCCTGAGTGACTTTGCAAGGATTCACATTTAAAGCCTCATGGCATGTACTGTAGGAATATGAACGTACTTGAATGGTGAACAGGGCTGCCACAGGTCTGTTCTACAGTGCAGCTTCTGGTAGTACTTGGTATGGTCTGCAAATTCTGAGTGTTGATATATCGAGGGTCATCAAAAAGATCCATTTTGCTTGCATTTTTCAGCAATGAAGCATCTTTCTTTCCTCCCTGCCCTTGTTCAGTGCAGCCATCTGCAGTTAATTGCAATAGAAAGAGACTTCCTTTATTTCACAATAAACATTAGTAAAACACTTGACATTTTCCAAATGCGTTCTTCCAAGACATGTTCAAAAAAACCCATGGGCCTACTTATATAATATTTTCAGCACATATGAAAAAAATGAATATCTAGCATACCAGGCTATCCTACATAAACACCAATATCGAACTATGATGTTGTGACCTGATTTCTACCACTATAATCCCATCGGCTCAGAACCACAAGAGGGAAGAGAATGTATAATTTCCCAGACTCAGTAGGGATGAGGAAGACATTTGATTCAGTTCGCATTAAGAGGTGAACCTAATTTGTACTTTCTGAAATATTCTGTAACTGAAACCCACCCTTCCTTTGAAATTAGCACTTCTCTGATTTTTGAAATGCAATTCACCAGTCAAGCAGTATGTACAAAGATACATATACTGGGGTAAAGTTTGCATATAAATGCATTTATCATCTTAGGATCCCACAGGCAGAACGGAGCTTGATTCTACATTTTCCATTCCCCCATGAAGAGGGCAGTTTGTGACTTAGGTCTTAGGAACCCACAGGTTGCTTACCTACTGCCTTGTTCTCCTCTGGGCAGTTTTCATAAATATTTGTGGATTTGGGGCTCCCAGTCTGAAAGAAGCAGAAATTAATCACATAGGGTGTTCATTGCTTTTTTAACGTCCTGTCAAAACAAATCCTATGAAGCTCATTTGGAGAAAAAACACACACATCCGGATCAAATAGTTTTGCCTAACAAATTACATGCCACCTATCTTTGGTGCTATGCTCACAGCAAAAGCTGGAAAAGGTTCAGGAAAGGGCGACCAATTTGATCAAGTGGTTGAAACAACTCCCTTATGAGGAAAGGGTATAACCTTTGGGGCTTTTTAGTTTAGGAAAAAAGGCCAGGGAGGACTCGAGGAAGGTTTGCAAAATTATGCACGGAGTAGAGAAAGTCTCATCCAAAGCGGCTGACTGCTGGAAGTTCCAAGAAAGACGAAAGAAAGTATGGTACTTCTTTAGACAGTGCAACAGTTGGATCTACTACAAAGCTAATGAAGCTTAAGCTTCAGGGCACCTAATCCTAGAGGGGCCCCAGAAGCAACTTCAGTCCACATTGCTTTGGGTCTAGGAGACCTAATTGGAGTGGCAGGACTGAAACTGACTTTTTGTGGCGCTGTGGGTTAAACCACAGAGCCTAGGACTTGCCGATCAGAAGGTCGGCGGTTCGAATCCCCGCGACAGGGTGAGCTCCCGTTGCTCGGTCCCTGCTCCTGCCAACCTAGCAGTTCAAAAGCATGTCAAAGTGCAAGTAGATAAATAGGTACCACTCTGGCGAGAAGGTAAACGGCATTTCCGTGCGCTGCTCTGGTTCTCCAGAAGCGGCTTAGTCATGCTGGCCACATGACCCGGAAGCTGTACGCCGGCTCCCTCGGCCAATAAAGCGAGATGAGTGCCGCAACCCCAGAGTCGGTCACGACTGGACCTAATGGTCAGGGGTCCCTTTACCTTTATATTTCAACAATTCCAAAGTTGGACAGTCAGCAGCACAGATGTTGTAAAGGTGTGGTGATCTGTCATGGAATAACCTCACTGAAGAAGGCAATAGTGGTTATCCAGACCTTGTGGCTGGTTGTGAAGGTGGCCCCATGACAGTTCAAGCTTCAGGACCCAAAAAATATAGGTCTGCCACTGGCTTCTGGGTTGGCCAAGCAAGGTATAAATATCAAGAGTCTGACATTTTTATCTTTGCTGGCTTGCTCTAGAAGGTCCCCCCTGTTGCTGCTTTCTTGGGTTGAGACTCCAGCCCAGACTTCTCCAACCTGGTGCCCTCCAGATGATATGGAATGCAACACCTGCATTTCTCCTTATCTAGGTTGACTCTGGAGCCTCAGACAGCCTCCCAAGTCCTATCTCTCTATCTGAGCAATGTCTCACAGCTTACCTGTCTTGCTCAGCCCAAATGTCACTCTTGACATAGTGCAGCCTTCCCCAGCTTGTTGAACTACAACTCCCATCAGCCCCGACCAGCATGGTCAATGGCCAGAGATAATGAGGAGGTATAAGCCAAAACATTTGGGTGACACCAACTTGGGAAAGTCTGTTCTAGTTATTTCTAGGGAATTAAAGAAATCTCTTCTCATACAGTTAAATTTCAGTACAAGGCATGTTGTTAAAATTAAATACTTTATTGTCACTTGTACAACTTGTATACAGAGAGATTACACAAGCACCCCCCACTCAGCTCTCTTAGTCTTAATTCCCCTCGTTTACTGACACACACCCTCCAAACCCAAAAGTCAGTTGCCCTGTTGTTATCTTTTCATTCAGCAGCCTAACAGCCCACGGATAGAAGCTGTTCTTTACCCTGTTGGCGCGACTAATCATGCTTCTATATCTTCTGCCTGAGGGCAGGAGATCAAGAAATTGCCAGCCAGGGTGTGAATCATCCCTGAGAATTTTCCTCACTCTCCTGAGGCAACATTCTTCTGCTATTTCATCCAGCAGATTCACGGGACAGCCCATAATATCTTGTGGTGTATTCACCACCCTCTGTAGGCACTTCCCATCAGCTGATGTCAAACCAGCGTACTACTCTGTGATGCAGAATGAAAGGACACTTTCTATTGTTGACTGGTAGAAGGAGATCATCAAATGTTGAGGGCCTTTTCTGTTGTGGCTCCCCATCTGCAGAATGCTCTCCCCAGTATGGTCCACCTGGTGCCATCATAGACATATTTTCAGCACCAGGGGAATACTTATATTTCCACCCAGGAATGTGATAGACAGAAATGGTGTCATTATTGTTAGTGTGCTGCCAAGCTTCCTTTCGCTGTTACAGCAGTTGCTTGTTCTGTTTTTTATGGTACTATGCATCTATGTTTTCAGTGTGTTGTAAGCTGCCTGGAAAACTCTGAGTAACAAGTGATCAAGAAGTCTAAATAATGTTAAATAATAATAATGTCCTATCAATAATAAACACACTTACTGGACAATATTGCTGTTCATAGTGCACAGGGCACTTAGTTCTTTGTTCTGCGGGTACTTTCAGCCTGGCATCTAATAGTCCACCTGCAGGAGGCTCTTTCCCTGGGATTTCATTATAGTATTCATGATCTTCCTTATCCTGAATATTCCACGTGGATCCACCAAGATTAACCACTTCTCTGTTCAAAATTAATCAACATTACAAAATGCACAGCTTTCAAATGTGTCTCATAAAATGAGCTGCAAGTAGTTTCAAAGGACATTAAATTAAATCAACCAGTGAATGCATTGACAATGTATTTTTTATACAGATTCTACTCTTCTGCTAATGGAACTCCCAGAATGGCTTCACAACATAAACAAAGGCAAGAAATACATCTAAAACAAAGAAGCCAGGCAGCCATAAAATTAAACATTAAAGAACTCCCCGAAAGGAAAAGTTTTTACGTGATGACAGATATACATCATAGCTTCATGGGATCTTCATAGGAAAGTTATTCCAAGCATCTGGCACCACCACCCAAAAGCCCCTGTTATGCTCACTCACCGAGTGGTCTGAGATGATGGCACAGAGGGTGCGATTCCCCAGGCTTTTCTTAAAGTTCAGTCAGGTCTATACAGCAATTTTTAATTGAGACTGTAGAGCTTCTAAGTGGGCCTTTTCTGTGGTGGAGTCTTTCAAAAGGACTGGCGTAGCTCAGGTCTGGGAGCTAAATATGGCCCACCATGCCTCTCTATCCCCACTCTGACCACACCTTCACTCAACCTGCTTTTTACTCTAAGTGTTTTAGCCTGGTGAAAATATGTTCCTGAATTCTAATAATGCCTCTTTTTGTTCTGATGGAGGACAGACAGGTTTGTGTCAATGTCTGTAGCTTACTGTACAATAATAAAATTTGCATCCATTGCCCCTCCCACCACTGGCATGTGGCTCTTGGAAGGTTGCCCAGAAGTGAAAGTGGCCCTTAAGATGACAGTGGTTCCCCATTCATGTCTTTCAATGTAATGGTAACATTTTTTTAAAAATCAAAGTTTTAAACAATCTTTTATAACCTGCTTTGTGAGGTCCTTCTGAAAGTGGCAGATAAACATCTTAAATAAATAAATGAAGAATTTTGCTGCAGTTGGAACTGCAGCAAAATATTAATGGATTACATCGTAGTTGCAACCAAGAAATCTGAAAAATCTTCCATTTGGATACCCCCCTCCCCCCAGGTGGGGAAAAATTTGCTGTGTCTTTTCTGTAAAAATGTAATGCAGCTAATCTTGAATCCTGCTTTTTAATTTATAATGAGAACATAATTTTATAAACGGCCGGGAACAGGAAAGAGACAGAGTTCAAGTAGTCTGGTTAGGAGTATGTAATTCAAGAATTTAATTGTATAATTCACTGTGGCTGGAGAAGCAGCCATTCAATTTGCAGAGCAATAGATGGACAACATTTCACATCTGTTCACCTATAAGTGCAGAGCACACAACTTATTCATAAGTCATGCCTTATACCGCCAGCCTTTCTCAAGCTGTTATCCTCCAGATATTTTGGACTACAATTCTCATCAGCCAACATGATGGTAATAGTCCCAAACATGCGAAGGGCACTACTTTGCAAATGCTGCCTTATACAGAGCCAGACCTCTAATCCAACAAACACAGTGTTAGCTACTGTGACTGGCATCAGGTCTACAGGCTGGGGTCTTTCAAAGCAGCGCTGCTGGACATCCTATTACCAGGAGTGTGTGGGGCTTGAACCTAGAATCTGCACAAACCTAGAACCCGCACACTGAGCATGCATTCTGCCACTAAGCTGTGTGCTCTTCTGCACAATTTACAATCTATTTGTGATTTTTCCTTGGAGTTTTATTTTCCATGGGATTTTATTTTAGGTTACCTTTAGGACTGCAACTCGGTTATAGGAAGCAGTGTGTCCTGGGGCCAGATAATGAGAAAAGCCTCATTTGGCTCCCAGGCCTGAGCGTTTCCAGCCCTGACATAATGCTCTCTTGATGAATGACAAGGTATGGGACAGTAGGGATGTAGGGAGAAAGAGATACACTGCAAGGCCCTTGAGATCGGCATGCAAACAGCATGTATATTCACATTATTTCCCAGCACCATGCTGACCTTTCATTGGAAGCAATCAAAGTGGAAGGATTCTTCAAGTACTGTTTGAAACGCAGCTCAAAAGCTTGCCCTATGGTATTTATGACTTCCTGGGCTATTCCACTGGGACATTCCAGTATATGGCAGGCTAAAACAAAACAAAACACAGAGAAAAGTTGTGGAAAACAAATAAATCATTGTCATATATTAAAAGGCTTAGGAGTCTGATTATCAAGAGTGCTGTGCAGGTAAAAGTTCAATCGAAGTGAAGGTTAGAACAGTTTCCAGAGCAGTACAACAAAGGAATCAAATCTAACCTAAGTTCTCAAACTTTCCAACAGGGATCTGTTGAGAGGGTTGAAATTTCCTGAAGCCCACCAATTACAAAATGGCAGTGCAGAGGTGGAGCCACTAACAAAATGGTGGCCGATGGAAGTGGAGCTTGGAATAATCAACTGGCAATTGCAAACATCATTCTCTACTGATATCTGTTTGCTCTTTAGAGCTTGCTTAATTCTTTGAGGCAGTGGTTTCCTTGTGCCAAGGAATTTCATAGGTCATCCTTCCTTGGGCCAAGTACAGACAATGGCTTTGGAGGCATACTTTTAGGGAGATAAGGGTTTTAATTGTTACTTCAAACTTTCAGGAGTAAATTCTACTATGTTTAAGATTTAAGCCATAATTCTGTGCACACTCATCTGGAAGTTTAGCACTATTGAATACAGAGTGACTTCTGAGTTAGCTTGCATAGAATTGCAGTGTTAATTCTTTTAGCTTTTCTTCAGAACAGGAGGTATTTTGTCCTGGGTATTCTGCAACAAACTGTTTTGGATGTCTCATTTCCACATCTGATATATTTGGAATCATTGGAGTCATTTAGACAGTACTCCAGGTGCAAATGTAAACACTGATTTGCATAGTCATATTATTATATTTTCTGTTGCCTTGCTAATGACACTTAAAAATATATATTTCCAGGAACATAAATAACAATATAAGAAGAGCCTGCTGGATGAGGCCATTGGTCCATCTAGTCCAGCATTCTGTTCTCACAGGAGCTGATCAGATGCATGGAAAAACTTGCAAGCAGGACCTGAGTACAAGAGCATTCTTCCCTCATGAGGTTTCAAGCAACTGGATTTCAGAGGAATTACTTCCTCTGACTGTTATGTACTGAAGTTCTCACCCTAGGCCAGCAGGGGGGGATACTGTAGATAGTTCAGGTCCACATATGCAAATAAGGGATCGAAAGTGACGTTCAGTGATTGGATAGTTACAGAAAATGGTTACTGTTGCGTTCTAGTGGAGCTCTATATAAGCAGGCTGGCTGAACCCTTCAGTTCAGTTCTGTTCTGGCCTGTGAATAAACAAGAGCTGTTTGAAGAATCGCTGTGTCGTCTGATATGTTCACCCACAACTTAACACTGGCGACGAAGGTGGGATCGATGGACAACAGAGCACAGCCAGATGCGGCCACCCTCTGAGCAGAGCTGAATCACTGAGCTGAAACACTGAGCGAAATCACTGAACAGAACCAATTCAGAGCTGACTGTTCTGGCCAGAGCACTGTGTTCCATCCATCACCTCCACATCGGCATCGTAACCATGGCTTCACTTGTGCCTCTACCGCCGTTTGCGCCAGCCTCTGAATCATGGGACTCCTACCTCGCCCAGTTCGACATCAAAGCTAATAGTGATTGATGGCCTTATCTTCCATGAATTTGTCTAATTTTCTTTTAAAACCATCCAAAACACTCAAACTTTCTTCCTGGGGGGAAGTCATTCCATCCCTTTGATCATTTTGGTTGCCCTTCTCTGAACCCTTTCCAACTCTACAATATCAGTTTTTGATGTGAAGTGATCAGAACTGAACAAAATATTCCAAATGCAGTAACACCACAGATCTATATAACAACATTATGGTATTGACTAGCCACATTTCCCCATCTTAGCCATCAGATGGCACTTTGAGACCACTCTGATAGGAAAGCTATCAAAGAATAAAGCCAACTATCTCTTCCTGGGTGTTTTTAACTTTCCCTGTCCACTAATGGACCTCGGGATTTCTTCTACAAAGGTAGGAGGAAAAGTTTTCACACAAAAAATCCTATGCACCCTATTTTCCACAAAGGTTCACATATTTGAAAGCCATTGTATGTTGTTGAATAAAAACTTGACTTAACCAAATGATACGTGAAATGTGTGCTTGCATTTCCGTATCTTTAACTAAACCAAAAACAAAACTACAGTGGTACCTCGGGTTAATAATAATAATAATAATAATTTATTATTTATACCCCACCCATCTGGCTGAGTTTCCTAGCCACTCTGGGCGGCTCTCAATCAAGTGTTAAAAACAGTACAGCGTTAAATATTAAAAACTTCCCTGAACAGGGCTGCCTTCGGATGTCTTTTAAAGATAGGATAGCTGCTTAATTCATTCCGGAGGTCCGTACGTAAGCTGAAACTGTTCTTAACCTGAAGCACCACTTTAGCTTATGGGGCCTCCTGCTGCTGCCGCACCGCTGGAGCGCAATTTCTGTTCTCATCCTGAAGCAAAGTTCTTAACCTGAAGCAATATTTCTGGGTTAGCAGAGTCTAACCTGAAGCGTATGTAACCCGAGGTACCACTGTAATCTGCCCCAGGAGGGCCTGGTCCAGACTGGAACTGCAGTGTGGGGAGTGGGGGTTAACTCTCCCCACCCCACATTTAGCTAGTTAAAATTGCCTCAACTGCTATTTGCCCTAGGGTGGAAGGCAGCTTACCTTCTGGGCAAATAGAACCTGGCAGGCAAGGAAGGATTTTCATCAGGAAAACCAGTAAGCAGTGTAAACAGTTAACAACATGTTGCCCAAGATGGGCTACAGACCACAACTCCTCTTCCCTCACCTCCCCAGCCACTTCCCTGTTGCCTCACAATTGCATGCTCTTGACGTAGTGGCAGCATGGGCATGCCTTGCCTGGTTCTGAGGAAGGGGTCTTTCCTCATCACCAGGCATCATGGGTGAGGTTGCCCAAAGAGTCCTGCCGTTTGCCACAACAGTGTTAAATTACTGTTTAAAGTTATCACAAAACTTTAAAGTCACTGGTTACCCCAAAATAGCATGTCTTTATTATATACTGGGAAGCGGGTGGCACTGTGGTCTAAACCACTGAGCCTCTTGGGCTTGCTGATCGGAAGGTCAACGGTTTGAATCCCCGCAATGGGGTGAGCTCCCGTTGCTCTGCCCCAGCTCCTGCCAACCTTGTAGTTTGAAAGCACGCCAGTGCAAGTAGATAAATAGGTACAGCTGCGGCGGGAAGGTAAATGGCGTTTCTGTGTGCTCTGTGCGCTCTGGTTTCATGGTGTCCCATTGCACTTGAAGTGGTTTAGTCATGCTGGCCACATGACCCGGAAAGCTGTCTGTGGACAAACACCGGCTCCCTTGGCCTGAAAGAGATGAGCGCTGCACCCCATAGTCGCCTTTGACTGGACTTAACCGTCCAGAGGTCCTTTAACTTTTTATTATGTATCATTTCAATTCTAGCATTTGTATCTGCCTCTCTCTCCAAAGTATGGTCGTCTCATGGCAACATTTTGAAGTACATGGAACATGAGTGGAAATTATTATTTTTTATATGTGCAGCATTACTGGAAATGATTGCACCTACCTCTTTGATTAACGGGGTCTTTAGCAACATAGGCGACATAGTCTGTTGTATCCTAAAACACACGAAGCCAAAAAGGAAAGAAATTTTATTTAATGAGCTTAAGCCACTACAATGCAGTCATTCTATTTTACAGCAGACTCCTACCCCCCACCCCACTTTACAAGAAAGCAAGCAGGGATACTTAAGGACACTTCCAGACTGTTGCTGTTTTCGGGCAGGATTCAATACAGACAAAAATCAGGTTGCACAATTATAGTTGGTCAGGAGGCCTTGCTCAACAAACCTATTTCTTCAAGAAATTAGGCTTTTTGCAATAACATAGGTGAAGGGGAAATGCACTGGCAAGTGGAGGATAACATTTGCTTTGATGCAGCATCATCTAACGTCCCAGCAAAAAAAAATCAGAATAAACACTCATTAAATAGCCAACATAGTCTAATCTCCTCACAAACAAATCAGGATGAATGAATAAACAAGTCATCTGGAAATGGCCTAAAACAGAGTGACAACAAAGTATTATGTTTTAAATAGTCAAGGAAAAGCAAACTACAAGCTTTTCCATATGAAACAAATCCCTCAGTTATCATTTAAAATTAGCCTTTTCTCCTAATCAGAAACACAGAAGAGTCAGAAAGACAGGGAACAATTTAACTTGGAAATGAGTCACATATGAAATGAGACAACTGACAGACAGTGTGTTATAACAGGTTCTTGAAGTTCAGAAGTTTGTACTTACAGGATCACCTCCAGAAGCAAATGAAATGGACTGCATGTGGTGATTCGCAATAATCTGGAAAAAAACCACAACAACATCATTGTCGTCATCTGTTTATTGGTATGCCACTTTCCCACAAAATGGTGTCCCAAGTGGCTCACAATCTCAAATGAACAACAGTAAGTATAACAATTCAAAGAAGGGATTAGGAGCAATTAAAAACAATTAACTATGCTAAGGTGCTACGCAGCTAGAAAACACCAGTGAGTTACATTGTAGAGAAAGAACAAAGAAGCCATCTACAGTCGTTTTAGTTAATACACATTTAGGCTTAGTTACAGGCTAAGTTACATTGGCTGTATGCACACCATACATTTAAAACCACATGCCTCCCCCTCAGAAAAATCTTGGAAACTGTGGTTTGTTATTGGTGCTGGGAATTGTAGTACGACTGGGGGCTAAGCAACATTAGGCTAGTTTCAACCACACAAAAGCATCGGCCTTCCAACCAGTAATTCAGAGGCATGATTATAGCTCAAGGGCAAATTCCAGCTAGGTGAAAACATTCAAGGAGGGCATGAAAAAGGAGGGCTGTTTGCAGAGGGGATGTGGCCCATGAATATATTGAGGCCTGGAAATTCCCCACCCTGATGTAAAATAATGTGCCAGCTTACCTTCTGCGTCTCAATATTCAGTAGAGTGAGGCTGGTTGTTGAGATGGTCAGTTTTGTATTCATGCCAGAAAACTGAAGGTTACTTTTACCAAGCACTGGAGATAAAAATTTAGCTGGAGGCTAAAAAGACAACAAAACGCCTATCCGTTAGTCTTCACATTTCACTCGTAACCAAGGAGAAATGAAATGAGTTAATTATTACAAGGTATTTATTATAACACCAGGACCCTTGGGAGAGGCAAGACATACCATTAAAGCAGTGATGGCCAAACTTGGACCTCCAGCTGTTTTGGGACTACAATTCCCATCATCCCTGACCACTGGTCCTGTTAGCTAGGGATGATGGGAGTTGTAGTCCCAAAACAGCTGGAAGGCCAAGTTTGGCCACCACTGCATTAAAGGAGCAACTGAGGGAACTTACAAGGATCCGAACTAGCATGAAAGAAGCCATGAAGGTGGTAGCAAGTAGCAACTATGCTGTTTATGGTACATGGAAAGGGGGACTTTAGGTACTTAAAATGTTGTGATTCCTGTGTAGCAAAAATAGAATTTCTAGCCATCTGTAACATATGTAAGGGCTCAATGGGACCCAGGGACAAACTGGAAAGGCACAACAATATGGAAGGAATTGTGGCCCACTCCCTACAAAGCCAAACGCAATCTGTGTAGTGCTGGCATATTCAACTGCACTAGAGGCTACTGAGGCCAGCTCAACAGATGAAGGAAAGGTCAAGATGCAAATATAAAGATGAAACAAATTAGAGTTCTGCCCTTCCTTGACAACAGAGGGGGGGAAACCTCTAGATGTTTTGTTGGACTACAACTTCCATCATTGCTGACCATTGGCTATGCTGGCTGGGGCTGATGGGAGCTGTAGTCCTACAATATCTGGAGGGCGACAGATTCTCCACACTTACTTTAGAAGTAGCCGAGCTACAAATACTACTGGGGTGTTTGTGAAAGATGGAAGAGGTGATTGCCATAGTGTTGGAGGAGAGAGCTGAGGATGACTTCTTTTGGGGGCCCAAACTACCTGGGGAGGTCTGGATAGCTGAGCAAACAAACCTCTTCCATCTGCAATCAGGACACATGGGATAGCCAAAGTGGTCCAGTCCCAATGTAGTTGTCATTGATATTTCTAGTATTAACATTGAATTTAGTTGCCAGTGGCATGTAGGGGAAGAAACTCAGGCTGTGTGTTATTCTCCTTTTTTTCTCCCCTCTACAGGGATGCCTGGCATAAAATGCTGGAGAAATATTTCAGCATTGCTAGTGGCTGCTTATCAAATAACAGGCACTTTAAAGTAAATGCAAACTCTGTTGTTCAAGACGGTTTACCTTCATTGTGGCTGTTCCTTGATTAACCTATCTCATTAGAAGCACAGATATGTTTGTATAGTTACAGCCATTGTTACACAATATTTTAGTGTTTAATCGCTTGTAAAATAAATAAACAAATATAAAGAAAATGGCCCTTTCTCTCTAGGTTTGTATGCAGCATGGCATATAAAACAATACGTCTTTCACTGATAGCAACTATTCCTATTTGCTAGAATGTACACATCCACTTGCCCAAGAGGGAGCTGAATTGGCTAGGAAAAGAATAAGCCACAGAGGCAGTGAGAGATTTTACTTTCTTGGGTTCCATGATCACTGCAGATGGTGACAGCAGTCACGAAATTAAAAGACGCCTGCTCCTTGGGAGAAAGGCGATGGCAAACCTAGACAGCATTTTAAAAAGCAGAGACATCACCTTGCCGACAAAGGTCCGTATAGTTAAAGCTATGGTTTTCCCAGTAGTGATGTATGGAAGTGAGAGCTGGACCAAAAAGAAGGCTGATCGCCGAAGAATTTATGCTTTTGATTTATGGTGCTGGAGGAGACTCTTGAGAGTCCTATGGACTGCAAGAAGATCAAACCTATCCATTCTGAAGGAAATCAGCCCTGAGTGCTCACTGGAAGGACAGATCCTGAAGCTGAGGCTCCAATACTTTGGCCACCTCATGAGAAGAGAAGACACCCTGGAAAAGACCCTGATGTTGGGAAAGATGGAGGGCACAAGGAGAAGGGGACGACAGAGGACGAGATGGTTGGACAGTGTTCTCAAAGCTACCAGCATGAGTTTGACCAAACTGCAGGAGGCAGTGGAAGACAGGAGTGCCTGGTGTGCTCTGGTCCATGGAGTCACAAAGAATCGGACACGACTAAACGACTAAACAACAAGAAGTTTCTGAAAGCAGCAGAAACACGCCTTTGGGTGTATTGCTGTTGCTTTAGAAATGCTGCTGCTTTGGACTTCCGGGTTAGCGCGATCGGCGAATGGCGGAGTTCCTCCGACCGGAGGAACTAGCTCCGTGAAAACTGGGTCTTCCCACCGCGGCGAAGGCGGGGACCCGCTAGAAATCCCAGGCGGAGGAAGCCTGGGAACGTGGGGTTCGGCAGGGCACCAGGAGCGCCCCCCCTACTCACCGGGAACCCCTTTTCGGGGCGCCGGAGCGAAGTGGGGTGAGTGGCGCGGTGCTGCGAACTGATTGCTACTTTCACGGAGTGAAGCCGCACAGCCATTGCCGGAGAGCGCTGACTTTTTCCTGTGGACAATTGGATTTAAAACAAGTACCCGTGAGTAGAAACGGAAAATTGGATCAAGAAATATCTTAATTTGGCATCGAAGCGGGAAGGTTCAAAACAGGAAGTCCGCCTTCCGCTTTTTGTATATAGACTAAAGCAAAAACCTCGTAAGCTAAATCCAGGAAAGTCGTTAAAAAAGTCTTAATTTCCTTCATTTATAATTATTGAAACCCCCTTGGAAGCAGGAGAAAAGGGGGGGGACTTTGTTTAACCCCTGCAGGAGAGGGAGTGAAGAAAGATAAGTTTCCACCGTCTCTAACCTGGGAACGGGGTGTCAGAGACAGAAATAGTCGGAGAGGTTCATTGACTGTGAATGGAATACTTTGACAGATAGCTAAAGAAGAGAAATAAACTGATTCCAATGTTGCCTTTTGCATTCCAATGAAACAAAATATCTGAAAAATGAAAGTAATTTTCCTTTGCTGGACTTGCCTTAAAAAAATGGATACAAATAGAAATTGTCTCCTCTAGAGGGAGCCTGTTAAATTGTTGCTACAGTCTACTTGAGGACCCAACAGCTGTCAGATTAAGATCGTGGGAACAGACTTTTCTGACCTTGACTAAATATGAGCTGGAAGGAAGTCTGGGTGCTTGCTTTATGCAAGACAAGTGCCTTGCTGGAACAGATGCACGAAAAGATGGATTTGATGAATGAGAAAATGGACTTGATGACTGTTGTGGTTAATAACTGTGGACAAACAGGGAACATTGATACAGAAACCATTCAAGGACCAACCCATGAACCTGTATTGACTGGGCAAGTGCAGAAGATAATGGAGGAGGATGCGGTCGCACCTCAAATAATACAAATGGAGAGACCCGAGGCCCTACAGGAGCATAAGCTGCTGTCATTGAAAATTGAAGTTGGAGTGGGCCAGGGGGAGCCTGGAGCTGAGGAAGTTCTTAACTTTGGAGAGACTTTGAAATATCCTTTTAAATACCTTTTGGATTACACTGATGACTGTGGGGAGTGGGACTGTGGGGAATGGGTGGCTTTGATGAAGGGAGATGGAGACAATTTTGGATTGGAATCCCCCAGAGATCTGCTCCCCAACGAGAAAGGGAAGAAATTAAGAAAGAGACCAACAAAAGACAAGGAAAAGGGCAAGTATAAACAAGAAGAAGAAGATTTGCAGAAGGGGCATGGAAGAGACTTAAGGGCCTCGGACATAAGACTTCCAGGTTGATGGACTAGATGGAATGGACAGTAAGGACTGACACGACCCGAGACCAGGAAGAAGAGACGCTGGATGAAGATTGGAAGAAAATTTATAAAGGAAATTTTTTTATTTGGGGAATTAGCCTAAAATGAATGAATATTGGGGAAAATATTGGAATGAAACTATATGACTCTTGCAGAAATGACATCAGGAGTTATGGATAACTGAGTACTAAGTTTTAAGCCTTAAGGCATTTCATGGTAAGACAAGGTTAAATAAATTAAGGTAATTAGAATAATAGAATATGGGGAAAGATGGAAAGGATCTGTTGAGTCAATTAATAGGTTAAATTGATAAGATAAATTATTTAATAAAAATTGAGAAAGATGGAAAGAATTTGCTGAAATAACGAACTAAACTAGAATACAAAAAGGGAGGTATGAGGAGGTCAACGAAACAAGCAAATAGAAGTTGGAGATATGTGATTCGGGATTTGTGTCTTTTTTATTTCCTTTTTTGTTGTATTGTTATATTGGTTTTTATGTTTTTACGCTTTTTTTGCTTTTTTTCTCTTTTTCTTTTTTTTCCTTTTATGCATTGCAGTTGTTTTTTATTCCTTTTCTTTTTCTGTAATTCTGAAATTATTAATAAATATTATTTTTTAAAAAATAGAAATTCTGCTGCTTTGGGATTAGCCTGTGTCTGATTGCTCGATGCCTGCTTAAATATATTAAAACAAGCAAATACTAGTAAATGGTAAATTTCCAGGAGTTTCATATTTACCTTCCTCTTTTTTATGCCTCCTTGCGTTCCTGGTACAGCTTCACACAGCCGACTTATTGCTTCCCTTTGAGAAAGAACAAATAGCACAGACAGTTGATGATTGAGCAATGTGGTTTATTTATGCAGCCTTAGCTTCAGCTTCAGATAGTGAATACTTATTTTCAACATTTACCGTATTTTTCGCCCTATAGGATGCACATTTTCCCCTCCAAAAATGAAGGGGAAATGTGTGTGCATCCTATGGGGCGAATGCAGGCTTTCGCTGAAGCCTGGAGAGCAAGAGGCGTCGGTGCGCACCGACCCCTCTCGCTCTCCAGGCTTCAGGAAGCTATCCGCAAGCCTTGCGCGCCCAGCGGGAGTTCCCACGGGCTCGCAAGGCTTGCGGGCAGCAGCCTGCAGCCCAAAGCACGGGGCGCCCTCCGGAGGACGCCCCGTGCTTCGCGCAAGTGTCCGCAAGCCTTGCGCACTCGGGGGGAGTTCCCGCAGTCTCGCAAGGCTTGCGGGCGGCAGCCGGCAGCCCAGAGCACGGGGCGCCCTCCAGAGGACACCCCGTGCTTCGCGCAGGTGTCCGCAAGCCTTGCGCGCCCGGGGGTAGTTCCCGCGGTCTCGCAAGGCTTGCAGGCGGCAGCCCGGAGCACGGGGCGCCCTCCAGAGGACGCCCCGTGCTTCGCGCAGGTTTCCGCAAGCCTTGCGAGCCCGGTGGGAGTTGCCGCCGGGCTCGCAAGGCTTGCGGATAGCAGCCTGTTCTGGGGGCTGGGGGGGAAATAAAATTTTTTTATTCATTTCCCCCCCCCAAAAATGAGGTGCGTCCTATGGGCCAGTGCGCCCTACAGGGCGAAAAATACAGTAAGTCCCCTTTTTTTGGTTTCAGCACAACCACCTTCCAGAAAATAACTGTTAGTAACTTACAATGGTATGGCCGGCCGGCCGGCCTTTAAGCGAGTGGGACATTTGTCCCAAGTGCCAGTGCTAAAGAAACTAGTTGCTGCAGCCATTGAGCTTGCCCCCTGCCTCTTGCAAGCAACCAGGGGCTGCAGTAGGGGGTAAGGAAACAAGGAAGACAGCTGGTCCAAGACATGTGAAGAAACGTTAAAACAAATTCCTCCACTCCACTTTGCGAACTTTATCCTCTCCCAAACTGGTTGCGTTTTTGTAGTGATACAGCGTGGTGTTAAAGCAGTTGTGTGTTTACTTTGTATTCTGTCTCTGCTTATCATATAAAAATCAAAGCTACATAGCTCTACCTTTGTTGTAATTCTGGGGATTTCACTCCTTGTTAGAAACGTCTCTGAGTTTTTTTTTCTGCAGCATATACAGTTTATGAAAAAATAAATACATAAATGTATGACTTGTAGCAACAGCCACCCACCCAAAGAAAGGGTTAAGAATCCATTTCCTTACTCCTGGAATACTTTGTCTAGTTCTGGGCACCATAATTTAAGAAGGATATTGACAAGCTGGAATGTATGCAGAGGAGGGTGACCAAGATAACCAAGGGTTAGGAGACCAAGCCTTATGAGGAATGGTTGAAGGACCTGGGTAAGTTTAGACTGGTAAAGAGGAGACTGAGAGGAGATATAATAGCCATCTTCAAATATCTGAAGGGCTGTCATATGGAGGATGGAATAGGCTTGTTTTCTCCTGCTCTGGAGGCTAGGACCCAAACAAATGGATTCAAGTTACAAGAAAGGAGAATTCAACTAAACATCAGGAAGAACTGTCTGACCATAAGAGCTGTTTTGACACTGGAACAGACGCCCACGGGAGGAGCTGAACTTGGAGTTTTTAAGCAGAGGTTGGACGGCCACCTGTCATGTATGCTGTCGTTGAGATTCCTGCATTGCAGGGGGTTGAGGACCTTCCGACTCTACAATTCTATGATTTTATGAAAATACTTCCAGTTTGGAATGGATTTCACCTATATTACTTTTCACAAAGCCATGGTTGTTTAGTAGCAAGCATGGCAGAACTGGATGCAAGATCTCCAGCCTCAAATCATTGTTTAATCAGGCAGCTTGATAGATAGCCTAGAGAACAAACCCCAATCTATCTGTATAACCAACCTTGCAGGGTTGCTGTGAAGATTTTGAAAGTGTGATTGATTTCAAACTGCCTTAAACATTTGTTGGCAAGGCAGGGTTGAAATGGGAGAGGGGGACACCCAAAACTTCTAATAAGATTTCCTTTCCAACCCAATTTAAGTGAATGTCTCTTTTAAAGATTCTGTGTCCAGATGGGGGAAGGGAGGGGAGGGAAGCAGATGGCTAATAAAGCACTTGCACGCTTAATGACCTACATCAAAGACAGACAAATTACACACCATATAGTCAAATGACAAGCTGCATTCCCCTTCCTGATGCCGCCATGGTTCAACAACGGAACCACTGATATAAGATCAGTCAGAATCTCTGTTTTGGCATGCAATGTACCATTTAATTATCCTCATTACAGTTATGCAAGGAGAAAGGAGTTAGCCTTGCCAAAGGCCACTGACTCCATGAATCCAAAGGGTGAGTGTTTGAGTGGAATAGCTTTTCTTGCAATCCAGCTTGGGATATCTTGGTAG
The DNA here is from genome assembly GCF_964106645.2 of Podarcis pityusensis. Taxonomy (NCBI): domain Eukaryota; kingdom Metazoa; phylum Chordata; class Lepidosauria; order Squamata; family Lacertidae; genus Podarcis; species Podarcis pityusensis. Next base: position 40,538,422 of record NC_138039.1, on the reverse strand, counting down.
ATCTCTGAGTAGATCAGGGGTGCCCAAACTTTTTTCAAAAAGGACTGGATTTGATGAAGTGAACATGAGTGTTGACCTTTTTTTAGGATTGCAGTTGTTGAGTTTGGATTGGAGTTGTTGAGCTTTTTTGGCTTTTGGGAGGATTATTCCAAAGTTGTTGAGCTTTTTTTAGGATTGAAGTTATAGAGCTTTTGGGGGGGATTTAGCCACAGGAAATAAACTGCCACAGGGGCCATATTAAACCTACCAGAGGGCCGAATTAGGCCCCCGAAGCAGACTTTGGACATGCCTGCAGTAGATCAGAAAGTGTTTTTGACTCCTAATTGCCTAACAACTGAAAGACTTCCCCACTGCTACCCTAAATGAGACTACTAAAACAAAGACACGTTTAGCGACCAGGAATGTTTTGGGGTTTTTTTTTATCCTGGTCTGGCTGAGCAGTTACCATTATGCAACCTGTAGGAGGAATCTGCTAAACTCAGAGTCAGAAGTGGACACGCACCTGATTTAATCCAGGCGTGATCATGACCCAGATCAGATTACGGATCCACTTTGTAATCCAGTTGTGTGGATTCCTTTATGAGACAGCCCTCCCTCTGTTAATCTAAAATATTATGTTTAAATGTTTTAAAAATAGGTTATTCGGCCACCTGTAGTAGCTAGCACATGGGACTCCTTGACACTGCACACCTGGGATGAAAATACAGCAAGTCCCCCTGGGAGTAATGGGACTTGATGACTTTCCATTTCCCTTACAAGGGATTGTACAGTGGTGCCTCGCAAGACGAAATTAATCCGTTCCGCGAGTCTCTTCGTCTTGCGGTTTTTTCGTCTTGCGAAGCACGGCTATTAGCGGCTTAGCGGCTATTAACGGCTTAGCGGCTATTAACAGCTTAGCGGCTTTAAGAAAAAGGAAACACACTCGCAAGAACTCGCAAGACATTTCGTCTTGCGAAGCAAGCCCATAGGGAAATTCGTCTTGCGGAACGACTCAAAAAACGGAAAACTCTTTCGTCTTGCGAGTTTTTCGTCTTGCGAGGCATTCGTCTTGCGGGGCACCACTGTAGCTGGCGGGGGGCGGGACACACACGACCCATACACAATCCCCACCCCGAGAGGAAGGAAATGTCAATAAGTCGTTGGTAGCGGAACTTGCTTTATTTTCATTCAAGGCATGAGGCAGCAAGGAGCCCTGTCTGCTAGCTGCCCAAGGCTGTGGTTGGTGGATTATCTCTGCTTCAATGGATTTGTCCATTCCTAAATTGACACACAGCTCCAAGGCAGTGGAAGTGATAAACTGGTGGCATGTGAGTGTTAACAAGATAGTGGTACTCCTTGATCCATCACTTTTCCTGAATACTTAGCTGGCAGCAGTTGCTAAAGGTAAAGGGACCCCTGACCATTAGGTCCAGTCGTGTCCAACTCTGGGGTTGCGGCGCTCATCTCGCTTTATTGGCCGAGGGAGCCGGCATACAGCTTCCGGGTCATGTGGCCAGCATGACTAAGCCGCTTCTGGCGAACCAGAGCAGCGCACGGAAACGCTGTTTACCTTCCCACCGGAGTGGTACCTATTTATCTACTTGCACTTTGAGGTGCTTTTGAACTGCTAGGTTGGCAGGAGCAGGGACCAAGCAACGGGAGCTCACCCCGTCGCGGGGATTCAAACCGCTGACCTTCTGATCGGCAAGTCCTAGGCTCTGTGGTTTAACCCACAGCGCCACCCGCGTCCCCGCAGCAGTTGCTAGGATGACTTTTTTATAAGTTTCTGTAGAAATGCTAGCTGAAGACGTACCTGGAGAAGGCAGGTGTGGTTTGTCATCCATGCTTCTGTGACACCCTGTGCCCTAGACTGGTATGCCTTTGAATACAGTCCAGAAGCGTCAACTGATCCAAATGCAGCAGCAAGACTTTTATCTGGCTTTCACAGGTTAGCGCATAACTCCGATGTTATGTTCATTAGTTACTTTAGCTTCCTGTATGCTTCTGGGCTGTTCAAAGTGCTGACTCTAGCTAAGGGGTCAGCAAACCTTTTCAGCAGGGGGCCGGTCCACTGTCCCTCAGACCATGTGGAGGGCCAGACTACATTTTTTTGGGGGGGGGGGGAGAATGAACAAATTCCTATGCCCCACAAATAACCCAGAGATGCATTTTAAATAAAAGCACACATTCTACTCATGTAAAAACACCAGGCAGGCCCCACATATAACCCAGAGATGCATTTTAAATAAAAGGACACATTCTACTCATGTAAAAACACGCTGATTCCCGGACCGTTCGCGGGCCGGATTTAGAAGGCAATTGGGCTGGATCCAGCCCCTAGTTTGCCTACCCATGCTCTAGCCTTTAAAGCCCTCAGCAGCTCGGAATAGGTAACCTAGAGGACTACTTGTTCCCATACAGGTTTGTCCGGGAATTAGGATAAATCTCAGAGGCCTAGCTCTTTTTGCCATCTCAGGAGATTTGGCATAGAATCATAGAGTTGTAGAGCTGGAAGGGGCCTCAAGGGTCATCTAGTCCAACCCCTTGCTTGTGAACACAAGAAACAGAAGACTCAGGTATACAACTGCAAATAAAACGTTTTAAGTGCAATATACAAGATGACACAAGATGGTGATGGTGAGCCTTATGGAAAATTCAATGTATTTTTTAAAAGGCTTTTTAAAAAAATACAGCATGAAAGCTTTTTTCTTATATTCATCCAGCTTTTCCTTAATTTCCTTCTTTAATTTGTTAAAATTCTGTTGTTCTAAATTTCTTGTTATATTTATTCCCAAGTACTTTATTATATTTCTTAATTTTATGTCTATTCTTATGTACTTAAAAAAAATTCGTTTTTCATTATTGTAGTTAAATATCATCATCTCTGACTTGGACCAATTAATTTGCAACCCTGTTATTTCTCCAATTATTTTCAAATGTGCCTCTAACACCTGCATATTTTCCAATGGATTTTCAATTGTTAGCAAGGTGTCATCTGCAAATAAGCTCATTTTCTCTTTTCCTTTATTGCTTATTCCTTTTATATTTCCATCTTCTCTAATTACATTGGCCAGAGTTTCAATGACCAATACAAATAAAATTGGGGAAAGGGGTTTTTATATTTGTGTAGATTCCACCAGAGCATTCTTGGTGATGCTATCACAACATTGTACTGTCCTCCAAAATGATATTCATCAGGCTCCCTCACTGTCTTTTACCAGAAATTGAATACACTTTTATTTCAGTGGACTTTCATAATGTTTGGCTCTATTGTTGCTTGTAGCAGATTTATTATGTAACAACTTTTAACTTTGCTGCTGCTGCTATGTTTGTGTTTTTCTTTGCTTTAAGAGCTGATTGTATTTTGATATTGCTCTTAAAAACTGTTTTACTTGCATTTTTTATTGATTGTATAGTATGATTTTATGGTTATGTTCCGTATGCCATTCTCAGTCCTTGCAGCAGGGCAGCAGCATATAAGTAAATTATTGATTATTATTTTAAATTCATTTCAACTCCCTTCTTGCAAACAATTAATCAGAGAAAAAGTTCTTGCCAAGCTCCTAGCTACTAAATTGGCCTTTATAAGGATGCGGGAACTCCTCTTCCAAGCATATACAAGGGCCCAACAGTGAATAAAACAGACTGGCCTCTTATGTAAGGAAAGCACACTGAGAAGATGAATGAAATGGGGGGGGGGGGAATGAGGGGCAAACTGAAATTTGGCAATAAATGAATGCTCAGCTGCTTTGCCCAAAGACCCTCTGGGTAGAATGAATAAGTCCAAAGCAAATACAATAACAAGGGTTCTCATTCTTGAATGTGAAAAAAATAGCAGGACTTCAGGAACAGCTACCCACTCCAGTAATTTTCCCCCCAGTGGGAGGTCAAAGTTTGTTACCAAGTGGTCCCCATTATTTATATTGTCCAGTGGAAAATGCTTTGCTGAATAGCCCAAAACCTTTACCCCCATGAAGGAATTTTGGCCATCTCAAGAGACCTAACGTAAAGACTGAACCACGAACTAGGCAGTCTTGAGTTCAAATCTTTCCTCTCAGTAAGAAGCCTCTCTTTCTCCTTTCTGTGATACTGAGGTAATACTGGCCTATTTTATAGGCTTTTTATGCCATTTCTAGCTCTTATGGCTTCAGGAACTACAGGCTTAGAAATGTAAGCTATGCACAGTGATATTTCAGAAAGCAGAGGGCTGCCTACATAAGGTTTGCAGAGGACCGAGGCAGTTATAACTAGCAGAAGCCAAGTGATGCAAAAATAAATATAAAATATAAAGGTAAAGGGACCCCTGACCATTAGGTCCAGTCGCGGATGACTCTGGGGTTGCGGCGCTCATCTCACTTTATTGGCCGAGGGAGCCGGCGTACAGCTTCCGGGTCATGTGGCCAGCATGACTAAGCCGCTTCTGGCGAACCAGAGCAGCGCATGGAAACGCCGTTTACCTTCCCGCCGGAGCGGTACCTATTTATCTACTTGCACTTTGACGTGCTTTTGAACTGCTAGGTTGGCAGGAGCAGGGACCGAGCAACAGGAGCTCACTCCGTCGCGGGGATTCGAACTGCCGACCTTCTGATTGGCAAGTCCTAGGCTCTGTGGTTTATGCAAACATGCTTAATTTAGATAGATTGCAGGGTACTGCTTTTCCTGGCATGGAATTTGAGTTGCTTTGGCACCCGTGATCTTAAAAGAAAATCAGAAAATCAGCACAGACACAACCTCTGCTCATCTTTAACCTCCTGGGAGCAGTTCATTCGATCACAATGCAGTGTATACCAGTCATCAGGTAGTGAATCGTAGCACTGCACCAACAGTACCAAAGTATTTGCTTTTTAACATAAAGGCCCACCTAACAATGAGGAAGGTATCTACTAAAGATGCTATGTTAACATTTATGTTGCTTTTTGGATGCCTGGCTGCCAAAGTGTTGTTGTATAAAGAATGGTTAAAAGTACAGGCTAAAGAAATAAAAAAAAGCAACAGAAGTACAATCAAGCCATCCTGCCATCAGCACCCAGGTTCCTTGGGTACTGCCAGGGCCCCTGTGGGTTTCTGGGTTTGCAATGCCATGAAGTGGTACTATGTTAGGGTAGGGTTGCCATATTTCAAAAAATTGAAAATCCAAAGATGTTGCAAAATCGCAAAGAAATTGGATGTTTTTGAGCTATTTCTGAGGGAAATCGGCAAAAACGACACTGCCCGACATCGGCTGCCATATGTCCGGATTTCCCCAGACATTTTGTCGATTTCCACCCAGACATTGCTTGCGGCGGCCGCAGCATTCCATATATGTCCGGAAAATTCTGGATGTATGGCAACCCTACATTAGGGCAGTGTGGAAAATCAAAATGGTAGCTCCTGACCCCAGTCATCCAGCAGTGCCACAAAGTAAGCTAAAAAAGGGCCACTGATATAGATGGTTCCCACCAGAGGGCACTTTGCACAGGGGCCACCTCAAACCCTGAAGCTGTCGCCACAAGCAACGTGATCAAAATGGCAAAGATATGACTATAAAAATGAATAAGAAGCAGCAATCAAGGGATAAAAACAGTAGCTTTGTCTTCATAGAAAGCCTGATAGGAAAGTGTTATGTACTGAGTTGAATAGGATCCAAACTGCAGAGGTGATTGGTCCTAGAACAATAGGATCCAAAACGCAGCAGTCTGATTGGTCCTAGAACAATAGGATTCAGAATGCAGCAGTCTGATTGGTCCTAGAACAATGCAGCAGTATGATTGGTTGGCAGGAACCACCCAATCATTCTCCAGATAGAAGCGAATCCACAACCTGATTGGCTTACAGTAGAATTCCGGAATGAGCCAATCATGTGCAGCCCATTGTGTAAATAATGTATATAAAGCAGATACTTTGACGGGACATTCATTCATTCCTCCTCACCACTATGAGCTGAATAAAGAGCATGAAATCACTTTGCGACTCTGAGTATATTTCAGAAAGGTTAGTTTTCACCATCTATTTTAATATTGTTGTAACTCACCCTGGGACTTTTCAGTGAGAAATCTAACAAACAACTAAACCCACCTGTTAGGGAATGCAGTTCCAACGCATAAGTCCCACCACCACCAAGAAGGCTCTGTCCACATCCTACCGGCCTAATCTCAGAGAATGGCAGAATGTGGAGCAGAGCTTTGTGCAAAGATCTCAGGTGATGTGAAACTCCTGATTGTCTGGAATTCCTTTACTGACACATATGGACTTAGGGCTTGTTGTTTGTTGCCCTTCAGCTTTAAAGAGTGCTGGTTTTCACAAGGAAAGCTCTAGGACCAAAAAATAAAGTAAGAAGTTGAGTGCCCAGACAGACCTATACCTGGAAAGAGTGAGGCAAAAACTACATGTGGATAAGCCCTTCATGAAAAGCACCTGTAAAAAAAAAAAGAAGAGAAACCGCCACTAAATCCCTTTCTATACTTCTCTGTTAAGATATAGCAATGTATCCCATTAATCAGCTAAGGAAACACAGCTTGTCTTTATTACCACTGCTCTATTTTGTCAACTGGTATCACTTTGAGGCAAGAACAATAATATTGCAATTACCAAGGGCAACTCTAACTGTTTTATATTGTTTTCTTTTTGTAATTGCAATACTGTAGACAGACAGACAGACACATACATACATACATACATACATACATACATACATAGAAGCTGATGTGTTGGTTACTTTGGGAAACCTTGAATGTGTACACACACACACACACACACACACACACCCTGTTGTCTCTAGGTCAGGTGGGGGGGATCCTCTTTGAATCATTTATGGATTAGCCTTGAAGCCTTGACACAGTTCTGTTCTGCCCTCCCCCATCTATTTAAATTGTCTATATAGCGTTGGACTGAGCCTGACAATTACACACAGAGGTGGAAATCGCAAAACCAATTTGATTTTATCCAGCATATGAGGAATGTGTTACTTTTATTGCCCTGAAACTGCACGAAAACAGCCATTTCACGCTAAAAGCATCTGAAGCTCTTTTGGGTGTCAAGGAACTCGCCAGCCCCGGAGCCTGCGGTCTTCTAGACCGTCTAGAAAAAAGAATTTTGTTGAGGAGGAGAGGCAATCTTACAACGAACACTGGCCCACTTTGTTTATTGTTTCTGCAAATGAGGCTGGGAGCAAGGAGGTGGGCTGATGTAAGTGAACAAGAATGCTGTTGAAGATTCGATTTTAAGCATCTGAGGCCCTTCCTTCACCCACAGAACAGAAAGGGATTGTATGTATTGACAAAGTGGAAAGGCTAATCATCAAGATAAAATCAGCCTTATCCAGTTAGCCCCACAATTTCAGATGCCTTCTAACCCTAGCGGTTTTGCCTAGCTGCTTTCAAGGTTTAATGTAGCTATCCAACAAGGTATAGATCCCAACTTTGTTATCCCGTAAAGGTCCCAAAACCACTATCATCAAGACAGAACACGAGAGAAACCAAACCAAATGATTTAGTAAAATCATGAACTGTGTACTAATAAAAGGATGACAGCCAGATCAAGTGCATGCTAACTTTTAAATCTTATTTTGGTTTGCAAATTCTATTATAAAAACAACACAATACAAAACATAGAACCAAGGGTTGTTGCTTACAAGTGTTTTGTTCCCAAAGATCTGTCCCAAACAGGAATACATTGGATATTCTCTTCCCCCTGAGACTAGCCGGAAAGGATTAGTGCCCTATGTCCAAGCATGTAATCCAAACAAATTGACCCGGGAGTAAAGCCCATTGAACTCAATGGTGCTCACTTCCGGGAATACAGAATTGCACTGCAATGAACACATACTGAATTGTATGTGGTTTTGTGACACTTGTAAAAAATACTGGTGTATATTATACTAGGCCTAGGGCAGGCATAGGCAAACTCAGCCCTCCAGATGTTTTGGGACTACAACTCCCATCATCCCTAGCTAACAGGACCAGTGGTCAGGGATGATGGGAATTGTAGTCTCAAAACATCTGGAGGGCCAAGTCTGCCTATGCCTGACTTAGAGTATCCACAGCAGGTATTAAAATGTAGAAGTGCCACAGGTTGCAATGATAGTCTGTGCGTTAAGTCCTATGCAGCTGTTCAAGCTATGTGCATGAAATATACATGTAACAGAAAGAAAGAGAATTGGCATTGTAGTGGCAGGCCCCCTCCTCAAGCAAAAGATGATCAGGTTAACATCTACGTAGAGTTTATGCACACACTGACTCTCTTGACTCCACCATTGTGTGTAGACAGCCCTTCTTACATGCAGTTGTATACAAGTGAGACTTGCAATAGTACGTTACAGTGCTTCTGCTCAGGATTCCAGGCACCCAGCCTTGCCCTGTTCCAGGATACTCCATACCCCCCAATTGCAAGCGTCTAGGTGTAACGCGGGGGACGCGGGTGGCGCTGTGGGTTAAACCACAGAGCCTAGGACTTGTCGATCAGAAGGTCGGCTGTTCGAATCCCCACAACGGGGTGAGCTCCCATTGCTTGGTCCCTGTTCCTGCCAACCTAGCAGTTCGAAAGCACGTCAAAGTGCAAGTAGATAAATAGGTACCACTCTGGCAGGAAGGTAAACGGCGTTTCCATGCACTGCTCTGGTTCGCCAGAAGCGGCTTAGTCATGCTGGCCACATGACCCAAAAGCTGTACGCCGGCTCCCTCAGCCAATAAAGCGAGATGAGCGCCACAACCCCAGAGTCAGTTACGACTGGACCTAATGGTCAGGGGTCCCTTTACCTTTACGTGTAAATATGTTAATAAACCATACTTCTTAAAGACGCTAGCCACTGCTGTGCCTTATCTTCCCAACAGAAGCACAACCCTGGGTAAACACCTGGAACCCCTGGAACCTCACACCGCTCATGGAGATTGGGGTGGTGTGTAAGAATATATACTACAACACAGAGAAGTTTAAAAATTATTTAGGAGTGTTCCAATGTGTAAGCGGCAACTGAATGTTTACTTTCACTTCTTTTTGCTTTCCAGAATGAGATAGAGCTTGCTTCTTACTACTGTATGGTAGAAAGCAAATGTGAAATGTTTATTTAAGTGTTGGGTATGCAATCCTTTTTTGTTGTTGTTGCTGCAAACTTAACGATATGCATAAGTTAATTGCAACAGCAAAAAGCTTCCGACTCCCAAGTATGAGCAATCCATTAAGGCTGAATGGGAGCTTTAATGACTTAAGCTTGTAACAATTCATTTTCAAAGGCATTGCTTCAGCTTTAATGCAGACGCCTCTTTTAATAACTAGGCACAGTCTTCCACCCATTTCTGCATCTTCTTTATTGATGTTGGAAATGCAATAGAAATCTAGCCCACCCTACCCACTGGATTCTTCTTTCCATTGTTTGTCTCTTGCTGGGACTATGTGTCCTTGGGCACCCGCTCCTATCTGACAAAGGAGATTCCTTGGTTGGAAGCAAGATATACCACTGGCGTGACTAGGAACCCCCGTGAATATTGGATATGTATCCACAAGTGCAGTGGAATGTGCAAACAGGTGTTGCCCCACCTCGTCCTCCTTAATCCAGCATTCCAGACACCAAAATATACGTAATATCTCCTACCAGGTGGTAAGGGATAACCCTGGACACAGGCCTTCTAACAGATGCAACTCTCGCAAGAACATATTAAGCTGCCCTGTACGGAATCAAAACATTGGTTCCTCTAGCTTAAGTATTGTTTACACCAGGTGTTGGGAACCTCTGGGCCTCCAGATATTGCTGAACTACAACTCTCAACAACCCTACCAAGCATCACCCAACCGGATCTACACTGACTTGGCCGCAGCCCTCCAGGATGTCAAAGAGAGAATCTTTCCCAGCCAGACCTGGAGATTCTGGGTATTGAGCCTGGGACTATCCTTTATACAAAGAAGATGCTTGGCTACTAAGTGCTGACCCTTCCCTTTCCTGCCAGGCTGCTGGCCCCTGCACCTAAGTTTGGACACAAGCAAACTGTGTGCTTAAGGCAGCTGAGCCTGCAGGGTTTAGTGCCCTACAGGAAGCACGCGGGGGCCTTCCACTGCTGTGCTATGGCCTCGGTGTGAAATAGCATCCTTTGTCACCGTTGCATGGTTTAAGTTAGGTATGGGTGAATGTCAGTTTCAGTTTCTTATCTTTCTAATCTTAAGTTCCCTATCAGTCTGCAATTCGTTTTAAAGAAGTCTTGCCTCTCTCTTTTTCCTTCCTGATCCTGCTCCCTCATTATTTTGTGTGTATGTTTTCACCCAGACACAATGTTTTCGGTTTCAGAATGAGGGTGGGAAGAAATTCACAGAAAGGTCCAAAGGTCTGCTCCTGGATGTATTGAAGATGAACTTTCTAAAGCAACTGTTTTCAGAGCTTTTGTGGTCTTTTTTATCTTCTTCACAATGATCAGATATATAGGTTAATGACATGTGGTCTGAAAAATGGGAGAGAGAGAAACCTATTCGCCCTCTGCCATCCTCTGAATGATGTCCCTGCTCTGACAATTTCCTACAATTGTGCTGTGTGGCACAAAAGTCAAAATATTAAGAAGCCGTTGCCTCAGAATCCTTCACGCCACTATCAATTTCACCAAGGTTGGGGGTGGGAAGCAAAGAAAAAACTAGAATCTTGAAAGACACACTCCTATCTGACCAGAGTCTAGGAAAGCATGCCTGTTCTCAGAGGAAAGGCATATGAGATTCCCCTCCAACATGTGGAAGTGAAACACAGGAGCAATTAATTCCAATCTTAGATTTAACATAGGAATACCACATCTGTGCTTCTGTACAGCAGAAAATCTGTTTGCAGAGGAAGTTATAGACGTCTCAAGATGACATACAGAACAGTGTAGTTCATGCTTAAATAGCCTTCAGGGAACCATGGGTTGTCTTTATTGCTTCCTGCTCAATGGAGACATTTCATGATATTCATTCGTATGATTGGTGGTGGGCAATATATTAGTGAAATAATATCTAGCCACAGGCTCTTCGCAGCTTTCTAAGCTGAAGCCTGAGACTTTTTAGCCTATTAAACGAAATGCATTCAACACCAACCACTGAACGTCATTTCCCTTCCAATATCACTTTGATAAATAGTAGTGATATAAACAGGGACCATGACACAATAATATGTTCTGCGTGGCAACTTGAGAGACAAAAGGGCAGCCAAACCTATTTTCTAGACTGATTTTTCCCCCCCAGACCATGCATGCAAAAACAGAAGAAAACAGGGCAGTGATTCAAATGGCCTGGTGCCCATTGTAAATGTCAGCCTCTGAAGCCAGTTCTAGTTGCATGCAACCAGGCATCTACGACAACTAGAAGTCTTGGAAGAAGATGTACATCCTCATCTACATCAAAAGGGGCATTCAGTATCTGTTCAGTGGGGTTCATATGAACATCACAATGTGGACACTCAGCTTCATCAGCTACATGTCTAGATGCCTGAACAGATCCCTCTTGGTTAAGGACGAGGTAGAAATTTCCTTCACTTCCCATTTAAGTGAACAGACTTCATCCACACATTCCAAACAATATGGGGACCAAAACACACACACACTTCGAAATCTGCACTCCTTTGAATTTAGCAATGCAGTTCTCCAGTCATGTGAGGTGTACAAAGATGCATGTAACTCGGGTAACGTGTGAATTAAAATGCATATACTGCTGCAAATAACATACAAAAGTGTACTATATTAGTGCACTATATGCTTTGTATAAATGTGCATATTAGGCAAAATTGCATACATATATGTATATTAGGAGTATATTAGGAGAAATTTGCACTAAAATGCTGGTGAATTTTCATGCAGAATTCTAAAAAAAAAGAAAGCAAAATAATGTGGAAATGAGAACTGAATTTAAGATTGGGGAAAATGAAAAACTGAGAAACTGAAACAGACAGATTCTCTCAATTCCTATTCTTGGGATAGTTGTCTAATGTTGACAACAAGTCATTTTCTTCTGATCCACTTGCTTTCCTCCCATCCTGCCCCATCAGTTGCTTGCATTTTTTGTGGAAAAGAACTTTTTTGTGCATCACATATGCAGCAGAGCACAAACATTTGGTGCAGTTTCTGTTCCATCAGATTTCTGGGCATGCCTGAATTCTTTTACACATTCTGTCTGCCACATAACGCCATGTGGTATAACCAGTTACCAGGCTATATACTGGAGATGCATAAAACCTAGGATCAAGACAACAAATAGAGGTGCTGCTTTATTTCCTGATACTTGCTAACTATTGGCAGCCTGAAATTAGCTCCAGAAACAAGCCCCTTCTGCTAAATAAAACATGGAATGTTATTAACATTAATCTAATACATGGCTATGCAGTTTAAGTATGGGGAAGCATTAGATGATTTGGCTGAAGGAGACAATATTTTTGAGTTTTTACTACCCATATAGTGGGATAGATTAGAATCTCTGGTCTAGAGTTGAAAACTCTCATTCTTTCTGATCAATTCTGAATGTTCTGATATGCAGTAGGATGTATGTTCCCGAACTGTGTCTCACTGGAAAAAGAGGTGTTTGCGTTATTATAAGGTTAGGTTTGTGTGTTCAGAAATCATCATTCACAACCTTTGGGGAGCTGATAAGCCCAATGTCACAAAGATTACAGCACAGTTTGGAATCCATCAGATGTACATATGGCATAAAGTTAATGTTGAATTGTCTGAGGGGGGGAAAAAATAGAATTTTGGTACAATCTTCCATGGCATGGCATGAAGCAGAACCATGTAGCCTGTACAGAATATGGCTAAGCATATCAGAAATATGTACAACATAAGTTTATAAATGAGATTTTCAAGATTACCCAAGCTTTGGATCGGCATACTAGCCAGCTATTAATTGTGGTTACCACTGATTCTCTTCCTCTCTTTAAGGGCCAAGCTAGTTGTGATGTTAAGTGCATGGAAGCAATTAAGGGTGCAATTTATTTTATTTTAAAATGTAAATAGCTGATTAAACTCTTTTCCCCCACAGACCACATGAAAGTTTTCCACCAGCCAAGTTGATATTAGTCCCAAGAGGGAGACTCACAATGGTGTCACAGAGGGCTTAAGGGAAAGCAGGGTGTTTTCTATATACTTATGAGACATCTCATAAAACATCTTCTCTAGGTGTAATGCAAATAAGAAGAAAAGAAAAGCATGCTCTGATAAAACCACAATAATCTTGAGATGACCAACATAAAGACCTAAATACAAAATAGGCACAATAAAATAGTGCATACAGTGCAGAACAAAAACAGCTATCATATACGTTCATATATTACAACTATCAACTGTACCACAGGGACTTAAAATTAGATCTTGAGAGGCCCGTGAAAGCAGAAAAATTTGAACCTGGGTGCCAGGCAGGCCTCCCTAGGGAGAGATTCCAGAGCCGGGAGCCACCAACAAAAAGGCCCCCTTTCTCTTTCACTTAGACTTTAGCAACGATTTTTTAAAAGCCAGTTCTCCCACTTTTCCAAAAAGGATTATTGCTTTTCTTACCCTCTTGAAAATTACAGTAGAAATAAGAATGTGCAAGTTCCCACGTGATAATATTTGCACGTAGATGCATTTTTTATTTATTGATGTCTACACTTTGTGAGCTGCCAGGACAGCCCAGGAAGCCAGAAGGGGAATAGGAGGCTAAAGAAAATCGGGTGGTGTGTGGTGTGCTTCTCAGATGCCAGATCTGCTACCCGAGGTGATTACCTCACCTCACATCATGAGGCAGCCGACCCTATGAGCTGCTATTGTAGCCTCAAACAGAACAAAAAGGACTACGTTAAAAAGTCAGTAGAATTTGAAAAACAATCACTTCTACCTGCAAAATAAATGATTCACTATTTAGTAAGCTGCTTCTTTCAAACTTCAACTACTTACCTGGTAACTTGTGTCCGAGTGCCAAAATCCAGAGATCTCATTGACTGCAACACTTCAATACAGCCCATATACTAGAGTAAATATTGAGAGAGAGAGAAATCACAGCTGTTTAAAAATTATCTAGAAAAATAAAGAGAAAGAAGTTCCAATCAGAAAACGTTCAAAAGATATACTCCTTAATTTAAAATGATAGCACAGAAATACATAAACCCATTCCAAAATCTCCCCATTTCTTATTATTTATGGAATTTATATCCAGCCTAGAGCAGCAAACACATTCAAAACAAGACAATAAAAAAGCATTCTAAAAGCAATTAAAACATTCTAAAAACAGTTACAGTTGAAAACATAACCTTATCCAGTGATTTCAGGGTTGCCAAGAGCAGTGTGTTTCAGCCATCAAACGCCTGGGTAAATACAAATGTTTTCTCATTTTTCCTGACTGTCAGAAGTGCATAAAAGTGTGCATAAAAATGCATTTATTGGTGAAAATAACATACAGAAATGCATTATATTAAGGGAAATTGCTTGCAAAAATGTGTACATTAGTCAAAACTGCATACAAAAATGTGTGTGCTAGGAGAAATTCACACTAAAATTGTGATGCATGTTCTTGAGAATTATATCTATCTATTTATCTATCTATGGATAACTGCTGCAGAAACGTGGAAAACTGAATTTATGGATCGTAAATTGAGAAAGGGGGAGAACCAGAATTAGACCTCACCATTCCTAACATTGACTAATGCATACATTTCTGTAGGCAATTTTCCCTAATCTAATGCATATTTGTATGTTATTATTTTCTAATATATTCATTCTTATGCACACTTTCCCCTAATGTATATGCATTTCTGTTTATTAAAAAAGGGTCAGTTGGGAGAACTGTACTGCAAAATCTGGACAGGCGTGAATTCTGAAGGATGGCTGTGTTTCAGTTTCCATATGGATGGAGTCACCTTTAGATGCAAACAGAATCAGTGTTCCCATCCCTAATATGGCATCATATATAATGTAATAACAAAGAAGTTGCAATGCATTTCATATAATACTGCAATTAGCTCCCAAGTCTAAGATGTAGATTTTAAGGGGGGTGGTATTTATGAAGAGGCTTTTCGAATCACACATTTGAAAAATTCCCCTTGAGATCATTTATCCATTGAAGAACATGTGCGATCTATGCTATGAAAGGGAGGCAACATATTTATATGCGTGCTCTGTTTTCTGTTAAGAGCAGAAATCTTGCAAACTGGCAGAGCTGTGCTTCGCCATGCTTGATAAAGCCAAAGATTTGGAGGAGTAGGTGAGTCACAGTTTGAGATCATATGACTGTGAGTAAGATCACGCTGCACACATCTGTGTGGGAAGCTACGCTGAGCAAAAACTGCAAGGTTGGGGTGGGGAGGGTGAGAGAGAGAAGAGAAATCAATACCAGGGGTTTTGCCATAAATTATCCTGAGCAGAGTTAATCTTATCAGCATTTCACAAAAGCCACTTTCACTTAAAAGCTTGAACAGGAATAATACATTAAATACAGGAGCATCTCTTAGGATCTGGGCTTTTAAAAAAAATGTCAATGGGTGACTCCAGCTCCTGGGACTATTAATGGCTGTAGTTTTCAATAGGAACTGAGAAAAATAGGTAGAGCTGGTTTTGGAAGGCAGCAAGGTGGGGCGAACACCAATGGCTCTGAAGAACTCTGAGGGTCTTGGGGGAAATGCCAGAGACACTATGTGACCTTTGCTTTGCTATCAGTCATCATCTGACTGTTGCAGCACAGGGAAAGATGCGAAGCAGGGCCACTCCATTGGCTCTGCTGAGATGCCAGCTCTTTTTGTCTCCTCCTCGGCCGTTCTTATAGGACCTTTGTAAATCTGAGAACTGGTGCTTGAGTTTTCTTGTTTTCTCTTCCCTCCTCATCCCCTTTCCCTTGTATGTCGTGTCTTTTTAGATTTTACACCTGATTACTATAAGCCGCTTTAGGAGTAGCATTATTTATTCATCATTAGGTCCCAAGGTGAGTGACAAAGGACAAAAATAAAATACTGAAATCAGTTAAAACAAACACAATCAGAAGAATAAAGGTAAAGGGACCCCTGACCATTAGGTCCAGTCGTGACCGACTCTGGGGTTGCGGTGCTCATCTCACTTTACTGGCCAAGGGAGCCGGCATACAGCTTCTGGGTCATGTGGCCAGCATGACTAAGCCGCTTCTGGCGAACCAGAGCAGCGCACAGAAACGCCGTTTACCTTCCCGCTGGAGTGGTACCTATTTATCTACTTGCACTTTGACATGCTTTCGAACTGCTAGGTTGGCAGGAGCAGGGACTGAGCAACGGGAGCTCAGCCCATCGCAGGGATTCGAACTGCCGACCTTCTGATCAGCAAGTCCTAGGCTCTGTGGTTTAACCCACAGCGCCACCCGTGTCCCAGCTTAGTCTGGTGACAGGCATCAAATACTAGGTTAGTAATTTGCATGGATAGTTCAGTTGGTAGAGCATGAGGCTCTCAGGGTTGTGGGTTCGAGCCCAATATCGGACAAAAATATTCCTGCATTGCAGGGGGTTGTACTAGATGACCCCTGTGGTCCCTTCCAACTCTACAATTCCATGATTCTATGGTTCTATGTGTCATCATCATAATCACCCACTTAATCTGATATGGCTACTTCCCATTTTACAAATTTAGTTGTATGTCAGGGAAACAAACCTTGCACGGTCATTCAATTTTACAATTGTTACAGGACCAATTAAAAATATCAAATCACGACACCATAGAAGAAAACCAGGATCACTATGTAATCCATAGAATTTCTGTTAATCTTAGTACACGCTACTAAGTACCTGAACAAGAGATTCTGCTGTTCTAAACTTATCGTGATCTTTCAGTAGGAGCAGCAACTTATATTGAGAAGTTCATCATATACCACAAAACATATGTTAACGGCATCCCATTTGTGCTATGCTGGAGTAACTCAGCAAACCTTTTTATTTGTGAAGCTGCTTTATAATGTATAAAATCACTGGTATGACTAGCCCAGGAATGTTGACCGGTACCCTTCCACCATTCAACTTCCATTCGTAGACCAAGGTAAAGTTCACTACATGGAACACTACTTCCGGTTTTGCGGAGTTCTTATATTGAATAGTTCGTAAACAGGGCTGTTTTTAAACTGAGGTACCACTGTACGTCTTTAGGTTTGAGAAAGAATTGAGGGTTTGCATCCCTCTTTTTTTCTTTAGGTTTAAAAAAGCTGTTATGTGTGAACGGGCTGCTGCAATAGATGGGCCTTTGGCCTGATCCAGTAAGCTTTTCTAACGCGCTGGTAAGATGAGCCAGTGCAAACAGGAACTGAGCGGGAACAGTATTCTTGTGCACTGTGATTTTTTGAGGAAATATCTACGTTTTGGAGACATCATTGGAGACCACCAGCCAGCACATTGCTGACCCCTGCCAAATACCTTTGTTTCTGTCTAGATCAACGGCCCTCAACCTGTGGGTCCCCAAATGTTGACTACAACTCCCATCATCCCTGAGCTCTGGCCTTGCTAGCTAGGGGTGATGGGAGTGTTAGTTTGTCCAGCTCCGGCCCATCTGGAGCTGGTATAGCAGAGTGTAGTTCCGCAGATGAAAGGATAAGCAGGTATCGTGCTACATGCTAATTTTATTTCTCATCTATACTGAGAACACACAAACGTACCTCTTGCCTCTGTGAGAGCAGAGAGCAATTCTCTCTCCAAAGAAACGACAGAACACAAAACAGGAAACCAGTGTACGTCACATCCAGTCTCCCTTTCCCGTGGGAATCCAACAGTAACTTGAACTGTGGAATGTAAACAATGTCTTGTGACAGGCAGTTGCTGCTCAGTGAGGGAAATAGAAACCAACAGGGAGTTGTAGTTCAACAACATCTGGGGACCCACAGGTTGAGAAAGGCTGGTCTAGATCCAGCTGACCTCCTCAGTAGATCCCTGGTAGCTTCAAAGCCCTGGCGTCTACTGTATCATGCTACTTCCTGGAGCCAGGCATGATGTGAAATTCCATGTCCTCCTACGATGCTTAACTGATCTATTTTCTCAGTGAACAGGCCACTTTGCCATTCAGTAAGGGACTCAGTAACGAATGCCAAAGAGCAAGCGCATCTGGCAGGCTTCTTTGCCAGGTCAGTCACCCACGGGATGCCAAACCACAACTCATCAGGAGTAATTACAAAGGAAGCAGATGGAACAGCTGCAGCCCACTCTCTCTTTGTCCATCTCTTTTGGTAAGGCTTGGAGCTGTAAGGGTCTTCAGGCAGACACCTGTGCTCTCAAGTATACTGACACACATTTGGATATTATAATTAAATGTTTGCACCCGGTGCAGTGGATCTAAAAGAGAGGGAGAAGCTAAAAATATATTCCCCCAGCTCCTGAATCATAGATGAGTTTGAGAAACACTGAGTCACTTGGAGTTCATTTCCTCCTCATGGGAGTCTTGGGTGGATAGAAAGGCAAAAATATAGCAACCGCACTGAAGCTATGCAGGATTATGTCTGGTCCAGACAGCGCCCTGAGGGGAGACTGCCTTGGACCCTTATGCATTCTGTCTTGAGCCAAGGTAAGATACCAATGAAAGCAAGGGTGGCAATGTCTTGGAAGCAATGCCACATTTGCATTACTGATGTCCACACACAAACTGTTCAGATTAAATGGAAGCAGCATGAACCTGGGTGCACGAGGAAGGACCTTGCTCTGTGTGTGTGTGTGTGTGTGTGTGTGTGTGTGTGTGGTGGAGGAGGAGAGGGATCAGTTTATTTTATTCCACCCCTTAAAAGTGATAGTATGTGACAAAGCAAGGATGGGGAGATGGTGGCGGCCCTCCAGATGTTACTGCACAGCAGCTCCCATCATCCCTGGCTGTTGGCTATTTTGGCTGGGACTAAAGAGCACATCTGGAGGCTCGCAGCTTCCCCATCCATGCAATAGGGCATTTGTCTCCAAGAAGAGCATACCCTCCAACATTTTGCAGTCTTGACGCAATTGTTAACCCTGTTCCTTTCATTCTCAGTCCCATGTTCAACCCTTGGAACCATCTGCTCAAAGGCTCAGAGAGCAGGTGATGGGAGATACCTTTGCCTTTGTTTCTAGAGAGCTGCGGCCGTCAGAGTACACATAACACAAACTGACCTTTAATAAGACAGCTTCTTATGTACCACCCAACTCTGCACTGCCTCATACGATACATTGCGGAAGGTTCTTCTTCTGCTGAATGCCACATATATGCTCTATAAGACTCACTTTTTCCCTCCTAAAAAGTAAGGGGAAATGTGTGTGCATCTTATGGAACGAATGCAGGCTGCACAGCTATCCCAGAAGCCAGAACAGCAAGAGGGATTGCTGCTTTCACTGCGCAGCGATCCCTCTTGATGTTCTGGCTTCTGAGATTCAGAATATTTTTTTTCTTGTTTTCCTCCTCCCAAAACTAGGTGCGTCTTGTGGTCTGGTGCGTCTTATAGAGCAAAAAATACGGTACTCTGCCATCCCCAGTTTTAAAAGCCAGGAGAGCCTTTGTTTCTTAGGTTAAACATATTGTTTGGGGGTGGGGAACATGATTTTGTCCTGCAATCTGTTGCCAACAGTTCAAAATGAGCCTCTCAAGCGAAATGTGACATGCTAAGGTACACTAAACACACATTTAAAGCACATAATGTGTGCCCCCCCCCCAAGAATCCTGGAAACTGTAATTTGTTAAAAGTGCTGGGAATCACAACTCTGTGTAGGGTAAACAGCAGTTCCTAGGATTCTTTGGGGGGAAGTAAGTTCTTTAAACATGCACAGGCTTAAACATTCATTCATGTATGAATGTGTTTCTCTGTATGCATGTTAAGAGGAGATCACCAGACCCTTAGGAATGAAACCACCATGGTTCACACAAGACATGATGATAGAAGCAGACTCACAGGCTCCCAGATGAGCACATCAGTAGCCTTCTGGCTGCCCTGGCAAATGTTCCAAGACACCGGCAAATCACACCAGCGGAAATTTAAGAAGGTATTCACAAAAGGCCAAAGCAAGGCACCAGCGGCGTAGTGTGGGTTGTCAGCACCCGGGGCAAGGCAAGTAATTTGCGCCCCCTAACCCGGGGCAAGGCAAGTAATTTGCGCCCCCTAACCCGGGGCAAGGCAAGTAATTTGCGCCCCCTAACCCCTAACCTGCCGCCGCTGCCAGCTTCTTCTTGCTGCTGCCTGGTCTGGTCTGGTGTGGTTCTCTCCCGCGCTTAGCACTGCGCTGGGCGGCCGCTGCACTGTCCCTCCCCCAGATAGTCCCTCGCTCTCTCTCCGCACCGCACGCCTGGCACCCACCCCCTCCACAGTGGGCGGCAACCCAGCGGCTCGGATCGGATTCGCACAGCCAGCACTGCAGTGAGAGAGTGTGAGTGAGCCAGGTAGGGGCAGAGAGCTGCGAGTGCGAGCGCGCCCCCCCCCAGATGTTGCGCCCGGTGCGGCCGGCCCCCCCTGCACCCCCCACGCTACGCCACTGCAAGGCACTATCAGGACAGCAATTTAGCAGGGATAGAAACCAGGACACTGAAAGATAGGCCAGTGGGTTGGAGGAGCAGAACTCACACCGGTGGCACTACATGTGATTTTTAATTTGCATTTTTCAAGAAAACTGGAATTTATACCAGCCTTCTACTAATTATGCCATCAGGCCTTTCTTCCAAATCCTAGGAATTATTATCTGTTACATCATTTCATAGCAGCTTAAGGTTCAAGCAGTGATAGGTGAATCCTGCCTTTGAAAGCTGAACCATGAGAGATCCCAGGAACTGCACTACTAAGCATGGGTAGGCAAGCTAAGGCCCGGGGCCTGGATCCAGCCCAATCGCCTTCTCAATCTGGCCAGTGGACGGTCCGGGAATCAGTGTGTTTTTATATGAGTAGAATGTGTGCTTTTATTTAAAATGCATCTCTGGGTTATTTGTGGGGCATAGGCATTTGTTCTTTTTTTCCAAAATATAGTCCGGCCCCCCACAAGGTCTGAGGGACAGTGGACCGGCCCATTGCTGAAAACGTTTGCTGACCCCTGACTGATTGAGACTCCTCACCTCTGTTCCTGTGGAACTGACTGAGCTTAATGAAAATACACAATTGGACGAGTATCACCAGGACTGTCAGTGTCAGATTGGAGGGGAAGAGCTGTAAGTGCTTCTGGACTGTCTTATTTTGAATCACATCCCAGCAAATTCAGGTTGTGGAATTATACAGTGGTACCTCGGGTTAAGAACTTAATTTGTTCTGGAGCTCCGTTCTTAACCTGAAACTGTTCTTAACCTGAGGTACCACTTTAGCTAATGGGGCCTCCCGTTGCAGCCATGCTGCCGCCACACAATTTCTGTTCTCATCCTGAAGCAAAGTTCTTAACCCAAGGTACTATTTCTGGGTTAGTTGAGTCTGTAACCTGAAGCATCTGTAACCTGAAGCATCTGTAACCCAAGGTACCACTGTAGTTGATTGGCAAACCTTGGCCATCATTCTCCCCACCCCCATATCAGACTTTTTGTGATAAGGAAAGTGACAGGAAAATGCATTGGACAGTGTGTTATAACACTTGCTTTGACCCAATGACATCTAATGTCCCCACAAACCATCAGAATGGATGCTTATTAAATAGCCAACATCAGCTAATCTCCCTGCAAAACAGGATGCTCAAGAGATAGGTCACCCGAAAAGCACCCCAAGTCTCCCTGGCATCTTGGGTGCGATTCCCCTCCCCATATTGAATCTAATGGCAGAGCAGAGACAAAAATATATTCAGCATAAGCCTACATACTCTAATTTTGGAAAGTGCTTTGTTTTGCACATACACTCATCCATCTGCAAAACAATATTAAAAAGTCTTTAGAGACTCTTCTCACCTCTACAGGGACGCAGGTGCCAAAATTCCTTCTTCTGCCCAATTGTTAAGATTACAAGAGCCCTGACCTCCAGGCTGTGTATGTAGCCTTCCCAAGTGAGCAGTTCTGATCTCAGGCAGAACCTAAACCCAGAGAAATCTACACCTCTGTCTCCAATGCTGCTTTGAACCCCCTTTAGGTGTTTATGCCTAGCTAGAAATTGTGCTTGCACCCTGGTTATACTTCTTGTTGGCCTGGATGGAGGACGGAGAGGATACACAAGTCTGTGTAGAAACAAACCTACTCTACCCAAAGGTGAAATTCAAACTCATTGTTCCCTTCACTTTTGCCTCTGGCCCTGCCCATCACGAGCATATGGACCGCAGAAGGTTGTCCATATGGGGATGTGTCCCTCGGGCTGATAGCTCAGTCGGTTAAAGCATGGTGCTGATAACACCAAGGTCGCAGGTTCGATCCCCATATGGGACTGTGGCATATTCCTGCATTGCGGGGGGCTGGACTAGATGATCCTCAGGGTCCCTTCTGTCTTTATGATTCTATGCATTTACCCAGGCTAAGTTGTTTAAGGAAGTTTTTAATGTTTGATGTTTTATCGTGTTTTTAATATTCTGTTGGGAGCCGCCCAAAGTGGCTGGGAAAACCCAGCCAGATGGGCAGGGTATAAATAATAAAATTATTATTATTCCTTCCAGTAGCACCTTAGAGACCAACTAAGTTTGTTACTGCTATGAGCTTTCATATGCATGCACGCTTCTTCAGATACACACAAAAGCTCATACCAATAACAAACTTAGTTGGTCTCTAAGGTGCTACTGGAAGGAATTTTTTTATTTTGTTTCAACTACGGCAGACCAACACGGCTACCTACCTGTAACTATTATTATTATTGTGGAGGATAAGATGGGTGGCAGCTCTTTCCCACCCCTCATACCATCTGAGGCTGACACCTCACTCTGCCTAAATGCAGGGCTGTCGCTGCTCCCTGCAGAACTTTTAAATTCAAATGCCCGTAATTTAATTTGGGGAAGGGCCGCAGTTCCGCAGGAGAGTTCCTTCTTTGTGCACAGGAGATCCCAGGTTCAATCCTAGACCTGGGAGAGATCCCATGACTAAAACACTGGAGAACTGCTGCCAGTCAGTGTAGGCCGTACTGAGCTAGATGGACCAACAGCCTGACTTGAGTAGAAGACAGCTTCTTATTGTTAATCAGCTGCAATTTGATGCATTTTTCAAAAAACCAGCTTGAATATTCTGCCAGAATCCATATTGGGAAAGAGTTGAAAGCAAGCGTAGGCAGGAGGTGGGCAAGCAAGGCAGAGGTGGGGAGTGGAAAATGTGGTTCTCAAGAAACCACTGGTGCAGCAAAGGCTTTGCTCTGCCAGGAACTGAGAGAGAAGGAAACAGGGTATGCAAATAAGACCAGCTGACCTAACAGGTGCAATTATTTGATGGGGAATTCCACTACCAAATGGTCCTATTCAGTATAAGGCAGCTTTCTGTGTTCCTATCTATGATAACTCCTTCTCAGTCTCCATTGCATCCTTTGCATATTATCCAGCGGGTGCTTTTTGAGATGGCCTGGTGTCTTGTTACGTGCTCTCTGAAGCCCACGGTGATGTGTTTGTGAGGCATTGTGAGAGACTCGGGCTCCGCTATTGCTGCACTTGAATCTGGCAAGGTTTTCTGGAGGACTGGCTTGCCCACTTTTGTTGCATGAGTTTTGGCTGAGGACGTGGACAAGGAGGTGCGTGGTCAGATCCAAGCAGACATTTGTCTGTGCAAAGCATGTGCTCCATCCCTCCCGCATACAGCAATTCCGCAACACTATGCAGAGTTGTTTTAAAGGCAATAATATATGTGAAGAATGTGTTTAAAGTTCTTTTATGTATAGTTTTATTACCCCAAAATACAAAAGAGCATTGGGGAGGGGGGAGAAATACCAAAAAAGAAGGAAAATACTAGAATGACATCTAATAATTATGAAAGTAACAATAAATATATTACTTTTTTCTCACATAATTCATGCCTTTCCCAGGGAAACATTGATTTCTATCTGTGAAATCCCTAACTATTCCTTGACGCATTTGATCACCAAGCACCTGCCACTTTGCGTTTCCTGATACTCCTGCTTTTTTCACCTTCATTAGTTTAATTATCCCCAGATGCTACCACAACTTTCTAATCAGTTCTATTTAAGTTGGTTTTCTGCAGCATTAAATTCTAAGCATTATTATGCTCCCAGAGCAGAGTGCTGCCTCAAAATTAACCTCTGATATGAGAGACGGAGAACGAACATATTAAGGCATCACTTTCTATCCCATCAACAGACCCTCGATCTTCTTCTTGGTGTGCACTCACTTCAAAGGAAAAATATATTTAGTTTTGTATGTTTCCTCTCTCTTCCTCCATAACACACACACGAACACTGCCTCAAAAGCAGAATAAGCTAACAGAATTCACTATGATGCTATTGCCTTAAGTTATAGCCAAACTAGGGACGTGGGTGGCACTGTGGGTTAAACCACAGAGCCTAGGACTTGCTGATCAGAAGGTCAGCGGTTCGAATCCCCGCGACGGGGTGAGCTCCCATTGCTCGGTCCCTGCTCCTCCCAACCTAGCAGTTCGAAAGCACATCAAAGTGCAAGTAGATAAATAGGTGCCGCTCTGGCGGGAAGGTAAATGGCGTTTCCGTGCGCTGCTCTGGTTCGCCAGAAGCGGCTTAATCATGCTGGCCACGTCGGCTCCCTCGGCCAATAAAGCGAGATGAGCGCTGCAACCCCAAAGTCGGCCACGACTGGACCTAATGGTCAGAGGTCCCTTTACCTTTACTATAGCCAAACTATAAACCGGGAAATATTATCTCCAAACCTCTTGGTATCACCTTTCCCATTTATGGTACTTCTGCAACCACAATGGAAGTTGGGCACCCTGATCAAGCTAGGAGGTCAATCCAGGAGAGGAAATATTCATTCAGAAATGGAGCTTCAGCAGGTTGCCCACCTGAATGTGTGCTCACATGCACACAATGTTGATGCACCCAATATGCTTTTGTGTACCCTATCCACACTTGTCAAACAGACAGATAACACTGTCAGCTCTGACCAGAAGCGAACACCTGTTTAGGGGCAGGGAATTCATGCCTAGCACCCCCTTCCCGCTGTAACAGGTGCCCAGTGCTATCAAAGCTGACAGTTTGGGCCAGCTGTTCAGCAAGGGAGCTCTTCCCCCATCACGGAAGGCATGCAGCGGATGGCAATCCATGAAGATCTCTGGATTGGGGCCAGCATGTTGCGTGGAATCCATTTTCCAGTCTGATTTTTTTCTTTAAGTCAGATGGGCAGGCTTTGCTCAGGATCTAACTATCCCCCATCAAGGGAAGAACCAATTGCTAGGTCAGGATTATCTAATCTGGGCACTGTGTTTCCTTCAAAGAAAAATCCCAGTGATGTGCATTTTGACTCGCTAGGAGGACTGCTTGGCTCTGCAAACACCTTTCTGAAATATGTGCAGTTTCCTTCTGTCTGATATGCACTTTACAATGGTAGGCAGTTCTGGAAGGTGCCATCTCCAGCTTTTGAAGGGTGTTTACTCATAGTGAACATCTTACTGCAGATGTGGCAAGCATTCTTCGGCCTGAGGGCCACATTCCTTACTGGGCAACCTTTCAGGGGCCACATTTTAGTGGTAAATGGGGCCATTGCTAAAGTACGCAAAACAGAAAATGCAAACCTCTGTAGGCTAGTCAGCAGAATTCGGCCCAGTGGCATATCTTGTTGTCTTAACCTGATTTGTATTCTGAAGCCAAAACAGCACCAGCCGCCTCTATACTGCACTACAATCTTTCCCCCTAAAAGCTGTTTTGAGACTATTCCTGCTTCACAAAATGACGAAGAAATTGAATCTTCAAAGCTGCAGTCCTGTACCCATTTACCTGCAAGTAAGCCCCACTGAATTCAGAGGCACTCACTTCTGAGTAGAAGTATATAGGATTGCACTGTGAAATACTGACAGAACCAGGGCTGCCCCAAAAAAGTCTGAGTTCAGCAGAGAGATCTAAAGCGAGACCTCGAAAATCCAAATCCAGACCTGCTAAAAACTGAATCTTGCTCTGCTACAAATAAAATAAAGAAGAATGAAAAGGGGGCTAAGAACTAAAGTGAAAACATGTTCAAATGTGTGATAGTCCCAATAGCATTCAGTGGTTTTTGTGGCAATCACAGAGGGTGAAGAAGAGACAAAACAACATCTTCTCAACAAAAAGGCTTGCAATGTGGTTGATGCTCCTTTGGAACACCGTGCAGGCATCCTTCCTCGTCAGCCCAAACTTCCTGCTAGACTGATGGCGTCATAGAATCATAGAGTTTTAAGGGACCCTGAGGATCATCTACGAACCCTCTGCAATGCAGGAATATGATATGTGGGTGTTCATTACTGACCTGCAGGGAGTGAACCAGCTGAGCCTTGGAATCCCTTCCAACTCTACAATTCTATGATTCTAAGGGGGCCCACTAGGAGCAGAAAGGGAAAGGCTGTACATTGGGTGAAAAACTTATGTATTGGTTGCAGAAAGTCGCCAGTTCAATCCCTGACACCCCCAGGTTGGGCTGGGAAAAGACTCCTGTTTGGAATTCTAAACAGCCACTGGCATTACGTGCAAACAATACTACTCAGCTCAATGAACCAGTGATCCAACTCAGTAAGGCAGCTCCCTATGCTCGTGAATATGCCTGCTTTTTCTCGCTAGCTGGGGTCTGCAAGAACATAAGGGTTTGCAGAGCACATGGAAGGACATCACACATCAACATTTTGCTCAGCGCGTCGCAAGCTGTGCAGCCACCAACTGCATAACATGCCCAAGCTGTCCCGAGTGCATTTTATACAGAAAGATGGAATGTAACCCAACTGCATGGTAAACACAGGAATGACAATCCAAATCATTTGATCTTTAGGTATTTGCCCTGAACTGACTTGAAAAAAATAAAAATGGAAGCTTGTACATCTTTGACATGCACAGTTGTTTTGGGGCATATGCTTTGTTTTGTAATTTTCATTTGTTCTAGGCAGGATACTGGGAGATCTGAGCTGAGGGCTTCATCTTCTGGGTTAATGATAAAATGTTGGATATGCCAGTTCTCTGGCAGTCTGAGAAACACAGTGATTCTTAAGCTGTGGGTCCCAATCTGCTCCTACGCAGGCTGCACAGTCAGGATATTGCCTCCTTATTTCCCTTATTTCAATGCCAT
Organism: Podarcis pityusensis; assembly: GCF_964106645.2. NCBI lineage: Eukaryota > Metazoa > Chordata > Lepidosauria > Squamata > Lacertidae > Podarcis > Podarcis pityusensis. Next base: position 40,511,457 of record NC_138039.1, on the reverse strand, counting down.
TTTTCTTTCAGAAGGAAGCAACCCTCTTACTCCCTCCTTCGTTTCATCTATAATACCATCCTTAAGTTTTATTTAAATAGATAGGGTTCTAATCCGTCTTACTCATACTCAAAGTAGGCATGTCTACTTTCAATGGGCCTACTAGTTGCCTAATACCCATGTTATTTGCCCTCTGCCCCCCGCAAAAACGATAAAGAAAAATGTGGATTAGAAACATCCAAAGAGGGGAACATGCTGCGTTCCCTATTAAAATTGAAAATTAAATATAAACTTTCTCAGCACCAAGCATTTTACATGATATTCCTGTTTAGTGTTATAAAGGGGGACAGTAGGGCTCGCAAGGTAGGGATAGTTTACAAGTGGGTCCAGTAAAGTCAAATTACAGCTTAGTTCCACTTCAAAATGTTTGAGAAGTCCTGGACTCATGAATCATTTTGAACAACATACGACCCCCTCTGCAATCTTCTTCCTTCCTCCCTTATGCTGGGTATAAGGAAACTGTGGCCCTACAGATGTTGTTGAACTCCAGCTCCCATTAGCCTTAGGCAGCATGGCCAATGGTCAGGGAAGATGGGAATTGTAGTCCAAAACATCTAGGGGGTGCACAAGCTCCCCATCCCTGCTTATGCCCCTCCTCCCCGGAAACCCTTTTAGCTATGGCTGAGTGACCAGCAGTTGTAGTGTTGTAGATTTTGGGATTTCCTCGGGTAACATGCCCTCTGCACTGGCACTCCTCCAAGTGGCTCCACATCCCTATCCACAAACTTATTCTCTTCTTCTGGGCCGAGCCCATAACATTATGCAGAAAAGAGATCAAGTCAGATGACAGGCTGATCTAGTCTGCACCAGGAACACGTTGTACTATGCCTTTAAAACAGCTACCTCAGTGTACTAGCTCATGGCTTAAGTTGTCATGCATCTTGAGACTGTTTTCTCATATGACACGCCGTTTGTCACATTTCCACGCACATCTCAAATATAAAACATACATAAAATGTTCACACTATACCTTTAAAGCACATTCTTTCCTCCCCTCAAAGAAATTTGGGCACTGTTGTTGTTTTTTTACCATGCACAGAGTTGTAATTCCCAACAGCCCTTAAGAAACTACCGCCCCCCCAGTCTTATCTGAAAGACAATGTGCTTTGCACATGCTGTGTAGTGTGTACACAGCTGAGACATATGCATACCTGGTTTAAAAATAACTCCAGTCTGCTTCCGTACATGTGAATACACACAGCCCAAAAGGGAGATCTGAATTTCTTTTACCACCATATGAGAGAGGAAATGTCTTCAGCGTTGCATGGTTCTCTGCCTAGCTTTTCTGTTGCAATCCAACCTAGACCTTTAAGACGAGGTGGGTTATGTACTGGCACAGGATAAAAGCTAGCAAGTGAGCCATAAACCAGGAAATCCTGAAATTAAGTATCACCAACTCACATCACAAAATGGTCTTAAAGAAACTACACAGTGAGCCTCCGTCTTCACATCTGCAGCATGAGGATAATACTGGAATTTTGTTTTGGTTTGCACAACTGCTGCAAGGATTAGGATCATTTTAACTATAGTGCTTTCAACGCTTTTTAGCACCCCACATAATTCCCAAGTTGGTCTTGCTTTTAAATTCTTAATAGCAGGTAATCTACCATGTCAAAAAGAGATATTTTGAGAAGCAACTTACTTGGACGGTGTATGAGATCCCAGTCTCCAAACTGGATTCACCCCTCTGCCTAAAGTCTTTTTCCTGTTTAGATATGAAAGCCGATTCTTCAGAGCCAGACAAGAAACTGTCCTCTTGGATGTTTGTTTTGGCCTTCGTTGGCCTGTCTGGGTTTTCCCGGGAATAAGAAGCAGTCAGGCAGCTGGTTAAATTGATTTCTGGCAAGGTTGGGCTGCTCGGGACAGTTTGGCATTCTGTGAGCTTAATTCTTGGTACCTCCTTAGTCCGTAGGCAGAAGTTCTTGAAGCTTGGTAAGGTGGAAGGGTTGGCCAGCTTGATATTAGCCATCCGTGGGATCAAGGTGCACAGAGCGAGAGAGCTGTCCGGTGTCCCTATGGTGACATCTTCAATGGGCATGTTAGGCGTTGAGGAATGAGAAGACGAAGAGCCTTTAAGGTGCAAAGGACGGCTCTGCACATCTTCCTCCAGTGATGTGAGGGATTCATTTTTAAAACGACTGTACTTAGCCCTGTGAAGCATTCCTAGGTCTCTCAACAGTCCTACATATAGTATGTGTCCGCCGGGGCTGTGTGGAATGCGTTCTCTCATAGCCTTCAAAGTTCTGCAACTGGGTTCTCTTTCCCTACCCCACCCTTCTCTAAATCGGCCGCCTTTTTATAAATAAGAGAAAGAAATATGGAATTAGGCAAACCAGAACTATTTTGAAAAGAAAGAAGAAAAGAGCAGATTTGGTTGTCACTGGTGTCCTCGTCAGGTTCCCAGGTGACTTCTTCCTTTTAAGAAACTGAGCCTCGCTCTGTCTGGACATCTGGCTATTTGGAATTAAATCTGAATTAATTTTACACACACAGATGCATGCAAGTAAACCAGAGAAAACTACAACAGTTTATTCTGAAGAGCTCTGCAAGCATGCATGCAAGCAAGCTCTGCTTTGACCTCTCACTACCATAGCCCCATTTTAGCAATAGTCAAACCCTGGCTGCAATTAATTTTATCTAAATATATTCAAAATGAGAAAGGAAAACACTATTTCATATCAAAACAGCACAAGAGAGTTTAAATTTCTACCTTTCCTAGAACAGCAGCATTGAAAGGAGATTTTTCATTAGCATATTAATGCTGAATTTCTCTGTCGGGAGAAAAATGCGATTTTAAAAATTCTTAATTCACAGAAATGTAGGTGAGAAGATCCCATGTTAAATAATTCTGCAGATGAAACTCAGTTTCTCTCAGTAAAACCCTGGCAATTCTTGAAAGATCCTTTAGCACCACAATAAGCAAAATACTCCTCGTAGATTTATGATCCGGCACAATTGGACTTCAGATTCATCATCAGTCAGTGGAAATATTACAGTGAAGCATCTTCAGCAGCCTTTCGAGTCATCCGTAGGTTTTCCTCAGTAGCCAGGTCATGGTAGCTTATTTGTATGGAAGATTAAAAGAAAGAGAATGTTGCAGTTTTTATGAATGAAGTTTTCTGAATGAATTTCCCTGTGTGCAAGTGAAATAAATCTGTGAATGAAGCTGAGAATGGCTGTAACTGACTGACAGTCCCAGGGGTGTTTAATTTTCAGCCAATCAGGAGAAAGCTCAGTGACTCATGCACCATAAATACACTAAACTAGTAGCCATGCAAAATGTGACTTTTAGTGATGGGGGCAATTCTTAATGTTCTGGTAGGCAGTGAATGGATGAAGACATCAATAATTACGCTGCCAATGTGTGCAATTCATTTTTTTTCCTGTTGAGAAAAAACGTGTGTGTGTATGTGCTGTTATTTCTGCAATGCAGCATGAGAAGGCTAGTAGAGAAAGAAACAAGCAAAACATCTTTTCTACCAGCGTTAGTTCATATGGTATAAAATCGGGAGGGGGGGTAGTGATGTACCATTCTTAGAAGAAGAGCTCCTTTTTGTTGACTCTTGGTTCAGTATCTAATGACACTTCCTGTGCCTATCAAATTTACACTGAAGACATGAGAAAAACTGCAAAGGACTGAGCACAGACCGGAAGTGAGGCTGAGTCGGCAGTGCAATAAAGCACATTGCGTCCACCGAAATTGCTAGCAGTCTTAGCCATTAGTGAGGAACGCAAAACTGCATTAAGCAGTGGGGCTGACCCAATGATTTAATGCTTATTACAAAGGATGTGTATATTACACTTAAAAACAAGAATCTGAATTCTGTACTAGAGAGAAAAAGCTGAAATTAGTGGCCAAAATACACAGAAAAATTGTCAAAAACATATATTTACAACATAAAAACACAAAATACATAGCATAATAAGGAACAAAAACGATACCCCCCCCAGTTTAAAAGGGCATAGATTGTTTAATTAGCCATGATCACTTGCAGAGAGTTAAGCTCATGACGGCCTCTTTCCCACAAAACACTTCTTCAGCCTCAAGTCAATACCATGGGAAAGCCTAACCAACACCAGCACTTGCTACCTATTGACAGTCAAACAAAACCCTTCAGTGTACATGTGGTGATGTTCAGAAATGTGGCTGATGAAAGCAGGGGTGATGTAGTGACCCAGGTTCAAACATCTACTCCCTGGGTGACCCAGTCACTTTCACTTCATGCTTTCTGCTGTTAGTTTCGGGCAACATCCTGACTCTCAAGCCAGGAGCCTTCATGATGCTAAGTAGCAAGACTGGGACGATATTACCTTCAACTGGACTCGTTCAGTTGTAGGTACCAGATACAGAGATCAAACCTAAAAAGAAGAAAACCTAGACCTCATAGGAAGCAACAAGGAAACCAGAGTCTTCCCAGTGAGTCCAACCATTCTTAGCCTTTATATACAGTGGTGCCCCGCAAGACGAATGCCTCGCAAGACGGAAAACCCGCTAGACGAAAGGGTTTTCCGTTTTGGAGGTGCTTCGCAAAACGAATTTCCTATGTGCTTGCTTCGCAAGACGAAAATGTCTTGCGAGTTCCTGCGGGGTTTTTTTCCTTTCCCCCCCTTTTTCCCAAGCCGCTAAACCGCTTATCAGCTGATGGCTAAGCCGCTTATCAGCTGATCTTTAAGCCGCTTAACAGCTGATGCTAAGCCGCTTATCAGCTGATCTTTAAGCCGCTTAACAGCTGATGGCTAAGCCGCTTATCAGCTGATCTTTAAGCCGCTTAACAGCTGATGCTAAGCTGCTTATCAGCTGATCGTTAAGCCGCTTATCAGCTGATCTTTAAGCCGGCTAAGCCGCTAATACTGTAGCGCTAAGCCACTAAACCTCTAATGGGCTTGCTTCGCAAGACGAAAAAACCCGCAAGATGAAGAGACTCGCGGAACGGATTCTTTTCGTCTTGCGAGGCACCACTGTATATAGCTCCCCCAGTCCCTCAGCAGAGTTGCAGGACATTTAAAGGGGTGACACTCTTACCTGAGGCCTGTAGTGCTTTTGCAGTGCCTCAGATTGCACCTTCTGCCTTCTTCCACTGGGACCTCTCACCTTTCCTTTGGACTACCTTGGGTGGTAGATGGCAAAGCTCACACCCTGGAAACTCCGAGCTACCTGTCCTGTGTTGAGGGCCCAAGAAATCATCATCATCTCCTTAATGTGTTTATGGAGTGCCACCTAAAACACCAGCTGAGTTCAATTAAAAGGCTGAGATGAGAGGCCTCCCAGGCACTGAGTCATATTTTTTTTAAAGGACCCAGGGCAGGAATCAGCAGTAGGCCCCCACCAGGGAGTTGGGGCCCTGGCAGATGCCCAAAGATGTAGGGTGATGGTGCTAGCCGTGGTAGTTATGAACATAATATAAAGTAATTATTGGTCCATTCGATACAACAGACCTCGAATGTGGTCAGGCCTCTTGTGCCCTCTTATAATCTCTGCCTGTGACCCTCTCTCTGCACCCTCCTTCATTCTTCTGTGTCCTGGACATGCCAATCAATATGTCAAACGCAGACACACAACTCCGTCATTGCTTTGCGTGCACTAACACACCATAGATAGATGTGGAAGAAGTGGCATACATGTGACTGCCACTGGCTCTGTCTGCTGTGATGTCATGTCATGCTGAAGGATGCCAGTCTTGGCCTAGCACAAAGGGGGGTCTCTTCGGGAAGTGGATTCAAAAGTTTGAAAGTGAGAATGAATGTGAAAATGAGCAAGTACTCCATGGGCTTTTAAAGGACAGCTTGGTGGTGCAGAAGATTTTAATGAAAGTGGACAGATGCCATTCACTTTTCACATCAGGGTACTCCCTTGTACAGTGGCGTAGCATTGGTTGGTGGTGTCCGGGGTGGGCAAGGGCAAGCGTGCATGGTGGGGGGGGGGTGTGCACACACGCTGGCCAGGGAGCTCCAGCCCTTACCACCGACACTGCCAGAGCGACCCGACCTCCCCCCCCAAAGAAGGGCCTGTCCATCCACATGGGGGGGGAGGGTGGAGCCTGGCCAGCTGACACAGCCCTTGGCGGGTGGAGAGTTGCACCAGGTCGGGCTGTGCTGGGGGTGCTTGTGGGGTGTGTGTGCTTGGTTCATGCCACCTCAAAAAATGTGTGCCTGGGGCCATAGCCTCACTAGCACCCCCCCCCCTGCTGCGCCCCGGGCCCTCGTAACTAAATCACAACAGATCCCTCCAGTTTTTATTTACATGACATTTAACATGATGGTCCTGTGATTCTGGGTGCCCCATGAGGGGTTCGCATGATACCAGGGCAATCAGGGCAAAAACTTGGGCTTTCCTTACAGGCACCAATTCCTATGCCATAAATTCCTATGTGAGGGCTTTTTGTTAAAAACAAAGAAGTTTCCTTGCCACATCTTTTCCAGTGATGAAAGGGAGATTAAAAAACATCAAAGGAAGACTCCCCTATCTAAAGGCACCAGTGTGTGGGCCTGTGGTGTGGGAGGAGACACATCATAATAACACACTCTTTTAGTAAGTCACAGGGTACTGCACATGTGAAGCAAGATTGTTAAAAGCTGGCTTTTGTTTTGTTTTTAAAAAAGAACACAATCAGAAATAGCTTTCTATATCAAAACAGGGGGAGCAAAAGTACAAAAACCAGCCTTAGCAGAAGGAGGTGGAAATGCATGAGTAAAAAGCTCTCTCCACCCCCCACCCCCCCAAATTGGAAAAGCAAGCCGAAGTTTCAAGTTGGGCCTAATTTACCCACTAAAATACCCCTCAACATTATTCACGTCCCTCCAATGGTTTACAAGGCTGAGGGTTCAAGGCTTGTCCTACTCAGCGTAGGCCCATTGAAATAAATAGACGCGGCTAACTTTGTTCATTGATTTCTATGGGTCTAACTCTGTAGTTGAATGAAACCCTGAGGCATTCATCTGAAAGCAGCTGAAAGGGCCCCCACGTTCCAATCGTAATCGTTCTCAGCCTTACCTGTGGCTCTCTGATGTTTCAGATTGCTTTTCCATCGTTTCCCCAACTGTGCGTCTCTCTGGAAAAACAGGGACGTGGCATCTGATGCAGAAAAACCATAACAGGAGCATCCCCCAGGACTAGATCCTGGCAGGGAAGGGTCCATTGATTTAATCCCTCTGTTTCTGAATGTGCAATATTGGCAGGGTGGATAAAGGTTTGCAATCAGAGGGAGAGAGAGAGAGGGGGGGGGCTGTTGTGGCAGAGCACATGCGCGGATCCCAAGAAAGCCACCGTTTCCCACTAGGGCTGAAGTTCCTCTGAAGCACATTCTTCCGGAACCTTCATCATACAAACTCCTCCTTCTGTGTCATATTATGAGATGGAGCCTGAACAAAACATGGGTGGAGGGTGAGATGGAAAAGGCAGATAAACCGCTGAGGCTTTAAGACAGGCTTCCTCAACCTCGGCCCTCCAGATGTTTTTGAGACTACAATTCCCACCATCCCTGACCACTGGTCCTGCTAGCTAGGGATCATGGGAGTTGTAGGCCAAAAACATCTGGAGGGCTGAGGTTAAGGAAGCCTGCTTTAAGACAATACCTGTGGACTCCCCCTGCCCTGCGCCCGCTGTCATCAGCAACACTTAACGCTACTCCTGGCCTACTCCGGGTTATCAAAATTATTCAAGTCCATATACCTGATGCCGTTCTGTAGTTACCCTAAAAAATAGAAGATAACTACCTTTAAGATAGCCCCGAAACCATATAACAAGCCATTTCTGTGGGGATAATTTTGTTTACGTAGTGTTCTTGTCTTGCTAGCAATGGCTCATAAGCCCTGCCAGTCACAGATACCACACAGCGTATGTCATGGTTGGAGAAACTTTTCCAGCCTGAGGGCCACATTCCCTCGTGGTTAATATTCCAGGGGCCACTTTAATCAGTGGTGGGTGGAGCCAGAGGCAAAATTGGGAGGGGGAAATGGATGCAACTCTTTTGAGCAGTAAGCTATGTTTAAGCCAGACATACAGTGGTACCTTGGGTTACATACACTTCAGTTTACATACGCTTCAGGTTACAGACTCCGCTAACCCAGAAATAGTGCTTCAGGTTAAGAACTTTGCTTCAGGATGAGAACAGAAATCGTGCTCCGGCGGCGCAGCGGCAGCAGGAGGCCCCATTAGCTAAAGTGGTGCTTCAGGTTAAGAACAGTTTCAGGTTAAGTACGGATCTCCGGAATGAATTAAGTACTTAACCTGAGGTACCACTGTACATCAATTTTCTGCACAAACAGAACACTGCCTGTGAGTGGAGACAGAACATAGGAGGCCCGTGCAGAGCTTTTCTGAGGCCCAGGGAGGGGAGTCTTGCTAGAATAAAGTTATAAACTCAAAACAAAAAGGCAACTGGTCTCTGGTTGGACCCCTAGACAGCTTGGCCCTCCAAGGCCTGGGGCAAGTGTACCCAGCTGCCCATGCGTGAGCACGATAGTGTCCCCTTTTCTGTCACCTCAAAATCAGGCTAGCATTCATTCTGATTTGCTGGTACAAAGTTTAGGTTGTGTCAAGCAACTGTTAGCCCACACTTTCCATTGCATTTTCCTATCACTTTTCACATTGCAAGAAGTCGGGGGGGCGATCTCTTAAGAAATTGCTACAGAGGTTTGTGTCCTACTCAAGAGTTGACCTACTGATCTGACAAACCCAAAAGCATAATGCACCACATGAAGTAATGCTGTGCGGTTTAAAAAAAAACCTGTCAAATTAATAGTTCAAATAAGAGTAGACCTATTGAAATTAATGGACCCGTTAAGTCGTGCCCATTGATTTCAATGGGCCTGCTTTGAGTAGGACTATCATTAGTTATAACTCCAGGTATATAAGAGGATTGTGATTACTTTAGCTATTGTCCTTTGCACATTTCAGTTGCAATGAAGTCAGAGTAAATTTTATCATGCACAGTATATACTATATGGTTTGTTTTTATACTATGGAACAATAGAGGTTTGAATTTGCATGTCATTTCTTCAGTAGCATTTCATACTTGTTACACACTTTTTCTTTCCCTTAGCATCAGAGGAGTTTGCAACTTTAAGAGTGGGGAAGGTGAACTTTGAAGGAATTAGGCTGTACTTGCTGAGGAGAAGGAAGGTTTGAAAAGTGGGGACCTAAAATGCAAGTACTGTATCAGATTTCATTGAAGTGGGCAGACTCTCTTTGCTAGCTATTGTTTGGAACCTCTCCTTCCTGCAAACAGATTTCTACCAAAATACCACAAGATTGCAACTTGCTTGTCTAAAAGAGAGGGAATAAATCCTCTCCCTTCTCCATAAGGCTTTTAAAAAAACAAAAATATTCCCACCAACAGGGAAGCGAGCAACAATAGGCTTTATTGACCTCTTCCACAGGAGAGCTTTAAACTGCAGTGGATGCTTCCTGTCACATGCACTCCCTCATGTTAATTCTCAGTGTGTGGGTGAGACAGACCGCAGTCACATTTACTGCCTTGTGAGTGAGGGGCGGAGAGGGAAGCGAGAGGCATGTGCCGGTGCCAGTGCTGGTATCGCTCGATGCAGAAGTCCAGAATCACGTTAGATCCCTGCTCATATAAAATGCATCACTTGTGGAAGGAAAAAAATAAAAATAAAGAAAAAGGATTTCAAAGGGAAGCAATCGTGATTGGAATTACACGTGCCATCACCCCTGCTAAGGAGATGGGGACTTTCTTTCCTTTTTTTTTAGTGCAAAAAGGCATCTGTTCTTGCTTTTCAGGCACAAATAGCATCAGTTTCTACCAGAGACCAGCTTTTCGCTAGCATAAACAGCAATGTTTATTGTTACCGGAAGACCTCCTGCCCAGCACTCAGCCTCCTTCGTGGCCATGTGTATCTCCCCTTTCCCAGCTTCCCTTCCTCCAAAATAAACTCACAAAACCACCCCTTTCCCATCTTTCTAATCACAAGCCGCTCTTAATTTCTGCACCTGCTTCCAGCCCAGCTTTTTCCCTATCTTCCCCCGATTCCTCTTAACCAGGGGTCAGCAAACTTCTTCAGCAGGGGGCCTGTCCACTGTCCCTCAGACCTTGGGGGGGGGGACTATATTTTTTGGGGGGGGGGATGAATTCCTATGCCCCACAAATAACCCAGAGATGCATTTTAAATATAAAGCACACATTCTACTCACGTAAAAACACCAGGCAGGTCCCACAAATAACCCAGAGATGCATTTTAAATAAAAGGACACATTCTACTCATGTAAAAACACGCTGATTCCCGGCCCGTCTGCAAGCCGGATTTAGAAGGTGATTGGGCTGGATCCGGCCCCCGGGCCTTAGTTTGCCTACCCATGGTCTTAACAATGCTTTTCAACTGACACACCAGAAATCCCCAAGTGAGGACAAGTCTGACCTAAGGCAGGTCACCTGAGTAATGCAGCCGCCACCCCCCCCCCTTTGCTGCTCATTGTTGGGGTGGGGTGGGGGTGGGGGGGAGCAAGGTTGCAAATATATAATATATACTTTAAAAATGGGGCAAGTAACCCCCAAATGGCTGGAGCTTGTGTCAAAAGGCCTGTCTAGGCTACGTGTGGTAGCGAGGAAGAGAAAATTGCACAATTAAAATAGTTAACTGGTTGGCATTAAAGGTAGGCCCTGGCTTGGAGACACTGAAAACTACACTGAACATAAAAAGTGGCCTAATACGAAGCGAGACCATTTGTCCATCTAGCCCAACATTGTCTGTTCTGGCAGCCGCTCTCCAGGGACTAAGGTAGAGGTCAACCTGTTTCTTCTAACTGGAGCAAGCAGGGATGGAACCTGAGATCTTCTGCAAGTAAAGAATGCACTCTACTACCATAGCTGTCAACTTACAGATTTGAAAATAAGGGACCAGCAGCCTTGAAAATAAGGGATCAACAGCCAAAATAAGGGATTTTCAGAGCACAGGTATGTTCAACTTCTGAGCCCCTCCGAGCCAAAGGCAGAAAGCCCAGCCAGCAGCCAAACGAACCTCAAGCAGTGGTTCCCACAGCGCAGCAACCCAGCAAAGGGGATGCAGCAAGGAAAACCACCGTCACCTCTCCGCTGGGAAGCGCTGAGCAAAAGCAAGTCCCCAGGTAACGCGGCCGATTTGATCGGCACAAGGCATGCAAGCTCCACCTCCCAGTCGTTCTTAGACTCCTTATTGGGTGAGCAACGCAGCCGAGCAACGCAGCTGGAGCCTCCCTCCTCCCTGGCTGGCAGGGAGGAAGGGAGAGGAGCTGCTTCCTTTGAAACCCGGGAAATTTAAGGGACATCATCAATAAGGGACAGCAGCGGGACACGGCACTGGGATAAGGGAGTTTCCCGCCAGATAAGGGACGGCTGACAGCTATGTCTACTACCAGCTTTCACCCAAGACATTTTGCTGCCTGGGGCAAGGGACAAGATGGCGCTGTACCCCATTCCAGATACAGAAGCTGCCTGGACTAACAACTGAAACTCACTTCAACACTGAAGATAACATCCTCCGTTGCACCTGAGGGTGTGGGGCAGGCACAACTCTCGTCTAACAGAGGGAAATGTGCAGGGGGCTCGGGAACAACCAATGGGCTGCTGCTGCCACCCTTCATCACTCCCAGCATCCACCATAGGTGCCAACTCCTTGGGGACTAGCTCTTCTGGAGTCCCCAATATCCCCCCATGTTCAGAACTATCAGGGGGGTAGACAAGGCCAATTGCAGAGCAGCTTCCATGGCCAACACCTTCTCCTGCTGAAGAGGGCCAGGAGGGAAGAAGCTGCCCTCAGCAGCGGAGGAAGAGGTGGTTGATTTTGGAGCCATGTGCGGCACGGCTTCAGTGGCCAGCGGCACCTCCTTCCCCCTATTAAGGGGAAGACAGGGGAAGCAGCTCTCAGCCAATGGCAGTAGGTGGCCCAGAGAGGAGCCACCAATGGCCATTGAAGCTGTGCTTCCATATTTGGCTCTACCCCTTTGCTCCTCCCAATGTCACACATGCATCATCATCACCACCCCAAATCTTATGCACAAGTCGGCGCCTCTGGCTATGCCTAATGGTAGGGCTGGCCCTGTCTCCTGCTGCTCCAAACTATTTTCCAATGCTCTACACACATGGATAGAGGGAATGAGTCTAAAAGACAATTTTACACACCGATAGGAAATTATGTACCTGTGCTGTGGGAGCCTGTTGTCTTTGTCCATGGAGCTTTTCCCAGTAGTGATGTATGGAAGTGAGAGCTGGACCATCAAGAAGGCTGATCGCCGAAGAATTGATGCTTCTGAATTATGGTGCTGGAGGAGACTCTTGAGAGTCCCATGGACTGCAAGGAGATCAAACCTATCCATTCTGAAGGAAATCAGCCCTGAGTGCTCACTGGAAGGACAGATCCTGAAGCTGAGGCTCCAGTACTTTGGCCACCTCAGGAGAAGAGAAGACACCCTGGAAAAGACCCTGATGTTGGGAAAGATGGAGGGTACAAGGAGAAGGGGACGACAGAGGACGAGATGGTTGGACAGTGTTCTCAAAGCTACCAGCATGAGTTTGACCAAACTGCGGGAGGCAGTGGAAGACAGAAGTGCCCGGCGTGCTCTGGTCCATGGAGTTACGAAGAGTCAGACACAACTAAACGACTAAACAACAACAAGCTGTGGGAGCAGGGAAGCAAATGGACCTCAGCATATATGGTGCCTATGCCCCCATCCCAAACTCCATCCTCTTATCACATGGATAAGGACTCTGCAACTTTGTAGATGGGACTCCAATCCTTATTGTGCCCAGTGAGCATGAACTCTCCTTATTGTGGTATTGGGAGCTGTGCTTATAAACTTCTTCATGAACTACGGTATCTAGAATTGTGGAGTGGGGGAAAGCAATGAAATAGCCATGTTTGCTGAGGATACTAAACTGTTCGGGGTTGTTGAAACAAACAAACAAAAAGGATTCTGAAGAGCTCTGAAAGGACCTCTCCAATCTGAACAAATGGGCAGTAAAATGGCAATATTAGTGTAAATAAGTGTAAAGTATTGCAGAAAGTGGCATAAAATATTAATTTCACATATATGCGCATGAAGTCTAAATTGGGAGTGACTGACAAGGAGCAAGACCTTGGGGTCACGATAGCTAAAAAAAATGAAAATGTCAACCGTGTGTGCGGCAGTGTGAAAAAGGCAAATGCTGAATATTAAATTGCTTCATTCCACTTCTTCCAGTTTGTAATATTTCAGTGGGCCAATCCACCCAGGCAAAGCCTTCACTGCCGCCCAGTGTCACCACAGATGGAACACTTTTCAATAAAAGTTGGCCTACACGCTCTTGCTGCAATAATAGAAAAATGTAGCGTAACCAAGAGCAGAAAAATCAAAGTGGTGCATATACATGTGCAAATCAGCTCAATGATACACAACAAGTAGTATTTCATCATGCCCGAGGCAGTTTTTCATCCAGAGGAAGCGGGATAGTTCTTGCATTCATGCAATAACTGCATAAGCTTAATTTGTTTATTCACTTAAGCAAAAATTTAAAACTTGAGTGGCTTACAAATTTCCTCACAGGAAGCAGAAGCTTGGCTGCAGGCCCTTCAGTTAATGACCTGAAGAGAGTATGACTTTGCAGCATCTGAACTTGAAGACACTGTACATTCAGTAACCTGCAAGTATATCCACTCCTTGCTAACATCCTTTCAGTTTATGGCTAAAAGAGAGGCTATTTCTAACTCATGAGCAGGCAACCTGCAACACAGATATTGCATATGGAGGACATTTGTAGTACAGCTAGAAGAAACAACTGCTAGGATGATCACTTCTGCGTGTCTCTTCCATGCCTATGTTAACTCCTTCCTAGCTTAGTAGACTAGTGAAAACTGAGGGCAGAGGCAGTACGTACTACACACAAAAATATTTTGGAGTTGTGGCACACTGGCTAGCACGGCCCATTTTAGCCACCACAGTTGAATATGGGGAGCTGGGGAAACCAATTTCCCTTCAAAAATGAGTTTTTACATGATAATGTTGACACAGAGAATTGACAGCAACCATTAACAGCTTGGTGAAAAAAGCACACCACACCATTACTTTTTTATAATCGTTTTTATTCATTATGGAAGAACCCCCACTAGTATTTACATAGTGCAAAAAGCTGTTATTACTCAAAAAGGTATGGTAGACAGAACAATTATCCTTCGTAAAAGAAAAAACAGACAGAACCTGTTCATGAAGTAATTTCATAATGATTTTCTATTTTAAACCCACGTTCTGTTACTACAAATGTAAAGGTATCAAAGATTAACAGACATTACTTTATTATAGTCTTTTAAAAATACATTAACCATATATTAACATTAATTGGGCTGTGCCATTAAGTTGATTTTTTAAAAGTGTTAATTGTTTTAAGTTTAGACATTTTCTTACTGTTTCTGCTGGGCAGGTCTGGGTATATAAAGCTGTACAATTTCCATTTATGGCTTTGCAACTTTTTAAAAAAGTCTTCCTATTGAATTAGTGATTAAAATCTGATAACTTGACTGAATAACTTGATTAGTTGGCACATCACACACACAAAATATTATGACAATTTCAGCAAATAGCAGCTTTTCAAACAATACTTTTTGCTCCATGCTATTAAAATTTAACAACTTCCAGTTGAAGAACTGGACTCAACTATACCGTGTACATCCACCCACCCAATTAACGTTCCAAGGTATCTCTCCCTGTGTTGTACTGAGTTCAAAATTCACACAAGTGCATTAATCAAAAGGACCTTTTCTTCCATGTTAAAAATAGCAGAACACCGCACCACACCAGTCACTGATCAAGCTTCTAGTCTGTAAATACAGTTTGAAATTTAATCCAGAGGAGAGAGGGAATAAGTTAAATGGGGTTTACTGGCTACCATAAACTCGAAAGAATTAAGCATTACATTAGCAGCCTACAAACCCCAAAATCTTGTTTGGCCTGCCAAAGACTCAAGTGCATTAGCTCACCAGGCATTCCATTTTCCAGGGTAAGCTAATTTTTATCCAAATACTGGAGTGTTTAATACTTCATCACATAGTCACTTCAAACAAAGGAAGATCTAGCCCATTGTGCACTTTTCCCACCCTGCAACCCTCATCTCCTTCCACAAATTCTGGTAAAATTCGCTAAACCAGTTTTTAAAAGAGCACAGATATTTGCTGAACATGTCCTAAATTTGAACCTACTTACGAAAGCAGAAACACCATTTGACTGTGTGTAAGAATCTACTTTTTACGCCAGTATAGAAATTGTGCTACTTAAAAAACCCAACCAAACAGGAACTATCGTGGCACTGAAAGATAAGGTAACTCATCAAAAGGAACGGAATGTGGATGCTCGTTACAGAAGATGACAGAATCACATACACCTCATTATACTACACCAGAAAAAACCTTATTAAATACAAGCTAACATAACCTCACAAGCATACAAACACAGAGATATTCCATTTCCACCTGGAGGCTCAGCAGCCACTTTTCAGGATGAACTTTTTTTTAAAAAAGGATGGCTTCCTTACACTCATGTCTTGTTTGCACTGAGATTTGTTGCAATTTTTGGACAGGCAATTTCGCATCTGGTAGCAAACTGGGAAGAGTGCCTTGACTGAATTTGAAACCAACAGCTGAAGTACTTTACTTTTATGTATATTGCCACAGGATGAAGCAGGTTCTGAATAAAAGACGAATCTTTTTAAAAAGGTACCTAATATGAGTTACTAGCACTTAGAGGGGCGGGGGGGGGAGGGGGCTACTTGCATCCTGTGACAGCCAAACTCCAAGACTTTTTCTGTCTAACATGTGCTGAGCCATATATTCCAAAGAGCTTCTTCCACAAATACTCAAACTGGCTTATTCTGCTACATTCCGTGAAGGACAATATAAGATTTTAAGACACTGTATCAGATTTTTGTCCGTACAATATAATAAGCTAGTTATGAAAATGCTGAAACTATTGGTCCCAATAATTAAGTGAACAACCTAACTGTGAAATACTTCAAGAATCGCTGGAAGTCCATGTTTTCATAAAGCATATATTTTTGCACTACCAATGAGTATACAACCCTTCTACATTCACCATTAATGGATTTCTTTTTCCCATGCAGCTTATCTGGGTACAATTCGATGTTCTGCAATGGACAAAAGTTTGATGCAGAGCATGCAGAAGTTAGACAAGCCTTTTTTAAAATGTTAATAGCAAAGCAGCCTGACTTTCTCCCACTAAACCAACTGATTTTCCACCAACCCAAATAAATTCTGCCTGCTCTCTATTATGAACTCCTGCTGTTACAGAAGAGCTCACCTCATCAACAAGAACCAACTTTTATGACTGACGCCAACTTTTATGACTGATCTCAAGCTAAAAACATAAGAGGTGATCAGGAGCATCGCATGCACAAATTCCCCCTCTTTTACCCGAATAAATTGAGCCTCAATGGCCCACCTTACTTTCTGCTGAATGATCAATATCCAATTCAGTGTCTGCATTTACATAGCATTTATAAATTTATATTAGCATTCCTGAGATAAGTGAAAACCGCAAAGAGTAAAGTTAACAAAACCCAACAAGGAAAAGTAGCTGTGATTAATGGGTCCCCTTGTGACAGTCCTATAGGCACAGTGACAATGATAGTGAATCGAAATGGAAATAAGATTTCTCTTTCCGAAGCTGCCTTGCCAAATTGTTTTAGATGGTTATAACCAGCATTTCAAGAGTATATTTCTGAGACGAATATCCTGAGGCCAGTAAGAAGAGGTTTGAAGTTAAGTTACTGACTAATATGCATCTTTCTAACTCTTATCAGCAAGGATAAAAGCCCCTGGAAAGATTAATTCTGGCCCAAATTCTGGTACACGAAGATGTGGTCAAATAATTTCAAGATAATAGAATGACAAAGCAAATATTGGTCACTACTGCCAGGCTAGAAAGTGTAAGAACTTTTAAGTTATAGTTTGAGAATAATTTTGCATAAAAATGGTCATTTGCAAATAGTTTTCTCATACAAAAAGATGCCTACCGACAGTTTCAACACACATAATCTGTTCTGAGGAAGATATAAATAGTCATTACACACATGCACATACACTCTAGCTCTTAATGGAAAAAGTAATAAAGACAGCTACAAAAAATATTTATGTTGTGAATTAAATATGCATATTAAACGTTACACAGTGCAAAATGCTGAGATGAAGCACACAAAGCAATGGCTGAAATCCTTACAACAGTTAGTTTTTAAAATATTAATGTTTCCTGAGTTTGTGCTCGAGTTTATGGTATATAGTTTGAGTCCGTAAGCTTTGTCTCCAGGGAACTGCAGACTGAAGGCTTCTGCTGGGCTTTACTTGCATGCTTATCCATTGTCCATTCCTCGCTGTCGACGACCGAATCCACTTGCTCGGGAGTTTCGGCTTCTTCCTCCTCACCACTTTGCTCAACATTCTCATCCTCTGCACTGCTAAGGCTCTTCCCAAGCTGAAGCGTTTCCATAGTCCGCTGAGTCTCTGAGACCCAAGATTCAATTCTGCTGTTGAGTTGAACTTCTTCAGATATAGGTTCATGGGTGTAGTCATCGTCCTCTTCCTCGTCCTCATCCTCCTCTTCTTCAAGCATTCCTGGGACAAGGGTACTGGTTGTACTGGTCATGGAGGAGTTCAAAATATCCCTGCAACTGCCATCCAAAGATCCGGTATCTGTGCTTTGCTGCGAGGCCCATTCCAGGTTGTCATCTGGTTTGGGTTCTTCCTTGCCACCACCAAGTGCTTTCCCATGAATTGTGACTGCAACAACCCCAACAGATGCTAGAGACAGCTGCTTATTAGCAACAGCCTTACTGCTGTCGGGCTTTTCTGGAGCAGCAACCTTACAAGAGGCTTCTCTTTCGTTTTCAGAAGTTTCCAATCCATCTGATGTTTCCACCATGTTCCTCCAATTTGTTTCTGGGGAGGGAAAGAAATGCAGAAAAGTTTGGGAATGGTTGACACGCAGAAAGAGGTGTGGTTTTGTTCTTTTTTAAAACAGTTGTTATACACACACATACACACTTTCCACTCACCCTCACACAAAAACAAAGTGCAATTTTAGAACTTTGTTCAGGGGGTATCAGAGAAAAGGTTCCCCCCCCCTCCAATTCAGTTATATCAATCTTGGGGTAAGGTAGGGTGGGGAAGAGAGAATGGCAAAAAACAGAAATTGCAGTCAGATGTGTTGCCATGAGAAGGAAGTATAGAACACAGGTTAGGTTCTATGCACCACTGCTAGCTGCTTAACATTAACACTGTATAATATTGGGGTGCATGCAGGCTTCCAGTTAATTGATTTAAAGTTGTTTAAGAATCAATTAAATGAAAAACAGCTCTCCATAGAAAACCAAGCTTGGGGTTGTCTCTGTCTGTCTGTCTGTCTCTCTCTCTCTCTCTCTCTGTGTGTGTGTGTGTGTGTGTGTGTGTGTGAGAGAGAGAGAGAGAGAGAGAGAGAGAGAGAGAGAGAGAGAAATGAAAAAGCCATTCTAACTAGTGTTCCAGTGAACAGAACTGTGTCTGGAAGTTCCCAGGTTTGATCCTCGTATCTGCTGGAAGGATGGGAGAGAATCCTGCTGGAAATCCCAACGAGCTGCTGCCAGTCAGTGTGGACAATACTGAGTTGGAGGGACCAATTATCTGATTCAATATAAGGCAGATTCCTATGTTCCTAATTTTATTTAAACCCAGGTGGTTTTACCACTCGATTTGATGCATTTTGCTCGCGACAACTAGTAAGGAGCTTCTGCAAGAAGAACATATGTTCCGGCAATGAGTTGAGGCCTATTTCACAGGGCTGCATTACTTTGGAGTAAGGGGTTTTTCTTTTCAGTCAGTCACATCAAACAAACTTACATTTACAGGAATATCCACATCTATGGCTGGGTTGAGTGTAGAGACCATCTAGTTTATCATCCTGCTTGCAAGGTGTCATCCTGCACATGTTGATTCACTTCCACATCAAAAAATAAAACCCCTACACACAAATCTTGTCATCCAAACCAGTGTGCCGCAAGAAGAGTGGAGGAGCAAATCGAGCATCTCACACCAGAAGGCAACTCCTGTTTAGTCAGACAATCCAGATGCCTCAATTCGGAGTGCGAGGCCACAAAAAATGAGGCAAAAAACCCCCAAAGCCACTAGCCAATCAGCCGCAGGGGCAGGAAAACCCCCCAAAATTTGCTTCATGATCATAAAATAAGCAGATCATCAACATTAAAGGAAGGGGAAAAGGAAAGAAGTTGACAGCTAACTCACTCTCAGTACGATTCTGCTACATAAGCATTGTTTTGAAAATGCACTCACCGTACTCTTTCTCATTCACTTCTGAAATGGGCTCTGAAATAACACTGCAGAATGAAATTGCACTTGCTGCAGAAGGATTCCGAGAATGCCCCATGTGGTGGGGCACCTTCTTAATGTTCTTCAAGGCCTCTTCCTGCTCCTGCTCCATTGCTGCAACCATGTCCCGATAGGCTTTCCTAGCCTCCTCTGTCAGTGACACCAATTTGTTGAAGAGGTTCTAAAAGACAGACCCCAGCAAGAGATAAAAGCTATCCCAAGAGACCACCCTGTTATCTGCATCTCTTTATTGGAAGGTCCCCTGCTTCCAAGGCAGGACACTCTAGTGTCACAAGTTGTCTTGAAACAAGGCATTGCATTATAATACAGGTGCCCAAGGAATCTGAGGCAGTGAGAGATTTTACTTTCTTGGGCTCCATGACCACTGCAGATGGTGACAGCAGTCATGAAATTAAAAGACGCCTGCTCCTTGGGAGAAAGGCGATGGCAAACCTAGACAACATCTTAAAAAGCAGAGACATCACCTTGCCAACAAAGGTCCATATAGTAAAAGCCATGGTTTTCCCAGTAGTAATGTATGGAAGTGAGAGCTGGACCATCAAGAAGGCTGATCGCCGAAGAATTGATGCTTTTGAATTATGGTGCTGGAGGAGACTCTTGAGAGTCCCATGGACTGCAAGGAGATCAAACGTATCTATTCTGAAGGAAATCAGCCCTGAGTGCTCACTGGAAGGACAGATCGTGAAGCTGAGGCCCAATACTTTGGCCACCTCATGAGAAGAGAAGACTCCCTGGAAAAGACCCTGATGTTGGGAAAGATGGAGGGCACAAGGAGAAGGGGACGACAGAGGACGAGATGGTTGGACACTGTTCTCAAAGCTACAAACATGAGTCTGACCAAACTGCGGGAGGCAGTGGAAGACAGGAGTGCCTGGCGTGCTCTGGTCCATGGGGTCATGAAGAGTCGGACACGACTAAACGACTAAACAACAACAAGGAATCTGAGGAGGGAAACCAACAAGCCTCTCATTCTGCGACCCAAAGACTGTACCATGATAGTTCAGAAGGAGATAGTTGAAACAGTAGTAACCTTACCTACTGATAGCCTCAAGTTTATAGATCCACAGGGATTGTGGATCAAGTTGGGAGAAAGAACTGCACACTAGCTAGAGGTATAGACAATGGTCTTTGAGGGATGTTTGAGGAATCTGATTTCTTGGAATGCTGATACAAACCAACACTAACATGTGGAATGGAACAGAATTATAGTCTGGATTTTGCTCTTTTGTATCCCAAGATCTGGGGTTGTCAGTCACCCAAAATGTAATAAAATGCATTACAAATGTAATTTAGAATTAAGTGGGAGGTATTCAGGTAAGGTTTACTCAGAGTAGAACCAATGAAATTAATGGACCTAAACTTAGGTCAGGTTCATTAATTTAAATGGGTCTACTCTGAGTAAACTTTAGCTGAATACCACCCATATTTAGACATGAATATGCTGAGATAAACTAAGTTTACACACTCTCTCTGAAATTGCAGCTTAATGCAGCAACAGAATGAAACTGGCTTGTAAACACTTGTTAAATTACCATGGACTGGAATTCATCCCTAGATCCTAGCCACATAAGGGTATCACTTGGCTGAAGAAATTCATTATAGGGATAGCAAAAAAAACATTCTAGTTCTGCACCAGCTAAAATTCTACATGCCAACTAAAATTAGGCATGGCAATAAAATGTAGATAAAATAAGATCCTTTGATTACATCTGAATTATAAAGCCTAGTTTGAAATTGGGGGGGGGGCAGGGGTATGTGTGTTCCACTGAATGGTGTAGCTTAGTGCAAAATGGAAGCATCATTTTACTTAACAGAGCACTCCCTAGTGAATATGACACTTACGTTTTGTAAAAACATTGTGAGCCACTTTCCTTAATATTTAATGAAGATGAGATTTCTGGCTCTCACTCCAATTTCTCTTCCGATTAAGAGAAAAAAAAGACATACATTTAATATCGGATATGGCCCATATTCACGTGTCAAAAATGGGTAAGTGCTTTTAGTGTATTTTTAGCCTGCTCCTTTTCCAGGCTCATTTCCTGTCATTCTTCGAAATTCTGTGAAGGAACCAATCAGATTTCTGCAAGAGTGCTCATTTGAAAGCAGGAGCCTGACTCTACTCTCATGGTTCTTGTGTATCGCATTTGATGGGCAGGCAGTACTCTTCACGTTTTAGGATGCATGGACGTGTGCGAAGAGGAGGATTTGATCTGGGTTACTTCAAAAGTGTGGAGAACGCAACACATACAAAGCTCAGTAATGGGATATGTGGCACGGGTCAGGCACCATTATGAATACAGTGGTACCTCAGGTTAAGTACTTAATTCGTTCCGGAGGTCCGTTCTTAACCTGAAGCACCACTTTAGCTAATGGGGCCTCCTGCTGCCGCCGCGCCACCAGAGCACGATTTCTGTTCTCATCCTGAAGCAAAGTTCTTAACCTGAAGCACTATTTCTGGGTTAGCGGAGTCTGTAACCTGAAGCGTATGTAACCTGAAGCGCATGTAACCCGAGGTACCACTGTAATCTTAGGAACTCAGTGAAACAGAAAGAATTCACAGCATAGTGGCAGAGTTGATTTATATGCTCTTACCTCAGCACCTGAATAATTGAAGATTCCGACCACACTAACAGGAACTAGCTTGTTCACACAGCGACCAAGAGCTTTACGACCCAGGGCAAAGACAAAGGGGATTTCTTGTTCCCGTGCCATGGCTATTACGTTGTACAGAGCTTCATCCAGTCCACCTTGGTACATGCCGGGAGAACAACAGAAGATTAAATTGTGAAGAACTTCCTCATAACTAGTTTAAAGTCTGCTAACTTTACATCAATAATCAAATGCTTAAGTCCAACTACACATTTCCAACCAATGAAAACTGTATCAATGCAGCACAGGATGAGGAACTATTAAAACCTTTCACACATTCTGTATTTTAGGCAAAGAGCTAAGATTTAAGAGCATACCAAAAAAACACAAAACGTGGATGTCACAAAAACCCGCAGCACACAGGCACAGGAGTCAGGAAGTTGGTACTGGCTGCAGCTCAAAATTCAGTCATATAATTAAATATAATTTGCCAGTTTTAAGATGCTACATATGTAAGGATAAAAATGATGGCTAAATTGCTACTTTAAGCCAACTTATTTTTATCAGTAAGATAAGGTTCTAAAGAAAAGGTCTAAAGGCCTTAGACAGGAAGTTCAATTAAAATATAAAGCCCTTGTTAGGACAATGCCAAGCCAAATTGCGAATGAGCAGATGTGTGGGCTTCCACAGAGATCATGACTGCTGTGCCACACTAAACTTGTACTGGCTTAACGTATTGTCTGAACCAGGCCTGTGGTTCAGTGCTCCCAGAAAATCCACAAGCTGTAAGCCAAAAGACCAACTTTGGTTACAGCTTGCGGTTTTGTCTGGCGTACGCTTAAACCATGAGCCCAAGTTCAAACAACATGTTAAGGTGGACTATGCCTTAGTGCAGCAGCAGAACAAATGGAGGAGAGAAGCAAAGCAGCCATGATCTCCTCTCCGGAAGCCCACACATGTACTTATTTCTGCTAAGCCAGTTTTGGCTTCAAGCTATGTGTGAGCCAGGTTGCAATCCCTCCTCCCGTGCAAGTAGAAAGTGCATAAAGTGTGTGCATGTCATGACATCTGCTCGTGTCTTCTGCCCACAACCCCTGCCCCATCGGCAGGCTCTGCGCCACACAAAATCATTCTGCATTCCTCTGCAGGGGCTTCTCGAGGGGTGAAAGGAGCTGCAGGAGGAAAGGGAGACAGAAAAGCCCCAGCGTGCACATGGTACTCTGCACACAACTCTTTGAAAGCCCCTCAGTGCCCCGTAGAATAAAAATCAGCATAGGCAAAAAGAAACAAAAATGATTCCGTGTTGAAGCAGAGAACCAGACCGAAGCTGTAAGAGAAGGTGGTCCACCAGAGATAATCATTAATACCTTTTGACTGGATTTTCTCACAGTTTGGAGAAATGATAACACACTTGATCTTGTTTAACTTCATGTGTTTTGTAACCTCGCGTAAACCCATCACAAGCCTCCTCTTTGCTTTTGCTCTCATGGGGTCCTTTTGGTAAATTCGTTCTTGGAAGCTGACAAGCTCTTGCAACAGGAGGGTCACACACTCATCTATTTCTTTGCTTAGAACTTGATTACAGTACCTGTAAAGTCAGAAGGGATACAATAAGACAAAGTTCAAGAAGGCCAAACTGCTTTCACTATCCTTTCCTCAAGGTTTTTACACTTTTCTGAAGTCCTTTAGCTCATCCCTCTATATGAGAGAAAAGCTTGTGTTAAAATACCCAGATACAGTGGTACCTCAGGTTAAGTACTTAATTCGTTCCACAGGTCCGTTCTTAACCTGAAACTGTTCTTAACTTGAAGCACCACTTTAGCTAATGGGGCCTCCCACTGCCGCCACACGATTTCTGTTCTCATCCTGAAGCAAAGTTCTTAACCTGAGGTAATATTTCTGGGTTAGCGGAGTCTGTAACCTGAAGCGTCTGTAACCTGAAGCGTATGTAATCCGAGGTACCACTGTACTTTAATCTGCTAAGTAGCCCAAAGCTATATATTTATTTTATTTTGATTATTGCATGTATAACACACCTATCTTTCAATGAGCTTATGGTGGTGTACATGGTTCTCCCCTTCATCATTTTCTTTTCTTTCACCGACCGTGTGAGGTAGGCTAGGCCGAGAGATCATGCCTGGCTCAGGGAGCTTCATGGACAAATCCAGATTTGAACCCTGGTCTTCCACTTAAAGATCACTTTAAAGCCTTTCTATCTGCACTGCAGGAAGCAGGGCTTTTTTTTCAGCTGGAAAAAGCTCAACAGCTTTGGGTGGGTGCTTCCCTTAAAAACCTCAGCAAGTTCCAGCACCTCTTTTTTTATAGACAAAAAGCCCTGGCAAGTGTTCCTTAAGCTCCAATCACAGCTTATGAATGTTTAAAAAGCAATTTCAAGCCACCACATTCGCTCTTTGGTCAGCCTTGTATTTGTCACCTGGTAGCCACAGGAAATAAGGAACTGCAAGCAAGTTAATGATGACCAAGCACTCCATTTCTTCTTTTGACTCCACACAAAGATAGAGAGGAGAAAGAAATGAGCCACCAGCAGGGTAATAAAGTATTTTGGAGGTTAGTATCTTCCTTGGGGTTATTTACAAGGCTGCCCTGAATGCAGGCCTTCCATACTTTTTCCACGTCACTTGAAAATTGTTTTGCTCATTTTGTTTTTCAATGGCAAGATGACTTCAGCATCTGGAAACATGTACAAATGTAATTTACAAGTGTTGTGTGAAAGGGCAAAATATCACAGGAATCCAGGAATAGTCGGTGAGCCAATTGGACCCTCTTCTTCACTGATGGAGCTCTGGTCTCTGTTACCTGTGCTAGGAAATTTGAAATATTACATATAACTACACTATTCAGAAGCTGCAGCTGATGCAAATTCCTGCTGCGTATTTGCTTGGCTATGGAGAATGAATACCTCTTATCTTAAGCACAACTGCCTAGGCTAATAGTTTCCAAGCCCAAATTATGGTGCTGGTTTTAAAGCCATTATCAGAGCAGGACCTTCATACTTTAGAGAGGGTTTTATATCAGAAGGACAGACCACACCGAATGCCCCATCCTTTTCTAAGGTGAGGTTAGGGAAGATGCTGGAAAGGGAATTTTCTTCCACACAAGATCTGCCTGGCCACTGCACTTTTGGCTGCTGAAGCATTCCTTTTTAAAAGAGCTTTTCATTGAACATATTTAAGTTTATCTTGATATTTCATGGCAGATTTGCCATTTATGTCTACAACTTTGTGTAATTTTAGAATCATTGTTTTTATTTTGTCAGTTATTCCAAATTTCAAACTAGCAGAGAATATGGCACAGAAGTTTCTGATACAAACCGGCTAAACTAAAGTATCTCCCCAAAAAATCTATCCTGAAAATCATTTAGAGAACCAAATATTGGTATCCAGAATACCAAAACCTAGTATTACTCAAAGTAACCCCAGGTACTCGAACAGAAAGGTAAAGCAAAGACAGGTGGTCTGTCACAAAGGGTAATTTACAAAATCCTCTCTCATCAGGATTGGCTAAGAATACCTATTTTTGTATTCTCTTCTAGTTATGACTTGACTAAGCTATCCAAATATATTTGGGGTGCAGATACCTTCTTTCCTGTCTATGATACACTATGCATACCATAGCTGGGATTTATTTAAGTGCAACTGTCATGCTTTGCAGCATTGGCTGAACTTGGGTTTTTTTGGTCCATTATAAACTAAACTCTGTGGGATAGCTCAGTTGGTACAGCATGAGGCTCTTACTCTCAAGGTCATGGGTTTGAGCCCCACACTGGGCAAAAAGATTTCTGCATTGCAAGGGGCTAGACTAGATGAAATTCATGATCCCTTCCAACTCTACAATTCTATCATTCTACTTACATTGTAACACACATTTTATTGGACAAGTGATGCAGAAGGTTAGTTTTTAAAAACAGCTCTTACTCTCGGAATCTCTTGCTATGAATCTTCGTGATGGTTGAAGAAGCCATTGGGCTACCTATTCCTGAACTGGCAGGTGAGCCTTGGGATACCGGAGTCATGCAGTAAGGAGAATTTTGGCTTGCCGGAGAGAGTGAAGTGTCACTCGGCACACTCAAGCCGGTTTCTGTAACAGGAAAATAATAAAGTCAAAAACAGCATCTGTGTGGATCACTGGAACATATCATTCCTTTACGCCACCATTACACTTTCAAAAGAACCCAACACTGTAAACCAGATTAGCCAATAGTATGATCTGACAGATCCAGCTTTTGTGCATCAAAACAATGGTGCACTGACACCATGTGGTTGCTGTGCTGTTTTTTTTTTTGTTTGTTTGTTTGTTTTCAGTTGGGGGGGAAATATTAAACTACAGCTAGCAATTAACTAACAAGACAATTTTTAAAACTTATAGGCTGAGATGTTGAGGCTGCCAAGTCATGGACTATGTTACTATAGAGCAGGCTTCCTCAACCTTGGCCCTCCATGTTTTTTTTGGCCCTACAACTCCCATGATCCCTAGCTAGCAGGACCAGTGATCAGGGATGATGGGAACTGTAGTCTCAAAAATATCTGGAGGGCCGAGGTTGAGGAAGCCTGCTGTAGAGGCTCTTCAGCTGCCCCTCCACAGACTCCTACTGCTCTTGAAAGGCTAAAATAGCTTCTGGAGTGACATTATATTTACAATTTAGATTAAAAACATGTACAAAGCTTACTCTTTCTGGTCCAAATTCCTAAGTAAAACAATACTTGCCATAGGCAAGACACAGAGCTCCTGATTTAGTAACTCTACTTAAAATTACAAACAAACAAAATGTTCAAGGGCACATACATGCACACAGGGAATACTGAAAAGCATATTACTGTATCTAGACAGATATTTCAGTTCAATCTTTAGAGTTCTGACCTTCTTGAGATGCTATGTCTTCTGACTGATTTGGAGTCAGATTCACCTCTTGTTCTTCATCAGCTCCCAGAAGGGTATGATCTACAGATAAGCGTCCCTTTTTTTCTTCTCTTTCTTTCAAGATAATCTGGGGGGTGGGGTGGAGAGACAGTTTAGGATAATGTGAGCAATGCTAATTTCTTCTACAAATTAATAAGCTTGCTGCTTTGTAGAAAAAGGGATAGCCAATTTATTGTGGATCTTTTGTTCCTAAGTGCAAGTCATTTTTCAGAAGTGGGTGGATGTTCTGAACGATAAAGGGACAGCAGGAAAAAATTGTATTTTTTATAAACACCACGAGAAAGGAAAATTACCCATTTCAAAAGAAAATTAGGAAACAATGTAAAAGTTGGGAATATATTATAATATACAATACGTTACTAAGATTAGTATCATATACATAATCAAATATTCTAAAACAGAATAGTTCTTTTAAAGAAAAGATTAACCACATTTATAAAATTATATCCTTATTGCAAACCAGAGAATAATAAATCTATCTGCCAATATTTAGGGCAAATAGTGATTTCAATTGCCAGATGATTTTAAATCTTGCTGTGCTCCTCAGTGGCACATGCAATCTTTTATTTCAAGAACATGATACTTGATGATTGCAAATTTCAATTTCCTTCTCTCTGGAGTGGCGAATCCATTAGTTGTCATTTTTATGTATGTGCAATAGCAAACTTAGCCTCCTCACAACTGTATTATTTTGTTTCATATTGGGTAGGATCTGAGAGATGGGGGAGAGAAAATCTTGTTGTACAAGCTAGACACCACCCCATCATTCAAAGCTGCTCTGGAGGATCAATGGACCCCCAGAACATTGCAGAACAGGGCCCTGGAGGTTGTAGCAAGACGGAGAAGAGTTGGGATAATTCAGTGGTGCTGTCTTGCATAAGCAGAGGTGCCTTTCTGCTAACATTGGACATCACTGGATCCAAGCCCTTGTTATGCCTGACTTTTGCATGCTTTCTTTTTAAGAAGAAAACACAGCAACATATGAAAATAAGTCAGAATTGAAAAACACTTTTCTCCCCCCAAAATCCTTTGCTCACAAACCTGCAAATAAAACCATGCAACAATAATCAAGTACAGTGGTACCTCCGGTTGCAAATGGGATCCATTCCGGAGGTCCGGCAATATCCCAAAGTTTTCGCAACCGAAGAGACCGCTTCTGTGCATGCACGCACGGTGGTAGAACACTTCTGCGCATGTGCGCACAGCGAAACACTTCCAGGTTTGCTGCTTTTGCAACCTGAAGTTTACGTTACCCGAGGTTAACTTAACCCAAGATTCCACTGTATTTAAATTGATATGGCTATTATTTAGAAGTGGTGCAAAACAGTATTTATGATTAACCGATTCAACAATCTCAATGTACCTGGGACATTGTAAAAATCTTTGGGATCCCAAAATGTATAAAGGAAAGCCATTTAGGCTGCGTTGTTCATTAAATGCGTGTTGCCCCTTTTATGGGCCATATCCTACACAGTTAACAGGATAGTGATTACCAGCTTTATGCTCTCTGGTACAGATAAAGTATGTGGTTAGCCTGTGACCCAGACATCATAACTGGGCCATAGCCCCAGGCACATTTTTTGGAAGGGGCGCAACCAGGCACCCCATGACATGCTCCCTCATTGAAGCCTGGCTCCGGCATGCAAGGGAGCTACTGAGGCAGCTTTCTCACACCCGGTTGCAGCAGCTGCACTTCCAGGTCAAGCCTGACCCGGGGCTGGAGTGCAGGAGAGTCAGAGGCAGCGTTGTTGCTGTGCATGCAAAGGGGGCTGCCGAAAAGAAACAAGCAAATATAACCTTTTAGCTTTTTGTGGCGTAAAATGTCCACTTTTCATCCGCTAGAAATAACACAACTGGTCTTAAGGGCATACAGTATCAGCCTTTGCAGAGAGGCCACTGAATGAGAAAGATGACCTTAAATATAGGCGACCCTGAGATTGGCAGCTTGGCCCACAGCACAAGTCAGTGTGGGCAAACCCTGGGAATTAACACAGAAATAGATGCTGCGGGGCAAAGAGAAGAACAGCTTATCAAGGAAACTGTGTTTTTGTGAACAAGGAGACCATTTTTTGAATCGAGCACTTTTACTGAGACAGTATTGATTGGCTGGCTGGCTTCCTTGGTGCTCTGCTTGTTCCCATCATCTGGGTGGGAGGGGAACCATATGTCATGATCATGAATGGAAACTTATCCTGTCTCCTGCTTTCAATAAAAATAAAATAAAATAAGCTGGGCCATTAGGAGTCACGATCACCATGTCCACAGGCAACATTCTAGAAACTGCTTACCTTTTTAAGTGCTGTTGGACGCTTCAGCTTTGAGAGCTCCCTTTCTTTTCCTCGTTTCACTTTTGGGGCAGTGGAGTCCAAAGGATTGAGACAACCCACTGACGGCTGTCCTTTAGTTAAGGATTTTCGGCTGGCAGGTTCTTTGGCATGAAAAGGTGCAGCACTGCCAACTGAATGAAATCAAGACAACCATTACGCTAACCCCTACTACTGAAAGAAAACCAACATTAGCAAAAAAAACCGCCCCCCCCTTGTTACAAAAGCCTTTTCCTCTCATTGGAAACAAAAACCGACAACAATGACAGGAAAGTTACACAATGGAACGATTCTGCTTCCAGATGGCTTTAAACTAGTATTCGGTTTAGTCTACTGTTTTGAAGGAACACTTTAGCTCAGCAAGGAAACAGAAACATGGCATGTCCCTTAAAATTAATAGTATGTTATTTCAATTGTTAGCAGAATTGGCTGGCTTTCAAAGAACTGCACAGCCAGCCTCATACACTCAAGGAGGATTGCCACACAGAAACCATTTTTTGAAATTGCGGAGGCTTGCGTTTTATCCTTGCAACAATACTGTTAGCCAGATTAGGCTGAGTGGAGATTTGAACCATAGCTCCCACCCCCCACCCCCGGATCCTAATAGCGCTATATTATTATCCACTCTACATGGAGCCACCCTTTTAGGGGATTCAGAAGTGTAAACTAGTGCAGAAAGTAGCTGACAGACTGCCAAGTGGTGTAGCTTATTGAAGCCATATGACATCAGTTTTATGAGAGAGTTGCACTGACTGAATTGGGCTCAGAAGCATCCAGAATGTTGCTGTTGACATATAAAGCCCTGAACAACTTGAAATCCAAACACCTGTAGGTGCCTAGGTCCTGAGATCTGAAGAAGCAGCCCTTCTGGAGGTTCTGCCATTTACTGTAGTGCATCAGGCAGTGACTCAATATAAGGCCTTTTCTGTGGTAGCACCCTGGCTATAGGACTTACTCGCAGCAGAAATATAATTGTAGTCTATATTTTATGAGTTTCCACAGCAGTTGAAAACGTCTCTGTTCACCAAAGCATTTACGGGCAGCTGGCCACTTGTAACAAGGAATTGCTTTCTGCTGCTGGCTTAGCAAGACCTACATTGGCTCCCAGGATGTTTCCGAGCACAATTCAAAGTGTTGGTGCTGACCTTTAAAGCCCTAAACGACCTCGGCCCAGTATAGCTGAAGAAGCGTCTCCACCCCCATCATTCTGCCTGGACACTGAGGTCCAGCGCCGAGGGCCTTCTGGCGGTTCCCTCACTGTGAGAAGCGAAGTTGCAGGGAACCAGGCAGAGGGCCTTCTCGATAGTGGCACCAGCCCTGTGGAATGCCCTCCCACCAGATGTCAAGGAAATAAAGAACTATCTAATGTTTAGAGGACATCTGAAGCCAGCCCTGTTTAGGGAAGTTTTTAATGTATGATGTTTTAATGTATTTTTAATCTTTTGTTGGAAGCCACCCAGAGTGGCTGAGGAAACCCAGCCAGATTGGGGGGGGGGGGTAAATAATAAATTGTTGTTGTTGTTGTTTTGTTGTTGTTGTTGTAGTACTGGTTTCAATGCATTATTGTATTCTATACTTTTTTATAAATATAATAAGCCACCCTGACATTTAATATTACATACGCAAGCCAACCTGACTTTATTCATCATACAGAATGGTACGAACATTTACTGAATAACAAAAACGTACTCCGATCATCTACAACCATTTGGCACACTGGTTGGGACCGATTGCCACTGCAGTCCAACAGATTTTGGAGGACCACAGGTTAGCCTTAGGTGGAAAACGGCTGAGAAACTATTAGCTATAAAAACCAGCCAAGAGAGATGCACCCACCTGTGTAGGAAAGGGGCCTGGTATTTGTGATCTGGCGAGCTTTCATAGCTTGCTGCTGTTTTTCAAGAGCGGCTAGCATATCCCCCAAGTCCAACTGCACAGGTGTTTTGCTCTTCTTTCCAGCTGCTTTTGAAACTGCTTCCTATAATCAGAATAAAAATACTACAGTTCACCTCCAGTGACCAGAGGCATAACTTAAACCAGGCATTATAAACTTCCCATGATCTTGGCCAGGCATCCCCAACCTGCGGCCCTCCAGATGTTTTGGCCTACAACTCCCATGATCCCTAGCTAGCAGGACCAGTGGTCAGGGATGATGGGAATTGTAGTCCAAAACATCTGGAGGGCCAAAGGCTGGGGATGCCTGATTTTGGTGTTTAATCTGTTTTCCCGAGGGTGGGGTGCTAGAAGATACCGTTGGTTCAATATAGCAATAATATTTGTGTGCTTACAAACAACAAAGGCATAGGCAAGGCAGTACATACAAAACCTAGAAGGAGAGATGTAATTCTAGGAAATATTACAACTTGAACATTCTTCTTGCAAGTGAAGATGTATGAACTTTTTGGTAGGTTCACCAGGGCTCCTTTGGTAATTATGATTGCTTTGGGGATTGTACCCAGGCCGGAGGCTTCCAGCTGGCTGTCCCTGATTTAAATATGCAGCCAATCACGATTATAACATAAAAAAGAACAGACCTGGAGTTTTCTCTGCTCCATGCTAATTTCTGAATACTCTTGAGCTGTAGCCAGTGCTGCTGCTAGGGCTTTCTTCTTTTGACTTTTTGCCCGTTTAGGAACAGATGTGGTGATTGGAATTGGAGTCTGTACAATATTGATTGGAGAATTTTCGGGTAAACCATCCAACTAGGGTGAACAAGGAGAGGGAGCACAGCTTTAAAGGTGTTACAACAGAAAGCATAGCTCATCACAAACTTGCCCAAGTTGACCTTGTTTCCCAAACTACCTCAACTGTATCAGCACACAACTTAGTACACTCATATAGGACTCCCTAAGTGATCTGAGTGCTTTATTTAAACAGTATCTCAGTTAAGTCTAAGCAATTATTTGCAGCTGCAGTCCTCTACCAATGGCTTTGAGGTCACATGAAAAAGGCAACTCATAAATAATCTAGAGACTCAAAATATTACTAGCATGAATGATTTACTCCAGAAAGGCTGAATCTTTTTACTTGCTGCTGGTATATGCACATGGAGGGGGAAAACAGAACTCTTCTATTTTGCATTAGTTATTCCAATTATTACTCCAGTCATGACTAGAATAACGAGCTATGCAAGGTGTTGAAGCTCCTTCCACACCTCTGGCTTTTGAGATTTCAGCAGACATTGATCATACTTTCGGGCATATAATCCAAGCCATAAAGGGCTAGAAACATGCTTCCTTCTTTAAAAGCAAATATTCTTATGAAACTGAATTCTGTACCTCGTTCCAGCACATTCTCTTTTTCTCCACTCCCACAGAACAGAAGCATTCACTGCTGCTGCATTATCAATAGTCAATCACAATATCTAGCGAAGAAAAGTAGCTAATTTAAATCAAAATACTATTTACATTATAAAAGCCTCTTACCACTTTAGGGGCATGTTTCAGCTGCATATTACCACCCTTGGAATTTCCATTTTCACTGTTTAACTCTGGAAATTCATCTTCATCCTAAATAAAAATATTGGGAGGATTTGAAATGAATTTAGTTTGCATGGCTCTATCTCTACTAGGCACCAAGGCCTCACTTAAGCCATTAGCAGAGTTAGCAGATGCCATTCTGCAATGCTTAAAAAAGAATAACTTGCCCAATCACGAGACACTCATCATGCAACAATTAGAGAAGGGAAGATGCTGGCAGCAAGATTCTAGGACACACTAAAAAGTAACAATGAAATTTGAAAGGCAAGTTTATATGCTTTCAAAATGAGCATGCCTATTATGTAGGAGACAAAAACAGCCTTCTTTGCACATAATAATAATCCTGGTGTTGGGAACCCGAGGGCCACAGGTCCTCCTGGGCAGTCTTTCAGGGGCTACCTGATAGTAGTGGGTAGTTCCAGAAACAGAAATGGGAAGAGCAACAGATAACATTTGTACCTTTGTACAATAATTTCCACACACACACACACTCCCCAATCCCTCTTTGTTTGGCATTCAAGCAAGCAAGAAGTTTAATGAGTCGAGTGACACAAGCAAGCCAGGCAAAAATGCTCAAGGAGGAAGCAAGGCCAAAGCGGGAGATAGAGAGACCTGGAGGGTGGCATTCTGCCTCGGGCCCCAAGGTTCCCCATATAGTTCAATAATCCATGGTCAAAAATAAAACCAAGGCTCACTCTGAACAGTGAACAGTATGCTGGTGCATGGAGCTCTGGTTCATGGATTCAGCTCTGCCTGCCTCCAGGAGAAACAAACCATGAAACCTGGCTTAGGATTATGTGTGAACCAGTAACCACAGGTTGCTTCTTCCAAACAAACTGCAAACGGCAAGCAAAGAACAAATCTTGGCTTCTACTCATTGTTTGTTTAGAAAGAAAGAAACCACAAGATTTGCAAGTAACACCCAGCAAATCCTTATGGTTCGCTTCTTCCAGAGGCAGACAGGGTGGAGTGGAGCTGACAAAACAGGATAAGCCGATTACAAGGCCGCCATCGTCCACTCAAAAATTTCAGTGAGGGTTTTGTGTGACAATTACTATGAATGAATAAAAAAGTTACCTCAAAATAGAGGGGCTCAGGACTTGGCTCGGTTCTGTTTGACTGGTTTATGGTTATAGGCTTCTCGTGTTTCTTCTGCAAGTTCTGTCTTCTCTCTGAAGATGTGCTATGTCCCCTACATCTAAAGGCAGGCTACACGTGCATTAAAAAAACACAACCCAAAACATATTATGGACTGGTACTTTTCCCAACTATCATGAAATAACTCTTATCATGACTAAATGGTTATAAATCTCATGTGCCCTTTAATGATACAGTGGTGCCTCGCAAGACGAAATTAATCCGTTCCGCGAGTCTCTTCGTCTTGCGAAGCACGGCTATTAGCGGCTTAGCAGCTATTAACGGCTTAGCAGCTATTAACGGCTTAGCGGCTTTAAGAAAAAGGAAACAAACTTGCAATAACTTTCGTCTTGCGAAGCAAGCCCATAGGGAAATTCATCTTGCGGAACGACTCAAAAAACGGAAAACTCTTTCGTCTTGCGCGTTTTTCGTCTTGCGAGGCATTCATCTTGCGAGGCACCACTGTATCCCCAAATGCTCTCTATAGCTCTGAATCAATGCATGATACAAGTCTGCCAGTTTTACATGCTTTCTACAGTAGTTTTCATCTTTTAAAGAAACTGATGTACAGCCCTGCTTAACCTGCAAAACTTACACTAAGTTTAGGGTTTTCATAGTAAAAGGTTACCTGTGAGTTACTACACTGCTCAGGTTGCCGTCCACCTCTTGAGAAAACAGGTGTTCTCTCTATCCAAGGCTTTTTCTGAGTTGCTTGGGAACTGACACTTGCCCAACTGACGGCTCCTGAAATAAACACCGCAGACATTTAAGGAAATACTCCATGTATGAAAAACAAAGTGTAAAAAAATATATCCATTCTCCAACAGTACTGAAAGTTATACATATAGGGAGAGACAGCTAGGTGCAAAATCTAGCTCTGTGTATATATACCCTGTAAAATTAGTTCCTGTTTTCAGTAGTTTTACCTGTTCTAATGGTTCACATCAGATAATTTTGAATGAAAGTGGCTTGTTATAGCTATTACTCCCATGTGTATTGTCTGCCAAGTACAACATGTTTTCTTTCTAAACGAACATTTATTTGTTCCTTTACTGTAAGTTACTTGCATTGTGTTAACATAAGAAGGAATGCACAATTAAAAATGAAGCCTTATATGCATTTCTTATGGAGCTTAATTTTCACCTCAGGCCTGGCATATTTATCAGACGGAAGGACAATAGAAAAAAAGGTGGTTTATTGATGCTGTTAGGAAGAGAATGTTGGCAAAAACAGCAAAGCTTGAGTGCTTGAGATTTTTTGATCTCTCTATATATATGAAAGTTACCTGGATGTATTGATGGTTCCATCATCTGAAAATTTTAAAAAAGAAGAGATTTTAAGATTTTGCTTATTTTGTGCCATCTTCATCCCTTTTAAACACTTCAGGGGTTTACCTACATTTGATGCAGCAGATTCTGTGCTCCTTGAGGTCACACCAGCAGCCTGGTTGCTGTGTTTAGGACTGCAATAACCACTGTCACTATCAATGTCTGCTTCGCTAGCCCCTTGCTCACTAGAGGATTCTGCAGGATGGGAGGTTCGCCGCCGCCTACTTTTTGGTTTCCAGTGCATGGCGCTCACACTCTCAGACAGTGATTTGCTTGCGATCTCTGATGGAAAGTCTGCAATGCAAGGGAAGTGGGATTACTAAGAACCAACAGTCCTTTGAAGCAACCTAGTCTTCTTCCACAAACATACAAGCAGTTAAGAAGAACTGTCACAGTAGTAATAGAATTATCAGGCATTCTAGATAGCTATCTAGAACAACCCATTGCCAGAGTGTTTTGTTACAAGTACAGATGGCAATAATTTCCGCTTCCTTCTACAGCCTTGGTGCTTGAGTTTCTAAAGTGCAAAATAGGCAATGGATGGTACCTATTTTTATTTTATTTATAGCCCACTTTCCCCCCACAATGGGACTCAAGGAGTGTTACACAAATTAAAACAGCACAGATCAAATACAAAATGCTAAAAACAAATAAGAACAGCTGTTGCTATGTTGTGTGGGAAATGTCCCAGATTCTAGTTAATTATGCTCATTTTTAAGAAACTATTCCTTCTTCCCCATATTCCATTCCCTCTGCCCTGGTCAGCATTCTGTGGCCATTCAGCATAGTTGGTCCTCACTGGACCATTTTCGGACTTGGGCAGCTAGACTGAAAGGAGTAATATATTGTCAGTTGTGATTATGTTCATAAGAATACGTTCTGAGAAAATAAATGAATAAAATTTGACTTAAAAAGACAGAAACATTAGTGGCAAAGAAGGGAGATACACCACCTGAATGATGCCTAATAGCCAACGTAAACTTGCCCAGGAGCCAAGGCAGATTAAGCATATCATCTCAGAATGGGAGGAACACCCAATACTTCCATCACAGATATTCCTATATAAGCTTTGTACAAGGACCTTTTCAGGTACAATGAAATTTCACTTAAGCACAGAATATTACTGTACCTGTTTGCTGACAAGCATCCACCAAGAGTACAATTTTAGGTCTGCTCTCAGGGCCCGAGGCACTGGTCTCTTTCTGGATAGCAACACTTTTCACTGGAGGCCTTTTGCTTTTTATGTGTATCTGTGGAGGCTGTTGCTGTTTAAAATGATTAGCCAAGGAAAGAGATTTATTTGGTATGCCAGTGGACTTGGTTTAGGAAAGACAATTTCCATAGAAAATAACCACAGAAGATTATTAAATATTATCCGCAAACATTTGGAAACTAACCTTAGACCAATCAGCACTTTAACAAAAAAACCAACGTATGTTCCATACAAAACAATGAATAAATAATGAGTACCAAACACAGTCCATTGTTTAAAGATCTTTCATATTTTGCTAAGCGGCTTTCATCTATCTGTACTGATAACTAATAAACTATGATTTCTACATTAGGTACATTCACACTTCTGATGTTCCAGCTACTGCAACGTGTTTGGAACCCAAGCCTAGCATGTCTAGTTGCTGAAATTCTGACATTTCAGTAACAGTGCTTTACTGAAGTATAACTGTTAAGTGTGATTTTTAAAAATGTATTGAGAACCTTTTGGTAGGTGTCCAAGTATGATAATTAAGAATTGGAAATGGTCCAGAATTCTATCAGTCTTGGAATTATGGAAGACAGTATTAAGGGTAACTCAAATGGA
This sequence comes from Podarcis pityusensis, assembly GCF_964106645.2. NCBI lineage: Eukaryota > Metazoa > Chordata > Lepidosauria > Squamata > Lacertidae > Podarcis > Podarcis pityusensis. The sequence goes on along the minus strand of NC_138039.1, from coordinate 40,474,454 downwards.
TAAATTAACAGCACTAATACATCTTAAGCAGAGGTTAGGCAGCACTTAAATACTATTAATTCGTTTTGGAATTAATTTGCCAAAAGCAGCAATTTACTATTATGGTGGCTTTTAAGAGTTTTTAAAAATATTACATCCGTATGGCTGCCTGTGTTTTTTTAAGAACTGTCATTTAACCATTTTAAAAATAAAATTTCAAAAGCAAGTACAGTGGTACCTCTGGATATGCACACCTCTGGTTGTGTATCCTTCGGGTTACGCACGTGGCAAACCCGGAAGTATTTTTCAGGGTTTCACCTACCACGTTGTGTGCATGTGCAGAACAGGTACCTCCAGTTGCGAATTCCTCGGGATCTGACTGGAGCTCCGGAATGGATCCCGTGCGCAACCAGAGGTACCACTGTACATAAATATGACACCTATTCATGTTTGCATGGATGTGAGCTACAGGTATTCATGATTTTCAAGAAGGAAGGGTAAAGGTTTTTAAAATGTATCGAGTTCAACACTACAATCTTACCACAGCACTTCAGAAACACCAAAAATGAAATTAGGCTGATGCTGTACCACTTTTTAAGAAATAAAACTGTGAACATTACATTACTCTAGACAACAGACGTGTACAGAACTATGGTTACAATCTTGCCTCCAATTGCACATGTGTAAAACATACTGAATTCAACAGGACTTGTGTGCACTAGATATAGCAAAATATATTGGAAGGCTATTTTTTAGACAGCTCAGTGACCACCATATTCTGCTGGCAAAATAAACTAAGGATGTCCTTTATTTTTTTCAAACTGCTTTATCCTCAAATCCTAAGCAGTCAAAAAATAAAAAGAACTATTTTATCTTTCAGAAAGGTGCATTTTATAATGGACCTTGTTTTAACTTTTGTTAGTTTTGATACCTGTATCAGATAAAAACTATGATATATGTGTGTCTACATGTGAAAAGGTTTTGAATCAGCAACACACAACACCTAGGCTTGGGCTTTTGCGCATGCCCAATTGCATAAACGAGGCATGGCCAAACTTGGCCCTCCAGCTGTTTTGGGACTACAACTCCCATCATCCCTAGCAAACAGCACCAGCAGCAGTGGTCAGGGATGATGGGAATTGTAGTCCCAAAACAGCTGGAGGGCCAAATGAGAAAGGGCACAAATGAGAGGTTGTGCTTTATGCTGCCCAGATAAGGCATGAGGAATTCAAAAAGTTTATTCTCTGTACAAAAATATTTTCTAGATTCTTCCATTTCTGGTGTAAAATATTTTTTTAAAGGATTTTCAATCCCAGCATAGTGTTTTACAACAATGATATGGATACAGTCAAACCCTGGTTGTCGAATGTAATTCGTTCCAGAAGCCCGTTCAGCTTCCGAACTGTTCAACAACCAAGGTGCGGCTTCCAACTGGCTGCAGGAGCTTCCTGCACTCAAGAGGAAGCTGCGTCAGACGTTCGGCTTCAGAAAAACGTTTGCAAACCGGAGCATTTACTTCCGGGTTTTCAGCATTCGGGAGCCAAAATGTTCCAAAACAGAGGCGTTTGAGGACTGAGGTTGGACTGTATTGACAAACATATACTTCACCGATATATTCCAAACTAGCCATTCATCCATCAATTATGTTGCTTGCTAAATGGACTTACTTTTTGCACAGCTGGTCCCCTGTTGGAGCTTCTACTCTGCTGGCTACATAATGAAAAGACCTGGTTGGGTTGGGTTGGGCGATCCGTGCATTCTGCTGTGACTGTATTTATGGCACTTGTTGTCTGGAAGGGTGCTGAGTAAGGGGCTGGAAATGGATGATAAAAGCCCATGACCTGGGCGCATGGTGCTGGCATCAGTTGGTAATATGTGTATTCAGCAGAAACAGGTGGCTGGGCAGAAATAATGGGATAAGCAAGGTATGGACCAGCAGGGTTTGGGTTAGGCTGCTGCCATCTGATATCATTGTTATACAGCGGAAGTTGCCTGCGGAGAGGAAGAGAATAATACACTTTCTGAATGGTTAAGTGTGCAAGAGTCCACCAGACCACTTCTTTCCTTTAAAACCAAAAAGAAAGATTTTGCAAGTGCTAAGTGCTGTCCATCCCACATACATTTCCCCACTGTGTTCATATGGCTGTCCAGTTTGAGGTATGAGGAACTAGTTGCACCAAACTGTACTGCACAAGCTAAGTATTACACTATTGTGAGATATCAAGTGCTATACTAGCATGGCAGTCCTATGTTTTTACAGGTAAACTTATAGCCAAGTCCTCACAATGTCCATTCAGAATTAAATTCTGCTCAATTAATGGTGCTTAAAGGTAAAGGGACCCCTGACCATTAGGTCCAGTCGTGACCGACTCTGGGGCTGCGGCGCTCATCTCGCTTTATTGGCCGAGGGAGCCGGTGTACAGCTTCCAGGTCATGTGGCCAGTATGACTAAGCCGCTTCTGGCAAACCAGAGCAGCACACGGAAACGCCGTTTACCTTCCCGCCGGAGCGGTACCTATTTATCTACTTGCACTTTGACGTGCTTCCGAACTGCTAGGTTGGCAGGAGCAGGGACCAAGCAACGGGAGCTCACCCCGTCACGGGGATTCGAACCGCCGACCTTCTGATCAGCAAGCCCTAGGCTCTATGGTTTAACCCACAGCGCCACCCGTGTCCCTTAATGGTGCTTACTTTCATGTAAATGGGGTTACAACTGCAGCCTTAAACATCAAAGGGAGACCTGAATTACATGATGTTTCCAGAGGTTTCATCATAGTCCTATGCTCGGTGAAAATATGAGCAGTTTTCTGCCTTTCATCTATTCTCAGCAACTATGCAAAGAAGGCAGCAAATGGAGGCCACTGCCACATTTTGGAAGTGGCATGAAGCTAATTTCGCTGCTCTAACAGATACTGTAGCAAATTTAAGAGGTGGCTTGAAGGTCTGAGCCTCACCACCTTTCATTCAGGAGACACAAAAAATAGATGATTTTTCTGAATGGTTAAAAAAAAAACCTGGAGAGAAAGCAAATAAGTTCCTTCTATAACCATATTATTCAACTAACATGCAATCTAATCCTCACATGTTTACCCAGAAGCAAGTGCCACTAAGTTTGGAACAGCTTACACCCAAGAAAACATGCACAAAATTTCAGCTTTAAGTGCTGAATTTTAGTGTGAAAGCTTCCCAGTATTTTAGGGAACACAGAAAACTAAATGGCAGATGCAGAAAATGTTTACATTCATTTATTTTGTCACAGAATATATTTAATTACCTATTGGACTGGTTTTCCTGAACAAATGGGTAGCAAGTAATCAGGTAGCTAGGAATAGGAGCTGGTTCCACGCCATTAACTCCTCCACTGTCAGTAGGTAACGCCATAGACATCATAAGTGAATCCGGACCCTTCTTCTGAGGAATGAATGGTTCCACTTCAGCAGACAGTTTCACATTCTTAAGGGAAGGGAAAGAAACATGTTAACATGTAAGGGAACATAAACTAGAGTATTTTCTGGGCTGTCAGTACTTAAGTATGACATAGCCACTAGGGCTGTATTTTCATTAGGTTTACCATGTTACATTTCCCCAGTCAAAATTATTCAAGCAAAATTAATTGCATTTAAAATCAGCAATCCCAAAGCTGGTAGAATACTACATAGACTGTTACACACTGACACAATTTATTCTAGTTCCACGTGCAGGAAATATATCCCTTATCTAAAGCACCAGAGCAGTAACCGGAGAGGAGGTGACAACTATGCAAACAACTTTGCCACCCACGGAAACACGCACAACAGACCTAAGTTCAGTCTGCTGAAGAATGCACATTACAAAATAGGAAAACAATTAAAGACAGTCAAGATGGAGAAATGTTTTGTGCTACACATTTATCTGCAGTAAAGACATGAAATTTTTAAGCTGGAAGGAAGCATAGGAGATGCTGTTTAGAGCAGTGATGGCCAAACTTGGCCCTCCAGCTGTTTTTGGACTACAATTCCCATCATCCCTGACCACTGGTCCTGTTAGCTAGGGATGATGGGAGTTGTAGTCCAAAAACAGCAGGAGGGACAAGTTTGGCCATCGCACATTTAGAACATTGCACATGATCAATCTAAATGAGGATGGAATGAGTTACACCCCCAAGAAAAATGTTACTTTAAGTTTATTGCTTTCAGTGGGTCTATTCAAGTATAAATAATCACTTATTGTTGATAGGTGAAGCTTCAATCTTATGCACCCTTTTCTAAAAAACAACAAAAAACCAAGTTCCACTGAACAAAATATAACTTACTTTCAAACACATGTGCAAAAGATTGAGCTGTAACAAGTGTCCCACACTTCCTAGAATCAGGGGATAACTGTTGGGCAAAGTAGTGTATTTCAAAGAAATAGAAAACTGATTTCCAATGTTATGCACTTCAATCAAAAGTCAAGAGTCTGGGTTTTTTGTTTTTCAAGAGAAGGAAATGTACTAGAGGAAATATACTAGTAAGAAACAAATCTGACAAAGTGTTTATTTAATTTTTAAAAAACCTGCAGAAGAAAAGTTACCCTCCCAAAGGAAAGCTATTCAGCTATGATACCCGATGCAGCAATAATACTCTCAACAAGTCAGGCCCACTTTCCTCTTCTGGCACAACTGCAATGAGTTTGGAAGCTTTTGCTTCTGTTTTAGATTCACTGCAACTGTTCATGACATTCACACCTTAATCGTAATTATGGTTAATTGAGACAAACCTATAACCTATGGTTTGAAGCAGTGTTCGAAGTTAGCCAGGCACATTTTGCACCTGCCTATTGGCCACTTGCAACCAAGTGAAAATACCTGGTGCCAGGATGGCAGCACCTGATATCTCCACCATCTGGAGGTGCATGCCTGGGGATAATTGGATCTTGACTGTTTTCACACACTAATACCACATGCTGCAGAATTCTATCAGTTATATTTTATCTGCAGAATTCGAATGAATTTCGGGAACCAAAATGCTTTTTCTGTGCAGCTTGAACGGGAGCAGCGAACGACATTACAGTTAATTATTGTAGTTTGCCTTCACTTACCCTACCCCACTGCCCTGCTCACAGTAATGTAAGAATATTCTTACATTATGAATGGTCTGTGTCATCATTAAGCGGAGGGAGGAATAGGCTGATATATATATGTGTGTGTGTGGACTGTCCCTGCCCTGGATCAAGTGACTTTTCTTTTTTAAGTTCACAAGGTTCTTAACCTAGCTCTATGTCAGTGATGGCCAAACTTGGCCCTCCAGCTGTTTTGCAACTACAACTCCCATCATCCCTAGCTAGCAGGACCAGTGGTCAGGGATGATGGGAACTGTAGTCCCAAAACAGCTGGAGGGCCAAGTTTGGCCATCATAGCCCTATGTTGTCATATGAACTAGCCAGATGTTTAACAGATAATCAATCATAGACAGTCATTTAAAAAATACAACTTTACATATGTCTTGCCCCAAAATGGCAAATAGATATTCTGTTTTGGCAACTGTAACCTTGGTTTAAGGAGCTATTTGTTGCCGTGTGTGTGTGTGTGTGTGTGCGCACAAACACACACCCGCCTTATTTCAACAAACCATAGTTCAGATAACCTAGTGGTTAAACTAAAAGGGAAGAGAAAGCTTTACAGCCATTTGTGTCCATAGCAGAGGAGAGGCTTGAACTCAAGGCTTCCTTCAATTCTATCCTGCAAAAATAATCTAGTCCCAATTAACATACCAATTGCCTTATCCTGCACATGCCAACTGAAGCTTAATATTGTTTTGGAGGCGTTCCTCTGGGTAGCTTCAGCAGGCAAAGCAAAGCAGGGGGGTACCAGGGAAAAGGACTTTCCATTAGTGGCATCTCAGCTGTTGAACAGCCTCCCCAGAGATGGTCATACAGAGACTTTATGGTATTTTCAGTGCCAGCTGAAGTCCCTTTTGTTCACCCAAACTTTTAAACTGTTTTAGAACAGGGATGTAAATTATTTCATGCTGCCTCAACGCAAGGAAGTTTTTTTGAGGTTTCTTGTTTTATGTATATAGTGGTACCTTGGTTTACAACCATAATCTGTTCCGGAGGTCCGTTTGTAAACCAAAACAGGTTGTAATCCAAGGCACGCTTTTGCCAATGGGGCCTCCAAAAAAAATTTGTTCGTAATAAAAAAAGGGGGGGGGTTTAATCCCCAAAAAGGTTGCAAACAGGGACACGCACTTCCGGGTTTGACGTGTTTGTAATCCAAAACATATGCAAACCAAGACGTATGCAAACCAAGGTACCACTGTATTATGTGTTTAGTATTTTGTTGCAAGTCACACAATAAATATTTATTGAATGGTGACTACATAAATATATTTAATAATAATTCATAATCCAAACCCACCTTTGAGCAAAACAGCAGGATATAAGATCACCGGTAATTAGTGTATTGTTTTCTTATTCAGGTTTAGTTTGAATTAAGTTTGGCTTTTGATTTCAGAGCCTCTACATTTAAGCCATTTGCAAATAACAATCTGTCTATTGTTTCCACTGATAGGAGTATGGATTACACAGGAACCTCTTTTTGCTCTAAAGGAACATGCACACTGGTGACACTATATAAATACAACCATCAGTACTTACATATTCTATTGTTTGTGTTAGCGATTTTCTTTCAAAGCACAGGATTTTAAGACTTACCCGGCTTTCAGTTTAATTTTACAGAATATATGCAGTAGCTCATTATATATGTTTCCCACTGACCATTACATTTCTTCCAAGATATTTAACATAAAGCCACCTTTGTTTTCAATATAAAGGCTACTGTATTATTTAGCAGCTGCAGCGACAGAAGATGACACTAGCAGGAACAGACTGGTAAACTTTGTCTTATAGTTACAGCACTGTGTTTAATCTTTAGACTACAATATACAAAAAACCTGTAACAGACGTTCAATATTACCCATTAAAACAGAACCCATGCTGTCCTTCTAAGCAGAATAGTGCTGTCGGCTGAAGGCACTTTGTGTAATTAACACAAGGCAGATGCTTACATATTATGTTTCAAATTCAAAATAATGTTGGGTTTTATACTGGCTAACAGCTGGAAAAAGAAGCATCCTAGCTATAATAGTGACCTTTTATCTTTCGGCAATTTGAAAAAAAACATTTGGTCAGTTTTAAAATTGAGAATATGCAGTAACAAGCATATTAAGAACTTACACTTTGCCAATTTTAAGAGTTGCTTTGTAAACACAAAAACAGATGTGGCTATAGTTAGATTATTCAATGCAATCTTAAGGAATGGGAAATATGCTGGTTGACTAGAAGATAGCAGGAGCATTTTATGCAAAGTTCTGTCTGAAAAAATCTTACTTTTTAATCAATGATGGGGTAGTAATTTCTCCACTTTTAGGACTGCTCTGTGCATTAATGTAATACAAGTTACATTAGGCAAATGGAACCAATATAGTAGTAGTAATGTTTAAAAGCAAACTTTTATTTTTCAGGAGACTCTCACTAGAATGCAAACACTTATGCAAGCAGCAGTCCAGGCATGCTAAAATTAGTATATGTTAATTTTCAGCATCTTCCTTTTTCTCCCTTAGGCTGGAATCTTAAACAGACTTACTACGGAGTTAGTACTCTGGAACTCAATGTGGCTTACTTCTGAGTAAATGAATAGTAATGTGTTATTAAAATCTAAGTAGCTTAAGGGGAATGTATGCTATTGAGCTATGTCTTAACATTTTCATTGGAGTATTTCTAAATATAAATTTCTAAGTAATGCTTTGAATATGACATTTAGAACAACTCGATTGTTTTCACATTTTTCTCTTATCATGTTTCAGTCAAACTACTTTTGGTTACTGGGAGGGGATCAGATATTGTTTACTAAATGCAAGTCAAATATACATGCTAAATCAGATCTCCATTTAAAGCAGCACAAATGTTCCTATTACATTTTGTCTGGAAAACTCACACCACTTTTTATCATCTGTTCCAGCTCAACTGCCAAACAGAACATCTTACAGATTCAGATTAACATGCATCATTTATCTGTTTTAAAAAGGATCATACAAACTGTTTCATTTGCTTGCATGTTAGACTAATGAATGGCTGGGGTTTTTTTTGGAAGATACACAAGACAAAGCAAATTCCGATCAGGAAATGGGTATACTAAGGCATGCAACCCTTAGTTGGGAATACTGTATCTACAAATCAATATTCAATGAACACATTGGGTGAAATGCTTTTACAAACTCAATACTGCCAGTATGACATCTTTGATAGGTGGAGACACAAACAATGGAAGCTCTAAGATTGCACATGACATGTCATATAATATGACATGTCATGTGCAATCTTAGAGCTTCTATTGTTTGTGTCTTAGCTTTATTCAAACAGATAAGCTATAAAACAAGGTAACATGAGTGGGCAGTAGCACTATCATTTTATAAATGCTAAGTATTTTCATTAAGTACTGAACAACCTGTTCACGTGAACACCTACTCATAACTTTCATATTTAATTCCTTACTCCTACACTGTGTTTATAGAATTGCAGAGTTGGAAGGAGCCACAAGGGTCATCTAGTCCAACCCCCTGCAATGCAGGAATCATTTTTCCCAACATGGGGCTTGAACCCATGACCATGAAATTAAGAGTCTCATGCTGTACTGACTGTGCTTAATTAATACAACTTCCAAGAGGTCTCCCTATAAACTACATGAGGGTACAAGTAATACATGAAGAGCAGCTCATATAAAGTAATCTATTACTTAGCTTCTAAACAAGGCCAATCATCATTAGGATAGGATGCAATCCTATGTACAATTAACAGGAACAATTCCTACTGACCACAGGGATTTGCATCTGTATAAAAATGCATATGTTTGGATTGTAAGGTTTCAATCCTACAATTACTTGGGCATGAATCCTACCAGGTAGCAAGGATCCAGTACTGGAAGACTTTTAATTTCATTACTGTATTTTAATTTCATTACTTTTAATTTCATTACTGTATTTATAAAAAATATATATTTATAAATCGTATGTTTTATTTTTAATGATACAACTATAATGTTTAGTAACTGAATCTATCTGGATTACATTTGGATTAACAAAATGCAACTCCTCCTTCCCTATCACAATCCAAGTCCATTTTAAAGAGTTTAAAACTAACTACTAGAAACAACTGCATTATAAAACTGTAAGAGCCTATCTTATCCAACCTTGATTTGTACCTCGATGACTTCATAAAGGCCAAGGCTTACTCTACATTAGAACAGATACTTCCCAAGAAAAGGAGCTACTAAGATTAGACACTGGCCTAGTTCACACATCAGTGCAGTAGCAGAGTGACTAGGGAGGAGCAAAATGGCCCCAATCTACTCTCTTAGAGACCCTGCATTCATGCTAAGTCATAACTTGTCTTAATGTGATGCCTTTAAATCAACGTGGCAGCATAAGGAACATATTGTGCCAATGGTTCAAGCACAGAACAAGTCGTTTTGAAGTGATGCATGATACAAGGTAGGATACCACGCTACTTCTTGCAATCTGTTTCCTAATTTTGTTATTTGGCAACTGTAAACCTGGTTTAAGGAGCCATTTGGCACCTAGCTTATATATCTGAGTTTCTAACACCGATATCTTGTGAAGGCATGTGCCTGCTGCCTGGCACAATACTATGCAGCATATGACTTTAAGAGGACTAAAACCCACAATGCCCACCCACACCTTCTCATCCCCTTAAGAAAAATGTCAGGCAAATGTTAAAGGAACACAGAAAAACTGTCCTTAACCAAGTCAGACCACTGGTCTATCTAGCTTACTACTGTCTATGCCGACAATATAGGGGTTTTAGAGAAGCCTTTCCATGTCTTGTCTAGAAATACTGGGGAGTGAAGCTGAGGCCTTTTGCAAGCAAGTGGCTCTACCACTCCTGTGAATGAGACCTTATCCTTGAACCTAATAATCATTATTATTTTATCTTGAAGTCGTCTGGAGCTTCTTCCTCTTCCACAGCTATCCATGCCTAGTTACTAAAATCCAGATAATGGCTGACTGCAAAGAACTGAAGACACAGGAAGATACAGTGGTACCTCGGCTTACATACACTTCAGGTTACAGACTCCTCTAACCCAGAAATAGTGCTTCAGGTTAAGAACTTTGCTTCAGGATGAGAACAGAAATCGTGCTCCGGCGGCACAGTGGCAGCAGCGGAAGGCCCCATTAGCTAAAGTGGTGCTTCAGGTTAAGAACAGTTTCAGGTTAAGTACAGACCTCCGGAATGAATTAAGTACTTAACCCGAGGTACCACTGTATTGGAAGAATGCAACAAGGAAGTAACCATTTCATGAAATCACCTGAAGGCTAATTACAATTCCTACTAATTAATCCACAACAGATTGCTCAACAAGAGTGATGTCTGTGGTTCAGTAACCATTCTCCCTTCAGAAACAATTTTAAAAAATATTCATGGAAACTACAGGCAACACAAAAGACCTGTTAAAAACAAAAGATATGTAACCCCAAACAGCCATATCTTTAACAGCAGCAATGATCAGACCAAACCAACTTTGTTGTTTTGGGTAGAAATTCACATTTAGGAACTTATGCTGCCTAATATTAGGTCATAGATCTGTGGTCTGACAACTAGCCTGGCTGTATTGCATATGGGTCCTGCATTGTAGAGTTGGAAGGGACCCCAAGAATCATCTAGTTCAACCCCCTACAATGCAGGAATCTTTTTGCCCAGCGTGGGGCTCAAACCCATGACATTGAGAATAAGAATATCATGCTGTACCAACTGAGCTATCCCAGATCAGATTGGATAATTGCAATGTGCTTTATGTGGGGCTGCCCTTGAAGACTCAAACTTCAGCTGGTCCAAAATGCAGCAGCCAAATTCCTAGCTGGGGTTCTGGACTTAGATCTCACTGAACCCATTTTAAAACAGCTGCACTAGTTTCCAGTTTGTTTCTGAAGCCAATTACAAGTGTTTAAAGCCCTAATTGACTCAGCCCCCACCCCCCAATACCTGAAATACTGTATCTTTCCTACAGACCTTCACCAGTTTTAAGATCAGCAGAGGGGCCCTCTTGATTGTTCCACAGGAGCTCAGGGGAGGTGGTTTAAGAGAGGGCTTTCTCTATAGTAGGCCCTAGGTTTTGGAACTTCTTCCCCACAGAGATTCATCCGGCATCTTCATTACACAATTTTGGTGAATGCTGAAGACACACCACTTTATCCTGGTTTTTGGTACATGGTTTTTGGTACACCTTATTTTTGTGATTATGTTTTAAACTGTTTTTAGCACTGTGTTGTTTTTTATAACTTGTCCTGTGACCTTAGGGTGAAGTGCAGGTAATTAAAATAATGATAGTGGTAATAAACTGAAGAGATTGATATTAGTCAGACAAATATATAAAGAGGATACCTTCTGTGGACAGAAGTTTAAACTCTTGTCTTGCAAGAGTCAGTGACCTGCTTCAGCTTATCTTGGCTAAATATGCTGCAATATGTACAAAGCATGCCCACTTAGAAAGCCTCTTCATTGCATGGCTGATAAACTAGGAAATCTCTAACCATGGTTTCTAGTTCATTTTCCTAGTTCAGGTGAAATGGGAAACTATGGTTGTGTACAGATTACTAGCTTAAAAATGCAACTAGGTTGTTCTTACAAAGGCAAAATGTTTTTTTAATATCTTAATTTTAAAAGCTGTCTGAATGCATCCACAATGTGTTTAACCTCTGCCAATGGGTCAAATTAAACATTACAAACAAAACAAATAAGTGTGTGCAATGAAGCCCCAATGGTGGTGATGGTGTTTTAAATCAAGCAACTTTAAGAGGCAGCAATTTTAAGCAAGGGATGTTTAACTCTTCTCGTTCCAACTGTTTTTCCACTCTACCAGCTGTTCTCCCTGCAAAGAATTCCAGACATATGTTGATACTTTGGAACCCTGAGGAGGGGGAGGGATGGGGCTGGAGGAGAGAAGCACAATATTGATATAAGAATCAGCTGGTAAGGAAAGGTTTAAGTAGACACTCCCTCAACACAAAATCAAAGCCTTTCGCTTTTAATCAAGCGTGTTGGTGCTTCATTTACATTTAAATGTGAGTTACATATAGTTTGCCCTCTAAGAAGTACAGTAATACCTGAAATTCTCAGGGACAAATCTCTCTCCCTCTAAAAGCCATCCGATTTCCCCACTTGCCTCAAACTGGAACGTGAAGTGAAGGAATGGAATGCCCGTTGCTGATAGCAGTCCAGCTTTATTGGAAAATTAAGTCTACTTTGAAGAGGAGGTGAAGGATATCCAACCCTCAAGTCAGTCCCTGACAATGATTTTAGCCTCAAAAAACAACTGGGGAGAGATGCACTTTCTGTCCCATTCCTCCTTCTGACCTCATTCCTTTTCGCATTGCAAGACTATAGCCAAGTTCTACTATATTTGCTAATCCAGGTCTTTCCTGCCAAGACTGGAAATTTGATAATTTGTCAGCATTATCATCCTTGCCTTCCCACCAATAAAGCACAGAAAATAAGTTCCCAGTTCAAAATTCACTAGGTGGCATTAGACAAGCCACTATATTCTTCCATCCTTGGCCAGCCTTCCCAGTACTTTGCAATAAGAAAAATACTGGAGTGTCATGCAGAAATGTTTTAGGAGTTACTGAAACAATGCATAGCAAAAGTGTCTTGAAGCCCTGAAATTTCTATCCATGGAGCTAATTTTGTCCTCACAAATTCCCAGTGAGGTAAGCTAGCCTGAGAGAGGCAGTGGCCCCAAGGTCATAAAGGGAGTTTCATGGCTGAGTGGGGTTTTGAACTCTTAAGTCTCAGTTTGACACTAACCGCAATACCATACAGAAGCATATTTTAATGTATTACTGCTACGGAAACCAGCACCATTCAGATAGCAATAGCTGGCGATTTAATTTTCAACACCCCCCACACCCATAACACCAGTGGCCCATGTTCAACGCCTGCTAGCTTTGCCTTTGCTTTCTTACTCCAGAATTTAGATTCCTTGCTGCAGAATTTAGATTGCGGGGTGGGGGGGGGGGAGAGAGAGGAAACAATCTACATATATCCTTTGCTTATTAAAACTTATAAAGAACACCCTACGGATGTCAAGAGTGAGAGCGTTGTATAAACAAGCTCCTTCTCCCACAGCTTCAACAAATCCCTTTAAATCCCTCACTGCCCTGGCAACCTCGCCTAATTCCCCTCGGGCCCGATCCCACCCGCGCCAGGGTCAAGCCCCATAACTCCCGCCCCCGATTATTATTATTACTACTACCGCGACACGAAGCACCCTCTCTCGGTTTGTTTACGTGTCGGTGGCATTTGTACGCCGCCTCCACAGCAGACGAGTTCTTTGGGCGACTCCCCATAAGCAAGTGCTACAACTCATTTAACGCCCCCGAAGTTAAAAGCCCAGGTTGAGAAACCAAAACAAAAGCAGAGGAGGCGCAGAAGGGACGCCTGAGATTTAGAAGGCCGGGGCGTTATTTAAGCCCCTCACCCTTTCAGCCGCCGTCGCCCCTCCTCTTTACTTAGGCACCCCTCAGCCACTAACCCCTAGGCACAGCTGCCTCAAGGGACTTCCTCCCAGGATTAGGCCGGGGCGTTATTTAAGCCCCTCACCATTTCAGCCGCCGCCCCTTCCTCTTTACTTAGGCACACCTCAGCCACTAACCCCTAGGCACAGCTGCCTCAAGGGACTTCCTCCCAGGATGGGGGGGGGGTTTGGTTTGCGGGCCACCCCTCCCCACCCCGTTGCCTAGCAACCCCTCAGCCGGGGGTCGGTCGCTTCACGGCGGGCTCCTTCGCCGGACTCCTCCCTACCTGGCCGCCGACGGCTTTGTCCATGGCTCCAGCAGCCAGAGCAGAGCGGGCCCGGGCGCCTCTCTCAGCGGCGGCGACGGCGGGACGCTTCTTCCCCCATGGCTCTCTCTCTCTTTCTCCCTTCCCCTCCCCTCACGGACCGGCTTCCCGCTCACCACCCGGCGCGGCGAGCAGCTAGGCGACTCCGCGGCGGCTGACGCGGCTCCCGAACAAGACCCGGCTACGCCACTAGCGACGGCTTGAGATGGAGGCGACGGAGGGGAGGGGCGGGGGAGGAGGAGGGAGCATCTGGGACGGAAGCCGACGGGAGACACGCTGCGCTTAAAAGCGTTGGTTTAAAAGCGGCGTCACCCTCCGCGCTCGGAACTCCCCCCTCCCATCTTCTCCGCCGTTGCCCAGCAACGCCGGGCCTGTAAGGCTAGTTTGGAGCCCAGCTGGAGTTCATCAGGGGGAGGGCTGGTGAAACTCCTCCGCGCTTTCTTCTTAGGCTTTTCTTTATTTATCTATTTATATGTCCATCTATCTAGGTGTGTTATGCCTTTGCCTGCATTCGTATAGGCGCTTCTCGCTGTGGGAGTGAGGCCCACAGTGGGGCTTTACTTTACATGACAGGGTGAGAGCTTTCCTTGAGCTGTGTGTCATTTCAGCCCGACCGTATGCATGCTTACTCACGAGTAAGGCCCACAATGGGATTTACGCCCGGTGAGTATGTAATAAGATTGCAGCCTAGCTGCCTAGTAAAAGAGTGTTGAGAGTGGCTGGGGAGACTCAGCCAGGTGGGCGGGGTATAAAGGATTTATTTATTTATTTGTGTGTTTTTTAACTATAAAGGTGCAGGGTTTTGTTTTAGGATGGTGTCTACTATGCTTAAACGCTTGCCTTTTATACTTGAGCTTAGCACTACATTTTTAGGTCAGGGCTTTGCTTGCTTATCTGTATGTATGTTTTCAGTTCTGATGCATATATTTGTGAAACTTATTTTATATTCTTTATAGAAAAAATTTAAAGTGCATCGTCACAAGGGCACAGAGTAAGAGAAGACACACACAAAAAGAAGAATAAAAAAATTAGTAGAGAAGAGAACAGAACAAAAGAAATAACTTGTATACATGATCCCCCAAATATGTTATTGTAGTTAACCAGAACTTAACCTAATGCCGTATTTATAAAATATCTCTGTGAAACTTGGGGGAGGTTGAATTTTTCCCCTTTCTCAGTTTCTTCCATAAATAGTTTTTTCTTCGGGCCAGTTTTTGTGTATATATAAAATTACAAAAATTGATTAAATGATTGAAGCTCATATACCGTATTTTTCCGTCTATAAGATGCCCCCATGTATAAGACACCTCCTATTTTTGGAGACTCAGATTTAAGAAAATGGGAGGAGATGGCCCAGAGTATAAGGCGCCCCCTAATTTTTGAAATTATTTTTTAGGAAAAAAACCTAGTCTTATACAGTACATGGAAAAATACGATAATTAGTTGCTTAACTCACAGCACAAACCTAGCCATGCCTACCTGGAAGTAAGTCCTACTGAAGCGACAAGGCTGCAGTCCTATACCTAGTTTCCTTGGAGTAATTCCCTTTGAACTCAGTGGGCTTACTTCTGAGTAGATGTGTATAGGATTACACTGTAATATTTCTTTATTCAAGTGATTAATCTAGTTTTAATGTTTTGTATGTTCATGTCCAATGCCATTGGACAAGTTATTGCAGCCAGAATGGTATCTAGTGTTATTTTAACTATTAAATGTGGTGTTGGCAAATGGGTCATTCATTCCTAATGGTCATTAGAGTTATAATTTTTTTCCAGTTTTCGCATGAGATGATAAAATGTCACTAAGCATTCTATTCCTACAAAATAATTTACAGTGGTACCTCTGGCTGCGCACTGGATCCATTCCAGAGTTCCGGTTGGATCCCGAGGAATTCATAACTGGAGGTGCTTGTTCTGTGCATGTGCGTGGCACAGCCGAGCGCTTCTGCGCATGCGCGCAGAGCGAAACCTGGAAAAATACTTCTGGGTTTGCAGCGTGCGTAACCCGAAGGATACGCAACCAGAGGTACCACTGTACTACTATCCTCCTGCTCCTATTGCATTTGTCTGTCTCCAGAAATCTCTCTACCTAAATCAGGGGTCAGCAAACTTTTTCAGCGGGGGCTGGTCCACTGTCCCTCAGGCCTTGTGTGGGGCCGGTCTATATTTTTTTGGGGGGGGGGAATGAAAAAATTCCTATGTCCCACAAATAACCCAGAGATGCATTTTAAATAAAAGGACACATTCTACTCATGTAAAACCACGCTGATTCCCGGACTGTCTGCTGGCCGGATTTAGAAGGTGATTGGGCCTTAAGTTTGCCTCCCCCTGACCTAAATGCTTCCTTAATGCTGGAGGAAAGTTTAACTGAAGTTCATGTGGACAAATACACTAATAATTTCAGAGATAAAATCTGAGCAGAGGCAACCCTAATCCAAATGGTTGCTGGTTGTTCACCCAGGGCCATGGGGTCAAGACAACAAACCCTATATTTATAGGGTTATAAACCCTATGTTTATAGACACACATCTTTTCAGGTTGTATTAAGAGCAAAGATGGTATAGAATGATCTAGATCACTTATTTGAAATCACTCTCAGTAATGGGCTTGTTATTCAAAAGCAAAGTCACATACGTGATCAAGCTTTGCATGAAAAACCAACAGCCTATCAATTTATATCATGTTTAGTGACAGTGACTAAATACTTCATTGGAAGTATACATGAACATACATAGCAATTATAAAGTGAGTCACCTCCTGTTGATCATGTCTCTCAATTAGAGGTTGCATTTTTGATCCTATATAGATAATTCTGACACAGAGAGTGAGGATGCTACATGCTGACCTAGATATAACCACTGGTTGTTCTAGTCAACATTATTTCCAACACACTTTTTTTAAAAAGGCTGATTTTACTGCGTTCCTTTAGATGTTTCCACAAAAATGGATTATGGATACTTGTAAATAAGTAGACTGTTTTTCAGGTGGGAAATTGAGTCTAAAGAAGACAAGAATAGTCAAAACCATCTGTTGAAGCTGGAATTTGAACTCAGGATTCCATGCTTTTAACACCAGAATGTTCCCTATTAGATTAATGGTTCACAACCAAATTTCCAAGACTTGGAAAACAAGTTAGAAAACATCATAGCTAGTAAAAGTGTTTTTCTTAGCTGCTGATTAAATGTTGGAACATACAAACCGAAACCATCTATTTTTACTGTCACTTTGGGTAGAATCTATATATTACAAAATAAAGTCTGAAATATTAAATATCTATATTTTCTTTGCCTTGGGGACTAGTACAAGGCAGTCCAAAGCCCACTGGTTGTATACTATAGGAGCACCAGTTTAACAATCCTAAATGTTTACAATTTATAATATAGTATTTTAACATTCTTTTAGAAATTATTACATCTTGTGCTGTTGCACTTGTGCCCTCATAGGCTTCCGACATCAGGTTGGTCAATGTGATAGGAGAATGTGGGACTAGATTTGGTCTGATCCAGGAGGGTTCTTATTTTCTAAGAGGCGTAAGGGAGCAGCTCAGAGACCAGAGGCGGCAGAGGCTGAAAGAAAGAAGGCTGCTTAAGGCCACCTCTGGAATTAATGACAGGCAAAATTTGAACCAAGGGCTTACTTTCTCACTTCGAGCAACACACTGCACCAGCTCTTTCAGAGTGTTGTATTTTTGGTTACAAACTTTAGCCCACTCCCGGGATGGGGGGCATAGTCAGTCCCTGAAGTTTCCTTCATCCTCTCTGTGTGACTGCTTCCCTTCTGTGCGGGAACAAGCAGAGAGAGAGAGAGAGAGAGAGAGAGAGAGAGACGTATGAGAATGAGTAGCAATCTCCACTCATCTTGTTCTCCCTCGAAGATGGTATGTATGAGTAGAATGTGTCCTTTTATTGAAAATGCATCTCTGGGTTATTTGTGGGGCCTGCCTGTTGTTTTTACATGAGTAGCATGTGTGCTTTTATTTAAAATACATCTCTGGGTTATTTGTGGGGCATAGGAATTTGTTCATTTCCTTCCCCCCCCCCAAATATAGTCTGGCCCCCCACAAGGTGTAAGGGACAGTGGACCAGCCCCCTGCTGAAAACATTTGCTGACCCGTGTAAGCTGTTGTGCTCAGTTCCTTCTTGCAGGCATCCCAGAAACATCTGGTTGGTCACTGTGAAAAGGATGCCGAACTAGATAGGCTGCCAAGATTGGGGGCATTGTGGAAAGTTGAAAGGGTGGCTAGAACCAGAAAAAGGAAGGGGAGGGCAGGACAGGACAGGATAGGCATCAGCAGGGGACCCTGACAAGGCACTGATATCTTGACAGCTTCCCCAAGGTGCCAGGTGCTGATGCTGGTTTAGACTGAGAGCATGTTGTCTAAGGGCCTCCCCAAACCTGGCACTGAACACTTGTTAAAGTATAGAAAGCACTTCTAATGTGAATGTATACTATCTTCCCCCAACCTGGTGCCTCCCCAATGTTTTGGACTACAGTTCCCATCAGCCCCAGTCAGTATGGCCATTAGTGAAGTATGGTAAGAATTGTGGTCCCAAACACTGGAAGGCACTTCATTGGGGAAGGCTGATCTACACCATGAAGTCAAAATGCCATACCAGAAGGAAGGAGTGTTATTGCAGAAATACCCTTTACTATCTGTGATCATTTTCTCATGGCAGTTCATTTATTCAGTTCTATTGGCATAACTACAGCTGGAAAAAGCCGGTGTTCTAAATACAGCACATGGAGTGACTGCCTATTCAAGTATTGTGCAATTTAATTAACTTTGCTTGCAATGCTAAACACAATGAAAAAGTAGATATAGAACATAATATAGATTTAAATCTCTGGGAAAACTTTGGAAGAGTGATTTGAAGTTCACAGCATATTATTCTTTGAAGGCGAACTTATCTGAAAATGATTTACAGATAGTATCTAACTCCAGGTAGACTTGCTAAAATGTGTAAGTCTGAGTCGGATAAGTGCTGGAGATAAAGTTACAGATAGGTAGCCGTGTTGGTCTGCCATAGTCAAAATAAAAAAATCCTTCCAGTAGCACCTTTAAGACCAACTAAGTTAGTTCTTGGTATGAGCTTTCGTGTGCAAGCACACTTCTTCAGATACCTTATCTGAAGAAGTGTGCTTGCACACGAAAGCTCATGCTGGAGATAAAATGAGACTGAGGGTATGTTTTATCATATGTGGTGGACTTGTAAAAGGGTAAAAGAGTCCTGGGAAATAATTTATAATGAATTGTAAAAAATGTTTAAAAGTACCTTTCCCAAAAAGCCAAATTCAGATGGAAATTCCCAGGTGTCAAAAAAGATTATTTATGTATGCCACTACCACAGCCCGTGTTTTATTAGCCCAAAAATGGAAAACGAGCGAGGTCCCAACTAAAGAAGAATGGCAACTTAAACTGAAGGACTATGTGCAGCTTGCAGATTTAACGTATAGAATAAGAGAACAAGAAGAACACACGTTTAAAGAAGATTGGAAAATGTTTATTGAATATATGGGTGAAAATTATGTACATTTAAAAATGCTGGCAGCATTCAGATAAATTCAACCGTGTAGATAAGCTTTGATGGATGTAATAATGGAATACTGAATGGTTTAGTTTATGTAAAATATGCAGGGATTTATGGTGTGTAAATTGAACCATGGAAAGAGAAGAAGGGAAATAATTGACTGAAGGTTGTTTAAATGAATACGCTAAAATGTAAAATAGAAAAATTTAATAATATACAGTGGTACCTCAGGTTAAGTACTTAATTCGTTCCGGAGGTCGGTGCTTAACCTCAAACTGTTCTTAACCTGAAGCACCACTTTAGCTAATGGGGCCTCCTGCTGCCGCTGCGCCGCCAGAGCACAATTTCTGTTCTCATCCTGAAGCAAAGTTCTTAACCCGAGGTACTATTTCTGGGTTAGCGGAGTCTGTAACCTGAAGCGTCTGTAACCTGAAGCGTATGTAACCTGAGGTACCACTGTATATAAAGAAAAAAGCTGGTGTTCTAAATAAAGCACATGGAGTGCCTATTCAAGTACTGTGTTGTACAATTTAATTAACTTTGCTTGCATTGCTAAACACACTAGGGGTTTAGCCTCATTGAAGACAGTAGGGTTTACTTCTTAAGAAACATGTAGGAGTGCTGTTATTGCACACATATGTATGTTTGTTACTTTTCGAGATGAGATATTCTCACATCAATAGGATTGTGAGATGACCTTACTTGATTTGGATGCAAGTTCAAACTTAATAATTCTTTATGCTTGCAACACAACTGTGAAATTCACAGTGGTTGCATTTCCCTTCCTCACTAGGAAAACACTGCTGGTGATCAGAAGTCCAGAAGAAGGACCCAGTTGCCTTTTGAAGGTCTCTATTTTTAAAATAGTTTTACTGTTTTCACAGAACAAAGAACACAATGAAGGGGAAACACATAAGGAAAGAAATAACCCCCCATACCTTAACACAGGCACCCCCCAGTCAGATCAGCCATTAAAGCAAGAACAAATAAAACCAACCTAGGGTGCTATTCCACATGCAACCATGAGAGCTAGGTGGACAAAAATATTTTTTCCTTAGCGGCAACAGAATAAAGCCTGACCAAGTTGCACAAAGTGGACCATGTCGATAACTTTCTAATAATTGTCAGTATCAAGAAAAGAGAGAATAGTTGTTCCCATATCCACTAGTGCAGGAGTGGGGATCTTGTGATCCTCCATGTTGCTGGACTACAGTTCCCATCATCCCTGATGGTTTAACTGTGCTACTTTAGGTTGATGGGAGTTGGAGTCCACAACATTTGAGGGATAATGGGTTCCCTATTTCTGCACAAATGAGAAAATAAACAATGAGTTTATAAACTTAGAGGTAGATTTCTCTCAAACAGTGAAGCTGTAATTTGTGCCCACTTCCCTGGGAAGAAACCCCACTGATCACAGTGAGATTTACCTTCAAGTAACCATGCACAGGATAGGACTGCATGAACATTTTCTTAATTTAGCCAAAAAACAAGCTGTCTGAGGCTCTTGCTTACTTGGGGACAACTTTCATTGAACTTAATGCATAGGATCAGTCTGCAATGAAGCCCCAGACTTGGGCACCTTCCTTGGAGATTTTCAAAGTCTAAACAGGTCTAGTACATTTTGTAGTGCTTCAAAACCTGTTTGACCAGAGCCCATGGCAGGATAAGGGGAAGTGACATATATACAACAGGCAACATATCACTGCAACGTTTCTGAAAACTATCACCTGCAAACGGAACAGGACAGTTTAAGCAGGGCTGCAAATTGATAATGCAACCAGACATAGTGCATTACACATTTTCTGTGTTCCAGTTGGACCCAAATCTCAAGATCAAATCTACAACAGAGAGAGAGAGAGATCTAAACATATTGTTGAGATCTGTGGAAGTATCACAGTGATGTCAGTGCTGGGCTGAACAGCACCACACTACCTCTGGGTTTGGTAGGGGGCTAGGGAAGATTAGGAACAAGAGAAAGCACAATTCTTCCTGTTGACAGCTGAAAGTGGAAATAAATGTGCATATAAATGAAGTAAAGTAGCCGTTGAGCCTATTCTTCAGTATTTAGTTTAATGTTTGATCATTGTTACCAATGTCTATTTCATCTTTTATGTTAATACAAATCAGCATTCTGCCCAATAGGGTTTTGTATTTATGTTGAGAAACTATTGAAGCCAAGGGCATGTGTGTCACACAGCTCAATCACAAATACTCATGTCACTTCCTCCAATAGTATGTACTTTTTAGTAGTTAGGACTGCAATCTTAAATATTTTCTGTTCTGGCAGAAGGCTGAATTAGGAGATTAAGGGGGGGTTACAGTCCCTCCATCGGCTATGATGCTACAATAATTTTAATGTTTTGCCCCTTCATATCTTTTCCAGCATCTGCATTAAAGGAGTGTATCCAAAATATGGTTTTATACAGATCATATCAAGTGTGCTTAAAACCCTGCAATTTAAAAGGAGAGTTATATGATTCATTAATAAATGCAAGAGGGTAAGATGTCATCATTAAGATAAACAGTGTGTAAAGGTTTCATAACTTTTGAAAGTAAACAACTAAATCCCACTGCAATCCACCTTTCAGTTCTTCATAACATAGTGTTATGAGTGGGTGTTGAAATCTGATCAAGCCTTCTAATCCCTAGATTCAGCAAGGGTTAAAATATAAGCCAGGCTACCTTCTTTCATTGAGGTGATCGCCTGGGTGAAAAGCTAATAAGAGAGCAAAGGAAAGGGGGCTCTGTGCCAGATAATGAAAGGGTGGGTCCCATCCTCCAGCTTTTTGATAATTAGAATAACAGCGATTGAGTTTGAGAGCAGAGTTTGCTGTGATGTGACCTAGAGGGGAAAAGCTGCAGGCTGAAAAGATGGAGAGTGAGCTATGGCTGATTTCTGCTTGAATTCAAGGCTGCAACTATGGGAGTTAATTCTGTGAACCCCGCCATCATAGGCTCAGGTTCTATATATGGTTAAATAAACCACATATTCTAAATACGCCACAGTCTTTGCTGTGCCTCATTTCTGATAGGGACCCCTGGAATCTCGCACCACTTTGAGATTGCAGTGGCATGCAACAATATGTTTGTGCATGTTGTACTTCTGTTGAGAAACAACTTATTTAAAAACCCAGTCACTGCTCTCCTTCTGAGAAATGTGGGAGAACCCGTCTGCCCAGAGAATCCAGTGAAAAATGCCCACTACAAGCAGGACCTGAAACAACTGCCTTCTTTGTAATGGCCATCAGGATTGTAAATCTGGAATGCAGTTCAGCTTGTTAGGAATCCTACTCCAAATGGTGTTGACTGTCAAGTTATAGCCTGTGACATTTTTCTTAAGATATTTGCTTGATCGTATTTAAAATAAATGTATTGCTACAATGAAAATGGCCATTGTACAGTTCTCTTTTATGCTCCAGCAATACATGCCCACATAAAGGTCACTTTTTTTTTTTTTTTTTTTTTTTTGGGTAAAGGCTGTTATTCAGGCTTTGTTAACAATGCAGTTCTTCAGAGCTAATCTGGGTAGTGCTTTCTGGTTCTGTTTTTATTATATGGCAGCAAAATGTCTGTCATTATGATGGGCAGATTGTGTGCACAGAGAAGGGCTTCAGTGGTGCTGTCAGGGCAGAAATCCAGAGCCCCACTCAGCTGAATGAGCAGGAGGGTCCCCCAAATGCAACAGGGATGTCTTGACACAGTTTGGACTAGGCAAAGTAATGCATATTTTCATCTGTTACTATTGACTGGATTTCCTGCTGTCCTTGACCACAAAAAGATCCCTGTGAAGGGTTACAACAGTATAAAAATACAACATTAAAGTCAGTTTAAAAAAAAACCATCAGAAGAATAGAATGGATCCTAATAATATAAATCTCAGATGCCAAAGGCTAGGGTAAAGAGGTACCGTATTTTTTGCTCTATAAGATGCACCAGACCATAAGACGCACCTAGTTTTTGGAGGAGGAAAACAAGAAAAAAATATTATGAATCTCAGAAGCCAGAACAGCAAGAAGGATCGCTGCGCAGTGAAAGCAGCAATCCCTCTTGCTGTTCTGGCTTCTGGGATAGCTGCACAGCCTGCATCCGCTCCATAAGACGCACACACATTTCCCCTTACTTTTCAGGAGGGGGAAGTGAGTCTTATAGAGCAAAAAATACGGTATCTATGTGTACGAAGTCATTAAGTCGAGAATCTAAAACTGCATAACTGCACTGCTGGATGGCTTTCACATTGCAAGGACCCTTAGAGAGTGCTGTGGATCTGTTCATGGGCACACTGTACCCCCTTATTCAGGATCCTGCCCACACCCCTCTCCATGACTGGAACAGAAAGTGGTTTTTGTACTTGCTTCAATGTGTCCCAAAGTGGAGCACTTTACCTTTCTCCATAGGAAACTCTTCACTTATATGGGAGAAGTTAAGAGTGTGCACTGGAACTATGCCAGATATCAGCATCCAGCACCTTGCAGCAACTGTTGATGCCCCAGAAAATCAGCAGATCTCACCTGTACTGATGTATTCTAGTCCTCCTATATTAGGATTTCAGAACTGCTGTTTCAGTTTTCTACAAGGTCCCCAACATAGTATTGTTCCAGAGCACTCTGGGGAAATTTAAATGGCGATTCTAGTACAGCCTGGAGAAACTGGTCTGAAATAACCCATTCACGTGCATGTTTCCACATTAGAGTCTGTCTCTATGGTATAGTGTCAAAGCAGAATGGATTGGGTAATGTTCACATGTGACAAAGTCACCATTGTACTCAGATTACAAATGCAGCTGGCTGGTATGTTGGAAATAGAATGCTAGATAAGATTAACCTTTGGTCAGATCCAGCAAGACACTTCTTACGTACTGACGCCAACTGCACCACCTCCCATAAATAATTTATTCACCACAATCTATTCCTGAAGAAAGCACCACCATGAACTGGCTACTCAACCACACTTTCTCAATTCTTAACAGAAGCAAGGGGAAAGAATACAGTCCTATCCCGCTGGACAAGAGAAGAAAGAGATATTGTCAAATCCATCACGCATCCTTATCAGCCTATTGCATGCGTGAAAATGAGAATGAGGGCTATGGTGGTACTCCAAAACATCTTCTCAAAGACCATCCTGGGGCATAGAAAGGATTCACTGATTCTGTTGTGGCTGTGCAACAGTCTCCAGCAGCTATACAGATTGCGAGGGAGGAGAGTCTGACATAAAGGTTTGTGATGTATTCCCACTCATTTAAGGATCTCCTAGTACACATGGTACTCCCCTCCTCAGTTTATCCTCGAAACCAGCCTGCAAGGTAGCTTAGGCAGGGAGATAGTGACTTGGCCAACCAAGGTCATTCTAACCACTGCTCTCACCAATGTAGCCGGAAGCGTATTGAACACGTGCTTGTGGTACCCGTTTAGCCTTTATTGTGCCAAACAGCGGGACATCTGTGGCGCTCCAAGACAGAAGCAAGACCGATGGCAGGGCAGGTTGTGGCCATGCAACTCTGTCTCTTTTCCAACACTCTGAATGTTGTGACCCACTGCTGCTCTCTGGACTAACTCTGAGAATCATTTCCTCTTCCAGCTGGGTGTCGAAGGAACACCTTCACCTCTATTGCCCTGTTTGCTTGTTACGTTTGGCGGACAATGCATTCTTGGTAGTCAGCAAATTTGGTGAGGGTTGAAACCTTTTCTATGGTGGCAAGATTTTATAGAACTCCTCTCTTCAGCTCAAGCAAGTGCTATCATTGTTGACTCACTAAAACAAGGCTGGGGAACCTTTGACCCTCCAGATGTTGCCAAACTACAACTCCCACCAGCCCCAACAAACATGGCATATAACCAGGGACGATAGGAGCAATATTGGGAGCGACAAAGATTCCCCATACCTGTGCTAAAGTAGGTTCCTATGTTTGTAGACCACTCCTCATCTTTATTCCCAGCAGGCTGTTATGTTTCAACTCTGTCCTGTGTTACTAGCTTTATCATTTTTATCTGTATTGATTTAAAGGTGGGTAAAGGTAAAGGGACCCCTGACCATTAGGTCCAGTCGTGACCGACTCTGGGGTTGTAACGCTCATCTCGCTTTATTGGCCGAGGGAGCCAGTGTACAGCTTCTGGGTCATGTGGCCAGCATGATTCGAACCGCCGACCTTCTGATTGGCAAATCCTAGGCTCTGTGGTTTAACCCACAGCGCCACCCAGTATGTTAAACAATTGGCTGTGCATTGCTTCCAGACTGATGTGCTCGGGGCGGTCTAGAAATGTTTTAATAAATAAAGATGTTTCCAGGTGAGTGTGCAAAACGTTCTTTTCCGAATAGAAACAAGTAGGTAAAACACTGGGCCTTATTAGCTCAGCTCTTTGGTACTTGAGGAAATTAAAAATGGTGGTAGCGGCAAGCCCAATTCCATGGGCCTGGAGGGCGGGAATAAAGGGAGGTCCAGATCACACCCGGGCTCCATCTTCTCTATACATTTAAAGCAGAATCGTCTTAAACAGTCTTGACTCCCCCACTTCAAGAATCCTGGGAACTGTAGTTCGTTCAGTGTGCTGAGAGTTATTAGGAGACACTCGCATATTGCCCATTCCTCTCACAGAGCGACAGCTTTCAGAGTTCCCCAAGAAGGGAACCACTTTGAAAACTGTAGCTCTGTGGGAGAATGTAGGTCTCCTAATAGCTGCCATAACATTTTTTAAAAATTAATTTTTATTATTAAAATAATTCAGCATTAATACACACGTTACAAATATACAAACATACATTTCATACAATCCTTAAAAATATTCATACATACCCACTCAATTCCACAGATACTTCTTTTTCCCATCACCATCCCTTACCCCTCACCCCACCCTTGTGTTGAACTTCCAATCTACTCAATTGCAATTTCTTTCCACTTCCATTACTTTCTTTGACACACTTTTAAACCAATTTTCTGCTTCTTTTTCTGTTACACATTACTATCCATCTTATTTAGTATTTCAGTATTTATAATGGAGCTTGTTTATTCTAATAGTTCTGATTTTTCCAGTATAGTTTTGCAAGTATCCTTTAAACACCTTCCAGTCTTTGTCTATCTTCTCTTTTGAGATCCTTCCAATTTCTCCCATTGTTTTGGATATATTGTAATACTCCAAGCCACTCTGTTTTTGTCGGTATACTATCACTTTTCCAATTTTTCGCAATCAATAGCCTTGTGGCTACTGTTGCATATAAATATAATGCCTTGTCTTCTTCCTTTAGACTTCCTGGTACTATTCCCAATAGAAAACCTTCTGATGTTTTCCTAAATGAATATCTGCCACAACATTAACAGATGATGCTTCCCAGGATTCTTTGGGTGTAAGCTTTGACTATTTAACGTGGAAAGACACTGCTTTAATAGTAAAGGGCGGGTGGGGCTCTGGTACCAGTGGTGGTGGGCCTTATTCTTTGGCAAAGGATGCTATGTGCTGGCACCAGCCCTGCTTGTCTACTTCTGAGATCACAGTTGTGGGTCTAGAAAGGTTTATACTGGGAGGGGTGATGCGGTAGATCATCATGCACAGTGCAACATTTTTATGGAGGTGAAAGTTTTAGGGACAACACTTTGCACTAGGGATCAGGCAGGGCAGAAATGTCAGCTGTACTGCTACATAAGCAGGACCTAACCCTTCAGTGGGGTTTGCCTTCCAGTTTCTGATCCCTGCTTGTTATCTCGCTTCATCTACGACAACTTGGTTTCTATTACAGTGCTGCAATTCCTCTGCTAGAAGGTGTAGGAGGACTGCATAGATTCCTACTTGGCAGGGTCAGATTCCAGACAATCCTCTGAATGCTGTTTAGCAGCAGCTATGGAATGGGGATGAAGGCAGCGAAGGACAATGTGAAGATTAGAGTTGCAACCCTTAACACACTTAATAGCGAGTCAGTCCCATCAAGTTCCATGGGACTTACTTTGGCCTAAACAAACTTGAGGAAATTGCACCACAGGTAGGGCAGGATAGCAAACTGATGGCACAGAGGCTCAACCAAGTCACCAACACAAATTTGCCTGGGTCCTGGCACCCTCGCCAGATTTTTAAGTATGTCATATTCATCCAGGGCAACGATATTATTGTTTATGGCGTCATAGGGTTCTTTGGGAATAACTTAACATACGTAAATTGTCCATGGACTGTCTTGGTGTTCATGTGTGCATTCTGCTCATCAAGCTTATTATATACTACATGGTAAAATAGGCCAACACATGCTTTTTAAAAAGCTTCAAAGCCAAAAAGTATTGCAGCTTTTTGCCTACCGAATACTGATTTATATGAAAGCCCAGCTACATCAGTGCTATGTTGCTAACCAAAGGACATCATAAAGCATCCTGCTGCTCTGCAGCCAATCCATTTGTTGGGTGTTATATTGGAGTGGATGAAGTGAATATTGTTTATTGGACAGAAAGAATGAGAAGTCCCTTACCTTCTGAATTTTATTTCTCCCTCTCTCTTTTTAAACCCTATTCTATGTCTTATTTATTTATTTATTTATTTATTTATTTATTTATTTATTTCTCCCTCCCTCCCTCCCTCCCTCCTCTCTCTCTCTCCCTCTCTCCCCCCCCCCTTTGTTTCCATTGCATTTAGAACCAAGTCTTACTTTGGGCAAAAAACAACAATATTTGATATTAAGTTTTGTATTTTTCTCTGTAAGCTCTAATAAAATGTATTCAAAACACATTTGTCACACTCCAGAAAAATGTTCAATTTTGCCCTGCCCCTTCAATGAGAGCACATCTTTGGAAATGATAGTAAAAGCCACAAAATGTACAGTCTGTAGCTAGAGCTGTTCAGCTGCCACAACTCTATTGAAGTTGGGGAGTGGGGAGAAACCAATAGACCTAATTTGGCTATATCAATTACTTTCAATAGGTCTACTCTGAGTAACTTAGTGGAATGCCACCTTGCAGTGGAAAATGTAAAAATTGTAGAATTTTGCAAATTATGGACATTGGTTGCACAATTTATAAAAAGGCACATAATTTGGACTGCAGAGGCGCTGAATTCTTATCCTGTAGTTCAGTGTTCCCCAACCTTGGGCCTCCAGCTGTTTTTGGACTACAATTCCCATCATCCTTGACCACTGGTCTTGCTAGTGAGGGATGATGGGAGTTGTAGTCCAAAAACAGCTGGAGGCCCAAGGTTGGGGAACACTGCTGTAGTTTATCATGAACCCTGGCTATAGAATGGGTAGGACACCTGTCACACCCACCCACCTCTCTCTATACATACATACATACATACATACATACGAGACTATAGTTCCCATCATGGATGCCATGGTGACAAAGGCTGATACAGGAGATACCAGCATTTTAGGGAGCTGCTTTATACAAGATTAGACCATTATTCCATCTAACTTGGCATTAGCAATACATCTCCACAATTTTCAGATGGGTCTTTCTGAGTCCTTTAGAGAGATGAACTTGGGACCTTTTACATGCTAGGTATTGTTTCAAAGGATGTCGGTGTTCCTTATTATTTGTATAGAAAGCTTCTCCTTGCTAACAGATATGAAAGAAAGCTAACCATCTGATTTCAGACATATATTTTGATTCCTACCTTAAAATGACAAGCCATTTCCCAGATTTGCGTAATGTTTAATGGAAGGAGGTGGGGAATCCATTTGGATACACAGTACGTAATTCAGCCCTGGACAATAAAATTCTCATTGTTTAAATCTCAAGTAAATAACAAACAAACAACTCCACAGTTACCTATGTGGGCTTTTTTTTTAAGAGTGGGGAGGAGACACATTGCAATTGTGTTCCAGGTACCATTGTCTGAAACCTGTGCTGTGCTGTGCTGCATAGCACACAAGGGATTGTTAAGGCATCTTCTAGAATGTATTTTCAGTTCATGTGGAACAACAATACCTCCTGAGAGCTTGATGTGCACTAGAACATTTTTCAGAATGCTCTGCAACATGCAGGATTTCCATGGCAGAAGTTTGAAAGCTATTGGCCTAGGGATTGAATGCACTACTATATAGTGTGTTATACAAGCAGTAAGAAATTATTTGGTCCTGCTCACATACCCGATAGCACGTGAAGGCACCAGTGAGCTAGCCAGCATCATGCGGAGGCAACATTCGAACGCAACAGTGCCTCTACATGGCAGCTGTACACATGGCCGCTGCAATTTTCAAGACTGCGGTGGCTCAAAAAAACAAAACCAACAAGGGACATCACTGCAAAAAAGTAAAAAATTCTTGGTAGGCATATCGCCTGTAGCGCTCCTCCTCTCAGAGACATCGGGTTATAAAACAGTACTTTGCTTGATCCAGCATGTTCTCAAAAGGGATGCCATGTGAGGGTGGAAGGGAAAGTTCACAAGACATCTAAAATGTATGAACCAGGATTATTCCTTTCACCAGTGCTGCCAGTACAAAGGGAAGACATAAGGATACAGAATGGGAAGCAGCTGCAGGACATGGAAGAGGAGGAGAAGCAAGGGCACGCAGGACAAAAACTCCATCTTTGGACGCACTCTGCAGGCTTTCAGAAATATTCCCACAACCACATCCCCTCAATTCTAGGAATTTACTATGAAAAGAACAAAAAGCCGACCAACACTCATTTTCAAAGTTTTACTTCTGTTAACCATATTCTATCAGATTCCATATGGAAACCTAACAGTCTCAGCTGCAATAATGCTTTGAAATACCCTCTACTGCTTCCTATTGGCAGACTGTGAAAGAACTGTCTGTAGTTCACCTGCCACTTCAGAAATCCTTATATGAAAAGACCAATTCTGACTCCATAGCCATCAGGTATGACTCCTGAATGCTGGTCTTAAGTATCTACAGTTTTTATTTATAGTTTCTCCCCCTTTTCTTTTAAAAAGAGTAAAACCACTAACTTCCATTTGGCACCACTCGTCTGAGCAATCCCATCAACCACAGCCCATGTTTATCTAAATCCAAGATTTAAAAATCCAGTTCTGCGATGTGCCAAAACAACAGCGGCCAGGACACTCTTAAGAAAGGGTTGTACATTAGCAAACAGTTAAATTGGTAATGCTTGATCAGTAGCGTTTGCATATAAATACCAAAGAGTAATACTTAAACACACGTGCAAAATTTAAGTTAATAGGTGCAGCCTGCTAAACTGTTGCACAATTAGCTAATCACATTAGATAATTAAGTGCATCCCACAGGTTTGCAACCCAATGTGGACATTTCCCACCTCCCTTTCAGTTTCAGAGCTAATATGGTTAAGATTACATCTGCACTTGTATTTTCATTAACTAAATTTAGTTCAGCCAGTCTACAAACCCATTCTAACTCCAGCTGCAAAATGTGGTTTGACACTAACTATGGTTAGCAAGAACATTCTTCTTTGAAACTGAAAGGGTAGATCCCAGTGGAGTGACTGACTAGCCACAGAGCAGGCAGTAATAGGCTTGCACTAAGAAAATGTGGCATGTGTGGAAGTTTCACATAAGCCCCTTTGACAGATTGCAGTTGTTTAGCAGCACAGCTTTGTAGATGGTGCCCCTGACCTTCAGAGTGCTTTCAAAATACAGGCAGAAGGCAACAACACTCTCCCTGAATCTCTTAAACACAAGCCAGCCACATAAGGAAAAACACATCAAGAAACAAAAACTCTACAATTTCTGAACTGCACTGTTTATTTTTGCTGCTTGAAACCTAAGTGACAGTATGCCACCATAATTACGGGGTTTCTTCTAAACCTTTACTACACTGCAGGTACAGAAATATACGGACACATTTTTGGAGAATTGACATTTTGCAAAATGCAGCAAACGTTTTGATTTATACATGAGAAAAAGGAAGTGTTCAAAAGGGTATGCATTTCAAGTTATTGCAGGTTATTTTTTTGTGAGATTTCTTTTTTCTGCAGGTAAAATATGTTTAAATTTAAACCAACAGGAACGTGTCAGTGTATTTAAAATCATGACAAACAAAACCTTCGCTCTGGTCATTAGTTGCCCCTTGACAAATTATTAGGGTGTTGCATGGTGAGGGCAAGATGTCAACACAGCATAAATCCCGTGGCATTTGGTTTTCTTCTGGAGATTAAAGCTGTTTTTCTTGGGATAAATGCAGCAGCAAAACACAAACCAGCTGATCAAAAAAGCACTTCTGCCATTAACTCCAATAATTTCAGGGCACACCAACCGACAGTAGTTTTGCCATTCCCAGTTTTTAAGGTTTACATCACTGCGCTGTTGCCTTAAGTACATTTTGTAATTGCCTGTTGTTGGTTAAGCCAGCTTGCTGACTACGGCCTGATTGAGAGAATTTAGTTGGTTGGTCCATTTATCTAACGCAGTATACCGTGCTCCACCCCTCTTCTGATGATCCAGCTCAAGGAGTTGATTGACTTGATCAATTCGGCCATGAATAGTGCTAAAGCAAGAGACAAAACAAGAAATATTAAAGTGAGTCCTACAACATAGGTAATACAGGTTGGTGCAAAGTTATGAATGTTCCAGACAACACAAGCTGATGCAAATTATGAGTGTTTCCACTCATGGCCAGGAGGTCAAGTACACAACAATGGGCTCATAGCGTCCTTCCCCTCCCTCCTGACATCTCCAGTTCCCTCAACTCCTCTTTCTGTAGCGGAATTATATTAATGCTACAAACTAAAGTTTGCAAACTAACTATGGTTAATAGTCCCTGGCTCAGATTAACTCTGGTGAGGGTCAAAAAGGGAAGGGTGGGGTTAACAAGGCATGTGCAAGTCCATGGGACACTCCTAATTTACTGAATATGAGTAGGATATTTTTATGATTTATTTCATAAAATTTATACACGGCTTGCTTATTATTATTTTTTAAAAAAACAAAAACCTCAGCTGTTTCCAAAAACATAAAAAGAAAAAATTACAACAGTACTTTAAAACATGCAAAAGTTAAACAGATTATAATTACCTCAACTTCCTAAGCATCTGAATAGGCTTGTCTAAATAAAAATGTTTTTAAAGGTAAAGTTTGCGGACGACTCTGAGGTTGTGGTGCTCATCTCACTTTATAGGCTGAGGGAGCCGGCGTTTGTCCGCAGACAGCTTCCGGGTCATGTGGCCAGCATGACTAAGCCACTTCTGGTGAACCAGAGCAGTGCATGGAAACACCGTTTACCTTCCCACCGGAGCAGTACCTATTTATCTACTTGCACTTGACATGCTTTCAAACTCCTAGCTGGGCAGCAGCTGGGACCGAACAACGGGAGCTCACCCCATCGTGGGGATTCGAATCACCGACCTTCTGATCAGCAAGCCCTAGGCTCTGTGGTTTAGACCACAGCACCACCCGCCTCCCTAAAAATGTTTTTAGCAGGCAGGGGGAGGTAAGGATCTGGCCCAATCCAGTTCCCCACCCCTGCTATAAATAAACATTTAAAAAAACATTCAGTACTCAAAAAGGAAGGGAAAAAAATACTCACTTATCCAGTATACACTGCACAAGCAAGCTCTCCACATCAGCTACATCTATGTTTAACTCCTAAGGGAGAAAAGAGGTATTAAATATCAACGTAGCTTTGGCTAGTAAGCAATTTGTTTCTTTATCTA
Organism: Podarcis pityusensis; assembly: GCF_964106645.2. Classification (NCBI taxonomy): domain Eukaryota; kingdom Metazoa; phylum Chordata; class Lepidosauria; order Squamata; family Lacertidae; genus Podarcis; species Podarcis pityusensis. Next base: position 40,441,521 of record NC_138039.1, on the reverse strand, counting down.
GGAAAGCAAGGGTGAAGTTAAACATATAACGTCAATACCAGTATGATCACTGGGAAAGGATGGATTAGCAGATGAAAGCCTTTAGAGTCAGCATTGCGAGTTGTTGCTGGCAGTACACTTATAGCTCAATACTATAAACCAGTATTCCCAATTTTGTGACCTCAAGAAGTTTGGACTATTGTAACTTTTGAATAAATGTTTTTTTAAAGAATTTTTTTTAAAAAGATGCTTGGACTATAATTCCAGCACCCTGACATCTGGCCGTGCTATCTGGGGTTTAAATCCAACAACATTTGGAGCACATCAGGTTGAGGAAAGATACAAGTGGGTATATATGACGGTCAAGGAAAGGGTAGGAAAGTTTTAACACAAACAGCAGAATCAGTTATAGTTATCTTGACTTGACTTGCAATAGTAAAACCTATGTACAGGTCAGGCTGTTGAGAGAGGGACAGGGGCCGGGTTCAGATGTAATGCAAAATCATGTTTTTTTTTTAGCTATACATTTTAAAATGTATCTAAGCCAAAGAGTTTGAAGCTGAACTGCAAACCATGGTTTTCACAAACTACTGACACCAATTATGACCAAGCGGCTGCTGCACCATGGAGACTGGAGTGAAACCAACGAAGCTGAATTCTGAGCAGAAAGAAGGAAGGAAAGCCACTCTATACAGTTACACCTTGGTTCTCGAACGCCTTGATACTCATACTTTTTGGCTCCCGAACGCTGAAAACCCAGAAGTGTTCTGGTTTTCAAATGTTTTTCAGAAGCTGAATATCCGACACGTCTTCCACTTGAATGCAGGAAGCTCCTGCAGCCAATTGGAAGCCGTGCCTTGGTTTTCGAACGTTTCGGAAGTCAAACGGACTTCCGGAACGGATTACGTTCGAGAACGAAGGTACAACTGTACCATTGTTTTTCTTGTTGCACATCTGGAAGTTCCAATAATGGCATGGGCTTTTAACTAGCTAGCATAAACCATGGCTTTGCCTTTCACATTTTAAAATAAAGCCAATGAAAACTGAATTCTGTCATAAATTGTGCAAATAACCGTATCTGCCTAATTAATTTTGATTTTGCCAGCTCAGCTGAAGAAAAAGTAGCTGTGCAGGCCTCTGTACCCACTGCAATTCCACTTCAGCCTCCTGTCTGGCTTTTGAGAAGTTAGAAGGCACCGACCACAGCTTTTCAAACTTATCTTTCACAGATGTAATTTCACAGGTTTGTGAGGAAGAGGAATGTGCATCCAACAGCAGTGTTGATCTCAAATTTGCCTCTCTCCCCCTCCATTTAGGAGTAGCAAATACAGAAAATAATTTGAGTTGGCAGTAGTCGACTGTTATTCACCAGACCGTCCCACTTTGATTTCTGTTCCTTTGAAAACTCTAGTTTGCCCCTGCTGCAAGTAACAACCATAATATCGGCAGGCACCCATTTCACTCCAGAATGCCCTATTGAAACAAGTGCACATCATGATGTAGCATCATGCACCGCTGGGTGAAAGAGGGCAGTTGCTAGAGGTGGGAGCTGTTAGAAAATTTGCTGCCATTGACATTTGTAGCAGTGGCAAGCCAAGAAAGAACAAAGGGTGTGTGTGTGTCTGTGTGTGTGTGGCATCACTAATTGTAAGCCCTACCGCCACAAATTAACAGAATTTTCTTCCCACAAAAAACTGCAATCGGTTTTTGAGCCGCTCCTTTTGCTGACCCCCGCCCATAACATTTGAGCCAAAAAATCATCTCATCGCAACCCAGTATCACGGCCTAAACTTATGCTGTGCTCCTCTGGGATTTACAGCATCTCTCACAACCCTGGCATCTGGAAGGGAAGTAGCAAACGACAAGTTGGCCAGCTGTTAAAACCTCCAAGAGAAAAAAATATCAAGATGCAGTTTTTGTAAGCAGATTTAAGTGTAATCCTCTGGAGACAGTGTGTTCAAATACCTTAGAAATAAAAGGAATATGTATTCTTGTGTAAGGCTTAATTAATTTTATAAGCACTTGTGTTCGGATGTTTCGCAAAAGTTCTGGAAAAGAACAAAAGCAAAGTAATTACCGTATGAATACAATGAAAGCACTTTAGATAAAAGCAAATGCATAGGTCTAATTTTATATCTAGCGATCACTACACTTTTACAGATGCATTAGACTGTATATCAAACCCTAAGAATGTACTCTCAAATGACGTTTCCAGCTGGGAATTCATGTGAAATTTAAATCAAACTAACAAATTATTCAACTGTATTTAAATGCTACTAAGGCTTTCCCCCTAACTCAAATGGTAGCTCAGTTTGGAAACAAACTGGGCATCAACCAGTAGAAACTGAAAGTTTCCCAAGTAAATGTCACCAGGTTCAATTCCTGGCATCTTTAGTTAACAGCTACTCAAGACACACTGAGCTGAAAAGGATACTGATTGTTAGTATAGTTCATTAGAGGCCAGGCCTCCAATAGCAGAGGAGTATAACATCACAACTGTAACACAAAGGTTGCCCTATACCTTCGGCTGCCCCATGATATATTGGATCAGAGGCGAGGAGGTTAGTCACACTTTATTTCCTCCCTGGGCCACCCCTCCCACTCATCCTTGAAAGCAGCCTTTCTCAAGCTTGGGTCCCCAAATGCTGTTGGGACTACAACTCCCATCATTCCTGACTACTGGTGCTGCTAGCTAAGGATGATGGGAGTTGTAGTCCAACAACATCTGGGGACTCAAGGTTGAGAAAGGCTACTCTAAAGCTTCAGTGATGAATTATGTATGCTCCCTCTGCTCCATTCCAGCCAAGACTGCCCCCCTAGCCCAATCTTGTTTCTCTTGGCAACTGGGCAGATGTCTCTTGGATTGCCCATGTTGGTGGTTAGGATCAGCGTATGTCCTGGTTTCCCTGGCAACCAGGTCCAATACACTCCAGCCCACCAGCGAACAGCTGTGTGGGACAGTGCGCTAGTCTCACAGATAATCAGGGAGACTCTTTCTGATGTACCATCATGAAGCTGCAATGTATGGTTCCTTCTCCCAACCCCAACACAGGTAAGCTACTCAGCGGCCAGTACAAATTGTTAATACTTAAAATCTATTTTTTTCTTCTTCCAGTCAAACTCCTGTCATTTTTTGTTTTGCAAAATCATTTTATTCAGCCTTATCTAGCACAAATTATTATTTCGGTTACATTTTTATCATGCTTTCGCTACAAAAGAAGGCATTTTTTTTTATACATTGTGGACATGGATGAGGAGCTCGGGCTGGCTAAAATCACAAGACTTCTTCACAGCTATACCTTCAATGTGTTCCCTTATGAAGGGATCGTCCATGATGTTACTGTGATTTGTCTTCAGAATCTTCTCAAATTCAGTGATGTCGTTATTCTGATAGGCACTTCAAGTGAGAAAGAGAGCATGTGCACTATATTACAATTTAGTCAATTAGGAAAGAAAACAGATAACAGAATTTGATTGCTCTGATCCAAACAGAGGTGAAAACAATATCTATAGTGAGCTTTACCCTCCAGTTTCCGAGGATCAACAGAAACTGAAGGTGAGTATTCAAATTGCTAAGTATGACCGAAGGCTTGGGCAAAGTGAGTGTACTTCTCTTTCAGCAGACCTTCATACCACAACAACAGAAACTACTTTTGGAAGTCCCCTATTTCAAGAATAGCTTGCCATGTGGTATTAGGGGAGGATAGGGGTTTGACAAACACACATTTTTTATTCTTTCACAGGGCCTGGGGTTAGCTGAATGGTTCTGTGGCTCCTGACTTGTATGCAGAGAATAAGGATTTTACTATTCAGTGCAATCTCATTTACAGTAAAACGGAATGTGAGTATGTCTTCAGCACATTTTGAAAATCTGAGATTTGGTAAACTTTCTTATGTTAAGGGTAATTTTGACACCAACTTTTGAGTTTGTTTCTACAGCTCACTAGATTATTTAGATTAAAATTTGCTTCTAGCTTTGCCCTTAAGGGAAACTAGCTCTTACCTTACTAAATTTGTCATTGCTAGAATCTCTGGATCATTTTTGTATGGTTTTGCCTGAACAGGACAGAAACAACAATAAGCATATTTAGATACCAACTAAAAGGTTTATGCTAATTGCCTTCATACAAGCAGTAAGAAACTGACAACTGTACCTCCTGAGAGTCAAATGGGTTTATTCCAGACTTCATCAGCATGTTTGCTAGGACCAAATATTTTAAGCAAGTGGTTCTTCTTGGACTCCCTGATTCATCATAATTCTTGAATGCTTCAAAGAAATCAGTATGTGCCTTTTCAAATTCACCTTCTCTTAGGTGCATTTTACCACCACATTCTGAAAGAAAAACAAGCAGAGATCAATATTGTTGTCTTACAATTACCAGACATATTCCATCTAGCATGCTATATATTTTCAATATGGATACCAGCAGGACTTCTATAAATGATCTTTTATTTTCTAATTCTGACAAAGGGCAAACACACCAAATAACAGAACTTCATTTGTGATCTTCCAGATTGTACAACCTACTCCAAGCACGTATTCTAAAGAGAAGTAAAGAAGGACACTGCCACCCTGGGGCAAAGATTCAGCTGTTACATTAAAAAAAACCCTACTATAAATACATTTGTTCAGATGGAATTATTCCAAATAGAAAACTTCATATCACGGAAACATTATGTTGTGGAATATGCCTTGAGCAAACAATATGCTAGGATTTGCATCTACACACAAGGAAGTGATGCATTCCTACAAAAACATTATTTCCTGCATCATGTACAATCCAATAAAATCCTTTGTAATAAAAGCAGACAAAAGATGCTCAGATTTTAACTACCTGACTTTATGCAATAGGAAAATACAGGATAAATGCAGTGAACTAACTAGACAAATGCTATGTGATCTGATAACGAAATGTAAACAGCACTTGCCTCTGATGACCCCCATGATCAGTGGATGGGGGATGGCAGACTTGATGTGCAATGACTGTTCATATAGTGCTTTAAGTTTTTTATTATTTTTCTGTGCTGTATACATTTGAATTTCCAAAGCATATATTTCCAATAGCTGGGTACCCTTCTTAAGGTCGTCTTCTCCATCATCAGTCTAACAAAAAGGAAGAAAGATGTGCACTGTAAATTGGGAAAGAAATTACGACTCTCTTCGCCATAAAAATCTTAACCTGCACACTTAAATATACCATAATCAGAACTTAAAGCATAGTATTATCTCACATTCCATATAAGCTTTCCTGGGACAGAAAACTGAAGTAGTGTCTTGCATGGGTTAAAAAATCAACACACATTTTTTAAAAAACCCTAATCTTACTAAAAGGACAGAAAAAATAGTCACCATTTGCTACTGATCACATTAGTTGAATGTAGATGCATAAAGCAAAAACTCAGCACAATATGTAGCCTGTTACTGTTTTGCCAAACCATAACAATTACAAAACTAATTTCTATTTCCGTGTAAGCTGATATAGTGACTCAGGCTATTTAGGGCTTCTTTGATCATAACTAGTACCTTCGATGGGCTCCAAAAACACACTGGCAACCAATGCAAATGAACAACTTATCAGAGTCCTGACATCGCCAGCAACAGAATTCGGAACTAGTAAATGCTTCTGTTTTTTTTTTTTTTTTTATGAATATTTATTCCAATTTTAAAACTTACAGAAAAAGAAAAAAGTAGAAAAAGAGAAACAAATCACATACATCTTATACAAAAAACAAACAATACAAAAGAAAAATACAAAAGACAGAAAATCACCATAAAAAGGTAACAAAAAATCAAATTAAACCTTTAAAACCGTTTTCCCATTTACTTATTTCCGTGACTTCCTCTCACCTCTCTGCTTTGTATTCTAGTTTAAATCGTATCTCCAGCAAATCCTTCTAACCTTCTTTTCATTTACTTATTTTAACATTCGAAAGTATTTAGTTCTCCTCTATCTTTATTTTACACTTCATATTTACTTATTCCATTATACTCTGTCTGCCAATACGGTCTAATATTCTTCTCCAACCTTTTCTAACATTCTTTTATATTACAGTATTTCTGAAGATATATTTTAAATTTTTTCCAATCTTCTTCCATCGACCCTTCTTCCTGATCTCGAATTCTGCCGGTCATCTCAGCCAGTTCCATATAGTCTATCACTTTTCTCTGCCATTCTTCTCGGGTAGGCAATTCTTGTGTCTTCCAGTATTTTCCAATAAGTATTCTTGCCGCTGCTGTCGCATACATAAAGAAATTCCTGTCCGGAACTAGTAAATGCTTCTGGATCATCTTCAAGGGCACTGCATACAGTGCATCTGAAAAACTAACTTGGTACACATCTCTGTAGCACATTCTTCTTCTATGCAACACTCACCAGAGACAGAAAGGGGATGATGCCTTGTATTGGGTACGGTCTTTATAGGACTTTAGATTTGTAGTGCTGAATATAGGACCTTAGTAGTGATACAATCACTGTGAAACATTTCTCCAGAGGTGCTTGCCAAACCACCTCATTATCAAGTTTTGGGTGTTTTATTCAGTATTGAAAAGCTGCGTTTTAGGGTTGTCTCAAGGCAACTCACAACATAATAAAACACATTATAAAAAATAAAATCCCCCCTGTAATAAGTACATTTTGAAAACAGTTTAGAAAATATATTGTAACATACCTGGCATGACTGATGGAGCTGGCGCAAAATCTTCTGTAGTTTCCCATACTCTTCTCGTTCTAAATATAATTTGCCAAGCTGTAAACAACAAGTTGCTTTTTAAAAACACACTGTGAGTTCTAAACACACACTAAAAAAAAATACTTTTAAACAAAATCCCCCTTGCCCATTATACCTTTGTGTTTGTCTTAAACCACAATCTATCATTCTTAGCATCTTTCAGAGCTTCAAGTGTTGTCTCATAAAATTCCTGAAGCAAATCCATCTGGCATAAAAAATCAGAATTCTATAATTGTAAACAGCAAATTTGTGTCTGTTAATAAAGTCAACATGAACATACGCAAAGAGCAAGATTAAACTACAGTATGTAATACATCAGATGAAGAAATCAACAACTTATACATTGTAACATCTATTTAAGGCATACATACTTTTGTTATTGAGAAAAACTTAACAAAGAATAACTTCCAATATCTTTCCCAAGGAGTTCTGCTTAATAGTTAAGATGTGCCACCATATCTTGGGCATAATTATGTACCCTCACCTGGGCTCTCAATTTCTCTGAAAGCTGTAGATTCTACTCCCCCTTTATGGGAATAAAGCTGTGGCAACGTCCCCTCTCCCCATCTTTTGGCCCTCACTAAACTGAGTCAACTGTTCGTGTTGGAACCTAATTGGCTGCTTTCTTTAGGCACCAGGGATGACAGAGCAGCCATAGTAGTGAAAGGAGGATAATGTAGAGTCCAGGCATAGGCAAATTCCAGCGCTCCAGATGTTTGGAACTACAATTCCCATCATCCCTAGCTAACGGGACCAGTGATCAGGGATGGTTGGAATTGTAGTCCCAAAAATCTGGAGGGCCAGAGTTTCCCTATGCCTGGTCAGTCGTTTGGATGGGAGATTTATTAGCATTCATAACTGCTCAAGCTATTCTCTAGCTGCAAAAGTAGAAATAGTGATTTCTCAAAAGGCTCTGGGATTCTGCCAAGAGCTCTTGTGTCATGCTATTTATCACTCACAACTCTAGGCAACGGCTCTTCAAAGTGTCTTGGAAAGGCACAGGCCAGGGTAGATCTTCCTGACCCCAGAAAACTCAGCCCATGAAAGCAAGTCACACAGAGCTCATGGCAGAACCAAAATACTTCTGCAATCCAACTTTTAGAAGCAAACCCAATCAGGCAGGGATTTGAAAACCTAGTACATGCAGATGCCAACTGTTTTAAAACTGAGATAGTGTTTTGGAACTGTCCTGTTGAAGTATAGCTGACAGAGCAACAACAATAAAGCTGGAAGGCTCAAGGATTTCATGGCCTTCTGCAGAACTCCTCCAAGAATATTCTTCAGCATTTTTTAAATAGTCTGCACGTTTCTGATGGGCAGAGAGAAGAGCACTGCATTGTTACATATTAGATTAGGGTGGGGTGTTTTTTTGCTGAGTTCTGTTAAGGAATCAATGAGTGCTGACAGGGCTCTGTTGAAATCCCCATATTCTCTCTCTCATCCTGAGCATAGTCTAAAACAGATACACCAATATCAGTTCAGTACAGTTCATACGACATCATGAGAAACACTAGGTGACATTAAATTGCACACAGGGGCTCAGTCCATGAAAATTCACAACAAAAACATTCTCTATGATTGAGAAGTACAAATCTGCAGTTCTAAATTATAAATCTAACTCAGTGCTCTCCCTACCTATTTTACTGATAGCGAGAGAGAGACTAGCAAGAGGCAACAGTGCAATTATTCTCTAAGTTCATTTTTTAAAAAGGTGCAAAACCTAGAATTTGGAAGGAAGGATAATCTAACCTGCTTGGAAGTGGAGATATAATCAAGAATAGAATTGATGGATTTTTCAGAATAATTCCTTGTAACTGCACTCCGTATGTATGTCAATAGTTGTTTATATCTGTTCATCATTTCAGGAAAGTTAGTCTGCAAGGGAGAAAAAAACAACTAAGCATTTAGGACTAGAAGCAGAGTCTAACTGGTGGCATTCAAAAATAATCACACAAAAGTGTATATTTTTGGTACACTGCATGTGCAACTAGAGGTGTGCAATTTTAAAACCACAGAGTGTGCATACATTTGGAATGAGCACATTATTCACAGATGGAAAAGTGGGAGTGATTTAGTTTAGATATTTTAGAAGAAAATGACCTTACGTAATACAAATACTATATAGGAGGATTACCAATGAGGCATCTGCAGGTGCAACAGTACTCTTGAACTTCCCCTGATACCTGCAAATATGGTGAGGGTAGCTACCTTTTTCCTCGAAAAGACATGAAGTTGGAGGAGGAATCTTGTAAAAGCAATACTCTTTGAATTCTATGTGCTTTCAAAACTTAGTACAGCAGCTAAACAGAAAGAGGAGTGACCAAGTGGGGAGGAAGGAAAGAGCAGCAATCTGAGAGGAGGAAAACAGAGTGACCGGGGGTAGACAGTGGGGTGCTACAAGTGTCAACAGAGAGAAAAAGGCATATGCACACAGTAAAATGGATCATTTTGAAACTGCAATTTTTCATGGTCTCCCTCTCCCTGCATGAACATAATCAAATCACAGAAGACATGTCTCCATTGAACAGAACTATGAAAATTACAGATCTGATGCTGTCCAGTGCTACCATATTGCAAAAACCTGGATCCAAGGTAGAGATCTTTCTGCATCCTCAACATTTTTTTTTTACAAGGGATTCCCACAAAACCACCATCCAATCATAGGTCACCTGTGTGTTCTGTGATTTGTTAATGATTTTGTCGTCGTCGTCGTCCTATGTAAAAATCTTGAAGACCTAGAAGGGTCCATGCCTTAGATCAATGTTTTTGCAGTGCTGAAAAGCACTGTGGGCGGGGGGGGGGGGGCGGCGGCTCATATAGAACCAAGCAAATTAATTCTGCTGGACCCAACTTTTGCCAAGACCCCATGGAATGGAATTGTGTGTGTGTGTGTTTCTGTCTGTTGTGTGACCTGGTGGAGAGAAGCAACTAGAGCATGTGGTCCTTATGTCATTCTCTCAAAGTTCTAAATGTCACCACCACACTGTGAAAGTTTCAATCTAACGTTAAACTTTGGTGTAGCGTTACGTGCACAAGCCTTGGGCTCAGGCAGTCCCCACCAACTCACCTTCTATGGTTGTGAGAACAGCACAGGAGTTCATTTCCATTTACCACAATATGTTACATCTGAACACTAACCTGTGATTAATCTTAACCACAGATTATTGAAACAAGATAATCAGAAACCATTATTTATGAAGTTGGCTTTTTCAGTAAAACCACTCTTTAGCATTCTGACATAAGCTAAATTGCAGTTAAAATGGGAAGCAAAAGTTTATAATCTAATTCTTGCTGCCAAGCAGGAGAGGGGAAGAAGGCTCAGATCTCATTCACGTAAGGCTAAATCAAACATTAGTGTTACGCAGTCTTCAAGATATTTCTCCCTACAGGATATTAATGGATACTTAAGGAAGATGGAAACAGGTTCTATGTACGTTTAATGCATTAAGACCCACAGGTATAAAGCTTTATTATTACTTTTACAATGATAATGTTCGCTGTTATAGGCAGTAGTGCCAGTATATGTGAAAACTAGTTTATTGCTAGTCTGAAGAGGGCATCAACTTTTTTACTTAAAAAAAAAGAAATACAGACACTTGTACAAGAAATATATTGGTTTGGGAAATCTCTCATATGCATTTATTAATTTATTCATTATAGAGCAATCTTGTGACAACTGCAGCAATGCTGAGTTATATCAGCAATGAAGTGCCTTTTGGGTACATGTAAGCAAATGAAAGGAGGAAGACTGCCATTTGATAAAAGTGGCTTGCTGCCTACTTATATGGTTTAATTTCAAATACAGAAAAATAGCAAGGAAAAACAGTATACAGCTTACCAATTTGAAATTTATTTTTATCATCTGTTTTAATGCTTTGAATCCCCATTCTCCCTTTTCACCTTCAAGCTCCAAAACCTATAAAAAAAACCACATAAATCAAAGATAATTGTTTTTCTAGATATCTGTAAATTTCATTAAGTTATGCTGAAGCCTATTTAACAATATACCAAGGCAGTCCGGAAATGCTTTTGCAATGTTGTCATTCTACTAACTCCCACTGCTGTCTAACTTGATAGCTTGGTGATGGTCAAAGACATAGATAAATCTTCATCAAGAACTCACTCCTTCCCCACTATTTTGCTGATTCTGTGATGTTTCATATTTACCATGTCATGTAAAAATCCCATCCAATGCAACTTTTCAAGCATTATTGGAATTGTCACCGATTCAAGAATTCTGGACCTATTACTGAGTATTCCAAGTTAGGCTGCACTGGAACTTATATATACTGCAGAACATGAATGGGCCACCTAGAGATCTGCTAGAAGATCCTGATCAACCTTCTGCTATAGAACAAAAATAATTTTAAAAAGACCTTGAGATTTCACAAAAAAAGCATATGTATTAGTTTCTCCCCTGCGTTATGTTCTGAGACTAATGTGTCTTTAACAACTTAAAAAGTCATATCACAAGCAAATATAATCAAGAAACCACCAGAGTAGTGCATAAGTGGATGAAACCAGCAGGAGTCTGGCTTGTGGTATTGTCCAAGCAATGAAGAAAACAAACCACATGCCTGGGTTTGGACAGCATGGTAAGTTAGGCTTATTCTGTCTGTGGCACTGCAGCAGCAGGAGAGGAGTCCTGGAAACTTTTGAGCAGCATGCATGAGTATGCTCCTTGTCTGCATTAAGCCAAACTATGGCTTAACATGACATATGAACCATGCCTATGTCCGCACTGACATTGACGCTAGGAGTGCTTAGCCCAGACCACATTATACAAACCTGCTTCATACTATGGTTTGATAACGTCTAGAGTTAGAAAGCAAAACATTAGCCATAACTGGCTAATGAAATGAGGACGAATGTCCCAAGACTAATGGGCAGAGTTACAGCTGCATCAGGCCACCATAGATCAGAAAGCTCTTACAAACTTGGAGGAAAACATTTAGTTGGAACATAATAATAATAATAATAATTATTATTATTATTATTATTTATTTGTACCCCACCCTCCCCAGCTGGAGCCGGGCTCAGGGCTGCTAACATCATAAAACTAACACAGTAACATGTGTAGCAATATAAAGAAACAAAAAACTATAAACCTTCTGAAAACTGCTGAGTGCTGCTTTGGGGTCATCTTCCTTCAGGGCTTTAGAGTTATAGTACTGATTCTCCAAATCCACATTTGGTTCAGAGTTGCTGTCTTCAGAATATTCCTACGTTCAAAGGGTGGAAAGAAATAATGCAGGTTAAAGCATTAAAAATACTAAGTGATTTGTAAATAAGATAAGAACAGGGGGTTGGGGAGTGGGGGACAGACATCAACCTATGTTGCTACAGTTTGACTTAAGAAGAGTTATTTTTACATTTTTTAAAAAAAATATTTCAAACAAAATACAAGTACACATAATGCTGAGATGCAAGGGCAGCAGTCTTTACTAGTACACTTTTGATCTACTCAAAAGAAATTCCAGCCAAAAATAGTAACAGCTTTAGCTTAATAAAAGGAAAAAGCCCTACACGTGATCCTATAGTTGATGCTGAATCATAATGCATAGCTACCTTCCACAGATAACTGTTTGAATTGTGGGCAAAATGGTGAAGCAATAAAGACCAGAATGAGTTCTCAGGCATGTTTTCCAGTTCATTTAGACCAGGCATAGGCAAACTCCAGCCCTCCAGTTGTTTGGGACTACAATTCCCATCATCCCTAGCTAACAGGACCAGTGGTCAGGGATGATGGGAATTGTAGTCCCAAACACCTGGAGGGCCAGAGTTTGCCTATGCTTGTTTTAGACCCATGGTTGTTAACTGGAAGATGTTAATGCAAACCACTAATAGTATCTGGTCTTTGAGAGACTACTGAGGGGTTATCTACCTCAAAATGGGAGTGTGCATCAGCTGTGTACCCTGAATTACGAGGCAAACTGGACTGGTTCAGGGAAGATTCTCACATTTCTGAGTCAGATCTCACCATTAACAAGGCATCTTCAGTCACACCTGGGGCTTCTTGAACTTCCAAGACACTTTGCAGCCTTGGCTGTCTAAAAAATGCATCACAGTTGTTCCACCACATTGTGGAGAAATGAAATCAAGCTGTTTAAGGAAATATCCCTTTAGAAGGGCTGAATATCTTTTATTTTGATGGGCAGGTCTACCTTTTTAATCATGATTAATTCCCCAGCGTGCTCTTTTATCACAGAGGTTTGGGAAAGCGATTACAAATTTGTTTTTTCCTCCCACTTGCAAGTCAATGAAGAAAGCTCCAATGTATCCCCTAAAATCCATGGGAGTGGGGCACAGAAGCCCCATCACCATCATTCAAGCTTAGGATAACACAGTCCTTGCTATGTGTGTGGCAAGAAGCTGTTTTTCCACCACACCATTTTCCCACGTGAGTCCATGGAGAAATCACTTTCTCCCAGAATTGAAGATATATCCTCAAAAAATTATTTGGGGGGGCAAAAGCCCACTGCCCACCAACAATTTCTGAGGTAACAAAGTCCTTACTAGGGGTGAATTCCCCCACCCCAGATGTTCCTGGTGATCCATGCTCTTTTTCCCGCTACCACTCCCTTCCCCGCTACAATTTCTATTGTACCCAACCGGAAAACTACTGCAGCTGTCATTCTGAAACTTAGCTGGCTCCAATCCCTCAAAATAGGTAACCATGCCTGCAAATTGCTTCCAATTCCGGCTGAAAGTGTAAAAAGAAGAACCCAGACTTTAAAGGTGACCTGTGTGGAAACCCCTGGATGTATCAGTCTACAAACTGGCAGGCTTAACTCACTTCGAAGGGGCTGCTATACCCACAAATTTCATTTGTGAAGAGAGGTGGGAAAGCTATAAGCATTTTTAGATTCTGAATTATAGTGAACGAGGGCTGAGTGCAAGGTAGGGAGAAGCACAGCTTCATTTTTACCAGATCTAATTCAGTTGTACTGTACACATAGCACCTCTGAAACAGATCAGGTTGAACCTTGAGGCAAGCGCACACACCCCACCTCAAATTTGTGCTTGTGTTCACAAGAGTACAGTATTTCTCTCTAGAAGTATAAACCTGAGAAGGCAACCTTAAGTTTTATTTCCATGAACATGAAGACATAGGCACACAAAGACAGTTTGGTGGATTGAGAAGTTTAAAAAGAACAGTAAGTGAAGTTATGGCTTGAAAGAGGCAGACATTCTCAGCATGCAGCGTAGCTCCAAGTCATCAACACACGCACATGGCATTAACCTCACTTGTTGCTGTGTTGCCAGGGAGATAAACCTGGGCATTTTTAAAATGTCAGCATGCCCCTTGTCCAATCACAACATAAAAGGAATTGCATAAAATATTCAGAGAGCAAAAACATATTACATTTCACTGGTAGCAGTTTACTCTGCACATTATGGCATTCTGTTCTTGCACTAGTCAAGTTCATTGGAGACAGGGATACCTGGTTCACATACAATATCCTAAATATTGGGAGTGAACACCCTCACTCTCTTTTCCTTGTTCTCTGGTATAAATTCCCTAATCTATCTTCTCTTGTCAGCTTTCACGTAACTTAGCCATGCATATGCAGAACGTATGGTTATCTTTAACCATTAACCTGCTGTAACCGCCCTGTTGGATCATACCAAAAGCCTTTTAAATCTACCATTTTGCTCTCACAGTGGAAAACCAGACAGAAAGAGGATGAATTCTTAATGGCTACAGTTGTCGGGGGTGGGGAACAGGTTCAGTTCTCACCCTGGTGATGTCTCTGAATGCATCCTTTTACCTTCTGCTATAGTGGCATGATTGACATTCATTTCCTTGGGAAAAGAAAGTGTGTCATCTACACAAATGATTACAGAAAGTTAAAATCTTGTCCCTCCATCCTTAGCTGTCTAGATATTGGTGACCAGGATTCTGCAGGAAGATGTGGTGCACTTCTTTAAATATATAATCCCTCTCTTGAAACTGACACCCCCCCCACCCACACCTGTAGCAACAAACATTTCACTAGTTATTAATGTGGATCTATAAGTGTATGTGAACTTTCCAAAGAAACAGAAGCAAAACATAAAGATCCCTGTGAAAAGGAGATTTCAAATTTAGATTTCAGCAGTGTGGAAGTTCGGACAACAAACAGAAAGAAGCATCAAGGTGAGTTTCACACACTATGGCTGCAATCCTACACCCACATTGGACTCAGTGGGACTTTCTTATGAGTAGACACATCTAGGTATCGTGCTAGGTTTTGGTTGGGGATGAAGACTGAAGCTGAATGCATGCAGATGGCAAAGTGTAGGTGTTCTGGGAGAGTTACAGGAACAAGGGTTTGAAGTTAGGCATAAATTTAGCCAATGAACATTGGCACTATCTATCACATTTCAGAGGAACAAAAGCCATCAACTTATCCCTTTTCTGAAGATAACATTATGCAAAACTGTGCAAGTCATGATTGATACAGACATTAACATTCAAATTTATTCTCCTGTTAAATGCTTCTACTAGCTTCTTTATCATTTGTTTAAAGTTTTGTCTTATCCAAAGAATGTCAGTTTGTTTTGGGAAGTACGGTATATTGCTTTTTAAAGTCATATATGTAAGATGACTCTAGGTTTGTACAGCTTTGTTTAAAAGCCTCTGCAATGTAGTTTTCCTTAAAGAATGCTCACTGATCTGTGGAAAGCAAAGCTGTTACTATGCAAATTCCTCCTTTTAAGGGTAAATACACACACTTGATGTTCAATACTTATTTCAGAATCCAACTGCTGGGATTGAGAAACAGTGTCCTCCTCCTCCATTTCGAAAGGGCAGCATCAAATATCCCTTTGGTACATCACAGCATCACCATTAAACAGAAATGGATTCTTAACCTGTTGAAGTCCTGTCTTACAAATAATTTTATCTACTATAATGACCCTACAGCAAACATCTACACACCCAAACTATGTCCTCATGTATTGTAACATGGCAAGAAAAGTCAATTGCATGGAAGAAAAATAAATGCCATCCAGGAACATGCTTAGTTCTCCCTATCCAATATACTTTCAGTTCATGCTGTATTAGGGGGAAAGTTAGGAGGGCTTTTCCACTGCTACTACACCTACCTAACAAGTGACTGGTGCTCTCTTGCTGATAACTTTTATCTCCAATGCAAGGAGAGAGGGAGGTGGCTTTGCAGAACAAGCATAGCTACCTGTGAACACATTTTCCTGAACTAGGCAAAGTTATGAAGAAATGGACAATAGATGAATGTATTTTTGGGGGGGGGGATGCTACTGGTGTGAAAGAGTGTATCAGGAAGCAGTGGTCTGAAGCTTATTTAAAAGCATGGTGTGCTTCTAAATATTATTGCCTTGCTGGATCAGAAGGTCTAGCACTGTTTCCAGCAAGGCCCAGGCAGATGTTTCTGAAAGCTTATAAATAGGACATTAAAGAGACAGTCGTCTCCTGCTTGCCCCAGCACCTGGTTTTCAAGGACAAACTACTTCTGCACATGAAGGTTCTATTTAGCAATCACGGCAAGTGGCTGTTAACCCTGCAGGAACATGAATAAAAACAAACTGTACCCCCTCCACAAAGCATGTTGTACATAGTTAAATAATGAAACTTGCTCCCATAAGAGACAGTGATGCCACCAACTTGGATGGCTTTAAAAAAGGATTAGCCAAATGCAGGGAGGACAAGGCTATTGATGGCTACTAGCCATAATGGCTATGTTCTACCTCCACGCTCTGAGGCATTATGTCTCTGAATACCAGTTGCTGGAAATCACAGGTAGGCAGAGTGCTGTTGTGCTCATGTTGTGCTTGCAGACTTCCCACAGGCATCTGGTTGGCCATAGTGAGAACAGGATGCTGGATAAAATGGGCAACAGGACTGATCTAGCATGCTTGTCTTACATTCCTATGTGAGTTGTGTTCCAGCAACATCTGAAGAGGCACAGGTTTCCTACACTGATTTATAAAGGGACCTGTATAGTAGACATCTATTGCTTTCTTTGCTTGATTCACAATGTAATCATCCATTCAGCATTCAAGTTAGTTTGAATGATTGTTCATTGATCCAACTAAAATTCTCTGCCCAAAACTCTCCTCAACCTGCAAATCTGGGCAGTGATTATACTTGTATCAGCAAAGTATGGACACATGTTTAGATCAAAGATGGGGAACCTGTGGTCAGCAGTCAGGGATGATGGGAGTTGTAGTCTAGCAATATCTCACAGGTTGTTCAGCTCTCTGAAAAAAAGCACTTGTAAAATTTTGTGTAAGTGGAAAAGTTCAACTACTGTACACTGAAACTGTGTTAATTTACAGTAGCTCCAGATCTGTGCTGATGCACTACATGGTTGTTGGGTATCTTAATTAATTCCTTAATTCTGTAAGTAAAGGTTGTGTTGCATTCTACAGGAGGAAAGGTGATCTGTTCACATCCCATAATCAAGTCAATATGCATAGAAAAGTTGTGGAGCGGGAAAATATAGCAATTTTAAACACTGGACTGTCTACATATCTGTCAAAAAGTTATAAACTGACAGAAACCTTATTTATAATAATGCTAAACCTGTGACTATCATACATCAAGGTGTACGTAATCTACTGTGGTCTATGCTGACTGACAGCAGTCTTCCAAGGTCACAGACAAGCACCTTTCCTAGCTGTGCTGCCTGAGATCTTTTTAACTTGACATGCCAGGAGCTGGACCTTGTGAACTATGGGTCTTCATTAAGATAACTGTCACCCTATCCCCCTTGGCAGAGCTTGTACAGGATACTATAATATACCCATAACATATCTGTCAGTGTTCTGAAGGGTTTATAGATGTGAGAAAAAATATACACATTGACAGTCAAGAGTTTGAGATTAAGACTATGCTTGTAATTTCTTCTCTGTTTGAATGGTTCTTTGGAAAGGCCATAATAAAACAATAAGTTCATAATGAAATGATATAGGGACATGAGGAAGTTGTAGAAACTGACATTACACATAAGCTGTTGCTAAAAGGAAGAAGCATGACTTTTCATTCAATCCTACGCATGGCTTCTTGGAAATTGATTCCCACCAAGCATGCATAGAATGGCAATCTAATAGTATTCCGTGTTTTATATTAAAACAGGAGAACTTCATTGCACAGGTGGCAAATAACTACACAGTTCTATGAAAATTTCAAAACTGTTTTCCTCTGTGTAATCACAAGTACACAACAATATATCCTGACCCAAAAGAGATGCATGACACATTTCAAAACAATTTTTTTTAAAAAAACCCAGCAATATCACATCTATTAAACTCAGCCACTGCCTCAAATTTTAAGAGTTCCCTTTCAGCAACACAGACCGATTCATACTGCAAACACACGTGTGTACACACACACACACACACGAAAAAAAAAGAAAAAAAACACCACATGAAGCAGTAACCAGTATTATACAGAAAAGGCCCGTTTCCCACTGCAGTGTATCCCAGTTGGAGTGCATCTGTGTGCTAACCCGTTTCTCACCTCCTCGTCTCTGAGCTGACCCTGGCAGAGACAGCGATCACCCCTAAGCACCCGAAAGGGGCCGATTCTGGCTCCCTCCTCTTCGATGTTAAGGCATTTAAGGGTGGGGAGGGGAACAATACTAGGGCCCTCCTAAGCCCTTTCGTCCCTGCCTCTCCAAATCCAAAGAAACGGTTCTTTAACCCACAGGGGGCCCAGACTTCTGGCTGGGCCCGAGAAGGGGCCTACTCCTGCAGCCTCAGGTTTTGACTGGGCTGGGGGTGCCGGTGGCAGGATGAGACACAGAGAAGGTAGGTGTCCCCCCCCCCCTCGAACTATCCCCACTCACGAGCTTCCTCTGCCTGCCCCACTTTCCCACCTCTGAGGCGGGGGGAACAGGCTGGCCTTGTCACTGCACTTGAAAGGAAGGCGAGGGAAGCATCCCTGAGGGAGTCGAGGGGAGGCTCCGGAGGACCCCCTCCCGGCCTGGAAGCTCGGCCTCCCCCCGCCGCCGGGGGCCGGCCTCCCTTTCCCCCGCCGCAGCCTGCCTCCACCCCCTCAGCCTTACCAGGTCGTAGTCCTCCTCATCATCGCACATGAAATCATCCTCCATGTCAGACATCTTGGCCGGAGGACGCGCGCGCGGAGGGGGGGGGGAGGGGGAGGGGGAGGGGGAGGGGAGGGGAAGAAAGGGGCGGAGGGGAGGGAGGAGAAACAGGCTGCGGCCGGCCCCTCTCCTCTCCCACAATCCCCCGCGGCTCCTCCTCAATGTGACTCTGTTCTCGGGCTGAGCGAGGGAACGGGGGTGGGGGGGGATGGGGATTTCGGCGCGCGCGCCCCCGTCGGCTCCGTTCGGGTGGGGGTGAAGGGGAGGGGTTTTTTTTTTTAATCGCGCGCGGCGAGCACGGAGCCTAATCGAGGGTGCACCAGCAGGCCTGTGGTTGGCAACCGGGCCCTTAGCAACCGGCTGGGCCTGACTAGGCCTCAGAGGCGCGAGAGGAGGGAGGCGCTTCGGCCAGCGCTGCTGCGTGGTTGAATCAGCGCACCTAATGCATTTCGCCCTTTCCTTTCTTTCCCTCTCTTGTCTTCTCAAGGGCGAACGCTGTTGTGGCCCCCTGCAGTTGGCACTACCGGAATAAAAAATAATAATAAAATGAAATAAAAATTGAAAATAATAATGAAATGAAATACAATACAATACAGTGGTACCTCAGGTTAAGTACTTCATTCATTCTGGAGGTCCATTCTTAACCTGAAACTGTTCTTAACCTGAAGCACCACTTTAGCTAGTGGGGCCTTCTGCTGCTGCCGCGCCTCCGGAGCACGATTTCTGTTCTCATCCTGAAGCAAAGTTCTTAACCCGAGGTATTATTTCTGGGTTAGCGGAGTCTGTAACCTGAAGCGTATGTAACCCGAGGTACCACTGTACTGTTTTTTAAAGGACAGGGTTTCCGGTGCCTCGCCATGAAAGCAGGGCGAGCGTGAACCAAGCAGCTGCGATTGCAGATGCTGAAAAGTGCCTGCTGAATTTCTGTATGGCCTATGTAGTCAGTGTTTGTTACATGTATACAGTATACAGTATCCCGCTATTCCTCCAAGGAGCTCAAGATGGCTTCCAAGGTTCTACCCATTTTATCCTCGCAAGAGCCCTGTGAGGTGGGTTACGTTGAGAGACAGTCTTCTTTGCCAATCACTCGTAGCAGAGTAAGATTGTATTCCATGAACCTGGTCTTAACAGTGAGTCCGAGTTCTAGATCCACACGTCCTTCCACAGTGGGGACATAAGTTTCCGGGCAGGAGTTGATCATGGTGAGGGTTTGCCAAACATGCCTTGCTCTTAGGATGTTTCTCCCTTTCGTCCTGAGTTCGAGTGTCTTTAAAGCCCATGACACCTTTGGAAAAGGCTGTTCTCCAATTGGAGCGCTCACAGACCAGTGTTTCCCAGTTGCTGGTGTTTATACTACATTTTAAAATATTTGCCTTGAAAGAGTCTTTAAACCTTTTTTTAAAAAAAAATTATTGGAATTTTATTTACAACATAAAATAACCCCCCCTCCCCCAATACACAAATCCACCCTCATTAAATGTGAACAGTGAGCATAACATACAACAATACAAACAACCAAACCTCTTTTGTTGACCACCTGCATTACGTTTTCCATTTTTAAGATTGGAATAGAGTAGTTGCTTTGGAAGACGATGATCAGGCATCCACACAACATGACCAGCCCAACAAAGCTGATGTTGCAGAGTCATTGCTTTGACACTGGTGATCTTTGCTTCTTCCAGTACACTGGCATTAGTTCGCCTGTCTTCCCAAGTGATGTGCAAAAATGTTCGGAGACACCATTGATGGAATCTTTCCAGGAGTTGGAAATGGCGTTTATAAGTGGTCCACGTTTCAAAAGCATACAGTAAGGTTGGTAGTACTATAGCTTTGTAAACAAGCATTTTGGTTTGCCTGTGAATGTCCTCAAACACTCTGCATTTCAGTCGAGAGAAAGCTGCACTCACAGAGCTAAGGCGATGCTGGATTTCAGCATCAGTGTCAGCCCTTGTGGAAAGATAACTGCCCAAGTAGGAGAAGTGATCGACAGTTTCCAACGTTACACCACTGAGTTGGATTTGTGGCGCTGCAGAGGGTTTATTTTGTGCTTGTTGGTGCAGCACTTTTGTTTTTTGGATGTTGAGTGATAGGCCAAGATTTTGTAAGCTTCTGCGAATACGTTTAGGATGGTTTGGAGGTCGTCCTCTGAGTGTGCGCACACTACATTGTCATCAGCATACTGAAGCTCTATGATGGAAGTTACAGTAACCTTACTCTTTGCTTTCAGCCTACTCAAATTAAAGAGCTTTCCATCAGTTTGATATATGATTTCTACTCCGGTGGCTACTCCCTTCAACCAAGTGTAGGATCATAGCAATGAAAATAATAGAGTTGGGGCAATAACACAACTCTGTTTAACACCTGATCCCACTGTGAATGATTCACTTCGAGAGGTATTGTTACTTGCAATTGTTGCTATCATATTATCATGGAGGAGCCGAAGGATGTTCACAAATTTATATGGGTAGCCAATTTTCAGAAGGACAGCCCACAGGGCATTACGATTTACAGTGTTGAAGGCCTTAGTCAGGTCAATAAACGCCATATACAAGGATTGATTTTGCTCTCTGCATTTTTCCTCCAGCTGTCGAGCGGTGAAAATCATGTTCACTGTCCCTGAAGAAGGTCGAGAACCATTTTGGGATTTAGGAAAGGTAGCCTCGGATATTGTTAGGAGAGTGTTTGCTAAGATCCTTGCAAAAATTTTGCTGGCTGCAAATTATCGAGATGCCTTGATAAGTTCCGCAATCTGTTCTATCACCTTTTTAAAAAGAGATTGATAATTTTTGCATCCCTAAAGTCTGCTGGGATCTCCCCTCTTTTGGAATGGGTTTTTGGAAGATGCCTGTGCTTGAATTTGTTTTATGTGTGTAGATCAATGATGGTCTTCACTGGATCTGAAGAGAGCGTTTGGACAGTTTGTTGTTGTTGTTGTTTAGTCGTTTAGTCGTGTCCGACTCTTCGTGACCCCATGGACCAGAGCACGCCAGGCACTCCTGTCTGGAAAGTTACTGCTTCATATAAACACAAGAGGGAGGGTCCTTTCAGGTTATTCCTGCTCTTCTACAAGTACATAACACAGGGTTTTCCCCGCAAAGATTATTGATCCATACCATCCTGCTTTTTCTATGCTTCACCAGCAGGGCCACATATTCTTACTGGTTATTTACTCCCAGTCTATGTGAGGACAATGGCACATAGCTTTAAGGATTACACATCTTGAACATGAAATTTTTTTCATTATCCTTACAAAAGGTTTGGAATCGATGCACTGCATCAAAATATGTCTTAAGGACAGTGTTGCTTTTGAATAGATGCTTTTAGATACTGAAGCTCCTTGCAACCATTTTGCTTCCCGTTTTTTTACAAATCATCTTTGGTATGTGTTTGGTCAAAGCATGACAAATGAAGATCTGAACAGGTACCCTATGCTTATACTGTTTCAGCCTGGTCCTCGTTGGAATTATTTCTACTGATTTTAAAATGTCAACATCTTTTGATGTTAGAGTACATCAGGCCACCTCAAGCAGTTTTAAGATGTGATTCTAAAATGCTTAATTGGAAGTAAGTTCTACTAAGAGCCTTGCTGGATCAGTCAAAAGATCCACTTAGTCCACTTCCCAGGTGGCCTGGCAGATTCCTCTGGAAAACTCATCAGCAAACCTTGAAGTTTATATCACTTTTTCTGCTGTAACTCCCCAGCAACTGATCTAAAGTGGCAGACTGTTTCTGATGCTGGCAGTTCCGTTCAGCTATCATGACTAGGACCATAGGAAGCTGTCTTATACTGAATCAAGCAATTGGTCCATCTAGCTCAGTATTGTCTACACTGCAACCCCAGAGTCAATCACGACTGGACCTAATGGTCAGGGGTCCCTTTACCTTTACCTTAATTAGTGGCTATCATAAATGTTAAGATATCATTAGTAGTCTAAAATTAACATATCAGATTTAGAGATGACAGATTAGAAACAGTTGATAATTTTCCGCTGTATATGGACTATAAACGTAGAACAAGCTATGATTTTAGATTTCTTTATCTATTAAATTTATACCCTGCCTACCCTCTAAAGGAGTCCAGAGCAACAAACACATCAATAATAAAACAATACAATTAAAACTTCTAAGTTTTAAAACTTTTTTAAAAATTAAAGTATGACCATGCAGACATGAATACAAATTATGAAGCAATATATATACGTATCTATAAATTATCTTGGTAAACTATACCATACAAATTCACTGCGATTTTAAATATTTTAAGTATGAATACATTTGTTGAAAGCTATTGCCACCTCTTGTGACAGTGAATTCCACACATCATGTGAAATATACTCAGAGTCGAGAGTGGATTTCATGCTCTTTATTCAGCTCATAGTGGTGAGGAGGGAATGAAAGTTTCCCCAAAGTATCTGCTTTATATACTTTATTTACACAATGGGCTGCACGTGATTGGCTAATTCCGGAATTCTCCTGTAGGCCAATCAGGTTGTGGATTCCCCTCTGGAACTGGATTGGGTGGTTCCTGCAAACCAATCATACTGCTGCATTGTTCTAGGACCAATCAGACAGCTGCATTCTGGAGCCTATTGTTCTAGGACCAATCAGACTGCCTCATTTTGGATCCTATTCCACTCAGCACATAACATCATCCGTTGAGACAGTGACATTTACTTAAAAGTAAGCTTATAGGTACAGGATTGGACTGCTGATTGCCTCCCCGCCATGCCCCGTGTGAATAAACCCTATTTCAAGTTAAAGGAAGTCCTTATTTCCTTAAGTGGCGCACGTGGGTGCTTATAGACTAGTCTTCCCGATGGGGGAGGCGCCAGAGATCCAGCAACTAGATTCCTCCTCCTCCCCCGCCCGGTTGAGCTAGGATGATGTACTAAATCTGGCTGCAAGAGGATCATAACTTGCTGAGTTGCTATTTGCTCAGGCGAGTTGTTTGCACAAGCGCTGCCTATACGGTGGACCTGGGCGGGGAATACAAAGAGGAAATGCAGCAGCGGCTGGACGTTTGCAGCTGATTTCTCTCTCCCCTCCTCCGCCCCCGTAATGCCGGAAGGAAGCAGCTTCCGTACTCCAGGATCTGAGCCTCAGGGCTTTGCAAGCTAGCTAGAAAAGAGAAAACCTCCAGCCGCTTAACTTTGCTCTGGTGCGCGCCAACTCGCAAGGAGCAAACCATGGCCGCGGATCTCCCTCCCACCCTCTCGATCCAGCTGATAGAGGAGCCCAGGTGCGTGATTGTCTTTCCTACAGCCGATCTCCAGATCCTCCATCGTTTTTTTTGTTTACCCTATCCAACAATAAGCATACCATACAGCTTCTATACAGCAAGGAACATAACGATGGAACTTAAAAAAAATACAAAACCAAGATGTTTATGCTTTAGACACAAAGGATGTTTAAGAAATTGTGTTCCCAAACGCCCATCCTGTTGAATGCCTCACCTCCAACCTCCAGCACTGTTGAAGATTATGTTCCAGATCGATGTTTTCAGACCTGGGACTCACGTTTAACATGAACCTGGGGGATTAATTCTTTCTTGTCATTCTCATTCATACCCCCCCCACACTTCTTTAATATACTATACAGTGCTGTGGAGTGCTTTTTTCCTGGGGGGGGGGGACGGACACAGGGGTACGCGTACCCCTAAACATTTTGTGAATCTAATCTAATCTAAGTTTGGCCTCATTGAGGGGCAGTATTTCAATATGAGTAGGAAAATGAGAGTACCCCTAAACATTTTTTTTAGGAAAAAAAAATCACTGGTGCTGTGTATGTTTACTTGGAAATAAGTCCCTGAAATATACTCAGAGTCGCAAAGTGATTTCATGCTCTTTATTCAGCTCATAGTGGTGAGGAGGAATGAATAAATGTCCCCTCACAGTATCTGCTTTATATACATTATTTACACAATGGGCTGCACATGATTGGCTAATTCTGGAATTCTACTGTAAGCCAATCAGGTTGTGGATTCACTTCTATCTGGAGCAGGATTGGGTGGTTCCTGCCAACCAATCATACTGCTGCATTGTTCTAGGACCAATCAGACTGCTGCATTCTGAATCCTATTGTTCTAGGACCAATCAGACTGCTGCCTTTTGGATCCTATTGTTCTAGGACCAATCAGACTGCTACAGTTTGGATCCTATTCAACTCAGTACATAACACCCCTCCCCTCTAAGTTCCAGTCCTGCCCGGGAGGTCGCATTCATAGTCCTCAAGGTATGCTGGCGGCCTACGTGTGCGTTGTGGCCTGGGGTGTTCCCTGGTCCGGGCTCCGGGTTCTGGCTCGTGTTCCAAGGATGCTGGCTGTGATGCGGCTGTTTGGTCTGGTGCAACCGGCTCGCTCAGTCGTGGTTCTGGTTCCGGTGTCCTTTCGGCCTCACGGGTCCTCTCTGTATTTACTGATTCTGCCTCTCCTGCTGGCCCCTCCTGCTCTATGGGCCTCACTGCCCCGCTGTTCCCTTGGGACTCCTCTGACCTGTCCTCCTCCTGGTTTTCTCCCGGGAATCGTCGCCGTATCTGGTCGCAGTGGCGGCGCCAGCATTGCCCCCCATCCGTTAGCACCTCGTACGACACGGGGCCAGTGACCCTGGTGATTGTGGCGGGTACCCATGCTGGGCCTGCCCCAAAATTCTTTGCGTACACTGGGTCCTGGGCCTCGAAGGTCCGGGGGTTCCTGCCTTCCCCCACCACTACCTCATCCTGAGCTCTATCGGGGTGAAGGCGGTCCAATCTGATTGCAAGGCGCCGACCCATTAGTAGTTCAGCGGGGCTCCGGCCAGTCGTTGAGCTGGGGGTGCTGTGCTGTGCTAGAAGGAATGTGGCAAGGCGGTACTCCCAGTCCCCTTGCGTCATGCGGCGAAGGGTGTCCTTGGTGGTCCGCACCATGCGTTCTGCTTGGCCATTGGTGGCAGGGTGGAACGGCGCCGAACGGATGTGGCGGATGGCGTTCTGCGCTGTGAAGGTTTGGAATTCTCCTGACGTAAATGCAGTCCCGTTGTCTGAGACGAGAGTGTCAGGGAGCCCGTGGGTTGCAAACAGCCTGCGTAGTACCCGGATGGCTGCGGACGTGGAAGTGGACGGTACCAGTGCGACTTCCAGCCATTTGGTGTAGGAGTCCACCACTATGAAGAATGTTTTCCCCTGAAAGGGGCCAGCGAAATCCACATGCAGGCGTGACCATGGTGCTCGGGCGGACTCCCAGGACTGGACTGGGGCCCTTGGGGGATCTGGGCGGGATTCTTGGCAGGCCTGGCAGTGTTTGACCCAGGCCTCTATCTCTCCATCGATCCCCGGCCACCACACATAACTCCTGGCAAGGGCCTTCATTCTTACTACCCCTGGATGTGTCTCGTGTAGGGCTGTGAGGACCCTTTTGCAGAGGGGCTGGGGAACAACGACTCTGCTTCCCCATAACAGGCACCCCTTGTGGGCCGACAGTTCATGTTTGCGGGTTGTGTAGCCGGCGAATTCTGGCCCGGGGCTGCTGCTGGGCCATCCCCTCCACACCCAGTCCAGGACCCGGGAGATGACCCTATCTTTCTTGGAATGGTGTGCAACTTCTTGTGCCTGAATGGGGCGGTCGGGAAGCAGCTCCAGGCTCATAACCTCTTGTGCAGGTGCTGGGTCAGGGCCTGTTTCCGGTAGTGGTAGCCTGCTGAGGGCGTCCGCATGGCCCATCGCCTTCCCAGGTCGGTGAATCAGTGCATACTGGTAGCTGGCAAGGAAAATTGACCACCTGAGGACGCGAGGAGACAGCACTTGGGGGGTCTGCTTTTCGGGGGCAAACAAGCCAAGCAACGGCTTGTGGTCAGTCACCACGGTGAAGGGCCGCCCGTACAAGAAATCATGGAATTTTTTTACTCCCTTTACGATTGCCAGACCCTCCTTGTCGATTTGCGAGTAGTTCCGCTCGGTTGTGTTGAGTGTCTGGGAAAAGTACGCCACCGGTACCTCTCTTCCATCCGGGAGTTGGTGCCCCAGGACAGCTCCAATGCCATAGGGTGAGGCGTCGCATGCTAGCACCACCGGCAGCCTCTCGTCGAAGTGTGCCAAGACCGAGTTTGAGACAAGCAAGTCCTTGACTGCCTGGAATGCGGCCTCCTGGCGCTGGCCCCACACCCAAGGGGCCCGCTTGTCCAGGAGTCTGTGTAGGGGCTCCGCTACCGCCGCCTTGTGGGGAAGGAAGGAATGGTAAAAGTTCAATAGTCCCAAGAAGGCCTGAAGTTCAGTCTTGCTCTTGGGCGCTGGGGCATCACAAATGGCCCGTACCTTGTCCCCAGTCGGGTGGACCCCTTCTGCGTCCACCATAAATCCCAGAAAGTCCACCTGAGGCACTCCTAGTAGACATTTTTCCCGCTTCACCTTGAGACCCGCCGTCTGGAAACGGTGCAGAACGGTGCGGAGGCGGTCCTCAAACTCCTCTGGTGTGGGGCCGGCAATCAACACATCATCGAAGAAGGGGGTGACGCCAGGAATCCCTTTAAGGAGAGAGTCCATTATATTCTGGAATATGCCTGGTGCCACGCTGACACCGAATTGCAGCCGCTTTACCCTGAACGCTCCTCTGTGCGTCACAATCGTCTGTGCCTCTGCTGTGGCCTCATCTACTGGCAGCTGTTGATATGCTTGGGCCAAGTCCAGCTTGCCAAAAATTTTCGACCCAGCCAGGGTGGCAAGGACATGGCTGACCACTGGCACTGGGTATGCGTGGGCCGTGAGGGCCTTGTTTATGGTACATTTGTAGTCTGCGCAGATGCGGACCGAACCATTAGGCTTGACGGGTGTGACGATTGGGGTTTCCCAGGGAGCATTAGGCACCGGCTCCAGCACTCCTTGCTCTACGAGTCGGTCCAATTCCTCGTCTATACGGGGTTTCAAGGCGAACGGGACCCGGCGGGCCTTGAGCCTGACCGGTCGTACTGCGGGGTCAAGCTGTAGCGCAATGGGGGGGCCCGTATACTGTCCCAATTTCCCATCGAAAACCCCTGGAAATTCCTTGCATATGGCGTCCACGTCCACTTGTAAGCTAGTGTGGTTCACCCCGGTGACAGCTAGCCCCAGTGGTCCAAACCATGCCAATCCCAGTAAGCTAATGTAGGGGCCCTTGACCACAAGCAAGTCCAGTTGCCGCGTCCGCCCTCGGTATTGCACCCTGAAGGTCCCCACCCCCATTGTGGGGACCTTACGTTTCTGGAAGTCCCGGAGGGTGAATGGGGCCGGCCTGAGTTTGGGACCCCCAGTGGGACACAGTTTCCTTAAGGTCCTTGCCGAGATTATGGATAGAGTTGAACCCGTGTCAAGCTCCATGCGGCATGGGGCCCCCTCTATCTGTACCTCTACATAAATTTTCTCTACGTTGGGGTGGGGCAACTGGTATACCTGGAAGTCCGTGAGCTCCGTCGAGTTGCCTTGGTGCGTTGGGCCCCGGGACCTGGGGCTCTTGGATTGGTCATCTGATGCCTGGTGTCGGGTGGGCCGAGCCCGACACACCCGGGCGATGTGTCCCGATTTTCTGCACTGCCTGCACTCTGCGTTGCGGAAACGGCAGGTCCTCCTCTCGTGACTCTCCCCGCAGCTTGCGCAGTTCCCTCCTTCTCGTCGAGGCAGCTGTGGTCTGTGCGCTGCTTGAGTGCGCTGCTGTACTCGGTGCACCTCCTCCCTGTCGGATCCTGAGTCGTCGGTGAGGTCTTCATGGTGGACCCTCGGTTGGGATGGCAGGCTCGGCCGTGCCTCTTGGGTCGACCTCTCGGCAGCTTCTGTTGCCAGGGTCTCCTCCAGAGCGACCTGGAACGTTAGGTCCTTCTTAGCGTAGAGGCGTCGTTGCAGCTTCTCATCCTTCAGGCCACCGACGAGGCGGTCACGAAGCATGTTCTCCAGCTCTGAGAAGTTGCAGAACCGGGCGGCTTGGCGGAGAGAGGTCACAAACCCAGTTATGGTTTCCCCAGGGGCTTGCCGCTTTGCGTAGAAGGCATTTCGACGAGCCACCACTGAGGGCTGCGGCGAAAAGTGCCCCTTCAGCTGTTCCATTATTGTTTTGTATGGAACAGTAGCGACGTCTTCAGGCGCAAGGAGAGCCCGGGCGATTTCAAACGTCTCCTCTCCGCAGACGCTGAAGAATATCGCCCTCTTCTTGGCGTCTTCTTCGTCGGTGACCCCTTTGGCTTCTAGGAGGAAGGTGAAACGGGAGGCGTACGCTTCCCAGTCTCCAGATGCTGGGTTGAATGGCGAGAAGCTGCTGTTGGCTGCCATTCTGAGTTCCTTGTGCCCCGGAGCTGAAGCCTGGATACACGGTGCGAGGCAGCGGTGCGGCAGTTGGCGGTGCTGCGGTGCTGTGTGTGGCAGTCAGCTCAGCGGGATCCCATCCTCGTCGCCAGTGAAATATACTCAGAGTCGCAAAGTGATTTCATGCTCTTTATTCAGCTCATAGTGGTGAGGAGGAATGAATAAATGTCCCCTCACAGTATCTGCTTTATATACATTATTTACACAATGGGCTGCACATGATTGGCTAATTCTGGAATTCTACTGTAAGCCAATCAGGTTGTGGATTCACTTCTATCTGGAGCAGGATTGGGTGGTTCCTGCCAACCAATCATACTGCTGCATTGTTCTAGGACCAATCAGACTGCTGCATTCTGAATCCTATTGTTCTAGGACCAATCAGACTGCTGCCTTTTGGATCCTATTGTTCTAGGACCAATCAGACTGCTACAGTTTGGATCCTATTCAACTCAGTACATAACAGTCCCATTTGTTTGATGGTGTTTATTCCAAGGTAAGTGTGCATAGGTAAAAGGTAAAGGGACCCCTGACCATTAGGTCCAGTCGTGGCCGACTCTGGGGTTGCTGCGCTCATCTTGCTTTATTGGCCGAGGGAGCCAGCTTCAGGGTCATGTGGCCAGCATGACCAAGCCACTTCTGGTGAACTAGAGCAGCGCACAGAAATGCCGTTTACCTTCCCGCCGGGCGGTACCTATTTGTCTACTTGCACTTTTGACGTGCTTTCGAACTGCTAGGTTGGCAGGAAGTGTGCATAGGATTGGAGCCCATAACACTCCCCCCCCCCCAACCAATACAACATGTCCCTGTATTATTTTTATTTATTGTGTTTGCATGCTGCCTTTCTTCCATGGAGCAAAAGGCGGCTTACATGAGTCTTCCCCTTCCTGTTCCTCACAACAAGTACGTTGGACTGAAAAAATAGCAAAAAGGTCATTTCTCAGTGCATGGACGTAGACAGGCATTTGTTAGGGGGGAAGAACCTCAGATTTGTATTGATTTTGATTGATTTAGGGAGTCAGCTGCTCCCCGTTCCCCCTTGGCTACACCCATGGCTCAGTGGAAGAACACATGCTGGCCTTGGCTTCAGTCCCTGACATTTCTGTGTAGGGCTGGAGAACACTGCTGTCTGAATTTCTTAAGAGCTACTGCCAGTCTGTGCAGACAGTGCTAAACTAGATAGACCAGTGATATAAGGCAGGGATAGACAATCTGACCATGGAAGCCTAAGAAGCTGCCATATCACACATCAAACTAATCATCCAACTAGGTGACTATTGTCTGTTCTGATTGGTAATGGTTCTTGACAGCCTCAGGAGGCTATCTTTTCACCTCACTTGTTACCTGAGATGCCTTCTCCATCGTACCAGTGGTTGAACCCTAAACCTTCAACATGCAAAGTATATGCTCTCTACTATAGCCTCCTGGGATGCAGGTGGCGCTGTGGGTTAAAACACAGAGCCTAGGACTTGCCGATCAGAAGGTCAGCGGTTCGAATCCCCGCTACGGGGTGAACTCCCGTTGCTCGGTCCCTGCTCCTGCCAACCTAGCAGTTCAAAAGCACCCCAAAAAGTGCAAGTTGATAAATAGGTACCGCTCCGGCGGGAAGGTAAACGGCGTTTCCGTGTGCTGCTCTGGTTCACCAGAAGCGGTTTAGTCATGCTGGGTACATGACCCAGAAGCTGTACGCCAGCTCCCTCGGCCAGTAAAGAGAGATGAGCGCCGCAACCCCAGAGTCAGTCACAACTGGACCTAATGGTCAGGGGTCCCTTTACCTTTACCTATAGCCTCCTACGATGTGGTGCCTCCCAGGTGTTGTGGGATATAACTCCCAATGGCTCCAGCCAGGGATGATGAGAAATTTTCTGAAACATCTGGAGGGCACCAGGTTGGGGGGAGGCTGCTCCCCCCCCCCCCGATAATTAACAGAAATGAAAACCCTGTTATGCATAAATGGATAAAACTTCATCAGTATACAAAAACTGCTGAACCTTCATGTTAAGCTAGCCTTGGATGTTATACCTGTTGGATGTTATTCCTTGAATTTATGTTGGTTCTCTAAAAGTGCTACATCTTTGTTATTCATTCAGTTGATATACTGCATTGATATACTGCATCACAGTTAAAATAAAAAAAACACAACAAATAAAACCGAAACAAAATTAATCTTCCTGATTTTCCAGATTGCTGAAGCTGAAGAAGATGTTCATCTCTAAATTTCAATCAACTCCCAAGTTTTATGCTCGGGCACCAGGGCGAGTCAACTTAATAGGTAAAAGAATACATACTGGGGTTAATATGAATTCAGTGGCTAAAATGCATAAACACATGTGTACATACGTGGAAGCACATGCATAGAAGCACGCTTTCAGGTTCCACATCTTATTTCCTCTGCTTTTGCAATTTCCACACAGTTACATCAAAAGATGGAACTTGCCAGAGGTGCAGGATGCTCAGCAACTTTGTGCCTTCGTTTTTGAAACTAATCCGTACAGGATTACCTATTTCCTCAACTAGCCCAGTGTTGTCTACTCTTGACTTGCAGCAGCTGTCAAGCCCATCAGATTGGGAGCTTTCCCAGTCCTCCTAATCCAAGTCCTTTTGGAGCCAGAGGCAGAATCTGGGACCTTCTGCACTGCAAAGCATGTGCTATGTCACTGGATTACAGTTTCTTGCTGTAATATATGAAAACATGAAACTTCCTCATATTGACTACTTCAGTACTGGCCTCAGTTCTCAAAGATTACAGGCCGAGGTCTTTCCCAGTCCTGCTACTTATTATGCATTATTATATCGGGCTGAGGAACCTGTGGCACTCCCACTCCCATCATCTCTGACCATTTTCCATGCTCACTAGAGTCCAATAATATCTTAAGGGCCACAAAGTCACCTGTCCCGCTTTAAATGGAGATAAACTAACATATTTTTCACTCTATAGGACGCACTTTTTCCCCACCAAAAATTAAGAGGAAATGTGTGTGCATCCTATGGAGCGAATTCAGGCTCCTTGGCTTCAGCGATAGCAATGCAAAGCCTCCGAAGCGCAGAGGGAGCGCTCTCTCCACACTCCGGAGGCTTCGTGTTGCTTTCGCTGAAGCCTGGAGAGCGAGAGGGGTCGGTGCGCACTGACCCCTCTCGCTCTCCAGGCTTCAGGGATAGCCGCCTGAAGCCTTCGGAGCACAGCGCGAGTTCCCGCTGCGCTCCGCAGGCTTCAGGTTCCTTTCACTGAAGTCAGGAGAGCAAGACTCTCCTGGCTTCAGCAGAGAGGGAGAGCTGCGCAGCGCCCCTTCAGCCAAGCGGGAGGAGAAATGGAAGGGGCTCCGTTTCTCCTGCTGCTTCGCTGAAGGGGCACTGAGCAGAGAGGGGGAGATTTTTTTTCCCTTGTTCTCCCCCTCTAAAACAAGGTGCGTCCTATGGAGCGAAAAATACGGTATGTGCTCTGCCACTGAGATGCATTGAGAATGTTTCTTTTTTCATCTGATTTTGGCTTGTTCTCACTAATTGTAGTTTAAACAACCACTGTTTCCTCAGTTAGGATGTCATGGTGAACTACTGTTTTTTGAACATCAGAAACATACATTTCTGATTTCTTTGTGTGCGTGAGGAGTGGGGAGGGGGAGACTGTGTGAGGAGACAATGTGTGCAGTTTGTTAGTGTCATGATAGGAAATAATTGTTTCCCATTACATCTGACCTGGACCAGTATATAAATTATATACCCCAGTATATTTGATAGAATTTCTCTGGCTTGTGTAAAAACTATCCTTCTTTTAAAAGGGATTATTCTGCTGTTGCTGATGCGTCCCAGACCATTTCAAAATGTTGTTAATATTCTTTTTTGTTTGGTAGGCGAACATATAGATTATTGTGGATATGCTGTGCTCCCAATGGCCATAGAGCAAGATATACTTATAGCTGCTGAACCTCTAAACACTCCAGCTATCCATCTGGCCAATACAAACCCTTTGTACTCGTAAGTGTTCTCGTTATTTCAATTATTGTTGCTGTTACGATTATACCTAAAGTTTCCTAGGCATTGTACAATGATTAAAAAGCAAGAAAAGGTACTATGATGCATATATGGTGGAATTGTTTAAACATCAAACAATTTTGGGAAACGATATATAATGAAATGAAAAAAATGTTCAGATATTCATTTAGGAAAACACCAGAAGGTTTTCTATTGGGAATAGTACCAGGAAGTCTAAAGGAAGAAGACAAGATATTATATTTATACGCAACAGTAGCCGCAAGGCTATTGATTGTGAAAAATTGGAAAAGTGATATTATACTGACAAAAACAGAGTGGCTTGCCAAATTATTGGAGTATTACAATATATCCAAAACAATGGGAGGAATTGGAAGGATCTCAAAATAGAAGATAGACAGGGACTGGAAGGTGTTTAAAGGATACTTGCAAAACCATACTGAAAAATCAGAACTCCTATTAGAATAAACAAGTTCCGTTTTAAATACTGAAATACTAAATAAGATGGATAACAATGTGTAACAGAAAAAGAAGCGTGAAAGTAGGTTAAAGGTGTGTGAAAGAAAGTAATAGAAGTGGAAAGAAATTGCAATTGAGTAGATTGGAAGTCTAACACAAAGGTGGGGTGAGGGGTGGTGGATGGTGATGGGAAAAGGAATTGTCTGTGGGATTGAGTGTAGGTATGTTTGAACATTTTTAAGGATTGTATAAAATGTATGCTTGTATATTCGCAAAAAGAGTGTATTAATGCTGAATTGTTTTAATAATAAAAACTTTTCAAAAAAAAAAAAAGCAAGATACCCAATGCTTTCAAGCTTGCATTCTGATAGACACAATATAAAGAAAAATGGGATGGGAAAGGAACAGAAAAAGAAGCAAATTTGGACATGCAAATATTTCATGGCAAGGTAGAAGGGCCATTCTGGGAGCAAGTGTCCAAGTTACAGGAGACTGGACATCAGCAAAGTGCTCACCAATGAGGACAGGATTACAGCTGCAGCACAGTCCGAAGAAACCAAGGTCAAGAACAGAGGATCAGTCTAGCCCTGTGAATAGCTCAGTCGGTAGAGCATGGGACTCTTAATCTCAGGGTTGTGGGTTTGAGCCCCATGTTGGGCAAATGATTGCAGGGGAATGAATGATCTTCATGCTCCCTTCCAACTCTATAACTCTATGATTCTATGACACAGGGACATATGTACTGTACATTTAAAACAGTATCGTACTACTCTAAATGACCATGTCTCCAACAATTTTAGGCACCCTTAACAAAGTACACTCTCTTTAGGGGAAGCCATGACTGTTTAAAGTAGTATAATATTGCTTTAAATGTATAATACAGACAAAGACCAATCTACCAGGCCAAGATCAATATCACAGGGAATGATATAGGTATAATTCTGCAAGTCTATAAAACTTGACCCAGGAACTGGGAGCCAGAGAACCCTGGTGTTTCTAGCAACTGGAAGATTCAAGAGGGATGTCTTGTATGCCTCCTAAACACCACAGCTGCTGGCAGTAAAAGACTAAGATTATACAATAATTACATAATTATACAATAATAATAATACTGTAATTAGGGATGCATTGTAATGATCAGAGCAGATATCCATGTGGTGCCTTTCAGCTAGATCTGCTATATTCTGTGTGTGTACAGTACATGAGCAAATTATTTGGAGTGCTCTAATATTTCTTTCAGAGTGACTTGTGTTTTCCTTGTATGTAACAGAACTTGCACACCTTTCTCTTGTTCCTAAATGCTTGGCGGGGTATGTAGTTTGAGGAAAACTGCCTTGTGGGCCAAATTTGGCTCATGGGCTGGAGGTCCCCAACCCTTGTCTTACAGCATAATACAGTACAGAGGACCAAACTACACCTAAGTGAGATCTCCTCTTGGGCTATTTTGGTTGTCTGTACAGGTCAAATTATTCCAAAAATAAGAATGGAGTCTTGATTCATAACACTGGATTTTAAAATTCTCTGCACCCGAATTGCAGATAAGTTGCCTCAGACAACTCCATAATAAGATTATTGTGTTGATAATTTCCAGGATAGAATGAAAGTGTCAATTTTCTGTTCTTTGCAAAGAGTTTCCCCATTTACTCATTTCTCACAGTTATATTGCATCGTGCCTGGGCGTCTTGTGAGGATGGATGTCTGAATATCATGTGCCAGTTTAGATGCCAACATTTCTTTCAGTCTTTTGGTTTGAAAAGGCTGCAAATAATTTCAGTGGTCTGCACACCCAACTTGTAACATTTAATTCTGCGGGGCAGCCAGCGATACCATATAATTATCCCTGTTTTGTTTATTGTTTGGTTTTTGAGCTTTTAAAAGAAAGGCATGCACAGAGGAAACAGGATCCTTGTTTATTTGGAGGGAGGAGAGAAAAGGGGAAGCAGCAGACTGCATATTTATTTTCTAGGGCAAACAATAAGAACTTGTAGCACAACGAGTGATTTCTGTCAACAGTAACTTCTCCTTTTTGTGGTATTATTCATCTGAATTGCCTGATGAATTTTAAGAAAACATGGAAACAAGTCTGGTTTGTAAAATAGACCTTAGGGTCTGCCTGGATGCTCTTTTTTCCTACCTAGAATAGTTATTTTAAAGTCCTTTAAAGCCCTTCACGGCCTAGGACCCTTGTACCTACGGGACCGCGTCTCCTGGTATGGAGGACCTTAAGGTCCATATATAGCAACACCCTAGAGGTCCCCGGCCCTAAGGAAGTTAGATTAGCCTCAACCAGAGCCGGGGCCTTCTCAACACTGGCTCCGGTCTGGTCGAACGCTCTGTCTCATGAGACCAGGGCCCTGCGGGATCTGATTTCTTTCTACAGGGCCTGTAAGACAGAGTTGTTCCACCTGGCCTTTGGCTTGGAATCAGTTTGATTCCCTCCCCCTCTTTCTTTTTCCTTTCTCCTCCTGTGAAGAGATTGCACCCTAATGTTTTAATGTTGTATCTTAATCTTTTAAATTGTATTTTAATCAACTTGTTTTTACTATTGGTTGTTAGCCGCCCTGAGTCTTGGCTGGGGAGGGCGGGGTATAAATAAAATATTATTATTATTATTATTATTATTATTATTATTATACCATGTCCAGTCCTACAGAACATTTGTTTGCGGGAAGGTTATACAACGGTGAGCATTCATCCTGATATGATTGTGCACTTTTATGCATCTTCTCATTAATCATTCGTTTGTCCCATGTTTTTCAGTGCAATTCATCTACACTTTCCAAACCACAAAGTCCAATCCTTTTTAAAAAGTGGATTGGTTTTTTCAGCCCAAGGGCCACATTCTTTTTTGGAGAACCTTCCAGGGGCCACATGCCCCTTGGTGGCATACCCCTCAACCCTCAATTCAGACAACCAAGAAGCATTATCAGAGGTCTAGGACAGGCATGGGCAAACTCGACCCTCCAGATGTTTTGGGACTACAACTCCCATCATCCCTAGCTAACAGGACCAGTGGTCAGGGATGATGGGAACTTGTTCATGTACGCCACAACGGCTGCAAGAATCCTCCTGGCCCAAAGATGGAAGCAGCAAGAACTCCCCACTCTGGATGACTGGTAGATAAAGATGGTAGAATACGCGGAGTTGGCAAAGTTAACAGGGAAGATTAGGAATCGTCCCGATGAACGGTTCCAAAAGGACTGGAGCAAATTTATTAATTATCTGAAAGAAAATTGTAAACATCTGAAAACGTTTGCAGCTTTAACATGAAATGTTTGGTAATGTGGAATTAAGGAGCTAATTTACATGTGAGAGGGTGATTGTTAAAAGTTGATATAAGGTAAAGAAGTGACTATGGAAATGCGACAGATAAAGATATGGGGAGAAAGAGGGAGGGAAGGAGGTCGATGCTCTTTCTGAGTAATATTGTAAGCTGTGGATTTGTGTAATGAAATGTAACATGGAAAACTCAATAAAAATCATGTTTAAAAAAAAAATCTGGAGGGCCGAGTTTGCCTATGCCTGTTCTAGGACACACTGCAGCCAAGTGAGAACAGGCAGATGCAAATCAGGGGGGCTGGTATATTCTGTTACTGGGGCATTGCCCCTCTCTCAGTCACCCCTCCCCCAGTCTGTCTACCTTAATCTTAGCTAAAACCAGTCCAAGGGTTGGAACGGCCTGCCAGCATTCTCTTCATTAGCCCTTGTACAGGCATAGGCAAACTCCGGTCCTCCAGATGTCTGGGACTACAATTCCCATCATCCCTAGCTAACAGGACCAGTGGTCAGGGATGATGGAAATTGTAGTCCCAAACATCTGGAGGGCCAGAGTTTGCCTATGCCTGCCCTTGTATAACTCTGTAGGAAAGAGTATGAGGGTCAAAGCCAGAATTAGCTGGCTCTTCCTTTCATTGGCTCTGACACCCCCGATGGCCAGGCTCTCTGCTCTCTGCCCTACCAGCCCTAGTGGGCACTAGTCACCACTGGGTGTTGCTTAGGAAAGTGTGTTGGCCAAGGAGACTCCAGACCGACCGACCGACCTAGAGAGCTGCATTTGGCCTCTGGGCCTGAGGGTCTCCATCCCCACACTAGGGCAGTTCAGTTGAGCAAAACTATATGGTTTCAACAAAATAGTATTCCACAAAACAGAGACAATCTGGAGGTGCCCTCTGTCTCTCTGTCTCTCAGAGTACATGGTGTAAGGTAAAGGTAAAGGGACGCCTGACCATTAGGTCCAGTCGTGACCGACTCGGGTTGCGGCACTCATCTCGCTTTATTGGCCGGGGGAGCCAGCATACAGCTTCTGGGTCATGTGGCCAGCATGACTAAGCCGCTTCTGGTGAAACCAGAGCAGCCAACAGAAACGCCGTTTACCTTCCCGCTGGAGCGGTACCTATTTATCTACTTGCCCTTTGATGTGCTTTCGAACTGCTAGGTTGGCAGGAGCAGGGACCGAGCAACGGGAGGTCACCCCGTTGCGGGGATTCGAACCGCCGACCTTCTGATCGGCAAGTCCTAGGCTCTGTGGTTTAACCCACATTGCTACCCGCATCCCTTATACATGATGTGGGGCACCCCAAATTGGGAGTCCATGTGATGAACATGAATGCAGATTAGGCATGCTTACCACTCCACCTGGTACCGAGAGCAGGGAGGGTGTTAGAAAGTGAGCTGGCACAAACCTGTGGCCTGCTCCCCATCTCTCTCTGGCCAGCATCTTGAGAGACAGAGTAGGGCGAGATGAAGAAATAATGTTTGACAGACCCTTGGCAAAAACCTTTGGCAAAAAGAAAAGAAAAGAATGTGTTGCTCCTTAGCCAGCAGATGGCAGCAGCAGGTCATTTATATTTTTAAAAGCACTAACCCTACATTGATAGTTTCATAGACTTTTAATGTTTTTCCTGTATGTTTATATTTTCCAGGGATTTTACTACAAATGCCAACAACATTCAAATTAATCAAACGGAACCTTTGTGGCACAACTACTTTCTATGTGGAGTCAAAGGAATTAAGGTAAAACAAATTCTGTATGCATCATTGGAGTAAGTTAATTTTTTTTATTAAAAATGTATTGGGTATGTGCATCATTTAAAGTGTTTTTTTTTTAAAAAAAATAACACAATATAACAAAGTATTAATTTAATCATTTAAGATGCATTATAGTTAGATTTATTTACTCAGATAAAGCACCATGGCTACAAAACGCTTTCAAAATTTATGGTCTGTTTCACGTTTTCAGGCATTAAAATGTTTCTCCTTGCTATGAGTTTTTGAAAGATTTTTTCAGAGCTCCAAGAATAGAGTAGATTAATAAAAGTGTGACATAGGAATATGATAAACATTTCAATAATAATAATAATAATAATAATAATTTATTATTTATACCCCGCCCATCTGGCTGAGTTTCCCCAGCCACTCTGGGCGGCTCCCAATCAAATGTTAAAAACAGCACAGCATTAAATATTAAAAACTTCCCTAAACAGGGCTGCCTTCAGATGTCTTTTAAAGATAGGATAGCTGCTTATTTCCTTCACATCTGAAGGGAGGGTGTTCCACAAATTTTAACTCAACATTATAAACTGGAAATCCTGGGTTAACCCACTGAAATTAGTGAACTTACAGGTGGGCAGAGTTGGGGAGTGGGGGCTAATAACCATATTACTTGCAGTAATGCCCTGTACCAGGGACAGGAACTCTTTTTCGGCCTGAGGGTTATATTTCCTCATAGACAAGTATCATTAAGGGACATTCAGCCTGATCCCCAGTTGGATATAAGTGCCTGCTTATAGCTCACCACTTGGTTCTGGCCTTGAAAAATCAAGCTTCCTCCTCTACCTTTCCTCTCTACTCACCGTTCCTTGTGTGCCTTGTCGTTTTGGTTGTGAGCCCAATGTTAGGGTCCCTCTCTCTCTCTTTTATTGGTGTGAGCTGCTTTGGGAGACAATAATTGTCTAAAAAGTAAGATAAAAATACAGTAGGAAAATGGCATATACTGTACTTGAGTTAAACAGCGTTTAGTTAAATGAAGCAGCATGCAACTGTATTCAAGGGCTTGCAAATCAGCCAGTGATTTATTGCAAAACCACATTCTATCAGGTAACCTGTATTGGGGCCCAGAGAGACAGTAAACTCCAGATTGTTTCCTGGCTCCAAGGGGGAAATAAAATTTGGGGGAGATTTGTGCATGCCGAAAAGAGTTCCCTATAAAGAAGGTGATGCATATAAAACGTTAAAAAGAAAGTAAGTGCAAACACAACAAAACCCCTTAAGCAAAACATTATTCAGCTGGAAGTTGCAAGAGAATCCAAAGACATAAACGTGTTTATATTAAAGTGAACATACTATCCTTTTGGAAGAGGAGTGCTGCAAA
The DNA here is from genome assembly GCF_964106645.2 of Podarcis pityusensis. NCBI lineage: Eukaryota > Metazoa > Chordata > Lepidosauria > Squamata > Lacertidae > Podarcis > Podarcis pityusensis. The sequence goes on along the minus strand of NC_138039.1, from coordinate 40,401,636 downwards.
GCTTGGTAAAATCCACGTTCAGTTCTGAAACTGGAGTCAGGCACCCTCCTCTTCTCCCCCACCCTCCCAATGTTAAACATTGCGTGATAGGTTTGCAAGTGTGATCCCCTTTCAAGGCAATTCTGCCGATGAGTTCCTGGTTAAATATATGACTTAGATTTCTCCCCTGCCTCTCAGTCTTGTCTTCTGATGTTCTGTGTGGAAGTGGTTGGCAGCGATAGTGCTTGAGGTAATAGTTTGTTTGTGTGTCTAAGAAAGGGAATTTTTATGTGGGTCATTTGTGGTGGTGATTAGGACGTGTTGAACTAGAGCTATTTTCTGTGGGTGCTGCAAGAATTCCGCAAGAACTGTCTAATACTGGAATGATGTCAGGGTGTGGGGGAGGATAACGTTTTAAAATAAATCAGACTTTCTCTTGGAAATCCTCACCTTTAGTTACAAGTTTATAAGAGCATGTGAATCTTACTTTGCTGGACCAGACCACCATTCTATTTCATTCAGGTCTGCATTTGTTTGTTTTTTCGAAGGGGACAAACAGGCTACCCTTGGTGGGTAGGCCTGGGCGATATATCGATATATCGCCCATGACCGGTATGAGGAGCAGACCGTGATGTCGGCTTCACTCAGCGGTATATCCCTGGTGAAACCACCACAACTCTGAGTCCCTCTGCTAGCAGTGTCTGCTAGAGTTCATTCCTCCAGCGAGCTTTGCTAGCAGAGGGACTCAGGAGCAGCGACAGTTTCACCAGTGATATACGGAGAAACAAGATATACCGTTGAGGCACCGTGAGCCGGTGGCAGGGTGGGGGCTCTGTGAAAGTGTGAGGAAACTGGCACTCCCTGCAGTTAAAGGAGCCCCGATGCTCTGCCCCCTCACCTGTGAGCATAGCTGTCAACTGTTCCCCTTTTTTTAAAGGGAAATTCCCTTATTTCAAATAGGATTCCTCACAAGAAAAGGGAAAAGTTGACAGCTATTGCCTGTGAGCGGCAGGAGCACTGTCTCAGCTGGGGAGGGAAAACAGGCAAGCCCCACTCGCAATATACTGCTGGGTGAAGGCGCCATTGCGCTCTGGCCCTCAAACCGGTCCTGGACAATGTATTGATACATCGCCCAGGCCGCCGCCGCTGCCTCTTCCACTTAGCTATCATGGTAATAACCACTGCTAGACCTGCCTTCCATTCTTTTCCCCTGTTCCTTTTAGACTGAAACCCTAAGCATACTTACTATGGAATGTTGTTGTTGTTTAGTCGTGTCCAACTCTTTGTGACTCCATGGACCAGAGCACGCCAGGCACTCCTGTCTTCCACTGCCTCCCGCAGTTTGGTCAAACTGATGCTGGTAGCTTCGAGAACACTGTCCAACCATCTCGTCCTCTGTCGTCCCCTTCTCCTTGTGCCCTCAATCTTTCCCAACATCAGGGTCTTTTCCAGGGAGTCTTCTCTTCTCATGAGGTGGCCAAAGTATTGGAGTCTCAGCTTCAGGATCTGTCCTTCCAGAGAGCACTCCGGGCTGATTTCCTTAAGAATGGATAGGTTTGATCTTCTTGCAGTCCATGGGACTCTCAAGAGTCTCCTCCAGCACCATAATTCAAAAGCATCCATTCTTCGGCGATCACCCTTCTTGATGGTCCAGCTCTCACTTCCATACATCACTACTGGGAAAACCATAGCTTTAACTATACGGACCTTTGTTGGCAAGGTGATGTCTCTATGGAATAAACCCCTTTAAATGCAACGAGGCTGCAATCCAATGCATTCACTTGGGAGGTAGGCTGTGTGTGTGTGTGTGCGCGCGTGCACATGTGCTGTGGCCATGCCCACTGCCATTGTGCACCTCCTCCCTTACTCTTGAGAAAATGCACCTGCCCAAGGAAAACTAGTTCTTCACCTCTGCTGAATAGGCTTGGCCACTGTTAGCCAAATGTTCTTGAACAAAGTTTAGGAATGTAGAAAGCTGCCTTAGACTGCGTCAGACCCATGCTCCATCTAGTTCAGTATTGTCGTAAAAACTGAAAGCAGCAAAACATCTCTCTGCATATATATGTAGATGCTAGTGATTGAACTTGGGACCTTCCGCAAAGCAGATGCTCTACCAGTGAGCTATGGTCCATCTGAATGTCATATAATTTACAGTACATTTCCAAGCACAATTCAAAGTGTTGGTGCTGATCTTTAAAGCCCTCAACAGCCTCGGCCCAGTATACCTGAAGGAGCATCTCCACACCCATCATCCATCCCAGACACTAAGGTCCAGCTCCAAGGGCCTTCTGGCAGCTCCCTCACTGCGAGAAGTGAAGCTACAGGGAACCAGGCAGAGGGCCTTCTTGGTCGTGACACCCACCCTGTGGAACGCCCTCCCATCAGATGTCAAGGAAATAAACAACTATCTGACTTTTAGAAGACATCTGAAGGCAGCCCTGTTTAGGGAAGTTTTTAATGCTTGATTTTTATCCATTTTTTATATTCTGTTGGGAGCCACCCAGAGTGGCTGGGTGGAGGCCTGGCCAGATGGGCGGGGTATAAATAAAATTATTATTGTTATTATTATTATTACAAAACAGTAAATAATGGCCAAAGTCTTCCATTCCTCTCAGTACAGCCAATTTTCATAGCTAATTTTTTCCTGTCTTCCTTAAAGCACCACAATGGACTGCAGTCTCAAGGATGCTAAGGAGTATCACAGCCTGTGATCCAGGAGAGATACTAAAATAGTCAGGCCAATTCATCCACTCACTGAAATTTGTAAAGCCTTGGGCAAAAGTTAAGTTGTTTAGTGCCATATCATTTATCCTTTTCGCCTTTCCAATATGTTTTTCTTAATTTAATATTTCATGTCAGGATAAGCCAGACCACCTACCAAACACAAAGCAAATAGACACATGGAAAAGGAACTCGCAGTGTGCTTTAGTAGAACTTTTCCCCCCCAGTCAAGGGCCACATTCCCTCTGGACTAATTTTTTGAGGGCCACATTCTGGTGAAGAACCCGAAGTGGCCAGAGCCCCATATTTTACTCTCTCCTTTTCCAACACCCCTTTCTCTCTTCCTGTCTTCCCTGATCCATGGACTGCAAAAAGAGGAGCAGATTTCTGTTGCCAAAAGTCTGAACCGATTGCTCCCAAAACCTCAGGCAACCCAAGCTCCTGGAAATTTGTCTTAAATTGTCAGTAAGGCACCATTCCTGTGTCATATGTGATTGGCCAAAATAATTTCTGTTCCATCTGCAGTGGAAATGTGAAAAAATCTGATGCTCTTTCCTAGGAATCGGAAATATTTCAGCCTTCTGCAGAGCAAGTGTTTACGGCTCCCAAAAATGAGAGGCCAGGAATTTAAAAGATTTCTTCGCCAGGTCTTCTTTCATCTCCCAGAAGGAGAGATTCCTAGGAAGCAAGGGGTGGGGGGGGGGAGAGAAAATAATAATAATAATTGGAAAAAATTGAGAAAGGATTGCTTCATTCGCCAGTCGGATTGCAAAACATGGAAAGAAAAAGACACACAATTGCTAACTGGGATGTTGCAAGTGGTGATGGATGTGTGTTATTTTGCTATTTGCTTTCTGACTGAAGAGCGACATGTACAAAAATGGAATTTGCATGCTCCTGCAATCTCCCATTTACTGTAGCCTGGGAAGCAGCTCATTTGATGCAGCTGTAACTGATCGCATTACTCCTTTGTAGGGCCACTTAAACTGCTACTTCTCACTGGACCTGATAGTCTCAGCAGGGCTAAATTAACCAAAGAATTTAACTTGGTCAACAGCCCAACTCCATCTACTGTTTGCCATTAACAGCCTCTGAGAGACTGTGCATTCATTGCATCACTGTGCAAATGTATAATTGGCTGCATCATACAGAATGTAGCATCCACAAGTCTGTTTCCATTTCCAAAAAACCCATCCCGTTTTTTTAGTTTTTATTGCCCTGCGGAAGTGCCAGCCACCTCACTTTGGAAGCCCATGTCAGCAGAACCTTCTTCAAAATAAAAATGGATAAAACTGCCCTCAGATCTTCAGATGAAGAGCAGTATACAAACTTAATAAATAATAATTATAAAAATAAAGCCAAGCTGTTAGAAATTCAATGGAAAACATGGAGGTTTGTGCCTACCACTGTATGTGTATATATAGCATAACATTCACATAGCATGACATGTAAAAATTTCGGTAGAGCAATTCTATGCATAGGTCTGTTTCTTGGTGTAAGATGTTTTGTAGACATCTTATTTTTAAACAACTTGAAAGAGACTTAACAGTGGAAGAAATATTCAAAACATACCAGTTTGTACTAAAAACACTGATTTGCTAGTTGTCATCAAAAGCAAAGCAACTTCAAATAAATTCTGCCAATAATTTTTTGCTGGGGAAAATCAGATGTACCATTAAAAGTGTTTTTTATGTGCTGTGTTCTGTCCAGTTAGTAGTGAGAATTCTAAATGCTGGCCACAATTCCCTACCTCTGTGATAATATCTGATATTTGTTAATACTTTCTCCATCTGTACCAACAAGAATAATATATTTGATATCTATTTGACTTGAAGGCATTGGCATCCCATTTGGCATCTGGTCTAACTCATAAAACTTCCACTTGGCTAAAACAGGTCTTTGATTGACAATATGTGGACTTTGGGGGAAATTGTTAACATATTTTAGCTTATGAGGTTGCTGGCCCAGTAGTTTGTCTGCTGATCTTGTACTAGGAGTCTGGGAGTTTAGAATAATTACTTTCTACTGTAAGCCACAGACCACTTAAGATGGCTTTGTCCCACTATAGAAAAATGGAACTGTCTATGTACTACAGTTTCAGTAAAAACTGGCCATCTTTTCAAAGCCCAATATTGAAATTTCTTACTGAAGTAAAAGTGGTTTGTAGAGCATTCTGCACAAGTCTTCATATAAGCAGCACTTTTTATAGACTTACCCTGGCTGAATAACAGTGATACTTTGGGCCTCTAAATAGCTGCTCTATAACTGAAAAAAAATGGAGCAAGGAACAGGTGGATGTGGGTTTTCTTTGGATTTTTCCTTAGCTACTGGTAAGTTGTACTGGCAAACACCTGTTAAGTTCCTATTTCTAGTAAGGTATTTGAGGTAGCAGGAAAGAGGGGTAGTTGAGCAACATAGAGGAATATCCTGATGTTCTCGCTTAGCAGTGATTTGCCAATATCAAGCGAGCACTCAGAGATTACATTGGCGCCCTCTCTCAGCAATGGCTTGCCTATATTGGGAGTAGGAGATCCGAGAGCTTTATGGCAGGCAGTAGGCATGGGAGTGGCTCTGTGGGGGGCACTCAGTTCCCAGGACAAGGAAGATTATAGGTAGTGGTGCAGGTATCCTGGCTCAACTGCCTGCAGCAAAGTTAGGGAATCAATGTGTGTATTCAGTGAGAGCCACACCAGGCGTCCAGAAGGAGTGAACTGGGCTGCTTTTGCATCTCAAGGCATAAATGGAGCACTAAAGTGTTTGGAAGAAGAGCGGACACAAGAAACCATGGTTAGCATGGTGTTTGGGAAATAACCTGTGTTTTCAGGAAATATTGAGAGTAACTGGTTTATGGATGGTATACTTTAACATAACAAGAAATGCTGCTATAGCAATAGTACCCTTTTAAATGATAAGTTATAAAGGACTGGCAGTGTCAGCCTTAGCTGCCAACCTAATAAGTGGTTGGGAGTGCGGTGGGGTGGGCAAGGGCAAAGCAAAAGCAGACTATTGTAGTCTCAGCTTTTTGCAGGGATGCTACCTGACCCTCTCAGGCCTGCTGCTGGTCCAGCATGTTATCTCTAGTTCCCTAGAACTAGGTGGTAACTTAAGGGCTGCGTATCATTAAGCCCCTGGTTCTGGATCCATGGTAAGGTTGGTTCTGGAAATTGCCTCCAAATGTTATGTTGTGACTGCGAGAAACTATGCCAGTCCTGCTCCGGTGTTAATGTAAGAGCCATTCTTTGCTTATCCTATACTGAAAATGTGTGCCTGAGCTTATTGATTAATTTTAGTAATTCCCCCCTTGCTGTTTAGGATCATTTCAGTCTTGACAGTCCAAGTGGCATGAATTGCCTTGTAGAAGGAACCATCCCTCCAAGTTCTGGCCTCTCCAGTTCCAGTGCCTTGGTCTGCTGTGCAGGACTCGTGACCCTTATGGCAAATGGAAAGACTCTTCCAAAGGTACCAGACGGAAGGCGGGTTGGGGGAGGGGAGTACAATTTGTTGGAAGCTGCCCGCAGTGGCTGGGGTGGCCAGTCAGATGGGGAGAATATTAAGAATAAGAATAAGAATGCAGTGCTGGCTGGGGCTAGTGGGAGGTGTAGTCCCAAAACATCAGGAAGACATCAGGCTGGGGAAGGCTGATTTGTATGAACATTTAAAAAAGAAGCTCAGGATTGTTTTCACAATGACTTGTTGGATAGCTCATTGCAAAATGTTTTTGTTTTTTTTTAAATATTTATTAGGGTTTAAAATAAAAATAGATATTATAAACAGTATAACATATGTCTTAACATAATTTCACATTTTCTTTGGACTTCCTCACATCTCCCGCTCCCACTTTCATCGTTATAACTTTTTGCCAGCAATTTATCATCTTATTTGCATTCTTGTGTCCCATCTATATATTTATAATCTTGTAATTCTCAAAAAAAAAAGTTTATATTTTCTCAATCTCACTCATTATCTTAAGTCATCTAATTTAGTGGTGCTCAATTATTTATGATCTAGCATCCTGCTTAACATTCACTCAAATTACAGTATTTTTGTAAATAAATCTTGAATTTCTTCCAGTCCTCCTCCAGCTTCTCGTCTCCCAGGTCACGGATTCTGCCGGTCATCTCAGCCAGTTCCATATAGTCTATCAGTTGCATCTGCCATTCTTCCAGTGTGGGTAGATCTTGAGCTTTCCAGTGCTTTGCTAGAAGTATCCTTGCTGCTGTTGTTGCGTACATAAAAAATGTCCAATCCTTCTTTACCACCCCTTGGCCGACAATACCCAAAAGAAAGGCCTCTGGTTTCTTTGTGAAGGTATACTTAAATACCTTTTTCAGTTCATTATAAATCATTTCCCAGAACGCCTTTACTTTAGGGCAGGTCCACCAGAGGTGGAAGAATGTTCCTTCACTCTCTTTACATTTCCAACACTTATTATCAGACAGGTGGTATATTTTTGCAAGTTTGACTGGGGTCATATACCATCTATATATCATTTTCATTACATTTTCTTTCAAAGCATTGCAAGCAGTAAAATTCAACCCAGTACTCCACAACCTTTCCCAGTCCTCAAACATGATATTATACCCAATGTCCTGCGCCCACCTTATCATAGCCGATTTAACCATTTCATCTTGTGTATTCCATTTTAACAGCAAGTTATACATCCTTGAAAGTACCTTAGACTTTGGTTCTAACAGTTCTGTTTCTAGTTTCGATTTCTCCACCTGGAACCCTAGTTTCTTGTCATTTTTAAAGACTTCTTTAATCTGAGCGTAATGTAACCAGTCTCGCACTTTATCCTTCATTTTCTCCAAACTCTGCAATTTCCAGTTATCTCCATCTTTTTCTAGTATTTCCCAATATTTTGGCCATTTAGCCTCCATATTGGGTCTTTTTCGGGCCTTAGCTTCCAAAGGTGAAAGCCACCTTGGAGTTTTGTTTTCCAACAAGTCTTTATATTTTGTCCAGACATTAAACAGTGATTTTCTGACAATATGGTTCTTGAAGGCCTTATTTGCTTTAACCTTGTCGTACCATAAGTATGCATGCCATCCAAAAGTATTGTTAAACCCTTCCAAGTCCAATACGTCAGTGTCTTCAAGAAGTAGCCAGTCTTTTAGCCAGCAGAACGCTGCGGCCTCATAATACAACTTTAGATCTGGCAGGGCAAAGCCCCCTCTTTCTTTCGCATCAGTTAATATCTTAAACTTAATTCTGGGCTTTTTGCCCTGCCAGACAAACTTAGAAATATCTCTCTGCCACTTCTGAAAGCACTCCGTCTTATCCAAAACCTGAAGTGTTTGAAACAAAAACAACATCTTTGGCAATACATTCATCTTGATAGCAGCAATTCGGCCTAACAAGGAAAGTTTCAATTTTGTCCAACTGTCTAAGTCTCTCCTAATTTCTGCCCAACACTTTTCATAGTTATCCTTAAATAGACTTAGATTTTTTGCTGTTATGTTTACCCCTAGGTACTTTACTTTTTTAACCACATTTAGTTCTGTCTCTTTCTGAAACCGTTCTGACTCTGTATCTGTCAAATTTTCCCCCAAAACCTTAGTTTTCTGTTTATTTAATTTAAATCCCGCCATCCGACCAAAGTCATGAATCAGTTGTAATGCTCTTTTCGTACTAGACTCTGGCTCCTGCAGGGTCAAAACCAGGTCATCTGCAAAAGCTTTTAGTTTATATTGTTTCTGTCCGACCTGAATTCCTTCCACCAACCGGTCCCCTCTAATCATATTCAGTAGCACTTCCAGGACCGAAATAAATAACAAAGGAGAAATAGGGCAGCCTTGTCGTGTTCCTTTTTCAATTTTAAACTCTTCTGTAACCACATTATTAACTATCAGTTTAGCTTTCTGCTCTGAATATATCGCCTCAATCCAGCTCATTGCAAAATGGAGCAAGTATTGTTGGCCATCTTCTGTCTAGCATGGAAACGCATGTTAAAGGTGCTGTAAAAAGGTAAAGGGACCCCTGACCATTAGGTCCAGTCGTGACCGACTCTGGGGCTGCAGCGCTCATCTTGCTTTATTGGCCAAGGGAGCCGGCATACAGCTTCTGGGTCATGTGGCCAGCATGACAAAGCCGCTTCTGGCGAACCAGAGCAGCGCACGGAAACGCTGTTTACTTTCCCGTCAGAGCAATACTTATTTATCTACTTGCACTTTGACATGCTTTCGAACTGCTAGGTTGGCAGGAGCAGGGACCGAGCAACAGGAGCTCACCCTGTTGCAGGGATTCAAACCGCCGACGTTCTGATCGGCAAGTCCTAGGCTCTGTGGTTTAACCCACAGCGCCACCCGCATCCCTCCGAAAAGGTGCTGTAGGGGATATATTTTAGCCTAGTCTAAGCCTCCTTACATAGCCTTGACTTTTGGTCTACTCTTTATAATTCTGGTAGTTTGATAACAACCAGACAATATCTGGGGCTGCCTCACAACATGCAGGAAAAGTAAGAAGTCAAGTTCAGCATAGGAAGCTGAATTGCATGCATTGTTCCTAGCAATTTATAGACTCCTAACTGAAGCCTGTTGCTGCAGACCACACCAAACACCAACTGCAGATGTTTGAATCTGCACTAAGAGCATTTCCTTGCACGTGCAATAACTTGCAAGGAGCCCTTTACTCAGGTGTTGTGCAGCAACATTGGGCTCTCAGGCATGTATTTTGTCAATGACCTGCTGTTTGGGCTTGGACCTTCTGATGTAGATCCTCTTTAGGGCTGGGGATGACTTGACATTCCCCTCTGACTTAGTTGGTAGTTCCACTGCTAGAGATTTGTCAGAAGCCGACCTTGATGTACCTCCAGAGTGACCCCTGGAGGCAAGCCCAGGGAGGCCGCTCCAGGTTCACCAGTGCCAGATTTGGGGTAGGTGGGTTGTCTGCTCACCTGGGATCATCATTCATCAGGAAGCCTGGGTCAGAGCAAGTCAGAGCCCAGCGTGACAGTTTGACATCAGGATTCCCGCAGTAAGGTCACTCGGGTCACTCCCATTCATTGTTCCTGAATGTTTCCCCCTGTTTTCTTTTAAATTAACTATTGGCACCCTTAGGAGCTGTTCTTTGGCAATCCCTAGGAGCTGTTGATGGGTTTCCAAGAGGAGGAAAATATATCTGATATATAACCTGCCCCCCATACTTTAACATAATGAGATTGTGGACAGGGCTTCAGGGATCAAACCTTGAAAGTGCTGCATATTTAGCTTGGAAGAAGAACCCACACCTTCTCAAAATATCCTGATCAGAAAAGTATTTTAACCCAAGCTTAGGGTAAGCATACTTAAGTCCTATGTCAGTATGTTAATGATGCCGATTCAATACGGTTCTCCCTTTTCTGTACACTAAAGAGAATGAAGGAAGACTAATAACAAAAAGCATTGTGTAGTTAAAACTCACATGAAACATTGACTCTGTTTTATTTTTAAAACAACATACTTTTGTCTTTTGGAAGTAAATTCAGAAAACAGTTTATGCTGTGTCTGATTAATGTGTTTAGAAATCTGCATTGTCTCCACTTGCCCAGATTTTTTCTTTTTAAAGGTCATGCATGCACAGTGGTTTAGAGAAATCTTGGATACTGTCCAACCAGATACACAGTGCTAACCATTTTCAGCATTGAGGCAATATCTAGCTAACGTCGCATAGTGTTTAAGACAAGCGTGGGGAACTCTCTTCAGACAGAGGTCCGCATACCCACCTGAGCAGCCTTCTGGGGAGGCCATGCCAGTGGTAGGCAGTGGCAGAGGCAACTGTGGGCAAAGCTAATAATGTAAATTGTACCTTTGTGCAAAAGGCTGGTTTCTACACACATTCACACAACCCTCTCTATACTCCATCCAGGCAGCCAAGAGGTGTTGTCAGAGCCAGGCAGAAAAACTCAAGCATGGAATGAAGTAGTGATGGTGAGGGGTGTGGCTTGGGCAGAGTGGGTGTGGCTGTGACCTGGCAAGAGTCCCATGGACCGTATAGAGCAGGCATAGGCAAACTCTGGCCCTCCAGATGTTTGGGACAACAATTCCCATCATCCCTGGCCACTGGTCCTGTTAGCTAGGGATGATGGGAATTGTAGTCCCAAACATCTGGAGGGCCGAGTTTGCCTATGCCTGATTTAGAGAATCCTGACTGGCTGCTTTTGCCTCCCAGCCGGAGGTCTCTCACCCTAAGTAAAGATAGTTAGCTGTGAGGTGGGGAAGTTCAACTTTCATCTCTGCTACAAATTTACTGGGTATCCAAGCCAGTAGACCACTTTGGATGTAACCCTAAAATACGATTTAGTGTTCCACGAGTGAGCCTCAGTCTTTTGCACGCTCCTTCATTACCTGTGGGGAGGAATTTGCAAGTATCTGCTTCTGCTTTTCAACTAACCAGAGTTCCCTGTTGGGTTCAACGTTGTTAGTTTAAATCAAAGCATGGCCTTCCAGATGTTGAACTACAGCTCCCATTATCCCTGATTACTGGCCATGCTCTCTGGAACTGGTGGGAACTGGGGTCGAACAACATCTGAAGGGCTTCAGTTCCCCCATGCATGGTTTAAACTCTGGTTAGTGAGCAAGCAAAGATAATGGGGGACAAATTCATTTGGTTCATCTTTTAAGGCGAACTTCCCAAATTTACATTTTGCACGCCAATATGCAAACTAAAACACAGCTGTTATTTGAAATTAGCACTTCTCCAAATTCTGCTGTTCAAATTTCCAACCAAATAATGCGTACAAAAATGTATATATTAGTAAAAGTAATGTACAAAAATGGATTCTGTTAGGGTATTTTGCATTGCAAAAATCACACGCAAAAATGCAACGCAAAATACATCTCACATTTGTCAAAACTGTATAAATAGTGCATATATTAGGAGATATATACACAAAAATGCATATGAAGTTCTATGTGGATGCTCTTTAAAATACAGAGAGGGAAGAGAATGGAAAGATTCCTCCGATACTCAATATCTCTCAACCAGAACTTTGTTCTGTACTATGGAAATGACAATATTTGCCTACTTTTCAAAGCTGCTGAAAGAAATATTATCTGCAATATGCATTTAAAGCAGTGTTGTTCCATTTTAAAGAACCACAACAAACCACACTTCCCAGGATTCTCTGCAGGAAACCATGATTGTTTAAATAGTGGTATCATAGTGCTTAAAGATATATAGATATATAGATATATAAATATATAGTGCAGACAGAGCTTGGGTTGGCTTGCTGGAATAAGAACCCTTAAGGTTGATTCTTGTTAGCTTCTATCAATAGGACAAAGTAAATAGTTTGTAGTAGGGCACACGGTAAAGAAGGGGAACCATTGCTCTTCATCTCAGACACTGGGGATTCCACTGGTGAGTCCCTTTACTTTCCTCCAGGTAAGTCTACAGTTGTCAATCACAACAATGCAGGGACACTGTGACGAGAAATCTGCCTTCCACTCCTGACCCCAAATGGCCTAGCCTTAACTGACATGCGTCCTGAAGCGGAGGGTCAGTGCCCTGAGTGGCTCCACAACTGAGAGGACCCTCAGCAAAGTGCCCCACACCAGCACCACAGGCATATTTGTTAGTGGCGATAGCCGCATTCTCACTGAACCGCCCTGACCTGGCCACAGTGATCCATGCGATGGTCACCTCCAGGCTTGACTACTGTAATTCGCTATACGCGGGGCTGCCCTTGAAGCTGACCCAGAAACTCCAACGGGTGCAGAATGGTGCAGCGAGGCTCCTCACGGGGTCTCTGCCATGGGAGCATATTCATCCAGTGCTTTTCAAGCTGCACTGGCTCCCGGTGGAGTACAGGGTCAGATTTAAGGTCCTGGTTTTGACCTTTAAAGCCCTTCACGGCTTAGGACCCTCGTACCTATGGGACCGCCTCTCCCGGTATGCCCCACGGAGAGCCTCAAGGTCCATAAATAGCAACACCCTAGTGGTCCCGGGCCCTAAGGAAGTTAGATTAGCTTCAACCAGAGCCAGGGCCTTTTCAACTCTGGCTCTGGCCTGGTGGAACGCTCTGCCTCATGAGACCAGGGCCCTGCAGGATCTGATTTCTTTCCACAGGGTCTGAAAGATAGAGTTGTTCTGCCTGGCCTTTGGCCTGGAGCCAATTTGATTCCCTCCCCCTCCTTTTTCCTTTTTCCTTTCTCCTCCTGTGATGAGGCTGCATTTTAATATTTTAATGTTTCAATATTTTAATGTATTTTAATCTTGTTTTTAAGTTGTATTCATTCAACTTGTTTTTATTATTGCTTGTTAGCCGCTCTGAGCCCAGCCTTGGCTGGGGAGGGCGGGGTATAAATAAAAATTATTATTATTATTATTTAAAGTTCCCACGATGCTCTAGAGCAGAGATGGCCAACACCATGCCCTCCAGCTGTTGTTAGACTGCATCATCCCTGACCATTCTGGTTGAGGCTGATGGGCATTGTAGCCCAACAACATCTGGAGAGCACAGCATTGACTACCCTTGCCCCACAGCATTGAAGAAAGTTTAAATGGTAGCTTCCAGATCTAACCATTTGGGGTGAGGTCAGGGTGCTGGGGTCTTGGGAGCTGCTCAGGAACGCTGTGTGCTGACACTGGGCCTGTGCTTCTGCGAGCAAAGTCCTTGCAATATACAGGTCCTCCTTATTTCCCCCATCAGTTGTTCTAAGGATTGGCATTTTGCTAGCATTTAATAATGCACCCCTAAAGTGCAAGTAGGTAACTAGGTACCGCTTTCTAGCGGGAAGGTAAACGGCGTTTCCGTGTGCTGTGCTGGTGCCGGCTTGCCAGAGCAGCTTCGTCACGCTGGCCACGTGACCCGGAAGTGTCTGCGGATGGTGCCGGCTCCCGGCCTCTTAAGTGAGATGGGCGCACAACCCTAGAGTCGGACACGACTGGCCCGTACGGGCAGGGGTACCTTTACCTTTTTAAATAATGGATTGGACAAAAGGTTAGTGAGCAGACATGGAGCAACATTAATTTGAGTGATTGACTTAATGCAGTCAACTGCTTTCTGCTCTGCCTGGCACACACAGTTGGTTTGGTGGTGGTTGCTTTTAATTCACCAGTTGCTACATGATGAAAGACTTACAGGGAAGGTGGCAGGCAAGATTTTTATGTACTATTCTAAGCCTGCTAAATATAGGAGTTCCCATCATTCAGAAATGGTTACTTTTTAAACAGAAAGGAAACCGGAATCCTTAAAAGAAATGTTTTGATTGTTGTACAGGACTGTTGTGAACACTTTCAAACATTTTTATCCCTCAAAAATTTTAAACCATGTTCTCATTTTTCAGTTTTGATTAAAATTATAATTATTTGGCATACTCAGAATAAGGGGGGGGGGGTTTTACTTTATAATTAAAATCATGTGTATGGTTCAGTTTAAGTCACACCAAGTGCTTGATAAATCCATTCTAGAAAATCCAATTGTTCAATATAAAACTCCACCACATTAGGCATCTGTGGGTCTAATTTCTACTAGTCTAGAAAATTCTGCTTTGTACTTAACAGTGTATATGCTGCTCAGTTCTCATTGTCAATGTGTGCACATTTTCCAGCATTAGTTGCAAAAGGTGCATGTTGACTGGGCAACATACAAAAAACCCCGTCCATGTTTTCATTGTGCAAACTTTCCATGCATTCCTGAGCATGTGCCCAATCCATCCATATATATGCACATTCCCCACTCAGCTCATGCTAACCACAAACATATATCAGGTTTTTGTGTGCGATAAAGTGCTTGCTGTTTTGAGAATATACCAAGCAATTGCCTGTCTCCCATTCACTCAAATTGTTGTGCTATTTTTAATAGGTTTTAAGACTTTCATGAGTGTAAAGATTTCTACAAGATTAGAATGCAGGATCTTTCATATGCAATATAGTCTAAATGATATTGTAAACCAGACTGAATTATTAAAGTCTGCAGGCAAATTGTGTAATTCAGAGCTGCTGGTTTTTAGCTTGCAAATGCAGTTTAGCCTTTCACTAATTTTCTAAAGGCCTTTTTGTATGTGAAACCAAAGATAAGCATACCCCCCCCATGTAACGTTAGCTGGGCTTTAATTGGGTTAAATCCGTCTTCAGAACATGTTTGTGGATAGTTAGACACATTAAGAAGCCAGGCTTGAGTGCAGTTTCCTGTTCTGGGTACACCCAGTTCCAAACCAAGGTTTGATTTGCATAATGTGTGGAATGGCCCTCTGTACTTTAGATGGCATGTCACAATAAAACGTGTGAATTTTTGATACCTAAATGCAAACTTGTGTGTGTGTTTGCACTGCCAATTAAATCTATTCTAAAATGTTAACATATCAAAATAGTTCTGGTGGGACATCTTGTCATACTCCAAGTTACTGGCACATAGCTTGTTTTCTAGGACACCACGATCCTTTTGTTCATCTAATGTAAAATCACATTCCTCTTGTTCTCTGTCAAATGTTAAATATACAGGGCTTTACCCAGTAGTCTAGTGGCTTCTCCTAAGTCTCCTTCCTTCATGGACCCTTTTGGACACTAGCTTGTAAGGAATACTAAGTCATGTGCAGTCTCTCTTTCCGGGCAGGTTTTTTATATGATAATTTGGCAAAAGGTGCTATGATTGGCTTGGAAGGCGGGAGCTTGGAGGAAAGTAGTCCAGTCTGTGGGAAACAAGCCATAAGTATTTTAAGGAGAAACAAGAGTCCTTTACAGGAGGGTTGGGTAGAGAATAGATTAGGATCTACTGGTAGATCTTGTAGCTTGATTTGCATTAGATCAGAAAGGTTTCTGAAGTTTAATTGTTCAACAGTAGCGACTGAAAAAAGGCAACGTCCTCCCTTCTAAATAAGGGCTGCTAAATCTTCATTTTGAATTATGGTGCTGGAGGAGACTCTTGAGAGTCCCATGGACTGCAAGAAGATCAAACCTATCCATTATTAAGGAAATCAGCCCGGAGTGCTCTCTGGAAGGACAGATCCTGAAGCTGAGACTCCAATACTTTGGCCACCTCATGAGAAGAGAAGACTCCCTGGAAAAGACCCTGATGTTGGGAAAGATTGAGGGCACAAGGAGAAGGGGACGACAGAAGACAAGATGGCTGGACAGTATTCTCGAAGCTACCAGCATCAGTTTGACCAAACTGCGGGAGGCAGTGGAAGACAGGAGTGCCTGGCGTGCTTTGTTCCATGGGGTCACGAAGAGTCGGACACGACTAAAAGACTAAACAACAACAAAAATCTTCATTTGAGTTAGTAGATTCTGTCATATATTAAAAGTTTCTCAGCAGGTATGAGCAGTCGGTCTCAGCCTTTTGACCTTCCCTCTGGTTCGTGGAATTGAGAGTTTTAGTGAAACAAAAAATAATAATCCCATAAGCCCGAGGTCTGCCCATTGCCTGCTGTGTGGGATTGTACCACATCATAATGCACAAGGAGGATGATAAATAAGAATGCACATGGCAGCAGGGTGAGGGGAGGAACACTGCATGATAGAATGTACCTACTTACATAGTTGTCAACTTTTCCCTTTTCTTGCGAGGAATCCTATTCGGAATAAGGGAATTTCCCTTTAAAAAAGGGAAAAGTTGACAGCTATGCCTACTTGTCCAAAGCTGTTTTTCACTCTGAAAGTGAAAATATTCAAGGAAGAGCAGGTTATAAATACTTCAAATAAATAATACTAAAGAATTAGAGAAATACTGAGTTGGCAGAGGCAGGTAGATTTTGGTGTGGAGCATTTGTCCAATTTTTGCACCAAGCCTACAGTTAAAGTCAAGAGGCATAGAATCACCAGAAGGTTGTGTGCATGCTTCAGCTTATTCGAAACACCACTATCCTCAATATAGTGTGTGCCTTGTGAGCGGGTTAATGCATTCTTGCAGAATGTGGTGCTGTTCTTGATGATGTTGTTTTTCTCTGTTCTAATTAGATATTTTCTGATTAAATGTTATTTCACTGCATAAACATAAAAAGGCTAAACATGATATGTTGTATAACCCACCACTGATAAACATCCCCTGCTCATATTCTGCCAATCTGGAATTAATAGTTGCCAACTGATATGAACATCCGGATTGCATTTTCAAGGAGGGGGTAAGAGTTTGGAGAACCAGCAATTCTGTATAGTGCTTGAAGTACTCTGGGAGCATCTGGGAGTCTACAAGCCCCATGCCACGATTTCTCCACCCATAGCCTTCTAAAACAGGAGCTAAGGGGATGTCACAAAAAGTAACTAGGTTGGGTCCTCTCTAGCCCCATTGTCGTTTGAGCATTACTTCTGCACCCCTGGCAGGGCACTCAGTTATATTTTGTTATTGGTTGTTTTAAGTGGTACCTGGTACCCATTTGGACTGGTAGGATGGAGGGCAGATAGCCTAGCAGCAGGTGGAGCCAGAACTGAGGATGGGCAAAGTTAACAATTTTCCAGCTTTGCCCCCATCCTCCTCCCTGTGGAGTTCTGCAAGGGCAGCATTGAGTGAGGAGGAAGAGCAAAAATGTATAAGACAGGTACAAACATCTGCTGGAAATGTAAAGAAAAAGAAGGTACCTTTTATCATATGTGGTGGCCCTGTAAGGTAATAAAAGCATTCTGGGAAATGGTATATAATGAATTGAAAAAAATGTTTAAAATAACTTTTATTAAAAAAAGCCAGAGGTTTTTCTATTAGGAGTTGTAGTTGCTGAAATTCCAAGGGAGCAGAAAAGACTTTTTCTGTATGCGACGACAGCTGCACTGATGTTGTTAGCCCACAGATGGAAAGAAGATAATGTCCCTACCAGAGAAGAATGGCAAATTAAACTGTTGGACTATGCCAAAATGGCGAAACTAACTGGAAAGCTCAGGAACCAGGAAGACCAAAACTTTAATCAGGAATGGGGGAAAAATTATAGTTAATCTTGGAGACCACTGTAAGCAGCTGAAAACACTAGGATTGCAATAACACTTGTAATGTAACGAGAGCTGTAGACTTTTACAATGGAGTTGTAAAAAACATGGAATATTGAAAAAAGATGCAGTAGAAAAGGTTTAACAACAGAACCCATGGAGGGGAAGGTGGGAAGTCTAGAGATTCGGAGGAATCTTTTAATTGTGGATGTGTAGTGGTATTATTATAATTTTATACTTGTAAAACCAAATAATTTTTTTTTGTGGGGGGGAGAGTGAGAGGAGGAAGCTGACAGGCAGCAGCACCTCTGGACTGGCTGTAAGTAAGAAGGGAGGGTGGTGGGGCTGGCTAAGGTTGATGGGGCAGTGCCCCACTTGCTGCAATGGACTAACCTCCACTGGTTGTTTGGTTTAACACACTTATACCTCACTGCTCAGAACAGGCGACACCACTTTCCCAAGTGGTTTTCCACTCATGCGGTTTATAGGACTAGACCTGCTTAGCTGCAACATGTGCCTTCAGACCACGATCTGGATTTCGCGGGAAGCAGCCTTTAATTAGCAGGGCACTTGCGTTTTTAGACAACGGGAGGTTAAAGATAGACGCTGCATTGTTGGGGGCAATGGCTGAACTTGTCTGTTTGTACAGTACAGTGGTGCCCCGCAAGACGAATGCCTCGCAAGACGGAAAACCCGCTAGACGAAAGGGTTTTCCGTTTTTGAGTTGCTTCGCAGGACGAATTTCCCTATGGGCTTGCTTCGCAAGACGAAAATGTCTTGCAAGTCTTGAGATTTTTTTTCCGCTTTTTGCCCCCTTTATCTAATCTGCTAAGCCTTTAATAGCCTTTTAGCAGCTAATCCGCTAAGCCTTTAAGCCTTTAATAGCCGCTAAACCGCTAATAGCGCTAATCCGGTAAGCCGCTAATAGGGTTGCTTCGCAAGACGAAAAAACCGCTAGACGAAGACTCTCGCGGAACGGATTAATTTCGTCTTGCGAGGCACCACTGTAGTCTATTATCAGGATGCATGTTCAAAGTGAGCTATATAAGGGGTGTTTGAGCCGTTTCTGTTTGCATAATTAAAGAAAAGCAAGTTTGTTTATACTCGTCTCCAAGGCAGCTAATCTTTTCAGGAACATCCACCGAGATCTCTGCTGTAGCTAACAGACATGATCAGTGCTATTTTTCTAAAAACAGAGGCGCCAGAACTCAACATGAACACTTCCCTTGTTCTCTTATAATGGCAATTGCGCCCACCTGAGAGGTGCTGGAACTGAGTTCCGGCAAGGTCTGGCTGGAAAAAAAGCCCTGGACATGATTGAGAAGAAATGTCGAGAAGGCCCAGGGTATTAGAGCCAACAAGCAGACTGGTTGTTACAAGAGAAGTTAAGAGTAAAGAACTGGCAGAAGCCACTAATGTGAGGGCCTTATATCTTTAGTTTAGAATATACTATCACATCTACTGTCTGCCAAAACAGGAGCAGACTGTGGCCGACGGGCATAATACACTCTTCTCATGTGGTATTTTTTTTTTTTAAAAAAGGTCAATTATATGGTGATTTGCTTCTGATAACAGGCCGGGATAGCGGGAATGAGTAGTGTGATAAATGGATGGTTTTTTTTAAAAAAAAAACCCAGACATGTGCAGGCAGTTACTACATGGTAAAGGAAGTATGTCAAATCCCACAGATATTGTCTGAATAGAATACTCTGAGGTAAAGTCATGGTTTAAGAGTGATAATACTGCACAGATGTTATGTTTATCCTTCTGTGGTTGTTAGCGCCACATGGCGAAACAGCATTTAGAAGGCTCCAGAGAGGCCACTTATGAGAAGACATGGTCCATCTCTTTTAACAGTTTGATTTTTTCTCAAGGGGTTTCCACATGATGTGATTTTTTTACCACAGGGACCATGGCAGCGGTTGCTACCGTTCTGAGAACATTCCAGATGGGGTTGCCCCAGCGAGTGTTTGCATGTGGGGTGGCGTTGTGGTTTCTCAGCATCCTGACTGTTAAATCGAGCTTCTGGGAAATGGTGATACTTTTCCCCACCTGCCCCCACCTCAGCAAGCACATCCACCATGATGGTTGTGTTGTGTGGAGTGTAGCCCTTTCATGACACCCTCCCCAACACACATAATGGAAAAAAAACATTTTAGTATTGTGTAGTAATCCAGTGTTGTAGTGCACTTCCCATGTGATTTTTTAAAAATTATAAACATAAAATATACAGTCATGGTTATACATTCTAAAACATCACTTCTTACAGCTAAGACTAAGTGTAATTTGGCTAAATTGAGATGGTTGTTTAAGGCTTTCTTGTCCCCCACGGCCATTACACACTGGATTTAGAACAAAAAAAATCCTGACTTGCTTCAAGCCAGAGTTCATAGTTACATCTGAACCAGGGAACAGTGGCTTAATGTCAGTTAACAGCCAGAAAAATAATTCAGGATGTCTAGCTTGGCTATGAAGGCCTCATCTTAGTCTTCTGAAGCCAGACATTTTACAGCCAGTAGTAACACAGGTTTCAAAAACTGCCGTCTCAGGTGTACACTTTTGTCATTTTTTTTTCTCATGGAGGCGGAAGGTAAATTTATAAAAACAACTTTTCCCTGCAAATCTGTGCTTTAATTTTCTGTCGCCTCTTTAAAGCCATAGTGAATTTTCCCTTTGCCAATGCATAGATTTTCTTCAGAAGTAAGTATCAGTGAATCCCTGTTGTTGCACCGTATTCCTGTAAGTCTTGCTGTGCTGAGAAAGAGAATCACTATCAGCTTTTGCTCACTGAGTACATTCACTTATTGGGATATCTCAGTGGGCATGTCTGAGATATGAACCTAATTGCCAATTCCTTCCACGATAGTCTTCCACTTACTTGAGTGAAAGTTTTGTATTTTTGCACAAGCTGTTTCTTTCTTACTGCATCCATCATTGTTCTGCTGCTATCAGTAGAAAGACTCTGAAGCCATAGGCACAGGTCTGTTCAATTTCAGAGTCTAACAGTCCATTATATCAAGGGAGACCTTGGGCTATCTTGTGGCAAAGTTCTCCTGGATCTGCTAGTTCATCCTTGGTGGTCCTGCCAATCCTCCCATTTGTGCAAAAATAATAATAATGAACAAATGCTTGCAGCTCTAGTAGAGAATGCACACCCATCACTTGCAGATGGGACTTTTGGCAGACTGGGACCAGCAAGGACCAAAAGCTCATCACAAGAGCAGAGAAAAAGATGGGGAGAATTGCACTGCTAAATGCTAACATGCTAGTTCTTGGGCTGATTCCACTGAATGGGTTCCATGATGCAAGTTTCGTTTTCTCAAGTGATAGCTGAGTTCAAGTAGCAGTTCCTCATAGGATGAGAAGTTACATAAGATAGGAAATGCCTATATTTTGAGTTCTGTTAAGCAGTTTCTAGAAATCAGCAACCAATCTCCAGCTGTTGCTTGAAGCTACTGTGGCAAAGGCTGCAATACACATGAAAGGTTTCCTGCATTGCTTATGCATTGAATGCACAGTATTCAACCTGGTATGGGTACTATGGAAAAGTCATCAAAATTTCAGGGGGAATGTACGCATAGAGAGAATTCACATGGGATAATCTTGTGGGACTGTACCACTTAAGATTGCCCATAGGCCTGTAGGGAGGGCCTCATATTTCAGTATACAGGTACCGTATTTTTCGCTCTATAGGACGCACCCGACCATAGGACGCACCTTGTTTTAGAGGGGGAGAACAAGAAAAAAAAATTCTCCCCCTCTCTGCTCAGCACCCCTTTAGCAAAGCGGCAGGAGAAACGGAGCCCCTTCCTTTCTCCTCCCGCTTGGCTGAAGGGGTGCTGCGCAGCTCTCCCTCTTTGCTGAAGCCGGGAGAGTCTTGCTCTCCCGGCTTCAGCAAAAGGAACCCAAAGCCTTTGGAGCGCAGCACGAGGTCCCGCTGCGCTCCAAAGGCTTCAGGGATAGCCACTGCGCTCCAAAGGCTTTAGGCGGCTATCCCTGAAGCCTGGAGAGCGAGAGGGGTCGGTGCGCACCGACCCCTCTCGCTCTCCAGGCTTCAGCGAAAGCAACGCGTAGCCTCCGGAGCATGGAGGGAGTGCTCCCTCTGTACTTCAGAGGCTTCACATTGCTATCGCTGAAGCCAAGGAGCCTGCATTCGCTCCATAGGATGCACACACATTTCCCCTTAATTTTTGGAGGGGAAAAAGTGCGTCCTATAGAGCGAAAAATACAGTACCTTTGTTTGCTATGGAAAAGGAGATGTTGGAAATAAGGTAGAACCCTGTTTTGTGTGTCATGCTTTTTTTCTATATGCAGAGATTTAGGGGTGGGGGAGTTAGTTCATTTTACCCCGGGGCAACGTTCATGCATATGGACCTTACCAACTGCTGTTTGAAGTGGTGCAGTCCCATGAAGGATTTTATTTTATTTTATTCTGTTTTCAGCCTCCAGCTTTCATTTTGTTTTTTAAAAACGGCTTCAGAAACTTCAGCTGAATGCTACAGCCAGATTATTGATCAGGACTTGGGTTTAGGGAGCATATGACTCCCATTTTACAACTTCATTATCTACTGGTTCTGTTCCGAACCCAAATAAAAGTGGTGGTTATGTCTTGTAAAGCAGTAAATGGTTGGGGGCTGCCTGCCTTCTTGAATATAAACCTGCCCATGTTTTCAACTCTTTCCAAGAGACCTTTCTCTCTACCCAACCAACATCAGAAATGTGTTTGGTGGAAACTTGAGAAGTTTTCTCAGTTACTTCATCAAGCTCTGCAGTTCCCTCCCTGTGGAGGCCTAACTAGCCTCCTCTCTGATGTCTTTCCACTGGGAGGTAAAGGCCATTTTTTATAGACAGAATTTTGCCCTGGTAAGCTGCTCTGATTTTTCCGTTGCTGATTTTAGTTAACTTTAACTGCCCACTGCTTAACGTTTTCCTGTTTTATTGATCCTAAAAATAAATGAATCATTCCCATAGCTTTCATGTTCATGTCACACAGAAGACCACAAAATTCTGCTCCCCCATCAAGCATTTTCAGAGCAGTCGTTAGCCATTTTACCATATACTCTGCTCACTGTTAACTGTGTCACCCTCAGAACAGAAACTAATATTTTGCTAAGGCCAAAGTTAGCACAAATACTTAACAGCTGATTAGCATGGCAATCTTTGCCCCTTGGTTATTCAACATGCAAATAGGTTTGAGACGAGAACTAGGATTGCCATCATGTAGCCCCCCATGCAGCAAGTTTACTTGGGGGAAATGTCCAAATAAATTTGCATATTTAATGGGTTTATGCAACATATTTCACTGGGTCTATGCAACAATGGAGAGGGGAGGGGGGGAAATCCATTTTTAAAGCATTTAAGTAAGTAAAATGTTGCAACCTTTTATTATTACCTTTAAATATATGTAGAGGTGGATATAGAGCAGAAATCTTGATGCTGAAAATAGTAAAATAATGTGCCACGTCTCTCCAGTTACTAAAAAGGGATTAGAACTATGTAATTCACCATTAGTATTTTGAGTTTACCCCCAAAGAGCATTCAAGTAAGAACAGTCACCTTTTGTCTTTTTATTAAAAACATCTGTTTAATCTGGACCACCAATAACGGGCCTCCAGCTCCGCTTGGAAGTCTCCTGGAAGGTTTATTCACATCAAACTCTGTGCATATTTTCAAGTTTGTTAATCCCTTTTTGACAGCTCTGTCCTCTCAACTTGGAGTTTATGAGGGAATTTACATGGCTTAAGGAGCACTGTGAGTAGAGTCTTATCAGTTTTCACTGCATTTGCAAGCTATTCGCCCTGATTAGGGTGCTCTAAGCTCACATTTTACAGCTTCGTCTGTTTCCAGTGCCGTTATGGAAACTGAACAAGTGGGCAGGCGTGCCCACATTCTTCATTTCCAAATGCAATGAGTTACGGGCTTTATCTCACAGCCATGCCCTGGTTAATGTCATTTCTTTGGTAATTATCTAGCTTAAGGCCCCATGAAGCTGTGTAACCCTGCTGGAAGGAATACACACACACACATTCTTCCCTCTCCTTCCCCCCCCTCCCATGCTTGTGCTCCCATTACCCTATACTTAGAACAGGGATAGCCAATATGGTCCCCTCCAGATGTTGTGGGGCTACAACTTCACAAACGTGGGTATCCAGCCATTTTGGACTACAGATTCTATCATCCCTTGCCAGCAGGACCAGTGCTCAGGAATGATGGGAATTGTAGTCCAAGAACAGCTGGAAGCCCAAGTTTGGCAAACACTGGGCTACACTTCCCATCATTGCTGATCATGTGTCAGGGACTGATGAGGAGTGGTGGGAGACACCAGCCAAGGAGGCTCCAAGGGAACCCCAGAGGAGGAAGGCTCAGAGCCAGGGGATTGGTGATGGGAAACTGAGGAGAGGTCAGAGGGAGAGGGTTGGGAGGAGGGACTGGATGATGAATGGGCAACAGGGTTTAGTGAGCAGGGAGAGCCGGTGACAGGGAGCAGTTCAGACTCTGAGGGTGAAGCAGAGGAGCGGGGTCAAGAAGCTGCAGAAGAATCCGTGGAGTCTCCCTTTCCTGCTGCAACAAACTCCCCTCCCCCTGATCTCCAAGAATGCACATAATAATGAGGAGGGCAGAACAGAGGTCAGAGGTGCGCAGAAGTAGTTTCAGACTGCTTAGGAAACATCCAGGAGAGGAGACCGAGAAAGGGTAGAAGAAGGCAGGGACTTTCAATCCTGGCAACTGCTCGATAGGGGCAATACAGTGGTACCTCGGGTTACATACGCTTCAGGTTACAGATGCTTCAGGTTACAGACTCTGCTAACCCAGAAATAGTACCTCGGGTTGAGAACTTTGCTTCAGGATGAGAACAGAAATGATGTTCTGGCATTGCAGCAGCAGGAGGCCCCATTAGCTAAAGTGGTGCTTCAGGTTAAGAACAGTTTCAGGTTAAGAACGGACCTCTGGAACGAATTAAGTACTTAACCCGAGGTACCACTGTACCTGCTGGGATGGCATTTCCTTGAATAAAGAGTTAACCTCACTGACAATGGAGCCCTGCTTCTTTCATGTTGACCTGCAGCGGTGTAGCTAGCGCTCAGGTGCCTGGTACTGCACGCGTGTCCCTCAACCGGGGGCGGGGTGAGCTGCATGAAGCCTCTCCACCGCCTCCCCCTCAGTTGTGGGGCGGCTGAGGGAGAGGCGGTGGGCAGACGCAAGCCCCACGCTGCTGTTTCAGGCAGCTCAGAGCCTGCAGGTGCCCAAGCCAAAACGTCACTCCCAGGAGAGACGCGTGGCTCAGGCACGGTGCAGACCCCGTGGTAAGTGCCAGCCTCCGCAGTGTGGCGCCCAGTGCCAGCCGCATTTCGTAACGTTTCTTGACCGAACTAAAAAGTTTCGTGAGCCCATTAAAAAAAACAACAAAAAAACACCAACAACTATTTTTGTCACCCCCCTCAGTGATGATACCTGGGGTGGTCCACACCCACCGCACTCCACTTCCCCTGCCACTGCTGACCTGCACCTGTCTCCAGCCCTGACACCATGTTTCTGAGGCTAATACAAGTTTAGCTACGTATATCTGAGTGGCACTAGCATTTCAATGGTCTTGTCTCCCTGGAGATCTGATGTAAGATCAGTAGACTTTGGATATCTGTTGGAGTGTTAAGCTGGGGGTAGGCAACGTGGTGCCCTCCAGATGTTGTTGGACCACCACTCCAATCATCCCTGACTATGACTAACTATGAAACAATTTCAGGGTCCTATATAGGTCCTACATAAGGCACCAAAGAGATAACCTGTTGGATGCTGGCTTATCTCCTCTTGATAGCAGTATCCTTCTGTGTGCTTCCAATGCACTCTCCAAATGTTGTTGGAATCCCATTTTGCATCAGCCCCAGCCATCATGGCCAGTGGTCAGGGATGATGGAAGTTATAATCCAGAAACATCTATAAGGTCACTGGTCTTGCATTTATGCTCTAAGGACACCTAATGAAATAATGACACTGGGAATTTATTGGGCTGCAGCTGCATCCCATAATCTCCATCCTGCTCTAGCAATATTTGAGGTGGACCTAAAGGTATGCCTGTATGGATGTCTCATGTACCTAAGGGAAGTGTCTAAAGGAAGTACAGAAATTAGGAGGTGTACCTGGAGATGTGAGGATTGGTGGGATCAGGAACCTAACCTGGGAATCTTAGGGTGTAAAGCTGGGATCCAGTTTTGTGAACTATTGTGGTCTTCAGGTGCAGACACTTTCAAGGTTGGCAATATTGGGCCTGCATTTGGCAAGCAGTAATGTGCTCTTGGATTGGCCAAGGTTGACATAAATTGACTACTTCTTCCTGCATCTTTTATAATAATCCAAATCTTTTACATCTCCATTATGCCCAAAAAGGTTGACATAAATTGACTACTTCTTCCTGCATCTTTTATAATAATCCAAATCTTTTACATCTCCATTATGCCCAAAATTCAACATTAAACTACAAGTGTTATTCCAATCCTGCTAACGATTTTAGCTGTTTACAATGGTTTTTAAGATAAATTATAAATTTCCCCCACTCCTTATTAACATTTTGGTCTTCTTGATTTCTGATTCTTCCGGTCATTTTTGCCATTTGACCAAATTGACCACTTTTCTTTGTCTGGTCAATGAAGCAGACTCTTCTGCTTGCTGCTATCTTCAGGCTCAAATTCCCATGCTACGTCATTGATATCAGCTACCCAGAGTTGGGGAATATATTATCCAAGTTGAAAATTGGGTACAGTTACCCATAGATAGCTCCAGCCTGGGGTAAGTGAAGAGAAGCAAAAAAGCAGCACTTTCTAAATGCAGACAGCTTTGAAAAGCATACTGTCTTTGTGAGCATGCCAGAGGCAGAGCAATCCTGGTGCATATCAGAGGAGAAGTTTACAATTAGCAGTATAAAATATAGAATGCTTCATCTGAGGGAAAGCAGGGAGAAGAAGACCTAAGTATAGACTGACTGATACCAATGTAGAGATGGAGTGGCTTGGTATCAAATGTTTAGTCAACTGGTATGGAATGTGTGGGAAACTATAAAGACCTCAAAGGCATATCAACACCCCCTGCCATTAGTTCAATTGTAAAGAATGTATGAGGGAACATCCTTGGTTTGTGTGCTGAGTTCTGTG
Source organism: Podarcis pityusensis (assembly GCF_964106645.2). Classification (NCBI taxonomy): domain Eukaryota; kingdom Metazoa; phylum Chordata; class Lepidosauria; order Squamata; family Lacertidae; genus Podarcis; species Podarcis pityusensis. Next base: position 40,374,958 of record NC_138039.1, on the reverse strand, counting down.
TTTCCTCAGGTGGAGCTGGCTGAACTCTGCAGCAAGAGTGAACGCTACATTGGCACAGAAGGAGGAGGCATGGACCAATCCATCTGCTTTCTTGCGGAAAAGGGAACTGTACGTACTGTCTGAGCACGAACTCAGTAGCCATTGTGTTACAACACAAGAAAGGGCTTTTATTAACTGTGCTGATGAATGACGCACAAATGGTGGGTCCAGGGCTAACTCCACAAGTCAGATATGTATTCACACCCACACGAGATAGGGAGGGCAATCAGCTTGGATGGCTTTAAAAGAAGTTTAGACAAATTCATGAAGAATAGGTCCATCTGTGGCTACTAACCCTGATGGCTAACTTTCTGCTTCCATTGTCAGAGGCAATATTCTTCTAAATTCCAGTTGTTGGAAACTGCAGGAGGGGAGAGGGCTGTTGTGTTCAGGTCCTTCTTGCAGACTTCCCATGGGCATCTGACTGGCTACTGTGAGAACAGAATGCTGCACAGAATAGGCCTTTGGCCTGATCCTGCGGGGCTCTTCTTTATGTCATTATGAATACAGTGGTACTTTGGGTTACATACGCTTCAGGTTACAGACGCTTCAGGTTAAAGACTCCGCTAACCCAGAAGTAGTACCTCAGGTTAAGAACTTTACTTCAGGATGAGAACAGAAATCGCGTGGCGGCAGGAGGCCCCATTAGCTAAAGTTGTACCTCAGATTAAGAACAGTTTCAGGTTAAGAACAGACCTCCAGAACAAATTAAGTTCTTAACCCGAGGTACCACTGCACATACCTGCACAAGGAACCACGCTATCAGTACAGAGAGATGTAACGTTAAAGTGTGGCACATCTGTTACTTATAACAACATTTGTTGTTTCCTTTCGGGAAAGTAATCATACCTTTGTTAAAAATTAGTGCAGCTGCCAGGGGCAAGGCAAAACTGCTCCAGGGGCCAGGGCTGACCTTTGGTCAGCTAGAGTTATTAACTCTTTTAAAAAATTGATCTCACTGAAAGATAACTATTAAAAATGCATTTCCAAATTAAAAAGGGGTTCAAGTTTGATAAGAAGAAGGCGGAGGAAGAGGAAGAGGAGTTTATTATTTATACCCCACCCCAGCAAAATATAAAAACATTAAAAAAACCAAACATAAAAACTTAACTTAACTTGGTTTTCTTTTTGCTGCTGGTTTATGCTCACTGCTCCAAATGGTAGGGTGGGGGGAGAGAGAGAGTCTGCAGGTAAATGATGTGTGATTTATTCATCTTAACTGTTGTGCTGCCTACTAGTCAAAATAACTCTACTATTTATTTTTTTCTTTCCGTAGGCCAAGCTGATACAGTTCAATCCCCTTAGGGCTACTGATGTGAGGCTTCCAGAGGGAGTAGCTTTCCTTATTGCTAACAGTTGCGTTGAAATGAACAAGGCAGCGACTTCTCATTTTAATATTAGGGTGATGGAGTGTCGTCTGGCTGCAAAGGTACTGCATGGCTTTCATCAAACCCTAATGAAACCATCATCCAAATATGTGCTGGCTGCAACTCTTTCCACTCTACCAGTTGTTGCTTTATTTTAACACCAGGTCAGGTGCTGCCTCAAAGGGCATGTTTATCTCTTCAGGGTCTGGATTCAGGCCATATATACATGACGGATGGAAGAGAGGGATGGAATTTAGCCCTTAATGTGTGTGTTTCCATTTGGGTAGCATAGCACTAAAAAGGAGTCTGCCCAGGAAGGGCAAAATAAATTATCTTTGTCAAAGCTGATCTCACTTAATGAGAGAGCGCAATCTAATTAATCCCAGGAATATAAAACAAAATGCTTTAATAGCAATGTATTCATTCTTAAAACAAGGAAAGGAAATGGAAATCCATACATTTAAATTCATGAAATAGCATTCCATTTATTTGTATCTTATTGAAGATTGGATTTTATGCACCTGATAAGCTGTAGAAAGTAGCACTCTCCTCAAGCTTGGGTTCAAATTATTCCATGTGTTTCATCCAAAGCAACCACTTTACCACATACACAAGTTACAGCAAGCCTTACTCAGAGAATTGGTTACCAACACACACCCACACACCCCACAAACACATTTTCCTGTGATGAAAGGTGGTATACAAATTTAAAAAAATAAAATAAATCTTATACACTCAGTTGATTGTTGAGTGAGTCAGCAAGTTATAAACTTACTTAATGACAAGGTGACCTTCAGAGACTTTGCTCCTTGAGAATCATCTTACATGTCTGTGGTCCAGTTCAGGCATAACACTAAGCCATTGTTTAGAGCAAATCCCACTTTGCTCAGTTCAGGTGTCATGGGAAAATGTGGTTTAATTCTAAAGTTAAAGCTTTCAAACTCCATGTGCTCTCCAAGAAGAATGAGAACAAGCCTTGTTCCCATAACATTATGATTGGTTAAAACAAACTGGGATCAAATCTTGGTTTGATATCCTAGTTTGTTAACTGGTCACCTTTACAGCAGATAAGAGTAGTTCAATCTGGGGAGAAGGGCAGGATGTCTAACAGTTGATTTATAGCAACCTCACCAAACTACAATCCCCATGATTCTTTTAGAGAAGCCAGAATAGTTTAGCTATGAAACTGATGTAGCCTAGGCCTTTGATTCCCTCTTCCCTCTCTCTTAATCGGCCTGCAGCGTGATTGTGCTAACCAAAGAGAAGAGCCAGAAAAGAAGAGCATATCTTGGCAGCTGAGAATTCGTTGGAAGAGATTGTAGATCCTTAACTGCCAGGAAATGCCTTGTGTTAGATTCACTGTTCTTGACAGCAGTGCAATAGAGAGATTTTTTCCCCCATTTCTTTTTAAAATCCACGTTATATTTTGCCATTTCATATGGGTGCATATTTTCCCACTCAAGCTTACTTTAAGGTTATTGATGAGAGCTAGTAGAAGCCCTTTGTGATGCACCCGTTGCTGGGCTGTACCATTTGAGACAGGGGAGGAATTCAAATATCTGAATGCCTCCTCCACACGACATACATCTCACACATCCTAAATAGCATGTTAGAGAGAAAGTTATAGGCTTGCTAAGCTTTTTTTTTTTTAATGTGTGAGGCACATTTCTTGTGGAGCATTCAAACATTCAGCATATACAGCCTAAAATGATGCAGCCCAACAACAGATAACATCACATGTGGCTTTCGCTGATCTATTTTAGCTTTTAGTGGAATGCATTACAATTGGAAATAGCAATTCTGCCCACAGTTTATGGGGAGCAAACTGGTGACTTCCAAAGCTGAAGTCAAGAGTCATTAGACCAGATGTTCCGCTGGTTGGATCTGTCTAGTTTTCCTAGGAAACCTGTCCGTTTACAGCCTTCTACGGGAGATGACTGGCACAACATTTGTGTTGGCTTCTGTGGTTCCTTTAAGTTACAAAGTTTAGGATTCTGCATTGTGAGGACATTGCTGTAACTATAATTTATTATTATATATAGTGGGTTTTCTCCCCCTTAAAAGGAGCTCAGGATAGCATATATGGTTCTTGCCCTGGCACATGAAAGTACCTGGAACCTGTGTTCATCATGTGTAGTCATTCTTCATATGTTGAGGATGGCAACACAACATCAGGTCTTCTCAGTGGTGGCTCCCCAGCTGTGGAAGACTCCCTAGAGTGTTGTGCCTGGTGCCATCACTGTCCACCTTTGGTTGCCAGGTGAAGATGCACAGGCAGTTAGCTCTTAGTTGGCGTTCATCTTTTAGTTTATTTTGTGATGTATTTTAAATTTGGCATTGCGTGCTTTTTTAAACAAGTTGTAAATTGCTTTGAGACTTTTTTTAGTACATGAAATAGACTAAATAAATAAATAATATAATCATAATTTTCTCTTTCAAGCAATTCTGTGAGGTTAAGAGACTGTGACTACCCCAAGTCACGTAATGAGCTCCAGCACTGGGGATATGAGCCCAGATTTTCATTCAGGATTCTAACCCCCTTTTACCACATTGGCTGTCAACTTAGCTGCTCTTCAGTTTGACATTAAGATCACTAGAGATATTCAGAAACATTGATGCTACATTAAAAAACCCGAAACACATCACTTTAAAAACAACCCTTCATTGCCTCTGCATATGCTTGAGAGGGACAATTTTAATAGAATGCTAAACTCTTTAAAATGTTTGGCAAGGAAGTGCTGTCTTGGGTCCCTAGAAAAACCAACAGATGTTAGAGAAATATAATCGCTGTAACTGGGATGCACGAAAGAATTGTTTTTAGTCTCACTGACAAGATGAGTAAAAACAAGGTCCCTTTAATGCTTTGGCATGAATTAATGCCTAAATATGTGTTCACTATAATGTCTGAAAATGACTCTGATTTAAATAGTAGCAGACCCATGTGATAAGAACTATAAACCTTACAAAGTACACTAGATGGCACCAAAAGTAGTTCATAAAAAACAACAACACCTGCATGAAGGGAATTAAAACAGGAAAAAAGGCAAGCTAAAATTGAAAAAAGCAATAGGAGGAAAGCAACACCTTTAACAGAAGTTTCCTTCTCAGTAATTTTCTCTCTCAAATGTATAGTTTTATTAAGAGATTTCCAGTACAAGGACTCATTCTCCTAGTGAAATGAAAGCTAGGTGCAACCACAACATGGCCTCTCCCAAAAACTTCATTCACCTAAGTGTGGTTGTTGTTCCTTCCACTGTTTATTTTATTGGCTGTGGAGTGTAGAGCCCAAAACTGCAAATAGGGTTACGTGTGTGTAGGTAGATCCAGGTAGGGAGAAGTCCTTGAAATACTGGGGTCCTCTTGAGGTACATAAGTCTTTATAGGCTAAAAACCAGCCCTAGGAATTGAGCCAGTAAACTAATTGGTACCCACTGCAGTGGTGGCAGAATTGGTGTTACATGCTTAGATCGCAGATCCTGAGGAGAGTGGAAAGTAGAGCAGAAGCAGGCACAGGGTGGTCGCCTTCACTTAAACCCCCCCCCCCCCCAAATAAAATCCTTCCTACACGGTCTTGTGCATTGAAGAGGATTCTCGAGAGCTTTTTAGGGCACATATTCAGTTCATGCAGGGCATTGACTAGGTCTTTTGAGCATCACTGTCAGCCTGGAAGCACCAGGAGGATGCTAGAATGAGATATGATTAGTAGCTGTGGGCAAAGATGCTCTCCCTTGAAGTCTGTCCACAAATACTCATCATTAAGGACATTGATGGGAGAGTGCTTTTAACCTCCTGTTCTATTTGTCACCTGTTGTCTTGTTTCTCACCACTGTGATAAAGGAATGAACCCTTTTTAGAAACCTCCAACCTTTTTTTGTTGAAATTATAGGGGTGATTTCTCTTTTCACTCCCCATGTTAAGGAAGGACATCTGAAACTTTTATATTCATTTCTTCATGGCTTTCTTGTTCTCAACTAGGCTGCACTGGCAGCTTGCAAATGTCATAATGCCATACGATTGAATATATGAAGTGTGACAGCCCAATTGGGCTACTTTAGAGTGGATCTGAATGCACTTTTATCAGTGTAATCTAGGACTGGGAGCAGACCGCATTCTTCGCTTGAAAAAGACTCGAACCTCCTATTAAAATTTGCCCTGACAAAAAAAGCTCCTTCATTTAGACACAGTTGTGGTTGAGAATATGTTTCTTCTTAAGATAAAGTCATAATTAAAAAACCTGAAACAAACAAATAAAGGACCCCTCAGGACATTTGCAATGAAAGGTTTCATCACTGACAATATTTTTGCACCCTTGTCTTCAGGGAAAGTAACCACAATCACTGCTCCAGTCTAGCCAGCGCTGGATCACAGCCAGAATTTAATATGACCCAGGGCTCACCAAGACTTCACTCCACATCTTGCTTTCAGTGCCAGTAAATGCCTTTGACCATCTACAGTCTTTCATTGCCACTGAATAACCACAATTAACCCCCATACATCTGAAATCTAGGCCAGATGGTCTTCAAGGCAGGCTTGAGGCCTAGTTTTTTTCTTTCCTTCCCCAGATTAGTAACTAAGCCCTGATAATGACCCCTTCACCATATGTATGTTTATGTCATTTCTCATTATTGGAATCCTTATATCATTTATATTTTTATCTCCTCAGTGGTGTGGGGTGCTGGCAAAATGCCCTCTGCTTTTGCACAGGTGTAGAGAGAGTGCTGTAAGATGAGCAAGGAGTGTGGGTCTGGAAAATCTGTGGGGATTCATTTTTCGGGGAGGGGGGTAAAGTTTTTTTTATTATTCAATTTTATAATGTATATGAAAAATAACAACAAAAATTTAAAAATGAAGAAAAAAACCTATAAAATAGGCACACAGAATGAGTAGCTGCAGATAAAATAACAAAGTCCAAGTGAAGACTATTAATTTTATCAGAATATCAAGTATAGTTCCAGATTTGCCAGACTTGTGATGAGGGTTGTCTTGAAAATGATGGTTCCGTTTTTATGTTATGAAGGAATGTCAGATCATATAAAAAGTGTCTGGAGGTTCTAGTCCTTGTCAAAATCCCAAATTATGTGTGATTTTCTCCATTATAGCTGTATTCCAAAGAATGGTACCAAGCATCAAGTGTAAGATTTTGGACTGTTTTCCACTGAGTTGCAATTACTATTTGCGCTGCCAAGATCACATATAAGACGAATACTTTTGATAGTATATTTACATTGCTGTTATCAAAAATATTCACTAACATTAATTTTGGACAACAAACAATAGTTTATTTAGTAATATTTATCATTTCTGTTGTGGGGCTTCATTTAAGCCAGGACTCTGTAGGGGTTAGCTCAATAATATGTTTTCAGTGCTAGGGACTGGTCAGGGAATATGAGAATACTGAAAACGGTGCCTCTGAACATGCCCAGAGTGCATTATAATTTCCTCATTGTTGAATATTCACCCCTAGGCTAAGATGATATTTCCTCCCTCCACAAATACTTCTTTCTGTCTCTGTTATGTCAATATTTGCCTTTGTACGCCTGCTGCCTAAAAATGTTCTAAATATTTGACCCCCCCTTTATTTTAGTTGCTATACCCAAAATTGTGCAAAAAAGGGGGAAATTAACAAGCACAAGACCTATTCATTTGCTTCATCTGCATAAATTTACATTTTAAGGAAATTGAAGTGGTGGTTTAAGTGCTGTGCATTTTCTACAAAAGGAGGGTGTTATGGCTAAAAATCTGTCTGGGAATGATTCTTCCCTCTGTACATGGAATTCTTCTGAATCTTAGATGAACATATGAAACATCTTTATTCTGCATCAGACCACCAGTCTATCTAGACCGATGTCATCTGATCTCCAGGGCTGCTCTCCAAGGTTTCAGGTGGCAGGAGGCAGGGTGCCTTTCCCATCACCTGATCACTTGGGCTGGATGATCCTGCAACCTTATACGTGCAAAGAATGTGATCTGTCACTGAGCTGTGATTCCCTCCCCCTTGGTGCATGAGGTCTTGTTATGATTTTCCACAGTGGTGCACATGCTCAGAGCCGCACACATTAGTTCACATATTCTGGGCTGTAGAATTTTCACTGAAAATACACCCCCGTGATGTGGTCATCAGACCTTTCATCTCTCTTTTCAGAGTGCTTTCCTGTTTTTATGTTGGAAGAGTAATGAAAAAATTGAAGGAATTCAGCTGCACTTTTCTCAAAAGCAGAGCAGAAATTTACACCCCACACATCTTTGGGTGACCAGAACTACCCATGATTCTGCAAAAATGTTTTTCAGTCTTGTCAGATTGCTTTCGTGCAACAAAGTTGAACACTTGGGAAAGATGAGGCTCAGCTGTCAGAACGAGATCAAAGTTAACTAATGCAGAAATACTCTTTCCAGGAATAGCCAGCCGTGTTCAGTTCAGTATATATGAGCAGCTGTTTGAATACCAGTTTATGTGTCTTTGAGGGAGTGGTCTGTGCTGAACATCAGGGCTCTTTATGGTGACTGGTCCACTATAATGGCAATTAAATGTTGAAGATTAACCACAGATCACCACAAGATTGCCCCAAGACATTTTGGTGCATGAGGCAGAAAATCACAAGCAACACCTCCCTCCCACTACTTAACACGGGGCTCAATCCAATGGGAAGATCTCCTGCTCTGCGGTTCTTCTCAATGTCCCAATTAATTCTAGTGGCTTTTGAAGAGGAGTTGTTCTTGGTGGACTGTGCCCTAGAGAGTCTAGTCTGGGTGTTTCTGTTGCCCCTAAAACCCATCATTCTGGAAGTGGCTGTTTCACTTATCTTGTGGTAAGTTCACACCATACCACTTCCTGGATTAGTTTCCATCTGGACAGCCTAAGAATCAAACCAAGTTTGTTTTAAGCAGAACTTCTGGCTGTTTTTAGGCTTTATGTGCCAGAAAATCTCCAGGACATGGTGATTATGTGGCTTTATAAAAGTCATTTTTTGTGTATGTGCACAGCTTCGGATCTCAGTATGTAAAGGGGAAACATTTCCTGTATATGCCTCCCTTAGGATAAGCAGAGTCCTTTTATGAGTGTCCTCTCCCTCTGAAGTATGCAGGTTGGCAATGAGAGTTGAGGTATTGTCAGTGCTGGTTCCTGTGATGTAAAACACTCTCCCTAGAGAGGCCCATCTGACACCAACAGTAACTCCTTTTCAGCGCCGTGCAAAGAGCTTCTTTGCCTTTTAGCCTGGTTCCCTGTAACATCACTTCACCTGAGAGAGCCGCCAGAAGACCCTTGGAACTGGACCTCAGTGTCTGGGCTGAACAATGGGGCTTTCTTCACATTTAATCTTTTTCCTTGATATATAAAGTGACTTTATTACATTTTGCAAGGTGCTATGGTTTAACGTACTTATCCCCTTAAGTGGGAAGAGTCTGCTATATTTTCCAATTCTTTAAATTAATCTTGCTGCCAATATCATGTTAAAAATTATGCTGTTCTTTGTGCTTTTCAAAGAGTTTTCTCTTAAAGAAAAAATAGCTTGTAAGGGTTTTTGAGGAAATGTTTTGTATTAACTTCAAACTGCTAAGATGTCTATGCATTGTTTGTTGTTGCAGCTTCTAGCAAAATCCAGAGGCCTAGATTGGAAAGCAATGGCAAAGCTCCAGGAAGTGCAGGTCAAGCTGAAACTAAGCTTAGAGGAAATGCTGGCTGTGGTTGAGGAGGTGTTTCACCCTGAGCCTTACAGCATAGAGGAAATTGGGAAAAACCTGGGAATTAGCTCCAAAGAGCTACGCACTCAGATCCTCAGCCAGAACACACAAGACGGTGAGTGCATGCCAAATTGGAGGTGGTGGTGATGGTCAGCGAATGTTTCCATTTATGTAAAGGATAATAGGCAATAGACGTGGAAATATTTTACATTTTGTATAACCTCAAGTGGACCTTCTTTTGGAATCTTTGTAGAGTAAAAGGGTTGATTGTGTTGTGACCTTTTTAAAATGAAGTGGAGAAAATGGAACTGAAATGTTATCTGATTAGTCAAGGCAATATACTGATAAATGGCTTGGTTATTAAAAATACAGGATTGAATTAATTGCATGCAGCCTTCTAGGTCAGCAGTGGACAACTGGTAGTTTTCAAATGAACTTTGGCTCCTGAGAAATCATCATTCGGCTTACCACTTACTTGTGTGTCAGATAGCCTCTTCCTTCCATGATAGCTCCGTGGTACATAATAATCTGGACCTTTTAGCTGGAGGAAGATGTGTGTGTGCTTGTTCTAGATTGGCTCTCTGGCCTGTGTAGTTGCTGACCACTGCTCCGAGTCACTTGGCCCTAAAACAATTCCCACCAAAAGAATATCAGAGGCAAATGAATAGCCTGTTGGGTTTGGACAAAGGATACCCAGTTTGAAACCCCTCCTCATCCATGACACTGAGTAGGTTGGCTTTGGGCAAAGTCCAAATCTGTGTCATAGTTGCTTCACGTGTTACAACATGCCTACATGCAGATCTATCCACATGCATGTTTTCCTTGCACACACATTGGGAAGTCACATTGGCTGTAACTTAGCAGCACAATAAAACAAACAAACAAACATACATGTGGACAGTTGTCGTATGTTTCAAGCTACCCACACATTTCTTACAGATTTTGTCACTGATAGGATTAAGGAAGATAACTGTGCAACATAACACCGGTCTTGAAAGACCTACATTGGCTCCCAGTATGTTTCCGAGCACAATTCAAAGTGTTGGTGCTGACCTTGAAAGCCCTTAACGGTCTCGGTCCAGTATATCTGAAGGAGTGTCTCCACCCCAATCATTCTGCCCGGACACTGAGGTCCAGCACTGAGGGCCTTCTGGAGGTTCCCTCACTGTGAGAAGCCAAGTTACAGGGAACCAGGCAGAGGGCCTTCTCGGTAGTGGTGCCCTCCCTGTGGAACGCCCTCCCACCAGATGTCAAAGAGAACAACAGAGAACAACAACTACCAGACTTTAAGAAGACATCTGAAGGCAGCCCTGTTTAGGGAAGCTTTTAATGTTTGATGTATTAAGGTATTTTAATATTTTTTGGGAAGCCACCCAGAGTGGCAGGGGAAGCCCAGCCAGATGGGCGGGGTATAAATAATAAATTAAATAAATTAAATTAAATAAAAACAGGTGAAGCAACACTGAGATATGTTCCCATCCCAATCTTTTAGGATGCAGCAGGGACAAACTAAATCAATGCATGCAACTTATGTTCTTCAACTACTTTAAAGGACAGTGCCAATGGGGCAAAAAATTCTGGTTCTGACATGGGAGATATGTGATCAAAGCAACTTGCATGCCTCAGAAAACCAAAGGAGGTCGGGGAACGAGACCGGCTTTTCTGTAAGATATTTAACATGTGTTCTAAATTCTCTCCTTTGAAATAAATAGAGGCTATTTTGATTTTGATCATTTGGCGGGGGAGGTAACTTTTGATTTAGGAAGTGAATTTAATCTACTCTTATTTGCTTGGCATATCGTCTTAGTATTTCTGCCTATTATTAAATGAGCCAACCACATTTTGCTGTGCACATGGAACATTTTTAGAATGTTGGCTGCGTCTATATTTAAAGCCTAGATCTCCCCCCCCCCTTCATGTTAATATCTACAGTTTAATGTGAATAACCAGTGCACTAGTGCACCATTGCCCCAAAGTTCACACTCCGGCTGCACCATGCACCTGGGTTTGGCTTATCACGTTGTCTGAACCTGGGCTTGTGGTTTGTTTTCCCTCCAACCATGAGTGGCAAACAAGGTTTGTACTTAGCTTACTGCTTGTGGTTTGTGTGGAGGAAACAAATCACAACATGAAGTTCAGACAGCATGGCAAGCCAGACTCTAGTTTGCTTAGTGCATGGCAGCAGCAGGAGCAAGAGAGGAATTTCCCAGGAACTTTTGAGCAACGCTCACTCCATATTTATTATTTCACCAATATTACTATGCATGGTGCTCTTGGAGTAACATAAGCAAAGAACAAACAAACCCAGGCCCCTGTTCCCAGAGAGTTTACCATTTTAAATGTCAGCAGAGAGGGAAGGAATATAAGGGAAGAGCAACAGGTGGCGGCAGATGCACTTACTGTAGGTACTTGGTTTTGTTTCAGGGTGAGGACTACAGGCTTAGGTGATTAACTAGGGTGAGATTTTCCTAGGGATTTGAAAATTGTACCACAGGTGTCTTCTGGGGACATCAAGGAAGACAGGGCAGAGCTGCTTGTAAAGGAAGAGGAAAATTTCCAGGCTTATTATCATGGATTGAAGTGGGTTCTAGATTGGGGTGTGTAGCTGTATTTATTAATATCTCCTCCAACAGAATACAGTTTAGATTCAGTTATTTTCGGCCCCTCTCCCCCCTACTTCCGCTTCTTTGGGCACCTTATTCTTGTAGGAAAGACTTTTCAGTGTGAAAAGTCCAAGGGAAATGTTATCCCATATAGCGTTTGCAGATGTTAGTCGAACAGAATTGGTCTTAGGATGTGGCGTGACTCTGATTCTGTGTGATAAAGCCAACAAAAATGGGTCATAGAGTAAGCCTGTTGTTTTCATTGGTACAAGACAAAACTTGGTTACAGATTCTTGTTTAGTTGCAAGGGAGAAATAGGAAAATAAAAATTAGAATTTATTGTTTGTATAACCCTCAGCTTGGTTTTGGAATGCTGAAGTACACAAAACAAAGAGATTTCTGTCTTTTCCCAGTGTATTTAAATTATACATTACTGCATATTGTTATGGGAACTGAAATAACTGGTCGAAAGGGAACCTTTGTAAAGATTTCAAAAAATATTTTAGTTCAGTTCCTTTTCTGTTTAACGAACTTGTTAAGCAAACTATATATTATCTTATTTTCCTTTCTAGAAACAGAATTAATATTTTGTTAAAATTTTTTCTTTAACGTAGTTAAATTATTTGCTGGACTTGCTAACTGGAGGCAACGGTACCTTGTAGTAACAAAAGATAGTTGAGATGCCTTGCTCATGTTTCTGTGTAATATTAAAATTTGCAGTTAGTAATTTTTATTATTGCACCCATCCTGTATCCATGGAACTCATTATGGATATTAGGGAAGGGGTGGTACCTCTGGTGGAGGACATATTATGCTCCTTCCAGAATAATTTATCCACCTTTGGTCCTCACCCTACACTCAGCTCCCACCTGTGGCTGCTAGAAGCTGTGAGCATGCGACAGCGGCCACACCCCAGAAATGGCTTTGATTGGCAGGCTAAACCAGGTAAGGATAGCCAATGGGTCTCAGACCCTTGGTGAGTTAGGGACTTCCCCTGCATGCAAAGACAGGCTCCAGCAGATTGAAGAGACAAGTGGGTCCAACGGTCAAGAAGGCGGCTTCTGCCCATGCTCTAGAGGGAAGGGAAGGGCAGAAAGAACTTGTCAACCTGGGAAGGTAGCCCATCTAGGAGAAAGAAAACTCTGGTCCTAAACCCTTGCAGCTTGAGGGATATATCTGGGAGAAGAAAAAGGCTACGGAGCAAACCCTACACAAATCCAGAGTAGAGTCCCTATGACAGTTGGATGGAGCCTTGTATGCCTCCTTCCGGCAACTCCTGCAGCCAAGATAGTACCAAACATATTGCTCTGCTTTCCTTTGGACCACATCAGTGAGGCTGAGAGGGGGGTCTTGTTGTCTGGGCAGCCCAGGACCTTCACACATTGCCCAGGCTTGCACCCTGGGAAGATCACTTCAGTGCTGCCAACACAGCAGTTCGACTTCACTCCTTGCTGCCAACACAGCAGTTTGACTTGCACATCCCATTGTCTTCTGAGACCGACAGATGCCAACAACAACAACATTATACTGTATCTTGCTCCTACTGCTCCTTTCAGATTCAAGTTGAAAGCCTAGATCAGGGGTCGGCAACGTGCGGCCCATGGGTCGGATGCGGCCCATGAAGACTGTTTTCCCGGCCCACAAGCCACCCCTGAACTGAGCCATCCACTCTGCGAGTCCCCCGCGCGCTGCACTAAACCGGCGCAGCGCAGTGCAGGGACTCGCCAAGCGGTGCCGGAAATTGCGCCTGCGCACGTGCAGATACTGGAAATCGCGTCTGTGCATGTCCAGACCCTGAAAATCGCTTCTGTGCAGGTGCGATTTTTGGCTTCTGGGCTGGCACAGAAGCAATTTCTGGCACCGCGGACATGCGCAGATGCAATTTCTGGCATCACGCTGCGCCAGTCCAGCCCACAGATGATCTCCGTGGGAGTGATCCAGCCCATGGCCGGTAAACCTTGCCGACCCCTGGCTTAGATCCTAATTTAGAACAAGAATGGGAATACTTAGTTCCATTTGAAGGATCTTACTTCTTGGTTATTTGCTTACATGGCTAAGGTACACTTTACCACCACCATTTGTTCTGTTTTGCTTCGCTCTACTTGTTATGGGGTGCTTGTTGCTGTTTTGAAAAATAAAATACACATTGTATGAGTATGCCCCATCACAGCAAGGCATTCTACAGTAAAACAGTGCCTTCATTTCCCCTATAAAATGTGGGATTTGTTTCCCTCTAAGTAAAGTATTTTAAAACAGTTTGTTCCCTTTCATAAGAACAACAAACAAAAAAAACCTTCCAGTCTAATTTTGATGTGTAAACCTGGGGGCAGAATTATCTTAAGAGTTAAAAGCATCCAACCAGTTTGTTGTGGTTTTGGCAAAATCTTTTTCTACATACAGCTTTACATCCTGGAAGTATCGGCCGGCAAAGTAAATCTCAAAGTACTTTGTACAACTATGGCAAGTCAAGTTGCTCAGATTGCAATCCTTACCTATTTTCAGCGGTGGTTACTTCTGTGTAGATATATGTATAGGATTGCACTGTCAAAGGCCTGTGATCCAAGAATAACTTTATCAGAATCTCTGCCCATAAAAGTATCTCTGGCGATGGACTTGAAAGGGTTTAGTTTATTTCATTATTCATTTGCTGCTTTGTGCTGAGGCAAAATGGCTTGCATTTAAAAAAGGTAAAAAATTAAAACAGAAGAAATGTAAAAGCAATAGATGGATTTCATACAGTGATAAACAGCAGTACAGTCTTGGGTTGAATATGCTTCATGTTGAGCGCGTTCGAGTTGCGCTCCGCGGCAACCCGGAAGTAACGGAGTGCGTTATCCCTGGGTTTCGCCGCTCGCGCATGCGCAGATGCTCAAAATGACGTCACGTGCATGCGCAGAAGCGGTGAAAAGCGACGCACGTGCGTGCAGATGTGCCGTCGCTAGTTACATTTGCTTCTGGATGCGAACAGGGCTCCAGAACGGATCCCGTTCGTATCCAGAGGTACCACTGTATGTACAACATTTAAAAGTCAGCAATAACATACCAAAATAATCCAGAAACAGTTTATACATTAACAAATATGGTAACTGGAATTAGAAAGTTTTTCCCAACTGAGAAAAAGGGTGCCTGGCTATTAGGGAATTCCAGTCTTGGGGTCACCAGGGTTACCACATGTGGATGGGGACAGAAAGCAGAACTCCAAGGCTGGTCCTAAAGGCTTTGCAGGTTCATATGATAAACAGAGGATTTTAAAAAATCATATTGTCCTTAGAGAATGCTTAAGGCTGATGTAAATGTTACCTTCATAGCTTTGGTACAGCATCTTGTGGGTAGATGGAATGATGGGGTTACTTTCTTTATTAGGACCATCAGCACACTGGGCAGAGTGACAATGTTGGGGCAAGTTCCCATGTCATCCTGTCCATGGCCGTGCTTGACATTTGTTAGCAACCTTAGAGTTGACTGCATGAAAACAGCTCTATTCACAAAATCAGACTTAAGGTGTGCTAAGCTGTTTTCTTGAGTAGGGTGCTGAGACGTGAGTGCTACTTCGTTAAATAATGAGCACCAACACTTGGATTCAGAAGGACAGATTCATACATAAATAGCAACAGCCAGGCTGCATTGCTTAACCTTAATCCAGAAGTGGAGAAAGCAGTAGCCGGAGAAAAGAGATAAATTGTGCACAGTGACGTCTTGTGCAATGGTCTCTGAGTCAATCCCTTTTGGGGTCTATGTCACCCTTGCTGGTTCTGCTAATCTCCCGGTTTGTCAGCCGGCTGGCAAAGCTCTCAGTTGGAGGCTTGGACTTCGTAATCCCAGAGGTTCTTTTTAGTTCTGTGATCCTGCTTTCTGAAAAAAAGTAAAACCATTTTTTAAAAGGCAGTTTTATCCTATAAAGAATAATAAAAGTCTAGTGTTCCATTTTAAGGAGATTTCATAAAGCAAGGTGCTGTTACCTGAGCTTGAATAAACATTATACAGTGGTACCTCGGGTTAAGTACTTAATTCGTTCCAGAGGTCCGTTCTTAACCTGAAACTGTTCTTAACCTGAAGCACCACTTTAGCTAATGGGGCCTCCTGCTGCCGCCGCGCTGCTGGAGCCCGATTTCTGTTCTTATCCTGAAGCAAAGTTCTTAATCTGAAGCACTATTTCTGGCTTAGTGGAGTGTGTAACCTGAAGCGTATGTAACCTGAGGTACCACTGTACTATTAGAATGAAGGGCACTTACAACTTCATATGACTGTCTGAAAGGATGCCATTTTATTTATTTGCTTGTTGCTCCGTAAGCTCTATGTGCTTTATTTTCAAAAGGTCAGTTGTTTCTGTGTGATGAAGAGCTGCTGTTTGGAATGTGTAGGACGCTCTAGGTGAGTCATCTGGTGGCACAGGGCAGTACAAGGATATTTGGAGAGCTTTTGTATGTATGTATTTATTAAACAAACGGTTTTTTATTAGGAGTAGCAGGGGCAGTGAAGAATCAACCAGCAAAGCAACTCCAGGCCCAAATATTTTGGACCTAAAAAACTGGTTATTATGGAAAACAAAACAAAAAAAGTTCTTAAAACACACTTCTGTTTCTAAACTTAATATTGGATACATCCAAACAAAAGCCTTTGATTTTGCTTTGAACTTTGCTTTTTCCATCTAGGTCAAATGGAACCCCTTAATAATAATTTTCAGATTTTGTTCTCCTGAAACCCTTTAGATAAAAAAAAAAAGGATTCAAATCTATGGTTTAACCCATACCTTTCATGAGTTGTAAAATATCTGCTCCCATTGCTTTTGTGAATTGTGAAAGTCAAGCTGGAAACATGACCTAAAATGGTAATGATAGTGGGTAAAGGACCAGTAGTACCGTATTTTTCGTCCCATAGGACGCACCTAATTTTTGGGGGGGGGAAATAAAGGAAAATTTTTTTTCCTTTATTTCCCCCCCCCCCAAAACCAGGTCGGGGAACAGCGGGATGGCAGCGCTGCGCCTCCCCGCTGTCCCCCGAGCTTGTGGGGCTGGCCGATGTCTGCCCGGCGCGGGGTGCTCTGCTTCAGGCCACCCCACGCGCCGGGCGGCAGGCTGCTATCCGCAGCGTGGGGAGCCCCGCGGGAACTCCCGCAGGGCTCCCCACCCTGCGGATGTCTGCCCGGCACGCGGGGTGCTCTGCTTCAGGCCACCCTGCGCGCCGGGCGGCAGGCTGCTATCCGCAGCGTGGGGAGCCCCGCGGGAGCTCCTGCAGGGCTACCTAGGCTGCGGGTGTCTGCCCGGCGGCGAGGCGCTCTGCTTCAGGGCGCCCCGCGCGCCGGGTGGCAGGCTGCTATCCGCAGCCTAGGGAGCCCCGCGGGAACTCCCGCGGGCTCCCAGGGCTTGCTGATAGCTTGCTGAAGCCTGGAGAGCGAGAGGGGTCGGTGCGCACCGACCCCTCTCGCTCTCCAATCTTCAGCGAAAGCCTGTATTCGCCCCATAGGACGCACACAGATTTCCCCTTCATTTTTGGAGGGGAAAAAGTGCGTCCTATAGGGCGAAAAATACGGTAAGTTTCAGGTGAAACACACCTGGTCACAGCTGGCTCAGAAAGGCAGAAATCAAATTAAAACCTGGGTTCCTACTCTTTCAAAGGTTCATTAAGGCCAGTCATACGGATAGCATTTGTAAGACCCAAAGGTATAGTAGCATGTGAAAAAAATGCTTTCAGTATGACAAAATGTTGCAGCTAAATCTTCCCATACCCAGCACAGAAACACATCAGTTGTTTTACTGCCACCATCCATCTCCTCCCTAGCCATCCCTATTATTCACTGCTAGTCTCTGACCTTTCCCTGTCCCCTATCACTTGCTGCTTCTTGCTGACTACAGGTTATGTTTGTCCCATGCAGAACTCAAAAGGAGTTGAGTCTGACACATGGGCATCATACAACTGGTACATGACAGTAGCACAATTGCCATCTCCACACCAGTACATGTAAAATCCCCATGTTTGCTTTGGCAAAAACTACTGTTTTCCAGTGCCAATGGAGTACTGGGAAGTGGGGCTTACTTAATGGAATAGCTTGCTGGGACACTGTCGTCTGGGTGGATTAGCGATGCCTATCTGGTCCCTCAGGGGAAACAGTGTCTGTTTATAAAGGGCCTTATTAGAGCAAAACAAAGACGTCTACCTGCTTATATTGCTGTATTTCCAGGTTATTATAGTCTTAATGTTTTTCCTTTTGGCACGCATTAGGTCGAAATTTTCATAGTAAGCAGTAGCAGCCTCTGGCGTTGTTGAGAGAGGAAACAAGCTTGCTGATTTCCTTCTCCACAACCAACTTGGTTTTTGTTTTGTTTTTTGTTTTTACCTTTCTTTTTCCTTTCTTCTCCTGTGATGAGGCTGCATTTTAATGTTTCAATATTTTAATGTTGTATTTAAATCTTCTTTTTAAGTGGTATTCATTCAACTTGTTTTTATTATTGCTTGTTAGCCGCCCTGAGCCTGGCCTTGGCTGGGGAGGGCGGGGTATAAATAAAAATTATTATTATTATTATTATTATTATTTAGTAGAATGTTCAGGAGCTCCTCTGAAAATCACGGTTTGTTTCAGGCATTTATGACCGGGGGACCCATAATCCTGAAAGGAGTGGGAGGGAGGGAAACACCTACATTTTGTAGCAGCTAAATCAGCTGAGCTTTTAATGTTTAATGGGTTATTGTATTTTAGTGTTTTGTTGGAAGCCGCCCAGAGTGGCTGGGGAAACCCAGCCAGATGGGCAGGGTATAAATAATAAATTATTATAGCTTATTTGCAGTTTGTCTTTGGAGAATTTGAGCTTCCAGGATGAGAAGCTATCTGCTTGACTTTTTGCAGCATGGACCAGATGTTGATTGATTGGGAAGGGTCTTTTTGTGGCTTACAACACAAGCAGTTTAAGTGCAATCCACTTAATGCATGTGGGAGCTATTGAAGAGGGCCCCCGACAAGCATGTGCAGGAATGTGCTAACCTGTGGCCCTCCAGATGTTGCTAGATTACAGCTAACACCATCCCTGACCATGCTTGTTGGGGCTGATGGGAGTTAAGTCTAGTAACATCTGGAAGGCCACAGGCTAGTCACCCTGATGTACAACAGGAATCTGGGTGCCAGCTTTGCTTTCTTTATGTGACCTTGGGAAACCTGAAGTTCAGCTGCTCAACTGTAAGATGAGAAGCGTGGCCCCGTAAGCCAATTGTGGTTGCGAATTTGGGCCTCTCTATGGAGGTTTTGTTTCCATTAGTGTATCATAAGAATAAAAGTACCACCCTCCTAGGTCAATCCAAAGCTCCATATAGTTCATCATCCTATTTCCCATAGTGGCCAACCGGATATTTCTGGGAAGCCCACAAGCAGAGCAGGAAGGCAATAGTCTCCCCCATGGTTGACTCTTAGTGTTTTGGTACCCAGTGGTATACCTCCTCTGAACATGTCTGTGTGCCATATTCCCATGCAGTGCTGGTGGTGCTTGCTAAGTGATTCCCATTCCATGTATTGAAATGGAGGTGTTGGTAGCTTTGCTGTCTCATTACTTCTTTCTGTTAATGCCTGTGTTCCATCATTCCTCCTTTCATAGCCCAATTAAGGAATCATATTGCTCTGAATTGAAAGATAAATGGCTCTTTCATTCAGGTGACTTTTGTCAAAGAGGGACACTGTCAAATGTTGAAATAAAAAATATAAATTGCAGGAGAAGGGTTGGATGGCTGGAGCTTAATCCAGGACAGTCTTTCATTACTTGCTCACTAATAAAAGAGCATACTACGAAGGTAGCTCACATCATTTGAAAAGTGGATTCATGATTATGAGGAGGGTACAAGGGCTTAGTCTCTTAAGGTTTGCTGCTTGATCTGACAATGTCAACCTCTGATAACTTTAAGGCTGTATGGGAAATAGATTTAGGAAAGCAAATTGACCCAGCATGCTATATTTTCTTTAGGTTGGCTGATAAAAACATTCAGAATATTGTCCTCTGTTAAGTACAAATATTTAAAGATTATTCACAGGTTAGGCTGTTAGAGACCTACTAGCACCTCTGGTGACAATGCTTAGTAGAAATATTTTAGGAGAACGTCACTGTGGAGATGAGCCAAGTGTCAAGTCACCAAAGATCCACAACTATGCCTTCTATCACTTTTGGGGGATGTCTCAATTTAGACATTGTTGCCAAAGAATTGTTCCAACATATGGTGGTAGTGGCTAGACTTATACTGTCCTAACATTGGAAAAATGCTAATGGGCTAAACTTGAGAAGCTGGTATAAGAAGTTATGGTATTTAGTGACAATGTAGACACTAACACACTACTTTCAAGTATTAAGGGAGCAAACACAAATTGAATCCTTTCACACAGCTTTGGAAGATTTTGTTTAGTTTGTGAACCAGATAAACACAGAGATGCAATTATCATCACAACAATATGTCGTAATTTGGAACAGTTTGTAAAACCTAATCCAGAATGAATCCGATTCCAGCCTGTTGTTGGGAATGTACACTGAAAGAAGACGAACACTGATACTCCATCCTGTTTTGGCATTGATGTTTGTATAATCTGCTTGTCTAAGGGAAAGCAGAAATGGTTATTGGATCTTTTTTGTTACTTGTGGAGTTTGTATATACTATATAAATCACAATAAATTTAAAAATAAAATGGGAGACGTGATGTTAAAACTCTTTAACTATGTAGGTTAGGTGGGGGGAACTAGCCCAAATTATAGTCCTTTCTACTTCTCTGTCTTGCTGGTCGGTGGAGGTGACAGATGTGCACCTCTGCATCTTACAGATGCTGCATGGTAGAACTTTAAGTGGCTGCATGACTCCTCGTTACTAGAATCCATCATGTGTTAGCACTTGTGGCTTTCTCCAAGAATTGGGCTACTCTACCAGCTAAATACAATAAAAGTGAGGTAAAGGGACCCCTGACCGTTAGGTCCAGTCGCGGACGACTCTGGGGTTGCGGTGCTCATCTCGCTTTATTGGCCGAGGGAGCCACCGTTTGTCCGCTTCTGCAGACAGTTTTTCTGGGTCATGTGGCCAGCATGACTAAGCCGCTTCTGGCGAATCAGAGCAGCGCACGGAAATGCTGTTTACCTTCCTGCCGAAGCGGTACCTATTTATCTACTTGCACTTGACGTGCTTTCAAACTGCTAGGTGGGCAGGAGCAGGGACTGCGCAACAGGAGCTCACCCCATCACGGGGATTCGAACCGCCGACCTTCTGATTGGCAAGCCCTAGGCTCTGTGGTTTAGACCACAGCGCCACCCACGTCCCACACACAATAGAGCCCCTTAATTAAATACTATCATTCCTCAACTCACATTTGCTTGGCAAACAGTCACTCTAATAAGAAAGTCTAAGAAAACAACAATGCAACCCCGGTTTCTGTCATTTTGGATGTAATAATTGCTTTGAAAGGATTACACTAGATTAGAGGCAAAACCAAATGTGGAGAGGTTATAGAGCCTTCTCTTACATGACAGAATGTTGTTGAGAACATGCCTTTCCAGCGTCTGGCTGGCAGGAAGAAGTAAAAAGATGATTCCCATGGCCAGTACGTAACGTGACGAGCTTGAGAGAACCGCGAAGTGCTTTAAGGTAATCTGGCCAGTGAAGCGTTGCTTTACCGAAGGGTGGTCTCTGAATCAATCACAGCCTTTGGCAAGATGTTGGCCTCCAAATTGAAACCAGACATGTTTTCAGTTCATTCTCTGGGTTACTACTGTTCAATGGTGATTTACAAGAGAGTGTGAGCAATGGCAGACTCTCACGCAACTTTCAGATATGCCCTAAACAAATGCACATTTTTAAAACTGCCCCGCTGTAAAATAATGCCTTCAAAAGGAAATAGTCTGGAAAGAGAATTTGTCCAGAGAGGAATGCTCTGTTTTCAACACACACCTCTGTAAACCACCCAGCAGTGATACTGTGCATTGCATGGTGCGAAAGTAGCAGAGACCAATTCATAAACACAGGGACAAAATGTACTCCTGAATGGATTTGGTAAATTGGGAATTGGGAAAACTCCTTCCATTGTTCAGTGACCCATCCCAGGGGGGTCATTTCCATTGGGGTACATAGCTTTTTCCAATTTTGATGGGTTTTAATCTTATTCCAAAACAATGATGTATTTAGGCAACTCTTCCATTGGGTCCATTCTCATTAACAGCTGTTATGTTTCATATCGGGCCAAATAATCCTGGCACCTCTGAAGATGTTGTTTTCTTCATTCATCACTGTAATTCCCCCTCTGCTTCCCATGTCCTTGAGGAGAGACAGGAAACCAATGTCTCTCAAATCTAAACCAGCTAAAGTGGACATTTTACGGTGGCAACGCATGTTGTGAATGATGTGCTATGAAGTGCATTTGAGTACCATCTTTTATTCAGCTTTTCCTACAAGAAAAATCTACTGGCGTTTTATATCACTCCCAGAATTCAACATGACCAAAGATCCAAGAACCCAATAGAGAAAAGATGTTGGCTGATCTCCACCTGGCACCCAGATTGGGACCCTGGTGGATGCAATTAAGGCCTTAGCCCTTTGGAGTATTTCTGCATGAAAGGGCCATTCAGTTTCAATGTGAAAATATTTGTATCCCTTGAACTCATATATACATATATGTTACTTTTGCAGCTGCATGTGTCAACCACTTCCACTGCAATTTATTGCCGTGTCATTTTGAATCTTGAAGATGCCTCAGATGCCTGTGGTCAGGCAAAAAGACAGGATATAAATGTTATAAATAAATAAACAATGGTCAAGAGAGAGAGAGATAAATGTAAACTAGGTGATTGGTAGTTCAACCCTATGCATGTTTGCTCAGAAATCAGGCAAGTTTTGTTCAGAAGGGCTTTATTGCTTCTTAAGTAAGTTTGGGAATGTAGCCTGAGTTGAAGGGACTGGTGAAGAGATGTACAAAATAAACTTCAACAAAAATGTTAGTAAAGGTGATAGAGGAAGGGATAGGACAACGCTTGAGATAAAGAACAGTGAAATACGCTTTCTCAACAACCATTAGCATCATTATGGCAAGGTTAGCACTTGATAAGGTTGGTAATACTTTTGAGGTTCTTCCATGCTGGAAGAACGCTACTCACTTGGGGGCTGGCACAAGGCTAGGCATTGACAGTACAAACTACACACCGTATTTGCTGGTCTGGGTTATATGAAATTTACTGGTGGAGAGAATCTTATACAGTGGTACCTCACGTTAAGTACTTAATTCGTTCCGGAGGTCCGTTCTTAACCTAAAACTGTTCTTAACCTGAAACACCACTTTAGCTAGTGGGGCCTCCTGCTGCCGCTGTGCCGCTGGAGCCTGATTTCTGTTCTTATCCTGAAGCAAAGATCTTAACCTGAAGCACTATTTCTGGCTTAGTGGAGTGTGTGACCTGAAGCATATGTAACCTGAAACGTATGTAACCCGAGGTACCACTGTAAAGGTCTTTCATTCACCTGTGTCAGGTCCTACACAGATAACAGTGCCACCCTGTTATCAGGGCCAACACTGGTTACAGATGATGCTGAAGTTGGTTAGTAGTTCCCAGTTCCTTAGTTGTATGAAAGTTCGAAACACAGCTCAATCAGAAAACTTCAGAAAGGTATTTATTTGTTGCCACCTGAGAACCAGTGTTAGACTATGACCTGGGAGATCAGGCTTTAATCCCCACTCAGCCATGAAACTCATTGGGGAACCTTAGACCAGACACCATCTCTTAGCCTAACCTACCTCATAGGATTGTTGTGAGAATGAAATGGGAAGGAGGAGAGCAATGTACACCACCTTGAGCAACTTGGAAGAAAATAAAGTGGTATATAAATGTAATAAATGAATGAATGCTGAATTTATGAGCAAACACAACAGGAGAAACTTATTGTGGATTTCAAAGGAGACAACCTCCTAGTCATGGCATTTCAGTTGCCAACAGGTATAGGAGGTACACATTTATTGGGTTCCATACCAACAGGGGCTCCAGACTCTTGTCTTTCTTTCTTTTTTTAAAAAAAAGAAAGTCAATTAGACATTTCTGAAGGAAGTTAAGAAGACCACAAACCATGGAGGTAGCTCTAATGCTTTGACACTCGTCAGGATGCTCAGGATGCTTAACCAGGGGAAGGAGTGTTGTCTATTCCTACTTGGAGTGGGGCAGCAAGAAAAGCTGAATGGAGGAGGCTACTGGGGTATGTTTGTTAAAGCACTTTCCTCCTGACCACATTATTTCAACCCCCAACTTTGCTGCCTTTACAGAATACAGCACAGCTGACTGGCATGGTATGTTTTATGTCGTGATAACTGCAGTCCCCTATCCCTCTGCATACCATCTTCCTTGCTGTGGATCAGAGCTTGCAGTTTTTATACCAATACTGACATGACTGAAAGAAAGGAGAAACAAAATAGATAGGAAAATGTTGGATCACCTTTCTTACCAGTTTTCTCTGGAAGCCACATGACCACATCTGATAGCAATAAATCATACATCTTTCCATTTGTTCCTGCACTGAATATTTTTTCTTGCTTTTTAAATTTAGTGACCACCTTTAAATTATACCAACGTGCTAAGCATGTGTACAGCGAAGCTGCCAGAGTCCTGGAGTTTAAGAAGATTTGTACAGAGGCACCTGAAGATGCAGTCCAGTTATTGGGGGATTTAATGAACCAGAGCCATGCCAGCTGCAAGGACTTATATGAGTGCAGCTGTCCTGAACTGAATCAGCTGGTGGACATCTGCCTGTAAGTTGCAAAGGCCATGGAAAGTGAACTTTCTTTTGAGCATGTGGGTTGGATTGCAGTGAATGTGCACCATAACATTAAGCTGTTTTTTTAAAACTGTTACCGGTGCTCTAGGACAAGGGTGGGGAACCCATGACTTGCCAAACATTGCTGAGCTACATGACCCATCATCTTTGACTATGCTGCTGACTACGACTGATGGGAGTTGGAGTTCAACGTCTGGAGGGCTGCTGGTTTACCAGCTCTGCCCTAGGGCTTTGGTGCAGCAATAAAACTGCAAGCACATTTGCAAAGCTAAGCAGGATCCAGTATGGTTTCAAATTGGATGGGGAGCCACATGTCAGAGTTCACAGAAAGCAGCAAATAAGGGACACTTGCCTCTACTTTTTTAGATATTTGGGGGTTTCAGAGAGGAGTCTTTTCCAGCCCTGCCTGGATATACTGGCGACCTTTTGCATGCATAGCATGTGTTCTACCACTGAGCAGTGGCTGTTCCCCAAATACAAGAGAAACATACTTGTATTTACAGCTCCTGACTTTCCCAACCTAGGAAAAAAGTTTGTTTACTTGTTTATTTTTGCTCCTTCCCTTTATTGTCTCAAGCAAGATCAAAACTTTTTCACATAAGGTGCTACACAAATTCATAGTAGGACAAAGCTCCTTCACTGTGGATCATCCAGTAGCAACCCACCAGAGAGGTTTTTAAATAGCATTTGCTGAAACCAAAACTAGCTCTCGCAAACAATCAGCTGCTCTTTCCATGATAGAAGAGAAGTGGTTGGTACATTTTGTTAATATAAGAGAATACAATGAGTTTTATGGCATCTGCTGCCCAGCTTCATCCAACACTTTACTACATTTTTCATGTGTAACTGTGTACAGCTAGTTGGTAATAGTTTGATCTAATATGCCGAGGCTGTCTTGGGCCAGTCTGAAACTCAGCACTCTAGAAAGAATCTAAACTATTTCATTATGGCCATATTGTATGGTTGTCATGCCACAAGTGTTTGGCAGAAAGTGCTGGTGGTTTGGTGCACTAAGTAGCTAAGTGAAGGTTATTATCCTTCTTAGGCTATGCTATAAGAGTGTGAGGCCCTGGGGGGGTTCCTGACTTGAAGTGCTGGCAAAGTTTGTGGAAGAGACATTATTTCTGTATCCTCAAAGAGTGCAGGGACACTTGATACAGTAAGGTAGAGCCTAGAGTATCTCCGTTTCAGATACAGTGATTGCTTTCAAACCAGCTCACCATACAGATTATTCTACAGTTCCCTGCTCTAGGCTGATTTTGTGGCAGTGATGCTAATGGAATGCTACAAGGATTGCAGCCTAGGCATTAAAGCCGCAACCTAGCACATTTATAGAACCATATTGTTAGAGTGGACCAAACATCAGCAAGACTCAGATATTCATTCAAGAGCCAGTGTGGTGTAGTGGTTAAGAGCGGTAGTCTCGTAATCTGGGGAACCGGGTTCGCGTCTCCGCTCCTCCACATGCAGCTGCTGGGTGACCTTGGGCCAGTCACACTTCTTTGAAGTCTCTCAGCCCCACTCACCTCACAGAGTGTTTGTTGTGGGGGAGGAAGGGAAAGGAGAATGTTAGCCGCTTTGAGACTCCTTAAAGGACTTCCGGGTCAGCGCCATCGGCAATGGCGGAGTTCCTCTGACCGAGAGGAACCCGCTCCGTGAAAATTGGGTCTTGCCGCCGCGGCGAAGGCGGAGACCCTTCAAAAATCCCAGGCGGAGGAAGCCTGGGAACGTGGGATTCGGCTGACACCAGGAGCGCCTCCCCTACTCGCAGGGAAACCCTTTTTCGGGGATCCGAAGCAACGTGGGGTGAGCGGCGCGGTGTTTTGAATCAACCGCTACTTTTACGGAGTGAAGCTGCACAGCCGTTGCCGGAGAGCGCTGACTTTTTCCTGCGGACAATTGGACTCTAAACAAGTACCCGTGAGTAGAACCGAAAATTGGATTAAGAAACATTTTAATTTGGCACTGAAGCGGGAAGGTTCTAAACAGGAAGTCCGCCTTCCACTTTTGTAAATAGACTGAAGCAAAATCTTTGCAAGCTAAAGTCTGGAAAGTCGTATATAAAGGTCTAAATTTCCTTCAGTTATAACCACCAAAACCCCTCTTGGAAGCAAGAGAAAAGGGGGGGAATTTTTGATTGTTCAAGCCTGCAGGAGAGAGAGTAAAGAAAGATAAATTTCCACCGTCTCAAACCTGGGAACGGGGTGTCAGAGACAGAAATTTATGGGGAAGTTCATTGACTGTGAATGGAATGTCTTTTGACAGATAGTTAAAAAAGAGAAACAAATTGATTCCAATGTTGCCGTTTGCATTCAAAAGAAACAAAATATTTGAAAAATGAAAGTAATTTTCTTTTGTTGGACCTGCCTTCAAAAGATGGATACAAATAGAAATTGTCTCCTCTAGAGGGAGCTTGTTAAATTGTTGCTGGAGTCGATCTGGGGATTTCACAGCTGTGGAGATTAGGATCGTGGGACCAGACTCTGACCTTGAATAAAAATGTGTTTAGAGGAAGTTTTGGTGCTTGCTTTTTGCAAGACAAGCGCTTTGTTGGAGCAGATGCATGAGAAGATGGATTTGATGACTGTTGCAGTCAGAAACTTTGGACAAACGGCGAATACCCATATAGAAACCATTCAGGAACCAACCCAGGAACCTGTTTTGACAGGGCAAGTGCAAGTGCAGAAGATAATGGAGGAGGCTGCTGTTGAACCTCAAGTAACACAAATGGAGAGACCCGAGGCCTTGCAGGAGCATAAGCCTCTGTTCTTGAAGTTTGAATCTGGAGTGGACCGGGGGGGTCTGGAGTTGTGAGGGCTCTTAATTTTGGAGGGACTTTGAAACATGCTCTTAAATACTTTCTGGACTACAGTGTTGACTGTGGGGAATGGGACTGTGGGGAATGGGCTGATCTGCTGAGGGGAGATGGAGATATTTTTGGATTGGAGTCTCCCGAGACCTACTCCCCAATGAGAAAGGAAAGAAATTAAGAAAAAGATCAACAAAAGACAAGGTAAAGTGCAGGTATAAACAAGAAAAAGATCTGCAGAAGGGACATGGAAAAGACTTAAGAGCCTCGGACATAAGATCACCAGGTTGATGGACTAGATGGAATGGACAAGAAGGACTGACAAAACCCGAGACCAGGAAGAAGAGACGTTGGAAGAAGATTGGAAGAAAGTTTTTAAAATTTATTTTGAGAATTAGTGTAAAATTAACGAGTATTAGGAAAAATGTTGGAATGAAGCTATTTGGCTTTAGTACAAATGATATAAGGAGTTATGTACAAATAAGTATTAAGTTTTAAGGTTTTTTTATGGTAAGATAAGGTTAAAATAAATTAAGGTAAATTGAATGACAGAATATAGTGAAAGATGGAAAGGATTTGCTGAGTTAATTAATAGGTTAGACCATTAAGATAAATTATACAACAAAAATTGAGAAAGATGGAAAGAATTTGCTGAAACAATTAATTAAACCAGAATACAAAAAGGGAGGTGTGAGGTCGATGAAATAAGTAAATGAAAGATAAAGATATGGAACATTGGATGTGTGTTCTAATGTTATTGTTGTTGGTTTTTTTGCTGTATTGTTGTATTGTTTTTTATGTTTTTCTTTTTATGTATTGTAATGTATGTTTGGTTAATTTTTGTTGTTGTTTTCTTTTCTTCTCTTTTTTCTGTAATTTTTAAACTTCTAATAAATATCATTTAAAAAAAGAAAAAAGAAAGGCAGGATATCAAATCCAAATTCTTCTTCTTCTTCTTCATCATAGCTGTGTACTCGACTGCAGTCTGTGTGTTTTTAAAGTGCAGATGGTTCCCAGAAGTGAGTTTCACTGAAAGTCTTCAGTTGGCAATCTGTGGCTTGTTTCTTTGCATTTAATAATATAAAACCTGACATTGAGCTGAGCAGATATATTTCTATCGTCATACTTATAGCAGTGGCCTGCAGTGTCCTTAAGGATTGTCTCTTAAGGGAAATATTTGCCGAAGTGTTTGTCAGTCAACTGTGTCCTCAAGTGAGATTCAGAGAGCACCTTTTTCTGCCTATTTATTATATGTGTCTCTCCAGCAACACCCATTCTCTGTCTCCTTTGCCATGTTTATAAGCAGGCTGTTATGCAAGAGAATATAGCTATGTGATTTACTGGGTCAGTAATAAAACATACCAAAGGGAAAAGCTCCATGGTCTAAAGCAGATGCTGTATTACTATATAAAATAAAATTGGACCAAATGGCTATGAAGTGATCTCTCAATTTGGCCCTTGGCCACTTTTAGCGCATGTGAGATATTTCAAAAGTGGTGATTTGCCAAGTCTGGGAATATCAATAGCCTAGATTATTGAGATAAAAAGTTTTCCAACATTTGGCAATTGTGGCCTGTCTCACTGTCAAAAGATGCAAAATCATTTCCTTCTTATTCAGGTCTTGATCCAAATCTACAAACAAATTCAAAAGAGCCAGACAAAGGATGAATTGTTTGTCCAGTTATCAGTGAGATCTCAGAAAATAATTTTGTCTAGAACTGTTTTACCTTGGGGCAGCCCAACCACTTATGCAGGTAGGTCCCAATAATCTGGTGCAATCTCTACCTTCCTTTAAATCCCAGATTTAAGACCTACTCCTTCCTCATCCTTTTAGAATCTCCTTACCCCCTAAACCAGGCTTCCTCAAACTCGGCCCTCCAGATGTTTTGAGACTACAATTCCCATCATCCCTGACCACTGGTCCTGCTAGCTAGGGATCATGGGAGTTGTAGGCCAAAAACATCTGGAGGGCCAAGTTTGAGGAAGCCTGATCTAAACTGAGGGCACCATAGGGTGCTACATGTCTGCCACTGTCTCTCATATCAGTTAGTGCTGAGACTAACCACAGGGATGTTTTAAGCTTGAGAAACCTCAAGTCATAGAAAGCAATTATGTATGTATCTAAGCTGTCTTTGTTATAGTCATAGGACAGGGGTGGCCAATCTGTGGTCCTCTAGATGTTTTTGGAATCCCAACTTCAGTCACCTGCAGTCAGCAGTCAGAGATGATGGAAGTTGTAGTTCAACATCTGGAGGACCATAGGTTAGCTACCACTGCTCTACAGAGAGAATCAGTTCAGGCCTTGTGCCAAAGCATGGTTAAGGAAACCTAACTATGGTTTGGCATATTGTTTGAACTGACCAATGTTTTACAACCAGTCAGGAAACTTCAACCAGAAATGGAGATTTGAGGTGAATTTGTAAATCATGGCTTGTGTCACCTATGGTTTATGTTATGTCTGGATTGCAGCTGTTAAAGCTGCTTGTGGAAGCTGAGGAACTATAGCAATAGGTTTGCTGAGCAGATAAAAAATGAGAGCCGGAAGATGGTCAAAATCAATGTTTCCATGTACATTTGGTAGCTCAAACTGTGGTATGGTAAGTGTGAATAATAGTTTGGTGTGGTGTCAGAATTGAAATGGGATTCTTGCTCTGTGACAAACCTGGAAGCTGAATAAAAATGAAGAATGGCCACAACCATATAAATCCCCTGCTTTATAAGATACACATTAAGCAACACAGAAACTGATGGAGACGAGTAAGTGCCAATATGAACTGTGTGGTTATTAAGATTTCACTGAAGTAAGAGTGCTATCAATTTTGGCAGCAATAATTAAACTGGTCTAGGAGATTTATGACAGGAAATGAATTGCATGCAACTAAGAACACGTTGGTTCATTTGGCTCTTATCTCATTCAGAAGATATTTTATTTAAGTAATTATTGTATTTCATCCTGGATTGTTCCACTGATGACCGATATTTTCCCCCTGGCCTTTTATTGCCTGTCATTGATTTAAAAAGCTGACTAACAAAAACATTTGCTTGATATGGTTATGGTAATGGGTAGCAACTGCATACATTAAATGGCTTTTATACACAATCATAGCCAGCTGCTATGCATAGGTTTAAAAATCCTTTCTAAAACCATGTGCCACAGCTTTGCTTGTGTCTATCAGATTTGCATCTCTTACAAGGTTTTGAACTGTGAAGCAAAATCGGCATATACAGATGTTTTTGGGTTTGCCAGCATATTTGGGTTTTCCTAAAGAGTTCCTGCCATATATTTTTTTTAGAAAGGTTCATAATGGTGAGGGTTTGGAGTGCCAAAATGCTTAGCCACTAATTGGTCAGCGCTACATTTTTTAAAAATCCACAGAATAGATTTTGAGTTTCATGTTAGATGGTTGAAACCTTTTGTCATTTTGCCCATTACTTGGAAAAAAGTTGGAGGAGTTATTAATAAAGGAAGACTTCTTGGAAATACCACCTTAAAAGAAATTTTTCTTCTGAGCTCAACAGCACTGCTCTAAGTCAAGAGGAATTACTTCAAATTACTTCAAATTGCTAGATGGAGGAGACAAAACAGCTCAGTCTCTGGCACTGAGAAGGGGAACTCTCCTGTGAACTTTTACTCTGGTTGGCCAGCCACCTTTGTGGCCTGGTTCAGCCTGGGACTAATGCATGAGTTTCACTTTAACCCAACTCTGAAGTCCCATCATCATTTTCCCTGGTCAAGAATGAAGATGGGAATGCGTTAACAACACCAAGCCTTTGCTCCAAATCACCTTGCTAATCACCAGCTGCAAACTGCAATAACACACCTCCCCAAGTTCTGGGGTTCTTTATATAATAATGCAACTATTATTCGAACAAGCGCCATTCCCCTTTTGGAATATCAATTTACCATGCTTCACAAAGGCAAGCAGAAACCTTGACTGGGCCAATCTCAGCATTGTTTTAGATAGCAAATACATAGTATGCATTTTTAACAACAACAACAACCCCTAATGCTGAGTGATTAAAGTGTTTGGATATTCTCTGAATGACACAACATTCCCTTTTCCTGCCTGTTGCTATAAATGGAAGGAGCAGGTGAATCTTGAAAAGCGTGAGGTGCCTCATCCTGATGAGCAGAACTGTTCGGCATCTGCGCTTTACCAGATTTGGAAATTTATATTATGAATACTAACTGGGCATAAACTAAAGGATCTTTGCTGACGAATGCTGGTAAACAAAATGACATCTTTCTTCTGCTTCCCCCTCAGTGCTTACTTATATAAATGCTCTAAAACACTACAAAGGATGGATGTATTTGAAAATGATAAATAAATTAATCCAAAAACTGGGCAGAAAAATAATGCCTGAAAAAAGTGATTGCGAATAACTTCGCTTTCTATGCAGACAGGAACTTTTAAGCATCTGGTTGGCAACAAAGCTTTAACGGGGGTAATAGGTTTAATTTAATAAAGGCCTGTTGGCTGCCCTCACTGTCTTTGATACACCTTTCCTCAGCAACCAGAGGCCTTCCGGTGCAATATAAGTCATCTGTTCTCCAAGACATAGGCAAAGAAGAATGAGCAAATGTGGTTCATTCGTGACCTCTCTTAATATTCACGCTGGAGAGGTTAAAGAACCCCCTGCCTGTGCATTAGCTTGCCTGGCTGAAGCAGGCATAACAAGCGATTAGGTTGTGGTGGGGACCAGATGGGAAGCCTTTCAGGACTGAATTAAGCACCCCACCACCCTGTTCACAGTTGCCTCTTCCTATTCTAAGCTTCTAAAAATGAGATGAATTCCAAGGCACTTAAGCGCACTGTGTTCAAGTGGTCATGTTGCATGTGACACACACTCTCAGTTTGACTTACGGCTTCGAAAATCTGTTTACTTGCTTTTTGTTCTTCTAGGCAATTTGGAGCCATTGGGTCGCGCCTGACGGGAGCAGGATGGGGTGGCTGCACTGTGTCAATGGTTCCTGTGGAGAAGCTGGAGAGTTTCCTAGCACATGTGAAAGAGGCTTACTATAAAAACAATAACCAGAGGTTAGCGCTGGGAGGAAACAGCCTATTTGCTACCAACCCTGGTGGTGGAGCGACAATTTTTCTGGAGTCCTAAAGGATGTCAATTTTTTAAAGGAATAATCTGGGGCACTGTGAAGTTGGCAGGACTTCCTACGCTACAGTAAACAAATCATTTGTTTTTTTTATAATGAGTAATGTCCATTATTAGAATGCATTTTGAAAAATAATTGTAATAAAATTAAGAGTTCTGTTAATTGTTGTAATGAATTTTTCCTGCAGAACTTATGCTTCTAAAAGAGATCATCCAAAACACTGATTTGCCAAAACCTATTAATGTAAGAGAAAGAAATGAATCAGATTCAAAAATTTTAAATGCTGCTCTGTCTTTCTTTATTGACTTGAAGATAGAGGCGTATTTAATATCAAGTATGTCACTAAGCTTTATACAAGGAATGAATCGGGTAGCTTTTGTTACATGTATCTTACTAAGGGAGGTCTTCAGCTGCTGAACTCACAGTGGATGTGGATGTAGATGCGGAGGTGGATGCAGAATGGCATGGCTTTGGGGTTTCCTGTTCAAACAAAACACCAGAATGAACTGTTGAATTAAGTGGAGAAAATAACCTGGCATGTGAAGTGGGGGTTGCGGGGGTTGGGATCTGGCTCAGTGCAATGGACCTTGTACACTTTTTGTGGGATTTATCAGCAGAGCTGAAGCCTCCTCTGGCTCCATCATGCTTCCTTCTCCCACACACTCAGGGCAGAGATTCTCTCACCACTGGGATAAGACATAATCAGCAGCTGCAATGCACAGTTCTCAAGGCGGGCCACCTCTTGATGTCTAGGACTGGCTATCCTAACCAAGAGCAGGTTCTCCTAGCACATAAGAGACCGTCCCCAGAGTTAGCAAGGGCTGGAGAAAGTGGAATGAGGGCCAGGCAGTTAGTGAAATTCTGCCATTTCTAACTTTTCCTTTCCATCTTAAGGAGTACCCTCAAAAATATTTCCTGCAACAGACACCCACCCCTGGACACAAGTGAAATTCTTCTGGCCTTACAGTTAAATGCCCAGAGAAACCCACAGAAGGGGCTGGTGCCCACCTTCTACAGCCTTTGTGAGTCAGAGGTTGTATGCTCAGTTTCAGTGTGCAAAAGCAGCAGGAGAAGAGAGCGGAGCCTGATCATTTTGGGGTGGGGATCAGTCCCTTGTGGTACTTGTAGGCTAACAACAGCTACCAGCCCAGTGACTGGGACAACTAGAAGCTGACTAGAGGAACCCAGAAAACCAAACCAATGCTGCAGATGGACTTCACATATTGATGCTGCGGGAAATACTAAATTGAGGTTGTTGCATCTCTGGGCAGTTAAAACCTGAATAGATTACTTCAGACATGACTGATCATTTTAAAGTTGGTGGGAAGGAAGAACTCTCATGTCCTTCAGAAATTCAGTGGAGTTGCTAGAGGATGGACCTGAATCCAAAAGTGGGTCAAAGATGCTGAGTGGGCTTTGGAGATGGTGCTTTCACCTTTTGCCTGCCCAGATGAAGAACAGGGAGTGTATGACTGGTATTGAATGGAACAGGTAGGAAAAGCACAATCTTCTGGCCAACTTAAGCAGGTTTTCCACTCTTTATCCAGGCCACAAGATTTACTTAAAAACTGAAAATGGTGATCTCAAAAGTGACATACCCTTTGGCTTATAAAGCTCTCTGTTTGCAGCCTTGATTCAGTACGCTTCTTAGTGATGGTTGCCAACATCCTAAGAAAAGAATAGAGGACATAGTATGATTCAGTAGAATTTAGCTCTGTGTTCCAGGGGCCCCTCTTGTCACTGCTGCACTTTTGTAGAAAACCACAATGTCCCTCCTACTTTAGTCTGGCCAAAGTGACATTCCATTTCATCTGTCTGAATTTCTAGCATATAGGGCAAGCAAACACAATGTACTGCTTTCTTCAAAGTTAATGTGCTACAGGGTGAACTATGTCCCATATATATGCCTGTCTTTATGACTAGAACATAACACTTCTTGAATCTTATAAATCAGGAGAAGTGAATAATCTAACACTTCAACTGTTTTCAACATACCAATAAAAACGAGTCTGCCACCATCTGGAATTTAGGATTCACCTCTGCCAGCTCATGTGTTAAATTCCATTTCTCCTACACTCAACTTTTGGCCCACATTGTTGTTATTTTTATTATTATTTTGGAACATTTTAGAAATTGAATAGGCTATGGAAGCTGGTGCAGAGTTCATATCTCCATTAGCAAACATTTGCACCTTGTAAGGGACATTTCTTTGCTTACTTATTGTTCTTATACCCCAGCCTTCTTCCCGCTGAAGCCCAGGATAGCTAACAATATTAAAACAAAATAAAATCTCACAAAACAATTACAGTTGTCAACCATCCATTAACAGGCCTCAAAGACATTGGGTTGCATACAACATTAGCCCTACTGAGAGTAGACCCATGGAAAATAATGGAAATAGCAATGGAAAATAATGGAAATAACTAACAAATATATTAATTTAAATGGGTTTACTGTGAGTAGAACTTAGTTGGATGCAACCCAATGGACAAGAAATTATTCCTCTTAATGTGTGTGCAGCTAGCTAACAAAGGCCTGGCAGTTTTAAGCTGATGCCTAATTGTTAACTGTGTGAGGGACAACCGACTCTCCGATAGGAGGGGATTCCATTAGTGAGGGGGGCACTACAGAGAAAGACTGCCACATGCCATGCCCCCAGGCCTTGCCCACTGACACCACCACCAGGGTCTCCCCTGAAGACCTTAGAACTTGGGCTGGAAGGTATTGTTGGAGGTGCTCCTCTAAGTATTTGGCCTCAAATCATATAGGACCTTGTAGACCAGAACTAACGTCTTGAATTGGGCCTGGTGGCTAACAAGGAGCCAGTATAGAGTTCTAAGTATTGGTCTTGGTGCTCCATGTAACAGACTGGCAGTGACATTCTGTACTAGCTGCAGACTCCAGAGCATCTTCAAGGTAGTCTCTCACACAGCACATTGCAGTGTGTTGGTTGGCCCCAGTCTGTCTCAGTAGAAAACAGAAAAGTGCGTATTGGACAAGCGTATTGGCAAGGCAGTGTCAAAAACGGCATTATAATTTGAATCCCTAATGCCAAGTTGTCCCGGTCCAAGAATGGTCAGGGCTGGGTATAAGCACTCCTTAAAGATTCCTGCTTTGCAGGGGGTTGAACTAGACGATCCTCGCGGTCCCTTTCCAACTCTACAATTCTAGGATGCTTATCACAAAGGCCACCTGGGTCTCCAACAACAGCCTGGAATCGAAGGAGTGCTCCCATGCTACAACCCTGATCCTGCAGGGGGAGTGCTGCTCTATCCAGAATAGGCTGACTCCCTAATGGCTGTGCCTGGGAACTACAGTGGTGCCCCGCAAGACGAATGCCTCGCAAGACGGAAAACCCGCTAGACGAAAGGGTTTTCCATTTTTCAATGCGCTTCGCAGGACGAATTTCCCTATGGGCTTGCTTCGCAAGACGAAAATGTCTTGTGAGTCTTGAGATTTTTTTTCGCCCCCCCCTTTTTCTAAGCCGCTAAGCCTTTAATAGCCTTTTAGCAGCTAAGCCGCTAAGCCTTTAATAGCCGCTAAACCGCTAATAGCGCTAATCCGCTAAGCCGCTAATAGGGTTGCTTCGCAAGACGAAAAAACCGCTAGACGAAGAGACTCGCGGAACGGATTAATTTTGTCTTGCGAGGCACCACTGTACCTGTCCATAGCACTTCCAGCTTGCTAGCATTCAGCTTCAGACCTATTTTGCCTCCAGTCTTAACAACGTCTGTTGTTCACCGCTTAGAGAAATTCTTTTATGAGTGAGCGGTATACAAATTTACTAAATACACATTCATCATCTGGGAGGGGGTGGGTGGGCAAACTGATTTTGCACTTATCTAGTTTGGCCCTCAGTTCCCTATGAAGAAGTATAAAGAGTTTGACAACAGAACTCATGCATTTCTAGCTGATGACATTAAGGGGCAACCCTGTCAGATGGGGTACAAATAATAAAATCAATCATCATTATCCCTCAACTGCCTTCACTTTTAAGTAGTGTAGCATGTCCCAAAAGTAAGATATAATTAACAGCACACCTATACATGTCTAACTCAGATGCCAGTCCCATTTAATTCAATGGAACTTACCTCCAGGTTAGAGATCCACTAGTCAGAGCCAAATCATTTGGCCCTGGCCATTATGTTACTTACATTCCTAAAGATAAGAGAGCCTTAACCTTTTGCTACATAAAAAAATATAGTTAAAAGCAAACCTCTTGTATGTTCTGTTAACTTTTTTTCTCTGGCGTTGTAAATGTGCTAGTTCATCAGCACACTTATGTTCAAAACTGAAAAGCAAAGCCATATGCATGACACACTTGCAATGTTATCCATAAGAACACACACACACTTTCACTCACCCCGCTGCTTAAAATAAATAAAAAGCAAAAATGGAGTTGTACATGAAATGCAGCAGCTTATCTCTGCTTTTCCAGTAAGTTTGCTTGGAAACCCAGCATTCCTCAAATCATTTGCTGCTGAGTAGCCCTGAAAGAGTGCCATTGAACAAGCGTTTTCTGGAGGGTGATCAGCATTGTGGATTGCAGCTATAGACATCTGCTATTCGTTATATGAAAATGAACAACTTGCACTGCCAAGAGTGACCAAAGTACCTGGGTGTCTGCAAGCTTATTGTGCAAGTTCATTGCTTCTCCTGAATCTGTAGTTTAGCATTAAAACATAGGAACATTAGTGGCAGATAATTCATAGAGCGCATAGTGGGAGTGACTAAGGCAGTGCAATACGCCTTTGCCTTTTTGCTGCTTGGCAAGAAATCTAATTCATGCCATCCTCACGTGAGGTCCCCAAAGTACCCTCCAATTGTACACAGAGCTTTTTTCAAAGTAAAGACAGTTGCTTAATGAATGCAATACTTAAGAAAATCGTTGTGCCGTTTTTCTGCAATTTTTTGACTTTCTACAATAGCATCTCTGTATGTCGGAGAAGCTGGTGTGCTGTTATTGCAGTCAAGGGAAAAGATGTTTATTTTTCAGGCTTGTCTTTCTTTGTAACATTTATTTATAAGGCCAAGCTACAAAATCTACAACAAACAAACATACATATGTGAATTAAGCACGAGTTAAGCAGACAGTCAAAGAAGAGAAACCAAGAAGAGAAACAGAAATTGTGACAGCCTGGTCTTATATACAATAGTTAAAATAAGGATAGAAGTTAAGCATAAAAGTACTGTACCAGATTTTCTATAAGGTTGGAGATACTGAGAATACTGTATACTGAAATATTGAATATTGAAAATGCTACATATATTGAGAATGCTAAGAATATTGAGAGTGGTATCTTAAAGCTGGGAGAAGAAGACATATGGTTCTATATTATATTTTGCTGTTCCAATAATTCATGAATAGAGCTCGTTTCTCAATAAATTTATAATCCTGTTTATTTTGTTTGGCTCAGAAATGAAATGTTAGTTTCCTTTTTCTTTCTTTCCAAAAGCCATTCTGTGATGGAAGGTGGTGTTGACATTTTCCACTGTCACTCTAGAGACAAATACTTCTGGTGTTTTATGAAGCCCAACATAAGTTGTAAATCAACGTGTTGCATTTATTTCTTTAAATGGCACAATAGTATCATTTTGTGGGGGCTCAGTGAGCTGAGCAAGTATTTCCTCCCAGTGATGACTGGCACCCGCTGGGACTGGTTTGTTGCTATGCTCTCCGCTGCAGAATTCTACAAGGGCAACGCAGAAACTAAGGAGCTGGTTGCAAGTAAGAAGGCAGGCAGGTGGGGGCTGGATGAGGTTGTTGGGGCAGGGCACCTTTGGCCTAACAGACTAGCCTCCCCTGCTTTGTCTTAATATTCCCGTAAAGGTAAAGGGACCCCTGACCATTAGGTCCAGTCGTGGCCGACTCTGGGGTTGCGACACTCATCTCGCTTTATTGGCCGAGGAAGCCGGCGTACAGCTTCTAGGTCATGTGGCCAGCATGACTAAGCCGCTTCTGGCAAACCAGAGCAGCGCACGGAAACGCCGCTTACCTTCCCACCAGAGCAGTACCTATTTACCTACTTGCACTGGTGTGCTTTCGAACTGCTAGGTTGGCAGAAGCAGGGACCGAGCAATGGGAGCTCACCCCATTGCGAGGATTCGAACCGCTGACCTTCTGATTGGCAAGTCCTAGGCTCTGTGGTTTAACCCACAGCGCCACCCGCGTCCCATATGATGGTATAAAACAGGAACATAAAGAGCTGGTTTATCTTAATAATAATAATAATAATAATAATAATAATAATAATTTATTTATACCCCACCCATCTGGCTGGGTTTCCCCAGCCACTCTGGGCGGCTTCCAACAAAACACTAAAATACAATAACCTATTAAACATTAAAAGATTCGCCAAACAGGGCTGCCTTCAGATGTCTTCTTAAAGTTTGGTAGTTATTTTTCTCTTTGACATCTGGTGGGAGGGCGTTCCACAAGGCGGGTGCCACTACCAAGAAGGCCCTCTGCCTGGTTCCCTGTAACTTGGCTTCTCGCAGCGAGGGAACCGCCAGAAGTCCCTCGGCGCTGGACCTCAATGTCCGGGCAAAACGATGGAGGTGGAGACGCTCCTCCAGGTATACTGGACCGAGGCTGTTTATACCATATACGGAGGTATAAATCAGAGCTGGTAGCATGAATACGTTGGCATGAATATGAGCTTAATATTCCTTCCTTCGAGGAAACTAAAGATTATTTTAAAAAAGAGTGGCAATGTAGTATTTCGTTACAGATTTACGTTCTCCTTTTAAGAAAAGGAAATATGCCCCATTCTGCAGATTCTCCTAGGAAAGTCCCAATGAAATGCTTGAGGCAGTGACTGTGGGGCAGCAGTTCCCATTAATATGGCTGGGAGTGGCTAAGGCACCGAGGTCCAAGCCAACAGGACAGGCACCTGCGCATGTTCTGACAGTGCTCTTTCAAAACTCCCATTCATGTTGCGGGTACTGTGCAGGAAGACTTCTGCGAGATCGGTCTGTTTGTCTTCCAGAAGAATAATATACAAAGCATTATGATGCATTTTTAAGCAAAGCCTCGGGGTGGGAGGGTGGGGGAACTACAAGCGTCTGCATAAAATTGCTTCAATCTACCTAAATATTATCGTTTCTTTATACCAGTGGTGCATAACGCAAACCACGCCAAGGACTGCTTTTACGTTTTTTATTAACCCGAAAGAGATGCGCCAGTATGTAAACCCTAGAAAAAACATTTTTCTTACAATTTAATAATTTCCTTTTCTTTTCAACCCATTCAGTTAACCTCCTTTCCTCTGTGTCCCATGGCATACTCTTTCCTCTCCTCTCGCACCACAGGTCTTTCTGATCTGAGCCATTCTCCATTAAGTCTCCTTAGCTCTCTCTGGACAGCGGAAGACAGGTCTGCAGTTGCTTCTTTCATGGTTTGGGGTGATCCTTGGGCAAGATGCTCTCAGAAAGATCCACCTCTTCCACCTTG
This sequence comes from Podarcis pityusensis, assembly GCF_964106645.2. Taxonomy (NCBI): domain Eukaryota; kingdom Metazoa; phylum Chordata; class Lepidosauria; order Squamata; family Lacertidae; genus Podarcis; species Podarcis pityusensis. The sequence goes on along the minus strand of NC_138039.1, from coordinate 40,335,138 downwards.
GTTCTCGAACCTAATCCTTTCCAGGAGTCCGTTCGACTCCTGAAATGGTTCGAAAACCAAGGGGCGGCTTCCAATTGGCTGCAGGAGCTTCCTGCACTCATTAGAAGCTGTGGAAGCCATGTCAGAGGTTCAGCTTCCGAAAAACATTCACAAACCAGAACACTTACTTCCGGGTTTGTGGCGTTTGGGAGCCAAGCTGTTTGAGTACCAAGATACCACTGTACAGTGGTACCTCGGGTTAAGAACTTAATTTGTTCCGGAGGTCTGTTCTTAACCTGAAACTGTTCTTAACCTGAAGCACCACTTTAGCTAATGGGGCCTGCTGCTGCTGCTGCTGCTGCTGCCGCGCCGCTGGAGCCCGATTTCTGTTCTCATCCTGAAGCAAAGTTCTTAACCCGAGGTAATATTTCTGGGTTAGCGGAGTCTGTAACTTGAAGCGTATGTAACCTGAAGCGTATGTAACCCGAGGTACCACTGTAATTTCTCACTACTATTTCGGCATGCACAGTCTGCTCTACCAGGGACGAAACTAGTTTTTATTTTACCGGGTCAAAGACTCATTTGGCACCCCCACAAATGCATTTGCCTACACACATGCTGTGGCTGGGAGCCTCAATGGCATCCCTCTGGAGGCTTCACCTGGGACAAAAATCCTAGCTACCCACCCCCCCAATAGCTACAGGTCCGCTCTACCTGCGTGAAGGCAGCCAGTGGGGGAGAAGAGGACTTGTGTACAGTGTTCAAAACTTCCATTGTTCTAGGTGCATTATGCGACAGAGAGTTCCATTAGCACCAGCAATTTCTGAGCTCTGGGCGCAGCACTGTGCCTAAGATTTCAGAGCGGAAGGAAAGGAGGTCCTTTTTCTGCCTCCCCATTTCCAGCTCCTCTCTGAAGATTGGAGAAGAGACCCTCTTAAGAATATTAGGAGGGTGGGCAGGGGAAGGACTAGACCACATGAAAAATGAACATAGTATTTTAGCTGCAATTCGTTCATTTTCAGCTTTGTGTTCTTGTTATATATACCGTATTTTTTGCTCTATAAGACTCACTTTTTCCCTCCTAAAAAGTAAGGGAAATGTGTGCACATCACTTCCGGGGGCGGCGCGAACGGCAATGGCGGTCCTCTTCTAACCGGGAGAGGAGGCTCCGCAGACATCGGGTCGTCCACTACGGCGAAGCGGAGACCCACTTCGGAAAACCACAGGCGGCAAGAGCCTGTGGTCTCGAGGCTCGGTGGGCGCCTAAAGCAACCCTCCAAACGTCAAAGGAACCCCGTAAGGGGCTCCGGAGCGTGGAGGGGGGTTGCGGCGCTGTGAGCCGTTTCGCAGTCTGCGGAGCGAAGCCGCGCTGCTGCTGCCGGTGAGCGCTGATCCCTTTTCCTGTGAAATTCGGATTTGGAACTAAAATCAACTTACTCGTGAGTAAAGACTGAATCACTTGAAATTAGAGACTTTTAACTAAAAGATTTGAATTTGGCTGAGAGCGGAGAGACGTGGAAACAGGAAGTCCGTCTTCCGCTACCATTGAACTTGAAAAAGCGAATAGCTGGAGGAGTGGAGGCTGATAAAAGAACTTTTAAATTGTACGGATCTAAGCATCCACTGAACCTGCAATCTAAAGTAAAGGTTTTTAAGTTAAAGATTTGGAACTATCATTCGTATTTGACTTTCCTCCTTTTATTGGATTACAATTAAAAGGTGAAACCCAGGGTCCGGAGCTGCCTGAGTTTTGAGAGACTGAGCTGTCAGTATTGCAGATCTGGATACTGTATATTGGAACTTGCAACAATCTGAGGGTATTGAGACCTTCTAATTTGAAACATTTTTTTTTTTTTTTTTGGAGACAAGTAAGCACTGCTTGTTACAAAGTGATTATTAATATCAACTCTGCTAAATATTTGTACTTGAAGGTTCCTGGATATTAAATTAGACTCTGAAAGACATTTTAAGCTCCCTCTAGAGGATTGGATTAAAACAGTGACTTTACATTTACTTTCGATTCCCTGGCTGTTTGCTCTCTCTGGGCCTTTCTATTCCCATGGGAATAACTCAGTGTGACCTTGACTGATAGATAACGTTGGAATGAGTGGCACAAGAAGAAGAGGAAGAGTTAGACAAACAACTTTGACAACTCTAACCTCAGCCTCACAGACACGCAGATCATCTGTACCTACTTTGCCTTCAGAAGTAGAAGTAGAAGAAGTTGCCTCGTCACAGGCAAAAGAGGGAGAGGGAGAAATAGAGCAGTTACAATTGGAAGATATGGCCTCAGGAGCATCTGCTTCTGTATTAGACAAAATTTTTGAAAAATTGGAAGCTTTGGACAAGAAAGCAGATGAGCAATCAGCAAAGATTGACAAAAATACAGAATGCCTAAATAAATTAACTGTACAAGTGGCACAGAACACACAGGCAATTGGACAGTTAACGGAGGCCACAGCAGAAAATCGGAAATTGGCTGAGGATACCAGACAAAAATTAGAAAATTTAGAACAAGAGGTAAGACCACTCACCAAACAAGTTGGGGAACATCAGATTTATCTTTCTATGATAGAACTGCGAAATCGTGAGAATAATTTGAGGATTAGGTCACTACAAGAGGCAGAAGAAGGAAATCTAGCTGAGTTTTTAACCAAAGAATTCTCCAAGTTCTGGAATTTGGAGGAAAAGGACTTTAAAATTGTGTCAGCTTTCAGACTTGGAAGATTTATAAAGAAGGAGAGGCCCAGAGACTGTTTGATAACATTGAGATCAAAGGAGGAAAGGGATAAGATTTTGGGCCTACACTACGGAAAGTCACTGGAGGTTTTGGACAGAAGAATTGAAATTTACAAAGATATCCCAAGACAACTGTTGGACCTTAGAGCCGCCTACTCTGAACTTGCCAAATTATTAAGGAGCAACGCAATTGCATTTAGGTGGGAATTTCCCCAAGGAATATCCTTTACCTTTAGAGGGAGAAAGGTCAAAATTAGAACATTGGAAGAGAGAGACAAATTTCTGTCTACATACGGAGAGGACCTTCAAAAAGGAATTGAACTACCTTCTGGGCCTGGGGCAACGCCAGTACCAACACCAGCACCTGGGGAACCTGAAGATTCCGTGAACAAGATACCACCCTTGGAAAAATAACCAGATTAATTCAGGATGTCTCTGCAACTGTTGAGCGGGAATATTAATGGTTGTAATATTCCGGAAAAAAGGAAGAAAATATTTCATATATTAAAAAAAGAACAATTGGACATTATTTGCTTACAGGAAACACATGTGACGAGGCTCCACAGAAAAGTGTTAATAAATAAAAGATTGGGCCAGGAATTCATATCGTCGGACAAAGTGAAGAAGAGAGGTGTGGTGATATATGTGAAAGAGAGCCTGTCACCTAAATTCTTATTTAAAGATGAACATGGAAGAATTTTGGCAATTGAGATACAACATTAAGGAGAGAAATTGTTGATATTAGGAATTTATGCACCTAATGAAGGGAAATCGGAATTTTACAAGAAGCTGCAGGAGACAATGCTGGATTATCTGGATTACAACAACATCATAATGATGGGAGATATGAATGGGGTCGTATCAACTAACATGGACAAGTCACAAAGTCAAAATATTACAAAAGACGGCAGACTACCTAAAACCTTTTTTGAAATGACAGACAATATGGACTTGATTGACATCTGGAGGACAAAGAACCCACTAGGAAGGGAGGGAACATTCTTTTCTGAAGCCCAACTGACCTGGACAAGAATCGACCAAATATGGATATCTAGAGGCCTGGCACCTAAGGTCAGAAAAGTGGAAATCTGCCCAAAGACCTGTTCCGACCATAATGCAGTAAAGATGGATATGACACTACTACCAACTGGATCCTTTAGATGGAAGATGAATGACAATTTGTTCAGAGATCAGGAAATTACCAAGAAGGCCCAAAAAGTTTTGAAGGATTATTTTGAGATAAATATGAATACCACGGTGGAAAAAAGAATCGTCTGGGACGCAAGTAAAGCTGTAATGAGGGGATTCTTGATACAACAGAATGCAGTAAAGAAAAGAACACAAAATGAGAAAAAAGATAAGATCTTGGATAAAATAAAAGAATTAGAGAAGAAATTGAGAGTGAATCCGAAGTCACAGCCAACTCTGAGAGAAATTAAACTTTATCAAACACAATATTCTAAACTGATAAATCAGGAAATTGAATGGAAGGTTAAATTAATGAAACAAAAAACGTTTGAGTCGGCGAATAAATGTGGAAAACTGCTGGCTTGGCAGTTGAAGAGAAGACAAAGATTAAATACGGTTACAAACTTAGAGGTTGAAGGAAAAAACATTCAGAATCCGGTGGACATTAGAAAGTGTTTCCAGAGATACTTTAAAAAACTATACACCCAAGGACCGCAAGACGAAGTTGAGATTAAACAATTTTTGGCAAAAAATGGCCTATCCAAATTGTCACAAGAAAATAGGACAATCCTGAATTCTAAAATAACACGACAGGAGATTGAACAAGCCATTCAGAACATGCAACTGGGCAAATCTCCAGGGCCAGATGGGCTGACCTCCAAGTACTATAAGACATTAAAAGACTATTTGATACAACCTTTGATGGAGGTCAGCAATGAAATTATGGAGGGGAAGAGGGCACCGGAGTCGTGGAAGGAAGCGTTTATCACATTAATACCAAAGTCGGAAGCTGAAAAGACACAACTTAAGAACTACCGTCCCATCTCCCTTCTAAATGTGGATTACAAAATATTTGCAGACATTTTGGCAAGTAGATTTAAAAAAGTTTTAAATGAAGTAATCCATAAGGACCAGGCAGGCTTTCTCCCAGGTAGACATTTGTTTGCTAATACAAGGAACATTATTGACATTTTGGAACTTTTGCAAACAGATATAAATACTAAAGCAGTTTTAATCTTTATAGATGCGGAGAAGGCCTTTGACAACATTTCCTGGAAATTTATGATGGGAAATTTAAAAGAGATGGGAGTGGGACGGGGTTTTGAGAATGGGATTGAGGCGATATATTCAGAACAGAAAGCTAAACTGATAGTTAATAATGTGGTTACAGAAGAGTTTAAAATTGAAAAAGGAACACGACAAGGTTGCCCTATTTCCCCTTTGTTATTCATTTCGGTTCTGGAAGTGCTATTGAATATAATTAGAGGGGATCGGTTGGTGGAAGGAATTCAGGTCGGACAGAAACAATATAAATTAAAAGCTTTTGCAGATGACCTGGTTTTGACCCTGCAGAAGCCAGAGCCTAGTACGAAAAGAGTATTACAACTGATTAATGACTTTGGTCGGGTGGCTGGATTTAAATTAAATAAACAGAAAACTAAGGTTTTGGGAAAAAATTTGACAGATACAGAGTCAGAACGGTTTCAGAAAGAGACGGAACTTAATGTGGTTAAAAAAGTAAAATACCTAGGGGTAAACATAACAGCAAAAAACCTAAGTCTATTTAAGGATAATTATGAAAAATGCTGGGCAGAAATTAAGAGAGACTTAGATAGTTGGTCAAAATTGAAACTTTCTTTGTTAGGCCGAATTGCTGCTATCAAGATGAATGTATTGCCAAGGATGTTGTTTTTATTTCAAACACTTCAGGTTTTGGACAAGACGGAGTGCTTTCAGAAGTGGCAGAGAGATATTTCTAAGTTTGTCTGGCAGGGCAAAAAGCCCAGAATTAAGTTTAAGATATTAACTGATGCAAAACAAAGAGGGGGCTTTGCCCTGCCAGATTTAAAGTTGTATTATGAAGCCGCAGCGTTTTGCTGGCTAAAAGACTGGCTACTTCTTGAAGACACTGATGTGTTGGATTTGGAAGGGTTTAACAATGCTTTTGGATGGCATGCATATCTATGGTATGACAAGGTTAAAGCAAATAAGGCCTTTAAGAACCATATTGTCAGAAAATCACTGTTTAATGTCTGGACAAAATATAAAGACTTGCTGGAAAATAAAACCCCAAGATGGCTTTCACCTTTGGAAGCTAAGGCCCGAAAAAGGCCCAATATGGAGGCCAAATGGCCAAAATATTGGGAAATTCTAGAAAAAGATGGAGACAATTGGAAACTGCAGAGTTTGGAGAAAATGAAGGATAAAGTGCGAGATTGGTTACATTACGCTCAGATTAAGGAAGTTTTTAAAAATGACAAGAAATTAGGGTTCCAGGTGGATAAATCGAAAATAGAAACAGAATTGTTAGAACCTAAGAGTAAGGTACTTTCAAGGATGTATAACTTGCTGTTAAAATGGAACACACAAGACGAAATGGTTAAATCGGCTATGATAAGGTGGGCGCAGGACATTGGGCATAATATTATGTTTGAGGACTGGGAAAGGTTGTGGAGTACCGGATTGAAATTTACTGCATGTAATGCTTTGAAAGAAAATGTAATGAAAATGATATATAGATGGTATATGACCCCAGTCAAACTTGCAAAAATTTACCACCTGACTGACAATAAGTGTTGGAAATGTAAAGAGTGTGAAGGAACATTCTTCCACCTCTGGTGGACTTGCCCTAAAGTGAAGGCGTTCTGGGAAATGATTTATAATGAACTGAAAAAGGTATTTAAATATACCTTCACTAAGAAACCAGAGGCCTTTCTTTTGGGTATTGTCGGCCAAGGGGTGGTAAAGAAAGACCAGACATTTTTTATGTATGCAACAACAGCAGCAAGGATACTACTCGCAAAGCATTGGAAAGCTCAAGATCTACCCACACTGGAAGAATGGCAGATGCAACTGATAGACTACATGGAACTGGCTGAGATGACCGGCAGAATTCGAGACCTGGGAGAAGAGAGGACTGAGGAGGATTGGAAGAAATTTAAGAATTATTTACAAAAACATTGCAACTTGAGTGAATGCTAAACAGGACGCTAGATCAGAATAACTGAGCACCACTAAATTTAGATGTTTTTAAGAAAATAAGTGAGATTAAGAAAATATAACGCTTTTTGAGAATTAGAAGATTATGAAACATAGAAGGGAGATAAGAATGCAAATAAGATAATAAATTGCTGACAAAATGTTATAACGATGAAAGTGGCAGCGGGAGATGTGAGGAAGTCCAAAGAAAATGTGAAATTATGTCAAGATATATGTTATATTGTTTATTATGTTTATTTCTATTGTAAAACCCAATAAATTTCTTTTAAAAAAAAAAAGAAATGTGTGCACATCTTATGGAGCGAATGCAGGCTGCACAGCTATCCCAGAAGCCAGAACAGAAGAGGGATTGCTGCTTTCACTGCGCAGCGATCCCTCTTGCTGTTCTGGCTTCTGAGATTCAGAATATTTTTTTTCTTGTTTTCCTCCTCCAAAAACTAGGTGCGTCTTGTGGTCTGGTGTGTCTTATAGAGTGAAAAATATGGTATATAAAAAAACGTGCCTAGGCATTCCATTGTTGCACCTATAGCCTAGGCTTAAGGTTCCATTTAGCTCCTAGCTTTCATATCTCAGTTTCTAACACTGCTCTTGTATGCGGAGCAATGCGCCAGGGTGAAAGAGTAAGAGAGATGATGGGGAACTGGGTCATCTCCTAAGTCATTGGTCTCCTCTTTGAAATCAGTTGGGAATCTGAATTTAAAGCCTGGAGGCATGTGGAGCCTTAGTTTTAAAGGGAAGCTCTGTAACACAAGTCAGATCTCTCATACCATGTTGCAATAAACCATCATCTACTAGCAGGTATGCCCCTATTCAGTGTTTCAGCCAGCCAGCCATGCCCCTTCCAGCTGACCATTCTACCCCCTTCCCCCATTTCCTATTTTTCTTTTGAAAAATTACATAATTACTAAACAGGCAGCCTTCACTGGAATGTTTATTGGGGTGTGCAACACCCTGCCCTTAAATTTATTTTTTTAAAATACCTCTGCAAGTTTTAGATGCCTCCAAAGCATGCTAATGCCTCCATCTTGTTTTTCATAGGCCTCATTTTGGTTACAGTCCTGTTGTCACCTACCACCTGAGTCAACTATTAGAAGGAAGAACTGGACATATGAAGGCCTACACAATAACTAAGAAATATCTGAAGAAGTGTGCATGCACACGAAAGCTTATACCCGGAACAAACTTAGTTGGTCCCTAAGGTGCTACTGGGGGACGCGGGTGGCACTGTGGGTTAAACCACTGAGCCTAGGGCTTGCCGATCAAAAGGTCGGCGGTTCGAATCCCCGTGACAGGGTGAGCTCCCGTTGTTCAGTCCCTGTTCCTGCCAACCTAGCAGTTCGAAAGCAACTCAAAGTGCAAGTAGATAAATAGGTACTGCTTCAGAGCGAAGGTAAACGGCGTTTCCATGTGCCGCTCTGGTTCATCAGAAGCGGCTTGGTCATGCCGGCCACATGACCCGGAAGCTGTACGCCGGCTCCCTCGGCCAATAAAGTGAGATGAGCGCCACAACCCCAGAGTCGGCCACGACTGGACCTAATGGTCAGGGGTCCCTTTACCTTTACCTTAAGGTGCTACTGGACAATTTTTTAATTTTTATTTTATATATTTCAACTGCGTCAGACCAACACGGCTACCTACCTGAATCTAAGAAATATCACAAGTGCAAACACACCCAGTTCCCAGTGCTGATGTAGCAGCCAACGGAAATAAATACACCAGGAAATAGTATGTAAAATAAATAAGGGCCCCAAGAAAGGATTTACCAAATTTCCTTAAGATAAATCTAGGGCTGCAGAGAAGAGCCACAAAACAGATTTGATACAGATATGTACTATTATCCGAGAGAAATCTGATCGTGGTAGGCTTATGTTAAAACCAAGAAAAGTCACACTACGATTAAACTCATTTTTGAAAAGTCCTAAACTCAGAGAGTTTTTCTTCTCAGGTAATTCCTTGTAAGAAAACCAACAGTGTCAGAATCAGAACAGAAGATTATGTTTACAAAGCCTTTCCTTTAGATACTCCAACAAAAACTTTCCAAAAGAGTTGATTTATATCTTTTCAGCTGGATTTGTTTTTAAAAGCCAGTAGCAATTAGAAGTTGGATTCTGATGAAGATGCTGACATAGGATGATGGTTACTGGCAGATCAAATACATGTAACTTGAAGATTTGAAGCATAGTGAAATATGCAACCTCAGCTGTCCAGTTCTGAAAATCCAGGAAAGATACAGACACACTGGAAAGTGTTTGGAAGCCAGCAACAATAGTTTTAGATGTAGAAGGCAGAAAGACTAGTACCTAAATCTCCAGAAAGCAGTAACACTCAGGGGAGCAGATAAAGAAAAGATGGAAACTTTCTTCTCTGTCTCTCAGGGGCAAGCCTATAACCAACCCCTTCTTTCCCTCCAGACCTGTAAAGGGCTACCAGCTATATCAAAGGGCTTTTTGCCCAGCTCTGAACTCTGATGAGCATGAAATTCTGAAGGCTGGCTGAAAACTCACTGGAAAATGGAAGCTACTGCAACTAACAAAGATGAAAGCAAAACTGAAAAGTTGGCGCCAACAATGCAAGCTGGGAGAGGATATCTGAAAACATACACTCACCAAAAAGTCTCGCATTCTAAGCAGATTCTGAAATGAGATGGGTGGTGTTCAACCTACAATTACTATAACGAAGTAGCATTCTGATCACAGATCAGTCTCTGAATCAGTCATTCTACAGAACTCATAATAAAGCATATCAATCTGTTAATGCACCCAAGTTCTAGCATTATAAGAGATGGAGAAAACCATTGCTCATCCACTTTCTCCAAACTATGCCTATTTTATACACTTCTACCATGTTGCCTCTCACTTGCCTTTTCTCTAAACTAAAAAGCCCCGAATCCTGTAACGTTTCCTCTAAGGGGAAAGGTTGCTCCTGTGGAAACATTTTGGTACACAGGAGAGCGGAGCGATAAGAATTATCATTTAAAAAAATGCTTGAGGGAATTCAGGCATTAATCTTTATTGGGAATGGTTAACTCTGCCAAAACCCAGACTTGTTGGAAATGGTTATGTGTGTAAGACTGAACAAAAATTAATTAAAATGACCCTCATCTCCAAAAACCCTTCCTAGTTTAACCAAAGGAAGCCGACACAATGACTAGGCACTACACCTTAAAATCATATGAAATGAAAGGAATACAGCCTTCGACCCGGTACTAGTATTATAGCCAAAACCCAGTGTGTAAACTCTTTTAAAGGTTGGCTAGGTTATAGCAGGGAAATTTCAAGTATTACAATTCATGTTGAAGTTCAGGTTCCTAAATAGCACATTCTTAAGATCCCGGTGTCTAATCCAGATGTAGTATAGAAACACATCGTTTTGGACAACTGGAATGTATTCCGCAATAAGCCAGTGGGCAAACTCAGGACTAGAATGCTGCCAGAAGGTTTGGTGGGTGCAGTGCTCAGTTTTTTAAACTTTTTGCCTTCAGGAAACTCATTCCAGACTGAACCATCTGCTCAGGAACACCAAGATCTGCCATAGAACTCCTTGTGCATTGCAGCCCCCCCCCCCCACATTGCAGATCATTTGTGGTGAGCAACATGCCTTTCGGGTAACTAGTCTGCCATTACTAATTGAGAAACTTCCTGATCAGAATCCCAGGGTTCTCTGGAACACAATTCTAAATCAATAGAATATAGATGAGAGACACTTGGATCCTGAGATATGATTTAGCAGCCCAGTTCAGATATCATCTGGTGCAAATGGGAAAGAGAAGTTGCAGCAACTGATCCCAAACTCTTAGTTCGCCTTGGTGAAAAGGAAAACCAAATCTTCAGAAGTGCAGACTTAAAATTCTTCCATTCTCAGCACTGCACCCACCTAATATCCTTTAAAAAACCGAATTCATCCCAATTTTATAAATGCAGCTGAAGTTACATTTTTATTTTTAAAAAGGATATGGTACTTTGCAGATTTCAATGTGATTAATCCTGTAAGCCCGCATGTTTGCTAAGGTGTTAGATATTCCATGCATCTTAAGGTAATATACGACCAGAGGACTTTGACCACCAAGGTTGAACAGTGAACGTTGGAAGTCTGGGCCATCTCCAATATAATGTGACTGTAACAAAGGGAAAAAGAATCTTACAAAGCACCTTAACATAGATCACAGTGCACTGTAAATGAATGACAGTACATGGCAATAAAATGGGGAAAATAATGGACACCCAGCACATTTTTCCTAATAACCTCTAATAAATTTTCAGGTAAAAAGTTCTGCTCCCTTCTCTGGTTGCTGCATAAAGCCTGTGGGCAATGGGTTGTATCCAAAGTTCCTTGCCTGCTGGAGCAAGTGGATAAGTGAGTTTTAATATTGCATGACAGAGGAATCCAGGGCCAAAGCCATTATCATGAAAACTCATAGTGCAACATTATTGCACTATGCAATCAATCCTGCAACAATGTTACCAGGCCAAACTGGGCCCTCCAGCTGTTTTGGGACTACAATTCCCATCATCCCTGACCACTGGTCCTGTTAGCTAGGGCTGATGGGAGTTGTAGTCCCAAAACATCTGGAGGGCCAAGTTTGGCCATGCCTGGTTATGTGGTATTTTGTGCAACAATGTTCTACTGGATGTCAGTGATACAAGTATACTACTCAGTGACTTCAGAATAATTTTAGAAGAAAAAGATTTGGGAGCTAATGGGATATAAACTGCTTAACGGCTCAGCCTTCTCCAAACCACCAAACCAAATAACCCTTTCCAGCTCAACAAAGCAACCTTTATTTTATAATGCATAAGGCAGATACGAGGATCAATCGCCTACCTCTGCCTTTTTCTTTGGTGTTACCTCTACTTCCTTTGGTTCTTCTTTTTCGAGCTGAAAGTGCACTGCACAAAAGAGAAACACAAGTCACGAAATCCCTGCAGCCACAACGAGCCAGAAGCAGGTGGAGCTGCAGAAAAAGCTGAGGAGGACACGTCAACATTGACTCCCCAAGGATCATTTCACATTACTATTAAGTGTTTGGCTAATTTCCAAGGGGAGTCTGGATTCTGGTGTACATCCCTGAAAAGTTCAGCTGAAAATGATTACATAGCAATTGATTGGCAAGAGCTCTGCAAGTCAATGTGGACAGTACTGGGCTAGTTAGGCTACTTGGGAAGCGGGTGGCGCTGTGGTCTAAACCACTGAGCCTCTTGGGCTTGCTGATTGGCAGGTCGTGGTTCGAATCCCTGCGACGGGGGTGAGCTCCCGTTGCTCTGTCCCAGCTTCTGCCAACCTGGGAGTTCAAAAGCACACTAGTGCAGGTAGATAAATAGGTTAATACTGCGGCAGGAAGGTAAAGGGTGTTTCCGTGCACTCTGGTTTCCGTTACGGTGTCCTGTTGCACCAGAAGCGGTTTAGTCATGCTGGCCACATGACCCGGAAAGCTGCCTGTGGACAAACGTTGGCTCCCTCAGCCTGAAAAGTGAGATGAGTGCTGCAACCCCATAGTCGTCTTTGACTGGAATTAACTGTTCAGGGGTCCTTTAGCCTTTTACCTTTTAGTTGGGCAAATAATTTGATCTGGCAGTTTTCCACATTCCTCAAGCTGTAGTAATCATGATAACATCAAGCTTAGGAAAAGATCCTTTATAAAAACTGCTTAGTGGGAAACAGGCTTAATAGCCCATCAAATGCCACCTCAGATATCCGAAGGTGGAAGTGACAAAAGAGATTTCATGAAGAGGAGGCGAGATGTTCTTGCAAGATCAAGTTATCTGCTGTGGCATGCATTCAAGGTTTCAAAAAATCACAGTGTTTTCACAGCCTTCATTACAGTCGTACCTTGAAAGTCTAACAGAATCCGTTCTGGAAGTCCGTTCGACTTCCAAAACATTCGAAACAAAAGCGTGTTTCTGATTGGCTGCAGGAGTTGTGGAAGCTGGGGAAGCCCTGTCGGACGTTCGGGTTCCAAAAAAGGTTCGCAAACTAGAACTCTCACTTCCAGGTTTGCGGTGTTCAGGATCCAAGGTACGGCTGTATTATTGTTTTCTAATTTTTTTAATGCCTCATCTTTTAAATTCTGTTAGTCTGACATAGCCTTGCATGTGAAATAAGAACATCTTACAAACAAGGAGGTTCTGGATTTTCACATCTTAAAATTCTCATTTTTACATGTAGGACTTTCTTCAGTGCCATTATCTAGACCAGCCTCTTCAAAGTGGTGCCCTTGAACTACAACTCTCAGCAGCCAGTGAAAAGAAGTACAGTGGTACCTCAGGTTAAGTACTTAATTTGTTCTGGAGGTCCGTACTTAACCTGAAACTGTTCTTAACCTGAAGCACCACTTTAGCTAATGGGGCCTCCTGCTGAAGCCGCGCCGCCAGAGCACGATTTCTGTTCTCATCCTGAAGGAAAGTTCTTAACCTGAAGCACTATTTCTGGCTTAGTGGAGTCTGTAACCTGAAGTGTATGTGACCCGAGGTACCACTGTACCTTCTTCATATAGTTCGTTGTTCGGCTGTGGAATTTGCTCCCAACAATTGTAGTGATAGCCACCAACTTGGACAGTAAACTAAACAAGCTATAGCTTAGGGCCCCACTCTCTTGGGGGCCCCAAAAATATTTAAAGGGAAAAAACTGGATCTACATTTCCAAAATATAAGATAAAAAACAAATAAAATAAAACCTACATGCAGCAACAGTGTTTTGTGTTGTGTAGGCTCCTATGATGTAAGTAATGGGACCTGCCTGCTAGCCTGCTCCCTAAAATATCACATATAAAGGGCCCCAATTACCTTCAGTAGCTTAGGGCCTCATCAAACCTAAATCCGGCCCAGGCTACCACCCATGATGGCTACATTCTACTTCCATTGTTATGGGTGCTATGCTTCTGAATGCCAGTTGTAAAAGGTTCTGGGGACTAATTAAGCATTTTATTGCTGTTACAGTGGGGAGTTTAATGGGGTTGCACCTAGTATGCAGAGGTTCTTTGGCTGAAATTGCTGAGCCGTCACCTGATGGGAGGATATTTATCTTGATCTACTGCAGTTCTCTGATACTTTGCAACAATGGTGCACTCATTGCTCACAACAAAGGCAAAAAATAAACACATGATTCCAGGGCATGTGCAGAGCTCCAGCTGAACCTTCTGGGTAACACTAATATGCCGCTGCACTTAATCACCATTTGTTACCTTACAATGAACGAGCTATAAGTGAATAACGGGCAGTAAGAATATAGCACCCAAATGCACAATATGATTTCTTATAGATGGCACCCCTTCCCCTCTACTTCATATGATATATCATCACAGTCAGTTTCATGCCCACTTTTGGATTTTACCTTGAGGCTGATCTGCAATCGGACTCCGACTCCCTAAAACACAGAAAATAGGTTTCAGTTTTGTATAGAGATGCTTGTCCTTAGTGCATATGTGGTAACTATATTCAAGATAAGATGGCTGCAAAAGTTGAAAAGATAATGTTAAGGAAGCATGGAGGAGATACTTCCCTGTTATGATAAATTAAGACTAATTAAAATACTTCTGGGATTTGTTAAACCAGTCACTTGTAAATCACAGTTTCCTGGTTTGGATGTAACAGGAAAGTGTGGTTTAACAAACCCCAGACACTTTGCATTATGAAAGTGTGAGAGGAGGGAGGAGGGAATAAAGGAATGCATAGGTAAAACACTTGTTCATGACATGGTTTATTAAACTGGTACATCTGAACTGGACCATAGAAACACTCCTGCAGTGGATTAAATGTTGATGTGGAATTGCCAAAGATCAACACTGACAGCCCTAGACAACCCAAGCTTCCTCGTCAAGATTTTCCATTATGTGTACTATTTTTTGAGAGGGTTACTGTTTTACAGAAAACAAACGGCATGTTTTAAAGAGATGCTTGTGCAACAGAAGGTTTCAACCCAACTACAGTATCCTTGGCATGTACATAGGTTTCTCATATTGCTGTACCTGCAATTGAAAATGACCAGGTATCTTGTGCATGTTGATTTTACATAGTTCACTCTATGCACATGCAAGTGGACCAGCTCTTTGTACTAACACAATTTAAACTTGCATTCATTTGTGATGGGTGTTTGAAGATGAACTGCTTTGCCTGCAGCAAGTTATGATCACTGGAAGAAACAGTCATTACAATAGCTCAACAGTCTTTTGAAAAACCCTTTTAATAAATTCCAGCTTCTTTTCAGCAAGTTTTCCTCTCTCAGTCTAGAGTGCTGAGAATGGATACCACTCACATTTACGCCCCCAGCTGTTTTCCAAGGCCGTATTTACCTCTGTTGCACTTTCTACTTCATTAATAATCTTGGCAGATACATAATTTTGACTAGAGAAACACAATCGCTTTTAAAGAGACATTGTTCATTTTGTCTATAAAAGGGCTGTCCATATTGAACTTTTGTACCATGAAGAGCTCTGTATTTGAATAGCTGCTGAACAATAAAAAACATACCGGCCTTGATCCAGTTGTGTGTTTTACTCAGCAGTTGAGGTTGTAGATACAGAACTCTCTTAAGATGCAGCAATCACAAATCCAGCCCATCCTAGTCTGCGTCCTAACCAGTTCATTGGTGCTACTGCTGATTTCCTGAAAGGGTTCTGTATGTGCAGCTGGACTATGTGTGCAGAACCCACCTGCCATTCACAGTTTCCCATTCAATTAGGGAATAAGCACCAAAGCTTCACTCATGCATATATAGTCCCTATGAGGATCGAGGTATCTTTGAAATAATAGCCAACAAATTACCTATTACTGTTGTAGTTTGGGATGGAGAACCTCTGCCCCACAGGCTAGGCTTAGCCCACTAGGCATCCCCATTACCTGCCCGCCCTAAACTTGACATCATCCAGGACTGTTGCTCCTTCCCAGCATTGATCTTCGAAGCCGCCCTGCAATTTTCAGTGCTAAGCATCACGGACCTCCTCCCACACCAGCTGATGTAAAGGAAG
Source organism: Podarcis pityusensis (assembly GCF_964106645.2). Lineage (NCBI taxonomy): Eukaryota > Metazoa > Chordata > Lepidosauria > Squamata > Lacertidae > Podarcis > Podarcis pityusensis. The sequence continues at coordinate 40,319,273 of NC_138039.1, read as the reverse complement.
AACAGTCCAGCTTGATTCAGCTGCTCTATTAGAAGCATGTTTGTTTTTGTTTTTGGTTGATACACCAAAAAAGGAAAAATACAAACAAAACAGTGATAAAGACAATATTAATTACAAATCAATAAAGCAAAAAGTGGTCCTTCAACTACAGACCCAACATCTCATCCATTCCTTGTTTCAATTATCTATTATTTGTTGCCGCCACACATTTTTATCTTAAATTAACTAATTATTGATTTATCTTAGGTTTCCTATCTTTCTCAAATCTACTACTAAAGTTATTCAAATGCTGCGACCGAGTTTAAACTACTGTAATTGTTTTTCAAATAAACTTTGAAGACTTCCCATTTTGAGATAAATTCCTGTTTTGGTTTGTTCTTTATTTTTTCTGATAAACTATCTAACTCCGAATAATCTGTTAGCTTTTGGACCCATTCATGGGTAGAGGGGATTTCATCACTCTTCCACTCTGTAGCAATAAGAACTCTTGCTGCCTCTGTGACGTATGAAAATATACTCTTCATTTTTTGTGGGATATCCAAATCTGTGATCCCCAGGAGATAAACTTCTGGTTTTCTCTTAAAGGAAATATTTATTATTTTTTGTATTTCTAAGTGGATACTCTCCCAAAATGCCTGGATTTTTTTGCATAGCCACCACATGTGATAGAAAGTGCCTGATTCATCTCCACACCTCCAGCAATTACTTGGGACATTTTTGTACATCTTTGACAGTTTCCAAGGTGTTAGATACCATCAGTGGTGTTTTCTCTTAAGACATAACGGTTTGTGAATTTCCAATTAATCTTCCACAAATTTTCCCACTGTGGCATGGTTATTGAATACCCAAAGTCTTGTGACCACTTAACCATGGCTGCTGTGACTTCCCATTAGCAGCATGTTAATGACCTGATGTCATTTCTGACACACATTTATTGACAGGTGGGTGGCCCCACCCACTTGTCAAATTTGCTTCGTGATGGAGTTCTTATGACCACCCATGTTGCATCTGATCTAGGCATACAAGCAATGGTGTTTTGATAGTCTGCTGCCAATGTTCTCCTTATTGATGGAGTCTATCATCAATCCTATCCCCAACCTAGGGCAAAATCCATTTTGCAAGATCTACAGGTTTGAAATCATGCCCATTTTCAGGGTTTATGCAGACAAATACACATTCCCCCCCCCCCCAGAAAGAGATATGTAAGGTAAGAGAAGGGCCATCTCCCTCAGAGAAGGTTTGTTTCTGATGTAAACCACAGTCCCAGCAGAAGTTATTTTCCTTCTGCAGCAATTAAAACATTTTGCTGCTTTATAACATTGCAATGATGAGAGAGCCATCTGGCAATTTCCCCCCCTCTTCCAATATAGTAGTTTATAGCTTTTCAGCTGTGGTAGCAAGCTGTGCCTTCGAACAATTATTGTTGGGGTGATGGTCTCCACTGGGTTTAACAAACTTCCCAAGCTGGTGTCGTTAGATAAAATGTACGTGTGGTTGTGTGTGTGTGTGTGTGTGTGTGTGTGTGATATGATGCCCTGAATGTCCAGTGCCAACATGTGCAGCTGCAGCTGGTGGTAAGCCTAACACAATTCTGGGAATGTATAAACATTTCTATGGGGATTTGCCTTGAGTGAGCTATACATCCGTTGCATTCTTCATCACTGTTTCAATCTTGATGAAAACTCTGCAGATACTATCAATCAATCAATCAATCAATCAATCAATCATCTGAGAAAGGAGGGGCCATAGGTAAGTGCCGGAGTACATGTTTTGAATGCAGAAAATCACAGGCTCTATCCCTGGTACTTTCTGTTAAAAGGAGGAGGTAGCAGGTGTGACGTTAACATATGAGAGTGCTGGAGGTGAAATAGTTAAACAGGTTACCCAATCAGAACCCAGGGGGGTGGAGTCAGAGGATCTATAAAACCAGCTCTGGGAGGGGCGGAGTTCATTGGGAGTTGGGTGGTTGGTTGGATTGGGAGTGAATTGGAATAGAGTCTGTGGGGAGGTTGAGTTAGTGTACAGAAATAAGCTGAGTCAGGAACAGTTAGGAGCTAGAAAGACAAGTAAATATCTGAGAGGTGGTTTAGTGAGTGAGAGCAGGTAGCGGAAGCTATAGGTCTGGATAGGCACCCCACGATTGTAATTGACCGATACCATTTATGAAACTACACGTTGTTAAACTGCAATAAATAAACAGAAGTTTATGTTCCAATTTAACCCTGACTGGACTCAGTATTGTACCAGGTAGGGCCTGGGTGGTGGCAGGGAGAAATAAAGTGGTGGCACAGGGATCAATAGACGGTGAAACGTCCAGGGACCCTGTGTGATCACCACAGCGGGTGATAGAAAAAACCTCTAGCTGAGACTCTGGAGAGCTACAGATACTCAGAATACTGGGCTATATGAACAAATAAACTGGTATAAGGCAGCTTCCTACTTTCTTACGAGAAGCAAATTCTCCAAAAATGCAGGACTTGATAGGCACTGGGAACACAATAAAGCAAACACGCAAAAGTTTGAAAAAGAAATGAAATAAAACTCAAACCAAAATATTCAGATGGCACTACCTCTATGTATGAGCCCTTGGGTGCAGTCATTCATGTGGAGCAGAGCAGTGGTCTGTACATAGTCCCATAGGTGGGGCTGAATAGACAGGCCAAAAGATAAAGTGATTTAGACTGATGGCAGAGTTTTTTATTGTATGTCTCTAAGGAATGGTACATAATTCCTTAAATAATATTTTTCCAAGTGTCATCATGACCCCAAGTGCCTTCTGTGGAATGACAACTCTGGAGCAAAGATCAGTCAGCAAGAGATGATGGGCAGGCCACCCAGAGAGATTGTGTCGCTGCTGGCCTCCAGAACATTTTTCCAGTATATTCTGTGCTAGGTAATAATTGGATCAGTATTCTCCAACATCTGCTGCTGGTTCAGATCTCTTAACTCTCCTTTTTCCAATCTGACAAGCCTTTTGAATGTAATTAATTCTCTTCAAATTCAGTCTGATAGAGAAAGTGATCTGGTTGTCTTGCTTATCTTGTAGGGCTTGAAGATCAGTTATGGAGAGAAACATATGGGAACAATATTGCTATTTTAACAATAACTCTTCAGAGGAATTTGTAGAACACATTTCGCATAGATGAGAAGCCAGTTCAAAAGAATGCCTCTATAAGGCAATGTTGGTGCTTTAGAAAACACAAAATAGGGAAAGGTTAGCTGAATGATATGTGCATTGAAACTTTGAAAGCGAATTATACTAAATCAGTAACCATCAGAGGTGGGAGTAAAAATGAGAACGATTTTCATGGGGATGTGGTAGTCTAGTAATTCCTTCCACCATTGGGATGCAAAAATAAGATTGTCCCATACAGCTGTGTTTACATCCTGGAAAACAGAAGGTGGGCAAAGCTGGGAAAATCCCTATTCCTTGCCACCTCAAAAGGTCCCTAGCACAGGAAGCCTCAGCAAGACAGGGATGCTAGGAGTCAGGGACCAATGTTGCTTCCAGCAACTAGAAGGCTCAGGACCTTATAAATTCTGGCCTCCTAAACCACACCCTAAACACAGCTACTGGCAATGAAGGAGTATTGGGGATTGCATATTCCAAAGCACCCCCTTACTCATGAGTAGACTGACAACTCTGGGCCCACAAGCGAATACAGTGTTGTCGCTCTTTGACCTGGACCTGAAGTGGCAATCTTGAGGTCGGGGACGGAGTGCTCCACCAACTCCTCTTTCACTTCTGGGTTTTTTCCCATCAGGTATGAAATCAGAGAGTCCCTCCGGGCATCCTCAGCATTGGATTCAGGGAGGCCTGCTTGCAGGATCTTCAAGGTCCTTGACCTGTGGGGTGTCTAGTCCTTCCTACAAAGACTTAGTGCCTGGTACCGGGTTGGTGCTAGGTGTGACACTGCCCCACTTTCACTTTCCAAATTATGGTGATCCTGACCGAACCTTTTCAGTACAGAGGACAAAACTTCAATCTACAGAGCTTTGTTTTTACTCTTGTTTGTGTAAGTCACTTTGAGTTCACGTGTCTGAAATAAGGCTACAGTGGTACCCCGGGTTAAGTACTTAATTCGTTCCGAAGGTCCATTCTTAACTTGAAATTATTCTTAACCTGAAGCACCACTTGGGGCCTCCTGCTGCTGCCACGCCGCCAGAGCACAATTTCTGTTCTCATCCTGAAGCAAAGATCTTAACCTGAAGCACTATTTCTGGGTTAGCGGAGTCTGTAACCAAACATATGTAACCTGAAGCGTATGTAACCCGATGTACCACTGTACTAATATAATAAATAAATCCATAGTATAGCATCAGTGGAAATAACATCAGGGGTGGGGAGCGTGTGTGTGTGTGTGTATGCAGTGTTTTTTTTTTAAAAAAAAATGTTTAGGGGTACTCTCATTTTCCTACTCATATTGAAATACTATGCGTACCCCTGCACACCCCCCCGAAAAAAGCACTGTGTATGCATATATATGTAAAAGTATTTCTGAGCTGCAAAAGTATTTCTTGGTAGCACTCAATAAAAGCATTACAATATTGTAAAATTACAAAATACAGAACAAATAACTGTCACTTAATCAAATCAAATCTCTAAAAAGACTTAGCAAAAAGAAGAAGAAGAAGAAGAAGTAGAAGTTTCCAGCAAGCAAAGAAATGTCAAAAATTGTAGGGTCTGTCTGATTTCCATAAAAATAATGTTTCAAAATACTGGTGCCATGATGCTAAAAGCCTTACTGTGGACAGAAACCACATGAATATGGGATAACTGTGGGGCAGTCAGGAGAGTTTTTCCAGATGATCACAGTGATCTGACTGGGGTATAAGAGATAAGGCGGTTCTTCTGGGAAGCTGGTCCTAGGCCGTTTAGGGCTTTATTCACTAACAGTAATACCTTGAACATGGCTTGGTAATGTATTGGCAGGTAGTGTAGAGCTTTCAGCACCAGTGTAATAGGCTGACATGCAGCTTTACTTGCCAAAAGCTGGGCTGCAGCATTCTATACTACTCTCAATTTCTGAACCAACCTCAAGGGTTCCACACAGTGTATTACAGTGGTCCAAATTAGATGTTCTCAAGACCTGCACCACTGTGACCAAGTCATCCCTATCCAGGAACAGCTGAAGCTGGAGAACCAGCTAAGCTGGAAGAAAGCACTCTAGTATCTTACTGAAATTCAATGGTCTTTGCCAAAAACAGTTTACTTTTATTGTATCATGAAAAAAATTTGTTTTTTTGTGACGTCTCTGAGCCTTCCAGATACAGCAATAATGACACCTAAATGGAAACGTGGTGTGGTTGGTGTAGAAGTTAAGAGTATTGGGCTAGAACTAGGGCGATTGAGTTCGAGTCCCTACACAACCATGAAGCTCATTCAGTGCCCCGAGCCAGTCTTGATCTCTCAGCATTAATGAGAGTTCTTGTGAGTCTAAAAGGCAGATGGAGAAGAACTATGTACATTGCTCTGAGCATCTGAGCAGAATAAAGATACTGTCATACCTCGGGTTGAATGTGCTTTGGGTTGAGCGTGTTCAAGTCGTGCTCTGCGGCAACCCGGAAGTAACGGAGCGCATTAATTCCGGGTTTCGCTGCTCGCGCATGCGCAGATGCTCAAAATTACGTCACGCGCATGCACGGAAGCGGCAAAACGCGACCCACGCCTGAGCAGACACGCCGTTGCATCTTACATTACGTTCAGGATGCGAACGGGGCTCCAGAACAGATCCCATTCGCATCCCGAGGTACCACTGTAATTTAATATGAAAATGATCCCATGGACTTTATTTTTGAAGGGACTCATAATTCAATATATTTTGAAAGTCAGTTTGTGAAAGTACTCTGTGCATGGTTAAAATTGCTTTATTTTTATTGCACCACAGATCAAACAGGCCACACTCTTAAATTTTCATGCTCCCATCTTCCAAGGTGTGAAAGAGCATGAAGTTTTGCTTGTTCTTTTATATTTTCTTAGCAAGCTTCATGGCACCTCTTTCTATGGACTGCGTGATTCTAATTTTCAATAGGAATCACTTGCAGCAACAGCCTCACACAACCTTGGCAGAAGTCACGGAATTGTAGAACTGTTGCCAACCCACCAGTGGCCCATTATTTTAATCTTTTTTTCCTCTCTCCAGGAGTGCATCTTTTCAGGCAACTCCCTAAGTATTTGGCTCTTAGGCAATGTGCTAACCCACATTTCTTTGCTGGGAACCATAGTATTAGGAGATGCCGTAGATATAATACTCCCTACCTTTTGCCCTCTGTCATCGAAACAGTGTTGTCATACAAAAGAAGATGCTTGTCTTTAGCTGTTATTTCAAGTTTTTATAAATTCTCTCATCCCCTCCCCCTTTTCAGTCAATGATGACTTCTTTCCAAGGGCTAAAAGAAGACATAAATCAAGTTGAATGTGCATAAGTTTCTACTGTTTTTAATTACATAAAATATGCAGTTGCTTTTTAGTAAATAAGAAATCCAGAGCTAATACTATGAACATGGGTAAGAATTTAACCTCTTGGGGCTTGCTCATGCCAAATATCTCATCCATTAACTGACAGTGCTAGGAACAAGCAGAGCACAGAGGTTCCATATACAACACTTTCACAGACTATGATGACCTAAACTTCATAGAATGCCATGAAGAAACAACATTAGAGAGTATCAAGCAGCTAGACAAAATTTGATTAACTACTGAGACCCCAACATTTATGTATTTAATATTATTCAAGCAGATAGAAGCAAACTTCTTTCAAATTAGATAGAGGCTTACATACTCTGTCACAGTCAAGCAAGAGCAGCTCAAATCTCCCAGTGTGTGACCTCAGTTTCTGCATGATGACACAGTCCCATGAGAGAAGCAAAATATTTTAGCATGTTGGTCCCACTGTTAATCAGTTTCAGCAAGACAGATTTGTGCTAAGTGCACAGAGTTGAAGAATTTCCTCAATGGACTAAATCTGAGTTGATTCCTACCACCTTAGTTTTATTTCAGTTCTGCAACTTGCTCTAAGGTTCCGGAGGGTTCCTCTAGACAACCTGTTCATTCAGCATTCATCCCAATTTGCTTGCGCAAAGCTTACATGAAGGTTAGACAAGTTGCTTGTTTTCTATGGAGTATTCATTCTGATTTGTTTGCAGAATAGTTATACACCAATGAGCATTCATCCTGATTTTTTCAACCACAGTATCCATCTGGAGTGGCTGGCTTTGCAGTCGTTCTGGTCCTATTTGGATGGTTGTTTCCAGAGGGTGATGCTTGAGGAGTGTGTTTTTTTCGGCCCTGTGGAACATTCAATCTGCAGTTCTTTTGGATTTGATATTATCTCCCATGCTGTTCAACATCTGCATGAAACCGCTAAATAGGGTCATCCGGAGTTTTGAAGTATGCTGTCAGCAATATGCTGATGACACACAGCTCTACTTCTCCTTTACATCTGCAGGTGTGGCAGTGGAGGTGCTAGGCTGACGTCTTACCTCAGTTATGGACTGGATTAGGGCCAACAAACGAAGCTCAATTCAGATAAGACTGAGTCAATGTTAGTGGGCGGTTCTCTAGACCAGATGGATGGGAGGTTGCCTGGTCTTGATGGTGTTATACTTCCCTGAAGGATCTCCCTCTGGGGTACTTCTGAATCCCTTGCTGTTGCTTGAGGCTCAGGTGGCCTCGGTGGCCCCCGAGTGCCTTCCATCAGCTTCAGCTGGTGGCCCAGCTGTGCCCCTATCTGGACAAGGATAGCCTAACTACTGTTGTCTATGCTCTAGTAACCTCTAGGTTAGTTTACTGCAATGTGTTATATGTGGGGCTGCCTCTGAAGAGGGTTCGGAAACATCAGTTGGTGCAGAATTAAGTGGCTGTCAGGCTTCAGGGAATCCGCCCCCCCCACCCAATGTCTTTTATTCAATATTCACAGAGAGAGGTTTAGAAATTCTGCCTCGTAGAGTAATGACGTTGCTCCAAGTGAAATCCCACCCCCTCCGTCTCTCCCATTATATGTCATTCCTACAATGGCTGATCTGTGCCTTCTGCCTTCTGCCTCTGAGCTCTTTGCTCCCCTACTTTCCTTGCCCGCCAGGTTCTGGGAGGGGGGGTCTGGAATGCTTTCTAAAGACACTGCGTCTGTCAGCTGCCTCTCCCCTGGTGCTTCTTCTTCTTCCTGCCAGTGTGGTATAGTGGTTAAGAGTGGTAGACTCGTAGTCTGGTGAACCGGGTTCGCGTCTCCGCTCCTCCACATGCAGCTGCTGGGTGACCTTGGGCTAGTCACACTTCTTTGAAGTCTCTCAGCCCCGCTCACCTCACAGAGTGTTTGTTGTGGGGGAGAAAGGGAAAGGAGAATGTTAGCTGGTTTGAGACTCCTTCGGGTAGTGATAAAGCGGGATATCAAATCCAAACTCTTCTTCTTCTTCTTCTTCTTCCTGCTCCTTTCCTCTTATTTCCCAGTTTTCCCCCTCATCTGCCTCTGAGCTATGACCTCCTGTAAACCACTGTTGTAAATCCATGCTATCCTCCTCTTCTCTGGAAGAGTCAGGCTGGGGAGGCGGTTCCCATCATTCCTCCTCTGTCCAGTCCCTTACAGTGGTCAAGTAAGACAGTTTGAGTATATTACATCAATATTACACCAAGGCAAGACAGTTGGGCATATTACATCAGTTTCTGTGCCTAATTCAAAATGCTGGTTTTGACCTGTAAATGGATCAGGACCTCAATACCTCAAGGACCACTTTACCCTATATGAATCAACCCAGACCCTGCAATCATAATCTGAGACCCTTCTTTATGTGCCCCATTCAAAAGGTCTGGAGGGTGGCAACATGAGAAGGGGCCTTTTCTGCAGTGTCTACCAGTTTGTGGAATGCTCTCCTCAGGAAGGCTTGCCTGGCGTCTTCATTGCATATCTTTAGGCACCAGGCAAAAACCTTCTCCCAGGCCTTTGGCCTTTTAAACTGGGGGTGGGGGTGGGTATTGATTATTTGCCACTATGTTATGTAGTTTTGTGTTTTTATATTTTAAACCCCCCTGTGATCCTCAGATGAAGGGTTTAACAAACCACTTAAAAATTAATTGAAATACTAGCATTATTCAAAACTAAAGTCAAACCATTATAAATATTACTGCAGTAAAGGTTTCAAAAATGCTTTACATAGTAGCTTCTGTTTAGTGTATAAAGGCTGCAGTAATGGCATCCTTTTGACATATTCAGCAGAAATTGGCCAGACTGCCCAGTCTGATTTTCAAGGTCTTTTCATAATAAAGCTCTTGAAGAAAAAATAGCTTGTGCCAGAGATGTCTTTCAGGACCTCACCCTCCCACCAACCAACTATGGATCTTACTGTTATTTTTTTTAAGTTAAGGAAGGTTGTTCTCCTGACAGAATATTTTATAGTGAGCAAAAAAAAAAAAGTCTAGCAAAAGCCTTCCAAATTTGAGGATCACATGATATTACGAAGACTGTGATTTGTTGGGATAAAGGATTTAGTAGCATAGCTTTATCAGGAAATGCATCTGATCTGTCGCTGTGATCTGAGCAGTAGTGTTTGGAGAAGGTATGTGCTTGAGTTCGAAACAGCTGAGCAGCAGTTTTGGCTGATGAAAAGTATCTCTCAGATTCCATAACGCTTCTATTTCTCCAAGTTAGTAAGATTTTATTCTTCAGCGGAGAATAATGTACCATTCTGTATCTTACACTTGTTTTTAGTCATCAAATTAGATGCAACACACATGGTAAATAATTCTTCAATATTACATATTCAAATATTCTATGCAATAACTAATATTATAAAGAGAGCTTTTACTTGAGTCATGGCATCTATTTTTGATTCCACAGCTCATCCTATAAATATGTGAGTGGGGATATTAATGCATCCTGTTCAAAAGAGACAAGGTCTCAACTACAGTTAGCACCCTTTCCCTATGTTATTCTACTAGAATATACATTCCTACAACTTTATCCTCAGCCAAGTTTTTCTGACATTTTACATTTACATGTGGAAGACTGAATGCTTTCAGCAGTCACCTTTCCTGGAGTTGTCGACCATCGCACTTTGGAAAATGGCATAATTCCATAGGATTGCCACATTTTACCACAATACATGTTTTGGGTGTATATTATGGGAAGCTTTCTGGAACACTTTGAGAGAGATATTTGAAGAATTAAGGTCTGTAGCATTTTGATTTTTCTTATGCTTGGAGCTCAAAGTATACTTGCTAACATTTGTAGAGATTGGCACATAATTGATACATACTGTGACCTATCACTTAAAAGATATTATTCACTGCTTTAGTGAGTGACTTTGCTAAACTACTGAAAGATAAGGCAAGCGTGTTTTAAATAGAAAGGTCTCAAATGCCAAAGATCTTTGTGAGATGACTCAAAGGCTTATGTAATCTGAGCTATCTCAATAAATCTCTCCCATTAAACCCGTTAAGATCTCTAAACTGGCTCTTCAGAAACACAGGGGCTTAAGAGTATATTGGAACGTTGTTAGAACTTAATCTGAAGACTGTTGGACAATTCATTTTAAAGTAAGAGGAATGGAAACAGCCTGACAAGACCAGAAGCAACAGAGGTGTTCAACTAGAGTACTAGACTTCCATTTAGAGATAGAGGATTGGGTTTACACAGAAGCCATTAGAATGACTTGCAATGAGAGGCTGATGAAGTCTGTGGGATTCTGGAGAGCTATGTTGACATGGCTGGTAGTCCTGGTGAAATTCTAGTCATTCCATAGGATGTAGAGATGGCTTAAGGTGTTTGAGAAGATTGCTCCGTAGATTACTCAGGGTGATCATGGAGGTGGTTCTTACACAACTCCAGGTACTGTTAGATGGAAATTGATTGTATAGATCCATTTCAGTATCATTTGAGACCTGATTTAGGGCATCCTGATGCTACTGTTGTGACTGGAAGCAAAGGGCAGCTGTTCTTCCAGTTACACATAGAGAAACAATGGTACCTTGGTTCTCAGGCTTAATCCCTTCTGGAAGTCCGTTCTAAAACCAAAGTGTTCCAAAACCAAGGCACGCTTTCCCATAGAAAGTAATGCAAAATGGATTAATCTGTTCCAGACTTTTAAAAACAACCTCTAAAGCAGAAATTTAACATGAAATTTACTTTCTAATGAGACCATTGATCCATAAAATGAAAGCAATAAACAATGTACTGTGCTGTAAAATCAATAAAATAGTATTGTAGATGATAAAAATGAAAATGTAATTTTTTATTACCTGCACTGGGTAGCTGAACCGGATTCCACACAGTCACAGAAACAAAACAAAAACGCCACAAAAACACAAAATAAATAGCAAAAAATACAGACCTCAGCATAGCACTCTGAACGGAAGTGTGGCACTCAAATCGGAAGTGTGACACTCAAGACGGAGGACATTCAGCTTCTGGAAAAAGTTCGCAAACTGGAACACTTACTTCCATATTTGTAGCGTTCGGGTTCCAAGTTGTTCGAGAACTAAGCTGTTAAAAAACCAAGGTACCACTCTACGCACAAGCCTACACAAGAACAAATGAGATGTGCTGGTGGCAGACATGCTTGTAAAGTCTATCATATTCACCAATAAAATGGAAGACCAGAATTTTAAAATAAAGTGAGTGTTTTACCTCTGCAGAGATGGTGGCAAAAGACTTAGTGAGTATTTGGGTTCAGGTGAGGCAGAGGAAGTGAAGAATTTGTGCCTGAGATTAGTGATGGGCTAGAAGAGAACCAATGAAATGCAACTTAATTATGTCAAGATGGAAATACTGTTGGTAGGAAACTTGTCTGACCACGGATGTAGTGTTCAATCTGTCCAGGATGGGGATGCATAACATATCCCATAAGATTAAGTTTCTGTAATTGCTGATTGATCCAGCTTTGTCACTGGAGATCAAAGTGGCAACGGTGGCATGTTGTGCCTTCTGCCAGCTTAGGTTTGTATGCCAGCTGCTGGCACTCTTGGACAGAGAGAGCCTGGCCAAGCGAACCATGCAATGATAACCTCCAGGCTTGATTACTGCAGTGAATTCCACATGGGGCTGCCAAGTAAGACCTGAAGGCAACTTCAGTTGGTTTGAAACACAGCTGCCAAACTGCTAGCTGGGACTGCCCCAGGAGGCCCGTTTTGAAACAACTTCGGGGGCTGCTAATCAATTTCCAAGATTCAAAGTGCTGGTGCTTATCTTTAAAGCCCTGCACAGCTTAGAATTACTTACCTCCCAGTGACTGTCTCATTCGCTTGTTATTTCTATCTACAAAAGTGTCAGTCGGTATACTTCTAAAAACTATTTTATATGAATAGAAGTTGCATCACTATGGATTATTGATTTACCACTGTGAAGTCTGGATTTCATCCAACTAAGGTTTCTTCAGAGCAAACACATTGAAATTAATGGACATACAATGTATTTCAGTGGGTCTATGCTGAGTAAAACTTAGTTGGCTGCAACCCTCTCTCTGATATGATGTTGCTCTCAGAGGAGTGCTAATTTAACATGTTTTTGAGCATATGATCTACATTGGATGCGTCTTTCAAGATGCTCCTACCTTCTGAAGTTAAGCGAGTGGTAACTGAGTGCTCATGGAAGGACAGATCGTGAAGCTGAGGCTCCAATACTTTGGCCACCTCATGAGAAGAGAAGACTCCCTGGAAAAGACCCTGATGTTGGGAAAGATGGAGGGCACAAGGAGAAGGGGACGACAGAGGACGAGATGGTTGGACAGTGTTCTCAAAGCTACCAGCATGAGTTTGACCAAACTGAGGGAGGTAGTGGAAGGCAGGAGTGCCTGGTGTGCTCTGGTCCATGGGGTCACGAAGAGTCGGACACGACTAAATGACTAAACAACAACAACAACTACAAAGAGGGCCTCTTTGACCATGACAGCACAACTGTAGAAGGGTCTCTTCAGGGAGGATTGCCCAGCAGTTGAACTCGTGTTTCCAGTGCATGGCAAATACATTTTGCTCTCCTGGGCCTTTTAAACATCAGCTGGGTTTCTGATATGGTCAGTGCTTTTTTCTGGGGGTTCTCAATGGTATGCAGTACCAGCACCATTTTTGTAGAAGTAAAGCACGGGATATGGTGCTTTTTAATTTGATGATTTTATTGTCATTGATGTTTTATTGGATGTTTTACAGCTATGTTGATTCTAATTTATCGCTAAGTGCCATGGTGAGAGTACTCTGTACAGAATGTGTGGGGTATCATTGTTAATAATAGATAAATTATAATATGGATGGGATTCTAAATCTCCTCCACTTGTGGCTTATCTCCCCAGAACCTGTCTTTTCAGCTAAGCTGCTCTACTGAAAGTGAGTTTGGGTAAGAAAAAAGTCTGGTGTGTGTGTGTGTGTGTGTGAGAGAGAGAGAGAGAGAGGTTATGGGGAGGTAAGCAGTGAACATGAGAAGGGTTCCTGACCCACATACTCCCATTTGCCCTAAAAATTGGAGACCTTAACTTAATGTGAGGTAGCAGCAGACCTGGATTTAAACAATTTGGTCTATCATATCACTTTCTGTCCTCTGTTGTGTCTTGACCCACCATTGTCTGCATCTCTCTAGTAATAGTAATGTAACTTGTAACATATGTGTAAGATGACTGCACTGTATAGTTCCATACTGATTAATTTGTCAAATACCAGCTCAGTCTATTAATAATATCCTATAAAATTTCCACCTTTGCTTTTATAATTACTGAAAATTCAGCCGCGAGTCACCATATTTAAAAATTGCCTTCAAATGACTTGAATAATAAAAAAATCAGTTCTGTAAGCTTAAAAAGATTTAAGAATCATTTGAATAAATGGGTCTGTGAGCGAATCAGCTCACACATTCAGTTATCTTTTTTTATCAAGATACAGAAGTCTGTACTAGACAATGCATATTGTCAAGAAAGTCTATGCTATGTGATCTGTTGGTAAAATAACCCATAGGAATTCCAAAAATTACTCCTCAAACTGGTTTAGTCCCATTAAAGTTAATGGCCTTACAGCAGCAGAAATGGCATCCAGATTCCTTAATCATCCTTAAATACATTACTCAGGAGTAATCCAAACCCAGTGGGACTACTTTGGAGTAAGTGATATGAGACCATAGCCATGAGCTTCAGCAGGACTTAAATATACAATAAGAAGCAGAAACTGCTGATTGCCTTAATTGTTCACTTATGTCAATGCATCCACATATCTGTTATTAAGACCTTTTGTAAGTTTTATCTACAAAGGAGTCAGTTGGCCTACACCATTAGCACACTTCTAAAAACAGTGGATAAAACCGTTTTAGATTTCCAGAAGTTGCATCATTATGGATTATTGTTTTAGCACTGCTAGTTCTCTCTAATATGATGTTGCTCCCAGAGGAATACTGATTAAAACAGGAACCAGATGTGCTTTCTATGACCAGATTGAAAAAAAAGATAAACAACTACACTAGAGAAAATCAATTGAAATAAAAAGAATGCCCCGAGGGCGTTTCTAGAAACATGGACTGGTTTGGGTGGCAGTGATGACTATGTAAGTATTTCAGAAGAATGGAGCAGGCACTGGAAAGAGCTTAAAATAAAATAATAATAAAAATCCCTCCCAGACTTAAAAGGGGGGGGGGGAATTGCTGAGACCACCAAGATTCTCAAAAACATGTTTTGATTGTGCTATAAGAACCAAATCAAGGTTAAATAATACATTTGGCCACGACTAGAATGAAGGCTGGAGAAAGCTCCTCTGTGAAATAAAAAATAAAAGTTGCAGGTTTGGAGCTTCAAAAGATGAACATGGAAAGGATTCTAAATATAGCACCTATCCAGACACTGTGTTAGTGGAGCAGCACAATCACTTCTAACCGGCAAAAGACAAATTTATTATGATACATTTCTGTTCTGGGGATCTTCCACAGGGCGTTCAACACTTTCAGGATGGCAATCCATGTCAGTGTTTGTAAAAAAAAAAAAAAAGGCTCTGACCTCCCTTTGTCGCCTCAGCCTGGTCCTCAGATCCTTGTCGGCATAAAAGAGTCCACAAGAAGAGTATCCTTGCAGAGTACTTTCTGCTTTTATTCTTAAAAGTCTTTCTGCAAAAGCGACTGACCAACTGTACACACATCAACACTACCAGCTTTCACCAACCAACCAACCCAACAACAAACTAACATTTCTCACTCTATATATACGGTGCAGGCCGCTGACTCATGTTAACCCAGCTTTTTAAGCATTGAAGAAACAGCGGCCAATTTTCAGCCGTGACAGTCCATAGGAAAACCTACAAGCTGCCCCCAGGAGAAGGGGCTGCCCATCAGTCCTGACCATCCTGGAAAAGCAGGCAACTCCTTAGACTCATACAGTAAACCTGGAGGGGGGGGGGTTAAAAAGACAACCATGCTAAGGCTATGGCAGAACCATCTTGCTGAAAAGACCAATAAAACAAAATGTAAACCCAATAAGGTGAGGGATCGGAAGTGGGACTGAATCTAGAACTCCCAGTCTACTCTCCCGCTTGTATTATTTATTTCGTAAACTTTAAATACTGCTTGATTGTAAAAACACACACACAAAAAGCTAAAGTGGTATTGCCGTGGCTGAAGCTGCTAACAGTTTTAGCAGCTGGCTAGGCAAACATCAGGATCCTCACATGTCTCCTGGACTCTTTGCTCCCTGCTTTATTTGGATATCTGCCTTCTTTCCATGGATGGGTATATGCTTGGCTCCCTGTTGCAGGAGTGCAGCCACTATTTTGAACTCATCTCAAGCTAGATGGGGCTAGCTCCCTTTTTATGCAGACAAGGCACTGTCTTCAAACAGTGCTTCAAATTGCTAATCTGGCTCAAGGAAATTGAAGGCAAGAAATAGGACCTTTGGGTAATTAGGAACTCTTGCTTCATGTCTGTTTCATGAAGCAGGTAAGTAAGTATGAATATTATAGGATATTTATTAGTTTTGGGATTATCAGTGGCTACAGGCCACATTAGATATATTCTACCTCCACTGTAGGGATGTGGGTGGCGCTGTGGTCACCCCGTGGCGGGGATTCGAACCGCCGACCTTCTGATCGGCAAGCCCTAGGCTCTGTGGTTTAACCCACAGCGCCACCCGTGTCCCTATCTTTTCTCATACCTTCCTGCTAAAGCTGGGATATCTGTTCATCAGTATGCTACATCGAAAAAGCAGAGACATGGCCATAAAGGTGAAAAAAGGTAAAGGACCCCTGGATGGTTAAGTCCAGTCAAAGGTGACTATTATGGGGTGCGGTGCTCACAGTGCAACATGTGCAAGGCTTGTGGCCACAGAACCTTCCTTAAACTTTAACCTAATCCACACACTGCGCTTCCTGCACTGCATGAAGTCCTGTACTGTTAATATTGTGGGCACTTTTGCTGCATGCCTAGAATAACCTATGAGCATCTCAGATGGTAAGCAAAAGTCTTATTAGACACCCAGGGATTTCATGCTCATGTAAACACATGTTGTTTGAAATGTAATTTTGAATTTAAGAGTCCTTAAACTTCCTCACGTTTCTTCTCGAACTGCATCCTACCTGTATATATGGAGAAGCATTTCTCCAATTACCCCTTAGAATGGATTCAGGAAAAAATATCACAATGGGATTTTCACACCCTTTGCCCATGATGTGGGCATGGGAAAATGATGTGACTGAAAGAATTTCAGAGAAAGATCCCAGTCAACTTGTCACAAATGGTGTACCGGTGTACTGATGTCTTTTCCCATGCCAGCTAATGTTAGACTGGAGAAGTTAACTGTCATTGTATAGGTTTTTAAAAACAGGTTAAAGTATGTTAGCCCTCTGACCCACGCCAAAGAACACCATTCAAGACAACTGACAAGACATCAGGCTTATAACTCGGTTTGAAATAGTATGTGAGGTATAGACCTAGTATCTGTGCCAGCAAGCAGAAACTCATAAAAATCCTTCAAGATTCCAAAGACTTAGAATTTTAAACAGCTGAAAATGTCAGGTATTCATGAAAAAGTTGTTTTATTTGACCCTACTCCTACTCGATTCCCACAAATCCATCCTCTTTCCCTGTTACAAAATAAACACACTGAAGATCATTCTATCAGCATTTTTTGTATTAACATTCAGCAAAGAACTATATAAACACTTCCAGCAAATGCAGCTTACTATAAATGTGTTTGCTCACTGGGTAAAACCCCCCTTTTTGGTTCATGCTTAACTTTGCTTAACTGAGACTCTTTGCCACAACCTCCTTCTCACTGGGCAAGCACCTGCTTGGGGTTGACTTCAAGCTGGAAACTGGCCTTCTAAGGGCCAAACTGGACATGATCTTTATCACCTTGTCTGTTCCGGCATATTTGATAAACAGGAGACACAGAGGGCTTGAGCCAGACTGGCTCCATGGCATAAAGAGATTTGTAGCTTTATTTCTTTTCCCCTGCCAGGACACAGCTAAAGGAGAAAGTGGAATGATTACTACTTCTGAATGGAAAAAATAAAAGGAAGATACACCTGATAATTTTTTAATCCAAGATGTAACTTGTCAGGCAGAAGATAATTTTGACCCTTTAACTTAAAAACAACCACCACCAGCAAGAGTTTTTTAAAAAAAAAAAAGGCGAAAGATTTATACGATCTGAGGTGAAACCAGAGTATCACCAGCAAGAGTTAAAGGGTTAAAGCAAAACTCTCCTAGGTGGGCCACAATGAAAACAATGCCAAAATTATTGTTTTTTAGATTTCTTTTTCTTGCAAAACTTCAAAAGAAGCAGAATAAATTACTGAAATTCTAACAAACCCTTCCTCCAAGGGACCCCAAGGCAAACAAGCAAGTAAAAAAAAAAAGACCAAAAAATTGGTCTTTCATAAACGTTTATGGGAAGAAAGAAAAAGTCTCCCTGCCTGACCAATGGAGCTTATATTACATATCTGAGTGCTTTTCGTGGCATAATATTTTTGTCAGTGGTTTAATATTTTTCAGGTATTATTTTTGTTATCTGTAATTGTTTTATGTTGCAATATTTAAATATATTTTAATAAAATATTGATTCAAAAACATCAAAATCCACAACACTGAATCATGTTGAGTCTCTAATCACCTTTTCTGTATAGCTTGCTGAACACCAAATCCTAGCTGTTGATCCCAGTTGCGGATCACAGGCTGAAGCAAATAATTGTTCATTATACAGGCGCCTAATTTTATTTTAAATACTCCTTTTGCCATTTCACAGTAGGCAAATTCATAGATCACCAGCCGGTACAAGTATGCACCATCAACAAACCAGAAAAGCAAACAGAGATGAAGATTTTGGGCTCTGCTTTGCAACATTTATTATAAAATGTGTCTTGAAAAAATGTTTTCAAGTACACAGATTTATCCATTGACATCCCAAGAATGTGCTGTTTCGCTGACCCGTATAAGAGACATTTAAGAAAAAAACTGCTTTGAACACCTGGGGCACATGCTCAAGAATAATTTTACACAATTTAGCTACCACTAAATACCCATTTATACATTTAGCAGAGTATTACAGCAGAGTCAAGTTTAACATTTATAAGAGGCAGGGACATCACAAGTGTGAGTCAGTTGTCCCACCCAGTGATATTTATCATAGTCAGCCAGTTTACTGGATTTACACATGGAATGACTGTCCATTAGTAGATTAGAAAAGTATTAGTACTGTTCCAACTTTCAAACACCTCTCTTCTATTCTGTTAGGCCTATGTTGTTGTTTAGTCGTTTAGTCGTGTCCGACTCTTCATGACTATAGGCCTATACAGGCACTTAAAACATATCTCCACACTTGTTCTGATTTCAGACTTTTTAAAAAAATATAGTATTTATTGTATTGTTTTATGTACAGCTGTTACCTGCTTTGATATGTTCTGTATGAATTAGGGAAATATAAATATTTCTATAAATAGCTGGCAAGATGCCACACACTGAGCCTGTGCAGGTTGGCTTATTTTATCCCCTTTTTGACTGAAATAACGGGCTTATCCACACTCACCTTTTGCCCCGATCTTTCAGGCAAAGGTTCGCGCTTATAAGCTCCGCGACCAAATGTGGGTTTCTTTTTTGCCCCGGAGCTTTCCCCATGAAAAGCTGCTCTTTAATGCTCAATTGGCACAGACATCAATTCGGGTTTTCTGCAGATTGCCTTTTGCTTTGATTGAGCTTTAAAGAACAGGTTTTCATGGCGAAAGCTCTGGAGCAAAAACAAACAAACCAGGTGCTCAGGCATGGAGTTTTAAAGCACAGGCAGTGCATGGAAAGAGTGGAGGAAAGGTAAATGTGGATGGTGACTTCTTTGCGTGGGGTCGGTTGGAATCTCCTGTGTGGAATTGAGTCAGCAACGTCCTGGGCATGTTTATGAATCATATAATTGTAGAACTGGAACTTCGGAACAAATGTTATTTAATTTTTTAAAAAAATAGTTGGAAAGGGACCGTGAGGGTCATCTAGTCCAACCCTCTGCACTGCAGGAATCTTTTGCCCAATGTGGGGGTTGAACCCATGTCCCTGAGATTAAGAGCTCTACCAGTTGAGCAATCTAATTCTTTTGGGTTGCATGCTACTCTGCCATCTTGGGACTTTTCCTTTGGAGCTAGTGTTTGACAAATATGCTGACTACTAGATGAGCTACTCTCTCTGGGAGACTTTGAAGGTTGCCACTGAGATTTAAAAGTTTTTGCAATGTGTGGAGCGGGTAGAAAGGTTGTAGGAATCAGTGGAGTTAGCTTGTTTAGTTACCATCATTTCATTACTCGAGATAAAGAGGGCTTTCCACTTAGATTAAGTTTTTACTAGAAAGGTGACTGGAAAATCACCAACATGTGGAAATAGTAGATGGAATGTTAGCTAAAGCTAGCAGAGCCACTGACAGCCATTGTCCTGTTACTGAGGTCAGCAGCTGGTCCAAGGCTCCCCTTTGCATTGGCTCTGCAGAAGCCCTCATACACGATATAGGAGCAGATTCATACAACACTAGCTAATTCTAAGGTGTATTGCCCTCCATTTATGTTTGTGTTTCCATTATGAGAACCATGTATCTGTAGGTGAAAAAACGCACTTGCAGAAAGCAGAGAACACAGATTAGCTCAGTTTTTGATTGACACTGATATGATTGATTATGCACAGAAGCATTTGTTAGCTTATATATTTTTTGGATTTTTTCTAACGCCCTCAATCTACCTTGCCTGTAAGAAATAACAATTCTTACAGTGATCGGAGAGGAATCAGCAGGATTTGGAAAATGATTCAGAAAAGAATTACGCTTCACTAAATAAGGAGGCAATACGAGCAGTGCATGAACTGGAATCAGAAAACCCAGTATTTCTAGAAAAGTGGCAGGTCTGAGATTCAGGGCACCAGCCATGTTGATAGCTCCCTCTGATGACCATAGAATTCCACACAACATTTTATTTTTGTTCATGCAGTCAACTGACAGCTGACTGCTTGTGTCCTAATTGCTTCCAAGAGAGGTCAGCAAAGGTTTTCCTTTAAAAAAAAAAAAAAAGCCTGAACAGACTTAACAGTGCACATACACACACACACAAGTGTGCACGCACACGCACACATGCTCGCACACACCCTCTTGCGCGCATGTTGATTTATGGAAACAATTATGATTCTGTCGCAGTCTTTCTGAGCTCCGAAAGTTTGTAGCTACAGTAGAGCGTCTCATGTTGCAAAAGGCAGACAACAGAAATGGAATACTTGTGTGTCCAGCTGTTATCAACAGGAGCAAGTAAGTCATCTGTCTTCTTTAAAACATCTTAAAAGATTTCTTAGCTGCTAACAGCATTTTCCGTTGTCATGATTTTGTAGTATCAGAAGCAATGCTCTCTGTGTCTTATGAAGCAGTGGCAATGGAACTGTATATATATGGACTATGTAAAAAATAGAACAGAGTGTACTTTGTCCTGATAAATCATAGATACCAGAGCAAGTTTTTAGGGAAATTACTACTAAGACAAATACATGAAGCAATCAAGTGAAAGAGGATGCAATAGCGGTTTTCTCCTGAAGAGTTTGGCAATTTAACTGAATCATCAGACTCACTAGAAAACTACAGAACAGGAGAAACAAGGGCTGCATATCAACATTTAAAATGCCATGTTAATGACAGAAATTCTAGCTCACATACACATGAACCCTTTCCCCCCCTACTGTTTTATTCCCATAGCATGAAAGATAGTTGCTTTGCTTATGTAATGACCATAAAAATTTATGCATACCACTTTCTTCATAGATCTTTTGCTTTCAGTGCGAACAGAGAATACAAGTAGCAAAGGAGGACACAGCAGCCGAGGTTATTGCAACCTGTTTCTTTAAAGGATATCCTGGCTGAAAGGATTTTTATCAATTCTCTTCGATACCTGCATCTTAAAAATAGTAAGGACTGGAATTCTGGAAGAGGGAACAGTCGCTGGTTAAATTACTTTACAATTCAAGGGAAAGGCAGAGGAGGACAGGTCAATGACCAAGGAAAGACGATCTACTGAAGACGGATTTTTTTCATTATGTTGTTCGTGAGTACCCAGAACACTGCACTATAATGCACAAATGGATATTGACATGGATCCTGCCAACTTTGCTCTACAGATCATACTTTTACATTATCTTCCTCGTGGGCGCTATATCATTAGCTTGCAATGACATGACCCCAGAGCAAATGGCTACAAATGCAAACTGTTCTTCCCCTGAGCGACATACCAGAAGTTATGATTATATGGAAGGGGGGAATGTAAGAGTAAGAAGACTTTTCTGTCGAACTCAGTGGTATATCAAGATTGATAAGAGAGGCAAGATAAAAGGAGTATTGGAACGTAACAGCAACTACAGTAAGTAATCTCTCTCCTGCAATATGAATGGATAGTTTTGTATCTGTATGTACTGTCAAATTTTTTCTTCTTAGTGTAACTTATGGTGCCCTAGTTCTTTTAAAGCATACTGACTATGCCTTCCTAATAATGTGGCAGGACATTTGGTACTGATTTTGAAATACGTCATTTTCAAGAATACGTTTCCAATATGTTGTAGATCTGCTAATGTATTACTGGCAGCTGGCAACTATTAACAGAAAAAGACTATTATAACAAGTGAATTAAGGTTGTTAAGTATTAAAAGTCTGAAACCACAAAGCTCTATGCTCATAAAATTATTTTGAAATATTAAAGAATGCCTGTAGTATACACCCTACCTGTAAGTATAATGTCTTAACACCATAGGATTGAAGCAGAGACAATGATGAATGATACCTTGCAAAAACTAGCCTGCAAAACTAGCCTTGCAAAAAAAACTTTGCCAAACCTGGAATGAAGACTAATTTCTTTCTTTTCATCACAATGATAATAAAATGTAACAGTATTTTCTTCTGTCACTCTATCCATGATTTTTATCTATTTAGCTTAATAGGGAAGGCAACCTATTCTTAAATGACAATTTTGATGTTGACACACATCTCTAAAAAGATTTTTCATCCGAAAGTATTTTAACAGCATTATATATAGATCTTATGATAGTATGTGTTTATTGTGCACAGGTAAGTACTGTATATATATTAAAAACAATTTAACAATAATAAACAATATATTTCAATGCTGATGATAATGGTAAAAAGTAGATCAGCAATTCTTGTACTTAATTGTGGTATAGCACAGTAACACATGGTGTCTTGGGAAATAGAGATTTGATCTACTCAATTCTCTGTCTAAATACTTATGAGAAACAATTCATCATGGTCTGTGATTCACCTTCTTTTAATGTTGATGTCTGTATTAGTCCATTTTAATCTTGCAGGCAGGCAGTTGGAATAGACCAAATATCAATGTAAGGACATCAAACCAAACCTAGAGGTATTTTCTGGATCCCACTACAAACAGGGACCCACTGATATGCCGAATTCAAGTAAACAAAACAACAAGATATGTTCCATAGAGAACAGAGAATCATTTCTCCCCAATTTCTGCAATGCTGAAAAAAAGAGCTATGCTTGTGTTTTATCTCTACATTTGTTGCCCCCTACATTTCTGGATGGGTTTCTAGCACCTCACACTGACCAACAGTGATAGAAACAAACTTTTACTAGGTTAGCTAATGGTTCAGTTTATGATATTTAAGATATGTTTTAGGTCTTTGTTTCACACAATCTTGAATTTGGTATACAGGCTAATGCTTTTAAATGAATAAAGCAATCTTGTTAAATGTGGGATTAGAAGTTACAGGAACAAAATTGTATATACATTTTGCATAGGTTTGGGAAGATAACATGTAACTAAGACTGACTGTCTTAGGTACATTGCATTTAAATGTACTTACATGTACAGCATTGTATTATATATCCTTCTGAAGACTGCTATACAGTTAACACACAAATAAGTGAAAAAAGAAGTCTGAATTTTCATCTATGCCTCAACCATATCATGTAGCAGGAGAAACCTCTATCACACCTAACTTTATGAGTAATACTCAATTAAACTGATTGAATTTACGTTCTTTCAACATGCTGAAGCAATCATATTGAGTTCAATATATCCAATCCAGAATTAGTGTTCTGAACTGAGGACCCTCATTTCAGCACTCTGCAGGTGCTCCAAATGGCATAGGAAGATCCCATATAAGCAGGCTTTTCACTTTATAAGTTAGGGTATCTCTGTGCATGTAGTATTAATAATACTAATGTATAAAGCTGTACAGGTCCACTGAAAAAAATGGGGAAGTCCTTACATATGTGGCTGTCTGCCTATGAACTGGAACTGGATAATCAAATTGCCAATTTATGCGGGTAAGGGTCTTAGGTACATTAATCTGAAACAAATACTTTTGAGATGACCTCTCCATATGCCAATGTATCTTGTGAAAGCCACAAAATCATGTCACTGAATATTCACACCATCACATTCTATTAAACCCAGATGCCTACATTCTTCCTTCTCTAAAATGAGCAGAAAACAGAAATCATTGAAGACCAGTTGCATTCTAATTTGTTTCTACGCCGACTCCAAGTAATACAAAACAAAAGAGAGTACTGGAAATATGCATGTATAAGACCAATTTCAAGAGAGAGAGGAGGTAAAATATGTAATGGCTAGAAAATGGATATTACTAAATGGACAATTTTTCCTCTGCTGTAGGTGTTGCAATGAAAAAGAGGCATGTGCCACTATAGCTACAGCCTGGGAGAAACAAATGGGGGCAGAGCTGTTTAATGTTGCTCCACTTCTCTCTATAAACCAACTCCTTTGTCTTTGCTATCTAATCTGACACCATGCAATTGAACTTAGGGACTAACTAGATGTTTGTAAATATGTGCCATGGTGCCCCAGCCCTTGATCATTTAAAAGAAAATCAGATGAAGGAAAGGAAAAGGAGTGTCTAATCCTGTTTCTCTACCCAAAATCTCTGCCCATGGCTTTCCCCCCTGTAGGGTTGAAAGAAAATGTACTCTTCCACTCATTTTTCCTTGTCCACCATGTCTTTCCAGGTTGTGAGCCTCAGGGTTGGGACTGCCTTAGGATATTGTAGTGTTAGAAAAGGTTCCAGTAAGATCAATCAAAATTATCAAGGGGATGAAGAAAGGTTGCAGCATCTAGGTGCTTTTAGTTTAGAGAAAAGGTGAGTAAATGGTGACATGATAGAAGTTTATAGAATTATACATGGCATGGAAAAAGTGGATACAGAAAAGTTCTTCTCCCTCTCGCCAAAAAAAAAAGAACTTGTGGGCATCCCATAAAGCTGAATGTTGGGATATTTGAGACAGTCAAAAGAAAGCACTTCTTCATGCTGTGCATAGTAAAACTATGAAACTTTCTCCCACAGGAGGCAGTGATGCCCACAAACTTGCAAGTCTTTAAAAGATTAGGCAAACTCACGGAGGAGAGGGGTATTGATGGCTGCTAGCCAGGATAGCTATGCTCTGTCTCCACAGTTAAAGGTGCAACGCTTCTGAATACCAGCTGCCGGAAACCACAGGAAGAGAAAGTGCTCTTGTGCTCCAATCCTGTTAACATGGGTCTAAAGGAGCAGGTGGCACTGTGGACTAAACCACTGAGCCTCTTGGGCTTGCTGATCAGAAGGTTGGCGGTTTGAATCCCCGCGACGGGGTGAACTCCCATTGCTCTGTCCCAGCTCCTGCCAACCTAGCAGTTTGAAAGCACACCAGCGCAAGTAGACAAATAGGTACCATTGTGGCGGGAAGGTAAATGGCATTTCCTTGCGCTCTGGTTTCCATCACGGTGTTCCACTGCACCAGAAGAGGTTTAGTCATGCTGGCCACATGACCCAGAAAGCTGTCTGTGGACAAACTCTGGCTCCCTCAACCTGAAAGCGAGATGAGCGCCACAACCCCATAGTCACCTGTGACGGGACTTAACCGTCCAGGGGTCCTTTACCTTTACCCACATGAGACTATAGATGGGCGACTGTGAGAATAGGATTCTGGTTTCCCACAGCCATATAGTCAGCCACTGTGAAAACAGGATGTTAGGTTAGATGGGCCATTGGCTTGATCCAGCAGGCTTTTTTATATTCTTAGTACTGATCCTGTAAGTCACTCTGAGAGGTAAAGGATGACATAGGACATAAATACCTTAAAGTAGGTGCACATCTGGATTTTGAGGGGTTTCAATGAGAGAGAGAGAGAGAGAGAGAGAGAGAGAGAGAGAGAGAGAGAGAGAGAGAGAGAGACAGAGAGAGAGACAGAGAGAGAGAATCAATTTGATGACAACAATATGGAGTGGGAAACAGTGGGTGGGTCAAAGGCTAGGTAGCCCCTCAATCCACTGCTTCACTGCTCAGAATCCCCACTGCTTTGTTTTTTACAAAAGCCAATGATGGTCCTTGCACTATGTGCTTGCGCAGAAATGCAGTTAGTCCCTTAGTTTGAAAACCATGAAGGTTTCTAGCTACCAGATCTCTAACATTCTACTATTTGCTGTAATAGTGAGGGCAAGTAATTTGGCTGGTTTCAACCCAAGCTACACAAATATACATGGTTGTATAGGATGGCTCATTATTTATATTCTGATGAAATATCTATTCCCCACTCTCCAGTCCACTTCTTCTGAAACAGCTAGAACTGAAGCTTCTTGCCCAATAAGTAAGGTGGATTTCCATCCCAACTTTAAAGAAAAAGGACGACGAGTGATTTGTCTCCTGTTTCCACTACTGTGCAACCATTTTGCTTGCCTTTCAGTTGTCAGACCTCAATCATCCCCTAGAATTCTGCTGCTAAAATATCTGTGATCCGCTTTGTGGATTTTTCTGATTAAAAATGATATAGAAATACTTGACATGAAATGAAATATTTCGCCAGTCTCATCGTTCAGAACATGTGGCGCCACTCATTAAAACCCTACGGGGGTTTCTTATCCACACCTCTCTTCAGTCCAGGCATGCCTATGAAGTCCGCATTCTTACACTGAAAACCCTCTTTGGCTTCTCAAATACCCTTGCCCTGACTTTCTATTCTCCACATCTTCTATTGGCTCTCCAAATGTTCTTTACATGCCACACACTCTCCTTTGCTGCCTCTTATGCTTGTAATTCTCTCTGAGAACAACTAGATCAGGAGTGGTAATTGTGGTGCCTTCCAAATGTTGCTAGACTACAACCCCTATGAGCCCAAACCAGCATGGCAATTTTTAGGGGATGATGGGAGTTGTAGGCAACAATGTCTGCAGAACACTACTCTGCCTACCTTTGAACTAGATTATACTACTTCAAGGGACGCGGGTGGCGCTGTGGGTTAAACCACAGAGCCTAGGACTTGCCGATCAGAAGGTCGGCGGTTCGAATCCCTGTGACGGGGTGAGCTCCCATTGCTCAGTCCCTGCTCCTGCCAACCTAGCAGTTCGAAAGCACATCAAAGTGCAAGTAGATAAATAGGTACTGCTCCGGCGGGAAGGTAAACGGCATTTCCGTGCGCTGCTCTGGTTTACCAGAAGTGGCTTAGTCATGCTGGCCACATGACCCAGAACCTGTACGCCGGCTCCCTCAGCCAGTAAAGCGAGATGAGTGCCGCAACCCCAGAGTCGGTCACGATTGGACCTAATGGTCAGGGGTCCCTTTACATTTACCTTTAAACTACTTCAAATCCCTTCTTCAAAACCCATCTCACCCACGAGAATTTCCCCTTTGTTCCCAGCAAAATTAAGCCTGAATATATGCAACTAAACTTGTGTATTTATTTCCTGTTCCACCTGTCTCCATGTTCCATGTTCCTCCTCTTTCTTTCCTGTTGCGCCTATTGAAATTTAGATTTGTAGGCTCATAGGAACAGGGACCTGTCTTTTTCTTTTTTTATGCACACTGACAGTTCTACATTAATAATACGCTAAACAAATTTGAGGACTCTGATAACATTTTCTAGAGAGCTGGTTTCCCCCATTTCCATGTACTATGTAGCTTGCTTCCCTGAATCACCTAGAGATTCTTTTATGCTTTGTGTGGTGCTCCTTATATGTTTGCAAAACTCTGTGGTTCATGTGTATTACTCTGTTTAGAGAAATATGCCACCGTATTAGTCTATGGCAGGCATCATGTCCAACAGGTAGATGGTGGTATGAAGTTTAGTGTGATCGCCTTTGGCCTCCCCTCCCCTAAAAAAAGCTCAACAACTCCTGGCAATGACAATGGGTAGATCACAGCTGGTCTTTTTATACTGTGAGTAGATCGGAGTGTCTTGGGAGTTGGACGTGGCTGGTCTATGGGAATTGAATACTGTCTGGCATTAACTAGTTTTTGTTGTTGTTTAGTCGTTTAGTCGTGTCCGACTCTTCGTGACCCCATGGACCAGAGCACGCCAGGCACTCCTGTCTTCCACTGCCTCCCGCAGTTTGGTCAGGCTCGTGTTTGTAGTTTCGAGAACACTGTCCAACCATCTCATCCTCAGTCGTCCCCTTCTCCTTGTGCCCTCAATCTTTCCCAACATCAGGGTCTTTTCCAGGGAGTCTTCTCTTCTCATGAGGTGGCCAAAGTATTGGAGCCTCAGCTTCAGGATCTGTCCTTCCAGTGAGCACTCAGGGCTGATTTCCTTCAGAATGGATACGTTTGATCTTCTTGCAGTCCATGGGACTCTCAAGAGTCTCCTCCAACACCATAATTCAAAAGCATCCATTCTTCGTTGATCAGCCTTATTGATGGTCCAGCTCTCACTTCCATACATCACTACTGGGAAAACCATGGCTTTAACTATACGGACCTTTGCTGGCAAGGTGATGTCTCTGCTTTTTAAGATGCTGTCTAGGTTTGCCATCGCCTTTCTCCCAAGGAGCAGGCGTCTTTTAATTTCGTGACTGCTGTCACCATCTGCAGTGATCATGGAGCCCAAAAAAGTAAAATCTCTCACTGCCTCCATTTCTTCCCCTTCTATTTGCCAGGAGGTGATGGGACCAGTGGCCATGATCTTAGTTTTTTTGATGTTGAGCTTCAGACCATATTTTGTGCTCTCCTCTTTCACCCTCATTAAAAGGTTCCTTAATTCCTCCTCACTTTCTGCCATCAAGGTTGTGTCATCTGCATATCTGAGGTTGTTGATATTTCTTCCGGCGATCTTAATTCTGGCTTGGGATTCATCCAGCCCAGCCTTTCGCATGATGAATTCTGCATATAAGTTAAATAAGCAGGGAGACAATATACAGCCTTGCCGTACTCCTTTCCCAATTTTGAACCAATCAGTTGTTCCATATCTAGTTATAACTGTAGCTTCTTGTCCCACATAGAGATTTCTCAGGAGACAGATGAGGTGATCAGGCACTCCCATTTCTTTAAGAACTTGCCATAGTTTGCTGTGGTCGACACAGTCAAAGGCTTTTGCATAGTCAATGAAGCAGAAGTAGATGTCTTTCTGGGACTCTCTAGCTTTCTCCATAATCCAGCGCATGTTTGCAATTTGGTCTCTGGTTCCTCTGCCCCTTCGAAATCCAGCTTGCACCTCTGGGAGTTCTCGGTCCACATACTGCTTAAGCCTGCCTTGTAGAATTTTAAGCATAACCTTGCTAGTGTGTGAAATGAGTGCAATTGTGCGGTAGTTGGAGCATTCTTTGGCACTGCCCTTCTTTGGGATTGGGATGTAGACTGATCTTCTCCAATCCTCTGGCCACTGCTGAGTTTTCCAAATTTGCTGGCATATTGAGTGTAGCACCTTGACAGCATCATCGTTTAAAATTTTAAATAACTAGTTTTATGTCATATCAAAATACAGTCATACCTCGGGTTGAATATGCTTCATGTTGAGCGCGTTCGAGTTGCGCTCCGCGGCAACCTGGAAGTAATGGAGCACGTTACTTCCGGGTTTTGCCGCTCGCACATGCGCTCAAAATGACGTCACGCTCATGCGCTCATTTCGCAGAAGCGGCGAAAAGCGATGCGCGGATGTGCAGATGTGTTGCCACTAGTTACGTTTGCTTCTGGATGTGAACGGGGCTCCGGAACAGATCCCGTTCGCATCCAGAGGTCCCACTGTACATTCTTAAGTAAATTCTTTACAAAACTATATGAAATGTAAAACTGCATTTAGCTCCGTCCTACTGTGAAGGTCCCAGTGCTAAACACAGTGTCAGCCTGATTCAAAAGACTTATTCTGGTATGGCAGACCATCTCTGCAGGTCTAATAAAATATAAACTGTGTGTGCTATGCTGGTTCAGTTGTTGATACACCTTGTTCTATGGGTGTATTTAACATTTGCACCTGACTTCCAGATACTTAAAATAGTAATTTTGAAAGTTTCACTAAGTTGCATCAAAACAACCCCTTATACATATATTTTCTATTTTTTTTTGGTTATGGCTTCAGATAATCTCATTTGCACACCACAAACCCCACTTGTCTTAAAAGAGGCATGAAAAAGCTTATGACCCACTAAGCTGGAAACCACCTACTTGGTCAGGTATGGCAGCTCATGGATGACTCTAATTTTGATTGGTTGCTTGAACCTGCAGAAGCATGTGGGTTGTGCCTATCGGGATACAGGACATGGCTGGTGGGCTGCATTCATTCAGCTAACAGGTTACAAGTTGTGCAGGCCTAGATGAGAACAGGGCTGATGGCAGTTGCCCCATTTAACCCCTCCTTAGGGACAGCCCTGCTCTGATATACCAAACAGATTCATCTGATAGCCAGAAAGTATTACAAGATGTAAGACGAACCTCCGCTTAAAGAGTCAGACGCTGAAGAAGAAGCCAAACTTTGACCATTTGCTCTGTCACTTATTTAAAAAAATCACTTTAAATCTCTTAGGCTAATCGGGAGGCTTCTGAGAAGTATCTGCTATTAGAAATTTTGCTAGCTCAAGTCATCTAGGGCAGTTTACAGAAATCAATTTGCCTGCTTCAACCTTGTATTTCAAATGAATAGGGGGCAAAAGTGTGACATCATCTCTATCAGCATGTCTGGATTTTCTCATGATTAACATTACAGATTTCCAAAGCTGGAACATGTGGGGGATTTCTGTTTCCAGTTAGATCTGTGCTCTATAAAGCAGATTGCAAGAGTACAGAATAGCATGGAATTTACCCATGACAAAGCTATGTATTTTGGATTTCACACCAACATGAAAGTGCATAGTTTAAGCCACTAATATATAAAATGTGCATCAAGAGAGGATCCTTATTCGTATTTCATCTAGGTACTAGACAAAACAGAAAGTAGGCAAAGTCAACTTTCTCTCAGATTGAATGCCCAAACCATTAATATGAACTGCCAAATAAAGAATGCTTAAAGTTCTTCCCTCTTTTCACATTAGTTAATGTAAGTATGCAACCATCTTAAGAATATAATGAAATAATAAGGAAAATGTCATGCAGATGAATAAAGCACTCATACTCTTTATGGGTTTTTATTCAAAACCTTATAAATCACAGAATAATGTAGCCTCCTGAAAAGAAAAGAAGAAAAGCAAGTGGCAATTTCATTCAGCATGTTGATGATGTGCCCTTTGTTTTATTAATCTTAAAGGTAAAGGTAAAGGGACCCCTGACCGTTAGGTCCAGTCACGGATGACTCTGGGGCTGCGGTGCTCATCTTGCTTTACTGGCTGATGGAGCCGGCATGCAGCTTCTAGGTCATGTGGCCAGCATGACTAAGCTGCTTCTGGCAAACCAGAGCAGCGCACGGAAACGCTGTTTACCTTCCCACCGGAGTGGTACCTATTTATCTACTTGCACTCTGACGTGCTTTTGAACTGCTAGGTTGGCAGGAGCAGGGACCGAGCAACGGGAGCTCACCCCATCGTGGGGATTCAAACCGCCGACCTTCCGATCGGCAAGTCCTAGGCTCTGTGGTTTAACCCACAGTGCCACCCGCGTCCCCTGATACCATGTTACAACGGGCTAAACAATTACATCAATGGGGGTAAACAAAGCCCCCCTCCATTACTTTGTCTGAATGAGGGAGATGCGAAAGAAGGAGCACACCCCCATTTCTCTGTCGACCAGGCCTATGTTTCTGACATGCCTGTCCTGCATGGGAAGGGGGCATCAGCCCAGATTACCCAGCAAAGGGAACAAAATACCATTTCCACTCTCACCTGCCCATATCTGAACAAGCTTGCAAAGGGGTATGTGGGGGGAGGGTGAAAATGTTTGTGCAATGCAACTTCATTCTGCAACGGGACCTAACGGTCAGGGATACTTTTACCTTTACCTTTACTTGATGCCTAAAAACAATCAAAGAAGCTACCTTGGCAATTAATTGGTAATTAAATAAAAAAGCAAACTGTGACACCCCATTAAGCTATACAAAGCCAGTCAAGTAGACCATCCCCACAGGCACCATACCTAGCTTGCTTTTGCTAGATGCCAAAGAATGCAAAACAAATAAACTACCAAGCAATTAGCAAATCACATACATGACCAGGTTGCTGCATTCAGCTTATGTGGTGCAAGTCTGGTTTATTTGATATAACCATCTGCCCTAGCTATTGTTGTTGTTGTTGTTTAGTCGTGTCCAACTCTTCATGACCCCATGGACCAGAGCATGCCAAGCAGTGGCGGAGCTTCATGCTCCAGCACCGGGGGGCGGAGAGCAGGCAGGGGCGTGGCTGGCGCATGTCTGGGGGTGTGGCACATGTCCTGGGGGTGTGGCGCACTTCCTGGAGGCGTGATGTGCCGCCCACAGGGCATGGTGCATATCCTGGGGACGTGGCGCCCAGTGTGGGGGGGGCAGCCGCAATGGCACCCCACTGGGATCGTGATGCCGGGGGCAGTATGCTCCCCCACACCCCTCTTCACCAGTGATGCCAGGCACTCCTGTCTTCCACTGCCTCCCTCAGTTTGGTCAAACTCATGCTGGTAGCTTTGAGAACACTGTCCAACCATCTCGTCCTCCGTCGTCCCCTTCTCCTTGTGCTCTCAATCTTTCCCAACATCAGGGTCTTTTCCAGGGAGTCTTCTCTTCTCATGAGGTGACCAAAGTATTGGAGCCTCAGCTTCAGGATATGTCCTTTCAGTGAGCACTCAGGGCTGATTTCCTTCAGAATGGATAGGTTTGATATTCTAGCAGTCCATGGGACTGGACTATATAACAGCCCTACCTATATAACAGCTGATTCTCATAAACCACCCCACCGTGACCCAAATTGTGAGAGCTAGCATAAAGATTCAGAGCTTCAGCTGCCTGTTGGTGCTGCGGCACCAATGTGTTCCTCTTGCTGACTTCCCACACAAGATTTGTTGTACTGATTCTAGCCGCGCTCCACATTGCTTGGGTTTTTATTAGGCTACAGGAACAACATCCTTTATGGGCTACCCTTAAAGATGGTTTGGAAGCTGCAACTAGCACAGAATCCAGCAACTAGGCTACTGGTATGTTTGGTTGGACTCATATCATGTGGTCCTAAAGGATCTGCCTTGATTGCTCATTCACCACCATCACCTGTTCAAGGTTCTAATATTGACATATAAATCCCTAAATGAGGTGGGCCTCAAGTATCTGAAGGGGTAACTCATTTCATATCAACCTGTGAGGATGATTAACAGAGAAGGTCCTATTGACAATACTACAGTCTTCTTTAGAATCACAGAATTGGAAGGGATCCAAATGTCATCTAGTCCAATCCCCTGCAATGCAGGAATTTCAACTAAAGCATGCATAACAGGTGACTGTCATCTGCTAATTTAATGAACCATCCCTTCAGTACCTCATCCAAGCCATTCTTAAATAAGTTGAACAACAATGTCCATTTTTTCCAGGATGGTGAGAAACCATTAGTGAGCACTCTTTGGGTTTGGTCAGCCAGCTAGCTACAAATCCACCTACCAGTTACCTCATCCAGCCCACATTTTACCATCATCTCTGCAAGAATATCATGGAGGACTTTGTCTTGAGATAGTCTGGAGCCCTCTAGCACCATGCGTGGATAGGCAGGCCTCAAGTTTCAGTACCTTTCTCTTCCAGCAGGGGAACCAGCTTGAACTTGCTGCAGGTTAGTTTTGCATGTTGCCAGGCAGGAAGGCAGACACGGTACAGGTGTTGCAGGTGACTGTGGCAGCGCTCCCTCACCATTCATGTCTTTTGGTCCAATGTACACCATGAGACAGCACTCCAGGCTTCCCCCTCAAACTCTTCCACCAAACTCCTTCAAAAATGCCCCTCTTTAAAGTCCTGGTCATGAGAGCTTTGCCTGTCAGATTTCTTCCTGTAGGGCTCGTATTAGAAGTGTAGCAGCCATGCCTTCCTTCCCCAAAATGGAGGCGTAGTGATGGGAAAATAGAAATACGTAAGCCAAAGCTGGCAAATTGGCTTCTTCTTAGCAATTCTCAGTAATATGGCTGCAGGTTGGCTAGTTGTAGCTACTCAGTTTCCTTTTCACTATTTAGCTTTTGTGATGGAGGAGGGAAACTAAACTTCGCATCCCTTTGCAGAGGAAACTACATTTCCTAGTGTTCATTGCAGGGAATGAGTCAAATGGGTTGAGTCCCAAAGCTTGTCAAGGTTTCAGCTTTCACTGAATTGGTGTCACTGTTGTCGCTGCTCCAACAACCCATGTTCAGAACAGTTGCCATGATAAGATGGCGGCACCCATGATTATCAGACTGAAAAACTGGTATCACTGGATCATCAGTTTTGTTGAATTAAGGTGCAATTAATTGTTGCTGTTTTGAATTTTATTGTGATATCATATTCCTTAGTGGGTTGTGCAAGCCACTGTTCTGAATAATAGGGTTTTTTTGGGGGGGGCAGAGCGCTGAGGATGTATTTATGGAACCAAAGGGTAGAGAAAATTGCCATCATGGAATGCCCATTTTTCCAAAATGCATCTTGCACCATTGTGGTATAGCTTTTGGCATCAGGTTGAGACAATACCTCTTTAGTCAGCTCTTTTGGTGAATGGATGTTTCTCTGCCCACTGTATTGCTGCACCATTGTTGTGATTCTGTTTGGTTCTGCAGTTTTTAATCTAATGATTTTTAATGGATTGTATATTGTTTAAATTGTGGTTATTTATCTAACCCGCCCTGGGACCAGTCGGTGAAGGGTGGGCTGTATGTATAAATAATGAATAGATAAATAATGTAGTTCAGCCAAATAGCATAGTTAAATGATGGGGTTCAATTTTTTTTCTGGCAAGTGCACTCTTTTCCAGTTGCCAAGAATATGATGGATTGCACTCTGATGCTGGCCTTGCCGCAGTTTGATCCATAAGATAGGGGCACCCGTTAACTATATCTTGCATTGGTGGAAAAAATACTAAACAATCTCATGGAATTCAATAACATTTGAAATAAGTCTCTAACTTGTCTTTATTACATGGTTCAGCCTTGGAATATTTGACAACAGGTGTTTTTGAAAATGCACAGTGCAAATTCTCTTTCCCTCACCTACTGGATAATACCAAACAGTTATCAGAGTAGAAGGCAAGCGTGTAAATAAATATAACAGGAAATGGCTTTCAGGCAAAGAGCCCTGGCAACTTTCATTTAGCACTGGAAGGATTAACGTTTTGTACTTCTCTAATGTTACATTTCAGCACTGATGTTCCCAGGTGTATATTTAGTGTTCATACATCATTATGCAGCAGATATAAATTAAGCTTTGAAATGATGAGCCATTTCAATAGCAACGGTGTCCTAATTCTTGGACTGGCACCAACAGGAATGCCTGCGTTTACTAGCTGAGCTTCTTCTTGGACATCAAGTTGGTGACTAGGGAATAAACTTGATGAATAATGGTACAGCAGGCCACCCAACAGCCAGAAGAAATCACTCTGCAGCTGACACAAATAACTGTTCTTCAGCTTGGGAACGAAGGGCAGAGTGAGAGCCAAAAAAACACTCCCATGAAAAAAGCGCTGATTGAAACAGATGTGAGACAAAGGCTTGACCTCTCAAACCTATGCTTCGTTGCTCTTCTTTGTGCTTTCTCTTCTTTCTACTGGCATGTTTCAGACATAACAATGTTACACCTTCTGCCCAGATGCTCAGTCCACAACCTCTCCTCCTATACCTAACTTCAGTGCTTGTTAAACCACAGCTTCCTGTTTAATCTGAAGCATTTATTAGACTACAAGTTATGATATGAAACCAGGATCAGATCAGGCTGCAGTCCTAACTCCACTTTCCTGGGAGTAAGCCCCACTGAATTAAATAGGGCTCCCAATGGTTAAGACTCTGCTGTAAGATTGTTACATCTGAACCAAGCCAGTGTATAACATGAAGGTGCCTTCTCTACCCACATCCCATCATTTCTCATACAAATCTGAATATCGCACAAGCAATATAAGGGGTGCATTGTAATAGCTTGAGTGTGAGCTGTGATTTTGAGAATTCATTGGCAATGAATTCTGTGTGTAGTAGAGAGTCAAGTCACTTTTTCTCAGACTTAGCTCTCCATTTGCAAATATGGGGTAACAACACTTACAGGGCTGATTTAAGAATTACTGAGAGAATCTATATGGCGCTTTTTGAACACTCAAAAACTTTTACTGTCAAATGTAAATATTATTGATAGCAAAGTCGTGAGATGAAATGGTTTAAAATGGTTTCTCTACATATCAGTATCAATTTGGTCTCTCTTTATTGCTTGCTTTGATTATTTAATTTTCCAGCTTTGTGATTTGCAACACTCCAAACTTTCAGTCTGCATCCATAATATAATGACATGTTGATGTGCATTCTAAGATGTATTAAAACAATTT
Source organism: Podarcis pityusensis (assembly GCF_964106645.2). Classification (NCBI taxonomy): domain Eukaryota; kingdom Metazoa; phylum Chordata; class Lepidosauria; order Squamata; family Lacertidae; genus Podarcis; species Podarcis pityusensis. Next base: position 40,283,176 of record NC_138039.1, on the reverse strand, counting down.
TATTTGACCTGTCATATGGCAGTCTGGACAAATAAAAACAGATTTCATTCAATTGAAGAATTATACGCATTCTTACTTTTAATTATTGTTACCTAGTCCATACCAATAAAATCAATAGAATAAATAAATGGATGGTTGGTAACCAGAAATGGGAGACCTGCTTCACGACTGCAACTAACTGCAAATAACATTTTTTTGTCACTTGCCTGCTCTTTTTGCAGAATTGTCACGCATATATGGCTATTTCTGGCAGTTATAAATGTCAGTATCTCTTTGGACTTTGTTCAGTTTCAGGGGTCCCCTCCTAAAATATTAATATATATAAAAAAACTATCTTAATTTAGGAAAAATGATATGTACCCTACCTAAACTAGCAGGCTGCAATCCAGTACTCACTTGTTTGGGAGTAAGCCCAATTGCACTGTTAAATTAAAAAGTGAACAGAGGCCAGTTTCTATAGCTGCTGTACTATTAGCCTATGAAAGTTTCATAACACATGATATCATTTGTATGCCTGGAAAAACTTCTCTGTGTAACGAACGATGCTGAAAACTTGGAAATGGATATTCACAGATGTGGCTGACAATTGCACACACAATTCAAGAAAGGCAGTAAAAACAATAATGAAATCAATATGCCTTATTAATTTGTTATGATTCCAAGTTTGAAAGAAAAAAACCCACCCAAGTCAACTTGGTTATAACAGGATTGGTTGATTTACGTATAACTCCTATATTATTATTATTATTATTATTATTATTATTATTATTATTATACCATCAGTTCTACCACCTCCTTTGGGCTGGAATGCAAAAGGCCCCATACTACTTGGAAAAGCTCCACCAGACAGCATATTAAGGATGCGGTTGAAGCAGTAAATATACCTTCTTTGCTGCCTTCACAGCCATTGAGCAAGCCCGATTATGAGCCCGTGCTTGATAGAATTTGACTGGAGTTTTCCTCCATTTGAGGTCAAGCTATCTTCTGGCTTACTTCATTGCCCCAAGCTTTGGCTCAATGGCATTTGCTTAATATTTTGCATAGGGTGAGGCCTCTAAATATAATGCGCCAAGATCTTCAGCTAATGTAATCTGATACAGCTCTATTCAAATCAATGCTCACACGTCAGGTTGTCATGACAGGAGTCTCTAGACTTATTGGGGAAATGACCGAAGCGTAAAAGCCACAAAAATGTCTGAAGTTAAACAGATGGTGCATCTGGGAAAAAGTTAAGCAGGGGTTCTATTTACACTTTTCAAGCTGCCGTTCATGCTTTCTCCTGAGGACAATCAGCCGCAGCTCTTACTTCCCTTTCTAAAGATGGCTAGAAGAGGTTTGATCTGGAGGGAGTGATAGTTGGAACAGATGAAGGGTGACAGTAATAATGGCTGAGCTCCGATCATGCTGGGCACCCTGCAAGATCAGAGCCCAGCCGCCCCTAGCACTGATGTGGCTCTGATACCACACACTCAGTCAACTTCCCATGAGCTGGAAGATTTTAAATGTGGTGTGGTATGGACATAGCCAAGGTTGGGGACAGATGTCCCTCCCCCCATCAAGTAAAACAATAGAAACACTTAACTAACTGACCAATCACATAGGTCCTGCCCCCCCCCCCGAAAAATCCTGGTTACGCCCATGTATGTGGTCATCAGCATTGATTGGGGGTAGGTTTCATTATTATGCTGATGAAATCCAGCTCAATATTTCTTTAACTAAGCATATGGGAGTTACCAGGGACGCAGGTGGCACTGTGGGTTAAACCACAGAGCCTAGGGCTTGCCGATCAGAAGGTCGGCAGTTCAAATCCCTGTGAAGGGGTGAGCTCCCGTTGCTCAGTCCCTGCTCCTGCCAACCTAGCAGTCTGAAAGCATGTGAAAGTGCAAGTAGATAAATAGGTACTGCTCCCGCGGGAAGGTAAATGGTGTTTCCGTGTGCTGCTCTGGTTCGCCAGAAGCAGCCTAGTCATGCTGGCCACATGACCCGGAAGCTGTACGCCGGCTCCCTCGGCCAATAAAGCAAGATGAGCGCCGCAACCCCAGAGTTGGCCACGACTGGACCTAATGGTCAGGGGTCCTTTTACCTTTACCTTTATGGGAGTTACCACCTCTTTCCTGAACCACTATTTGGATGCTTTTAGTCAATAAGATGCGAGGGAATGAAATAAGACTGAATCCAGGCAAGACAGCGATTACGCTGGGGGTGGGAGGAATGCTCAGGTCTTGGACTATGTTAGTATGGTTGTGGTAGATGGGGTTGAAATATTCCTATTTGAAGCCCAGGGATGCTCCATGGGCTCATCTTTGCTCCAGGATAAACAAGAAATAATGTTTGCCAGTGCTGTATATCACCAATTGCATTTGTTACATAGGTTCTTCCCCTTCTCAGGAAGAGGTGATCCTGCCATGCCAAATCTTGGTTTTGTAGCCTCCAGGACCGACATACCTGTAGTCCATATGTTTCTATTCCCATCATCCCTACGGTGGCTAGAGATGTTGGGAATTTTAGCACAAAACACCTGGAAGTCACAAAGTTGGGGAAGGCTAGACTATAGTATAATGCACTCTAGGGCTGTTGTCAAAGATGACTTGGTTTTGGTTAATGCAAAATGCTAGAGTACATCTCCTAATAAGCATTTGGAGACATGAGCATATTCAAGTGCTGATTTGCACTGACTACTATTTGCTCCTGGGCCCAGTTCTGGTTTTAACCCTTATGACATGGGACTTACATACCCTAGGGATTGCTTCTCTGTGTATCAGCTGTTTATGTTCAGCTGATAAGCTGTTTAGGGAAGCTTTTAATGTTTAATAGGTTATTGTATTTTAGTGTTTTGTTGGAAGCTGCCCAGAGTGGCTGGGGAAACCCAGCCACATGGGTGGGGTATAAGTAAATTATTATTATTATTATTATTATTATTATTATTATTATTATTAGGCCCTGCTCTGTTTACTTCCCGCATAAGGGACTAGACCCATGGGTCCCCAGATGTTGCTGAACTACAACTCCCATCACCCCCAGCTAGCAAGGCCAGAGCTCAGGGATGATGGGAGTTGTAGTCCAACAACATCTGGAGACCCACAGGTTGAGAACCACTGGATTAGAGCATCTACTGCTAGGAGCTGGGTTTTAACAGCAGGGGCCCCAAGGTCACAGACTGACATCCTTGCTGAGATTAAAGAACATGGAGCTGTTTTCATATTTTGATAAGGCTGCAAGACCTTTTTATTCCCCTAAGTGTCTGATGTGCCTTGTTGATTTGGCTTTTGCCTAGCTGGAGGTTGCATTTAGTTTAATTTGTTGATTGCTATTGCCTGCTTCAACATTGTTTATTGAAAACATTTATATGCCATGTTTCCTACACTCAAAGCTTACCTAAAATCAACAACTTTAAAACATAATAAAACAACAAACAAGTTTTAGGGGAAGAGAACTGTTGGAAGTGATCTCTCTCCCCCAAGAGTGGTTCCCTAGAGTTCATTCACTGCATATGTTCCCATCTTTAAATACACAGTAGGGGCTCTCTCCCACCACAACCACTTGCATTTCTTTTTGTTATGCCTAGTAATCGACAGTATTTTGTAATAAAACAGCCACAAAATGATCTAGTATGGCAGGATATTAAAACACACACTTCCATACTATCTTTAGTGAGATGTACATTGTTAAACCTAAGTTAATAAACAAAATCACCTAATAGTTTGCATTTGCTCAGATAATCGGATTTGGCCATTGAAATGAAGACTAATATTTCTATTCCTGTGCATACTGAAGGAGGACTTACAACTGAACTCTGGATGGATTGAAACAATAAACTTATAGCAATGTGGCCAGTACAAAAGGTGAGAAAAAAACTGTTGTAGGAGCTTTGCCTACATTGCTACTGATACCAGTAAAGGATGATGGTTCTTATTACTGCAATTGTGGGTGAAGTTAAGCAACACCTTGGCTCTTCACTTATGTTCAGCGCTAAATTAAGAGCCAATTATTTGGGTAAGGCCAGAGTGAAGAGGGAAGCAGGATTAGAGTTATGTAACTTTGCCTAAACTGACAAGTGCCAATTTGGGTTTAGAAATAGCAAATTATTCACAAATGATTTCAACAGTAATACAGAACATGTTGTTTGTTTGTTTTGTTGTTGTTGTTGTTGTTGTTACAAATCAGCACAACAAAATGCAGAGGAACTGGATAAGTGAATTGTAAAATTTGTTGTGCTTTTATAGCGTAGTTATAATTCTAGGAAACCTTTGGATCCCACTAGCCCCTACACCAGGGGTCACCAATGTACCACCCACAGGTGCGCAGAGGCCCTTCCTGGTACCCACAAGGGCCCTTTCAAACTAGGCTTGAAGGAACCATTCATGAGAACAGGTGCAGTGTGTGTGTGTGTGTGATGCTCAAACAGTTTCTCTACTTTGCAAATGTGCCCACAGGTCCACAAAAGTTGGCAACCCCCACCCTATGCCACACATTGTAACGGAGTCAAAGTCCATGCGACTGAAATAAGCACACATTCTTCCCTGCCTATCCCTCCCACTTGCTTCGCTGTCTCATTGTGTCTATTTTAGTTTGTCTAAAACGGGGCAGGGAGCTTGCCTTAAGGCAGGGAGATGTAATACATGCTCTTTGCGAACCGCAATCTATATAGACCATTTTACATAAATAAATAAATAAAATTGTTTAAAGTTATATCCTGCCAAAGGAGCCAAAGTTGGCAAGCAAATAATAAAACAATTAAAAAATCTAATTCCAGGGAGTACTTTCTCCCCTGTGACATTCCGCCCACCACCCTATGGTTTTAAGACCTGCCATTGAGGACCTGCTCCACGTTCCATCCTCTAAAGCAGGGAATTTTCTGTGAATGAGTTATGAAAGGCACTGTTTTGAGAAACTGATTTGTGTCCTTCCCTTTTGCGGCAGCTGATGGCTTTTTTGTGTCACCAGGCATTTAGGAATTAGCTGGGATATTTTTTTTAAAAAAAATTAAAATTCTCTAATGTACGTTTTCATTATTGTTTTGATGTGTTCTATTCTATACTTTTATTTTAAAGATTTTGTAAGCCACCTCCTTCAGTTTTGCTGAAAGGTGGCCTAGAAATCTTGTAAATAAAAACTGACAAATTGTGCAGACCTGAATTGACAGTCTATCCTGCCCCCTCCCACCCCCGGCAACCCGTTTCTCCTCATGCTTTTTGTTGGCTATTCAGTGCATTTCTTTAAAGAGCAAGTTGGGAGTGGTAAATCTCACATATTAATCTTTAACTGTGGGGCTCAGCAACAAGGGGGGGGGGAGTCTGACTCTTTAATGCAAAGCGTTTATATAGATGATTCAGAGAACAGAAATTACTGGCATCTTGGAAGAAATCTACTTCTGTACCACCATAAACCATGATGAGGAATGCAAGAATTCTGTCAGTGGACAGCATCCAAAACCACCCTTCTCCTCTTGATTTCACAGGCAGACAGTAGAATAAAAAATGTGGGTGGTGCTGGCACAAGAGAAGTTGCGGGCAGGGCAGCCAAAGGATGCCGTAATTCAATCCATCCTTCTGCAGCTTCTGCCACAAGTCTTTAACAGAAACTTGAGCTGCACGCACCCTCTGTCAGAAGCTTTGATGCAAAGGAAAACTGCCGGTGATGTGGCGGACCAGGTGTCTTCTGTACCTGCCAAGGTGCTCCCCACTTCTAAGTGCATGTTTCCTCCCCCAAAGTACTGCATTCTTTCCAAAACCAGAGTTTACGTGAATCAATATTACTACTTACATGAATCAATATTATCTGAGAGACAGACATCCATTCCTAATGGAGGAACTGATGTTATCTACTCTAATTTCACAAATCTAATGATGAATGTACATACTGAAGCGGTTTTATCGGCGGGGTTTAACATTCTTTCAGTCTGCTAAAAAAACCAAACACGTTTTGGAGCTTTAAAGCTGGCTCTGTGTACCACTGCCCTTTCCATTCCCCAATGTCCCCTGAAGTTTCCCCTACCTTTTAAACTATCCTTCTGCTGCCACACCAGCTTTTACTGTGGGTTAAACCACAGAGCCTAGGGCTTGGCGATCAGAAGGTCAACGGTTCAAATCCCCGTGACAGGGTGAGCTCCCGTTGTTTGGTCCCAGCTCCTGCCAACCTTGCAGTTCGAAAGCATGTCAAGTGCAAGTAGATAAAGAGGTACCGCTCCGGCAGGAAGGTAAACGGCGTTTCCGTGCACTGCTCTGGTTCGCCAGAAGCGGCTTAGTCATGCTGGCCACATGACCCAGAAGCTGTACGCCGGCTCCCTTGGCCAGTAAAGTGAGATGAGCGCCGCAACCCCAGAGTCGTCTGTGACTGGACCTAATGGTCAGGGGTCCCTTTACCTTTACCTAGTGCCCCATAAAGATTTATGTGCATGTTTGTATTGTGTACAATGTTCATCATTCCTTCACAAGCATGCATGACACACCTGTTCAATGAATGGTGACAGTGACAGCAGCTGTCATGGAAGAGGTACGGTGGCAGTAATGGGAACCAGTATCAGAGGGCAGAGGATTTACGTAGTGGCAGTGAGAAGCAGTAGGAAAGTAATAAGCTAATAAGTTCCCTCCAACCCAAATCCCAAATAACTGCACCTGGGGTGAGTCTTTGCTTCTACAGTATCAAACAGTGATTTGTTCTGGTCAATCGTATTCATGATTCTATATTGGCAAATTTTTGCTACTCTGTATACTACATAGTGTGGAGGTGGATGATTTGGTGTTCTGCCACTGTGTCTAGTTTTCCATAATTAAAGGTCTGGCAGGAGCCTGCAGCTTTCTTGGTAAATAACAAGCCCTCACATTTGGAAACTGGTTGTACCATAACCATCTTGGTGGGGATAGTGCCTCAAGACATTCAATTAACGTAAGTGGCTGCCTTATGCTGTGTCAGGCCACTGCTCCATCTAGGCTAATATTGTCCGCTCTGACTGGCAGCAGCTGAGATCTTTCCCAGTTCTGCCACCTGAGGTGCTTTAACTGGAGATGCCAGGGACTGAATCCGGAGCCTTCTGAGCACAAGACAGGTATCCTGCCACTTTACTATAGGCCCTCCCAATAGTTTCACTAGTGCCGTGGAATTTGGCCTTAACCAATCTCCTAGGTCCCACATCACACCTAATCCTGTCCCACTCTAGTCTCTCTAAATTATCTCCAGAAAATACCCTTACCCACAAAATCAGGCTCAAATCCCTCTTCCCCTTTCTACAGAAATTCCTCACTCAAACCCCTTCACTGCCCTTTCCTTAAAAATCTTTCTTCTCTCTGACTCACACCCTTCACCTTCTCCATGATTCACTCACACAAATTCTGTAGCTCTTCCCTATGCCCCTCGCGCTTTCACTTGCTCTGTAACTTTCTTCAGAACTAAGAAGAAGAAAAGACTGAATCTAAATTCAGCTCTGCTGTCAGTGATTTATTACGGGCAGTTGGCACTGCACTGTACCTTATAGAATATCGCTTTCGTCCCCACAAAATAGCTCCAGCTGTTTTCCCATAATTTAGTTACAAAAAAACAAAAAACCAGTTTGCTTTCTCAGGCTGAAGAGAAAGCATACTTGGTATTATAAATACCTTTGGGTATTTTGCAGGGTGGGGGGACTAATGGTTCCTCATCATCCTGGAAAAAAGTGACAAGTGGGGTGCTGCAGGGTTCTGTCCTGGGCCCATTGTTGTTCAATGTATTTCTAAATAATTTGGGTGAAGGAATCGAATGGATTCCCTTGGGAGGTGGTAGACTCTCTTTCCTCGGAGGTTTTTAAGCAGAGGTTGGGTGGCTGTCTGTTATGCATGATCTAGCTGAAATTCCTGCATTGCAAGGGGTTGGACTAGATGATCCTTTGGATTCCTTCCAACTCTACAATTCTACGATTTTATGATTCTACAAAAGCCCGATTGAACTCATCAGGAATAAGGCTGCAATTCTACGCCCACTTTCCTGCATAGCTGTCAAGTGTCCCTTATTTGAAGGGACAGTCCCTTATTCCAGCGCCATGTCCCGCTGCTGTCCCTTATTGATGGATGTCCCTTAAATGTCCCTTAAATGATGTCCCTTAAATTTCAAAGGAAGCAGCTCCTCTCCCTCCTCCCTGCCGGCCAGGGAGGAGGGAGGCTCCAACTGTGTTGCTTGGCTGTGTTGCTCACCCAATAAGAAGTCTAAGAACGACTGGGGGGTGGAGCTTGCATGCCTTGTGTGTGGCTAGTTAATGCAAGCTGAGAGGGTTTTTGAATGCTGGACGCCATTTTGTTGCACGTGCTGCTGCAAACTTTGCAGTGCAAAGCCAGGCCGGGGAGCCATCTTAAGTTGAGGCTGCATAGGCCTTGTGGTGCATGTGATTCAGATTCTATTCAGTTGAACCTCTAGTTACAAAGTTGGTTGGACAGTGTTCTCGAAGCTACCAGCATGAGTTTGACCAGACTGTAGGAGGACAGGAAGACTGGAGTGCCTGGAACAGGTGAGGCTGCAGGTCCCTTATTTTGGCTGCTGGTCCCTTATTTTCAAATCTGTAAGTTGACAGCTATGCTTTCCTGGGGTTTCATTCAACAGGACTTCTGAGTAGATACGATTAAGATAATAAAATGCACCACATGAAAGTGGTCTCTCCACCGGTTTATGTTGCTCTATGTACTTATTTTTGTGCGGAACCTGAATAAAGGGATTTATTGGACTAAGCAGTAAATGTTGGTGGGCTTAGAATTTCCAACATCTCTAACCAGTGGCCAAGCTAGCTGGAGCTGATAGAAGTTTGAGTCCAACAAGACTTTAGGTCAGCCACACCTGAAATAGAGGGGTAGGGCAGATCGCTTTTGAAGACCGGGTAAAAGAAATACACTAGGCTACAGCAGCCAGAACACACATGGAGATCCTTAGCAAAGCAGAGCAGTAAAAATGCTCTCTATTATTGATATTCAGTTGCCATATTAAAAGAGGCAAAAGGGGGCACACTTACACTGTATGAAGAAACTGGTTCATTTGGTCTGGTTGGCCTAAAGAACCATGCGAAATGTTGTTTTTCAAGACTGCTAAACATACTTGACCTAGCTGCTTCATAAAAGTTTAAATTCCTAGGGATGCTTTACATTTGCAGTGCAAAGGATCTGATCAACCTATACACCAATGCTAATTAAACTACGGGTTTCATCTCAATCCTAGGGGTGGAAGGATCAGTCAATTTTGGTTCTTTGAGTTTCTCATTTTTCCCAATCTTACATTTTGTTCTCCACATTTCTGCAGCAATTTACATTTTAAAAAATCCTTATGAAAATTCACCAGCTTTTCTCCTAATGAACAAATTTTTGTATGCAGTTTTGACGAATGTACACATTTTAGCCAGCAATTTCCCCTAACGTAATCCATCTCTGCATATTATTTTCAATGATATATGGATTTTTATGTATACTTTCCCCTAATATATCAGGTTTGTAACACTGGTGGGCTGGAGAACTGCATCACAATGTTTGGATAAGTGCAAATGTTAAAGGATGGCTGTGTTTTGGTTCTTATATTGTTTCAGAAAGTGTGGATTTGATAAATTTGGCTTTAAATGAAAACTGAACTGAAAGTCTCCCCCATCGCTATGAGTCAATCCCATATGTGCTTACTTTAAAGAAGTTCTACTAAATGTATCTGTGCTCTCTCCAAAGTTTGTCTGCCTAGAATTGCAGCCTGGGCACATATACAGTCACCCTCTTAACGTTATGATAAAAATACTGCTGCACAAAGTGCTTGATACACTGGGACCATATAACCAGCTGAGTTCTAGAGGACAGGCTCTAGGGAATACAGGGCAGAAGTCCTAGGAGTTGATTCATAGGGTCCACCCACATTTTCATTTGCCCTGTGCAGTCCTGCACTGTATAGAATTTTTTGTTGTTGTCCCAGGGCTTTCCCCAGGAAAACCCGGTTTACTGCTGAATTGGAAGAAACGTCAATCTGCAGAAAACTCAAAGAAAAATTTGTCCCTCTTCTGAGCTAGTCCTAAAATACCTCCTGGATGGGATTTTGCATGCTTTCTACCTCCTTTCCTTCTCCTCCAGCAGGGTAACTTTTTCAGTTTTCTCTAGCGTCAAGCAGCACACTCCCGGTTTTCTCTCTGTGTTTAACTTTTTAAAATGTATTTTATTTCCCCCGTTTAGCTCACATATAAAAATTGTGATTGAATGATGTATGTGCAAAACATACGTATGTTTCCGCTTGTTTCTTTTGACTGTAGTAAGTAATAAATAATATGTCTTGGAAAGGTGGTGGCCCCTTTGGTATATGATGAATTGGTTGGCATCCATCTGTCTTGGGACACAATGGATGAATGTGCTTTTGTGGGTGAACTCAAACTGTTGAAGGTTACAGTGCCTGCTGTGGCTGCAGAGATTGATTTGGGAGAGACATGCTTTGTTGCATGTTTTGCTGAATGATTTTCTGATTATCTGAATTTCTGGTGATCTAGTTTTCCGATTATCTGAAATTCTGGTTTTTTGATTCTCTGGGTATCTAATTCTCTGATTCTCTGCATTTCTGATTCTTTAAATTCTCTGACTCTCTGCCACGGTGGGTGGAGCTGAAAGTGGAGAAGAAACAAAAAGCAAACCTATTGATTATAGGAAGAACGAACGGGAAAACACAGGGTTTCAGGGTTCTTTCCTCTACTAAAATTCAAGGCAAAAATCACAGCCCTGAACCAAATTGAAAATGGGGTGAAGAGGTATGGACTTAAGGGAAAGTAAGGCTGGGCCCATAGACAGGCTAAGCTCTCAAATACATTATAAAAATGCTAGCTGAGGCCAGCTATTTATTATGCCCTGATTTTCACCTACAGTGGCCACTATAATATAAAAGCCAGCTGTGTCAATCCATCAAACAGTTCTGTTTCTCTCACCCTGAAGACTCTAGATTCAGGTAGGTAGTCGTGTTGGTCTAACACAGTCGAAGTAAATTTTAAAAATTGAAAAATTGTCCAGTAGCACCTTAGAGACCAACTAAGTTTGTTCTGGGTATAAGCTTTTGTGTGCATGCACACTTCTTCAGATACCTGAAGATTTTGCAGCTGTAGAAATTTATAATGTATTTGTGTCTAGGTATTTAAAGATTTAATCGCAAGATTTAATGTCTTCCCATCTGCAGTTTTGCAAGGTAGATTTTCAAAAATCCCATACTCTGAAAAATACTGCCTTTGTGGCACAAAACAGGTTGAATCCATCACACGTCTTATTTTATTGCCCATCTTACGCAAAAATCTCCCTTATTGAGAGGTGTCCTATCTGCTGGACAACTGTAGTAATGACGTTGTGGAGAATGTAGCAGGATTTTTGAGTGGCGCCATGAAATTACGTCACCATAGGTCCTAAGAGCCATTTTCGTACCTCACAATATCTGGACAGTTTTATCCTAAAGTATTTCCTACTAAGTTTCATTAACCGTGTTGTGTTCTGATCCATGTGTACACTGCACTTTTTCTATGCCAATAAAGGCCATTGATTGGTTGATTGGTATTTGTGTCACTGGAATAGCTTAGGTGTTTGAATGGCAGAGAAAACGTATAAAAGTCTGATTCCCCTCAACAATGCATTTAATAAGGCTGGAACCACAAAGGGAACTTGCAAAGGTGGGTGCATGACTTTATTATAATTGTAAAGTTTCTTCATAGAATTAAAAAGAAAATGCCGTAGAATCAATGCAAATTATTACACACAACAGTACCGCTGAATAGGAATTCTAGAAAGTATTTTAGAGTAAAATGGTAATGGTTAGCAGGTATCAGCAAAATTTTGGTTATCACCAACCTTCCGTGTTAGGTAGGGCATCCCTATCTCAAAGTGAGCCTCAACCCCAACCTTTTTGCCAGCACCAGTTTAATTTCTTCCCCAGCCTACCCCACTGGCAAAGGGGGATGTGAGGGCCAGGAAAAGAGAAAGGCTTCCCTCTCACTCTTCCTCCATGCAGAGAGAACACTGACTTATATAACAGGGTATGTAAAACTTAAATTAACAGAAATATCATTGTGTAAATCAGGAATCAAATGGCTGACCCGTATCCACTCCAAAGAAATAACAAGGTTAAGGAACAGTGAAGAAGAGGGAGAAGCAGGTATGAAAAGGTATAATACAAACAAAATGGTTAATGCTATATCTAGGATGTGAAAAATATTAGAGTTGGCTTTTGCCCCTGAAAAAATCAGTGTTAAGCATTTATCACAAGACAACATAAAAAAACCCAAGTCAAGAAACGGAGTAACAGCACATTATAAGGCAACCAAATTCAATCCTTTAGTGAAGCAAAGTGAAGCACAACTGGTGCTAAGAACAATATATATCGTATTTCCTTTCTCAAACATGTAAAAAGCAGGAGAAGGGAGTGTGGCTTTCCTCCTGCTTTCTGACCGCTTGTCAACTTTTGATACCATTGACCAAGCACCACTGACAGGCTCCAGGGAATGGAACCTGGGGGCAATGTTTTACAGTGGTTGCAATCCTACCTTTGGGATTGGGACCAGAGAACAGTGCAGAGACTTTATGACTTCTTGTGGCTATGTTATGGTATGCTCTAGAGCAGGCATGGCCCCCTGTTTTGGGATGACAACTCCCATCATCCCTAGCTAACAGGATCAGTGGTTAGGGATGATGGGAATTGTAGTCCCTAAACAGCTGGAGGGCCAAGTTTGGCCATGCCTGCTCTAGGGCAACATTTTATCGCCAATATCTATATGAAGCCTCTGGGAGTGGTCATTAGTAGCTTTGGGGCATGGTGCCACCAGTATGCTGATGACACTCTGCTGTATTTCTCCCTAACATCTGAATCAGGAGATAGCCAGGTCCCTGAGGATGCAGTTGTGAGATAGATGAGGAGAAACAAGCTGAGCTTAACTACAGTGGTACCTCGGGTTAAGTACTTAATTCGTTCCGGAAGTCTGTTCTTAGCCTGAAACTGTTCTTAACCTGAAGCACCACTTTAGCTAATGGGGCCTCATGCTGCCACCGCGCCGCCGAGCACGATTTCTGTTCTTATCCTGAAGCAAAGTTCTTAACCCAAGGTACTATTTCTGGGTTAGCGGAGTCTGTAACCTGAAGCGTATGTAACCCGAGGTACCACTGTACTGGCAAAATGGAGGCACTGTGGGCAAGAAGTTCCCGTGTCTAAGCAATTGATCAATTGCCTAGCCCAGACGGGGTGGCACTCCAGGTTTGCCATCTGGGGGTGCTCTGTCTTTGAAGGCTCAGGTAGTCTCAGTTGCTAGAATTGCCTTTTACCAACTGCAGTTGGTACAACACCTATGACCATTCCTGGACCAGGAAAGCTTTGCACTGTAGTTCATACCCTGGTTAGTTCAAGACTGGATTACTGCACTGCACTCTACGTGGGGTTTCCCTTCCACACTTGAACATCACCCATCCTACAATAAACATCCATCCTGATACACCCTAACTGTAGCTTATAAAAGAAGATGAGTTAGTGTGGTGCGTGTCAGACTAGGACCTGGAAGATCAGGGTTTAAAATCAGTGAATGTCCTTGAGGAACAGCAGAGGCACCCCCAATCTGTTTTTATACAGAATGGGGGAAGAAAAAAATAAGGGTGTATGAGATACATCAATGAGATACATCAACTCCACCCATGAAAGCCAACCCTCTAATCCTTAGCAGCTATTTGTCTGCAGGTACTGAAATTCACAAACTATAAGAAAGATTGCACAATTGAAGAAAATCAATGGATTGAATCAGGCAGAAAGGAAACAGAAAACAGAAAGAAATCAATGAAACTAAGCATTTTGTTTGTCTTTTGGGCCATTAACGTTTTGCACCGATGTTCCATTTAAGAGTCGGATTTAGGTCGGTGTGGGTGGTTCCACCAGACAGGGTGTAGAGCCGAAATAGTAGTACAGTGGTACCTCGGGTTACATACGCTTCAGGTTACAGACTCCGTTAACCCAGAACTATTGCTTCAGGTTAAGAACTTTGCTTCAGGATGAGAACAGAAATCGTGCTCCGGCGGTGCAGCGGCAGCGGGAGGCCCCATTAGCTAAAGTGGTGCTTCAGGTGAAGAACAGTTTCAGGTTAAGTACAGACCTCCGGAACAAATTAAGTACTTAACCCGAGGTACCCCTGTAATGGTAATAAAAATAAAGCCTATATTTATATGGGTACCTACTGAGGGATGCGGGTGGTGCTGTGGGTTAAACCACAGAGCCTAGGGCTTGCCGATCAGAAGGTCGGCGGTTCAAATCCCTGCGACGGGGTGAGCTCCCGTTGTTCGGTCCCACCTCTTGCCAACCTAGCAGTTTGAAAGTACATCAAAGTACAAGCAGATAAATAGGTACCGCTCCAGCTGGAAGGTAAACGGGGTTTCTGTGTGCTGCTCTGGTTTGCCAGAAGCGGCTTAGTCATGCTGGCCACATGACCCGGAAGTTGTATGCCGGCTCCCTCGGCCAGTAAAGCGAGATGAGCACCACAATCCCAGAGTCGTCCGTGACAGGACCTAATGGTCAGGGGTCCCTTTACCTTTACTGAGAGGATCCATAAAAAGCAACCATACCAAAATGAATGATTGTGAAAATAAGAACTATTTAGAGAGTACACCAAATTTTGTCACTGTGATTTTATATTTTGTTGGAAGCCACCCAGAGTGGCTGGGGCAACACAGTCAGGTGAGCAGAGTACTCCTCCTCCTCCTCCTCCTCCTCCTCCTCCTCTTCTCCTCCTCCTCCTCCTCCTCCTCCTCCTCACTCCATGCACCATACTACAAAAGTCTACCCCTGAACATGAGAAGAACCACTCAGGTGTGCTCCCCCACCAGCTTGTTCACATGTCTAGGTATAAAATGCTTGTACGTAAATGTTGAGCTGTTAGTATTAAATTAAAATGTGAGAATTTGCACAGATGTTTATATGACAGCTCTTTGACCAGTTTGCCACAATGGCTTATGAATGTGTAGATAGGATGTGTGATCTGGAGACTCATACAGGTGATGTCCTCAGGTACTTCCACTGGAAATAGAATGGGACATGGCTAAGGTTGTGGTTATTTTCTTTGCCTGGCCATGGTAAGGGTAAAGGTAAAGGACCCCTGGACAGTTAAGTCCAGTCAAAGGCGACTATGGAATTGTGGAGCTCATCTCGCTTTCAGGCAGAGGGAGCCGGCGTTTGTCCACAGACAGCTTTCTGGGTCATGTGGCCAGAATGATTAAACCGCTTCTGGTGCTATGGAACACCATGACGGAAGCCAGAGTGCATGGAAACGTCGTTTACCTTCCTGCCGCAGAGGTATCTATTTATCTACTTGCACTGGTGTGCTTTCGAACTGCTAGGTTGGCAGGAGCTGGGACGGAGCAATGGGAGCTCACCCCATCGCATGGATTTGAACCACTGACCTTCCAATCAGCAAGCCCAAGAGGCTCAGTGGTTTAGACCACAGCCTCACCCGTATGGAGAAGGCAACAGATATGTTACAAGTGTGACAAATGTTTTATACATGGCTATGATGATCCAGATTTCTTGTGGCTACACTGTTTGAGCTATAGTTCTATCAACTTCATGTCCCTGCTTGTGAGTTTCCAAAGCCAGCTGGAAACAGAATGTTGGACTACAAAACCATTGAATCTGATAAAGCCCAGAGATCCTAATGTTACATTTGCAGTTTGAGCAGTTTGCTTGTGGCCATATCATAGAAGATCAGCCTATTGGCCCTGCCAATGCAACCCCTACCTCTTAGTTAGCAAAAGGTTGAATTGTGTTCTCCTTAGGCACCCATTTGTCTGTGAACTGAAAAGAAAGATGAAACTTGGAAAGTCTAGTTAGGAAAATGTTGTAATTGCTCGGCTGTAACAATTAGTGTTGTTTACTTTCTTTCCTCTGTCTGTATTTTGCTAAGCAATGTGATTAGATACCAAACAAAAAGAAATGATCCTGGAGGAATGAATGATAGAGCCAAAGTAACTTGAAACTTGTTTTTTCTCAGCACTGCAGTCATGCAAACTTACTTATGCAACATTATACTGTTCACAACAGATTGCTTGAGAAATGCTGCTTCCTTCCCCCACCATCAAATATAATAGATACATTTTAAGACCCCTAGTCCTGCTTTCAGAGCACTTACATTAAATGACTGAAGTATTTTATAGTTGGAACAGTGTTTCAATTTAAAAACTGGAGTCTGGTGAGCTCAACCCTTCCAAAGAAATCTTCATGTCAAGAACAAAACCAACTAACAAATCTCTAAGCTATTTACATAGAGAAGTTGGAAGTTACTGTCCAGGGAGGGGGGGCGGGGGCAGACGGACTATGACTTATCTAATCCAGTAACTCATCTTTGAGCAAGATAAGCTAGAACTTCAAAGACCAGGATAATGGTAGAGCAGAGAATGGTATATATCAGATGGGAGAAGTGAAAACTCATAGAAACTATAAATTCTTCTTCTTTAATCCTGTTTTAAAATAATTACCTAATATGGTGGTTGGTGTTTTTTTAAAAAAACACCAAGTAGAAGTATGATCACAAAGAAAAGAAAGTTGTTATTTTATTGTAAGAGAAAATTTAAAACTCCAAGATAAGAAAAGTTAAAATTATGAGATCTGTAACTTATTAGGCACTTAGGATTGCTTCGGATGGGACATTCATTGAATGTACCCTTACCATTTTATGTCACAAGGTACTTACAAACATGTTTGGCACTGATACATGCTGTAGGGAGCTCCTGATGGGCTGCAGTTCCCTGCTGCACATACCCATATTGTGAGATTCTTGCTAAAATGCCTTGGCTTATGAACTGCCTGCTCCATCCTAAAAGGTAAAGGTAAAGGACCCCTGACAGTTAAGTCCAGTCGTGGATGACTCTGGGGTTGTGGCGCTCATCCCGCTTTACTGGCCGAGGAAGCTGACGTTCGCCCGCAGACAGTTTTTCTGGGTCATGTGGCCAGCATGACTAAGCTCCATCCGAGGCAGCCACAAAGGTCTGCAATTGGCCAGAGGAAGACATAAGTAAAATAAGAGCAAAGTGACCCTTCCTCATCAAGTAAAAATAAATAAATCCCTGTACAAATTAGTTACATTGGAATCAGCCATTGGCCTTATTGACCTCCAAAGTGCCTTTAAGCAAGCAGCTACAGTGCCTTAACTAAGTAGTAGATTGCAGCCTGAATGAATTAATCGGCTAACAGAGAAAAGTGAACAAACTTAAGAACCATAACATTATTCACAGACCTAAACACCAACACAAAAATTTGCTGGAGTCGCAATTTAAAGCTTTTCCATTTGAGAAATATAGTCTAGTAATGTATTCGGAAGCTTTTTAGCACCTAAAACGCTTAGTTATAGGGCTGCCAATATTTTATTCCGTGCCAGAAGCAGGCTTTACATTATAGGGAGCCGTTTCGGTTTTTATCCCTCCACAGTTCTTTTTAAAGACAAATACAAAAATCAGTGCCAAGCTGCAAGCCAGAGTGAAGAGAAGCTGCTTAATCCTTTTCCATTGCGTGGACAGGCGGAGTCCCCAGATCCTGCACGGTCCCCCCGTCATGTGGAATAACGACTCAAGACAACGTGCTATGGGATTAAATTGGCCACAACTTTATTAAATTTCAAATGTGGGTAGACCTTGGCTCAGGCATTGGGCGTTCTCCCTCCCCGGTCCCCAGCCGGGGACCTAGGGAGCATCAGGGTTATCCAGTGTGTGTGGGGGGGGATGGGCCGGCTCTGGAGAACATATGTTCAAGCAGAGATGGCCGCCCCCGTAACGCCGCCGCCGCAGGGGAGAGCAATGACGACCTTTCGGTGTACGGCCAAAGCCTCCCTTCAGAAAACCCCTTTAACGGGGAACCCTGGTATCGCCGCCGCAAGAGGAAGATGGACAAAAGGATTCCGCCCAAGGCCTGATACCGCCAAAGTTGTGATGTTTTGCTACGGGAAAGGCGAAACCTGCCAATGCAGGGAAATTCCTTTCCGGCCCTTTAACAGCGACCTTAACGTAGCAGCGCCCGCATACCTGTGAAGAAAAGTTAATCTGCAAAACCTGTGAAGATAAGTTAACCTGCAAAATAAGACATTAACTGAGGGTGGGTAGGGTGGGAGAAGCTCTGGAGCCAAGTGAGGATTCCTAGGTAAGATCCTCCCTCTATTGTGTGGGCAGGTAATCCCTCCCCTACCTGGCCTGGTCTCCTTGGCAACGCTTCCCCCAGGTGGGATTGGACAACTGACTGAGGTAGGCGGAGACCTCCAGGTATCACACCTGAGGGAAGGCAAAGCCAAGCCTATGCTGTTGGGGCCACTCCAGATCTAGGGGCTGCACGCGTCCACGCAAAGGGCGCCCCCCGTTTTAAGCGGGGAGCGGTCATTATGGAAATTTTTCAGTTCAAAACCTCCCTTTCCATGCTGATTTTTCAGCATGCAGGGTAAACTACTTGGACTTCTGTGATATATAAACAAAGGCACTTTCTACATATTAAGAATACTTTTCTTTAACAGCATTAATTAATATAGGTGTAGCAATGTTTAAACAAACATGCAAACACACACACACACACACACTACTGTAAAGTGGGGATTTTGGCCCTAAGAACCATTTTTGGGGATCATAGAATGTGTGTCATACAGGTGTCTCTGAATGAGTTCTGGATGCCAAATGCTTCTTCAGTGGGAACAGGGACTGAGGGGTGTAAGAATCATATCCAAAGAATTTTATTTTACATAGTCACTTTCATAATTTTAAAGCCATGTAAACATACAGTCGGGACGCGGGTGGCGCTGTGGGTTAAACCACAGAGCCTAGGACTTGCCGATCAGAAGGTTGGCGGTTTGAATCCCCTTGATGGGGTAAGCTCCCGTTGCTCGGTCCCTGCTCCTGCCAACCTAGCAGTTCGAAAGCACATCAAAGTGCAAGTAGATAAATAGGTACCTCTCCAGTGGGAAGGTAAGCAGCGTCTCTGTGCACTGCTCTGGTTCACCAGAAGCGGCTTAGTCATGCTGGCCACATGACCCGGAAGCTGTATGCCGGCACCCTCGGCCAATAAACAAGATGAGCGCCGCAACCCCAGAGTCAGTCACAACTGGACCTAATGGTCACGGGTCCCTTTACCTTTTTAAACATACAGTAGCACCTTGGCTTATGTTACCCTCAGGTAATGTAACTTTCGGGTTGCGAAAGCAGCAAACCTGGAAGTGTTTCGCCCCGCACACATGCGCAGAAGCGGTCCCTCTGGTTGCGGAAACCTCGGGATCTGACCGGAGCTCCGGTCCGCAACCAGATGTACCACTGTCTTGCCATTCTCGTGTATCCATGTTTCATTTGTGGGCCTAAAAGATAATGTGTGGTGCTCACTGCCCTCCTCCAATAAACTTTGTCTCTTTGCCCCCTACAATATAATTTTCTGGTGCAGGATCAACAGTCATCTAGGATGGCTCTCATAAGGGGTCTTGTGTGGGTGCCATCTTGAAGGTCATAGCCCCAGCTTGGAGGGGGCAAAGTTGTAGGTGGGGCCTTCCTAGAAGGGTCCTGTGCCAGAATGGGCCTCTGATGCCCATGAACTCATTTTTTATAGTTAAAGCTATGGTTTTCCCAGTAGTGATGTATTGAAGTGAGAGCTGGACCATAAAGAAGGCTGATCGCCGAAGAATTGATGCTTTTGAATTATGGTGCTGGAGGAGACTCTTGAGAGTCCCATGGACTGCAAGGAAATCAGCCCTGAGTGCTCACTGGAAGGACAGATCCTGAAGCTGAGGCTCCAATACTTTGGCCACCTCATGAGAAGACTCCCTGGAAAAGACCCTGATGTTGGGAAAGATGGAGGGCACAAGGAGAAGGGGACGAAAGAGGACGAGATGGTTGAACAGTGTTCTCGAAGCTACCAGCATGAGTTTGAACAAACTGTGGGAGGCAGTGGAAGACAGGAGTGCCTGGCGTGCTCTGGTTCATGGAGTCACAAAGAGTCGGACACAACAACAACAAGCTGGTGGGCTGGAGAGGGAATATTGGCTAGCAGCTGGGCAGCCAAAACACATGATATTTGCCTTGTGACATGTCAACCCTTCTTGTGACTCTAATGGCAATGATGTCGCGGCCTTGTCTTCCCCAACACTACCTCTGGTGTGTTATTGGCTCCTGGGCACATAAAGTGCAAAATCATTTTCTGAGGAGAGCTCTGTGGGTGAAAAACTGTTGGGAAAGGTGATTTTGAGGCAAAAAGGAACCTGAAAGGAGAAGGGTTATTGCAGTGTCACTCAGCTCATTCTTCTTTTGCTCAAACCAAGCCAATTTTGGTATTTTGTTCCTTGAAAAAAGCAATAACGATGGAAGACAATGCACACTGCTTCATGCAATATATATCCCAAGCTCCAAAGTCACAGAGTTTAATTTAATGCGACAGAAAATAAAGTCTCTGTTTATGAGGAAATAGTTGTGGAATTCAACATTTGCAATCCACATGTAGTTCTAAAATATATATATTTGAGGGATTGTGACAGCATAATGAAAAGTAATAAAACATAAACTAATGATTGTCCTTGCTGTTTACTTCAGCTGGAAAACACAAAAGCCTCATTCTGCCATGAGAAAACCAAATAGGGCATTTCAAATGCGATTGTTATAAAACAGCTGATATATAAAATACTGTTACATAGCAGGCAGGAATTGTCTCTCCAACTTAAAATGTTAAATATGTCAGCAACTGATTAACGGCAAGCACAACCCTTGGCAAATTTTGATCAAGAAATGCATTGACACAATAACCTTATAGGTGTCATTTTATATTTTAAAAACAACTCCACAGCTTTCCATGGAATTTATGGCCTGCCTTGGGGCGTATAATAATAATAATAATAATAATAATAATAATAATAATAATAATTTATACCCCGTCCATCTGGCTGGGTTTCCCCAGCCACTCTGGGTGGCTTCCAACAGAATATTAAAATACAATAATCTATTAAACATTAAAAGCTTCCCTAAACAGGGCTGCCTTCAGATGTCTTCTAAAAGTCTGGTAGTTGTTTTTCTCTTTGACATCTGGTGGGAGGGCGTTCCACAGGGCGGGTGCCACTACCAGGAAGGCCCTCTGCCTGGTTCCCTGTAACTTCTATGCTCATTGGGACAGGTAGGGTAAAAGGAGAAAGGTGGAGAAAGGTTGGTGGGGCCCCACTGGACCAAAAGGACCAGCTTTCACTATTTGTAACTTTGTATAAGGCTGAGATGCACCAGTTCACATTAGCAGCATGCCACTTGAGGATGCTGATTTATATAGTACCATAAATGTATGTTCTATAGGGTATCATTAGCAAGAAGGACATATTTCTGCCTCAAAGAGATTACAACCTAACTTTTGAAGGTGTGAGATACAACAGAGACAATAATAGCAAGGGATGCAGTTATATATACTTAGTCTGATTTGTTTGGGGAAGTAGGTGAAGGGGTTAAACTCTGTGGTCTGATCCAGCCATTTAAAGCAGCCACATAGAAAGATGGGTACCCCATTCTGAGGACAACGTAGGTGGCGAATAAAATCATTTGCTTTAAATTTTCATCAATACGCCTGATCTATCTCTTACTGCATTCCTGAACATAATATCTCTGTAGAACATGCTCCCTTTTATCAACATCATATGTCAGACAGAGAAAATGTACCAAGCGCTCACAGGAAAACTAGAAAGGCAGAGTGAACGTTGTGGGTTTCCTAATAGCTTTAAGGTGATGAAAGCTGGTGTTGTCTGAGGTAGCAGCATGTGGTCACCCCTCACCAATTCTATGCCAGTGAAATCAAAGCAGTTAGGAAATGTGAGGCATCGGGAGGTGCCAGATAGCTCCTGACAGCTGGAAGCACGTGTTACCAGGCTGGAGGAAGTTGTTGCTTATGTTCTCAGCATTAATTTATATGTAATTTAATAGACTGCTTTATACTGCTTTTCAGTTTGGAAAGGAACAGATGTTCCCAAACTCTTGCCTCTCAGTGGTTAGTTACGGACTTTTCACGCAAGGGATGTTGGTGCCTGCTTACATGATGAAGAAAAGTTTCCTAATTTCTTTACCGATATAGTCTCTCTTCCATGTAAACCAGGACCTCTTTTTTAGTTAGTGCAAAAAAGGATCATATCTTCACTTCAAGTTTTATTAATTTTTAAAGCTGTATTTCCATTTGTGATGAGATGCCCATTTGAACGGAATGCTAATGTTTTGTTCTGTGCTTGCTATGGTGGTTCTCTGGATTACAGTGGTGCCCCGCAAGACGAATGCCTCGCAAGACGAAAAGCTCGCTAGACGAAAGGGTTTTGCGTTTTTTGAGTCGTTCTGCAAGACGAATTTCCCTATGGGCTTGCTTTGCAAGACGAAACGTCTTGAGAGTTTGTTTCCTTTTTCTTAAAGCCGCTAAGCCGTTAATAGCTGCTAAGCCACTAATAGCCGTGCTTCGCAAGACGAAAAAACCGCAAGACGAAGAGACTCGCGGAACGGATTAACTTCGTCTTGCGAGGCACCACTGTACGTAAGCATATATTTCTGCCTACCTCTTGACCTGCTCTTTTCCAGGCAAGGATCCATGCTTTAACACTCCGTGCTCGAGCATTGTTTTTCTTTTTTGCTCTGACTGAACTTTAAAGAGAAGGTTTTCACGAGGAAAACTCTGGAGCAAGAAAGGGGGGGGGGCACTCAGACAGAGCTTTAAATTGCTGCCCATGCCTGGAAAGAGCGGAGGAAAGTTAAGTGTGGATAAGCCCTTCTTCACCATCACTGAATAGTGTTGAGCTGAACATCTATTCCCACCGTTTTGCATTTTTGGTCCTTTGTGTGTGTGTGTGTGTGTGTGTGTGTGTGTGTGTGTGTATATCCTGATATCATTAAATTTGTTGAGCATACAGTATATCCTACCAGACTAATCAAGTTGCTAGCTTAATGGATTGTGGGGGTGCTGTGGACATTTTATCTTGAGTCTGGCAAACCAGTTTGGTTAGCAAACTGGTATTTGATTGGCAAACTGGCTAAATGTGGGCTAAATGATAATAAGATTTGTCTTATTAATTAAGCTGCCTACACACATGCCCCAAGTAGATGTAGAATAATAGAACAGTTAGGGGGGAAAGTTGATGTAGAATAATAAAAACGGGAGGGGAGTAACAGTTACAAAACAGCACAAACTTGTCTGTACCATCAGGTGAATTTAGAACTGGTTGGTAAATCATAAAGGGATGCTCATTAACAGCTCCTCAACAAACGGGAGCATGCTTTCAAGTCAGATGCTTCAGGACTCTGTCCTGAGACTGGTACATGATTATGAATGACTTAAATGAAGGGATGGAGGGAAGTCTTGTCAAAATTACAGGTTACACCAAACTGTGAGGGTTAACTAACACTTCAGAAGACTGGATGGGGGTGGAATTAAAAAAACCACACCTTGTGTAACTGGAAAACTAACAAAATAAATTATGTACTTTGCATTTGTCTCTGTTGAATTTTAAGAAAAAGAAAAACCAAATCCAAAGCACAGGGTGAAGGATACCTGGCGTGTCAGTAGTACATGTAAAAAGTGTTACAAAGGGGGGGAAAGATCAACAAAAAAATCCCAACATTCCCCCAATCAAATAATAATAAAAAAACCCAAACAAGTGAAATGACAATAAACATAATAAAATTAGCTCACATTATTAGAAGCACAAATATGCCCACAGCAATAAATCATTAGCAGGAAAAATTTGCTCAGACTTTTAAAGGTGTCTTTTTTTTTGGGGGGGGGGAGATAATGATTTACTTCTATAGAGAATGTATTCCAAAACCTTGGCCAACAGAAAATGAGTCTCTGCTCCTTCCTCAATGTGTTCTGATCTCTGTAACTGAAGGAACTTTAACTAGGAAATCTTCTGACGTATAAGTGGAGGGCGGGGAAGGTTCATGCAGATAAAGCTTTTAATAACTGTGCCATTGTTCAGCACCATGAGTGAAGCACCAATCCAGCAACACCTGCATTGGCTGCAGATATTCTTCCTAAATGCTTTTTGTAAACCGCTTTGAGGTTTTTTTCTACAAGCAAGTAGTGTTTCCTTTTTATGAAAGAAATAATAAATAAATAAGCACTCTTTCCTTCACTATCAACCTGCCTGTGTGTTAAGATTGCCAGGGAAGGCCCTTTGTGATGAGATCTGTAGTGTGGTGACATGGAAGAGGGCCTTCTCTGAATTGACGCTCTGTTTGTGGAATATGTCTGGTGAGACACTTCTTGGCTTTCATTTCCAGCTGAAGGGTTACGATAAAGGCACTTCTGTATTTGCTGGTATTAATTTCTTATCTGATCTTGTTTTACATAATCACTGTCTGACCAATTTCATTGTTATGGGTTTAAAGCATTTTATCGTACATCATTTTCAATGCAGGCTGTGCTATAGATATATACATGGGGTGAAAAATTAACACATTATTTTTGCTAATATAGCACAGAAAGGGTGCTTACAGACGGTTGCTATTTTCAAGTGGAATTCAATCACATACCAGCAAATTCAGGTTATGCAATTACAGATGATTGGGGGGGTACATTTTTAGATGATTTGGTGACACATAAACACACACACACACACACACACACACTCTTTCAGCTGACAAATGATACTGCATTCTAGTAATTCTTCATATTCAATAAATCAATTAATCAATCAGCACATCCAGCTCATCATTACACCATGCATCTGGTAATGTTACTAAAGCCCTTTGGAAATTATTCATATAGAAAACAACACTCATCTTCATAATGTGTACTTTCTCGATTGCCTATTATTGAATTTTAAGACATGAAAAGCAAATATAAAAAAAATGTAGAGATTTGATTTGGCCTTGTATCATCTTTAAAGGTCATCTGAACTCAAAAAACAAGCACTCCCAACCTTCATTAATTAGAAACATAAGTTAGCTGTAGTCCATCCAAGTCCTTTCTTTCCCAACTCTAAGATTCACATACTCAAATTCAGAGCAAGAGCCACTGCAATAGTCTGTTTTTTGAACTGTGTGTACATGGACTCCATGTTCCTCACAGAACCCTTTATTTTGTCATTGGCAGTTTATAGACCCAGCGGCAAATCTTTTTGGCTCCCTTAAATATTTAATTTCAATAGTCAGATTAAATGCACCTTTGAAAGCACAAACGAATGGGTCTTCACCATATGATGACGGGCGTTTGGAGAGTGGTATCACTAGGGTGTCCTTTGTATTGTTGTTGGCTAGAATATAATTGTCTGTTTATTACTGATTATTAAAAGACACATGAGACCAGTACCCTGCTGAAGCTAAGCAGCTGTGGGTCTGCTCAGTGCCTGGGTGGGTGACTGATTGGGAGCCACAATTATGTCACCTTGGGTTCCATGATGGAAAAAAGGTGTTACTGAGTCATTTGAAGTCCAAGAAAACAGTCATGAAGTTGTTATGTGGAGAAGGAACTCAAGTTTCCCTCTGAAAGTGTGAATGTTCTTGGGAACACTACTGTGTGAGATGATTTTGAGCTTGTTAAGAAACATGACAAACAGAGAGAGAACGCGGAGAAATAGCTATTGTATTGCAACAGCAATGCTGCTATCCTCACGTGTCAAATCATGAGCTGGCCATCTTTTGTAAAGCTGATGTCAGAGATGTTTTACCAGTGGAAAAACCATGGCAAATATATACACATGCACATTAAAAGGGTCCTGGAAGAGGTAGAACTGTCTGGGTGCCCACATGGGGGCTGATGGGTCATAGCACCCCTTCTGAGAGGCAGCACTGGTAGGAACATCACACTTCACCCATGTCAAGGGGTGGCCTTCATGTCAGGGCCTACCCATTCTGGGTTCAACCAGCCGGTTGAAGGCGGCTGTTTACCGAATGCCTTATGCCAAACCAGCTTACATCTGCAATCAATAAAGTTGTGGCCTAATTTAACCCACCCAATGGCCTCACGTGTCTTATTTTCACTGTCAAACCCCCACTGGCATGTAGCACATCTTATATACCTGGGCCATGCAAGTGATGTCTTTTTACATTGCCTAGCAGGACCTAAGCTGTGGAATTCCTTCCACACATTTTCAACTGATAGTTGGCTATTTCCTGAAAATGTCAAGAACCAAAAAGAAATAATTACTATTTGGATTCTTATCCTTCCCAATGTGTTTCTGTACTACTATTTGCACACTGTCAGAACACTTCCACAGAAAACAACAAAGGAATAACTAAAGAATAAATAAGATAATGAGGGATTTCTCAGGTTGGGATGTTGAACTAGCTATAAGATGTGGCTTTGGGAAGGTGCCAGCCTGCTGCTTGAAACAGCATGCTTGGTCGACTTGGGGCCAGATTTATGAATGAATAAGTGGCCTGGTCTAATGTTTCAATTGCTAGACCAACATACTTATTTACAAACACATCTACTCATAAGAACGTTCTCCAGCTTTCCTTGCCTCCTCTGACAGCTCAATCTCTGCGAAAGAACTTAAAGAAAATATTGCCAGCCTCCCATGTGAGCCCCTCACAAGCCTACGCTGGAAAACGTGGTGCAAAAGGAAGTCTACATTTGCCCTAAGTCATGCCATAGTATGATATATACCATTCAAATGGTGGGAAGTCAACGGCAGTAGCACGTGGCTTCCAGCAGAACAGCAAAAATTGGATAGTGCCAGGAGCTCCCAGTCTTCAAAACCTGAGGTCCCAATCCAACAAGAGCCACTCTACATGTACCCCTGGAGACGGGATACAAGTCCTCCATCCCACTCCTATGCAGCATCCTTGTATGTACACAAGCCCAATTCAGAAGACGATCTGCACTGTATGTAGAAACCCATTTTGACATGTAGGCTTCCTTAACTAGATCAAGAAATATTTTGTAACCAATAAAGCATTAATGCAGGAA
This sequence comes from Podarcis pityusensis, assembly GCF_964106645.2. NCBI lineage: Eukaryota > Metazoa > Chordata > Lepidosauria > Squamata > Lacertidae > Podarcis > Podarcis pityusensis. The sequence goes on along the minus strand of NC_138039.1, from coordinate 40,256,335 downwards.
CAACTTCCCAATTATACAAGTAAAATGCATCTGAATGAAAAAGCTCCAATAGTAAATTTTACTTGTTTCTTGTTATGTGACACAGATATATTTTCAGTGCCTGTCAGTTTTCAACAGCCACAAGGGTCAGACAGATACTTTATCTTCTGGTAGTTGCCAGGGTCTGTTTTCTATCATTTACAAGTTCTAAAGTTTGTGCGCTTGCACAGAGATGGCACTGGTAAATTTCTTACAAATTTTGTCAATGTAATCTTGGGGGGGGGGGGCGACAATTATCTGAATCCTGATTAAAACTGATCTAAAGCATTCACTTAGAATGAGAAATGCAAATGTTTCAAAGAGCACAATAAAAAATATAACAAAAGTTCCAAATTTCTTTATAACACAAAAATATAATGGCAAATGGATAATTTGTAAATACAGTGGTACCTTGGGTTACATACGCTTCAGGTTACAGATGCTCCAGGTTACAGACTCCACTAACCCAGAAGTAGTACCTCGGGTTAAGAACTTTGCTTCAGGATGAGAACAGAAATCGTGCTCCGGCGGTGCAGCGGCAGCAGGAGGCCCCATTAGCTAAAGCGGTGCTTCAGGTTAAGAACAGTTTCAGTTTAAGAATGGACCTCCAGAACGAATTAAGTTCTTAACCCGAGGTACCACTGTACAGGACTAAGAGGTAGTGTGAAAAGTTTACATGGTCATATATAATGGATATTAGTGTAAGTCATGTAAACATGGAAGTTCTTATGTGTGAGCACACTTCAGTGGAGTTTGTAATGGGTTGTATGTACTCTTTGGGTGGAATCCAATGTTATGTTGTGTTGAACAACTGCAATGTTGTTCCCCTGACACACACACACACACACACACACACACACCCCAATCAAATTTCAGGGGGGTTAGGGAGCACACAGGAAGGGGGAGGGAAGCCCCATTGCTTAAGCAGTAGCAGAGGGCTTACGCTGATTGGTTAATTAGGAGCATCCTGTCCTTTGTTTTTTAAATGAAGAAATTAGCTAAGAATGCTGACTACATACATGGTTATGTTAAAAGGATTTGATTTTTTTTTCATCCTTGCTTTATCACTTGATCCTATATATTTTAAAAAATACTGTGAAATCAAGAGAAATTGTCTTGTTATGCCACTTCAAAAGCAGATAGCCAAATTACAGACTTCACTGTTATTCCTTGCAGGTATTCTCGAAATAAGAACAGTGGCAATTGGAATAGTGGCAATCAAAGGAGTGGCAAGTGAATATTTTCTAGCCATGAACAAGTCCGGAAAACTCTATGGAAAGGTACTGGCATAATTATTAGCAGCAGCTTTTATGTAACAGGCAAATAACATATTTGCTTTGAAAAAAATGTATGTACAGGTTATATTTTACATAATGCCCCCAATATGTGGGAGCACATTAAAAATTGTGAAGCAGGGCTGCTTTCACAGAATGGTGGAAATTGTTTCCGGGTCCTATTCTGCCTTGGAATGCAAGCTCACCTGAAGTCAGCTGAGCTTCCCTGCTTTGGCTCCAGTCTCCCAAATGACATATAAAAGAAAGCAAGAGGTAACAGGCTGGTCAACATCACCTGCTTAGAGTGCCTTGCTTATGTCTAGATTCCTTTATCTTTCCCTGCTCTTGCCTAATCTATTCGCCTATTCCTTGCATATATGCTCTTGGCTTTCCCCATGATAAGCTACGCCATCCACATCTTGACTTGCTTCCTGATAATGATTAACAATGGACAAGCATGGAATGGTTGGGATGAAGAAGGCCTGGCCGGGACGAAGAAGGCCTGGCTGGGACGAAGAAGTCCTGGCCTGGACGAAGAAGGCCTGGCCAGGACGCCAAAGACCCAGTTGGGAAGAAGCAGCCCTGGCTAGGACAAAGAAGGCCTGGCCGGGACGAAGAAGGCCTGGCCAGGACGAAGAAGAACCAAATGCTGACCCCCGATTGGCGGCACCCCCTGGGGTGGACATTGTGTGCCGTGCACCCCTGGGCAGCGCGCCACACCCCTATGGGTGGCATGCCACACCCCCGGAACGAGCACCACAGCCCTGGGATGCATGTCACGCCACTGCAGGATGCGCACTAGGCTCCCTGGGATGAGCACCGCTCTGGGTACCAGAGCAGGTTGCTTCGCTTCTGCCCGCTGGGGAGCGGGCGGGCTGGTGGGACCCCCTAGATTTAGAGGCCCTAGGCTTCAGCCTACTTAGCCTATACATTAATCCGGCACTGAGGCTTGAATGTTGTGCTCTGCAGCCATCCTTACAACTGTGCAGATATGCAGAGTTATCAAAAGAAATCTGTTTCTAAGATGGGGCACATTTCAGCTTACAACAGATCATTATCTCATGACGGAGACTGGGTCCACGAAATTTTTTAGGGATGTACATAATGCAATGTTAAGATGAGAACTGAATTCCTGAATGGACTCAGTTACAGCTTTCTTTCTTTTTTTTTACACTGAATCAGGATTTCACCCAAACATGTCTGAGCATTTTTGCATTAATGAAAATCATTCCCCTTCACAACAATGCAAGAGATTTGCAAAAACGGATACATTTTTAAAGACATAAATTGTTTAAACTGCACATTTAAAGGTCTGATGGTTTTTTATACGATACAATGAACAATTTCAGCGTTCATGTGACCTATTGTCTTTTTCTTTTTTTTTAACAGAAAGTATGCAATGAGGACTGCAACTTCATAGAATGGATTCAAGAAAACCATTATAATACATATGCTTCAGCAAACTGGACACACAAAGGGAAGGAGATGTATATTGCATTGAAACAGAATGGCGCCCCCAAGAGAGGTCAGAAAACAAGTAAAGAAGATATATCTTCCCAATTCCTTCCACGGCCGGCACCCTAATCACATATCTATGGAGAACCAGTTCCAGCAAAATGTTTAATTTCATAAGGGAACTGTTTGAAAGTGCAAGAAAGAGAAGCTGGAATACTACTGAAAAACTGAACAAGCTGGACTTGCGCATTTATGTTTATTTTTAAGAGACTGCCTTTAAAAAAAAAAAATGAAGATACACTACATCTGATTTAGTAACTAAAAGTTGTAAAAAATTGTAAAGAGTTGTACAATCCTCATGTTAGTATAAGAGTAGCTTTGCAGATTGTTAAGTTAAATTTACCCTTATGCGTTAAGTCATGACTTGATTATCTGATGATATTTTATTTAAAATAAACCTATCTGCTTAATTAAACATGGCTGCTATAATAATAATAATGATGATAATAAAGCAGATGAAAATGTTATGTAAAATATGTCGGACTTGATGGCTGCTGGAATGAGTCTTCAGATGATCAAGTCAGTACTAAGCATGGAGGTGGAGCAGTATGGAATACTTTCCAGGAAAAATGTGTAAGTTTTAAAGTAATTTGAAATTGGATTTCTGCGGTATTCAGACAATAAAGCTAGTATGGAAGGTGAAGGTTGCACCACTGCAATGTATTCATATGTATTAGTAAGAATGCCTAACGCTGCTCTGAAAGATGTTACAAAAATAGTGTATATGAAATAATATTAATAAGGGAAATGTATTTCATCTCACTTTCCTCAAAATATCCTTTTCTGTAACGACGAAGTAAAAATTCAGACATCATATGGGTTTTTATGTAACATAACCTATCTTTTTATATAATTTCTGTTAGGGTATATGGCTTGATTTTTTTTTCACCTATTCATGCTTCTCCTGTTAAAGCATTAAACTTTATTTTAAGTTATAGTTGAACTTTATTAAGTTATTTAAGTTGATGTTATTTATAAACAAACTTATTAAGCTGCGTCTGTTTCATATGCTTTTAATTCTAAAGAAGTAACAAAACAGTCTGTCTGAGCCACCTCCCCCCCCCACACACTTTCTACGACCAGACACAAAGTCTAGTACATAATACTCTTGCCAATGTGCACTGGATGGCAGACAAAAATGACAGCCTGCAGCCCTTCTTACGATGGAAATCTCAAATAGAACAGCACCCAAATAAAAAAAAAATCTAAAGCGATAGGGCTATGCACATGGGGCTTTATTAAAAGATTGGACAAGGAACTTTTTGGAAAATGCTCTGCTTGCTGACTGACTCTGCCTCATGCTAAATTAACTAAGTGATATGATTGTTGCTTTTATAACTGAGCTTTGGGAGCATAGCCCGGCAGTTGTGCAAAGATGTAATCGAAATGGGGCATAGGGTTTTATCCACAGAGGGAGAAAACGACAACAGTTCCTGTTTTTTGCTACGCTATGATCCAGCTGTTCTTGGAATCCATTTAAATTGCCTCTGTTACAATATAGATATATAATATAATATAATATAATATAATATAACATAACATAACATAACATAACATAACATAACATAACGTAACGTAACATAACATAATAATTTACCGTACACTTTTCGGGAAATACTAAGGAGAGGACCCCAAAAAAACTGACTGAAAAGCACTTCAAATCTAGATCTGAAATAATCTGCAAAAGACCAAATTCTGTTGCATGAAATTCCGTTGCAAAATTCCTTTGCTATTCAGCACCACTTGAATCACCAGAGGAAGGGGTAACCAACCCCTTTGCTACCAGAGAAGCTGAATTGGCCAAAAGTAGGGGGAGTCAAGAGTTGGGCTTATGGAAAGGCCTTTTACCTTTCCCTACACCGTTATTCATTGCCTTGAATGAGGGCATTTCTATTTGTAAGTATACGCACACACTAATATTCCCCTTTACACATTTAAATACACACACGTGGCTGGGAAAGAACTGAACACTGCATTTGTCAACACAACATTCATTAGAAAGAATGAAAAATGTTTCAGCCACAGTGGGCTTCATTAGCTGATCAACTGAAGCTAGCCTTAAGATGCATACCAGAACACTTAAAATTAAACCCACAAGCATAACTGGGTTTTTTAAAACAAAATCCTTATTAAACAATTACATTTAAAAGCTATACAATCCAAAGGCTCTTAAGTCTCACTGACAGTTCTTTTTGTATTTTTAAATATTTATTCTACGTTTGGTTTGGCAGGCGCAACACTAGGCTCTGTCTATCATCATAAATCAAGGAGAAGAAGAGTTTGTCTCGCTTATGATCCAAAATAAATACCAGGAGAACAGAATTCAATAGAATTCGCTGCAGCAATAGGTAGTGATGGCCACCAATTCAGAGTGATTTAAAGAGACAAATTCATGGGAGAGAAAGTAGTCACAATGTCTAAATACTATATTCAGAATCAGGGTCAGTATGCCTCTAAATACCAGCTGCTGGAGAATAATAGTGGGAACCATATGTTTCTCAGCTCAATGGGACAAATATGTTTTCCCTACAATTTAAGAACTATTCTGTTTCACACTATTATTTTTATAGTGGATATCAATATTCTACTGCATGTTTCATAGCCTTGAGGAATAACTCAGTTGGTACAGCATGAGACTCTTAATCTCAGGGTTGTGGGTTGAAGCCCCATGTTGGGCAAAATATTCCAGGAGTGCAGGGAACTGAACTAGATTATCTTTGTAGTTTCTTCCAATTCTATGATTCTATGATAGTTACTTGACTATTAGAGTGACCATATTTCCCTCTAACATTTCTCTGATGAAAATAGGGACCTAAGGAAAAGTTTGAAGTTCCAGGATCCAATCAGAAACCGGGACGGCTTCTCTAAATCAAGGACGTCCCTGGAAAATTGGGACATTAGGAGGGTCTGGAGTGATATTATACAGAATAAATTTAACAGTAATGGTGTTGCTTAGTAGGATCATATCAGAGCAAGCCCATATGAAAAATCTCTTAATCATACATTTTGAAGGCATTACATAAAATCTTGGGCATGAGACATCCAGTCATGAAGGCATACATACCGCTTAAGTATTTCTAATGCTTTAAAACATATAAGTCTTAAGCACACCCCCCCCCAAAAATAAAGTCTTAAGCATGCAACAAAATTACCTACATATGAAGAAAGTCAAACATTAAAGCCCTTGGCCCTGTAGTTAATCTAATAATACACTGGCTAAGGGTTGTTAACTTGCAAATCATAAGGCATTCCAAGTACTGAAATTTTATAACCACTTACATTCCTGTTCTAGAATAGGAGATTCTCTCCAATTTTATTTGGAACGTCAGTATTAACTCCCCACGGTCAGTCTACCCTGATTCACAAACATTCTGCTCAAAATGTTAGAAATGGAACCGTTGTTGAGATATCATCAATACTCTTGAAAACAAAGAGCTGAGATAATAATGAGAAGAAATTGCTTAGTATCGCAGACCCAATTGCAGTGACTCCCTCCCCCAGAGAACAAAGGCCTAGCTTATGATAGCGGTAACAAACTGCATGAGACATCATTCTGGGGTTTAAAATTAGCCACATCTTTTATGGATATACATTTTGTGTATATCCATTCTCAGTCCCCAGCTGATGCTAGAGCAGGGTTGAGCCTGGGACTGAAGAACATCAAGATGTGGGTCTACATAGGTGGGCTTCTGAGGCTGCTGTCTAAAGCTCTATGGCCCTGTCTGTCCCACACTTGGTTTCTGAACAAAGTCTTCCCACTAGATCCCTCTAATGAGCTACCCTGAAATTGCACCTGTTTTAGGATAGGGGTGCTGCACCACTTTAAGGTAAAGGTAAAGGGACCCCTGATCATTAGGTCCAGTCGTGACTGACTCTGGAGTTGTGGCGTTCATCTTGCTTTATTGGCTGAGGGAGCCAGCGTACACCTTCCGGGTCATGTGGCCAGCATGACTAAGCCGCTTCTGGCGAATCAGAGCAGCGCACGGAAACTCCGTTTACCTTCCCGCCGGAGTGGTACCTATTTTTCTACTTGCACTTTGACGTGCTTTCGAACTGCTAGGTTGGCAGGAGCAGGGACCGAGCAACAGGAGCTCACCCCGTTGCGGGGATTTGAACCACCGACCTTCTGATCAGCAAGTCCTAGGCTCTGTGGTTTAACCCACAGCGCCACCCGCGTCCCCACTTTACCCTGCTGCACCACTTTACCCCGTCCCAATATGTGACTAAGGATTCCATCCAATGCCTTATCCGCAAAAGTTGTGACTATTTGCTATTTGCAAAACCTCCAAACAGGGCCAATCTGTTAGCAGGCAAATTCATTTTCGGCTCAAAATACAGCAACCATTAATGAACCATAGCGAGGTCAATAAGCGGTGCAAGGAAGAAAAGGCCAGCATACAAGATAAATATGGCAGACATTAAAGTACCAAAGTAAGGGCTACTGATTGACTTAACAGCAGGGCCCAGCAACCACCTGACTTCAACCAGTGACAGGCTATCCCGGCCACCGTTGTGGCTGGCTGAGGAATTCCCCCAGTGGCTGGCCTCACAATGGAGAGGCCTTTGTTCTGTGAGGCCAGGGGTCTGGCGCAACAGGCCACAACTACTGCCCACCCAGATGCAGGATAAGTGGCCATTTCATAACAGAAAGACTGAAACAATTTATAACTTATGCCTGGGGCAGAATATTTTGATCCCTGACCTACAGCGTTTGGCATATTACTGTACTCCTACTAAAGTTTATTCTAGGAATTACCACCCGAGCAACAATATTATCAAATCTTTTAGAAACAGACAGCTATGGGAGACACTCTTTATATATCCTTTTTTCTGCACCTTGCAGGATTTGTATTGGCCATGTACATTCTGCTCCAAATTAAGGCAAATATTGCATGCTTTCACTAAGCTACAGCGATTCCTCCTTGTATATAAAGCAAATCTTACATGTGTAGAATACATTATAGCTCCCAACAAATTCTTATTTGTTATTTGTTATATATGGTATTTCCAGACTCTGTGAAACTGTTTGTTGCTTGTCATTATAAAATCTCCGACCGAAAAGATTGATTTTACAAAACCTTCGAAAAAGGGCCAGACAAGTTGTTGGGAGAAGGGTCTTGTAATTTTTGCGGTGCTTTTCCTTACTATACTTAGAACATGGATAGGATAATTAAGAGAGTGTTCTCAGTACATCTAAAAGATTATGATGTGGCACAGGACAACAATGTCTCCATGGTACAGGGGTTGGATTTAGACATGTCAAAGATGTTAAACACGTTGTAAATTTAAACAGGGAAAACAGGCAGAGGAAAAATGGGACTCCACTGTGCCATCTGGTGGCACAATGCTATATTGCATGTACAACGCATATAAATCACTTTCTTTACCAGTCTAGCTGAGTCCAGGGTTTACGTTGTTTATGTTTTTAAAGGTTAAAACCACACTTCGATTTATGTAAAAAAAATGTAATAGGAAATCAGTACAAACACTCATCTATCCACTGTCCCATCTTCTTAAGAAGTGGGGTAACTTGTACCAGGCACCACAAAGTTCCCAGGTGTCTTCAACACCAGTCCTAAGCTGAACCCATAACAACAGCCTTGTCTCAACATAAATGATACTCAAAATCATTCCTTGCTGATATTGCATCCTGAGTATTTGACATTTTGTTCTGATTCCTCTGAAGCAACAACAAATTACAGGGTTCATATTTATCCTTAAGATTTATAATATTGATCTCTATTTCACTAATACGATGGCCAATATTATGTCAGTATTCTCAAACATTCAATAACTTTTTAAGTTCTTCACCTGGTACTTACAAGACTTTCCGATTGACCTTGTTTTAATCACAGAGTTTTGGAGTTTCAAACTAGATAACTTATGTAAGGAATCTGTTTTCTGCGTTTGTGTCAGGGGCGCTTCCAACCAGAATAAATTCCATTTCTTCCAAGCAGATTTTTGTGGTTTGAAACCTGCAAAGCATAAATTAATGTGTGAGAGTGTTTTAAAAAAGAGAACCGCCAAGAGCTTTTCAGTTCTTTTGTTACCAAAGAAAGACAGAAAGAAAGGCACATGTTTACTTCTTCGTATACACTGTATCTTCAACAGCCTGCTGCTTTGTTAGCAAACTGGGGTTTATTCTTCATTCATTTTCTTTCTAACATTCTTCATTTTCTTCCTGGAAACTGAGAACTAACATTCGATGGATATTTCTATAGAAGAGGCATAATGCTTTATGTTATCCTAGTTTTTTTAATTTTATCACTTTTCGCTGTGAATTATTCAGACATGAAATTAGTAGTCTTTGGTGGTGGATTATTTGTGTTCACAATAGGAACTAGAGAGGCTATCTTGCAATTGTTATAACCACATAAGAATACATTTGATCACCATGGTTGTTATTTGAGGGGGGAATACACACTGAAATGTTGCTGGGGCAGCTCTCTAAAGCCTGCCCACCCTGAGAACTATAAAGCACATTTAGTAGTTCCTATCTGGAGTTCTACTTCATTCCATACTTGCAATTATTTTAAATGACAAGCATTATTTCAATGAGGATGTCATCATATCATAACTGGGGCGTAAGTTTTAGTTATTCAGTAACACTTGTACCATAAAATTATAAGCACAGCTGAAATTACATTTGGTACTTCCTAAGACAAACCCTTGATACGTGTTATACTCATGAAGCGAGAGTTTTAGCTATGTCACTTTAACAGCATAATTCTAAGCATGTAAATTCCATTGAGCACAAAATAGTACTCCCCAGGACTGCATTGTGACAAATTCTAAAGAGACAGTTGTGTTAATACAATAATAAAACTGCCGCCCCACCATATACTGGTGAATGTAATATGTGTTGTGAATGTAATATGTTTTTATTGTATTTAATTCTGAATTCTAAATTGCAACTCGCCCAAAAACCTGCCAGTGAAGGACAGGTAATAAATTTAGCGATAAATATAATGACAGTGAGAATAGTAATAAATAGTAGTTGGTTGCAACAAAGAGCAGATAAGGTATTGGGGCAAAACTACATATATAGCACTGAAGCTCATCACTTCAAATGTCACTAGGGCAACATAAGTTTCTAATAGCAAGTAGGAAGGGTCCACTTTTCATGAGGATCACAGTATTTGGAGAAGGGAGGTTTAAGCATTCCTTCCTCAGTTGTAATCCCACTGAAAATCCTCCAAGCATTACTGTGTGTGTGTGTGTGTGTGTGTGTGTGTTATTTCTGCAGATTTTACTGGGATTGGGACTGAGGAAGGAACAGTTAAACCTCCCCCCCCCACACACACTGTGTGCTGCTGTTCCAATGAAAATTTGGTTCCTCACCCCACTATTATGTTTTCTTAAACCTTGATTAAGAATGATGCATTTAGCATGCTATCTACTTTAGTCCTTAAAGACTGAATTGTTGTGGCATTTGGAAGGTGCCACAGGACTCGTTGTTTTCTTTTTTTATATAATATATTTATTAAGATTTTTTTAAAATATTACAATAAAAATGAAAAAAAAAATGACAAAAATACAAAATAAAAATAGTTAAAAACACACAGATTTTCCATTACTTATTTTCCTTTGACTTATTTCCCGGACCTCCTCATACCTCCCTTTTTTGTATTCCACTTCAATCTGTTGGTTCAGCAAATCCTTTAAAAGTAATAATATTAAATTTTTACCTATTTATAACCCTTTTTCATATTCCCTTAAAGCATTACAGCTGGAAACCACTTAATTACTATCCAACATCATTCTAACATTCATTAGGACTCGTTGTTTTCATTATTAGAGTGTTAGTGTTATTATTCTTTACTATTCTGTAGTACTGATGTTGACTGGGATAAAATGCTGAATATATAAAGTTATATAGAAAAGATCTTTCTGAAAAGTCCTAATACCATAAATTTCAAAGACAAATTATGGTACCTCTTATCCACTGAAAAACTAAATCCATTAGTTCCTCTTTAAATTCGTCAGTGAAACGAAGACGGGATTCAGGAAAAGCTTCACAAAAAGTAACATAGATGGCTTGTGACAAGCAGTCAGGGTACATCTGCCAAAATACAAACAAAGCTAAATTTAAAACATTTAAAGTTGGCAGTGAGTAATATAAAGAATAAGCAAAGTATAGTTAATAACAAACCCAGACATTTAAACATAGCTGAATCATTATTTGTGGTGAAATGAATAGTTCTGCCAATGTGCGAAGTAAGCAAGGCATGGCAGCAAGCTTAACATCTTGTGAAGCAATATACAGATAATACTTTTTAGGTAAAGTAACAAATTGGGGGGGGGGGGTTACTATTGTACTATTTATCATCAAAAACTAGAGAGCAAAAAAGCTTTATTATGAATATTATGTGATGTTTCCTTGTCTCCACAAGCAGCAGCCAAGGAGACAAAACCTGTGATACATGGTTTGGTAAACAATTTATTTTATTTTATTTTTGTTACAGTATTGTTGCACCATGTCAGAAGTGACACCAACTACCTTAAACATTATTGCAACAAAGAACCAAAAACTTAAAACTGAAATACAAAAGGGACAAAATCTTTAGTCCTGTTTGAAGGCAGTGGAAGAACCACATACACTACAATGAAGTACAGAGGAAGAAACAGAAGTAATGAAAATGCAATAAAAGTACATGTAGCCCGAGTACAATATTTCAGGCCCGTGCTGAGCGGGGGTGGGCAGCCAAGCAGTTTAGTCCTCGGCCTCAGAGGACTAAACTGGCCGGGGCCCCAAAACGAGGGACCAGCTGCTTTTGTTTGAGTTTATAACTTTATTCTAACAAGACGTCCAGCCCAAACCTAAAGACAAGCTCTACAAGAACCAGTGATAATTACACATTATCACGTACGTGCCATATTTCCCAAGCCTGTATATAATACATTATTTTTCCAGCAACGTTACCTGGGGGTAGTGAGGTGACAGTACCCACACATCCCATAAAGTGTAGGTTGGACCTTAGACAATGGCTGAGGATGCAGTCACTGGCACCAGTATAAAGAGTGACCATAAAAGGGCTTGAAGGCAAAACACAGAAGCAGCTAAAGGATCTGGGTATCTTCATCTCTGAAAAGAGTTTAAGAGGCAGCATCATAGTGTACAGAATAAGGATATACAGGGTGAGTCCTTTAAAAGAGGCCCTGTGGATACAGAGTACACATGTTCCACGGGGCCTCTTTTAAAAGTATAAGTATATACTTATACTTTTAAGCATACAGTATAAGGATGCCAAAGGGATGCATTCTGGGGCAACACTCACGATTGAAAAATACCTATTAGTGTCTTTACCTGAAAGAAAGGATCTTTTATGAAACTGGGAGTACTCAAGAGAAGTGCCACAAAGCTGTCTGATATTCTATCAAAAAGGTGGTCCTGTTCAGCTTGATCAGGCTTGAAATAAATCAGGAAAAGGTATTATTAGCATTAATATTTCATTGCTTCACATAGCACTGATTTTAAGCACAGGTGGTAGAAATAATGTATGAATTAACAGGAACTTCAGAGTGATCAAGAATGTGATTTTGGAGCTAAAAAGGTTACATGACATAGGAAACTCTGTGTGTGTGTGTGTGTGTGTGTGCGCGCGCGCAAGTTGCTTGCTTTCACTCTTTGTTGCACTGATAATCCAAACAATGGCTTACATCTCATATATGAAAAGCCCAAGGCATGACATAAGGGTTATAGCATTTGCACACACCTTGGGTGTCAAATTTAAGCTCTCTAGTATGGGTTATTTACCCCACAAATGGAACACTCTTTCAGGGTTATTATCACTCTCTGTGGGACTTATTCTGTTGTCTTTCAATACAAATCAGTCAAAGGGAAGCAGTTATTTCCATGTATGTGAGCACAGATTCATTCATGATCAAGAAATTTTATATATTCGAATTACATTTTTTAATTTGGATAAGAATGAAAATAAAGCTCTGTGTCTTCATACCTTGAACTTGTGAAGAAACCACCACCAAAAGCAATCCTGTAAAATTGCAAGGGATGCTTCAGAGATAAACAATTTCTTCAGAATTTTTGTATCCACTCCCTGTTAAAAAAAAATATGAATAAACATAATTACAACAAAGTGATGAACAATACCTTTTTTATGCAGTCCCAATCATATATACTTCAAAGGGTGTGTCCCTGATTAAAGCATGGTGTTTTTTCCAATATGGTGTTGTTGAGCATCGCAGACTTGACTGATCAATTTGATATTGTTGTAAGTTTGGAGAGAGGGGGAGAGACCCCTCTAATCCCTGCCCCACTCCCTCAACAGAAAAAAACTAGGTGTGAGAGTACAGTTGGGAAGTGATGAGAGCCAGAGGAAAAATCAGCAAACTGGAAAGAGTAAGAAATGGAAAGACATTGGAAATAAAGAATGGAAACTGGAAAGAAATCATGTTTGATTTCTATTTGAATCTAAGGCTGTGGCTATGGGAGAAACAAGCCCCTTTGGGGGTGTTAAAGCTGTGAACCCCTCCATTGTAGGCTCAAGTTTTATATATGTGTAAATAAACCATATATCATAGACACCACAGTCTCTGCTGTACCTCATTCCAAAGGAAACACGAACTCTGGGTAAGTGCCTGGAGCTGACCATAAGCTGAGCATTTCCATTCTATAGATCCTTACTTGATATCTTGCACCACTTGGAGATTGGGGTGGTGTGCAACAATATATTAAAGATATGAAGTTCAAACTCCTTTTTAAAATGGAAAATGCAACCCCAGGAGGCTACAATTGTGAGAACAGAAGAAAGAAGGCGGGGTGTATAACTACTTTATTAATCCTTTTGTTATGTACTGAGTTGAATAGGATCCAAAAGGCAGCAGTCTGATTGGTCCTAGTACAACAGGATTCAGAATGCAGCAGTCTGATTGGTCCTAGAAAAATAGGGTCCAGAATGCAGCAGTCTGACTGGTCCACAGGAGCCACCCAATCCGGCTCCAGGGAGAAGTGAATCCGCAACCACATTGGCCTATAGGTGAATCCCGGAATTAGCCAATCACGTGGGGCCCATTGTGTAAATAATGTATATAAAGCAGATTTTCTATTCCTCCTCACCACTATGAGCTGAATAAAGAGCATGGAATCCACTCTATATATTTCACCTTTCAACACCAGCCATTTCTCACCCAAACTGAACCCTGAGTTGCTCTTCATAAACATGCATCAGGGACCACACATGGGGTGGTGTGGTGTGGTGAACACACTGTGGGGGAAGGACTTTGACAAGAAAAACAGCTGGAAAGGACTTCCGGAGGTGGCGCCAACGGCAATGGCGGAATCCCTCTAACCCAGAGGGAGATCGCTCCACAGAAATCGGGTCTAAAACCGCTTCGGCGCAGCGGGGACCCTTCAAACCACAGGCGGGTGAAGCCTGTGACCCTGGGACTCGGCGGGCACTGTTTGCGCCCCCCCGGTCTGCAAAGGAACCCGGCAACGGGCTCCGAAACAGAGCGGGGAAGTGAAGGTGCTGTGCTGTGAGTCGTCTGCTTCTTTTGTGGAGTGAAGCCGCGTAGCTGTTGCCGGAGAGCGCTGCCTTTTTTCCTGGACAATTCGGACTTTAAAACAAATATCCGTGAGTACCCAGAATTTGGACAAATTGGGATACTAAAGGAAGATTAGTGAAAAGGGCAGAATTGGACTATAAAAAAAAAAGAAAGAAAAATTGATTGAATTTGGTACGGAGCGGTAAGGGCTAAACAGGAAGTCACCCTTCCGTTCTTTTGTAAATATAACAAAGCAAAGTCAAATTGTACTAGAGCTTTGAAAATTGCTTTTAAAAGAGTGGAATCCAACATTTTAAATTGGGAATATTTTTTTGGACTATTTGAAGCAGTAAAAGGAAGTTATTTTCGTCCTGATCCTGGAGCGGGGAAGTCAGGACTGACGTGAACAAATCAAGGTATCTGTGTGTGTCAGATGGTTAAAAGAAGAGAACTTTTGTGACTCTATTGTTCCCTTTCGCATTTTAAACGAATATATAAGGATAAAGGATTTTAAGTAACATGGAAATGTACCAGAAACAAATATAAGTCTTCCCCTTAGGGGGAGCTTTAGAAACTGTAACTAAATGCCAAGGACTTGACAGTTGTTACAAAGAACCGTGGGAGAGTGCAACAATGTTTTCAGAAGTTGTGGTTTGCCTGCTCAAAGAAACAAATATTTTACTGGAAGAACTACATGATAAGGTGAACCAGATGGCCAAGTCGACTGGAAATCTCGGACTGGCAGTGGAAGGCGTTGATCAAACTGTGGGAATAGATGTGGAGTCTATCCAGGATTCAATCCAGGAGTGTGTTTTGACAGAACAGGGGTTTGTGGCATTAAATCAGGAGTGTGGCCTGACAGAACAGTCAATGGGGGGCTGGATTGACCCCCCTAGGTTGGGATATTTGGACTTTTTAAATTCAGTAACAGGCTGCGATATGTTTGGAAATGTGGGGGTCCACAAATTCGGGGGGCCCTTGAAGTATGCTCTTAAATACTACATGGAATGCAGTGATGAACAGGGAAAAGGATCTGATCTGATGAGAAGGGTTAAAAGCACTATTAAGTTGGAGCTACTACGAACAAGTGACTACAGCCACAAATATGAAGAAAAGCTGCGGAAGGGCCATGGAAGTGACTTGAGGGCCTCGGACATAAGGTCACCGGGTTAGTTTGATGAATAAGGACTGACAAATCCCGAAACCAGGAGGAAGGGACGTTGGATTAAGATTGGACTTGGTTATATGCTTCTTTCTCTTTTTTCGTTTTTTCTTTGTTTTTTTAATTAATAGAATGTTTTATAAAGCTGATGAATGATAGAATGAGAGAAAAATGAATGATAGGAAAATGTTGGAAGAATTTACCTGGCTTTAGCAAAAATGTATAAAGAATTATGAAAGAACATTAGGAATATAAGAAGTGGGTAAAGTCAAGATCTAAGTTTTAAATTTTAAAGTTTATTTTATAATAGAAGGATCATGAAAGAACATTATGAATATAAGAAGTTGGTATAATTAAGATTTAAATTTTAAATTGTAAGGTCTATTATATAATAGAAAAATGGAAAGGATTTGCTGGGATAATTAATAACTAGAATACAAAGGAAGGGAGGAGGAGGAGGTCTAATGTTTTTTCTTCGCTATTATTATTTTTCTTCTGTATTTCTTACTTTTTCATATATATATATTTTTTTTACTTTTGTATTTTTTTTTATTGTGTGTAAGTTTTTGTATTTCCTATTTTTTGTTTTTGTGTAATTTTTGTATTTTCTTTTGTTTTCTTTTGAAATCTCAATAAATATTATTTAAAAAAAAAAAAAAGAAAAACAGCTGGAAAGAAAGTTGTTAAGAAGGTTCTTCTGCTCCACTCCAAATTGCTGCTCCCTAAAGCTGCTTTTCATTTTGAAAAAGTAGGGGATTTGTAACCTACATCTATATGCTTGCCCAATGCAACTACTGCTATAAACAATTAACCATACAATCCTATGCATGACTACCTACGGGGCCGTCTCTCTTGGTATGCCCCACGGAGGACCTTAAGGTCCAAAAATAGCAACACCCTAGAGGTCCCGGGCCCTAAGGAAGTTAGATTAGCCTCAACCGGAGCCAGGGCCTTCTCAGCACTGACTCCGGCCTGGTGGAACACTCTGTCTCATGATACCAGGCCCCTGCAGGATCTGATTTCTTTCGACAGGGCCTGTAAGACAGAGTTGTTCCGCCTGGCCTTTGGCTTAGAGCCAATTTGATTCCCTCCCCCTCTTTCTTTTTTCCTTTCTCCTCCTGTGATGAGGCTGCATTTTAATGTTTCAGTGTTGTATTTTAATCTTGTTTTTAAGTTGTATTCATTCAACTTGTTTTTATTATTGCTTGTTAGCTGCCCTGAGCCCGGCCTTGGCTGGGGAGGGCGGGGTATAAATAAAATTTATTATTATTACTCAGAAGTAAGCACCGCTCATCAAGGGCACTGTATTAAATTCAAAAAAGGAGTCAACGTTTGACCTGCGTTGCTACAATTGCTATACATGGTGTGGAGGGCAGCCCGAAACAGGATGCCTTCCAAACCGCCTGGGGTGGTGGGAGTCTGAAGCATCATGAGCCTACAATTAGGTCCCACAATGTAAAAATAAGGAAGTGGTCATGCAAATCGACTGTAACCTTTTGAAAGGATCTTGGTGGACTTGCGATGAAAAACAAGGCATCTGACAGGCCTAGGCAAATGTCACTGCATTATTTATACACAAGTCATGCTTTGGAAAATTATTTTTACAGCATTGAACTTAACAAATTATAGTTCATTATGTCCTTTGCTATGCATCTACAAGATTATTTGTCACTCCGCAGCTGCAACCTTATATAACCCTTTAAAAACTGACTCCAAGTAATTGCTTGGGTCAGTACTCATTTTCTCAATAGCAAGCAATCATTTTATGCTCTGCAATCATATAACTTTTTATGGGATTATAAAAATTGGCCTTGATTGTTGGTATTAAATTTAAAACCTTCCATTTGGATTTTTAGATCCTAATTAATTTTTGGCTTCTTAAAGACAGTATTTGCAAATGCAAGTCTGGCACAGATCTATAAGAATATCCGTTAGTTAGACCAAAATAATAATATTAGCTCAAATGGGTTAAAGTCATTACCTCCCCCCCCCCGCACCAAAAAATCTGGTTCTTCTCATACTTTATACTACTTGGCCTTGAACAAATGACAAGAAATGAATAATGGCTGCAATAAATAAACCTGACACCTTGTCAAAATGTGTAAATTCAAGGAAAAATGCAAATCCATAAAATGACATTATGCTATAAACATGCAGTAATTATCTTAAACTAACATTTACTGCCTGCTTCAAAAATATTAATAGAGAAAAGATAAAGGGATGATTTAAAGTAACAGCTGTACAGCAAAAATAATTTAGATATATTCAAATAGTATTAATGTGAAAGTAACAGCCAGGGTAATATATTTCTTTGGACAAAAAAAAATGTCAAAAAGTACGGCGAAAGCTTCAAAATTTTCCATACTTCTTCAGTCTGAATGTTATACAGTGTTTTACAAAAGTACCCCCCCCCAAAAAAAGTGAGAAGCCTAATCTGCAAATTTTAAGGTGGAAGTGCAGATATTATGCAGATTTATGATACAATTCTATTCCTGACGTTCCTGGGAACAGGTATGTATAGGATTGCGCTGCAAAATAGGTTTTGCAAACAGATGTCAGATTGTGTTGAACCAAGGATTACTGAGACCAAACAGGAAGGGTTGATCCCCTTTGAAAGCACAATTTCTGTTCTGGGTTTGGAGATATAGACTCCAGGTCACAGATCAGTAAGGATAGCAGCCCTCACAACTGCTGAGCTTAAGCAATGGTGCTGATCACCACTCTGGAAACAATGAGCAATGGGGAACAAACATAATGTTGCCATACCCTTAACAAGTAACTGCTGCTTGAAAGCTGTTTATGGTATCCAACCGATTGGTAGGTGTATGCACAACCCCCAAGCTCCATATATAGTTACAGGTACTGGATAGGGTTGTTTTGTTGTTTGTTTGTTTAACATGTTGCAGTATCTTTTTCTTTTGCAGACATAGAGCCCAAATTGAAGGGTGATGATAAGTGTTTTATTTCTTTAGCTACTGCTGATTTTAATCATTTTTTTCAATATGTTTAAATGCCAGTTTTAACCAGTTTAGTGACCATTTTAATGTTTATTTTATATTCTTGTAAACCACCTAGAGATTTTCTTACAATCAAGCAATATATATTTTTACAAACAAATGCTTGTAAGCATTGTTCTCCCCTCCCTTATAAAGTTGGAAAACAACCAGGGAGGGGACGACGTTACAATTCTAAAACATTTTCAGATTTACAATGTTAATATGCCTACTAATGAAAAGTTTAAAATACCACATATGAACTTACTAAGAGAACAAAGATATTCCAAGGATCAATTCTTATGTTTCATCAAACGCTACTGCTTCTTTAATCACAGAATAATATATTATCAGAGGCTGGAGCACTTCCATTTCCAATAATACACAAAATGTTACTTGGATTGAATGCTATGTCCTTTCTGTCATGAAGTCACAAAAGTATCACAGGAACGGTTCTCCAAACTTATATTCTCCAAGCAGGTAGCACACAAAAGAGCATACCAAAAAGTCTAACAGCAGGCCCAAGAGTTTGTGTTCTTTGGGAGGCCAAGCTAGCAAAATACTTACAGCAACTGGGAGATGGATCTGGCAACCAGCCAGCCCAGTCATGTGCTCCTGTTTAACAAGGCTCAATTAACAACAGCTGCTCTGCTGAACAATCAATTCATGACACTTTCCTCACTTGTTAATAAAATGGAGTGAATTAATCACTCTGCGTATTATGTTTAATGCTATCTGAAATTTATCATTATTTGCAAAAAAAAATAAAAATGGAATACATCTTGCTAAGGGAGGTACAGAAGGATGTACAGCAGCAAAAGACCCAAAATATAATAGTGGGAGACATAAAATGCATTTTATGTGGATTTTAACAGTGGACGATAGGATTTCATATGATGTAATTGGCTTCTTAATGACTTCAATGTATAATATGTCTCAAGTATGTCATGCAATCTTAAAAGAACTGTTAACATTTTTTTTCTTGCTTCAGATATAAACCACATATCAAAACTGATCTACCTTAAGCTCTAAAAATATTTTACATCAGCAAGTTTTGCTACCTAAACTGAAATACAAAGTTTATACCTTGAAGGTTTGGACTTTAAGAACTGAATCCCAGAGTTGTGCGGGTTCTAGATGATTTGGTAGTTTCATGACTTTCATTGGCTTGAAACCAGGGAACTTGTAATTCTAAAATGAAGACGAAAATCCACATTAATAACTATGCTTCCAATTGTTTATCTCAGAAAAATGTGCTAGTTCTGAAACTTGGTATCAGTAAGTTACATGAAGTGTACATTTAAAAAAAGCAAGCTCAGAACTATCCCCTTTTTTTAGACAAAAGCAGCTATGTTCAGGCTACAATGTGAAACCTCTTTATTTTAGGTAATAATCAGAGAATCTGTTGGTTGTTCTGTGACTTTTTCGGCTATAGCTTCTATGCTGATGATTCCCATTGTGTTATAAATGTAAATTTTCTGTAAAATAAAAGAAACAAAAAAGGAGCTATACAGGATCCTGATCAATATGGAGACTCTAGCACCCAAAGGTTGAACCCTCTTCTTCCAGTGATAAAGGTAAAGGTAAAGGGACCCCTGACCATTAGGTCTAGCCGTGGCTGACTCTGGGGTTGCGGCGCTCATCTTGCTTTATTGACCGAGGGAGCAGGCGTACAGCTTCCGGGTTATGTGGCCAGCATGACCAAGCCGCTTCTGGCGAACCAGAGCAGCGCACAGAAACGCCCTTTACCTTCCCACCGGAGTGGTACCTATTTATCTACTTGCACTTTGACGTGCTTTCCAACTGCTAGGTTGGCAGGAGCAGGGACCAAGCAACGGGAGCTTACCCCATTGTGGGGATTTGAACAGCCAACCTTCTGATCGACAAGTCCTAGGCTCTGTGGTTTAACCCACAGCGCCACCCGCATCCCTTCTTCCAGTGATACTTTCCTACTAAAAATCCTCCCCCAGCAGCAATTTGCCCCAAAGCAGCTAAGGAGTAGGAAACGGAATGGATGCTGCACAATTAATCCAAATATCAAGTGGGCTGCTTTTTCTGAAAAGAAAAAAAAAGACAGCAGCAAATTCTAACCATTATTATTTTAAAGGTTATGTGTATGTTTAACATAATGTTAAATTTGACCCCATGTAATATTTAATAATCAGGAGTGATGTATAAAAGACTGTCTCCTCCTCCACCACTGAAATTATGTGTAAGATCAACTGTGCTATGATAAAGAGCCAGGAAAAAGACAAAAGCACCACCACATGTCTGATCCTGAGTCAGCTCACAGTTGTCCCTTCTACTGCTTCTCTCCCCTAGTTTCAGAGGAATTAAACATTCTCCTTATGCAAGAAGCTCCATGTTTGTTTATATGCAGTGCAATTTTTCTAGGAAAAGAGGTGTCGGAACGCACAATGAACACTTTGTACCTGTGGGACCGCCTCTCCTGGTATGTCCCACAGAGGACCTTACGGTCTTCAATCAAAAACACCTTGGAGGTCCTGGGCCACAGAGAGGTTAGGCTGGCCTCAACCAGAGCCAGGGCTTTCTCGGCTGTGGCTCCGATCTGGTGGAACACTCTGTCACAAGAGCGTAGGGTCCTGCGGGACTTGACATCTTTCCGCAGGGCCTGCAAGACAGAGCTGTTCCACCAGGCCTTTGGCTAAGGCACAGCCTGACCTCCTCCTTTGGTAATTCTTCACCAAACTCTAGTCCAATGGTTGCCATCAATTTGATTTGAACTGATTTTATAATGAATTGTTTTTAGAATGCTGTATTTTACTGTTGTTAGCCGCTTTGAGCCCGGCTTCGGCTGGGGAGGGCGGGATATAAATAAATTTTTATTATTCCCTTGTTCCCTTATAATGGCAAAGGCACCTACCTGAGAGGTGCCAGAACTGAGTTCCTGCAAGTTCTGGCTGGAAAAAAAGTTCTGTTTATATGTATTTAATGGATCTGATACAATTTATGAGTGCTGTGAGCTGCTTCAGGCAGTCTGGTCTAAAAGGAGAATGCAAATTTAACAGATGAAGAGGGGGAAACAATAATTCTTCAGGGGCCCTTTTGATAGCTCCACTGCCCTCAGAAGTTTGTGAGGTTGTGATCCAGGAGAGATAGAGCGTGGAAATTACTGGTGTTTGTTTATCCATCCTAAGTCCAAAGTGGAACTCAATCCAATTAATATAATTGGTATTTGCTGTTGTTGCTTTCAGTCCGCATATGATACATCTACAATCCTATGGTTCTATCATAACTGATTAGGTGTTTTCGTCATTTGCACTGCATTTTCTGTGCACAGAAACGAGTGAGGTGGAATAACGTAATGACAGCTTAATTTTATTTTTGTAAACTGCTATGAGGTTTTGGGTTTTTTTACAATCAAGTGGCTAGGGCAACCCAGTCAGATGGGCAGGGTACAATTATTATTATTATTATTATTATTATTAGTATTAGTATTAGTATTATTAGTATTATTAGTATTATTAGTATTAATGAATTTATGATGTAAATAAATTTTATGAAATAGTAATTCACATAATTATGTAAATTACAAACATTATGTATTTTCCCCACAGTTGACAGCAAGATTACAACACAGTTTCTGGTGAAATGCAAACAGTGCTGCATGTCACGAAAAGAGAGCAGAATGGAAATACTTACTGCCACCTAGATTGGGGGGACGCCATTTGCTGCACGGCGCAGCTCAAGGCTGAAACAGGGGAGGGAGGAGTCCACACGCATGGCCGGCAGGAGGGAGGGGCATACTGCCTCCTGGCTGTGCATTTTCCTGACACAACCTTTCCCCCTCAGCCATTCAGGAGGGAGCTGAGCATTGGACAGAGACCTGGGCGGTAACTGGACTGCCTTCTCCCTTTAAAGGGGAATGGTGCCCAGCTTCTTGCCCCATGTGGACCCGATCGTCATTGGATCACCCACCCTCCCTCCCATTTTGTTATGTGTATGTGCTTCAGCCCAGTGGTGAGCGGGCTGAACTGGCACGGATATTGCTATAGATTATTTGGTTGCCATATTTGGGGCCAAGAAGGAATTTTCCTTGCAGACAAATTGGCCCATCTGCAGGTTTTCCCCTGCCTCACAACAAACGTCATAGCGCCCCTTCCAAGACACAGCACTGTCAGGAATGTCACACGTGACCCATGTCAAGGGGGGCCCCTACATGCTAGGGGGTTAGACTAGATGACCCTTAGGGTCTCTTCCAACTCTACAATCCTATGATTGACTTCTGCAGCATATTTGGTACAATTACCTCAACTCTTTTAGAACTTGTGTGGTCTATGGTATCTGCAGCAATCTGAAATACATTTTAAACAAAAGCATTGTGTCAGTATGCTAAATGCACTGAGTGGTAAAGGTACTATCAATATTTTGTGGCAAAAATAATAATTGCTGAAAATATATGAAGAAAAGAAATGCTGTGAAATTTGAAATTATCTGCTATGAAAAAAGGTGGATTCTCTAGGCAGTGTTGTTACCTGTGTGGGCATATAAAATTACTCAAGGCCTAATTTTACTTGGAGCCAGGCGAGAGAATTAGTGATGATCAGAGAAGCACACATAACTAGCATCTGGCAGCATCTACACTATAAACATATCAGAGCTGATGTTGAATACAGTGCTAATTGTGTTAAAGTTGTACAGTTCTGAATACAAGCAAATTTCCCCACTTCATTTCTTGAGCCACTACAAAAAAAGTATGCATAGGCATACTTTAAGGAAGATGTCTACCTGTTGCAAAGTTACTAGTGTCTGTAAATTAAGATTGAGGAGGCTGAGGCCCTTCAATTGTCACTGGATTCCAACCAGTGCAACATCTGGTTATACATACCTGCTGCATATGCAGGAGAAGGTGGTAACATGATGAAAACATACTGGGGTAACAGAATGGACTGTATCATCACAGGTGGAAGGTGAGAAAATCACAGTTCTGAATGCACCTCTGTGTAACAAAGCACTTTGCAAAGCTAGCACAGCAAGAGCAAAAGTCAGTACTTTCCCTGATATGTTCCTTTTTTTTTATGTGCAGGAAGCATCAGACCCCCAGTGGAAATCTGAAATGGGAGTCCATTCTACCACCTCATTATGCTGATATTATAGCCCAAAATGTTACATCAGTTTTCCTCCAGTTTAACTGTCATGTCCCACAGTGATCCATGGAATTTGTGTTTGGTGAGGTTGCTGAGAATTTTGTTTAAAGAGCCCTCTCTGGCAAGTGAAATATAATCATTTCTGCACTTGTTTCAGGGATACTAGTGAGGTGATTCAATTTCAGGAACGTTATCAACTGGCAGCTCCTAATGAGTAAAATGGGGTGTATGTATTAACCAACGAGTACAATACCTGCACTTTCTTCTTTTTCTTCTTCTTCCTTGGCAAACCGCTTGTTGATTCAGAAAGACAAGTGTCTTGAAAGGAAGAAAGCATGAAGAATTTAGAATGTATCACTAATTTTCAATTTCATGAAACAAATACAGATTTTGGCCATAACTGCATTTTCAAGTATGTGTAGTATAGAAATCTTGGTTCACTGAAATTACCAGCCAGTGATCTGGGAACTGAGCTAGATTCCTGACTTATGCTAACTGCCTTACCTATATGTATATACAGTGGTACCTCGGGTTACATACGCTTCAGGTTACATACACTTCAGGTTACAGACTCCGCTAACCCAGAAATTGTGCTTCAGGTTAAGAACTTTGCTTCAGGATGAGAACAGAAATCGTGCTCCGGCGGCGCGGCGGCAGCGGGAGGCCCCATTAGCTAAAGTGGTGCTTCAGGTTAAGAACAGTTTCAGGTTAAGTACGGACCTCCGGAACGAATTAAGTACTTAACCCGAGGTACCACTGTAGTAGCTTTTAACAGCTGGACTACAGACCCACTTTCAGTACACAATTGTAGAATACTTCCTACAACTACAAATTCAAATTCTTGCATACATTTACTCAGCAGTAAGTTCCACTGAATGAACTTGTTCCGTAGTAAATGTGTTTGTAATGAAGTCTAAATTTCTCCTAAATTGTTTTTAAGGAAAGGTGGGGTACTTCAGGGAGTAATGCTAATGACTAGAGTAAAACACCACTCATATTTTTGGGGGGAAATTTTTTTAGATGAGATGTAAACATGTTTTGAAAAATCACTTTGGCAATTAAGGAAAATATATCTCTATTGGTGTAAGCCAGACTTCACTTCTTGAACCTAATGTTCTGGGCAGTAAATGTTGTCTAAATATTACCAGAAGATAAGGAGCTTGTGTTAATTAGCTGAGTAATGTCAGGATGTGTGTGTCATCAACAACAGTTTGGTGAATTACAACAGTTTATTATGTAATGATCCACTGAGTAGTTTTCTGCATTTAACTTCCCTCTGGTCTCACTATTTACCAATATATCTATATCTTTATAATACTTCATGCATCTGTTGAAGTGGACTGAAGTCAATGAAAGCTTATAATATATTTATTTTAAGGTGCTGCAAGACTCAATTTAGTTGCATTCAATGTAGCACTAAGTGAGTCATTTAGCAGTATACTTGTTCTGCTGGCAAAATTTGCCAGCGGAATGTTGCACAAGAGAATGCATAAGCTGGTTGCTGGTAACTTTGTTGTGCAATATGTATAATAATTTGTGCAACTGTCACATTGGCTTCCTCTGTTGCACAACATTAAAACTCACCTATCCACTAGCACTAGACCCCTTATACTACCATGGAGAAAATATTGTGAAACATTCTTTTGTTTTTGCTGCAAGAGACTGGCACAACTCCCCCTTTGGATATTATTTACATAGCCCCAGCTGGAACGTAACATGAAGCCAAACCATGACTTAGCATGAACAAATGACCTCCCAAGATATAAGGCCATAGCTGCTTTGCTCATCCTCCATTCCTGCTGCTGCTCTGAGCTAAGCCATGGTTTGACTTGGCATTTCATCTAAACCTGGGCTGATAATTTAGTTCCCCTATGCAAATAAATAATAAATAAACATTACACAGTTAAAATCTGTTCCTTCAAGCAACTGAACATTAAAAAATAAGGATATATTTCAAAGTGTGAAACTTATAATGGGGTGGTATGCAGTTGGTGTCCCTTCACGGACAGAAGGCAATGAAGAGGAAGGCAATTTTCAGGAATTTTCACTCACCATTGCCTCCTGCACGCTACCAAAAATCTGCTCCAGAGGGAATGTATAGGGAGGTTGCAGGGAGGAAAAGGAATCACTTGAAATTGTTTCCCTCTCTGTGGATGTCTTCAGCAGAAGGACACTAATTGGATACTGGCTGTAACTGATAACTCAATGGATAATTATTACCTTGCTCTATAAAAACACCCTCTTGGTCATCTATTTCTGATTCTTTAGATTCCAAATAAAGTACGACATCAGCATGTTCATGGACTCTCATTTTGCATTCATCCATTCTCTTTTCCAAATCAGAGATAATTTTAGTGGATATTGGAGCATTGTCATGAAGAAACTTTGTAATAGTCTCCAAGGCATAGTCTTTTTTTAACTTGGAAACCAAAGGCTGAGTATCCATTTCTGGCATATAGGGAAATCGTGGCCAATCATCCTGCAATAATAACAGTTATTGAAAATATGACAAACAATAATGTTAAGGAACAAATATTTATATATACACAGAGGCACACCCATACACCAACATGAATACATACACAGAATCATCATGCCAAAATTAAGCACTTGCTTTCTTTATCCAGTTTACTTGAATAGCAGAGGTTAATGTGTGTGCTTAATTCTTCCACTAAAATAAATTTTATTCACGAATGCTAATAGATTTTCAGAGTACAGTGGTACCTCTGGTTACGTACTTAATTCGTTCCGGAGGTCCGTTCTTAACCTGCAACTAGCTAATGGGGCCTCCTGCTGCTGCTGCGCCGCCGCCGCACGATTTCTGTTCTCATCCTGAAGCAAAGTTCTTAACCCGAGGTACTATTTCTGGGTTAGTGGAGTCTGTAACCTGAAGCGTATGTAACCTGAAGTGTATGTAACCCGGGGTACCACTGTATGGTGATGTT
Source organism: Podarcis pityusensis (assembly GCF_964106645.2). Classification (NCBI taxonomy): domain Eukaryota; kingdom Metazoa; phylum Chordata; class Lepidosauria; order Squamata; family Lacertidae; genus Podarcis; species Podarcis pityusensis. The sequence goes on along the minus strand of NC_138039.1, from coordinate 40,229,815 downwards.
TAACAAGTTTGTGAATGTTTTGCTAAATAATGGATTTACTGTTGTTAGCTACCTTGAGTGCCATGTGTAGAAAGGTGGAATAGAAACTAAGGTGGTAAATATATAATAAATAAAACAAATGGAATATATATGTTTTCTAGTATATTATTGCCTACGTCTGTCTTTAGTATATTCTCTCATACGCCATCCAGAGAACATAATCCCAGAATGAAGTTATACATCTTTTGTATAGGTGGTACTTAACACCCACCAAACTAGCAAAGATGTACAAAATGAAAAATAAGAACTGTTGGAAATGCACTGTAAAAGAGGGAAATTTTCTTCACATGTGGTGCTTGTGTGACAAGGTGAAGACTTTTTGGGATAGTGTGTATAATGAGTTTAAAAAGATATTTAGGTACACCTTTTATAAAAAACCGGAGGCATTTTTGCAAGGTATGGTTGGAGAGGACATTAAAAAGGAAGATCAGAAATTCTTCCTGTATGCCACAACAGCAGGAAGACTACTCCTCACACAGAGATGGAAACAACAGGATATTCCGACAATTGAAGAATGGCAACAGAAAGTATTGGAGTATGCGGAAATAGCAAGGCTAACTGGAAGAATCCGACAGCAGGACGATAAGAAATTCCAAAAAGAATGGTCCAAATTTATGGTATACTTAGAGAAAACTGTACATAAATAAAAACACTCACAGGACTGAAATAAAACTCATAATCTTTACTGTAAACATTTGGTTAGACCACAAGATGTAATGCTGTAATATAATAAGGAATGTACCTGTCTAAAGTATAATACAAAAAATTATTAAGGAATTATAGACATTTATAGAATGTATATATAGTAATCACGCTTAAGTAAGAGCAACGTAGAGAAGCCAGAAGAGGGGTGGAGGGAAGTTAATTCGGATAAGATATAGATTGAAAGGAGAATAATATTGTTAAGCTGTATTGTGTTTAAGATATTTGGAAAAAAATAATAAAAATTATGGGGGGGGGGAGAGAAGTTATACATCTTTATCTGATCTTTCTTCTGCAGAGCTCAGGATTTCTTAAATAGAGTTATCACATTTTATCTTCACAACAAACATAAGAAAAGCACTGGTGAATAGATCAGCACAAAGACCTGATTAGTTGGACATTCTGTTCCTCAGGGTGGCCAATGAGATGCCTATGGGAAGCCCACAAGCAGGACATGAGCACAACTGCTCTCTCCTGCTTTTGATCCCTGGCAACTAGCATTCAGAAGCATACTGCATAAGATTCATATCTATTGTGAGCATTATCCATTGTTATCTTTATCTTGCATGAATTTCTTTAAGCCTCTGTCATGGGCCTGGGCGTGGGGGGTTGGTTGAGTCAGAGAACAGAGTAGCAGCAAATAGATAACTCTGGGTAAGGATCTAGTAGGCTGGGAAGGTCTCTGGCTGGGTCAGGAGAGCCCAAGGAAGAGGATGCTGGAGAGGGTTCTTGTGATGGTGGTGGGGTCTGTTGCCCCATTCCATCTTCCCATTAGCCTCCGCAGTGCAAGATATGGGCTGCCCCTCCAAAGCTGTCAGAGGCTGGTTCCAGCTCACCCACTTTGCCTTTCATGCCACCAATTCTGCCTCTGGAGTTGTCAGAAACCACATCTAATCCTGCCTCTCCAAGGGAGGTTACTGCCGCACCTGTCCCATTTGCCTCCAATGAGGCAGTGATGCTTCCTCCATTGCCTAGGTTACAGAGACACCAGTGCCAGCATGAACAGATGAGGCAGCTACATCCTTCTTGGAGAAGTGCCACGTCGCTTGCCCAGTCTAAAGACCAGAACTGATTGCCGTGCCAAGTTGTGCTCACACCGGGGTGTTGTTGTTGGATCAACGTCTTTGCTTGTGTAGTCATGTGTAGAACTAGCTGTGCTTTGGATCATCATTTTGCCTATGTATCACATGATATGAGTATTCAAGATATTGGTAGAAACAACCACCTGACTTCAACACTGAGTGGGAGCCAGGACATCTAAAGGTATCTATGTAGGCAGCTATCACTTCACCTTGCAGTAGCAAAAAATTTCAAAGTCCCAACTATGTGTTGTGTAATGTAGGTTAGGTAAGAGAAAGTGAGTTATCCAAAGCTGCACACTCAATGACCTTTATGGCAGAGAGAGGATTTGAACCCTGGTTCTCCCTTGTTCAGGTCTAGCACTCTATTGAATATATCACAATGGTAAAATCGGACAAAATGTAAGGCAATGAAATCACTAAAGCGTAAGTTCCAAAAAACAAATGGGTAACAACATCTACATTTCTTCCAAAACTTGCATATGAAAAATGTAAAATAACCACAGGAGTGCCTTTCTATGTAAGCTTTTCCAATTCTGCACTGTTCTTACATTCCACTGCCTGAGGGCTTGAAATGCAATCCTCATTTAAACTTGTTTCTCAGGGTATACATTCGTAAGGTCCTTGCTCAAAACTTTGTTCTCCCCAGACCTAACCCCCCTCCCCCCACAACACACATACATACGGGTATTATTATTTTTAAAAACTACCTACCAATTTCTGAGAGACTAAAAATTCTTCAAATGTGCGAGGAGGCTGTGGCACTGCCTAGAAACAAAGATACATTTGTATTACAAAAGAAACCCTCCATAAATAGTGCATGCCAGTAAAAGAAATATTAGGTGCTCAATTTAGCAACAGTAAGTCTGTGATGTCTACTGCTGGGTTTTGATAATTAGTATATGAAAGAGGGAGGCATTACACTGAATAGATAACACTGAAAATAAAGGAACACAAGAAATTATGCAGAAGACTAACAAGAAAGGAGTGATACAAGACTGGTTTACACAGCCACCCAAGCTGGGAATCCTTATTCTTATTTGAGGTTCAAATGCATCAACCACTCCCAGAGCTTATGTTTCTACCTCCACTGCCAGTGGTACTATGCCTCACTATACCAGTTGCTGGGAATCACAAAGTATGAATGCACTAATGGGGAATGCCTGGTGCTGCCTAGGAATTTAATTTTTAAAAAACAAAGAAAATTCTGATTTTTAAAAGGGCTGTGCGCACACACACAGAGGGTTCTGTGCATCTAACAGCATCCAAATATGGTCACAAAACACCATTTCCACCTTGGAAAGCCTTGCTTGTAATCGTCACGCCAAATTGGGTAAAGTCATGCCAAAGTCACATTTCAGTCCACCACCTTGTTTCAAAATGATGCCTGGCATCCAAATGTAGACTAAGAGCACTGGCTCCCCCTTGGGGAACCATCAGACCAAATTAGGCGACAATACCTTCAGAGCCATCCAACTTGGCGCAGGTCTGGCCCATTACACCAAATCTGGCAATGCCCCATCCAAAAGAGTTGGGGATGTATTCAGAGGTGTCCAAATTGGCACAGTTTGGACCCATCATGCCAAAAATCAGGTTAAGTCATGCCAAAGTCATGTTTCAGCTTGCCACAATATTGTTGTGAGGTGCTTTTGTTTTGTTTTTGAGGTGGGTGGAATCTAATGAAAGATTTCATTGTTCAAGTAGCCAGACAACGGCCATAATGGCCCTAAGTATGGGTTTTTAGTATAAGAAAGGAAGCTGCTCTGTGCCAGAGGGGAAATGGGTGTATAACATGCTACTGGCCATAAAATATTATACCAAATACAAGACATAGATTGAAACATTGCCTTTTACATTCTGGCTGCAGTTCCGATCCATCAAAAGGCATAAAAGCCAAAAGCATCTAGCTGTCGTTTTTCCTTCCATTTAACAGCTAGAGAAGAGATCCTCCCAATGCAAAAATGAGCTGGTTTGTACACAATTATTGTGTAAGCCACTTTGAGTTACTTTCTGTAAACAAATCCAATAGAAATAAAATAAACTGGACTACTGAGATGGTTAAAAAAAGAAGCTGCACACTTATTGGTCTCACAACCTGGTGCACAATACCCCCACCCCACTCTGCATGTGGCAGATGCTATATGTGTAAAAATTATTTCTAGCAAACAAAACATATCCAAAGTGCTACCACTAAATTGCTCTTGTTTCCACAGCAGGAAATCTGCAACTACCGATCCCAGAATAGCTCTTAGTCATATATATTTCTGCAGGGTTCCCCCCGCCCCGGGGGGTGGGGTTACTCATGTTAAAAGGACTGTAACAACTTAATGGCGAGTACCACCACATTTTTTTCTATTAAAAAAGCACTGTATTTATGGGATGCATTCATTTACTAGGCAGCAAGCCCCCTCACATGGGAACAGGCATCTATTAGCAGTCCAATCCATGGGAGTAGCCAAGATTTGTGTTAGTGGGTGGACCCAAAAAGTTATTGAGCGTTTTTTGGGAAGAGTATTTCCAAAAGCTATTGAGCGTTTTTTTAGGGGGGCAGAACCTCAGCTAAGAATTTTTGAGGATTTATTAACTGAGGTTGTGCCCCCTCTCCCAGGTCATGTCCTCATTATTATGACTGTAATTTAAATTAATAAGATTTTGGAATGCAGAAACAAAGAAAATCATCAAACCATCAATTCTACCATGTGGGGGTATCTAAATTATATAATTCAGTATTTCAATGATTGTTATTAGTCAAGAGGTTTAAACTTTAAAGACTGTCTCAAGGCAAATCTAAAAAAATGTAGTATAAACACTGACAACTGGGAAACACTGGCCTGCGAGTGCTCCAGTTGGAGAACAGCCTTTACCAAAGGTGTCATGGGCTTTGAAATAAAAAAAATCCTTCCAGTAGCACCTTTAAGACCAACTAAGTTAGTTCTTGGTATGAGCTTTCGTGTGCAAGCACACTTCTTCAGATACACTGAAACAGAAGTTGCCAGATCCTTCTATATAGTGAGAAGGTGGGGAGGGGTATTACTCAGAAGGGTGGTGGGAATGGGAGATTGGCAGATAGCTGAGATGAGCCTGCTGACGACTCTTAACGACTGTAATAGGTCTTACAGGAAAAGGCAAGGGGTGAGAAGGTGAGAAATGGCTTAGTCATGTATAATGGGATAAGAATCCAATGTCTTTGTTCAAACCAGGTCTCTCCATGGTTTTAAGTTTGGTAATGAGTTGCAATTCAGCAGCTTCTCTTTCCAGTCTATATAGCCAGGCACTACGTTACAGCCGCATCTGTTCCAATTCTACAGACAGAGACTCTCACCTAAGAGATCTACAGCAAACCTTTTCAGAACTAAAATACCCAGCAGATGAAGTTAGACAACAGATCAACAGAGCCAGACTTATACCCAGAGAGAACTTGCTGCAAGACAGACCCAAAAAAGAAAATAACAGAACACCTCTAGTCATCACATACAGCTCCCAAGTTAAAACAGTACAACGCATCATCAGAGATCTACAACCTCTCCTGGACAATGACAGTTCTCTTTCTCAAGCTCTGGGAGGAAGACCTTTCATTGCCTACAGACAGCCACCCAATCTTAAACAACTCCTAACCCACAATAATACTACAACCAGACTTAACACGGACACTGGCACCAGAGCCTGCAATAAACCCAGATGCCAACTTTGCTGCCACATACACCCGGACAACACCATTACTGGCCCCAACAACATCACACATACCATCTCGGGACTATTCAATTGCTCATCATCTAACATTGTGTATGGCATCAAATGCCAACAGTGTCCTTCAGCTCTCTATATTGGACAAACAGGCCAAACCTTACGCCAAAGAATAAATGGACATAAATCTGACATCAAGAATCACAAAACAGAGAAACCAGTAGGAGAACACTTCAATCTCCCAGGACATTCTATACAAGATCTCAAAGTAGCTGTTTTACTACAAAGGAATTTCAGAAATAGACTGGAAAGAGAAGCTGCTGAATTGCAACTCATTACCAAACTTAAAACCATGGAGAGACCTGGTTTGAACAAAGACATTGGATTCTTATCCCATTATACATGACTAAGCCATTTCTCACCTTCTCACCCCTTGCCTTTTCCTGTAAGACCTATTACAGTCGTTAAGAGTCGTCAGCAGGCTCATCTCAGCTATCTGCCAATCTCCCATTCCCACCACCCTTCTGAGTAATACCCCTCCCCACCTTCTCACTATATAGAAGGATCTGGCAACTTCTGTTTCAGTGTATCTGAAGAAGTGTGCTTGCACACGAAAGCTCATACCAAGAACTAACTTAGTTGGTCTTAAAGGTGCTACTGGAAGGATTTTTTTTATTTTGACTATGGCAGACCAACACGGCTACCTATCTGTAAATGGGCTTTGAAGACACTCGAACTCAGGACGCAAGGGAGAAATGTGCTAAGAGGAAAGCACACTTGGCAAATCCACACTGTGATCAACTCCTGCCCGGAAATCAATGACCCCACTGTGGAAGGACATGGGGATCCAGAATGGGCCTCCAGTCACTTACGGACTCACTGTTAAAACTGTGTTTATGGAAGACAATCTTACTCGGCTACGAGTGATCGCCAAAGAAGAAATTGGTATTGCTATAAAAAGTAAACGGACCCCTGACCATTAGGTCCAGTCACGGACAACTCTGGGGTTGCGGCGCTTATCTCGCTTTATTGGCCGAGGGAGCCGGTGTACAGCTTCTGGGTCAACGGGCGCTCACCCCGCTGCAGGGATTCGAACCGCCGACCTTCTGATTGGCAAGCCCTAGGCTCTGTGGTTTAACCCACAGCACCACCCGCATCCCTTTTGGTATTGTTATAATGAGGCTAAAATAAAAAATAAAAAATAGGCACTGTGGGTTAAACCACAGAGCCTAGGACTTGCTGATCAGAAGGTCAGTGGTTCGAATCCCCGTGACGGGGTGAGCTCCCGTTGCTCAGTCCCTGCTCCTGCCAAGCTAGCAGTTCAAAAGCATGTCAAAGTGCAAGTAGTTAAACAGGTACCGCTCTGGCGAGAAGGTAAACGGCGTTTCCATGCACTGCTCTAGTTCGCCAAAAGAGGCTTAGTCATGCTGGCCACATGACCCGGAAGCTGTACGCCGGCTCCCTTGGCCAATAAAGCGAGATGAGAGCCGCAACCCCAGAGTCGGCCATGACTGGACCTAATGGTCAGGGGTCCCTTTACCTATTACCTTAACTGAAAAATAATTATTATTATTATTATTTTGAGGATTTAAGGCAGCATCTGCCCCACCCCTTGACTAGGCCCATGGCCCAATCCTAAGCATGTTCCTTCACTGGTCTCACTTTCCACTTTCCACAGCATGTTCCACTCACTTGGTCCTAAAGAAGTCAGATGTGCGCATTTACCCGGAGCAAGTCCCATGGAACAGAGGGAGAGGGGCTTTTTGAGTAAACATGCGCGCTGTTAAGCCTTTCAGGAGGTACTTCAATTCAAAGAAAGGCTTATATTAAACCCCCGACCTTTGTGGGCGCCGTACTGCTCTCTGAGGCAGCCATGGAGCCCTTTGCGCACGACCCCCTTTTCCCAGTCAGCGCCTCTTTCCGCCGCCCGTGGCGGAATTCCGTTCTCGGCGTTGCTACGTCGCCTTAGCAACCGTCCCCCGTCGCCCTCCGTCCTCCACCTCAAATCCTTCCGGCCTTCCCCGCTGGCCCCGGCCCTTGAGTTCCGATCTCGAGGCAGGTATCTCGACAAATATATATATATTTAGCTACGCAAAGATATATACACGCACGTTTCCGGGTGTGGGTGTTTGTGTGGCGGCTGCTGCTGCTGCAACGCGGTGGTAGCGGAGACAGACGTCGTTTTCTACGGTGCAGTGGCTGTGACTGACACCCCCCTCCAACCTTGAGGAGGCGGAGGGAAGAACCCCTAGGCTTTGCAAAAAGTAGGTTGGCTTCCCTTTTCTTCGGGAAAGGGGTGCTCGTTGTAACGAGACCGAAGTGCTGCTCTCTATTTATTTGGGGATCCGGAGGGGGGGGGGTGCGGGAGGGGGTTGGAGGCCCCGAAGATCTCCCATTAAGGAGGGGAGGGCAATGGAGGTTTTCCTTGTCCCCCCCCCCCCCGAGGTGCTTCCTCGGACCCTCTCCCAAGTTGCTTCTTTGCCCGATCCTGTGCATGGTTTAACAAAAGCGATAGTAATGTGTGAGATCGTAACAGTTGTTGTTTTGTATTCGCACCAATTTACAACAGGAACGCACAGCAATAATCATCATGATAAAGTTACAGATAGGTAGCCGTGTTGGTCTGCCATAGTCAAAATAAAAAAAATCCTTCCAATAGCACCTTTAAGACCAACTAAGTTAGTTCTTGGTATGAGCTTTCGTGTGCAAGCACACTTCTTCTTCAGGTATCTTCTTCTTCTTCTTCAGGTATCTGAAGAAGTGTGCTTGCACACGAAAGCTCATACCAAGAACTAACTTAGTTGGTCTTAAAGGTGCTACTGGAAGGATTTTTTTTATTTCATCATGATAAAAACGCAGTGCGAGCGATCAGCTTAAGAGCTGATAAATTTCAAAGTGTAAACAAGATTTGATGGATGCAGTAATGGAATACTGAACGGTATAGTTTTTGTAATTACAGTATTATTATTATTTATACCCCGCCCATCTGGCTGGGTTTCCCCAGCCACTCTGGGTGGTTCCCAACAGAATATTAAAAACATGATAAACGATGAAACTTTAAAAACTTCCCTAAACAGGGCTGCCTTCAGATGTGTTCTAAAAGTCAGGTAGTTGTTTATTTCCTTGACATCTGATGGGAGGGCGCAACACAGGGCAGGCACCACTACTGAGAAGGCCCTCTGCCTGGTTTCCTGTAACCTCACTTCTTATATGCAGGGATTTAGTATATGTAAAATGAACCATGGAAAGAGAAGAAGGGAAGTCATTGATGTCTTAAGGATGTAAAAGGAGTATTTTAAATTGTAAAACAGAAAACTTAATAAAATTATATACCAAAAAAAGAGAGAGCAGTGATGCAAAACATAGAATGCATTCATTCGAAAGTTCTGATGGATCCAATATGGAACTTACTTTCGAGCAAGCATGTGTTTACCCATTGTTTTCATTGAGGTTTATTCTAAGGTAAGTACGCATAGGATTGTGGCCTTAAAATCGAAATGGTGCTTTTAGAGCAAGCAGGCCCCAGTAATTTTGGTGAAGAACAATGTACTTCTCCTGGGCTTGCAGGTTTACAGTTTGATTTTAGAGTGTTGATCACCCTGTAGGATTTACCCTCAAGGAAATGCATGTAGGCCTTAGTTCTTAATAAAGTTAAGCAAAGATGTGTTTTGGAGCTTAAAGCAATATGGGCACAGGTTTTCAGACAACTTGACCTTGGGCATCTAGTCGATGTGATGCCTAAACTTTGTTATGAGGCAAAATGAAAACCTGGAGTCTCCTCAACTGCAAGAATACAGTATTTGCTTACTCTCCAGTCACTTAAGGCTGTGTTTATAACAACAGAGCACACATTGAATAGATCAACCTTTCTCAACTTCAGGTCCTCATCTGTTGTTAGACTACAACTCCCATCATTCCTGGCTAGCAGAACCAGTGATCAGGGATGATTTGAGTAGGCAACAAGATACAATGAAGATAAGGACTGGGTCACTGGGGGAAATCAGAATTCTCCAACTGCTTTGATCTCCTTTGGTTGCAAACAACACCCAGTTATTGTACCACTCCAGTGAATTACCAGTGTGGTTCCTGAACATGTGGAAGTCATTTCTTCCCCTTCCCGCATTTTCTCAAAATGTTGTAGAATGATCCTCAGTTGTACTTTCCTAGTTGCTGAACTGCTTGATTTTAGAAAGCAGCAAGTACTTCCAGCATCTGTGAGAAAGGCATGATCTTATATTTCCTGTGTGTGGTATTAGTGCAATCCACAAGTTGGGCTGGTGTTGAATTGGAGGAGGGAGACTTAGAAGTGGAATCTGTCATTTTAAATATTAGCTAAGAAATCTTGGTAATGGTTATGGACCTGCATACACACTGCACCTTTAAAACACATTTGAAGTGCATCTCCCTACCCCCCCCCAAAAAAAAGAATTCTGGGCAATGTATTTACCTCTTTTATTGTTACAATTCCCAGCAACCTGTTGACAAACTACAGTGCCAAGAATTATTTGAGGGGAGAAATGTGCTTTAAAGGTATACAGTGGTACCTTGGGTTACATACACTTCAGGTTACAGACTCCGCTAACCCAGAAATAGTACCTCGGGTTAAGAACTTTGCTTCAGGATGAGAACAGAAATCGTCCTCTGGCAGCAGCAGGAGGCCCCATTAGCTAAAGTGGTGCTTCAGGTTAAGAACAGTTTCAGGTTAAGAACGGACCTCCGGAACGAATTAAGTACTTAACCTGAGGTACCACTGTAGTGTGTATGCAGTCCAAGTAACAGTGATCCAACTTGGCTTTAAGGTTCTTGGCCAGAAATTTGCGACTGTGATCAGCAGTTGGAATGAAGCATTCATTAATACAAGATGTGCCTGAGTTCCACTGACAAAATGTGAAAGATGTAATTTATTTGCTCAACTTTGCAGGTACAGTGATACCTTGGTTCTCAAACTTCATCCGTTCCGGAAGTCCATTCCAAAACCAAAGCATCCTTTCTCATAGAAAGTAATGCAAAACGGATTAATCTGTTTCAGACTTTTAAAAACAACCCCTAAAACAGCAATTTAACATAAATTATCTAACGAGACCATTGATGCATAAAATGAAAGCAATAATCAATGTACTGTACTATAAAATAAGACAGTATTGTAGATGATAAAAACTACAATTAATTTTTTTTCTTACCTGCACTGATAATAGTCATTCTTTGGATGGGGGGCTTTTATCCATTCCCGCAGTCACACAATCAATCAATCAGTAGCTGAACTGGGTTCCACACAGTCACAAAAACAAATGAACCGAAAAAGCCTCAAAAACAAAAACGCAAAATAAATAACAAAAACAAAAAGCGCCAAACTTAATCCGTTCTGGAAGTCTGTTTGACTTCCGATATGTTCGAAAATCAAGGTGCAGCTTGTGATTGGTGCAGGCGCCCCGGAAACAGTATTCGACAGCTGCATTGGACATTCAGCTTCCAAAAAACATTTGAAAACCGGAACTCTTGCAAGTTTTCAGAGTTTGGGAACCAAGGCGTTTGAGTACCAAGGTGTTTGAGAACCAAGGTACCACTGTACTTTTCCATGAGATCACAGAGGTGTTGCCTTTCCTGTTGTCAGCAGTATCCACTATGGATATATATGGATATATATGGCTAATGGAGTACATTAGAATCTGGGTGGCTTGTTGCAAAAATCCAAAAAGGTTCCTGTACCTTCAGAAGTTAGGTGATGTATTTTGCATCTGGCCACCCTAGGTACAATACCTTGTGCCAGAACCTCTGTGCTCTGAGTGAAGAAAGAACTAGCTTGAACACAACTGAGATGGTTCATGGGAAGAAACCTGCACGGTCTTAGTTTCATACGCCTGTGCGCATATCCCCCTCCCTCCATGTAATGTGTGGCATAGGTGCTGCATATGTTAACTTGTCTCAAGCAATGTAAATTCAGAGTGACAACTTTGCAGGTACATTTTCAGGAGACTGTGGAAGTTTTTGCCTTTCCTTTGTTAGCAGCGTTCACCCGTATGGTCTCAATGACAGCCCTTTGGGGCTTCAGATTTAAACACCAATCTGCCATGAGACATTATAGTAAAACGAATCAGTTTGTAGGCTGGGAATGCATAACAAATTAAAATAACTTCCTGCTCTCTCGCTGAGGAATCTGCGTGGTTAGAAGGTTTTAGCCCAAACCTGAGATGCTTTCTTCGCACACTTTGCAAGCTTTCCAGAGTAAACGGACTCAATTTTTTCCCCCATTCAGGAGGAGAAAGCACTAAAACTGCAAATTGGAAGTGAGGTTTGTTACATGAAAACAACAAAAACAAATTTAGTACCGTTGCTGTGTTCTTCCACCAAGAAAAGTGACGGTTCCAAGTTTTGTGAAGCTGGAAAGTTATCGCTTTCTTTAAAAAGTACCACTACATAAACAGCCATTACAAATGTTAACTCCAGACGGTTGGCAAAATATATAAACTAGCAATGTTCCGTGGACAATGTTTACAGAGAAAATGTTATAATTGCTTTGTTTTTGCATTTGTAGGGCTACTTGACTTTTCCAAAGGTTTGGGTTGTGGTACATGCATTTACCTGGAGCGAAGCCACCCCACTGAACTCAGTGGGTCTTATTTCTGAGTAAACATATATAAGATTGCACTGTTATAGGCTAAATAACCTGCTTATCTGTAATTTTGTCTCGGCCATTCAAGATAAGCACCTTAATGTATTCATATTTATGCATAAGTGTCTGTCTACCTAGTTACCTATTTGTTTTTAAGTGTTTTCCCACCACCTGGCCCACTAAGGCCCTTAAGTGACTTAGGAAATAAGAATACAGTAACATAAGAAGCCCAGCAAAATACATTTACAAATACAGCTAAATTGGTTTTTTTAAAAAACACATTGTCATATCAGTGTAGGAAACTACTGTGTTGTACTCATCAGTTGGGCCCTAGAATTAAAACCCTAGAGAAGCAGATATTTAAACTATTGAGAAGCAGATGTTTAACAACCAAGGCTTAAGCAGGAGATAATTCTCAAAATCTGCCTATGAGAGATGTGGGACAAAAGGTAGATCCTGCTTTCCATTGGATTACCTTATGGCCCAATGTGGGGAAGAAGGACTGTAGCTCACTGGCAAGAGTGTTTGCTTTAAATGCAGACAGTCTCTAGGCAGGGCTAGGGAGAGACTCTGCCAATCATTGCAGGCAGTACTGAGCTATGGTCCAGTGGCCTGACTCTGTATCAGGCAGCTTCCAATATTCCTCCTAAGCCACTGTCATGCATTGAATTAGGTGTTTTGCACACTCCACTGCAAACCAACCTAAATGCAGGCTAGCGGTGTCACATCAGAAGCTGAATCTGGCTTTTTGGCAGGCCCAGTCAGCACTAAAAAAATGTACTAAATTAAATACACGTCCCCCCCCCCCCAAAGATACGTGTATGCAGTCATCGGGAAGACATTAAGACCGCAATCTTGTACCCAGTCCTCAGAAGATATGTCCCACCATAAAGTGTTCCAAAAAAGAAGACCTTCAAAAAGCACCCCTAGTTTTTTGTTTTTGTTTTTTAAAATCAAACTAGCCATTGACTTAAGTTGATCTAAAATCATAAAAGTTTTGCTGTGACTGTTAAAATGTTTCTGTGAAAATTGGCCCTTGTTGAAAGCTGCTGTGATTTTTATTCTCCCTGTAACAGGTCCAAGGATATTACTTGAAAGTAAGATGTCTTTCAATTCACCTGTGATTTCAGAAGATGACCAAAAGAGCCACCAGGGAATAAAAAGAAATTTTGAAGGCCTGAATAGTTTAGATTCACAGACTACGTCGATGTTGCAGGAAACACCACTTGAAAACCTGCATCTAGCACCTCAGACTGTTCTTGAAAGAGCCCCAAAACAAGGGAGATCAAAATGTCCCAGATGTAATAGTTCAAGGATGTTCTATTGTTACACATGCTATGTTCCAGTTGAAACTGTTCCCACTGGAGAAATTCCTGTTGTGAAGGTTAGTGCAAGATATATCTTATTTTTGATCTAATTTGTCAATTTTAGCAAGTTTTGGTCACAGTGAATCATTCTAATAAACGAACTGGGGAAGAATGAAGTGAGACTCATGTTTTTGCAATATAGTTTTAAAAACAAGCTGCGGCAACCCAAAACTCTGTTTTTCTTCAGAGCTTGCTACAGGCTTGCCAAACTCTAGTGGTACAAGAAGAAGAGGGGCCCCTGATTCCAGATGGAATCCCTAGTACTGCAAATCAGTTGCTATCCAAGGTCCTTTTTAATAGGAAAGTTGTCTTTCTGAGAACTTGGAGATGACCTCCAGTTAGAGTAGGTTGGGTAAAAGGCAGTAACATATTTCATTCAGTCAGTCTGCACCCTGCTGCTTTGACCCATAGGGCTCAGAAACAATTTATTTTGGTGGAAGTTGTCTGGTCATTGTGTGTTCCCACTGCTTTAAGCAGATCTGCTGAGGAAAGCAGTGATTTTTAATATGCACTGATGCAAAGTGTGTGTATCTTGTGCACTGCTGCCTGTAAGGTAAAGGTAAAGGGACCCCTGACCATTAGGTCCAGTCGTGACCGACTCTGGGGTTGCGGCGCTCATCTCGCTTTATTGGCCGAGGGAGCCGGCGTACAGCTTCCGGGTCATGTGGCCAGCATGACTAAGCCGCTTCTGGCGAACCAGAGCAGAGCACGGAAACGCCGTTTACCTTCCCGCCGGAGCGGTACCTATTTATCTACTTGCACTTTGACGTGCTTTCGAACTGCTAGGTTGGCAGGAGCAGGGACCGAGCAACGGGAGCTCACCCCGTCGCGGGGATTCAAACTGCTGACCTTCTGATCGGCAAGTCCTAGGCTCTGTGGTTTAACCCACAGCGCCACCCGCGTCCCCTCTGCTGCCTGTACCCAAATGCAAAATGTTCAGCCAGTTACTTACTTTTTCTTATGAAATGGAATGGGGAGTGCCTTTGCTTCAATATATGTACTTGTGCTCTTGGTTGCAGCTTCCATTGAAAATTGACATCATTAAGCATCCCAATGAAACGGATGGCAAAAGCACAGCTGTACATGCCAAGCTCCTGGCGCCCGAAGAAGTTACCATTTACACATATCCTTGTATTCCAGACTACGAAGGAATGAGACACGAAGTAAGGGGTTGTTTAGACGTAGCATGGGGGAGATACTTGATTTTTTCCTTCTTCTTTCCTTCTTGCTGATGCCTATGAAATCCACAATGCTGCTAGTGTTCCAAATTTCCACAAAGAGAATATCAGGGCTCACCTGGAGTTTGGAATCCCTTCTGCACATAGAAAAGGGGAAAAATAAGTGGCTTGTTTGCTCCCCCACTCTCCACTTCTCTAAATTATACACCACAATTGCCCAGTTACCATATTTTATATTGCATTTGCCACTTGTATTGGGTTCCTCCTGATTTGACAGGCAAGATATTATACTTTTTGCTTTTCTAAGACCTGATGTACACAATATCTACTCTGGAGATACAGTGGTACCTCGCAAGACGAATGCCTCTCAAGACGAAAAACTTGCAAGACAAAAGAGTTTTTCGTTTTTTGAGTTGCTTCGCGAGACGAATTTCCCTATGGGCTTGCTTCACAAGACGGAAACGTCTTGCAAGTTTGTTTCCTTTTTCTTAAAACCGTTACAGTAATACAGGGTGCATTGCTTGAAGAGGTGCAGTTGCGACTTCGGGGAGCAACTCATAGCACGCGGTGTGGTAGCCTTTTTTGAGGTTTTTGAAGATGTTTTTGAAAAAATTGAAACCGTGCTTCGCAAGACGAAAAAACTCGCAAGACGAAAAAACTCGCAGAACGAATTAATTTCGTCTTGCGAGGCACCACTGTACTTTACCTACAGAGGGAAGGATATGTATGCACCTACGTAGGTCTACACCAGGGACGATTAACCTGTGGCCCTCCACATTTACTTATTAAAATATTTATATACTGCTATGTAATTATATAAAGGTAAAGGGACCCCTGACCATTAGGTCCACTCGTGACCGACTCTGGGGTTGCGGCGCTCATCTCGCTTTATTGGCCGATGGAGCCAGCATACAGCTTCCGGGTCATGTGGCCAGCATGACTAAGCTGCTTCTGGCAAACCAGAGCAGCACACGGAAACACCATTTGCCTTCCCGCCGGAGCAGTACCTATTTATCTACTTGCACTTCGTGCTTTCGAACTGCTAGGTTGGCAGGAGCAGGGACCAAGCAATGGGAGCTCACCCCGTCGCGGAGATTCGAACCGCCAACCTTCTGATTGGCAAGTCCTCGGCTCTGTGGTTTAACCCACAGCGCCACCCACGTCCCACTATGTAATTATATATATATATATAAATCTAAAAACAGAAAGCTAAAAACAGACATCAGTGAGAGCCATGCTTGCACAGAGTTTGAGAGTCATGTGGAGAAAGATGGTTCTTAGGAGATTTGGCATGGTTAGGGTACGGGGTAGAAGGAAGCATTGGTGGAGGACCAAACTAAGCAGGCCAGGGGTGTTGCCCTAAATGCCCTAGTCCATTTGAACAACTTGGGGTCTCCCCGGACTAGGTTCCTGATAGGGACTTGCCCCAGCTAGCTAGATTATAATTAGGCAGGAGCTGGATCTAAATCTCTTCCCCACAACAAGGAAGGAGAATGTGAGCTCTTAGCTGATGAGAGGGAGCAGGGAGGCAATGCCTCTACACAAGGCCTTTTTCCTCAAGAGAATTTTTCTGTGACGAGTTGGAAGGCCTGCAAAATTCTTAATACTTCCCTTGGTGGGGAGACAGAATAGAATACCGCATGGGGACTTCTGAGGTTTTCTGAGGCACCCTGGAGGCGCAGGTTAATTCTGTGTCCAGGGCGGCTGTCTACCAGCTCCACCTAGTACGCAGGCTAAGACCCTACTTGCCCGCAGACTGTCTCACCAGAGTGGTGCATGCTCTACTTATCTCCCGCTTAGACTACTGCAATGCGCTCTATGTGGGGCTACCTTTGAAGGTGACCCGGAAACTGCAATTAATCCAGAATGCGGCAGCTAGACTGGTGACTGGGAGTGGCCACTGGGACCACATAACACCGGTCCTGAGAGATCTGCATTGGCTCCCAGTACACTTCCGAGCACAACTCAAAGTGTTGGTGCTGACCTTTTAAAGCCCTAAACGGCCTCGGTCCTGTATACCTGAAGGAGCTTCTCCACCCCCATCGTTCAGCCCGGATACTGAGATCCAGCGCTGAGGGCCTTCTGGCGGTTCCCTCATTGCGAGAAGTGAGGTTACAGGGGACCAGGCAGAGGGCCTCCTCGGTAGTGGCGCCTGCCCTGTGGAACGCCCTCGCAGCAGATGTCAAGGCAATAAACAACTATTTTACTGTTAAAAGACAACTGAAGGCAGCCTTGTTTAGGGAAGTTTTTAATGTCTGACGCTGTATTGTTTTTAATATTCTGTTGGGAGCTGCCCAGAGTGGCTGAGGAAACCCAGCCAGATGGGTGGGGTATAAATTAATATATAATATAATATAATATAATATAATATAATATAATATAATATAATAATATAATTATAATATAATATAATATAATACTGCGACAAGTTCACTTTTTGTAGGGGTGGGTAGGATGTGACACAAACACACACACACACCCTGCCCACCAGCAGTTTTTGCTTCTGGGTGTCAGAGAAATTGGTTAGTCCAGCTTGTGAGCAGGCAAAGAGTCTGCCCTGCGTCTATCCATTCTTTCCTGCATGTTTTATGAGAGGGAGGATCATGTTACAGCCCTGCCACTTGCTCTTTTGTTGGTTCCTGTTGACATTAGTGTTTATGAAGATGCTGTGCTGAGAGGTAGTTCTGGGTTTTTTTTTAGTAGCTGTGGTACCTTGCACGGATCCCTCCCATCCCAAATAACTCCAACATTGTGTCTGTTTTTCTTCTAGATTGCACTTATCTTTCCTGGGCCTAATTCAGTTTCAATAAATGACATTCCCCTCTGTTTGCAAAACAAATCTAAGAAGAAGGTTGGCTGTGACGAGGACTCACCAGCAGAACCAGTCCTCAAATGTGCGAAAACAGAGTCAGGCAGTGAAAGCGACTTGGGCGAACACCAGTTTCATAGCATGAGCAGAAATGCTCCGTTGAAGAGAATTGTATTTATTGATAGCACCTGGAATCAAACAAACAAAATAATCACAGATGAGAGGCTCCAAGGTATGTTAATACCAAATTCTAAAGCCCAGTGCTGCAGATTAATAAAAGTGCAAATCGAAGGGATGTGCTTGACACATCAGTCTCATTACTGCTATGCATGAACAAATTGAACAATCCATACAGATGAAGCAATGGATCCCCATAGCTATACATGGGCATGGTTCTAGTCGCAATTAAATGCCTTGTGGTCCAACACCAGGTACAGTCCCTTGCATCCAGCCCCTAAGTGGACTGGTTTCCTGATTAGAGAAATGAAATTGTCGTTATATTTATTTATAGCCTGCCTTTTTCGTGTACTGGGACTCAAGGCAGCTTCCACAAATCAAAACAACACAGATAAAACACAAAAGGATAAAAGATTAACGTTAAAATGTAATTAAACTCTAGTAGAATTTTAAAAATATAAGAAACAAATCTATTGAAATAAGGGTAATAAAAATAGAACAGCACTATTAAAACCCTTTCCTTAAAAAACAGTCAGTTCTCAAAGGCTGATTGGAATTAATGATCATCATCAGAGGGTAGAGGGCCTTCTCGGTTGTGGCGCCTGCCCTGTGGAATGCCCTCCCATCAGATGTCAAGGAAATAAACAACTCTCTGACTTTTAGAAGACATCTGAAGGCAGCCCTGTTTAGGGAAGTTTTTAATGTTTGATGTTTTGTTGCTTTTTAAAATTATTATTAATATTAGGAACTGCCCAGAGTGGCTGGGAAAACCCATCCAGATGGGCGGGGTATAAAATTATTATTATTATTATTATTATTATTATTATTATTTATTACAGTGGTTAAGAACTTAATTTGTTCTGGAGGTCCATTCTTAACCTGAAATTGTTCTTAACCTGAGGTCCCACTTTAGCTAATGGGGCCTCCTGCTGCTGCCGCCACACAATTTCTGTTCTCATCCTGAAGCAAAGTTCTTAACCCAAGGTACTATTTCTGGGTTAGCAGAGTCTGTAACCTGAAGTGCCTGTAACCTGAAGCGTCTGTAACCCGAGGTACCACTGTATTATTAGTGGTAGTAGTAGTAGTACCCCACCCATCTGACTCGGTTGCCCCAGCCACTCTGGGCGGTTTCCAACCTATATAAAAAGATAATAAAGAATTAAAAAGCTTCTACCTGCTAGTGCAGGCATAGGCAAACTCGGCCCTCCAGCTGTTTTGAGACTATAATTCCCATCATCCCTGACCACTGGTCCTGTTAGCTAGGGATGATGGAAGTTGTATTCCCAAAATATCTGGAGGGTCGAGTTTGCCTATGCCTGTGCTAGTGGAAAAGCTACTAGAAGGGAGCCTGTCTAACTTTTCTAGAAAGGGGGTTTCAAAATCTGTGAGCAGCCACCAACCAGGTCCTCTCTGTCTTCCCACCAACCATGCCTGTGAGGGTGGTGGGACCAAAGATCTTAAAAGCCTGGGCAGGTTCCTTCAGATAGCCTTGGCCATAACCAACACTTGAGATTGCCCGGAAACAGACCAGTAGCCACCCGAGCTGTTGTAACAAGGGAGTTGCATGCTTCCTATAACCAGAGCTCCCCTCTGCCTGAGAGCGTCTGGCAACGGTTCTTAACCTGTGGGTCCCCAGATGTTGTTGGACTACAACTCCCATCATCCCTGAGCTCTGGCCTTGCTAGCTAGGGATGATGGGAGTTGAAGTCCAACAACATCTGGGGACCCACAGGTTGAAAACCTCTGTATCAGTCTGTTACCAGTAGCTGATTTGAGACATATGTACAATTTAGCGCATACATGTTCCGTTTCGTTACCTCTCTTAATGCAGGATTGCTGCAAATTGAACTGAAGTCGCGGAAAACCTGCTTTTGGCGTCATCAGAAAGGAAAGCCAGAGACGTACCTGTCTACCATCGAAGCAATTTATTATTTCCTAGTCGACTATCATAAGGAATTCTTGAAAGAAAAATATGAAGGACAGTATGACAACCTCCTTTTCTTCTTCTCGTTTATGTACAAATTGATAAAAAATGCCAAGTCAGCAGGAAAAGACTAGGGCAATACTGTATATTTTTCATGTGAATAACAAAAACCAACCCCCTAAAATATTCCTTATGATCCATTGTACTTTATGCTTTTAAACTTATTAGTAACAATTGAATTAAATAAATTGCACATTTGGCTAGAGGGTTTTTTTGTTTGTTTGTAAGAATGCAAAATGTTCCTGTCCTTTTTAGTTCAATCCTAAATCCAAACCCATGACTTATCATCTGAGGCAAATCTCTCTTATGGTTGCCAAGAGACTCCAAATGGTCTGGGGACTTTACTGCCCTTGCTACATTTGAACATATTTTTTTATAAGCACCAATTTGGATGTTTGGAGGGTTTATATCAACTTACATATTTTAGAGAGAAGTACTGATGGCTGTTATGTTTTCAATGCGAACTGACAGCGTATATTGTTTTGTTGGGGGGATTTTCTGTCTCTTTTATCTTCCCCCACTTCTTTGCTAAATTTGACACTTAAAAAAAAGCTGGACTGTTATGGGAGTGTTGCCTGAAATAAAACTGAGCCCGTTGCCTCTAAATAGAAATGTTTTCAGACTGTAATAAGCAGGGAAAATGCCAACATAGAGTCTCTTTTCTTAAACATAGTAAAACTTAGTTCAGCTGTTTCACTCTATAGGAATGCGCACTTCACTGTCAGGGATGACTTAATCCCGGTGATGTAACTGTTTACTAAAAAATGATTGGAACAATATTTCAGTAGACCAAAAAAAATAAATAACAAAAATCCAGGCTAATGTATTCAGCAGGATGCCAATGGTAAACATGCTTGGGTCTAAATTAAGCTGTAAAATTGCTTTGGTAATATTATAATAGCAGGTTTACTATAATGACTACTTCTATGTCCATTTCAGGTTGACAGCTTTGGTACTGCCAAACAAGTTTCCTGCTGGATTCTGAAATAAATTTACCAGGAGAAACATACATTTGCAGAGAAAGGTGCATTTCCTTCCAACTAAAGTTGGAAGGCTTGCAACGGAATTAAGGGTCCTCTGCCCACAGCTGAGCCAGTGGCGTAGCGTGGGGGATGCAGGGGGGGGCTGGTCGCACCGGGCGCAACATCTGGGGGGGCGCGCTCGCACTCGCAGCTCTCTGCCCCTACCTGGCTCACTCTCTCTCACTGCAGTGCTGGCTGTGCAAATCCGATCCGAGCCGCTGGGTTGCCGCCCACTGTGGAGGGGGTGGGTGCCAGGCGTGCGGTGCGGAGAGAGAGCGAGGGACTATCTGGGGGAGGGACAGTGCAGCGGCCGCCCAGTGCAGCGCTGAGCGCGGGAGAGAACCACACCAGACCAGACCAGGCAGCAGCAAGAAGAAGCTGGCAGCGGCGGCAGGTTAGGGGTTAGGGGGCGCAAATTACTTGCCTTGCCCCAGGTGCTGACAACCCACGCTACGCCGCTGAGCTGAGCCCTGCACTTTACATTGCAAATGAAGCAATTATTAGACAGTCGTACCTTGGTTCTCGAACGCCTTGGTACTTGTATGTTTTGGCTCCCGAACGCCACAAACCCAGAAGTAAGTGTTTTGGTTTGCAAACGTTTTTTGGAAGCCGAACGTCCGACGCAGCTTCTGCTTGACTTTAGGAAGCTCCTGCAGCCAATCGGAAGCCACACCTTGGTTTTTTAACCATTCCAGGAGTTGAACGGATTCCCAGAACGGATTCAGTTTGAGAACCAAGGTACCACTGTACTGTGTGTGAGCTGTAGAGCCACATTGGGGGAAGCAGCAGAAGAACAGACATTAACTCCTTCAAATGGTTTTCCCCCACTCCCCAACAAACAGTGCATTAAAACTGAAGTACACGTGTTACAAGTGCTTCCTAACCTCTACCCAAAGCCCTTGTTTATTAAGAAGATTGCAGGCTTGATACACAACACATTTCGTACAGGAGATGTTACTATTGGCCTAACAATCTGTTTAAAGGTGATGTGCCAAATCCACAGTTACCAAAGGACCATCTGTGTTCTTCTCCTCCTCTTTGGAACAACTCATTTAATACAAGTACCAGTTGTGATTTAAAGGCACACATCCTTAACCATATTAACAGCTAGTTACTTAACTCGTTTCAGTAAATATCATTGATCAAATGCAGGGATACAAAAAAAATCTGATTTTTCACTAAAGGCAAAATATATGATTCCAGAAGCAGTTCCAGTGGGTTTGTTCCTGAGGAGTGGTGATGTTTAGAAGTATGCCTAAGTTTCATTCAGTGACAGTGCCTAGAATTATTTCCATTTCCTTTGCCCTTTAACTCTTTTTCTTAAGGTCCACAATGAGGTACAGAAACCATAGGCAGGTGGTGAGAGAAACGGAGCAAAGTTTCTAAATTACTATAGTGAAATAAATGAAGTCATTGAACATTTGATTTTGATTTAACTTACACATTAATTTCTTCTTTTGATTATTTAGGCTGTCGTCTTCTTCTTTGGCGATCACTTGTAGCTGAGTAAGATTGACCATATTAGATACTTTCCAGGTTCCTGCTCCTTCAAGAATATAGCTAGGGGAAACTAGAATTGTGCTACTGATCTTCCAAGGAAATAAGTTGGCCCTGGGCAAAATTTTCCCCTCCTTCCCATTGAAACTATTTTGGTCATATTGATCCATCTAGCACAGTACAGTTTCCTTCAACTGTTAGCTGCTCTCCAAGATCAGAAGTCAGCTGAGATCCTTTTAACTGGAAGTGCCAGGGATTCATCCTGGCACCTTTGACATGCAAATCGGGGGATGTACCACTGAACTACAGGCCCTGGCCCATTGCTTAAGTCACACTTGCATTTTATGATGGGGTGGGGAACCTGGGGCCCTCCCAATGTTGTTGGACTCCAACTTCCATTATCCTTGAACCTCCTCTTCTCTGGTGATCATTCGTAGCCAAGTAAGATTGTCTTCCAAGAAGACTGTCTTAACAGTGAGTCCGTAAGTGACTGTGGAGGCCAATTCTGGATCCACACGTCCTTCCATGGTGGGGACATAGGTTTCCAGGCGGGAGTTGATCACGGTGAGGGTTTGCCAAGGGTGCCTTTCTCTTAGCTCATTTCTCCCTTTTGTCCTGAGTTCAAGCGTCTTCAAAGTCCATGACACCTTTGGTAAAGGCTGTTCTCCAATTGGAGCACTCGCAGGCCAGTGTTTCCCAGTTGTCGATGTTTATACTACTTTTTAAAGATTTGCCTTAAGAGATCTTTAAACCTCTTTTGTTGACCACCAGCATTATGCTTTCTATTTTGAAGTTCGGAATAGAATAGTTGCTTTGGAAGACTGTACAAGGCTGTACAAAGCATCTTACTCCTAGTTCTTGCTGTGATCTAGCATGCATTGATAGGGCTTGCACTAGAGCCTTATCATTCTGAAAAGGGATAGAATTTCTATGGTATCGGTGTTTGGTAAAAGGAACTGTATTGAAATGTGTTGTTGCAATAGCAGGTAAGGAGAGTCCTGCTAGATTAGACTGAAGGCCTATCAATGCCAGAGTCCTTTGGCCAAGTCATGTGGCTTGCTAGATGGTTTGGGGAAGTTTATACACAGTGCCTGGGCTGGGCTCTTCTCCATCTGCCATCAGATGTCAGTTGTCTCTAAAATGACATTTCATTTTGGTATCTCAACTGATAGTTGTTCTCCCTGATCAATTAAAACCACGTATGCTAAGTGGCCCTCCTCACAGCAATTTATGGTAGTTAGGCCTATGAAATTAATTGTGCATGGTGCGAAGAAGTACTTCTATTTAAGGATAACAACAGGAAGATTTAAAGAAGGAACTATTGGAAACTCAAGGCAGTAGAAACGTAAGATGATTAGAGCCCCACTGAACTTGAAGCATGGGAAGCCCCAACAAAAATTTATAATTTGGCAGAATATTTGGACTATATGATATGTATTTGTGTAATTTGGAGTACTTAATGTGATTTGATTGGATTGTTAAAATGGATATATATATATATATATATATATATATATATATATATATATGAAGTACTTCTATTTATCCTATATGTATCGCCAATCAGTTTTGTAGGGAGAGCCCAAAATTCAGGTGTTTGGGGAGGGCAGAGTAGGAAGATAGTTTATTTCCCCAGTATGGGCAAAATCTAACATTTGTTTCATTTGCACACACAAAAATGTAGAGCTGACCAGCTGGGGTTAACGTATTCATCTAATGGTGATATAGCAGAATACAGGCTCAGGGTACGTAGAATAACCCCTATTTAGACATGTAGTCTGCAGTCCAGTACATAGTGAAGAATCGTCCTTAAGGCTCACTGGATGGTAGCCTATGTTGCTAAAACCACTAATGTTATACAAAACTGTGTCATGTTTTTACAGCAAGAAATATCTTCAACAGTCATCTCTCTAATAAATTGCAACAGCAAATGCTTTCACCATCCATGTGTTGTTGTTTTTTATTGCTGTCAAGAAAAGGGCATCTTGGCTTTGCGCAATAATTAATACTGTTTCCAGTGAATGACTTTTGATTGTCTCTCTGACATTTTCATCTCTCTGTGTGTTGTTAAACAAGGACTCCTTTGAACTTTTCCCAGGAAAGTCTCTAAAGCAGCTTTGTGGAAGATTACTGGGCTATAATGGAAAGGGAAAGGAATCCATCCACTGGAAACGCACATCAAAGCGACCCCCTGACCCAATGGATTCTTAACAATCAGTCCGAAGAGGCAAAACATAATTCATTTTCTTCCAAATCACGTTTCTTTGAAAACATTTTTAGTGTAAAAGTAGAGACAGATAAAACCTTATATAAACAAGTGTCGGTTTACTTTTAGAGTGTGTTACAATTCAGTTTACTCCTCTGTGACTCTGTGAGTCAAAGATCCTCTAGTGGACATTTAAACGTGCTTCTCTGCAAAAAAGAGAGAGGTCTAACCATTTTCTCCACCAGCTGCAACCTCTTGCATTGCAACTGATGCTGCTTTAGAGACTTTCCCTGACTTAAGCAGCTGTGGTTTTTTTCTTTTCTTTTTTAAAATGAGGCTAATGAGAAGTGGAGGGGTCATTGGAACAAACACAGAAGGCATGATTTCCAATATATGAGATGTCCATTTCATCATAGCCAGTCACTTTGAGGAGCAGTTGGTGGGTGGCAAAGCAAGCCATCACTCCCTTGAAATGGGCTGCTGCTACAAGGCCTAGAGCCTATCCACCACTGCTTCTCTACCCTGTCCTTGGTCTGGCAGCTGATGGCACTTCTCCATACCATAGCTGTCAACATTCAGATTTGAAAATAAGGGATCAGCAGCCTCGAAAATAAGGGATCAGCAGCCTCACCTGTCCCGGGGACAGTCTACGGGATATCTAACAATCCAGGATAGCAGTGGGAAGCAGCGGGAAACGGCACTGGAATTTCCCACAAAAAAAGGGGAAGGTTGACAGCTATGCTCCAGACCCAAATTGGCCCATCCCTTTCACCATCCTCTGTGCCATAACTACAATTGCAAAGTTTGAGAAATAAGCTGCAAAAGATGTCATTTGAATTTTTAATTACAGAGATTTACATTTCCAACTACAAAGGCACAGAAGCCAGAAAAATAAAGATAAAAGGTAAAGGACCCCTGGACGGTTAAGTCAAAGGCGACTATGGGGTTGTGGCACTCATCTCGCTATCAGGCCGAGGAAGTCAGCGTTTGTCCACACACAGCTTTCCAGGTCATGTGGCCAGCATGACGAAACCGCTTCTGGCGCAAAGGAACACCGTGATGGAAGCCAGAGCACATGGAGACACCGTTTGCCTTCCTGTCGCAGCGGGACCTATTTATCTACTTGCACTGGCGTGCTTGCAAACTACTAGGTTGGCAGGAGCTGGGAGCTCACCCCGTCACATGCGCTCTGGCACTCGTCACGGTGTTCCGTTGCACCAGAAGTGGCTTAGTCCATCTGGCCACATGACGTGGAAAGCTGTCTGTGGGCAAATGCCGGCTCCCTTGACCTGAAAGCAAGATGAGTGCTGCAACCTCATAGTCGCCTTTGACTGGACTTAACCGCCCAGGGGTCCTTTACCTTTACAGAACCCACAAATTACTAACATGATCCAATGCCTCAGGTTCTTCTAGCTGTCTTTTGGACACAGCTGTATATATAAAAAAGTCTCCACCCACCACCAAACTTATTTCCTAAACAATACCAAATTATGGACGCAATCCAGTCAAAGTTGCCCTCTTTTTAGTTCCCTTGATTTCAAAATGCTCAACTTTCTGTGCTGTCTTATTCCTGATATTTGTAAGCTGCTCCAGGAGCTCTTCTGTAGTTGAAGAGCAAGGTACAAATAATGTATTAAACAAGTTACAATAAATAAACTCAACCAATGAAATTAATGGTACTAAACAAGGTTTATTGTTGGGTGGCTGGTGCCCTGTGTTTTTACACAAAACACGGAATACTAATGGGTAGAAATAGATTCCCTAATTTTGGCTTGTAAAGCATCGCAGGTTTTCTTGGCATCACCAAGCAGCATTGAGGTATTGGGCTTGTAAAAAATGGGGTTGTCAACTGCAGCATACCCAACTCCCAGGGTGCGCTTCATGACAATGACCTGGCGGAGAAACAAAATGGCGGCATGAATAGAGAGATACTCAAGCAATCATAGTGTACCTACTCTGAAACCATATTATTATCATTATTTCTTAAATTTCTATACTGCCCTTCATCCGAAGATCACAGGATTATTCACAATACAAAAACACAAAAATACATACCATAATAAACAAAAACAATACCACCGCCCCAATTTAAAAGGCCATGGATTGTTTAATTATTATATGGTTGAAATCATCAATTCTACGTGGCCCAACTCCATAAAAGTGAGTATTCAAGCACTTAAAGAGACCTTGGAATATTACCACATACAGCTGTGAATTGAAGTGCCTTAAAGCTTTAGACATGGAAATGTTAAGGAAGATAACTTTGGTAGGGCTGCCAAACGTCTATACAATTCCAAAGGCGGAATTGATGTCTGGGGGGAACCAAATCAATTGAAAAATTGTGTTTTTGGGGTTTTCCTTAAAAAAGATCAACAACTTTCAGGGTGTCCTGGTTTTTACTCTTTGAAATATGGCAACCCTAAACTGTAGTGGAAACCTTTCCATTTTTAACTGGGCATAAGTACCCGTAACTAAGTGAAGTAGACAG
Source organism: Podarcis pityusensis (assembly GCF_964106645.2). NCBI lineage: Eukaryota > Metazoa > Chordata > Lepidosauria > Squamata > Lacertidae > Podarcis > Podarcis pityusensis. The sequence continues at coordinate 40,202,973 of NC_138039.1, read as the reverse complement.
AAGAGCCAATTAAGTACACATGCCATAATACAGTCTTATGAATCCTCTTCCTTTATTAAAGGCATGTTCTTTACGACGTAAGACTAGCCCTGTCAGAAAAGGCCAAGGATCCATCAATAATGAGGAACCTGTGCCCGATTCTCATGGGTTGAGATGTAAAGGGAATTCTGTTGGAGGCTATCACAAAAGAATCAATCCCTTGCCATTACTTACCTGCTTAGATTTCCAGACCTCCAATACAGGCATACCAGCTATAATTGAATTTGGATCTTCTTGTGCTGCAGAGTTCACAGTGTCGTTGGCACCGATTACCAAAGTCAGATCTGTGTCTGAGAGGCAGAAGAAAACTCATCAGCACTTCAGAAACTTGAAAAGCTACTGTCTTTTGTCAGGACTTTCAAACTCGCTGGCAGACAACTGCTTAATTCCCTTGGGATGCGGAGACAGATAAAACATCTAAGCATATAAATCTTATAAACATATAAATCCAGAGGCCAGAGAGAAAAGAAAACCTGATAAAGAAATTGAACAGAAACAATGAGAAAGGAACAGAGAGGTTTTGTCTTTCTTAGTTCAGGACTTGTACATAGGAAGGGAGACATTCAACCAAACATCTGAAGGAAAACTCCCTCAAGCCAACTAGGGCACATGCCACCACATCTAAATGTGCACTATGAGGCCACCTGAGACTCAAGCAATAACAACAGAAGCACCTCCAATCTGCATATCCACTCCTTCAGCGGGAGTGTAACCCCATCAAAAGCAGGAAATCTTTCATGCACCTGCCACACTAACACTGCCTCAGTTTTATCCGGATTGAGCTTCAGTTTATTGCCTCCTATCCAGTCCATCACTGAGGCAAAACAATGGTCCAGCACTTCCACTGCCACACCTGCCACACCTGCAGATGAAATAAATAAAAAAAATTGTCCAGTGGCACCTCAGAGACCAACTAAGTTTGTTCTGGGTATAAGAAGTGTGCATGCACACAAAAGCTTATACCCAGAACAAACTTAGTTGGTCTCTAAGGTGCTACTGGACATTTTTTTTTTAAATTTATTTCGACTGTGTCAGACCAACACGGCTACCTACCTGAATCTAGAACACTTGCATATGTAAAGGAGAAGTAGAGCTGTGCATCATCAGCTGTAACAGAAAACTTAGGCACTCCATGCTGATGCTCAATCGCACATGAGTCTTATGCATGTTATTTCTCTTCCTCAAACAAACAGGAAGAAATTGACACAATTTGTCCCTTCTGCTGAGTGCCTGGGTCATACATTAAACCATCCAGGGGTCCCTTTACCTTTATGATGCAGGAGGGATAGTAGTCTCTACTGCACTGGCCTAGCCAATTTCACAGGGTTAAGTCCCTTCACTGAAGGACTAACAGTGAATTCTGATTGACAGCTGAAAATTATTATAAAGGAATAGTCATGACTTAATGTCATGCCCTCTTCCAAAGAAGAAACGGGCAATCTTCTCAATTAGCTGAACCCAAGAAGTGTGAGATTCAATATTCACAACTCGATTCAAAAGCTTACTTTTCATATGATGCCCGTGGCCCAGATGGTTTACCTAGATCAGTTTTGCAATATGAAAGTAGCAGCCTTTTTAATGAAATAGGAAGGGTAAGATTAATTTATATAATTTAAATTATAATTTATGAGCATCTGGATTTTGGTGGGGGGACACTTTCATTTCAAAGCACAGATTTTTAAGAGGGAGGCTTGAGATTACTTCCGAGCTCCTTTTTGAAATTCCTTTTTCCATTCTCTTTTTGGCTGCCTTCTGATTCCCACAAGTGTTCTGCTTCTTTCATTGCTTAAAGAGATTTTACGCAGGAGACTTGCTGGAGCACCAGCTTGACAGCTGTAAGCTGCTGATTCATAGATGCATTGTTAGCTCGATCATTTAATTCTTGTCCAGCAGCATCACGCTATAAAACTTGACCTCCCCAATGAAACATCAAAAGGCTCTTGCATCTCTCAGCTCATTCTAGAAGAGAAAGTCTGGGGAAGCAGACCACCTCTGAAGTCAGCTGAGAAAGTATGCAACACAAGCAGAACCGCTTTCCAGAATAGCCCTCTGAAAATCTGATGCTCGCAATATGATGGCCCAAAGCCACTGAGAGAGGTTTGAACAAATAGTAGTACACCTAGGGTGTAGGCTTCAGGTGTGTAGCTGGTGCAGATTGCTATGGGGCTCATGTTATGAAAATGATGTATAGATGGTACTTAACCCCTGTTAAATTGGCGAAGATCTACCACAATTGTGATAATTTATGTTGGAAATGTAAAGAAAAAGAAGGTACTTTCTATCATATGTGGTGGACTTGCTCCAAGGTTAAAGACTTCTGGGGAAAAAATTATAATGAATTAAAAAAAATGATGAAATATACTTTTATGAAGAAACCAGAGGCCTTTCTCCTTGTGGCATATTTTTGTATGCCACAACTGCTGCATGGATTTTACTAGCCAAAAAATGGAAAACACAAGAACTACCAACGGTAGAAGAATGGCAGATGAAGATGATGGAGTTTATGGAGCTGGCTGATCTCACCGGGAGAATCCACGACCAGAAAGAAGAGGAATACCAAGAAGACTGGAAGAAACTTAAAGACTATTTGAATAAATATTGTAATATTAAAGATATGTAATCACTTGAAAGAATCAATTAGGCCTAGGATTAAATTGGGATTAAATAAACAAATAAGAAAATGTACGATAAGAAAAGTTAGGAAATATGATTATGACTGTGATAATTGTTTTATGAAATAATGATATTGGAAACTGCTATATATAATTACTAAGAAACTCAGATGGAAGAGATTTGAGGAAGTCAAGTAATATGTTTATGAAGATGGATTTTGAGTAATTAATTAAGTTTCAGTTTATGTGGTGATTTGATGTATTTTATGTTCTTTTTTCTTTTCCCTTTTTTCGTTTAATTCTTTTTTCTTTATTATTGTTGGCTTTTTCTTCTGTTATGTTTATGTATGGAAAATAATAAATATTATTATTTTTTTAAAAAAGATTGCTATGGGGCTCAGCTAAAGTTGATACCTGGAGAGCTTCTATGGGAGAAGTCAGAGGAGGATAGGAGACAAGGGAAAATAGCACTTGAGACAGCATGATTATTCTTTGGCCTAATTGCAAAAGCACACAATACAACTAACTTTCTCAGCATGGTTTAACTAAAAGATAAACTGTTATTTATTTATTTCTCTCTCCTCTCTCCACCCTCATTCTTTACCTGGGAAATCTTCATTTATCTCGTCCATTTCCAGCACAACGTCATAAGGGACACCGGCTTCTGCCAACAGAACGTTCAGCTGCCCTGGCATACGGCCTGCCACCGGATGGATGCCAAACCTGGAACCAAAGAGAGAAAAGGAATGGCCACATTGCGTCCAAGACATGCTGAACTAATAAAAAGAAACTGATAAATGTTAGCAATGCTATGCAGGCGGCGGCAGGCCAGCTCCAGGCTTGCCTACCTCCTGATTGAACCACTAAGGAGAGAGTGATGGGTAGCAAAGGCAGCCAGCATTCGTGAAAGGCAATTTCAATGGGTGAGCACCGTTCTTAGCTTGAAACAGATGGTCGGAACCTATTGTGAGAAGTGCAATAGCAGGAACTATTCAGCGAGAGTCTTAAGGGGTTAGGTCTGTTATTGGTCTGAATGACAGCAAACTCCAACTGGCTGGAGGCTGTAGTTTGTTGGGAGTTAAGTGTCAGTATGAAAGTGTCAGCTGAGTTTTCACAATTGCAAGTGTAGGAGGGAAAAGTACTTCTTAATCAGTTTTTACCCTATGTACCCTATGAAAGAAAAAAGTTCTGTTTATTTATCCTCATATTATGTGCTGCTTTTATTCAGCTCACATTGAGTAAATTAGGATCAGTTTCTTTTCTCTCTGGACTCTGGTCTGATCCTTTTCAGTCACTCTGCTAATATCTGTGAGGTACGCTAGGCCAAGAGAGTATAATTGGTCCCTGGTTCTGAATGGGGCAACTATGCCCCTGAAGGACCAGGTGCACAGCCTGGGAGTCATTTTGGACTCACAGCTGTCCATGGAGGCACAGGTCAATTCTGTGTCCAGGACAGCTGTCTACCAGCTCCATCTGGTACACAGGCTGAGACCCTTCCTGCCCGCAAACTGTCTCGCCAGAGTGGTGCATGCTCTGGTTATCTCCCACTTGGACTACTGCAATGCTCTCTACATGGGGCTACCTTTGAAGGTGACCCAGAAACTACAACTAATCCAGAATGCGGCAGCTAGACTGGTGACTGGGAGTGGCCACCGGGACCATATAACACCGGTCTGAAAGACTTACATTGGCTCCCAGTATGTTTCCAAGCACAATTCAAAGTGTTGGTGCTGACCTTTAAAGCCCTCAACGGCCTCGGCCCAGTATACCTGAAGGAGCATCTCCACCCCCATCGTTCAGCCCGTATACTGAGGTCCAGCTCTGAGGGCCTTCTGGCGGTTCCCTCACTGCAAGAAGTGAGGTTACAGGGAACCAGGCAGAGGGCCTTCTTGGTAGTGGCGCCCGCCCTGTGGAACGCCCTCCCCATCAGATGTCAAGGAAATAAACAACTATCTGACTTTTAGAAGACATCTGAAGGCAACCCTGTTTAGGAAAGTTTTTAATGTTTTATGTTTTATCGTGTTTTTAATATTCTGTTGGGAGCCATCCAGTGTGGCTGGAGAAACCCAGCCAGGTGATAGGGGTATAAATAATACATTATTATTATTATTATTATTATTATTATTATTGGCTCAATTACTCCTAGTAAGATTCATACCTAAGCAGGGTTCCATATCCACATGTCCCTCATCCATGTCCAGAACTCAAACAGCCAAACTAGATGTGATAACAATCATGAAACTTGGTCTGACTCTGTTTAAGTCAGCTACCTGTATTCCTAATGGAGGAACGGCAGTGTTCTGAGATGGAGGGAAATGTAGACTTCCGGCAGCCTAGGAAGCACAAAATGCCTTGGCAGAAAGGCAGTCTATAAAGGTGATTGATTGATAGATAGATAGATAGATAAATAAATAAATAAATAAATAAATAAATAAATAACAAGGAACATGTTGCTATTTGTTGTGGTGGCAGAGCACAATAGGGTGCAGAGGAGAAAATGTGCAAAAGTTGCCACTATTTTTAATGTGTAGATGCTCTGTGCCATTCATGGCTGCATGACCAGTGTGGCCCAGTGCAAAAGAAGACAGGGCTTTCAGTAGGTGTAGCTCATCATAAAATAGCTCTCCAATACACTGGACTGACTCTTTATAACCTTTTGAACCAGCAAAGCCGTTTGTTCTGTTCTGTTAACCAGTGGCCTTTCGTGATGGTACTCACACAGTACAGTCACTTTTTTTTTTTTTGCTGCCATGGGTAGCCATTTTGTGCTGGCACCCACAACATGAGTACAGTGGTACTTTGGTTTATGAACTTAATCCGTTCCTGAAGTCTGTTCTTAAACCAAATCCGTTCTTAAACCGAGGTGCGCTTTCCCTAATGAGGCCTCTCGCTGCTGGTGTCTTTCCACTGCTCGGTTTCCGTTTTAGACCGAGGTAAAGTTCACAAACCAGAACACTACCTCCAGTTTTGCGGAGTTCGTAAAGAGACTTGTTCATAAACAGGACTGTTCTTAAACCGAGGTACCACTGTACAAGCAACTCATTCCCTACCACAAAAAACAACTGCTGCTGTTAGCTATGAGTTTGAGTTTTATGAAGTTTCTCGTTAGCAGGACCCAGTAATTGAGAAACGAGATGAAAGGAGGAGAATAAAGACAGAAGGAAAAGAAGTGGCCAACCATTTATCATGAATGAAGGGTAGATACAAACAGATCTTATGATATGCCTCCACATAGCAAGGTCATCTTTTTAAAGAATTATCTCACTCCATAAGAGCGCCATCAAAGCTGTTACTGTAGAGTTAATGGTTGTAGATCATACCAGATTTCCGGGGACTAAAGCTAATTTTCTTATTAGTAATATAAACTGTTTATACCAGCATATTGATCACACTTGCCTGACTTTCTTCCCTTGTTCATTAAGCATCTTTACCATGTCAGCAATAGGATACTGAGCTTTCGCTGCACAAAGGCCCCAACCTATAATGACGAGAGAAAAGAAATCAGAGCTTAAGCACTTGCTTAATATCTCCCAGGTCTGAATTTCCAACCAAATCTAAGGCTGCATACACACCGACATTCAAAGCGTATGGCTTCCCCACAAAGAATCCTGGGAACTGTAGTTTAGCCTCCCACAGAGCTGTAGTTCCTAGCACCCTTAATAAACTACAGTTCCCAGGATTCTTTGGGGGAAATAGATGTGCTTTAAATGTATGGTATGTGTATGCAGCACATCTCAAAGTGCATGTTCGCATTTATCCCTTTAACACTCATCTCTCCAATAGCGCCTCTTCATTTGTTGTCTTTTCGTGTGGTGCAACTTTAAAAACTCGTGGGACAAAAAAATGGTGTCCCCCCCCCTTTTTTTTTGTTTATGCTATTCTGTCAAAGAGAGTAGCTGGCATGTCTTGCACAGTCTGTGTCATATTCAGGGGCAGTAAATTGAACTGCGCACTGTCCCAATAAGTAGTGGAAAGCTTTAGGTTTAGAACACTCTAGGCAACATAGTTCAGTGTGTTCCCTCATCACCTGGCAAGCCAAGCACCAGAACATGCCATCCTGAAGGAGCGTCTCCACCTCCATCGTTTTGCCCGGGCACTGAGGTCCAGCTCCGAGGGCCTTCTGGCAGTTCCCTCGCTGCGAGAAGCCAAGTTACAGGGAACCAGGCAGACGGCCTTCTCGGTAGTGGCACCCGCCCTGTGGAACGCCCTCTCTTGTCAAAGAGAACAACAAATACAGTGGTGCCCCACAAGACGAATGCCTCGCAAGACGAAAAACCCGCTAGACGAAAGGGTTTTCCGTTTTTCGATGCGCTTCGCAAGACGAATTTCCCTATGGGCTTGCTTCGCAAGACGAAAACGTCTTGCGAGTCTTGCGATTTTTTTCGCTCCCCCCCCCTTTTTCTAAGCCGCTAATAGCCTTTTAGCCGCTAAGCCTTTCATAGCCGCTAAACCGCTAATAGCACTAATCCGCTAATCTGCCAATAGGGTTGCTTCGCAAGACGAAAAAACCGCTAGACGAAGAGACTCGCGGAACGGATTATTTTCGTCTTGCGAGGCACCACTGTACCAGACTTTTAGAAGACATCTGAAGGCAGCCCTGTTTAGGGAAACTTTTAATGTTTAATAGACTATTGTATTTTAATATTCTGTTGGAAGCCTCCCAGAGTGGCTGGGGAAACCCAGCCAGATGGGTGGGGTATAAATAATAAATTATTATCCTTGGGCAAAAGCTGGGCCCACCCCCACTGACACGGGGCCAAGTCTGGGTCCCCCTTTTGGGGGGAAATGGGAAAATGCTGCTCCATCTTTAGTTATTCTGGTCGCTGTTTGCATGCTCAGAGAAGACAGCTGTGAGAGCCAGCAGCGGCAGCAACAGTGCTAGGAGTTTCCAGGCCCCCAGCTACTCTGACCACCATTGCCAGCCCTAGATTTAAACAAAGATTCTGGGGCCCTTTTATCTGGCTGCAAATATATACCAAGGGTCCACAGTGGCCCACAAATAAGCAAAAAGTCTTACCAGAGTATATAACAATCGTAGAACATCAACCCAACGGTATGAAAATTAAGACAGACATTTAGGAGCAAATGGAGTTGGGGGTAGCATAAAGAAAACCAATACAACCCACTGCTAAAACCCTACTAGGAAACAACCAGAGGATTCCCAGCCCTCCAAACACTCTGCAGTGTTGAATTCAGAACTCAGTCTTTAGTTCCAGATGAAATTTCCCCCTACAAACTTTCATTGCACAAAATTCTCCCATCTCTTGAGGGAGAGGAATTTTGGTATTATGACCAGGAGGAAATATCTGAGCACTCCAAGCATGTAAAATATATATTTTAAAGCAAGGTTACCAGATTTTTTTCAATGAATCCGGGGGTCCAACCAACCAACCAACCAACCAACCAACCAACCAACCAATAAAATACTACAAGTTTGGGATGTTGATGCTGCAGCGATGGTGGTGGCAGAGGGGCGGCCGCCGCCTTGACCTCAACCACCACTTTTCCCCTTCCTTCGAGGCTTCTATCTCCTTTCTCCATGAGCCTGGGCAGCCCCTGAGTTGTTGGTTCTTTGGTGGTGGTGGTGGGGAAGTGGTGCGTGTTGGGTCAGACATGGAAGGCGGAGAAGGAGGACCAAGAGCGGCAGCGACGGCGGCGAGGCTCGGGCAGCGTGATGCCTCCCTTCCCATCAGAGCAGCCCCAATCCCATTCCTACTTGCGTGCAAACAGGAGGGGACAGGGATCCCTCAGCTGGGAATGGAGGCTTCACACTGCCTTTCAGAGCAGCCCCATCCCAACTCCTACTTGCGTGTAAGCAGGAGGGGCAGGGATCTCTCAGGCAGTGTGATGCCTCTCTTCCCTTCGGAACAGCCCCAATCCCATTCCTACTTGCGTGTAAGCAGGAGGGACAGGGATCTCTCAGGCAGTGTGATGCCTCTCTTCCCTTCGGAACAGCCCCAATCCCATTCCTACTTGCGTGCAAGCAGGAGGGGACAGAGATCCCTCAGCTGGGAAGCGAGGCTTCCCATTGCCTAAGTGAGAGATCCCTGTCCCCTCCTGCTTGCACGCAAGCTCTGATAGGCAGCATGAAGCCTCCCTTCACAGCTTAGTTGCTGGGGTCAGGGAAGGTGGAGGCAGCCCGGAAGCTGCATCTTAGAGCCCCTGCACCACCACCATATGGGGACTTCCAAGCAGCTCCTGAAGCCAGCCAATACCAACTGCTCCGGGGTGCTGAGAGACTGCCGCTGATGCGTTTCCCAGGGACATTAGATGAAATCCAGGGACATTCCGGGGACGGAATTTGCCTGGGGACTTATTTGCAAATCCGGGGACTGTCCCCGGGAAACGAGGACGTCTGGTAACCCTATTTTAAAGCATGACTGAAAAAACATCTCTGAAGTATTAAATTCATTCTCTCTCATCCCACCTCCCTCAAAAGCAGTATGTTTAGATGGGGAATAATGGACTTCAACATGTTCATTTTCTGTTCCTGCAAGAGGTTTGAACTATCAGAGCCCAAGAAGAGATAGGCCTGGCTCAAGCATCCAAGCTGAAGTTGTCCTGCCAAGACCACCAGCTGGTTTAATTGAATGCTCCTGCAAACAACTCAGTGCCCCTAGCAGGGGAATTTTCCCTGTCAATGAGATCAGTGACTTGCATCTTCTTTTTGGTTTGTTTCTTTTTTGCTATGAACTCAGACTCATCCAGTAGGACATATTTTTTTGGTTTCCTATAAAAATAAGAGGAGGAATGCTTTTCTGGAGAATTCAAAGACCACGTGGTACAGTGTCTCATGGTCAAATAATGTAGCTTGGAAATGGACAAAAAAATCAGGATAGCATCAAACCCCCTGGAGTCATTATGCTTCCCAGCCCTGTAATAATGAAGAAGAAGCGCCACAGAAGAGCTATTAGTCTATTCCAGACAGAATGCATGTTCAAGTCCCCAAATGAAGCAACTCCAGGTGTCATTTATGCCCTTCAAGCTCTGCCACACAGAAAAGAAGCTGGCATCAGAAGAGTACAAGATGACTTTGGCACCATCCTGATTTTTCCTCACCCACTCTGTCTTGCTCAGGGGGCCATGATATATGGGAACGACAGGAGGACAGGTGGCTTCTTCTTGAAGACAAAATAGAAAAACCCATTCTCCTCTTGAAGCTCCTGAACTTGAGCTCCTGAGAGACTACCCTCCTAAGGACTTGGTAAAGCAGGGCCTTTATTCCTGTTTTTTTTTTTTTTTTTTTGCTAAGCTGGAGAAAGAAGAGAAGCTCAACTCTGGTTTGCGTCTGAACCCAGTGGTGGAGGAAGCCACTCGGGTACCTGGTGTGGTGCACCCAGTAGTGGGGCAAGCCACCCATATAGGCGGGATGGGGCAGGGCCTCCAGAATCTGCCTGCCTTCTCCCAGTCTCCCTACAGCTGGGGGGAAGGCAGCAGGCAGACCGTTTGGGCAGTGTGGCGCCTGCGCGTGCCCAAGCCACTGAGAGACGTGCGGCTCAGGCACGCTGCAGGCCCCATGGTGAGTGCTGCCCGGCATTTTGTCACCCCCCTCAGTGGTGACACCTGGGGCGGCCTGCACCCACCACACACCCCTTCCTCCACCCCAGTCTGAACCTTCACCATCTAGAATCTGGTAGAACTGTCAGTTAGCTCCAGGGATGCCAGAGAATTCTGACAAAAAACAGAAACGGGAGCAGAAATTGCCAATGCTGGCTTATTTGCCCCCTCTCTGGAACAGAAATCAATCCAGCTAATAACATCGATATATGATGTTGTCGTTTTTAGTCTGCAAACGATACATAATCGATTGCATCCATGTCCCCCAAATTGCATTATTTTTTGTTTGCAGTGGAACGAATACAGTGGAATAATATAATGACAACGTAATTTCTTACGTAAATTACATAAGTTAAATCATTTTGCCGGAGCAGACAGCAAGACAAGTAATGCAGTTTTAGCAGAAGATGAACTCCGGTGGAATGGAAAGCAGCGCTGCATGCAATGAACAAAGGGTAGAAAGGAAAATGAAGCCTTCTTACATCCTGAATCAGCTTTCAGTTTCAGAAATTTATCCAAGCCTCCTTCCCACTGTTTTAGAAAAGGACATTTCTGGTCAGTGACATTACGCACTTTTCTGAGGTACAGACTCATTCCAGGTCAACTTGTTTGTTTGTCTCAGCACACAACTGAAGTTCAGTTCTCAGCCTTGACCACTAAGTGGCCCAACCAACCTCACCTCATATGATCTTCTAATCATCTCAGCTGAGGCACAGATGTCAGCAGAGACTGAGGTGACTAACAGCATTTGCTTTAACAAGTAGGTAATTAGAGATTGCTTACCTTTGCATTCCATATAGTGAAAAGTTATTTGTTAATTGGGAAAATAAATATGGATATTTGGGAACTGCACAGATAACAGCAGAACAAGAACCTCAGCAAAAACATTTTCATAGCCCATGTGCATAACTACTAAACAATTTAATAAAGCATTGTTGAACTCTTACCAGGTGTAATGATGATCGAATTAGCTTCCTTGATCATGTCAACAGTTTGATCGATTCCAACTTCAGTGTGTGTTCCAACTATTTCCATGGGCTTTCCTCCAGCCGTGGATGTTGTACCGTATCCACCCAAAATGACATTTGGCAAAGATCGGTTCATGGCCTGGACAAACCATTAGACATATATTAGCAAATGTCAGGTCTAACCAAAACCACTTGGGATATCTGCTTGCCACCTGGGGTGAATGGAGAGGCAGTAAAACTACATTAACCATTGCTTTACTGAATGCTTAAACATGGTTAATTAAAGCCACGAGATTGTATCCACATTAGTCATACTCAGAGTATGGACAGGACTAACTGAGGTCTATTAATTTTAATGGGTCTATTCTTGAGTAGAATTTTGTTGGCTACAACCCATTGCTTTCAAACTCATGGTTTCATATCCTGGTTTGTGATCAACTATGGTTAGGTATTTCGTCATAATGCTTATTTATAGATAAGGAAAGCAAACCACTGTTACACACTATAACTGCACACAGCCTGTTTTGTTAATACCTAAACCCAGTGCATTTTTTTCGGGGAGGGGGGAATGCAGGGGTATGCATACCCCTAAACATTTTGTGAATCTAAGTTTGGCCTCATTGGGGGGCAGTATTTCAATATGAATAGGAAAATGAGAGTTCCCCTAAACATTTTTTAGAAAAAAAGCAGTGCCTAAACCTGTTCCTATAATGTAGCGGTGAGAGGTCTGTGTTGTTGGACTCCAATTCCCATCAAGCTCAGCCAGCATGGCCAATTGTGAGGGATGAGGAGAGTTGTAATACAGAAACATTCAGAGGGCCACAGGTCCCCCTTTTTCCATTAATGGGTACTGATGACTGATTGACATTGTAGAGCAAGGCTAGATACAGTGGTGCCTCGCAAGACGAAATTAATTCGTTCCGCAAGTTTTTTCTTCTTGCGAGTTTTTCGTCTTGCGAAGCACGGTTTCCCATAGGAATGCATTGAAAATCAATTAATGCGTTCCTAGGGAAACCGCTTGCCAGGCTGGCGGTGCGGAGAAGGGCTTTTCTCCCCACCGCAAGCCTTCAGGACAGGTACGGGAACAGAGGGGAAGGCGCGCAGCGCTTTCCCTCTGTTCCCGGGGCTTGCGTGGGAGGAGGGCTTTTCCTCCCCACCGCCAACATTCAGAACAGCATTCTGAATGTTGGCGGTGGGAAGGAAAACCCTCCTCCCACCCCAAGTCTTCAGGAAAGCCATCCGAAGCTGGGCGGCGGGAGAAGGTGTCCCCGCCCCCCCGCCCGGCATCGGAGCTTCGTTCCGATGCTGGGCAGCGGGAGGAGGCGTCCCCCCCCGCCCGGCATCGGAGCTTCGTTCCGATGCCGGGCGGCGGGAGGAGGCGTTCCCCCCCCCGCCCGGCATCGGAGATTCGTTCCGATGCCGGGCGGCGGGAGGAGGCGTTCCCCCCCCCGCCCGGCATCGGAGATTCGTTCCGATGCCGGGCGGCGGGAGGAGGCGTTCCCCCCCCGCCCGGCATCGGAGATTCGTTCCGATGCCGGGCGGCGGGAGGAGGCGTTCCCCCCCCCCGCCCGGCATCGGAGATTCGTTCCGATGCCGGGCGGCGGGAGGAGGCGTTTCCCCCCCCCGCCCGGCATCGGAGATTCGTTCCGAAGCCGGGCGGCGGGAGGAGGTCCGAGGACAGTGGGGAAGACGCGCTGCGCTTCCCCGCTGTCCCGGAGATTTCCCTATGGGCTGTCGTCTTGCGAAGCAAGCCCATAGGGAAATTCGTTTTACGAAGCGCCTCCAAAACGGAAAACCCTTTCGTCTAGCGGGTTTTCCGTCTTGCGAGGCGTTCGTCTTGCGGGGTACCACTGTACATCGTCCAATGTGGAGGCTGAGACAAGTGTCCTGTCAGGTTGTGTGTGTATATGACAGGGAGAGAGGTTGGCCTGTTTTCCCTCCTCAACGTGTATATTTGTAAATGATTTTTTAAAATGACAAAACAGCAAACAAACCCAGCATATATCTCCAGTACTCTTTCCTCACAAGGACATTGATGATGTAGCAGCTGACACCTAGTGACTTAAAGATGATGGCGGTGATGATAATTTTATTATTTATACCCTGCCTATCTGGCTGGGTTGCTCCAGCTGCTAGATAAAGTGGGGTAGTCATGAAATTATTGCCTTGCTAAATGAAAAATGAAAACACACCAACCACGGGGTGCCTATACTCATCTTATACTGGGGATCAGTGAATCTTGTATATTTTGGTTTCTCTCAGTTTTTCGCCTTTCCAATCTTAAGTTCAGTTCTCTGCATTCCCAAATCAGTTTGCATTTTTTTTGAAGGAAAACAAATTATCACATATTTTTTTTAAAAGTTCATGAAAATTCACTGGCATTCTACTGCAGATTTCTCCTAATATACACATCTGTATGCAGTTTTGCCCAATATACAAAATTTCACAAAGCAAATTCCTCTACTGTAATGCATATATATATATATATATATATATATATATATTATCATGATGTGCATTCTTATGCACATTTCACCCTAGTAGATATGCATTTTTGTACTTGGCTGGAGAACTGCGTGGCAAAATTTGGAGAAGTGTGAGTTTCACAGGTTGGCTGTCCTTCAGTTCTCTGGTTGGAAAGCGCAAATTAGACACGTTCACCTTCAAAGGAGAACTGATTCAAATTTCTCCCCTCCCCCTACTTACCACACACATGATGTAAGACAGGATAGCTCCGGAAGAACCAATCAAGGCTCCAACAATGGTCATCAGGTTGTTGTCCAGAAGAAACCCCTCTGCGCACAAGGCCCAGCCAGAGTAGCTGTTGAGTACAGTGATCACCACAGGCATATCCGCTCCACCAATAGCTGCCGTCAGGGTTACTCCCTGCCATTTTCACGTGCCAAAAAGGGAAGGTGAACCCAACGTAGGTCAGGTTTAAGTAACAGCAAGAGTGTATAAGGTCCACATTAGAAAGAAAAGGAGCGGGGAGGAAAGAAATGGGAGTTTAATCAGCAGTATGTGTGAGGCATAGAGATTAAACAAAGACTGCGGTCATACATGGCCAGCACTTTAAGTAAAATTAATGCCAGTGTACTGGAGGAAGCAAAGATCACCAGTGTTAAAGCAATGATTCTTCAACATCAACTTTGTTGGACTGATCAGGTTGTGTGGATGCCTGATTATCATCTTCCAAAGCAACTATTCTATTCCGAACTTAAAAATGGAAAGCATTAAACAAAAGAGGTTGAAAGACTCTCTCAAGCCATATCTAAAAAACTGTAGTATAAACACCAACAATTGGGAAACACCGGCATGTGAGCGCTCCAGTTGGTGAACAGCCTTTACCAAAGGTGTCATGCGCTTTGAAGACACTTGAACTCAGAACGCAAGGGAGAAACGTGCTATAAGAGGAAGGCACGCTTGGCAAATCCACACAGTGATCAACTCCCACCCGGAAACCTATGTCTTCAATGGGCTTTGAAGATGCTCAAAATTTGGGCAAAAGGGGGGAATGTGCTAAGAGGAAGGCACGCTTGGCAAACTCCTGCCTGGAAACCTATGTCCCCACTGTGGAAGGACGTGTGGATCCAGAACTGGCCTCCACAGTCACTTACGGACTCACTGTTAAGACCTTGTTTATGGAAGACAATCTTACTCGGCTACGAGTGATCAAAGAAGAAGAAGAAGAAGAAGAAGAAGAAGAAGTGCTTTAAGTAATTAAAGTAAAGGTTGACTCTGGACAGTCCACTCTACAGGTGCTTTGTTCCATTTCTATGGCAAAAGCCATATATGCCTTGCATTGGCAATTGGAATGGAGGACAGTTCAATTAAATATCTAGAAGTGCCAATAAGGACTCTTCTGATCTGCCCATCTTACTGTCCTTCCCAAAAACCTATTGACTCCTTCACATGACAGTGTTACTACAATGCTCCCTATATTTCCTAGTGTACTACAGCCACAGTAGTCTGAATGGTGCAAAAGAAGGGCATTAATTATTACCCCCCCCCAAAAAAGAAAATTGCAAGCATCTACCCAAAGATCTTGGTTACGTCAAACAGACATTTGGGAACCCTACATCAAGCCCGTTCTTGGCTCATACTGTTATCTCTCTCTTTCTCTCTCCAATCTAGGATTACAATAACATCTGACTGATTAAACCAGTAGCTTATTTCACCATAAAGCCCGCAGCTAAGAAGTTTTTGGAACCCTGCAGATGTGGTTTGTGGGATCCTGAAGGGGTTGCACTGGATTTTTTCATGGAATTTCTATAGAGCCGCTCAACTATTTTGAAGAGGGCTCTGCGGAGTCCTCGGAACATCGCCAGCCCCTTCCAGCCGCAGCTGCATCTTGTATTGCTCAGCAGACGCTGGATATTCGTGGGAGAAGTTTGTGCTACCTTGCTTGAAATTCAAAATAGGCAGCACAGCACAGCCTTTGCTGGCGGCCCAACCACCACACTAAAAAAACCAGTCTGACTTATTTTATATTTCTTACACACGCAATAGGGAAAACAATATGATTTATTGGGCTGAACGACAGCAACATCAAAATAGTTGCTTCTCCATCCCACCCCAGGGTCCAGGAGCAATTATATACCCTAAATTATCTTGTTTGTGATCAACAGTGCAGACTATGTCACTGCTATTTATTTGTTTACTAAATTTATACCCAGCCTTTTTGTCTGGAATATATTTGCATGCCAAGGGTAGCTGATGTTCCATGATTGCACTCTGCTAACCAGCTAAACCACATTCTGGCAAGTTAATACGTACTGGGGTCTAAAAACCCAGTATATTTCAGTGCTGGCCTTACTTAAAAACAAAGAAAAAAACCAACCTACTACCAACCCCATTGTCTGACTCGCCAAGGAGCATGACAAGAGGGTTGCTTTTAAAAGCAGATTTTCCAGCTAAACAAATTCCCCTCTTTGACAACCCACACTATAGAAAGGAGATGGAGGAACATGAACGAATACAAAACATGCTTTGCTCCTTGCTTACATCCCGTACCAGTGGTTTCTTCAAAGGAATCTGTACTTATCTACCTATACGGCAATGATTCATTTATTAATCTGTCTTCGTACTGTTATGTACTGAAGTTTTCACCCTGGGCCAGCAGGGGGATACTGTAGATAGTTATGCAAATAAGGGATCGAAAGTGATGTTCAGTGATTGGGTAGCTTTAGAAAATTGTTACAGTTACATTGTACTGGAGCTCTATATAAGCAGACTGACTGAACCCTTCAGTTCAGTTCAGTTCAGTTCAGTTCTGGCCTCTGAATAAACAAGAGCTGTTTGAAGAATCGCTGTGTCGTCTGATATGTTCACCCACAACTTAACACGTACAGTAACTGTAATAGGCACACACAAAATGGCTACTTTACAAGGATGTTACTTGCCTGAAGATGAAGGTGAAGAGGAGGAGGTTCGAGTCAAAAAGAAGAAGGGCTTTTAAAATATAATTTGGGCAGTTTGTTTTCAGTACGGAGACTGAGCACATCTTACCCTTTTATAATTTGTGTACATGCCGTCCCTGACATTGCTTAATCTTTAAGTGCTTAATTAATACGCCTAATGTATCTGACCCCCTCTCCCATTTTTCGAACTGCACAGTATCAGCTCACTAGACTTGTGCCAGCCTCACTGCCTAATAAATCTGTTTCACAGTCCAGTGTCCATGACTCCATCCTCCTACCATTACCAATCTGTTCTAGAAGATTCTGCCCCAACTCACTGTCAGGAGTTCGGCCTACACTCGAGTAGGACCCTGGCAGAGACACATGTCCAACTGGCATGTTCTCTCCCTCCTGGTTGTTCATTCAGGAGCCTCAAAATCTTTCTTCAACCTGAACATCACAACGACCGATGCCAACAGACACCGGCACACATAGGGATCCGCAGAGTTTGCGCATCATGCGTGACAGACCTCAGCAACTCAGCATTTTGGCTAATCTACTTTATTTACATATAAACACACATGGAGCACTGCAAGATGGCTCCCTCTCTCTCTAGCATCAGACAGCAAAGAGAAAAAAAACAAAGGACAATAGTTCCACTTCATGGAACACAGTAACACAAACATCCTGTCTCCGACACTTCCCACTCTGTGGAGTCAAAACTTATACCATTATGTGATAGACAAAAATCCCATGACTGCAATCATGGAACAGGAATTCTAACACTCACCAGATTCCCTCTTGACCCAATTCTGCCCTCACCTCTGGTTCCTGACTTGCCCCACCTTTTCCCTCCTTCAAACCCAAAGCTTCCATTTCTGTTCATACCATGATGGAGGAGAGTCCTGAAACTCCTATGAGGCAGCCCATGCCGGTCGTATAGCTGGGGCTTAGCATAAAAGGAATCATGCCGCCAACTGAAGCTGCCAACAGCCCAGCGTTCAGGTAATGGCGACCAGGCAGAAGAAGCGGAGCAGAGTTTAATATACCTAGGGAGGGAAAAACCAGTATTGAGGCTTAATGTTTTGGCATGTTAATATTTTATTGCAATTTGGGGTTTTTAATCTGGATGTCCTTTCCAGTCCTGTGATCCTAAGTTTTAAGACTGAGGTTTGTTCAGCAGAGTGTTAATAGAACCTGCTGGATATGTGTTTGTTGGGTCCACTAACCTGCTTTTTGTCAAGGAGATTTCTGGAAATCAGGGATTTGAACCCAGGTCTTTTCGAGTCTAAGTGCAGCACTTGGTCTGCTACTCTTTGCTGGTCCTTGTTGTGACTGCATAACTCACACAATGCCAATTTGTAATATTATGACACTACAGCTACTCTGCAAATAAATTGCTGTGTCCGAAGCAAAAATTTACTTGTTCAGCAAATCTTGGGACCAAGCCACAAAATTTTCAAAGGTTCTTTCTTTCTTTCTTTCTTTCTTTCTTTCTTTCTTTCTTTCTTTCTTTCTTTCTAAAAGGCTGGCATCAATCCTTACGGAAATTCAGCGTGAACAGAGTTCCTAACTCTAAAAGCCTTTGGAAATCCTAGCAGAAGGTTGTACGCCGTAACTTTGGGTGTCTAAACCGCAGGGAATAAAAATAAAAATAATTGAGCGTACCTTGTAGTTTTCCATATGCCACTAAAGAACCACTGAATGTTACACCCCCAATATAGGTGCCCAAATAGGCCACTGTTTTGAGAACATTAGCAGAAGGGTGGACATCAAGGTGTGGATATTCGATCATGTACTCTGCAATGCACGTCAGAACTGCTGCCAAACCCACCAGACTGTGAAATGCAGCAACAAGCTGAGGAAGGTCGGAAATTTCAATCCGTTTCGCAATGGTGAGACCTGCAAAAGGAAACAATTTAGATCCAAGATATTTTTGTTGTTGTCGTTAAAGAAAATGTTGTATTGTATTTCATACCGTCTTAGAAACATAAACAGCCAGTTAAGTAACAAAAGGCTGTTTACTTTACTTTCTTAAGTTATTTCCCCCCCCCTTTTTTTGTGCAAAGACAAAATAATAGGAAATTGCAAACTTATTTTAAGCCCTCTCCCAAAAGAAGGTGTCGCAAGAACCTCTCTCAAGGCAACAGCATCTAAAGAACTCAGAGCAAAAATAGGGTGTCAGAACCACAACCCCATCAGGGGAAGGAGAGTGGGAGAGCGATCTGCAGTTGGCGGACTGTATTAAATAGAAGGATAGCTGGAAGATCAAACTATGGCATAAAATAGTAATTTTCAAGCAATTTCCTGGGGTGTCCTGGGCTACCTTGGAAGCATAACAGGGCATTGTCAAGAGCAGATAAATAATGGCAAACAAATAACCCTGAGAGACAGTTTGTCCACTATATCCTTGCAATGCTCAGCAACAGAGGGTTGGGTGTGTCTTGGGGCACCCTCAGTCCCAGCAGGGTGATGTGGAGAGCTAACACTCTTAGCCAGAAGTGATCTACAAAGAGAGAGGTTGCCCTGGAAGAACACCCAGAATCCTCTGCAACGTGCCAGGGTTTCTTGGCAGGCATGCCTGCATCGACAGAACTCTCTGGAGGTAGAAATTTTGAAAACCACCGACATAAATAACCATACCCACTTCCTACCGGTATTGTCTATTTCTACAATGAATGTCTGTTCCTACAGGGACTTAGCTATGATTTAAAGTTTGGAATAGACACGGGACACTGTTGTTTGGAAAATGTATCATGGAATCCTGGGATAAAACTGGAGCTCTTCTTACGTAATACTCTGAGACTGAGAACCACAGTGCTCAGTCTCTGACTGAACCCAACTATGGGGTTGTGGTGCTCACCTCGCTTTCAGGCCAAGGGAGCCGGCGTTTGTCCACAGACAGCTTTCTGGGTCATGTGGCCAGCAGGACTAAACTGCTTCTGGCGCAACGGGACACTGTGACAGAAACCAGAGCGGAAGGAAATGCCGCTTACCTTCCCACCACAGTGGTACCTATTTATCTACTTGCACTGGCGTGTTTTCGGATTTACTAGGTTGGCAGGAGCTGGGACAGAGCGATGGGAGCTCACTCCGCTGCGGGGATTCGAACTGCTGACCTTCCAATTGGCAAGTCCAAGAGGCTCAGTGGTTTAGACCACAGTGCCACCCGCTTCCCTGACAAAAGGTGTTGATGGCCCATTTAAGGGGAATATTGGGCTTGGGCAGACAGAGGTTGCTATGATGATGGGGTGTGTGCTTGAGATGACAGGAAAAGAGTCTTTAGAGCAAGGTGTGTTGGGAAGAAGGAGAGAACAAAGGGGGTGATCCATCTTGGGCAGGATGGCTGAAGACTGTGGCTGGGAAAGAGGCCTTGGACTCCAGTGCTGTACAAGTCCCTCTTGAAATGACCATGCTGTAAGATCTGGACTCCCTCCATGCAGACTGAAGGTGTAATCATGTGAATAAATAATGTTTCTTAAAGCTATGACAGTCTCTGCTGCGTCTTCAATTCTCCAAAGGAACACCAACCCTGGGTGGGCACCCGGAACCCCCCTGAAATCTTGCTACTGCACAGAGTGGGGGTGGCAGTG
Organism: Podarcis pityusensis; assembly: GCF_964106645.2. NCBI lineage: Eukaryota > Metazoa > Chordata > Lepidosauria > Squamata > Lacertidae > Podarcis > Podarcis pityusensis. The sequence continues at coordinate 40,182,805 of NC_138039.1, read as the reverse complement.
AGTTCTGTATGCTCTATATGCTTCTTAAAGGTAAAGGTAAAGGGACCCCTGACCATTAGGTCCAGTCGTGACCGACTCTGGCGTTGCGGCGCTCATCTCGCTTTATTGGCCGAGGGAGCCGGTGTACAGCTTCCGGGTCATGTGGCCAGCATGACTAAGCTGCTTCTGGCGAACCAGAGCAGCGCCATTTACCTTCCCGCCGGAGCGGTACCTATTTATCTACTTGCACTTTGACGTGCTTTTGAACTGCTAGGTTGGCAGGAGCTGGGACCGAGCAACGGAAGCTCACCCCGTCATGGGGTTTCGAACCACCGACCTTCTGATCGGCAAGTCCTAGGCTCTGTGGTTTAACCCACAGTGCCACCCACGTCTCTTATATGCTTCTTAGAGGACTCATAAAAGCTGGACTGGGATTCTGCTCTGCCAATTTTTTAAGACTGAGATGGATTTCTAAACTATTATTAGCCATCCTTTAAAAATGGCACAAGATATATCAATATTTGTTGGAAAGGGATTTCAGTCCTGGTAAAGAGCAAAACACAGAACAAAATTCCACCCAAAAGAATTCTAGAGGACATTTCCAAGAACTTGGGTTTTGTGGGTACAGAATAGGTTCTCATTATTTTGTCCTCCATTTATGTTCACTGAGGGATTATTCACAAAACTATTTTTAAAAAAAAACAAACAAAAACATGCAAGCTGATTTTACAATTTAGAATGGATATGCTTGGGGGATGCCTGGCCTTGTGGGGGCCAAACAGACTTTGGGAAAGTAGCATAACAAAAGTTCATAAACACCAGTGTCACGAAAACTACTTTGTTTCATAGCAACTGGCTGCAAATTTGGCTCCAGAGGAAATGCCCCCTATGTTTAAAACATACATATCTTGCTTCTCTATTTTGTCATTTTCCCTCTTAGTCAAGACTGCCACCTTTTGGAGTTAAATATACCTCTTAAGTCCCAAAAGATGCTTAACACACTGACTGATGGATCACTGATGCCTTGGCAGTGAGGTCTTCATATTACCTGCAGTAGCAATAGTTCAAATTTTCATAAAGGCATTGACATCCGGTACGGCTCCCTCGGCCAGTAAAGCAAGATGAGTGCTACAACCCCAGAGTCGTTCGCGACTGGACCTAACAGTCAGGGGTCCCTTTACCCTTTATCTTTTACAGTAGATCAGAGCAGCATACAGGGGCCCCATAAACCAGTAAGAAGAATCAACTTGTGGATTTTTCTTTGGAAATAATCACACTTAGTCACTTTTTGTCAACTAGTTCAAAAAATACATTGGTACCTTGGGTTAAGTACTTAATTCGTTCTGGAGGTCCGTACTTAACCTGAAACTGTTCTTAACCTGAAGCATCACTTTAGCTAATGGGGCCTCCTGCTGCCGCCGTGCCACCGGAGCACAATTTCTGCTCTCATCCTGAAGCAAAGTTCTTAACCCGAAGCACTATTTCTGGGTTAGCGGAGTCTGTAACCTGAAGCGTATATAACCCGAGGTACCACTGTATACAGCATTGGACAGTTCATTTGGGGCAATATGAATGCTGCTATAGTGGTGAGAAAGAAACTCTGCAGCTTCAGTCCTGTTCAGATGCGCAGGGCCAAGATATTGTTCCTTTGCACACAAAGTGTTTTCATGTTTTACCATGCAGTCCTGAAGTTAAGTCCCACTGCATTCAGTTGGGCTTACTCCCAACCAGGTGAGTGATGCTGGAATTTCAGCCTTATATTAGGCATTTGTGATATTTAAATTTTGTAAACTGCCCTGTGATGCTTTGATAAAGGGCAATAGAGAAATCCCTGGGATAAATACTTAAACAAAGTCCCCGAGCCTCCTGGGCAGCTGATGGTTGCAGGAACCACATTCCCAAACTACTTGTTCCATACAGATGTGTGTTATTATGGCAGCCCAACAGCACTTTTAAACAGAATAATGGGTGTGTTCAGAAAGGTGCAGAGGAAGGACCTCTGAAATTTGTGGGGCAGTGTCCAGTTCACCCTAATGGACCAACATCTACTGCTTTGTACATAAATTCCAACGGCTGGTGCAATTATCTTTCTACTCCATCCATCCATCCATCCATCCATCCATGAATGATCTAAGAAGCACATAATTAAGGTCAGCTTGTTGGGGCTTGCAAATGCCCTGAATTAAATGAAAACATGTCCTAGAACACTGTGTTGTAGTCTAAATCACTGAGCTTCTTGGGCTTGCTGATTGGAAGGTCAGCAGTTCTGCACCCCATAGTCGCCTTTGACTGGACTTAACCATCCAGGGGTCCTTTACCTTTTACCTGTACCTAGAAAACACAGCAAACAGTAAAACAATATTCCCTTGTATCTGCACATTGGAGGCGAAGAACAGCAGTGGCCAGAAAGCCGTTCTTTGGTAGCTTGTTCACTGCAAATGACTTTCTCATTGCAGGAGTGCTTCCAAGAAGCACCAGGTGCTTCCTGCTTAAGTTCAATAGTTTAGTTCAGGGGTCAACAAACCTTTTCAGCAGGGGGCCGGTCCACTGTCCCTCAGACCTTGTGGGTGGCTGGACTATATTTTTTTGGGGGAAATGAACAAATTCCTATGCCCCACAAATAACCCAGAGATGCATTTTAAATAAAAGCACACATTCTACGCATGTAAAACCACCAGGCAGGCCCCACAAATAACCCAGAGATGCATGTTAAATAAAGGATACATTCTACACATGTAAAAACACATTGATTCCCTGACCATCCGCGGGCCGGACTGAGAAGGCGATTGGGCCGCATCCGGCCCCCAGGCCTTAGGTTGCCTACCCATGGTTTAGTTAGTACAACAGACAGTACTCACCCATGGTTCCACCCATAGCCATGGCCATAGACATCTGGGCCAGCACTTCGGGGGATGGTTTCAGAGCACCGAACGTAGCTGCTATGCCGCCAGCAACCCCAATCATTCCTAGAGCATTGCCAAGTCTAGAGGTGCTCTGACTGGACAACCCGGCTAGCGCACCTACACAGCAAAGACCTGAGCCCAGATACATCATCTGAGGGAGACAAAAACAGAGATCACCCAAAGCAGTGAATGAAAGAAAACCATGATAGTTCTTAAATCTGGGACTGACATCCCACTTATCACAAAGCCTTCTGCACAGCAAGCTGTAAATGAGTATGTGACTTGTTTGGTGTGAGCAAAAGGAAAGGCAGCTGTAGTATGAGATTATTTTTTAACTAAAGGAGCATCAGGAATGAGGTTGGTGCCTACCAGCTCCATCTGGTATGCAGGCTGAGGCCTACCTGCCCACGCACTGTCTCACCAGAGTGGTGAATGCTCTAGTTATCTCCTGCTTGGACTACTGCAATGCGCTCTACGTGGGGCTACCTTTGAAGGTGACCCAGAAACTGCAATTAATCCAGAATGCGACAGCCAGACTGGTGACTGGGAGCGGCCGCCGAGACCACATAACACCGGTCTTGAGAGGTCTGCTTTGGCTCCGAGTACACTTCCGAACACAATTCAAAGTGTTGGTGCTGACCTTTAAAGCCCTCAATGGCCTTGGTCCAGTATACCTGGAGGAACATCTCCAGCCCCATCATTCAGCTCGGACACTGAGGTCCAGCTCCAAGGGCCTTCTGGCGGTTCCCACACTGCGAGAAGTGAGGTTACAGGGAACCAGGCAGAGGGCCTTCTCGGTAGTGGCGCCCGCCCTGTGGAACGCCCTCCCATCAGATATCAAGGAAATAAACAACTCTCTGACTTTTAGAAGACACCTGAAGGCAGCCCTGTTTAGGGAAGTTTTTATTGTATGACGTTTTATCGTGTTTTTAATGTTCTGTTGGGAGCAGCCCAGAGTGGCTGGGGAAACCCCGCCAGATAGGTGGGGTATAAATAATAAATTATGGTTATTTTATTATTACTTCCAGAAAAATGAGAACAGGAGAACTTTGCTAGATCAGGCCAAAAGGCCACGTGGTCTACCATACTCTTCTCAAAGGGTCCAATCTTTGGGAAGTTTGTAAGCAGGACCCCGGTGCAACAGCACGCTTGGCATCTCACAATTCCCACCAACTGAAGACATTCTTCCTCTGAGTGTGATAGAAAGCCACTTCCGAGCTGGAGAGGAGGTGGGGTTGCGGGCCCACCCCTCCCACTCACGCGGCGGCTGGCTCTTAGCCCCCGCGAGAACGAGGGAATCCCCGGGCGTGCCTACGACCCGGCCCGCCAATCGGTGGGCTGGGGAGGCATGGCCTAGCCCATTTAAGGCCGGCGTGCCCAGGGACCGCCCTCTTTGCCCCGTTCCAGCTGCCCGGTTTTCCCATCCCACCCACCCTTTAGGCTTCGCTAGCTTTGACCTTGCTATGGACTCCGGTTGGTCACCGCAAGGGGCCTGGTAGGAATTTTTCCAACTTGGCGCACTTCCAGCCATTTGGTTATTTCGCCTACCTCGTAGCAAACGTCACAACTTCCTCGGTATTGGCGGTTAGGCATTGGCAGGGGTAATTGTTATGCAAATGAAGGGGGGAAAGAAGCGCCATCACCTTCCCCAATGAAAACGGTAGTCCGGTAGAGGACTCCGGGGGGTGTTGCCTTGTCCGAAACCTAGGGAGGTGAGGGCCCACGGCATGCCCCCGAGCGGTGACACCCGTGGGATCCTAGTTGGCGTACTTCAACAGGACTCCCACGGCTGGTGGATAACCCTTCCCGGTCTCCACGCCGGGTAGTCGATAGGAGCCAATGCCTAAGGCTAATACCTTCCTATTCCTGTAATCAATAAAGTTGTGGCCTTTTACGCCCATTAACCTTAAATAATGTGTCCAGTGTCTTCATTTCACTTGCCACGCAACATAGCCATATCCTCCATGTAATAGCCATGATCATTAACTCTAGTGGCTCTTCACTGAGTAGGACTAGCACTGAATACAACCCTTAGCTCTTATCACATTCTTCCAGAGGTGTATAACAAGGGAAGAACTGAGTAGCTCAAGATTATGGTTTATTGGTATAACCATCCTTGCTAGATTTATTCAGTTTCTTCTATGCCAAGTTTTCTTTTTTTAAGTTTCAGCCATTGTTCTTATGTGTGGAAGAGCTACAGATCACTAGTTCAAACACATTTTAAAGATGCCAGCTTTGTGAGATCATTCCGTCAGATTTTCCTCTCACTTTGATTTTTTAGTGTTTTGATACACCAAAATGCTTTGAAATCCCTGTATGACAATGCATTTATATAGAACATGTGGTGTTCTCCTTATGTTTGAAAAGCATATGCTATTTCCCCCACTGCTAATCACAAATGTTCAATGTAATCTTTAGGGAAGAAGAAAAAAAATGTGTTACTAAATTTCCCCTTCCCCAACAATGTTCATTAAAGTCACACAGCAGAACCCAATTAGAATAATCTAGTCATTCCACCCTTATTTAACCAAGGCTAACACAGACTTCTTTTATCCTGTCTGCATTTCCAGAAATATGAAAGGTGTTTTTTGTGTCATCATAAAAACAGATGACTAGCTCATAGTGTACAGAATATGCCTTTCTTCTCTCTAAAAGGAAAAGTTAAAATAAGTAACTGATGTATACTTTTAAAAAAGTTATAATGTATTTATGTTTATGTTTTCAAATGTGCTGTAAGTTGCTTTGAGACCTTTGGGTAACAAGCATCTAAGAAGTCTAAGAATAATAATGATAACTATAAACTGTGATTTTTGCAATGCAGTGGGTTGACCCTTTTCAATTCTACACTTCTATGATTCTACAACAGGAATAACGTAAATGTTTTATCTTTTGGTATATAGCGATTAAGATGTTGATTTTTAAATTTCTGATCAAACTATACAAACTGTATGAAATAGACGGGCCAAAATACAAAACACGACACCTCTGATATCTTTATACTGTCCAATTTTAACTTACTTTTGTAACCAACTGTACTTTTAGTTTAATAATATGTTGAATAGAATTATTCATTAATTTAATGCAGTTAAAATCTGCTCTTATTCTATTCTCTCCAATTTGGTTAATTTTGCAGATCTAACTTAATCTTGCAGATTGAGTTTAAGTCCAACATTTTGACTCCCAGACTCTTACCAGGGGGAAATTCCTCTGTTTTCCAGTGCCAGGCCACCAGTACTTTTGCTGCTATCATTAAAAAATATATTAACTGTTTTTCCTTTTTATGAGAAGAGTACGTGGACCATGTGGTCTTTTGGCCTGTTCTAGCAAAGTTCTCCTGTTCTCATTTTTCTGGAAGTAGTAGTAGTAGTAGTAGTAATAATAATAATAATAATAATAATAATAATAATTTGTACCCCACTTATCTGGCTGGGTTTCCCCAGCCACTCTGGACAGCGCCCAACAGAATATTAGAAAAACACGATAAAACTTCAAACGTTAAAAACTTCCTTATACAGGGCTGCCTTCAGGTGTCTTCTAAAAGTTGGATAGTTCTTTATCTCCTTGACATCTGACATTCAAATAGGATCAAACAATATTTCTATTTCTATTCCATTGATCTTTCCTAGTATTTGTTTTCAAAACATCTGTAAATCTGCTACAGATTCTGCACTGACCTCTTTAGAGGAAAAGCAGGATACATATGAAGTAAGATAATCCATAAGATATACAGTGGTACCTCGGGTTAAGAACTTAATTCGTTCTGGAGGTCCGTTCTTAACCTGAAACTGTTCTTAACCTGAAGCACCACTTTAGCTAATGGGGCCTCCTGCTGCCGCTGTGCTGCCACCGTGCGATTTCTGTTCTCATCCTGAAGCAAAGTTGTTTACCAGAGGTATTATTTCTGGGTTAGCGGAGTCTGTAACCTGAAGCGTCTGTAACCTGAGGTACCACTGTATATTAATTTGGCAGTAGAATATTAGTGTAAAGTGTAGATGCAATTTCTCCTCAGTATTTGTTGCACGGTACAATGCACTTCTAAAAGGGGCTGCATGCCAATTTGCTGCTCTGAATCTTGAAAATAATTTGCCAACATCTGTTCTAGTCTACAATTAAGCTTTGGCTCAGTAGACACTTCTGGAGATTGAATAAAAGAATAGACTTTTTATTGAACAGCTCGGTTTTGTCTTTTATTTGATGGGAAGAACAATGGGCCACCCTACATAATATAAGCAACAGGTATAGGTATTTTCTTAAGCAATATCAAATAATGGATTCCCCCTATAGAGCTGTTGGTAAAAAAAGCCAGTGTTTTATACCTGTTGTGTGACCAATGTTCCAGAGCATTTGTCAGTTTTCTGTTCAAATATGATTTTGTTCACCTGCTTTGTTTTGAACGTAAGGGAGTCCAAAAAATAAAACATATCACCCCATTTGCCCACATTCTTCTTTAAAGTAAATGAAAATGCAGGCTGAAAACTGACACCATGTTTAATTTTTTTCTGTTCTTGTTCCTCTGGGAAATGGCAAACCAAATTGTAAAGACAAGGGAGAGGGAAAACCAGGCAGAGGGCCTTCTTGGTGGTGGCGCCTGCCCTCTGGAACTCCCTCCCATCAGATGTCAAGGAAATAAACAACTATCTGACTTTTAGAAAACATCTGAAGGCAGCCCTGGTTAGGGAAGTTTTTAATTTTTGACGTTTTATCGTGTTTTTAATATTCTATTGGGAGCCACCCATCTGGCTGGGAAAACCCAGCCAGATGGGCGGGGTATAAATATAAATTATTATTATTATTATTAATACTCACCCATCTGGCTGGGTTTCCTCAGCCACTCTGGGCTGCTCCGAACAGAATATTAAAAATAGAATCAAACATTAAAATATTCCCTAAACAGGGCTGCCTTCAGATCTGTTCTAAATGTCAGATAGTTGTTTATTTCCTTGACATCTGATGGGAGGGTGTTCCACAGGATGGGTGCCACTACTGAGAAGGCCCTCTGCCTGGTTCCCTGTAACCTCACTTCTCGCAGGGAGGGAACCGCCAGAAGGCCCTGGGAGCTGGACCTCGGTATCCAGGCTGAACAATGTGGGTGGAGACGCTCCTTCAGGTATAATAATAATATTATAATAACTTATTATTTCTATACTTCCCATCTGGCTGGGTTTCCCATCTAAATTGGGCTGAGGCCATTTAGAGCTTTAAAGGTCAGCACCAACACTTTGAATTGTGCTCGGAAACGTACTGAGAGCCAATGTAGGCCTTTCAGGACTCATGTTATATATTGTTGTTGTTGTTGTTGTTACTATTACTATTATTATTAATGCCACCCTGAGCCCCTTAGAGGTAAGACATCGTAGATGTCATCACTGTCAAAACCAGAAAAAAATGACTGTAGTGAATGATTTGTGTGTGAAGATTTCCCCTTTGATTTCAATGCATTTATTACTTTAATTTTAGTTAATTTTTTTGATGACTTTATGGTATATTTATGTTGCTACAATACGTAGTGCATGCTTCTTATCCCCTTAATCTAGATCTGGCTTTGCTTAAGAGTAGCTCATAAGCACTGGTTTTGCTTGCTTACCATCTCTGCTAAGACAATCTACGCAAATGGATGGTAAAAATTAGAAATGATTTCTGACCTGCTCAATGCTGTGTCCACTGAGAAGAGAAGCACCATATCCTCCAACAAACACCCCTCCAGGGAGGAGATAAAGATAATTATATTCTGGTGGATCTGTTGGTCGTTTAAACATATCCAGCATTCGCTGGGTAATTAAGAAGCCACCTGTTGGGGGGAAAAGGAACATGGATTTTCAGAATGAAAATGAAGAAACAGTTAGAGCCCTATATTTCCTTTTTCTCTGTTTCTCAATTTTCCAGGCTTAAATTCAATTCACTACATTTCCACAACTGTTTTCATTTAAAAAAAAAAAAAAAAGCTCTCATGAAAATTCATTAGCATCTTAGTGTAAATTTCTCCCAATATACATACGTTTGTATGAATTTTTTTCTAATATACTCACTTTTGCAAAGCAGTTTTTCACAATATAATGCATTCTTGTATGAAATTTTCATTAATATATGCATTTGGATGCACACTTTACCCTAGTGTGCACATTTTTCTACATCTTACTTGGCTGAAGAACCACATTGCAAAATTCAGGGAAGGGCAAATTTTGAAGGCTGGCTGAGTTTCAGTTCTGATAGTTTCAGAAAGTGGGTAGCATCATGTTGAAATACAAACTGGATTTCTCCTCCATCTCTAGCTGTGATAAAGTCACCCAGATTAAAGACTAAGACTCCATCAAATTTTAAGTCATTCAACTTATTATTATTACATTTTTACTGCCAAGGAGGGGGGCAGGTGCTTGTGGGATCCTCTGCCTCAGGTGCCAAAATAACGGTATTCTGCAGCTTTTTGTGTGGGTAATTTTTTCTGCTTTGCTTCAAGCAGAAAAAAAATTGGGGCAGTCCTGAGAGCTGTTAAATAAGTAGGTAGTGCTCTTCCGCCAACTGCACTGAGGGCGGAAGGTGATTCTGCTTATTATGCCTCTTTGGCAGCCAATGTCCTTTCAGCCAGTGAAGCACACCCTACAGAGCAGGCCTCTCATTGGCCAATTTAAAGAGCAGGAGCTGGCGGGAACTCCAGCCAGCTACACAGGGAGCCAGGGGAATCCCCCAAAGTGCATTCCACCTGCCCTGGGATGGCGACTGAGTTATCTCCTGCTTGGACTACTGCCATGCACTCTACGTTGGGCTACCTTTGAAGGTGACCCGGAAACTACAACTGATCCAGAATGCGGCAGCTAGACTGGTGACTGGGAGTGGCCACCGAGACCACAAAACACCGGTCCTGAAAGACCTACATTGGCTCCCAGTATATTTCCGAGCACAATTCAAAGTGTTGGTGCTGACCTTTAAAGCCCTATACGGCTTCGGCCCAGTATACCTGAAGGAGCGTTTCCATCCCCATCATTGAGCCCGGACACTGAGATCCAGCGCCAAGGGCCTTCTGGTGGTTCCCTCACTGTGAGAAGAGATGTTACAGGGAACCAGGCAGAGGGCCTTCTCGGTGGTGGCGTCTGCCCTGTGGAATGCCCTCCCATCAGATGTCAAGGAAATAAACAACTATCTGACTTTTAGAAGACATCTGAAGGCAGCCCTGGTTAGGGAATTTTAAAATATTTGATGTTTTTAATATTATGTTGGGAGCCGCCCAGAGTGGCTGGGGAAACCCAGCCAAATGGGCGGGGTATAAATAAATAAAAAATAAAAATATTATTTACATTAGTAAATTTGTACCTGCGATATTGACAGATGAAACAAACGCAGCCAGTAAAGCTAATGTTTGTGGTACGCTGGAAGGAAAATATGAGCCCCCCATCAGCACCAAACCGCCAACAGCAGTAAGTCCTAAAGGAAAAACAGAACAGGTTTAGACTTTATAACATAACTAAGGAATGTGTAATTAGTAAACTTTTTTTCTAAATCTTTGAATTATCCAGCAGATGTTTCCTGTTGTGGTTGAATATGGTGATTATTCAAAATGTCAACATCATTCTGCTCCTCTTCTGAGCAAGCAGACTAAAAAGAAAACCACCTCAAGGGCCGGGACAGAAGCTTCTACTGACAGTGTAAGGACGTCAGAGCTTGTTGAGCTATAAAAATTGCTAAATCCACACTGCCCATTGTTAATTATAAGAAATTGCTTATCAAGGGCTGGCTTCTTACAGAGAAATAAAACGGCAAAGATTGTAAAGTTACTATCCCAAAGTAGGATCAGTTTCAACAGCACCTGCACTGGCTTCCAGGCCAAGTTCAGATTCTGGACCATAAGGAGATTGCTACGTCAAAGTAAAAAGACAAGTCTAATATCAAATGGCAGCATTTTTCCATGACCTCTTGCCATAAATCTGCAGGTGAGGGATGACGTATCTGAATACTTGACCACAGATGTGAAAAAAACTTTCTGCTAGAAAACTAGCTGGAAGAATGGTTCATACAAATCTTTCTGATGTGCTAGATTTCTCTGTGAAGGGAGTCTTGTTCTTCTTCATTTGGAAAAGGGCATTCAAACCTTTCACTCTGCAGACTGAAATAACACAGTCCAGGAAAAACTAGCTGGCTATATAAAACTGTCCCTCAGCAATGTCAAAGAACCCTGTGGTTGGTATGGATGGATGGATTGTATTTCTAACTCGACCTTTACCAACTGGACCCAGGTTGGAATACAGCAATAAAACAACAAACCTGTAAAACAAAAACCGTGTCAAAACATCATAAAACATGATTAAAATACACCCAATCAACTAGCAGCAAGCTGAGTGGCTTTTTACAGTTCTCATTCCTTTCCCAATGGCCTGAGCAAAGAGATGCATGATGACAAATGTCAGCAATGTCAGTGCTAGGTGCATTTCCAAGGTGTGGAGGGTCATTCCAGAGATGGGGTGCTACTGCAGAGAAGGCCCTGTCACACTCACGAGTAGGGCCTCAGTTGCAGATCTTAAGGCAGAATGGGAGAAAAAATGGTCTTCAGTATGTGCTGCTATGCAGAACAAGCAGGAACTGTTTTCAAAGAGCATTTAGAGCATGTGTACTTCACTTGATGGACATTGCTGGCTTTCCAAAGAAATATTAAGCCACACTTGGATTGGCCACTTGGATTGATGTAATGCATGGACAATCAAGTCCTATAGCTTCTGATGAAATCCTACATTACAGTGTTCTCAGATAATAATAATAATAATAATAATAATAATACATTGGTTGGGTTTCCCCAAATGATGGCTGCATTTGATAACTTCAACCAATGAGCAGTCTTTGGGTATCTTTGCTATTGTATCAAGTAATTTCCCAACAATGAGAGAAAATATGGAAGCCAATCCACCATGGCTGCCACTTATTTTGGGACGGGCTTTCCTCAAATCTGAAAAAGCGCATTCATTCTGAATTTTCTTATAAGTGAGCCTGCTCTATGGTAATCATCACACGAAACAAGGCAAAGTGTACAAGAGTCAAGACTTACCAGAAATTGCATTAGTTACTGACATGAGGGGTGAGTGAAGAGCAGGCGTCACACCCCAAACAGTATGGTAGCCAACGATTCCAGCAAGCCCAAAGGTGGTAACCATTTGCGTAAAAGCGGCATTAGGAGAAATGAGGCCCAGCCCTAAAACCGTTGTTAGGCCTAAACAGAAAGGCATCAAATCAAAAATGCATTTTTCTTTCAAGTAAACCCAGATCATCAGCCCACACCCATACTCATTGACATTTTGACCTTGACAACAATAAGAACAGGAGCAGGAACGGCCTTCTGAAATAGGGTTTTATAGGCATAACTTGCATTCTCTGCTTTTGCCAGAAAAGGGAGACCTGCCTGGGATAGAGTTCACTTCGCCAAGTTGCCTGTTCCAGAACACTTTGGCATCCAGGAACGGAAATGCCATATTCTGAGATGCTAAGTATTTTGTTTGAACGAATCATCAAATGATAGAGCACCCAGAAGAGCGAAATGAAAAAACAGCACTAATTTCTCCATTGACTTCTTTTCTCGCTTCGTAAGAGCATCTGAAAATGGTTAAAATATACAGCAGACCACACAGGCTCTTCAGCATTACCTGATGAGAGAAACTGTGTTGACCTTCTCTGTCTGTTTTATCCTTTGCTGATGGTGGAAACCTGACCTGGCCAACCAGCCAATTGTCTGTTTTCCAATTCTAAGTGAATAGTCTGGTTATTCAGGGCTTACACTGGGATTGCATAACTTACGTCAAAATGGTAAAGCTTTTTGGGGCCTGTAACCACAGCAAGCTGCAGATCTGAATGCTGTCCATTAAAATAGTCCCTGCATGTCTCAGGAAGAAGGAAGAACTCATCTCCTTAACATATTACTTTTCTATGCTCATCAATGTGTGGGTTTTTTCCTCCCCATGGAGGAAACTGGAAAACGTACAGAGCTGCATATGCAGCCTGACAAATCCCAGTCCGAGGAAAACTTTAGTCCCCACACCGTCCCCATAAAAAGGTAAAGGGACCCCTGACCATTAGGTCCAGTCGTGACCGACTCTGGAGTTGCGGCGCTCATCTCGCTTTATTGGCCGAAGGAGCTGGTGTACAGCTTCTGGGTCATGTGGCCAGCAGGACTAAGCCGCTTCTGGCGAACCAGAGCAGCGCACGGAAACGCCGTTTACCTTCCCGCCAGAGTGGTACCTATTTATCTACTTGCACTTTGACATGCTTTTGAACTGCTAGCTTGGCAGGAGCAGGGAACAAGCAAAGGGAGCTCACCCCGTCAGAGGGATTCGAACTGCTGACCTTCTGATCGGCAAGTTTAACCCACAGCGTCACCTGCGTCCCTCCTATATATATGGCAGCAAAACTTCACACTGCTGCCCACCCCAGCTGCTTAGTAAATGCACTCTGGGATTAAGGTGCAACTTTTAGATAGGCACTACATGCGTAAGTTGCTATCAGGAGGACCAGACCAAGAAATATTGCTGCCTTGTTGGGGAGGGGGGACAGCAAATGGCACCCCACAGTCAAGGTACATACTACCTCCCTGGCACTAAAACAACTAATGATAATAATAAATCAATGAATAATTTGCTGCCGCTGCATGCCAACCAAAGTCAGCTGCCTGAAGCCGGCTGCTACACTCGGCTTATTGGTGAGGCTGGCACACATTAAAATCACATAAAATCTGGGAAATTGCCCTCTGCTTTGGGCCTACAGGTGCAAATCCAGTGCAAATGTTATATCCAGTTTCTGATGTTACAGATGTACCCACAGTTGGTAGAAAAGGCAGGTGCAAGGCTACTTTCCCCAACATGTGTAGGGAATGCGTCTTATACAATTTTTAAAAGATGAAATACCTGTCGTATAAACTCCTGCTGACGTCATGGTCTTTCTAAATGGCGAGATGGAAGCTTGTTTTTCTGCTTCTAGCTCCAGGACGGTTTTTTGCTTAGCTGGGGCAGCAGGTGGTACGGTTTTGGGCAAAGGTGCAGGAAATATTTTTTTCCCTTCCTGTAGCAGGGAAAGACTCTCATTAGGATACAGTCATAAGATAACAGGTGGAATCTCTGTTGCACAGGTAAGGTAAAGGTAAAGGTAAAGGACCCCTGGACGGTTAAGTCCAATCAAAGGCGACTATGGGGTTGCAGCGCTCATCTCGATTTCAAGCCAAGGGAGCTGGCGTTTGTCCACAGACAGCTTTCCGGGTCATGTGGCCAGCAGGACTAAACCACTTCTGGCACAATGGGACACCATGACGGAAGCCAGAGCGCACGGAAATGCCATTTACCTTCCCGCCACAGTGGTACCTATTTATCTACTTGCACTGGCGTGCTTTCAAACTGCTAAGCTGGCAGGAGCTGGGACAGAGCAACAGGAGCTCCCTCCATCGCGGGGATTTGAACCACTAACCTTCCGATCAGCAAGCCCAAGAGGCTCAGTGGTTTAGACCACAGCACCACCTGCGGCCCAAAGTGGTGCCCTACAGATGTTGTTGAACTACAACTCCCATCATCCTAGATCACTGGTGCTGCAGGCTGGGTCTGATGGGGGCTGTAGCCCAACCACACTTGGAGGGTTCAATATTGGTTGCTCTTGCAGGTGCAAAGCCAGACTCATGCCTCAAGCAAAGAATCAGCAGTGGCAACTCTTAAATTATCTTTATCTTGTGCATTTGGATACTCCCCCTTTATTCCTTAAGAGTCTGGGTTTCACTGGGTTTCTGCATGCATTTGTTAAACTGTTAATTGAAGTATTTTGGGAAGGGGGAGGGTGGGGAGAATCTCACCTTCATTACCATAGTCCCTCTAATTACATGATCAATAGTCCCATAATCAAAATCATCCTTTGGCTCAAAGTAAAAGTATTCTTTGTCGGGAGAAATAGCTTTTAATAACTTCAAGATGTTGTTTGAATAAAGGCTACTGGCCTGAGTAGCCATGCGACTTGGCAGGTCTGTGTAACCAATATGTACCACGCCCTCGGGAAAACGAAATAAACAAGCATTATTATTTTTCCTAAAGTGTTTCTCATGCATTGTCTCGAAACTTTCCTCATGCAGTTTGCCCAGACCTGGTGCACCTTTCAAAACCAACAGCAAATTTATTTATTTATCTACCACTTATATGCCCAAATGCCTTCTTGAATGATTTAAATCAAACCTTGCACATGTCTGTGGATTTTCTGACACTTCATTTTACAAGTTAAGTGGTTTCTCCTTTTTAAAACGAACGGCTTGTGTTGATGCTTAGGGGAAAGGAAAGGCTTTACTTTTGACCAGGAGCCAATGACTGAACAAGCTGGGAGGCCATTCAGGGAATGAGCTATACAGTCATATGGTGCTTATTTCAAGAATGAAGACGCAAAATGCATTTTAAAGGTTTGAAAACACCTCTTAGTTGCCCGATGCTATCATGGTTACAAGATGTACTTTGCAGATTAATTGCACTCCAATTAGTCCTGAGAAATTTGTAAGCAAATACATTTAGTGAGAAAATATCATAACTATCCCCTTGCCATTGTTTCAAAAAGAAAATAAATGAAAAAGAAAACCTGAACATTCTGATTCTAGGTTTTTTAAGGAGTGTGCAAGTTTTGACTTTAAGTGCATAGTGAGTTCAGAGCCTTTTATTCACTAGCAAAACACCAGTTATGTTGGGTAGGGTACTGTGAAATAAATGCCCATACATTGTAGGCTGGGTACATACTTGTGCTGCAAATCCCCCACCTGTGAAATACCTTGTTTGGTTTGAAAATCTGGATATTGATTGGTATTCTTTAGCCCTTTATGGTTCTGTCTGCCTGGTTTGGACTGGCAGCCAGACATGGAAGTAGGGAATGTATGCCTATTAATTATGGGTCACTGTGAATATGTGGTCCTCTGAAGAGTGTTGTAAACAAAAGTTGCCCTTTTCCCTTATGGGGTATCCAAGAGCCCATATAGAGTCCTTACATAGGTTCCCTATTGGTAGGAGAAGATAACAGAGGCCAACCAGAGAGTGTTGAAAAGCACAGCAGCTAGTAAGCTTGATCTTTATTGATCTGTTGCAGGAGAGGAGGAGAAACCCAGAACAATGGCACACAAGGCCTTATAAAGACTTTTGAAATTGCCACCCTGTAGATCAAGACCACCCCCAGAAACATCATACATACATCACAGAAGGGGTGTAACCTAAGACCACCCACAGATACATCATACCTACATCACAGAAGGGGTGTAACCTAAGACCACCCCCAGAAACATCATACATACATCACAGAAGGGATGTAACCTAAGACCACCCCCCAGATACATCATACCTACATCACAGAAGGGGTGTAACCTAAGACCACCCCCAGAAACATCATACATACATCACAGAAGGGGTGTAACCTAAGACCACCCCCCAGATACATCATACCTACATCACAAAAAAGGCAGTCTAAACAGAAATTTGAATGTTGTTTTTCTCCTGTCTGGCAGGTTACTTGATTGGATTGCCTGGGGAGCCTGGCCAGTCTTTTGTAATGATAAATACTTAGTTCCTGGGCCAGGTCACAGGCTCACACCCTACTCATATTGAAATATACTCAGAGTTGCAAAGTGATTTCATGCTCTTTATTCAGCTCATAGTGGTGAGGAGGAATGAATAAATGTCCCCTCACAGTATCTGCTTTATATACATTATTTACACAATGGGCTGCACATGATTGGCTAATTCTGGAATTCTACTGTAAGCCAATCAGGTTGTGGATTCACTTCTATCTGGAGCAGGATTGGGTGGTTCCTGCCAACCAATCATACTGCTGCATTGTTCTAGGACCAATCAGACTGCTGCATTCTGAATCCTATTGTTCTAGGACCAATCAGACTGCTGCCTTTTGGATCCTATTGTTCTAGGACCAATCAGACTGCTACAGTTTGGATCCTATTCAACTCAGTACATAACACCCCTCCCCTCTAAGTTCCAGTCCTGCCCGGGAATCGTCGCCGTATCTGGTCGCAGTGGCGGCGCCAGCATTGCCCCCCATCCGTTAGCACCTCGTACGACACGGGGCCAGTGACCCTGGTGATTGTGGCGGGTACCCATGCTGGACCTGCCCCAAAATTCTTTGCGTACACTGGGTCCTGGGCCTCGAAGGTCCGGGGGTTCCTGCCTTCCCCCACCACTACCTCATCCTGAGCTCTATCGGGGTGAAGGCGGTCCAATCTGATTGCAAGGCGCCGACCCATTAGTAGTTCAGCGGGGCTCCGGCCAGTCGTTGAGCTGGGGGTGCTGTGCTGTGCTAGAAGGAATGTGGCAAGGCGGTACTCCCAGTCCCCTTGCGTCATGCGGCGAAGGGTGTCCTTGGTGGTCCGCACCATGCGTTCTGCTTGGCCATTGGTGGCAGGGTGGAACGGCGCCGAACGGATGTGGCGGATGGCGTTCTGCGCTGTGAAGGTTTGGAATTCTCCTGACGTAAATGCAGTCCCGTTGTCTGAGACGAGAGTGTCAGGGAGCCCGTGGGTTGCAAACAGCCTGCGTAGTACCCGGATGGCTGCGGACGTGGAAGTGGACGGTACCAGTGCGACTTCCAGCCATTTGGTGTAGGAGTCCACCACTATGAAGAATGTTTTTCCCTGAAAGGGGCCAGCGAAATCCACATGCAGGCGTGACCATGGTGCTCGGGCGGACTCCCAGGACTGGACTGGGGCCCTTGGGGGATCTGGGCGGGATTCTTGGCAGGCCTGGCAGTGTTTGACCCAGGCCTCTATCTCTCCATCGATCCCCGGCCACCACACATAACTCCTGGCAAGGGCCTTCATTCTTACTACCCCTGGATGTGTCTCGTGTAGGGCTGTGAGGACCCTTTTGCAGAGGGGCTGGGGAACAACGACTCTGCTTCCCCATAACAGGCACCCCTTGTGGGCCGACAGTTCATGTTTGCGGGTTGTGTAGCCGGCGAATTCTGGCCCGGGGCTGCTGCTGGGCCATCCCCTCCACACCCAGTCCAGGACCCGGGAGATGACCCTATCTTTCTTGGAATGGTGTGCAACTTCTTGTGCCTGAATGGGGCGGTCGGGAAGCAGCTCCAGGCTCATAACCTCTTGTGCAGGTGCTGGGTCAGGGCCTGTTTCCGGTAGTGGTAGCCTGCTGAGGGCGTCCGCATGGCCCATCGCCTTCCCAGGTCGGTGAATCAGTGCATACTGGTAGCTGGCAAGGAAAATTGACCACCTGAGGACGCGAGGAGACAGCACTTGGGGGGTCTGCTTTTCGGGGGCAAACAAGCCAAGCAACGGCTTGTGGTCAGTCACCACGGTGAAGGGCCGCCCGTACAAGAAATCATGGAATTTTTTTACTCCCTTTACGATTGCCAGACCCTCCTTGTCGATTTGCGAGTAGTTCCGCTCGGTTGTGTTGAGTGTCTGGGAAAAGTACGCCACCGGTACCTCTCTTCCATCCGGGAGTTGGTGCCCCAGGACAGCTCCAATGCCATAGGGTGAGGCGTCGCATGCTAGCACCACCGGCAGCCTCTCGTCGAAGTGTGCCAAGACCGAGTTTGAGACAAGCAAGTCCTTGACTGCCTGGAATGCGGCCTCCTGGCGCTGGCCCCACACCCAAGGGGCCCGCTTGTCCAGGAGTCTGTGTAGGGGCTCCGCTACCGCCGCCTTGTGGGGAAGGAAGGAATGGTAAAAGTTCAATAGTCCCAAGAAGGCCTGAAGTTCAGTCTTGCTCTTGGGCGCTGGGGCATCACAAATGGCCCGTACCTTGTCCCCAGTCGGGTGGACCCCTTCTGCGTCCACCATAAATCCCAGAAAGTCCACCTGAGGCACTCCTAGTAGACATTTTTCCCGCTTCACCTTGAGACCCGCCGTCTGGAAACGGTGCAGAACGGTGCGGAGGCGGTCCTCAAACTCCTCTGGTGTGGGGCCGGCAATCAACACATCATCGAAGAAGGGGGTGACGCCAGGAATCCCTTTAAGGAGAGAGTCCATTATATTCTGGAATATGCCTGGTGCCACGCTGACACCGAATTGCAGCCGCTTTACCCTGAACGCTCCTCTGTGCGTCACAATCGTCTGTGCCTCTGCTGTGGCCTCATCTACTGGCAGCTGTTGATATGCTTGGGCCAAGTCCAGCTTGCCAAAACTTTTCGACCCAGCCAGGGTGGCAAGGACATGGCTGACCACTGGCACTGGGTATGCGTGGGCCGTGAGGGCCTTGTTTATGGTACATTTGTAGTCTGCGCAGATGCGGACCGAACCATTAGGCTTGACGGGTGTGACGATTGGGGTTTCCCAGGGAGCATTAGGCACCGGCTCCAGCACTCCTTGCTCTACGAGTCGGTCCAATTCCTCGTCTATACGGGGTTTCAAGGCGAACGGGACCCGGCGGGCCTTGAGCCTGACCGGTCGTACTGCGGGGTCAAGCTGTAGCGCAATGGGGGGGCCCGTATACTGTCCCAATTTCCCATCGAAAACCCCTGGAAATTCCTTGCATATGGCGTCCACGTCCACTTGTAAGCTAGTGTGGTTCACCCCGGTGACAGCTAGCCCCAGTGGTCCAAACCATGCCAATCCCAGTAAGCTAATGTAGGGGCCCTTGACCACAAGCAAGTCCAGTTGCCGCGTCCGCCCTCGGTATTGCACCCTGAAGGTCCCCACCCCCATTGTGGGGACCTTACGTTTCTGGAAGTCCCGGAGGGTGAATGGGGCCGGCCTGAGTTTGGGACCCCCAGTGGGACACAGTTTCCTTAAGGTCCTTGCCGAGATTATGGATAGAGTTGAACCCGTGTCAAGCTCCATGCGGCATGGGGCCCCCTCTATCTGTACCTCTACATAAATTTTCTCTACGTTGGGGTGGGGCAACTGGTATACCTGGAAGTCCGTGAGCTCCGTCGAGTTGCCTTGGTGCGTTGGGCCCCGGGACCTGGGGCTCTTGGATTGGTCATCTGATGCCTGGTGTCGGGTGGGCCGAGCCCGACACACCCGGGCGATGTGTCCCGATTTTCTGCACTGCCTGCACTCTGCGTTGCGGAAACGGCAGGTCCTCCTCTCGTGACTCTCCCCGCAGCTTGCGCAGTTCCCTCCTTCTCGTCGAGGCAGCTGTGGTCTGTGCGCTGCTTGAGTGCGCTGCTGTACTCGGTGCACCTCCTCCCTGTCGGATCCTGAGTCGTCGGTGAGGTCTTCATGGTGGACCCTCGGTTGGGATGGCAGGCTCGGCCGTGCCTCTTGGGTCGACCTCTCGGCAGCTTCTGTTGCCAGGGCCTCCTCCAGAGCGACCTGGAACGTTAGGTCCTTCTTAGCGTAGAGGCGCCGTTGCAGCTTCTCATCCTTCAGGCCACCGACGAGGCGGTCACGAAGCATGTTCTCCAGCTCTGAGAAGTTGCAGAACCGGGCGGCTTGGCGGAGAGAGGTCACAAACCCAGTTATGGTTTCCCCAGGGGCTTGCCGCTTTGCGTAGAAGGCATTTCGACGAGCCACCACTGAGGGCTGCGGCGAAAAGTGCCCCTTCAGCTGTTCCATTATTGTTTTGTATGGAACAGTAGCGACGTCTTCAGGCGCAAGGAGAGCCCGGGCGATTTCAAACGTCTCCTCTCCGCAGACGCTGAAGAATATCGCCCTCTTCTTGGCGTCTTCTTCGTCGGTGACCCCTTTGGCTTCTAGGAGGAAGGTGAAACGGGAGGCGTACGCTTCCCAGTCTCCAGATGCTGGGTTGAATGGCGAGAAGCTGCTGTTGGCTGCCATTCTGAGTTCCTTGTGCCCCGGAGCTGAAGCCTGGATACACGGTGCGAGGCAGCGGTGCGGCAGTTGGCGGTGCTGCGGTGCTGTGTGTGGCAGTCAGCTCAGCGGGATCCCATCCTCGTCGCCAGTGAAATATACTCAGAGTTGCAAAGTGATTTCATGCTCTTTATTCAGCTCATAGTGGTGAGGAGGAATGAATAAATGTCCCCTCACAGTATCTGCTTTATATACATTATTTACACAATGGGCTGCACATGATTGGCTAATTCTGGAATTCTACTGTAAGCCAATCAGGTTGTGGATTCACTTCTATCTGGAGCAGGATTGGGTGGTTCCTGCCAACCAATCATACTGCTGCATTGTTCTAGGACCAATCAGACTGCTGCATTCTGAATCCTATTGTTCTAGGACCAATCAGACTGCTGCCTTTTGGATCCTATTGTTCTAGGACCAGTCAGACTGCTACAGTTTGGATCCTATTCAACTCAGTACATAACACATATCTTAAATGTGCCCTTGAGACAGGAATTGTGAGGAAAGAGACAATGGGGAGGTTTCCCACTTTGACCTTGCAGAGAAAACATTTGCTCAGTTTAGGAATCAAAATGGTTCCAGGTCGGTCTTCCTGTGCTGATCTATGTACGTGCTTGGTTGGTACACTTATAAACATTACCATATATCTAAGACCTCAAAATTCCTATCACAAGAGCAATGCACTCTCATGGATAGGTTGTTTCCAATGCTAGTCCTACTCAGAGTAGACCTATTTAAATTAATGGACATGACTGACTCGGCCCTACTTCTTCAGTGGGTCTGCTCTGAGTGGGACTTAGTTGGATACAACACCACTTTTAAAAAAGGGAGTCCTCATTAAAATCCATCAGTATTTTAGTGCACATTTCTTTTAAAACACACGTTTTATGCAATTTTGTCTAATATTTCTGAAGAGGAATTTTCCTTACTCTATCATATATTCTGCATGTTATTTTCATGCATTTTTATGCACAACTTATCCAAGCACATGCATTTTTTGTATACGCTGTTTGACTGGAGAACTGCACTGAAAAAATAAGAAAAATGTGAATTTGAAAGGTTGGTTGTGTTTTAGTTTACACACTGTTTTGAAAGGGGCAAATTAGGTAAGTTCACTTTTAAACTGAATCAAATTCCCCCACCCTCATTCCTAGACACACCACTGAAACCTTTTGCTGCACTTAAGTCACTCATTCCATTGTTCACCTTGGCAAATATTACAGGGCTTTAGAACCAACAACGGACTCTATGTTCCTCTCCTACAATGAAGCCCCAGTGACTCTTAGCGGCTCTACATAACACTGGTAAAAGCTCTGGGAAGAAGTAAGAAATCACTAGAAAACCACTGCCTTTCCTAGGATGGTGGAGACAATATATTTACTTTATTTACACACACACACACAAACACACACACACACAGTGGCGGAGCTTCATGCTCCAGCACGGGGGGGCGGGCGGTGGAGAGCAGGTGGGGTGGGGCTGGCGCGCATCCCGGGGGCACCACCCAAAGGGGCAGGGCGCACATCCTGGGGGCAGGGTGTGCCGCCTGTGGGGGTGGGGCGCCCAGCATGGGTAGGGGGGCAGCCACGATGGAACCCCACCGGGATCACACTGCCGGGGGCGGTGCGCTCCCCCCACTCCTCTTCCTCCACCAGTGCACACACAAACATTTGCAAAAACAAAAACCCACCCCACCACTTCTCCACCCAGTTTTTGGAGACTCTACAGTATAAGAAAAGCCATTTAGCTTTACTCTAATAGACAATGGTATGGGAAGCATTTTTTTAAGAACAAAAAAAAAAGAGAAGATGCCCTTATAATACTCAAAATGCAATGGGATGGAAAGTGAAAGAAGAAAGTCATATGCCATAGGGGTGGAGCCCCCATAAGCCCCACCCAGCATGGTCATGCCTATCGTCTTCCAAAGCAACTACTCTATTCCGAACTTCGAAATAGAAAGTGTAATGCTGGTGGTCAACAAAAGAGGGTCAAAGACTCTCCCAAGGCAAATCTTTAAAAATGTAGTATAAACACCGACAACTGGGAAACACTGGCCTGTGAGCACTCCAATTGGAGAAGAGCCTTTACCAAACCCTCACCATGATCAACTCCTGCCTGGAAACCTATGTTTCCACTGTGGAAGGACATGTGGATCCGGAATTGGCCTCCACAGTCACTTATGGACTCACTGCTAAGACAGTGTTCATGGAAGACAATCTTACATGGCTATGAATGATCACCAGAGAAGAAGAGGTTCAAGGATAATGGAAATTGGAGTCCAACAACATTGGGAGGGCCCCAGGTTCTCCACCCCATCATAAAATGCAAGTGTGACTTAAGCAATGGGCAAGGGCCTGTAGTTCAGTGGTACATTGCCTGATTTACATGTCAGAGGTGCCAGGATGAATCCCCGTCACCTCCAGTTAAAAGGATCTCAGCTGGCTTCTGATCTTGGAGAGCAGCTGGCAGTTGAAGGAAACTGTACTGTGCTAGATGGATCAATACGACCAAAATAGTTTCAATGGGAATGAGGGGAAAATTTTGCCCAGGGCCAACTTATTTCCTTGGAAGATCAGTAGTGCAATTCTAGTTTTCCCTAGCTATATTCTTGAAGGAGCAGGAACCTGGAAAGTATCTAATATGGTCAAGAAGATCTGGTCTTAGCCTGTATCTGGATGTGGGGCCACCTGAGAACCCAAGGTACAATGCTGTGGAAACCTTGGAAGAAGGGCAGGACCCATATGTAACAAAGCAAGGCATCTCATTAATCAAGAGGGGGACAAAGTGTCCCAAACAGGCCATCTACAAACCTTGTGAATGTGAAGCTCTCCAGGTTGGGTGGTTTCCACATTGCCACCAGCCTCAGCTGCAAGATCGACAATCACGGAGCCATCTTTCATGGACTCCACCATATTCTTAGTAATCAGGGTAGGAGCTTTTTTCCCTGGTGCAATTTGCAAGAAAAGAAACGAATTATGGGGATTCTCATCAGTTTTAATACAGCGCATAGCATTTTTTAAAAAGCCTGAGCAGGTACCAACAAAACCACATACAATAAAGCAATAATGGAATGATTTGGTTTGATACCATTTCTGCCTGTTCCTGCATTTTATGGGGGTGGAGTTAGTGTGAAGATCAAGGGGGGGCTCTGTACATTTGCACTTGGTTTCCAGGTCACAACTCGCATAACCCTCCTGTCTTGACCCTTAATAGTCTCACACATGCATGAAAAGAGGATTCATCTGTAGTTCTTGCAGCCTGAGCTTTTCCTGGTCCCATATTTTCCTCAGAAGTTTGCTAATGCACTTTATGCTGCTATGTTTTTATGGACCCTGGGTGAAAACCTAGAGGCTGAGAGGGAGGGTGTGTCAGAAGGAAAACGAATTGGTATTGATCTCTCTATATTAGTAACTTTGTAGAAATGTAACCTTTTTATACGTATGTAACTATGTATTTTTGTAAAATTTTTGTTTAAGTTGTCTGTTGTTGTTTCGTTTTTCTGTACACCACTGAAATAGATTTTTAATAAATTAAGCGGTATAGAAATTAAATAATCATCATCACCATCAATGTACCCTCCTCTGAGATATTTTGGTTGAGGGCAGGCTGAAACAAATGAATAATGATAATAATAAAACATACATCATTTTTATTGTAAGGCCTAATACTGAAATATTAGGTGCAGGAATTTGGGACCTCTTCTATCGTTTTACCTAAGGCTTTGAAATGCCTTTTTCTGCTTCCTCTTTCCTCAGTGCCTCTTGTCCCTGTTGTCAATTACCTGGGATAAATTACCTGGATACCATGTACAGTGGTACCTTGGTTCTCAAATGCCTTGGTACTCAAACAACCTGGAACCCAAACACTGCAAACCTGGAAATAAGTGTTCTGGTTTGCAAACCTTTTTCGGAAGCCGAACGTGCTCCATTTTGAGTGTTACGCTCCTGATTTGAGGTGCCACACTTCCATTTTGAGTGTTATGCTGAGATCTGTCTGTTTTTGCTATTTATTTTGTGTTTTTGTTTTCGCAGCTCTTTCTTTCGTGACTGTGCGGAACCGAGTTCAGCTACTGATTGATTGATTGTGTGACTGCAATACATTGTTTATTGCTTTCATTTTATGGATCAATGGTCTCGTTAGATAGTAAAAATTCATGTTAAATTGCTGTTTTAGGGTTTTTTTTAAAAGTCCGGAACGGGTTAATCCATTTTGCATTACGGTTCTTTCTTTCTTTCTTTCTTTCTTTCTTTCTTTCTTTCTTTTTAATAAATGAATTTTATTAGTATTTTCCACACAACAATACACAACACACAAAAATCAACATTCGAAAACTAAAAAAGACAACAAAAACAAAACAAAAAATTGCATTACTTTCTGTGGGAAAGCGCGCCTTGGTTTTGGAACGCTTTGGTTTTGGAACGGACTTCCAGAACGGATTAAGTTTGAGAACCAAGGTACCACTGTAATACAAAAACACCCAAGTTCTTCACACATAATCTGATGGAGTGGTAGCTATCTTGTATCACATGCCCACCCATCAAGTACGATGCAATTCACAAAGAATTCAGAGGAGGAATGTTTGGCATAGGAAGCTGTCTTATCTTGAGTCAGACCACTGGTCCATCTAGCTCAATATTGTCTGCACTGATTGACTGTGGCCCTTCAGGGTTTCAGGCAGGGAGTCCTTCTCAGTCCCCCATGGAGATGCAAAGGGTTGGACCAGGGACCTTCAGCATGCAAACTGGGAAGCTCTACAATGGAGCTACAGCCCCTCCTCTTGGCTGCCTCCTTGGTGACAGGCTCTGCAGGCTCCTAATTAGGAGCACACTCTGCCAAGGGCATCTGGAATCGTTATAAAGTTGTACAGTACCTGGAATAAGGGCAGTGCTAATAACAATGTCCACCTCTTTGCACTGTTTGGCAAATAAGGCCAATTCCGCCTCGATAAATTCCTTGGACATCTCTTTCGCATACCCTCCGACGCCTTCTCCCGCTTCAGCAATGCTCACTTCTAACGTTTCCGCGCCAAGAGATTTGAACTGCTCCAGAGCTGGAGGCCTGCAGGCAAAGTGGGGAGAATTTCACAGGCACTGCAGAGTCAGATCTTTTCCAAGCCACAGGTAAAAAGGTAAAGGGACCCCTGACCATTAGGTCCAGTCGTGGCCGACTCTGGGGTTGCGGCGCTCATCTCACTTTATTGGCCAAGGGAGCCGGCGTACAGCTTCCGGGGCATGTGGCCAGCATGACTAAGCCGCTTCTGGCGAACCAGAGCAGCGCACGGAAACGCCGTTTACCTTCCCACCGGAGTGGTACCTATTTATCTACTTGCACTTTGACGTGCTTTCGAACTGCTAGGTTGGCAGGAGCAGGGACCGAACAACGGGAGCTCACCCCATTGCGGGGATTTGAACCGCCAACCTTCTGATCAGCAAGTCCTAGGCTCTGTGGTTTAACCCACAGCGCCACCCGCATCCCAAAGCCACAGGTAGCTAACCTAATATGCACTAAAAACAGGTAGCTGTCCATGCCAATGCAGAGTGTCCTTCAAGGAAGAACTCCAAAGTCCATATTTGGGCAATACCAACCAAATGAGGTAAGCTGACAAGTTCTCTAGAACTCACACCCGGGGCCGTCTTAAGCATATCCAGCGCCGTGGTGCAAAGATCCCTCCGGCGCCCCACTCCCTGATCCCCAAAGTTGTCCAAGCCTCTGCGGGGATCGCTCTCCTCCCGCGGAGGCTTGGGAAGGAAGCTGCATGCCCCCCAGCCATATGGTTGATGGGGCACAGCTGGCGGGCTTGCAGGAGGGAAAGGTGTGCTGGTCCCATGGGTTACCCGAGAGGCAAGGTCTAAGTCCGGTCCGTGGTCAAAGGTGCAATGTGGAGGCAGTCTGTAGTAGCTGAAGCTGGGTGCAGGGCAGGGAGTCGGGCGAAGTCAGGAACAGGCATGCAAGCAGGGAGCCAGGGCGGGTCAGGAGCTCAGGCAGGAAAACAGGACAGGATTCAGGCAGGAACTAGCAACCAACAATGTTGCTCCTGCAGCTTGGGACTGGGGCTGGCCGGCTTTTATATGTCCCAAGGCATAGGGCGGCCCCGATCCTCTGGTGACTCGCCTCCCCTGGCCTGGAGGCGAGCACTCCTCCTGCTGGAACTTAGTTCCCTCCGCCTCTCTGCCTTGAGCCTCTGCAGCTCAGGAGAGGCTGGAGGGTTACCAGACCCAGAGGCAACCTCAGCTTCCTCTGAGAGTGGAGCACCTGCAGGCAATGAGTCCTCCATCACCTCAGGAGCCAGAGCAGACTCAGCTGATGCCTGCACCTGAGGATCCAGCACAGGTGAGGATCCTTCAGGCTCATGCCCCAGCCCTGGCTCAGCTGGTTCTGGAGGCGGGGAATCCTGTGCAGGCTGGGATCCCTCAGGTTCAGCATCCGAGTGAATCCCAGGCCGTCACAGAAAGGGGAGGCCGCCGGCAAAGCCGTGCAGCTCCCCCACTCACTGGGGCGCCCCCGAGAGGCGGACGCCCTGAACCAACACACCAGTAAACCCACTGGGAAAGACGGCTCTGCTCACACCCTGCTTTGTGTAACATCTTGCCAGATGAAGAGTTCTGGAAGATCTCAAAAGCTTGCCACATTTTTGCAACCCAAACGTGGATTTCAGAGTTTCATTTTTGCTTTTTATTAAATCAAGCTCAGTTACTGGTTTATTTGCAAAGAGATGTAGGTACACTGGCAAGACCATAGGCTGCAAGCAGCAAAGGAATATGTGCACACCGTAAGCAATCTTTAAAGACCCTGCGTTTCTGTAAGAATCACAACAGCTTACGGTCTGAGGATTTGAGTTACTCTAACACCAGTCCTGAAAGACCTACATTGGCTCCCAGTACGTTTCTGAGCACAATTCAAAGTGTTGGTGCTGACCTTTAAAGCCCTAAACAGCCTCGGCCCAGTACACCTAAAGGAGTGTCTCTACCCCCATCGTTCAGCCCGGACACTGAGGTCCAGTGCCGAGGGCCTTCTGGTGATTCCCTTGCTGCGAGAAGCCAAGTTAAAGGGAACCAGGCAGAGGGCCTTCTCGGCAGTGGCACCCGCCCTGTGGAACACCCTCCCACCAGATGTTAAGGCAATAATCAACTATCTGACTTTTAGAAGACATCTGAAGGCAGCCCTTTTTAGGGAAGTTTTCAATGTCTGATGTTTTATTGTGTTTTTAATATTCTGTTGGGAGCTGTCCAGAGTGGCTGAGGAAACCCAGCCAGATGGGCGGCGTATAAATAGCAATTATTATTATTATTATTATTATTATTATTATTATTACTATACCTGGTATCAAATCCCCTAACAATGGCTCCCATGGATTTAGCTGCTCCGGCTGCAGCTAAGCCAGCTACACCACCACCAATGATTAATATCTAGAAAGGAAAACGACAGCAATAAATAGCAACAAAGATGCACTATTGGAACAAAGCACACATCACTTAAGCAGGATAAAATGGTTTAGAATAAAGGAAGAAAGTGATGGCCCAAATCTTCCTCTATGGAATATTTGGAAATGAGACCATGAGCAAACATACTGTCTGCTTATTAGTCTCAAGCCTCACTGCAAACTTTTACAAGACAGAAAACCATGGCGTGATAACTAATCCAGGATTGGCATCAAATTTCAGCATGGTTGGGTTAGGGTCAAGGGTCCACACTCCACAAGGGGGCCCATTGACAAGGGGCCCCCTGCAGCTGCTTCTCCTCTTCACCACTGCAACCTGCTTGTTCACTTGCCTTTTGCTCTGGCTTAGGCAACAGTGGTGGTGCAACCATAGATGCTTGCCAGCTCGCTCATTGGCCTAGCAAGAAAGCAGGTAGGGTTGGAAGGATCTGTCCTCTCAATTTCTCATTAAATTGAGCTATCCACATTTCTGTAGCGATTTGCAATTTTTTATTTTCAAATCCTCATGAAAATTCATCAAGGGAACACCTCAAACAGGAAATTTGTAGGATACAAACTCCTATAAAATTTATTAGATATGCAATCATGAACGAAAGTCAAGAAATCAGTGGCTGTTAAACAAAGGAGCAAGATCAGAACTGTTGTAATTGGATTAATCAAAATTATGGAAGGAGAAAGAAATAAGAACTTTGCACCCTGAAATCTGGCACACAGGAAGTCACCTAAAATTGTTTAATTTGGTATTGGAATAATTGGCTTTTTAAATTGTATTGTAATTTGGTATTGTGATAATGTGGCTTTTATTGGATTATTGCAATTTAAAATTAATAAATAATATTATATATATAAAAATAAAATTCACCAAGAGAATGCCTCCTAATAAAGACATTCTTTGTACATACTTTTGACGAATGTACCTATTTTTGCAAGCAATTTCCCCCACAATTTAATGCATTTTTGTATGTTATTTCACCAACACGTTCATTTTGATGCACGCTTTCCCCTAATATAGGCATTATTGTCAACATTGCCTGGTTGATGAACTGCACCACAAAATTCACATGAGTGTGGGTTTCAAAGGGCGGCCATGGTTCCTTTCTCAAATTGTTTGGGGCAGTGTGAGTTTCATAGATTTGCCTTTAAATGCAAACTGAATTGAATTGAGGTTGAGCGTTTTCAGGTTGCCTCCCGTTGTGACCAAGAAGTACCAGAAAGTGTTACTTCTGGGCAAAATGACGTCACACGCATGCGCAGAAGCAGTGAATTGTGACCCGCAAACACGCAGACGCGGGTTGCGTTCTGCTCAGGTTGCGAACGGGGCTCCGGAACGGATCCCGTTCGCAACCAGAGGTACCACTGTACTGTTCGCACCTTTGCCGGAGGAACTTTTCCAGCTGCGGTAATTTGCCCGGTAAAAAATCTTCCAAAATGATTGGCTGCCAGGACTACAGCCTTGTACCTAGAGAGAGAGAAAGCAAGAGAGAGAGAGAGAAGAAAGAAAATGGTGAAAATATTTCTTGGCTCTTCAGTAGGCTTTGTGAATAAATTGCAACAGACTTAACAAATATACAGAAAGCAACCAAAAGGAGAATTAATAAAAGCCACCCAAGAAAACAAACAACAGCTCGAGAGCATCTCCAAGATATAAATTGTCTAAGTGAAAAAATACATTTGACTGTCATAACAAATTATATCAGTGCTGGTTACATGCTTTCAAGTGCCCAACAAAGGACTATTGCTGTGGAGGGAACCATGAATACTTTGGGAGAGGCACCTGGTGGAGAGTGAAATGTTTTATTATCACCCCGTATCAGGGCTGGATTTAGGTTTGATGAGGCCCTAAGCTACTGAAGGTAATGGGGCCCTTTATATGTCCAGCTGTCCATTGTCAACAACAAATTGCCGCTGTTTTTTGTGTTGAATATACGCTATATGGTAATTTATACCTCAGGTCTGTACCTTGGGTTACAGATGCTTCAGGTTACAGACACTTCAAGTTACAGACTCCGCTAACCCAGAAATAGTACCTCAGGTTAAGAACTTTGCTTCAGGATGAGAACAGAAATCACGCAATGGCAGCGCGGCAGCAGCGGGAGGCCCCATTACCTAAAATGGTACCTCAGGTTAAGAACAGTTTCAGGTTAAGAATGGACCTCCAGAACGAATTAAGTTCTTAACTCGAGGTACCACTGTACAGTAAATGGACAAAAGTACAAAGATTCATGAAATGTTTAGGGGTATGCGTACCCCTGTGTCCCCCCCAGAAAAAAAGCACTGGGCATGTCTAAGGTTCATTAGGGGTGCATAACTTCCAAAGAATTGGAGCTATTCTGGGTTCACTCTAGTTCTCTGAAGAAGAAAACAAGAGGTTTAGATTATTTCTTTCTTTTTAAAGCAATGGGGTTTTGTTTTGTTTTTGCGGGGGGCGCGGGTTTCATTTTGAAAGCATGTTAAGGAAATCCACATCCGTGGATGCTACCCAACCTAATGCTTCCAACATAAACGTTCCTTGGAAAGTCGCAGCAATGTTTGCCTTATTTTTCACTTCACACAGGGTTTACATTATCGCTGATTAACAAGGGAATCCCTCTGTTGTATATGTAAAGAGGAATAATTGCATCCATGCCTGCATTCACTCTGCCTACAAGATGATCCAACAGGAGGTCGACTCACAGACAGCTGTCAGAGCACACAGGGACCCCTCGAAATCATTGTGCATACTCAATCTCCCTTGGTTGTGTGCTAGCTCCATTGACCCCAAATTAGGATTGTTGGGCTACTGAGATGCTAGCAGGGATGCCTGCATGCTTTATGCCATACAACACCAAAGCCGTTTTGCATGTCAAAGGAGCTACTGGCATGATCTCACCTGCACTGTGGTGCTACCACTGAAGATTGAAGGAGGATGGAACAGATAAAGAAGATTCCAGTACACAAATGTTGATGTGTCAGTACATCTGTATTTAAGGAAGAGGTGCAGAATTGACTCTGTCCAGCAGGCCGCCATCTTTAGTTATGTCAATAGCAGCGAAAGGGATGCTTGAGCAGCCTCAGGACTGCAGGGCTTGGGAAGGGAAACTTAACGCTTTCTCTCTCATTTCACCCCTCAGAAGCTACCAGTTGCGTTTCAAGCATCCCATTGATGCTAAGAGGAGTTTTCCTTGAAATGCAATTCACTTCTTCGGATAGACTATTTTGCAGGGGACTACATCCGTGTTAAGTTCTTATTTAAGATACAATGGTACCTCAGCTAACATACACTTCAAGTTACATATGCTTCAGGTTACAGACTCTGCTAACCCAGAAATATTACCTCGGGTTAAGAACTTTGCTTCAGGATGAGAACAGAAATCGTGCGGCAGTGGCGCAGCAGGAGGCCCCACTAGCTAAAGTGGTGCTTCAGGTTAAGAACAATTTCAGGTTAAGAACAGACCTCCAGAACGAATTAAGTATTTAACCCGAGCTATCACTGTATCGGGTTATTCATTTTGTAAGACCAGAGCAAGAGGCTGTTTGTTGATGAACAGGTTAACATACAACTGGACAGGAAAATGAAAGCAACCACTAGCAAAAGCTAAACGAGTCTTAGCTCCAGCCCATAATAACTTTGGGGAGAGCCTTCTCAGTGGCAACTCCCAGACTTTAGAATTCTCTCCCTAGAAAGCTAGACTGGCTCTCTCCTTTCTTGTTCCGACAGGCGTTTGGGAACTGACTGCTTTTAACAAAAGGGCTGGTGCCACACTGTTTTCATTGTAATTATTGGTATGCTTTTAATATATGTTCTATATGTATATTGTTTTAATTCTGTCAGTGTTTGATTGTTTTTAATTATTGTATTGTTTTTTCCTGTTTTTTCTCTGAAGTTCTTCTTTTTATCTGTAAGTTTCCTTGAATCCCATCAGGGAAAAGGATGGGTATTAATAAATATATCATAATAACAGCAATAATAACTGGCCACAGTGTATAACTCTTATCATTACCCATTACTACAGTCAGGAAGAGAAGGAGTTAACCTTTTCCTCTCCTCTTCTCAGATTCTGAGGCTACAGAGGCTTTTCTTTGGGCAGCTATTTGCACGACAAAAACCATGCAGGTTATTGGCATTCACACTTTTGCCCTTCTTGGGTGTTTTGTGCAAAGGAGGACAGCATGCAGCCCTGTTCAAGCAATCTTTGGGCTTGGCAAATGGCAAAAGTTGCCATCTTATGCCAGAAAAGGAACATCAAACGAGCCGTCCCCGCAGCATGTCGAGCGCCATCATTGCTTTCCAGAAAACCATTGTATAAGCAATACATTGAATATATCAAGGCACTGTTTTCTCAGGAGATTGCATCCAGGTAAGCAGGTCCAGAATATGCTACTGACACCTAATTTGTCTTCTAGAAGCACTCAAAAACAAAGCTGTTCTGGAACCAATTGCAGAAACAGCTGCAGCCCCAGAAATATGTGGCAACCCTTACTCTGCTATTAACACAACAAAAGCAGAGCCTGTGAAAGAACAGGCTGATAAACTTCAGCTGATAAACTTGAAAGTCAATCCAAATTGCCTCCAGATCAGATTTTACATCCAAGGTGTTTTTGAATGACCGGGTAGTAGCAGCGACTCAGTCCTAGCCACATTCATTCAGAAGCAAGTCCCATATTTCCAACTAAGTATGCTTGAGTTTGAAGCCCTTCATATCACATTGACTGTACTATGAGCCAAAACCTTTGGGGCCCGTCATTGCCATTCAGGAATAAACACATTTTGAATCAATTCATGTTTGGAACTGATTTCAAAGCTGCTGGAATTTTCTCTTTCTTTCAACCCAACAAACTGGTTTAAATGCTACACCAATTATGTACACATGCTGCATCTTGAAATGGTTCAGAATTAAAGCCACTTCATCTCAATCGGACTCATTTTGGTCAAGACACCAAGACAGACTTGCCATTGCTGTATTCAGAGAAAACTCTTGCGTCTTTTAAGAGCCGTGCATCTGGGAGATGTTAAGTCAGGTGTAATCTCTGCAGCTACAGGGCTATTACACACACTTTACGCTGTGGTTTAAATCTGACAACACTATTTTTCCAGGCTGTTTTCCTAAACACTTACTTGCTTCCTAAGTGCTGGCATCTAATAACATCTCACATACTTTCCTTCTGCCCAAATGAGGTGTCATAAATGGCCACTGAAGAGGCCCAAAATTATAATGTCTCCCAGAACAGAAGACAGAGAGGTTAAGTGTCATTAGCGTTCCCACACAACACACTTAATATCTCCTAGAAGATTCTACACATCTTCTCTATATTCATGTATAATAGGGCATGTTGGACCTGCAACACACAGTTGCTGTATATTCTCCCCATCTAAGACAGGAGTCCTCAAACTTTCTATCACCAGGGCCCATTTGAGAAGGCTGATCATTACTGAAGGCCCACAGTCACCAAACAGTGATCGATAGAAGCCGAGTTTGTCTTAATCAACTAGCAGCTACTGACTTCACTTTCTACTGATACCTAATTCATCTTTGGAATTTGCTAAATTGTTTGCCATAGTACGTAGCTCATATTTCCTCAAGACATTTATTCTGGAAGTAGTGTGAATCACACTCCACATTTTAGGACAAAATTTGCTGATCCAGAAGCCCTAAGAGAAGAAGGCCTTTTCATTTATGTTTTCTGCTTCTCATGCCAACATTCCTCTCAAAATGTATTTACTCATCCCCTGTAGTTTCTTCTCCCATTATCCTTTCACATGCAACTTATGCTATATTCTCCTCTCCCAACTGCTAGTTTCTTTCAACTCACCTTCTTCCCATAACACCTCTCCTCTCTTATGTGTATTATCATCATCATCATCACCATTCTATATTAAATACTATAATATAATAATAAAACCACTGAATTAATTGACTTTTGGTTACTTTAGGCACCTCCTTCCCCTACACAGACATGTTGACTCAATTGCCATCATATTTTGTAACAAGTTCTTGTCAGGCAGTTTTGGGTTTCCTTGTTTTTTATTTTTTTAAAAAAGACGTTATTTGTTATATATTCTTCTGTGTACCAAGGAAATCCCTTGAGTATGAGGAAACCACTTCCTTATTTTGGTGTGGTCCTGTTTTGCTTCCTAACTCAAGTGCTCAGCCACTTGAATTTGTTGTTAAAAGGAACGATGATGGTAATCCCCAGGTTGCAATTTGGAGGTCATCCCTATCCCTTTAAGGAGCCCCATTCCCAGTGCAGTTTAATCAACACTTCTGGTATCAAACTGAAACAAAGCCAGGCACACATGGTTTACAGCCACCATTGAGTTATGGGGTAGAATGACTCCTGCTATGTCAGTCATGGCCTACCATCCAAACATGGCTTTTTAATATACCGAAAAAGGTGGTTTTCTTAGTTCTGTTTCTCTGCTCCTTCATGCTCCTCAGCCTCCTGGAGCAAACAGGGCTCTTGGTTTGCTCAGCAGCAGCTAGGAGGAAATAGTTGCAGTGGGTAGAAAAAGCAGGAGCTGCTGCAAAACTATAGTCTCATCTGTAAAGGTAAAGGGACCCCTGACCATTAGGTCCATTCGTGACCGACTCTGGGGTTGCGGCGCTCATCTCGCTTTATTGGCCGAGGGAGCCAGCGTGCAGCTTCCAGATCATGTGGCCAGCATGATTAAGCCACTTCTGGCAAACCAGAGCAGCGCACGGAAACGCCGTTTACCTTCCCACCGGACGGTACCTATTTATCTACCTGCAATTTGACGTGCTTTCGAACTGCTAGGTTGGCAGGAGCAGGGACCGAGCAATGGGAGCTCATCCCGTCAGGGGATTCGAACTGCTGACATTTTGATCAGCAAGTCCTAGGCTCTGTGGTTTAACCCACAGCGCCACCCGCGTCTCTATAGTCGCATCTGTACTATACATTTAAAGCAGTATCATGCCACTTTAAGCATTCATGGCTTCCCCCAAAGACTCCTGGGAGCTGTTGTTTGTTAAGGGTGCTGAAAGCTGTGATGAGACCCTTATCCTCCTCATAGAGCTGCAATTCCCAAAGCTCCCTCGGAAGAGAGATTGACTGGTAAACCAGTCTGGAGAATTGTAGCTCTGTGAGGGCAGAACAAATGCAATGTAATAGTCTTTTGGTGCCCCAAGCTACGGGTTCTTCCTACGACAAAAGCCTCCCCCCAGAGACAGGGTTTCCCTACCTTATGATTTAGGCTGATCTAGGCTCTTCTGGGGACGCGGGTGGCGCTGTGGGTTAAACCACAGAGCCTAGGACTTGCCGATCAGAAGGTCGGCGGTTCAAATCCCCGTGACAGGGTGAGCTCCCGTTGCTCGGTCCCTGCTCCTGCCAACGTAGCAGTTCGAAAGCACGTCAAAGTGCAAGTAGATAAATAGGTACCGTTCTGGCGGGAAAGTAAATGGCGTTTCTGTGTGCTGCTCTGGTTCGCCAGAAGCGGCTTAGTTATGCTGGCCACATGACCCGGAAGCTGTACGCTGGCTCCCTCAGCCAATAAAGCGAGATGAGCGCTGCAACCCCAGAGTTGGCCACGACTGGACCTAATGGTCAGGAGTCCCTTTACCTTTACCAAGGCTCTTCTGAGCATGCTGACTGTCCTTCTGGCACTAAAGTCAGAGAGGCTGCAAAGATTTGTAGTGGGGCTGAGGCTGGAATTGATTAATCTGAAACAGTAGCCCTGGTCCTTCACTATTGCAAAACTGGCCGCAATTGAGAACAGTCCAAGTAGGATAAGTGTAAGAAGCAATGCCATATATGACACAGCTGAACCAGAAAATTCAGCCCTACAAAAAATAGCATTAGTAGAGAGAATATTGTGGATCCTCACCCTGCAATGTTGGCCATTGAACTTAAGGCATCATATCCTTGAGCGATAGTGACTCGAGGAACTTGGTCCATTGCCAAGACGGTGGCCTTGCGCTGAGCAAGTTTATCCAGCAGATCTGGGTTCTGAGCCGGATAGATGAAGCTGACAAGTGTCGCCTTCTCCTTCAGTAGGGCTGTCTCATGCACTCCCAACACTTCATTAAAGACTGGAGCTCTGACCTGAAAGAAAAGAAATGCTTTGTTTAATCCAAAATATTAATCCAAAATGTATTTCCATGTACCTAAATTAAACACCCTCCAGAACACTTTCTGGTATCTATTATGTATTCAGTGGTTTGTGTTTGTCTGAACTTGAGTCTGGACTAAGGATTCTGAGCCCTTGTGTTCTGATTCGATGCATGATATCCAATCACAGAGCATTTCAGAATTCGGGCCTCTGCCACTGGCCCTTAAACTCTGAGTTGTGATTCGCAGCTTGGAAGTTTAGACAGCCAATCATGCTGGGAGTGGCCCTGGCCTTCAGAAATGTATATAAGCAGTTGCCTTGCCCCTGTTTTCCAGTTCTGTTAGTTCAATAAAGGTTCTTGCTGTTTTCACTGTGTCTTGCCTCGTTGGAACCCACCTACACTTCAGTGTCTTCCAGATGTTTTGGGCTACAAGTTTCATAAGGCTCAGCCAACTCAGCTGTGCTGACTAAGATTGATGGGAGTCATAGTCCAATACATCAGGAGGGAACCAAGCTGGTGAAGGCTGACTTATAGAATGCCACCTCTTCAATCAAATCCCTCCCCCAAACTCACCTTTTCCATGAAGCCTGTAACCCTTTAGTTCCTATCCCACAACAACTGAAACAAATCATATTCACCCCTTTCCATTTCTCTCCTTGTCTTCCCCTGTGCTGAAATGTAGATTGTAAGCTTCTTGGGCGAAGGCTATGTCTTTTTATACGATCTGAAGAGAAACCAGAGTATATGCTGGTCTTATGCTAGTCTGCAACCCAAATAAAGTTTGATGCTGATACTGATACACTGTCTTTTTGTTGACTTCTGCAAAGTGTCATGAAAATGTATTGGGCAAGGATGATGATGTTCAATTGCAGACCTACTGGACTTAACTCATCTCTGTTCAAGTTGAAACACTTTTGGGGTGTCCTGGTTTTTACTTTTTGAAATATGAAATATGGCAACCCACAGAGCCTAGGGCTTGCCGATCAGAAGGTCGGCGGTTCGAATCCCCGCAACGGGGTGAGCTCCTGTTGCTTGGTCCCTGCTCCTGCTAACCTAGCAGTTTGAAAGCACGTCAAAGTGCAAGTAGATAAATAGGTACCGCTCCGGCAGGAAGGTAAACAGCGTTTCCGTGTGCTGCTCTGGTTTGCCAGAAGCGGTCAGGGGTCCCTTCACCTTTACCTTTACTAGTGAAGCAGGATTAAGGACATAGGTTATGACAATGGCTCCCAACAAAAGTGCATTGATTGTAAATGTGAATTCAGTCAAAGATGATATTTGTATGTTTCCTTCTTTACTCTTATTATACCTGCATTCTACACCCCCTCCCCACATTGATGACTTATAGCAAGCAGCTTCAGGGGGTGTTAGTCCTCTAAACAGTGAGTAAACAAAGGGTGCCTTCTAGACTGTCACTGTTTCGAAGGAGAGTTTCAAGCGCATGATGGACGTTTCTGTTTGTTCAATGAACATTCAATTAAAGTGAATTAAAGCACACCCTAAAGTGAATTGTAGCACACCCTAGTGCCACAAATCCACTTTTTAAAAAAGAAGAAGAAGAAGAGTTTGGATTTGATATCCCGCCTTTCACTCCCCTTCAGGAGTCTCAAAGCGGCTAACATTCTCCTTTCCCTTCCTCCTCCACAACAAACACTCTGTGAGGTGAGTGAGGCTGAGAGACTTCAAAGAAGTGTGACTGGCCCAAGGTCACCCAGCAGCTGCATGTGGAGGAGCAGAGACGCGAACCCGGTTCCCCAGATTATGACACTACCGCTCTTAACCACTACACCACACTGGTTCTCAAGGACTTGTTATAGCTAGTGACAAGGAAATTTCAGTGTAAGATGAAGAAGTTATTAATGGGAAGCCATAACCACACTATGGGCAAATTTGTATAACCACCCTGTAAACATATCAGAAAGAATGCTCAAGAAAAACTGGACATCTATAGAAGCTGTGATATATTGCTCAGGAAGGCAGGAGAAGAGAAGAGGAAAGCAAGTCTTCAGCCACCAGTTAGGTTTATGACTCATCCAGAAAGTATAGCCAGAGACATTTTGGCAAATTAAAAAAATCCACCTGGACAGAAATTTTACCCCTGAAGAAGAGGACGTGTCCTGGAAAAAGAGGACACATGGCAACCTTAGGGTGCATTGAATAAGGTTACCCAAGAGATATAGGCTTGGAGATGGCTAGATGAAGCTGCCATGTCATACTCTCACAAATGTAAGTCTATACATTTCACTAGCAAACTTGCCTTTAACACAAGATCTGATCCAAACACCGTTTTCAAGTCCCCAATTTTTGCTCCAGCATCTTTGTATAGATCATCGGAGAACTTTGCTTCTTCACCAGCTCCATGTTCCACTTGCACATTAAAGCCCTGCTTCACTAAAGCTTGGACGCCAGCAGGAGAAAGAGCTACTCTCTTCTCGTTTTTGTATATTTCCTTGGGCACGCCAACAATAAGATCCTTGTAGCGAATTCCTGAATAAAAGAAACATAGAAACACAACAGACATAAAAGCAAAGTTAAAGGCCCAGAATCAACATTCTTTGACCACCAACAGAAAGGCTGTTGTGCTAGTAGTGTAAGGGGCTGTTGTGTGCTAGTGAGAATAATGGTGGTGCAATAGGAAATCCAATGCAACAGATGTACTAATGGAACCAAAATGCCTACAGGAAGCCCCAAAGCAGGACACAAACACTCTCCCATCCTGCAGTTTCAAGCAAACAATATTCAGAAACACACTGCCTTAGAAGCATACTATGACACCTCAGAGGTGAGGTACCCAAAAGAGAGTCTTAATGGAGGATCTCGGTGACCAGAGAAATATCTGAGAAGATGGTAAATATCAGGGTCCGGAGTTGTTTATGAATTCAGATGTTGAAACTAGCACTTTGTACTGAGCCAGAAGCTAACTAGAAGGCAATCCAGATGTTTCAAAATAGATATGACTACTTCATACAACAGTTAAACGATGGAATCCAGTACCACAATATGAAGTAGTGTCCACTCACGTAGATGTTCCTCCAATTCGTGGAGGATAAGGCTATCAATGATTGCTGCTTACGATGACTTTGTGTTTCTTCAGGTATCAGAAACACTAAGTCTCTGAATACCAGCTGTATGGAAGCACAAGCGAGAGAGTGCTATTGCAGCCATGTTCTGCTTGTGGCCTTCATGTCAGCGTTGTCATGGCTTAAAATTTGCTGCTGTTTCTTTAATACAAAAGGAACTGAGTCAGTGGCCTACAATGAATCGGCAAAGCCTGCATGACTCTTGCAACCTTTCACCTACATATGTCTGTACAGTGGTACCTCTGGTTGAGT
Source organism: Podarcis pityusensis (assembly GCF_964106645.2). Taxonomy (NCBI): domain Eukaryota; kingdom Metazoa; phylum Chordata; class Lepidosauria; order Squamata; family Lacertidae; genus Podarcis; species Podarcis pityusensis. The sequence goes on along the minus strand of NC_138039.1, from coordinate 40,143,359 downwards.
ACTTAATTCGTTCCGGAGGTCCATTCTTAACCTGAAACTGTTCTTAACCTGAAGCACCACTTTAGCTAATGGGGCCTCCTGCTGCTGCCGCGCCGCTGGAGCACGATTTCTGTTCTCATCCTGAAGCAAAGTTCTTAACCCGAGGTACTATTTCTGGGTTAGCGGAGTCTGTAACCTGAAGCGTATGTTACCTGAAGCGTATGTAACCCGCGGTACCACTGTATATATAGAGTGGTCATTGACTCTGTGTGTGTGGTGGGTTGGTTGGATGGTAGAAAGCTGGTTGCGTTTGATATGTATAAAGCTGTTGGTCGTGGTTGGAGAAGACTATTTTAAGAATAAAAGCAGCATTCTGCAAAGTACTCTTTCTCAAGGACTCTTTTGTGCCAGCTAGGGTCCGAGGACTAGGAAAGGAGTCAAAGGAGGTCAGAACCTTTTCCTTTTCAAACATTGACAGGTATCTGGTTAGTCATTCAGAGAATGCTGGAATAGACAGGCCTTTGTTCTGATCCATCAGGTCACTTATGATGTCCATACTCATGCCCCCCTAGAGAAGAGGGAAATTGTGATACCTCTACACAATTTCAAGGGGGGAAAGTTGTGTTTAGTGAGAAGCAGCTGTCTGTCTTACTGTCCCTCTCATACGCACAAGTGAAATGTTACAGTTTTTCCCAGACACAATCGTTTATCTTCTCATCTGTTCCAGAATTCTTACAGCATCTTTCCTTCCCCTCCCAGGAAAACAGTTTCAGGTGGGGGCAATGTGGGTGGACAGACAAATTTGCAGAAAGCTAGGACACTGACGTTTGAAATAAAAGGAAAGCCGTGGTTCTAGGTTTGTATTTACTATAACAAGTCCCCCTCATTTCTCTGTTCTCTCTAGCGTAAGGTAAAGGTATCCCTGACTATTAGGTCCAGTCGTGGCCGACTCTGGGGTTGCGGCGCTAATCTCACTTTATTGGCCAAGGGAGCCAGCGTACAGCTTCCAGGTCATGTGGCCAGCATGACTAAGCCACTTCTGGCGAACCAGAGTAGCGCACGGAAACGCCATTTACCTTCCCGCCAGAGCGGTACCTATTTATCTACTTGCACTTTGGCGTGCTTTCAAACTGCTAGGTTGGCAGGAGCAGGGACCGAGCAACGGGAGCTCACCCCGTTGCGGGGATTTGAACTGCCAACCTTCTGATCAGCAAGTCCTAGGCTCTGTGGTTTAACCCACAGAAGAAAAAGCTAGAAAAATATCTTCCCCCTCCATTTCCTATTGCTTTCAGTAACTGTTTATTGTCCCAGTTATAGTGAAAAAACTAAGTAGATCTTTGCCTCTTCCTCCAAAGCTTTACTAATATTGAGTGGCCGACTCTGTAAGACCTCGCTCACGGATTTAAGTTGAACAAGTTAAAAACTAAGGTGCTTGAGAAAAAATTAACATCGATTGAGAAAGAGAGGTTTCAGAAGGAGACAGGTTTAACATTGGTTAAGAAAGTAAAACACCTGGGGGTTAATATGACTGCTAAGAATTTAAATCTATTTAAAGACAATTATGAGAAATGTTGGTCAGAAGTGAAAAAGGACCTAGAGACATGGTCAAACTTGAAGCTTTCCTTGTTAGGTCGAATTGCTGTTATAAAGATGAATGTATTGCCAAGAATGTTATTTTTGTTTCAATCATTGCAAATCTTGGACAAAGTGGACTGTTTCAAGAAGTGGCAGAGAGATATTTCTAGATTTGTCTGGCAGGGCAAGAAGCCCAGAATAAAATTTAAAATATTGACTGATGCAAAGGATAGAGGTGGATTTGCCCTGCCAGACCTCAAACTTTATTATGAATCAGCAGCATTCTGCTGGTTGAAAGAATGGCTGCTTCTTGAGAACACAGACATTTTGGATTTAGAAGGTTTCAATAATGTTTTTGGGTGGCATGCATATTTGTGGTATGACAAGGTCAAAGCACATAAAGCATTTAAAAACCATATTGTTAGGAAAGCATTGTTAAATGTCTGGATAAGATATAAGGACTTACTTGAAAATAAAACCCCAAGGTGGTTGTCACCGATGGAAGCAAAGGCTCAGAAAAAGCTCAATATGGAGGCCAAATGGCCGAAATATTGGGAAATTTTGGAACAAGAAGGAGACAAATTGAAATTGCAGAGTTTTGAGAAATTAAAAGACAAAGTGCGAGACTGGCTTCATTATTATCAGATAATGGAGGCATACAATTTGGACAAGAAAATTGGCTTCCAGGTGGAAAAAATCAAAATTAGAAACAGAACTGTTAGAACCCAAAACTAAGATTCTGTCAAAGATGTATAACTTGCTGTTGAAATGGAATACTCAGGATGAAAACGGTGAAATCTGCTATGATTAAATGGGCACAAGATGTTGGACATAACATTATGTTTGCTGACTGGGAACAGTTGTGGACCACAGGTATGAAATTTACGGCATGTAATGCCCTAAGAGAGAATATTATGAAAATGATATACAGGTGGTACATGACACCAGTCAAGCTTGCAAAAATCTATCATTTGCCCGATAATAAATGTTGGAAATGTAAGGAAAACGAAGGTACATTCTTTCACCTTTGGTGGACGTGCCCAAAGATCAAGGCTTTCTGGGAGATGATCTATAATGAACTGAAAAAGGTATTTAAATATACCTTTCTAAAGAAACCAGAGGCCTTCCTGTTGGGCATAGTCAGCCAATTGGTGCCAAAGAAGGATAAGACTTTCTTTATGTATGCCACAACAGCAGCAAGAATACTTATTGCAAAGTATTGGAAGACACAAGATCTACCCACCCTGGAAGAATGGCAGATGAAGATGATGGACTATATGGAACTGGCAGAAATGACTGGCAGAATCCGAAACCAGGGAGAAGAGTCGGTGGAAGAAGATTGGAAAAAGTTTAAAGACTATCTACAGAAATACTGTAAAATTAATGAATGTTAGAATGACGTTGGATAGAAACTAAGTGGTTTCCAGCTGTAATGTTATAAGGGAATATGAAAAAATAGACTATTAATAGGTAAAAATCTAATGTTACAATATTTTAAGATTGAAGATTAGGATAAACAAAGAGGGGAGGGATTTGCTGAACTAACAAACTGAATTGGAATACAGAAAAGGGAGGTGTGAGGAGGTCCGGGAAATAAGCAAATGAATGATAAGTGATTGAAAAACTGAATTGTTTTTAACTATTTTTATTTTGTATTTTTCTTTTTTCTTTTTTCTATTTTTGTAATATATTGAAAACCTTAATAAATATCTTCGGGGGGGGGGGGGGGGGAATAAGACCTCGCTCACAATGAGCCCGGTTTACTCACACCAAACATTTCCACCGATTGCCCTCCATGGGGTTACATGCATATGGTGGGGTTGTGTGTGTTTGGTTAGTGACACAGAGCCACCGCCAAATGAGACATTCCCCCGCTGAAAGTTTTTGCAGTGCTCAGTTCCACAGCCAACCCACACAGTCACACGAACACTCTGGTGGATGCCAAAAGAATAACAAATTAAAGTTTAGTTTATAAAAGGCTTGGCTGGGATGCCGCTTACACAAGTTTTCATGCTGTTTACTCCGAGCGGGGAAAAGGTGTGGGAGAGGAGGCCACAAGGAATGACGAGACAACCTTAACTCTACAAGTCTAGGATTCAGACTCCTGAGGGGGTGGGTGGGTTAAATAAATAAATAAAAAGACAGTGGTGTCAAGAAGAGTTTTCCCCACCCTCACCCCCTGGTTTGAGTTAACTGCAATTATTTGTAACAGTTGTCTGCAAAGAAGTGTTGGGAGTTCCTTTGCAGACAACCACACCCAACCTTACCCTCCAACATTCCTCCAATGAAAACAGGGACATCCTGGTCTGTTGTTGTTGTTGTTGTTGTTGTTGTTGTTGATGATGATGATGTTACCCCACCCATCTAATTAGGTTGCCCCAGACACTCTGAGCAGCTTCTAACTTACATAGAAATACAATAGAACATTAAATATTTTTAAAACTTCCCGATACAGGGCTGCCTGCAGATATCCTCAAAAAGTTGTATAGTTACTTATCTCGTTGACTCGGGGGGGGGGTCACATAACTCCATACCCTCCAACATTTCTCCAGCGAAAATAGGGACGTCCTACCATACCCTCCACGGGACGCGGGTGGCGCTGTGGGTTAAACCACAGAGCCTAGGACTTGCAGATCAGAAGGTTGGCGGTTCGAATCCCCGGGACGGGGTGAGCTCCCGTTGCTCGGTCCCTGCTCCTGCCAACCTAGCAGTTTGAAAGCACGCCAAAGTGCAAGTAGATAAATAGGAGGGAAGGTAAATGGCGGTAAGGTAAACGGCGTTTCCGTGCGCTGCTCTGATTCGCCAGAAGCGGCTTAGTCATGCTGGCCACATGACCCGGAAGCTGTACGCCGGCTCCCTTGGCCAATAAAGCGAGATGAGCGCCGCAACCCCAGAGTCGGTCACAACTGGACCTAATGGTCAGGGGTCCCTTTACCTTTACCTTTACCTTTAAGGGAAAGTGGGACATTCTGGGATCCCATCAGAAACTGGGACGGCTTCTGAAAATCCAGGACTGTCTCCGGAAAATAGGGACACTTGGAGAGTCTGCCCAACATGCAGGTTGAAGATGGAAACATAACACCAGGGGCAGGGTTTAAAGATTAATCACAGCAACAGCCTACCTTTTGAGTAACATATAATAATAATAATGATAATAATAATTATAATGATAACAACAACAACAGCAGGAACAACAACGTCATTTATTACTCACTAGTGTAAAATAAATTACAATCACAAGAATAGAGTGGGTCCTAAAAATATTGACCTCAAGTGTCAAAGACCAAGATATGGAGGCTCTTCTTCAGTATACCAGGAAAACTTTATTATGAAGGTGCCAGATGTGCCTCTGTGGGGAGGGAAGGGGAGAGACTTCATCAGGCAAGGCCTCTTTCCACCTGCCTTGCTCCACCCTCCAGTCTCTGCTTCTTATTTTGTATTGTATTATGTTGTGCACTGTGGTTTGCTGTTGTTTTATTGATTGGAGTTTAGAAATTACTTATTGTAATTGTTGAATGGATTTCTGTTTAATTTTGAAATGCTGATATTTAATATTATTTAATATTATTTTACTGAATGTTGAATGTTATTTTATTTGCATATTGTATATTGTATTGTGCATATTGTCTTATTTATATGATGTTAGCCGATCTGAGCCTGGCTTTGGCTGGGGAGAGCGGGATACAAATAAAATTTTTTATTATTATTATTTAGAGGCTGCTATAGAGAATGTTCTCTCCTGGGCCACCCCAGGAATTACCACAAGGGCCTCTTCTCTGCAGATCTTAGCCCCAGATATTTTACAAATTCTCTCAGGTGTTAAGTCATTTAGGGCTTAATGTCAAAGTTCTATATTGATACCAGTCACTATTAGATAAATTGCAGGAAAACGGAATAGGGGGTTTCAGATGCAAATTCATTCGCTAGCCGTAGCACGTTTAAGGAGATTTTCAGACCCACTGAAGCTCACTTAAACCCTCAAGAAACACAGCTGTGAACAGCCATTACCAAAGGATGGTTTCCTTGCTAGTTCCCACCTTAGAACTCTTTTTCATTATTTATTGAAAACATATTAAGAATGTGCCCTTCGTCTATCAGGACCAAAGTAGGGTGCATAAATATAACAAGCAGCCCATACAGTCCAAAAAACACCATCCAGACATAAAACACATGATAAAAATGCAGCAAAATAGAATTAAAGCAGTTAAGATAACAGGGCAAGCTGATGAAACAACAGCTTAAAAGTCTTTAAACACCAAGGTAAGCAGGTATGTTTGGATCTTGCATCAAAATGATAGCAATACCAGCACAGGTCATAAATCTAAGGGGAAGAGATTCTTCAAATGAGGTGCCACTGTGGAGAAGTCTGTTTTGAGTGTCCCCCTACTTATGGAATGCTTTCCTCAGCGGGGTTCACTCGGCGCCATCTTCATCTATTTTTAGGTGCCTGGCAAAAACTTTCTTTTTTTTACTTGGACCTTTAATTTGAAGGGTTTTAAATACTAGTAGCCTCTTTTAGTGGGGCAGGATCTGTAAGACCTATTTTTTATTTGTATAAATGAGGGCTTTTAAAAAAAAGGTTTGTATTGGTTGTGTATTTAGATTTAGTGTGTATATTGTGTTTGTATGTCGCTTTGGGTCATTTTCACAAAGAAAGCAACCAAATAAGAAGAAGAATCGGGGCTTTTTGAACAGCCGGAATTCGCTGGAACTCGGTTCCAGCACATCCGGAACTCAGTTCCGCAACTGGTGGGTGCTAATAATAATTATTATTATAATTTATTAATTAGACTCCACCCATCGGGCTGGGCTTCCCCAGCCACTCTGGGCAGCTTCCAACAAAATATTAAAATACAGTAATGCATCAAACATTAAAAACTTCCCGAAACAGGGCTGCCTTCAGATGGCTTCGAAAAGTCAGATAGTTGTTTATTTCCTTGACATCTGATGGGGAGGGCGTCACAGAGTGGGCGCCACTACTAAGAAGGCCCTCTGCCTGGTTCCCTGTAACCTGGAGAAGCTCCTTCAGAAATACTGGACTGAGGCCGTTTAGGGCTTTAAAGGTCTTTCTAAGAGAACATTGCCTTTCTAAGAGAACAAGGGAGGCCTTCATGTTGAGTTCCAGCACCACTTTTTCTAGAAAAATAGCACTGATGATGATGTTGGCAACTCTGTAAGGTATAAACTACAGTTCTCAGGAATATTTGGGAGAAGCAATATGCTTTAAATGCATGGTGCGCATTAAGCCCTAATAAAAACATAAATCAACTCTCAGAGCTTTGGCATATCGACCTCTGCTCTATCACCTCCCCTTACCAACCTGTTTATATTCTTACAACTTTCTCCCTTCTCTGTATAATTACGATGTCAGTGTGACATTTGGGGCAACATTTCCCGCAAGTCTGAAATCAGTTAGTGTATACATAGTGTTGTCCAATATTTCTCCACTACAAAGCCATCACTGCACATTTCCAAACCCTCTTCTTAGTCATTAAACTCTTGTTTTAAATTGACTTTTGCTTTGCTTACTTTATCTCATTGGGAAATCATGTTCTGGAACGTGCTAAAATAAAGCTAAACTACTGTTCTTGTAAGCATAAACTAAAGAACATTTCGTATGCCATTGTTTCCTTATGGTTAGCTTTACCCGATTGTAGCAAGTAAATTGCAGAATGGAGCTGAAAGCCAAAGGAAAGGCTTTAGTTAAAGCTGTGCACTCCCTATATATTTAAGTATATAAATATATAGATAAATAAATAAATAAATATATAAATTATTATTATTATTATTATTATTATTATTATTTGAAGCACATGGCTTCACCCAAAGAATCCTGGGATCCTGTATACAATAAAAAACCAAATAGAAGCATTAAAATCAGAAATAATCAACTAACTTTCACAGAAATATTTTTTCTTAATTTCTGGCACGAGCTTCATGGGATAGAAGGCGTTCAGCAGGAATGTCTCCCACTTCTGCTGCAACCAGCTCCCCTCTCCCCTGGTCTTCCAGGACCAGGAGAGGTATGAAGCAAAAGGAGCAAAGGCAGACACACTGGCATAGTCTCAGATTGATCGGGAAGGACTTGGGAGAGACTTAGGCAGCTGTGGGCAGGCAGGGACCTTTAGCCTCCACAACTGCCTCACAGGTGTATGTCCTACCCAGAAGAGTTACTGGACTTCTTAGGCCTGGCACTCGTGAGTAGACTTTGTTTCTTCTAATAAAGAGCTAACTTCTCTTACTCAGTGTGTTTTATTGCTGGCTGGCTCCTGACAGACCCCTTCATTATTTCATTACCACAACCCCACGTGAATGAGGTTATGCTTAATAAGCTTTGTGGCCAAGCAGGACTTTGAACCTGGGTCTAAGTCTGACACCTCCAGCACACAGGCCCTCTGGTGTGAAAAACAAGCAAATGGTAAAGGTAAAGGGACCCCTGACCATTAGGTCCAGTCATGGCCGACTCTGGGGTTGCGGCGTTCATCTCGCTTTATTGGCTGAGGGAGCCGGCGTACAGCTTCCGGGTCATGTGGTCAGCATGACTAAGCCGCTTCTGGCGAACCAGAGCAGCACATGGAAACGCCGTTTACCTTCCCGCTGGAGGGGTACCTATTTATCTACTTGCACTTTGATGTGCTTTCGAACTGCTAGGTTGGCAGGAGCAGGGACCGAGCAATGGGAGCTCACCCCGTCCCGGGGATTTGAACCGCCGACCTTCTGATCGGCAAGTCCTAGGCTCTGTGGTTTAACCCACAGCGCCACCCACGTCCCACACACAAGCAAATGGAGTGCAGTCCTAAATCGGACCTGGGAGACCCCCTACAATGAAGAAAGGAATCCTTAAAACACTACCTTGATAACATTATTTTGTTTCACTTTCCCTAGAAGCAAACTGATTTCTTTTGAGACGCAAATATAATTTGAAAAATCTGCAGGCACGTCCTTGGGTCCGACCTTGAAAGGTAATGGCTTCCAGCGCTTGACACAAGATATGTAAACTGGATGCTAATAAGAAACAGAGAAAAGTGACTATAAAAAAGCATTAATCTCTGCAGCAGGGCTACAGGTGAAGAACAATCACTGTACCTTAAAGAAAGGCTCCTTGCAATATTATACGAGCTACCTGAATTGGCAGACGAGCAACTGCGGATTTCTGGCCAAGTGTAGGATAATAATAATGATTTTTTTAAAAAAAAAGTCATAAGCAAAAACCACAGCAAACAATGTTGCAAGGGAGAATTTCGATCTAGTATGCATTTAAAAACTTTCCGATGCAATATGCAAACCCAAACATATCTATTCTTCAAAAGTCACACTTCTGCGAATTTAGTGATGCATTTCTTCAGGTAAGCATATTTACAAAAATGCATTTTTTAGGGGAAAGTGTGCATAAAAAGAAGGTATTGGTGAAAACAGTTTGACAAATACATTCTACAGTGGTACCTCGGGTTAAGTACTTAATTCGTTCTGGAGGTCCGTTCTTAACCTGAAACTGTTCTTAACCTGAGGTACCACTTTAGCTAATGGCGCCTCCTGCTGCTGCCACGCCGCCGGAGCACGATTTCTGTTCTTATCCTGAAGCAAAGTTCTTAACCTGAAGCATTATTTCTGGGTTAGCGGAGTCTGTAACCTGAAGCTATGTAACCTGAAGCGTATGTAACCTGAGGTACCACTGTATTAGGGGAAATTGCTTGCAAAAATGTTTACATTAAGGTTTTTTTTTTAAAAAAATATGTTTTGCAAATCACTGCAACATTTTTGCAAGCAATTTCCCCTAATACAGTGGTACCTCAGGTGGAGAACTGAATTTAAGATGGGGAAAACTGAAAATGACAGATCTTTCCATCCCTGGCATGAGGGAGGAATGGACTGTGAGGCTGAGCTGCCCAAAGACCTGGACCTCTCTGTATGCAATAAGTGCAAAATGTCATGAGATTTTTGGCTAAGGATAACCTCAGGAAAAGGAAAGCCATTCTTCAAGCCATTGGTGGATGGTACTTCTCTTAAACATTTTCTGAACTGTACACAGTAAAGGAAATGCAAAGTGACAGGATCCACAATAATATTGGCGTTACTATCAATGCTATTGGCTGGCGCTGTGGGTTAAACCATAGAGCCTAGGACTTGCTGATCGGAAGGTTGGCGGTTCGAATCCCCATCACGGGGTGAGCTCCCATTGCTCGGTCCCTGTTCCTGCCAACCTAGCAGTTCAAAAGCATGTCAAAGTGCAAGTAGATCAATAGGTACCGCTCCAGCAGGAAGGTAAACAGTGTTTCCGTGCGCTGCTCTGGTTCGCCAGAAGCAGCTTAGTCGTGCTGGCCACATGACTCGGAAGCTGTATGCCGGCTCCCTCGGCCAATAAAGCGAGATGAGCACTGCAACCCCAGAGTCGGTCACGACTGGACCTAATGGTCAGGGGTCCCTTTACCTTTACTTATCAATGCTATTGATCTAATTGTTCTGGAAGGCCAGGATGCTGCAAAATTTTCATGTTGCAGAGACCCTTTTATCAAACCGACATACCTTCCAACATTTCACAGAGACATTAGTTTTTTAAAGATGAGCAAGTACTTAGCTCTAAAGCTTGCAAAATATACACCTGAAAGTATGTAAGCAAGGTCTGCTGAAATCTCAGAAGTCAGAATAGGGACAGATGAACAATGACTGGAAGAAGAGATTTCAATGCCCTGAAAACTGGAATAAGTGATGCAAACTGGGGGAAATTGCATAGCAAATAATGCACACTCAAAAGAGAAATCATGCAAATTTGCCTAATTTTACACTGGTCGCACAATTCAGCTCCTCTTGGACATTTAAGGTTTTTTTAAAAAATAAAAAAATCCTAGAGAATATACAGCTTTCTCCATAAGAAACAAATATGCCTACTTTTCTACACATCCTGCCCCACACTGAACAGATGAGAGGCCCCCTCAGGTTCATCTTCCTTCTATAGAGAAAAAACACCATTCACATGAGGTTGGTGGATCAGTTGGCAGCAGAACACTCAGAGCAGGGCTTTTCAGTAAACCTTACGAATTCTTCCTTTGATGTAAACCTTGGCAATGACTCTCTTGTATGTTTCATTGCACATCATACCATCTGAACAAGATCCAGGGCTGATAACCTGTACAATGTCCAGAGGCGGCTGACTGCTGGCTTCTTTCCTTGCCGATTCAGTTTTATAATGCTAAAAGCAGGGGTTTTTTTTTCATCTGGAACTTGCTGGAACTCAGTTCCGGCACCTCACTGGTAGCCGCTGTTGTCATTATAAGAGAACAAGGGAGGTGATCATGGTGAGTTCTGGCCCCTCTTTTTCTAGAAAAATAGTGATTATACCCCAAGTCTTTTGTAACATATCTGTTGTTTATTTATAAAACTATGCTAAGTAACTTTAAATATACAGTGGAACCTCGGTTGTCGGAACACTTTGGAAGCCGAACAATTTGGAACCCAAACGCCGACAACCCGGAAGTGAATGCTTCTGTTTTTGAATGATTTTCAGAAGTCAAACAGCTTCCATGGCATGTTTTTACATTTTCACCGTTCACTTTGCCGACAGCTCTTTTATTTTCGCTTTTCGAACATTTCTGAAGTCGAACGGACTTCCGGAATGGATTATGTTCGAAAACCGAGGTTCCACTGTATATATTCCATTGATACCGATTATACCGTGTTGCTGAGAATATGGTACAAAAGCTCATTCAGTGTAAAGGGCTACAGATAATGGGCAGATTTTGGACACATAAGACCTGTTTTACAGATAGCAAGTCTCTTATATCTAGTCAACAATATCCTAGCATGGTTTAGAAGCTCCCAGAAGGGGCAGGGGTTCACTGCCAACACTGCCAAAAGTGCTTCAGTGAGTCTAGTATAAAAAAATGAAAACATGCTTGAGCCTCTCTGGATTCAGAAATATTGTGGGAGAATTTTGCTGTTCAGTACTATGGACTTATCTAGATTAGAGAGATAAGAATGCATTCGTTTCCATTCCACATTGCACACATCATGTGCAACACTGTCTCTGTTCTGCTGCAGTTGGGATTCTGCCAAAAACTACATTATTCATTTTGCTATGCGCTGTGGTGAAATTATAACACCACTGTGTTATTCTATCCCATTAACTTAAATGCAAAGGAAACACAATGCAAACTGCAGGGAAGCATAATCAATTACATATTGTTTGCGGACTGAAAGCAACAACAGGGAATACAAATTGTATTCGCTGGATTGATTTCCATTCTAGACATGGGGCGAATAAATGAACATTGGCAATTTCTGCTCCCATTTCTGTTTTCCTCAGAATTCCCTGACATCCCTAATGCACACATTGTTGGACTACAACTCCCATGATTCCTGACCATACAGCTTGGGACTGTTGAGATGGAGTCCAGCAACATCTGGAGAGTCCTCCCAGGATACGGAATGAGGGATACATACTGGTAATAAAAAAGTGCTTAAATTTAATATCGACACTCAGAAAGCAGGTTAGTCTTATAAATAGTGCAGCTGTCATAATCTATTAATCACTATTGACCACTGAACTCCATGAAGACTTTCCCCCCTCATTTCTAAAGGATGAGAGTTCCATTCTTAGCCATTAATCAATATCCTCCCTGTCAGAAACCAAATGCCTTATCTGCCATTGCAGAACTGTTTTCATCTGTTTTCTTTTTTTAATTATGACTACCAAGCAAGTAACCACGACCAATAACACAACTTAGGAAGCTATTTGAAGAATGTGGAGTTCAGAAACTAACCTGATGATTATGTTGCAAAGAAACCCAACTCAGATTACACTGGAGAACTGTTAAATGTCATGCGTCTTTGAACAAAGTTTGGCTGAATCACGGAGTAATGTTACTGAAACCCTGATGACTGAGATGTACGTTCTAGCCTACATTCCCCAATAAATAATAGGGGGGAAATGCCAGTTGCCTCTCTAATAACACAGCATGTAATGCAGCTCTTTTTGAACTTTTAAGACCTGCCTTCAACATGCATTTGAGGATCCATTTCTCATATTTTTAAACCATATTTTTTTGTGGAGTAGTAGTGCTGGTGTTGTGACCCACCATAGATCAGGCCGCAACCCAGCAGTCAGTCCTGACCTGCCTGCCGAAGACCAATTATTTAATGCATGTTTTGTTTGTGAGGTACAACACAGTGGCTTTGTGTTCTGGGCTTTAGGCCCCAGTTCCACCTTGTTTCTTGAGAAAGTTGCTTGTTCTTTGTAACTAGCAAACAGCAGCCATTTAATAACTAGCCATGGCCCCATGACGGCCATTTTGTGTTGGTGCTACAAAAGTTTCCAGAATTCGAAATGAGCCCCCAAAGGTTAGCAACTCATACTTTATCCAGTCCTCAAAGGATCCATTACATCATCCCCTTCTGAATTTTCCAGACATCTCCTTTGGGTTAAAGGCAGTCCTTTCACAAGGTAGTACAGGCTTGACCTATTTGCTTAGGAAATATTGCTTGTGGTTGGCATTTTGTAGAGGCCATGTTCCCCTCCCTAAGGGAGACAAGAAGAACATGGAGGGGGGAAGCTGAAGCTGGATTAAACCCCAGCTGGGCAAATGGACTGAGGTTGCTTCATCTGTGTCAGTTTCAAACTCCTTGAGGACACTGTAGGCTAGCCCCTTACGGCTAATGGGGCACTAGGTAAAGGTTAAGGATCCCTAGACAGCTAAGTCCAGTCAAAGGTGACTATGGTGTTGCGGCACTCATCTCGCTTTTCAGGCCAAGGGAGCTGGCATTTGTCCACGGTCAGCTTTCTGGGTCATGTCTAAACAGCTTCTGGCACAACGGAACATCATGACAGAAGTGGGTCATGGGTATGGGACACAGGTGGCGCTGTGGTCTAAACCACTGAACCTCTTGGGCTTGCCGATCACAAGGTCAGCTGTTTGAATCCCTGCAACGGAGTGACCTCCCATTGCTCTGTCCCAGCTCCTGCCAACCTAGCAGTTCGAAAGCACACCGGTGCAAGTAGATAAAACAGGAACTGCTGTGCGACGGAAGCCAGAGCGCACAGAAATGCCATTTACCTATGTCAACTTTTGTGCCTTCTATGTTCCCCAGGCACTCTGGGGCTGCTTCCAGCAAAATATGAAAAATAATAAAATGTCAGGCATTAAAAACTTTCCTGAAGTTTCACATCTGATGGGAGGGTGTGCCACAGGGAAGGTGCCACTGCCAAGAAGGCCCTCTGCCTGGTTCCTTGTAACTTTACTTCACGCAGTGAGAGAACCGCCAGAAGACACACGGAAGAGGACCTCAGTGTCTGGGCTAAAACCCACTGCTGAATGTCAAATGTTATATTAGGCCCTCAAGTGAAGAATTTTCCGATGCTTTTCATGGTCCCTTTCAATGGACTGTGTGATGCTATCAGTTTTGGAAATATGGCAATATTTTTCGTTATAGATGCCATTGAAGGAAGATGAGGAAGAAGAAAAAGAGGCTTTTGTTTTCATACTACCAGTATGAGAAAAGTGTTTTTGGCCACTCAAGGACACACTGTACCTTTTGCCGACTGGTCACTCCATAAAGTAGGGAAAGTTTTGAAAGAGCGTTGTCCAGTTGATGGCTGGAACGTCCTTGTGTTTAATGTCAGCAGGAAGGGCAATGAAGAGTTGCTAGCACATCGCACCAAGCCTGCCATCTTGGCAGTTCCAGAAACAAAGCACTCTGCACTTGATGTTGGTCCAGTTGCCCTGCAGGTATACAAGTTTTTAATTACCTTGCACTTAGTTCATGCTATCCCTCAGTGAGGCAGAACACAAAGTCGCAAATGCTTGAAAGTCATTCTGGAAATATGTGTATGTGAAATTATCAGCTGCTAAACCAGATTTTTTTATTCTAAAAGCAGAGGCTACAGACATGTTGGCGAGCCCAGGAACCTGACATGTAATCAACTTACCTCAACTGTCTACTAGGCTAGGGAAAGATACCCAGGAGTTTCCTACGGCAATTTGCCTGAAAAGGGCAATTAATGCAAAACTACAAGCTAGCAAGTTTCATAGACTCTTCCAGGCCATAGATGCAGCCTGAATTGAGAGATATTCCTAATTACAAACAAATTGGGCACATGGATTACAGTTAAACCGGCCATGATTTAAATTTTAAAGGTCAGCAAAGTTATTGGATTTTCTTTAGGCTAGCAAAATGTGGAAACTCTTACAGAATAAAACCCTAGTATACAAAAGGAATTATCCAATCATACCAAACAAGAGTTTTGTGGTTTATTCTTTCCACTCTTTGCCTGTACTTTGGACAAATGTCTTAATTCTCGAGCAGATACATGAGTGAAAAGAACCCGTGAGTTCCCGCAAAGAGAAATTATTTTTAATAGAAACTTAAACTGTACCGATGTCACAGAAACAGATTACACACAGAGACACATGTTCATCTTCTGGACAATGACATTTCTACAGAGGCCATTTTCAGCTGCTGCGAAGAACCTCCATTTTATTTCTCAGGATCTGTCGGGGGAAGACACACGCCAGGTGTAGGCCTTTACAACAGAAACGTGTGATTCAAAGAGGTCAGCAAACTTTGCTGAAGAACGGTTGAGCTGGGCAAGAAGCCAGATCTGACAAACTGAAGATCATGCTAGCCTTACATAAATTTTAGAGGAGTTTGTTTTGCTTCAGGTCAAAATGAAAATAAATTGTTGAAATGCCCACTCTGAAGCTCCCTTGCTCCTGTCCTTAATCTTAGATCCGGATTGATTTAGACATGAGATGCATGAACTTAATTATTGCGTGTTCCACAAGGCTCATTCAGGTTGTGTGGCAAGATGCTCTTCTGGTTAAATGTCTGGAGATTAGGGGTTGGGTTGGCTTTGAGTACAGAATTTAGCAATCTCTGAGAGCTTTTTTTTGGGCGGGCGGAAGCACACCAGAAACATTTTCTCATAGTGTTTTCTGCGAGACCCTGCACATTGTGCAAAGGGTTTTTAAACTCATGTTTGTGTCACAGCTGACTCATAGGAAGCTACGGAAGGAGACAAAAGCCAGGAATTGTGCTCAGGAGTCAAAGGACCAGACTGAAACTCATCTAGTAATGTAATAGAAGGGGAATGTGGGGAAGCACAGTTTTCAGAACAGGAGCAATGACATCAGACTGACAAAAGCCACATCCACAGCATGCATTTAAGGTGCTGATAAGCCACTTTAAACAGTCATGGCTTGCCCTAAAGAATTATGGGAGTTGTAGTTTGTTAAGGGTGCTGAAAGTTGTTAAAAAACCTCACAGAGCTACAATTTTCAGAGTTCCCTGTGGAGGTAAAGGTAAAGGTAAAGGTAAGTTCAGTCAAAAGGGACTATGGGGTTAAAACCGCTTCTGGCGCAAAGGAACACCGTGACGGAAACCAGAGCGCATGGAAAAACCCTTTACCTTCTCACTGCAGTGGTACCTATTTATCTACTTGTGCTGGTGTGCTTTCAAGAGCCAGTGTGGTATAGTGGTTAAGAGCAGTGGACTCGTAATCTGGTGAACCGGGTTCGATTCCCTGCTCCTCCACATGAAGCTGCTGGGTGACCTTGGGCCAGTCTCTCAGCCCCACGCACCTCACAGAGTGTTTGTTGTGGGGGAGGAAGGGAAAGGAGAATGTTAGCCGCTTTGAGACTCCTTCAGGTAGTGATAAAGCGGGATATCAAATCCAAACTCTTCTTCAAACTGCTAGGTTGGCAGGAGCTGGGACAGAGCAACAGGAACTCATTCCATTGTTGGGATTCAAACTGCCAACCTTCGATCAGCAAGCCCAACAGGCTCAGTGGTTTAGACCACTGCGCCACCCATGTCCCTCCCTATGAAGAGGGATTGATTGTTAAACCACTCTGGGAATTGTAGCTCCACGAGGGGAGGGAGGAAAGTGATACCCAGATCAGGACCATAGTGGAGACAGGGTTCCAAACTATATCTCACTCACACAGGCAACTTGCCAGTTTCTGTTTTGTTTTTTTAAAAAACGGCAGCTATAGGCACAGATACAAATAGTATGTATTGCCTAGTTTGGCAAGTTATAAAACAAAAAATCCAGGCTTACAAGCAAGTTGTATGTGATAATCATACAACTGTCCACACCTTATATACAGAGAGGGAATGTGGGCATGGACCTTTTAAGCACCTGAGAAGTTAAAATAATGTGGCCAAAGTGCCTGAAATTCTGCATCGGGAAAGGTTGAATTCTAAAATAGCTGCAAATAAATTTCCTAATTCCTATTAAATTACTACCATACATGTAACCCTAGGGAATTCAATGGGAATTACTCCCAGGTAAGGAGTATAAGATTGCAGGCTCAGATTGTTTCTGTTAATTATGAGGAACACCAAAAAACTAGGCTCACCTCTCACTAGAAATCCCATTCAGCTGGGTTTTGAAACTTCAAGAGCATTGCCCATTAAAGTTCACAGCAATAAGGGGTAGGAACTTGCTTTTTCCATAAGAAAGAAAGATGAAATTTCCAAGATACTGAATGCACCACACACAAACCTACTGGGACTGGGAGATTGTCTTTCTGCAAGGCGCTTCATTGCAAATACCTGCATATTTCAGAGGTGAGCCTTTTCCTGGCATTACAATCAGGTCCCCAAGTCAAATTAAGCCCTGGTTTCACCTGTAATGGCAAGAAGGTTTTCTCCTTTTCAATTTCCCCTAGGTAAGAGATTTAGTTTAAGGATGCTTTAGCTTTCCTCCAAAGTGGGGAAGGGATGTTGTGCTGTGTACTCTGAATGAGAGATGACTTTGGCCTTCATCTTCCCCCTCTGCTGTGGCCTGCCAGCCTCCTGACCGCAAGGGCAGCGGGAATGAGCCAAGGGAGAAAATTTCTCTGTACACTTAAGCCAAGGGGTTTTGGGACTGTTAGAGGGACAGCTAAGGTGCGTGGCACACAGGCTGAAGAAAAGCTAGCAAGAGACTAACCTGAAATTATTGGTGTCCTTAGGAGCTGGCTCTGTGCTTGTCCCCCATGGCACACAAAAGGGCAGCCCCGGGGGACTGCCTGTTTAGTGACCTTGCTTGCTGAGGAAGGGAGGGCATCTGTGTGGTCTATAAATAGGGGCCATGTGACCCCAAAGGCACATTCCACTTGGCACTGACGGCATGGAGACTCTCAGAGCAACACACACCAGGAGCATGCTGGAAGGCTGCCCACAGGACTTGTATTTCCAAGTCTCCTTGTCACGACCGGGAAGTTCAATCTGGGCAAAGTGGGCAGAGCACATGCAGTCAGTGCAGAAGGTCCCAGGTTCAATCCCTGGCATCTTCTGATTCCTGCTTTGCAGTGGGTTGGACTAGATATAATAATAATAATTTATTATTTATACCCCGCCCATCTGGCTGAGTTTCCCCAGCCACTCTGGGCGGCTTCCAATCAAGTGTTAAAAACAATACAGCATTAAATATTAAAAACTTCCCTAAACAGGGCTGCCTTCAGATGTCTTTTAAAGAGAAGATAGCTGCTTATTTCCTTCACATCTGAAGGGAGGGCGTTCCACAGGGCGGGCGCCACTACTGAGAAGGTCCTCTGTCTGGTTCCCTGTAACCTCACTTCTCGCAATGAGGGAACCGCCAGAAGGCCATTGGCGCTGGACCTCAGTGTCCGGGCTGAACGATGGGGGTAGAGACACTCCTTCAGGTATACAGGACCGAGGCTGTTTAGGGCTTTAAAGGTCAGCACCAACACTTTGAATTGTGCTTGGAAACGTACTGGAAGCCAATGCAGATCTCTCAGGACCAGTGTTATGTGGTCCCGGCAGTCACTCCCAGTCACCAGTCTAGCTGCTGCATTCTGGATTAATTGCAGTTTCTGGGTTACCTTCAAAGGTAGCCCCACGCATTGCAGTAGTCCAAGCGGGAGATAACTAGAGCATGCACCACTCTGGCAAGACAGTCCTCAGGCAGGTAGGGTCTCAGCCTGCATACCAGATGGAGCTGGTAGACAGCTGCCCTGGGCACAGAATTAACCTGCGCCCCCATGGACAGCTATGAGTCCAAATTGACTCCCAGGCTGCGCACCTGATCCTTCAGGGGCACAGTTTGCCCATTCAGGACCAGGGAGTCCCCCACACCCGCCTGCCCCCTGTCCCCCAAAACAGTACTTCTGTCTTGTCAGGATTCAACCTCAATCTGTTAGCTGCCAGCCATCCTCCAACCACCTCCAGGCACTCGCGGTCCCTTCCAGCTGTACAATTCTATGATTTTATGATTCTATGAAACCCTGGAGAGCTGCTGCCAGCCAGTGCCAATATTGCTGTGGTAGATGGGCCAATGGTCTCACTCAAGAACACAGGGTGGTGCCTTGTGCTGTGTCTCTATTTTATTTATATTCTTATAAAATTATTATTATTTTTCATTGCAGTGTCATAAAAATATCAAAGTGGTTTACAATGCAATAAAAAAATAGTATGTCCTATGTACTGGTCTCACCACAACTCCAATTCTCGCTTAAAATCTCCTGCATCTCTTGATCCCTTAGAGCAAACAAGCCCCAATCCTGGTGTTTTGAGAAGGAGGAGGATGAACTCTGGCCACCAAAGGAAATTGAAAGGCTGACCTTTGTGGGTAAAAGACAAACACCAGATTTTTTTATTACGTCTTCTAACATTCTGCCAAAGGGCTTGCTTGCAGGCTTTGCCAAGGACAAATGAATAATCCGTTTACTACAACCGCATCCCGAATATAATGCTGTACAAACTCATGGTAGAAATATAATTTTATTTTTATGTGCTTCGAGGATGGAATTTTACAAGATGATTAACTTTATTCTAAAATAATAAATGGATGAAACCAACATTGTTTGTGTATTAAAAGAACATCTGTAACACACTTAGCAAGACTAGACTTTTCCTTATGGTGATTAATGCTCAGATCAAGTATTTCCTATAACAATTGGCCACAGAAATATTAATACAAGCAGCCTGAAGGAGGTAGATGGGGATGCCTGTATAATTCTCTTTATTGCAAGGTTTTTCAGTTTAACCATCTTTATTTCATAGTAGCTAAAGCAAACAAGCAGCAGATAAATTTGGATGCAAAAATGTTAGCTAAAACCCTGTTATGGACACAAAGCTTTTATGCGGTTATGCCTTCATAAATACATAAGATCCATAACCCCTTTACTAACTGCACATTACAAGCACGGGGACTCTCCTCTGGCAGAAGTGGTTTTAGGGTAATGTTTGGCCGCTGGTGAATTTTCATGATAATTTCCCCCCCAAAGTAAACTGATGCAGAAATGTGGAGAACTAAAAATTGCTTCACAATGGATTCATACATTTGCGTGGACAGGCAGAGTCCCCCCAACCCCAGGCGACTCCTGAGTGGAATAATGACTCAAGACAACGTGCTATGGGATTAAAATTGGCCACAATTTTATTAAGTTTCGGATCTAGGGAAACCTTGGCTCAGGCACTGGGCAGTTATCCTTCCCAGTCCCCAGCCGGGGATCTGGGAGACTTCAGGGTTATCCAGAATGTGTGGGGATTGGGCTGGCTCTGGAGAACATATGTTCAAGCAGAGAGCCCCCCCCCCCCGTTTCACCGCCACCACAGGGGAGAGCAATGACCTCTCGGCGTATGGCCAATGCCTCCCCTCAAGACCCCTTTAACGGGGAACCCTGAGATCACCGCCGCAAGGGGGATGTGGGTCACCGCTTCACGCCCCCCCCCCCATTTAGGGAAGATAGACTAAAGGATTCTGCCCAAGGCCTGAAACCGCCAAAGTTGTGACGCTTTGCTACGGGGAAGGCAAAACCTGCCAGTGCAGGGAAATTCCTTTCCGGCCCTTCAACAGTGACCCTGATGTAGCAGCGCCTACATACCCGTGGAGAAGAGGTTAACCTGCAAAAGGAAGACTTAACTGAGGGAGGGGAGGGTGAGAGAAGCTCTGGAGCCGACTGCCGCTTTGCAGGTAAGATTCACCTTCTGTTGTGTGGGAGGGATGGTCCCTCCCCTTACCTGGCCAATCCCCTGGCAATGCCTCCCCAGGCGGGATTGGGCGATTGGCTGAGGTAGGCAGAGACCTCCAGGTATCCAGCCTGGGGAGGGCGGAGCCAGCCCGTAATACCAGGAGCCGCACTGGGATCCGGGGGCTGCGCACGACCACGCAAAGGCGCCCCCCATTTGATGTGAGAAGCAGTCATTATATTTACATAAGAGACTATAATAAAATACAGTGGTACCTCGGGTTACATACGCTTCAGGTTACATACGCTTCAGGTTACAGACTCCGCTAACCCAGAAATAGTGCTTCAGGTTAAGAACTTTGCTTCAGGATGAGAACAGAAATTGTGCTCCGGCAGCGTGGCAGCAGCAGGAGGCCCCATTAGCTAAAGTGGTGCTTCAGGTTAAGAACAGTTTCAGGTTAAGTACGGACCTCCGGAACGAATTAAGTACTTAACCCGAGGTACCACTGTATAGCGATCAAAATGTATCTTAATATTGTGAAACCTTTCCAGGTACATTCAAAACATCAGTGAACAAAAGGCTAAAGTACAAAAAACATTTGCGTTGCTCTTCTTGAAGTTGTGGTTATTTTGTCTCTGGGATGTTCAGCAATGCAATTATTGGTTGGCTTTCCTTGCATCATGGGATTTAATTGAGTAAGTAGTAACAGGCTGTACCGCCAGCCTGCCTAGAGTGTCCTCAACAGGTTTCAACCTGGCAACTTGCATCCTTTTAACTTGCCTTGATGAGTTGACTGTGAATTTGTTTATGAATCTCGCCCAGGTTCCAGCTGAACACTTTCACAACATTTATTCCATAATGTAACATAGATACTAGCCCAAGGGTCAGCAAACTTTTTCAGCAGGGGGCCAGTCCACTGTTCCTCAGACCTTGTGGGGGGCCGGACTTTATTTTGAAAAAATATATGAACCAATTCCTATGCCCCACAAATAACCCAGGGATGCATTTTAAATAAAAGCACGTATTCTACTCATGTAAAAACACCAGACAGTGGGGTCTCTCCCAGCCTTACCTAAAGATGTCTGGATGGAAACTGGGACTTATCACAATGCAGAACAGATGCTCTACCACTGATCTACGACTCTTCCCCAAGAAGAGAGAATCATACAATCAAGTTGGAAGGGACCCTGAGGATCATCTAGTCCAGCCCCCTGAATTGCAGGAATATGCAGCTGTCCCATATGGGGATGGAACCTGCAACCTTGGTATTATCAGCACCATGCTCTATCCAATTCTTTTATCCAGTGAAACACGCCTTCCTTGCCTTGTTAAATGAATCTTTAACAACTCTCGGCTTTCCCAAACTACAGGGATGGTGCACACTCAAAACCATTAATATAATTGTACACAGAAGAAGAATTTGACCAATTTCATGATATCGGAAGGACAATCATAATGCACGAAACAAATCAGTTACAAACATGCACTGCAGCAATTCCCCTAGGGAGGGAAGAAACATAACTAAAACAACACAATAAATACAAACGGAATATAAAAAAAAGAAATTCATATGGAGGAAGGCTATCAAAAGGCTTGGCGAAATAAAAAGAAAGATGTGGGATTGCCTGGCTCTGAAAAGGCCACAAGGTTGGTGCCATGCAAATCCTTCTGGGGGGATTGTTCCACAAATGAGGTGCCGCCACTGAGAAGGTCAAGGTCTCAGTCACCACCTGTGTGTCTTAGCTGGCAGTAGCAGCTGGAGGAGGGTCTCCAAAGGGTCTTCAGATGGGCTGATATGGAGGCAAGTGAGCCTTCGAGTTCTTCAGGACCAGGGCTTTTAAGGTAAGCTTGGGCAGTTCAAATTGTTCCCTGATCAGTCTTGCAGGCGTTATTTATCTGGCAAGATTATTTGCATGTCTTCAAATATGGAAAACAGAAGTGCTAGAGCCTAAAGTTTAGCCAGACTTCAAAGGTCCAGGAGGATCTTTGGATATAATATACATGGGATAAGATCACAAATGCTTCAGTTAATTTCAACTCCCCGTTGGCAGATAAACAGCATCCTCCTGTCTTCTTGATGTTTGAATTTAGAGAGGGGCTTAGCACCAATCCGTATAGAATGGCAAACTAGGCAGGGATGATTGGCTGTTTGATAATCTTCGGAAGTTAAAATGGAAAATGGTCCTCTTAGAAGTTTTGAAATGGAGTAAAAATCCCCATAAGGAGCTTGGGGGGGGAAACATTGTCAGGAGGCTTGTGAAAGATGTCCACACAACATAATCTTGTGAAAGTGCCAGTTATGTTGTTTTCAGTGATAACTAGTAAACTTAGAAAATATAAGCACAGACTCCTAATAAGCTGGCAAAAATGTATAGGACAAGTACAAACACCTGCTGGAAATGTAGTATAAACACCGACAACTGGGAAACACTGGCCTGCGAGCGCTCCAATTGTCATAGGCTTTGAAGATGCTCGAACTCAGGACGAAAGGGAGAAGCGTGCTAAGAAGAAAGCAAACCCTCACCGTGGCAAACCCTCACCGTGATCAACCCTCGCCCGGAAACCTATGTCCCCACTGTGGAAAGATGTGTGGATCCAGAATTGGCCTCCACAGTCACTTACGGAGTCACTGCTAAAACCCTGTTTATGGAAGACAATTTTACTCGGCTATGAGTGATCACCAAAGAAGAAAGAAGAGGAATGGAGAACTATGCCTTCTTACCTGTGGCTCTCCAGATGTTGTTGGACTCCAGCTGGTGTTTCCTATTTGACCTCATCATAGGTAAATGTAAAGGGACCCCTGACCATTAGGTCCAGTCATGGCCGACTCTGGGGTTGCAGCGCTCATCTCGTTTTATTGGCCGAGGGAGCCAGCATGACTAAGCCGCTTCTGGCGAACCAGAGCAGTGCACGGAATCGCCATTTACCTTCCCGCTGGAGCAGTACCTATTTATCCACTTGCACTTTGACGTGCTTTCGAACTGCTAGGTGGGCAGGAGCAGGGACCGAGCAACGGGAGCTCACCCCGTCGCGGGGATTCGAACCAGCTGACCTTCTGATCGGCAAGCCCTAGGCTCTGTGGTTTAACCCACAGCACCACCCGTGTCCCTTTTTAGAGCAGTTAGAGAGCCATTAAATCAGTGGTTCCCTAGGGGCACTAGGATTACCTGGGGGGGGGGGTGCTAAAAGGCAAGGAGGTGGCAGGGGCCATGGGATGTGTAACAGACTCTCAGGCCTTTGAGAAGCTGGCATCACTGGGTCAAGTTCATCAACTGTGTAATATTTAAGTGGATGCTGAATAAATTAATTACAGTCTTGAAATTTTATTTTATCTTCCTTAGTGGGTCACGCAAACCACGATTCTGAATAATGTTTTTTTATAAGGTAGGGAAGGGGGCACTGGAGATGTAGAAGAACACCAGAAGATACATACATAGATTGCTTGTATATTTAAAATAATTTATTTGTATAAAATATTGAGTATATACATGACTGCAGTAGAAATATAACAATATATACAAATTCTTCATAGATACCGTATTTTTCGCTCTATAAGATGCACCAGACCACAAGACGCACCTAGTTTTTGGAGGAGGAAAACAAGAAAAAAATATATTCTGAATCTCAGAAGCCAGAACAGGAAGAGGGATCGCTGCGCAGTGAAAGCAGCAATCCCTCTTGCTGTTCTGGCTTCTGGGATAGCTGCGCAGCCTGCATTCGCTCCATAAGACGCACACACATTTCCCCTTACTTTTTAGGAGGGAAAAAGTGAGTCTTATAGAGCAAAAAATACGGTAAATGTGTTTAGAACAGAGTCAAAGCACGAGCATGGTTTGAACTGTGGAAAGGCGGCATACAAATAAAATTATGTATATTTATGTCTGTAGAAGAGCCCGGGTTCAGTCCCACTGTTCTCCAGATTAAAGTGCCGGGTAGCAGGCTCAGAAAGTAAAACCCTTCTTCGGAGAACTGCTGTCACTCAGAACAGACATCACTAGGCTAGATGGAAAAATAGAGGCTGACCAGGCATAACGCAGCTTCCCACATTTCCTAAAGGCAGCTAATTCTGCCTGTTTCAGTGGAGACAAATCAGATAATAATAATAATAATAATAATAATAATAATAATAATAATTTATACCGTGCTCAATTGGCTGGGTTTCCCCAGCTACTCTGGCTGTGTCCGAAAAGAATATTAAAAACACAATAAAACATCAAATGTTATAAACTTCCCTAAATAGAGTTGCCTTCAGAACTCTTCTAGAAGTCATATAGTTGTTTATTTCCTTGACATCTGATGGGAGGGCATTCCACAGGGCAGGCGCCACTACCAAGAAGGCCCTCTGCCTGGTTCCTTGTAGAGCACATTGCAGTAGTCCAAGCGGGAGATAACTAGAGCATGCACCACTCTGGCAAGACAGTCCGCAGGCAGGTAGGGTCTCAGCCTGCGTACCAGATGACAGCCGCCCCGGACACAGAATTAACCTGCGCCTCCATGGACAGCTGTGAGTCCAAAATGACTCCCAGGATGCGCACCTGGTCCTTCAGGGGCACAGTTACCCCAGGGAGTCCTCCACACCTGCTTGCCCCCTGTCCCCCAAAACAATACTTCTGTCTTATCAGGATTCAACCTCAATCTGTTAGTCACCATCCATCCTCCAACTGCCTACAGACACTCACACAGGACCTTCACCGCCTTCAATTTGTGGTGTAGCTTGTTTGTGGGATTACAGCCAAGGGTTAGAGACAGAGGGTTGTTTTAAGGCAAGTTGAATGTGGTACAGATAGGCAGATGCAACAGCGGAAGGAGGAAAATGTATGTGCATCTTGTGGTGGAATAGATTTGGCAGGTTTTTAAAGCATAATGAAAACTTGCAATATCTAGTAATCAGAAGTAATAGGAATATGGGTGTAGATCCCCATATACCTCTCTCATATCCCCACCAACCCTCTGAAAAAACCACACCAAAGTATTAGGTTAGTAGCACAGCACCTTCCTTGCCAGCAGAAGGTCCCACCTTCAAATGGGATGCTGGTGGCGCTGCGGTCGATCAGAAGGTTGGCGGTTCAAATCCCCGCGACAGAGTGAGCTCCCGTTGCTCTGTCCCAGCTCCTGTCGACCTAGCTGTTTGAAAGCACGCCAATGCAAGTAGATAAATAGAGTGTAAGTATTCTGTGCAACAATAGCACACTCTTTTGTTCCACATACTCAATGATTTATAGTCTTGGAGTTCTTTCTCAGCTGAATTTCACACTCCGATGTTCTCTTACGCAAGTTCTCAATCCAGCTATTCTGCATCGTTTTTCCTATCCCAAATACTGAATGTATATTGTTGACACGCATATTCTTTCCAGATGTTATAAGTTCCCCAAAGCCTTCTTGGTGAGAAAAGGCGTAAGCCGATCTTCGAGAGCTAGCTCTGTGTGTCTGGTGAATCTGGATCGGTAAGGGGCTCTGTTTCTTCTGAGCCCTGTTCAAAATCTGTACCTTTAGGAAGGAGGGGAAAACAGTTTACATTGATATGGAAAATAATCTTCCTTTTGTAAACACTGACTAGTTTTCAGATCTGAATTATATTGGCAAATCCTTGACAGATCAGCTTCCAGTGAAAAGGCCGGCACCCTGTTGTTTGAGGGAAGGCCTAGGAAGCACAACTTCTGATTTCGGCCACACCTTTGCCAAACCACAATCCCTAAATTTAAATGTATGTTGTTGCCGCTACTGCAAGGATTCCTTTCCCCAAATACACTGCTTTCACAACACTTTTGAAATGTGAAAGGATATTTTTATTAAAGCCGCTGGCGTATTCTCTGCAGCATTTTCACCACTCTGTTATATATGTTCTGTATGCTCCAAAATAATACGCAATAGAGGACCTGGTGCACACATAAAATCACCATTGTAATACAATCAGGGTTCTCAAAACTATTTTTGGAACATCCCCAGACTGACATTAAAGGGAGGGCTTGAATGTGCATAAAGTGGGAACCACTCCATGCTGGAAAATATGTCCACCATACTGTTGATATGAAAGCAATCTTCTCTTGGGCACCAAACTCAAAAGGGGCAAGTTCTCCCCGTTTGAAGCAAAAGGGACTAGGCATCAATGATGTCACAAAGCACTTTTCCTAATCTTCCTGGAAAAGTTTTTCTGATTAAAAATGGTTTGGGACTTAAAAACAAAAAGTACTATGTGATTATTTAATGCAACATCTGCCAACTTGAACCCAAAAGGTGTACATAAAAGGGATTGGAATTGCTTTAAATGTTTCACTGCTGTGGCATACCTGATCACTCAATGTTGGGTTCAAATCCACCTTCAGAAAACGAAACGCTATCACGGGCGCAACGGAAGCCACAGTGGTCAAGAGAATGATGAGCCAAACGTTTATCTGCGCCAAGGAGTTCCAAGCATTTCCTGCATCAGTACAGAAGAAAGAAATATTTTGGTAGGAATACCAGTTGGGTGGTGACAGCTTGCAGTTGTGGGACAATGGGACATGCTAAGCAATCTTTAATTCCTTATGTTAACACATGATTTTAATTCTAAAGTGCTTAGATTACACGAGCTATACAAAAATGCAGAGAGAGGGAGAGAGAGGGGGAGAGAGAGAGAGAAAGAGAGAGAGAGAGAGAGAGAGAGAGAGAGAGAGAGAGAGAGAATGAATAAAAGAACATGTTTTGGCAACATCTAAAAATGTGACATCATACAAAATACCACACATATTCCAGAGGATAATATAGATTTAGAGTTGGCATTGAGAAATATGTAGGACAGGGAAAATGATGTACACCCTGCTCATCAGCTTGCTTGCAATTACTCACTGCCAGTTCCATTTCTGTAGGAACGGGCAGATTTTCTCTGTGTTTCTTTTAAAACTTATGAAGACACATAGAAGAGGGCTACAAAATTATATCGGGGTGGTGGTGGTGTTTTTTCCAGTTTACCTCTCACAGCTTCCTTCAAGGAATCCTGGGAATTTATGGTGCGGATATTACCGGGCTTAGAATTGTCTCTTAAATTCTCTCTTAAGAGGTCTCCCTCAAAGAAATAAATTCCCCGAGTGGTTTAAGAGTCAATCCCTCTTCAAAGGGAACTCTGGGGTTTTTTTTGACTTAATAACAACTCTTAGCACCCTGAAGTAACTACAATTCCGGGATTCTTTGAGGGAAGCCATAACTGTTTAAAATGATAAAATACAGTCATACCTTGGATCCTGAACGCCTTGGTACTCGGACATTTCAGCTTCCGAAAGCTGCAAACCCGGAAGTGAGTGTTCCAGTTTGCAAACGTTCTTTGAAACCCAAACATCCGACGGGGCTTCTGATTGGCTGCAGGAGCTTCCTGCAGCCAATCAGAAGCCACACTTTGGTTTCCAAATGTTTTGGAAGTCGAACGGACTTCCGGAATGGATTCCGTTTGACTTCCAAGGTACCACTGTATTGCTTTAAATGCAAAGGGCAGGTGTGGCCACTGGGACTCTGGCAGAGGTGCCAACTTGAATTAAATATTGTAATATAACACGCGACGCGGGTGGCACTGTGGGTTAAACCACAGAGCCTAGGACTTGCCGATCAGAAAGTTGGCGGTTTGAATCCCCGCGTCGGGGTGAGCTCCCGTTGCTCGGTCCCTGCTCCTGCCAACCTAGCAGTTCGAAAGCACGTCAAAGTGCAAGTAGATAAATAGGTATCGCTCCGGCGGGAAGGTAAACGGCGTTTCCGTGCGCTGCTCTGGTTCGCCAGAAGCGGCTTAGTCATGCTGGCCACATGATCTGGAAGCTGCACGCTGGCTCCCTCGGCCAATAAAGCGAGATGAGCGCCGCAACCCCAGAGTCGGTCACGAATGGACCTAATGGTCAGGGGTCCCTTTACCTTTACACATACACCATTTGAATGGGAATGGCCAACAACTTGGGGGGGGCTGGCCCCCTCAAATATTTTATTGTGGCGGCCGAAGCGTCCACAGCCCCTAGGAGTTGGCTCCTATAGATTCTGGCATTGCATTCCCTGGCACTGCATTCACCTCTGGGTCCACCTTTGTTTCTGTTGCCCCTCACTTCCCCACCTCTCTTGCCCTGCCTCACCTTGTCTTTGGCCCTCCCGCACCCCCATTTGACAGAACCGGGTACGCCATCCAACAGTGACCTTTCTCTACCATGGTTTCAGCGCACAATGAAAATAAAGCGTTTGGACACATGTTTGGACCCATCAGCCTATTTATATTTGTGTTGGGATGTGGTAGATACACACTTCCTAGCCTCCTCGGTGATCAAAGTCTAAGGGGAAAGGCAGAACACATAAGCAAAGATGGACTGGAAGTTGTTTAAGGGAGCTTGGTCCAAGGTTTAGATAATGACAGGTATCCCTATTCTGGAGGGTGTCCAGCAAGCCCCAGCTGTTCTCAGTGACATAAACTTGTTTATCTCAAGGCTTCAAATGGTAGGAGACGGTTCCAGGCATCCTCATTTTAAGGGAAGCATCTTTGCTTCCTGTTGCTCACTTTTGGCTACCAGAGCTACTTTGTGAAGCAACAGAGTCATCCTCTAACATCAGTCTAGTCCATCTGGGGCTTAGCGATTCCTGGCAGTGCCTTTTGCAATAAAGCTTTCGGGTGAATGACATTCTCCAACAGCATGTGGTCCTGACCGCACTGTATGCAGTCTTACTGGGCCTTTGGAGAAGCCTCCTCAGTGGCTGCCTCTCAGTGCTGGAAAAATTATCTTTCCTCGGGGACATGCCAAAATACAAGCCCAGGAATTTATTTATTTATTTAAACAAACCGGTGCCAACATCCAAGGATATGATAGAGACTAAACCACTGAGCCTCTTGGGCTTGCCGATCAGAAGGTCGGCGGTTCGCATCCCCGTGACAGAGTGAGCTCCTGTTGCTTTGTCCCAGATCCTGCCAACCTAACGGTTCAAAAGCATGCCAGTGCAAGTAGATAAATAGGTACCACTGTGGCGGGAAGGTAAACGGCATTTCCATGCCCTCTGGTTTCCGTCACAGTGTTCTGTAGCGCCAGAAGCAGTTTATTCCTGCTGGCCACATGACCCAGAAAGCTGTCTGTGGACAAACGCCGGCTCCCTTAGCCTGAAAGCAAGATGAGCACTGCAACCCCATAGTCACCTTTGACTGAACTTAACCATCCAGGAGTCCTTTACCTTTTACCTTTATATGGTTACCTGCATGAGCATTCCCCCCCCCCTCAGTGCTTCTTTACTCACCTACGAAAGGGAAGTGATTGGGAAATAAATAAAAAATGCCATCACTGTGCATCGCAAACAAAATGGCAAAATACACAGCGATGCTACCCCAGATGAAGAAGTGATTGATTCCTGTCCAATAGCTGGTATCGAGTGCAATCTGCAAAAGAAATAGTATGCATTTATGCATGGAGGTAACAGTATTAACACATAAGGTTATTAGAGGACATCAGCCGTACATATTTATCTCAGCACTGTAATACCGCATACAAATTTGGAGGGAGGGGGAGTCTCAATAATTAAATGATTATCAGCCTTTTTTCTCTTTACCTGAACACTGACCACTATGATCAAAGAGGTTGCGACTGTGACTGCGAAAGACTGGTAGTTGGCAATATGGTTCCCATCTTCTCCAACTGCATCATACAAAGCACCATAGGGGATGAAGAAAAGAACGACCGACGTGTAGATTCCATGTGCTATGCAGATGAAGAATCTGCGCTTGTTGAACAGGAGATTTAATTGCCCAGGTTCATACAGCTTTGGAAAACGGAGGCAGCTCTGCTCATCCACATCCTGCAAAATATGCATCAACTTGAGTTTTAACAGCATCATGACTTCCAATGATGAAGGAGCGTTTCCACCCCCATCGTTCTGCCTGGACACTGAGGTCCAGCGCCGAGGGCCTTCTGGCAGTTCCCTCATTAAGAGAAGCAAAGCTACAGAAAACCAGACAGAGGGCCTTCTCGGTAGTGGCGCCCGCCCTGTGGAATGCCCTCCCACCAGATGTCACAGAGATAAACAACTACCTGACATTCAGAAGACATCTTAAGGCAGTTCAGGGAAGTTTTTAATGTGTGACATCTTAGTGTATTTTTGGTCTTTGTGGAAGCTGCCCAGAGTGGCTGGGGAAACCCAGCCAGATGGGCGGGGTACAAATATTAAATTATTAAATTATTATTATTATTATTATTATTATTATTATTAAATTCAGTAGTTTAAAGGATGGGCATATCAGAGGCAAAAGGACTTTCATTTTCAGTAAGACCCCAGAAGCAAACCCCAATACCTTTTATTTACTCTTTTTAATATATCTGTCTGTCTGTCTACCTATCATCTAGCTATAATTTTTTATTGGATTTACAATTTAATTTTACATTCACACATATAATAGAATAAAAAAAGTGCAGAATTCTCCGAATTCTCGGACTTCCTTCCTCCCCTCTGTGGAGTCCGCTGATAACCATTTTCCACTGCATATCATATTATCCTCTATTTGTTCATAAAATTCTATTTATATCCATAGTTCTTTTCACACTGCAAGTGTTATTTCAAGCCTGCTAATGTTTTTAACTGTTTACAGTGTTCCCTCAAATAAATTACAACCCCCCCCCCCCCAGTCCTTGTTAAAGTTTTTATCATCCTGGCTCCTGATTTTTCCAGTCATTTTAGTCACCACAGCATACTCTTTTTAATATCAATGTGTACATCCGATGGTCAAACTAGAGATTACATTAAATGTGTGTGTTATATACTGAGCCTGGGTCCTAGAACAATAGGCTAGTAGGATTCTAGAAGGCAGCAACCTGATTGGCCTGCAGGAGCAACCCAATCAGGCCACAAGAGGAAGTGAATCAGCCTATCACTAGAACAATAGGCAGGGAGGACCCTAGAATGCTGCATCCAATTGGCCTGCAGGAACAGCCCAATCAGGCTCCAGGAGGAGAGCAGAATCAACCAATCATGCGGGACCCATTGTGAAAATAGTGTATATAAAGCCAGAGGTCTTTGGAGGGGAATTCAATCACTGTTCCTATGAGCTGGAATAAAGAGTGAGGGATGGAATCTGTGCTACCCAAAGCAGTTGCCATCAGCAGAGACAGATTTAGGGGAGCACAACTGATTTCATAACTGAAAGGAAAGGGAGTCTGTGCTATACAGATCTCATGAGGTACGAATTCTTGCAGTTAGACTTGCAGTTGGCAGGTGCCAAGAACCTTCTGTTCCTCTGGATCCCAGACACCTTTAACAAACTGGCTGCATGCTGTACCTTACTATCTGAAGCCTTCCACCACGGCAGATTGTTGTCTTAGTTTGTAATCTCAGCTCTTAAGGTTAGGCATAAACTGGGACTGTAACACCTGAGTGTTGACTCCAGATTCAAATCAAATTGGGCTTCTTTCCCTTCCGGAGGGATTGCTATATATATATTCCTGGGCAGAGAA
Organism: Podarcis pityusensis; assembly: GCF_964106645.2. Taxonomy (NCBI): domain Eukaryota; kingdom Metazoa; phylum Chordata; class Lepidosauria; order Squamata; family Lacertidae; genus Podarcis; species Podarcis pityusensis. Next base: position 40,111,467 of record NC_138039.1, on the reverse strand, counting down.
GTTGCTGGATGGTCTGTGCTGAAGGCAGATTAATCTAGAATATGCCAAAATGTGTACCTGATCAAACAATCCCATCGCTAGTACAGGCAGAGAAGTATATACAATGTTGAAGAGGGTGATAAACCACTGGTCATAAACAGTCTGAAAAGATAACACAAATAGAAAGTTAAAAGTATGATCAGACATGTCACCTTTCAAATAAATAAATAAATAGTACTGCCCTTTTCATATTTTATTCTTTTTCTTGTAGGCACAGAAGCAGAAGGGAGCCCAGATCCCCAGGCTTTGAGTTCTCCTACAAAGTTCAGCATAGACTTATACCTAGGTCTTCTTAGCATTTCGGTAAGCAGGGAGCCTAGCGGATAAAGTTGTACAAATCGCAATTTGTGATATTCTCTACTTTAGACATTCCATTCTGCGAGACGGACCTCCTAGGAACCGGTCTCGTAAAAGTCACAGTTACTCATATCTTTTACATTCCTGAAGTTGTAAGGGGATTTATAAACACATAAGAAGCAGCATTTCAATATAAATGGGAAGTGCCCTAATCATCTGTTTCCCATTTGGACAATTAGCAAAAAAATGCACTGGAGAAATGAACAGAGTTGAACAGCAAGTATTCTTTCTGAAACATTAGCCAGCCACTGCATTAACCAATGGCTTTGGGGAATAACACTGGGTGGGGTAAATGACTATTTCGCAGATAATCAGAATCTAGAAGGTTATCACAAACCTCTGAGAGTAGACAAGAACTCCCATGCTATTAAAATAATAAAATAAAATAAGCTTTTCACCATGAGTTTTCATACGGTTTGGCTTTATTGCAATTAAATTAAATTAAATTAAAAACATATTCATGGACAGGATAATTGTTTCCACATTTTGTTAAGGAAACTTTTCCTTGAAGCCCTCTTTGACAATGGCATATTGTCGTAAATAAGATAAATAAAGCTAGGAGACAAAATACTTGTAATTGGCTTGAGACCTTACTTTCTGAAGATGCAGACAAGTGTATGGGACCAGGCAACTGATAAACGCTCATTAAGTTTAAGAGCATAGGAGGCAGGCAGGAGTATGTTGACACTACACATGTATACTAGTTTTTGACTGGTTTTAACTCATCATATAGTGATGTATGGAAGTGAGAGCTGGACCATAAAGAAGGCTAAAGAAGAGTTGATGCTTTTGAATTATGGTGCTGGAGGAGACTCTTGAGAGTCCCATGGCCTGCAAGAAGATCAAACCTATCCATTCTTAAGGAAATCAGCCCTGAGTGCTCACTGGAAGGACAGATCCTGAAGCTGAGACTCCAATACTTTGGCCACCTCATGAGAAGAGAAGACTCCCTGGAAAAGACCCTGATGTTGGGAAAGATTGAGGGCCCAAGGAGAAGGGGACGGCAGAGGACGAGATGGTTGGACCATGTTCTCGAAGCTACCAGCATGAGTTTGACCAAACTGCGGGAGGCAGTGGAAGACAGGAGTGCCTGGAGTGCTCTGGTCTATGGGGTCACGAAGAGTCTGACACGACTAAACGACTAAACAACAACAACAACAACAACAACAACAACTCATCATAGCTTCTTCAGTGAACCAGAGGATTGTAGTTTGACAAGTATGCTCCCAGCATCTCTAGGTAAAGCTAGGAGACCCCTGTATGAGAACTGCTGCCAGCCTGTGTAGGCAACACTGAGTGAGATAGGCTAAGGCAGCTTCCTATGTTCCTAGTCTGAGCAACAAGCAGACTCAGATCATTACTATTACAGTGGTAACTTGGTTCTCAAATGCCTTGGTACTCAAACGCCTTGGTTCCCAAATGCCGAAAACCCGGAATTAAGTGTTCAAGTTTTTGAACATTTTTCAGATGCTGAATGTCTGATGCAGCTGTCAGCTATTGTTTCCTGCACCAATCAGAAGCTGTGCCTTGGTTTTCGAACATTTCGGAAGTCAAACGGACTTCCAGAACAGATTAAGTTTGGCACTTTTTTTTTTGCTATTTATTTTGAGTTTTTGAGGCTTTTTCAGTTCATTTGTTTTTGTGATTCTGTGGAACCCAGTTCAGCTACTGATCGATTGCAGGGGGGTGTCAACGCACGCAGAATTATTTATCTTAACATTACAAGGTTAGATGAGTTTCAATGAAGCATCTGAACAATTAAGTGTGTTTGTTTTCTGTCATCTACTAAAAAACCAAATACAGGCTTTAAGAAACTAGTCCTATTAAACACATAGGAGGAAACGTTTTGTTTTCTGCTTTGTGAAGCTAAGCGCCAAGAACCTACCTGGGCTGAAAAGCCACAGAAGAAGCCAAACCAGAAATGGACCAGAGTGAAGGCAACGTTTTTGTAGAAGAAGTAACACAAGAACTTGCACATCCGGAAGTATGACCACCTGCCATGAACAAGCAAGAGTCTTTGAAGGTATCTGAACTGAGCAAAAGAATAATCACTGTTCAGAATTGCCTGACTGCCTTCCTGGCCGCTGATGCCGACACCTATATGGGCACCTGCAAGCAAACAACCAACCAACAGGGAAATAAATGAAAATGTGTAGCAATAAACAACAACTCAACAACCTGATATGCTGTATCTTTCTACTTTTGTCCTTCCAGGCTGTGACGTCTTAAATAGTCAATTCTGTTTTCTTTCTTTTCTTATCTCAGGCTGGCACCTTTTTTGGTTAAAAAATCAATTTAATTTTTTAAAATAACAAAAAATGAGAAGTTAAACAGCGGCCACTGAACATATCTCAGGGGGTGGACCAGCATCTGCTTTTCCTGGGGAGGGGGAGAAATGTAATTCAGTTTGAATTTACATGTGAGCCTACCAAATTCATCCTTGCAAACCGAAACACAGCTATCCTTCAGAATTCACTCTCATTTTTGTTTAGCCACTCAACCATTGTTTACAAAAAAATGCACATATTAGAAGGAAGTGTGAATAAAAATGAATATATTAGGGAAGATAACTCATCAAAAATGCATTTTATTAGGAAAAAAAAGGTGGATATTAATTTGAACATGCATGCAAAAATATGTTTCTTAGGAGAAATTCATGCTACAGTGATTATGAATCTTCATGAGGATTCTGAAATAAGAAAAAAGATTGCTAGAAAAATGTGGAGAGCTGAATTTAAGAGCAGAAAAAAAAAGAAACTGACAGATCCTACCATCCTTACCTCCAGGTGGGTTAGGGCAAAGACTTCCTATCTGAAATCATGGAGAACAGTTGCCAGGCAGTTTAGGAATCAACACTGAGCTAGCAATCTGGATAAGTATAATACAGCTTTCTATGTTCCTATCTTTGTACCAACAGCAAAGTGGAATATTGCAAGCCTGCAATCTTATACCCACTTACGGAAGGAGGATAAATTCTAGTCAGTTCACATTTAAAGCTGAAGCTCCCTAATTTGCACTTTCTGAAACAATACAAGGACTGAGACACAGACATCCAAAATTTGCACTTCTCTGAATTTTGCTATGCAATTCTCTAGCCAAGTAATGTGCACTGAAATGTATCCACTGAGAAAAGTGTACATAAAAATGCATGTTTTTAGCGAAAATAACATACAAAATGCCATAAGGAAAATTGCTTTGCAAAAACTGCACACATATGTGTATATTGGGACAAATTTTGTAGTAAATCGCCTATGGGTTTTCCTGAGGGCTTGCTTTAAAAAACTGCAAAGTGATGTTCTCTTTTTTAGCAAGAGAACAAACCATATTTCAGGAGCATTATCAGTGCTGCATATTAGGGGTTATTCTAATGATGATTACTTCCCATGGTACCTCATTATACTTTGGAATACTTCACCAGCTGGAACATGAATCCCGTTTAATTTGGATTGCCTGTGTACAACTAGATGATACTCAAGAGGCTAGAGGTCATATTTGTAATGTTTGAAGTCCTATAGTTCACTAACATTCCTTTAGTTCTTGCCAATGTTGTTTTAGATGCCCAAGAATTTAAAGAACCTCTTTCTGAGCATTCTAACAGGGCAGATAATTCAAAGGAAAGATCACGTAGAAGAAGAATACTCTGTGGCAACCTCTCCATTCAAATCCACGCTGAAATTTAGATTTCAGAGCTTCTTAGTCATCTCCTTGAGGTGTTAACTTCCCAGATATATAAGACTCATTTGACATGGAGGGACATTCTGAATGGGCACAATCCCAAATCCTATACATCCAACCAAACATATAATAATGAACAGGAAATAATCCTGAGGGTGTCCTACACATGAGCCCTTTAATTGGCTGTTTGATACCTTTATTTGCACAAAATGGCTATTCTTATTTGGTTTCATCAGAATTTCTCAGTTGGCAAACCCCATTAAAATGCACTTTAGGCAAATCCACCTTAGGCAAAAATAAAAACAAAAATGGTCAACTCTAGCAAACTAAAAACATGCACCACTGCTTCCTTCATTCCCTACACAATATGCATCTCAATCTGCCATATCTTCTCTAACACCTGGCACACCAATCCCAGATGCATTTACTTGGAAGTGAGTTCTAGGGCCTAATAGGTAAAGGTAAAGGACCCCTGGATGGTTAAGTCCAGTCAAAGGCGACTATGAGGTTGTGGCGCTCATCTTACTTTTCAGGCTGAGGGAGCCTGCATTTGTCCACGGACAGCTTTCCAAGTCATGTGGCCAGCATGACTACATGGCTTCTGGAGCAACAGAATACCGTGACAAAAACCCAAGCATACGGAAACGCCGTTTACCTTCCCGCTGCAGCAGTACCTATTTATCTACTTGCGCTGGTGTGCTTTTGAACTGTTAGGCTGGCAGGAGCTGGGACAGAGCAACAGGAGCTCACTCCATCACAGGGATTCAAACCCCCAACCTTCTGATCGGCAAGCCCAAGAGGCTCAGCGGTTTAGACCACAGCGCCACCCGCATCCCTAATGGATGCATATTGACCCAAGTCCTCCTGTGCTTAGCATCCCTCCCTTTGAAAGCAAAGCAGAAGGGATTTTCTCCCCCAGAGTTTCACTATTCTTCACATGAGGGGATACTTAAGAAGTCTGTTGTGATAAATAGCTGAACTTTCTCACCATTCCCAGCCAGGATACAGACTATCATCTTACTTTTTATCATGCCAATATCGTTGGCTCCATCTCCTATGGCCAAGGTGATGGCTCTCTTGTGCTTTTTAACCAGCTCCACAACTTGCGCTTTCTGCAAGGGAGTGACTCTGCAGCAGATCACAGTTTTACAAGCACATGCAGCTTCCACGAACTCGTTTTCCAGATCAGCCTCAAGTGCATAAGCCTGTGAAAAGAAAGGGTTACCCATGAAACAGCTGCAAATCAAGACCCCAATGAGTGCTGCCACACCTTTTATTATTATTAATATCCGACATCATCATCATCATCATTGACCTGCATCTGCCCCACATATTTCCATGGTAATATATAGCAAGAAGAAATGTATGATGTACAGTCATTGCAGAAAACATTTCCCTGCTTCTGGTCAAAGTCCTTGGCTGCCAATATGTGCAGACACAGAAATGATGGGTTTGTTGCTGGGCCAGATTAAGACCTTTAGAGGCCCCGCACACTGAAAAGATTATGGCGTCTCTCACATGCATAATTCAAAATACTAAACCCTAAAATTCAAACGAATAAAAATAAAATACAACACATGGCAGGGTCTGATTTCCTTACATTATTTTGATCTACGTTAGTAGGAGGTCGCCAGGTTCACAAAGGGATAAGTTGCCGTATTGGCCTGAATATAAGCCTCCCCCCCCCCCCAAATTCTGACTATGAGAAGTTAAATTTGCGACCTTACAAAAATTGGCTTTTACGATATCGCTGCTGAAACAGACATATGGTAAAACAGAACAGGTGTGAATGCCTGCAGAATTTTAAGGGAGCGGCTTATATTCAGGTATTGTCTTTTTTTCTCTCCCCCCCCCCCCCGGAATTTTAAAGGTGCGGCTTATATTCAGGTGCAGCTTATATTCGGGCCAATATGGTATAAAATGAACACAGGAAAATGGGGTAAGAGTGTGCAGTGCAGTGAAAGGAAGTTCTGATTTTTTCCATGATGACTATTTGATTTTTTTGAAATACCAAATGTAAATAAGATAGATAGATAGATAGATAGATAGAGAGATAGATAGAGTGCCCCTGTTTTGCTGGTGCTCTAAGCACATGCTTTGGCTGCTTATTGGGTAATCCAGCACGGGTTTGATGACACTCCGTCCCATAATTTTTCTGCTGCTTTGCGTTTTTTTGCTATATATTGCTGGGGCTATGTGGGGGAGATATAAAAAGGCAAAGGACCTGGACGGTTAAGTCCAGTCAAAGGCGACTATGGGGCTGTGGCGCTCATCTCGCTTTCAGGCCGAGGGAGCCGGCGTTTGTCCACACACAGTTTTCCGGGTCATGTGGCCAGCATGACTAAACCGCTTTTGGCGCACGGAGGACCGTGGCAGAAACCAGAGTGCATGGAAACGGGCGTTTACCTTTCAACCACAGCGGTACCTATTTATCTACTTGCACTGGTGTGCTTTCAAAGTGCTAGGTTGGCAGGAGCTGGGACAGAGCAACGGGAGCTCACCCTGTCGCGGGGATTTGAACCGCCGACCTTCTGGGACACGGGTGGCGCTGTGGTCTAAACCACTGAGCCTCTTGGGGGAGATATAAGCCTCTAACAGGCACACATCCCTTGAAATAGGACATTCTCAAAGTGAACATTACAACCAATCTTCTAAGCAAATGAAGTTAGATACTGAGCATATCCATGGAAAAGATGACAACAAAACACAATGTTAAAACACGTGCACACAGCAAAGACTTCTCCAGTCCAGTCCACACACACCCTGCTTGTCCCTGATAGGGCAAATTCAAACTTCAGGTTGGTGGCTGGCTAGGGAGGCAAAGTCACCATGGCGAAGTCATTTCGCCCCCTGGGTTTGTGAGAAACTGCTGCACTGTGCCACAACTGCCACCCACCTCCTGACCAAGTAAGTGGCCATTAGAAACACACACAGAGAGAAGAAAAATGACAACTCTGTTTAGTTTATAAAATAGCCAACCTACATGTTTCAAGCCAATGTTCTTCTTCAGGTAGCAAAATATTGGTAGCAATTGGCCAAACCACACCTGATGCAGGAGGCTGGTGTGTATTATACACACTTTTCACTTTTATTTTTAATTTTTTGGAAATAAATTTTCTGTGATTTTTCAAGTAAAAAGTTATAACAATACCAAATACATATCCATATTTAGAGATTTCTCTGAATCTCCAGACTTCCTATTGTCAACCTTTTCAATTGCATATTATTTCATAATCCATATGTTGTATCCATCCATATTGTCCATAGTGTTTGTTACAGGTGTTATTAAAATCCTGCTAATGTTGTCATCTGCTTACAGTGGTACACTTTTCACTTTTAAAAGGCGTGCACAGGCAGGCTTGGGGCAGATTCAGATTGTGGAAATTGCATGAGAGAATGTGCAAATAACACCCCCCCAAAAAAAATCCTTTTTTAATTTAAAAACAAAACAGGATCTTGAGATACAAATTTCCTTCATCAGGTGTGGTTTGGCCTTCAGTTGTCTACCACAAACACATACCAAACTTCTAAATCAGAGGTAGCCAATGTAACGGCCTCCAGATATTGGCCATGATGTTTGGGGCTGCTGGGCAGAGCTGTCAAGCGTCCCTTATTTGGCGGGAAACTCCCTTATCCCAGCGCCATGTCCCGCTGCTGTCCCTTATTGATGGATGTCCCTTAAATTTCCCGGGTTTCAAAGGAAGCAGCTCCTCTCCCTCCCTCCCTGCCAGCCAGGGAGGAGGGAGGCTCCAACTGTGTTGCTTGGCTGCCCACCCCGCCCCCTCCAGCCTCCTCTCACCAGCCTCGGCCCCCGGGAACCCCTCCCCGCCGGGACTGGTGGGAGCCTCGGGCCCTTCCGCCACCATCCTCCTCGCGGCCACCAAACTGAGCGGCTCTGCCTGGGGCCTTCCCTCTGCCCTACGCCGCCGCGCTCGCTAGGACGTACTGCTGCTGCGCCACCAAAGGACCCAGGTGAGATGGGCAGCCTGGCATGGTCTATGAATTGATGAGGAGCCTTGAGAGGAGAGCGAGGGCAACCATAGAGAAAGCAGTTCAGAGAGAGGAGGAAGAGGAGGAGGCGCGGGCAGGTGTTCCAAGGGCTACAAGGGAAGGACCGCTAGCGCTTCTCCCATAGATTTGTAGTGGTAGACTAGCATAGATGGTCTGATCTGCTGGTTTACTTCAGGCGCTATTCCCCCCCTCCTCCCGCCCCACCTGATGGAACTGAGAGCTGCAGATGGAGCACGAGAGAAAAGATACAGAACTGCAGCAGCATCTTCGTAGCTTGGACTTCGTTTTGCGCAAAAAGTGGTTGCTGCTTATAGTTATCTAATTGCAGTGTTTCATCGGCTGGTGTCTTGAGCAGCAACCTCTGGAAACGAAGGGCTAAAAACTGGCGCTGCTCTCCAAAATTATCTGGTCCCTTTTAAATGGTTGACTAAAATCCCTTATTTTGGCTGCTGGTCCCTTATTTTCAAGGCTGCTGGTCCCTTATTTTCAAATCTGTAAGTTGACAGCTATGCTGCTGGGAGATGGAGTCTAACAACATCTGGGAAGCAGAAATGTAAGTTATATTTGGGGCTCCCACCTCCCATGCCTTTGTCATAACTCCTTCTTTTTGGTGCTTCTCGTTGGGTTGAGACCTTCTCCTCATATTCTGTTATTCCAAAGTGCTTAAAGAGATGCTTCTTTTATAAGTGTAAAAGGGAGGGCAAAAAGATCAAAGTGCTTCTAGCAAGTCCCCACCCCCGCCCTACAGAACAAGTTACATTCAGAGTTCAACTGCAGCTTTTTATGGTCTTTGCAATTCAGAAGAGCATTTCAGATATTTGTTCCAAGATCTGGAAGCTTACCAGCATACAAGAACAGCTATAAAAGTAAGCTTTTCTTGTGTTATGACAAGAACCAGGTTTCTTAATCAAAGCCAAGTGTTTTGGTATCCCTGTAAAAGCTGATATTTAGAGAAACCACTTGAGGCATCTTAATGACATTAATTTGGTACAGTAATGACTTTCAGGTCAGTCTGTGCTCTCAAATAGCAGACATCAGGAATATATTCATCCTTACGCCCTTTTGCCTCTGCCTGTTGCTTTTTAAAAAAATGTAATTTGCAATGACTTGTGATATTCCCCTCATAAAAGTACTTAAACAATACCAGTGGGTCAATTTCTAATCAAGACCATTAAATAATTTTTTTTTAAGCTGCACCAACTTACTAATTTGATTTCCATTACAAAGCCATCCAAAAGTTAAGATGTCATATCTAATTGGTCCTTACAGCTCAGTCAGCCCTTGTGTTTAACTTTCTTGTGAAATAATTTTGGAGTTCGGGGAGGAATCTGTCATGGTTAGAACACCAAAAGCACATGATTATTAGCAGCGGGAAAGAAAGTGGAAAAGTCCAGAAACGACTCACTTACAAGGCTATGTCCATTTATTACTAAGGCATAATCAGAAGCGACAGTTTCTTCCAAGTTTTGTGTTGGTTCTTGGAGCTTTTCATCATAAGCATGTCCATCAGAAATGTCCTTGCTCAGCCCCAAAATAAGATCTTTTGCTTTCCTTTAAAAAAGAAAAAAAAACCAGCATCTATGAAACACATAGCCAGTGTGGTGTAGTGGTTAAGAGCAGTGGACTCGTAATCTGGTGAACCAGATTCGCTTCCCTGCTCCTCCACATGCAGCTGCTGGGTGACCTTGGGCTACTCACACTTCTCTGAAGTCTCTCAGCCTCACTCACCTCACAGAGTGTTTGTTGTGGGGGAGGAAGGGAAAGGAGAATGTTAGCCGCTTTGAGACTCCTTTGGGTAGTGATAAAGCGGTATATCAAATCCAAACAACAAACAGATACTTAGTTGCACGGGAGAATCTTGAAGACAGCCAGAAAGTTGCTTGATATTTTTGTCAAAGCAGTCTCCATCGTGGAAGAGACAAACCTTTGCTCAATTTAAAAATGGCTTGCCTTTTTAGCACTAGGAACTGTGGTGAGAGAAAGAGCTAGCAAACATCTAGATAGACCACTTTCTCCCAAATTCACTTTTTTTTTTAAAAAAAAGATTCTAGTCAAGGTCAAAGTCCTCAAAGCAAAAACGGTAGAGGAATACATGCAAGTAAGCACTCTAGTGACATGACTAGATCTACTGAAGGGCGTGGGTTTTGTGTCAAATGGCAGATGGATGTTCTGCCTGCCAATGGATCTACTCGCGAACAACATCCCACAATATTTACACTCATTAGAGTCTTATGTTACTTATATCCTCCATGAGCACATTCACTGTTTGTTCCAATGTCTCTAACACAGGGCTTGAAATAAACTAATTCAGATTAACTAATTCAAATCAATTATATCTCAGTTACACCTGAAAACAGTTTCCATAATTTCTAGGTGCACTGAACATGAATTAAGTTTCTTTTATGGTGGAACGTTGGGGAATTTGATTCAAATTTAATTTTAATTCAATTATACACACGCACACACAGATTGCATTGTATTTAACTCTGTGTTTGATTTGGCCACTGCTTTTACCATTTTTACTTGTCTGAAAAGTGATGCTGCTGTTTATGCTTCAAGATTATAATGGTTGAGGAAAACAAACAAAACAACTGTTCACCTTACACTGTGGTTCTGTGTGTGCATGTGTTGAGTCCCACCCACCCACCTTCTTAAGTATATTTTATACTTAAAATTTGAAAGGCGGCGGCAGGGGACAAAATGCCAAGGATCATGGGAATGAATTGTGAACTAAACTGTCAATTGAACTGAGGGTGAATTGGAGCTGGCTCCTTTTGAATATGAACTTCTCAAGCACTCCTATTCTTACACTGTTGCGGATGATTATGAGAAATTGAGTTTGAGTTCCTCTGTTGCCAGAAACCCATTTCCGGCAAAAGTGGAAGTGGAACACCAATTAGGGGCACAAACACCTTGCCCAGATGTCCTACTCCACTAGCATTTTTTCTCAAGGCATACACAAAGAAAAATATGGTATGATAAAAAAATGTTGGCCACAGCCTCAACCTTTGCAGCTATAGCCAACTTCATCAAATATCATAGAATTAGTTTGAAAAATCCACCATTAAACTATTGAAACTCAATATATTGTATATCAAAGTAAAAGCAAAACTAAAATCTTTTCTAGCTTGTAGCCCCAACCAACGGCCATTTAAGCCCAAGTCTGTTTTCCAGAAACCAGCAAGTCAGCAATTGCTGGCACAAGGAGAGGGTAGTTTCAGATACTACAGCACGTGGCAAAAGTTGAATACACACACGGATTCACACTTCCAGTTTCCACCAATGTTGTTCTTTCCAAACAAGGAATTTGTGCATTTTGCACATGGAGAAATGTGTAGGGTCTCTAAATGTTTTAAGCCTGCATATCTCCCCATAAAGGATACATGCAATTATACATTCAATGATCAAGCAATGGTTCTTCAACATCAACTTCATTGGATTGGTCATGTTGTGCGGATGCTTGATTATTGTCTTCCAAAGCAACTACTCTATTCTGAACTTTAAAATGGAAGTGTAATGCTGGTGGTCAGCAAAAGCGGTTGAAAGGGTCTCTCAAGGCAAATCTTTAAAATGTACTATAAACACCGACAACTGGGAAACACTGGCCTGCGAGCGCTCCAGTTGGAGAACAGCCTTTACCAAAGGTGTCATGGGCTGTGAAGATGCTCAAACTCAGGACAAAAGGGAGAAATGAGCTAAGAGGAAGACACGCTTGGCAAACCCTCACCGTGATCAACTCCTGCCCAGAAACCTATGCCCCATTGTGGAAGGACGTGTGGATCCAGAATTGGCCTCCACAGTCAGGAGGACAATCTTACTCTGCTACAAGTGATCTCCAAAGAAGAAGACAACATGCATTTTCCCTTTTCAGCTGAAGTTATTGTAACACCTGACACCACCTTGAACATTTAGGATTTTCTAGTGAGGAACAGGAGAATGAAGAAACAAATAAGATATTTTGAGTACAACCCAATAATTGCTTTATAATAGTTTTACCTTAGTTCTTCACATACTTCTGCTTTTGTGTGGCCCTCTACTATGAAAATCTCATCCATGGCATCAGTAAGCATGTTGCAGGAATAACCAATGTTCATAGCCGTTTCTAAAAAAAGCAAGAAAGATGGGCAAGATCTCATGAAGGAAGATGAAAGAAGAACTTGACTTTGGACAACATGAGAACCTGCGCATGTGTTTATCCTGATGCGTGTTATTTCATATATATATATAAAATTTCAGTCAATGACCAGTAGAGAAGAAAAGAAGAAAACAAAGTACATAGAACACAACAAAATACGTTAAGTATACTATTAAATGTGGAGTTAAAAACAATGTATGATATTTTTTTAAAAATGAGAAATACAAAATAATTATATTTAAATGGTTAAAATCAAGGTAAGCTGTTGATAATTCTAAAATTAAGACAAGAGCCTGCACCAACAAGCTATTGCTGCCACACAAAAACTACTTACCTTGGCAGTGATCTCTGGAAACTGGTCTGCCAAAAGATAATCGATATAAAACACTCCAGATCTTCCTGATATAGTTTGTAAAATTGGATTAATAAAATGGCGGCGGATATCACAGTAGGAGGAACAATACAATAAGACTTCACTGTCTGACTGTCTGGAGGAAACTCTTATTCACCCCCAGGCAACGCAAAGAGTGCTGATCTGTAGCCTAATAATTTACACAGGATGAACAACCACATTTCTTTTTGTTTTTATGACTTAAACGGAGCAAGGAAAAAATTCCACCAGTTATGTGTGTCAATCTCCCCCCTCTTGTGAACTAATGGAAAGTGTAAATTCCGAGGGAAGTGTAAACCAAAAGGCTGCCAAATGGGACCATTTATGTGGTGGGACTCTGTATGCCAGCCCATAAAAAAATACAATGGAACACATGAGAAGGTTGCAAAGTGAAATTCTAACCGCCAGCCTCTCTCCCTTTCCGCTGTGATGATTAACAGAATGAGACAAGGGAAGGAAGAGGAGCAAGTGTTAGGACAGGTTAAAAAATGTCAAAAATAGTTGGCTATCTCAAACCAATCTTAGTCAGTAGTCCCTAATAAATCATGCCTGTGAGTGCCACAATAAATGGTTGAAACACTGGTTCACATGTTACTTTGGGTTCAAAGATCTCAAATTCCTTTGCCAGAGTGGGCTATGGATGCCCAGATTTACCAAAGATCCTTCCATGTTGTTGTTTGAGCACAGTGCTCACAGAAGGTGATTGTCAACTAAGGTTTACTCAAAGCAGACCCACTGAAATTAATGTACATGACTAACGTCAGTCCATTCATTTTGGTGGGTCTACCTCTGAGTAGAACTAACTAGTTTAAGTTTGCAGTCTAGATACACTTAAAAGAGAAATGGAGAAATGGCGAGAACAGGGTGTTTACTGATTTTTGCGGCTGCTGTTGAAGTTGCAAAACAATGAACCACGGGGCGGAGCAATGGAGAACTTTTGAAACAACAATGGGATATTAGCTCTGCCCAAGGCATGATGGATAGCAGCAACAACCAGGAAGAGATAGACATAATATTTTACAAGGACAGGAAGAAACATCATGGACAGAATAATTGCCACACACAGGAAGAACAAGGATATTGTTTGAATGCTTCACCTGTAGTTTTATCAATCATTTAATGTGTCAATACAAGTGGAAAGCGTGAATATTTCAGTTGTTGTATAAGGGATTGTTATTTTGACTGGAGTGTAACTGAAATTAATAAGATTTTTGAATGCAGAATTAAAGTAAATCACCAAACCATCAATTCTAGCACCCAGGGGGCCACCTAAATTATATCATTTGGCATCTGAATGATTGGTATTAGTAATTGTAATATAATTTGGCATTGTTATAATGAGGCTATTATTGGATTGTTGTAATTGAAAACTAATAAAAATTATTACAGTGGACCCTCGAGTTACGTACCGCTCTGGATATGTAACTTTTGGGTTGTGAACGTGGCAAACTCGGAAGTGTATACTTTCAGGTTTGACTGTGCGCGCATGTGCACAGAAGCAGCGCTTCCAGTTACAGACTTTTCAGGTTAAGTACTGACCCCTGGAATGGGACACGGGTGGCGCTGTGGGTTAAACCACAGAGCCTAGGACTTGCCGATCAGAAGGTTGGCGGTTTGAATCCCCGTGACAGGGTGAGCTCCCGTTGCTCGGTCCCTGGTCCTGCCAACCTAGCAGTTCGAAAGCACACCAGTGCAAGTACATAAATAGGTACCGCTCTGGCGGGAAGGTAAACAGCGTTTCCGAGTGCTGCTCTGGTTCGCCAGAAGCGGCTTAGTCATGCTGCCCACATGACCCGGAAGCTGTACGCCGGCTCCCTTGGCCAATAAAGCAAGATGAGCACCGCAACCCCAGAGTTGGTCACGACTGGACCTAATGGTCAGGGGTCCCTTTAACTTACTGACCCCTGGAACGAATTTAATTCGTATCCAGATGGTCCACTGTATTAAAAAGATACACTTAAAAGAGAAATAGACCCTGTTGCTCAAACTCTGCCCTACTCCTCCCTGTATTTTGTTCATATATTGCATTCATAGCATACCCCTGTTTCCATGGAGCTCATGTCCACACACACACACAATACCCTATGTCAGTGGTTTGTAACCAGTGCGCCGTGGCACCCTGGGGTGCCTTGAAAGACAGTCATAGATGCAACCTTGGCTTCTGTCCCTCTTTCCTTCCCTCCCTCCTCCTCTGCCCTTTTGCGTCTCTGCCTCCCAAAGGCTTGCACAGCTGTTTATTGCAGCAGCCCTGGCTATAAGCTCCGCAGTCGAATGATGCCTCTGGGATGCCTCTCTCTTTGGGGCGAGGGGGGGCAGCTCAGAGACCAGGCATGGCAGCAGCAGCTGCCCAGGGGACTCCCAAGGAGAGGCGAGAGGAGAGGAGGCTGAGGGAACACTCCACAAGGGAGGGTGTTCAAAAAAGGGCGAGAGGCTGCCAGCTGCGCAGGCAAGGGGTGACATAACTGGGCTCCTGAGCCCCACAGGGGCGCCGCAGAAAAAATGAAGTTGGTTAAGGGAGCTGTGGACTCAAAAAGGTTGCCCTATGTGGTGGTTTAGGCTAAGAAATAATGAATAGCCTGTCTTCCAGTGAGCTTCATGTCCAAGTGGAGATTTGAATCTCCTTGGTCCTAGTCTGATACTCTAACCCTGTGGTTCCCAATGTGGGGCACCACATTTGATTTTTAAGGGGGGCAATTTGAGAATGAGCTATTCACAGTAAACGGCCTTTTAGGCTTCCTCCACGTGAATAGGAGTTCACTTTTTGAATAATAAGAATTATATGTCAGAGGGTGGGGTGGGGCATCAGGATTTTAGAGATGCTTAGGTAGGGCATGGCCAAAAAATGGTTGGGAACCACTGCTCTAACCATTGCACCACACTGGAAAATAACCATGTTCACTGGATTGAAGCCCTTCTGGTACCCCTCCGCAGAGAATCAGTTGATACATAAAACTGAAAACCTACCTTGTTTGTCTCCCGTTAGCACCCAGATCTTAATGTTTGCTAGCGATAAGCGTTCGATGGTTTCTGAAACTCCTTCTTGCAATTTATCTTCTATAGCTGTGGCTCCCAATAGCTTCGTGAGGAAGCAGAATAGATAAGTTGAAAAATGTTAAGAAACAAGCATGAGCTCTGGGCGACATGTCTTTCATTCCTGATACAATTTCAAACTTCTCAGCATAATGTAAACTCCCATAATAACACCTTGAGTCTTACAGGGATATTTTACCCAGGTCCCTTATCTCTATATGTGGTGGGGTGAGGACTATTCTTGGTGAGGGGGAGAAAAATGACCAGAGGAGGTGACATCTATGGCACTCACTCAAAAATCCAAATGTGTTGATGGGCCTAAGAAAGTTGTCACCTCCTGGTCTAGATAATATTGAGCTAGATGGAGCAAAGGCAGCTTCCTATGCACAGGGACGTCCAAATCTCAAGAGACTGCGATCTATTCACTGTATAAAAAACTGGCAGTGATCTACCCCTTTTGGGGGGGGGGGGTTCAGGTCACAGTTGAGCTTTTTTTAGGGAGGAAAGTCAAAGTTATTGACTTTTTGGGGGAGTTCAAGTCAAAGTTGTTGAGCTTTTCTTAGTTTTAGGGAGGAAATTCAAACTTGTTGACCTTTTGGGGGGGTTCAGATCAAAGTTGTTGAACTTTTTTATGAGGGAAAGAAAAAGCTGATGACCTTTTTTTAGAGAGGGACAGGTCAAAAAATGATGAGCTTTCTTTAGGGAGAAAAGGAAAAGGTCACTCACCAAAAAAATCAGTCAGGAAACAAACAGCAACAGAAACTCCGTCTTCCGTTCTAGCGATCATGCGGGGCGAGGGGGCGGGGCAGGATCCTTGTTATCCCCCACAAAGGAAAAAGAGCCTGCAATCGACAGCCTCCCAGGGATCGACCAGTAGATCGCAGTCGACTGGTTGGACATCCCTGCTATACACCAATCAGGTATGGTTGCTGCTTTCTAAGCTTCTCGGGTAAAATACCAAAATAATACCCCTTCCCTATTCATTTAAGATGAGTAGGGACAGAAGAAAGGAAAATGTTGCCCACTCAGTGCTTTTAGTCCTCAATGGAGGACCAGGTGCATAGCCTGGGAATCATTTTGGATTCACAGCTGTCCATGGAGGCACAGGTCAATTCTGTGTCCAGGGCAGCTGTCTGCCAGCTCCATTTGGTATGCAGGCTGAGTCCTTACCTGCCTGCAGACTGTCTCACCACAGTGGTGCATGCTCTAGTCATCTCCCACTTGGACTACTGGAATGCGCTCTATGTGGGGCTACCTTTGAAGGTGACCTGAAACTGCAACTAATCCAGAATGCGGCAGCTAGACTGGTGACTGGGAGTGGCCGCCAAGACCACATAACACCAATCTTGAAAGACCTACATTGGCTCCCAGTACATTTCCAAGCACAATTCAATGTGTTGGTGCTGACCTTTAAAGCCAATGGCCTCGGCCCAGTATACCTGAAGGAGCATCTCCACTCCCATCGTTCAGCCCAGACACTGAGGTCCAGCACCAAGGGCCTTCTGGTGGTTCCCTCACTGCGAGAAGTGAGGTTACAAGGAACCAGGCAGAGGGCCTTTTTAGTAGCGGTGCCTGCCCTGTGGAACACCCTCCCATCAGCTGTCAAAGAAATAAACAACTATCTGACTTTTAGAAGACATCAGAAGGCAGTTTAGGGAAATTTTTAATGTTTGATGTTCCTGCCATCATTGTGCTTTAAATTCTTTTGGGAACCACCCAGAGTGGCTGGGGAACCCAGCCAGATGGGTGGTGTATAAATAAATTACAGTGGTGCCCCGCAAGACGAATGCCTCGCAAGACGAAAAACTCGCTAGACAAAAGGGTTTTTCGGTTTTTGAGCTGCTTCGCAAGACGATTTTCCCTATGGGCTTGCTTCGCAAGACAGAAACGTCTTGCAAGTTTGTTTCTTTTTTCTTAACACCGTTAATACAGTTGCGACTTGACTTCAAGGAGCAACTCATAGAACGCGGTGTGGTAGCCTTTTTTGAGGTTTTTAAAGACTTTGGTGTTTTTTGATGCTTTTCCAAAACTTTCCCGACACCGTGCTTCGCAAGATGAAAAAAATCGCAAGACGACAAAACTCGCGGAACGAATTAATTTCGTCTTGCGAGGCACCACTGTATTATTCTCATCATCATCATCATCATCATCATCATCATCATCTCAATCACTCCTACTAAGATTCATACCAAAACAGAGTTCCATATCTATTATTATTATTATTATTATTATTATTATTATTATTATTGAATCAGAAAACCATAGAGTTGGAAGCACCCCCGAGGGTCATCTGATGAATCTTCGTAAGGACTTAAAAAAAAATATTTCACAAACTGATGTGGAAGTATGGAGGATTGAACTTTAAGGTTGTAAAAACGAAACCCAAAATGGACAGATTTTCCCATCTCTAGCAGAAAATGACAGACTGCTCGTCTTGGGTTCTAAAACCCTATAATGCTCCTTTGCTGGATTGAAAAAACTCAGTTCCATGGGTTTAAGGCAGCTGTGGATTTCATTCCAGGCAAGATGTATGCCTCTGAATGCTGGCTCTTAGAACCGCAAGCGGTTGTGTTGTTGTGTTCAGATCCTGCTTGTGGGCTTTGCATAGGCATCTGATTAGCCACCATGAGAACAGGATACTGGACTAGATGGGTCTCTTCTTACGTGGGTGGGGCACAGGTGGTGCTGTGGTCTAAACTACTGAGCCGCTTGGGTTTGCCGATCTGAAGGTCGGCGGTTCTAATCCCTGCGGCGGGCTGAACTCCCATTGCTCTGTCCCAGCTCCTACCAACCTAGCAGTTCGAAAGCAAGCCAGTGCAAGTAGATAAATAGGTACCACTGCGGAGGGAAGGTAAACGACATTTCCGTGCGCTCTGGTTTCCGTCACGGTGTTCCGTTGCACCAGACACGGTTTAGTCCTGCTGGCCACATGACCTGGAAAGCTGCCTGTGGGCAAACGCCGGCTCCATCAGCCTGAAAAGCGAGATGAGCGCCACAACCCCATAGTCGCCTTTGACTGGACTTAATCGTCCAGGGGTCCTTTACCTTTTTTTTTTACCTTTACCTTCTTACATTCTTAACCCAACTTGGAAATATCTTTGATGTGATGCCCTATGTAAATCTGATGTCCTTTTTATTTGTTAAATATTTTCCAGTTCAAGGTTTACCTAATAGGTCGTGCCCATTTTGGTCTTTAAAGTGATGATTCGGTGTTTTGGATGTTTATTGTTGTTTTGATTTTTTAAAATGTATTTTAATTGCTTCATTTATCTAAAAGAAATGTCACCTTGGTCAATTTTTCTAATGGAAAAGCATAAGGCGAATAGAATAATTAAGTAAATACACAAAATATTTTCCCTTCAAGTTGACTTGCATACCTTCAGGTCTCTCTCAATGCTTTCATATGCTGAAGTGAGCAGTTCATCCCTATTCTCTTGCATACTGCTGGCCTTCTGATAAACTTCAAGCCACTCCTGAAATTGCTCTTCATCCACATTTTTGTAAGCCAGAACTAAAGTCCGAAGGCCTTCTCCAGCAAACTCCTATTATTTGTCCAGAACAAAAATACAAACATGTTGTAAGATGTGTGCTAATTAAAACAGCCTTTTATTCCACACTCTGCCCTCCCCTCCTTTTAAGTTATGAAGTCACAAAAGATGCTATATTTCAAGGCAATGTCCTAGTTTTAGTTATTTTGATGTGAAACTGCAAAGACTTGCCCCCTTCCTATACCTACAGTTCCTTCAAAGCGGAACTTCAATAGTTGATTCTCGTTTTCTGTGAAAAACTAACTCAAGGTTTGTCTTCATCTCCCTCCCTACTGAGTTCTACCAGGGCAAAACTGTCTCCTGTTTGTCCTCGTGGACCAAACTCCACTGCTTCAGTTAGAGAACAGCCCCAAACCATCTTAGCTTCAGCAAGGGAGCTGCATCACAAGCAATGCCCTAGGTTTGCAAAGTTAGCTACTGCGGAGACTGAACTGTGAATCAGGAATAAAAAAATTCCTTCCTGTGAATCAGGAAGTCATTGGTTCATATATCACCTCTGCCACAAACTCTCTCAGTGGCTTTGGGCAAGCCACTCTCCTTTAGCCCTTCCCCACATCTGCAATATGAATATAATAATACTGAATTGATGCTTTTGAATTATGGTGCTGGAGGAGACTCTTGAGAGTCCCATGGACTGCAAGAAGATCAAACCTCTCCATCCTTAAGGAAATCAGCCCTGAGTGCTCACTGGAAGGACAGATCCTGAAGCTCAGGCTCCAATACTTTGGCCACCTCATGAGAAGAGAAGACTCCCTGGAAAAGACCCTGATGTTGGGAAAGATGGAGGGCACAAGGAGAAGGGGACGACAGAGGACGAGAAGTTTGGATAGTGTTCGCGAAGCTACCAGCATGAGTTTGACCGAACTGCGGGAGGCAGTGGAAGACAGGAGTGCCTGGAGTGCTCTGGTCCATGGGGACACGAAGAGTTGGACACGACTAAACGACTAAACAACAACAACATCTTGCAGGGTGGCTGCAACAACTATGATGAGATAATGTACATGGAGTGCTCTGCACATTGTAAAGTTAGTGATTTCTATCCAAAATATTTTTTATTTTGTTTTATTTATTGACTTTATATACAGTGGTGCCTCGGGTTAAGTACTTAATTCGTTCCGGAGGTCCGTTCTTAACCTGAAACTGTTCTTAACCTGAAGCACCACTTTAGCTAATGGGGCCTCCCACTGCCACCGCACCGCCGGAGCACGATTTCTGTTCTCATCCTGAAGCAAAGTTCTTAAATTGAGGTACTATTTCAGGGTTAGCGGAGTCTGTAACCTGAAGCGTATGTAACCTGAAGTGTATGTAACCCGAGGTACCACTGTACTGCCCTATACCTGGGGGTCTCAGGGAAAATCAAGATTATCACAGAATAAAATCAAGATAGAAAACCACAAAACACCTAATAAAAATAAAAACAGAAACCCAATAACCCCTCCACACACAAACAAACACATTTTAAAAGGGCATAGGATGTAAATCGGATCAACCGAAGGCCTGGTTAAAGAGGAACTTTTTTGCCTGGTGCCTAAAGGTGTATAATGAAGGGGCCAGGCAAACTTCCCTGGGGAGAACGTTCCACAGACAGGGAGCCACTGCGGAGAAGGCCCCGTTCTCCGGTTGCCACCCACCGGACCTCTCGAGGAGGTGGCACATAAAGAAGGGCCTCAGAAGATGATCTCAGGGTCCGGGTAGGTTCATATGGAAAGAGGCGGTCCTTGAGGTATTGCGGTACTGAGCCGTTTAAGGCTTTATAGGTCAAAACCAGCACTTTGAATTGGGACCGGACACTAATTGGTAGCCAGTGCAGTCGGATCAGGATCGGTGTAATATGCTCTTGCTCCGGTGAGCAACCTGGCCGTTGAATTCTGCTAACTCACACATTCTGTTAGTGCAATGATTTCTGCTTGTGCAACAAAATCTTCCTCCAACTCTCCTCCCTCCGTCTGCCCCCTAAATCTGTTTGGGAGGTATCAACAAAGCCTTGGGAGCAGGTTTGGGGAGGGTGCACAATGCATGCAGGGAAATGAGAGGGAATTAAGTTTCCATTGTGCAAGCATAAACCCTTGTGTTAACAGAATGATGGCATTGGATACCACTTATCATTATTACTATAACTATTTCCTAAACATAAGAAACCTAATCTGAACTTGTCAAATAGTATGTGAAAACTACATGAAGCAAAACACACACACACACACACACACACACACACACACAAAACAAAGTCATGCATACAAATGTAAAAATCTGAACATCTGGTGCGTTAAATGCTCAGAGATGCACGCCAGCTAATTTAGACCTTCTTCTATTGTATTTCCATTATAAAATTATGAATTCCCATAAACACCCATTCCTTATTTCTCGAACGTTGAGGTTTATTGTTCTGACAACAGTAATTTCACTTGGAGCCATCTTATAAACTGCAAATAGCAAGTCATTTTGTTTTATTATCCAAAATATATTTTGGCTAATTTAGATATAAACAGTATGAATTTCTTTCAAAACCCAGCAAATTTGGCTTTTGCTATGAAAATTGCAAACACATTGGATTTTGACCTTGCCGAGCTGAAAATGTGAATGGTTTATAACACTCTATTAACATTTTTAGCATTTCTTCTTGCAGTATTCAAAATTAAAAATTATAAGAAAAGAGGAATCTGAACGAGATAAAATATTATGGGCTAGAAAAAAGCCACAGAATCAATTTAGCTGACTATGAAAACATGAAACATGAGATGTCTGGAAGAGTTGTTCTGTTCTCACATAAATCTATTCCATAAACTTTGCTGGGTCAGTGTAAGAAAATTCAAGGTCTCTATATTTTAAATGCAAGATTCAAAATGTTTGTGATTTTAACCTTCATTAAAAAAAAAATCCTGGAGAAGATTAAAATAAAGCCAAAAGAGCTCCATTACAGAGGAAAAAATGGTTCTGTTTGTAACCAATATTACTAAATCCACATATTGTATACTAAATGTCAAAGGCTTATTTTGGTTATAGAATTGTGGAATGGTTCATGTTAAATGTAGACTTTTTTTTAAAAAGAATCCTTTTTCCTTTAAGAAAATAAGAACTTTTCTGGGTGGTTGGGGTTCTCCTTAAAAGGTCATTTTAGTTCAGAAGAACTGAGCAAAAGGTGCTTTGAGGGGTATACTGAAAAGCAAATGAAAAATTCCTACCCCAGAAAACATTCAAAACTGTGCTTATGGCTTACTCTACTTTACCTGCGAATGAAGCAAAACTAAGTCCGGTCTATGTCACTTTAAGCTGAAGGCAAATAATTATATGATTTAATGTTCTCCCACAAAGGAATCCTGCACCTAGGAAGGATTTCTGGGAGAGGAATTCTAGGCTAGCCTTCTCCATACTATGCTAGGTTTTACGAGCAGATTGAACTGAAGGGGACAACATTCAATCAAGTTCCTTCCCACCCCGGTCAGAAGTAATACGACCCAAAGATATTTTACCATCAGTTTGGGTGAAGCATGCCAAAGTTTTTTTCACTTATACTTAATACAGTGGTACCTTGAGTTAAGTACTTAATTCGTTCCGGAGGTCTGTTCTTAACCTGAAACTGTTCTTAACTTGAAGCACCACTTTAGCTAATGGGGCCTCCTGCTGCCGCCCGATTTCTGTTCTCTCTCTTCTTTTTTTTTAAATGATATTTATTAAGATTTCCAATAAAAAGAACACATCAATAAAAAAATTAAAAAGAAAAAAGAAAAATACACAATTCAAAAATACACAATACATAATCCAAAAAAAACACCCAAAAAACAAAAGACAAAAAGAAAACAGTTAAAAACAATACCACCTTTTCATCACCATATTTAAATTTACTTATTTTCTGGACCTCCTCATACCTCCCTCTTTTGTATTCCATTTCAGTTTGTTTGTCCAGCAGTTTCTTTCCCTCTTTTTTAATCCCAATCCTTAATCTTAATATAATATAACATTAAATTTTTACCTCTTAAAAACCAAATTTCCATTTCCTTTAACTTTTTTAATCCTAATCCTTAATCTTAATCTATATATAACTTTAAAGCCTGTATAGCTAGAAGCCGCTTATTTTCAATCCAACATCACTCTAAGATTCTTTAATTTTGCAATGTTTCTGCAGATAATCTTTGAATTTCCTCCAATCTTCCTCCGATTTCTGTTCTCATCCTGAAGCAAATTTCTTAAATTGAGGTACTATTTCTGGGTTAGTGGAGTCTGTATGTAACCTGAAGCGTATGTAACCCGAGGTACCACTGTAAATCCCTTGCATTGGCTTCTAAACAATATGGACCTACCGCAAGATGGTCTGACGTTAAAGACTTGAGAGATTTGCTAGATGGATGAAGCCTTTCATATAAAATAGTATCTGCTCCCTTTGAGTAAAGTCTTATCTGTCCATCGGGGTTTCGAACTGGAAAATGAACAAAAATAACTGTGAAGACTTTATGATTACCGTGGTGTGCGGAATATTGCATCGATCAGTTCATAAAGGCGGCTTAAAAAGTCACCATCTTCTATTCTTAAGTTTCCTTCTTAGAACAGAAAAAGGTAAAGGGACCCCGACCATTAGGTCCAGTCGTGGCCGACTCATCTTGCTTTACTGGCGGAGGGAGCCGGCGTACAGCTTCTGGGTCATGTGGCCAGCATGACTAAGCCACTTCTGGCGAACCAGAGCAGCGCACGGAAACACCGTTTACCTTCCCGCTGGAGCAGTACCTATTTATCTATTTGCACTTTGACGTGCTTTCGAACTGCTAGGTTGGCAGGAGCAGGGACCGAGCAACGGGAGCTCACCCCGTCGCGGGGATTCGAACCGCCGACCTTCTGATTGGCAAGTCCTAGGCTCTGTGGTTTAACCCACAGCGCCACCTGCGTTCCTTAGAACAGTAATTTTAATCAATTCCCACAAGGGGTTACTGTAAGGCAGGGCTGGGTACGCTACGATCTAAAGAAACAACCCGCCCCCCCAAAAACCGCCATTCAGTTCAGAAACTAAAATTACCTAACTGCACCGTTGCAGTTTGATATGGTGCAAAGTTGCAGTTTTACGTGGTGCTAATTTACTGCTGTTAATGGAACTTTCTCGATATGGGGGGAAGAGAGGACACCAAGAAACAAGCGTGGGGCATATTTTGAGCCAGGCCAGTGTACAAGGATGCTTCCCCACTGTCAGGATAAACAAAGCAGCGGTTGGTTTATACAGAAGAGTCAGAGCCTGGCTCAGTTTGGCGGTTTTCACTCTATAGGCTATTTTTACACTTTGTTCTTTAAACACCACCAGCCATCAATTTGAAAGCAAGCTTTCTCAGCCGTGACAGTTCACTTGTATAGTTTATATCCTTAGGATAATTATCCAAACTTTTTCTTTCTTTTTTTAAGGAAACAACGACAACAACTGTGAGGGGTTTTATTATGTATTTATTATCCGTAAGAGATGCCTGTCACTTCTCCGCTATCGCAATTTGGATAGCAGGGGAAAGCTTCCAGCATATTGCTAAAGAAAGTAATAATATGTCTTATATTATTATTTAACCCATGTGAATGATGTTTGCCCAGCTGAAGTTTAAAGGCTTCCAAGAT
Organism: Podarcis pityusensis; assembly: GCF_964106645.2. Taxonomy (NCBI): domain Eukaryota; kingdom Metazoa; phylum Chordata; class Lepidosauria; order Squamata; family Lacertidae; genus Podarcis; species Podarcis pityusensis. The sequence continues at coordinate 40,086,698 of NC_138039.1, read as the reverse complement.
CCCAATGGTGGGATAAGAAACATCTGATGTGTCACCTTTTTGTTGCCAAAAAGTCATTGGGTTTTATTCAGTGTAGTGCTAATGAAAGTCACTTAATGGTATACTTCTTCCACCAGCAAACTTTTTGCACCAGCAGAACATTGTTGCGCAAGGGAATCCATTAACAGGTTCTGGTAACTTTGCAATGCCTAGTGTGCAGTTAAAGGGAAAGCAGTAAAAATCGAGGGCACCTCAAGAGCATCTTTGGGTCCAACTATGGCTTATATTATTAAAATGGATAAAAATATTTAAAATGGAGGTGCATGGCAACTGGCTAGGCCTTCTCCAGAAACAGCAACTACACGGTTTAATTGCTGCGGCTTTATTTTATATTTTATATTTTATAAGGTAAAAAAGGTAAAGGACCCCTGGATGGTTACGTCCAGTCAAAGGCGACTACGGGGTTGCAGCGCTCATCTCACTTTCAGGCCGAGGGAGCCAGCGTTTGTCCACAAACGGCTTTCTGGGTCATGTGACCAGCAGGACTAAACCGCTTCGGTACAACGGAACACCGTGACAGAAACCAGAGTGCATGGAAATGCCATTTACCTTCCCGCCACAGTGGTACCTATTTATCTACTTGCACTGGCGTGCTTTCGAACGGCTAGGTTGGCAGGAGCTAGGACAAAGCAACAGGAACTTACCCCATTGCGGGGATTCAAACTGCCAACCTTCTGATCGGCAAGCCCAAGAGGCTCAGTGGTTTAGACCACAGCGCCACCCACATCCCTATTTTATATTCAAATGCTGATTACTATGAGAACACTTGTTGGAGAGTGATCTACAATAACAACAACAACACAGCCCTGTCTTGTTCCTGCCTCTGCTGCCACCAAGTAATGCTACTCCAATGATGGCAGCCCCACTCCTTTGTCTCTTGAAACAGACGGATGCCAACAGTTCCCAGCCAAGTCAAGCCCTTCCCAACCTGTTTCATATAAACTAGGATCACACAGCTCTCATGTCATGCGCTGAGCAGGGGAACCACTCCTGGGGAAGTCAATGCTCTGTTTCCACCACCATGCTTTCAAAATACAAATATAAAACAAGGGGGAAGGGGGATTTGCATTCGGTACCTATCACAGACATTCTTTTCCTGGTGTTATTGAAATCCAAAATTGCCAACAGCTGGTAAGTGACAACTTTGCCCATTTCTTCCACTGTGATGGTCTTAGGAGTTCGAGACTTGAAGATGAAACCAAAGTTCCTGGCAGCAGTCACCAGAGCGCCTTCGTCTGGCGATTGTGCTTGGTAAATCAATTCATCTAAAAGAAAAAGAAAGAAAACCCAGCCACTGTTAAAGAACACAAAAGACTAATTTTTAACAAATTATTTTTAAAAATTACTTATATACAGCTATCTCATTAAATAGCAACATGGCACCTTCTCTATTGCTGTTTTGCTGACATTCCTCTTTCAACCTGCCTTCTAAAAAATGTATCCCAGTTGGTATCTATCTTGTAACAGAATTGATTTTATGCATGTGCTGTTATTTTAAACTGTTTTTTTATATATGGAATTACGTAACTGTTTTTACATGTGCAACTGTTTTAAAATATGTTTAATACAGTGGTACCTTGGGTTACAGGCACTTCAGGTTACTGACGCTTCAGGTTACAGACTCCGCTAACACAGAAATAGTACCTCGGGTTAAGAACTTTGCTTCAGGATGAGAACAGAAATGGTGCAGCGGCAGTGGGAGGCCCCATTAGCTGAAATGGTACCTCCCGGTTAAGAACGGACCTCCAGAATGAATTAAGTTCTTAACCTGAGGTACCACTGTAGTGGTATTTTTTGGTTAAGGGAAAATGCATTCAAGAATAACCATACAGGAAACAAAACATTTCCCCCCAAAAAACCAAACAATTTAATGGATAAAAAATGGACTTAAGAACCTACTACTGACAGAGTTATCTGGGGTGAGGGACTGATTATTAAACCACTCTGGGAATTGTAGCCTTGCAAGGGGAATAGGGGGTCTCCTCACAACTTTCAGCACCCTTCACAAATAACAGTTCCCAGGATTTCTTCAGGGAAGCAGTAACTGTTTGAAGTGCCACTCTGGGGTGCCTCCAGGAGAAAGAGCAGGGTAAACATTAAAATAATAATAGTGTTGATGGAGATGGGGCTTCAGTCGGCTAAAGCCCACCTTTATGGTTACATAAAGTTTGACCAAACTGCGGGAGGCAGTGGAAGACAGGAGTGCCTGGCGTGCTCTGGTCCATGGGGTCACAAAGAGTCGGACACAACTAAACGACTAAACACCAACAACAAACGGTGGTGTTATGTTCTGAACTTCTCACTCTGGGCCAGCAGGGGGATACTGTAGATAGTTTTCACTCAGGTCCACATATGCAAATAAGGGATTGAAAGTGACGTTCAGTGATTGGATAGTTACTGAAAATGGTTACTGTTGCGTTCTAGTGGAGCTCTATATAAGCATCTGGCTGAACCCTTCAGTTCTGTTCTGGCCTGTGAATAAACAAGAGTTGTTTGAAGAATTGCTGTGTCGTCTGATATGTTCACCCACAACTTAACAGGTCACATTTCCATATATATGTTACAATCAGTTGAAGGGCATGTCACTATAAGAGAACTGCAGTTGCTTCCAGCCAGAGGTTTTGAGGGAAATGACTGGAAATGACCAGAGGACCTGTTCATTAAGCATTCGTCCTGATCTGTTTGCACAAAGGTTGGAGGAAGAAATGACTGTTAATGTTGCACAATAGTGTTCTAAATGCATGGTGCATATGTGACTAAAGTCACAGGGCGATTCTCTACCTCCATCCAATCAAGCTGTACTGTAATTAATGGGAATCGTGGTCTTTTAATTTAAATTTAGATGCATAAGAGTACAAAGCACAAAAAAGAGTATCTGACTGATATTCAATGTGCAGGAACTAGGACGGTTCCAAACCCCACATGTGGGCGTCTCGCAATGTGGTAAAAAACCAGGCATGTGTTGCTGCAAGACGCAGAGCAAGATTTTTGAAACCACGCACTCTGATTCTACTGAAGTGATTCAGTAAATAAGCATAAAAAGATATCCTTTTATGGCTGAGAAACTGCATCTGTTGAAAGGCCAGGAGATTTCGTCTGAGATCTCGCCAATAAACAGATAAAAATGAGTAATTTCCTCAGTATCAAAGTTTAGTCATTGTAATATAAAATGTCGTTCTCAAGCACATTCATGTGATGGGCTCGGCAGTAGGGATTAATTCAAGCCAGGGCTCAACCCTGAAACTTATTTTGTTGCCAGGGCTTAATTTAACCTCGGTACATGTCAAATGAAATATAAATGAGTTTTTGTTTCGTACAGGGCTTATAATCTGCAGCTCGCCTAGGGTGAGAAGGACACGTTGTCCAGGCGAGCACTCAAGCAGCAAATGGAACCTGTACTCTTCCTGCTAAAAGACAGGGTGAAAGAAGCCATGTAATGTATGGATGCGATGCATGGCGATGCTGGCAGCGCTGAAACAAGGGAATGTACCCACAACTGGATTTCCCTTTCTTTCCAAGTCTCAGTGGGCTACTGAAATGGGAGGAGTACTAACAGTAGAAGCAGACAGAACAGGGAAGGACAATGGCGTCTGGAACCATTACAAAAGGACGATGGGTTATTGTGCCCAGTGTATTACTGATTTAAAGTCACTTAGTAGTCCCATGGACTGCAAGATCAAACCTATCCATTCTGAAGGAAATCAGCCCTGAGTGCTCACTGGAAGGACAGATCCTGAAGCTTGGGCTCCAATACTTTGGCCACCTCATGAGAAGAGAAGACTCCTTGGAAAAGACCCTGATGTTGGGAAAGATGGAGGGCACAAGGAGAAGGGGACGACAGAGGACGAGATGGTTAGACAGTGTTCTCGAAGCTACCAGCATGAGTTTGACCAAACTGCGGGAGGCAGTAGGAGACAGGAGTGCCTGGCGTGCTCTGGTCCATGGGGTCACGAAGAGTCGGACATGACTAAATGACTAAACAACAACAAAAGTGGTATACTTGTTGCAATGGCAGAATGTGGTTTCATAAGAGAAAACGAAAGTGCATTCCTAAAGACTGTTTCACAGCAGGTTGCACAAAACAATGTGCTGTTGCACAAGGGGAAAACACAAGTATGTTACGAAAGATTACACAACAGATTGCACAACAAGAATCAGCTATTGCACAACAGGCTCCCCCAACTCTGTGTCGGATTCTTTTGTTGTGCAATGTTTAAACCCTGTCATCCGCCGGCGCAAGGGCTCTTGCGCTAGTGGATAGAGAATGTGGGCTGCAATGCAGCCAGAGGCAGGCATGGTGCACATGCAATTACACAATGTAGGACACAGCACAGCAATTTTGGAGTTGGATAAGGCCACAGCTTCATTGACTACAGATGTCAGATGGTTTGGGCGTAGGTATCAGGTATGTATCCCGAAATCAATTAGCCTGACTGCTGGTTGTTGGTTGAATGGGGTTGACCAACGTTAAGGGTCACCTTGTGACATGCACCACAACCAGATGATTCCCATGATCACCAGGAGAGGGTGCTAATAATAACAACAACAACAACAACAACAACAACAACAACAACAACAACAACAACTTATTTATATCCACCCATCTGACCACAGCGCCACCCATGTCCCCAGAATGCTGAGTAAAATACACTGTAAAGTGTAAGACCACACACTTTGACACAACATCATCTAACTTCCCCCAAACAAATAAGAACGAATGCTTGCTAAATAACTGACTTTGCCTAAACTCTCTTGCAAACAAGTCAGCATGAATGATCAACAAACAGGTTGTCTGGAAGCATCCCATGTAAGTACTGTATCTCCTTCTAAAGAATAGGTATCTTACTGTTACCAACTGACATGGAGGCTCAATTATTTTTGGTAATTATTACCATTATTTTGTTACATTTATATCCTGCCTTTGCTCCAAGATGCCCAAGATTGCTTACAGGGAAATGTCTCATTTTAGGCCTATGAGCATCATGAACGTGTAGACATTTGAATCCAGGTTTCCGTGGTCTAAGCCAGGGGTCAGCAAACTTTTTCAGCAGGCGGCTGGTCCACCATCCCTCAGACCATGTGGTGGGCCAGACAAAATTTTGGAAAAAAAATATATGAACGAGTTCCTATGCCCCACAAATAACCCAGAGATGCATTTTAAATAAAAGGACACATTCTACTCATGTAAAAACACGCTGATTCCCGGACCGTCTGCGGGCCGGATTTAGAAGGCAATTGGGCCAGATCCAGCCTCCAGGCTTTAGTTTGCCTACCCATGGTCTAAGCCAGGCATGGCCAAACTTGGCCCTCCAGATGTTTTTGGACTACAACTCCCATCATCCCTAGCTAACAGGACCAGTGGTCAGGGATGATGGGAGTTGTAGTCCCAAAACATCTGGAGGGCCAAGTTTGGCCATGCCTGGTCTAAGCGCCACACCATATTGACCATGCTGTATTTTGAAGAGTGAATATAGAGAAGAAATTTGCACCAACCTACAACGGGCAAAAAATATGAGTCTGATCTGCAATGAGTGTTTTTAAAAGAGATCTAACACCAAAGCACTACTACTAGCCAGCACAGCTCATTTATAATGGCTCAGTTTTTTCAAACTCAAAGACCCTGACTTTTGTTGTAGCCAAACATATTCATCAACTTCAATCAACTTCAAATCGGCAAGAAGGCTTTTAACCATGAATGGAAGACTTTGCGCTGTTTGAAGTGAAAAAATCTGCATCCATACAAACCAAAGCAAGACAATTACACATTATGAGATCATGTCTCAAAACAGATACGGGCAAGGGGAAGCCAAGACGTGTTGTATCTGAGTTAATCACTAGAGTATGGCCCATTTCTTTCTTGTCAAATCTTGTCATAGCCGCGGACTGCACAATACGATCCAGCCAAAGCAAAATATTCCTTTGTAGGCAGGCTTCAATCACCATCGCCAGCAACAACCCCACAACGCATGAAAATCTCTCAGCCATATTCAACACCAAATTATGTTAGGGTTTGCATTGAACTAATGGCTTTAGGCACCAGGCAAAAACATTCATCTTCTTGCAGGCCTTTGTCTAATTAAACAATCTATGACCTATTAAACTGGTTTGTGTGTGTGTGTGTTTTCTTTGTTATTATGTTATGCATTTTTTGTGTTTTTATACTGTAAACTGCCCTGTGATCATCTAACGAAGGTCTATAAATTTAATGATTAATTTATAATTATTAGTAATGCATTGTGTGGGTTCCGAAAAGAATCTAAAAATCCGTAACCATCTTATATTACAGTACCCCACTCTTTTGATACTCCCTTTCCCTTCCCCCTTCTTTCTCTGAAATGCTTTGGGGCCACTTATACCCAAGGTACAGGTTAAGAGCAGATTTGGGGTTTTCATACTGCCTCTTCAACTCCCTTCTCGTTTTTCATTTGAGCTCAGAGGTTCTCTGGACCTGCTGGAGGAAGCCTACTTTTTAGCAGGGTCGCAAAATATTGTGTTCATTCAAGCACAGGCTTCCCCACATTCACTTGGTACCTTCTCTCCATGATGAACGGAGTAGGAGAGGTATGGAGTAAGCCAAGAAGCCTGAGGGGAACCCACAACAGAATCCTAGGAGAATCATCTAAGCCAGTGGAGGCTGGCGACCTTTGAGGCTATTGGAACAGAAGGCTAGGAGGTGAACATTAGGTGGCACCAGAGAGCCAACAAATTCTGGTTTTGTTCCATTCTCCTCCTAGCTGAGCTCTACAAAGGTAACACAGAGATATTTATTGGAACAGTGTGGTTTTTGCAAAACAATGAACCACGGGACGGAGCAATGGAGAACTTCTGAAACAACAATGGGATATTAGCTCCACCCAAGGCATGATGGAGAACAGCAACGGCTGGGAAAAGATAGACATAACATTTTACAAGGATAGGAAGGAACACCATGGACAGAATAGTTGTCACACACAAGAGGAATAAAGATATGGTTTGAATGCTTCACCTATAGCTTTATAAATCATTTAATGTGCCAAGAAGAATGGATGTCATGGATATTGCAGTTGTTGTATTGTTTTGTTGTTTAGTCATTTAGTTGTGTCCGACTCTTCGTGACCCCATGGACCAGAGTATGCCAGGCACTCCTGTCTTCCACTGCTTCCCGCAGTTTGGTCAAACTCATGCTGGTAGCTTCGAGAACACTGTCCAACCATCTCGTCCTCTGTCGTCCCCTTCTCCTTGTGCCCTCAATCTTTCCCAGGGAGTCTTCTCTTCTCATGAGGTGGCCAAAGTATTGGAGCCTCAGCTTCAGGATCTGTCCTTCCAGTGAGCACTCAGCTGATTTCCTTCAGAATGGATATGTTTGATCTTCTTGCAGTCCATGGGACTCTCAAGAGTCTCCTCCAGCACCATAATTCAAAAGCATCAATTCTTCGGCGGTCAGCCTTCTTTATGGTCCAGCTCTCACTTCCATACATCACTACTGGGAAAACCATAGCTTTAACTATACGGACCTTTGTCGGCAAGGTGATGTCTCTGTTGTTGTATAAGGGATTATTTTGAATGGAATGCAACTGAGAGATTTTGGGTCACAGAAACAAAGTGAATCATCAAACCATCAATTCTAGCATGCGGGAGGGCACCTACATTATATAATTTAGCATCTGAATGATTGGGATTCGTAATTGTATTCTAATTTGGCATTATTATAATGAGGCTACCATTGGATTGTTGTCATTGAAAACTAATAAAAATTACTGTCAAATAGGTAACACAGAGACAAAGGAGGAGATGGTGACTGACAGCCAACACCAACACCTGGACGGGGTGTAAGTAAGGTGGAAGACAGGTGGAGGCTGACTGATGGCAGACTGAGTTTGGTGATATAGTCCTCATTTGCCCCCGTGAGCCAGACTCCAAAGATCTGAGCAAACCCCTCATCTTGGAGGACAAGGCTATCAGTCATTACAAGCCACAATAACCATGACCTGCCTCCATTATTGAGGGGCAGTATACTTCTGAATCAGTGATGTATGGCAGTGAGAGCTGGACCATAAAGAAGGCTGATCGACGAATAATTGGTGCTTTTGAATTATGGTGCTGGAGGAGACTCTTGAGAGTCCCATGGACTGCAAGAAGATCAAACCTAATCCATTCTGAAGGAAATCAGCCTGGAGTGCTCACTGGAATAACAGATCCTGAAGCTGAGGCTCCAATACTTGGGCCACCTCATGAGAAGAGAAGACTCCCTGGAAAAGACCCTGATGTTGGGAAAGATGGAGGGCACAAGGAGAAGGGGAAGACAGAGGACGAGATGGTTGGACAGTGTTCTTGAAGCTACCAGCATGAGTTTGACCAAACCGCGGGAGGCAGTGGAAGACAGGAGTGCCTGGCGTGCTCTGGTCCATGGGGTCACGAAGAGTCGGACACAACTAAACGACTAAACAACAACAATACCTCTGAAAAGCAGCTGCTGGGGATCAGAAGTGGAATGCTGTTGTGCCCCAGTTCAGCTTGCAAGATTCCCATGGACATTGCGAGAAGACGTTGCAGAACTTGATGGGTCATTAGCCTGATCCAGCCAACTCTTTTTATGTTCAGATTTTATGATAAATATTTATTGTTTTGTTCCATTTTCTGTGGATTGTCTTTACATAACACCGCTTCGAAATCTGAATCACCAAGAGATATACAAATGTCCAAAATAAATTACAGCATACATATTTATCTAGGTTACCTGGGGTTTTCTCTTCGGACATGACTGTATGGCAGAGAGAAAGCAGCCTAAAGAATTCATGGACTTCTGGGTCTCCCATTGTAATGCATTCAACTAGGCTGTGGTCATAAAAGCGAAATTTTCTGTCTGCTAGCCGATTGAATGAGAAATCCACAGGCGTTTTCTTCTGCGAAAGAAAAGCACATGGGAAAATGATAAGAAGAAAGTAAGGTTGGGGATCTTTCTTGCAGGAAACTGAAATACCTCAGCATTACAGTGGAACTTGCACAGCAAGATATAAAATAAAATATCTAGGGATGCTGATCAACTAAGTCTTGATCAGAGTGAACCTACCTTTTTGGCAGGTGTCACTGATGGGGCATGCAAGCAAGCAGGAGTCCCAGCAACTGTAAAACACTTTAAGTGGGGCTGCCATTGTATCTGGTCTGGAAGCTGCAATAAGTGCAGAATGCAAAGGCCAGACTGCTCAAAGGAGCGCATTACTAGTAACGTGTCACTCCACTGCTGAGAGAGCAGCACTAGTTGTTAGAATTCCTGCTCCATGATTGCAGTCATGGGATTTTTGTCTATCACAGTAATGGAGTGAGTTTGTGTTACTGTGTTCCGTGAAGTGGGACTATTGTCTTTTTTTCTTTTTCTCTTTGCTGTCTGATGCTAGAGAGAGAGGGAGCCATGTTGCAGTGCTCTGTGTGTGTTTATATGTAAATAAAGTAGATTAGCCAAAATGCTGAGTTGCTGAGGTCTGTCACGCAAGCTGTGAAGACTATGCAGATCCCTAAGTGTGCTGATGTCTGTTGGCATTGGTTGCTGTGATGTTCGGGCTGAAGAAAGCTAATGAAGCTCCCAAACGATCGACCAGGAGGGAGAGAACATGCCAGTTGGGCAAGTGTCTCTGCCCGGGTCCTACTAGAGTGTAGGATGAGCTCCTGACACTAGTTGCCCATTTGCTATGAGGTCGGGTTCAACGTTCTTGTGTTAATTCACAAAGTCCAGTGCACAGAGCACCTGATTCCTTATGCTCCACCTCAATAGGTAAAAAGGTAAAGGTAAAGGACGCCTGGACGGTTAAGTCCAGTCAAAGGCATCTAGGGGGTTGCAGCGCTTATCTTGCTTTCAGGCCGAGGGAGCCAGCATTTGTCCACAGACAATTGAGTTGAATTTCAATTTGCCAAGAGTCCTTAGCAATCCTCTAAAGCAAGGGTCAGCAAACTTTTTCAGCAGGGGGCCAGTCCACTGTCCCTCAGACCTTGTGGGGGGGCAGACTATATTTTTTTTGGGGGAATGAACAAATTCTTATGCTCCACAAACAACTCAGAGATGCATTTTAAATAAATGGACACATTCTACTCATGTAAAAACACGCTGATTCCCGGACCGTCCGCAGGCCGGATTTAGAAGGCGTTTGGGCCAGATCCAGCCCTGGGCCTTAGTTTGCCTATCCATGCTCTTCTAGAGCAGCGGTTCTCAACCTGTGGGTCCCCAGATGTTGTTGGACTACAACTTCCATCATCCCTGAGCTCTGGCCTTGCTAGCTAGGGGTGATGGGAGTTGTAGTTCAACAACATCTGGGGACCCACAGGTTGAGAAAGGTTGCTCTAGAGTCTAAACTTAAAGCAAGGGTAAGGAACTCTTTTGGTTAAGAATCAGCCAAATTGGACAGGTTGGGAAGGGCAATTAATTGATACTACAATGACATTAGATGTAGGTAAAAAAGGTAAAGGGCCCCTGGATGGTTGAGTCCAGTCAAAAGCGACTATGGGGCGCGGCACTCATCTCGCTTTTCAGGCTGAGGGAGCTGGTGTTTGTCCAGAGACAGCTTTCTGAGTCATGTGGCCAGCAGGACTAAATCGCTTCTGGCGCAACAGGACACCGTGACAGAAGCCAGAGTGCACAGAAACACTATTTACTTTCCCGCCACAGCGTACCTATTTATCTACCTGCACTGGAGTGCTTTCAAACTGCTAGGTTGGCAGGAGCTGGGACAGAGCAATGGGAGCTCACTCTGTCGCGGGGATTCAAACGGCCGACCTTCCGATTGGCAAGATCGAGAAGCTCAGTGGTTTAGACCACAGTGCCACCCAAGTCCACCTCAGTAACAGAGATGGGGCATTTCTCATGGTTCCCCCACTTGCCCCCAAGATTAATTTGCCTTTCACTGGGTACTTTCATGTGGCAAGCCCTTCCTTCTTTCAGAAGTCTTCAGAAAACTGTACTGTTTAAACAGGCCTTCACAAGATGAAATTCTCTGTTTAACCAACCGGTATTTACTGGTGTTTTCAATTATGTTTTATGGATATTTATGGATTGGTTTATTACATTTTTGCAGGTTATAAACCACCTTACTATAATTTATTAAAGTGGTTTTAAAAACCAAAACTAAACATTAAATAAACAAATAAAATAAACGGAGAAAGCGGGTTGTTGCTACTGGACCTGCACAGGAGAATAACCTGCCCTGGCAGGGGATGATTAGTAGTAGAGCAGGTCAGAAGACTAAATCAAACAGAGAACAAAGGCTAGCTATGAAAATGGATTAAAATTAATAGAAGGATGAGAAGGTGATTAAAGAAGAAGAATGAAGTAGCCACATCAGGAAGAGATGGACATATATTTGTAATAGGAGTGGGAAACCTAATTACCTTTTAAAAAATGTATTAAATTTAAATAATTTGGAATGATTTGTTAAAATTTGGAGAATTAATAAAAAATAATAATAAAAAGAACAGTAAATCATACAGAGATGCAGCAGGAAGACTCATACACGTGACTGAGTAACATTGCACACCAGCAGTTCTTTCCCAGCACAGTTTGGAAATGACTGAGTAAGCAACTGAAAAATTACAGTAATTTTGCAAGAAGCAAACAAGACTTGGGAGTTTTTCTTTCCCCTGTGTCTACAAATCCAGGAAAACTAATCATGGGTGATGTGGCCGGCTGCAGAGTCTTGGCATCTGCGTTGTTGCACTTCACTTGATGAAAAAGATCAAGTGTTTGTTATTGCCTTGCCTTTTAACATTTAGCCTGAAAGCCTGTACAAATTGCATCAGCAGTGACAACTTATTCCATTGGCCCTAGAAGTATACAAGTCTCTTCTACTTGGCAGTTTTCACCGTGGATGTTGAGGGGGAAAGGGTGCCCTGGGAGCATATCTGTCAGGGGTTCAGGAGCAGAGGCAAGGGCAAGGGAGGAAACAGAGAGCGAGGGGGAGGAGGCAGAAGAAAAGATGAGTGATGACGACGACCCGAGATCTCCGAGTCTTTCCAGTGAATCAGAAGATTCACAGAAAGGAGCACCAGTGGCCAGGGCAAGGGGGGAGCCTAGGAGGACACCCCAGGAAGATAGAGCCAGAGGGGACTCAGAGGGGAGCAGTTGGAAATCGGGACCAGCGTCACCGCCAGAGAGCAGGGAAGAGGAAGGGCGCCAGGGATCAAGCGCTGGCAGCTCACAACAGGGGGGAGGGCACGAGTCAGGAGTGGCCACACCTCCATCGGGGAGCGAAGAAACGGTCAGACGGAAGGTGGAAGGTTGGGCGCGCGCGCCAAGTTCAAATGCACAGGAAGGTGGCGCAGTAGGCAGCCCGGAAAGGGAGCCAGGTCCTAAAGCCCGCCGAAAGGAGGGAGAAGAGTCAGGGGGGTCAGCGTCAGCGTCAGAGGAATCCCGGAAGGAAGAGACCCCGGGGGGCAGAGGGACCCAGAGAAGAACAGTCAGGCGGAAAAGGTGGAGCAAGGCTAGGATATTAAGTTGGTGTACAAGGGGCGGAGACTCAGATGGAGCTTCGCCGATCTAACCATTAGACGTAGGGTTGCACGCAGCAGCTTGAGAATGGAAACTGTAACTCAATAAAGACTTTTATTTAATGATCGCTGGCTAGCGTGATCCTCTGTGAGCTAGGATCTGGAAGCAACTCTGACAGTAAGCTCCATCTCTTAAATTGTGGGCATCTACAGCCTCGCGGAGAGGAGAGAAAGCGGGTGCCTACTAGCGAGCTCACGAACGGCAGACAACATGACGGCCGAACAGCAGATAGTGGAACTCAGAGAAGCAGTGTCGCGCCTGAATGCCGAGGCTCTTGCATCCAGGAAGAGAGAGGAGGACGCAGCTGCCGCCTACAGGGATCTCCAGGTCAGGTTGGAAGTGCTTACGAAGCAAGGGCAACTGACACCCAAACCGGAGGGGATTGGGTTGGGGAGACGAACAGGCGGTTTGGTCTCTCACTTCGATGGGAATTTGCAACAGTACCCCAACTTTAGAGCAGATGTAATGTGTGCACTGCAACTGCTGAACAAAGACTTTAGAGATGAGCAAGAGAAGGTGGGATTCATCATGTCCCATTTGCATGGAGATGCTAAAGCATGGCTGCGCAATTTGTGGAGAGATAAGGATCCGGCGCTCCAAAATGCGGATGCCTTTATTAAAGCGATGGATGGGTGCTTTTTGTCAAGCATTGACGTGGATCTTGCTCGGCAGCAGATACATGGACTGAAGCAAGGGAGGGCCAGCGTAAGGCAGTACCATGCCCGCTTTTTCGCTTTGGTCAGTGCTCTGGAATGGGACAGAGATTCGGCTCCTGTAAGAGACCTGTTTTGGGAGGGATTGCACGGCTCGGTTAAAGATGAAATTGCGAGGGGGGAGAGACCCCGGACCACGCAGGAGATCGTTCAGAGGGCGCTGGCGGTGGGGGTGCGGCTGGAAGGACGTCCGTGGAGCAGTGGCGAAGGGCGTGGAGGGCGCGAACCAGCCAGGGGCTCCTCCTTCCTTCCCAGAGAAGCAGCGCGTGCGCAATCCACGCCTCCGCCAGGAGGAGGAGCGGAACCTATGGAGGTTGGAGGTGCAAGGGCTCAGTCAGCAGCCAGAGCCCTAGCACCGGCAGCAGTGAAAGCGAAGCCTCCTAGAGGGAACAGGAAGTGTTACATCTGCGATGATCCACAGCATATGGCGAAAGAGTGTCCCCAGAGGCTCCACAAGCACACTGCAGCCTCAGCAATGGTAACTGCAGCAACGCAGCAAGGACAACCACAGCAGGGAAACGACGGAGTCTGGTTGGAGGAAGAGGCACTGGGGCCCAGCCAGACGTGTCAGTGAAGCAGTCCCCAGAGATTTTACAGCCCATGGACCCCCTCCCGCCCAAACCGGTAGTGAGGCTCACCGCGTCGCTCCAGCTGCCCAATGGAATCACCATGGACGTGCCAATCACCATTGACTCCGGAAGCAATGCGGACTTTATAGGGCAGGACTTTGTCGACCGGCACGCTATACAGTTGCTGCCTGCCACGCTGCCCCTGCAGGTTGTCACGGTGGATGGCAGGGAGCTGCTAGGGGGGCAAGTGGTGAAGCAGATGCCACCAATGGTGATGCGACTTGGGAATCACAGGGAAATCATCAGCTTCAATGTCACTCAACTATCGGACACGCCCATTGTATTGGGCATGAGTTGGCTGGACAAGCACAGCCCGACGCTGGCTTGGTACCAGAGGCAGCTGACCTTCGGCTCTTCCTTTTGCGCTGAACACTGCATCGTGCCCAGGCAGGAAGGAGGGGAAGAGGAGTCACAGCTGCAGCTAGGCACGCTGCAAGCGGTTCCCCACAAGTACGCGGAATTTTTGGAGGTTTTCTGCGAGAAGGAGGCAGACAGGCTACCCCCCCCCCACAGACCATATGACTGCAAAATTGACCTGCTGCCGGGGGCGGCGCTGCCCAAAGGGAAGCTGTATTCCATGTCTGAGGACGAACTGCAGGAACTCAAAGAGTTCATAGATCATAATTTGGAGCGCGGTTTCATCCGAGAGTCCAAGGCAGCGGGGGGCAGTCCGGTATTCTTTGTTAAGAAGCGGGACACGCCCCAAAAAAGACTTGTAGTGGACTTTCGCATCTTGAACAGTGTGACCAAGCCATCGGACTTCCCCATGCCCCGAATCGACGACCTCCTCGCAAAGGTACGGAAGGGCAGAGTGTTCACCAAGTTGGACCTGCGAGGGGCATACAACCTCATTCGCATGCGGGAAGGAGATGAGTGGAAGACAGCCATGTTCACGCCCCTGGGCACCTACGAATATAGAGTTATGCCTTTTGGATTGCAAAATGGCTCCCACGTTTTTCAAGCTTTCATGCATCACGTGTTGGCGGGGCTCCTCTACAAGACGTGCGTCTGTTTCTTGGATGACATCCTGATCTTTTCGGAATCGCAGCAGGAGCATGACAGACACGTCAAGGAAGTGCTGAGCAGGCTACAGCAACATAGGCTTTACGCCAAGTTGGAGAAGTGCCAATTCGACGTGACGGAGGTGGATTTCCTGGGCTACAAGTTGTCTGACAAGGGGCTCGCCATGGACAGCGCCAAGGTCCGAGCAGTGTTGGATTGGAAAAGCCCACGCAACCGGAAGGAGGTCCAACGGTTTGTCGGCTTCGCGAACTTCTATCGCAAGTTTATCAAAGGCTTTGCCATGCAGACAGCGGCCATCACGGACACGCTCAGCTCCAAGAAAAAGAAGTTCATCTGGACAGAGCAGGCGGAGCAGTCCTTTCAGGCACTCAAGCGTCTCTTCGCGTCGGAAGAGCAGCTGCTTCATGTCAACCCCAGCAGGCCGATGAGGGTGGAGACAGACGCTTCGGACAGAGCCGTGGGAGCAGTCCTGCTGCAGAAAGGCCCGCAGGGGGTTTGGAGGCCGGGAGCGTTTTACTCAAGGAAGCTCAGCAAGTCCGAACAGAACTACACCATCTGGGACAGGGAGTTGCTGGCCATTCATGCAGCGTTCAAAGCGTGGAGGCACTTCCTGATCGGCGCCAAGCACACGGTGCAGGTCTGCACGGACCACAAGAATCTAGAGCACTGGCGCACGGCACAGTTCCTGAACCAGAGGCAGATACGTTGGGCTGAGTTCTTTGCGAATTTCGACTTCCGAATAGAGTATGTCCCGGGGGACACCAACATCATGGCGGATGCTCTCTCCCGTAAGCCACAGTATCTGGAGGAGGCAACGCCAGCGGCCGCCATGCACATCTTCGCACCGACAGTGTGGGCGTGCGCGGCGGCAACAGTTGACCTGGATGCGGTGCGACGAGCGTTGCAGGATGACTCCTTCGCGCAAGCAAAGATGGCAGAGGTGCACAGGGGCACGGCAGCGACCGACGAGTTCCAGCTGCGAGATGGTTTGCTCATCCGTAAAGGGGCCATCTACGTGCCGGGAGACGAACTTCGCGCCAAGGTACTGCAGCAGCTGCACGACGCGCCCACTGCCGGGCACTTTGGCAAGGAGAAGACGGTGGAATTAGTAGCCAGAGACTTCTGGTGGCCCGGAATGAGAGGGGAAGTCGCGGACTACGTGGCGAGGTGTGACACCTGCCAGAGGGCCAAACCAGTGCACAGACCGCCGGCCGGACTGCTGGAACCGCTGCAAACTCCGTTCGAACCATGGGAGAGAGTGGCCCTGGACTTTGTCACGGATCTGCCCAGCTCGAGGGGCAAGACGGCTGTGCTGGTGGTGGTGGACTTGTTCTCCAAGATGGCACATTTCATTCCGTGTGCGAAGGTGGCCACGGCGGAACAAACCGCCAAACTGTTCATAGACCACGTGTTCAAGGTTCACGGTCTGCCGCGGTCTATTCTGTCCGACCGAGGGCGACAGTTCATCTCGAACTTCTGGCAGAGGCTGATGGGCTTCCTGAACGTCAAGATCAACCTGGCGTCGGCTAGACACCCGCAGACCAACGGGCAAGCGGAGCGGGTCAATGCCATCATGCAGCAGTACCTGAGATGTTATGCGAATCAACAGCCTGCGACGTGGGTGGATTACCTGCCTCTCGCCGAGTTCGCCTACAACAACACGAAGCACGTGTCCACGGGGGTCACGCCGTTCTTCGCCAACAACGGGAGGCACCCCAGAACCTTCCCAGGACTGGAAAGAATGGGGGAGGGGGAGCCGCAGACAGCAGATGCGTTCGCGTCGGAGTTGCAGGAGGTCCACGATCAGCTGCGGCGGCACCTGGAGCTGGCTAAACACGCATACAAGGTACAAGCGGACAAACACAGAAGGGTTGGCGAAGAGATCCATGTGGGAGACTGGGTCTGGTTAGCAGCCCACGCAGTGCCGGCCAGGTCGTTGGCGAAGAAGAAACTAGGGCATAAACAACTGGGGCCCTACCAAGTCGAAGAACAGGTCAACCCGGTGGCTTTCAGGCTGGCTCTTCCGGAGGGTTCCAGAATGCATCCAGTGTTCCACAGATCGGTTCTCACTCCCTACAAGGCACCTCACAGGTTTCAGGAACCAGGAACGGCACCGGGTCCGCTCCGAGAGAGAACCGGGCAAGGGGGAGTGGCACAGGAGGAGCGCATCAACGAAGTCACGGAGATTTTGGACTCCAGATGGGGGGAAGAGGGGGTAGAATACCTTCTCGCCAAGGAGGGCACCCCGGCCAGTGCCAACAGCTGGGTGCCGGGCTACGCTTTAGACGAACCTCTGCTCAAAGAAGAGTTTCATGCCCTCTTCCCACATAGGCCAATGCCAGCAGACTTTTTCGACGACTGGCTTTTCACGCCCACGCTTTCAGCCAGCACGTTCCGGGGGTTCGACTCGGACGAGGAACCGACACGAGATGCCCGTTCCCCGGAGGGGTCACCCTCGGGATCTGCTTCAGAACCCTCGTATTGGTGGGATGATCGACCAGAGGAGCAGTTCCGCAGAAGGTGGCTGGAGGGTCCAGGACGAGCAACGTCTCCAGAAGGCAACGAGGGAGAGACGGACATGGACGTTTTCGGGGACGACCCGGGTTTCGAGCACGGCGGCACAGAGATGGAAGCGGAGGTGACCGTCGTCAACGAGAGCAGGGAGGAAGAACCGGAAGACTTCGGATGGCGGCCCGCCACGGGAAGCGAACTGTATCCGACATTCGTCCCCCTGACACGGCAGCACCCAGATCCCGCACCGGAAGGAGGGGAGGGGGGAAGAGGGGGCTTCGAGGGGGGGATGGATGTCAGGGGTTCAGGAGCAGAGGCAAGGGCAAGGGAGGAAACAGAGAGCGAGGGGGAGGAGGCAGAAGAAAAGATGAGTGATGACGACGACCCGAGATCTCCGAGTCTTTCCAGTGAATCAGAAGATTCACAGAAAGGAGCACCAGTGGCCAGGGCAAGGGGGGAGCCTAGGGGGACACCCCAGGAAGATAGAGCCAGAGGGGACTCAGAGGGGAGCAGTTGGAAATCGGGACCAGCGTCACCGCCAGAGAGCAGGGAAGAGGAAGGGCGCCAGGGATCAAGCGCTGGCAGCTCACAACAGGGGGGAGGGCACGAGTCAGGAGTGGCCACACCTCCATCGGGGAGCGAAGAAACGGTCAGACGGAAGGTGGAAGGTTGGGCGCGCGCGCCAAGTTCAAATGCACAGGAAGGTGGCGCAGTAGGCAGCCCGGAAAGGGAGCCAGGTCCTAAAGCCCGCCGAAAGGAGGGAGAAGAGTCAGGGGGGTCAGCGTCAGCGTCAGAGGAATCCCGGAAGGAAGAGACCCCGGGGGGCAGAGGGACCCAGAGAAGAACAGTCAGGCGGAAAAGGTGGAGCAAGGCTAGGATATTAAGTTGGTGTACAAGGGGCGGAGACTCAGATGGAGCTTCGCCGATCTAACCATTAGACGTAGGGTTGCACGCAGCAGCTTGAGAATGGAAACTGTAACTCAATAAAGACTTTTATTTAATGATCGCTGGCTAGCGTGATCCTCTGTGAGCTAGGATCTGGAAGCAACTCTGACAATATCTTTTACAGTAAGTTTCATCAGAGAAACGAAACTCCCATGGAATTTCTAGTTATTGTTCCCAATAATGTTTATCACCTGCTTTCCATCGGCATCTGGTCTGCCACTTTGAGAAC
This sequence comes from Podarcis pityusensis, assembly GCF_964106645.2. NCBI lineage: Eukaryota > Metazoa > Chordata > Lepidosauria > Squamata > Lacertidae > Podarcis > Podarcis pityusensis. The sequence goes on along the minus strand of NC_138039.1, from coordinate 40,068,098 downwards.
AGGATGGTGGGCAAGCCAGACCATTCGCCTGAGCCCAAACATCTTGTGTTCCCATAAGTGAGCAGGATGCGGGAAAAGAGCTTCAAATAGTGGCGACTGGTGGGTTCAGGGAGTTACGTTGGCAGGTTTTACTCCTGTCCTCCACCCTAAATCTATGCACGTCAGTTTATTGTTCCCTATTGTGGGGTGTAACCAGTGCTTTTTTCTGGGGGTACGCATACCCCTAAACATTTTGTGAATCTAATGGGAGAAGAAACTAATTTTTTAAAAAAAATTAGTTTCTTCTCTAGCACAGGGAATCATCAGTTCCGTTGAATAGCACAGTGAATCGTCAGTTCCCCCCGATGGCGGCCTCATTTCCTTTCCCAGTGTTTCCTGAGTCTCAGACAGACGCAAGCATTTCAGGGGTCAGCAAACTTTTTCAGCAGGGGGCCAATCCACTGTCCCTCAGACCTTGTGGGGGACCAGACTATATTTTGAAAGAAAAATAAATGAACGAATTCCTATGCCCCACAAATAACCCAGAGATGCATTTTAAATAAAAGGATACATTCTACTCATGTAAAAACACACTGATTCCCGGACCGTCCGCGGGCCAGATTTAGAAGGCGATTGGGCCGGATCCGGCCCCTGGGCCTTAGTTTGCCTACCCATGATTTAATGTGTCACAATGAGAGCACTCCTAAACATTTTTTTAAAGAAAAAGATCACCGGATGCAACATCACTCAAGCAGTCAAATACAACATTTCCTGTTTGCCCAGAGTGGACACACAGGGGAATGTTGCTCCAGCCAAGAGGACTTCCTGTCACACCTGGTCTGGCACATCCTCCCCTGCATGTGACCAGGTAGATGGGCATGACCCTCGTAGACCCTATGTCTCACTTTCTTATCTTGATGCCTTTTGCTGTGTGTTGGCTCTCAGCCAGCACCACATGGGCGCATCCCTCACAAGAGGATGAACCCACACCTTTCTCTTCAACTGTAACTAAAAGTTAAACCTTGCCTTCGGGATCCTACTGTGAACTGAATGCAAGTAAACCTTATCATTACTTTTAAGATTGTTGTGTCATCATTGTTTTTAACTAAAGGGGATTTAGGGACGCGGGTGGCACTGTGGGTTAATCCACAGAGCCTAGGACTTGCCGATCAGAAGGTCGGAGGTTCGAATCCCCGCGACAGGGTGAGCTCCCGTTGCTCGGTCCCAGCTCCTGCCAACCTAGCAGTTCGAAAGCACGTCAAAGTGCAAGTAGATAAATAGGTACTGCTCCGGCGGGAAGGTAAACAGCGTTTCCATGTGCTGCTCTGGTTCACCAGAAGCGGCTTAGTCATGCTGGCCACATGACCTGGAAGCTGTACGCCAGCTCCCTCGGCCAATAAAACGAGACGAGCGCCGTAACCCCAGAGCCGGCCACAACTGGACCTAATGGTCAGGGGTCCCTTTACCTTTACCTAAACAGGATTTACCAGGAACAATCCAATCTGGACAAGCCAAACTGGACTGCTTAACTCAAATGGTTCTAACGAATCCATCAACTAGCTTCTTGCTATGTACAAGGGAATGTACTCTGCTACTATAGCTCACTAGCGTGAGTGAGGAAGGATAATATTTAATCAATATATCCTCTCCTACTATTCTCAACATTCCCACACCTATGAGGGAAGGGTGAAAGAACTGTGTATGTTTAACCTGGAAAAAGATAAGGAGATTGATTCAAGCACTCTTCAAGTCACTGAAGGGGTCATGCACAGAAAAGACCAAATACCGTATTTTTTGCTCTATAAGACTCACTTTTTCCCTCCTAAAAAGTAAGGGGAAATGTGTGTGCGTTTTATGGAGTGAATGCAGGCTGCGCAGCTATCCCAGAAGCCAGAACAGCAAGAGGGATTGCTTGCACCGCGCAGCGATCCCTCTTGCTGTTCTGGCTTCTGAGATTCAGAATATTTTTTTTCTTGTTTTCCTCCTCCAAAAACTAGGTGCGTCTTGTGGTCTGGTGCGTCTTATAGAGCGAAAAATACGGTATTTCTTTTCTGTTGGTCCAGAGGGTACAACTAGATCTAATGGACTTATAAGAAGGTAGATTTCTACTGAACATTAAGAGAAACATTGTGATGGTAAGAGTAGTTTGACAATGGAACAAATTAGCTGGGAAGGTGGTGAGTTCTACCTAGGGATAAGGGAGAAATCTGACCGAGTTAACAATTAAGGGCAAATCTACCTAATTTACCATTTCTGAAACAATAGGAGGACCAAAACACAGGCACCATTCGAAATTTGCACTTCTCCGAATTTTGCAATGCAGTTCTCCAGTCAAGTAATGCGTGCAAAATGCATATAGGGCAAAGTGTCCACAAAAATGCATTGTGTTTATGAAAAGAACATACAAAGATGCATTATTTTAGGGGAATTTGCTGTTCAAAAATGTGTCTATTAAGTGAAAGTGCATACAAAAAGAGAGGGTTTTAAAATCATATTGGGATGCAGCAGGGGCAACAGGGAGAGAAACAGAAGTTGGTGCTTGAGGAACAAAAAATACAAAGCCTTGACATATCTATATTAGGGCAACTGTTTCTGGTGTTGCTCAGATGGAAATGAAAGTTCAGTTTTACCATTTAAGTAACTAGCAAAATAATATTTTACTTGCTGTTTTCACAAATCAGCAAAATTCCACAAGCCAAATAAAATATTGTACCACTGTACCTCATCGATTAGTGTTTTCTGGCCCACTTCACCTGGAAAAAAAAATTAAATTAGCAAAAGCCAGAGAACATTCAATTTAAGTTCAAAAAGTGTCCCAACTAAAAGCCCAATCCTAGTCACGTCTACTGAGAAGTAAGTCTCCTTTAATTCAACAGGATCTGCTCTCGGGTTAATGAGGTTAGGGTTGCACCTAAGGCTGCAATCCTGTGTGTACTTATTTGGAAGTGAGATCCATTAAACCAAATGGGACTTACTTCTGAGTATACATGTATAGGATTGCACTGTGAATAGCTTTCCTTTGGGGGGTGGGTTTCAGGAGGGTTACTACAAGACAGAATCAAGCACCTCATCACACACACAGCTTCAAGATCAAAGTTGCACGTTCAAAAAAATTGCACTCAGACTAGTACTAGATTATTGATAAATCCCCAATAAAGTGGCAGCTGCCCATACTTTGATGGTCTTGTCATTAAGCCCCCTTTTGGCAGCTGAAAAAACTGTCCCTGTTGTGAACTACTTTCTATAAAACAACCCTGCATTGGGTATTAGGACAATTATACAAGCAAGAAGGAGGCATAACCAATGATCTTTCCCCATTTTTATTTAAAATACGCTTTCTTTTCATAAGCCTTTTTCCAATTAAAAGTTTGTCTAGAAATTTTATATTTTAACCTTTAAGTTTCATTAAAACATCATCACTGTCACTGATTACTGTTACACCATATGAACCCTTTGCACAAGTGTTTGTGAAACAGCACTGGTGATTAGTTCCCTTTCCATTTGTGGTCTTTGGATCAAACTCAAAGTAATCTCAATAATACGAGGCTAAATTTGATGGAAATGCTATTAAAACGAAAAGTTGCCAGAATCATGAAACAGTAACTTACCATATACTTTCCCATTAATAGAGCACTTATTAAAAGTCATTATGTTTTGAGTGAGGGTCCCTGTTTTGTCTGAAAAAACGTATTCAATCTGCCCCAGTTCTTCGCTGAGAGTTGTGGTCCGAACTTCAGCGGGTGTGTTTTCTTTGGAATAATACATTTTATTATCCCAGTTGACAAAGTAGCTATGTCCAAGCCGAATCACTTCCACACTTTGAAAGCAATGCAGACAGAAAGTGCTGTTCAGGAGGTTACAAAACTTACGCAAACACAAAAACAGATCAAGCAAGCAGCTGATTTCTATCATCCCTAATATCTGAAGTGCTTTTGGTGAGGAGTTTTTAACCGACAGCTATTTTATCTCTTTGGTTGTTGGACAGATGTTATTTTATTCTGTTTTATTGTAATCCTGTGGTTTGTTGCTCGTTTGCGGCCCTGAACATCTAAATAAAAAAGCAGGGTAAAAAGAATCTACTGTGTGTTTTGGAAAGTTGTTTGTCTGCTTATTGTGCGATTTGAACGCTTCATTGCTGAGACCTAGCAGCTTTTGCCTATGTTTAGATTCAACGGGGTACCATTTTGAATCAAGTTGGTGGACTGGACTAAAACTGCACTCATTTTAAGCACTTTTTAAAATCTGCACTGACTTTTTGGGATTCTTTTTTAAATTTCCGAGCAACATCAGGTACAGGACTGCTAGCAATTAATAAATAAGCCCTTAAGCATGGCCGAGGTATTACATTTCAACTAACCAGAAATGGAATAAAATTAGGAGGTTCAGTGTAGCACTTGATATGCCATGTTAACTGGCAACACCCTTCCTTTTGGTCCAGATCCTTCTATATCCACATAGTTGCTTCAAAATAGCCGATTCTTACCACACCCATAGCAATTTGTGGTGGGGATTACTGATGCCAAACACCGTTGCAGGAAGCGGCATTATTCACTGTTTGACATTTTCAGAGTTTGAACAGGCAAAAAAGGGGAGAAACTTATACGGGGTTTATTCTGCCATGCAGCTGATTTTAAAAGTCAAATGTAATACAAAACAAATATAACTTTGCGTTAAATATTATAATCTGGCAGTTCTAACTAACAAGATGCCGTTGCTCATGAGTCAATGTCAGATGAATAAGCAATAATTTCGGTAAACCCATTATCATTGACCTAGTTACACAGACCTCAAGGTAAAAGAGAATTCAAACTTCAATGAATTCTGGGGGGTGGGGTGGGGAAGGTTCTTACGCCAAATAAGATGGGAATATGTGCTTCACCACTTATTAAGAACATTCACTGGTATTCCTAGTACCTCGCTGTGTCATCCAGAAGGCAGGATTACGCTTTTGGTTAGATGAGATGCTATAAGCTTTTTTCAAGATTCAGTTCTCTTCTTGATATCTTGAGAAGTTACTGTATTTTTTGCTCTGTAAGACTCACTTTTTCCCTCCTAAAAAGTAAGGGGAAATGTGTGTGCGTCTTATGGAGCGAATGCAGGCTGCGCAGCTATCACAGAAGCCAGAACAGCAAGAGGGATTGCTGCTTTCACTGCGCAGCGATCCCTCTTGCTGTTCTGGCTTCTGAAATTCAGAATATTTTTTTTCTTGTTTTCCTCCTCCCAAAACTAGGTGCGTCTTGTGGTGTGGTGTGTCTTATAGAGCGAAAAATACGGTAAATCTTTTGAGCGGGGCATCAATGCATCTTATTTCATCCTTATAAATATACTCGTATGAAGGCAAAGCTAAAGGACTCCTGGACAGTTAAATCCAGTCAAAGGCGACTATGGGGTTGCGGTGCTCATCTCGCTTTCAGGCCGAGGGAGCCGGTGTTTGTCCACAGACAGCTTTCCGGGTCATGTGGCCAGCAGGACTAAACCGGTTGTGGCACAACAGAACACCATGATGGAAGCCACAGCACACGGAAATGCCATTTACCTTCCCACCCCTAACAGTCAGGGGTCCCTTTACCTTTACCTTATACATCATGCAACAGAATCTGACACCTTACCTTACATATAAGGAAATGGGCACAACCGAATTTAGTATGATAACGTATGACCAAAATGTCAGAAATCCTGAAAATATAGGACTTTTCACCACTGCACTCCAAGACAGGTAAATTCTGAAATGGATGCCAATCTGATGCTCCCAAATTGAATTTCCTATTGCCAGAATGATTCCCATGAACACCAATAGTCCAAAGATCTGAAATCAGAGTAATAAAGGAGGTTAGATTAGTTCCCCTTTATCTCTCAACACTACTGTTTTGCCTCGAATGTATATGTGCAGTACTTGGACACAAAATCACCTTTCTACGTCGTGCATGCATGACTATGAATAGAGCTATTGTCTAGGCTTAACAGAGCTTCAGAACAATATGATTGCATTATAAACATTCCTAAAAGCGTTACAAGAAAAAACGGCTCCTTTTCCCTTATGGGGTATTCCAGAGCCCGTATAGAGTTAAGTGAGTTCCCTATCGGTAGGAGAAAATAACAGAGGCCAGCCAGAGTATATTGAGAAGCAAAGCGGCTAGTAAGCCTAATCTTTATTCAAGGAACTGTTGTGACACAGTCCCCACTCACCACATGCAGGTGGGAGAAGAACCCCCAAAAATGGTGCACAAGCCCCTATATAGACTTTTGAAATTGCCCACCTGTAGCTTAAGACCACCCCCAAAACATCATACATACATCACAGAAGGAGGCGGTCTACAGCAAAAATCCTGCCTGCCAGGATACCTGATAATGGTCACTGATTGCTTTACCCGGGCAGCCTGGTCATTCTTTTGTGATGGTAAAGCCACTCCCCTTCCTCGGGGGGGTGGAGTTGTGGGCGGGCATCCGGGACCTCACTGTGACCTGGCAGGGGGCAGATGGATGCCACGCATGGCATTAGAACTCCCTGCCGTCTCACGCCCCCCAGCTGACCAATCGGGTTAGCTGGGGTGCATGACTGATGCTGTTTAAACTGCGGCGTGGCTGGGGGGGAGTGACCTCCATTCGCCTTTTTGTCGGATTGATATAAATATGTGCAGTAAGAAATAATTAAGGGGAGGATAAGGTAAAAATTATAAATATATTTGAATTGGATATGCAGTAACAAAAAGATATGAAATAAATAACGGCAGAAGGGAGGGGAGGGAAGTCGAGGGGAAGGTAAATTAGATTTGTTGAGAGTTTGTTTTTCTGGCTAAAATGTTGGTAAAAGTTGAAAATAAAAAATAAAATTATTATTGAAAAAAATGGGTCTTGGAGGCACAGGGTACATCCAGACTGCTACTATCTTCTGTGGGATCCAATCACATCCCACATAGTCAATCAAATTCAGGCTTTGCAATTAAAGCTGATTTGGAATTCGTACAGAGCAAATCCACTTCCCCAAAGGACTGGACTACAGTGGTGCCTCGCAAGACGAAATTAATTCGTTCTGCGAGTTTTTTCGTCTTGCAAGTTTTTTCGTCTTGCGAAGCACGGTTTCAATTTTTTCAAAAAAACCTCAAAAAAGGCTACCACACCGCGTGCTATGAGTTGCTCCCCGAAGTCAAGTCGCAACTGCACCTCTTCAAGCAATGCACCCTGTATTACTGTAACGGTTTTAAGAAAAAGGAAACAAACTTGCAAGACGTTTCCGTCTTGCGAAGCAAGCCCATAGGGAAATTCGTCTCGCGAAGCAACTCAAAAAACGAAAAACTCTTTCGTCTTGCGAGTTTTTTGTCTTGCGAGGCATTCGTCTTGCGAGGTACCACTGTATAAGATAAGGAAAGTGACACAAAAATGCAGTGCAAAGTGTGGGCCAACACTTCATGCAAAGTGATCTACCCTCTTGGCAACAAATTGAGAAGAATATTCATTAAATAGCAGGTGCCGTCTAATCTCTCCACAAACAAATCAGGTCTCATTTGCAGCTTTTAAGCCCTCCCCCAGGACACCTTGTCTTCTGGAGGGATCTTGCAGAGGACATGGGGAAAGAGAGAAATCTGAAACCCCACACCTCCAACCCAAGGCCAGTGGGGGGGGGCAGGTTTGGAAGGATGCTAAGAATAGGTTCTGTGCAAAGAACGGCTTCTGAATGGCTGCGGGAAGCTCCTGTGCACTGTGAATATTGGGGGTATTTTATGAATCTTAAATCTTAATGATGATGACAATGACGATGATTATTATTACAGTGGTACCTCGGGTTAAGTACTTAATTTGCTCCGGAGGTCCGTACTTAACCTGAAATTGTTCTTAACCTGAAGCACCACTTTAGCTAATGGGGCCTGCTGCTGCCGCTGCACCACCGGAGCACGATTTCTGTTCTCATCCTGAAGCAAAGTTGTTAACCTGAAGCACTATTTCTGGGTTAGCGGAGTCTGTAACCTGAAGCGTATGTAACCTGAAGCGTATGTAACCCGAGGTACCACTGTATTTGTACCCCACCCATCTGACTGGGTTGCCCCAGCCACTCTGGGCGGCTTCCAACATATACAAAAACATAATAAAACACTGTAAAATCAGTAGCTGCTGTCAGGGAACTGCCATCAGCTCAGAGGCGAGAGGTGGAAGGGCAGTTGTGTTATAGGGAACCTCCGAAAATCTTGCGAAGCAGTTCCTCCTCTGGCGAGGAGGAAAGCCCCACCTCCAGTGGAGAGGAGGTGCAGGGACCAGGAGGTGCTAGGGAGAGACTTAACACCGAGCCTGAGCAAATCGGAGGGGAGGGAAGTACCCCTTTGCCAGCGCCCAGTCTGCGCAGTAGGTTTTGGCACAGGGAGGGGAGAAGAAGGTTGGGGGTCATGCGACTGTTATGCTGGGGGAGGTACAAGGACCGACCACTCCCAGATTCTGCTAGCTACTGAGCCAGACATGAACTTGCGATGCTCTTCACTGTAAATAGTTTGCACTAAGAATAAAGCCTGGAAAAGACAGGTCAGAGTCTTGCCTGTTTGCTCTCGAGCAACCACACCAGCACCTGAAAGCTGCAAAAACTTTATTGGGCCACTATAAACGCATCCCCAGTGCCCCTTACCCTAAGATATGAAAAGAATCATGGTTTGCAGAACCCACTATGAAATATAACAGTGCAATCAAAATTTAAGACAGTAACCATTTATTTAAGACCCAATTAAAACTATGTAGTTTAATTAAGTTAACAACAATGATGAACTCGATCTGGTGATACCAGCTTTTCAATGTCATTTATACCTCCTGTGCCCCCTTGCCTGTTTATGCCCCACTAGGTAATCCAACTGCCTGCATTGGGACCCACTGATCTATAGGTAACGGTAAAGGGATCCCTGACCATTAGGTCCAGTCGTGGCCGACTCTGGGGTTGTGGCGCTCATCTCGCTTTATTGGCCGAGGGAGCCGGCGTACAGCTTCCGGGTCATGTGGCCAACATGACTAAGCCGCTTCTGGCAAACCAGAGCAGCGCACGGAAACGCCGTTTACCTTCCTGCCGGAGCAGTACCTATTTATCTACTTGCACTTTGACGTGCTTTCGAAGTGCTAGGTTGGGAGGAGCAGGGAGCAACGGGAGCTCACCCCGTCGCAGGGATTTGAACCACCAACCTACTGATCGGCAAGTCCTTGGCTCTGTGGTTTAACCCACAGCGCCACCTGCGTCCCCCTGTGCTATAGACACCTACAAAAGCCTTTGCCAACCAGGCACCCTTCAGCTGTGGTCCTAAAGAAGGAGCCTCCCCTCACCATCTTTTGCACAGTGTTCCAAGGCCAGGCAAGAGAATTAAAGTCGCTGAGTTCTCTGCTCCGAATAGAAGCTTTCCCACTCTTTCTGTACTGGTTCCTTATATGGGATTGGCACTACATTTTCCCTGTGCTTGCCAGAATGTTCTGGGATACATTCCTAAGACAAACTGTCTCCTTATATTCCCTCTGGGGTGATGCAACGCCTTGCAGCCACCTACTAAAGGCATGGGCCTTGTGGCAGATCTCGGTCCATGGCACAGATTTCAGAATTTGGCCCGACATCTGTGTAATCCTATATTAAGCAAATATGTCAAATGCTGACAAAACGACGACCGCACACCACCCAACTTTCTATTGTTTTAGTAGCTAATTAAAAACCACAGCCGGTACTTATTGCAAATATTCTTACCAATGTCTGGTTCAAGTTGCATTTTTCTAACTTTATTGATTGGACTAATGGTCTGGAACGTTTGTAGATAGCTCTGAAAATGCAAGTTGAATTTCTTTTTGTCCAACCAGGACATATTTTGCTTTCCCTCTCGTTAAGAGTTCTCGCTACATACAATGCCCTATCTCTCAATTCGATTCGCATGAAAGTTTGCAATGTTCCATGGTCTCGTTTCACCCCACCCCCACCGTCTTGCCCCCGCAAAAGCATGCAGAGGGTGGCTTTCAATTGAAGAGAAGTCCAGTGGTACCTTGGTTCCCAAATGGCTTAGTTTTTGAAGAAATCGGCTCCCGAAAGCCGCAAACCCAGAAGCTCCTGCAGCCAATTGGAAGCTACACCTTCGTTTTCGAATGGTTTTGGGAGTCGAACGGCCTCCCGGAATGGATTAAGTTCGAGAACCAAGGTACCACTGTACAGTCATGCCTCGGGTTAAATATGCTTCAGGTTAAGCGCTTTCAGGTTACGCTCCGAGACGTCCCAGAAGTAACGGAACGCGTTACTTCCAGATTTTGCCGCTCGCGCATGCGCAGACGCTCAAAATGACGACACGCGCATGTGCAGATGCGGTGAATCGCGACCCGTGCATGCTCAGAAGCGGGTTGCGTTCGCTTCAGGATGTGAATGGGGCTCCGGAACGGATCCCGTTCACATCCAGAGGTACCACTGTATTAGAGCTGCCATTTTGGGGTTACAATTCCTATTCACTGCAACAGTGCTGCTGTGATTGTGGAAACCATGGCTGCAAAGAAGCAGTAGATAATTATGAATATATTAGTTCATATGAGGGTTTTTTTGGGGGGGTATCAGTTGACAGCATTAACCCTGCCATATGGGAATCCGTTGCAGATGGCAGTAGCACCTGGAGACAATCCACAGCAGTGATTATAGAAGGAATGACCACTGGGAAGAGAGCAGAGAGAAGATACGCCATGGTGCATCTGCAGCAGCAAAACTATATGCCTTCACCTGCTCCCCCTGCAATGAAACATGTCTCTCCCATATCAGTCTCTGCAACCACAGCAGGCAAAGTTGCTCTGTGGTGGTTTGACCGTCCCCTGAAAGTGCACTTTTCCATTGTCTCCCGAGACAGATGGATGCCAAGAACAAGTTGTTTTTCCATTTTAAAGGTTTAAATATAAGGTAAAAGGTAACGGTAAAGGACCCCTGGACGGTTAAGTCCAGTCAAAGGTGACTATGGGGTGTGGCACTCATCTCACTTTCAGGCCGAGGGAGCCGGAGTTTCTCCACAGCTTTTCGGGTCATGTGGTCAGCAGGACTAAACTGCTTCTAGCGCAATGGAACACTGTGACGGAAACCAGAGCGCATGGAAACATCATTTACCTTCCTGCCGCAGCGGTACCTATTTATCTACTTGTACTGGTGTGCTTTCAAACTGCTAGGTTGGCAGGAGCTGGGACAGAGCAATGGGAGCTCACACTGTTGTGAGGATTCAAATTGCTGACCTTCTGATCAACAAGCCCAAGAGGTTCATTGGTTTAGACCACAGCGTCACCCGCATCCCTATCTATCTATTCATCTACAGTCTATATATATATATTGTCAGGGAACTGCCATCAGTGCCGGAGGGAGAGAGCAAAAGCCAGAGGGATTATAGAGAGCCCCCAGGGATCGGGAGAAGCAGCTCCTCTTCTGGGGAAGAGAATAAACGCAGCTCCAGTGGAGAGGGGGTGCAGGAGTCGGATGTGGCGAGGCAGTCCCACGACTCCTTGCCTGGGACAAGCAGGGAAGGAAGGGGTCCTCCGCTGCCCACGCCCTCTCTGTGCAGAAGGCTTTTGCGCAGAGAGGGAAGGCGGAGACTGGGCGTCAAGGAACTTCTTTGCTGGAAGAAGTTTAAGAAACGCCCACTCACGGATTCTGCCTGCGATTGAGTCAGCCACGGGTGAGTGGCTCTCCGGACAGATAAAGTTTACATTAGCAGCCAGCCAGGGGGAGGTTTGCCCTGCTTGCGCACGAGCAACCTCTTGTAAACCTAACATATATATACACACACACACACATATACACACAGTATATATATATATATATATATATATATACACACACATATACATACACACACACACACACACACACACACACACTTTCTATATATATTGAGTCTTTCCACTCAGAAGCCAAGGGCTGCATGCATAATTATCCTAATCACCAGCAAATTTATCTTCATAACGACCCTGTGAGGTAGGGTAGGCTACACCCTAAAGTTTTAAAGCTGAGCAATAATTTGAATCCAGATCTCCCTGTCCAACATTCTGTGCCTTGCTGATTACTTGGGAAGCAGGTCTGAAAATAAGAAACTCTCCCAAAAGGAAACTATTAGTTGATTCAAGTTTTTAAAAAACTTAATAAAAACTTCTGAAAATCTATAGTGAATTCTATAGTGAAATCCACACTGAATGCCAACTCTGGAATAATGTCATGACTGCTACAGGATTTCTCCTGAGACAGAGGGGTACACACCCATCCAGCCACCCACCCAGTGTTTTAATCTTAATCCCTTCTTTCTAGAGAATCCAGGAAATTGTAGTTCTGTGACCAAGTTCCAGGATTCTTTGAGAAAGCTGTGATAATTAGGCGGGTGTGGAACAGATAGATTTTGTAATACAGATAGGAGCCAGCAAGGCCATGACAGGAAACATGCCCATTTCAAGGAAGTTCTGGCATGTGTGTGATTCAGGCACAGCTCCACAATTGAGGGGCCTTTCAGTATAGTGCCCTCTGGTGGGGTTCTTCCAACACTGACAGCCTCCCACAAGTCGTGGTGGGCTTACCTGGTGACATCAGCGAACGGCATCAACACGACAAGGGCAATCATTTAAATTGCCTCAGGTGTCCTGGAACAACTTTATATCAGGGATACTGCAGGTGACCGTGGGAAATTTTAACAGTGGCTCCCACCTTTACCAACCCAGCTACTGGTACATCAGCATGTAAGGAGGCAGTAGTTTCCATTCTGACCTGTCTTCGTCACAGTTTGTTTGTTTGTTCATTGATTTACATTCATTCATTTATATTCCACCATCTTTCCCCTGAGAATATCAAAGCAGTATACAGTGGTACATCAGATTAAGTACTTAATTCGTTCCAGAGGTCCGTTCTTAACCTGAAACTGTTCTTAACCTGAAGTACCACTTTAGCTAATGGGGCCTCCCACTGCCGCCATGCCGCTGGAGCACGATTTCTGCTCTCATCCTGAAGCAAAGTTCTTAACCCGAGGTACTATTTCTGGGTTAGCGGAGTCTGTAACCTGAAGCATCTGTAACCTGAAGCGTATGTAACCTGAAGCATATGTAACCCGAGGTACCACTGTACACAGTTCCTCTCCTCCTCATCTTATCCTTACAACAGCCCTGTGAGGTAGGTTAGGCTGAGACTAAGTGACTACCCTGAGGCTACCCAGTGTGTTTCATGTCTGAGTGGGGAATTCAAACCCTGGTCTCCCAAGTCCTAGTCTAACACTTCAACCGCTACACCACATTGCCTCTCAGTTGGCACTGTTGCTGTTCTGCTGCAGTTCAGGTTCCACCAAAAGTTATTTGCTTCGCTGCCTGCTGTTTAATGTAGCTGACTTATAACTACTTAGGTAAGACATGAATTTAACATAATTAATAACACAATTATTTCCACATCCTTTGTTCCAGTGCAAGGTAAAGAGGTAAAGGGACCCCTGACCATTAAGTCCAGTCGCGGACGACTCTGGGGTTGCGGCGCTCATCTCGCTTTACTGGCCGAGGGAGCCAGCGTTTGTCCACAGACAGCTTCCGGGTCATGTGGCCAGCATGACTAAGCCGCTTCTGGCGAACCAGAGCAGCACACAGAAACCCCGTTTACCTTCCCGCCAGAGTGGTACCTATTTATCTACTTGCACTCTGACATGTTTTCAAACTGCTAGGTTGGCAGGAGTAGGGAATGAACAACGGGAGCTCACCCCTTCGTGGGGATTCAAACCACCAACCTTCTGATTGGCAAGCCCTAGGCTCTGTGGTTTAGACCATAGCGCCACCCGCGTCCCCTCCAGTGCAAAGGAAACACAATTTAAAGGGGGAGTATTTAATTACGTATTCTTTGCAGACTGAAAAAAGCAATGGATTCAATCCAGACATGGGACAAATAAGTCAACATCAACAACTTCCACTTTCGTTTCCATTTCCATCAGGATTCTCCAACATCCCTACTGATGCTGATGACAGTATAGGCTTCCCTCGTCTTATTTTAAGGAATTATACCTTTATACATAATGTTCAAGGAAACTATATTTAAGATGCCAGATTAAGTTTTGTGGTCCTACTGTATCCTACTGTAGTCACTTACCCACAATACCAAAGTATTCATCAGGCGATCAATGCTTGTTCTTTTCAATTCAGTTTTGCCACTGTTCTGCATTAACTTAGTGTCAGGGCCTATAAAAAATGGAATTAATATTCTTTTTAAACCTCTAGCACATTATCTAAGTAGATTACTTTGAAACTGGTCACCCATCAGGTTCAAACTTTTCTATCCATCAATATATTATTTTTATGCAGTTCTTCTGTTTTTAACCATGTTTTAGGCTGTATATTACTTGCAATCTCATACCAAATTACAGGAAACCAAAAAATCAGTGCAGCTTTCAAAAGTTGGCTCCACCCCTCTGGATGCAAGATCCGTTCCTTGATCAGAGGAGCCACCATGAAAAATTTGATTACAATATCTTAAGGCATCCAAATACATAGCCAACAGACAATTCTCCAAAAATATATAGTAGATTAGCTGTTTTTGTTATTAGTATTCACTATTATTAGGTGATTTTACATACTATCAATATTAGGTAATGACCGCTCCCCGCATAAAAACGGGGGGCGCCCTTTGCGTGGACGCGCGCAGCCCCTGGATCTGGAGCGGCTCCATCAGCATAGGCTTGGCTTCGCCTTCCCTCAGGTGGGATACCTGGAGGTCTCCGCCTACCTCAGTCAGTTGTCCAATCCCGCCTGGGGGAAGCGTTGCCAAGGAGACCAGGCCAGGTATGGGAGGGACTACCTGCCCACACAATAGAGGGAGGGAGGATCTTACCTGGGAATCCTCACTTGGCTCCAGAGCTTCTCCCCCCTACCCACCCTCAGTTAATGTCTTATTTTGCAGGTTAACTTTTCTTCACAGGTTTTGCAGGTTAACTTTTCTTCCCAGGTATGCCACGTTAAGGTCGCTGTTAAAGGGCCGGAAAGGAATTCCCCTGCATTGGCAGGTTTTGCCTTTCCCGTAGCAAAATGTCACAACTTTGGCGGTATCAGGCCTTGGGCGGAATCCTTTAGTCCATCTTCCTCTTTGCAGTGGCGATACCAGGGTTCCCCATTAAAGGGGTTTCTGAAGGGAGGCTTTGACCGTACGCCGAAAGGTCGTCATTGCTCTCCCCAGCGACGGCGGCATAACGAGGGCGGCTATCTCTGCTTGAACATATGTTCTCCAGAGCCAGCCCATCCCCCCCCACACACACACTGGATAACCCTGATGCTCCCTAGGTCCCCCCAATGCCTGAGCCAAGGTCTACCCACATTTGAAATTTAATAAAGTTGTGGCCAATTTAATCCCATAGCACTTTGTCTTGAGTCGTTATTCCACATGACGGGGGGGCTGCTCGGGATCTGGGGGACTCCGCCTGTCCACGCAATGTATATAAGGACTGGGGGAAATGTTTTTGTTGGTAAGATTAGAAATAATTAAAAGTTCATATTTACCTGCAAAAATAACCATTCCAAAGCACCACTCAGTGTTTCTCAACATACAACCTCGTAACAGCAGCATTTCATTATTAAGGCAGTATTTGTTAACATCCCAGGAAAGAACTCCTGCGTATCTATTCAGTTTTCCATTAGGAGGTTCACACTCAACTTCTCCTACAAAATGAAAATCAAACAGGTTGCTTTATTGTGTTTTAGATACTATCTGCAAGCATGTGAGGTGTTCCACATTTTAACAAAGATTTCCTAGGGCTGATTCCCTGCCCCCCCAGTATTGAAGGGAAAAACACCTCGTACAACAAGCAGCATTAAATGTCTACATACATTAACAGTTCAGTTCAATGTGACACAGTGTCATAAAATGACCTTCTTTTTAAAAACAACATGTTCATCCCTCTAAGCCCAAATATTGCTTAGACCTACTATAGATACTGTCTGAAGCCTGAATTCACTTGGTTGTTCACTGCTGTTTTAATTTGATGTGGTAAAACATGGCGGTGATGCTTGGGCGCAGTACACATGTCACAGCAAACCATAGCTTAAAACAAACTGTGGTTCAATGTGATGATCATTATCAGTAGCCTGCTTGTTCCCATTAAACCATAGCTTGTTTTGAATTATGGTTGCTAGTTCCCACAGGACTCCTCCCCTGCTCCTGCCACACTGCGAAAACAATAAGCCACAATCCAGATTGCCAGGTTGTCTGAAAATAATAATATGAGCTATACAGTGGTACCTTGCTTGTTAAACTTAATCCATTCAGGGAGTCAGTTGTACTCCTGGAACTGTTCGAAAACCAAGGCGTGGCTTCCGATTGGCTGCAGGAGCTTCCTGCACTCAATCAGAAGCCACATCAGCTGTTCGGCTTCCAAAAAACGTTCTCAAACCGGAACACTTACTTCCGGGTTTGTGCCGTTCGGGAGCCAATTTGTTCGGCAACTAAGCTGTTCAGGAACCAAGGTCCCACTGTATGCCCAAATCAATGCTTGGTTACTATTTGTAGTTTGTTTGCCAATTACTAGGCAATGAGAATATACTACAACGTTATCTTGTGAGTCCCAGTTGTAATACCTATTTTTGTTTGTTTTATATAAATAAATATAATTTTTATTAATTTTTTCTGTTTTGCAATTTAGAATATTCATTTAAACAACCTTAACATCTCAATGACTTCCCTTCTTCTCCTTCTATGGTTCATTTTGCATAACATAAAGGTAAAGGGACCCCTGACCATTAGGTCCAGTTGTGACCGAGTCTGGGGTTGCGGCGCTCATCCCGCTTTATTGGCTGAGGGAGCCGGCGTACAGCTTCTGGGTCATGTGGCCAGCATGACTAAGCCGCTTCTGGCAAATCAGAGCAGCACACGGAAACACCATTTACCTTCCCGCCAGAGCGGTACCTATTTATCTACTTGCACTTTGACGTGCTTTCGAACTGCTAGGTTGGCAGGAGCAGGGACCGAGCAACGGGAGCTCACTCCTTCGCGGAGATTCGAACCACCGACCTTCTGATTGGCAAGTCCTAGGCTCTGCAGTTTAACCCACAGTGCCACCCGCATCCCTTTGCATAACATAAATCCCTGTGTATTTTACATAAACTAAACCATTCAGTATTCCATTATTACATCCATCAACACTTATTTACACTGTTGAATTTACAGGATCTTAATGCCGCCAACGTTTTCAAGTGTACACAATTCCACCACCCAATATATTCAATAAACATTTTAGCACTCGAGTGCGAGCTCGCGCCCCCCAGATGTTGCGCCCGGTGCGGCCGGCCCCCCTGCACCCCCCATGCTACGCCACTGCGGCTATTGTTTCTGGGGCACCTGCACCAATCAGAAGTTACGCCTTGGTTTTGGAACATTTCGGAAGTCAAACGGACTTCTGGAACGGATTAAGTTTGGCGCTTTTGTTTTTGCTATTTATTTTGCGTCTTTGTTTTTGAGGCTTTTTCAGTTCATTTGTTTTTGTGACTGTGTGGAACCCAGTTTAACTACTAATTGATTGATTGTGTGACTGCGGGAATGGATAAAAGCCCCCCATCCAAACAATGACTATTATCAGTGCAGGTAAGAAAAAAAATTAATTTTTATTTTATCATCTACAATACTGCCTTATTTTATAGTACAGTTCATTGATTATTGTTTTCATTTTATGGATCAATGGTCTCGTTAGATAGCAAAGCTCATGTTAAATTACTGTTTTTAAAAGTCTGGAACAGACTAATCTGTTTCGCATTACTTTTTATGGGAAAGCGTGCCTTGGTTTTGGAACGCTTTGGTTTTGGAACGGACTTCTGGAACGGATTAAGTTTGGGAACCAAGGTACCACTGTATTCCTTTGAGTAAACATGCACAGGATTGAGCGGTAGGTAGAAATTGTAGGTAGAAATATAGATACCTAAAAGAATGCAAATTTGTTACCGCATCTCTCTTTTTGTTCGCTTAAAGAAAGTAGATTTCCAGAGGGCACTGCATAATTTTTGTTTCTTAAAAGGGAGTGGTTAACCAAATAATTTTGGAAACCTCTGGCCTAGATATCTGTTGGACCTGACAAAGGGAGCCTTTGAAAAGGGCAGAGAACTATATTACCTGGTCCTAAAGGTAAAGGGACCCCTGACCATTAGGTCCAGTCGCGGACGACTCTGGGGTTGCGGCGCTCATCTCGCTTTATTGGCCAAGGGAGCCGGCGTACAGCTTCCGGGTCATGTAGCCAGCATGACTAAGCCGCTTCTGGCGAACCAGAGTAGCGCACGGAAACGCCGTTTACCTTCCCGCCGGAGCGGTACCTATTTATCTACTTGCACTTTGTGCTTTTGAACTACAGTGGTACCTCGGGTTAAGTACTTAATTCGTTCCGGAGGTCCGTACTTAACCTGAAACTGTTCTTAACCTGAAGCACCACTTTAGCTAATGGGGCCTCCCGCTGCTGCCACGCCGCTGGAGCACGATTTCTGTTCTCATCCTGAAGCAAAGTTCTTAACCTGAGGTACTATTTCTGGGTTAGCGGAGTCAGTAACCTGAAGCATATGTAACCTGAAGCGAATGTAACCAGAGGTACCACTGTACTAGGTTGGCAGGAGCAGGGACCGAGCAACAGGAGCTCACCCTGTCACGGGGATTCAAACCGCCGACCTTCTGATCGGCAAGCCCTAGGCTCTGTGGTTTAACCCACAGAGCCACCCGCGTCCCTATTACCTGGTCCTACACACCTGCTAACTCTGGCCTGGCTGTTTAGTCTGTCAGACACAAACTGAGGTTGCCCACACCTGTACAAATAAAATACTAACTAACAGGCTTTACCTAGTTGATATTCCCAGCTGCTACAAATATTTCTGTTTCTTTTTTTTTTTACTTTTGTAAAACATTTGACACGCAGAGATCTTGGGCTACAAAATGTAACATAGCACTGTTATCGGAAGGCATAAAATAAATACACAATGAAACAGCCCTTTGCCCCCACATTTGCTAACCATTCATGTTTTATATTTCTGCTTTTCAGTTGCAAAATGTGCTGTCAGGATGACCACAAGATACGGGATGTTTCCTATAAGGACTCCTGTTACTAAACTCTGTGCCACCCTGAGGCTTAACAGTCATGCAAAATATGTAAACTTGTCAGAAGTAGCAAGAACCAGACCACCACAACAGTCAAAAACTGAAGATACAACAACAACAAAAATAACCTAGTATTAAATATGAAAAAATAGACTGCAATTTTTTCATCAACTATAATTGGAATTGCAGCTGATTGAGTTGCCTGGTTGATTTATATATATATATTTTATCCCCTCTGGAAAACATTTTTATGTCTAAAAAGGCTAAATAACAAATTTAAAACAACTGTAAGCTAAATCTAAACAGGTTGCAAATACAGAGTTGCAGGAGTTAAGCAATGCTAGCAATTCCTATATAAAATCTCAAACTCTTTAATCAGGTCAGTCATTTCTTGGTGGAGGGGACAGAGATCAAGGTCTACAAGTTGATTGACTTATTTTGACAATTACTGAAAGTTAATAAATACATCATTACCTAAAAATGGCAGGGAAACTGCATATGGTATTAAGGTGCATATGGTATTAAGATCTTAAGTTGTTATGCTGGAAAATGTTATAATTGCTTGTAAATGTGTGTATTAGTCAAACATAAAATGTGTGTTTTTGAGGGGGATATGCAGTAAAATGCCAATGAGAGATTTTTGTGTGTGTGTGTGTTTTTTAAGGCAAATTGCTGCAGAAATGTTGAGAACTGAATGTAAGACTGGAAAAGTAACAAAATGAAATTGGCATTAATCCATTCCTAGCACAAGAAGCTAACGTCTGCAGCTGCAATAAATAAATGCAAGAGAGAAGACTCTGTGTCCAAGCGATGTGTCGTGATGCAACAGAGAAGGCACTGAATTCTATGGCTTCATTCACAAGCAATGCTAAGCCAAACGATGAATGCAAGGAAACACACTGGTAGAACAGCACCCAGCAGGTTTGAACTCTATCTGCTGACATAATCCAGTGACATCAGCTGATTGACAGGTATCTGTGGTTTGGGGGAAACGGCCTCATGGGCTGAATTGGACCCCCTGGCAAGCCAAGACTGACCCCATGTTCTTCCCTCCTAACCTAAAAGAAAATAAGAGGCCAGGTGCATCTCAGTAGTGAAGGAGTTCATCACGGGAGGAGCCACCACTAAAAAGCCCCCATACCTCATACATAAGGCATCACCTGCTGGTCTAAAAAGCATTTAAATCTCTCTTTTCCTCCATCAAGGGACTCAAGGCTGTATACACAGGTTTCCAAAGGTGGTTTTCTATCCCAGCACTGACAAGACCCAGGCCTGCTTAGTTTTCTGCTGCATTTTGTGTCTTCAGAAGACAACGCCCTTTTCCCATTGTATTGAACAATTAAGCAGCTCAGCTTATGTTACCTCCTCATAATGCTGCCCCGTGACCTTTAAAACCAAAGATATCCTGATGGGGAAAGATGTGCAGAATATATTCAAATGCCACAGTGAACTGCAAATAACATCAAAATCCTTTGATGCGTTCTCATCATTCCATTCTATTACATGTGGAAAATTGGCGCTACAAATATTCCACTCTTTATTTTAAACAAACATTTACTGGCTTCGTATACTATTTACTTACAAACGATAATTTATGAGCTTTTTTATATATATAAAAAAACCTACATTGTGTGGAAAAAATGCCGTTTGCTGCGGCCAAACCAAAATATCACTTGGCCCATCCATTTAAAGTTTCCTTGCTATTCGTCCGGCCTAAACAATCTAAATCCTTCTCAATCTGGAAGAATTCAATTTCTGAACATGAACGCTAGCTGTATTAAGTATTTCTGTTAACAAAAAGTACCAAAAATATTAGCAGGTTCGAGAAAGATAAATGAAACTAGAGCTATAACACACAAACCTGGCCAACAATGAAAATTTGCACACCAGCCCGATTGGAATATTGAGAGAATCCAAGAAAAATTGCTCTTTTTCTTGTGTTGCTGAAGTCTATGCGGTATCCTTGGAAGTTTTAGAAATTTCAGGAGGCATGAAAGCTATGATTCACCTCCAAATGTCGGTTCCTAGGAATTGCAAGTGGAGAGAGTGCTGTTGTGCTCATGGTCCTACTTATCTTCTTCTTCTTCTTCTTCTTCTTCTTCTTCTTCTTCTTCCTCTTCCTCTTCCTCTTCCTCTTCAGCGATCACTCATAGCCAAGTAAGATTGTCTTCCATGAACACAGTCTTAACAGTAAGTCCATAAGTGACTGTGGAGGCCAATTCTGGATCCACACATCCTTCCACAGTGGGGACATAGGGTTCCGGGCGGGAGCTGGTCACGGTGAGGGTTTGCCAAGTGTGCCTTCCTCTTAGCACGTTTCTCCCTTGCGTTCTGAGTTCGAGCGTCTTCATAACCCATGATACCTTTGGTAAAGGCTGTTCTCCAATCGGAGCCCTTGCAGGCCAGTGTTTCCCAGTTGCCGGTGCATTTTTTTAGATTTGCCTTGAGACAGTCTTTAAACCTCTTTTGTTTTTGCCCTAGCATTACGCTTTCTGTTTTTAAGTTTGGAATAGAGCAGTTGCTTTGGAAGACAATGATCAGGCATCCGCACAACATGACCAGTCCAATGAAGTTGATGTTGAAGAATCATCACTTTGACACGGGTGATCTTTGCTTCTTCCAGTACACTGACATTAGTTTGCCTGTCTTCCCAAGCAATGTGTAAAAGTTTTTGGAGACACCTTTGATGGAAACTTTTGAGGAGATGGAGATGGCGTTTATAAGTGGTCCACGTTTTACAAGCATACAGTAAGGGTGGTAGTACAATAGCTTTGTAAACAAGTCATTTTGGTTTCCCTGCGAATGTCCTGGTCCTAACAGGATGCTAGACAAGATGAGTCTTTGGTGTGATCCAGCAAGGCTCTTCTGATGTTCTTAGGTCCACTGATCAAACAAATCTCCTGTTTTGACACAAAGGTCTGGCCAAAGGTATCGGAGGGAGGAATTCAGTAGGCATTAAGCATGCACTGGGAAGAGGGGGCAGTTGCAGATATGTGCCCGGTGTGGGGAAGATAGTGATGATCGTCATTGAAATTCTACTCAATATTGAGCCAGAGCAGAACTCTGATGTATAGTTAGCAGAGTGAAAACTTAAACACGTTGCAGGATTCCCAAAAAATAGACCAGCAGAGCTTTACTGCTACTGAAGGCAAATGAGCATAATGGTCGCAAATCCAATACATTCAGGATCGGCACAGTCCATAATAAAAATGCAGTTGCAACAGACTTAATTGAAACTTACAATAACTTTTAATCAGACTAAACCTTGACACTATACAGTGGTACCTCGGGTTAAGAACTTTGCTTCAGGATGAGAACAGAAATCGTGTGGCAGCAGATGGAGGCCCCATTAGCTAAAGTGGTGCTTCAGGTTAAGAACAGTTTCAGGTTAAGAACAGACCTCCAGAACGAATTAGGTTCTTAACCTGAGGTACCACTGTATACAGAACACCACAACAGAAGGAAGAGAGACAGAAAGAGAAAGTTAAACCCAGGCTCCTTGTGGCCCTACTTTTGTACAGTGCTACCTCTGGTTACGAACTTAATTCGTTCCGGAGGTCCGTTCTTAACCCGAAACTGTTCTTAACATGATGCGGCTTTTGCTAATGGGGCCTCCTGCTGCTGCTACACCGCCGACGCACGACTTCCGCTCGCATCCTGGGGCAAAGTTTGCAACCAGGAGCGTCTACTTCCAGGTTAGCGGAGCTCATTACCCGAAGCGTTTGTAAGAAGGATGGTACATAACCCGAGGTTCCACTGTAGTCAGCATGACCTTGACAGAAGAGATAACAGACCCAGTTTAAGCCAGCTGTACGCAGCTTCTCTTTTGAATTCTGGTGCTGGAGGAGACTCTTGAGAGTCCCATGGACTGCAAGAAGATCAAACCTATTCATTCTTAAGGAAATCAGCCCTGAGTACTCACTGGAAGGACAGATCCTGAAGCTGAGGCTCCAATACTTGGGCCACCTCATCAGAAGAGAAGACTCCCTGGAAAAGACCCTGATGTTGGGAAAGATGGAGGGCACAAGGAGAAGGGGACGACGGAGGACGAGATGGTTGGAGAGTGTTCTCGAAGCTACCAGCATGAGTTTGACCAAACTGCGGGAGGCAGTGGAAGACAGGAGTGCCTGGCGTGCTCTGGTCCATGGGGTCACGAAGAGTCGGACATGACTAAACGACTAAACAACAACAACACTCAGCTTCTCTGAAGGAGTAACCCAAACATCATGAACCTTCTGCTTGCTTCTTTCACACAGGGAAGCTTCCAGAACCCTCTTGCAATAAGTAGAATAGGAAAGATCTCTACACATCAGATCAATACTCTCTACGCTAAGAAATGCAAACTGACAGGAGGAATTTGACCTCTGCATATTCCGTTACAAACTGATCAAATCTGCACCTCCAAGACTAATATATGTATCAGAATGAAGCTATCCACTGGGTTTCACATTGAGATGCACTTCTCAGCTGAAACAACGTATCAAAAGACAATTATAGAGGCATGCCTCGAAACAAAACACAGTCGTACCTTGGTTTTCGAATAGCTTAGTTCTCCAACGTTTCGGCTCCCAAGAACAGAAGTGACTGTTCCAGTTTGCGAACTATTTCTGGAAGCCGAACGTCTGCGGTTTCCTGCAGCCAATCAGAAGCCACAGTTTGGTTTCCGAACGTTTTGGAAGTCAAATGGACTTCCGGAATGGATTCTGTTCGACTTCCAAGGTATGACTATACACATAAAAATGTATTCAAATTACCAAGCAGATTTTTAAAAAACAGTTTATATCTATATAATGTTTATATACCACTCTCCCACAAAATATTAGTGTGATACGCAGAAATTCATTTGAAATAAACTGACTTTCCTGAATTGGGAAATGGATGCCTCTTGCTCTGTGTTAGGGCTGGGCCTCAAACAGCAGTCTGGAGAGAAACAGGAACCAGGAGCCTAGATCCAGGTAAATCAGGATCTGAAGGCAACCCGAAGAAAGGATTGTAGATCAAGCCCCAAATCAAGACCAATGAGCAATTGGGACCAGAGAACGAGCCAAGAATAAGGATCAAAAAGACGTCAGGATCCAACAGTAAACATGACAGCAGCTAATTTTTTGTGATCTAGTCTGGCAGACTAGTCTGGTAATGTATGAAAACATGAATCATATGGCATGGCGACAATAACACGGTTACTTTTCAGGTAGTACCTGATTTCATACACAGGAATTTCCACCAGGAATTTCTGACACAGCAAAACAAACAAACAAACAAAAAACTTTAACCAATTAAGTTTCCAAAAATTAACTTTCGCTACTGCTTCAGTTACTTACCATCAAATTTTGCAAGCCTGGTAATGTCATCTCCAAGTTCTGAGGTCACAGGTAAAGCCTGTCGCACTTTTAGGTTGGTTTCGCTGCAAAATTCATAATATACTATTTACACATCTCTCTGGAACTTAATCCCATAATGTTGTACATTGACTGGAAGTAAACAATAAGGGCGTGTGTCCCCGCAAGAAACAAAAGAGTGCCAACACAGATATGTATTTTCCCCCATGCTCCATAGTAACTCCTGGTGAAATTTTTTTTGCAATAGCAAAGCAAAAAAGTTATAGAACAGCAAAAGAAATTAATGTACACATGATGTCACCAGCTTACCACCTTCAACCACTCTTAAAAATTACAGGAGGTTCCCTAGTTCAAGTCACTCAGGCTTGAACTAGATCAGTGGTGACCACTGTGAAAATGCTTTTAAAAAGTTTTAAAATATATATTGAATTTGCCATTAGGTCACCATCGCCATCTAGTGTCACATTTGTGTAATGAATTTAAAACGCTCTTAAAACGTTATATTTGCAGCTGTATAGCTGAGTCCCTAGACTAGCTGAATTATAGGGACAGAACTACCTAAACTGTACAGAAACTTATTCACGTATGCTACTACAGTGGCAAGAATGTTAGTCGCTAAAAAATGGAAAGAAGCAGAAGTCCCAGCAAAAGAAGAATGGATACAAAAACTTATAGAATATGCAGAAATGGTGAAACTTACCGGAAGAATAAGAAATCAAGATAACAAACTTTTTATAAAAGAATGGAAATGGTTTACTGAATATTTATAGATAAACTGTAAACAGATTGGCAGGATTATGGTAATAACCTGCAGTTTTATAAGGGTATATATTTAAAGTAGATGAATAAATGAGCAAATTAAGTTAATTTGAATATGCAGAAGATATTAAAAATAAATTTAAGTTACAGCAGAAAAAGGAGGAAGGAAGTCAAGTTTTGAAATGTTAAAATGACTGTATAATGAGTGAAATGTATAAACCTGAAAAGCATAAACATATATATTTTTAAAAATAAACTAGTCAAATAACATCCATAATGACACGCTTGTAGCTGCATCTCTTCCCCTCTTCCCTGGTAATAATCAGCAAAACAGAATGTGATGTCATTGCATGGCATGTCTGTGCAATGGAATGACATCACATCAGACATTTTGGATTGGATTGCTACATCTCACTCTGCAAACAACAATGTGCAGTTATGAAGGGCTAGGTGTTCAAACCCTTGAAACGTGGGTTTCTCTGACAATTACTCAGAGTGCTCATTTTAGGAACAATTGCTTGCATCTTAACTTGCTGTTTGTGACCAGAGGCTTCGCTGTGGTCTAAACCACTGAGCCACTTGGGCTTGCCGATCGGAAGGTTGGCGGTTCGAATCCCCATGACAGGGTGAGCTCCCGTTGCTCTGTCCCAGCTCCTTCCAACTTAGCAGTTCGAAAGAACACTAGTAGATAAATAGGTACCACTGTGGCGGAAAGGTAAATGGTGTTTCCATGAGCTCTGGCTTCTGTCACAGTGTTCCGTTGCGCCAGAAGCGGTTTAATCATGCTGGGCACATGACCCGGAAAGCTGTCTGCGGACAAATGCCGGCTCCCTCAGCCTGAAAGTAAGATGAGCACCATAACCCCATAGTCGCCTTTGCCCGGACTTAACCATCCAGGGGTCCTTTATCTTTTTTTTTACCTTCTTCACCCACAGGTGGTGCAGAGATCCAACAGATTGTTTAATGTACTAGTAGCACAGTGTTTAAATGTATGCTGTGAGTGGGCCCTTAGTTTCAGACGGAGAAAAACTAATTAACTTATCAGCCCAGGGAGAACTGCGGCCGCTGCTGACCAGTGAAAAGGGGCCAAGTCTGCTGGATGGGCTCCCCTCTCCCAACCCCCCAGGGCAGGACACAAACTCACTTCCCACCGGACTAACTGGAATTGCACTGCAATGAAAGAGCTTTGGTTTTGTTTTGATTAAAAAGCTGGCATTGTAAAGGTTGAACATCTGCACAGCAATTATTTGTTTTGAGGCTCTGAAGAAAGAAAACAACAAATATGATTTAGTCAGGCTGCATCTAGACATCCCACACACAGGTTACTAAGAAAACAGGGCAAAACCACTGCCATCTGAAAGGAGTTCACACCAAACGCAGATGTTCATGCTGAGGATATTATTATTTTTTGCACTTCAGAGGGAAATTAATATCATTTTACAGTAGCGACAACCAAACTGTGAAACAGGGAATTTGAAATAGTTATCCCCCACCCCCGAGAGGCCCTTGAAAGAACTCTTTAGAGCCAAATATCAAATGTCTGTCTTAAACAGTAAGTACATGTTTAGTCCATGTTGCCATGTTTTTTAACATTTGAAAGCATTTGTGGTTCAGATTTCTAGGCACAGAGTGGACTCGGATAACAGGGTCTCTGATCACTTCATTGATCTTTAGCAAGAAAAATCAACGGGCCCGCAGACTGTCTTGCCAGAGTGGTGCATGCTCTAGTTATTTCCCGCTTGGACTACTGCAGTCCTCTCTGATTGCTATACGCCAATCAGGTATGGTTGCTGCTTTCTAAGCTTCTCTGGTAAAATACCAAAATAATACCCCTTCCCTATTCATTTAAGATGAGTAGGGACAGGGGCTGAAGAAAGGAAAATGTTGCCCACTCAGTGCTTTTAGTCCTCCGTGGAGATCCAGGTGCGCAGCCTGGGAGTCATTCTGGACTCACAGCTGTCCAAGGAGGCACAGGTCAATTCTGTGTCCAGGGCAGCTGTCTACCAGCTCCACCTGGTATGCAGGCTGAGACTCTACCTGCCCACAAACTGTCTCACCAGAGTGGTGCACACTCTGGTTATCTCCCGCTTGGACTACTCCAATGCGCTCTGCGTGGGGCTACCTTTGAAGGTGACCCGGCAACTGCATCTAATCCAGAATGCGGCAGCTAGACGGGTGACTGGGAATGGCCGCTGAGACCATATAACACCGGTGTTGGTACTGATCTTTAAAGCCCTCAACAGCCTCAGCCCAGTATACCTGAAGGAGCGTCTCCACCCCCATCATTCAACCCAGACACTGAGGTCCAGCTCCGAGGGCCTTCTGGCAGTTCCGTCCCTGCAAGAAGTGAGGTTACAGGGAACCAGGCAGAGGGCCTTCTCAGTAGTGGCGCCCGCCCTGTGGAATACCCTCCCATCAGATCATAGCTGTCAATGTTACCCTATTTTAAGGGGAAATTCCCTTATTCCGAATAGGATTTCCCTTTAAAAAGGGGGAAAGTTGACAGCTATGCATCAGATGTCAAAGAAATAAACAACTATCTGACTTTTAGAAGACATCTGAAGGCAGCCCTGTTTAGGGAAGTTTTTAATGTCTGATGTTTTATCGTATTTTTAATATTTTATTGGGAGCTGCCCAGAGTGGCTGGGGAAACCCAGCCAGATGGGTGGGGTATAAATAATAAATTATTATTGTTTTTATAATTACTGCCGGAGGGACCAGCTCTTTACAAGGTTAAAGGCAAAATAGATTGAAAGCATGTATACCCATCAAGCTCTGCGGTCTCGATGTAACACAGTCCATGTGGTTCACTGCTGGAAAGGAGTAACAGATCAGCCTATAAAGGGAAGGAATATTTTCAGCACTGTTAAAGTAACTGTACAACCGTATTTTATTTGCATATTCCTATCATCTTTGAAATGTTAGCAAACACCTATGATTAGGACGTAGGGAATGGGTTGCAGGTAAAGACAGGGGAGAAACTGGATTTTGTTTGCATTTCTGTGAAAAACCACCTAATCTGTAGTTTTTGAATAAATATATGCTCCAAAGCACAGCTGTCCTTCACACTTCTCTGCAATGAAGTTCTCCAACCCAAAGGCGTGTACAAAAACGCATATATTAGCAGGCCAAGTGCACCAGATGCATTTATTAGTGAAGATAACATACAAAAATGCATTTTGATAGGGGAAATTGCTTTCAGAAATGTATATATTGCACTGCGTTCGATAATGTGTTTGTAAGGTGAAATTCACAATAAAAAACTGGTGAATTGTCATGTTCTTTAGCCATTCAGTAATAAGGAACCGTCTATTTCTTCTGTGACTGCTATGCTTTCTCATGAGCTTTTGGTGAAGGAATATAAAGCTTTCTGAAAGTTCAAGTAAATAATACCTGCTCAGATAAGGCTTGACAAGACTCACAAAGAACTCTTAAAGCTCAGTGAAACCAGACTAACCATCCCAGGAGCCATGCTGTTCCTTCATCAGCAAAACTCATTCTTCTCTATCAAGGGTAGTGTGGTGGTGATGTTTTTGAACTGCAACTCCCATCATCCCTTATCAGGCTATAATGACCAGCAGCGATGGGAGTTGGAATCCAGCAACAACTAGAGGACACCCTCCCCCCCAAAAAACACACCCTAGGACACCTAAATTTGATCATTTTATTTCTAATAATGCTTTCCACCAATTTATCCAGAGCTGATATTCAGCTAATTAATTATGATACAGCGTCAATCATCAACAAACCATGTTCACCTTTAGAATAATAGTTTGAAATCAGGGTAGAAGCTGTTTTGCACACCCTGCTCATCACCCATGCAGACAGAATTACAGCTAACCAAAGGAGAGGCATTTTAGGCAAGAAAGAGGGGTGACCTGCATCCTATTTCCTAACCATGTTTAGGACAAGATATCGTTCTCTGTGATACATATTCTAAAGGAGTAAAGTTATAGGCACTTACCACCACAAACTGGTCATTTTCCAATTTAATGATGTCTCCAGCTCTCACATTCATCCACTTTTCATTCTGCAATCTACAGTGAAGGAGAATACGCATTATACATTTTTAACATATATGTGTTGTGGGAGGGGGTCTCTCGAAATTCCTCACTGAAACATAATCCTTTATGAATAAGTAGCGGTATCTTATCAACATTGGTGGCTGTGTTCATTGGGGCTGGTGGAGCTGAAGAGTAGAAGAAGAGTTTGGATTTGATATACCGGCTTTATCACTACCCGAAGGAGTCTCAAAGCGGCTAACATTCTCCTTTCCCTTCCTCCCCCACAACAAACACTCTGTGAGGTGAGTGGGGCTGAGAGACTTCAAAGAAGTGTGACTAGCCCAAGGTCACCCAGCAGCTGCATGTGGAGGAGCGGAGATGCGAACCCGGTTCACCAGATTACGAGTCTACTGCTCTTAACCACTACACCACACTGGTAGAGCCACAGCCAATGATATTCAGAGCCGCTCCCTGACTGGTTGCAAGAAAGAGGACGGGCCAAGGCTGGGAGGTGGGCACTGATCCATTTGCCTTAATGGACCAGCCTCTGCTGATTCTAGATTAATTAGTAAAGAAATTAAATAATGGGGGGAAATAACCGCTTACCAGGTCTGCGATGGGCAAGGCTTGCGGCCCAGCATGCAGCCCCATCGCACTCCAGCAGCCACGCCACTCCACTGGCAGTTGGCTCTGCCCACCCCTATTGGTTGCCGCGAAGTTGTTTTGGATTCCCTGCCAAACCCCCTCGTTCAAATCAGCCAATCTGCAGTGGCCTGGGGGGTGGGACAAGAGGAGAGGACCGGGAATGTGCAGTCTTCACTCCGGTCCGCTCCTAAAGGATAAAAACGGGCCTGCACTGACGCCAGCGGCACAGTTGGCCCCAGAGCATCACCCACTCAGCCTTCCCTCTAATTGTATCATCTCCAACTCCTCAAAAGACTCCATCAATGGTGTCTCTGAAAAATATGCACATCACTTGGGAAGACAAGTGAACTAATGCCAGTGTACTGGAAGAAGCAAAGATCACGAGTGTTGAAGTGATGGTTCTTCAACATCAACTTTCTTGGACTGGTCATGTTGTGCAGATGCCTGATCATTGTCTTCCAAAGCAACTACAGTGGTACCTCGGGTTACATACGCTTCAGGTTACAGACTCCGCTAACCCAGAAATAGTGCTTCAGGTTACAAACTTTGCTTCAGGATGAGAACAGAAATCGTGTTCCGGCGGCGCGGCAGCAGCAGGAGGCCCCATTAGCTAAAGTGGTGCTTCAGGTTAAGAACAGTTTCAGGTTAAGAACGGACCTCCGGAATGAATTAAGTACTTAACCCGAGAGACCACTGTACTCTATTCCGAACTTAAAAATGGAAAGCGTAATGCTGGTGGTCAACAAAAGAAGTTTAAAGACTATCTCAAGGCAAATCTAAAAAAATGTAGTATAAACGCCGACAACTGGGAAACACCAGCTTGCGAGCGCTCCAATTGGAGAACAGCCTTTACCAAAGGTCTCATGGGCTTTGAAGATGCTCAAACTCAGGACGAAAGGGAGAAACATGCTAAGAGGAAGGCACGCTTGGCAAACCCTCACCGTGATCAACTCCCGCCTGGAAACCAATGTCCCCACTGTGGAAGGATGTGTGGATCCAGAATTGGCCCCCACAGTCTCTTATGGACTCACTGTTAAAACTGTGTTTATGGAAGACAATCTTACTCGGCTACGAGTGATCGCCAGAGAAGATGATGATGTATCATTTCTTCCAGGCCAACCTTTTCCTTTCCAGGTTCAAGGGAATTGCTACAGTCAGATGAT
The DNA here is from genome assembly GCF_964106645.2 of Podarcis pityusensis. Classification (NCBI taxonomy): domain Eukaryota; kingdom Metazoa; phylum Chordata; class Lepidosauria; order Squamata; family Lacertidae; genus Podarcis; species Podarcis pityusensis. The sequence continues at coordinate 40,037,179 of NC_138039.1, read as the reverse complement.
GGTTGCTATTTTTCACAGCCGGGAAGGAATTCCCCCTGCCCTGCAAGTTTTGCTTTCCCCCTAGCAATTGTCAAAACTTTGGTGGTTTTAGACCTTGGGCAGAATCCTTTAGTCCAACAATCAAGGAAGGGGTGTTGCGGTGACTCACTCCTTTCTGCGGCGGAGATATCAGGGTTTCCCATTAGAGGGGTCCTGAGGGGAGTGCTTGGCAGTGGGCCATAGAGCTTCCCTCTATGTTTTGCAGTGTCCCCATATTCCTGATTGACCCTGTCTTGCCTCAGACTCCCATCTGGGTGCCCAGAGCCCATTGCCTAAGCCAAGGTTCCCTACCTTTGAAATTTAATAAAGTTGTGGCCATTTTAATCTCAAATAGGTTGTCATGTGTTTTCCTTGATCCGAAGTCCGGCTACTGGACAGAGGGGGGACTGCCGCTGGGGCACTCAAATAGAAATTGGAAAAGAAAAGGACATAACATTGTTTTATGATACAAGAAATGGTTTATTACTTCAGATGGGAATGGAGGATAAAAATAAGCCAGGGAATAAATATTTATGATGAGGCAAGTGGGCACATTGTTCCGGTATTGCAAGCAAGCTATTTATAAAGCAGCTACACAGGCCTAGAAGTTTAGTAGAGGGAAAGTTTGAATAGTGAAGTTATGGAAGAGCTGAGACAGCAGAGAAAGAGATAAATTTGGCTGCAGTGAGGTTAGCAAGGAGGAAGGGTTGGCTTGGCTCGTTTTGCTTGTGCCCCTTCTCATGGCCATAACACCACAACTTTTGAGAAAGCAAAAGGCACACAGCCTTAAGTGCAATGTACAAAACTATAATGGGATCCTGTCAACGCTTCTGAGAGGCCTCTCCAAAGCTGTAGATTGGCATAGAAAGATTGGCCCGAACAGCATTGTCGGAGGGCAGATGGCGAAATCGTTTTGCTAAGCTCAGCTAGTCTGGGTCTGCAAGGCAGCCCATGAGCTTTGCCCTTGAGGGTAGTTGCTTACTGTCAGGGACCGTGCTGAGGATGGGTGCTCTAAGGAGGAATGGTGGGAGCCTCCCCATCCTCCTGCTCCTGCTCCTGGATCTTCCCAGGAGCAGGACAGTATAGATTTAGAACAGTGGTTTGCAGAGGGGCCTAGTTCAGAAGGCAGAAGCTGGGAAATACTGGATGGGGAACAGCTAGGAGAAGAAACACTGGAAGAGAGAGGGTTAACAGACTCCCTTTTGCTGGAAAGCATCCATCTGCTCAGCCCAAGGTCAAGGAGAGCAGATAAGGTGGCAGCACAGAAAGCCCAGTAGTAGCGAGATCAGGTTGAAAGACGCGGAAGTGATGGGGGTGACTAAGGAGGAAGTGGGTGGAACCCTTAATTGGGAGCACCTTCATTCTGAGGAATGGATTCTTTGTTCTCTTGCTGTGATCATTATCATTTCTAACTGGTAAGAGACTCCTTTCACTTTGTTATGCTTATCTACTGCAGGGGGGCGGGGGGGGGGGGCGGGGAGCAAGCCGATTCCCTGAAGCCTGACACTTTCTGACTGAGCAGATGCTCTGAAGTGAAAAGGTTCCAGTTTCAATCCCCAACATCTCCAGCTAAGGCTGTAAAAGGCCCCTGTCTAAAACCCTGGACAGGTGCAATATTAAGCTAGGTGCACCAGTGTCTGACTTGGTATTAGGGAGCTTCCCATGTTCCTGTGATGGGGGAAAGGCAGGATACAAAAGTACTACATCAACAATTGGTGCCTCGGACACTTTAAAAAGTGAGTGCCTGGAGGTGGTTGGAGGATGGATGGCAGCTAACAGATTGAGGTTGAATCCTGACAAGACTGAAGTACTGTTTTGGGGGGACAGGGGGCGGGCGGGTGTGGGGGACTCCCTGGTCCTGAATGGGGTAACTGTGCCCCTGAAGGACCAGGTGCGCAGCCTGGGAGTCATTTTGGACTCACAGCTGTCCATGGAGGCGCAGGTTAATTCTGTGTCCAGGGCGGCTGTCTACCAGCTCCATCGGGTACGCAGGCTGAGACCCTACCTGCCTGCGGACTGTCTTGCCAGAGTGGTGCATGCTCTAGTTAAATCTCCTGCTTGGACTACTGCAATGTGCTCTCCGTGGGGCTACCTTTGAAGGTGACCCGGAAACTGCAATTAATCCAGAATGTGACTGGGAGTGGCCACCGGGACCACATAACACCGGTCCTGAGAGATCTGCATTGGCTCCCAGTACGTTTCCGAGCACAATTCAAAGTGTTGGTGCTGACCTTTAAAGTCCTAAATGGCCTCGGTCCTGTATACCTGAAGGAGCGTCTCCACCCCCATCGTTCAGCCCGGACACTGAGATCCAGCGCCGAGGGCCTTCTGGCGGTTCCCTCATTGCGAAAAGTGAGGTTACAGGGAACCAGACAGAGGGCCTTCTCGGTAGTGGCGCCTGCCCTGTGGAACGTCCTCCCTTCAGATGTGAAGGAAATAAGCAGCTATCTTCTTTTTAAAAGACATCTGAAGGCAGCCCTGTTTAGGGAAGTTTTTAGTATTTAATGCTGTATTGTTTTTAACACTTCATTGGAAGCCGCCCAGGGTGGCTGGGGAAACTCAGCCATATGGGCGGGGTATAAATAATAAATTATTATTATTATTATTATTATTATTATTATTATTATTAAAAAAAACCAAGCCATCTTATATCATCATCCTATCAAATTTTCTTTTTAATTAAGATGATACAGCATTACATAGCATCTTTCACATCCCAAGGTTTACGTAACCAGAGGGTTACGTAACCGGAGGTACGACTGTATTGCTAAGTGACTACAAAAAATTTCATGATGTGGGTTACTCTATAACAAGGTGATCAGGGTCATTTATTTTTAGTTAGTTTGCTTTTTTAATCCACTTGTTCTATAGAAAAGCAGCTTACATATTTATAGAACCATGAGAAATGCCCCACACCATCATTTGGCCTGGTCATTTGGCTTATACATCGGACAACTTTCGCTTTAATTGCAATCCAAGTACATGTTGTCCCGGAAAGTTTTCAGCTGCAGCATTTTCATCTAGAGCCAGAATGCCCCTATTCTTCCATGCCTATTCTCTTCTGCATTTTATCTCGCTCAATGCAGAAAACTGTATTAGTGGCAGCAGAAACACAGCCTAGTTCCTGGCATCTAAACAGCTATGTGTGCAACACGAAGCAAACCGTTTTAAGCAAATAGGCCTCCAGTATTGACTGTGACTGTGCACACAACATACCGTATTTTTTGCTCTATAAGATGCACCAGACCACAAGACGCACCTAGTTTTTGGAGGAGGAAAACAAGAAAAAAAAAATATTCTGAATCTCAGAAGCCAGAACAACAAGAGGGATCGCTGCGTAGTGAAAGCAGCAATCCCTCTTGCTGTTCTGGCTTCTGGGATAGCTGCGCAGCCTGCATTCGCTCCATAAGACGCACACACATTTCCCCTTACTTTTTAGGAGGGAAAAAGTGAGTCTTATAGAGCAAAAAATACGGTACTTTCAAAGCACATTTAAAGCACATCTCTGCTCCCCAAAAGAATCCTAGAAACAGTAATTTGTGAAGGGCGTTGGAACTGTAGCTCTGTAAGTAGACTACGATTCCCAGGATTCCTGAGGGACTGTGCTTTAAATGTACGGTGTATATGCAGCTTAAATCTACTATGAGATTGTGGAAAGTTCTTTGTTTTCTAATTGCATTTTGACACTTCTTCCAATACTTATTGCAACCAAATTTTGCACGATGGTTTCTGAGATCAAAGAACAGGTTTTCATCTTATGCTTGGATACAAGAAACTGGGCTCTCCAAATACAGCCTGCGAAGTAATTTGGTGATAACATCTCTGGTCTGTTAGTGAAATAAATTGATTCATTCATTCGTTTAGTGATAAGTTTCTTTTCCGTCGGGGAAGTGCTTTTAGGAGGGAAAGCAAATGTATGGAGGAATCAGCTCAAAACATCAATAATCACCCCTCCACACATGCCAAAAACATAGGATGCATACCAAGTGCATAAAAAAATAAATAAAAGTTCCAGTGATGTTTGGAGGTACACTAAATCATCCCTCTTGGGTAAGACTTCTGTTCTCCTTTGAGTAACACTCAACATGATGTTGGTGTACTGCAATAGGGTTGTTGTTTTTTAGAGACTCAACAAACAGTATGCTCTCTCTTGACCTTCTCTAGCCCAGGATGATTGGATAAAAGGCTCACTTGGGACTTCTGAAGGCTAAACTAATGTAGCCTTGTGTATTGGTACCAGGCCTGGTCAGAGAATTCCCTTCCGTAGGGAGTAATATTGTTCTGTGCTAGTGTTTTTGAAGTCCTGAATTCTTGAAAACACATCTTGATAATCTGGTGGAGCTTGTTTTCTAGGCCATGAGTACTTTGAGGTTGTTTACTTATTAGTCTTATTACTACCTGCCAATGATGCTATAATAAGAATATTTCATCCAATTACAATAGAGTGATGATCTCTGCCTATATGGAAAGATTTTTGGCAGAAGGTAACTGAAACCATCAACAGAACTGAATGGAACAACCTTACATTTACAGAGCAAAATATCCTCTTGAATTATATACCCAGCACATGGAACCTTACAAAAGGACAACAGGAGAGGACTCTCAGTGCCCTTACCACAGCAGAAAGACTGATCATGATGAACTGGGAAAATAAAAATGCGGCTCCCTTCTACGATTGGATTGAAGACATATACAAACTCGCAACATATGAACAACTTGCATATAAACGCAGACTTGCCATGGACAAATTCAATGATATTTGGGAATCCATTCTTACAAATACTGTAATAGGTTAAGATCTGGTAAAATACAACAACCACCTTGTAAAATATACAGTTTTGGGTTTCCCTCCCCCCTCCTTTATTTTCCCTTCCATATGGGTTCTGTTTCTCTTTTTCTCTCTTTTATTTACGTCTCACCATGCTTAGTGCACATATAGGTAAAGGTAAAGGGACCCCTGACCATTATAGGTCCAGTTGTGACAGACTCTGGGGTTCCGGTGCTCATCTCGCTTTATTGGCCGAGGGAGCTGGCGTACAGCTTCCTCGTCATGTGGCCAGCATGACTAAGTCACTTCTTGCGAACCAGAGCAGCACACGGAAACGCCGTTTACCTTCCCGCCGGAGCAGTACCTATTTATGTACTTGCACTTTGATGTGCTTTTGAACTGCTAGGTTGTCAGGAGCAGGGACCAAGCAACGGGAGCTCACCCCGTCGCGGGGATTCGAACCGCCGACCTTCTGATCGGCAAGCCCTAGGCTCTGTGGTTTAACCGACAGTGCCACCTGCGTCCCTGAGTGCACATATAGTTGTGTACTTTTTGAACTTTCAATAAAGATGTTTAAAGGGCGGGGGAATAATGATCTCTGCCTAATAAAGTGATGACTACAACCCAGAATATGAAACGAAAATCGCATCCTGGTTTGATTGATATACAGGTTTGTGGTAAGATACTAAACCATGGTTTCCCAGTCCAGATACAGCAGGAAACTGTGGTTTAATGTTATGGCAACAGATAGACAGGGAGCACAGCAACATAATAGTCTAATACAGGCGTCAGCAACCTTTTTCAGCTGTGGGCCGGTCCACCGTCCCTCAGACCATGTGGTGGGCCGGACTATATTGGGAGGGGGGGATGAATGAATTCCTATGCCCCACAAATAACCCAGAGATGCATTTTAAATTAAAGGACACATTCTACTCATGTAAAAACACACTGGTTCCTGGACTGTCCATGGGCCAGACTGAGAAGGCGATTGGGCCGCATTTGGCCCCTGGGCCTTAGGTTGCCTACCCCTGGTCTAATAGAACAAGATTGTTATGTCTGCTTCTTGTTGCTTTTATAATTTTGTGGCTTTTAGCTTATTTTTTTAAATAATGATGTTAACTGTTTTGTTCATTTTGCAAACCATCTTGAGAATATGATTGAGAGGGTAGTGTCGTAATACATAAATAAAAGAAAATGAATGTCCGAAAAAATGCCAGTGAGTTAATTCTCCTTGCCATTTACCTTGCTGTGCCAAAAGTGACCGAGAAAACAGGGCCTAGGAAAGCTCCAATACATTCCTTTTTTTCGGCTTGCGTAATCTGAAAACTTTTCACATATCATGGCAGGAATTGCAGATTTGCAGCTGAGTTGACAGTTGACAGGGGACTGTAGCCAATCATGGCTGCATTTATTAGCATACATATATGAAGTCAGGGATTTCACATTCACACATGACATCTTTAAGTGTACAATCAACATAAAATTAAGTGTACACCTTAAAAAGGCCGTGCCTTAATTCACCCGTACTCTGATGGCCTTTGAAAAACCCTATGCCAAAAAGCATATTAGATATTGCACAATGATGGACAGTGGATCATCACAGCCATTAACAGAATCTTTTTTAAAAAAAGAATCTGTGTTTGTTACAGCTGCAGTATGTTAATGCTATATTTACAATCTTAAATCCCATTTCAAACAAATGAAATCTCAGAAAATGATGTTTATTGCTAAACATTCTATTCAAAACAACCTAAAATAGAAGCTTAGAGTTCAATTTAAAGAAAGATCATCTCTGTCATATTCAGAGCTGGGATCAACATTCCTCACTTCTATGTTAGCTTCGCAAAGCATAGAGGAGCAGAAAAAATGTGCAGAAGGTTTGGTGTCACCATCTACAAGCCGTCACACTGCAAAGGAGACCCATTAGCAACTTACAAATGCACAGAGATTTACACGCCTGTATTATGGTGCTGGAGGAGACTCTTGAGAGTCCCATGGACTGCAAGAAGATCAAACCGATCCATTCTTCAGGAAATCAGCCCTGAGTGCTCACTGGAAGGACAAGAGAAGAGAAGACACCCTGGAAAAGACCCTGATGTTGGGAAAGATGGAGGGCACAGGGAGAAGGGGACAACAGAGGACAAGATGGTTGGACAGTGTTCTCGAAGCTACCAGCATGAGTTTGACCAAACTGCGGGAGGCAGTGGAAGACAGGAGTGCCTGGCGTGCTCTGGTCCATGGGGTCACAAAGAGTCGGACACGACTAAATGACTAAACAAGAAGATCAGGTGTGTGGAATCTTTGGTCCTCCAGAGGTTGCTGAACTACAACTCCCATCAGCCACAGCAAGCATGGCCATGGATGATGGGAGTTGTAGTTCAACAACACAGAGAGCCAAGGATACCCCACACCTACTGTGGACGTACAGAACCAGCCAGGCTACGCCATGGCTAAGCTGAATAGGAAATAATCCTCATAGCTCACCACAGAATAAAAATGGGTTGAGCCACTTGGCGTTCACAGATTTCTCAGACTAATAAAGTTGCCCATTGCTCATTAAAAAAAAGTTGTGCACAATGTCGTTTGTCAACTTGCAGGGAGATATTTTCTGTTCCAAAAGAAGAAAGGAAAAGTACAAGAAAGAAGATTGTTCATAATCATCTCCCCAGCATGCATCCTATTTACTTCAAATTTCACTTGTATGAGGCATAAGATATAATTGCAGTTATGAGAACATTAAAAAGTTACGAACGGACTGCTTCTCATTATTGCTCCATGTGCGACTTGCATGTGTCACTAATGAAAACATGATGATATTTACTGGGGCACCAATTGCCAAGGCGTTCTTGAGTAGAGTTCTGAAAGGGAAACTTTGGCCACCCCTCTGTTTGTCATTTACCCACACATTTGGTGTTAATATTCTTTAGGCTGATTAACATGTGTATGTATATTGCTCATGATTTCAACACTCAACGTTGTATTCCTACATTCAGCTGAATTGTGAGAATGTGTCGTTTGTTGAAAGCTGCAAGGATGAAAGTGATGTCAATGTATCACTGGTGCAGAGTCCCATATTACAATGCTACCATATAGCAAAAGCTCCATGCATGTAGAAAGCTAGCATATCAGGGGGGAAGTTTTAGTATATCCTCCGCAGTGATGTTCTAATTTTTATCTGTGTTTGTAAGCACCTGCATTTTGAACTGGTATAATCCAGAATTCTATCACTACAGACCATCATCCAATTTTGCCATGGGTGCACAGTCGTACCTCGGTTGACGAACACCTTAGCAGTCAAATGTTCTGGCTCCCAAACGCTGCAAACCCAGAAGGGAGTGTTCCGGTTTGCAAACTATTTTTGGAAGCCAAGCATTCCGCGGCTCCTGCAGCCAATTGGAAGCTGTGCCATGGAAGTCGAACATTTTGGAAGTCGAATGGACTCCCGGAACGGATTCCGTTCAGCTTCCAAGGTACAACTGTAGTAGACTGGCCTATGGCCCGTCTTTCCAGGGGCTTTCCAAACACAGTCAATCTGTACAACAATCCCAAGACTACATTTGGTTTCAGTCTGCTAATTCCTATCCTTCATTCCATCGCTAAAGAGTTCTGACTGATGCTTCCCAAATCTCTACACTCAGGTGGCAATCCTCTTTCTCAGGGTTAGAGTGAATGAGACAACTCTCCTGATCCGACCCATTACACCGAGGGAAGAGTGTATCTGTCTGGCCGGCTCCTTCTCACCCACCTGGCGTGCACGGGTGAGGACTAAATGCCTGAATACCAGCTACAAATGTACAATTCTTCATATGCAGGTGAAAAAAGCACATGCTTTTCTTTATTTTATTTAAAAGCATTTTAATGCAGTGGTACCTCGGGTTACAGACAATTCAGGTTACAGACTCCGCTAACCCAGAAATAGTACCTCGGGTTAAGAACTTTGCTTCAGGATGAGAACAGAAATTGCGCAGCGGTGGCGTGGCGGCAGGAGGCCCCATTAGCTAAGTGGTACCTCAGGTTAAGAACAGTTTCAGGTTAAGAACAGACCTCCAGAACAAATTAAGTTCTTAACCCAAGGTACCACTGTACTTTAAAATCTCTAAGTGGTAGGTAAAAGGTAAAGGTAAAGAACACTTGGATAGTGTCAAAGGCGACTATGGACTTGTGGCGCTCATCTCGCTTTCAGGCTGAGGGTTCATGTGGCCAGCAGGACTAAACTGCTTCTGGCACAATGGGACACCGTGACGGAAGCCAGAGCACACGGAAACGCCGTTTCCCTTTGCGCCGCAGTGGTACCTATTTATCTACTTGCACTTACTGATCAGAGTTCAAGGGCACATTCCAGCCGGGCAAAAATAGTAACATAGGAAGCTGCTTTATACTGAGTCAGGCCATTGGTCCATCTACCCTATCAATTGTTTGTCGCTAACTGGGAGCATCTTTCCAGGGCTACAGGCAGGAGATTTCTCCCTGTCCCACCTCCTGCATGAGCACAGATGCTCCACCATTCAGCTATGGCCCTTCCTCCAGCCCTAAAGGATGGGTTTGCTATAAGAATTTTAAGGTCTCAGATATAGCATAAATATTCATAAATGCACACACATATAAATATATGAACCATGTGTCTGAACTAGTATGGGAGAGCAATCCTGGAGCCATTTTGACTCTCCCAATGACCTCAAATATTCCTCTGCAGTAAGGGAGGCAAATGAGGAAAGCCTTCCCACTGTCCTTTTGCTTGCAAATCCTGTCTTAAGGATGTATTTGTGTATGAATAGGGTGAGCCTTTGACCTGCATTCAGGAACTAAAATACTTACCATCACAATAGAATGGCCTGACTGCCCTGGTAATGTAATCAGTGACCATTATCAGGTATCCTGGCAGGCAGGATTTCTGCTGTAGACCGCCTCCCTCTGTGATGTATGTATGATGTTTTGGGGTGGTGGTCTTGGGCTACAGGGTGGCAATTTCAAAAGTCTATATAAGGGCTTGTGCACCATTGTTCGGGGTTCTCCTCCCTCCTGCGTGTGGTAAGTGGGGACCCTGTCACAACAGTTCCTTGAATAAAGATCAGGCTTACTAGCCGCTTTGCTTCTCAATATACCATGGTTGGCCTCTGTTACTTTCTCCTACCAACAAGGAACCCACTTAAGGACTCTAGACGGGCTCTGGAATACCCCATAAGGGAAAGGGAGCAGTTTTTCTTATAACAGGTTGGTACGTGCCAACCACAGAGCCTAGGGCTTGCCGATCGGAAGGTCAGCAGTTTGAATCCCTGTGACGGGGTGAACTCCCGTTGTTCGGTCCCTGCTCCTGCCCACCTAGCAGTTCGAAAGGACGTCAAGTGCAAGTAGATAAATAGGTACTCCTCCGGTGGGAAGGTAAATGGTGTTTCCGTGCACTGCTCTGGTTCGCCAGAAGTGGCTTAGTCATGCTGGCCACATGACCCGGAAGCTGTCTGCGGACAAATGCCCGCTCCCTCAGCCTATAGAGAGAGATGAGCACACAACCCCAGAGTCGTCCGTGACTGGAGCTAATGGTCAGGGGTACCTTTACCTTTACGTGCCTGGAAAAGAAGCTGCGGTTGAGGGCAGAAAAGACTGGAAGGCCATGTGGGACTCCCCACTCCTGTTTTAATACTTCAATATCAGGATTCTGCGTTTTGACAAATGCCTAGTAATTTCCATCACTGTCTACTGGCAAGAGATATTGCATGCGGAGAATTATAAAGGCGTGCTTCTTACTTGCCATCAATGAGTACTTCGGCCTGCCGGTTGTTCACCTGGTTGTCACTTTTGTGGCGAAACTGCAAAGGGTTAAAAGGAAGAAGAAGAAAAAACAGGCCTGTAAATGCCCAGGTAAGTGTGGTACACAGTACTCCGCAATTAGGTTCCAGCCAGACTACGTTTTTTAAATGAAGTTGACTTGCAGCAGAATGTAAACAAGTTGCTTGGAACAGGAAAGTAAAATGGACTTAGCTAGGGGTTCCATTTGCAGATTTCCACATTGCTGTTTTGCAAACCAGGAGCAGAAATGTAAGGACAAATATAAATAGTTTTCCAGATGTCTCTTTACGGGCTTTCCTGAGCGATGAGCGAGACTGAGAGTTGAAGTGAGGAGGCGACATCAAGGAAAGAATGCCGGAAAAGCCCTTAGCTCAGGAGCACAAAATTAGGAGCTGTGTGGGAATGTTCTTTATCTGTTTATTGATCTGCAATATTTCTTATCCACACTTCACCATCAGAGCCCAGGGTCGGATACAGGAATAGAAAATAGGGTTAAAAACACAGATAACAGCATTACAATTCTAAAATGCCCAAACCCTTTCCAAACAAAGTAGAGCAATATAAATTCTTCCCCATACCAAAAAAAAAGGTGCACCCACAAAACACGTTCAGTGTAAAGAGGTGTGTCATCAGCATATGGCAGAAGTTGTACAATGAAGATGGTAGGTGCACTTCTGTGGAGAAGGGGTCCCACAATTTAGGGACCATTCTGAAAATTAGAGGTTTTTGCCCTCGTGATATATGGCAGAGCTGCTACTTAAAGCTTTAAGAAGTTAAATGGGAAAAGACTGGGGAGAAAATTGCTCCCCAAAGTGCTGTTTCCAGAGTGGGCAAACTCTAGCAGCTTCCCTTTTCTAAACTTGAACTTTCAGACACATTTATTTCATCTATGAATCACTTCCCATGAGGCATCCCAAAGCAATTTGCAATATAACAAAAACACATATAAAACACTTACAAATGTTAAAAACAGCTAAAACAATTGCCCATACAGCCTGGTCAAACTGGCCAGCTTGTGGTCAACCATCAGCAACAATAATCCTCAGGGCCAGTTCAAGGCTTTTTGCTGCCTGAGGCCAGGCAAAAATTGGCAGCCTCATCTATCATGGAGCATGGTACCCAAAGTAGGTCAAGGTATTTGGGCACCTAATGCAGAAAACAATAATAATCAGGAATCTTTGCTAGCTAAGGAGTAAGGTCTACTCATGAGGGCACTACTCCTCACAAGGGCACCATCTAGCAGGTGGGAACATGAGGTCTCCCCAAAAAAAATTCAAGGAGGGAGCCACGGCAGGCTCCATTGGACCTATCCACACCTGTGACCGGCCCCATTGGGGGCTCTCCTGTAGCTGTGACAGGCCCACTGGACCTACCCACAACCACAGCAGGCCCCCTCAGGCCTGCCCATGGCTCCCCATGGCATGGATGACGATGATGATGATGCTTCGGTGATCCCTTGGAGCCAAGTAAGATTGTCTTCCAGAAACATGGTTTTAACAGTGAGTCTGTAAGTGACACTGGAGGCCAATTCTGGATCCACACATCCTTCCACAGTGGGGACACAGGGTTCTGGGTGGGAGTTGATCATGGTGAGGGTTTGCCAAGCGTGCCTTCCTCTTAGCACGTTTCTCCCTTTTGTCCTGTGTTTGAGTGTCTTCAAAACCCACGTCACCTTTGGTGAAGGCTGTTCTCCAATTGGAGCGCACGCAGGCCAGTGTTTCCAAGTTGTCAGTGTTTATACTACATTTATTTTAGATTTGCCATGAGAGAGTCTTTAAACCTCTTTTGTTGACCACCACCATTATGCTTTCCGTTTTTATGTTCGGAAAAGAGTAGTTGCTTTGGAAGACAATGATCAGGCATCTCCACAACATGACCAGTCCAACGAAGTTGATGTTGAATAATCACTGATTCAACACTTGTGATCTTTGCTTCTTCAAGTACACTGGCATTAGTTTGCCTGTCTTCCCAAGCGATGTGTGAAAATGTTCGGAGACACTGTTGATGGAATCTTTCGAGGAGTTGCAGATGGTGTTTATAAATGTCCATGTTTCACAAGCATACAGTAAGGTTGGTAGTACAATAGCTTTGTAAACAAGCATTTTGGTTTGCCTGTGAATGTCCCAGTCCTCAAATTCTCTAAAGCCTGATGCTAAACCTTCATGTGCCAGTGATCTCTTGGGCTTGGGTGTGGCTCAACTTCCATGTCTACCTCTGAGCCCTCAATAACAGCCAAATGGAGCTGAAGTGCCATAATGCCTAACAGTCCTGGTTCTGCCTCACTGTTGCCTAACCTGTCCTTCTGTATCATGTGTAGGGAATCTTTGGCCCTCCAGATGTTGCTTAACTACAGCTCTCATCAACTTCAGCAAGCATGGCCAAGGCCCAAGGATTGTGGAAGTTGTTGTTCAGCACAATCTGGAGGACCAAAGTTTACCTGCACCAGTTCCATATGGTTCCCTTCAGGAAGGATGAGGTCCTCCTCTGAAGAAGACTCCTTTAGTGCGTGCCTGATATGCACCCTCTCCAGAAAGAAAGAAAGAAAGAAAGAAAGAAAGAAAGAACCCACAAGGTAACCAAGAATTACTCAGGCACAATGTGAAGTCTTCTTGCAAGCAAGAACTGATGGACAGATGCAGGCTGATGAACCATTGAGACACTAATCACTCAAGCAGCTGCCAGTTTAGTTGTTGACTGCAAGGCCTTCAGTTCTGTTGCTTTGCAAGATCAAAGGTTTGCCCTGTTGCAATGCCAGAGAATATTTCGCAAAAACACAGAACTGTTTCCCACTGGAGTCAAGCCAGTGGATGCGAAAGAAAAATAACCCCACCTTCCTCAGTTTTAGCTCCACGTTGCTCATCTGCACTAGAACCTTACTAAATATTATCAGAATATGATGCAAGATCTTTTTAAGAAGAAAGACATTTAAGAATTTTATTCAAAACCAAATGTGTGTTTCTTCCACTACCCACTGTTGTCTGGAAATGCCCTGGCAAAGAAAAAGACCAAGAATTCCCCCCAGTTATTTTTTTACTTTTAATGGTTTCCTCTAACTCGCTTCAATTTGATGTATGTTTATTAATGGAATCCTCAAAGCCCCGGGGAGGATTCAGTGAAGAATTCAAGTTTCTTCATCGCCCGCTGAACTGTTTCACAACATCCAAAATCTCCCAATGAAATGCCTGTTTTTGCAAAATTGCCCAATGAAATGCCTGTTTTTGCAGAACTCCTACCCTGGTGCAAAAAACCAGAACACCCTCCAAACGAACCCAGAAACTTGCTGAACTACAGCTTCCACCAGCCCCAGAAAACTTGGTCAATGGCCTAAGAGTTGTAATTCAGCAAAAACTGGAAAACCAAAGGTTACCCCCATCTGAACTTTATACACACACACACACACACACACACACACACACACTTATATTGGGTTTTTTAATACATCATTTCCAACAATCATTTAACATAACGTCTTATCTTATACAATATTGTGACTTCCGACAGCAACTTCTGAAGCTTTTCCGTTCTTTATCGCTTGTTCTGCATTTCTTAATTTCTCTATTACTTTTAATTGTCCTTAACTAATAATTCTCATTCTCATCATAGTCTTTCTTGCAATGTTTCAAATAATCCTCCTTACAGAACTTCTTGCAATCCTACTAACGTAATCTGTTTATTACAATTGCTTTTCAAATAGTTCAAATATTTACTCCAGTCTTCTAAGAATCTCTGATCCTGCAGGTTTCGAATCCTTTCTGTTCATTTGTCTAATTCTGCATAGTCCATTAATTTGATTTGCCATTCTTCTTTCGTCAGTAATTCTTAACTCCATCTGAACTTCATCTGCGCTACTGAGTTCCCTGTGAACACAGTATCCTGGCTGATCCCAGCAGGCGTGCTCTGACCGCCACTCAGCTGATCCGTGGGGAAAGCAAGACTCCTTTGCCAATGCACAATCAGAAGCACATTCTAAGGCTCCCAATTGTGCATTGGCAACTGTAGGCCTGTCTCTCCCATACCTGATTTCACCCATGGCATCAGGTGCAGGGCAGGTGGATGTGGTTTGGGGAAAACAGCCTCATGGACCACACTGAAACCCTAGGTAGGTCCATGAGCTGCGGTAACTGTGCCCCTGAAGGACCAGGTGTGCAGCCTGGGAGTCATTTTGGACTCACAGCTGTCCATGGAGGCGCAGGTCAATTCTGTGTCCAGGGCGGCTGTCTACCAGCTCCATCTGGTACGCAGGCTGAGACCCTACCTGCCCGCAGTCTGTCTTGCCAGAGTGGTGCATACTCTAGTTATCTCTTGCTTGAACTCCTGCAATGCGCTCTACATGGGGCTACTTTTGAAGGTGACCAGGAAACTGCAACTAATCCAGAATGCGGCAGCTAGACTGGTGACTGGGAGTGGCCACCGGGACCATATAACACTGGTCTGAAAGACTTACATTGGATCCCAGTATGTTTCTGAGCACAATTCAAAGTGTTGGTGCTGACCTTTAAAGCTCTAAATGGCCTCGGCCCAGTATACCTGAAGGAGCGTCTCCACCCCCATCGCTCAGCCCAGACACTGAGGTCCAGCGCCGAGGGCCTTCTGGCGGTTCCCTCCCTGCGAGAAGTGAGGTTACAGGGAACCAGGCAGAGGGCCTTTTACAAAAACTATACCATTCAGTATTCCATTATTACATCCATCAAAACTGTTGAATTTATCTTAACAAGCCCTTACAGACGGCCTTCCTTGAAGTGAGACAAATAACCTATTCCACTTTTTTTTTTTTTTTAAGACCAAGACAACCACCCCCACCCATGGTAGGGGGTTTGTGTAAAAAGGAAGGAAGGACCAGGCTGGTCTTTCATTGTGGGTGTATTCTGCAACATGTTCTTTACACAACAGTAGTACGTTTGTGGTAGATTTATTCTGCTTTACTTTGTTCTGCAATGCTACCACAGTAGTGTTTTCTGGAGGTGCTATAGCACAACAAAAACCGGCCAAAAATAAACCACAACATTTACTGCATAAGAAGTTACATTAAACACTTGTAGTTTAATGGTGATTTTTTGGACATAATGGAGATGTAAAAGATTTGGATTATTATAAGAGATGCAGGAGGAAATGATTAACAATAGGACCCGCAAAGGTTGTATGTTGGATATGTGACTGTAAAACTGTAATCTGAAACACACACACACACACACACACACACACACACAAAGTTACAGGATTTCAGCAGGAAGTTACAAGATGCCTACTGACTGAAAGTGAAGCAGACTGACTGCCCCAAAACATTTGCAGAAACAATATTGAAAGCAGGATCCTGACAGAATCAGGAGCACAAATCATCCCAACTGCCCAATAGAAAAAGATGTCAGGAGGGAAACATACTCTATGATACGTCATAACCATTTTTTCATCAGTATCTTTTTTGTGTGTGCAAAAGCAGAACGTTTTTGAGATTTTCACTCTTCTTAAAATAAAAAGATACAGAGGGGAGAAAGACCGCATAACATTGCAAACTAAAACCTTGCTGTGAATCCCACTGTCAAAATCAGTAGACAATGGTTAGGGTACAGATACAGAGGTGCTATATCTTTTAGGCAGCCATCTTGTGATAGTGCATGCAATACAAAAAAGGGCACCAGTAAATTACTGCAAATACTTACGTAGTCGTCGGTGGCATCTTTGGCAGCTGTAATGGTTAAAACCAGCGCTAAAGGAACAATGGTAGCAAACCATGATAAGGAGGATACATCTGGAATCAACTGTAAGAGAACGATTAAAGGATTTTTTGTGTGAGGACAAATAATATTTAAAAAGCCTCCTATAGTTTCAAAAAAATCACAGAATTCTATGAATTCACCAATTCATAGAAATTGGTGAAATGCCAATTTTCACCTAGAGAGTGAGCCTGTGTACATACCGTACATTTAAAGCACAACACACACCCAAAAGAATAATGGATACTGTAGGTCCGCTCACCTTTTATCCAGTGGGCGGCATTTCACCCAGTCAGCCGGGCCTCAACAGTTTTCCGGCACAGGGGTGGAGGTGCGCTGCCTCCCCTTACCCCACATCACAGCCGGCCATGTCATCTGTGCTGCGGACAGCCCCAGCCAATCTGCTGTCTGGGTGGGTTTGGTCACGGGCCATTTAATGGTGGCACAGCCGGCTGGCCCCCTCTTTCTCGCCCCTTCGCCAGATCACCCTACCCTCCCACGCTCTTTTCATGCTTTGCTCTGGTATGACCTTGCTATGGCAGTCGTTGGTCGCCATGTTGTTGGGGCCTGGTAGGAATTTTTTCCACCTGGCAAATTGGCACCGGCCATTTGGTTTTCACCTACCTAGGAGCAATCGTCACAACTTTAATAATAATAATAATAATAATAATAATAATAATAATAATAATAATTTATTTGTACCCCGCCCATCTGGCTGGGTTTCCCCAGCCACTCTGGGCGGCTTCCAACAAAGACCAAAAATACACTAAAATGTCATGCATTAAAAACTTCCCTGAACAGGGCTGCCTTCAGATGTCTTCTGAATGTCAGGTAGTTGTTTATCTCTTTGACATCTGATGGGAGGGCGTTCCACAGGGAGGGCGCCACTACCGAGAAGGCCCTCTGCCTGGTTCCCTGTAGCTTTATTCTCGCAATGAGGGAACCGCCAGAAGGCCCTCGGCGCTGGACCTCAGCATCCGGGCAGAACAATGGGGGTGGAGGTTAGACTTTTGTGAGGTTAGGCATTGGGTGAGCCTTTGGTTGGTTGGCTGGAAGGGAGGTTGTTGCCTTGCCTGCCCCTCCTCAGTAAGGGTATCCTGTTAGAGGGATCTGGGGTGTGAATAATATCTGAAGCCTGGGCATGTGCTAGGGCCATGCCACTACCCCAAGGGGGACCCTGCGGGGTGCCCCTATTTCTTGTAACTTATAGGGCACCCCCTATTGGTGGTTTACCCTTAAGTGGACTCCCTGTAGACAGGCAGGAGTCAAGATATAGCCTGGCTTCACTCCAACGCCTAAGACAAAACACTCAACATCTGTAACCAATGAAGTTGTGGCCTATTTGAACCCACAAACCAAAATACTCTGTGTCAGTGTGATTTATTGTTCTCCTGGGAACTTGGCTTGGGTGCCTTGGCATGCAATTGACCCCCTCACAGAGCTACAATTCCCAGCACCCTTAACAAACTACAATACCCGGGTCCTTTGGGGGATCATCAGCATCTAAAAGAGTGAGCTAGGTTGCAATAGCCACAGGTAAGTGATGGAGAGCAATAGGCCAAAGTTTGGCGTAGGGAGAAGTGGGAGTGGGATGGAAGAGGCAGGCTGGAAGCTGGGGACAGAGAGATATGTCTTGTTCTGTGCTGGATCCTAAGCTGTGACTAATAGAGATGCAAGGTCTTTTGGGGTGTTAATGCTGTAAGTCCCTCCACCCCCAGCTTGTAAATAAAACTGTATGTACTGAAGACACTAGTCTCCGCTGACCTTCATTCCAAGGAAACTGAACCCTGGATAAGGAATTGGAACCTCTGCTCTCCCACTGTTTTTTAAACTACAATTCCCATCATCCCTGACCACTGGTCCTGTTAGCTAGGGATGATGGGAGTTGTAGTCTGAAAACAGCGGGAGACCCAAGTTTGGGGACCCCTGCTCTTCACTCAGAGTCTCATCACTCAGAGATGAGGTGGCACATAACAATATACAGTCATACCTCGGAAGTTGAACAGAATCCGTTCAACTTCCGAAACGTTCGACTTCCAAAGCGCAGCTTCTGATTGGCTGCAGAAGCCACGGAAGCTCCATCAGACATCTGGCTTCCAAAAGAACATTAGAAAACCGGAACACTCACTTCTGGTTCAGTCAGGAGTTGGAACGTTTGACTCCCAAGGCATTTGGGAGCCGAGGTACGACTGTACACAGTTTTCTCTTTTATAACCATTGCCATTTAATTTGCCTTTAAAATAAATATTGAATATAACCTGTAAAATCAGGAGGAACACGAAGTAGGCATTGGCAACCCGCTTGAACTGCTCAAACAAGTTGATAGGCAAAAAGGTCAGAACGTTGTACTTGGATGTTTGGATGCGATTGTTCTGAAAAATACACAAGAATGGGGGTGGGGGAGATTTAAAACGTATTAACATGGGAGAGCAAAAAATGTATACATTAAACAGAAAAGCCAGAAAACTGACCCTCATCCAACTCTACAATTTTTATGATTCTGCACCAAAGTTTGGCAACTGGCTAATGGTTATAGACTCAACGATAAACATGATAAAAAATGTGATTCTTAATTTATGCATATACTATTTTGCATATAAAAAGCCAAAGCACTGAGCAATACAAAATTTACAAAATACATAATATATAAACTTTAATCATCATCATTTATAAAGTCCCTGAACACCTAAATATAAAGGTCAAGAGCTTTTTTTCAAGGTGTAAATGCAGTTCAGGGTGCTGGTGTCAAGACTGCTGCAAGATAGGGAAGGGTTAAATGTCCCCCTCCTGCTGTGGTTCTGATAAAAATTTGGGGGTGGGGGTTAGGAACAGTAGCAGAAACTGCTTGTATTATCTTGTCTGGTTTCCATTCCGGACTTCAGACAAACATGTGAATTGTGGCAATTTCTGCTTCTGTTTCCAACAGAGCTCTCCAACATCCCTAATTAAGAGTCCAGCATTATTTCCCCCAGATACCAGAGGTCAGTTGTCAGAAGAAAGCCCAATTCCTGTATCACCAGACCCTTCCTTTGCTAAAGCACCCTCCTTTTCCTCCTGTTGGCAAGCCTCTGCCCTCAGAGAAGGTGCTTGACAACAAACTGTGTGCATACTCTCCAAAATTTCTCTGATGAAAATAGGGCTGTCCTAAGGAAAAGCAAACCTAGACAGCATGTTAAAAAGCAGAGACATCACCTTGCCAACCAAAGTCCATATAGTTAAAGCTATGGTTTTCCCAGTAGTGATGTATGGAAGTGAGAGCTGGACCATCAAGAAGGCTGATCGCCGAAGAACTGATGCTTTTGAATTATGGTGCTGGAGGAGACTCTTGAGAGTCCCATGGACTGCAAGAAGATCAAACCTCTCCATTCTGAAGGAAATCAGCCCTGAGTGCTCACTGGAAGGACAGATCGTGAAGCTGAGGCTCCAATACTTTGGCCACCTCATGAGAAGAGAAGACTCCCTGGAAAAGACCCTGATGTTGGGAAAGATGGAGGGCACAAGGAGAAGGGGAAGACAGAGGACGAGATGGTTGGACAGTGTTCTCAAAGCTACCAGCATGAGTTTGACCAAACTGCGGGAGGCAGTAGAAGACAGGAGTGCCTAGCGTGCTCTGGTCGTTGGGGTCACGAAGAGTCGGACACAACTAAACGACTAAACAACAACAACAAGGAAAATCAGGACACCCCAGGATCAAATTAGAAACAGGGATGGCTTCTGTAAATCTGGGATGTCCCTGGAAAATAGGGACACTTTAGCCCAGAGATGGAAAAAAGAAACTATCCCAACCAAGAAAGAATAGCAAACCAAGTTGATGGACTATGCCGAAATCGCAAATTTAACTGGAAAGCTCAGGAACCAAGAAAAGAACTTTTAAAAATTTATTTAGGAGACCATTGTAAGCAGATGAAAGCATTAGCAGGATTCTAATCTCACTTGCAATGTAACAAAAATTCTGGATAACTCGGATGGATAAAAAAAAGTGGCTAACGGGAAAATATGCAGTTGTAAATGTTGATATTAGGACTCACGGAAGGGATTGGGGGGAGTCTTGAAATTCAGAGCAATCTCTTTATATGGATTTGCAGTTGATTTTGTTGTATATTTATTTCTTTTTAAAATCAAATAAAAATTATTTTAAAAAGAAGAAGGAAGAAAAGAAAGTAGGGACACTTGGAGGGTGTGTTGAGCCAGCACAGACAGCTTAGACCAGGGGTCAACAACCTTTTTCAGCCGTGCGCCAGTCCACTGTCCCTCAGACCTTGTGGGGGGCAGGACCATATTTTTTTGGGGGGGGGGAATGAACAAATTCCTATGCCCCCAAAATAACCCAGAGATGCATTTTAAATAAAAGCACATATTCTACTCACGTAAAAACACCAGGCAGGCCCCACAAATAACCCAGAGATGCATTTTAAATAAAAGGACACATTCTACTTATGTAAAAACATGCTGATTCCCGGACTGTCCGCAGGCCGGATTTAGAATGCGACTGGGCCGCATCCTGCCCCTGGGGCTTAGTTTGCCTACCCCTGGCTTAGACCCAAACCCCTTGGAGGAGTGGTTGTTTGTTTGCCCAGTCCAGGGACACATCTCGCATGATGTGCTAAAACTGAGCCTGCTCAGCGCTTCAGTCCCAAGGAGGCACATTAGCGTCTTGGCAATCCTAGCCATACACATTCCACCTGCTGTCACTTTTATCCCTTGCCTAGCCTATGTGCTGCACTGATTTGAGCCACTCTTGTCAAAGATGAAGGGGATCTAAATGTAACCAATAACAGATTTTTATCAGGAAAATATATCCCAAAGCCAAATCTAGTGGCCCCACCCCACCCTCTACTCCCTGGTAGCTCATAATAAATCCACCCAACCACTACTTTCAGACTATACTATCTTGATGCTGTTTCTCATCTAAATAATCTAAAGCACTTGTAGCAAATTAAAAAGACTATATTCATGATCAACAGTCAGACTTAAGGTTACGCAAAGCTTCCGCAGCTGAAATAAATGTCTAGACCTAGCAAAGTGCACAGATAATTGGCCTTACAGACTCACTTCGGGATTTGTCAGGAACAAACGGGGAAATCTGGCATTGGCTTAAGCGATAGTACAAAGAAATCTGCACATGTTATACGTGCTCAGGGTAGCCCCTGTCTCCAGAGTCGGCACAGTGATTTAATTTCCTTTAGGACATCTGGTCTTTTAATGGGAATGTAGTCATGTTGCATGAACTGGTTTTACAAGATGCCTGGTATGGTGTGTTGCATAACAGACTTCAGACTCTATGGACTTGGTTCCAATCCTCGCTCAGCGATGAAGCTTACTGGGTACATTGGTGTCTCCAGCCACAAACTATGTCATGTAGTGGGGCAGGAGGGGGCTGTATATTGGGTTGCTGCAAGCTCGTTAAAGAAAGTTGGGGTGCAAATGTAATGCATAATAGGTAAAGGACCCCTGGACGGTTAAGTCCAGCCAAAGGCGACTATGGGGTGCAGCGCTCATCTTGCTTTCAGGTCAAGGGAGCCAGCATTTGTCCACAGACAGCTTTCCGGGTCATGTGGCCAGCATGACTAAACCGCTTCTGGTGCAACAGAACACTGTGACAGAAGCCAGAGCACATGGAAACGCCGTTTACCTTCCCGCCACAGTGGTACCTATTAATCTACTTGCACTGGTGTGCTTTCTGGCTGGCAGGAGCTGGGACAGAGCAACGGGAGCTCACCCCGTCACAGGGATTCAAACCGCCGACCTTCCAATCAGCAAGCCCAAGAGGCTCAGTGGTTTAGACCGCAGTGCCACCCACGTCCCTACATCAGATGTTAAGTGGTTTCAGGCCCCGAAGCAAGGACTTCAGGGCTTGCAAGGTGCTGCTAAGATAAAAGTTCCTTCCACCGTTGTTTTAGCAGGGGATTCCAAGGAAAACCTCTTCCTCTGCATGGAATCCTCATGAGCAGAGCAGGATTTAACTCATCCTCTCACCTCAGTATGACTGCACACCCCTGATGGGAACAGGCACAGGCAGCTAACATCACTTTTAAAGAGAGAAGTGAATAAATAAAGTACAATGTGGCAGGGAATAGATTCCGTTTTCAGGATTTTCATCTAGAGAATGAACGTCTAAGATGAAATAACTTCCGAGAGGCCGGGTTTGTGGTTTTTCCCTGAAGTGTTGTGTACATACGCCTTACTAAATTTGAAGCGACTTCCCTTTGAAAAGAGGTTGCAGCACTTGGGACTTCTTAGTTCAGAGAAAAAGTGAGTTAAGAGATGAGATGACAGAAGTTTATAAATTTATTCATGGCTTGGAGAAAGTGGTACATGCCCTGGTTATCTCCCGCTGGTTGCAGCTTCAATTCCCGTATGGGACAGCTGAATATTCCTGTTGTTCTAGATCGGTGGTTCCCAATCTTTTTTTGGCCATGCCTCACCTAAGCATCTCTAAAATCCTGATACCCCACCCCATGACATATAATTCTTATTATTCAAAAAGTGAACTCCTATTCACATGCAGGAAGCCTAAAAGGCCATTAACTGTTAAAAACTAATAATAATAATAATAATTTATTATTTGTACCCCACCCATCTGGCTGGGTTTCCCCAGCCACTCTGGGCGGCTACCAACAAAGATTAAAAATACATTAAAATGTCACACATTAAAAACTTCCCTGAACAGCCTTCAGATGTCTTCTAAATGTCAGGTAGTTTTTTATCTCTTTGACATCTAATGGGAGGGCATTCCACAGGGCGGGTGCCACTGCCAAGAAGGCCCTCTGCCTGGTTCCCTGTAGCTTTGTTTCTTTCAATAAGGGAACTGCCAGAAGGCCCTCGGCGCTGGACCTCAGCTTCCAAGCAGAACAATGAGGGTGGAGACACTCCTTCATTCTCGAACTGCCCCCCTTAAAAATTAAATCACCCCACGTTGGGAACCACGGTTCTAGATGATCCTCAGGGTCTCTTCCACCTCTACAATTCTATGATACTTTTGATCAGCAAAAGGAGGGGAGGGTTTTTTCGGTAGAAAAGCTAGCTGACCTTAGCAGTTCACCTTCGGCCTACAAGATTTTCAATCAAATAAGAAACATTAGAATAAATCTTAAAAATGCCTTGACTCTTAAAATGTCTGGCCAGTCCAGTCACAAAACCCAAATAACAGAACCATTAATGCTGCAGTTCCCCACTGGTGGTCCATGGACCCCAGGGGATCTGGGTAACCCACTCAGAAGGTCTGTGGCGCCATGCATGTAACCAGTGCTTTTTTCCTTGAAAAAAAAGGTTAAGGGGTACTCCCATTTTGACTCAAGAAAATCACCATTTTATAGTTCAAATCAGAGGAAATAAATACAGTAAAATGGACAAAAGTACAAAGATTCACAAAATGTTTAGAGGTATACGTACCCCTGCGTACACCCAGGGGGAAAAGCACTGCACATAACAAAAGCTACCATAGAGATATCAACATTTTTAAATGTAGCTTGAAAAACAGGGGGTCTGCAATACTTAGCTAATTGGAAACCACTGATTGGTGGATGTTTCCACTATCAAAACACTGTACTTACCGCGTACTGAAATTTTTCATTATATTCACGATTATTGGCTTTCACTCTCCGCTTCTCCTCTGAAAAATTAAAACCCATGAAAGCATAAGAAGGCAAACCAGAGTACAGTTTCTGTAAAGACCAGTTTTCTTTATTGTTTCCTATTCTTCCATCCTTCCTTCGTTTTAAATAACTTTCTCGGTTGCTGGGCTGCCACTTCCATCAACCTCAGCCAATTCCATGCTGGCTGGCACTGATGGGAGTTGTAGTCCACTGCAACTGAAGGACACCTGGTTTGGGAAGGTTTGGGAAGGCTAATTTAAAAACTCAAATTGCTCTGCAAAAATAGTTTCAGTTTTCATTTCTCATGTGCACCAGGAGATCTGCAGTAAAGATGATAAAGGAAAATGTAAAGAAATGAAACCTAAAACTATGAGTGGGGGAAGAACGCCCCCCCCCCCCCCCACATCTTGCCAAACTTGTGGCAAGAAACATTGCGGTGAAAGGTCTGAAGGACATGGAAGATAATTTCACAAGCTGAAAATGAATGCCTAGATGAAATAACCTCCGAGAGACTGGGTTTGTGGCTGATAATTTCAGCGCAGCCAGAATATATAAATAGTGGCAGTCATATAATTTTTGAAACTTTTAATTGCATTAGATGTTATAATAAATATTGAATTTTATAACCAAACGATCACCGCTTTTAACCTGTGGCCCTCCAGATGTGGTTGGACTTAAACTCCCATCAACCCTGAGCACTACCTTTTCCCATGTTTAAGATGTTCTGGCTTCAACATGCTTTGTGGAGCCAGTGTGGTGTAGTGGTTAAGAGCGGTAGTCTCGTAATCTGGGGAACCGGGTTCGCTTCTCCGCTCCTCCACATGCAGCTGCTGGGTGACCTTGGGCTAGTCACACTTCTCTGAAGTCTCTCAGCCCCACTCACCTCACAGAGTGTTTGTTGTGGGGGAGGAAGGGAAAGGAGAATGTTAGCCGCTTTGAGACTCCTTCGGGTAGTGATAAAGCGGGATATCAAATCCAAACTCTTCTTCTTCTTCTTCTTCTTTGAGGCCAAAAGAAAGCATTAGCCTTGGGCTCTAATAGGCTGTTGCTCAAGGGAGCCATGTGGTGCTATCAAGCCTGGTCAGAGTTTCTTTACTTGTAGTTTTGCCCACCATTCCTGCCTTCCATTGTCACAGAGACAGAAGCGGAAATGGGAACCTGTGGCCCTTATATTCACCAAACTACAGTTCCTATCAGTCCCAGTGCTCATGATTGATGGTCTCGCCAGAAGGCAGGTGCTAACAATGACGTTGCCTCTATGTTTTTAGTTGGCACTGAGACAACATCACTGTCAGCACCAGCTTTATTGTGGGATGTGGGAGAACATCCTACAGACTGGGCACCACTACAGAAACAGCCCTTCTCCATAAGTGGGGTTTTGATGGGGTGGAAGGTTTGCAGGCTAGGAAGAACCTGCTCACAAATTTATTGACAGCTGCACGAATTATTACAGCTAGGAAGTGGAAGGGGCAAGCAGAATATAAAATAGAAGAATGGTATAAAGAGGTGTAGGACATAGCTATTAATGATAAATTACAGTGGTACCTCGGGTTAAGTACTTAATTCGTTCCAGAGGTCCATACTTAACCTGAAACTGTTCTTAACCTGAAGCACCACTTTAGCTAATGGGGCCTCCTGCTGCCGCCACACCGCCGGAGCACAATTTCTGTTCTCATCCTGAAGTGAAGTTCTTAACCTGAAGCACTATTTCTGGGTTAGCGGAGTCTGTAACCTGAAGCATATGTAACCTGAAAGGTATGTAACCCGAGGTACCACGGTAAAGGTAAAGGTAAAGGACCCCTGACAGTTAAGTCCAGTCACAAACGACTCTGGGGTTGCGGCGCTCATCTCGCTTTACTGGCCAAGGGAGCTGACATTTGTCCGCAGACAGTTTTTCTGGGTCATGTGGCCAGCATGACTAAGCCGCTTCTGGCGAACCAGAGCAGCGCATGGAAATGCCGTTTACCTTCCCGCCGGAGCGGTATCTATTTATCTACTTGCACTTTGACATGCTTTCAAACTGCTAGGTTGGCAGGAGCAGGGACCGAGCAACAGGAGCTCACCCCGTCGCGGGGATTCGAACTGCCAACCTTCCGATCGGCAAGCCCTAGGCTCAGTGGTTTAGACCACAGCACCACCCGATAAATTAACATGCGCTATTAAGGTAAGACAGGGAATACACAGGAGAAATGATTTTGAGGAGAATTTGTAGAATTTGTACTGTTAAAACGGAAAGGGGTCAAACCATCACAAGGGGTGTTGAAATTTAGGGAGGTTCGATAGTTACAATGGAATGGTCTCGGTGGTGGGGTGCACATTTTTATTCTTATTTATTTATTCTTATTAGTTTGTCAAAATTTAAAAAATGTATAAAATGTAAATAAATGCATAATAATAATAATAATAATTTATTATTTATTTATACCCCGCCCATCAACGGAGTGAGCTCCTGTTGCTCTCTCCCAGCTCCTGCCAACCCAGCGTTCAAAAGCATACCAGTGCAAGTCACAGAGTCACAGGCCTCTTATTCATGTTCTTAGAAATATGCAGTGGGGGTTTTTCTTACAATTTTTTTTAGGGGTACTCTCATTTTGACTCAAGAAAATCACCGTTTTATAGTTCAAATGAGGGAAAATAAATACAGTAAATGGACAAAAGTACAAAGATTCACAAAATGTTTAGGAGTATGCGTACCCCCAGGGAAAAAAGCACTGGCAATACGTAATTTCAGACACATTTCTTCTGCGGACAGCTATACAGTTTGATACACCACACGCACAAACATATTGAACGGATTACATACCTACAAATTTCTTCTTTCTGCAGAGCATTATAACACCAGCTTATTTTCCACAGGGTCCCAGTACCTGCCCTGAAGAAAAACAGTACAATTTCAGAGGCTGGCAATATTCAGGAAGAAAAACTGTAACGCCCGAGTTCTGTGCAATGAGAGTACCTTGAAAAGTTATTTGCTTTTGAGAATCAAAAGTAGAACATTAGCTACTTTGAATTTTGCCTGTTTTCTTAAATGGGAACCGTTAACTTGGATTCCAAAATCTCCAGCTCTTGTTCTTTTAGTGCTGTTATCTTAGCATAACAGCACCAAGGGCCTTCTGGCAGTTCCCTCGCTACAAGAAGCCAAGTTAGAGGGAACCAGGCAGAGGGTCTTCTTGGTAGTGGCACCCGCCCTGTGGAACACCCTCCCATCAGATGTCAAGGAAATAAACAACTATCTGACTTTTAGAAGTCATCTGAAAGCAGCCCTGTTTAGGGAAGTTTTTAATGTTTAATTATTATTATTATTATCATTATTATTATTATTTATACCCCGTCCATCTGGCTGGGTTTTCCCAACCATTCTGGACGGCTTCCAACCAAATATTAAAATACAGTAATACATCAAACATTAAAAGCTTCCCTAAACAGAGCTGCCTTCAGATGTCTTCTAAACGTTTGATAGTTATTTTTCTCTTTGACATCTGGTGGGAGGGCATTCCACAGGGTGGGCGCCACTACCGAGAAGGCCCTCTGTCTGGTTCCCTGTAACTTGGCTTCTCATAGTGAGGGAACCGCCAGAAGGCCCTCGGTGCTGGACCTCAGTGTCCGGGCAGAACGATGGAGGTGGAGATGCTCCTTCAGGTATACTGGACCGAGGCCATTTAGGGCTTTAAAGGTCAGCACCAACACTTTGATGTTTTGTCATGTTTTTAATATTCTGTTGGGAGCCCCCAGAGTAGCTGGGGAAACCCAGCCAGATGGGTGGGGCATAAATAAATTATCATCGTCATCATCTTGCATGTTAGGATTGAGGGCAGTGGGGAGTATGTACCTGTGTGTGTGTAAACTAGCCTACTGTACAATGGTAAAATCTACAATCATTAGCCTGTTGGGCTAAAGAAAGTTCCCTACTATTTAGCAGCTTTAGCTTGGCTTCTTTTGTTTTTTATAGAAAATAACCAGAGATGACCAAAGTGTTCAGTGTGTGTGCACTGAGATCCTTTTAACAGAGCAAGCCAATGTGTTTTCAAGATGGGTCATTCCATCAGAAGATACTCAGAATTGTGGTAAAGAAACAGTCCTACTCTGCGGGTGACCTCATCCGATTTTTCACAGTTAAGCTTCTCTCTTCTTTGAAACCGTTTTTTAACAGTTCTTGGTTATTAGTGAGGGCTTTTATTGAGAGTTTTTTTCCCCCAACCTTCAACATTTAGGAGTTTAATCATGGTCGGCTAGCATGTAATAAGTTTATTTCTTAGGAACCATTTATAATTTTCTGGCTGCGAGATCAAAGTTAGCTTCTATTCAAACCTCAGTTCAGATAATAAGTTCATTTGCTGCAAAGCACTTAGCATTTAGATATACACCAGGCTAACAACCCTTCTCACAACACCACACAAACAGTTACTCCTTCAGGATTGCAAAATATTTATATATATATTGATCATTCCAATTATTCATCAACAACATCTGGTTGGCCACTGTGAGAACAGGATGCTAGCTAGACTGGGGTGGGCTTTTGTTCTGATCCAACAGAGCTTTTCTTATGTTCCTGATTTCCATAGAGGGAAACTCATTTGAAACGCACTCTTTGGATCGAGGCAGAACGCTTCAATTCCTGTGAATATAGCAAGTGTGGCATAATAATTAAGAACGTTGGACTAGGACCTGGCAAAGCACAGGATTTGAATCCCCTCTCAGCCATGAAACTCACTGGGTGACCTTGGAGCCAGTCACCATCTCTTAGCCTAATCTACCTCACAGGGTTGTTGGGAGGGTGAAATGGGAAGGAGAAGAACCATGTACAGTGGTACCTCAGGTTAAGAACTTAATTCGTTCCGGAGGTTCATTCTTAACCTGAAACTGTTCTTAACCTGAAGCACCACTTTAGCTAATGGGGCCTCCCGCTGCTGCCGCGCCGATTTCTGTTCTCATCCTGAAGCAAAGTTCTTAACCTGAAGCACTATTTCTGGGTTAGCGGAGTCTGTAACCTGAAGCGTATGTAACCTGAGGTACCACTGTACAGTGGACGCTCGGGTTGTGAACGTGATCCATGCAGGAGGCACGTTCGCAACCCACAACATTCACAACCCACGAGCGCCGAAACCCGGAAGTAACCCATTCCGGTACTTCCGGGTTCGGTACGGTATGCAACCCGAAAACGCACAACCTGAAGCGTCTGTAGCCCGAGGTATGACTGTACCTTGAGCTCCATGGAAGAAAAAAGGTAGCCTATATATATAATGAATAAATAAGTAAATATAAATAAACAGCTTACCAAAGCAATCTAGATGGCTCTGTAGAGAAAGCTCTCCAATGCCATGCCATGAGGACAACATCTTCTTTACTTTTCAGAGATCTTCTAGTTTCCAAAAGGTCCACCCTAAGCAAGGAGATAAGGAAAGTTAGCATCTGTTCAGTAAAAGCCCTGCTTCTACTTCTTACATTTCTGCAGTATAAAAACCGAAAGTGCTATTGGAGAGAGAGAAACCACAAAGTGTGCACTTGAGTCCAAGCATGTTGTGGTGCTCTGCTCCAAAATAAAACATTTCTGAATTGTCCTTCCACAAAATGCACAAAAAATTGCATAAAGCTTACACACACACACACACCATTCAGCACCTCTATGCCACCTTTCTGGTGTTCCGAACACCATATTATTATCTCAATAATAACCTTTTATATATAGGGTGCCTACATTCTGCATGTGCAAATGGCTTTAGATACCTATTAGGTCCATAAATTACCATATATCATATATTCAACACAAAAAAACCTGACAATTTGTTGTTGACAAAGAACAGCTGGACATATAAAGGGCCCCATTACCTTCAGTAGCTTAGGGCTTCATCAAACCTAAATCCGACCCTGACAGGATTGCCCTGCACAACTGCTATCCCACAGACATTTCCCTGGGAGCAAGTCTTGCTGAACCTGACAGGGCTTACATGTGACAGAGTAAGTGGAATATATACCTTTGATGAAATGAGGGTTCCCTCACACACCTGAGATAACATGTGCTGCATTTTGACTGTGAGACAACTCTCAAACTTTTTCACCTGCTTGGTCTTCCATCAGCTTCGTGGACAAACTCCACCAAGTTCCATTGTTGGTTTGTTTTAAGTTTTTATTTATACTTTTCAAATTTATACATTTCGTTAATTTTACAATCATTTTAACATTTCAAAGTCTGACTTCCTTCCCCCTCTTTCTGCGGTTCCTTAAATTTATTTTTTAATACCTTCTGCATATCCAAATTCATTCAATTTGCTCATTTAATTATCTACTTTAAATATAAATTCTTATGAAGCTGCAGGTTATTACAATAATCCTGCGATATGCTGAGCTCCGTTGCTGCCCTTTGCAAGAGTTTTCCAACTCCCCAATTTTTGTGTTGTGCATTTCTTACGCCAACAACCCTGTCTGTGTACAAATGATTCTTTCAATGAAATACAGATTTACTTGAGGGAGGGGAGAAATAAAGCCTTCTGCAGCTTTTGTCGCATACATATTTCAAACCACATCTCTTCTGTTTTTCAACAGGTGACTAACAACGTGACCTGAACCATGCCTACTCATAAGGAAGTCCCACTGAATACATTAGGGATTACTCCCAGGTAAACAGGGCTAGGACTGCAGCCTACACCAACAAAGGCAGCCCATTACAATTATAACTCACCGAGAATTAATCAACCCAATCTGGAGGACACAGTCCTGTGCAAATACAGTCAAGTAATTACAGGTGAGAAGGAGCAGCTGTAAGCTAGGCTGACATGGGGATTAGAGGCAGAGCAATTAACTTGAATTGACTACAAGGCAGCAGGTGTTAGACCCAGAGGTCTCATTTCAGGGTTTGGGGAGGGGGGGCAACAAAGAGATTTCAGGAAGTAAGAAACAATTCCAACCAGGGAAGAATGGCAAGATAAAATGCTAGATTATGCCAAAATGGCAAAACTAACTGGGACACGGGTGGCACTGTGGGTTAAACCACAGAGCCTAGGACTTGCCGATCAGAAGGTCGGTGGTTCGAATCCCCGCAACGGGGTGAGCTCCCGTTGCTCGGTCCCTGCTCCTGCCAACCTAGCAGTTTGAAAGCACGAAGTGCAAGGAGATAAATAGGTACAGCTCCGGCAGGAAGGTAAATGGCGTTTCCGTGCACTGCTCTGGTTCGCCAGAAGCGGCTTAATCATGCTGGCCACTTGACCTGGAAGCTGTACGCCGGCTCCCTTGGCCAATAAAGCGAGGTGAGCACCGCAATCCCAGAGTCATCTGCGACTGGACCTAACAGTCAGGGGTCCCTTTATCTTACCTATGTCACCCAGCCACAGTGGTTTGTTAAGGGTGCTAGGAGTTGTAGCTTTGCAGGGGCAAACTACAGGTCCCACGATTCGCTGGGGGAAGCCGAGTGCTTTAAATGGGATTCAAATGTATGGTGATGATGTGATCATCAATAATAATAATAATAATAATAATAATAATAATAATAATAATAATATATTTAATTTATTATTTCTATCCCAGCCACTCTGGGGGGCTCCCAACAGAATATTAAAAACACAATAAAACATTAAAAAGTTCCCTAAACAGGGCTGCCTTCAGATGTCTTCTCAAAGTCAGATAGTTGTGATGGGAGGGCGCCACTACCGAGAAGGCCCTCTGCCTGGTTCCCTGTAACCTCACTTAGAACCTTTTAGCAGATTCATTTCACTGTAACATCAGGCCCTTCCTCAAAGAATCTTGGGAATTGTAGTTTAGTCAGCAATAAGCATGTCAAGACCTTTCCATGATTAGACATTTCAAGCACTATTTACAGAAGCACTGTTCCCATGGTGCCCTGGTAACTATTAAACTGTTTGTGCCTGCAGGGTAGATATACCTACAGACCATGGTTTCTAAAAGAGCTGAAAGAAGTAAACAGAGACGTTACTGATTGCAGCAACGCACAGGGGCTTCATTTCTCCCCCTATCAAAAAATATTTCATGATGAAAACCAGGATTGGTAGTGATTTGTGAATGCATAGGAAACTGCCCCGTACACTGAGTTAGACCGTCTAGCTCAGTATTGTCTACACAGATTCGCAGCTGCTCTTTAGGGTTTCGAAAAGGTACTCTGCTCATCCCTACTGAGAGTTCCCACTAGGGCAATAGCTGTGTACTCACTGTGTCTCTAACGCACATTCCAAGCACAGTTACCCCCTTTAAGAATTCTGGGCAATGCAGTTCACAGAGTTACCATTCCAAGCAAACTACAGTGCCCAGCTCCAGGTTGCGAGTGGCACTGTGGTCTAAATCACTGAGCCTCTTGGGCTTGCCAATCAGAAGGTCAGCAGTTCGAATCCTCGCAACGGGGTGAGCTCCCGTTGCTCTGTCCCAGCTCCTGCCAGCCTAGCAGTTCAAAAGCACACCAGTGCAAGTAGATAAATAGGTACCACTGGGGCGGGAAGGTAAACAGCTTTTCTGTGCGCTCTGGTTTCCATCACGGTGTCCCGTTGCACCAGAAGTGATTTAGTCATGCTGGCCACATGACCCAGAAAGCTGTCTGTGGACAAACGCTGGCTCCCTCGGCCTGAAAAGTGAGATGAGCGCTGCAAGCCCATAATCACCTTTGACTGGACTTGCTTTTTTTACCTTTACAGTGCCCAGAACTCTTTGAGGGGTGGGAAGGTGCTTTCAAAGTAAAGTGTGTGCTGCAAATATCTGTTTCTCCACTTTTATTCTTAAAGGTAAAGGTAAAGGGACCCCTGACCATTAGGTCCAGTCATGACCGACTCTGGGGTTGCGGCTCTCATCTCGCTTTACTGACCGAGGGAGCTGGCGTACAGCTTCTGGGTCATGTGGCCAGCATGACTAAGCCGCTTCTGGCGAACAAGAGCAGCGCACGGAAACGCTGTTTACCTTCCCACCAGAGTGGTACCTATTTATCTACTTGCACTTTGATGTGCTTTCCAACTGCTAGGTTGGCAGGAGCAGGGTCCGAGCAACGGGAGCTCACCCCGTCGCGGGGATTCGAACCGCCGACCTTCTGATTGGCAAGTCCTAGGCTCTGTGGTTTAACCCACAGCGCCACCCACGTTCCACTTTTATTCTTAGCCCACCTTAAATTACTTTTCTATACCTTAAAAGAAAATTTAAAAACTGGGAGGATAGGGCAAACAAAGGAAGCTGCCTTCTACCACTGGTCCAGCTATTTCAATAT
Organism: Podarcis pityusensis; assembly: GCF_964106645.2. Taxonomy (NCBI): domain Eukaryota; kingdom Metazoa; phylum Chordata; class Lepidosauria; order Squamata; family Lacertidae; genus Podarcis; species Podarcis pityusensis. The sequence goes on along the minus strand of NC_138039.1, from coordinate 40,004,110 downwards.
TATCAACTTTGACTGGCAGCAGCTCTCCCTATAGGCCTTTAGACAGGTTTGTCTCCAATCTCTACTTGGAGATGCCAGGCTGAAACCTGGGGTTTTCTACGTGTGGAAAAGGTTGCTTTCCCACTGAGTTTTGTCCCTTCCCCTTAAACTGTAATCAAAACCAAGCTGGATGGAGGACAATGTAGCAATTCCTCTGGAAACTTAATAAGGGGAGATACTGTAACTTAGTAGGAAAGCTCATGCCTTCGACCCAGAAGGTCCCTGGCATCTCCTGGTCCGTGGCATCTATCCAGGGGAAACACTGGCATCTCCAATTAAAAGATCAAGTCGCAAGTTACAAGAAAGACCCTTTGCCTGAGACTGCCGATAGAAGACCACAAGACTGGCTGGATTTGTCCAGAAGATGGACAAATCTGGTATGGAATGAGGCAGTTTCCTACACAATCAGTCTTAACTGCTATCAAGAAGTATGGATGTCAGTTTTAATATAGGCACATCAAAGCGGCTTCATAAAATAAAAATAACACATCTCTCTCGCTGTCTTTCTGTCTCTCACACACAAATTCTGGGTCTGGAAGGCATAAACTTTAAAATAACCTCCATAAGGAGATGTGTGGGTTGTTTTTGCCACTTACCACTGGAGAAGCGCGTGCTGGAACCATCCTCACCTATCAACAGACCAAGGGATTTGATTGCAAGAGAGCAACAACAGGAAAGTACAAGGCTGGATGTGAGATTAGAAAAAGGCAGATGTGCCGAGCGTTGGAGGGGCAGCTGTTTCCCACGCAGCTGCGGTTGGCACTCGGCTGTTGCTCGTAGTGCCTCACCTGCTGCTAACAACCCGCAGAGTGTTTCAGGAAGCATGCCCTGGGAGTTCCTTTTGTTCCGATGCCAAGCGCTCGCTAGATCGCCCGCAGCCCTGCTTTTCTGCACAGAGTCCGGCAGAAACTCAGCCAGAAGATAAGAAACCAGGGATGCAGACAGGTGGGGACCCTCAACCTGCTAATTCATTAACTTGTAACGTTTGCTGGAAGACATGTTTTGCCCCTAACCCCACTTCCTCCCACCCAAAAAAAGTGTTTACCAGAGCAAACGGAGAAATTGCAAGCAGGAACAAAGGCAATAACGATGTGCAGCAAACTAATTGAATTATGCCAACTCTCTCGCAGAGGGAGGCATTAATCCTTTTCTCTGGCACCGATTTCAGCAATACTCTCAGACCTGGGTTTATCAGTCCTGTTTATTCTGCTGAAAGCCATTCAATAAGGAGACTGCTCAGCTGAAACATTAAGGAATTGCTGCCTGCATTGAGTGTAGAAGAGCCGTCCGTCTGGGCCCACCAGGTCAGTGATAACAATAAGCCCTGCTCCTGTCCCCAGCACAGCTCATTCACTGCTGAAAGATTACTGCAATGCGTTGTACGTAGGGCTGCCTCTGATGATGGTTTGGAAACTTCAGCTAGTGCAGAATTCAGCAGGCAGGTTGCTCACTGGAGAAAGACGGTTTGAGCATATTACACTGATCCTGGTCTGACTGCACTGACTACGAATTAGTTTCCGGGCCCAATTTAAAGTGCTGGATCATCTTCTGAGGCCCCTCCTTGACGTGACCAGAGATTTTCCGAGGACTGGAAGAAATTTACAGAGTATATCAAAAATTTATGTGATGAGCAAATAACGTTCATTGGCTTTCAAGAAGCTCTGTGAAATTACTGTTAGAAATATTGTTTCAAAAATATGATGTGATTAAGAGTATTTGAGTGTAGTATAATATTGAGAAATGTGAGATGAGGATAAAAAAACAACGGAAAATTATAAGACAAGCTGAGGGAAGTTCTGGAAAAAAGGGTTTAAGTTAAAAATGGATGTATAATTTTGTAAAAATGTTTTTTTTTAATGGAAAATCTAATTTAAAAAATTTATATATATAAAAAAGAGAGATCTAGAGGGTGGCAACATGAGAACGGGCCTTCTCTGCAGTGGCTCCCCGTCTGTGGAATTCTCTCCCCAGGGAAGTTCACCGGGCGCCTTCATTATACACCTTTAGACGCCAGGCAAAAATGTTCCTCTTTAACCAGGCCTTTGGTTGATCCAATTTGCATCCTATGCCCCTTTCAAATGTGTTTTTTTGGGGGGGATATTGGGTTGTTTTTGTTTTTATTGGGTATTTTGTGGTTTTATATCTTGATTTTATTCTGTGAACCGCCCTGAGACCCCTGGCTATAGGGCGGTGTCTGGAAGGACAGATCGTGATGCTGAGGCTCCAATACTTTGGCCACCTCATGAGAAGAGAAGACTCCCTGGAAAAGACCCTGATGTTGGGAAAGATGGAGGGCACAAGGAGAAGGGGACGACAGAGGGCAAGATGGTTGGAAAGTGTTCTCGAAGCTACCAGCATGAGTTTGACCAAACTGCGGGAGGCAGTGGAAGACAGGAGTGCCTGGCATGCTCAGGTCCATGGCATCACGAAGAGTCGGACACGACTAAACGACTAAACAACAACTACAACAACAACAACAACAACAACAATAATGTCCTAGACACAGAGGGAAGGGTGTGGTGCACTGGTGAAACATCGGTTTTGCATGCAGAAAGTTCCAGATTCAATATCCGGCACATCCAGGTAGGGCTTGGAGAGACTTCTACCTCTCACTTGGGTCAGGAACCATAAAATGACTGGTCTCACCCCGCTCTATAAAAGTAGAGCGGGGGACAAGGCAGGTATTGGGACAGTGTCTTAACCAGTATTTTATTCTGGGAGTACTCAAGAGTACTCAAGTCATGCTCTGCCATAGACTTGTGAATTGTGTTACCTGTAAAAAGGTAAAGGTAAAGGACCCCTGGACGGTTAAGTCCAGTCAAAGGCGACTATGGGGTTGCGGTGCTCATCTCGCTTTCAGGCTGAGGGAGCTGACACTTGTCCGCAGACAGCTTTTCGGGTCATGTGGCTAAACTGCCTCTGGTGCAACGGAACACCGTGACAGAAACCAGAGCGCATGGAAATGCCATTTACCTTCCCACCCCAGCGGTACCTATTTATCTACTTGCACTGGTATGCTTTTGAACGCTAGGTTGGCAGGAGCTGGGACAGAGCAACGGGAGCTCACTCCATCGTGGGGATTCGAACCGCCGACCTTCCGATCGGCAAGCCCAAGAGGCTCAGTGGTTTAGACCACAGCGCCACCCACTTTACCTGTAACCTGTATCCTAATGCTTAGACCATGTGCCAACATTGTCAGTAAAACTTTCAGGTTTCCTCAACTGGTAGTCCAGTGTCCAAAGGAGGGAGCCAGGACACTGTGGCAAGAAGCATCTGAACCTAACCTCCTGATGTAGGAATATAGGAAGCTGCCTTCTACCAAAACCATTGGTTTGTCTAGCTCCATATTGTAGACACTGATCAGCAGCAACTGTCCAGGGTTTCAGGCAGGAGTCTGGAGATGCAGGGAGGTTGAACCTGCAACCTTTTTCATATAAAGCAGGTGCTCACCCTCCGAGACATGGTTCTCTCCCTTCCCAAACGAAAAGGGCAGAGTCCATTTGAGCAGCTTTGCTAAACGCTTTCTGAAATTTCCTATTATTAAGATTTAATAATGGCAATATTCTAATGCGACTTTTATGGACTGCAGAAGGAATGAGGCTTTGCCTACGCCAACAGAATGAGGTAATAATCCGAGTATTTACATCTGGCAGCAATTGTACGTAGGTCCCAGTTTTGTAGAATAAAGGCCGTACCGAAGAGCAAGACCACTATATGCGCTAGATGGGTGAATGCGAACTGCCTAATGTAAACCACAGATATAGGTTAGTTTCTGAAAAGGATAGAATCCAAAATGTGAAATGAGAAAGCATAACTTCAAACGCAAACACATTCTTGCACTCACAAGAGATGCTCAAGGATTTCGTTCATTACTCAGATTTAGGTTATTTTTCTTGTAAACCAGTGTATACTGGTGAGAGTGTCAGGGCTGGACCTGCGAGACCAATGTCCAAATTCCCATTCAACCATAAAAGAAGATTTCCCAGGATTCTTTGAGGAGAGCCATGACTCCTTATAAGAGTAGTATCAATGTTGGTTGTGGTATGGCTCCAATGTGTCAATGTGACTACAGTGATACCTTGGTTCTCAAACGCCTTGGTACTCAAAACAACTTGGAACCCAAACACTCCAAACATGGAAGTAAGTGTTCCGGTTTGCGAACTTTTTCCGGAAGCCGAACATGCTCCATTTTGAGTGTTACACTTCCGTTTTGAGTGCCCCACTTCCGTTTTGAGTGTTACGCTGAGGTCTGGTTTTGCTATTTATTTTGTGTTTTTGCGGCTTTTTGTTTTTGTGACTGTGTGGAACCCAGTTCAGCTATTGAGTGATAGATTGTGAGACTGCAGTACATTGTTTATTGCTTTCATTTTATGGATCAATGGTCTCGTTAAATTGTAAAATTCAGATTAAATTTCTGTTTTAGGGATTGTTTTTAAAAGTCTGGAACAGATTAACCCATTTTGCATTACTTTCTGTGGGAAAGCGTGCCTTAGTTTTGGAACGCTTTAGTTTTGGAACGGACTTCTGGAACGGATTAAGTTTGAGCACCAAGGTACCACCGTACAACGTTCAACTCACCCAGCACGGGGCAATACTTTTCTCTTCCTTCCATTTTTTCCCATTTTGCAGCTGTTACCTGTCAACAAAGCAAAGACTCTCCTCCTGCAAAGAGGGGAGGGGTTGTGGGCGGGATCCGATCTCCGACCCAAGCAGGGGGCATTAGCCCCCTGCCACCCACTCACCTGGCTGGCGCACCATGCCCACGGGCAAGCGGCCAACCAGGTGGCTTGAGGGGGGCGTGGACAGCAGCTTAACTTGTTGCTGCGCCAGCCACGCGGTCTCACTTTTCGCCATCCCGTCGCGAGTCACCCACCCTCCACTCCCTCAGAGCTCAGGGTTTCAATTTTTCTTTTGGCCTTGCTTAGGTTGGTCGCCCAGGTTGCCCAGGGGGCCTGGTAGGAATTTTTCCATTTGGCATTAGGCTTTGTGGTTTTTTCGCCTACCTCGTAGCAACCGTCACAACTTTCGTGGTATTGGTGGGTAGGTTAGGCATTGGAATGTGTTTGTGGTGGTGGAAGGGCTAGGTGTGGCCATCGCCTACGCCTTCAATTTTGGGTATTCCGTTAAAGGAATCCGGCGGTCGTGGATCCTGTCCAATGCCTGTGTGGCGGGGGGCCATGGCACGACCCTCAGTGACATCAGGGGAGAGCTTATAGTTGGATTAGCATCAACGGGCTCCACCTACTGGTGAATAAACCCCCCCTTTTTAGACTCACCCCTCTCCGAGTGGGTGGAGTCAAGTCACGTGATCCAATGCCTAAGCCAATACCTTTTCACTTGCTGTAATCAATAAAGTTGTGGCCTTTTCTTGCCCATTAACCTTATATTACATGTCCTTGTGTCTTCATTTCACTAAGCGGGGATCGGGTCCTCGAACCACAAGCATTATTTTCCTAATAATCTACCCCTCATTTTTTTTTAAAAAAAGCCTCTACCTATGCAAAATAATACAGGGTTGAGGAAATAATTCAAAGTAGAGGTACTGAAAGGACAGGAGAAAACAAAAAAAAAAAGCTACAGTGCCAAGAATTGTTTGAGGTTAACAGTAGACTGCAAATTAGCTAGGGGTTTCCACAATGGTATTTATTTAGGGCGGCACAAGCTAGTGCAGCTTGGGTTAGTGAACACAAATCTGGGAGGCGGCTGCTTTTGGTGTTAAGAAATACGGTTTTGGCAAGGGCCTCGCGGTCAGAAAGCTGCATTGTATTCAGCAACAGAGATGGAAAAACTGGACCCCATTGGGAGAGGAGTGATGGCTTTTGTGGTGAAAGGGAATGATTTATTAGCTGAAGAGAGTCAAATCTGCTAAAATGTATGTTTTGGCTGAGCATCTGTAAGGGCGGGGACACAAGTGTTGAAGGGAGAAGTGATACAGGGGACTGTTGTTGTTTTTAGGGGGAGGGAGGGAGGGAGGGAGGGAGGGAGGGAGGGAGGGAGAAGAAGAAGAAGAAGAAGAAGAAGGAGAAGGAGAAGGAGAAGGAGAAGGAGAAGAAGAAGAAGAAGAAGAAGAAGAAGAAGAAGAAGAAGAAGAAAGAGGAAGTTGGCTTCGCAACTCTCCTGCTTTCGGATGATGTTTGTGGAATTTGGTGCAAACCAAAGTAACCGAGAAGCAGTTCTGCTTCTCACACTTTTGGAAGCTGAGCTATATAGATAAATAAACCTTTCCCTCTCTCTTCCATATATGTAAAACCTATGTATTACAAAGAATTGATGCTTTTGAATTATGGCACTGGAGGAGACTCTTGAGAGTCCCATGGACTGCAAGAAGATCAAACCTCAGGTTCCAGTACTTTGGCCACCTCATGAGAAGAGAAGAGTCCCTGGAAAAGACCCTGATGCTGGGAAAGATGGAGGGCACAAGGAGAAGGGGACGACAGAGGACGAGATGGTTGAACAGTGTTCTCAAAGCTACCAGCATGAGTTTGACCAAACTGCGGAAGGCAGTGGAAGATAGGAGTGCCTGGCGTGCTCTGGTCCATGGGGTCACGAAGAGTCAGACACGACTAAACGACTAAACAACAACATTACAAAGGCACTAAGGCAGAGACCCACCAACAAGATGAGGACCCTCTCAGCAGAGACCATCTGAATCCAGAGCATTTTTCCTCAAATTTCTCCTATCAGTAGAAAGACAGCCGTAACAAAACGGTGCTGGGACCTGGGAGTATTCACTAATAGAAGGAATTATATTTCTGGGCTGCCTCTGGCTGCATACATCCAACATTTTATTCCAGAATTGAGAGTGGGTACTTGTCATTTTCTGAATAGTCCACACACAATCTAGATCCATTGCATATTGTTTGGCCCGGGAAAGCACTTCTTGAGAAACTGTTTCTTTCCAGAAATAAAAGGTCATTGCTGATTGATACTGCATTATGCCACAGTGTGTCCATTTGAAAATGGGTGAAAATAAATCCAGGCAATTGGTGGCAGGGGGCTGTATCCACCCCTGCCCAATGATGTTGTGGGTGGGCATATGCCAAGATCGCAACCACCACTTCCTTCCTCATTCACCCAGGGCATCTACAGAGAGGAAAAGGCATGGCCAGCCTGATCAAGGTGGAGCGTTTTCAAATGTCCATCAAGTAATCCAGAATCAATCTAGATTGAGGTGAAAATGACTGGGAAAATCAGAAACCAGGAAGACCAAGACTTTAATAAAGACTGGAGGAAATTTATATTGTATAGTGGTACCTCGGGTTACAGGCGCTTCAGGTTACAGACTCCGCTAACCCAGAAATTGTACCTCGGGTTAACCACTTTGCCTCAGGATGAGAACAGAAATCGCGCGGCGGCAGCAGGAGGCACCATTAGCTAAAATGGTACCTCAGGTTAAGAACAGTTTCAGGTTAAGAACAGACCTCCAGAATGAATTAAGTACTTAACCCAAGGTACCACTGTACTTAGAAGACCAACAACTGAGCTCTTTAAAAGGACTTAAGTAGCGCTTGTGAGTTAACAGAGACTTAAGATATAAATGATAAATGGAATAAATGGAGGACATATGCAACAGAAAGGAATAAACATGGAACCCATGGAAAGGTAGAGGGAGGTCCAAAGATTCGAAAGAATCTTGTATCTGTTTTCTTCTTCTTTTTTTCTTATTTATGCTTGAGGAGAATGTTAACAAATAATTGGAAAATTAATAAAACTTTTAATTTAAAAAATGCAATCAATCTAGATTGAAAGCAGCATGGTGAGGAGGAGCATGAATGATTCTGGACTGAGGGAAACCCACATTTTTGTGCCACAAGCGTGCTGTTGGGTTTGCAGCTCCTTTTACAGTTGAAGATTTTCCTGCTGGATTTCTGCATGAATGGAAGGAACCGATTGAATTGGCTTCGGCAGCCGGGTGGAAAGTATAAATTGAGGACAAGCTAGTAAGACAGCCCACTCCAAGAGAAACAGGGTACCCCCAGTGAGAAAACACAAAGGCAACAAGCAAGTTTGGCAGCTGTGCAAGAAGAGTGTCAAGATGAAGATCTCCCAGTTTCGAAAATCGGGCTATTCATTTATCGTTTCTACAGACCAGAAAGCCTTTTTTTTTTTTACCCATGCTCCCACCGCCGCCGCTGCCTGGGTGCGCGCTTCGCGCAAGCACAATACCTACACAAACTATAAAATAATCCAGCCTGGAATTTTTTCACATTGTCCTGATTATTATGATGCTAACCATGCATGCTCATTCTTCGAGTTTAAGTAAATAGGACCACCCCCTCTGCTTTTACAGTAGTGCTTATAGAAACCATGTGTCTGGCACACAGTATAATAAACTACAAAAGGGAGAGAGAGAAAAGCGGTGATTGCTAAGACTGCCACCCTCTTTCCTGGCAAGCATGGTAGTTAAGTCGGTCAACAAGTAAAAAAAGGGGGGGAGTTTGAAGCCCATAGGAGGGTGCCACGCAGAAGGGACACAATTGGGCAAGTGGTCAGACTGCCATTCACACTGCCCTCCCTCTCAGGCCCCCATACGCTGTACAGCAGCGGGGGGTGGCATTCAGAAGAGCTCCCATATACAATGGCTACCTCCATTTTAAATCCATAGAACATAATGCCCTGGCCCATAGACCTGTTAAATGTATTGATCCCATGGAGAAACTGTTGCATCATTGCATGCACGATGCAGGAACTTGTCCTCGGAACATGTTCCCATCATGGTGAGCTAATTGATTAATAATGATGATGATAATAATAATTTATTATTTATACCCCGCCCACCTGGCTGGGTTTCCCCAGCCACTCTGGGCATCTCCCAACAAAATATTAAAAATACAATAAAACTTCCCTAAACAGGGCTGCCTTCAGATGTCTTCTAAAAGTCAGATAGTTGTTTATTTCCTTGACATCTGATCGGAGGGCGTTCCACCAGGCGGGCACCACCACCAAGAAGGCCCTTTGCCTGGTTCCCTGTAGCTTCACTTCTTGCAGTGAGGGAACCGCCAGAAGGCCCTCGGAGCTGGACCTCAGTGTCCAGGCTGAATGATGGGGGTGAAGACGCTCCTTCAGGTATACTGGGATGAGGCCGTTTAGGGCATTAAAGGTCAGCACCAACACTTTGAATTGTGCTCGGAAACGTACTGGGAGCCGATGTAGGTCTTTTAGGACCGGTGTTATATGGTCTTGATGGCCACTCCCAGTCACAAGTCTAGCTGCCGCATTCTGGATGAGTTGCAGTTTCTGAGTCACCTTCAAAGGTAGCCCCACGTAGAGCACATTGCAGTAGTCCAAGCGGGAGAGAACCAGAGCATGCACCACTCTGGCAAGACAGTCCGTGGACAGGTAGGGTCTCCATTGGCGTACCAGATGGAGCTGGTAACTCTTCTGTGTGGGCAGCATGTGGGCATTCTTGTCAAGCACTCCTGACAGGTGGGTTATGTTAATTTCCTGGGATCTTGTGGGGATATCGGCCGTGGATCCCCATTTGTGGACTGCTCTCCCCAGGGAAGTTCGCCTGGTGCCTTCATTATACACCTTCAGGCACCAGGCAAAAACATACCTCTTCAACCAGGCCTTGGACTGATTTGACATTTGATGCCCTTTTAAATGTGTTGTTGGAGGGGGGATTATCAGTTTGTTTGTGTTCCTATTTTTATTTTGTATATTGTGTTTTATAATGCAATTTTATGGTGTGAACCACCCTGAGATCTACGAGTGAAGGGTGGTATACAAATTTGACAAATAATAATTTTTCTGCAGCTTTTGTATTTTCTACTTGTGCGTTTTCCCCTTTCCTTCCCAGGCTGGTTCTGTACCGGATACAGTGGACATTTTGTTGGCATAGTGGTGCTACAGCTCTGCTCTTTTCAAAATATGAGTATAGGATTGGTCTGGAACGGCACTGTATTTTGCATTATTCTGCTAAAACAAAACAAAAAAGTTATGAAGAAGCAGAACTGGTTTAGTGGTGTAGTTCCTGAATACTATCAAAACATTTGCCAAAATATATAGGTGGATTTGAGGCACAATCTACTCCAAAGAGAAATACTGGATCATATTTTGATTATTCTCCCTTTAAAACTACTCCCCTTAAAATCACTCTTCTCTGAGGAGAGGAATATCCATCACTGATGTTTCTCTGCCATCTAGTGGATATTAAAAACACCAAAATAGATATTTTATTCTTTATAAAAGATAATGCCCACCAGCCTAACCACATAATCCTATGCATGTCTACTCAGAAGTAAGGCCCGTTTTGAGTTGCATGAGTCTGCCAGGTAAGTGTTTATAGGATCGCAGCATAAGTACGTGTATGAATACAAAGAGACAGGCTGGAAGGATCCAGACAGAGGAATCACTCAGAGAAGAGCAGGGAAAGCAAATCCTTCTGACACACACAAAGCGCAGAACGATGTCAGCCTTTAATGATGGGATTTTCTTCCTACGATAGGCTTTCTAATCAAAACAGATATGCAGTATGAAACCTTGTGGCGAATGCGCACAGAAACTTGGGGCTGTATCCAGTGTGAATTCTACTCAAAGTAGATACCTTGATCATGACTAACGCCCCAAGGTAGAATCTCACAACAGCTCTCGGCACCTAGTGCTTTTTTTCTTTAAAAATGTTTAGGGGTACTCTCATTTTGACTCAAGAGAATCACCATTTTATAGTTCAAATCGGGGAAAGTAAATACAGTAAATGGACAAAAGTACGAAGATTCACAAAATGTTCAGGGGTATGCGTACCCCCAGGAAAAAAAGCACCGTCAGCACCCATCACAAACTACACCTCCCAGGATTCCTTGAGGGAAGCTATGGCTGCTTAAAGTGGTACAGTACTGCTATAACTACACAGTGCAGATTGTGTCTAACGTAGGCCCATTAATTTCATTGCGTCTACTCTGAGCAGAGCTTAGGTACATCTCATAATTTCATGCGCCCAGTAGCTGAAATCTTTTTGGTAGTCCTTGTGCAATATTTTGTGCTGTTATTCCAAAGTACACAATTGTGAGGAAGCACTGGGCTATGCCAGGAGCTTTCAACAATGTGCAGTAACAGAGCCCTGAGTGCTCACTGGAAGGACAGATCCTGAAGCTGAGGCTCCAATACTTTGGCCACCTCATGGGAAGAGAAGACTCCCTGGAAAAGACCCCGATGTTGGGAAAGATTGAGGGCAAAAGAAGAAGGGGACGACAGAGGACGAGATGGTTGGACAGTGTTCTCGAAGCTACTAACATTAGTGGAAGACAGGAGTGCCTGGCGTGCTCTGGTCCATGGGGTCACAAAGAGTCAGACACGACTAAACAACAACAACATGTATACAAGAGCAGGCTTGCAAATAGCCACTCGCCTGGTAGCATGTGATGAGTAAGAATTGTTTCCAGCTGACCACTTCTATAAACTAGAAGAGAGCTGGTTCTCCTCTCTCCTCCCCAGATCATTGATATTCCACAAATAATTACTAAGGCATGTCTGGACACACAGATGAGCAAAGATTTCTGTGGGATAGTAACTTTGATGGACTTATTTTCAAGGTAGCAGCATGAGAGTATCCCCAATATCATCCAACACAATCACCTACCGGTTCATAGCTTGATCCAAGTAAAACTGAAATAATATGCAGTTGAAAAGGCTGATAATAGGACCCATGGAGGGGAAGGTGGGAAGTCTAGACATTCGGAGAAATCTCTAAATATGGATATGTATTTTGTATTTCGTATTGTCATACACACTTGTAAAAGCAAATAAAAATTATTTTGGGGGGACGGACAAATGAATAAATGAATCTTTATTTGCGTCAGCCATCAACCATAGCAATAAAACAACAAAACAATGTACAAAGAATAGAAATAAAAAGTCAATTATATAAAATACATTTAAGGGTTTTGAATCAATAGTCAAATAGTGGGTCGTATTCTAATTGCCCCAGCTAAAAACCTTGCAACCTTTGCTGTCACCTGCTCATCTTGATCTGCTAAGAGAAGGGACACTGTGGCAGTGGATGGGCGACCCAGAATAGACAATAAAAGAGGGGTGATAACCTCATCTCTCAAGTCTTTATAGAGAGTGCAAGCCGGAAGGGCATACGCCACCGATTCTGTACTGCTATCTCCACAGGGACATAAGCATTTTTCGTGTGGAATCTGTCGGAATCGTCCCTCAAGTACAGCCAAGGGCAATACATTCAATCTTGCGAGAGTAAAAGCATGTCTATATTTTAGAATTACTAGGTTATGCAGATAGGGTGCCAGAGAGTCGAAATGGGAAGGTGGAAAATAGTCATACCATGGGCAAAATTTCCTTATTGTGGCCATGTTGTTCTGACGCTCAATATCATTTAGGAGCTGACAAATTAGACTGTTTGCTTTACTAAAACCCAAAGTGAGTAGCTGTTGTGATAAACCACAAGAGTGAAGTTTTTGAGAAACAATTTTCGTCCAGGCTCTCTTGTGACAATCTTGCATCACTAGGGATATTAGACCGGGGGGATTTGAGTTTAGGCGAAGCCAATAGTTAAGTGTCCTATGCCAAATCCATAATTCTACCGAGGGAAAAACAAATCTATGGCAAAGAACTGGGGACCCAATGCATGTCTGAGTTACAGGTGGGTTCCAGATCTGAAAAAGTTGAATGTTACTGGTCTAAGAGACAGGAGAGAGAAGGGAGTTGAATTTTGCAATATAAATTCAAGCTTGCTGAGAAGCCAAACCTTGCCTGCTTTTAGAAGCAGCTAACCCCTGGCGCTGTGGGTTAAACCACAGAGTCTAGGACTTGCCGATCAGAAGGTCGGCGGTTCGAATCCCCGCGACGGGATGAGCTCCCGTTGCTCAGTCCCTGCTCCTGCCAACCTAGCAGTTCGAAAGCACCTCAAAGTGCAAGTAGATAAATAGGTACCACTCCGGCAGGAAGGTAAACGGCGTTTCCGTGCACTGCTCTGGTTCGCCAGAAGCGGCTTAGTCATGCTGGCCACATGACCCGGAAGCTGTATGCCGGCTCCCTCGGCCAATAAAGCGAGATGAGCGCCGCAACCCTAGAGTCGGTCACAACTGGACCTAATGGTCAGGGGTCCCTTTACCTTTTTAACCCCTTTCTAAATACGTATGTGTGACGGCCTGGCTGTGCCATGCACTCTGCACATGCATGAGACTCTTAAGCTCAGAGTCTTGGGTTCCAAAGTGTGGGCCTTCACATTCGGCAAAAGATTCCTGCATTGCAGGAAGTTGGACTGGATTTCTATTCTATAAATATATAAAGCTTTACACTGAGGCTATTGGCCCATTTTGCCTCATGTTGTCTGGTCCATCTAACGGCGGCACCCCAAGGCCTCACAGTGAGGTCTTTCCATGGTTTATGTCAGCATCGCCCTAGAGCCAGTGCGCCAACTGGACTCATGCACCTCAACCCCGACTGGGCTAGGCGAGCTGGGTAGCACCGCCAGAGACCTCCTTTCCCACAAGAACAGGTCACAGTGCTGTGGACTCACAGCTTAGAGCTGAGAGCACCGGATTCACTGTCTCAATAATACAGTCGTTGCACAGCAGAGTTTTGCAGAGTCTTGCAGAGTATAAACCACTCGGAGAGCAGCTCTGTAGAATATCTTCCTTTTATTCTATAACTACAACTATGATACAAAACTATATACAGAGCTGAATATTCTAAGCATAAATCAATGCTACACTGAGAGTCTGCAGCTGCTCTAACAGCAATCTTATCTCTAGGATCTCCAACACTCTCACTCTCTCCGATACACTGACTGACTCTCTCTCACACAGACAGACAGATATGTTGCTGGGCAGAATAAGTAGATAGGCAGGACACGCCTCCTCTTCTCTGGAGAGTCAGCAGAGACCATCAGGAGATGATCAGGAGATTCTCGTGTATGGGAGGGGTGAAATCTCCTCAATTTTGCCTCATGTTGTCTGGTCCATCTAACAGCGACACCCCAAGGCCTCACAGTGAGGTCTTTCCATGGTTTGCTCCTTGAAATCCTTGTAAGTGAAAGCCACACCTTGTGCATGCAAATACGTGCCATGTTACTGAAGCTCAGCTCAATGCAAAGATTGCTGCAGAGACTGTCTGCAGCCAAATTTGTGCATTTGGAATATGAAACAAGCTCATGCCTGCCCTCTGGCAGCCAAAACCAGAAGTTATTCTTTCATTTCCCAACTGCAGCACTGGCTGCGGCTCCTAGAAGTGTCTTTATTTTTTCTTTTAGAAAACAATTGTTATTTGGTTTTACAAGTGTAAAGTTATAACAATACCAAATAAATGTCCACATATTGAGATTTCTCTGAATCTCCCAACTCCCCCCCCCCCGCATCCCCTCCTTGGGTCTTATTTCGAACGTTTTCAACTGCATAGTTTCGTGATCTATGTTTTGCATCTATCCACATTGTACAGTCAAACCTCGGTTGTCCAACGCCATTCCAGAACCCATTTGGCTTCCGAAATGTTCGACAACCGAGGTGCGGCTTCTGATTGGCTGCAGGCACTTCCTGCACTCAAGCAGAAACCGCATCGGACGTTCAGCTTCCAAAAAACGTTCAAAAACCGGAACACTTACTTCCGGGTTTTCAGCGTTCAGGGGCTGAAACATTCCAAAACAGAGGCATTTGGGAACCAAGGTTTGACTCTAATTGTTACAAGTGTTATTAAAATCCTGCTAATATTTTCATCTGCTTACAGTGGTCTCCTAAGTACAGTCGTACCTTGGTTTTCAAATGCCTTGGGAGTCGAACGTTTTGGATCCCGAACGATCAAAAACCGGAAGTGAGTGTTCCAGTTTTCTAATGTTCTTTGGAACCCAAATGTTCGACATGACTTCTGATTGGTCGCAGGAACCTTGGTTCCTGAATGTTTTGGAAGTCAAACAGACTTCCGGAACGGATTTCGTCCTACTTCCAAGGTACCACTGTATATTATAATTTTTCCCATTCTTTCTTAAAGTTTTTGTCTTCTTGGTTCCTGAGCTTTCCGGTCAGTTTTGACATTTCGGCATAGTCCATCCGCTTAGTTTGCTATTCCTCTCTGGTCAGGACCCTAGAAGTGTCTTAAGCAGAACAACCCCCCCCCCCCGTGCTGTCTTTTCCTGTACTGTTCCTCACGGATCTAGCCCTGTCATTTTATTCTGCATGAGTGCGAGAGCAAGTATTGTAGCTGGGATTGCTCTTTTTTGGGGGGGGGGGAATAATTTTTATTTGATTTTAGAAGCGTAAGATTCTAATACCAAATACATTACACATATTTAGAAATTTCTCTGACTCTCTAGACTTCCCACCTTCCCCTCTACAGGCCCTATTATGAACCTTCCCAACTGCATATTATTTCATCATCCAACAAGTTTTATGTCTCTCCATTTGGTCCATAGTAGTTTCTACATTACCAGTGTTATTGCAATCCTGCTAGTGTTTTCATCTGCTTACACTGGTCTCTCAAGTAAATTGTAATCCCCCCCCCCCCATTCTTTATTAAAGTTTTGGTCTTTGGGTCTTTGCGAGTAGCTGGGATTGTTCAATCGGTAGAGCATGAGGCTCTTAATCTCACGGTTGTGGGTTCAAGACAAAAGATTCCCGCATTGCAGAGGGTTGGACCACATGTCCCTCTCAGTCCCTTCCATTGTATTCTGTGATAATAATAAATCACTATAACTTCACTTTATAATCTAAGAGACAGATGAGAGGAAATATTATTAGGAGCACCTCTGTGGTGTAGTGGTTAGAATGTTAAGACAAATACAGTGGTGCCCCGCAAGACGAATGCCTCGCAAGACGGAAAACCCGCTAGACGAAAGGGTTTTCCGTTTTGGAGGTGCTTCGCAAAACGAATTTCCTATGGGCTTGCTTCGCAAGACGAAAATGTCTTGTGAGTTCCTGCGGGGTTTTTTTCCTTCCCCCCCCCCTTTTTCCCAAGCCGCTAAGCCGCTTATCAGCTGATCCGCTAAGCCGCTTAACAGCTGATCGCTAAGCCGCTTATCAGCTGATCCGCTAAGCCGCTTAACAGCTGATCCGTTAAGCCACTAAGCCGCTTATCAGCTGATCCGCTAAGCCGCTTATCAGCTGATCCGCTAAGCCCGCTAAGCCGCTAATAGCGCTAATCCGCTAAACCGCTAATGGGCTTGCTTCGCAAGACGAAAAAACCGCAAGACAAAGAGACTCGCGGAACGGATTCTTTTCGTCTTGCGAGGCATCACTGTACCTGGGAGTTTAGGGTTCAAATCACTGGGTGACCTTGGGGCAGTTACGGCCTCTCACCCTAAAATACCTCAGGATTGTTGTGGGGATTAAATGAGAAGGAAGAGAACTATGTATGTCACCTTGCGCTCCTTGGAGGAAAAGGTGAGTATTTTTCTATTTATAAAGCTGAAATCCTAACCTGAGCAAACCTGGAGTAAGCCCCCAATGAATTTACTCACTTCTGAACAGGTCCGGTTAGCATTGCACTGTAAAAGAAATTAACTCGTGTGTATAAAAATCCTAATGACATTTATTTAGAAGTCCTACTGAGACCAACAGGACTTGCTCCCTCACTGGGGTCTGTTGAATTTTTCAAATGCCAAAAATGAGGGGTACTAAAACGTTTTAACGTGACTTGGGAATTCAAAAGATATTTTGGTGCAATTTATGTAATTTATTTTGCTTAGTATGTAAAATCTGTGCAAAATTGCATAGAAGTCATTAAAAATGATTGCCAAGTACTTGCAGGTTTTTTATATTATTATTATTTTACTTTTTTCTACATTTCAGGTTTATACATTTCACTGATTTTACAATCATTTTAACATTTCAAAACTTGACTTCCTTCCCCTCCACTTTCTGCGGTTCCTTAAATTTATTTTTAATACCTTCTGCATATCCAAATTAACTTAATTTGCTCATTTATTCATCTACTTTAAATATATACTCTTATATACTACAGCGGCAAGAATGTCACTAACCCAAAAATGGAAAGAAGCAGAAGTCCCAGCAAAAGAAGAATGGATACAAAAACTTATAGAGTATGCAGAAATGGTGAAACTTACCAGAAGAATAAGAAATCAAGATAACATTTTTTTAAATAAAAGAATGGAAATGATTTGTTTAATATTTACAGATAAATTATAAATAGGTAAGAACACTGGCAGGATTATTGTAATAACCTGCATTTTCACAAGAGCATATATTATTATTATTATTATTATTAATAAGCATTACCTGACATTTTCAGAAGGTAAAATTAAAATTCTTTGGTTTTCAGAGAACAGTTATGTGCTTTTTAATACGACCTAGGTTTACCAAACTGAATGCTGCGCAATCTGAAAAATAATAGCAGATTTGAATTTATCGCACCCAAAAACATATTTTCACTGAATAAAGTTGCAAAAATTAAGTTTTATCCCCCCCCCCCCAAAAAATAAACCTCACACAGCTTCCTAACACAACTGCTCCCACGCCTCTCTCAATAAAATAGAGACCTCCCTTTATGCAACTATGCGCCACCCAGCGTCCAACCAGACATCCAACCTCTTTCCTTTGTCCCACCCATTACCACCACCCCCGTTCTCTGATTGGAACCTTCCACTCCACATCCGCTTTCGACGGGACCGGAGGAAAAACGACTCGCTCCAAGGGTTCGTCTGATTGCCGTCTTTTGCGGGGAGAATTGATTGGCAGGCCGGTTAGCCAATTAGCGGGCTGCACTGTACCATTTCCTTCCCCCTTTCCCTTTGCTTGCTTGCAAAGAAGGAGAAAATGCCTTTAAATCGCTGGTGCCTGGTGAGTGTTTAGGCTGCAGTCTTCTTATACTTGTCTACCTGAGATATGCAGGCGCTTTTCTCCTTTGTTTCATCAGGAACTTGCATGCCTTTCATCTTTATTTTATTCCTTCTAAAATAACGCTTAATTATTCACATTTCTGAGCCACATCCATAAATCCCATCAGACAAACGGGGCAGCAAGACAATGGAAAATAATTATCATTAATCCGAATGCTGCCCTAAAATGCCGGCTAGAGCAATGGTCGTATCTTAATTAGGCATTAAATTTGTATACTGCCTTTCAACCGAATAGCCCAGGGCAGCTCACGACAGAAAAAACAAAAACAAAATGAGAATATAAAATGCATAATATTTTTTTTTAGAAAGTCTTAGTTCAGTTAGTTCAGTTACGGGGTGGGTGTATCTCCCACCTGAGGAAAAATCCTGCAGACACTCATGCTTTTAGAAATTAAACTGGGAAATGTTGCTTTTTGTGGCTCTATTTCATGTATGGCTTGGGGTGCCTGTCTCTGGGAATGCGTTCCTTTGTGTTTATTCCTTTGTGTTTACTGCTTTTCTTAAAAAACAATAAAGCAGGATATAAATTTGATGAAATAATTGCGTACCTATCCTTGAGCATTTTGCTTTCAGAATTGAGTTTGTGTATTGGAAGATAGGTTACAAGAAGCCGCTTAAGCCATTGTCAGGCTATTGCTCCATCTAGGCCAGCATTGCCTACTCGGACTGGCAGCAGCTTCACCTGATGCTTCTCCAGCTACTTGATGCTTTTAGTTGGGATTGAACTTGTAACCTTCTGTATGAAAAGCCTAGGCTCTCGCAATGGGCCTTACGGGCTTCCTATAACTACTGGCTGGGTTGAGAGCTAGTCAACAAAAGGCCTGCTGATGCTCAAGGCTACCTAGAAATTGTGCCCCATATTGCCCCCCATATTGTGGCAGCTGGCTGCCCATAACAACAAAGGAAAGGTCTTCTGTGTGTATCCAAGGACCAGCTTTCTTGTTTGTGAATTGTGCATTGATAGTTAAAAAGGGGTTCAGGGCAGAGGACAGATTCAAAGTGAGCGCTGCTGCCTCTACGATGGTTATGCTGGTAGAGGAAAATTGCAGTATATATAAATAGGCAACATTACGTGCATGAAGATCGTATAAGCATCTTATTTTACCAGGTGTGTATATATATATATATATATATATATATATATATACTTCTACGGGCTACATTTCCTCATAGGCAACCTCCCAGGGGATACATGCCCAGAAGCAAAAGTGGGTGGAACAGTAATTTTTACCTTTGTAAAAGTTAATTTTGGTTCCTCTGTTTCATTTTTGTCGGGTTGATGTTGGTTAAATGTTTAGTTGGGGTTGGCGGTTACTTTAATTTGGGTATAACTGTAAACTTATTGTTGGTGTTGTTATTGGTTTTTATTGGTTTGCATGTTGCTTGTATAGGATGCCTTGTTTTTTAATGTTTGATGCTTTGCGTTTTACCGTATTTTTCGCCCCATAGGACGCACCTACTTTTTTGGGGGGGGAAATAAAGAAAAAAAATTTATTTCCCCCCCAGGCATGGGGCTGGCGCGGGGGAAGCCCGAGCTTCCCCCCACCCCAGCCCCCAGAACAGCCTGCTATCCGCAAGCCTAGGGAGCCGCACCGGTCTACCCAGGCTTGCGGACAGCTGTGCAAAGCTAGGGCGCGCTCTTCAGCGCGCCCGAGGCTTCGGAATGCAGGCAGCTCTGCACAACCCTCCAGAGGCCGGAGCGGCTTCGCGCCAGGCTCCAGAGGGTTGCGCAGAGCTTCCTGAAGCCTGGAGAGCGAGAGCCTCTCGCTCTCCAGGCTTCAGCGAAAGCCTGTATTTGCCCCATAGGACGCACACACATTTCCCCTTCATTTCTGGAGGGGAAAAAGTGCGTCCTATAGGGCGAAAAATACGGTATATGTTGCAAGACACGCAGAGTGGTTGGGGAGACCCAGCCAGATGGGCGGGATATAAATTAAATTATTATTATTATTATTATTATTATTATTATTATTACTACTACTACTACAGTAAGCCTGTTTCTACATACATTCTTTGATCCCTCTTTCTCCTGCGTCTAGGCAAGTAAAAAGCATGATCAGGGTCAAGGGCACATTCTAGCCAGGCAAAAGATCTTGGGGAGGATATAAAGAAACTGGGGAGGAAGACTGGGGCTAGGAATTGTCTGAGGGCCATATAAAGAGGCTTGGAGGGCCATGTTGGTCCTCTCAGTTTGAGGTTCTCCATCCATGTGTTAGATAAACTATTCAGGAAAGGCAGACCCCTTCACATTCTGTGATTCAGAAAAGTATTTCTTTTTCAGGCAAATTTTAAGTATGGAATGATAACAGAAAGGCTCTTCAGATTTACGGCTGTCTTGTAATTTATTCTTGAATGCATCCGGGAACTTTGAACTTTTCTATTAAACTTGCACCTCTCCCTGAAATCTGTTTTCCTCCTTCCTAAAACCTGCACACACTATTGTTAAATAAAATCAGCTAATTTTCTTTTTCTTTTTTCCTCTTCATTCTAAACTGTGCAGAGAAACATCTGCGTGTATGATTTGCAACCCAGCGGCTCGCCGTGAAGATGGCTTTGTTAAAGCTGTTGCCGCAGGTTCCCGAAGATGAAGGCACCCAAAGGTGCAGGCTGGGGCCTGCTGTATTCTCTGCCCTGGGTGCCACACTGGGCTCCCCCGTGAAGATCACCCTCCCTACTGGCAGCTGTCTCTGTACCGCCTGGCCAAGGCACGATTTGGCCGACGGCTATTTGCAGGTCGATCTCAAGTGCAGAACTTTGCGCTTAAAGGAGTGCCAGCCCCAAAATCTCACCGTGAGCATGGACCAATTGAAGCTCTTGCCTTCTTGCAAGCTCAGGAGAGTGACAGTCAAAGTCATCTTTAAGAACCGTGCCTTGAAAAAATCCACTCCGAAAACCATGGTGCAGGACGTGGTCAAGGAACTTCTGAGAAAGGCCTACGTTTCTCCCCATCACGTCGTTACCTTTGCGTCAATTCCAGGCAATCCGTTGGCACGTGTTGAAATATTGTCCATGGAGCCTGCCACCGCAGAAGAAGCCGGTTTGGTAACCCTCAAAACCGGTGTAACTGTCAAAGAGGCAGTCACACTAGATTGGCACAACCATTCGATGGAGGACAGCGCCAGAATCCCGGTGGCGGGCATGAACGACGCCAGCACCTCCTTAAAAGAGATGATCGACTTGCCCTTGCGCTTTCCCAAAACCTTCCAGAAGCTGGGCCTTTCTGTCCCTAGAGGAGTGCTTTTGGTGGGGCCTCCAGGAGTGGGCAAAACACTTCTGGTGAAATCGGTTGCCAGGGGAATTGGTGCAAGCCTCCTTTGCATCGACGGCCCTATAATCTACGGTTCGAGGCCCGGCGAAAGCGAGGAGAACTTGCGGCGAGTTTTTGAACAAGCAAGAGAATTGTCCAGCGAAGGACCGGTTGTTCTTTTTATTGACGAGATCGACTCGTTGTGTCCTAAACGGGGCAGTTCAAGTAATGCCCCGGAAAATCGTCTGGTGGCTCAATTGCTAACTCTTCTAGATGGCATCGGGGGAGAAAATGACGTAGTGATCGTGGCGGCAACAAATCGACCCGATGCCCTGGACCCTGCACTTAGGAGGCCAGGCAGGCTGGACCGAGAGGTGATTGTAAATTATATCTTTCTTGTTACTTCTGATTGCTACTTACTGCTTTGTTTAGGAAGGGGGAGCCCTTTTTATTTTTTGCTACAACTGCAGCCCGTGTTTTCTGAGCCCAAAATGGAAAACAAGCGAGGTCCCAACTAAAGAAGAATGGCAACTTAAACCGATGGAATATGCGCAGCTTCTGGACCTAACATATAGAATAAGAGAACAAGAAGAACATACGTTTAAGGAATATTGGAAAACATTTATTGATTATATGTGGGGAAATTGTGTACACTTGAAAACATTGGCAGCATTAAGATAAATTCAACAGTGAAAATAAGTTTTGATGGATGTAATAATGGAATACTGAATGGTTTAGTTTATGTAAAATATGCAGGGATTTATGTTAGGCAAAACGAACCATGGAAAGAGAGGAAGGGAAGTCATTGATATTTTAAGGTTGTTTAAATGAATACAGTGGTACCTCGGTTTTCGAACGTAATCCGTTCCAGAAGATCGTTCGACTTCTGAAACGTTTGAAAACTGAGATGCAAAGGGCGGGCTGCAAATTCAGTGGAGAAAACTGGAAAAAAACTCAGCGGAAGCCGTTTGACTTCTGAGGCACGTTCGAAAACGGAAGCATTGATTTCCGGGTTTTAGGCGTTCAAAAACCCAAACGTTCGGCTTCCGAGATGCTCGAAAACCAAGGTACCACTGTATTCTAAAATGTAAAACAGAAAATTTGATAAAAATTATGGGGGAAAAAGGAAAGGGGAGCCCTCTCAATGACCTTGGGGTGTCATGGCTTTCCTCAAAGGACTGTAGAGTTGTAGTTCCTGCGAGAGAACTCTTTTATCATCTGGCACATTTTCAGAAGTACATTTCCCAGACTTCTTTTGTTCCAAGTGGTAATATTTAGAAATGGGCAGTTCCAGTCCTGCCCCATAGTTGGAATGATGGAAAACGGGGTGATAAATAAATTTACGGTGATGCTTACACATTGGGGTTACTTTGTAGAATTTGCTCATTATGTGGACATTGGAGGGTGTCTTTTAAAGCCATCTGAGTTGGTTGGAGAAGAACATTATGAAGAAGCTCAGGTCTGAGGTTTAGTTCAGCCCATCTAGCACAGGGTTGCAGAACCATCAGTCCTCCATATTTTGCCGGACTACAATTCCCATCTGCCCCAGTCAGTCTAAGCAGCGAGGAGGGATGATGGGAGTTGGAGTCCCACAGCACCTGTCAGGCTAGAGATTGCCCATTCCTGATTGAAACCTTTGCACTCGAAATTGGGCTGAGATTTGCTTTGGATAAGCCCTGCGTTGCCTGCGGTTAATACAGGTTGTGAATTGTCAGGATACACCAAGGTAGCAACACATTTCTTTCCATTTGCTCTTTTCTTAGGTTATAATCGGGACGCCAACCATGAAGCAAAGGAGGTCTATTCTGCAGTTGATTACTGCTGGCATGCCTGTGTCGAACGATGTGAATTTGCTTGAACTTGCAGAAATAACCACCGGTTATGTTGGAGCTGACCTTACGGCGCTCTGCAGAGAGGCTTCAATGCAGGCTGTTTTTCGTGCCTCTTCGGTAAGGAATTATTTCAGATGTCAGCCCAGAATATTTTCGTACACTGGGGGAGTCTCCCCCCACGCACTCTTCCCCCTGCCCCCGCTTTGTGTTAAATGCTC
This sequence comes from Podarcis pityusensis, assembly GCF_964106645.2. NCBI lineage: Eukaryota > Metazoa > Chordata > Lepidosauria > Squamata > Lacertidae > Podarcis > Podarcis pityusensis. Next base: position 39,980,968 of record NC_138039.1, on the reverse strand, counting down.
AGCAGCTTTATCCTGTGTGACATTGTGGCTGCAAATAGACATAGCTTGCTTTTGAGTTGCTGGGCCTGCACAACATCTAGGGTGGGGAACCAGCTTGGGAGATTTGTGTCAGTTACACAGGTGCAATTGAGTGTCTGTGTCAGTGTGTTACATTTATTAGATAGCAATGATTCGCACACCTGGGATGCAGAAGAGACTGAAATAACTTGTTTGCCCATCACAGAGTCGGCAACACTGGCCGAACTCTGCATGCCTGATATGTACCATTCCCTGTTTTTCTGATGTTCAGGCAGTGGGTACCATTAACTGACACCACCCAAACTCAGGAAGGGGTTATAACTGGGGTTCCCATATTTCAAAAAGTAACAACCAGCACACCCCGAAAGTTGATGGGGTGTTTTTTTAGGAAGACCCCAAAATTGTTGAGCTTTGCAAAAGTACAAGATATCTGGCATGGAAAACCCTAAGAAGGGGACTCTCCAAACTTTGCACAGTGGCCATGGAATACCAACTGACTGTTTGAGGTGGCAGATAAGGGAGCAACTGGGATCATGAGAAGCAATACTCTTCACTGCAATGTTTTGTTGCAGATCCACTCTGTGTGCAGTGGTATATCATATATGTGCCTATTTCTGGAATCTGTGCCTTTCACACCCTGTAATATGGCCAAGGAACGCAACCTAGGCCGAGACATTTACAGTCAAGCTCATTTCTCAGTGATCCCCATTACATTCTAGAGCACAAAGTAAAATGAGCTGCTATCAGGGATTGAGGAATGCTTGCTACATTGAGATTAGCAGTGCAGTGGTACCTCGGTTATCAAACGTAATCCGTTCTGGAAGACAGTTTGAGTTCTAAAACATTCAAAAACTGAGGCACAAAGGACTGTCTGCAAATTCAGTTGAGAAAATTGAAAAACACGCAGTGGAAGCCATTCGACTTCCGAGGCGCATTCGAAAAAGGAAGCATTTACTTCCAGGTTTTCAGTGTTTGGGTTCCGAAACATCTGTCAACGGAGATGTTTGAGAACCGAGGTACCACTGTATATGGTTATAGGTGTCTGCTTTGCTCCGGCCATCTCTATAAACACAGGGTTACAGTGTCAGAGAGACAATTTGAGCTGGGTGCGGGGAGAGGCGGTCTTTCTGGCCAATCCCACTGAACGACCCATATTCTACAGTTCACAGGACCTTTCTCAGTTCCCCCACTCAACAATGGGTATTTTTGCTCGTAAAGTAAAGGACCCCTGGACGGTTAAGTCCTAACAAAGGCGACTAGGGTTGTGGCGCTTATCTCGCTTTCAGGCCAAGGGAGCTGGCGTTTGTCCACAGGCAGCTTTCCGGGTCATGTGGCCAGCATGACTAAACCGCTTCTGACGCAATAGAACACTGTGACGGAAACCAGAACGCACAGAAATGCTGTTTACCTTCCTGCCGCAGCAGTACCTATTTATTTATTTATCTATCTACTTATTTGTTTAGCTACTTGCACTGGTTTGCTTTTGGGCTGCTAGGTTGCTAGTAATTATTAATATCACATAGCCACAGTTGCTTCCCCTAGGAGGCCTCTGTAGCTGTGTTATCACAAGCTCCTGGAAATCATAGCAGAGTTGCATGTCTCTGTAGAATCAGAGTATTGTAAAACATTATAACTTGAATGTTGTAACAGACACTATTTGCCCTGTGAGAAAGAAGGGAAAAGTGAAGCAAACAGGCAAAGAGACAGCGCCAGTCAAACTGTCCCCTCCCTGCCCAACTGTACAATTTGTGGTGGGGACACAGGTGGCGCTGTGGTCTAAACCATTGAGCCTCTTGGGCTTGCCAATCAGAAGGTCGGCAGTTTGAATCCCCGTGATGGGGTGAGCTCCCGTTGCTCTGCCCCAGCTCCTGCCAACCTAGCAGTTCAAAAGCACGCCAGTTCACGTAGATAAATAGGTACCACTGCAGTGGGAAGGCAAACGGCATTTCCGTGCGCTCTGGTTTCTGTCACAGTGTTCCGTTGCGCCAGAAGTGGTTTAGTCCTGCTGGTCACATGACCTGAAAAGCTGTCTGTAGACAAACACTGGCTCCCTCGGCCTGAAAGCGAGATGACCGCCGCAACCCCATAGTCGCCTTTGACTGGACTTAACCTTTCAGGGGTCCTTTACCTTTACACCTACAATTTATATCATTTATTTGCTTTAGTATTTTGCCACTGTAAACTGCTCTGGGTGCTGTGTCAGAAAGCAGTATATAAATGTAAGTTGTGGACCCAGATATATGGACTGATTGTTCATTGGCAGGGCTGCTAAGACTTCTCACGAGTGAGTGACTTCAGGGTTTGGGGCATTAAAAGCAAACAAACCTTTTTTTTCCTCTGCTTGTACATACATTTCTTCAGGATTCAGTTGACACAGTGCACATGTCGGACTTCCGTGAAGCATTGAAAACGATCCAGCCGTCCTCTGTTCGAAGTGGAGTTGGGCTGGCAGACTTCAGGCCTGTCGCCTGGGATCAGATTGGTGGCCTTGAAGATGTGAAACTCAAGTTAAAACAGGTAGCGTTACAGAGACGAATTTCAAGGGTGGCTATACTTTCACAGGTCTTGGATTCTGCAATTATTACTTTATTTATCACATTTCCAGCTCTCTCCCCTCATGGAGCTTGGGGAGATGTTTATAGCACTACTGATGTAGAGACAAAATAACATGTAAGATTGTAGCCAGATTTAGATGACCGCTTAAAACAGGAATCAGGAAACAGTGGCCCTCCAAGAGGTTGCTCAATCCTGACCATTGTTGATGCTGGTAGGGGCTGGTGGGAGTTTGAATCTACCAGTATCCAGAGGTTCTTTGTGCTTATTTAGAGGGTTCAAAATGCTTTGTTAGTTTTGTGAGAATTATTTCTCTACAATGACAGAGGAAATGGGGCAGAGGGGAACTTTCCTCTGCAAGCTGGTTTACTGCCTTCAGACCATAACCTTGGACGAGACTAGAAATGTCAGAAGGAGCAACTATTATTATTATTATTATTATTTATTAATTTTTTGTATATTGCCCTATACGCACAGGTCTAAGGGTGGTTACAACATAAAACTGCAATATAAAAACACAAAATGCGTAATAAAAACAAAAACAACCCAATTAACACCCCTCAACACATTTTAAAAGGGCATCGGATATCAATCAGCCAAAGGCCTGGTTAAAGAGGAATGTTTTTACCTGGCGCCTAAAGGTGTATAATGAAGGCACCAGGCGAACTTCGTTGGGGAGAGCATTCCATAGACAGGAAGCCACTGCAGAGAAGGCCCCTACGCTCAGTGCAGTTGAGTGTAGAATGCAGAGAAAGTTGTCAGCTCAAAGTCTTAAAGGAAACTCAAAACCAGGAATGATGTTTGTTTAGCAGAAAGCTATTTCTCTCTGGATAATTTATTATTTATACCCCTCCCATCTGGCTGGGTTCCCCAGCCACTCCCAACAGAAGCTCCCAACAGAATATTACAATATTACAATATTACAATAAAACAGCAAATATTAAAAGCTTCCCGAAACAGGGCTGCCTTCAGATGTCTTCTGAAAGTCAGATCATTGTTTATTTCCTTGACATCTGATGGGAGGGCGTTCCACAGGGCGGACACAACTACCGAGAAGGCCCTCTGCCTGGTTCCCTGTAAGCTCACCACCAGAAGGCCCTCAGAGTTGGACCTCAGTGTCCAGACTGAACGATGGGGGTGGAGATGCTCCTTCAGGTGTAAAAATAATTTATTATTTCTACCCCACCCATCTGGCTGGGTTTCCCATCTAAACTGGGCCGAGGCGATTTAGGGCTTTAAAAGTCAGCACCACACTTTGAATTGTGCTCGGAAACGTACTGGGAGCCAGTATAGGTCTTTCAGGATTGGTGTTATACTGTCTCGGCGGCCACTCCTAGTCACCAGTCTAGCTGCCGCATTCTGGATTAATTGCAGTTTCTGGGTCACCTTCAGAGGTAGCCCCACATAGAGCGCACTGCAGTAGTCCAAGCGGGAGATAACCAGAGCTCTGGCAAGACAGTCTGTGGGTCTCAGCCTGCGTACCAGGTGGAGCTGGTAGACGGCTGCCCTGGACACGGATTTAACCTGTGCCTCCATGGACAGCTGTGAGTCCAAAATGACTCCCATGCTGCTCACTTGATCCTTCAGGGGCACAGTTACCCCATTCAGTGTTGCCTTGTATGATCTAATGTTATAAGGAATTAATGGAAGTTTCTACGGCTTTTTTGTATTTGCAGAGCATTGAATGGCCTATAAAATTCCCAGAAGCTTTTGTGAGAATGGGGCTTGCCCGCCCGAAGGGCATCCTTTTGTACGGACCGTCAGGTTGCGCCAAAACTACGCTTGTAAAAGCAGCCGCCACAAGCTGTCACTGTTCCTTTCTGTCTGTGAGCGGTGCCGACCTTTTCTCGCCTTACGTTGGAGATTCGGAGAAGATTTTGTCTCAGGTTTGTTTTTTATTTTCCTCGTAATCTACAGTCCTTGGGTGAAAATAGACCACATTAAATAATTATCAGGTTCAGACCTAGCCATCCTGCTTTAGTAACCCATAGCTAGATTCTAGTTTTATATTGTGGCTGATAGACTGAGATTAAACTTTGGTTTCCTGGTTTGGGTACAAGAAGAAATCGTGGTTTCAGAAATGATTTAAGTTTTCTGTTACAGTGTGCTAGAGAAGGCAGGAAAGAGCGCGCAGGCACAGAACTCATTTTATTATGCCGACTTTATTGCATCTGAGGTGACAGTATGTCCACAGAATAAGATAATTTAAGAAAACAGTTAAACATAAAAACCAAGGAGAGGGCCTTCTCGGTAGTGGCGCCCACCATGTGGAACGCCCTCCCATCAGATTTCAAGGAAATAAACAACTGTCTGAATTTTAGAAGATACCCGAAGGCAGCCCTGTTTAGGGAAGTTTTAAATGTTTTCTCTTTTATCACTAGTAATAATAATAATAATATTCTGTTGGGAGCCGCCCAGAGTGACTTGGGAAACCCAGCTGGATGGGTGGGGTATATATAATATATTATCATTATTATTATGTCCACACTTTCATTATTAAGGGCTACCGTCTCACTCTGTATACATCGTAACTTCAGACAAGCCATGCTAATTGAAGTACCTTTCAACTTGATGCTAAATTTTTGTATTGAGCCTTTTTCACAGATTTCCATTTATCTCTCGGTGTGGCAGGGCTGACTTTTTATGCCTTTAATCACCTTCCAAACAACCACCTCAAGGCGATTTGCACGTAAGAGAATTAAAAACAGTTGAACATAAACAGATAAACACATTAGCAGGATTGCTGTAATAACCTGCAGTCTTATAAGAGTATATATTTACAGTAGGTAATTAAATGAGCAAGTCAAATGAATCTGGATATGCAGAAGATATTAAAAAAATAAATTTAAGGAACCGCAGAAAGAGGGGGGAGGAAGTCGAATTTTGAAACCTGAAATTGATTGTAAAACTAATGAAATGTATAAATTTGTAAAGAATAAATAAAAAGCTAAGTAAATAAATAAAACCATAACAAAATAGACACTCATGGTAAATACCTATTTATCCAGCAGGTAAAGCCTGTCAGAAATATAAATTCTTCAGTTGTTTTGTGAAAGTGCAGATTGTGGTTGGCTGTCGAAGGTCAACAGAAACACAGAACAGAGACAGCCACACCAAAAGCACTGCTTTGAGTTACTGCAGAGCAAGCTTCTGAGATCTTTATATCATGCAAAAGAAGCTCTCCTACAAATCAGAGTGATCTGCTGGGTCTGTAGTTGGCTTCAGCAAGTATAGTGCTATCTTGGTTCTCAAACTTAATCCGTTCTGGAAGTCCGTTCCGAAACCAAAGCGTTCCAAAACCAAAGCACACTTTCCCATAGAATGTAATGCAAAATGGATTAATCCGTTCCTGACTAAAACAGAAATTTAACATGAATTTTACTATCTAACAAGACCATTGAGCCATAAAACGAAAGCAATAAACAATGTACTGCAGTCACACAATCAATCAGTAGCTGAACTGGGTTCCACAGTGTCATGAAAATAAAACAAAAAAAGCCACAAAAACGCAAAATAAATAGCAAAAACAGACAGACACTCAAAACGGAAGTGTGGCACTCAAATCGGAAGCGTAACACTCAAAACAGAGCACGTTTGGATTCCGAAAAAAGTTTGCAAACTGGAACACTTCCGGGTTTGCAATCTTTGGGTTCCCAGTAGTTTGAGTACCAAGGCATTTGAGAACCAAAGTACCCCTGTGCAAAGAAGAATTTACACTTCATTTGAACATAGGGAAAAAATTCATGTCTTCCCCATTTGACTTAAATTATGCATTCTGCACAGATATATGATTTCTACCTATCTCCCCCACCCACCGCTTAATTTTACTTATTCAAGGTATTTCGTCAAGCAAGAGCCAATGCGCCTGCAATTGTATTCCTTGATGAGATTGATTCTATCCTGGGATCTCGGTCAGCCAGTAAAACAGGGCATGGCGTCCAGGAGAGAGTTCTTTCTGTCCTCCTTAATGAATTGGATGGCGTTGGGCTGAAGTTAACGGAGAGGAGAGGAAATAAAGCCGAGCTGGAAAATGACAGTCGAGAACAAACAGAAAATGATAGAGAGGTATCTAATTCTCATGTTTTTCATCCTTTTGCTTTTGTAGATGAGCTCATTTCTATCTGCTGAATCTCTTATGGCATAAACGCAGAAAGCTAGGTTGCAACAACAGACACAGGCCCCTTATGCACTGTAGAATTAAAGCAGTATCATGCCACTTTAAACAGTCATGGCTTCCTGCAAGGAATTCTGGGAACTGTAGTTTGTTAAGGGTCCTGAGAGTTGTTAAAGTTAAAGGGACCCCTGACCATTAGGTCCAGCCATGGCAAACTCTGGGGTTGCGGCGCTCATCTCACTTTATTGGCCGAGGGAGCCAGTGTACAGCTTTCGGGTCATGTGGCCAGCATGACTAAGCCGCTTCTGGCGAACCAGAGCAGCGCACAGAAACGCCGTTTACCTTCCCGCCAGAGCGGTACCTATTTATCTACTTGCACTTTGACGTGCTTTCAAACTGCTAGGTTGGCAGGAGCAGGGACGGAGCAACGGGAACTCACCCCGTCGCGGGGATTTGAACTGCCGACCTTCTGATCGGCAAGTCCTAGGCTCTGTGGTTTAACCCACAGCACCACCCGCGTCCACCTGAGAGTTGTTAGGAGACGCTTACCGTATTTTTTGCACCATAACACTCACTTTTTTCCTCCTAGAAAGTAAGGGGAAATGTCTGTGCGTGTTATGGAGCGAATGCCTGCGGGTGGCGGGGGGGGGATCTGCTACAGTCGTGAGCAGAGGATCCATGGTTCCCCTTCCTTCCCTCCTCCATGGTTACAAAGCATGGATCCACATGGATCCTCAGGATTTTTGCATTGGGCTACTCCAAACTCACTGTCAGATCACATGTCTGTGGCCACAGCATGAACCACAATAATCATATATCCACTATTTTGTTTAGAATATTTTTTTTCTTGTTTTCCTCCTCTAAAAACTACGTGCGTGTTATGGTCTGGTGCGTGTTATAGAGCGAAAAATACGGTAATCCTCTCACAGAGATTCCATTCCCAGAGTGGTTTAGTAATCAGTCCATTTCCCCAGTGAACACCGTCAGTAGTAGGTTCTTAAGTCCATAATAATAATAATAATAATAATAATAATAATTTATACCCCACCCATCTATTAAATCGTTTTGAAAATCGTTTTGTTCGGTTTTCTGCACAGTTACCCTTGAATGCATTTTCCCTTAAATTGATAAATACCACCACTGGCAATGTTAGATATAAACAGATAAATAGAAGGACACATGGAGAAAATACTGCAAATGGGTTTCTTTGAAACCTTTTCCATAAGTTTGCTTACTTTGCATTTTATGTCTACAAAGGTTGTAATGGGTATAAGCTACATACAACATTGATTATCTCAGACTGGGCTTTAATTCTGATAAATCCTGAATAAAGAACTAGTTGGCTTTCTTCTAATACTGCGTAACAGGGATGGGAAACTTATAGCTAGTCCCAGCCATCTTGGCCAGCAGTCAAGGGCAATGGGAGTTGTAGTTCAACATCATAAGGCCACAGGATTTCCATCTATGCCTCATAGTTCTATAACCCTGGACAATCCCGTACATGAAAAGAGTTAGTGAAACTTTTTGTTACCATGAGTACAGTCTTTTTTTTTTACGAATAATATTTATTAAATTTTCCATTTTAACAATCCAATAAAAGCCACATTAAAAACATTACAAATTGTAATGCAATCTAACAGTTCAAATTTTATGCAAAATTATAAATCTCCAACAGTACAATCTTATGTATGTCTACACCAGGCTTCCTCAACCTCGTCCCTTCAGATGTTTTTGAGACTACAATTCCCATCATACCTGACCACTGGTCCTGCTAGCTAGGGATCATGGGAGTTGTAGGCCAAAAACACCTGGAGGGCCGAGGTTGAGGAAGCCTAGTCTACTCTGAAGTATGTTCCATTGAGTTCAGTGAGGCTTATTCCTAGTATTTATTCATAGGATTGCAGCCTAATTCTTTTCTTAGTTGACTTGTTGTCTAAAACAAGTATGTGGGGTAATTTAAAGCCACCTTTAATTTTGGGTGAATAAGCAGGATATACAGTTAATGTGAATTAAACATTTTTCCCCCAATAATGAATTGGGGGGGGGGTGTTTAAAAGACCCAGAATCCTTCCTGTTAGGGATAATTCAGCCTGAATTCCCAGGTGTCAAAAAAGGTTATTTATATATGCCACTACTGTGGCCTGTGTTTTGCTAGCCCAAAAATGTAAAATGAGCGAGGTCCTAACCAAAGAAGAATGGCAACTTAAGTTGACAGAATATGCACAACTTGCAGACTTAACATACAGAATAAGAGAACAAGAAGAACATATGTTTAAGGAAGATTGGAAAACGTTTATTGAATATATGGGAAATGATTGTGTTCAGCTGAAAATGCTGGCAGCGTTAAGATAAATTCAACAGTCTAAATAAGTTTTGATGGATGCAATAATGGAATACTGAATGGTATAGTTTTTGTAAAATATGCGGGGATTTATTATATGTAAAATGAACCATGGAAAGAGAAGAAGGGAAGTCATTGATACCTTAAGGAGGTAAAATGAATATTTTAAATTGTAAAACAGAAAATTTAATAAAAATTAGATAGATAGATAGACAGACAGACAGACAGACAGACAGACGGACAGACAGTTAATGTGCAAATGCTTGTTTTTCAAGCGTTTAATTTTTGCCAATTTTCCAGCTGGAATTTCAGGAGGTTTTCAACAAAGATGTCGTTGTCGTCGCTGCAACCAACAGACCAGACATGTTGGACGATGCCTTGTTGCGTCCTGGACGGTTTGACAAGATCATCTATATTCCACCTCCAGATCGGAAGGTAGGGCACAAATCCAGAGGTGAATTTTAAACCGCAGAGATAGGTAATTACGAGCATTCCGTTTTTCACAAAGAAAGATATATGAAGCCTGTTGAGACTTGGGTTTAAACTTCCAGATATTTAGCAGGCAAGCCAGTGTTTAGAGCTGCTTTCATATTCCATCCACTTAGAACTCAGCTTCCCAAGTTTGTGCCTTTCTAAGGATGCATCTGGGACGCGGGTGGCGCTGTGGGTAAAACCTCAGTGCCTAGGACTTGCTGATCGCATGGTCGGCGGTTCGAATCCCCGCGGCGGGGTGAGCTCCCGTCGTTCGGTCCCAGCTCCTGCCCACCTAGCAGTTCGAAAGCACCCTTAAGTGCAAGTAGATAAATAGGGACCGCTTACTAGCGGGAAGGTAAACGGCGTTTCCGTGTGCTGCGCTGGTGCTGGCTCGCCAGCTGCAGCTTCGTCACGCTGGCCATGTGACCCGGAAGTGTCTTCGGACGGCGCCGGCTCACGGCCTCTAGAGCGAGATGAGCACGCAACCCTAGAGTCGGACACGACTGGCCCGTACGGGCAGGGGTACCTTTACCTTTAAGGATGCATCTGCCTTTTGTGACACACAAAAGCAGACTGCAGTTAGCATGCTACTTTGTAAAACAAAAACAACAAACACACAATTAAGTGGTGCATAAATTTTGTGAAATAAATAATAAAATAGTAGCTGTGAGTTCCCAGTTTGACAGCCCTTTGCAAACCATAGTTTGTAAGTTGACCTAGGTTTAGATATAATGCCAGTCCATGGTTCGGTGCCATGTCTGAACTCAACAGTGTATATCATAATTGTTCTTTTTTTAAAAGAACACATGTGTTAAACCTATTTCAGAGTAGACTGTGGACTTGTACTTTAATGCTGCAGAACACTGGCTTTCAAACTGTGTTCCAGGGAGGTCTGGGATTCCTTAGAAACTTTTCAGAGGTTTCATGGTGAAAAGATCAATAACAGAGAATAAATGTCCCTTATAGGTAGTTTGTTTGCCATTGCTCTTTTTGCCCAGCAGTGTGCCATTATAAAGGAATTTGGGAAGCTGTCTAAAATGGGCAAATAGTTTTATCAGCTTTGGAAGGGTGTATTTATTTTATGCCGTTCCTGAAATCTGATGTGTAGTGATCCATTAAGGAAAACATCATTCTGCTCTCAGCTAGCCTCCCCAACTGTCTGCCTTCTTTCTTACAAATATGTAACTCTGACCCTTTCTTTTCTGTTTCACATTAGGGAAAGTTTTCTATTTTGAAAATCTGCACTGAAAAAATTCCGGTTGATCCTGATGTTTCTCTAGAGGATATAGCAGCTCGTGCTAATCTGTTCTCTGGAGCTGACCTTGAAAACCTTTGCAAGGAGGTAAGGCTTTTAATTTTCCTAATTAGTCCTAATTAGTCTTGGGAGAGTTTTCTGAAATGTTCTAATTTTTGCTAATTAAGGGGGAAAGGCTTCACGTAAGCTTGAGAGAGAAGTAATATCTCAACTTGAAGTGAAGTTTGTGTTTGTAAGGAAGAGACAAAATCTAGCACTGCAAATAATTACATGCTATTTGATTGTTTTTGCCTTTGAAGATCTCAACTGGGAAATGCAAATAGCTTCTTAATTTAATTTAGTATCTGGTACAAATTAAGAATACAGTATGTCAGCAAACTCAAAAGAGGCAGATATAGTAGTGAGATCCCACTGGATTGTATTTGGAGTAGACCCATTGTGTTGGACTTGTCTACATTTTGATTGTGTTCTTCCACCAAGAATTTCAGTGTACCTCACGGGTCTCCTTCCCCAACGCACACTTTATTCTCACAACAAACTTGTGGAGGTTGGGCAGTTTTGGCATTTCATGGCATTGTGAATAGCATGAGGGTCACTGCTTTCCATGAGGACATACACTGGCAATGTATATTGAAATGGCTCCCAGATCGTGCTAGTGTTCCATTCCTAATCTAAGAAGATTTTACAGGATCCTGTCAATGGTCGTTACAGCCCCTGGTGGTAAGATTACATAGGTCAGGAGTGGATAAATGGATTCCCCACTTTGCCACCTATCTTACTGACATCAGGCGACCAATTTTCCCTTCACGGCATGGCAAAAAATAAAGTCAAGCAAGGCCTGGAGTTACCACCTAACCGGAGGGATATTCCCTCAGGCAAATAGGTCACACTGCCAATCCAGCAGGCTTGGAGTCATCACCTATCGGCTGATAGGCAGTAATTTCAAACCTTCTGGACTTCTCCATGTCCTGCTTTGGACAGAGGTCATCTGCACTACTGAGTTCCCTGTGAACTCAGTATCCTGCCTGATCCCAGCAGGCTTGCTGTGACCGCCACTCCGCTGATCCGCAGGGAAGGAAAGACTCCTTTGCCAATGCACATTCAGAAGCACATTTTAAGGCTACCAATTGTGCATTGGCAACGGTAGGCCTGTCTCTCCCATGTCTGATTTCACCCATGGCATCAGGTGCAGGGCAGGTGGGTGTGGTTTGGGGAAAACAGCCTCATGGGCCAAATTGAAACCCTAAGTAGGTCCATGAGCTGCGGTAACTGTGCCCCTGAAGGACCAGGTGCGCAGCCTGGGAGTCATTTTGGACTCACAGCTGTCCATGGAGGCACAGGTCAATTCTGTGTCCAGGGCAGCTGTCTACCAGCTCCATCTGGTATGCAGGCTGAGACCCTACCTGCCCGCAGACTGTCTTGCCAGAGTGGTGCATGCTCTAGTTATCTCCTGCTTAGACTACTGCAATGCGCTCTACGTGCAGCTACCTTTGAAGGTGACCAGGAAACTACAACTAATCCAGAATGCAGCAGCTAGACTGGTGACTGGGAGCAGCCGCCGGGACCTTATAACACCTGAAAGACCTACATTGGCACCCAGTACGTTTCCGAGCACAATTAAAAGTGTTGGTGCTGACCTTTAAAGCCCTAAACAGCCTCGGCCCAGTATAACTGAAGGAGCGTCTCCACCCCCATCATTCAGCCCGGACGCTGAGGTCCAGCTCCGAGGGCCTTCTGGCGGTTTCTCACTGTGAGAAGTGAGGTTGCAGGGAACCAGGCAGAGGGCCTTCTCGGTAGTGGCGCCCACCCTGTGGAATGCCCTCCCACCAGATGTCAAAGAGAAAAATAACTATCAAACGTTTAGAAGACATCTGAAGGCAGCCCTGTTTAGGGAAGCTTTTAATGTTTGATGTATTACTGTGGAACGCCCTCCCATCAGATGTCAAGGAAATAAACAACTATCTGACTTTTAGATACATCTGAAGGCAGCCCTGTTTAGGGAAGTTTTTAATGTTTGATGGTTTTATTGTGTTTTTTATATTCTGTTGGGAGCCTCCCAGAGTGGCAGGGGTATAAATAAATTATTATTATTATTATTAGCAACCGCAGGTTTGTCTCTCCCACGTCTGATTTCACACATGGCATCAGAGCAGAGCAGATGGGTGGTAGGTCTGGTTTGGGGAAAATAGCCTCGTGGGGTTAAATTGAAACCCTAAGTAGGTCCATGAGCTGGAGGTATCCCACACCTGGAGTAGAAATAATGGATGGTAGTCAGTTAAGTTTTATACTCAGAGTCGGCGTATGGAAATGATTGGCCCTTACTTAGTCGTGTTCATTAACTAAGCTTCATTCGTGTCGGTTTCTCCTCCCCTACCCCTTAGGCTGCTTTATTGGCATTGCAAGAGAACAAAGTTGAAGCAACACCTGTGAAGCAGAAACATTTTGAAAAATCCTTGGAGATCGTCAAACCGTCACTAACCAACGAAGAGCTGGAATTTTATGAAAAAATGTTTAGAAATCGAGAATGATTCTTGAGAAAACAGGGGCTTATTATCCACATTGACATAGGCAACAACTCTTGGCGATGAATTCAACACATCTGTAAAGAGAACAGAGGGGATATGGTTGTTTATTCATTTATTTAGAGTGTAAATTTCTCCATCGCCTCTTCAAACTTTTTCAAGGCAGCTCATATACATCACAGAGGTTTCTCTTGGGATTACAGTGAAATTTAGATCCTATGGATAGAAGTCCCTACCAGAGAAGATTGGCTGATAAAGATGATGGACTATGCCGAAATGGCGAAAATGACCGGGAGAATTAGAAACCAAGAAGACAAAAGCTTTAATACAGAGTGGGGGAAATTTATAAGCTACTTAGGAGAACCCTGCAAATAATTAAAAACCTTGGCCGGATTGGAAAAACACTTGTGATTTAGTAAGAACTAGTGTATAATGAAGAGTCTCACGAAGAGTCGGACATGACTAAACGACTAAACAACAACAACAAAGGGTATAATGAGGATTTTAAGGAAAAATGGAGGATAATATGAGATGCAGGGCAAAACAGATTAATAATGGAACCCATGGAGGAAAGTCCAAGGATTCATTCAGGGAATGCTATTTACTTAACATTTACATACAAGTCATAATCTTAATTGTGAAACTGAATTTTAAAAAAAAATTAGATCCTATTCTGTGGGGAGAGGTTTCTTGGTGACATTATGGACAGCAGCTGAGCAAACTGGCGGGACCAGTTTCCTCTTGTGCATATAAAGAAAATGCTGTGAGTATATTTTCAGAGTGGTCCCAAGATTGTGTTTTTTTTATGTGCCTACCATATATTCGATCAGCTTTTCCAGGTCCAATAAAGACTGTAGCCATGGAGCTTGGCTTAACACTGAGTGACTTAACGCTGAGTGGTGCCCAGAATTTGAAGTGCTGTCAAACTGCTCTGGAATATTTACCACAGTGCTGTTAAATTCTTCATATTTATAAAATGAAAAATTCTTCCAAGAGTCAATTACAGTCACATTTCTGCTCTTTTTTTACATAAATAATTTAATCATCTCATAATAAGGTAAAATGTGTTTTTATAACTTAATATAGCTGATTTGTATCGTAATATTCAATAAAGGTATTCAGTTTTGTAATGAAGTGTGGATATTTCCTTTTTTCATTCTTTCATTGCGTATTGGCTTTGCCACTCTGATACGGTCCCCTATCTTAAACCATTAATTAGCCTGTCCCAGCAAAGGAAGAATGGATACGAAACTTACGGAATATGCAGAAATGGCAAAACTCACTGGAAGAATAAGAAATCAAGAGAACAAACTTTTTATAAAAGAATGGAAATGGTTTATTGAATATTTACAAATAAATTGCAAACAGATAAACATTGGCAGGATTATTTTAATAACCTGCAGTTTACATTTAAATTAGATAATTAAATGAGCAAATTAAATTAATTTGGAGATGCAGAAGATACTAAAAAAATAAATTTAAGAAACTGCAGAAAGGAAGGAAGTCAAACTTGGAAATGTTAAAATGATTGTAAAATTAATGAAATGTATAAATTTGAAAAGTATAAATAAAACTTTGAAAAAACAACCAAGAATTAACCTGACATAATTTCCCCTTGTCTCTGATAACTGTTGAAGATCTATAAGATTATACTGGAGTTTTGTGTAGAGGAGTTCAGTACCGGTATATTATAAGGTGCACTTAGCACATAGGAGAAATAGGACTTTATCAGTTTGGGGTGGATTTCTGGGGGCGTTCTTCATTTACTCCATTTATCTTGAACAAAGGAAACAATAATTATAATTCCTTTTGCTGGAAAGGGAGGTTTGGGGTTTGGTTTCATTAGGTATGTATCGGGAAATTTTTAATGTCCGATGTTTTACAATTTTTTATATATGCTGTAAGCCGCTCACCCAACCAGATGGGTGGTGTATAAATAATAAAATTATTATTACTTATTTTATTATCACTAACAGATATTTGCAGGTTGGGAATAAAAAGTACATAATGGTACAAATTTTGGGTTACAGTATTAAGATTGGTGCATTGTGTGTATGGACTTTTACCAAGACCAAAGTGAATTGCAAAGCGCTGGTGCTGGGATACAAAGCCCTATACTGCTGGGGACGAGAATACCCGAAGGATTGGCTTACTGTGTACCCAACTGATTACTGCATCCTGCAGCTAAGGATCCTGAGTGAGGTCAGAACTGGGACTTTATTGTGGTGGTACATACCCTGTGGAACTCCCTTCCATTACATATCAGACAAGCACATTCTCTCTTGTATTTTCTGTGCCCACTAAAGACAAACCTATATAAACAAATATATTCTTCTCAGCTGGCATCTGTATTGCATTTGAATAATAATAATAATAATAATAATAATAGCGACAACAACAATTTATTAGCAACAACAATTTATTATTTATACCCCACCCCTCTGCCTGGGTTTCCTCAGCCACTCTGGGCGGCTCTCAACAGGGTAATAATAATAATAGTAATAATAATAATAATAATAATAATGTGATCAAACATTAAAAACTTCCCTAAACAGGGCTGTCTTCAGATGTCCTCTAAAAGTCAGATAGTTTTTTATTTCCTTGACACCTGATGGGAGGGCATTCCACAGGGAGGCCACAATTAGTTTTATGTATGGTCTGCTGCTGTTTAAAACTCTCTTATTTTTTTACGGTGGGGGGGAAGTAGTGCAAGTATATGTTTATATACAGATGTAAATCGTGTACTGATATATGCCAAAATGTTTTTGTATGTGTAACTGATTTGTATATAAAACTGCTCACATTTTAATTTGATCCTGACTTGTTTTTAGGAGGTAATTTGATTCTTGTTTGATTTTATACCAGTGTTATATATTTGATGTTAGCCGCCCTGAGCGTGGTTTCGGCCGGGGAGGGCGGGATACAATTAAAAGTTTATTGTTATTGTTATTATTATTAATGTTTTTATTATACTGTAAATTGCTTTTGGATGGGAAGTGGAACGATGATGATGATGATGATGATAAAATTAGAAAAAAATCATGCTTTTTCTTTTTCTCCTTTCTTTTTTTTTTGAATTTGCATTTTATTTATTTGTTAACATTCTTATATTACATCGGTAAACGTTGTCATATTACATTACAGGACTTACTATAATATAATTTCCAACATGTATACAAAAATTATATACAAATTTTATATACCTAGAAAGAAAATGAAACAAAAAGAAAGAACAAAGAGAAAAAACAAAAAAAAAAAAACCCCCCAATCATATACATACCAACACACTAGACTTCCTGTCTTTCCCGTTGTATATTCCTTTTTTACAAATGAATGTACTCTTATTATTGTATTTTTCTTAACATAGTATCTAATACATTCCTATATCAATATGTGCTCTTAGTATTATTTCTCAACTCAGTCTCACTCCAACATCAATCAAACGCTAGCACTGATAGCGAACCTTTACTGTATTTTTGAACATATGTTTTATATCCCACTTTTCCATAAATTTTTGTTTTGATTTGCCTCTCAGGGTATTTGTTAGCTGCGCCATTTCAGCAAATTCTTGTAGTTTGTAATGCCAGTCCGTCATTGTTGGGGCTTCTTGTTCCTTCCACCCCTTTGCCACCAAAGTCCGAGCTGCGGCCGTTGCAAATAAGAATACCTCCCTAAAGGCCTTCGGGATGTCCCTGCCAACAATGCTTAACAGAAATGCCTCTGGTCTTTTTAAAAATGTTATTCCAAACATTTTTTTCAACTCCTCGTAAATTAAGCCCCAGAACACTTTGATCTTCCTCTTTTCAAAGCCACTGGAAAACGGGCATCCCAGGCTCTGCAGCCCCCATCCCTTAAAATATTATCCTCCCCCTGCAGCAACGGGTTGGTTTCCTTTCAGCCTATGGAATGCTGCCTCTGCAATTCTCGCATGCAACATCACAATAGGACAAGCAGCCTTGCCCACCTTGGTGTATTGCTCTTTGCATTGCAGGCGGAAAAGAGAGAGACGGACCATTCCACTCCATCGCTTTCCGCCACTCCTAGCTGTCAAGGGTCTTAGAAATAAACCACCGGTTCCGGTGAGAGAAGTGAAGAGAACGGGGGGCGGAATTGAGCGTGAAATTGAGCCTGGCAGGCCTAGTCCGCTGGGGGCACAGAGAGTGGACGGCGGCTGCAAAATGGGAGGATGGAGACAGGAATAAAACATGGCCAGAGGGGGCATCTGTTAAGCGCCAACAACAGCCGTGTGTTTAGGGGATCCTGGCCTAGTCCTATTCAATGGCCCGCCACGCAGCCGGGTTCAAAAGCCTGGCGTGCCATAATCCAAGTGGAGCTGAAGAAGCAAAGAGACGCCGTGTGTCGGTTATTTCCAGGCTGCTTTGGCCTAGCGCCGGGGTTCCCAACGTGGGGCTCACGCCCCACCACTGGGGGGCAATTTGATTTTTAAGAGGGGCAATTCGAGAATGAGTTAGACCAAGTGAAGGGCCTTTTAGGCTTCCTCCAGGTGAATAGGAGTTCGCTTTTTGAATAATAAGAATTAGATGTCATGGCGGGGGGGGGCGAGGCTTCAGGATTTTAGAGATGCTTAGGTGGGGCACGGCCTAAAAAAAGGTTGGGAATTACTGGTGTCGCTGGGATGGCACTAGGTTGGGGGTCTGGCTGTGTAGTTGCTCTGCCCTCCCATATCTTGGGGGGGGGGAGGTCTGTTTTTATGCCAAGAAACCTTTGTTGAAGAAAGGGGGGGTTACTCATTGTCCTACATTCCCCTTCCAAAAGCAGCCTTTTCTGCAAACCTTTTCATCTCTCTCTCTGTGTATGTATGTATATATATATATATATATTTGGGGGGGTGTTGTTGAGATTTAAGGGTTTGTATTTGCCTCTCCTTCGTTGTGTGAAGGGAGGATTTTAGACCACGATGATATTATTATTATTATTATTATTATTATTATTATTATTATTAATAATATATCGCCCTATACCCAGAGGGCTCAGGACGGTTCACAGAAAAGATCAACGTAAAAACTGCAATATATAAAATAAAAATGAAAAGGTGTATAATGAAAGTGTCAGGTGAACTGCCCTGGGGAGAGCATTCGACAGACGGGGAGCCGCTGCAGAGAAGGCCTGATATTGTTTTGGACATAAGAAGAGGCTACTGGATCCGGGCCCGTCCAGACCCTCCAAGTGTCCCTATTTTCCAAGGACAGTCCCGGATTTACAGAAGCCATGTCGGTTGCTGATTTGATCCCCAAATGTCCCGTTTTTCCTTAGGACGTCCTTATTTTCACTGGAGAGATGTTGGGGGGTATGCAGTTATGTGACCCCTGAGCCAAGGAGATAAGGAACTATACAGGGAAACTGTATAGGGAAGATTTTTAATGTTTGATGTTTTATTATGTTTTTATATATGTTGGAAGCCGCCCAGAGTGGCTGGGGGCAACCCAGTCAGATGGGTGGGGTATAAATATATATATATATTGGCAGGTTAGGAGTATAAATATATTTATTGGCAGGTTCAGGGTGCAGTTCCTCTACTGCAGGGGTCAGCAATGTTTTTTAGCTGTGGGCCAGTCCACTGTCCGTCAGACTATGTGGTGGGCCCCACTATATTTTGAAAAAAAATAAAAATGCACGAATTCCTATGCTCCACAAATAACCCAGAGATGCATTTTAAATAAAAGCACACATTCTACTCATGTAAAAACACACTGATTCCCAGACCGTCCGGGGCCGGATTGAGAAGGTGATTTGGGCCGCATCCAGCCCCTGAACCTTAGGTTGCCTACCCCTTTTCTACTGTGTGTCTCCTCCAGGCTATGTGACTTGGGACACACCCAGCTGTCAGGTGTTGGTGTTGTTGTTGTTGTTTAGTCGTTTAGTCGTGTCCGACTCTTCGTGACCCCCTGGACCAGAGCGCACCAGGCACTCCTGTCTTCCACTGCCTCCCGCAGTTTGGTCAAACTCATGCTGGTAGCTTCGAGAACACTATCCAACCATCTCGTCCTCTGTCGTCCCCTTCTCCTTGTGCCCTCCATCTTTCCCAACATCAGGGTCTTTTCCAGGGAGTCTTCTCTTCTCATGAGGTGGCCAAAGTATTGGAGCCTCAGCTTCACGATCTATCCTTCCAGTGAGCACTCCGGGCTGATTTCCTTAAGAATGGAGAGGTTTGATTTTCTTTCAGTCCATGGGACTCTCAAGAGTCTCCTCCAGCACCATAATTCAAAAGCATCAATTCTTCAGTGATCAGCCTTCTTTATGGTCCAGCTCCCACTTCCATACATCACTACTGGGAAAACCATAGCTTTAACTATATGGACCTTTGTCGGCAAGGTGATGTCTCTGCTTTTTAAGATGCTGTCTAGGTTTGTCATCGCTTAGCAGGCTATATAAAGGGGAAACTGCCTCCTGCTGAATTTCGGAGCAGATCCAAACAGCCAGTTTGTCCTTGTGGGGGAAGCACTAGAACTGACTTATTAAATCCTGGGACGGAGAAGTGTATATAAAAAAGCTGGAGTGTCAAGCAGTGCATACCTCTTCCCGGGGTGGTACCCAAGGATGCTTACTGAAGGTATCTCTGGAATTTGGTTTTTCCCCCAGGTCTGCCCCTGCTTGTTACCATGGCGAATATGGGATTCTTCGAGCTGCTGATGAAGAAGAAGGAGGTAAGTTTTAGAGCAGATGCAGGACTGACACCAGATGGATGGAGTCTGGGTTATCATCCGTTCCTCTGCATATAAGCATATATGCATATATATGCACCTTGGTTCCCAAACGACAAAAACCCAAAAGTAAGTGTTCCAGCTTGCAAACGTTTTTCAGAAGCCGAATGTCAGATCCAGCTGTCAGCTATTTTTTCTGGGGCGCCTGCACCATTCAGAAGCTGCGCCTTGGTTTTCTAACAGACTTTCAGAACGGATTAAGTTTGGCGCTTTTGTTTTTGCTATTTATTTTGTGTTTTTGAGGCTTTTTTGGTTCATTTGTTTTTGTGACTGTGTGGAACCCAGTTCAGCTATTGATTGATTGATTGATTAATTGATTTTTGTGTGACTGTGGAAATGGATAAAAGCCCCCCATCCAAAGAATGACTATCATCAGTGCAGGTAAGAAAAAATGATAATTTTATTTTTTATCATCTACAATACTGTCTTATTTATTTTATAGTACAGTACATTGATTATTGCTTTCATTTTATGGATCAATGGTCTCATTACATAGTAAAATTCATGTTAAATTGCTGTTTTAGGGGTTGTTTTTAAAAGTCTGGGCTGGATTAACCCATTTTGCATTACTTTCTATGGGAAAGCGCGCCTTGGTTTTGGAACACTTTGGTTTTGGAACAGACTTCCAGAACGGATTAAGTTTGAGAACCAAGGTACCACTGTATAAGGTTCTTCATTGAGCCAAGCAAGGAGAATGCAAGCACTGGGGAGAGAGATTTTCTGAGAGTCATCTCCTCCTCACTTGTCATCCTTTCAAACTCGTCTTTAGAGGAAGTAAAAGGTAAAGGGACCCCTGACCATTAGGTCCAGTCGTGTCCAACTCTGGGGTTGCGGCGCTCATCTCGCTTGATTGGCCAAGGGAGCTGGTGTACAGCTTCCGGGTCATGTGGCCAGCATGACTGAGCCGCTTCTGGCGAACCAGAGCAGCGCACAGAAATGCCGTTTACCTTCCCACCAGAGTGGTACCTATTTATCTACTTGCACTTTGGTGTTCTTTCAAACTGCTAGGTTGGCAGGAGCAGGGACCGAGCAACGGGAGCTCACCCCGTTGCGGGGATTCGAACCGCCAATCTTCTGATCGGCAAGTCCCAGGCTCTGTGGTTTAACCCACAGCGCCACCCGCATCCCTCTTTAGAGGAGGGATGGCGCTTAATTTAAGTAAGACCCATACATCACCTCGATGTTGCTAAGAGAAATCCCTGTCTTCCTTCTCTCTTCCAGCTGATTCCTCTGATTGGATTCGTGGGATCTGCTGGATGCTTCGCAATCTATTCCAGCTGGCACTCTCTGAGAAAACCTGATGTAGTGTAAGCAACACAGCCCTTCTTTCATCTTAAATCAGCCACAGGATTTTTTTAATGTGGGGTTGGGAGCTTATTTCCAAGTAGATGTATTTTAAACTGGGCTATAAGGACCAGTTTTGTAAAAGTGATTAAAGGGGGTGGGGCCCCTGTAATAATACAGTTAAATACAAGAAGTCATTTCACCATATCTGATCATCAGTACATTTCATTTTTAGTTTTAATAAGTCTGGCAACCAAGAACCATGGCAAGATGTGGATTTTACCAAGCCCCAGAAGGTAATGAAAATGCTTGACCAAGAAATGAATGGTTATAGTTCCTAAGTATATTGTGGGTTTTCATTCAGAAATATTAGCGATTTTTCATATAGGCTGATGTGTTAATAGAGTGGTTATACAAGTGGTGAACTTTTGCTAAATACAGAGATTTGGACACAATGCCACCTTTAATGTTTGTAAACTGCAGTGTGATCGCTCTTGATGAAGGATGGTTTTCGTGTGATAAAGTGAAGAAGGGCTTGACTTTGGCTATCTCAAGGCCAATATTATTTGAATGGTTTACGTAGTAAAGATCTAGTTTATAATGTTTTAATTACTGCATTTGTTGGTCATTTTATATATACCATATTTTTTGCTCTATAAGACTCACTTTTTCCCTCCTAAAAAGTAAGGGGCAGTGTGTGTGCGTCTTATGGAGCGAATACAGGCTGCGCAGCTATCCCAGAAGCCAGAACAGCAAGAGGGATCACTGCTTCGCTGCACAGCGATCCCTCTTGCTGTTCTGGCTTCTGGGATTCAGAATATTTTTTTTCTTGTTTCCTCCTCCAAGAACTAGGTGCGTCTTATGGTCCGGTGCATCTTATAGAGCGAAAAATATGGTATATAAGCGTCTCTAAGTGACTTAATAAGAAGGTAAAATGCAAACAGGAAAAATGTACTGTATTAAAAGCCAAATTTCTTTATTATTATTTTTAAATGAACTATACATTACAAAATTCCTAAATTGCTCAACCAACAATACAGTATGAAGAGCAATGGCTCACTCCATATATAGCTTCTTGTGTAATGAAAATCATGAATGTACAAATTACCCAATATTTGGGGGGAAATTGCTACTAGATAATTGGGTTAGTGTTTGCATTTTTTAACATGTTGCTCTTTCGTCTCTTTGTCTTGAAATGCCTGGTAGCATATAACTATAAACCAGCAATGGAAGCCCATCGAAGAGCTGGAGAAAGTAAGAAAAATAGCAAAGGGATGAGATGTCATTGCTTTGAAGCATGGAGTTCAGTGAGCTATATTCTATCCATTTGTGAACTTTAAAAAGAGTCGGCTTATTTTTCTCTGAAATAATACTGTAATTTGCATTTTCAATAAACTTGGAGTTTCAGTTTAAAGTTAGGTCAGCAAACAGAATTTCTTTTTTGGTTAACAGGGGCAAAGATCAATCCTACCATGGTTGCAGTCTATTATTATTATTATTATTATTATTATTATTATTATAATACTGTGGAGCAGGGGCTCTTAAATTAGTTCTCTAACTTCAGCTGATTGAGTCTCTTTAATCTTTACTTCGGAGAAATATCTGGGTTTCTTTCCACCTGCCTTTGTGTTGATACACTTTCATTTTTGGAAAATACTTAAAAAGAACAAATGTCATTCTCCCAGTTTTTTTCCACGTAAGATAAGAAAATGCACAATCGCAAAATGCACAAAAATCGATTTACCAAAAAACTGCTTCTAGTCCCCGGAAGGAGCTTTCTATTTCAACCCACGGAAGGTTTCCTTGAGGAGTGTAATAACAGCCACAAGAGATGGGGACATTTTTTGTCAGGACTGCAGGAGCGGAGGAAAGGCGTTGCTTTCATAGTCTGCTTTTCCTCTTAGTTGCTTAGTGTGGTGCACAGAATTCTCCCTCTCCACATTTTATCCGCACAACAACCCTGAGACACCACAACCAACCCAAGATGATGTCCGGCTGATGGCTCATGCCCAGTTCCACTTGTTCCATGCCTTGAAAGCAAACCACATAACCAGCTGGAAAATCAGCCTTTCAGGAGTCCTTAAGCACCTGCTCCTGATTAATAAGAAAAACTGGCCCAGTCCTCCCTGCAGAAGCTATTAAAACAACCCAAAGAAATGTGATGCATAGGCAGAAAAGGATTAGTTCACTCCCTGCTCCCTTTCTTGTAAGTCCTAAGTGCAGTTCATTTATTTAGCAAAGCTAAGCAGGGTCTGGTCTGGTTTCAGATTGGATGGGGAACCGTGTGTTGAGATTTCTTCATCGCAAGAGTTTGGACTACATGAGCCCTGAAGTCCCTTCCAACTCTCTATAATTTTATAACCCTTCTTCTCCCCAAATTGGGATTCAAGGCAGCTCCCAGTGTTTAAAGCATCATAAGTAAAGGTAAAGGGACCCCTGACCATTAGGTCCAGTCGTGATCGACTCTGGGGTTGCGGCGCTCATCTCGCTTTATTGGCCGAGGGAGCCGGCGTACAGCTTCTGGGTCATGTGGCCAACATGACTAAGCCGCTTCTGGTGAACCAGAGCAGCGCACGGAAACGCCGTTTACCTTCCCGCCAGAGCGGTACCTATTTAGCTACTTGCACTTTGACGTGCTTTCGAACTGCTAGGTTGGCAGGAGCAGGGACTGAGCAGCAGGAGCTCACCCCGTTGCGGGGATTCAATACGCCGACCTTCTGATCGGCAAGTCCTAGGCTCTGTGGTTTAACCCACAGCGCCACCCATGTCCCTTAAAGCATCATACAAAGTAATAAAAAACAAGCTAGTTTCAGACAATAATCAAAATGCACCAGAAGTACATTTAGAACTGCCAGGCAAAAAGGTTCCTTTTTAACCAGGCATTTGGTTGATTTTGATATGCCCTTTTTAAATGGGGGTGGGGTGGGGGGTATTGGGTTGTTTTATATTTTGATTTTATTCTGTGAACTGCCCTGAGACCTCCAGGTATATAAATTCAAATAATAATAAATAATAAGTACAAGCGATTTGCTGCTTCTCCCATGGTTTTCTGTTTGCCCCACCACATTCCACAGGAAAACCTGCTCTTTAGTGCTGAATCGGAGCGAACATCAGTCTGTGGAAAATGCAGTTGAAATTTGCTCCAATTCAGCGGTAAAGAATGGATTTCCCCTGGGCAAATTGATGGGAAAAGCTGAAGTCTGGATGAGCGCTGCATGGGGATTCACACCCTGGTCTGACAGGTCCTAGTCCAACATCCTAACTACAGCCAGACTGCCCAATCTTGATTACTGCTTTGACCAAAATTGCCTTGCCACCGCTACTGGTATTTGGTTTAATTAGATCCTAAGCCTATTTATTGAGCACATAGCTGAACTGAGATTAGAAACGAAAATGTCCTTGTGGCTCAGAGCTCATATTCAACAGCAACATCAAGTCAGTGCTGAGAAAAAAACATACCAGTAATCCAAACATACAGAAAATATTCTGCAAATTCAGCATGTGTACATTTTGAATCCGAGAATTCTTGGCACCTGGATTGGTTTTGGGGTTTTGGGGGGTTTTTTTGCTGCCTTCTTTCTAGGTGGTAGTTTCCCCAATATATTGCTCATTTTTCTGCACTCTTTTTTTTTATTCTCATGTGTTTTTTTATGCAGTTCAGAGCATGTTAGCGGGATAGGCACAGGCTTGAGAGCCGAACGACATGTTATGTGTAGGAGATCTATTCTCCTGACAAGTTGATATTTACTTCAGAGAAAATATACAGGGCATCAACATTTGATCGGAGAAGGGAGGAATCTCCTCCCCCCCCCCCCCCGCAGCAACAACCGCTTGACCACAAGTGTTATGTACTGAAGTTCTCACCCTGGGCCAGCAGGGGGATACTGTAGATAGTTTTCACTCAGGTCCACATATGCAAATAAGGGATTGAAAGTGACATTCAGTGATTGGATAGTTACAGAAAGTTATTACAGTTACGTTGTATTGGAGCTCTATATAAACAGGCTGGATGAACCCTTCAGTTCAGTTTTGTTCTGGCCTGTGAATAAACAAGAGCTGTTTGAAGAATCGCTGTGTCGTCTGATATGTTCACCCACAACTTAACAACAAGCGTCTGGGGATGGGGTCTTTTCTCGTCCTTTCTGTCAAGGTGAGATTTTCCCCGCCTGGCCATTTCTGGGGGGCTTCATTCTCTCTCCACCTGTGAAAATGTGCTCTCTCCATTAATGTACATTAGCTGTGTACAGGTGTGGAGCTTCACATTCAAATTATACAGGGGTCAGGAAACTTTTTCAGCAGGGGGCCGGTCCACTGTCCCTCAGACCTTGTGGGGGGCTGGACTATATTTTGGAGGGAAAAAATGAACGAATTCCTATGCCCCACAAATAACCCAGAGATGCATTTTAAATAAAAGGACACATTCTACTCATGTGAAAACACGCTGATTCCCGGACCGTCCACAGGCCGGATTTAGAAGGCGATTGGGCCGCATCCAGCCCCTGGGCCTTAGTTTGCCTACCCATGACATACATGATCTTAGAAAATAACGTAACCTCTCACGCACCACCCACTTTCCATATTGTGTGACCCCACCCACCTTTTACTGCACCTTGCAGGGGCATTTGGTACAGAATGGCATTATAAACAAAGGAGATACAGCATTGTATTCTGTAGGTAAAAGGTAATGGACCCCTGGATGGTTAAGTCCAGTCAAAGGCGACGATGGGGTTAGGGCACTCATCTCGCTTTTCAGGCTGAGGGAGCCAGCGTTTGTCCACAGACAGCTTTCTGGGTCATGTGGCCAGCATGACTTCTGGTGCAACGGAACACCATGTCGGAAAACGGAGCACACAAAAATGCCATTTAGCTTCCCAGCGCAGCTGTACCTATTTATCTACTTGCACAGGTGTGCTTTTGAACTGCTAGGTTGGCAGGAGCTGGGACAGAGCAACGGGAGCTCACTCTGTTGTGGGGATTCAAACCACCGACATTCCGATCAGCAAGCCCGAAAGGCTCAGTGGTTTAGACCACAGCAACATCTGCGTATTCTGTATTCTGTACAGTATGCCCCAAGAGCAGCTATTGTGTTTGTTGAAAATGCCAGTAGAGTACAGCCTTGCAACAGAAAAGGACCTCAGTGTAGATTGGGGAAATCTGGCAGAGCCATTACCTAAGCGCCAGGACAGAATGACTGTCACTAAGACAGGGGTGGCCAACTCCCAAGAGACTGCGATCTACTCACAGGGTTAAAAACTGGCAGTGATCTACCCCATTTTGGGGGGTTCAGGTCAAAGTTGTTGAGCTTCTTTGGGGGGAGCCAGTGATCTACCTGTGATCTAACCACAACAGTCCAGTGATCTACTGGTAGATCACGATCTACCTGTAGGACGTGCCTGCACTAAGAGACCTAAAATAAATAAATAAAGATTCATCCTGTGATTGTGTCATGCTTTATGATGAATGTCTGAAGCACAAGCAAAACAGGCACTGAATAATAAAGTTATACCTCTGAAGTAGGGGAAACTCCGTAATAAGGACTGACAAATCCTGGAACCAGGAGAAAGGGACGTTGGATAAAGATTGGACTTGTTTATATCTTTCTTTCTCTTTTTTTATTATTAGAATGTTTTACAAAGTTGATGAATGATAGAAAAATGTTGGAAGAAATTACCTGGCTTTAGTAAAGATGCATAAAGTATTATGAAAGAATATTATTATTATGATCACAAGAAGCTGGTAAGGTTAAGACTTAAGTTTTAAACTTTAAGGTTTACTTTATTATAGAAAGATAGGATTAAATTAGTCGAGGGTAAGGTAATGATAGAATTTTATGAAACATGGGGAAAGGATTTGCTGGGATAATTAATAACTAGAATACAAAGGAAGGGAGGAGGAGGAGGTCTAAGAAAGAAGGTAATGACAGTTAAGGGCCTGAAAATAATGAATTTGTTTTGTTTTTTCTTTATTCTTTTTTCTGTATTCTCTATTTTTTGTATTTTTATTTTTTGTACTTTTACTCTTTGTTTTTGTGTAATTTTTGTATCCTTTGAAAATTTTAATAAATATCATTTAAAAAAAAAAAAAGGAAACTCCGGCATGCAGGCACACAGCCCAAAATGGGTATGGGACAATGGGCCCTTTTGCACAGCACAGATTCATGGAGGGCAGGGCTATCTTTCCCCGGTGACTATGCTCTGCCTCCATAGCCAGAGGTAGGAAGCTTCTGAACAGCAATTACTGAAAACTGCAGGAGGGGAGATAATTGTCACACTCAAGTCCTGCTTGTGTGCTCAGTGGGAAACTGTTTTAACTGCTATAACAAGGGGGTCTCTGAGTCCCCCCCCTTTATATTTTCCCTTCTACACGGTTTCTGTTTCTCTTTTTCTCTCTTTTATTTACGTCTTACAATGTTTAGTGCACATATAATTATGCTTTTGAACTTTCAATAAAGATGTTAAAATAAAATATCTCCAGGCAATCTAATGATCTCCAGGCAATTTCTCCAACAAGGCAAAGCTCTTTCCATAATTTTTAAAATTTTTATTTATGCTTTTCAGGTTTATAGCTTTCACTAATTTTACAATTACTTTAACATTTCAAAACTTGACCTCCTTCCCCCTCTTTCTGCAGTTCCTTAAATTTATTTTTAATATCTTCTGCATATCCAAATTAACTTAATTTGCTCAGTTTTTCATCTACTTTATTTAATATATACGCTTAAGAAACGGCAGGTTATTAATAATCCTGCAAATGTTCTTATCTGTTTACAATTGATCTGTAAATATTCAAAAAACCATTTCCATTCTTTTATTAAAAGTTTGTTATCTTGATTTATTATTCTTCCAGCAAGTTTTGCCATTTCTTCCAGTAAGTTTCGACATAGCTCCAGACTATTAGTCAGTTTTTAAATACTGGCTTATAAACCTTGCCAGGGGGAGGATAATTGCACTTGAGACTTGGGCGATATACACATTGTACATTTCAAAGCGCAGGGCTTCCTCCAAAAAAAACCTGGGAATTGTGCTTGCGACGATGGGGTTGTGGCGCTCATCTCACTTTCAGGCTGAGGGAGCCGTTGTTTGTCCAAAGACAACTTTTCGGGTCATGTGGCCAGCAGGACTAAACCACTTCTGGCACAACAGGACACCGTGACGGAAACCAGAGCACACAGAAACACCGTTTACCGTCCTGCCACAGCGGTACCTATTTATCTACTTGCACTTTGACATGCTTTCGAACTGCTAGGTTGGCAGGAGCTGGGACAGAGCAACGGGAGCTCACCCAGTCGCACGGATTCGAACCACCAACCTTCTGATCAGCAAGCCCAAGAGGCTCAGTGGTTTAGACCACAGCGCCACCCGCATCCCTTATGTGTAGGGAGTGCCAGTGTTGCAAGGCTTAGGGGCAGAAGCAGCAAGAGGAACCCCACATGTTGAAGTTGTAGTTGTTGTTTAGTCGTTTAGTCATGTCCGACACTTCGTGACCCCATGGACCAGAGCGCGCCAGGCACTCCTATCTTCCACTGCCTCCCACAGTTTCGTCAAACTCATGCTGGTAGCTTCGAGAACACTGTCCAACCATCTCGTCCTCTGTCGTCCCCTTCTCCTTATGCCCTCCATCTTTCCCAACATCAGGGTCTTTTCCAGGGAGTCTTCTCTTCTCATGGCCAAAGTATTGGAGCCTCAGCTTCAGGATCTGTCCTTCCAGTGGGCACTCAGGGCTGATTTCCTTCAGAATGGAGAGGTTTAATCTTCTTGCAGTCCATGGGACTCTCAAGAGTCTCCTCCAGACCATAATTCAAAAGCATAATTTCTTCTGCGATCAGTCTTCTTTATGGTCCAGCTCTCACTTCCATACATCACTACTGGGAAAACCATAGCTTTAACTATACGGACCTTTGTTGAAGTAATGCACATTTATTATTATGGTTATTTTACATCCCTAGATCTTAGGCCGGTTCACAAATCTAAAATCACAATATGAACAAAACCAAAACCAACGTGCCTATTAATTTAATGGAGGGGCAGGTAATCTAACTACCCCATCGCTTCCTGTAACAAGGGGCACTTCATCTCCCTCCGATTACCGGGGTGGGAATCAGACTCCCTCCTCCAGTGGCGCAGCTGCGCGAATCCAGCAGGGGGCGCCCCACCCCTGCGCAACGCGCAACCCATTGGCAGGATCCCGGTGCGGTTCCTGCGCTGGGTGTCTCGTCCGGACTACGTGACTTGGGCCACATCCAGCCCTTTGGGCGTTAGCGGGCTATATAAAGGGGAAGCGACGTCCTGCTTAACTTCAGTGCAGATCCAGCCAGCCAGGTTATCATTGCGGGTGTGTATTTGTTGCACCTGAACGGACGTATTAAATTGGGAAGGGGGAGTGCCAAGGGATGCGGGCGCCTCTCCCCCTGAGTGGTACCCAGGATGCTGACTGATGATGATGGACCTTGCTTTTTTCTCCCAGGTGTGTGCCTGCTTCTCACCATGGCGAACAAGGGATTCTTCCAGCTGCTGATGAAGAAGAAGGAAGTAAGTTTGAGAGCAGATGCAAGGATGGTGGTGCCAGACGGATGGAGTCTGGCCAAGGAGAAGCGGGAGCATCCTTGGGATGGACGGAGAAGTCCTTCTCCTTGCGAGGAGACGCTGGGAAAAGAGGCTTTTGGCTAAGCATCTGCCCCTCCTCCCTCGCCATCCTTTCCAAGCGCATCTTTGGAGAGCAGAGACGGAGCTTAACTTTTAAGGATTTGCTTAAGCATCGCCCAGACCTTGCTAATTTTTTTGGGGGGGGGAGGGACACCCCTGACTTTCTTCTGTCTTCCAGCTTATTCCTCTGATCGGGTTTGTGAGTTTTGCTGGATTCGGAGCCACCTTCGCTGGCTGGAACGCGTTGAGAAAACCCGATCTGATGTAAGCTCATCCTTCCTTCAGCTTTGAAGGAACTTTTAATTCGGGAGTTTTGTTTCCAAGTAGATGTGTTTTAAACGGGGCTGTAAGATCCTGTTTCGTGGAAATGCACTAATTTTTTATTTAAAGAAACCTTTAAAAATACAATTAATTACAGGATGCCATTTCTGATCATGACATTTCATTTTTAGTTTAAGCAAGTCTGACCCAGAACCGTGGCAATATGTGGATCCTACCAAACCCCAGAAGGTAATGAAAATACTTGACCAAGAAATGAATTATTATAGGGCATTTAGTCCCTAAGTAAATGGTGGGGTTTTGTACAGAACTATTAGCCGGGTGTGTGGTTGATTTTTTTTAAGAATTGCTAATGTGTCAACAGAATTGTAGTATATAGAGGAGCATTGAGTTAAAGTATTAACTTAGGCACTATTTGCACCTGCGTTTCAAAATTCTGCAACTTATTTCGAGTGGAAATTTTGGTTATGGAAAACGTAAACTAATTTGTAAATTACTAGCCTCATAATAATTTTTCCATAAGCCTTGTTTGAGCAAAGGAATCTTGCACCTGCCGAAAACAAAAGAAGAACATTAAAATTGATTGGAATTGGTTTTTTGTTGCTTTTATTAAAATTTTCTCATAAATTTAAACTGCTCTGGCAACATAGTATTATTATTATTATTTTTGTAATATAATTTAGTATTCTATCAGCTTCCAAAAATTTTGAGTCACTTCTCCATTAAGAAAATGACCAGGGTGCCTGCTCCTTCCTCTTTTAAAATAGAGGACACAATCCATGAAAAAATAAGCACCACATAGCATGTACTTTGCTCTTTCCCATTATTTTATTTTACTGCGGCTGCAATCCTAATCCCTCTTACATGAGAACAAACCTCATTAAAATGCAAGAAGACATATTTCTGCATAGACAAGGATAGAATTGCACTGTAAAAATGCTCTCTAACATTAATGCTGCTCAGAATAGATTCATTTATGTCAGTGAATTTACTTGTGAGTATGAGCTAGGTGGAAATCACCCTTCAGCCAAAAATACACTTTTGTTTGTATCATGCTCTGAGCAATTTATTCTTTTATTTTGTACAATTGATGGCTTTTGGCTAAATAATAAAGATCTGGACCCAATGCCACGTTTAATGTTTGTGAACTGCAATGTGATCGCTCTTGATGAAGGGCAGTTTAAAAGTGGGATAAATCATGCTCATAATTATGACAAAGATTTACATTCCAGTGCTATTTTTCTAGAAAAAACAAGTGCCGGAACTCACCATGAACACCTGCCTTGCTCTCTTATAATGGCAATGGCTGAAAAAAAAAAAGCTTTGCATCTAGTAAATATATAGTTTATATGATGATGATTAAGTGCATTTATTTGTCCCTTAATAAAAATAGTCTCAAAGTGACTTAGCAACAAGATAAAATAGAAACAGGTAAAATAAATTAAAATCCAGATTTTTAAAGGAGTACTATGCAAAATGCTCAACTGCTCATCTGAATAATACGATAAGAAGGACGATGGCTTGCTTCTACGGTTAGCTGCCCGTGTAATGAAAATCATGAATGTACAACATAACTGGTATTTGGGGAGAAATTGCTACATGATATGCTTTGAGTTTGGGTTGGGTTTGTTTTAACACTTTGCTCTTTTCCCTTGTTTTTGTCTTAAAATGCCTGGTAGCATCTAACAATCAACCAGCAATGGAAGCCCATAGAAGAACTGGAGACAGTTCGAGAAATGACGAAGCGATGAGGTGTCACCCCCTCCAAACGACACTCTATGAATCTAGTGGAATCATTTCTGCACAAACTAGATCATCGAAACCAGTGTGCGGAAATGCTTCTGCTACATTTTTAGGGTCTCCCTCCAATTTTTTGGACTCTGGATTAAGGACTTTTACTGTTGGCCTTAGTAAGTTAGAGGTTGGCTCACACTTGCGACAGCCCCGTTTGCTTTGAAGCACTGTGTCCGGCGATCTATATGCTGTCCCCTTGTGAACTTTGAAAAGAGTTGTCTTATTTTTCTCCGAAATTATGCTGTAATATATATTTTCAATAAACCTGGAATCGAAATTTGAAGTTAGTACAGTAAACGGAATTTCCTTTTTGGTTTGTAGGGGGTATACACAGCTTTCACCTCGAGCAAACATACCATAATATGCTCAGGAAAGTTCAGGATTTGGTCTGGTAGCTCTTATACTGTTTCCACTGGTCATGCAAAAACAGCCTAGAGCTAGGAAGGTAAGCACACTTACCCAGAAATGTGTTCCAACCACGGAATGTTGTTGTTTTTTCTGGGGGGGACGCAGGGGTACGCATACACCTAAACATTTTGTGACTCGTTGTACTTTTGTCCATTTACTGTATTTATTTTCCCTGATTTGAACTATAAAATGGTGGTTTTCTTGGGTCAAAATGAGAGTACCCCTAAACATTTTTTTAAGGAAAAAAAACACTAGTTCCAACATAAATGTTTTCTTCATATTTTGACTTCCTATTTGGAACTGCTGTACTCAAAGACTGCCTCTCTGCATTTGAACCAACCTGGACCCAGCAATCAGTGCTTTTTTTCTTTAAAAAACGTTTAGGGGTACTCTCATTTTGACTCTAGAAAATCACCATTTTATAGTTCAAATCAGGAAAAATAAATACAGTAAAATACAAAGATTCTCAAAATGTTTAGGGGTATGCGTACCCCTGTGTCCCCCCCAGGAAAAAAAATTTCCCTGCAATCATCATCTGAAGCCCTTCAAGAGGAACCCCTTCATGAGAGGTTTGGAAACTGGCAACACGATAACAGGCCTTTTCTGTGGTGGCTCCCCATTTGTGAAATGCTCTCTCCTGGGACGCTTGCTTGGCACACCCTTACATTAGGCGCCAGGCGAAAACTTTTCTCTTCAACCAGGCATTGGGCTGTTTAACAGTCTATGGCTTTTTAAATGTAGGAGTGAGGTTGTTTTGTTTTTGTTTTATTATGCATTTTGTTTTCTCATTTTTTATTTTTATGTTACGAAGCGCCCTGTGAACTTTGGATGAAGGCCAGTGTACAATTTTAATAAATAATAATATTTTGATTGCACCAATAATACCCAGCATTTTGAATGGTGTAATTATGGACACCTGATTTTTATTTTATTTTATTCTTTTTGGGTGGTACTCTCCCCGGTATGACGCGGGTGGTGCTGTGGGTAAAACGTCAGCGCCTAGGACTTGCCGATCGCATGGTTGGCGGTTTGAATCCCCACGGCGGGGTGCGCTCCTGTCGTTCGGTCCCAGCGCCTGCCAACCTAGCAGTTCGAAAGCACCCTTAAGTGCAAGTAGATAAATAGGGACCGCTTACCAGCGGGAAGGTAAACGGCGTTCCATGTGCTGCGCTGGCTCGCCAGATGCAGCTTGTCATGCTGGCCACGTGACCCGGAAGTGTCTGCGGACAGCGCTGGCTCCCGGCCTATAGAGTGAGATGAGCGCACAACCTTAGAGTCTGGCAAGACTGGCCCGTACGGGCAGGGGTACCTTTACCTTTACCTCCCCGGTATATTTCTCATTCTTCTCTGTTTTGTTTCTGTTCACTTGTTTTAAATCCAATTCATAGCATGTTAATGAGATAGTCACACATGTGGGAACTAAATGACAGTGAAATATATTCAGAGTCGAGAGTGTATTTCATGCTCTTTATTCAGTTCATAGTGGTGAGGAGGAATGGAAGTTCCCCCAGAATGTCTGCCTTATATACATTATTTACACAACGGGCCCCACGTGATTGGCTAATTCTGGGATTCTCCTGTAGGCCAATCAGGTTGAGGATTCATTTCCACCTGGAGCTGGATTGGGTGGCTCCTGTGGACCAATCAGACTGCTGCATTCTGAATCCTATTGTTCTAGGACCAATCAGACTGCTGCATTTTGGATCCTATTCAACTCAGTAGAAAGCAGACAGGTTATGTACGGGAGATCTATGCTCCTTATCTCCTAACAAGTTGGTTTTGCTTCAAAGCAAACAGAGGGAACGCTACCATTTGATCAGAGCAGCAATGCTGGGAATGCTTTTGTGGTGGGACTCCAGAAATTGCTGGAGAAAAATCTCTCCTCCAGCAAGGACATGGGTAGGCAAACAAAGGTCCGGGGGCTGGATCCGGCCCAATCGCCTTCTAAATCCAGCCCGCGGACGGTCTGGATTTCAGCGTGTTTTTACATGAGTAGAATGTGTCCTTTTATTTCAAATGCATCTCTGGGTTATTTGTGGGGCATAGGAATTTGTCCATTATTTTTTTTCAAAATATAGTCCGGCCCCCCACAAGGTCTGAGGGACAGTGGACTGGTCCCCTACTGGAAAAAATCAATCAATTATTATTATTATTATTATTTGTACCCCGCCCATCTGGCTGGGTTTCCCCAGCCACTCTGGGCGGCTTCCACAAAGACTAAAAAATCAGTTAGATGTCACACATTAAAAACTTCCCTGAACAGGGCTGCCTTAAGATGTCTTCTGAATGTCAGGTAGTCGTTTGTCTCTTTGACATCTGATGGGAGGGCGTTCCACAGGGAGGGCGCCACTACCGAGAAGGCCCTCTGCCTGGTTCCCTGTAGTTTTGCTTCTCGCAATGTGGGAACTACCAGAAGGCCCTCGGCGCTGGGCAGAACGAGGGGGGTGGAGACGCTCCTTCAGGTATACTGGGCCAAGGCCGTTTAGGGCTTTAAAAGTCAACACCAACACTTTGAATTGTGCTCAGAAACGTACTGTTTGCTGACCCCTGAGCAAGGACCTCTTTACCACAGGAGTTCTGGGACAGGCATTTCTCTGGATCCAGTCTCTTCTAACTTCTTCGATGAACTTTCATTGGAAGAAAGCGATCCCTGCATTAACCTGCATGGGAAGGGGAAGACTGTATCCCTAGGAAAGACAATGGGAGGCAAATTTCACACATGCACATGAACGAAGTCCCTTGGGCTAAGAGAGTTCTTGCAAGCAGGGTAAAATTTCTCCTCTCCCAGGCATTTCTTGCGATCTTCATTATTCCTCCACCTATGAAAGTCAGCAGAGAGTTTGCCCTTTCCATTAATGTGCTTTAACTGTTGGCACAGGTGGGGAGCTGTACGTGAATTTTAAAATAATGTGACCACTCACCGTGTTGTGTGACCTTCCTACTTTTTACTGCACCTCACACGGGCATATAGCACAGAATGACATTATAAACAAAGGAGATACAATACAGCGTTGTGTTAGATACAGTATGCCCCAAGAGCAGCAAACCATGGTATACCTAAAATATTTTAGTTAAAACAATTATATACCATAATCTTTTTTTTCAACCCTGTGGCTATTTCTGTTTTCTTGTGATAACCATCCTGGCAGGTAACATTAAACACAGCCTTCTTTTAAAATCAAAATCTTACTCATTTGGCTCACCCCATGTACCCACTAATGCTAATGAAATGATTGGTATAATTTCTTGTTCTGTTATTAAATTACCTTATTTTTCCCCATGTTTTTTGGCTAAAATAATTAGTCAAAAAACTTTGGCTCCCACCCCCACCCACCGCCCTGTTTGATGTTTAAAATATTGTTTTCTTAATTCTGGGTTCAAAAAAATAGGGGTCGTCTTATACATGGGTGAGTCTTATACACGGAAAAATATGGTAATTTCTAGGAACGGCATCTTCTAAAATTCTGCTGCTGGTTGACATTTCCACCATAAGTGGAAATAAGTGCCTATGCAAGTTAATGGTGAGATGGCTGTCTGCAGGCAGTTAATGCATGGTAATGCCTTAACTGTCTGTAGAGCTGTGAATCTGCACATACATGTACATGATTTTTAGAATAATGTGACCAAGCACCACCCACTTTCCATGTTGTGCAACCCTCCCACTTTTTATTTCATCTTAAATGGGCATTTAGCATAAGGTTACCAGATGTCCCCATTTCCCGGGGACAGTCCCCGGATTTACAGCTTTCTCAGTATTCACTTGTGCATAGCAAACAATAACTGCCCCCGGATTCATTGAAAAAAATCTAGTAACCTTAATTTACCACAGAATGGCAAAGGAGATCCAGCTTTGCAAAACCAAAAACAAAAAAAACAGTTTGCAAAAAAAACAAACCCAAAACAACCTGGTAGAACATTGCCTTGCAAAAGAAAGCGGCTTCCATGTAGATTGGGGAAGTGTGGCAGAACAATTACGTAAGCCCTAAGTCACTAAAAGATAGATCATTATGTCATGCTGTAGGTTCATGTCTGAAGCACAAGCAAAGTAAAGGGATTCCTGACCATTAGGTCCAGTCGTGGCTGACTGGGGTTGCGGCACTCATCTTGCTTTACTGGCCGAGGGAGCAGGCGTACAGTTTCCGGGTCATGTGGCCAGCATGACTAAGCCGCTTCTGGCGAACCAGAGCAGCGCACGGAAACGCCGTTTACCTTCCCACCGGAGCGGTACCTATTTATCTACTTGCACTTTTGATATGCTTTCGAACTGCTAGGTTGGCAGGAGCAGGGACCGAGCAACGGGAGCTCACCCCGTCGCAGGGAATCGAACCGCTGACCTTCTGATCAGCAAGTCCTAGGCTCTGTGACGCCAAAGCAGGCACTAAATAATAGTTCTGATTCGGAAGCGGAGAGAACTCTGGCTTGCAGTGTTGACTGGTTCCCATTGGGTCTGGAAGGGCAGCAAGCTGAGCAACAGATACTGAGGAGGAAGGAGCTGATAGACAGTACTACCCCCCCCCCCCCCGGACTGGCAAGCAGTAAGAAGGCAGGTAACCGTGGACTGGTTGGCTGAGGTTATTGTCATGTGTGTGGAGGAAGTAACTTGAACATGTTGCACAGTTCCCGCCGAGACCATATAACACCAGTGCTGAAAGACCTACAATGGTTCCCAGTACGTTTCTGAGCACAATTCAAAGTGTTGGTGCTTTAAAGCCCTAAATGGCCTCGGTCCAGTATACCTGAAGGAGCGTCTCCACCCCCATCATCCAGCCCAGACACCAAGGTCCAGCTCCAAGGGCCTTCTGGCGGTTCCCTCACTGTAAGAAGTGAGGTTACAGGGAACCAGGCAGAGGGCCTTCTCGGTGGTGGCGCCCGCCCTGTGGAACGCCCTCCCATCAGATGACAAGGAAATAAACAACTATCTGACTCTTAGAAGACATCTGAAGGCAAGTTTTTAATGTTTGATATTGTATTGTGTTTTTAATATTCTGTTGGGAGACACCCAGCCAGATGGGCTGGGTATAAATTGTTGTTGTTGTTATTATTATTATTATTATTATTATTATTATTATTATTATTAAATAGACCAGAGGCAATTGTACTTCATCCAACAGAGCTTCACCCACTACTGAAGGATGAGCATAATGGTCACAAATCCAATACATTCAGGACTGGCATAGTCCATAAGAAATCCAGTTGCAGTAGACTTAACTTAAACTTAGCGAAAACTTATAATAAGACTAAACCTTAACAGCATACAGAACAGGACACCACACCAGAACAAAGAGATAGAAAGAGAAAGAGAGTGAAACCCAGCCTCCTCCTGGCCTGACTATTATAGTCAGCATGACCTCGACAGAAAGAATAACCAGTGCTTTTTTTTCTTTAAAAAGTGTTTAGGAGTACTCTCATTTTCCTACTCATATTGAAATACTGCCCCTCAATAAGGCTAAACTTAGATTCACAAAATGTTTAGAGGTAAGCGTATCCCTGCATCCCCCCAGAAAAAAAGGACAGAGGATAACAAAACCAATTTAAACCAGCTGTACTCAGCTTCTCAGAAGGAAAGAACCCAAACATCAGAAACCTTCTGCCTGTTTCTTACACATAGAAAGAAGCCTTCCAGAACACTCTTGAACTAAGTCGAAGAGGAAAGATCTCTACAAATCAGATCAATACTTTCTGTACTAAAAATTGCAAACGGACAGCGCTGCTCCCTTCCCCTCTGGGCTTCTATTTAGGTACTTCCCTGCCCTACTGCAATGTTTTATTTAAAGGGGGGGGGGGGACATTGCTGGTGACATGTTATCTGTTTATCGTCTACAGCTGCAGTATGAACATTAGGGTTCGTTTTATTTTTTAAAAAAGCAAGCAAGCATGACTCAACAGAATTGAGGCCCTGCACAGCTGTAGATAGCAAACCATCCTGAATGAGTTTGTTTACAAGGCCAGGCTCATATTCTGATTTCTGGAAAGTCAGTTTGCAAGTCAAACAGTTTGTGTGGGACAGTTAGCCCAAAGTCCCCTGGTGGCTGCTCAGCACAACATAACACCTTTGTGGGAATTAGGTCGTAACAATCAGCTTGCAGCTGGATTGATGGAGCATATTCCATCAGGATAGGGCATATAGTTCTGCACGGTGCACGATAAGGCTATGAATGGCTACTAGCCATAATGGCAATGTTCTTCCTCCACTGCCAGAGACAGTATGCTTCCGAATCTCAATTGCTGGAAACCGCTGGAGGGAGATAGCTGTTGCACTCTGGTCCTGCTTGCGTGTTTCATTATAGCCCATGAACTGCCTGGATAATAATAATAAATTTTATTTATATCCCGCCCTCCCCAGCCGAAGCCGGGCTCAGAGCGGCTAAGAACAGTAAAATGATAAAACATTCTAAAATCATTTCATTCTAAAATTAATTCAAATCAAATTGATGGCAACCATTGGGCTAGAGTTCTGTGAGGATTGCCAAAGGAGGGAGTTCAGGCTGTGCCCTGGCCAAAGGCCTGGTGGAACAGCTCTGTCTTGCAGGCCCTGCGGAAAGATGTTAAGTCCCGCAGGGCCCTAATCTCTTGTGACAGAGCGTTCCACCAGATCGGAGCCACGGCCGAAAAAGCCCTGGCTGTGGTTGAGGCCAGCCTAACCTCTCTGTGGCCTGGGACCTCCAAGATATTTTTGTTTGAAGACCGTAAGGTCCTCTGTGGGACATACCAGGAGAGGCGGTCCTGTAGGTATGAGGGTCCGAAGCTAGTCTTCACAGGCCATTGGCTTAGTCCAATAGGGCTCTTCTTCTGTGCTTATTTAAAGGGAAAATAGATCACCTGAACAGTTCAAAGCACACTTCTTGCAAGACTAAATTGGAGAGTCCAGAGGGATTGCACCTGTTCTGTTATGTACTGAAGTTCTGACCCTGGGCCAGCAGGGGGATACTGTAGATAGTTTTCACTCAGGTCCACATATGCAAATATGGAATTGAAAGTGACGTTCAGTGATTGGATAGTTACAGAAAATGATTACTGTTGCTTTTGTAGTTGAGCTCTACATAAGCAGGTTGGCTGAACCCTTCAGCCCAGTTCTGTTCTGGGCCTGTGAATAAACAAGAGCTGTTTGAAGAATCACTGTGTCGTCTGACATGTTCACCCACAACTTAATATGTTCCCTGATTCCAACCTCTGTGTGTTCATCTAATGGTGCGTCAATACAGGTAAATAGATGAGAAGCCCAATACATTTTTAGCACCTGAGGCAAAATAGTACCTCCCTCCGCACCAAGGAAGAAGGGATGAGTGAAGAAGTACGTCAAGAACCAGGGGGAAATCGTATTTCTGTGAGGGGAATAGGTGTCTCCTTACAACTCTCAGCCATCTTAACAAGCCGCAGCTCCTAGGATTATTTTGGGGAAGCTGTGACTCTTTAAAGTGGTATGCTGATGCTTTAAACAGTGCTGTTGAGAGTGCGAGAGGCAGGAGGCGAATTTTAGCACCGCACGGGGCGCTGCTGAAATTTGAGAGCCTAAAGTTTGCCACTGCTCTGCAGTGTCTGATCTTCTTATATATTTAGGTTTTATTAGTTTCCAAATTTTAACAAATCGATCTAAATTATTTAACATTTTATACATTTTTTAAAAGTAATTAGGTTTCCCGCTCCTGTTACAAACATATAGGTCCATCTCTTCCTGTTGCTGCCACATTCGTTTTTTCTTAAAATCCACTAAAAATCTTCACCAGCTGTAAACCGTTCTCGTAGCTGCCCAGTATGTCTTCTTTACACATGGCACAATTTTTGTTCTGAATAAATATAAATTCTTTTTCTCGTGTGTAGTCCTTCAAATCAGTGTTCTCAGATCTATTGTAAAGTGTCTGATCTTCATCAATAGACCCTCGTCTGAAGGCACCACTGTTTTAAGGAGGAAATAATCGAAGCCAGATGACCTTGTGAGTCTCCCTCAACTAAGAGGACAAGGTTTCATACCTGATTGGAACTCAGAAAATGCAAGCGTATAATTTATACTTGCAATGTAAGTTAGACCTAAAGCAGGAATTGAGTGTGTGCCATAGGAGCCAAGTCCTAGGGGGCAAGGGGTCTTCAGCCCCCACCATAATATATTAGAGGGGGCCAGCCCCCCCCCCCCGTTAATGGGCATTGCCATTCAAATAGGGTGTGTGCACTGTGTCATGTGATCAATTATGTGTGGTGGGGCTTACCTCCACCCACCCACCCGGTCTTGGGCCCGGTCTTATTCAACATCTTTATCAGCGACTTGGATGATGGACTCAAGGGCATCCTGATCAAATTTGCAGATGACATCAAACTGGGAGGGGTGGCTAACACCCCAGAGGACAGGATCACACTTCAAAACGACCTTGACAGATTAGAGAACTGGGCCAAAACAAACAAGATGAATTTTAACAGGGAGAAATGTAAAGTATTGCACTTGGGCAAAAAAAATGAGAGGCACAAATACAAGATGGGTGACACCTGGCTTGAGAGCAGTACATGTGAAAAGGATCTAGGAGTCTTGGTTGACCACAAACTTGACATGAGCCAACAGTGTGACGCGGCAGCTAAAAAAGCCAATGCAATTCTGGGCTGCATCAATAGGAGTATAGCATCTAGATCAAGGGAAGTAATAGTGCCACTGTATTCTGCTCTGGTCAGACCTCACCTGGAGTACTGTGTCCAGTTCTGGGCACCACAGTTCAAGAAGGACACTGACAAACTGGAACGTGTCCAGAGGAGGGCAACCAAAATGGTCAAAGGCCTGGAAACGATGCCTTATGAGGAACGGCTAAGGGAGCTGGGCATGTTTAGCCTGGAGAAGAGGAGGTTAAGGGGTGATATGATAGCCATGTTCAAATATATAAAAGGATGTCACATAGAGGTGGGAGAAAGGTTGTTTTCTGCTGCTCCAGAGAAGCGGACACGGAGCAATGGATCCAAACTACAAGAAAGAAGATTCCACCTAAACATTAGGAAGAACTTCCTGACAGTAAGAGCTGTTCGACAGTGGAATTTGCTGCCAAGGAGTGTGGTGGAGTCTCCTTCTTTGGAGGTCTTTAAGCAGAGGCTTGACAACCATATGTCAGGAGTGCTCTGATGGTGTTTCCTGCTTGGCAGGGGGTTGGACTCGATGGCCCTTGTGGTCTCTTCCAGCTCTATGATTCTATGATTCTATGATTCAATATTTTATTCAAGTTGATACCCTGGTATATCACATGTAAGGACATATACATAGGATCTTGTCTCATATGTTACATTTGATGTTCACAGGTGGACAAACACACTTATGGTATTGCTAAATTGCTAGCATGCTAGGTGAACCAACTCTTCATTTTCTTAAAATGGAAAAACGTTAAAAGCTAGCTCAGCATCACAACTATGTGACTTGACACTATCCATTATCCTTGGTTGACCTTTCAGTCCGAAATCAATTGGTTTCTCT
Source organism: Podarcis pityusensis (assembly GCF_964106645.2). NCBI lineage: Eukaryota > Metazoa > Chordata > Lepidosauria > Squamata > Lacertidae > Podarcis > Podarcis pityusensis. The sequence continues at coordinate 39,939,123 of NC_138039.1, read as the reverse complement.
GCTCAAAGTGAACCACTTTCTGAAGAAGTAGTTTGGGAAGGGATTTATGGTTGCTAAATTTAGTATTCTTACTGCAATTCAAGAGCGGTTCACTGCAAGGTCTAAAGGTTTTTTCCAGGCTTTCTTGGGGAAATATATCAGGTTGCAACCTGGTTGCTGCAACCTGGGCGTGAGTCCTATTGAATGCAGACTTAATTTCATGTTGCCATGCATAGAATTTGACTGAAAAGCTTCCTTGTACTGAAATGCAGGTGCTGTAAATAAAGGTGATCTGGCTAAACGTCGCAGAAGTTGCACAGGCATAAAAGGATATGAGACAATGGCCTGTTTTGCATGTCACGCTAAGCCAAGCCATGGCTCGCTGCGAATGCACAAGCAGACTGGTTTCTGGAGAAGAGGTAGCAGTCACTGTACTTCGTCCCCCAGCCCTCCATGTTGCCATGAGCTAAGTCATGGTTTGGATCAACACACTGCTTCTGGTTTGTCTCACTCCTAAGATATTAAACAGGATCAATGTGGGAGTCAGGAAAGACAGCACCTTATCGTCCCCTATTTGGCTGCAGCCATGGGCATATGTTGGAATGAATTCATGACAGACGAGTGGCAGGTGTCATATGAGAGGCGTCTGCCGGCGCAAGCCCCGGGAACTCTCTTTTATTGAATATTACAAACATTGCCACAGGTGTGCTTGTGGCTGATTGGTTGATACAAACACAAAGCAACTTGTTGCTGATTGGTTAACATAAGTACAAGGCGGGAATTACATATAATATTAATCACCGATAGATTAAAGGCTGGGAAACGGAGCTGGAACTAGACAGGCATAAAACCTTCTAATTAAATTATAACTAAAGATTGATATAGCATGACTAAAACAATTACTAATGATTGAGCATAACATGAAAGAATATAATAATAGAGTTCCGTAGATGTGGTCAGCTATGCATTAAGAACAGATCATATTGTTTGTTCATGAACTTAAAATGAACTGAGGAATGAGGGAATGTCTTGGTGTTTAGAACAGGTTTGTACAGTGTGTGCAGAACCAGAGAAAAGATTATAAGCGAGACTTCCCAGAATGCAAGAGAAAAGAAGCAATAGTTCTCATAGCAAGACTTCCCATAATGCCACAGTTATGTGCAGAAAGAGAACTTCCCTTTAGGAATAGCTGTCAAGCGTCCCTTATTTGGCGGGAAACTCCCTTAACCCAGCGCCATGTCCCGCTGCTGTCCCTTATTGATGATGTCCCTTAAATTTCCCAGGTTTCAAAGGAAGCAGCTCCTCTCCCTCCCTCCCTGCCGGCCAGGGAGGAGGGAGGCTCCAACTGTGTTGCTTGGCTGCCCGGCCTGCCCCCCTCCGGCCTCCTCTCACCAGCCTCGGCCCCCGGGAGCCTCCCCCTGCTAGGACTGAGGAGCCTTGAGAGGAGAGCGAGGGCAACCATAGAGAAAGCAGTTCAGAGAGACAAGGAGGAGGCGGAGGCGCGGGCAGGTGTTCCAAGGGCTACAAGGGAAGGACCGCTAGCACTTCTCCCATAGATTTGTAGTGGTAGATTAGCATACATAGTCTGATCTGCGGGTTTACTTCGGGCACTTTTTTTACTCCCCTCTCTTCCTCCCGCCCCGCCTGATGGAACTGAGAGCCACAGATGGAGCACAAGAGAAAAGATACAGAACTGCAGCAGCATCTTCGTAGCTTGGACTTCATTTTGCGCGAAAAGTGGTTGCTGCTTGTAGTTATTTAATTGCAGTGTTTCATCAGCTGGTGTCCTGAGCAGCAACCTCTGGAAACGAAGGGCTAAAAACCGGCGCTGCTCTCCAAAATTATCAAGTCCCTTTTTACTTCGTATTTCAGCTGGTTGACTAAAATCCCTTATTTTGGCTGCTGATCCCTTATTTTCAAATCTGTAAGTTGACAGCTATGGCCATGGGGCAAAATGTCCTTTGGCCAATAGTCCCAGGAACACTTGTAATCACATGAATGCACAGCACCACTTTTATGGGGCAGGTGTTCGAGACTGCAGTCTGTGTGCTTTTGTAAAAGCAACTATAATTCAGCAAGACTTCATTTCCTCCTCTGCGTGCTTAAAGGAACTGTGCCCTTGTCACACTGTTAGCCTAATGACTCATGAGAGTTTCGTTTGCCTACGTGCTGCAGGGGAGGAAATAACCTCGCAAACTTTTTGTAATTGACAGTGTGTGGGGAGATCTATCTATTTAGGAGGTTTCGGGGTGCAAATGCATACCTTGGCTTTGGTTTCTTTAGCATGGAGACTGGTGGCACTTTCCATGATATAAGGTATCTTTTTACATTTATGCAGGCTGAACATAAGGTGGAAGGGTGCAAACATTAACAGATTTTGCTCCCCCTTTAGGGTTTGGGGGGGCATCAAAGCCATAGCAAGAAAGCCTCTATTTCTCTTCCCAGTCCTGTTCAAGATGAGGCTTGCTCCAGGTGAGGTCTATTGTCTTCTGACATCACCTCCACCTAGAGAAGGAAGGGGAGAGAAAGGCATATTCCTTTCCACTCACCTTGCAGAAAGATCATCAGTTTCTGCGGCAACACTTTGCCCTAGCTTCCATTACAAAGCAGATGTGTCACAAACCCGGGGAGGTTACTTCCTTCACAAACTAACTGGTTTGACCGTTTTGGAAGTCCCCTTTATCCAACACAATGCCATTTCACAGCTATAAAATCACAGGATTGCAGAAGATCCCAAAGCCCATTCAGTCTAACCCCGTGGTTCCCAACATGGGGCACACGCCCTACAGGGGGCAGTTTGATTTTTAAGAGGGGGCAATTCAAGAATGAGTTATTAACAGTGAGTGGCCTTTTAGGCTTTCTCCATGTGAATATGAGTTCCCTTTTTGAATAATAAGAATTATATGTCACTGGAAGAGGGCATCAGGATTTTAGAGAAGCTTAGGTGGGGCATGGCCAAAAAAAAGGTTGAGAACCACTGGTCTAACCACAACCCCAACCTCTTTAGATATTTAAAGGTAAAGGTATCCCTGACCGTTAGGTCCAGTTGTGGCCTACTCTGGGGTTGCGGCGCTCATCTCGCTTTATTGGCCGAGGGAGCCGGCATACAGCTTCCGGGTCATGCGGCCAGCATGACTAAGCCGCTTCTGGTGAACCAGAGCAGCGCATGGAAACGCCGTTTACCTTCCCGCCGGAGCAATACCTATTTATCTACTTGCACTTTGACGTGCTTTCGAAGTGCTAGGTTGGCAGGAGCTGGGACCGAGCAACAGGAGCTCACCCCGTTGCAGGGATTCAAACCGCAGACCTTCTGATCAGCAAGTCCTAGGCTCTGTTGTTTAACCCACAGCGCCACCCGCATCCCTTTGAATATTTAGCATCGTTTTAAAAGAAGAACGGTATAGTTGGAGCTACATTTTCTCAGTGGCGGAGCATGGGATGGGGGCCCAGGGGCAGTTGCCCCGGGGGCAAAATTGTTAGGAGGGCAAGATTTCAACACTCGGTTCTGTCTCAATAGAGCTTTAGGCTTCCATCGCTGGGCTTTGTTGAAAACGGCTTGTCCATGCGATTCAGGAAATGACCTCTCCATACAACTGAACGATTCTTCTTTTCTCATCTCTGTGGCTGTGAAACTCTCTTGTATGAACTCAGGTCCACGGACAGGTCCACACCCCTGCTTTTGTTTTTGTTTTGTTTTTGTTTTGTTCTGCAAACCTTGGGATTCCCCTAAGACTGGTGACACCTTCCTCTTGTGTGCAGTTTTGGCTATGAGCAATGGCACTCCCAGCCTGGACATTGGCAATAGAAGGAATGCTCTATGCAGGAAACAATATACAATGGTACCTTGGTTCTCAAACTTAATCTGTTCCGGAAGTCTGTTCCAAAACCAAAGCGTTCCAAAACCAAGGTGCACTTTCCCATAGAAAGTAATGCAAAATGGATTAACCCGTTCCAGACTTTTAAAAACAACCCCTAAAACAGCAGTTTAACATGAATTTTGCTATCTAACAAGACCATTGATCCATAAAATGAAAGCAATAAACAATGTACTCCAGTCACACAATCAATCAATAGCTGAAGTGGGTTCTACACAGTCACAAAAACAAAACAAAGTGAGCCGCAAAAACAAAAACGCAAAATAAACAGCAAAAACAGACAGACCTCAGTGTAACACTCAAATTGTCAGCGTAACAGTCCAAGCAAAACAAATCAGAAGAGTAACACTCAAAACGGAGCACATTCAACTTCCGAAAAAGGTTGGCAAGCCGGAAGACTTGCTTCCGGGTTTGCAGTGTTTGGGTTCCAAGTTGTTTTGAGTACCAAGGCCTTTGAGAACCAAGGTACCACTGTAGGTGAAAATATTGTGAAAAATTATAGAAGAGAGGGATCTGAACTGAACTATGTCCTAATGAAAAGGAGAAGGCGACAGATGGCAATAAAATTATGGATCCTGTGGAAATAATGGGAGAGAGGTCTGGGGTTTTCTTTCACTCTCTCTCATAGCACCCAATCCGAAGACTACCCTATAAAATTGATTGGCAGTAGATTCTAGAGACGCAAAAGAAAGTGCTTCTTTATATAGCACACAATGAATTTGCAGAATTGGCTACCACAATATGTGGTGATGGGTGGGTGGCTGGCTTCATTTAAAAAAAAAAAAGATCACTTAATGGCAGGTACAACAATTGGCCATGAAAACTAAATAGACTGCATCTGAAGATAGAAGTTCTATCTCTGAATACAAATTCTGGTGGCAAATGACAAGTGGCCGGGGGAGATGTGTTGCTTGCATGTCCTGCTTCTGAGCCTCCCAGAGGCATATGGCTGGTTTGGGAAACACATTCCCAGCATGTTTGCACTCCTGTCTCAGTGATGTCTACACTGGCTTGGAATGGAATGGAAGATGGCAGGATCCCCAAGGACGTACAAGGAGCTGGCGCCAGGCGCCAGGCCCTTTGGCAGACCAACTCTGCACCACAAAGATGTCTGCAATTGTGACATGAAGGCTGGCAACATTCAGCTCATTGTGCGGGAATCCCTTGCAGGCGGCTGCAGTGCCGGGAGACAAACATTTTGATTGTGCAACCATAGCAGTGACTAAAGGACGAATGATTGGGAGAAACACAGAGAGAAGAAATGTCTGTACAACCAGACACCTTCCATCTGCCCCAGCTGCAACAAAACATGTATCTCCCTTAACAGTCTCTACAGCCACAGCAGGCACTGCAACCTCTTGGCTTCTCTCAAGACAGACATATAATAATATAATAATTTATTATTTATACCCCGCCCATCTGGCTGAGTTTCCCCAGCCACTCTGGGCGGCTCCCAATCGAGTGTTAAAAAGAATACAGTGGTACCTCGGGTTACATACGCTTCAGGTTACACACTCTGCTAACCCAGAAATAGTGCTTCAGGTTAAGAACTTTGCTTCAGGATAAGAACAGAAATTGGGCTCCGGCGGCGCAGCAGCAGCAGGAGGCCCCATTAGCTAAAGTGGTGCTTCAGGTTAAGAACAGTTTCAGGTTAAGAACGGACCTCCGGAATGAATTAAGTACTTATCCCAAGGTACCACTATACAGCATTAAATATTAAAAACTTCCCTAAACAGGGCTGCCTTCAGATGTCTTTTAAAGGTAAGATAGCTGCTTATTTCCTTCACATCTGAAGGGAGGACATTCCACAGGGGGGGCGCCACTACCGAGAAGGCCCTCTGTCTAGTTCCCTGTAACCTCATTTTTCACAATGGGGGAACCGCCAGAAGGCCCTCGGCGCTGGACCTCAGTGTCTGGGCTGAACGATGGAGGTGGAGACCCTCCTTCAGGTATACAGAACCGAGGCCATTTAGGGCTTTAAAGGTCAGCATCAACACTTTGAATTGTGCTCAGAAACGTACTGGGAGCCAATGCAGATCTCTCAGGACAGGTGTTATGTGGTCCCGGCAGCCACTCCCAGTCACCAGTCTAGCTGCCGCATTCTGGATTAATTGCAGTTTCCAAGTCACCTTCAAAGGTAGCCCCACGTAGAGCACACTGCAGTAGTCCAAGCGGGGGATAACTAGAGCATGCACCACTCTGGCAAGACAGTCGGTGGGCAGGTAGGGTCTCAGCCTGCGTACCAGGTGGAGCTGGTAGACAGCTGCCCTGGACACAGAATTAACCTGCGCCTCCATGGACAGCTGTGAGTCCAAAATGACTCCCAGGCTGCACACCTGGTCCTTCAGGGGCACAGTTACCCCATTCAGGACCAGGGAGTCCCCCACACCTGCCCACCCCCCGTCCCCCCAAAACAGTACTTCTGTCTTGTCAGGATTCAACCTCAATCTGATGCCAACCAATCCTGTATTAAACAGACCTTTGGTCTGTTCCATCAGGGTTAGGCCAGATTTAACACCCCAATTATATGAATATTTGCGGCTGCATTGCCTTGAGCATGGACATTTGTAGCATGACGACAGTGGTAAAAATGGTCGTCTAGACACACATGTCTAGAACAAAAGAGACTGCTGTACACATGCATACCATGTGGTCCCCTAGGATCTAATACTGTATCTTTATGGTTTTAATTGCTTTAAACTGCTGCAGAAGGCAATCTTGGCTGAAAAGTGGGGGTAAACATTAATAAATGAATAAAAAACACAAGTTGCAAAGCAGAGCTCACATCGTGGAGGGAGGTCCCACTCCTGGAAAGCTGCATTTGTTCTTTTTCCTAGTTTGCTGGATGGCTGCACCCGTCTGTGAAATCCATAGCTGTCAACTTACAGATTTGAAAATAAGGGACCAGCAGCCTCGAAAATAAGGGATCAGCAGCCAAAATAAGGGATCAACAATTACTTTGATAAAATACATATTTTGTTGCATGCAAATGGCTTTAGATACCTATTAGGTCCATAAATTACCATATAGCATATATTCAACACAAAAAAAAGCAACAATTTGTTGTTGACAAAGGACAGCTGGACATAGAAAGGGCCCCATTACCTTCAGTAGCTTATTTAAGGGACATCATCAATAAGGGACAGCAGCGGGACATGGCGCTGGGATAAGGGACTGTCCTGCCAAATAAGGGACGCTTGACAGCTATGGTGAAATCTGCTCTCTATTTGCATGTGCACATACAGCATCACTGTAGCTCTCGAAGCAGCAAAGAGTTGCACTCAGGAAGTCCCACGTTTCCTGTTGGAGGTGGACTCAAGCCTTGATCTAATGCCCCGGAGGCTTAGTTGTGCAGAAGGTAGTTGTGCAGACTGTCAGAGCTCCAAACACCAGCTTTTTTTGCCTCTGTGCTGTCTCTGTTTCTTCGTGCAGATATGACGGTGCAATTAGCTAGGATAAAACAGGGTTGCAGCCACAATCGCTCAGTGCTCAGACTTTTGCAGATAAATCTTACACTGTCTCCAGACATTAGGTGGGGTCCATTTTTAGAAGTGTTGAGGCTTGCTTCCTTGGCAAACTTCAAAGAACTTCTGATATGTCTCTTTGGGAGGGCACTAATGCGAGCCATTAATTGCTGCATTTGTACTTTTCCATCAAGAGACCTTTTGAAAAAAAAAATCAAGTCTGCCCAACTCCATTAACAATTGGATGGGCTATAGATATAGTCATGCATAATAGATTCTTCTTCTTCGCTATGGAGAAAATACACTGGTAATTAATTTTGAAACAATAATGTCCAAATAGGCAAAGCAGAAGAAGCTATTTTAAATTGGAGGGTCGGGATGAAGAGACCTTCCTGCTGTGGGAATTCTGGGTCAGGCATAGGCAGACTCGGCCCTCCAGATGTTTTGTGGCTACAACCCCTATCATCCCTGACCACTGATCCTGTTAGCTAGGGGTGATGGGAGTTGTAGTCCCAAAACATCTGGAGGGCCGAGTTTGCCTATGCCTGTTCTGGGTGGTATTCAGCACTAGTCCTACTCAAAGTAGACCCATGGATGTTAATGGACATGACTAACTAAATTAGGTTCCTTAATTTAAATGGGTCTAAAATTGGGGGGGGGGGATGTTTAAAATAATTTTTTCTTTAAAAAACCTGAAGCGTTTCTTTTAGGAATTTTAGGTGCTGAAATCCCAATGGAGCAGAAAAGACTATTTATGCATGCAACCACAGCTGCCCAGATGTTATTGGCCCAGAGATGCAAAGATGATAAAGTCCTGACTAGAGAAGAATGGTATATTAAGATGGATTATGCCGAAATGGCAAAATGACTGGAAGAATCAGAGATCAGGAAGAATACAAAATTTTAATAAAGAATGGGGGAAATATATAATTTATCTTAAAAACCATTGCAAACAGTTAAAACCGTTAGTCGGATTGGAATAACACTTGTAGTTTAATGGTGAATTTGGATATAATAGAGATGTAAAATATTTGGATTATTATAAAAAGATGCAGGAGGAAATGATTAACAATAGGACCCACAAAAGGGAGGAGGGAAGTCCAGGAGATTCTTTGGAATCTTGTTTGTATGTTGTATATGTAAAATTCTAATTTGAAAAACCAAATAAACCAGAGCAGCGGACGGAAACGCCATTTACCTTCCCATCGGAGTGGTACCTATTTATCTACTTGCACTGGCATGCTTTCAAACTGCTAGGTTGGCAGGAGTTGGGACAGAGCAACAGGAGCTCACCCCATTGCGGGGATTTGAACCGCCGACCTTCCGATCGGCAAGCCCTAGGCTCAGTGGTTTAGACCATAGCGCCACCCAGTTAAACTTTGGACCATCAATTTCCATTAAGATCTAAACTCACTGAATTTGATCCTTTCTGAAAAGGGGTCATTGTTCAGTAGTGGAGCACATGATTTGCACGAGGAAGGACCCATATTCTGTCATCTCTGGCTAAAAGGATCAGGTATCACAAGGGTGGTTTACTTCTAGCCCATGAGCCAAATCTGGCCCATTTGGGATCCAAATTTGACCCATGAAGCCATTTTCCCCAAATCATGACCCCTGTTAAGTTGTGGGTGAACATATCAGACGACACAGTGATTCTTCAAACAGCTCTTGTTCATTCACAGGCCAGAACAGAACTGAACTGAAGGGTTCAGTCAGCCTGCTTATATAGAGCGCCAGTATAGCGTTACTGTAACAACTTTCTAAAACTATCCAATCACTGAATGTCACTTTCAATCCCTTATTTGCATAACTATCTACAGTATCCCCCTGCTGGCCCAGGGTGGGAACTTCAGTACATAACAACCACCTGATCCAAATTTTGTTCAGGAGAAATGCTCTTAATCTCTCTTCATTCAATTATTATTGCTATCAGTTCATAACATTTGCTGCTGCGAAATATGGAAAGGATAAACACTGAAGCCTAGAATATTATTATTATTATTATTATTATTATTATTATTATTAAATTTATAAGCCTATACATATCAGCTGTTGCTTAGGGTTCTAGCTTCATGCTCTGATTCTCTCAAGACTGTTTTCCCCCCTGGGACCCAAAACAAACACTTTGGTTCCTATCACCATTTACAGTACCTCCATAGTTGAAATTTCCATTTGAGTAACGGATTTGTGAATGAGCCCTGCTGAAATGAGATTGCTTCCGTGTTGTGTTCTCAATAAAAATGAAATAAAAATAAAAATCTTTGCGTGACAAAAAAATATGAGAACTTCAAAGGTTAAACTGGAGAACGTTAAGTTGTCAGCAGCGTATCCACGCAAGGCAATAATTCTATAAAAACATCACTAAAACCAAATATACCTAGGAGAAATGAAATCTTGTTCAATAATTAACTACAAAATACAGATAACACATCGTTGGTAGCAACACCCACAGATTTCTACTGAACACAAAGTTCAATAAAAGAATAGAGATAGATAAGATGTAGCTGAGATACATATCTATATCACATACATATCTATATGACAGGGGTTGGGAACCACAGGATCGTGGGCCAAATGTGACCCTATTTAGCCCTCAGTACTCTCTGCAAGCCATACACCCTTCCAACAGGCTGCAACCTTCCTGGGTGCTTTTGTTTCCTGGAAAGAGGATGGAGAAAGGAGTGTCATGTGTGTTTGCAGACTCTTCTGACCTTTTCAGGGCTGGAAGGTAACTTGCTGCACAAAGGTGAGGGTCACACCCATTGCTCTGCTCTCTTAAAGACCTACATTGGCTCCCAGTACATTTCAGAGCACAATTCAAAGAGTTGGTGCTGACCTTTAAAGCCCTAAACGGCCTCGGCCCAGTATACTTGAAGGAGCATCTCCACCCCCATCATTCAGCCCAGACGCCAAGGTCCAGCTCCAAGGGCCTTCTGGCAGTTCCCTCCCTGCGAGAAGAGAGGTTACAGGGAACCAGACAGAGGGCCTTCTCGGTAGTGGCACTAGCGCTGTGGAACGCCCTCTCACCAGATGTCAAGGAAATAAACAACTATCTGATTTTAGAAGACATCTGAAGGCAGTCCTGTTTAAGGAAGTTTTTAAAGTTTGATGTTTTATCGTGTTTTTAATATTCTGCTTGGAACCACCCAGAGTGGCTGGGGAAACCCAGCCAGATGGGAGGGATATAAATAAATTATTATTATTATTATTATTATTATTATTATTATTATTATTGGGACCCCGTTGCAACAGTTCTTTGAATAAATATCAGGCTTCCTAGCCACTTTTGCTTCTCAAATATACTCTGGTTGGCTTCTGTTATTTCCTCCTACCCTCAAGGAATAACCCATAAGGTAAAGGGAGCAGTTTTCCTTATAACACAGCTACCGCTGGTCTTATTTTTAAAGCACACTTGTTGCCCTCAGACGAGCTGCAGCGCACCAATAGCAGTTATGGAAATGATTAATTGATTTTGGCAGCTGGCGGCTCTTGGACAATGCCCAGGAAAGCTTTCACGTTAAATAAATACACCTTCTCCCCACTCGCTGCTCTCAGATGGTTTGGTTCATCAATCAATCAGAGGCTTCTAATATACCACCCAATCTTGTCATAGCAACAGCACACATCAGAGCCAGCAGAATATCTGCAAAAAGCATCGAAATGGCCGAGATATTTATGTGCTGTATCTATCACATGGTCTAGTCCTTCCCCTGCCCACCCCCCTGATAGTCTTAAGAGGGTCTTCAGAGAGTAGCTGGAAACGGAGAGGCAGAAAAGGGTCCTCCTTTCCTTCCACTCTACAGTTTTAATCGGAAATATTAGGCTCAATTCTTAAGGAAATCAGCCCTGAGTGCTCACTGGAAGGACAGATCGTGAAGCTGAGGCTCCAATACTTTGGCCACCTTATGAGAAGAGAAGACTCCCTGGAAAAGACCCTGATGTTGGGAAAGATGGAGGGCACAAGGAGAAGGGGACAACGGAGGACGAGATGGTTGGACAGTGTTCTCGAAGCTACCAGCATGAGTCTGACCAAACTGCGGGAGACAGTGGAAGACAGAAGTGCCTGGCGTGCTCTGGTCCATGGGGTCACGAAGAGTCGGACACGACTAAACGACTAAACAACAACAACAACATCAGGCTCAGTACTTCGCCCAGAGCTCAGAAACAGCTCGGGCTAATGAAATTCCCTGTCGCAAAATGCGCCCAGAACAATGGAAGTTTCGAATGCTGCTCTCTTCCCAAACCAGCTGTCAGAGTACACACTGGGTGCAGAAATAATGGAAGCGTGTAAGGTAAAGGTAAAGGGACCCCTGACCATTAGGTCCAGTCGTGACCGACTCTGGGGTTGCGGTGCTCATCTCGCTTTATTGGTCGAGGGAGCCGGTGTACAGCTTCCGGGTCATGTGGCCAGCATGACTAAGCCGCTTCTGACGAACCAGAGCAGCGCACGGAAACACCATTTACCTTCCCGCCGGAGCGGTACCTATTTAGCTACTTGCACTTTGACGTGCTTTCGAACTGCTGGGTTGGCAGGAGCAGGGACCGAGCAACGGGAGCTCACCCCTTTGCGGAGATTCGAACCGCCGACCTTCTGATCGGCAAGTCCTAGGCTCTGTGGTTTAACCCACAGCACCCTGCATTCCAAACAAATACATGATTATGGAGCAATATTTTCATATCCGGATGGTCAATACAATGTTCCCATCACAATGTTTTTAGTTCCAAATGACTCTTTTTACCAATCAATGAAAGTTGGTAGCAACTGATGTACAGAAAGAAAGACTGATAAAGAATGCAACCACGTATTTTCCAGTGACTGTGGGCAATTTTGGAAATGTTTAGAGGAGTTGTGGTTTTTTTAAGAGAGAGAGAGGGAGAAGAACAGAGATGGCAAGACGGACAGAAAAGATCAGAAACCAGGAAGATCAAGTATTTCTAAAAGGCTGGAATAACTTTTTAACATACTTAAAAGACCGCTGTAAACTGTTAAAATCATTGGCAGGGATACAATGACACTTGTAATATGAAAAGAACTCTGGAAACTATGAATATAAAACAGATAGACAACGGTAAAACATGCAGAAAAAGAATATATTTTCTTTGAAAATGGAACCCATAGAAGGAGGGGAGGAGGTCCGAAGATTCAATAGAACCTTTTTATTTTAATGTTTTGAAATGGTTAAAGTTAAAATGTATAAAATTATGTAAAACCAATAAAAAATTATTGAAAAAATAGAACAGTAATACTAGCTTCAGATGCAGGAAGTCATTTTCAGACAGATCTATTACACTCTCTCAGCATTATAGTCCAGTCTCTGCTTTTTCTGCTGCTTTGCTCCCCACCCTGTGGCGTTATCTGTACTTTTAAAAACAAATTAGAAAAAGATGAGTATTACGGCCAATTCTCAGAGAGCATATGGCTCTGAAAATATTGCATTATTTGCCTGATAAAAACAGAGTCGCAACAGCAAAAGAAGCCTGGGGAAAATTACAGACACAGTGAATTGGCAATTTTTGAATACACCACATTTTTACAGCTCAGCAATATATAAATGATGAGCTATTAGACTATAATAATAGTTACTGAAATGGAGGAGAAATTCAGTTCAGCACACACCTGAAGCCAAATCTGTTGACTTTGCCCTTTCCGAAACACTATGTGAACCAAAACGCAGCTTTCCTTTGAAATCCACTTTTCCAAATTTTGCAACACAGCTCTCCAAACAATGTTCACAAAAATGCATATATTGGGGGGAGTGTGCATTAAAAATGTAGATATTAGTGAAAATAACCTAAAAGCAAAGAACAGGAAGGGTTTAGGGCAGAGAAGGAGTGCTGTTGTTTCAGTTCAATTCATGAAACAATGCAGTTTTGCCTTCTGGTATCTAGTAGCGTCTAGATTTTGACAAAAGAGTTTCTGGAAGCCTTGCAACATAGGTGGATCTGAAATTTGAGGTGCCAAGATCTGCTACTGCTTGCAAACAAATAATAATAATAATAATGAAATTCTGAAGGCTATTATAATGTCAAATGTGGAAGAAGCCATATTTAACATGTCAAACCTACTCAACTCGTTTAAGACTGAATGATATTTACTCCACCCTGATCACAAGGAAAAGAAAACCACAACCCAAGTTTCACATGGTCAAGCCCGGTGCACAGATTGTGCAATTCGATTCTTGTGTGCAAGGTGTGTTTTTCCTGTAACAGCCTTGGATTTCTGCAGCGGGGTGAAATCCAGGGTTGCTCAACTTCTTGAACTTGAAACAAGGAAATGAGACAGAGGAAGGAAGCTACAGTTTTAGAGGTTCCTAGTCTGGTATTCAGATGCTGTTTCTGAACATGGAATTGGTCGTATTTCTCTACACTTTTAAGAATTGGCAGTTCAGAACATTAAGAGCACCTATGCCCACCATACTACTGGTTTTTTGTAAAATCTTGGTGTTTTATTGACAGACCCTTAAGAACAGCCATATCAAGCATAACTTTTAAAAGTTCCAAAGGATTGACATGAAATACAAGTTTTTTAAAAAAAAAAAAGATTTTAAAAAACATTAGAAATATCCAACCATAGAAACACATTGCATTCTCCTGGGTTTAAAAACCAAACCAGCCCTGCAGTGTGGGATAAAGCAGGAGCAAGGTTTCAGCCAGTGAAAATAAATAAATAATCAATGTTTCAGCAGCTAAAATCAATCCTTTTCAGCCGACACACTTTCTGCAGCAAGCAAAGCTTTTCTTGTCCGGCATTCACTGTTATGTTGAGTGGTCTTTTCGTGACAGACATAGAGAAAACGTTTGTCAAACTCTTCCAAAAATACAACAACAAAAAACACAGTTGCTGGGTTTGTTTGCTCTTTGTTTAAAGGTGCTTATAGCTAAAACCAGTGCTTTTTTCTAAAAATAATAATAATAATGTTTAGGCGTACTCTCATTTTCCTACTCATATTGAAATACTGCCCCTCAGTGAGGCCAAAGTTAGATTCACAAAATGTTTGGGAGTATGCGTCCCCCCAGAAAAAAAGCACTGGCTAAAACATAAAGAAGGCTGATCACCGAAGAATTGATGCTTTTGAATTATGGTGCTGGAGGAGACTCTTGAGAGTCCCATGGACTGCAAGAAGATCAAACCTATCCATTCTTAAGGAAATCAGCCCTGAGTGCTCACTGGAAGGACAGATCCTGAAGCTGAGGCTCCAATACTTTGGTCACCTCATGAGAAGAGAAGACTCCCTGGAAAAGACCCTGATGTTGGGAAAGATGGAGGGCACAAGGAGAAGGGGACGGCAGAGGACGAGATGGTTGGACCGTGTTCTCAAAGCTACCAGCATGAGTTTGACCAAACTGCGGGAGGCAGTGGAAGACAGGAGTGCCTGGTGTGCTCTGGTCCATGGGGTCACGAAGAGTCAGACACGACTAAACGACTAAACAACAACAAAACATAGGGAAAGGCACAAGCACATCGTTTTTCTGGTTTCTCTGGCAATGGCCATCGGAAAAACAGGATGTGGAGCTCTGGCTCATGGAGCAGGTAGTGAACCCAGCCCTGGCTCTCCTGGACCCCCAGGTTCTGCCACTCTGACTCAGACATGAGGTGGGTCTTTGGGACCAACTTGGCAATGTCCTTGGGAAGCATCCTGTGCCTTTCCTTCCAAGGAGGCCAAGATGGAGCCATCAGACTATTCGTTGATCTAACTCAGTATTAACTACACCGGCTGGTTGTGGTTCTCCAAGGTTGATGTTCTCCAAGGTTGTGGTTCTCCAAGGTTGATGTGAGCAGTTGAACCTGGGACCTTATTCCTGTAGAAATGTTATGGATAGTAGGGACGGATATATTGAATAAGTACCGTATTTTTTGCACCATAACACTCACTTTTTTCCTCCTAGAAAGTAAGGGGAAATGTCTGTGCATGTTATGGAAGAAATGCCTACGGGTGGCATGCCTACAGATTTTCCTCCTCTAAAAACTATGTTCGTGTTATGGTCGGGTGCGTGTTATAGAGCGAAAAATACGGTATTATCCTTCCTTCACCTACGTGAGTGAGTGATGTAGCAGGGCAGAGTCCCCTCAATATAGCAGGAAGCTAGTTTGCAGATTCGTTTGACTCTCTTTAGTTAAGTAATCCAGCCTGGCTTGCCCAGATGATGATGATGATGATGATAATTTTTATTTATACCCCGCCCTCCCCAGCCAAGGCCGGGCTCAGGGCGGCTAACAAGCAATAATAAAAATAAGTTGAATGAATACAACTTAAAAACAAATTAAAATACATTAAAATATTGAAACATTGAAATATTAAAATGTAGCCTCATCGCAGGAGAAAGGAAAAGAAAAAGAAAGAGGGGGAGGGAATCAAATTGGCTCCAAGCCAAAGGCCAGGCGGAACAACTCTGTCTTACAGGCCCTGCGGAAAGAAATCAGATCCTGCAGGGCCTTGGTTTCACGAGATAGAGCGTTCCACCAGGCCGGAGCCAGTGCTGAGAAGGCCCTGGCTCTGGCTGAGGCTAATCTAACTTCCTTAGGGCCCGGGACCTCTAGAGTATTGCTATTTGTGGACCTTGAGGCTCTCCGTGGGGCATACCGGGAGAGGCGGTCCCATAGGTATGAGGGTCCTAGGTCCAGATGAGTTATTCCTGGTGTCCCCCTTGATCCCTCTTAAAAAAATAAAGACACAAGTAACAAGTAACAAGAAGTCCTTAAAAAGTAACAAGAAGTTTACCCACATTTCCATTTTTTTGAATAAATAAATATTAATAATAATAATAAATGAGCTATCAATGTCATGGTTTTTGCCAAAATATGATGTCATCCAATTCACTCGGAAATGGTGCCAATCACCTGTAAATTGCCCCCTGCAACGTTTGGAGGTGCAAACGCTGTGTTTCCAGGTAGGCCAAAAAATAAGCCCTCGGTGCCCTTACAACTTCTCACTCCATTTTCACAGTCTTGGAGAATCCTGGCAATCCTATAGTGCAGGGATGTCCAAGCGGTTGATTGGGATTGACAGATCAATCCCCGGGTGACAGCAGTCGATCGCTGGCTATAGAAGGAATTTACCCGCCCCCGCCCCCTAGTGGTGTTTTTCATTTTTGCATGATCGCTCAAACAGAAGATGGAGCTTTAGCTGCCTTTTTTGTGTTCTGCTGAGTGGTTCGCCCTACGGTCAACAACTTTGACTTGCTCTCCTAAAAAAAGTCAACAACATAATGCCACTGTAATGGAATGGAAGAGTAAAGATTTAACAATGCAAAGGTGAAGAATGAATGACAGTCTGCTAGACAATACAGAGATATTTGAAAGAACTAAGAAACATCTAAATTCATATTTTGAACTAAACTTAAATAAAGGTACTGACATCAATGTGGCATGGGACGCAAGCAAGACTGTTATGCGAAGATTATTCCTGCAACAGAACTGTATTAAGAAAGATTAAGAAAAGTGATGGATAAGAAGAAGCAAAATGTATAAGGAAACTAATATAACAGTAGTGGTAAATGAATACAGACAAACAAGAATTGTATAAACAAGAGGACTTATTTGGTTATGGATACACTATGGACAAATATGGAAAATGAATAACAATATATAAAATTATTTGAAAAATGTTACGGTAAAATCTGGGTGCGGGGCTACTCTGCCACCCAGCTTGTCGGACTAAGTCTGCGGGTCCCTGCGGAAGAAAAAATGAGCTCAGCCGGAGACAGGAGCAAACTGCAGAAGATCCAAGTTTATTGCGCAACAGGTTCAAGGCGAGATTGAACAGCGAGAAAGGGGTGACATGAACTTTTGAAATTTCCCTCCATGTCCCAGAATACAGTGCAAAATACATCACAGTTACATCATGAATACATTAAGAAGAGGTTGGGTTACACAGATTACATCATGAATACATTTGGAAGAGGTTGGGTTACACCGGATTAACATATGGAGGAGGGAGGGGGGAATATGCAGAGCTGGAGATATGCGCAGATAAGCACATCCTGAGAAGACAATGGTCCATGTATGCATAGTCTGTCACCTGGCATCGCCCGGAGGAAGGGCTTGGCAGAGCGATTTGACAGGATTAGGGTCTTGACACCTTGCTTGAGGGATTATGGAGGACAGGGGAGGTGTCATGGAGTCCTAGAGAAATTGAGCAAATTGGCACGTTGATTTTCTATGAATTTTATAGATTTTAGTCCCTTTTGACATTGACAATTGGAAATAAATGGATATATTGTAGCGAAGAAGAAGGTGAAGAAGACATGCCCCCCCCTTCTGTATCAAAAAAGGGAAAAAAAGGTCAACAACTTTGACCTGCCCCCCCTAAATAAGGTCAACAACTTTGACTCCCCCCCCCCAAATGGTAGCTCACTGGCAGTATTTTTTTCTATAAGTAGATCGCAGTCCCTTGGGAGTTGGACATCCCTGTTTGTGTTCAGGGTGAGAGAACAACAACACACAGCCATTTTCAGCAGAGCCGCCTCCTTGCAGGAGTAAGGAAGCCAAGGAGAACCAGATGCCCTACAAGAGCATCTTGGATGAGATGGCTTTCAAAGAGGGTGGGACAATTGCATGGAGGAGAGGCCTATCCAAGGCAGCTGTCCATGATCACTACGCTCAGCCTCCACAGTTTGAGGGAGCAATGCTTCTGAAAAGCACTTCCTGGAAGTGTTGCAGGAATTTATGTATAGGTTGGGGGGGTTGCCCCTCCAGCAGATATCATGCACATGCAGCCCACTACCAAAATCAGCACAATCACTTTTGTGATTTGCCCCCACAAAACACTTCATTTTTTTTAATATAAATATTTATTAAAAGTTTAACAATTACAGAAAAGGAGGGGGGAAAAGAAAACAGTAAAAAATTACAATACATTACATCAAAAGAAAATAAAAACCAGATTAGAAAGGAAACAATGCAATACAACAATAAAAACAAAAACAAAAAAATTTAAAAACAAAATACATTTAAAAACACACCCAATATTCCTTATCTTTACCTTTCATTTACCTGTTTCATCGACCTCCTCACACCTCCCTTTTTGTATTCTAGTTCAGTTAACTATTTCAGCAAATTCTTTCCATCTTTCTCAATTTTTGTTCTGTAATTTATCTTAACGGTCTAACCTTTAATTTTTCCATTTTTACCCATTATCAATCAACTTTTACTTAAATCTTTATTACATTTCTGTTAAAACCATATAGCTTCATTCCAACATCCTTCTAACATTCATTAATTTTGCAATGTTTTTGTAAATATACTTTAAATTTTTTCCAATCTTCTTCCACCAACTCTTCTCCCTGGTCTCAGATTCTGCCAGTCATTTCCGCCAGTTCCATGCAGTCCATCAGCTTCATCTGCCATTCTTCCCTGGTAGGTAGATCTTGTGTCTTCCAGTGCTTTGCAATGAGTATTCTTGCTGCTGTTGTGGCATACATAAAAAAAGTTCTATCCTTCTTTGACACCAATTGGCTGACCATGCCCAGGAGAAAGGCCTCTGGTTTCTTCAGGAAGGTATATTTAAATACCTTTTTCATTTCATTATAGATCATCTCCCAGAATGCCTTAATCCTTGGGCATGTCCACCAAAGGTGAAAGAATGTACCTTCAGTTTCATTACATTTCCAACATTTGTTATCAGGCAAATGATAAATTTTTGCAAGCTTGACTGGTGTTATGTACCACCTATATATCATTTTCATTAAATTCTCTTTTAAGGCATTACATGCCATAAACTTCATACCAGTGGTCCATAACTGTTCCCAGTCAGCCATCATGATATTATGTCCAACATCTTGTGCCCATTTAATCATAGCAGATTTCACCATTTCATCTTGTGTATTCCATTTCAACAGCAAGTTATACATTCTTGACAAATTCTTAACTTTAGGGTCTAACAGTTCTGTTTCCAGTTTTGATTTTTCCACCTGGAAGCCTAATTTTTTATCCAAATTATATGCCTCCATTATTTGATAATAGTGGAGCCAATCTCGTACTCTATTTTTTAGTTTTTCAAAACTCTGCAATTTTAATCTGTCTCCCTCTTGTTCCAGGATTTCCCAATACTTCAGCCATTTGGCCTCCATATTAAGTTTTTTCTGTGCCTTTGCTTCCATTGGTGACAACCATCTTGGGGTTTTATTTTCTAACAAATCCTTGTATCTTATCCAGACATTGGCCCCACAAAACACTTCATCACAGTTTCTTCCTATCTATTCAAAGGGCCTTTGTTGCACAATACCAAATGTAACAATTCACTGGCTCACAGGGAAAACTTCAGAAATTCATATAGACATGTGAGCTCAGCTACTCAGCAGCCCCTCTGCCTGAGTGATAATTCCTGGCATCCTGATACCTGAGTGCCAGACAGGTAGTCATTCCAGAAATAACAAACCCAGATGAAGACAAAAGGGTGTGATTAACTTGGCTGGGAAACAGGGAAATGTAAATATCTCTTTTGTTACACTTGATGGGTGTTTGGTGGAGGGCAAGGAGAACAATGGGGCAGGGTCCAGGATGCTCAGATTACTGCCACCAGACCTCCCCTTTCATGATGTAACCATGATGTATTAGTGATGTAGTTTGGGGGGGTATAACATAGGGGACGCGGGTGGCGCTGTGGGTAAAACCTCAGTGCCTAGGACTTGCCGATCGTATGGTCGGCGGTTTGAATCCCCGCGGTGGGGTGAGCTCCTGTCGTTCGGTCCCAGCTCCTGCCCACCTAGCAGTTCGAAAGCATCCCTAAGTGCAAGTAGATAAATAGGTACCGCTTTATAGCGGGAAGGTAAATGGCGTTTCCATGCGCTGCGCTGGTGCTGGCTCGCCAGAGCAGCTTCGTCACGCTGGCCACGTGACCCGGAAGTGTCTTCGGACAGCGCTGGCTCCCGGCCTCTTAAGCGAGATGAGCACGCAACCCCAGAGTCGTTCACGGGCCTGTACGGGCAGGGGTACCTTTACCTTTACCTTTTAACATGGGGATTAGCAGCTAATAAAAGTTTGGGGGCTCTTTTGTTCGGGGCTTCCATCTTGTTCCACCTTGTGGCAGGTGTGAGTCCTGTTGCGACAGTCTTCAATAAAGACCAAGCCTACTGGCTGCTGTTTTGCTCTGGTATTCCTGGCTGGTGTCCTTGGTTTTTTTGTCCAAGGGAGCCCTCAGATTTCTCCGTTAACAGTAGCCACAGGTGGGGAGAGTGTTCCTACAACTCCCCAAGCGTGTTTCACAAGGACCCCTTCCTTCCCTCTGCCCCAGTACCTGAGGCTTGTCACGTCTCTCCAGGGATTTGGCCAGAGGAAGTTAAACGCTGGGGAAAGGCTCCATCCTTGCAAAGAAAACAGAGACATCAGCAGGCGCCTGGCCCCCAGACATGCTAGCACTAGTGGCACATGAGGGTGGGGGACATGGAAAGGAAGCATTCCTATAATATAGTGCACTCAATTGGCATTTCTTCCTACCTGATCTTAGAAGGTTTCCCCACTTTGCTTCTGTACAGGCATCTCGGCTCCGTCCCAGCCAGCTTAGCCCAGAAGCAGCAGCCAAAGTCTCCTCTTTCTCTGAGCTGCTCTCTTAATTAGAAGAAACTTTGGCTGCTACTTCTGCATCAAAGATGTGGGGAAGAGGCGCAAGGGGTGGCAGCCGGGAACCACTGGGATGTTCTCTGGTCCTTCATCCTGGGAGCTGAAGCCATGGCCCTGTGAAGGAAGCAGGATATAGTACGGGCTCTCATGTGAATGGGCTCTAACTGCCCACGGGTTCCCCACTTATCGCGTTGCCACACCATGCTGCTGTGCAAACTCACAGGGCATAAAATCGCTGACGGCGCCTGAGTTTTGTAATGCTCACAGTTGTACTCTGCGTCCATCTGGGAACTATAGCGTCGCACACAAACTGAGCCTGGGAAGGTGGTGGTGGAGGCCCTGTGTTCTTACAGCGGTTACAGAACTTTCCTGCATGAGAGCAGAAAGGAGATGCTCTCGTCTGGAAGTGGGTGGGCCAAGCTTTCTTTGGGAGCAATGTCAGGGCAGGGGCATTGGGCATCCATTCCCCAAGTCTGCCAGGAGGATACCAGGTCCTTCTTCCTCCACAGGGCCATGCTTCAAAAGAATGTTCTCCATCGCCACTTCCCAAGCTGATGGACAAGAGCGAAACTCCATCATCTGTGGCATTCCAGTCCAGCCTTTGTGGATTGTAAAGTCCTTCCAAGTCTTTGAAGGAATCCATGCTACTCAGTGCCTTGCATGTCTTCTGGGATGTCCCGGTTGCTGTCTGAATGTGCCTGACTAGGAGAACGGCATGACTGGCACATGTCAAAACTAAATAAATAAATCGGAGCAACTGGTTGCTTTCAATATGCCGGCGATCAAATAATATTTCATGATAAACATTGTTAAAAAGGAAAAATAACAAGCAGATTTCTTTCCTTCTCTGCCTTTTCTGGCTGCTGCTTTGAGCTCTGCTTAAGAAGGCTGGAGCCAGCTGGTTCTCATCAGTGCCTTCTCCACGGAGTCCTTGGAGCTGCAGGTGAAGTCACTACACCTTCTCCCTGTTCAGGTTGCTGTTCAGCAGGTGAAGCTGATTCATGCCCCATGATGCTATTCCGTGCCCCAAGACGCCCCTCCACCTGCCAGATGGGTGCTGGCTTCCGGGAAGCAAGACAGTGGAAGTATTGGACCAAGGAGGGGGAGGGGGAGCATGCGCATGTGAGGCATATTCCCAAGAGCATTCCATGAAGTCCATGTCCATGAAATTTGCTGTAGACCCCAAATCTATCATCTTCTTCTTTGCTGATCACTTGTAGCTGAGTAAGAGTATCTTCCATGAACATGGTCTTAACAGTGAGCCCATAAGTGACTGTTGAGGCCAATACTGGATCCACTCGTCCTTCCACAGTGGGGACATAAGTTTCCAGGCAGGAGTTGATCACAGTGAGGGTTTGCCAAGCATGCCTTCCTCTTAGCTTGTTTCTCCCTTTCGTCCCGAGTTCGAGCGTCTTCAAAGTCCATGACACCTTTGGTAAAGGCTCTTCCCCAATTGGAGCACTCGCAGGCCAGTGTTTCCCAATTGTTGGAGTTTATACTACATTTTTAAAGATTTGCCTTGAGCAGGGGTCAGCAAACTTTTTCAGGAGGTCCACTGTCCCTCAGACCTTGGGGGAGGCTGGACCCAACCTCTCCCGAAGGCACCCTCCCCTCCCAAAAGGACTCCCCTGCGCCACCACTGACGACGCAGCTGCCGACACCACCTCATCTTCAGCAGCGTCGTCATCGTCCTCTGCCTTGGCCAGGGGTCTATGGGGCGCAGAGCCCATGCCTCTGGCCTGGGCAGTGACGGCAGCCTCCCTGCCACTGCCGCTTCCTCCTGCTCGGCTCTTGGCCGTGTGCGGCCGCCTCAGCGGGAAGGAAGACGCATCACCCAGAGGCGTCTGCAGCTTCGGATTCGTCGCAGGAACTTCCTGTGGCCAATCCAAAGCTGTGCCAGCATTGCCGCCTGCCCAGAGGCCAGTGTACAATTTTGAAATAAGCAGGGAGATAATATACAGCCTTGTCGTACTCCTTTCCCAATTTTGAACCAATCAGTTGTTCCATATCCAGTTCTAACTGTAGCTTCTTGTCCCACATAGAGATTTCTCAGGAGACAGATGAGGTGATCAGGCACTCCCATTTCTTTAAGAACTTGCCATAGTTTGCTGTGGTCGACACAGTCAAAGGCTTTTGCATAGTCAATGAAGCAGAAGTAGATGTCTTTCTGGAACTGTCTAGCTTTTTCCATAATCCAGCGCATGTTTGGTCTCTGGTTCCTCTGCCTCTTCTAAATCCAGCTTGCACTTCTGGGAGTTCTCGGTCCACATACTGCTTGAGCCTTCCTTGTAGAATTTTAAGCATAACCTTGCTAGCGTGTGAAATGAGTGCAATTGTGCGGTAGTTGGAGCATTCTTTGGCACTGCCCTTCTTTGGGATTGGGATGTAGACTGATCTTCTCCAATCCTCTGGCCACTGCTGAGTTTTCCAAACTTGCTGGCATATTGAGTGTAGCACCTTAACAGCATCATCTTTTAAAATTTTAAATAGTTCAGCTGGAATACCATCACTTCCACTGGCCTTGTTATTAGCAGTGCTTTCTAAGGCCCATTTGACTTCACTCTCCAGGATGTCTGGCTCAAGGTCAGCAACCACACTACCTGGGGTGTACGAGCCACCCATATCTTTCTGGTATAATTCCTCTGTGTATTCTTGCCACCTCTTCTTGATGTCTTCTGCTTCTGTTAGGTCCTTACCACTTTTGTCCTTTATTATGGTAATCTTTGTACGAAATGTTCCTTTCATATCTCCAATTTTCTTGAACAGATCTCTGGTTCTTCCCATTCTGTTGTTTTCCTCTATTTCTTTCCATTGCTCATTGAAGAAGGCCTTCTTGTCTCTTCTTGCTATTTTTTTGAAATCTGCATTCAATTTCCTGTATCTTTCACTATCTCCCTCGCATTTTGCTTGCCTTCTCTCCCCTGCTATTTGTAAGGCCTCGTTGGACAGCCACTTTGCTTTCTTGCGGCAATTCTGTTTCCTGGGCAGCTGGCAGAGCCCCTCTTCACTGGGCATGGGACTGCCACATGCCCTGGCCACCACAGGAGACTCACAGTCCCTCTCTGTGTCTCCGTTCCTTTTCAGCCACCGTCAAACAAGGGCGATGATGACTGTCCTACTGATCCTATGCTGAATAGCTGCCCAGCCCAGCTTCAGGTCCCCCACCAAGTGCCCCCCCTCCAGAACCCACCGCTCTCAACCGACTCTCAACTGCCTCCCCTCTAGCATTCAAACTCCCTTTCCAAGCCTCCTCCAACCTTCTCTCACCACTAGAATTCCACTCTCTTCCACCCTCCCTCCCTGCATGGCATTCTGATAGAATTACCTTAATTACCCTATTACACACACTACTACTGTTACAGATTTAGGGGGGGATCCCACTAAGAAACAATTCAAGGTCCCTGAGAGACTAAACGGAAATGCAAGAGAACTCCTTCTCCCATACCTAGAGGTGTGAACAGAAATGGGGGATTTGCAAGGGGGGGCAAGATAACTGGGTGTGAGGTGACAGGAAAAGAGAAGCTTTGAGTAAGGGGTGCTGGGGAAGAGGAGGAAGAGGAGAGTCTGGAATCCAGCTTGGGAAGTCTGGCTGCCCTGCTGTAGGCTTGCAAGTCCCTCTTGCAATGTCCCTCTTGCAATGATTCTGCTGTAAGATCTGGACTCCCTCCATGCAAACTGAAGGTGTAAACATGTGAATAAACCGTGTTTCTTAAAGCTACGACAGTCTCTGCCACGTCTCAGTTCTCTAAAGGTGAGAGCCTGAAACCCCATGGGCTCTTGCCACCGCTCGGTAGAGAAAGGAGAGGCACCCAACTTTTGGAACAATATTTTATACACTCTGCTGCCTGAAATCATCCTGTTAGAAGTACTTGAGCTTTGCATTTCTGGTTCCTAGGAAATCAGGGAAAGCAAGCTGCAGGTTCCTCATCCCTGTTCTAAAAAGCAGGTGTCTTCCCTCAAACGATCCTGGGAATTGTGGTTTGTTAGGAGTTCTGGGAATTGTAGGTTTGTGTGAGGGAAGCACTTTAAATCATAGGATGATAGAATTGCACAGTTGGGAGGGACCCCAAGGCAGTGGTGAAGGAAACCTCTAGGGCACCTGGGGCGGTGTGCCCAGGGGCGGGG
The DNA here is from genome assembly GCF_964106645.2 of Podarcis pityusensis. Lineage (NCBI taxonomy): Eukaryota > Metazoa > Chordata > Lepidosauria > Squamata > Lacertidae > Podarcis > Podarcis pityusensis. The sequence continues at coordinate 39,914,122 of NC_138039.1, read as the reverse complement.
CGAACTGACCATATGGGCGTGGCACGATGTGCCGCACGGCACGATGCCCATAGAGACTAGGGGTGGGGTGTGCCAGGGCGCGCCACACCAATAGGGACGGGCAGAGGCGGAGCTAGCGGCAGCGCACGTCCCGGGAAGGCACCACCCGCGGCGATGTCACTTTCCCTCAGGGATGACACCTGGGGCGGACTGCCCTCACCACCCCCACCTTGCTCTGCTTCTGCAACCAAGGGTCATCTAGTCCAACCCCCTGCAATGCAGGAATCTCAGCTAAAGCATCCATGGCAGATGGCCTTCCCACTTCTGCTGAAAAACCTCCAAGGAAGGAGAGTCTACCTCTTTCCGAGGGATTTCTTCCAACTGTCAAACAGATCTTACTGTCAGAAAGTTCTTCCTGAAGTTGAGTTGAAATCTCCTTTCTTGTATCTTGAAGCTGTGGCTTCCGGTCCCAGCCTCTGGAGCTGGAGAAAACAAGTTTCCTCCCTCCTTCCCTGTGACGGCCCTTGAGATATTTACAGGGCTGCATGGTGTGGCTCTAATATCCATGTTCTGAGAGAGACAGCAAAACGTTTCTCTGTCCCCTTTCTTCACCCCATTCAGAACTGCAAGGGATTGGTGCATCTGGTTCATGGGTAGGCAAATTAAGGCCCCGGGGCCAAATGCGGCCCAATTGCCTTCTCAATCCGGCCCACGGACAGTCCGGGAATCATCGTGTTTTTACATGAGTAGAATGTGTCCTTTTATTTAAAATGCATCTCTGGGTTATTTGTGGGGCATAGGAATTGGTTCGGGTTGGGTTTTTTTCAAAATATAGTCCGGCCCCCCACAAGGTCTGAGGGAGTGTGGACCAGCCCATGGCTGAAAAAGTTTGCTGACCCCCTGATCTGGTTGGTAAAAAGATGGTCAGGGTTTGGAGCCCAGCCAGGGAGGGCTGGCTGTGGGCAAGATCCTGGCATTGCCAGGGGTTGGACTACATGACCCTTGGGATCCCTTCCAACTCTACCATGCTATGATTCTATCAAGGAAAGGACTGGGGAGCAAGATGCAGAACAAGGAGAGGCACAACCACACACTCCAACACGACACTCTGGCCTGACCCACGGTGGCCTCATCCCAGCACACTTTGACTCCCCCTGATTTTATTTTTCTTAATTCAGCTGCCTGACAACCCACTAGCCAGTTTGCCAGCTGATGTCACAAAGTGTCCCTTTGCAAGCAAGTCCTATAATGCCCTGCAAGAGGGATGCCTCTCAGATGATGATGAGAGACTTACTGAGACAAATCATGATGAGAAAGAACTGTGAAGGTAGGAGGAGCTCCGATGCCCAGAGAAGAGGAGTGGCATAGAATTATTATTATTATTATTATTATTATTATTATTATTATTATTATTGTCACCTGTAAGTGGTGCATGTGGCTTGGCTCCCTGGCTTGACTTGTCCACAGCTGTTGACAAACTTGGCAGGTCCTCAGCTGTGGTCCCCAGATGATATTTTCTGTTGTCAGTATCTGGTTGGTGACAAGGTTGAACCATATGGCCTTTCCATGCCTCTATTCTCTTAACTCTAAGGCTGCGCACACATCACACCCTGAAGTCACAGGGTCGTTTCATTAAATGTCAAACTACGGACTCGTTTTTTCCTAAACGTGTTCTAGATCATTTTCCAAGAGAATTTCCCAAACTTTCACGATCTTGCCACTGTGTGGGATGGGTTTGAACAGGAAGGAGAGTATACGTTAATTGAAATGTATCCCTCCAGATTCCCACAGTTGTGAGCTGAACAGGGTTTTAAAAACCCCTCCTTGACAGCAAAACTAAAAGCCTAGGGATTAGGCTGTGAAACCTTGTTTTGAGCAAGTCCAGCTATGAAGTCAGCTGCCTTCTGTGATGGAAAGGTTTGTTGAGTCACCAAGTGTGTTTTTCCCCCTGCTAGCAAACAGTTACCTAGCAACAGCTTCTGATTGGCCAGAGTTCCAAGGGAGGCAGTTGGAGTGGAGTGAGAAACTGAGAGATTCATTTGGTCCATAGCTATCAACTTTTCCCTTTTCTTGCGAGGAATCCTATTCAGAATAAGGGAATAAGGGAAAAGTTGACAGCTATGATTTGGTCTGTGAGGGGGATTCTGTCAGGAGAGTTCGTTCTGACTAGAGATGGGAAGGCCTGAAAAAAAACTGGGGAAATGGGGGACGACTGCTCCCCCCCCCCCAATTTTTCTGGGTTTTTTCCAGGCCTTCCCATCTCTAGTCGGACAGGTGGTAGAGCTGAGCAGAGCCGATGACTCTCAGTATATGCTCTAAGGTTCTGAATCACAGAACACTGTTAAAATAGACAAGACACAGTCCCACACGGTATTTTACAGGAAAAAGGGTCCTCAGAAGGAATACTCTGACAGGAAAGGGCAGTAGTGATTCTGAGGCCAAGGAGGATTTGGGGGTCTGTAAGGAAACAGTCCAGTTGAAATCCTAAGTTCCTGAAGTGTGTGTGGAGAAGTCTGATCTATGAAAGTTGTGTAAAAGAAAGTAGCCTTAAGCCTGAACAGCATGCAGCATATATCTTGAGACAGTATACATTAATAATAAGCAACAGCACTGCTTGTTACATTTCTGTGGAAGAAGAAGAAAACAAAAACTCCTTCTTTACATCTGTTATAATAAAGTTTGCTTGCAATCTGTTTTCACAAAGGAAAAACCCACTGCGGCTCGTGATTCATTCTCCATTGGGAGATTTCACCTGAGGGAAAGAGAAACAGCGGGATGGTGCAGCGGCGCCATGGAGAGAGAGTGCCGTTGTGTTGTTGTTATTGTTAATAATAATAATAATAAATTATTAATAATAATAATAATTAATAATAATAATAATTTATTTATTTATACCCCGCCCATCTGGCTGGGTTTTCCCAGCCACTGGGCGGCTCCCAACCAAATATTAAAAACACAATACAGCATTAAACTTTAATGTTGCACATTCCCTCTTCCTACCCAATTCAGAAAGAATCAGGCAGCAACCTGAGAAGTTTAAAAACAAGCCTGTGTGTGACCCTTGAGAAGGGGTTCCTGCCCCAAGGGGCTTACAATCTTTAATTTGACACAGGGAGGCAACTGTGAAGGTTGAGGTCCAGGGTGGATCCTGACTCCTCCTGGAAGACTAAGCCAGGGTCTTTGAGTTTAGACTTTTGGATTCCTGGACATTTCCCATCTGTAATGTCTTCCTCTGTTTTTATTTTCCTTTCTGTCTCCTAGCTCCTAAGACAGGTAGGCCTCAGAGGCTATTGTGGCTTCACAAGCAAATGAAAGAAGGGCGTTTAAGAATGGCATCAGAGAAGTTGTGGTATGTTAATTCCACGGGGAATCCATTCTCCACATGTGCCAGGAGGTTGTGGTGCCAACCTGAGTGAAACAGGGCTGGGCTGGAGTGGGGGAGCAGGTCTGTCTAGCCCCAGCCCCTTGACCCCCTCCTTCCGTGCCAGGGGTCAGGCCGTCCTTTGCCCAGGCAGGAGCAGCGAGCAGCAGCTAGTGGTGACGTGGGCAGCATGGCAGGGGTGCTTGTTCTGCCCCCCTCCTTCCCTTGGTCAGCTGGCCAGGCACTCAGGCTGTCCCCACAGTAGTCACGGTTTTTGCCAAAATTCTGACATCCTCCCATTCACTCTAAAACTATGCCAAACACCTGCAAATTGCCCCCTGCAACGTTTGGTGATACAAACGCTGTGTTTCCAGGCAGGTCAAAAAATGAGCCCTCAACGCAGTGTGAAGAACGTCTTGTGATGTTGTTTTTGAAACAATTCACTTGCAAAATAAGTTCAGTCCTGTTTTCCTGCGATCAGCAATTCCTTGAGAAATCATTAACTTCCTCAAGGCTTTGCCTTTTAGCTCTCCTAACAGAAAGAAAGCCAAGTCACCATTTTGGACGGTGTGGATTATCTTTTTTGAGGAACAGCAGAGGATTTCCTCTGGGTGGCACCAAACGCACAAAGAGGCAAAGAGGAATATTTTTGCCACCATTAAGTGACAATCACACATTAGAATAGCATCACACATTGTCGTCAGAGGCAGTATGCCTGTATAGAATTTTACAGATCACTTGGGAAGACAGGGGAACTAATACCTGTGTACTGGAAGAAGCAAAGATCACCAGTGTCAAAGCAGTGATTTTTCAACATCAACTTTTTTGGACTGGTTATGTTGTGCGGATGTCTGATTATCGTCTTCCAAAGCAACTACTCTATTCCGAACTTAAAAATGGAAAGCGTAATACTGGTAGTCAACAAAAGAGCTTTAAAGACTCTCTCAAGGCAAATCTTTAAAAATGTAGTATAAACACCAACAACTGGGAAACACTGGCCGATGAGAGTTCCAGTTGGAGAACAGCCATTACCGAAGGTGTCATGGGCTTTGAAGACGCTCAAACTCAGAACGCAAGGGAGAAATGTGCTAAGAGGAAGGCACGCTTGGCAAACCCTCACCGTGATCAACTCCCGCCCGGAACCCTATGTCCCCACTGTGGAAGGACGTGTGGATCCAGAACTGGCCTCCACAGTCACTTACGGACTCACTGTTAAAACCGTGTTCATGGAAGACAATCTGACTCAGCTACGAGGGATTGCCAAAGAAGAGGATATAACTAGTAGTTGGCAATTGCAAGTGGAGAGAGTGCTGTTGCTTACAGGTCATCTTGACAGGCCTCCTATGACCTTATCAAGAAGGACTGTTCTTCTTGTTCTTTGTGGGGTGGTTTTGGCATGTTGAGCTTGCCATTGTACTGGCTTTTTCTGCTGTAAACAATGGAACAGGAAGGAGGAAGCTTTATCTGCAATGTAAATTGCAATAATCTGTTGACCTTGGCTCCATGATAAGAGTACAGTGGTACCTCAGGTTAAGAACTTAATTCATTCCGGAGGCCTGTTCTGAACCTGAAACTGTTCTTAACCTGAAGCACCACTTTAGCTAATGGGGCCTCCTGCTGCTGCCGCGCCGCCGGAGCACGATTTCTGTTCTCAACCTGAAGCAAAGTTCTTAACCCGAGGTACTATTTCTGGGTTAGCGGAGTCTGTAACCTGAAGTGTCTGTAACCTGAAGCGTATGTAACCCAGGGTACCACTTTATCAGTCTTGGGGGCAGAATGTCTAAGGTTCAAATTCCCAGAATCTCTAGGTAGGGCTGGGAGAGACTATTAACAACATGGCCACGGACTGAAATCTGGGAGTCGTTGCCAGTCAGTGTAGACAATACAGTGGTACCACGGTTCTCAAATGCCTTGGCTCCCAAATGCTGAAAACCCGGAAGTGTTCCGGTTTGCGAATGTTTTTCGGAAGCGAAACGTCCGATGCGGCTGTCAGCTATTGTTTCTGGGGCGCCTGCACCAATCGGAAGCTGAGCCTTGGTTTTCGAACATTTTGGAAATGAAACAGACTTCCGGAACAGATTAAGTTTGGCGCTGTCATTACTGGCCTTGCTGTGGAGGAAACCAAACTTCTATGCACTAGTGGCCAAAATTGTGGAAACCTTTTGGGGAAAGTGTATTTCCGAGGTTTGATGGCTCGTAACACCTCACTGGCTCTCCAAACACTCATGCTCATTGGCTACATTCAAATGAAGGAAAGCTTACCGCAAATCAACCTAAGCAAGTTGTGCTTCCTTTTTCTGGTTATTTGGCTATAACTTTTGATAGAATACAGATAATTGAACAAATGTTGTTGCATTCCATTCTTCATTAAATTATCTTTCCACTGATATATAATATTGTAGTATTACAGTGGTACCTCGAGTTAAGTACTTACTTCATTCCGGAGGTCCGTACTTAACCTGAAACTGTTCTTAACCTGAAGCACCACTTTAGCTAATGGGGCCTCCTGCTGCTGCCACACCGCTGGAGCACAATTTCTGTTCTCATCCTGAAGCAAAGTTTTTAACCTGAAGGACTATTTATGGGTTAGTGGAGTCTGTAGCCTGAAGCGTATGTAACCTGAAGCGTATGTAACCTGAGGTACCACTGTACTCCAAAAAAAAAGTGGTGTTATGAGCCATCAAGTCTTAGAAATACACTTTCCTCAAAAGTTTCCAACACAATTGTGGCCACTAGTGTACGTACACACACTGCAATCTATGATTAAGCACAGGGCCTCACCTGTCCTTTGAATAAAATATAGAAATACTGTACAGTGGTACCTCGGGTTACATACACTTCAGGTTACATACGCTTCAGGTTACAGACTCCGCTAACCCAGAAAAAGTGCTTCAGGTTAAGAACTTTGCTTCAGGATAAGAACAGAAATCCGGCTCCAGTGGCATGGGGGCAGCAGGAGGCCCCATTAGCTAAAGTGGTGCTTCAGGTTAAGAACAGTTTCAGGTTAAGAACGGACCTCCAGAATAAATTAAGTACTTAGCCCGAGGTACCACTGTACATAGATTGAAAACAGCAGTTAACTCTCATTGCACACATACCACTGAGATGAAGAAACAGGGCTCGTACTTCCAAGTGATGGTACGATACCTTTGGAATGCCCTCCGTATGGAGCTATGTCTGGCACTGACTCTACAACTGTTTCGGAGCCAGGTCAAAACTTAACTCTATTTGCCCAGGCACTTTAAAGTCTGCTCTTGGCTAGGCAAGCAATAAAATAAAATAAAAATCATCACTTATCTACTCACCTGCAATCCAAAATGAGGTCAGAGTTCACAAAAGAGTAATAAGAATAACTCATAAGTGGGCAGTATAATAATCAATTTAATAAATCCACAGTAAAGCAACACATTTGTTTCATTAAACAAATATATAGTATATAATTACAATTTAAAAAAACTCCAAGTACAGTACAGATCTACCAAACCCCCAGTTTCTAATTAGGTGTACTGTAAACCCCAGTTTAATGAAATATCCATTATGAATATCCATTTGTGTGCAAAAATACCTGACTTCCGAAAAGGTCATAAAGAAGGGATACACAAAAAGTTTCACAAACTGAGATATGGCTTTGTGTTTCTATTGTCGTGTATCAAAACAACAGGGTCCCAAATATGCCAGTTCTTCATTTCAATATCATTTAGTGCAGCTTGCTCATTCTAATACTGAAATTTTGTCTTGGGGTTGAGCAGAAGGGGGGAAAGTTGGCTAGACCCAAGCGACATAAAATCCAGCAAATGGGCATATTTTTATCCATCAGTGTACCATCTCCTAAGATACTTGGAGAGAGTTTGCTTTTCAAGGAATCGCTTGCTCTCTAGACCTTGTTGAACTCCAGATTCCATCAGTTTTAGCCAATTGTCAATGGGCACTAGAGTCCAATAAAATCAAAGTCATCCTTCCTTTGCATGAAGCATTTGAATAATAATTTAAAGTTAAATAACTATGCATATTGCTTTCATGAAGTGTTAATTTTAAAAGTCACCCTTCATGAGAAGATATTGGTCCTTAAAAACAATAACAAGTATCCCTTCTGTGAAGGAAAAAGAACAGATTTCAAACTATTATGCTCCAAACAGCAAAATAGTTATCCAGTTAGTCAAAACATGCTGGCAATTGTTAACGTTGATACTTATTTCTGTTGTTTGTTGGGATTAAGTGGGCTTATTTTCTTTTTTTGGCTTCTTTAGCCCTATTTACAGGCGATACAAAAACTATGGAGGAAAATAAAATGTGGCAAGCTAAGTTTTAAAATATTGATTGCTCCGGATTTCAGAGTTGTAGATCAAACCTTTCCAAGAGATTATACCATGTATTTGTTACACCGCAATCTTATTCACACCGATAGTTCTGTTTAGATGTAAAGAGTCGGAGGTCAAATCCCTGGCATTTTTAAAATATAAATTTCTACACCACTAATTCTCATGGTATCTGGCTTTGGATTAGCTATGCTCCAGTAGAAACATCTCTTGTCTTTTCAGTTCCTTCTCCTGATTTCACCTTCTCTATACTCAAAAGTTTTAGGGAGAATCCAGCAATAATTTGGTGCCTGGAAAACAGTTCTGAAGGCCTGCAATTCAACATGGGCCAAAAAATGGAACATTTTACTTTTAGACTGCTAGGAGAAGAACGACAACCAAAAAATAATGGACAGTGGGTGTCCTTCTGTTTGACTAAAAGGCAGTACAGTTCACCAAATCACTAACATTTCACTGGCACACGTTAGCATACATTACCATGCAAAATCGATATTTATCGGGAGGAAATGTCAAGGTGAAATGGAAACCATATGCTCACAATTGTAAGTTTCGGGGGCTGCAGTGTATCTGAAGCCTTTGTTCTCTTTATTTCCTGAATGTCTACAACTTTCACCAACACAGTGCCCTCCAGATGGACCACAATTCTGTGCTGGCTGGGGATGATGACAGCTGTACAACATCTGCAGGGCACAGAGTTGGTGCAGGCTATTCTACAGTACATCTACTGATTGGATCTCTGCTTTAAATGTAGTTTCTATAAGCCCCCCCCCCCCCCTTGCAAGAGGCAAATCAATCACAAAAAGTCCCCTACGACATATTTATTCACTAGAATTAATGTTCATGCTTAACCAAACAGCCTCTTGAAGCAGGTTAAAATGTTAGATATCCAAGATGATCGATAAGAATCGTCTCAAAGTAAATTATATATATTTGAAAAGAAATTTAAATATGCTTTTTCTATTGTAAAAGTCCTACGCCGAAAGATACGAGAGACAACTATTCCTTACAAACGTAGTGGGTCCAGCCCCAAAGTCTTCAGATAAACAACCGATAGCTTGTCCCAGGAAAAGACCTTTTCTGGTTTGGATCGTAGGTTAAAGCTAAAATTTCCAGGACTGGTTACTGCAAAAGCTATACTTCTCAATATGTATTCAAGTTTGAATGAAGAGAGACAACTTATAAAAAAATGTTCTGCTATACCTGCAGCATTGTTTTTGTTTTAGGCAAGGTAGTAAAAAAACCATAGCTGTTGGAGAGATAAAATATGGTGTAACCAGTTCAGGGATCATTAACCTTTTTGATCACAGACATGATCAACCTTGGCAACTCTTTTTAAACTCAAGTAGTTAATTCTTGGCGCCCTTTAGGAAAGGAGGCAAGCACTGTTGGAAGTTAACAAATGGCAACGAGGAAGTGTGCTCTACGAGGTATCCGCCAACCGCAACGTGATCTGTAAACAATTTGTTGGATATGTATATATATTGGCATGAAAACCCTGGCCGAAAGGAACGGCGAGAGAGAAAGTTACAACTCGTTTTCCCGGAAAGGGGAATTCTGACCCCGTTCCAAACCCTTCTGGTTGCAAGAGGATTGCCAATACTAGTCCAGCCCTAAGGAATTCCGTTCTATTTGCAAATCTTGCATTTATTGCTTCGTGGTCTTTTGGCTGCAAAGGTTAAGAAGAATAAGGCAGCAAGCCCTCCCAAAAAGAAAAATAGCGTGGAAAAATTAGGCACTGGAATTCTGGCAGCTTGCGCACGGTTTGTTCTCTTCTCGCCTGTAACTCTGAAGCTGGATTGAACATTGATAGACTCCGAATGTGCTCAGCAACAACCGCCGGGCCTTCGACTGGATTTCCTCCCACTTTGATGAAGTGCCAGGAACTGGAAAGCAAGGAAGACACAGTAAGTACCACCAAAACATGGGCAGAGCGATTGTATCGGTGGGTTGGGGGCGGGGAGGAAAATGGCAGATATCTCCAAAACACTTCTGGGCAGGGGGCTGTGGTAAGAGAGGCTACTTTCAAACCACACATCTAAAGCACTGGGATGCCACTTTCAAGAGTGACGGCTTCCCCCAAATAATTATGGGAGCTATAATGTGCTGAGAGGGAAATTGTAGCTCTGCCAGGGGAATAATGGTCAATTGTCAAGGATGATGGCAACTGAACTGCAGCAACATTTAAATGACCCCAGATTCCCATCCCTGATCTAGAAACAGAACACAGGAAAAAATAAATTAATTTATGGTTAAAGATAAAGGTAAAGGGACCCCTGACCATTAGGTCCAGTCGCGGACAACTCTGGGGTTGTGATGCTCATCTCGCTTGATTGGCCGAGGGAGCCGGCGTACAGCTTCCGGGTCATGTGGCCAGCATTACTAAGCCGCTTCTGGCGAACCAGAGCAGCACACAAAAACACAGTTTACCTTCCCACCGGAGTGGTACCTATTTATCTACTTGCACTTTGACGTGCTTTCGAACTGCTAGGTTGGCAGGAGCAGGGACTGAACAACGGGAGCTCACACCGTCGCAGGGATTCGAACCGCCAACCTTCTGATTGGCAAGTCTTAGGCTCTGCGATTTAACCCACAGCACCACCCACATCCCTTAATTTATGGTTAACAAACCACAAATATGAAAAAAACCCAAAAAAATAATTTATTGATTGAATTTAATCACATGATTCTGCTTCATTAACACAACCGTTAGCTCTGCCTGCTTCCCAGTTTTACCTAATTGCAAGTGGACTATGGCAATGGTTTTTCCTGCAGTCAACGACCAAATATTCAGGCTTTCCACTGAAAACACATCTTCAATTTTCATTAGCTCCTCTTTAATGCGATCCACATTCAAATGCCTTGGAACTCCTACAAGGAGGACATGAGTTTTAGATGTTTAGAATTATTATTGATTATTATGTGATACCATTATATTAAACTTAAGCAGAGTATTTAAAAAAGGATAAGAAGCAGCCATTTAATCACATTGTGATAGTGCCTCAAGAGAAAACACTCGTGTAAACATTTTCATCTTCTGCATTTCTAGGAACTGAAATGTTATCAGTCACTTTGAAGTGATAACATTTATTCGGAAATAGTAGTGCACTGGTTCTTAACAATTTTGGGGAACCATTGACAAATTGGCCCAGTTTTCACTTAGCACTGAAGAAGCCACAGTTGCCCCTCCCATCCAGTGGCATAGTCGCAACATTTTAACATCATGTTCAAAAACTAACTGTGGCTAATCTTAACTAAAGTTTGTTGAAGCAAGGCTCCTTCTTTAATGTATTCTGCTCTGGTCAGACCTCACCTGGAGTACTGTGTCCAGTTCTGGGCACCACAGTTCAAGAAGGACACTGACAAACTGGAACGTGTCCAGAGGAGGGCAACCAAAATGGTCAAAGGCCTGGAAACGATGCCTTATGAGGAACGGCTAAGGGAGCTGGGCATGTTTAGCCTGGAGAAGAGGAGGTTAAGGGGTGATATGATAGCCATGTTCCAATATATAAAAGGATGTCACATAGAGGAGGGAGAAAGGTTGTTTTCTGCTGCTCCAGAGAAGCGGACACGGAGCAATGGATCCAAACTACAAGAAAGAAGATTCCACCTAAACATTAGGAAGAACTTCCTGACAGTGAGAGCTGTTCGACAGTGGAATTTGCTGCCAAGGAGTGTGGTGGAGTCTCCTTCTTTGGAGGTCTTTAAGCAGAGGCTTGATAACCATATGTCAGGAGTGCTCTGATGGTGTTTCCTGCTTGGCAGGGGGTTGGACTCGATGGCCCTTGTGGTCTCTTCCAACTCTATGATTCTATGATTCTACAGTGTTATAAAGCGGGCTTTTCTCAACAAGCCCTGGAAGCTGTCCCAACTAAAGAAGAATGGAAAGTTAACATACCGTACCGCATTGGCCTGAATATAAGCCTCATTTTATTTTATTTTCCAAAATCCGACTGTGAAAAGTTAAAAGTGCAGCTTAAATTCGCGACCTTACAAAAACTGCCTTTTACGATGTCGCTGCTGAAACAGACATACGGTAAAACGGAATGGGTGTGATAGGTAGGCAGTCTTTCTTCTTTCCACACCTCCCTCATTCTCTTAGCATGGCAATGGCACCCACCTGAGAGGTGCCAGAACTTAGTTTCACTGAGTTCTGGCTGGGGGGGGGGAACCCCTGAGCACAACTGAAATGATCAACGAAGATTTTGAGTAAATCTCAGATGCCCAGCTGAGATTCAGTGCCAAATCACCTCGTAAGACAACCACATACAGTGAAATGCATAAATCTTTCAAAACTATTGATCAAGATTTTGAAAGTTATTTAGAAAATCAAAGTACTGTATTTGTCGTTCTATAGGACGCACCCGACCATAGGACGCACTTGTTTTAGAGGGGGAGAACAAGAAAAAAAATTTATCCCCCTCTCTGCTCAGCGCCCCTTCAGCGAAGCAGCAGGAGAAACGGAGCCTCTTCCTTTCTCCTCCCACTTGGCTGAAGGGGCGCTGCGCAGCTCTCCCTCTCTGCTGAAGCCAGGAGAGTCTTGCTCTCCCGGCTTCAGCAAAAGGAACCCAAAGCCTGCGAAGTGCAGCGGGAACCTCCCGCTGCGCTCCGGAGGCTTCAGGCGGCTATCCCTGAAGCCTGGAGAGCAAGAGGGGTCGTTGCGCACTGACCCCTCTCGCTCTCCAGGCTTCAGCGAAAGCAACACGAAGCCTCCGGAGCGCGGAGGGAGCGCTCCCTCTGCGGTTCGGAGGCTTCGAGTTGCTATCGCTGAAGCCAAGGAGCCTGCATTCACTCCATAGGACGCACACAAATTTCACCTTAATTTTTAGAGGGGGGGAGTGCGTCCTATAGAGCGAAAAATACGGTAAGTAGTACAGCCATTGCTGCTTCCACTTGCTCATTGCTTCTATCTGCTCTTGAAAGGGCACCTCGAATATAGGAGTTCGATCTTTCATTACCTTCAAGTACAATTATTCCGGTGTCCCGGATGATCCGAAATGTTGTGAAAGCCACCAGGACTGAGAATACATATGTGCATATAGGGTCCGCAATCTTGTATTCTGGCTGAAACAAAAGAGGTTAAAGCCTGGTAAGACTACATCTGCATAAATAATTATAATATAATAATTTCTAATTTATATCCCACCCATCTGGCTGGGTTTCCCCAGCCACTCTGAGCAGCTTACAACATATAAAACACAACAAAACATCAAACATTAAAAAACAAATATCTGATACAAGCAACAAACAAACCAATAAATCAATAAACAACAAACAACAGTTTATAGTTATACCCAAACTAAAATAACCGTCAACCCCAACTAAACATCTAACCAACACCAACCCAACAAAAGTGAAACGGAGGAACCAAAATTAGAACCGTTTAAGACATTTTAGCCAGTTGCCGCAACCTAAGCGTTGTTCCAGCAGTGTCCCAGTGCCCTCCCAGGAGCCTTTTAGCTATTCAGGATGAGTGGGGGCCCCATTCCCCAGGCCAGGTGGAAATGGGCCTTGCAGCAGGGAGCAGATTAAGATGGCTTAACCTATTATTATTATTATTATTATTATTATTATTATTATTTATTTTTCAAATAAATAAATAAAACTGTATACTGCCCTTCATCCACAGATCTCAGGGCAGTTCACAACATAAAAATACAAAATAAATACCGTATTTTTCGCTCTATAGGACGCACTTTTTCCTCTCCAAAAATTAAGGGGAAATGTGTGTGCGTCCTATGGAGCGAATGCAGGCTCCTTGCGCTGCGCTCTGAAGGCTTCGGGTTCCTTTAGCTGAAGCCGGGATAGCAAGACTCTCCTGGCTTCAGCCAAAGGAACCCGAAGCCTTCGGAGCGCAGCGCGAGGTCCCGCTGCGCTCCAAAGGCTTCAGCCACGCACCTGCCTGGAAGCCGGAGGAGGAACAGAAGGGTCTCCTTCTGTTCCTCCTCCAGCTTCGCTTGAAGGGGCGCTGTGCAGTTCTCCCTCTCTGCACAGCGCCTCTCCTTCGCAGGAGACGCGACGCGCAGAGAGGGAGAACTGCGCAGTGCCCCTTCAGCCACGCGCCTGCCTGGAAGCCGGAGGAGGAACAGAAGGGTCTCCTCTTCTCCGCTCACTGTCTTGGCTTGTGCCATAGCCGTGCACAACCCCTCTGGCAGGGAGAGGTTGACGCAGCCTGTACGCTGCTCTTTGGGGCTGGCGGGGGGGATAAGATTTTTTCCCCTTGATTTCCCCCTCTAAAAACTAGGTGCGCCCTATGGTCCAGTGCGCCCTATGGAGCGAAAAATACGGTGTGTGTGTGTGTGTGTATATATATATATAATTTAAAAATAAAATAATGAACATATATATATATATATATATGTATATATGTGTATGTGTGTATATATATATATAATTTAATAATACAATATATATAAAAATTCTCCATATAGCGAAAGAGAGAGAATCTTTTTGATTGTGGCTTATAACTGTTTCTAAATAACATTTTAAAAATCTACGCTGGTTTTAAAATATAAATATGTATCGAGTACTACAATGTATAGAAAGGTAGGTTGACAATGAGTCTACACATCAATTGTTTGAGTATTCACAGGCTTCTCTTGGAAGAAGCTCCACTGAACTGGCCCAAAAGGAAAAAAGGCCCTGCCCCTCATCCCTGCAGATGACATTCCCTGCGGTTCCCAAACAAAAAGGAGAGCTTTCCTTGCCTATTTCAGTAAGCAGGTATGGGACAGAGCATTTTTAAGCTAGGCAAACTCCCATCAGAGCATTGCACTCAGAGGACATACATCATGCTAAGCCAAGAATATGTAGCGGGGGAGTGGGCGCTTAGCTCAGTTGGTTAGAGCGTGGTGCTGGTAACGCCAAGGTTGCAGGTTCGATTCCATTGCAGGGGGTTGGATTAGATGATCCGTGGGGTCCCTTCCAACTCTACAATTCTATGATTCTATATACAGAACAGAGAATCTGATATTTCGTGTGCCGCTAGGCTGATTTAAGCAAGGCAAGCTGTCCAAATTCGCCATATCCCATAGTTACAGGGAACGAGGCAGAGGGCCTTCTCGGTGGTGGCACCCGCCCTGTGGAACACCCTCCCATCAGATGCCAAGGAAATAAACAACTATCTGACTTTTAGAAGACATCTGAAGGCAGCCCTGTTTCAGGAATGTTTGATGTTTTGTCGTGTTTTTAGTATTCTGTTGGGAGACACCCAGAGTGGATGGGGAAACCCAGCCAGATGGGTGGGGTGTGTATATATATATATTATTATTATTACTGACACACTCCCACTCCCCACTGCTAAAAATTAAATATTTAAAAAGTAAATATCCCCAGCTCCTAGCCCCCAGCTCCTAATTTGTCCAACCCTGCAGTTCCTGGGAGGGCTTGAAGCTCCACAATAATTTCCCCACTGAGCTAAGCAGAACTACAGTTCTGCATGCAAATCCCTGCATGCTGGGAAAAAAAGTTAAGAGCACATACAGGTTCCTGTGGAGTTCAAGCTCTGACCAGCCCAAGGTGAGAAATGTCTTTGTTTGCAAGTCTAATGAAAAGCCCTACCTTGAAACGAATGATGTATGCAGCTACAAGAACGCCTATGCTTTGCACCAGGTCTCCCAGGGCATGCACAAAGGCGGCTCTCACTGCCAGGCTGCCATGACCGTGACCGTGCCCAGGAGTTGCGGCGGAAGAGGAACTGGAGGGAGGAACAGGGGCAGGGGAATGCGAATGGGAGTGCAGGTGGCCAGACTGGTTCAGCAGAAAGCCCATGCTGAAAGGGAAAGTAGAAGGAAAGAAGTTGAGAACAAAACAGAGATAAGGAGGAAGACCCCAAAAAACCCAACCCCAGATGTTGGCATGTTTCATTCTTTTTGTAAGCATGAAGAGGGCAAACCACAAAAGCAAGCTGCTAGGACAGTGGTACCTCGGGTTAACGCTTCGGGTTACAAACGCTTCAGGTTACAGACTCCGCTAACCCAGAAGTAGTACCTCGGGTTAAGAACTTTACCTCAGGATGAGAACAGAAATCGTGCGGCGGCCGCGGGAGGCCCCATCAGCTAAAGTGGTACCTCAGGTTAAGAACGGTTTCAGGTTAAGAACGGACCTCCAGAACAAATTAAGTTCTTAACTAGAGGTACTACTGTAAGGTAAAGGACCCCTGGACACATATATTAAAACCTTTCTGAAAATTCATTTTTGTCTTAAATGTTACGGCTGCGTCAGAATGAACATGGTGTTCCATCGCTAGCTATTACTGTAGATATATCCATGATTATAACGACAGGTAAAGGTAAAAAAGGTAAAGGACCCCTGGACGGTTAAGTCCAGTCAAAGGCGACTATGGACTCGAGGCGCTCATCTCGCTTTCAGGCCGAGGGAGCCGGCGTTTGTCCACAGACAGCTTTCCGGGTCATGTGGCCGACAGGACTAAACCGCTTCTGGCGCAACGGAACACCGTGATGGAAACCAGAGTGCATGGAAATGCCATTTATCTTCCCGCCACAGCGGTACCTATTTATCTACTTGCACTGGCGTGCTTTTGAACTGCTAGGTTGGCAGAAGCTGGGACACAGCAACGGGGGCTCATCCCATCATGGGGATTCGAACCGCCGACCTTCCAATCGGCAAGCCCAAGTGCAGGCATAGGCAAACATAGCCCTCCAGATGTTTTGGGACTACAACTCCCATCATCCCTAGCTAACAGAAGCAGTGGTCAGGAACGATGGGAGTTGTAGTCCCAAAACATCTGGAGGGCCGAATTTGCCTATGCCTGCCCAAGAGGCTCGGTGGTTTAGACCACAGAGCCACCTGCATCCCCCCATGTAGCTGAGGAGATTTCACCCCTCCCATACACAAGAATCTCCTGATCATCTCCTGATGGTCTCTGCTGACTCTCCACAGAGAGCAGGAGGCGTGTCCTGCCTATATACTTATTCTGCCCAGCAACATATCTGTGTGTGTGAGAGAGAGTCAGTCAGTCAGTGTATCGGAGAGAGTGAGAGTGTTAGAGATCCTAGAGATAAGATTGCTGCTAAGAGCAGCTGCAGACTCTCAGTGTAGCATTGATTTATGCTTAGAATATTCAGCTCTGTATATAGCTTTGTACCATAGTTGTAGTTATAGAATAAAAGGAAGATATTCTACAGAGCTGCTCTCCGAGTGGTTTATACTCTGCAAGACTCTGCAAAACTCTGCTGCGCAACGACTGTATTATTGAGACAGTGAATCCGGTGCTCTCAGCTCTGAGCTGTGAGTCCACAGCACTGTGACCGTTTCCTGTGAGAAGGAGGTCTCTGGCGGTGCTACCCAGCTCGCCTAGCCCAGTCGGGGTTGAGGTGCATGAGTCCAGTTGGCGCACTGGCTCTAGGGCGATGCTGACATCGGTTATGGGCCCAGTCGTTGTTCCAGTCGTCTGACCTGGCGTTGTTCCAGTCATCCCAGGCGTCCCAGTCGTCCCAGTCGCCAGAGGTTTCTGTTGCTGATTGCCGGACGGTGGAACGGACGCTGCATGCTGGACTGATTTGCGGTGCCCAGAAGCAGAGCTGTTTTGGAGCAGAGTGTTCAAGCTGCCGCTGTTGCTCTTGCTGCTGCTTGATTTATGGAGGTATGTTGCTGACTGCCAAAGGAAGAAGATAGCATCCCTGTTTGCCTGTTAATTGCGCTCTGAGTGGGAGAGAGAGTGGCTGAAGGAGTCAAGGCTTTATCTGTGTTGCACGAGGGAAGTGTCTTGCTCTAAGTAATAGCAGACATGGCCTGTGCACATTCTGGCCAGATGGCTCTGTCCTTTCCTCTCCTCACGCCTGAAACCTATGCAGTTTGGCAAGTAAAGATGAAAGCGTTTTTACAGAGGGAGAAGCTATTTCACACGATAGAAGATGACCCTCCAGATAAGGATGATGATGATTGGGCTGAGTGGCATGCTGCAGATATGAAAGCCCGAGGGACAATTATTTTGAGTGTTTCAGACCACTTGCTGGTGAACTTAGAGGGTCAAGAGACTGCACAAGCTGTTTGGCATAAGTTGAGAGATATGCATCTGAGGCAGAATGCTGGTTCCAGTGTGATTTTCTTTAAGAAGCTGTGCAGGCTGCAGTTGGAGAAAGGTGGTGATTTGCCTAGCCATCTATCTCAATTAAAGCGTCTCAGACAGGACCTTGTTCAGCGAGACCTGGCCATTTCAGAGGCTGTGTTTGCAATGCTGATGATCAATAGCCTAGATGAGTCTTATGATGGAGTAGCTGCCCAGATTTCCACAATGCCTTCTGACCGGCTAACAGAAGATTATGTGTCTAGCGTGCTTCTGAATGAGTGGGATCGTAGACAGGCTGTTAAAGAAAGCCGGGACTGTGCTGTTAAAAATGTGCTTGAAAATGTGCCTGAGTCTTCAGCAGGGGAAAGTGAAAGTGAAACTGCTGCTGTTAAAGCTTTGAAATTGAAGCGGTGCTTTTCGTGTGGAGCACAAGGCCATTTGAGTTTCCAGTGCAAGAAGTCTTCAAAGAAGAAGGGAAACTTCAGAGGCAGAGGGGGAGGAGGAAGAAATCCCCAAGCACCTGCTACTTCAAAGGCCTTGATCTCTCGCTGTTCCAGTCAACGTGGGCGGAGTTTCTTCGTGGTCGACTCTGGCTGTTCAAACCACGTGGCCAAAGATAAGAATCTCTTTGTTCAGCTTGAGAAGCAAGAGAAAGAAATTCATCAAGCAGATGGGACAGTTCTCACGAGTATGGCTCAGGGAACTGTGTTCTTAAAGAGCCTGAATGCAACTATTAAGAATGTCCTGTATGCACCTGATATTCAGGACAATTTGTTGAGTGTTTCCCAGCTTGATCATCAAGGGTTTAAGGTGGTGTTTGCTAAATCTCGCTGTGAAATTCTTAGAGATGGCAAGCTCATTTTGTATGCAAAATGTGTAAATGGATTGTACCAATTGCCTTTTGTTTCAGGTACAGGCACTGCAGAAGCAACTGAGAAAGAGTGTTGCAATTTATCTGTGGATAAGAATGAGAAGTTGCATGACCAATGTATTCATTATTACCATCGCGTTTATGGTCATTTGAATTTCCAGGCTGTGGCAAAAATGCCTGATATGGTTCAGGGTATGAAGTTGAAAGAATGTCCCTACCACATGAAATGTGTTTCTTGTGCAGAGAGTAAGGCAAGGCAAGCTCCCAAAGGTACAGAGTCTGGGAGAGAGGCCAAGAAACCATATGAAGTCATTCATGCAGACTTAGTGGGGCCTCTAGCGCTCTCTAGAGGCAATTCAAGGTTTTTCATGGTTCTGATAGACTCCTATTCGAAATATGTTTGGGTCTATATGCTGCAGAAAAAGGCTGAAGCCTTTACCAAGTTTCGCCAGTTTTGTAAATGGCTCAGAAATGTACATAATGAGAATGTACCTTTTCTTTTCACAGACAAGGGTGGAGAGTTTTGTTCAGAAGAGTTTGAGAGTTTTCTTTCTGAACAGAGCATTGAGCATAGGACAGCCACGCCCAGATCACCCTGGCAGAATGGTTTATGTGAGAGAGTAAACCAGACTCTGCAGCAAGGAATCAGAACGCTGTTACATGATTCAGGGCTGCCCAATCCTTTTTGGGCTGAAGCTCTTTCGTTTTTCTGTCATGTGTATAACAGGAGGTACCAGTCTAGTGTAAATTGCACCCCATATGAGATGCTTCATGGAAGAAAGCCATGTGTAAAGCATTTTAAAATTTTTGGTTCGGAGGTTTGGGTGCACACCTCGCAGGGTGACAAACTGAGCAAGCGTGGAGAACATGGTGTTTTCCTAGGATATGAGAAAGGGTCTTATCGTGTTCTGATCACAGACACGAAAACCATAAGGCTGACCAGGAGTATTGATGACAATCCACAATGGGACAGAGTTGGCGTTTTTCAGTGCCATCCCATTTGTGATGATGGTGCAAAAGGGGCAAAGAAAGTTAAGAGGGAGGCAAGTGTTGTTGGTGATGATAATCCTGATGCCAATGTAGTTCCAGATGATGGCACAGATTATCAGAGCCCAAAAGCCTCAGGTGAGTCTGACGCTGACTCAGACTTAGCAGCTTCATATACTTTAGCTCCCCATTCTCCCAAAGAGGAGGAAGCACCAGAACAAGAGGATCAAAGAGTTCTGCGCAGGTCCGAGAGAACAACCAAGGGTGTACCACCGAAAAGGTTTTCTGAAGAGTTTGCAAAGACTGCGGTCACGAGCAACTCTGGTGGGGTTTTCAAACCCAGCATGAAGTGTGCTGAGAGTAGTAGCACAAAACGCTTTATTTATTTCCTTACCTGATATTTGAAGGAAAGCGTGTATTTGAGTTCTGAAAAGTGGTTTGTTCAAAATCTGCCTAATTAGAAATGTCAATTTGTATCTGAAAGGAAGAAATGTGTGTGAACATTTTTCCAGAAGCTGCTTATTCAATGGTATTGTAAAAGTGTTTTATATGCCGGGAGAGAGATACCTGCAGATATGTTAACCAAGGTTGTAAGCAGAGAACAACTTTTGGAGTGTATGTGCAAATTGCAGTTATGTTAAAGATTCTTGAAATGGTCGGATGAAATGGGGGAGGATGAGGAGATTTCACCCCTCCCATACACAAGAATCTCCTGATCATCTCCTGATGGTCTCTGCTGACTCTCCACAGAGAGCAGGAGGCGTGTCCTGCCTATATACTTATTCTGCCCAGCAACATATCTGTGTGTGTGAGAGAGAGTCAGTCAGTCAGTGTATCGGAGAGAGTGAGAGTGTTAGAGATCCTAGAGATAAGATTGCTGCTAAGAGCAGCTGCAGACTCTCAGTGTAGCATTGATTTATGCTTAGAATATTCAGCTCTGTATATAGCTTTGTACCATAGTTGTAGTTATAGAATAAAAGGAAGATATTCTACAGAGCTGCTCTCCGAGTGGTTTATACTCTGCAAGACTCTGCAAAACTCTGCTGCGCAACGACTGTATTATTGAGACAGTGAATCCGGTGCTCTCAGCTCTGAGCTGTGAGTCCACAGCACTGTGACCGTTTCCTGTGAGAAGGAGGTCTCTGGCGGTGCTACCCAGCTCGCCTAGCCCAGTCGGGGTTGAGGTGCATGAGTCCAGTTGGCGCACTGGCTCTAGGGCGATGCTGACAGTAGCTACAATTAAATGTACAGCTGGTGATAGTCTACCATGCTTTTTACTGCTAGGCCACCGTAAACAGAGAGAAAGAACACACATAACATATATTGAAAAGTGATTAAACTCTAATAGACCAAAAACAATATACAGTGGAACCTCAGTTGTCGAATGCAATCTGTTCCAGAAGACCGTTTGACTTCTGAAATGTTCGACAACCGAGGTGCAATTGCTGGTTGGCAAAATCCATTGAAAAAATGGAGAAACGCGCCTCAGAAGTCAATTGACTTCCGAGGCGTGTTTGAAAATGGAAGCATTCATAGGCACCCCATCGCGGGGATTCGAACCGTTGGCCTTCTGATTGGCAAGCCCAAGAGGCTCAGTGGTTTAGACCACAGCACCACCCGCAGTCAGTAAGGTAGCACAGAAAGGGAACCATTGTTCTCCTGGCTTCCCAACAAAGCTGGTTGCGAGTGGTCACCAAGAAGGGAGAGGTGTGACACACTTGCCTCTTGATAAAAGCCAGCAAGCTACCAGGTTGAGAAGCCAGGAGAGCAACGGTGGTCGCACTCGCGCTGCCTCATTGGCCGGCAGATCAAATCATCCCACCAAGAGAAAGGCTTGTCCTCTTCCTGCTTTTGCACTGATCCTAAACTTCCAGCACCAGGAATTCTAAGTGTCCAGGTACATGGGGATGCTAGAACCTCAAAGCTGGCAATCGCATTCACTGCAGTGGTCAAATTAGGAGACTTCGCTAAAAACAAAAGGTAGAGGGAAAGCAGGCAAGAGCCAGAATACAAAATAAACCAGAGCACCGCGGCTCCCAAACAGGACTAAGAAGATTCCACAGAATCATGAAAATGATATACAGGTGGTACATAACTCCAGTCAAGCTTGCAAAAATCTATCATTTGCCCGATAATAAATGTTGGAAATGTAAAGAAACTGAAGGTACATTTTTTCACCTTTGGTGGACGTGCCCAAAGATTAAGGCTTTCTGGGAAATGATATATAATGAATTAAAAAAGGTATTCAAATATACCTTCCCCAAGAAACCAGAGGCCTTTCTCCTGGGCATAGTCGGCCAAATGGTGTTAAAAAAGGATAGAACTTCCTTTATGTACGCAACAACAGCAGCAAGAACACTCATCGCAAAGTATTGGAAGACACAAGAGCTTCCCACACTGGAGGAATGGCAGATGAAACTGATGGACTATATGGAACTGGCGGAAATGACTGGCAGAATCCGTGACCAGGGAGAAGAGTTGGTGGAGGAAGATTGGAAGAAATTCAAAGACTATCTGCAGAAACATTGCAAAATTAAAGAATGTTAGAGTGATGTTGGATTGAAAATAAGTGGCTTCCAGCTGTACAGGATTTAAAGTTATAGATAGATTAAGATTAAGGATTAGAATTAAAAAAATTTAAGGAAATGGAAACTTGGCTTTTAAGAGGTAAAATTTTAATGTTATATTATATTAAGATTAAAGATTGGGATTAAAAAAGAGGGAAAGAAATTGCTGGACAAACAATTTGAACTGGAATACAAAAGAGGGAGGTAAGAGGAGGTCCAGAAAATAAGTAAATTTAAATATGGAGATGAAAAGGTGATATTGTTTTTAACTGTTCTTTTTTCTTTTTTGTCTTTTGTTTTTTGTTCTTTTTTTTCTCTTTTTTGGATTATGTATTGTGTATTTTTGAATTGTGTATTTCTTTTTTATGTTTTATGTTTAATCTTTTATTGAAACTTTAATAAATATCTTTAAAAAAAAAAAAAAAAAGAAGATTCCACAGAATCTCCTGGACTTCCCTCCTGCCCTTTTACATCTCCATTATGTCCAAAGTTCACCATGTTATTCCAATCCCATTCACAATTTTAACTGTTTACAATGGTTTTTAAGATAGATTATAAATTTTCCCCATTCCTTATTAAAATTTTGGTCTTCCTGATTTCTGATTCTTCTGGTCACTGTTGCCATTTCGACATAGTCCATCAACTTGATCTGCCATTCTTCTCTGGTAGAGACATTTTATTCTTTCCATCTCTGAGCTAATAGCAATCGCGTAGCCGTGGTTGCGTACATAGATAAACCTTTCTGTTCCCTTGGGATTTCGGCACCTAAAATTCTCAAACTGGACTAATTCTAGCCTATTGACTACGCCATAGTCGTGAGGCGAGTCAGCTTCATAGAAAGTCCATTCTGAAACCCTGATGGTGGCAGGGGAACATTGAGGGCAGCGGAGGTTTTTTGAACCTCTCTTCTGAAAGGAGTGACTTCTGGCTAAGGTTACCAGACGTCCTCGTTTCCTGGGGACAGTCCCCGGATTTACAAATCAGTCCCCATACAAAATCCTATCATTCCTACTGAAGTTGGATTCACTGAAAAAAATCTGGTAACCTTACTTCTGGCTCTTTCTGCCAAATGAGATCCAGTTGGTACCCTTTTTGGCAATTGAAGAGGATTGACAGGAGATACGTGACAGACTGGCATAAAGAAACAGTGGGCAAAGGAGCAAATTAAATGAATTTGGATATGCAGAAGATATTTTAAAAAGCAAAAAAATTAAGGAGCCGCAGAAAGAGGGGGAAGGAAGTCAAATTTTGAAATGATAAAGCGATTGTAAAACTAGTGAAATGTTTAAACTTGAAAAGTATAAATAATAATTTAAATAATAAAAAACAGAAACGGTGGAGCAGTTCTGGGACTTTCTTCACAGGAGTCCCTTGCTAAGAAGGCGGCTAACTTTCAACAGAAGGAAAAGGAACACTTACATAAGGTTGACCGCTACCCCAATGGCTGCTGTAATTAGCATAATATCCCCATTGATTTCGTAGTCCATGTGGATGGTCCTTTGAACAGCTTCGTACAAGAGGAAAACCATGAGGATGTAAATCAGCAAGACGCTGAACATGGCAGACAACACCTCTGGGAAAGAGAAAGAAAAACAGCAGCACTGTTACAAGAGCATCTGCGCACAAACATCATGCAACGTTTAGCATTTCTACGGTACTTTTAATTACACTGAATCCAGGCTGGGTTAAGTAAATGTTAATAATGTAAGTTTAAACATTTCCAATGTTTTTTTAACAAAGGCTTTTCTATTAGGAATTTTAGGAGCTGATATTCCAAAGGACTCCTGCCAACCTAGCAGTTCAAAAGCACGCAGTACAAGTAGATAAAAAAGTACTGCTCCGGCGGGAAGGTAAATGGTGTTTCCGTGCGCTGCTCTGGTTCGCCAGAAGCGGCTTAGTCATGCTGGCCACATGACCTGGAAGCTGTACGCCGGCTCCCTCGGCCAATAAAGCGAGATGAGCGCTGCAACCCCAGAGTTGGTCACGACTGGACCTAATGGTCAGGGGTCCCTTTACCTTTTATTCCAAAGGAACAGAAAAGACTTTTTATGTACGTGATGACAGCCGCATGGATATTACTAGCCCAGAGATGGAAAGAAGACAAAGTCCCTACCAGAGAAGAATGGCAAATTAATCTGTTGGCAAAATTGACTGGAAAGCTCAGGGACCAAGAAGACCAAAACTTTCACAAAGAGTGGGAAAAAATAATAATTTATCTTGGAGACCACTGTAAGCAGATGAAAACATTAGCAGGATTGCAAAAATACTTGTAATGCAGCAAATACAGTAGTCCCTTGGAAGTCGAATGGAATCCATTCCGGAAGTCCGTTCAACTTCCAAACCGTTCGGAAACCAAAGCACGGCTTCTGATTGGCTGCAGGAAACTCCTGCAGCCAATCGGAAGCCACGTTGGACGTTTGGCTTCTAAAAAAAGTTCGAAAACCGGAACAGTCACTTCTGGGTTTCAATCGTTCAGGAGCCAAAACGTATGAGTACCAAGGCGTTCGACAACCAAGGTACAATTGTACTATGGAGATAATGGAGAGACATAAAATATGGACTACTGAATAATATGTAGTTGAAAAGGCTGACAAGAGGATCCATTGAGGGGAAGGTGGGAAGTCCAGAGATTTGGAGGAATCTTTAAATATGGATGTGTATGGTTATATTGTCAATAAATAAGGGACACGGGTGGCGCTGTGGGTTAAACCACAGAGCCTAGGACTTGCTGATCAGAAGGTCGGCGGTTCAAATCCCCGTGACGGGGTGAGCTCCCGTTGCTCCCTGCTCCTGCCAACCTAGCAGTTCGAAAGCACATCAAAGTGCAAGTAGATAAATAGGTACCACTCCGGCAGGAAGTTAAACGGCGTTTCCGTGCGCTGCTCTGGTTTGCCAGAAGCGGCTTAGTCATGCTTCTGGCTCCCTCGGCCAGTAAAGCAAGATGAGTGCCGCAACCCCAGAGTCGGCCACGACTGGACCTAATGGTCAGGGGTCCCTTTACCTTTACCTATGGTTGTATTATTATAATTTTATACTTGATAAATCAGATAAAAATTATTTCAAAAGAAAATAATAATGTGAGAAGAGGCTGCTGGATCAGGCCGATACTCCAACTATTCCAGCATCTTCTTACAATGGCTGTGACCATATGCCTGGGGGAAACCAACAGATAAGCTATGGAAAAATCCCATTTAAGCTTTTGAAGAATCGAAAGATTCCCTGGAACCCTCAGTTTGGAAAGTCCATGCCGTACAACATCACAAGCTCCTTTAATTAGCAAAAACTGCACCATGGATTAGCTGGCTGCAAGACAGCTACTCTGCAAAGCTGTCACAGGTTCTTAAAAAATAATAATAATAATAATAATAGGTGATCTTATTAGGAGAAACTGAACTCAAAATCCTTCAGCTGCTTCCCAGTCTTAAGGTAAAGGGACCCCTGACCATTAGGTCCAGTTGTGACCAACTCTGGGGTTGTGGCGCTCATCTCGCTTTATTGGCTGAGAGAGCCAGCGTACAGTTTCCAGGTCATGTGGCCAGCATGACTAAGCCGCTTCTGGCGAACCAGAGCAGCGCACGGAAACGCCGTTTACCTTCCCGCCGGAGCGGTACCTATTTATCTACTTGCACTTTGACGTGCTTTCGAACTGCTAGGTTGGCAGGAGCAGGGACCGAGCAACGGGAGCTCACCCCGTCACGGGGATTCGAACCGCTGACCTTCTTATCGGCAAGTCCTAGGCTCTGTGGTTTAACCCACAGCGCCACCCGTGTCCCCTTCCCAGTCTTATGAGCCCAATATAAGCTATTTTTCCTACTATCTTAAAAAAAACCAACCAGGGTGACTTAGAGGACATGCATACATCAAAAATACAACAATACTGTATTTTATTGATTTCTAATTTCGTTATAGTGTTTTGCTGTTTGCATTTCTGTACACCACTTAAATACATTTTCAATACTTAGAGGTTTAGAAATTCTTTTAAATAAATAAAAATGAACAAATATTAAGGCAGTACGTAATCCAAGTAGCTTTTCTAGGAAAAAGCCCTATTGAATACCTGGGAGTTACTTCCGAGTAATCATACATAGGACAGTGTGTTAAAACCATGTAATACAAAAGAAAAGAAACATTTATTAGGATAAAAGTAACTGATGCTGTCATATAATAATGCCTGAGTGTTCTCAAAGCAATTTGTCTTCAATTTGGTTTTAATTATTTTTCTAAAGTTGTTGTAATGCCTAAACAACAACAACAAAAAAACAAAAAATAGAAAAAAGAAAGAAATAAAATTATGTAATACAGGCAAACAGAACATAAAAGCAGCATAAAAATTGAAGAGTGAAACTATTAACAGGCCCTGTGAGGAAAAAAATATTTCCAAAGTCTCCTTTTACTCCATCTAGGAGGAGGGTTAAATTTCATAACTGAGCCTGCCAAGCTTTTATTCCTAGACAGAGACATTTTCCTGCACACTGGGCTTACAGTATCAGCCCATCAATTCATTATAAAGCCATACTGTACTATACTGTACGGTAGCAAGTCTTCCTCCGTCTCAAGCGATAAGGAGTTTGGCAGCAACGAACCTTTTCTTTCAAGAGTTTTTAATTTTGTGGCATGAGTATCCTTATGACTGAAATATAACCCACCGGGGCCAGGAGTAGTTTTCAAAGGCATTTAAATACACCCCAGTGCTTAGGGTCATTATGTGCATCTCCCATGGGGCCCCCATTACAATTTGGAACTAAAAACAAAAAGCACGACTGAAAAAAAATCTAATTATAGCTTTAAAGAAGAAGTAGAAGTCACATGAACAGTGAATTAAATAATCTGATCAGAGACTAACCTAACACAGGCATGAAGCAGAGCTGAGTCAGTGCATTTTTTAATTGCAACACACTTTTTTGTTTCGCAACTTTGCTTTCTAAGAGTTGATAAATGTTCTTGGAAACTTTTGGTGGGTGCTGCCCTGGCTTTAGGAGATAAACTGTAATAGTTTCTAAAGACACGTCCATCAACTTAACCACAATCCAATACACAGCTCCTCTGAAATCAATGGGCCTAATTCAGCATTTATTATTAAGAACGTTATATCATTTGCTTGTTCCTTTGTTACATTTATATCCCACTTTTTTTCTTCCAAGTGGTGGCAGACACGATTCTCCCCCTCCTCATCTAATCTCAGCAACAACCCTGTTGTTGGTAGGCTAGACTAAGAGGCAGTGACTGGTCCAAGGTTTGCTACATGGCCAAGCGGGGATTTGAATCCTGGTCTCTCAAGTCCTAATCTGACATCCTAACCAAGAAGCACAAAGCTACACATGCTTATGGGCTTCCCACAGGTATCTGATTGGTCGCTGGGTGAACAGAACAGTGTTGTAGCATGAGGAGGCCCCGTGCGCAGATTTGTTAGCGGGTGGAAATCTGAAAATGGCTTCTCCATGCAAACCAGGAAGTGACCTCTCCATGCAACGGAACAGCTCTACTTTTCTTATGTTTGTGGCTGTGATCTGCTGGGTGACGCAGACGCCATTAGGCAATTGAACACACATGCACACTCTGTTCATGTCCCTCCCACCACCCTCCATACGGCCCCAGGTTCTGGCAACCCATGCTACGCCACTGAAACAGAATGCTAAACTGGGCAGACCTTTGGTCTCTGACGGCGGGGCTCTTATGTTCTTAGCTTGCAAGGAGGAGCTGTGCGCGGCAATAATATTGTTAGCCCAGAAATGGAAACAAGAAGAAATTCTGACGAAAGAAGAATGGCAGACGAAATTAATGGACTATGCAGAATTGGACAAAATGACAGGAAGGATTCGAAACCTGCGGGACCAGAGATTTACAGAAGATTGGAAGAAGTATATGAATTATTTGAAGAGCAACTGTAATTAACAAATTACGCAAGAAGTTTTGTAAGGAGAAATATACGGAGTGTTACAAAGTAGAAAAAGATAGAGATATTGGTTATGAATTTGAAATGTAATAGGGAAGATAAGAAATGCATACTGAGAGATTAGACTGGAAAATTTACAGACAGGATTGATGGAAGTCAAAAATTTGCATAAGATGTAAAAGTATGTTTAATTACTGTTGAAAATGATATGTTAAAAAAAACTAATAAAATTATATATATGGGGGGAGGGGAGAAGGAGGAGCTGTGTGAGACTGGCCCAAGATCCCCCAGTGGGCTTGATGGCTGGGTGGGGATGCGATCCAGTTCTAAGACTGACACTCTGACCTGGCAATGGGGAAAACCTGTGGCTCTCCAGATGATGTGGGAGTCAGCATGGCCGAAGGTCAAGGAAGATGGGACTTGTAGTCTAGTAACAGCTGATGGACCACAGGTTCCCCAGCCCTGCTCTAACCACTGCAGCACAGCAGCTGTCTTAGAAGGTATGCCTTAGACCTGTGCTTACAGGGAAGCGAGTATGGGATTGCTGCCTTATATCTTCAGAACATGGGAAGCTGCCCTAAACCACATCAGTCAGACCCTTCATCCACTGAGTGCAGAATTTTCAACACTGACTGGCAACAGCTTTCCAGGATATCAGACAGGGTTCTCTCCCAGCCCTACCTAGTAAAAAAGGTAAAAAGTAAAGGACCCCTAGACGGCTGAATCCAGTCAAAGGAGACTATGAGGTTGTGGCGCTCATCTCACTTTCAGGCCGAGGGAGCCGGCGTTTGTCTACAGACAGCTTTCCGGGTCATGTGGCCAGCAGGACTAAACCGATTGGCACAACGGGACACCGTGATGGAAACCAGAGCGCATGGAAGTGCCATTTACCTTCCTACCGCAGTGGTACCTGTTTATCTACTTGCACTGGTGTGCTTTCAAACTGCTAGGTTGGCAGGAGCTGGGGCCAGAGCAACGGGCGCTCACTCCGTTGCGGGGATTCGAACCGCTGGCTTTCTGATCGGCAAGCCCAAGAGGCTCAGTTATTTAAACCATAGCGCTACCCGCGTCCCCTACCTCGAGATGCTGAGGACTGAACCTGGGACCTTCTGCATGCAAAGCAAATTCTCTAACCACTGAGCTACAGGCCTTGACCTTGCCCTCCTTTTTGTGCATGATGAAGGAGCTTCTGCCTATGGAACCTCACACTACAATAAGCCTGTCAGGGTCCTGATGCAAACAACGTTTCTAGATGAACACCCAATACAGTGGTGCCTCGCAAGACGAAATTAATTCGTTCTGCGAGTTTTTTCGTCTTGCGAGTTTTTTCGTCTTGCGAAGCACGGTTTCAATTTTTTCAAAAAAATCTTCAAAAACCTCAAAAAAGGCTACCACACCGCGTGCTACGAGTTGCTCCCCGAAGTCAAGTCGCAACTGCACCTCTTCAAGCAATGCACCCTGTATTACTGTTAACGGTTTTAAGAAAAAGGAAACAAACTTGCAGGACGTTTCCGTCTTGCGAAGCAAGCCCATAGGGAAATTCGTCTCGCGAAGCAACTCAAAAAACGAAAAACTCTTTCGTCTTGCGAGTTTTTCGTCTTGAGAGGCATTTGTCTTGCGAGGTACCACTGTATGTTTAGAACATATACAAGAAAGCAAAAAGAAGAAGGGCGGAATACATGAACACCCAAAATGTCTCCTGCCTAAAGGAACAGGTAAAAGTGGGCTTTACTATTCCTCCTCCCCACCAATACCGCCTACTTTAAGTTCATAAATCAACTTTTAAAAATGCAGTGGTACCTTGGTTCTCAAACTTAATCTGTTCCAGGAGTCCATTTGACTCCCAAAACCGTTCCAAAACAAAGGCGCGGCTTCCGATTGGCTGCAGAAGCTTCCTGCACTCATATGGAAGCTGCGTTGGACATTTGGCTTCCAAAAAAAAATGTTCGCAAATGGGAACACTTACTTCCGGTTTTGCAGCATTTGGGAGCCAATTTGTTCGGCAACTAAGTCATTCGGGAACCAAGGTTTAACTGTAGCTCTCAAAGGCTATTAGCCCCAGATGAGCTCGCACAGTTTAGGGATACAGCTCTTAGATATATTAGTACATACAGCTCTATTAGAATGACTACAATAAAAAAAATTTTTTTAAAAGATTACGTACCTAAGCGGTGAAATCCGAAGGTGAATTTTTTGGTCGGTGATTTTGCAGATAGCCACAAAGCAAGCAAGGTCAAAATAATGCCACTGAGGTCAGTTAACATATGAAGCGCATCCGTCATGATCGCTAGACTGTTGGCAACGTATCCACCTTGACGTGCAAATTTAAAAGGAAAATCTGTGTTAGGTCTATAATACTGAGGGGTCTGTGCTAGAAAGAAGTAAAACCAAGTGTACCCTCAAAAGGGAGCAGCCGCCAAGCACACGACAGCACATCATTTGCCATATCCACACATTACAATTTAAAATGTATATCAACAAATGAATAAATGCAGCTGCGCTGGGGTCATAATAATTCCAGGCCATTACAGCATATTAAGCCCTTAGCAGAAAAAAACATCTCGTACAATGCACATACAGTGGTACCTCGGGTTACATACGATTCAGGTTACATACGCTTCAGGTTACAGGCTCCGCTAAGCCAGAAATAGTGCTTCAGGTTAAGCACTTTGCTTCAGGATGAGAACAGAAATTGTGCTCCGGCGGCGCAGCAGCAGCGGGAGGCCCCATTAGCTAAAGTGGTGCTTCAGGTTAAGAACAGTTTCAGGTTAAGTACGGACCTCCGGAACGAATTAAGTACTTAACCTGAGGTACCACTGTATATGAAACATGGTTTATAGCCCTGGTGTAAATATGCTAGGGTGTGTTTTATAGGACCTGTAGCAACAAGCACATACAAGTTAATAGAGTGGAACCTTGGTTTTCAAGCATCTAGGAAGCCGAAGAATTTGGAACCCGAACACTGAAAACCCGGAAGTAATTGCTTCCGTTTTCGGACGCGTTTTTGGAAATCGAACGGCTTCCACTGCATGTTTTTCCATTTTTCAATGGATTTTGCCGACCGCCCATTGATCCTTGGTTTTCAGAAGTCGAACGGTCTTCCGGAATGGATTACATTAGAAAACCGAGGTTCCACTCTATTAGGCAGCGAAACTACCCCACTTCCCCCCACAGCTCAGGCTAGGCAGGAGTCACGGGCAGGCAGCGCGCCGAATGTCACCCCCCTTGGTGATGACCCCACCACCACCACCTTGCTCCGCCCCGATTGGAATATGCCAAAATGGCAAAGTTGACCGGAAAATCTCAGGAACCAAGAAGACCAAAACTTTAACAAAGAATGGGGGAAATTCATAATTTAACTTGGAGACCACTGTAAGCAGGTGAAAACATTAGCAGGATTGCAGCAACACTAGTAATGGAGCAAGTACTATGGAGACAGTGGAGTTATATAAAACTCAGATTACTGGAAAAGATGCAGTAGAAAAGGTTTAGCAAGAAGGAGAAATATGTAAATGTGGATGTGTATGGATGTGTTGTTATGATGTTATACTTCTAAAAACAAATAAAAACTATTTCAAAAAAAGAAGCACTACTTGCAGTGGTGGGACGCAACCATAGTAGCCTTGGAACTACACTGAAAAACAGACAAACCTTTTCCATGGCTTTTTTCCAGGAGCAACAATAATCACATGTACCAATCTATTGTGTGGGATTAATGTGCCTCTCCTGCCCCTGTGATTAGATGGCGGAACCTGGGCGTGGAGGAAGAATGTGGGCATATGCATAGTACCATGAAAATGAGGTACAGAGCCTAAAATAAAGTTCCTCCTCCTCTAGGTCTTTAGCCCTGCTCTAAATAAGTGCTTGGGATGTGCGTGGCGCTGTGGGTTAAACCACAGAGCCTAGGGCTTGCCGATCAGAAGGTCAGCGGTTCGAATCCCCGCGACGGGGTGAGCTCCCGTTGCTCGGTCCCTGCTCCTGCCAACCTAGCAGTTTGAAAGCACGTCAAAGTACAAGTAGATAAATACGTACCGTTCTGGCGGGAAGGTAAACGGTGTTTCCATGCACTGCTCTGGTTCGCCAGAAGCGGCTTAGTCATGCTGGCCACATGACCCGGAAGCTGTACACCGGCTCCCTCGGCCAATAAAGCGAGATAAGCGCCGCAACCCCAGAGTCGGCCACGACTGGACCTAATGTCAGGGTTCCCTTTACCTTTATCTTTAAATAAGTGCTTGGCTCACAAACTATTCTTCTTGTCCTCCCTTCCTCCACCAGGAAGCGCCCTGCCACTGCTGCCACCACTACCTCCCTGCTCCTGCCGCTGCCCGCTTTGCCACTACTGTGCACCCCGCCACCATCAGTGCCAATTTTGGGTGAGATCTTGCCCCCAATGGGCACGATGTTGCCCAAAAACAGTGCCAGCGGCAGAGGCACTTCTCTGCCGATGGAAGCAGCAGGGTGAGGTGTGTCCGCAGCAACCCAATCACCATAGGAGAGTAAGAAAAAAGAAGTCTCCTTATTGCCTCCTCTGTAGAAGAGATTTCAAAAAGGCCATGTTAAGATCCCGGTCAATAATGAGCCTGATGTCTGTCTCATTGCCGGCTTCAATGAGCCATGAAGGACAAAGGCCCATCTCATGGCTGGCTGATCACATATCTTTGTGCAAGCAGCTTAGGAGGTTCAGAGCTGAAAACTGGTGCGGCGTGGGAGGAAATAATAGGCCAGGTGGCATTTTTCCTGTGGAGATGGAGAAGTCAGGCACTGCACCCAGGTATCCCAAAATATTATTTATGCATGCTACTACTGCGGCCTGTGTTTTGCTAGCCCAAAAATGGAAAATGAGTGAGGTCCCAGCCAAAGAAGAATGGCAACTTAAACTGATGGAATATGCACAGCTTGCAAATTTAACATACAGAATAAGAGAACAAGAAGAATATATGTTTACTGATTATTTGGGGGAAAATTATGTTCATTTAAAAACGCTGGTAGCATTAAGATAAATTCAGCAGTGTAAAGAAGTTAAACCACAGAGCCTCTTGGGCTTGCCAATCAGAAGGTCGGCGGTTCGAATCCCCGCGAAGGTGTGAGCTCCTGTTGCTTGGTCCCTGCTCCTGCCAACCTAGCAGTTCAAAAGCACGTCAAAGTGCAAGTAGATAAATAGGTACCGCTCTGGCGGGAAGGTAAACGGCGTTTCCGTGCGCTGCTCTGGTTCGCCAGAAGCGGCTTAGTCATGCTGGACACATGACCCGGAGCTGTACGCCGGCTCCCTCAGCCAGTAAAGCGAGATGAGTGCTGCAACCCCAGAGTCATCTGCGACTGGACCTAACGGTCAGACGTCCCTTTACCTTTACTAACAATGGATTACTGAATGGTTTAGTTCATGTAAAATATGCAGGGATGTATTGTATGCAAAATGAACCACGGAAAGAGAAGAAGGGGAGTAATTGATTCCTTTATTCTAAAGGAATAAATTAGAAAAACTTAATAAAAACTATTTTTAAAAAAACAACAACTGCATTTGCTTTGGTTAACGTGACTCTCTGAGGGTTTCCAGACTGCGGAGTCTCTCTTAATTTCTGCCACGGTGCAGTTTACAAAGACTCCTGTACCACAAACCACCTCAAGAGCAAGAGCTACGTCTCAGGAAAACTGCATTTCCAGTAAGTCCAAGAAAGCTGCAAGCGTCCAGCCCAAGAGTTTTATTAACCATACTTGCCCACACCAAGTATATGCCAAGTTATTATGACACTGAACATCTAAACAGGAGACACTTCCCATGCTGAAAGCACAACACAGGCCTTTGAAACCATATTCAAAACCACATCGACAAAGTTTGGGTTGACTGGAAACGACCCTCATTTGCCGTCATTGACCAAATGGCAACTTTATACGGGGAACTTTATGCAACAAAACTTTTCACATGACTTTTAGAAACATGTGGAGAAAAGTAGAATAGATCCAGTTGCTGGACTGCAGGGCAAAGGTTTTTTTTAAAAAAATCCAAACATTGCTTAAATAAGTCCTCTTGTTTTTTGGTAATTTATCTGAAAAGTTTCATTGCTTAGTTACCGATACCTAAAAAGGGTGCTGCTAGCTGCGGGAACTCAGAATATCAGAATAATTAACCCAAGAGATATTAATCTGAAGTCCAGGAATACAAATTATAGCAGGAAGAATACGTCCAAGTAATCACACCGATTTAAGGGATTGCTCAATTGGTACAGCATGAGACTCTTAATCTCACGGGTCATGGGTTCGAATCCCACGCTGGGCAAAAAGATTCCTGCATTGCAAGGGGTTGGACTAGATGACTCTTGCGGTCCCTTCCAACTCTACAATTCTACAAACAAATTCTATGGATTATAATTTGCAGCTACTTAAGGCTTTTGTGGGACGCGGGTGGCGCTGTGGGTTAAACCACAGAGCCTAGGACTTGCCGATCAGAAGGTCGGTGGTTCAAATCCCCACGACGGGGTGAGCTCCCGTTGCTCAGTCCCTGCTCCTGCCAACCTAGCAGTTCGAAAGCACGTCAGAGTGCAAGTAGATAAATAGGTACCACTCTGGCGGGAAGGTAAACAGTGTTTCTGTGTGCTGCTCTGGTTCGCCAGAAGCGGCTTAGTCATGCTGGCCACATGACCTGGAAGCTGAACGCCAGCTCCCTCGGCCAGTAAAGCGAGATGAGCGCCGCAACCCCAGAGTCATTTGCGAGTGGACCAAACGGTCAGGGGTCCTTTTACCTTTACCTTTAAGGCTTTTGTAATATCTGTACCTGTGAAAGTTCATGGTTGTGCATACTTTGAATGATGTCGATATGAATGGGGTTTAAGAATGCCTATGTATGCTAGATTATGGCTGGTAATTTGATGATTTGATGACTTTGTTTTTTCAAAATGAAAAAACCTAACCATGTGATTTTATTCTGGGCTTTAAATCTTGACATGTATTTATGCAAGCATTACACAAACAAACACTTATAATGTTCACAGTTGGCATAAATCCAAATGTGGTGAGTTGAACGTTCAACATAAGAAGTAGCTAGTGGGGGAAACATTGTGCTTTTGAAACAAAAACAAAAGCACATGGTCCAGAATAACCCCATGATTTTATACAGGATGAATGTCAGATAAAGAGCTTGAACTACGCATGTAACAAATACAACGGTTACATTATGATCATCCCAGTTAAAACAATGGAATGGGACTAAGCTGAGGCCCATTGATTTTCACAGAATTTAGCTGCAACTAACTTTTTCGGAAATGTCTCCATCAGAGGAACAGTTTCAGTGTAAATTCCACACAGTTCAAGAGAAAGCCTCAAGGCTGTTACTTCTGGGCATGTGACATACAGCTAACAGATCACAGAATCATAGAAGTGTACAATTGGAAGGGACCCCAGGAATCATCCAGTCTAACCCCTGCAATGCAGGAAACTTTCATGACCCTGGAATTCGAAGTCTCACGTACTACCAACCGAGCTACGTAGTGCCCCATTATTATTGTTGTTGTTGTTTATTGAATTTATATACCGCCATATACCCAAGGGTCACAGAATAAAATCAAGATATAAAACCACAAAATACCTAATATAAATAAAAACAGCAACCTAATTACTCCCCGCCCCCCAAAACCCCACATTTTAAAAGGGCATAGGATGTAAATCGGATGTAACCAAGGCCTGGTTAAAGAGGAAGGTTTTTGCCTGGCACCTAAAGGTGTATACTGAAGGCGCCAGGCGAACTTCGCTGGGGAGAGCATTCCACAGACAGGGAGCCACTGCAGAGAAGGCCCCATTCTCGTGTTGCCACCCTCTGAACCTCTCGAGGAGGTTAAAAAGAGAGAGAAAGAAAGAGGGTTTTATTATTATTATTATTATTACGACTACTACAGTGGTACCTCGGGTTAAGAACTTAATTCGTTCTGGAGTCCATTCTTAACCTGAAAATGTTCTTAACCTGAGGTACCACTTTAGCTAATGGGGCCTCCCGCTGTTGCCGCTGCACAATTTCTGTTCTCATCCTGAAGCAAAGTTCTTAACCCGAGGCACTATTTCTGGGTTAGCAGAGTCTAACCTGAAGCGTCTGTAACCCGAGGTGCCACTGTACCACTAAACTTCCTTTATCCCTTTCAGAAAAGCATCACCAACAGGAAGACGAAATCTCCACTTTGCAAATGGAGACATACTATTCCGGAGAATCGATGAATGTTACAGTAATTTGCAAAGGTGGCAATGCCACCCTGTTTCCCCTGCACATTGATTTGACTTACTCAAGATGCCCTCTGAGCTTGCCGCCTCTTCATAATGAGATATGCCACCCGACGGTCCCAAAGAGTAAATAATTAAAAGACTGTCCCCGAAGGCACAGCGAGGCAATTGAAAGATCTCCTTCTCAGTAGAGATCAAGGCATTCTTACCTATCAGCTCCCCTGTCATAAAGAGGAGATAGAGGACGGCTGCTAGAACCAGCCGCCTCTTCACCTTCTTCTGCTTCGAGAGTTCCCTTTGCTTGTTGCAATTGTTACAAGGTTCTGCGCCGGGTCCGGTCTGTGCGTTCCGCAGAGCAATGTCTCTGTCCAGCAAGGACTCGTCGTCGGAGTGGGGGCCCAGGTGGGCCCCGTTGGCTGAAGCGTCCGCCGCATCCTCTGAAACCACCACCCGCAGCTTGTTGAACCTGGGGAAGTCCTCCTCGCCAACTTCGTCCGAGAAGTCAAAGGCACTGCAGTCGTTCAGGAACAAGGGGTCATTGTTCTTCCTCAGCACAGACTTGAGGCTGTTCCAGATGCTGGAATGAGCCATAGTAAGGTTGCCAGCCGGCACCGCAGCCAAAGGCCAGCCCAATCGGCCCTTTCCTCCTCAGGCAACTTCCCCTCGCAGGCCAGAGGGCTTCATTTTGCTATTCACCCGGGTCATCTCTCACCTGGGAGGAGCCAGATGCGCCGAGTTCACCAAGAGATCAAAACTGCAGCATGGAAAAAGAAGAGGGCGGGTTAGGAACTGAGGTAAACTTCTGCCCGTTGATATTGTGCCAGGATTGCAATAAGCTGCCCGGCCTGACGGGTTACAAAGTCTAAGGAGGTGTAGCCCAGTTTCGTCATACTCATCCCATGCCTCTCCCATTTGTCTAATCCCTTTAACTGTAAGCGCCTTGAGGCAGGGAACTGCTTCCTTTAACAATTATGCAAAAAAAAAGTGCCATGGGTGTTGGTGGCACCTTGTGACTCATCAGATCAGGATGTTATAGGGAAGGAAATATTTGTAAGAAGCAGCTGGGGAAAGGGTTCGAGGAGCACTGGTGACCTATTTATTATTATTATTACAGTGGTACCTCGGGTTAAGTACTTAATTCGTTCCGGAGGTCCGTACTTAACCTGAAACTGTTCTTAACCTGAAGCACCACTTTAGCTAATGGGGCCTCC
Organism: Podarcis pityusensis; assembly: GCF_964106645.2. Classification (NCBI taxonomy): domain Eukaryota; kingdom Metazoa; phylum Chordata; class Lepidosauria; order Squamata; family Lacertidae; genus Podarcis; species Podarcis pityusensis. Next base: position 39,876,708 of record NC_138039.1, on the reverse strand, counting down.
TGCTGCCGCCGGAGCACAATTTCTGTTCTCATCCTGAAGCAAAGTTCTTAACCTGAGGTAATATTTCTGGGTTAGCGGAGTCTGTAACCTGAAGCGTATGTAACCTGCAGCGTATGTAACCCGAGGTAACACTGTATTAATTTCATTTCTATACCATTTTGTATTTTAAAGAAAAATCTCAAAGCCTATTACAGCCTATTAAAATATCCATGAAACAATCCAGAATGAGACATTTCTGAAGAAAGTCAAATATAAAGTATACAGTCAAAGCAACATAATCAACAAGATTATTCCCCCCTCCCTCACCCACCCCGGGGTCCCCCATAGCTTGAATACAAAAGCAGAGAGTGGTGACCCTGCAACTGACAGAGGGAAGCCCAATTCCTATGCCTCCCTGCGCGGAACAAAAACAATAGCGCGCAGTGGCACAGCTGGCGTGCCTCGGGGACAACGGCATGTTCCCTACCGCCAGGGAAAACCGCAGCCGCTATCCCGATGCGGAGCGGGGACATCGCGGCACGTCTGCACAGGAACAGGGTCCCTAACAGCAGCGCGTAGGGACGCGCGGTCTACCTGCCCCCGCGGAGAAGACGCCCTGCGCTTTGCGCGCGATCCAGCGCTTCAGGATACGTCCCTCGAGTCGGAGAGAATAGATTCCTGCGCTCTTCTCCCCCACCGGCAGCCAACTGAGCAGAGCCAGCTTGCAAGGGGATTAGCAAAAAAAGAGGGTGTGGGCTTCTGGGGAAGAATATGCATGCCTGAATATTCATCCGAGCAGCTTCGCCTCCCCCTGGAAAGGGAAGGTTTCTCCGCCGATCGCGCCATCCCCCCCATTCACCTCCCAAAGCAGGGGGGGGGGACCCAAAAACCAGCCAGTCCAGAGGCGCACAGCTTCCGAGAGGCCTTTGTAAAATCAAATTTTTGCTTTAGATTTCCCGATGGCGGATGTGAAAGCCGCTGTCCCAGCGTCCGGGTCCCGGGTGCTGCGCCCAGGTGCCCCCCTTGCCCCCCAGCAATTCGTCCCCGACCATTTTTTATTTGCTGTTTTCTTTGGGAGGCTGGCTGATCGGTTACAGAAAGGCGAGACGCGTTCTCACGATGCGGGTCCGGGGATCACGGAGTTACAGCAAGAGAAAAAAGGGGGGGAAGCGGGGGTTGCAATGCACATACACACACACGCGCGCAAACGCACCGCCTTTCCGAGACGAAGAAAAGCCAGCTGCCGTTTCACGTGCCTGGATTCTCTTGACACCCATCTGAGCTCCGAATCTCAACCGCTGCAGCAACGGCGCCGAGGATTCGAAAGGGTTAAGCGTGCACATGGAGTCGGAGCGCGGGGCAGGCTGGGAATTGTAGGCAGTTATAGAAGGGGAGTTGTTGCATGCCCTCCTGCGCAATAAATAAGCCTTAAAGCAAATGCACGCATGCAGGTTGCTTTGTTGTTTTCCTGTCTGCATTCTGTTGTTTTTGTTTGTTTGTTTACTGTAAGCCTACCAGAGTTGTACAAGCTCATCTCCCCCAATTTTTCATCCTCACAGTAACCCTAAGAGGTAGGTTAAGCTGAGAGACTAGTGATACATCCCTGCATATTTTACGTGAACTAAACCATTCAGTAATCTATTGTTATATCCATCAAAACTTACTTACACTTGAAATTATCCTAATGCTACCAGCGTTTTTAAATGCGCACAATTTTCACACATATATTCAGTAAACATTTTCTAGTCTTCTCTAAACATATGTTCTTGTTCTCTTATTCTATATCAGGCACGTCCAACTCCCAAGAGACTGCGATCTACTCACAGTATTAAAAAACCAGCTATGATCTACTGTGATAGGAATTTTATGGTTTTAGATATATGGCAACATTCATAACCACACGTACATAGATCAACACAGGAAGACCAATCTGGAACCATTTTGATTCCTAAACTGACCAAATCCTGGAAAAGCCTCCCCATTGTCTCTTTCCTCACAAATCCTGTCTCAAGGATATGTCTGTTTGAATAAGGTGAGAGCCTGTGACCTGGCCCAGGAAATAAGTATTTTACCACTACAAAAGAATGGCCAGGCTCCCCAGGAAATCCAATCAAGTAACCTGCTAGACAGGAGATAAACAACAACAGGAGAAAAACAATATTTAAATTTCTGTGATGTAGGGGGATGTATCTGAGGGGTGGTCTTAGGTTACACCCCTTCTGTGATGTATGCATAATGTTTCTGGGGGTGGTCTTGATCTAGAGGATGGGAATTTCAAAAGTCTTTATAAGCCCTTGCACAGCATTTTTGGGGGTCCTCTTCCTCTCCTGCGTGTGAGGGGAGTACCCTGTTGCAACAGATCAATAAAGATCAAGCTTACTAGCTGCTTTGCTTCTCAATATTCTCTGGTTGGCCTCTGTTATTTTCTCCTACCAATAGGGAACCTATGTAAGGACTCTATATGGGCTCTTGGATACCCCATAAGGGAAAAGGGCATATTTTTATTTACAACACTACCCATTGTCATTGCCAGGACTGGTTGAGCTTTTTTTAGGGGAGGGTTGACCAAAGTTGTTGACCTTCATGTGTGTGTGTGTGTGTGTGTGTGTGTGTGTACACCCCCGTGATCAACTGTTGGACATGCCTGTTCTGTACGTTAAAACTGCAAAATGTGTGCATGCCATCAATTTCAGTTTTCCATTTGGGGACTAACAAGATATGGGCCACAGTAGTAAAGTAAAGGTAAAGGGACCCCTGTAGCATACATAAATACAGTGGTACCTCAGGTTACATACACTTCAGGTTACATACGCTTCAGGTTACAGACTCCGCTAACCCAGAAATAGTGCTTCAGGTTAAGAACTTTGCTTCATGATGACAACAGAAAACGTGCTCCGGCGGCGCAGCAGGAGGAGCTAAAGTGGTGCTTCAGGTTAAGAACAGTTTCAGGTTAAGTACGGACCTCCGAATTAAGTACTTAACCTGAGGTACCACTGTAGTCTTTTTTGACAACTGGGAATTTCCCTCTGAATTATCCCCAACCAGAAGGACTCTGGATTTTTTTGGAAATGTGCTTTTAAACATCTATATACTTTACTCTCACTGAAATCAATGGGGTTTGGAAGTAAATCTTGCCTTATATTAATTATAGTTCTTACAAGATGCGTCAATTGGCATTCTGCACCGACAGTACAACTTGCTAGATCATCACCAAGAAACCACGGTTGTGCTCCATGCTGCTTCTCACCAAATGTTTAACAAAACTGTTAATCATTTCTCATGAGAAGCAAGGACACTACCCTACGCAAACGGAAAATGTGCTGTTCTTTGTAGAGCACAAAAAAGTCACATTGTACATAACCAACAGCTTTATCTTTTAACCACAAAAACTAGAATAGCAAAATGCTTGCAGTGGTCATTTGGTCATTAGCAGAAGTGCAAATTTTACAATGCTTTTAAGAAGATTGGACAAAGCAATACTCTGCAATGAAAAAGTGCTGACGTAACAGTACAAAATCCTCACCGTAGATACCTTTTAAATTGCTCACAGTGTGATTAACAGCAGTCATTCTGGCTTGCATCGGGATTCTTTGCTTTGCTAAACGCTGTGGCTTCCTGGGCTTAGCAAAGTGTTACCACCTTCTTATGGGCAGACATTCTGCACCGTCAAGAGCTATATGTTAGGCAGAAAATCAACAGGTGATGCCTGTTTATATCTTGCCTTTCCTGCAGAACTCAAAACAGTAAACAAGCTCTCCCATCTTGGCACTGGGCAAATCTGCTTATATTCAAACAAGTTTGTTGCTTCCCTTCCCTTTTTCAGCCCATCCTTATGCTAAAGGGAAAAAGGGGCTCCTGTGTCTTTTAAAGTTGTGCAGAAGATTATTAACAGATTTAGGTAGGCGGAGAAAAGCTGCAGCTGCAGCTAGTGTAAAATCTAAGAGCCAGATTAATAGCTAGGGTCAGAGCATCACCTTATAGCACACCTGTTCTGGCCCAACTGCTCTGACAGCCTATACTTTTCTGAGCACAATTCAAGAGGTTCTGGTTTTAATTCATAAAGACTTATGTGTGAGTGTCAGGAGGTGGTTAGAGGATGGATGGCAGCTAACAGATTGAGGTTAAATCCTGACAAGACAGAAGTACTGTTTTGGGGGGACTGGGCGAGCGAGTGTGGGGAAATCTCTGGTCCTGAATGGGGTAACTGTGCCCCTGAAGGACCAGGTGCGCAGCCTGGGAGTCATTTTGGACTCACAGCTGTCCATGGAAGCACAGGTCAATTCTGTGTCCAGGGCAGCTGTCTACCAGATCCATCTGGTATGCAGGCTGAGACCCTACCTGCCCGCAGACTGTCTTGCCAGAGTGGTGCATGCTCTAGTTAAATCTCCCGCTTGGACTACTGCAATGCTCTCTACGTGGGGCTAGCTTTGAAGGTGACCCGGAAACTACAACTAATCCAGAATGCGGCAGCCAGGCTGGTGACTGGGAGCGGCCACCGAGACCATATAACAAGCTTACCCAAGGCGGTAAGGGAAGGAGCTAGACAAAGAATAATCCAAGAAGTCCTCAACGGCAGAACAGGCAGATGATAACAAGCGGTATGTTACAACGGCTGTGAAGGTGGATGAAGGCTGCAGCAGATAGGATCTACCGGTTCGTCGTGACTACTCATGCCATTGGAACAGAGCCCTACTATGAAGACTGTGCGTTGATCAGCGTGCACTGATCTACACACATAAAACAAATTCACACACAGGCGTCTTCCAAAAACCCAGCCCAAACCCCAAAAGTCCCATGGCAATCAGCAAATGGTAATGGGGGCAGGACCGTGAAATCTGGAAGCCCCTAGTCATGAACCGGCACATGGGTGGTGGATACAGATTCAGTCGTTCTGACTCAAGGAACGAGGCAGCTGAGCAGCTCGGCAGCTGTAGCCATGACTGAGCAGCCATTTTTAGGATCCACTCTGCTCACTGCGAAAAGTGGGAGGGGCTAGAAAAGGTGCCCTAAACATAGTCTGCCTCCCTTTTTCCCTGACTGAATTACCGCGCCCAGTGGGGCAACCACTTGGCAGTCGTAAAAGACAATTGAACTTTGGAACATGGCATATAAGACACTCAAACTCAGAACGCAAGGGAGAAACGTGCTAAGAGGAAGGCACGCCTGGCAAATCCACACCATGATCAACTCCTCCCCGGGAACCAATGTCCCCTCTGTATAGAAGGACCTGTGGGTCCAAAATTGGCCTCCAGAGTCACTTACGGACTGACTTTTAAAACCATGTTCATGGAAGACAATCTTACTCGGCTACGAGTGATCGCCAAAGAATACAAAACTAACGTCACTAGGTGTATTGGAACATAGAGCTGCCTTAAATCACATCAGACTTTTTGTCCATTTGCCCCAATCTGCTCACCAATTAATACCTACCATGGTACCCACAGAATGTCTCCGAAAGTATCCCACAATACATGAAAAAATGACTGTTGTTCTGCTCAGTTCCTCTTTGCACGTGCTCAGCCTCTCGTACGCTGGGCGTAAAGGGACCCCTGACCATTAGGTCCAGTTGTGGCTGACTCTAGGTTTGCGGCGCTCATCTCGCTTTATTGGCCGAGGCAGCCGGCGTACAGCTTCCGTCATGTGGCTAGAATGACTAAGCCACTTCTGGAGAACCAGAGCAGCGCACGGAAACGCCGTTTACCTTCTTGCCAGAGTGGTACCTATTTATCTACTTGCACTTTGACGGGCTTTCGAACTGCTAGGTTGGCAGGAGCAGGGACCAAGCAACGGGAGCTCACCCCATTGCGGGGATTCGATCCGCCGACCTTCTGATCGGCAAGTCCTAGGCTCTGTGGTTTAAGCCACAGCGCCACCCGCATCCCATGGACGCTGGACATAGGGTTGCCATATTTCAAAAAGTTGTGGCAAAGTTGTTGTTTTTTGCAAAGTTATAGAGCTTTTTTTAAAAAAAATCTGCGTTAAGGAAATTCTTGTGACATGGGTTGCCATACATCCGGATTTTCCCAGACAGTGCTATCGACTGCTGTATTCCGGCTATGTCCAGAAAATTCCAGACGTATGGCAACCCTAGTTGAAGATTCCCACCCCACACTGGCATTGGACACCAGGACTGCATGAGCAGAGCAGAGGTGCAAAGATATTCTCTCTTTGAGTGAGTGTGATCGTGTCTGATGTAGGTGCCGTTTTCCTCATGGACACCATTTTGTGGTTGTATCTCTCTCTCTCTCTGCTCTTTGTGATGTGATGTCCAGTCTGTGTTATGCCACACCCCTTTTTATGCCACACCCCTGCAGCAGCCATTTTGTGAATGGCGCCCAGAGCACTTTATTGAAGTTCCCAATGTGCCCATTGGTGCAAAAAGGCTGGTGACCCCAAATCTAGCCCATCTCTAACTGTGGAAGTGGCTCGGCACAATGTCGATCAGAGATCTTTCATGCAACCTGTTATCTTATCCTTTTAACTGATAATACCAGGGATTGAGCCAGGAATCTTCTGTACGGAATGTATGTGTTCCACCTCTGAGCTTTGTTCCACCCTCCAAATACTCCAAAACAAAACCATGTTGAAACCTAAAAGAGAAAGATGTGAAATGTTCTTTTTCCTTTTTTATAGCCACTAATAGGTACTAATAATCAAATTTAATTCTGTCCCAGATCAAAAGTAGCACTATTGTGCTTAGCTTCTATTAAGTTCACATTCCTTCCTAGCAAGGCTGCGGTCCTATGCCCAATATATAGCCCAGTCTTATACATGTTTAGTTGAGTAATCCCATCCAATCCAATGAGCATTACTCTCAAGTAGAGCAAAGCAACTGGGAAGTAAGTCCTATTGAACTAAGTGGAACCAATTTCCAAGTAAATATGCACAGGATTTGGATGCTAACCTTGTAAATTTAAGAGCAGCAAAAGAAAAAAAATGTTTTGGAAATGTTTAATTTGTTTTAATTAAGGTTTAACATTCCTGGTTTACTTCATTTCGATTTCTATTTTTGCTCAATGAACACTCTGACCTCCTCCACACTCTGGACAATACATTATTAAATCTCTGAAGGTTGTGAAACGGTCTGTTTTTAGCTGTTTGAAAGGTTGCACGTTTCACTTATTAACTTACTCAATTTCTGCATTCCACGGGGGCAAGGCAAGAAAATATTTGACAACTAATTCCCTTTTCACAATATACAGAAGTGTGGTAAACAGATTAATATGCAGATTAGTGTAATTGATTCCAATCCAAAACCATTCAATGTCAGGAGAGGGTGGGGCTTTGTTTCAATATATCAGCATCATTCTTATTATTTACATTATTTAAAGCTTGCTCTTCATTAAACGTTTTCAATCCTAGAGCAAGGGATATGGGCACTTCTGTTTTTGTCAGGCTACTAACTCTTTCTGAATAAATATGGGATTACCAGCTTTTGGAGTAATCATTGAAGCCTATTGGAGTCAACTAATGCACAGTCAGGGGATAATGTTTATACTTTGAATAACTTGCCTTGCTGGTGATCAAGCTGCTCTTTGGATTATGGTTTAAAATGATGGCCGGCAACCCCTTATAACAGATAAATCAATTAAAATTCAGGATAAACCAATTTATCCTGCAGCTGTGCCCAGGAAGGTGATTCTGCCACTAGTAACAGCAAGCAGAAAGCCCCCAAAGGGTTTCAAGGTTTGTCACCCAAAAGCTTTGGACTCCGCAAATCCCCTAAGGGACCCTAAAATTGGCATAGTGAAAAATTGCAAAGCAACATTCCCCATACCTACTGTCTTGGCTGGCACAAAGCAATAGAGCTGCCATGTTGCACTTTCTCCCTGACATCATTTAGGATTGCTCTGAAAAAACTGGATGGCAGTTTTGAGGCAATGTGATCAAAAGTCAACTGCTCAGCATGTGACATAACATGGAAATAACGGAGAATTATAAACTAGATAGTATTCAATAGGCAGTTGATACAGATATGTAGAGGACCCATGTTGGGGTGGAGGGAAGTTTCATTACTTCATTATACAACTATACTTCATTTCCAACACTTTAGGATTGCTTTTGTGTATATTATGGATGGAAAAGGATAACCGTGATGTATTTTGAAAAACCAGTAAAGATTAAACTTGGAGCAAAAGTCAACTGCTCATGGTCCCCTTTAGAGTTACCATGAATAGTTATCTTTTTAATTGGCAGCTTCTGCTTTTATTGCGAGGTGGCTCCTAGTTTGCCCCATAAAATTTATCTGTGGCTATTTCCACACACACATCCCAGCTATATACTCTGGTCGCCTGGTTTTGTTTTGTTGCCTTCTTCTCTACTTGTGGAATACTATGGTGCTGTTTCTGTTTTATCTTTTTCTCTCTTTCATTTACGTCTCACCATGTTTAGCGCACTAATTATTATTATTATTATTATTATTACTACTATTTATTTGTACCCCGCCCATCTGGCTGGGTCTCCCCTGTCACTCTGGGCGGCTTCCAGCAAAAATTAAAAATACATTAAAATTATGTACTTTCTGAACTTTCAATATAGATGTTTTTTTTAAAAAAACAACAACATTGCTGTTCGCCTCTAGACTTTTCTTTTCTTATCTCTATGGTTCTCAGGCGCCCGTCTTCCTTCCTCCGTCGAGGCTGGCTGCCTTTTTGACCGGAAGGCCTACTTCAACTTCCGGCTTTGGCGGGGCCTGGCGTTGCCTTGGCTTCCCCTCGAAAATAAATATCTTGTCTGTCTGTTTCGCGAGGGAGGAAGCGATGAGTCTGGCGGACCCGCTGGACGTGGAGGCGGCTCTGCAGGCCCGAAACGACCCTGCTTTGGGTATGTTGGCTTCGGCGGCCGGGGCTGCCGTTGCGGGGGGTTGGGCTAGATGACCGCCGGAGGTCCCCTCGCGGGGCCCTCAAAGTCTGAACGGATTTGATCCGCTCGCTCTTGGTCCGTTTGGGAAGACATCTAGCCCGCTCACAGATCACAGAGCTGCGGATCGTGCGGCTGAAGCCTTCCAGGACCGCAGCAAAAAACGGCTCGCTTCCATCAAACGCCGTGAAATGTATATTATGTCAGTAATAAAATATCACGAGGTTGCATCCGGCGTTAGCCCTACTCGGAGTAGACCTGTTGAAAACTGTGGGACATGGCTGGAGAAATCCAGCCAGAAGGATGGAGTATAAATAATGATATTATTATTATTATTATTAGACAGATTAGCGGGTATAAATATCATCATCATCATCAATAATTGTATTTTATTATTGGCTAACTCGGGTCCCATTAATCTCGACAGGACTGTGCTTCAGTATAACTGTTTGTTGGGATGCAGCGCCTCAGTTCTTGAAAGATGCCACCGGGTTTTTGGGTTTTGTTCCAAAGGATGTGTTTTAGTTTGTTTGTTTGTTGCATTGCAATGACATCTTCTAGATATGGCAGAAGAATAAGATAACATCCAAACTGCTAGAAAGCTAGTGGAAAACTCCATGTGTCGAGTCCTTATTGCTTCATTTCAATGTAACATGGAGGTTTTTTATGTCCATGTTTCCATGTACTCAACTACTCAAATTAGGGAAAGAGCAAAAAAATGACTCTGCTGTAACCAAGGCCAATTGCATTTAATAATAATAATGATGATAATAATTTTATTGTTTATACCTCGCCCACCTGGCTGGGTTTCCCCAGCTACTCTGGGCGGCTCCCAACAGAATATTAAAAACACGACAAAACATCAAACATTAAAAACTTCCCTAAACAGGGCTGCCTTCAGATGCCTTCTGAAAGTCAGATAGTGGTTTATTTCCTTGACATCTGATGCGAGGGCATTCCACAGGGCGGGTGCCACCACCAAGAAGGCCCCTCTGCCTGGTTCCCTGTAACCTCACTTATCACAGGGAGGGAACCGCCAAAAGGCCCTTGGAGCTGGACTTCAGTGTCCGGGCTGAATGATGGGGGTGGACACGCTTGAGGACCAAAATGGGTTACCCAACTTGGTTGCAGATAATAAAAAGCATGCTTTAAAAGGTTCTGCTTACCTTTGTTTGTTTGGTAAAAGTGTATGCGCCTCTTGATTGGTTTGGTTTGTTTGTTTTTAAGACTCAAAAGCAGTTTACAAAAGGTGAAACAATAAAATAAAAGTCACAACCGTACTCTAGCAAGCGGCAAAAAGAGTACGGTGCGACTTCACAGGAAAACTGCCAAAAATTGAAGAGATGGGTGGGTGAATTTGCAGGCTGAAGATTGAAAGGTGAGCTTTCTCACCTTGGATAAACGTGGAAAATAAGGCGGCCTTTATTTATGCATGTTGTTCAGATCACCCAGTAATGATCACCACAGCATAAAATAATTTTAGCAGGGATCTTGCATTACTCTGCTCTTTAATGTTTAGGGTTTTTAACTGCTTGTTATGTGGTTGTATTTTGTATGCTTATTCATTGGGGTTTTTAATTTTGCATTTACATAATTAACATTTGTGTGCACACGTATACACATTTGACAAAAATGTATGTCATCTGTTACAGATTCTAACGATAATTCTCCCGATGAAGGATTAATAGAAGACTTCACTGTTATAGACAAGAAAGCTGTGGAGCAGCTAACAGAAGGGCTGATTTCACATTATTTACCTGATCTACAACGATCAAAACTATCCTTAAAAGAGCTAACGTATGTAAACAATCAAAATGCACATGTTTCTTTTTCTTTCTTTCAGATGCTAAATACTGTAGATTGTTTGTAAGAAAAGAATAAGTTTCCTTTTATGTTTGACTCTTCTGGCACGCAGCATTTGCTCTTCACTAAATTCTGTAATTGAATACGTGGTTTTATTGTGAAATATATGTAAACTATTGTGTTCTTCTTTCAGACAGAACCAAGAAGTACTACTAGAAACTCTGCAGCAAGAAATCTCAAAGTTTAAAGAATGCAACTCTGTTCTTGATATCAATGTGCTGGTAAGTGTGTTCTGTCAGATAACTGTTTGCTTTTTCCTCCGTTTTAAAGGTCGTGTTTGTACAAAAACACTACAAATGGAATCTTATATTTTGAGAAAATCTATGCTACGTGGAGAAACCTAAACACGGGATATAAAATAAAAGCAATAATCAGTGCGCTGTACTATAAAATAAATAAGTCAGCACTGTAGATGATAAAAATAAAAATTAATTTTTTTTCTTACCTGCACTGATGAGTGTCATTGTTTGGATGAGGGGCTTTTATCCATTTCCGCAGTCACACAGTCATTCAGTAGCTGAATAATTCACACACAGTTTCCTCACAGTCACAAAAACAAATGAACCAAAAAAGCCTCAAAAACAAAAACGCAAAATAAATAGCAAAAACAAAAGTGCCAAACTTAGCCCGTTCCAGAAGTCTGTTTGACTTCCAAAATGTTGGAAAACCAATGCACAGCTTATGATTGGTGCAGGCGCCCGGAAACAATAGCCGACAGCCACATCGGATGTTCAGCTTCTGAAAAACGTTCAAGAACCTGAACACTTACTTCCGGGTTTTCAGCGGTTGGGAACTGAGGTACCACTGTACTCCCCATCACACACTGTGAGACTTAGTTTTGAGCAAACATACATAAATGAGAGTGCAGGTCAGTCTTGTTTGCTTGATCTTATGCAGAATTAGTCATACCTAAGACTACTGAAATCAACTCTGCATAGAATCCAGGGAATGAGGTGCTTGGGTCATGATAAGAGTGACTTGGAAAGGTTTTTGAGGTTGGCAGCTGGGTTGCAGTAAGATATTTCAATATACTTAAAACAGTGGTCTAAGTGAACATTGCATGGGCTTCAGGAGTAGCTCTTGATGTGGTACGACCTTTTAAAATAGATGGAAAAATACTAGCTCCCATTTTTAGTACATTCTAGCATCATACATCCCAATCATGCAGGTTTACTTGAAAGTAACTCTCACTGAGACAGTGGAATTTAATTTCCAAGTACGTATGCATTGTATCACAACTTTTCACTTATTTCAGTAACTTCAGGCAGTGAGTTGCTGATGTTGAAGTTATATGTTCTACTGAATTTTTGCTTTTTTGTTGTCGCTCTCTCAAGTTTTCAGAAGCAAAGTACTATCACAACAAGCTGGTAAACATTAGGAAAGAGATGCTGCTGCTGCATGAGAAAACATCAAAGTTGAAAGTGAGTCTTGTTTCACTTTGACTAACAAATGTTAAAGAGTACTGCTTATTTCTTTGTTCTTTGAGGTCTTGCAGATCAAGTTTGATCTTCATCCTCTGCTTTTGCTTTATATTTCTATTGGGAACTAGCATTTTCTTAATTTTCCAGTTTTTGAAGTAGTTATCTTTCTAATGAAAAGTTTGTGTACAGCAGAATCCCTAGTACCATTAATGCTACCATGAGGAGAATTCATCAGGCTACCGAAGAGTAGTTACCATAATATTATGATATTGCAATCTTGTTAGTATGTTTGGGCTGCAATCATCTATACTTATTGACACTTACTTCTTTGTTAATATACATAATATCCAGTTGTACATCTCAGATTTAGGTCTCTAATGAATGAAGGTGACAGTCCTATGCTTGCTTAACCAGCAAGCAAGCACCACTTAACAAAACAGAACTTCCCTACAAGTAAGCATACATGGGCTGTATTAAAATTATCTATAAATGCTACCTAATGATGAATTTATTTTTTATTCATACATAAGCTAAATATTCAGTCTATATATTGATTACTCATGTGTTGTTTCAATTGCAGTACGGGTAGGAGTGTATGTAAATATAAATACAGAATCTATTAACAGGTTTTTTATAGAATTATTTGAATTTTTTGTGTGTGTTGCACGTAATTTTTCCTTAGATAGACCAACAGCACTCTCTGTAATAGCAAACTCAGGTGGTGAGGACTGGTAGAAAAAGAATAAAAGCAAGGCTGCTGGAAAATTAAAAGAAGGTACAGTCGTACCTTGGATCTCAAACGAACGCCTTGGCTCCTGAACAAATCGGCTCCCAAACAATCAAAACCCGGAAGTGAGTGTTCCGGTTTTCAAACGATTTTTGGAAGCCGAACGTCCGGCGCGGCTTCCGATTGGCTGCAGGAGCTTCCTGCAGCCAATCAGAAGCTGTGCTTTGGTTTCCGAATGTTTTGGAAGTTGAATAGACTTCTGGAACGGATTCCGTTCGTCTTCCAAGGTACGACTGTATTGTCATCGGCCTCTTTGGGAGGGACCTGTGAGGTTGCAGAAAGACTAAGTATCAACTTAGGGAGCATTCCACACACCCCTAAAAAAAGCCTGATGTTGTCTGGGCATACTGAATAGCCATGGAATCCAGTACTGAGTGTCAAGTGGAAAAGCAAGTGGGAAAAATGTGTGAGTGGGGCAGAGAACAGGATACTATGCTTAGAGGGAATGGCTGGCTAAAATCCTGAACAGGAGCACTTCTCTTAGGTCGGATCCACTGTGACATTATGTTGCAAATCCCACTTGGTGGTTTTTTTGGGTGGGTGGAGTTCTCTGAAAAACCTCAGGAGAAATAACGACGGGATATCATTGCTGCTGTCCTGTCAAATCTAATTCTACAGCTTCAGGAAAGTCACATTCTTTTTCTGGCTTTTCGTTTCAGAGAAGAGCTCTCAAACTCCAGCAAAAGAGGCAGAAAGAAGAACTGGAACGAGAGCAGCAACGGGAAAAAGAGCTCGAAAGAGAGAAACAGTTAACTGCCAAACCTGCTAAAAGAACATGAAAGCCGAACATGTATTGGCTTGTCGAACTAATTACACTATTCTCTGGACTTGGTGGGGAGGCCCATGTACGCACCTCATGAACCTGATGTTCTTCCTTGCCAAGAAGTCTTATTAGTTCAGCATTAGCGTTTCCAGGTTGCTATTTCCTAACCAGGAAAGCAGGAACAGGGAGCTTACCAGCAGCTCAAGATGCCTTTTCGATTAACGCTATACAGCTTAACGTTGCTGCGTCAGCCTTTTTCTTACTTCCCACAAATAGAATATTACATTCTTTAACAACATCTTAGATGGTCTTAGGTTGGTGCATCCTTGTCCCATGTACGAATATTTTGTTGATAGCTGACCCCTACCTCATTAACTATAGGCTTAATCTTTAAGTCTGGTTTACAATTCTTGGCTCGTTGATTCTCCCTTTCCTGTTGCCGTGTACAAAATAAGCATGGCAGCTGTAGACCGACTAGGAATGAGAAGCCCGCATGACAACCTTGTCCGTTTTATTTCAACTCTGAGAACATAAGGCACTGCTGGCAAAGTGAGGCTTTTAGATTCAATTATGTCGTCTTCCGATCATGTCAGAATTAAAGTGTGTAAAAACCCACAGCAAATGAGTGCTCTTGCATAACACTGATTTCAGTGGTGGCAGTAGTGAAGTTTACGTGGCAAAACTCTTGGCTCTGCATACGCTGCAGGTTCCTGCTGAAATCGCAAAATGTGGAGGATACAGGGCCCTCCAGATGTGGTAATGCTACAATTCCCATAAGCCCTAATCAGCACAACACAACACAACAGTCAGGGATGATGGGAGTTCTAGTCTAGCAGCATCTTGAGGCCCAAAAGTTCCCCATCCCTTCCATAGTTAAGCTCCCATGTTTAGAGGGTTGGAGGCATCCCCAACCTTCGGCCCTCCAGATGTTTTGGACTACAACTCCCATCATCCCTGACCACTGGTCCTGCTAGCTAGGGATCATGGGAGTTGTAGGCCAAAACATCTGGAGGGCTGCAGGTTGGGGATGCCTGGGTGATGGTTGGAGGGTTAGGGGTGGGGTTCAGGGAGAGGGCTAGAGGGTTAGAAAGGATTAGAGACGTATCTATGGAGCCCCTTGAAAGTTCTTGCAGATTATAACCATTGGTTCCAGCTTTCCTAGTGGTGCTCCATAGCAAGTGGTTTTAGAATTGTGGTTCAATATGCATTGCAATGACATCTAGATATGGCAAAAGAATAGGATGACATCTGAACCGCTAGAAAGCTAGTGGAAAACTCCCTGTGTTGAGTCCTTATTGCATCACTTCAGTTTCACATATATATATTTTTATGTCCATGTTTATATGCCCTCAACTACTCAAATTATGGAAAGAGCCAAAAATGACTCTGCTGTAACTAAGGCCGATTGGATTTCAAACAATCTTCGGGGCCAAAGTGGGTTACCCGACTTGGTTGCAGATAATAAAAAGCATACTTTAATAATTAATTTAATTGCGTACTTCTCAGTGGGGGAAAATACCTGATAGATGCTGTGGTTTCCACTTATTTCTAAAAGATATATATATATATATATATATATATATATAATTCTAAAGTCCAGGAGGGTTTTATTGTTTTTGTTTTGGGACAGAGTATCTCCTGTTAAAACACCTTATTTGTAATCAAATGTAAATGAAATTAGATTGCAGATCTATATATATATATATATATATATATAGCTTAATTAATTCCAATAAAATGGGGAAAAAATAAAGACACAATATGAACAAAATAAAGAAACAATTCAACCAACTCCAGTATATCAAATTTCTTTGTCTTTAACTTTTTTTTAAAAAAATTGTTTATTATTATGAGAGTGTGTTCCATCTTCTTTTTCTGTAAGAGCGAACAAGCGAACTTTCATCAGACTTGTGAAATGATGCATTTTCAAACATTCTGAAAGGAAACTTGCAGGAACTTGTGCTAGAGTAATCACAGGCTCAGTGGTTTAGACCTATCTCAGTACTGTCCACACTGACTGGCAGCAGCCTGCCAAGGTTTCAGAAAGAACATCCCCCCCCCACCTGCAAATGGCAGGAGTTGCAGGCATGGGAATTTTCTTGGTACATAGATGCCCAGGGAGATGCTGCTGTAGCAAGACTGATATGTTATCACTGCCTAACACGATGTGAGCCTTGAGCAGGTTGGCCAGACAAACATGTTGAGTTTACGGATTAATTTAGCCCTAGTACCCCTGCGCTTAGAAGGTCAACAAGCCCTGAGCATGCAAATAATGACGACAAGCTTCTGCACTGCAAGGCACCTACGGAAGTGGGGAAGATCACGAATCCTGCGTTTGAGAGCGATTCTCTCTGCTGTGTCAATGCCACTAGAGACAGTTTTAGGGCAGCGCACTGGGTGCCACACTGCAGGGGGCGCCAAAACAATGCTGCAGAGCAGAGCATGAGAGGTGGGGGGTATTCAGATTTTAGCTTCGCACAGGGTGGTCTAAATCGCCAAGGGCTTGTCGATCGGAATTTCGGTGGTTCGAATCCGCTCAACGGTGGTGAGCTCCTGTTGCTCTGTCCCAGCTCCTGCTAACCTAGCCGTTCGAAAGCACGCTGGTGCAAGTAGATAAATAGGTATCACTGCGGCGGGAAGGTAAACGGCATTTCCATGCGCTCTGGTTTCTGTCACGATGTCCCATTGCACCAGAAGCGGTTTAGTCCTGCTGGCCACATGACCCGGAAAGCTGTCTGTGGACAAATGCTGGCTCCCTCGGCCTGAAAGCGAGATGAGGCCCACAATCCCATAGTCGCCTTTGACTGGACTTAACCATCCAGGGGTCCTTTTACCTTTTTTTTTTTTTTTATTTGCCGCTGAAATTGGAGAGCTCAAAAGTCCTGCTCGGGGTGCAGGGCTGCATTCTCTTCTCGGCAAAAGCCACTAGCTTGACTCAGAAAGACAATGGAGTGCACCTCCAGGGGTGAAGTCAAACCACTGGAGAATCACAGTGCCTGCTGTGGCTGCAGAGACTGGTAATTTCTAACTCCTAACGGCTGCCTCCCATGGGCATAGGGGAGCAGCTGCCCCCCCCAAATGAAGTAAGGTAAAGGTAAAGGTAAAGGGAGCCCTGACCATTAGGTCCAGTCGTGGCCGACTCTGGGGTTGCGGCGCTCATCTCACTTTATTGGCCGAGGGAGCCGGCGTACAGCCGAGGGAGCCGGTCATGTGGCCAGCATGACTAAGCCGCTTCTGGCGAACCAGAGCAGCGCACGGAAACACCGTTTATCTTCCTGCCAGAGCAGTACCTATTTATCTACTTGCACTTTGATGTGCTTTCCAACTGCTAGGTTGGCAGGAGCAGGGACCAAGCAACGGGAGCTCACCCCGTAGCAGGGATTCAAACCGCCGACCTTCTGATCGGCAAGTCCTAGGCTCTGTGGTTTAACCCACAGCGCCACCTGCGTCCCTCCTAAATCAAGTAAATCATTACAAAATACTCTTATTTATTTATTTATTTATTTATCTATTTATTTTATACTTTTCAATTTTATACATTCCACTAATTCTACACATTTCACTGATTTTACTATCATTTTGACATTTCAAAACTTGACTGCCTTCCCCCTCTTCCTGCGGTTCCTTAAAATTATTTTTAGTATCTTCTGCATATCCAAATTAACTTAGTTTGCTCATTTATTCATCTTCTGTAAATATATACTCTTATAAAACTGCAGGTCATTGCAATAATCCTGCCAATGTTTTCATCTGCTTAGAATTTATCTGTAAACATTCAACAAACCATTTCCATTCATATATATATATATATATGTATGTGATTCCTGCCTTGCACCAGGTTGGGCCAGATGACCGCACGGGGTCCCTTCCAACTCCACGATTCTACGCGAACTGTGTTAATTCCAATGGGCCTACTCTTGAGTAAAACTGAGTTGGGTTCAACCCATTGCCAGCCAATAAAAGAGGGTGCGTGTGTTTACAGATAACTCCATGCAGTCCAGAGTCTAAAATCACCTAAGCGCACCGGCGTTTCTGGAGCGCCCAGAATTTATTGCGCAGGGAAATATCATGCCGGGGCGCAAGGCTGATCCGGAGAGGGAGCGGCGTTTGTTTGCCTTCAGCCCCGGCCTCCGCCCGGCCCCTCCGGGCTCTTCCCTCTGATAGGCGAAAGAGCAGCTCTTGCGCAACAGGCGGGCGGAGGCTGCGCAGCCATCGGCCATCAGCTCTGAAATTAAGGGGAGCAGAACTGGGAGGTCGGTTTCTCTCTCTCTGGCCGGTGAGTTTCCTTTCCTGGGGGGATCAGGATTGAAGTTGCCTATTCCTTCCTTCCTTCCTTCCTTCCTTCCTTTCTTCCTTCTTTCTTTCTTTCTTTCTTTCTTTCTTTCTTTCTTTCTTTCTTTCTTCTTGCAGCGTTCCTTTTACCCCCTCTGCGCCTTTAACAGCTGCGCCAGGTGGAAATTCAACCGGTGAAGCTCCGCCCGTCGCCAGATCTTTTTTTCCCGCCAGCAAAACTCCACCGGCGGAGTTTGAGGGGTTTGGAGGGCAATGAGGAGCAGCAGGGCAAGAGAATTTTTGGCTTGGGGGGTCAGAGGTGGGGGGAACTGGGGCTCTTGGACTGCAGCCCCCATCAAGCCCAGACAGCAGGGCCCCTGGTCAGGGATGATGGGAGTTCAGCCACAACAGGATCCCCACCCCCGGAATGACTGGCTTCCTTCCTGACAAATGGAACAGAAGAGAGTGTTTCTGAGCATGTGTAGATTTGGCTGCAGCCCAGTAAGCTACTAGGCGGTGTTGACAGAGCAAAAAAAAAAAAAAAAATCATATTCAATTTTATGTGATTTTGTTGGTTAATAGTTAATGAGAGCAATACTTCTCATGTATTGGGGGGGGTCCTTTAATTTTTGTTTTATTTCGGGAATGTGTGTATTTGACACAGCGAGGCTCCATGTTAGGAGAAGCTTTCTTTCCTGGGTGACTGGAAAGGGTTGTGACTTCTAAGAGGCCACATTTTACCTGCAGTTTCACATCATTTGATATCTATTATTAGTATTGGTATTGGTATTAGTACAGTGGTACCTCGGGTTAAGAACTTAATTCCTTCCAAAGGTCCGTTCTGAACCTGAAACTGTTCTTAACCTGAAGCACCACTTTAGCTAATGGGGCCTCCCGCTGCCGCCGCGCCACCAGAACACGATTTCTGTTCTCATCCTGAAGCAAAGTTCTCAACCCGAGGTACTATTTCTGGGTTAGCGGAATCTGTAACCTGAAGCGTATGTAACCTGGAGCATCTGTAACCCGAGGTACCACTGTATTTGGGAAAAGAAAAAGGCTGCAGAGTCAACCCTACGCAAATCCAGAGTGGAGTCCCTAAGACAGGTGGATGCTGCCTTGTACGGCAGTGTGGTGTAGTGGTTAAGAGCGGTGGACTCGTAATCTGGGGAACCGGGTTCGCGTCTCCGCTCCTCCACATGCAGCTGCTGGGTGACCTTGGGCTAGTCACACTTCTCTGAAGTCTCTCAGCCCCACTCACCTCACAGAGTGTTTGTTGTGGGGGAGGAAGGGAAAGGAGAATGTTAGCTCCTTTAGTGATAAAGCAGGATATCAAATCCAAACTCTTCTTCTTCTTCCTCCTCCTCCTCCTCCTCTGGCAACTCCTTCAGCCAAGCTGGTACCAAACATATTGCTCTGTTTTCCTTTGAACCACATCAGTGAGGCTGAGAGGGGGGTCTTGTTGTCTGGGCAGCCCAGGATCTCCACACACTGCCCAGGCTTGCGCCCCGGGGAGGTCAGTTTGGGGCTCCCTACACCTACACAGCAGTTTGACTTCGCCCCTGGAGCAGCGCTCTGTTGTCTTTCGAGACCGACGGATGCCAACAAGATTGGTTTTTAGATTTGCAAAGTGCTTACTGGCCTCAAGCGGTATACAGTGGTACCTCTGGATATGCACACCTCTGGTTGCATATCCTTCAGAATGTGAACACGGCAAACCCAGAAGTATTTTTCCGGCTTTTGCCCCGTGCGCATGCGCAGAAGCGCTCTACTGCGCCGTGCACATGCGCAGAACAGGCACCTCCAGTTGCGAATTCCTCGGGATCCGACTGGAGCTCCGGAATGGATCACGCGCGCAACCAAAGGTACCACTGTACGAATAAATACAGAAATATTTACAGAAGCAAAGTTCTTAACCTGAGGTAATATTTCTGGGTTAGTGGAGTCTGTAACCTGAAGCGTATGTAACCTGAGGTACCACTGTAATGGGGAAGGCTGTGCTGCTTGAATTGCTGCCTTTACTACCCTTTTTTAAAAAAATAATAATAATATAGCATTCCTTTCAGAAAGTGGTGATAACCCTAGAAGTCAGTGTCTATTGACCTTTACAGTCAAATTGCATTGCACACCTTTCGAATGAGCTGTAGCTTAGTGGCAGAGCATGTGCTTTGTATATGGAAGGTTCTGGGTTCAATTCCTGGCATCTCTCATGAAAAGGATAAAGTGGCAGGTGATAGGATTGTTGCTGCCAGTCCGAGTAGGCACTGCTGGGCTTGATAGAGCCTGGTGCAAGGCACTTCCTCTGTAAGGAAATGTGTACAGGACTGCAGCTGAATGGTTTATTGAAACCCCAGGGTGTGGCATGGATGCTAAATAAACAAACTTAGGACCATTCGCCTTGGATAATCAAATATAAGCTTACATCAACTTCTGTTCTGCCCTTCCCTGCGGCAGGAAAAACTTTTCTTGTGCAAGAAAAGGGCAGGTAGGCAGCTTTTAGGAAAGGGGTGGGGGAACCTCAGCGCCCCGCGCCACTAGCCTCTATGGGTAAGACGCCCCTGCATATTTTGTTATGTGCAAATGGCTGTAGATACCTCCTAGGTCCATAAACTAGGGACGCAGGTGGCGCTGTGGGTTAAGCCACAGAGCCTAGGACTTGCCGATCAGAAGGTTGGCAGTTCGAATCCCTGCGATGGGGTGAGCTCCCATTGCTTGGTCCCTGCTCCTGCCCCCCTAGCGGTTCGAAAGCATGTCAAAGTGCAAGTAGATAAATAGGTACCGCTCCGGAGGGAAGGTAAACGGCGCTTCCGTGCGCTGCTCTGGTTCGCCAGAAGCGGCTTAGTCATGCTGGCCACATGACCCGGAAGCTGTATACTGGCTCCCTTGGCCAGTAAAGGGAGATGAGCGCCGCAACCCCGGTGTTATGTAGTGTAGTTTCACCCTGGGCCAACAGGGGGATACTGTATATAGTTTTCACTCAGGTCTGTAGATAGTTTTCACTCAGGTCCGCGTCTGTTATTTTAGGCGGGAACTCTGGGCTGTTGTGGTTACAATGTTGACAGCCGGCTGCCTATAAATACAGGCCGGCTGAGCTGTTCGCAGTCAGTTCTATTCCAGCTTACCATAATAAAGAGCTACTTGAAGAAATCGCTGTGCCGGCTGCTATGTCAACCCACGACTTAACACTGGCGACGAGGGTGGGATGGATGGACATCAGAGCACAGCCAGATGCGGCCAGCCTCTGAACTGAGCTGAATCACTGAGCTGAATCACAGAGCGAAATCACTGAGCGAAATCACTGGGCAGAACCAATTCAGAGCTGACTGTTCTGGCTAGAGCACTGTGTTCCATCCATCGCCCTTCACGCCGGCATCGGGATCATGGCTTCACTTGTGCCTCTACCGCTTTTTGCGCCAGCCTCTGAATCATGGGACTCCTACCTCGCTCGGTTCGACTGCTACCTCCAAGCCAACGAGCTGACAGAAGTATCACAGGAGCGGAAGCGGGGCCTATTCCTCAGCCTCTGTGGGCCTGAGGTGTTTGAGACGGCCCGAGCGTTGGTTGCGCCTGAAGCAGTCCAGGCAACACCATGGGACACGATCCAAGAGAAGCTCCGCAACCACTACGCACCAAAGCCGTCCAAGATTGCTGCCCGCCATGTGTTCTACCACCGGAACCAGGCAGAGGGGGAGTCAATCAACAACTACACCACCGCCCTGCGACAGGCTGCCATGCACTGTGAGTTCCGAGACTTAGACGATGCCCTGATGGATCGAATCGTCTGCGGGGTCCGGGACATCCATCTGCAACGGCGCCTCCTAGCCAAGCCAGACCTCACGCTACAGAAAGCCATTGAGGAGGCTGTGGCCTCAGAAGCTGCTGAACGCTCCGCCCAGGAGATCCGCAAGTCCAGCAGCCCGCGTCTTGCTAGGGAGCCAGTTCCGGTGCATCATGAAGAGGCCAGCAGTGAGGAGGCATCCTCCAGTGAAGACGATGACGTGCACCAGACAAAGCGGGAGCGCAGGAAGTTCCAACAGAAGTCCAAGGGCCAACCGGAATGTGCTGGCTGCGGAGGCAACCATTCCCGTGCCAAGTGTCGATTCAGAGACGCCATCTGTAGGAAGTGTTCCAGAAGGGGCCACATCGCTAAGGTCTGCCGATCGGCTCCGTCTGACACCCCCCCTTCATCGACTCGCAAGTCCAAGTCTTCACTCCAGTCTGCCAAGGAAAGTTGTTTCGCTCTCACCAACTGCCGCTGCCCGTCTGGAACCACGATTGGCCAAACCGACTCGCCTACGCGACGCAAGCTGAACATCACGGTGCTCATTGAAGGAGCTCCATGTGACATGGAGATCGACACCGGGTCTGCCCTGTCCATCGTGTCATGGAGCACCATCAAAAGACTGGTACCCAGAGTGTCCAAAAGGCAACTCGACTCTCACCGCGTACACCTGAGAGACTACCAGGGAAACGACATTCCCGTGGTAGGCGTTGGCCGGTTCCGGATCGCCTTCAAGGATTTTTCGGGCCTGCTCCGGTTGGTGGTGGTCGAAGGTCAGCGGCAAAGCCTCCTAGGGCTAGACTGGTTTGATGCCCTCGGCCTGGAAGTCACCGGCATCAACTGCATCTCTAACGCAGAGACTGAGGGTCTGGTCAAAGACTTTGCCGAGGTTTTTGACAGCACCTTGGGCCAATATACAGGTACGCCCATCTCCTTTAGCCTTGATCCACAAGTCGCCCCCATCAAGCTAAAGCCACGCCGGGTTCCCTTTGCTCTCAAGGCTAAGGTGGACGAACAACTGGACAAACTGATCGCCCAAGGAGTTTTGGAGCCGGTTGACCACGCAAAGTGGGAAACCCCCATCGTCACGCCTGTCAAGCCAGATGGGTCGGTGAGAATCTGCGCTGACTACAAGTGCACGATCAACAAGGCACTTCAGCAGCACGCTTACCCGGTTCCTGTTGTCCAACACCTGCTGCATTCCCTGGGTGAGGGTAAGGTCTTCGCTAAGCTGGACCTTGCCCAAGCCTATCAACAACTGCCAGTCGATGATGCCACTGCTGAAGCCCAGACGATCGTCACCCACCGGGGGGCTTTCCGTTGCCGCCGGTTGCAGTTCGGGGTGAGTGTGGCTCCTGGCATCTTCCAAAGCCTTATGGAGCGTCTCCTGCAAGGGCTTCCGGGTGTGGTACCATATTTTGATGACGTCTTGGTGTCTGCAGACTCACACCAGCAGCTGTTCGAGCGCCTCCGTGCCGTGCTGACCAGGTTCCAGGAGGCCGGGCTCAAGGTAAAGAGGGACAAGTGCCAGATCGCCGTTCCACAGGTAGAGTTCCTGGGCTATCTTATCGATGCCTCCGGTCTTCATCCAACCACATCCAAGATCTGCGCTATCCAGCAGGCCCCCACCCCAAAGAACAAAACGGAGTTGCAGGCATTCCTGGGGCTGCTGAACTTTTATAACATGTTCCTGCCCCACAAAGCCACAGTGGCTGAGCCTCTTCACCGACTCCTTAGCACTAAGACGCCTTGGGCCTGGGGTCATCGGGAGACGGCGGCCTTCAACGCGGTCAAGGCTCTCCTTTCTTCAGACAGTGTGCTGGTACAGTACAGTGAATCCAGGCCGCTGGTCCTTGCCTGCGACGCCTCACCTTTTGGCATCGGTGCTGTCCTTAGTCACCGTTTTCCAGATGGAAGAGAAGCACCGCTCGCCTACTTTTCCAGGACACTATCTCCGACGGAACGGAATTACAGCCAGCTCGACAAGGAGGCATTAGCACTTGTGGCTGGAGTGAAGAGGTTCCATGAATACCTCTATGGCAGGACTTTTGACCTCATCACTGACCACAAGCCACTCCTGGGCCTCCTCGCCGGTGATCGTCCAACTCCACCGGTCCTCTCACCACGCATGCTGCGATGGACTGTTTTCCTGGCTGCCTACCACTACCGGCTCATCCATCGCCCGGGGAAATCGATGGGCCATGCCGACGCCCTCAGCCGTTGCCCTCTTCCAGCATTTGTGGAAGACCCGGCTCCAGCTTCATCGCTCCTTCTGATTGAGGATCTTCCGGCAGCGCCTGTATCGGCTGCCACTGTGGCCTCCGCATCTGCCAGGATCGCACCATCAGCCGGGTGCTCAACTGGGTGTGGAGGGGGTGGCCACAAGGGCCTGTTGCATCGGAGTTCCAGCCCTTCACAACCAGACAACATGAACTCTCAGCTCATCGCGGCTGCCTGCTGTGGGGAGACCGCGTCGTGATTCCCCAGGGACTCCGTCAGCGCGTCCTGGAGGCTCTGCACGTTGGCCACCCGGGAATTGTCAAAATGAAGGCGTTGGCTCGGTGTTACGTCTGGTGGCCTAATATGGACGATGCCATCACTGCCTGGGTGTCCGCCTGTCAAGCGTGCCAGGAGTCGAGGCCTGCACCACCGGCAGCTAAGGGACACACCTGGGAGACGCCAAAGACACCCTGGTCGAGGGTGCACATCGATCTGGCTGGCCCCTTTCACGGCCGGACCTTTATGGTAGTGGTGGACGCCTATTCCAAATGGCTGGAGGTCGCCCTGATGCCCTCCACCACTACCGAAGCTGTCATCCGGGTGCTGCGAGGCCTGTTTGCAACGCATGGGTGTCCTGATGTCCTTGTCTCTGACAACGGACCGCAGTTCACGTCAGGCACGTTTGAGCGGTATCTTTTGGGACTGGGCATCCGCCATGCCCTAACGGCACCCTTTCATCCATCCAGCAACGGGCAAGCGGAAAGAATGGTGCGCTCGACAAAAGAGGCACTGGCGCGCCTGGACCGGGGAGACTGGCATGAGCGGGTCGCCGAATACTTGTTCGTGCAACACATCACCCCTCATGCGGCCACAGGGAGGAGTCCTGCTGAACTGCTTATGGGCCGCCGCCTCAGGTCACCGCTCGACCGGCTACACCCAGACTTTGCCGTGGCTGAACCCCCAGGCTGTGCCAACGCACCACGGTCATTTGTCCCAGGAAACCAGGTCTTTGCCCGGAACTATGTGGGGGACATCCCTTGGGTGCCAGCCACAGTAGTGGGAGTCACTGGACCTCGCTCGTACCAGGTGGCACTCGAAGACGGACGCTTGTGGCGACGGCACATAGACCAGCTTAGGCGCAGGGTTGGGGACTTGGACACTACCGAGGTGCCCCCAACTGCGCTTGCGGCTCCAGAAGAGACACGTACAGATGGCGAGGCCCCACCTACACCTCCCTCGCAAGCTGCCAGCGTGGAGCCGAACCAAGCCGTTTCAGAACAGACTCAGACCACTCCACTTGCGGAGGCTCCACCCACAGCAGCGGATCCAGGGGAGTTGGTTCCAACGCCACCTAGGGTCGCACCACAGCCTCAGCGAGAACTGTGTGGCCCTCCGGACTTGGCTACCAGTCCCCGGCGGTCTGGCAGAGTTTCCAAGCGCCCAACTTATTTAAAGGACTATGTTGTTGGACAGGTATCACTGTTGGTCTAAGTATGGGAAATGTAACCGATATGCTTTTGTGCTTAATTGAACCATTACGCGTAGTGCTGTATATAAGGAAACCATTACGATTGTAACTAACGCCTTATCTCGGTGGGGAGGGGTGTTATGTAGTGTAGTTTCACCCTGGGCCAACAGGGGGATACTGTATATAGTTTTCACTCAGGTCTGTAGATAGTTTTCACTCAGGTCCGCGTCTGTTATTTTAGGCGGGAACTCTGGGCTGTTGTGGTTACAATGTTGACAGCCGGCTGCCTATAAATACAGGCCGGCTGAGCTGTTCGCAGTCAGTTCTATTCCAGCTTACCATAATAAAGAGCTACTTGAAGAAATCGCTGTGCCGGCTGCTATGTCAACCCACGACTTAACACCCAGAGTCGGCCACGACTGGACCTAATGGTCAGGGATACCTTTGCCTTTACCTATGTCCATAAAATACCACAGAGCATATATTCAACACAAAAAACAGCGACAATTTGTTGTTGACAAAGACCAGCTGGACATATAAAGGGGCTGCTTAGGGCCTCATCAAACCTAAATCCGGCCCTGACCGTGATCAACTCCCGCCCGAAACCTACGTCCCCACTGTCGAAGGATGTGTGGATCCAGAATTGGCCTCCACAGTCACTTACAGACTCACAGTTAAAACTGTGTTTATGGAAGACAATCTTACTCGGCTACGAGTGATCGCCAAAGAAGTAGATGTAAGTTCAGGCTCGATGGCCTGGGTCTGCAGCCTAAGAAGCAGCCGAGATGGTCTCCAATCCCTACTAAATAGCTCCAGCCCCTAACAGGAGTCAACTTCAGCTCTGTATCGCTCAGTAGTAAATTGCAGCCTTTTGCTTACATGGCATTGAGCTGGGCTGTATGTAGCATAAACAAGACCTTGGAGGACAACGTCTCTGCTTTACATCAAGCATTCTCGCCGTCCAGAAGACGCTTTTATATGTGTGTTTACCTGACCTCTGGCTGCTGTCTCTGCAGCCATAATTATTCCAAACTAAACATATCACCGTTATGGTCTGTAGGGGTGGGATGAAATAGAAGGCCAAGTTTTCCTGATTTCCACCATCTGTCTTGCTATCGCATGTTGTTCCGTAGTACAGAGCATAGGTTCTCCCTCACTCCAGTTTCACGCTGAGAAAAGGTGGTGGTGTTGTTGTTTAGTCGTGTCCGACTCTTCGTGACCCCATGGACCAGAGCACGCCAGGCACTCCTGTCTTCCACTGCCTCCCGCAGTTTGGTCAAACTCATGTTGGTAGCTTCGAGAACACTGTCCAACCATCTCATCCTCTGTCGTCCCCTTCTCCTTGTGCCCTCCATCTTAAGAATGGAGAGGTTTGATTTTCTTGCAGTCCATGGGACTCTCAAGAGTCTCCTCCAGCACCATAATTCAAAAGCATCAATTCTTCAGCGATCAGCCTTCTTTATGGTCCAGCTCTCACTTCCATACATCACTACTGGGAAAACCATAGCTTTAACTATATGGACCTTTGTCGGCAAGGTGATGTCTCTGCTTTTTAAGATGCTGTCTAGGTTTGTCATTGTTTTTCTCCCAAGAAGCAGGTGTCTTTTAATTTCGTGACTGCTGTCACCATCTGCAGTGATCATGGAGCCCAAGAAAGTAAAATCTCTCACTGCCTCCATTCCCCTTCTATTTGCCAGGAGGTGATGGGCCCAGTGGCCATGATCTTTGTTTTTTTGATGTTAAGCTTCTGACCATATTTTGCACTCCCCTCTTTCACCCACATTAAAAGGTTCTTTAATTCCTCCTCACTTTCTGCCATCAAGGTTGTGTCATCTGCATATCTGAGGTTGTTGATATTTCTTCCGGCAATCTTAATTCCGGCTAGGGATTCATCCAGCCCAGCCTTCCGCATGATGAATTCTGCATATAAGTTAAATAAGCAGGGAGACAATATACAGCCTTGTCGTACTCCTTTCCCAATTTTGAACCAATCAGTTGTTCCATATCCACCTGCTGGATTTTTGTAATTTTGGCATAACTTCGGGACATGAGCTCCGCGCAAGGCATGACGTATAGCAGCAACAACTGGTAAAAGATAGACGTAATATTTTACAAGGACAGGAAGAAACAATATGGACAGAATAAATGTCACACACAGGAAGAACAAGGATACAGTATGAGATCTTCACTTGTAGACATAAACCATTTTATGTGTCACCACGAAAAGAAGTTATAAATATTGCTGCTGTTGCATAAGGGGTTACTATGATGACTGGAATGTAATTGAGATCAATAAGATTTTGGAACACAGAAATAAAGTAAATTGTCAAACCATAAATTGTAGCACACTGTGGGGGGGCACCTAAATTATATAATTTGGTGTTTGAATGATTGATATTAGGAACTGTATTATAATTAAAAAAAAAAAAATCCTTCCAGTAGCACTTTAGAGACCAAGTCGGTCTCTAAGGTGCTACTGAAAGGAATTTTTTTTAAATTTTGTTTCGACTAGGGCAGACCAACATGACTACCTACCTGTAACTTGTCTTATAATTTAACATTGATATAATGAGGCTATTATTGGATTATTGTAATTGAAAACTAATAAAAATTATTACAAAAAAAGCAGCCAAGTAAAATAAGTCCATTCAAGTTTCTATTCCTTTTTTTCCTTTCTCCTTCTGTGTTGGAAGTCCTATTTGAGGACTTCCCTGGCTTTTTTCTGACCCATGTAGGACCAGTCTGGATAGTTAGCCTTGGTGAAGACATGACGTTTTTATCCCCAAAAAAGTTTCTGATTGAGTTTCCACTGAAATGAGGCTGCGTTTTAATGTTGTATTTTAATCTTGTTTTTTAAGCTGTATTTCAATCGATTGTTTTTATATTTGGTGTTAGCCGCCCTGGGGAGGACGGGGTATAAATAAAATTTATTATTATTATTATAGTCCACAAGATGCTGCTGGCAGTGGACAGCATTTTGCGCTCTATAAAATCCAGGTGGGCACCAAATGTTTTCTCTGTTGCAATCGCTCTTGGGACAGCTGCTCTTAGGTCTACTGAACTGTTGCACACAGAGGACTGTGGGGATTATATTGCGTGCTTTGCACCACTTTTTTACAATTTGAAGGAAGCTGCTGTTTAATCATTAAGCCACAGAGCCTGGTGGAGAAGGAAACTTGCAGTTATCCCCTTTTCACTGAGCACGAGTTTGATAGCAAGAGCTTTATTTACAGGGCAATGATGAAGATATGGCGCATATGCTGTTGGGTTATACGTTTATTCTTCCACTGCCAAAAGGGGAGAAAGGATTGTGCTTTTATTGCTGTCTAATTATAAAACTAGTGCAAAAGTTAACTTTAATTTTTGACCTTCGAACAGCGAGTCCAGCCATAGTTTTATACCCTCTAACACAGTGGTCTCCCTTTTGGGGGGAACCACTTTAAAATCACTGGGAAGTCTCAGCAAACCACCTAATAATAATAATAATAATAATAAATGTGTGTGCATTCTGCAAATCAAAGCACATACAAAACATTCGGTTTCCCATAACCATGGCCTTGCTGTTCTAATGAGATGGGTGAAGAAAAGTAAAATATATATATTTTCCATCAGCGAACAGCATCTATGTTGGCAAATCAGCACCCAGCCAAAGGACATTTCCCCTCTGTTCAGTAATCTGGTCAAAATGGCTTCAGCCTCATAGAACCATAGAATTGTAGAGTTGGAAAGGACTTTGAGCATCATCTAGTCCAGCCCCCTGCAATGTGGGATTTTTAAAAAAAAAAAATTATTTGATTTCACAAGTATAAAATTATAACACTACAAACATCCACATCCACATTTAAAGATTCCTTCGAATCTCTAGACTTCCCACCTTTCCTTCCATTGGTCCTATTATTAACCTTTTCTACTGCATATTTTCCAACAGTCCATATTTTAAGTCGTTCCATTTTGTCCATAGTATTGGCTACATTACAAGTGCTATTGCAATCCTGATAATGTTTTCATCCAAGAGAAATTATAAATTTTTCCCATTCTTTTTGAAGTTTTGGTCTTCATGGTTCCTGAGCTCTCCGGTCAGTTTCGCCATTTCGGCGTAGTCCAAAAGTTTAATTTGCCATTCTTCTCTGGTAGGGACTTTATCTTCTTTCCATCTCTGGGCTAGTAGCATCCGTGCGGCTGTCGTCACGTACATAAAAAGTCTTTTCTGCTCCTTTGAAATATCAGCACCTACAATTCCTAATAGAAAAGCCTCTGGTTGTTGTTTTTTAAAATAAAAGTTAGTTTAAACATTTTTTTCAACTCATTATATATCATTTCCCAGAATGCTTTTTATAACCTTACACTTCCACCACATATGGTAAAAGGTGCCTTCTTTTCTTTACATTTCCAGCAGATATTTGTACCTGTCGTATACATTTTTGCTAGTTTACTAGGAGTCAAATACCATCTGTACATCATTTTCATTTCTTTCATGCATGCCGAAAAATGTATGTCAGTTTTCCATAACCTTTCCCAATCTGAAAATTGGATCCCTCGCCCAGCCCCAACCCTGGTTTAAATGCATAGATTTGCTGCCATTCCATTAAGTTTGGCTCATTAGTGCTGCTAAAGTTGTTTATTTTGCGGCTTATCCAGAATTGATCCGAACGAATGGCCTCTTAAACATCGTGCTGGGTTTTTCCAGCAAAAACAACACAATCTACTTCCTTCATCCGATATGACTAATGAAGCCGACTGCAGTCCACAAAAGCTTTAGGCATAATAAATTTGGGGTAGCCTTTAAGATGCCACAAGACTCTTGTTTTAGTCACCAGATAGTCTCTTTGCCCCCAACTTTTAAGGGATTAAATTCAGGGGGGTGGATGCAAGGTGGCAAAAGATCTCTCAGTCTGCTTTGCAAAGCCTGGGTCTGGAAAGGAGAAGGAAACGGTCGAAAGAGATGAGTCATTTGTCCTGAGTACAACATGAGCGCTCTGTGTATATCAAATATAGCAGCCTTGCGACATTTCACTGAACGTCATCCACTTTCCCCAACTTCCTCCTGTCAGGAGAAGTCTGCAGGGCGAGGGAAAACAGAATAATAGGGAGCAACTCCCCTGGGAGAAAAAGTTGCAACATTCAGGACTTTTTAGTTTAGAAAAAGATGAGTAAAGGAGGGGGAATGCGACAGAAGTGTATAAAATTATGTTCACATGTGGTGGGGATGGAAATATGTACATTTGGGGGGGGGGCAAAGGGTGTTTAAGGAGATAACAGAAATCACTGGGTTAAAGCTGACCAAAAGTCCAGAAGTAGCATTATACAGTGGTACCTCAGGTTAAGTACTTAATTCGTTCTGGAGGTCTGTACTTAACCTGAAACTATTCTTAACCTGAAGACCACTTTAGCTAATGGGGCCTCCTGCTGCCGCCGCTGCCAGAGCACAATTTCTGTTCTCATCCTGAAGCAAAGTTCTTAACCTGAAGCACAATTTCTGGGTTAGCGGAGTCTGTAACCTGAAGCGTATGTAACCTGAGGTACCATTGTAATCAATTTTCGATGGGGTGGAAGGTTCACAGGCTAGGAAGAACCTGCTCACAAATCTATTGGCAGCTGCATGAATTATTATAGCTAGGAAGTGGAAGGGGCAAGCAGAATACAAAATGGAAGAATGGTATAAAGAGGTGTGGGATATAGCTATTAACGATAAATTAACATGCGCCATTAAGGTAAGACGGGGAAGATGCAGGAGAAATGATTTTGAGGAGAATTTGTAGAATTCACCAGGATTTGGGTGATGGTGGAGGAACTGCTGAAAGTGGTATGATGCTGCTTTAAATGTGTGGTGCTTTCTTGTACCAGTGAAGAATGACAAACTAAGCTGTTGGACTACGCTGAAATGGCAAAACTGACCGGAAGGCTCAGGAGCCAAGAAGACAAAAACTTCAAGAAAGAATGGGGGGAAATATATAATTTATTTAGGAGACCACTGTAAGCAGAGGAAAACATTAGCAGGATTTTAATAACACTTGTAATGTAACAAATAATATGGACACATACAAAATATAGATTATAAAATAATACGCAGTTGAAAATGTTGACAATGGGACCCATGGAGGGGAAGGCAGGAAGTCTGGAGCTTCAGGGAAATCTCTAAATATGGATATGTATTTGGTGTTGCTATAACTCTACACTTGTAAAATCAAATAAAAATTATTTCAAAAATAAATAAATGTGTAGTGCTTACTCTGAAAGAATCCTGGGAAATGTAGTTCACCCTTCATAGGGTTAGAATGCCCAATCCGCTTAACAAACTACACTTCCCAGGATTCTGTGGGGGGAAGCCGTGACTCTTAAAGTGGTACAAGGATTCTTTAAAGCAGCCTTTCTCAACCTGTGGGTCCCCAGATGTTGTTGAACTACAACTCCCATCACCCCTAACTAGCAAGGCCAGAGCTCAGGGATGATGGGAGTTGTAGTCCAACAACATCTGGGGACCCACAGGTTGAGAACCACTGCTTTAAAGGAACACTGTGGATGTGACCTCAGTGTCTGGGCTGAACGATGGGGGTGGAGATGCTCCTTCAGGTATCCTGGACCAAGGCCATTTAGGGCTTTAAAGGTCAGCACCAACACTTTGAATTGTGCTCGGAAACGTACTGGGAGCCAGTGTAGGTCTTTCAAGACTGGTGTTGAAAGTGGTGCTTCAGGTTAAGAACAGTTTCAGGTTAAGAACGGACCTCTGGAACGAATTATATACTTAACCCGAGGTACCACTGTACTGTCTTCCTGCTCCTGGGAAGATTCAGGATCAGGATCAAGAGGAATGCAGCCCTCAGCACAATCCCTGACGGTACCCAAACAGTAACGTAAACCAACGTTCCTTTTCACCGCTCACATCTCTCCTTATCGCTTCACAGATTTGACGCTGTCCCAAGATGGCAACAGTTGGATTGGTGTCTTCGTGTGCCGGTGTGCGTCCCATGGTGCCTTTGCTGAGGCAGGGGGTTCAGAAAATGAGATCGTCCCAGTTGCACACCACAGCCAGGTCTGCTTCGAAGGATTACTACGAGGTGCTAGTCCTAGGAGGAGGCACCGGCGGGGTCTCCATGAGTGCACGGATGAAGCGAAAAGTTGGAGCTGGCAATGTGGCGGTTGTTGAGCCCAGTGAGGTAAAAATATGGCTCTCCCTCTTCTCCTTCTGCCTCCATCCCAGTGGGCAGCAAGTTCCTAATATTAATAGTTACCTCCCATGCATCACATTCCTCTCCCACTGGCATTAGAGACAGAATAATCTTGAGAAGTTCTCTCTCACAGCTGAGCAGGGGTGGGGTGTATATAAATTTGCTAAAAAAACCCAATGTGCATAATTTCAATTAGCTGGTGCTAGGTCTGCAGGGACGCGGGTGGCGCTGTGGGTTAAACCACTGAGCCTAGGGCTTGCCGATCAGAAGGTCAGCGGTTTGAATCCCCGCGACGGGGTGAGCTCCCGTTGCTCGGTCCCTGCTCCTGTCAACCTAGTGGTTCGAAAGCACGTCAAAGTGCAAGTAGATAAATAGGTACTACTCTGGCGGGAAGGTAAACGGCGTTTCTGTGCGCTGCTCTGGTTCGCCAGAAGTGGCTTAGTCATGCTTAGCCACATGACCTGGAAGCTGTACGCCAGCTCCCTTGGCCAATAAAGCGAGATGAGCGTGAAACCCCAGAGTCGGTCACGACTGGACCTAATGGTCAGGGGTCCCTTTACCTTTACCCTTTAGGTCTGCTGGGGGAGAAATTTACTGTTCGAAGTTTGTAAGCCTCGTTTAAATTAAAAGAAGAACACTATAATTTATTTAGGAGACCACTGTAAGCAGATGAGAACATTAGCAGGATTCTAATAACACTTGTAGTGTAACAAATACGATGGACAATATGGACAGATATAAAATATAGACAATGAAATAAAATACAGTTGGAAATGTTGACAAGAGGACCCATGCCTGGGATGGGGGGGCTCGTCTCGAGATTCAGAGAAATCTCTATATACGGATATGTATTTGGTATTGTTATAATTTTTCATTTGTAAAATCAAATAAAAATGATTTAAAAATTTTAAAGAACAACACTCCATGGCAGGACTTTAAGCAAGCAATCAGAGAGAGGCACCCTCAGATCATTTTTGCCTGAGACAAGATGTTCTCCTGTTAAACAGGGTAGGATTGAATGCTGCTCACCCACGTATAAATTGTCTCAGTTTTGGCCTTCATTTTTGATACTTAGGGGGCTGCAACATTCCTGTCTTTTTGCATTGCATCTAGAACAACAAATGCTTTTTGTCCTGGAAAGATCACTCACCGGGCGGGGTGTGGGTTGCTCTTCTAATCTAGAAATAGAACATCCAGGACTTGGGCTGAGTTTACGCATTTTGAAATATTAAAATTTGTCGCCAGGTGGTGAACATAATCTGCAGCTTCCCTATATGGAGTCGGAGCACGCATTCAGCTGTAGGCTAGGGAGAAGGGAGACATTTGATTCAGTACACTTTTAAAGACAAATCATTGTAACTCGCACCATGTGAGAACCAAAACGCAGCAATCCATCAGAATTTGCAGTTCTCTGAATTTTGCTCTGCTGTTCTCCAGCCATCTATTGTGTACAAAACTACATACAGTGGTACCTCGGGTTACATATGCTTCAGGTTACATACGCTTCAGGTTACAGACTCCGCTAAGCCAGAAATAGTACCTCGGCTTAAGAACTTTGCTTCAGGATGAGAACAGAAATCGTGCTCCAGCGGTGCAGCGGCAGTGGGAGGCCCCATTAGCTAAAGTGGTGCTTCAGGTTAAGAACAGTTTCAGGTTAAGAACGGACCTCCGGAACGAATTAAGTACTTAACCCGAGGTACCACTGTACATTAGAATAAAGCATGTATAAAAAATGCCCATACAGTGGACGTTTGGGTTGCGAACGTGATCCATGTGGGAAGCAGGTTCACAACCCGCAGCGCTGTGTCTGTGCACGTGCGGGTTGCGATTCGGCGCTTCTGCACATGCACAAAGCACGATTTAGCACTTATGCACAAGCACCAAAACCCAGAAGTAACCTGTTCTGGTACTTCCAGGTTCATCGTGGTGCACAACCCGAAATCGCGCAACCCAAAGTGTCTGTAACCCGAGGTATGACTGTATTAGTGAAAATAACATGAGGGGAATTTGCTTTGCAAAAATTTATAATGGGCAAAGTTGCATACAAATGTATATCTTAGGATAAATTCACATTGAATACTGCTGAATTTTTATAAGGACTTAAGAAACATAATTTGCAGTGTAGAAATGTGGAAAAATGAGAAATAGAGAGAAACAAAAATTGACAGATTTCCGCATTCCTACTGTAACCCCGTATTGTTTATTCTGAGCTGTGGGCTGCTAAAGACAGGTGTTCACTAGCCCCCATACTAAAGATTATTAATTGGAGATGTTACAATTTAAGGACTGAGGTACAGATGCTCCTTTCTTATCACACCTGCTTAACTGACTTTTGAAAGAAGTCCCTCCAGTGCTCAGGCTATGTGGCTTCTGCTCCTGTTTTTCAGAAGCACTATTTTATTTTTTATTTCTTTTATTATAATTTTTATTAGTTTATTTAACATATCATTTTCAACAGTAATTAAACATACTTTTACATCTTATTCAAATTTTTGACTTCCATCAATCCTGTCTGAAAATTTTCCAGTCTAATTTCTCAGTATGTATTTCTTATCTTCCCTATTACATTTCAAACTCATAACCAATATCTCTATCTTTTTCTACTTTGTAACACTTTGTATATTTCTCCTTACAAAACTTCTTGCGTAATTTGTTGATTACAGTTGCTCTTCAAATAATTCGGATACTTCTTCCAATCTTCTGTAAATCTCTGGTTCCACAGGTTTCGAATCCTTCCTGTCATTTTGTCCAATTCTGCATAGTCCATTAATTTCATCTGCCATTCTTCTTTCATCGGAATTTCTTCTTGTTTCCATTTCTGGGCTAACAACACCCTTATCGCAGTTGTTGCATATAAAAACAATTTAACATCATGCCTATTAAT
The DNA here is from genome assembly GCF_964106645.2 of Podarcis pityusensis. Classification (NCBI taxonomy): domain Eukaryota; kingdom Metazoa; phylum Chordata; class Lepidosauria; order Squamata; family Lacertidae; genus Podarcis; species Podarcis pityusensis. The sequence continues at coordinate 39,841,248 of NC_138039.1, read as the reverse complement.
GTCCTGACCTATAATACCAAGTAAAAATGCTTCTGGTTTTTTAAAAAATGTATATTTTCAGAAGCACTATTATCAGCCACTCTGGACTTTGGTCGGGGCGGGAGCAAAACCACTGGCACCTTGTTCCCGTCCAACGGCAAGTGTGATTCCTTCCGGTGTAAAGTGGATCCAATCCAGAGTTCAGAAGCTGGATCCAGACAAGAACTGTGTCCATCTGGAGAACAACCAAAAGGTAAGCTCTCAGCTGCCTCTTCATTTAATCCTCTTAACTACAAAAACTGAAGCTCTGTACTTTATGGAAACTTGTCACCTTGATGGAGAATATTGGAAACTTGGGCTAGAGACAAGCAGTTGCATCCAATATTAGCCCTGCTCACAGTAGACTCATTGAAACGGATGAACATCACAAATTAATTTGGAGATGCTATTTAACAGCAGTCAGATTAAATCAAATAAACAAGGAATATTCGGTGTTATGTTGGAGGGGATGCCAGGAAACAGGGAATTGTGTTCACATGTGGTGGAGGTGTAAAGACGTACAATTATTTTTGGTAAAGGGTGTTTAAGGAGATAACAGAAACCACTGGGTTAAAGCTGACCCAAAGTCCAGAGGTAGCATTATTATCGATTTACGATGGGGTGGAAGGTTCGCAGGCTAGGAAGGACCTGCTCACAAATTATTGACAGCTGCACAAATTATTATAGCTAGGAAGTGGAAGGGGCAAGCAGAATATAAAATGGAAGAATGGTATAAAGAGGTGTGGGATATAGCTATTAACGATAAATTAACATGTGCCATTAAGGTAAGACGGGGAAGATGCAGGAGAAATGATTTTGAGGATAATTTATAGAATTTATACTATTAAAAGGGAAAGGGGTCAAACCATCGCAAGAGGTGTAGAAATTTTGCTTAGTTACAATGGAATGGTCTCGGGGGTGGGGTGCACATTTTATTCTTATTTATTTATTATTATTACTTTGTCACAAAGAAAAAGTAAAAGAAAGAAACTGATGAACATGGCTAACTTAGATCCATTTATTTCAATGGACCTGCTCTGAACAGGAGTTGGGTACAACCCATTGCTTCCAGACGGAGTGTCATAGGAGATTCTACAATCACCTTGTGTGATTGTTTTGAAGCTGCAATACTATACATACATTGACCTGGGAGCAAGTCCCATTCAACTTAATAAGGCTTACATGTGAGTAGACATCTATAGGGTTAATGGTCAATGAAGCTCATGAAAAGACAGCTTTGTAGCATAGATTGGCAAAGATGCTCAATGTAATTAATGACTTTCTTATATTACAGATATCTTACAAGTATTTGATCATCGCCCTTGGGCTCCAGCTACATTTTGAAAAGGTATTTTTTTATTTTAAAACAGTCTCTGTTGGTAAAAACTCTGGTGTGAAGCAGGATACAAAGAGTTACTTTGGGCATCATTTTACTGCCCATTCTGCATTTGTCTTATGCAGCGCCGCTTCTGTTCTGCTGCAATCTTGCCGCAAATTGCATTATTCAACATAATAATAATAATAATAATAATAATAATAATAATATATTATTATTTATACCCCGCCCATCTGGCTGGGCTTTCCCAGCCACTCTGGGCGGCTTCCAAAAAAATATTAAAACACTGTAATACATCAAACATTAAAAGCTTCCCTAAACAGGGCTCCCTTCAGGTGTCTTCTAAAAGTCTGGTAGTTGTTGTTCTCTTTGACATCTGATGGGAGGGCGTTCCACAGGGAGGGCGCCACTACCGAGAAGGCCCTCTGCCTGGTTCCCTGTAACTTGGCTTCTCGCAGTGAGCTGTCCGCTGTGGTGAAATGACATAGCTTATGTAATGTTTGCAAGTGGTTCCAAAATTATGTCATTACATTGTCGTTTTGTTAATAATAATAATAATAATAATAATAATAATAATTCATTCCCTGCCCATCTGGCTGGGTTTCCCCAACCACTCTGGGCGTCTGCCAACAGAATATTAATAATAAAAATAAAAAAGCGATAATCTGTGGCAGTTATATTCCAAAACATCAACAGTCCACCAGGTTGGAGAAAGCTGCTGCTGCCCAGTGCCCACTTCAGTGGGGAGTAAGCCCCACTGAAATGCACTCCGGTGCTCTGAAAATTCACTTTCTGATTCTGGAGAGTCAAATTGCCTTAAAAGAAGGCCGGGCCTTCCCCGCTGGCTGGATTCTAAATGTTTCTGCTGGAAAAGCTAACACCAATGAAAATTCATGTTTTGGTTTTTCCTTGAGACATTATATTGTTTCCCAAAACTGGCCGGGGGGGGGGGTGGACAAAAAATTCATCCCCGGAAGGTATTTCAGTCCTGAAAACGTTGCAGTTATTTGCATGCAGGTGTGGGGCCAGTGTGCATTTAGAACACCGTGTTTTTCCGTGTAAAACTCGCCCCCGTGTATAAGACAACCCCTATATTGGGGGATTCCAAATTAAGAAAATGGGGCAGGGGGTTCCCAGATTTTTTGAGCTTTTTTGGGGGGGGTTGCCATAAATCGCTCACCCGCCTGACCAATGCTGACAATCGCATGCATCACCAAAGCCACAAATCGCCTGACCGTTCGCCGCAAGCAGCCGCCAATCACCCACCCAATTGCCACAGTGGCTGAAACCAATCGCCCGTCCCCACTCTGCACTATCCGTGTATAAGACGACCCCCAATTTTTAACATTATTTTATAATAGAAAAACATCATCTTATACACGGAAAACTATGGTATCCACAATCCAATGCACTTTGTTTAATGCACTTTGAATACCACCGATTTCAATGGTTTTAAGTGTACTAGAATCTGTGATGAGCTGGGGCCAGGATGTTCAGGGTCTGGGTGCTGTGAGGGCACTATTTTTTAATTGGGAGTGTGTGCATGACAAGACAAGTTGCATGTACAGTGGTACCTGGGGTTAAAGTACTTAATTCGTTCCAGAGGTCCATTCTTAACCTGAAACTGTTCTTAACCTGAAGCACCACTTTAGCTAATGGGGCCTCCTGCTGCCGCCGCACCGCTGGAGCACGATTTCTGTTCTTATCCTGATGCAAAGTTCTTAACCTGAAGCACTATTTCTGGGTTAGCGGAGTCTGTAACCTGAAGCATATGTAACCCGAGGTACCACTGTATTTCCTGAAGGCTAACAGAGAAGGCCTGCAGGGGCCCTCTGGTGGTCTATCTTAAGAAGTTGAATGTATCCGAAAGTCTAGCACTCGCTTCATGCATGGGATCAGTGTGAGAGGGAATGAGCTTTGCTTCAAATCGGAGAATACTCGCAGTTCATGTTAGAATATGACAGTTAATGGTGGAATTTTGGACATGTTTAGAAGTACATCCAGAATCGAATTTCATTTCCCTCATCAACAATACAACCTCTTTTATTTAAAAATTAGAAACAGGTCAATTGCTCTCTGTTTCAGACTGCTCTTGTTACATGGAGGAAGGCTTCTTTAACTTACGCATGTGCAGGTTTTAAAAAATCTTTATTGAAAGGTCAAATAGTACATGACTATATGGGCACCAAACATGGTGAGACACAAACAAAAAAGAGAAAAGGAAAAAGAGAAACAGAACCCGTGCAGAAGAGAAAACAAAGGGGGGGAGGAACCCCCAAAATTGTATATTTTACGAGGTTGCTATTGTACTTCGCCAGATCTTAACCTATTACAGTATTTGTAAGAACAGATTCCAAATATCATTGAGTTTGTCCATGGCAAGTCTGTGTTTATATGCAAGTTATTCATATGTTGCAAGTTTGTATAAGTCTTCAATCCAATCGTAGAAGGGAGCCGCATTTTTATTTTCCCAGTTCATCATGATCAGTCTTTTTGCTGTGGTAAGGGCACTGAGAGTCCTCTCCTGTTGTCCTTTTGTAAGGTTCCATGTGCTGGGTATATAATTCAAGAGGATATTTTGCTCTGTACATGTAAGGTTGTTCCATTCAGTTCTGTTGATGGTTTCAGTTACCTTCTGCCAAAAATCTATCAATATAGGACAGTGAAAAAACATGTTTTAGAGAAGCATTATCCCTATTGCATCTCCAACGCATGTGCAGTTTTTACCAAATTATGACCCCATAGCCTTTCATACATTCAGGGAGGCATCAGTAATTTGAGGAACAGTTAATATCCAAGACAGGAGCCTGCGACCCTCCAGATGTTATTGGATTGCAACTCCTATTGCCTCTAGTTAAAAGATGCCCAACGCCCCAATGGATGATGGGAGTTGTGGTTTAACAACATCTACAGAGCTGCAGGTTACTCACTGCTTGCCTATACCAACCAGGAGACTCCATGTGATGTATTACACAATAATATGCCTTGTTGTTTATGCAAAGACTTGATCCGAATATTTTACCAGTTACAGTGGTACCTTGGTTTACAAACTTAATCTGTTCCAGAAGTCCATTCTTAAACCAAAGCGTTCTTAAACCAAGGCGTACTTTCCCATAGCAATGGGGGACTCAATTTACAAATGGAACACACTCAACAGGAAGTGAAACGTGTTCTTATTCCAAGGCAAAGTTCACAAAGCAAAACACCTCCTTCTGGGTTTGCAGCGATCTTAATCCAAGTCGTTCATAAACTAAGCTGTTCTCCAACCAAGGTACCACTGTACTGAATCAAGATAAATGCTGATGTAATAGCTCTGATCATGATCTTGGTCCCAAGAAAATCTATAGGAATTGCGTTACTATGTTACTGAGGTTGGCACTTTCCTCCCATACTCAACGTAGCTGGAAAGAAGCCACTCTCAATTTGCATTTCCCACGCGCCTGGCACAATTAAATATTACGCAGCTAATTTTGTTTTGTTGTAGATCAAGGGCTTGCCCGAAGCTTTCAGCACTCCTAAAATAGGCTCCAATTATTCCGTTCACACCGTGGAGAAAACCTGGAAGGCTCTGCAAGATTTCCAGGGAGGAAATGCCATCTTCACCTTTCCAAACACACCCGTGAAATGTGCCGGAGCGCCACAAAAGATCATGTACTTGTCAGAGGCGTACATGAGAAAGGTATGCGCTGTCTGCTACTGGAGGCTGGGCAGACTTGATAGATCTGTGTTGTGGCTTGAGCAGATGGCAAGATCTTTGCAATGCAAAAAGGCCAGATCTTCATGTGCACAGATATTATGCTCTTTTAAACAGCTGGGACTCTCAGCCTCTGTTCACAAAAACTTTTTAGCTATTAGGGTGGACTTCTCTCTTCTCTCCTGAGAAAGATGGTGGCAGGGAGGCTGTCCCTTGATTATATTATAAGAAAAAACTAATCCTTTTCCCTTATGGGGTATTCCAAAGCCCATATAGAGTCCTTAAGTGGTTTCCCTATCGGCATAGCTGTCAACTTACAGATTTGAAAATAAGGGAGCAGCAGCCTCGAAAATAAGGGATCAGCAGCCAAAATAAGGGATTTTCTGGGCACAGGTATGTTCAACTTCTGAGCCCCTCCAAGCCAAAGGCAGAAAGCCCAGCCAGCAGCCAAACGAAGCCTCAAGCGGTGGTTCCCACAGCGCAGCAACCCGGCAAAGGGGATTCAGCAAGGAAAACCACCTCTCCACTGGGAAGCGCTGAGCAAAGGCGAGTCCCCAGGCAACGCGGCCAATTTGATCGGCACAAGGCATGCAAGCTCCACCCCCCAGTTGTTCTTAGACTCCTTATTGGATGAGCAATGCAGCCAAGCAACACAGTTGGAGCCTCCCTCCTCCCTGGCCGGCAGGGAGGGAGGGAGAGGAGCTGCTTCCTTTGAAACCCGGGAAATTTAAGGGACATCATCAATAAGGGACAGCAGTGGGACACGGCGCTGGGATAAGGGAGTTCCCCGCCAAATAAGGGACGGTTGACAGCTATGCCTATCGGTAGGAGGAAATAACAGAGGCCAACCAGAGTATATTGAGAAGCAAAGCAGCTAGTAAGCTTGATTTTTATTCAAGGAACTGTTGCAACAGGGTCCCCACTCACCGCACGCTGGAGGGAGAACCCCAAACAATGGTGCGCAAGCCCTTATATAGACTTTTGAAATTGCCCACCCTCTAGCCCAAGACCACCCCCTAAAACATCATACATGCATCACAGAGGGTGGCAGAAATGTGAGTGTTGCTTCTCTCCTGTCTGCCAAGATACCTGATAATTCCCTACTTGGTTGCATTATCTGGGTAGCCTGGCCATTCCTTTGGGATGGTAAATACTTAGTTCCTGAATCTCTTACGCATATTGATAGTGCGCTCAGCTTAATAGCCTTAAATGGCCTCGGTCCTGTATACCTGAAGGAGCGTCTCCATCACCATCATTCTGCCCAGACACTGAGGTCCAGCGCCAAGGGCCTTCTGGCGGTTTCCTCACTGTGAGAAGTGAGGTTACAGGGAACCAGACAGAGGGCCTTCTCGGTAGTGGCGCCCGCCCTGTGGAACGCCCTCCCTTCAGATGTGAAGGAAAGAAGAAGAAGAAGAAGAAGAAGAAGAAGAAGAAGAAGAAGAAGAAGAGTTTGGATTTGATATCCCGCTTTATCACTACCCTAAGGAGTCTCAAAGTGGCTAACATTCTCTTTTCCCTTCCTCCCCCACAACAAACACTCTGTGAGGTGAGTGGGGCTGAGAGACTTCAGAGAAGTGTGACTGGTCCAAGGTCACCCAGCAGCTGCATGTGGAGGAGCGGAGACGCGAACCCGGTTCACCAGATTACAAGTCTACTGCTCTTAACCACTACACCACATAAGCAGCTATCTTATCTTTAAGAGACATCTGAAGGCAGCCCTGTTTAGGGAAGTTTTCAATGCTGTATTGTTTTTAACACTTGATTGGAAGCCGCCCAGAGTGGCTGGGGAAACTCAGCCAGATGGGCGGGGTATAAATATATTATTATTATTATTATTATTATTAACAGATACTTGCCAAACTGTATTTGAAAAGGGAGGGTTAAGCCCCTACAGTCAAAAGACCATTGGAAAGCTTTTTCCCATTTCCTTCCTCCTTGCAGAGAAATATTTGAGGTCAATTTGGGAGAGTCAAAATGGTTTCAGGATTGTTCTCCTGTACTATTTCAGACAGGTGGTTTATATACTTACGTATGCGTTTGCCTTGTACATTTATTTTATATTTTAGACCTTAGAATTCTTATAACAATTACGTTGAATCATTAATCACATTTTTTTCCAGCTGTGTCTGCATATATTTGCAAAGGACTAAAGCAATTGTTTTGAAGATAGACGTGCACTTTGCTTTGTAGATGGTGTGTGCACAATAGTGCGATGCTGAATTCCACCCTTTCCCCAAAAAAGTTGTACTAAATTATGTTGAATTAATTTGATGGATGTTGTAAAAATACCATTCTGTCTCCTGCTTCTAGTTTGCCACTAATTTGAACCATTACTTTTGAATTATCCTCTTGGTAGACTGGGAAACGACCGAAAGCCAAAATAATCTTCAATACTGCCCTTGGAGTGATTTTTGGTGTTCAGAAGTATGCCGATGCTCTGCTAGAGATTATCAAATCGAGGGACATTACAGTCAACTACAAATACAACCTCGTTGAAGTTCGAGCTGATAAACAGGAAGCGGTCTTTGAGAACTTGGACAAAAGTGGCGAGACGGAGGTCTATCAGGTCAGCAAAATGAGATTTTTTCAGGTGCATCTATGTACAAAGCGAATTATTGTGACTATTGTGATTTTCCTGTTTGTGACCTGGATTGGTTTCCTGTTTGTTAGAAAAGGCAGGAAATGGTAAATCAAAATGTTGATCGAAGTATGTGATGTGAGAAGGTGAAAATGGTTGATACAGTGAAGAAGTGGGGGAAAAACTTTATAAGGACATTATCTTAATACTAATAATAATAATAATTGCAACAACAACAAATATTATTCATTCCCCACCCATCTGGTCGGGTTCCCCAGTCACTCTGGGTGGCTCCCAACAGAATATTAAAAACACGACAATCATCTCTGGGAATTCCTTTTTTCTTTTTCTTTTTTGAAGTAATTTTTATTGATATGACAAAATAAATCACACAATTAATCTTTTTTTAAAAAACCATCTTAAACTAAAACAAGATTCCTCCGAATCCTGAAATTTCCCTCCTCCCCTCCACAGGTCCTTTATGTATCTTAATCCACCGCATATTAATATTTCCTTCAAATTGCGGTTCTCCAAAATATCCAAAGTCTTTATAACACTGCAAGAGTTGTTCAAAGCCTGCCAAAGAGTTCAAGTGTTTCCAGTGTTCTTTTAAATATGATCTATATCTGTCCCATTCTCTGTTGAAGTTTTGATCCACCTTATTTCTGATTTTCAAAGTCAATCTACTCCAATAATTTCATCGGCCAGTCTGCTTTTGTTGGCATCTTACTCTCTTTCTGTCGCTGGGCAAGCAACATCCTTGCAGCTGTAGTCGCATAAATGCATCTTAGCCAGGGAAAATTCTCTCTCTCTCATGCTAATCTATAGTATCAGATATTGAAATTGAAATACTTTATTATCACTTGTACAACTTGTATACAGTGAGATTACACGAGCACCCCCAACTCAGCTCTCTTAATTCCCCTCATTCACTGACGCACACCCACCAAACCCTAAAGTCAGTTGCCCTGTTATTATCTTTTTATTCAGCAGCCTAACAGCCCACAGATAGAAGCTGTTCTTTACCCTGTTGGTGTGACTAATCCTGCTTCTATATCTTCTGCCCAAGGGCAGGAGATCAAGAAAGTGGCGGCCAGGGTGTGAATCATCCCTGAGAATTTTCCTCACTCTCCTGAGGCAACGTTCTTCCGCGATGTCATCCAGTGGATTCACTGGACAGCCCATAATATCTTGTGCTGTTTAATATACAGTTGTGCTTGAACTCAGGGCCGCATTTAGGTTTGATGAGGCCCTAAGCTACTGAAGGTAATGGGGTCCTTTAAATGTCGAGCTGTCCTTTGACAAACAACAAATAGTCACTGTTTTTTGTGTTGAATATATGCTATATGGTGATTTATGGAAATAATAGTTATCTCAAGCCATTTGCACATGTTGTCATGCAACCAGTCCAGTCCATGCAGAATGTAGGCACCCTATATATAGAAATGAGCAAACCAGTGATATTTTATGGAGCAGACTAGCAGGCAGGGCCCATTACTTACACCCTAGGAGCCTACACAACACAAAACACTGTTGCTGTATGAAGTTTTTATTTTATTTGTTTTTTATCTTATATTATATTTTGGAAATGTACATCCGGTAGTTTTTTTCCTTTAAATTTTTTGGGGGCCCCCAAGAGAGTGGGGCCCTAAGCTATAGCTTGTTTAGCTTATACGTAAATCTGACACTGCTTGAACTCTTTTCTCTTTCTCTGGGTGCAGTACGAAATGCTTCATGTCACACCCCCCATGGGACCCCAAAACGTACTTCTGAACAGTCCGGTTTCAGATGCTGGGGGCTGGGTCGACGTAGACAAGGAGACATTGCAACACAAGAAATACCCAAATGTGTTTGGGATCGGAGACTGCACTAACCTCCCCACTTCAAAGACGGCTGCAGCTGTAGGTAAGAGTCGCTTTTGCCGTTAACTAATTCAATGTTAATTCAATGTTAGGGACGCGGGTGGCACTGTGGTCTAAACCATTGAGCCTAGGGCTTGCCAATCGGAAGGTCGGCGGTTCAAATCCCTGCGATGGGGTGAGCTCCCGTTGCTCGGTCCCTGCTCCTGCCAGCCTAGCAATTTGAAAGCACGCCAGTACAAGTAGATAAATAGGTACTGCTCCAGCGGGAAGGTAAACGGAGTTTCCGTGCGCTGCTCTGGTTTCGCCAGAAGCGGCTTAGTCATGCTGGCCATATGACCCGGAAGCTGTCTGCGGATAAACTCCGGCTCCCTCAGCCAGTAAAGCGAGATGAGCACCACAGCCCTAGAGTCGTTTGCGAGTGGACTTAACTGTCAGAAGAAGAAGAAGTGTTTGGATTTGATATCCCACTTTATCACTACCTGAAGGAGTCTCAAAGCGGCTAACATTCTCCTTTTCCTTCCTTCCTCACAACAAACACTCTGTGAGGTGAGTGGGGCTGAGAGACTTCAAAGAAGTGTAACTAGCCCAAGGTCACCCAGCAGCTGCATGTGGAGGAGCGGAGACGCGAACCCGGTTCACCAGATTACGAGTCTCTCTTAACCACTACACCACACTGGCTCAGAGGTCTTTTACCTTTTTAAAAAAATTCTGTGTTAACATAAATACTACATTTAATTCTTATTTAATGTAGCCTTTTTCGCTCTCTTTGCAAACCCTTTTGATATCTGAAGAAAAGCAGTATACGAATACCGGAAATAAATAATAATAAATGCTTGCTGCAAATCTGGCTTTAAACACTGAGTCTTAAGTTTCCTATACTGAAAGAAGCCTTTTATGGGTCTGATGTCAGAAAGTTCAGAAATAGGATTTTTTAAAAAAAAGTTTATTTGACTGGCCAAGGGTGCATCTACACACAGGGGGGGGAAGCCTATTAAAATTAAATCGTTATAACAAAAGGGGAAAAAAGCTATGGAAAAATCACACAGAAATTTTTTTGCTCTCTGGCACCATCTGGTGTTGCATGTTCATAACGCATTCAAAATACTGTTTTTTGACTAATGTAGCTGAGTTAGAATAGATTTAGTCCCTGAGCCTGAGGTTTCCCATACTTGTTCTACTCCAGCCCAATTTTTTCAAGGCCTCAGATATCAGCCTTTCCAGTCTTTGTATCTGAAGCTCCAGTTTTGTTAAACTGGAGATACCAGGGATTAGATCTCAGACCAATTCAGCCAGCTAGCCCTGGGGATTATCTAATTGATTTTTTATTTTTATTGTTATTCATGTTTTTACACTGTATTTTATGCTGCTTTTATAATTAAGTGTTTTAAAAGTGTTTTAAATTTGTTGTTTGCTGCCCTGGGCGGGGTATAAAAAAATTATTATTATTATTATTATTATTATTATTATTATTATTATTATTTCTTCTTCAGGTCTTCTCTGCTCTGCTCCTGAGCTACACAACTGCTCTTTCTAATCTGCCCTATTATAAGCAAGCATTGGTTTTTAGTTAGTCATTGCCTTAGAACGAATTAATAGGACTTATTTACCACTAATTTTAGCTAGACCAGGGTCCATCTATTTTATCACTGACTAAATTATGGTACAAATTAGTGGATATTTTAACAGAGAAAGCTGTGTTGGTCCGTTTGGAAACTGAGACAGAAAAACAAATTGCAACACAGCACCAATTAGAAACTTTGGCAATTAAGTGGTCTATGAGTAGCTTAAATAATAATAAATAAAAACAATAAGAAGAATACACAGAGAAATGTTTCAAGGGGTAGCGCTTAAAAATAGAATTTTATTTTTAGACTCTAGTGTTCCTATTTCAGGAAGAAAAACGTTGCGGCACTAATGTAAACAAACCATTATCTCTTCTGTAGCTGGCCAGTCTGGTGTGCTTGATAAAACCATTTCTTGCGTAATGAAGGGCAAGCCTCCAGCTAAAAAGGTAAGCTGGTTAATTCAATTAATTGGTCATTAAGTGGGTAGTATTATAACTTCGAATCAAGAATTATATTTTTAATAAAGATCCCATGGGCAATAACTTAATTTTTGTAACATATTTTGAGGCAGTATTCTTTAAATTATTTAAGATCAGAAAGGTTGTCGCCCAAATTCAAAACGCCTTGTTTGGTTTTTGAACATTTCGGAAGTTGAACGGACTTCTGGAATGGATTCCATTCGACTTCCAAGGTACCACTGTATTTTACATAAGCCAGGCATGTCCAAAGTCTGTTTTGGGGGCTAATCCGGCCCCTGTGGCAGTTTATTTCCTGGGGTAAAATCCTTTAAAAAGTGCAATAGCTTCAATCCTAAAAAAAAGGTTAAAAACTTAGGTCGGCCGTCACGACCCTTCACTTCATCAAATCTGGCCCTCTTTGAAAAAAGTTTGGACATAAGCAGACTAGAGGGATCCTTCGGGGGGGGGGGGACCTGAGAAATTGTTTTGCAATATTCAAGTGAAGTTTTTTTGGTTCCATTGTGTAAAATGTACACCACAAAATCTTTTGTAGTATGATGGATACACATCCTGTCCCCTGGTAACCAACTACAACCGTGCGATCCTGGCAGAATTTGATTACAGCGCGCAGCCTTTAGAAACATTTCCTTTTGACCAGAGCAAGGAGCGGCTGACAAGTTTTCACATGAAAGCTGATCTCATGCCATTCCTTTACTGGCATGGGCTATTGAAGTAAGTATCCCTTGTGTACATATGCCAAACTAACTTGAGCGGGTTTTGGAAAAACCGACCGACGCAAAATGCAAGGGCACTTTTTGCGGCACAGGTTTCTGCAATGCCGCAAACAAGCTGCACATTTCTTAACTGCACAGGTAGGTTTTCGTTTGAACGGTGAATGTAAAAAAAAAAAAAAAGCCATTTGGACCGTCATAGAGAAAATTTAACATCTTATATTGGGGGAGGAATTAAAGATGCAGTTATGTGTTTCAAAGATGCTTTTATAGAGGGAAGTTCTATATGTCCTATCAGTTTAATGCCGAAGTACACAAAACAAGCAAAAGGGAGGTGGGTGGCGCTGTGGTTTAAACCACAGAGCCTAGGACTTGCCAATCAAAAGGTCAGCGGTTCGAATCCCCGCGACGGGGTGAGCTCCCGTTGCTCGGTTCCTGCTCCTGCCAACCTAGCCATTCGAAAGCACGTCAAATTGCAAGTAGATAAATAGGTACCACTCCGGTGGGAAGGTAAATGGCGTTTTTGTGCGCTGCTCTGGTTTGGCAGAAGCGGCTTAGTCATGCTGGCCACATGACCTGGAAGCTGTACGCCGGCTCCCTCGGCCAATAAAGCGAGATGAGCGCCGCAACCCCAGAGTCATCCACGACTGGACCTAATGGTCAGGGGTCCCTTTACCTTTACTTTACACCAAACAAGCACTTTAAATTAAAAAAAAGTTTAGCAATCTGCCGTTCCAAATGGTTTGATGCAGCTTTCGACTTACATAGCTGCAGAGAGGGAAATTTGACTTGCCAAGTTCATTTTTCAGAGGGATAGCTTTAACTACAGTCCTAACGCCTGGGTTGGCCATAGTGAGGCTGGACACAGCCATCGCCCCAATTTAGTGTCTTAAGAGTCTGCTGGATCACACCAGTGCCCCCATCTTGTCCAGAATCTGGACAACTTGCTGCCCACGGCAAGCCCACAAGCAGAACCACCTCCTAGGAGAAGCTGCAATTTCCAGCAGTTAAGTATTCATGTCCTCCATCAATTTGTTTTATCCTCTTTGAAAGAGATCCAAGTTGGAGGCCGTCAAGGCAGGGGAGCAGGGAAGAATGGCCCTTTACTGAGCCATCTCTCAGGCTGGTGCAGCAAAGATGCCCATTACTGTCAAAGGACAACTCTCGTGCCAGCCCCAGAAAACCCCAATTTCATGGGCTTCTGCCTGCCTGTTTGGTTGGGTACACCCAAGGGCACTCCCTGACAGTGGAGCTCAACTGTTGACAGTACCAGGCAGGATTGAGCTGAGAGACAACTCCACTCTATCCAAAACTCCTTCCGCACTGCGATTCAGGGGTTTGGATTGCTCTGTTACAGTTCAGCAGCTTGTAGCTCCATTTGTAACTAAATTTGACTTGCAATTATTATTGGGGTAAACTGTACTTTTAATACACCAGACAGGACAACTCTATAGTAAACAAAGTTATACGTACAGTCGTACCTTGGAAGTCGAACGGAATCTGTTCCGAAGTCCACTCAATTTCCAAAACCTTTGGAAACCAAAGTGTGGCTTTTGATTGGCTGCAGGCAGCTCCTGCAGCCAATCAGAAGACGTGTCGGATGTTCGGGTTCCAAAGAATGTTTGCAAACTGGAACTCTCACTTCCGTGTTTGCAGCATTTGGGAGGCAAAACGTCCAATTACCTAGGCATTTGGGATCCAAGATACGACTATTTCATTTCATTGTCCTAAAGAAAAAAGTGTTTTTGGTAGGTAATGTGTATTTAAAAACAAACACAAGTATTGTATTGTCCCCCCACATTTTTGAAAGAACAATTTTCCCCTTGGTTTCCAAATTTTACATCTCAGATTAAACACAAGCGGTTCGAATCCCTGCGACGGGGTGAGCTCCCGTTGCTCGGTCCCTGCTCCTGCCAACCTAGCAGTTCGAAAGCACGTCAAAGTGCAAGTAGATAAATAGGTACCGCTCTGGTGGGAAGGTCAACGGTGTTTCCGTGCGCTGCTCTGGTTCGCCAGAAGCGGCTTAGTCATGCTGGCCACATGACCCGGAAGCTGTACACCGGCTCCCTCGGCCAATAAAGTGAGATGAGCGCCGCAACCCCAGAGTCGGTCACGACTGGACCGAATGGTCAGGGGTCCCTTTACCTTTACCATATGAACAAGTCATCACTGCAGCAAATAGCAACCATTTCAATTTATATTCTGTAATGCCAGTTACATAGCTTACGCAAATATGAGAAGGGAATCTTGATTGTAAGGAAAGCACCAACATTAAGTACAAAAAGTTTTTTTGGTGAATAGGATGTTGAAGTGGTCTTTATCCCAGTTCTAACCCTTGAAAAAATTCTTCTAGGGGATACTGGGGAGGTCCAGCTCCGATACGAAAGCTGCTACACCTAGGGTTGAAGTAGCCGCCAGTCCTTTTGTACCTGCCACGAACCACAAAAGTATGACCACAGCTTAAAAAGGTATACAGCAAGATATAAACCGATGTCCTGTGCAGTATATCAATAAACATTTCTGAGCAGAGACAAGAGCTTCAGACTCATAAATATGTATTTTTTTTTAAAGCAAATAAACTTGGTACTTTTCAATGTCTTTGTAGGTCCTGAATCTACATTTTAAAGAAAACTTTATCCAGCTAGTAAATGAACTATCCAGCATAGTGTAGCAACAGCTGCATTTTTAGCTGTTGACTTTCTATTTTGAGTCTACCCATGAGATAATATATGGAGTTGTGTTAGCTCATATATGTGCTCTCTTCCCAGCTTTAACAGCTGGTGTGGTGGCTAACAGTTGACCTTGAATGATCCCAGTTCAAGAAGTGTTACAAGTCTGTAATACAGAGATACTGTAATGGACTACCTTACAAATCCGTCAGAAGGGCTACAGGGAAAATTCAGAAAGCGTTCTATAAAATGTCATATCGTCGTTACAATTGTACCAACTACTTATCAGCAAGTGTCTCCTTACATAGAACTTATCTTTGTAACAAACATGGAACGTTCTGCACTTGTTCAATGAAAACCAGGCTTTATTTTGTGGCCTTTTCTATCAGTACTGCCAATATCTGCATTGTTAAGCATATTGTACCACACTGCTTAAGTCAATATTCCCTAGATAGCAGCCAAGTAAGTGGGAACTATCTCAACTGCCTGTTTCCTGCGATTTGTCAGCAATTGCAGAATTTTCTTCTGTTGGGGAGGAGTCATGGCTCAGTGGGATTGATCCTATGTTTTGTAGGCAGTTTCCCAGGTACAATTGCTAATTCAAAGAATGAGATGGGTGGTGTAAACACCTTTTTGCCTGAAAAGCAGTTGCCAGTAAGCAATTCTAAGCTAGAGAAGCTCTGGGGTGGCCAGGAGCACATTTGCCAGCCAGGAGCACATTTGCTGTTTGCCAGGAGCACCCATTTCCTTGAGATGCCCAATTTGATCAGTGACACACGCTTTAGTTACAGCATGTTGTTGTTGTTGTTTAGTCGTTTAGTCGTCTGACTCTTCGTGACCCTGGACCAGAGCACGCCAGGCACTCCTGTCTTCCACTGCCTCCCGCAGTTTGGTCAGGCTCATGTTTGTAGCTTCGAGAACACTGTCCAACCATCTTGTCCTCTGTCGTCCCCTTCTCCTTGTGCCCTCCATCTTTCCCAACATCAGGGTCTTTTCCAGGGAGTCTTCTCTTCTCATGAGGTGGCCAAAGTATTGGAGCCTCAGCTTCACAATCTGTCCTTTCAGTGAGCACTCAGGGCTGATTTCCTTCAGAATGGAGAGGTTTGATCTTCTTGCAGTCCATGGGACTCTCAAGAGTCTCCTCCAGCACCATAATTCAAAAGCATCAATTCTTCGGCGATCAGCCTTCTTTATGGTCCAGCTCTCACTTTCATACATCACTACTGGGAAAAAACCATGGCTTTAACTATACGGACCTTTGTTGGAAAGGTGATGTCTCTGCTTTTTAAGAAGCTGTCTAGGTTTGCCATCACCTTTCTCCCAAGGAGCAGGCGTCTTTTAATTTCGTGACTGCTGTCACCATCTGCAGTGATCATGGAGCCCAAAAAAGTAAAATCTCTCACTGCCTCCATTTCTTCCCCTTCTATTTGCCACGAGGTGATGGGACCAGTGGCCATCAGCATGTTACAATAACAGCATGTTACAATAATCTAAACAGGATATATGCGCAGCTGCCTTTGAAAAGTGCTCAGAAACTTCAACGGGTTCAAATAATTGCAGCCAGATTGTTGACTAGGGCTGGTTATAGGGCGCATACAACTCCCTTGTTAATAATTAACAGTTTTATTATTTGTATGCTGCCCATCTGACTGGGTTGCCCCAGCCACACTGGGCAGCTCCCAACAAAATACTAAACACACAATAAAACATCAACCATTAAAAACTTCCCTCAACAGAACTGCGTTCAGATGTCTTCTAAAAGTCAAATACCGTATTTTTCGCTCTATAGGACGCACCTTGTTTTCTCTCTCTCTCTGCTCAGCGCCCCTTCAGCGAAGCGGCAGGAGAAACGGAGCCCCTTTCATTTCTCCTCCTGCTTGGCTGAAGGGGCACTGCGCATCTCTCCCTCTCTGCTGAAGCCAGGAGTGTCTTGCTCTCTCCTGGCTTCAGCGAAAGGAACGCGAAGCCTCCGGAGCACGGAGGGAGCGCTCCCTCTGCGCTTCGGAGGCTTCGCGTTGCTATCGCTGAAGCCAAGGAGCCTGCATTCGCTCCATAGGACGCACACACATTTCCCCTTAATTTTTGGAGGGGAAAAGGTATGCCCTATAGAGCAAAAAATACGGTAGTTGTTTGACATCTGATGAGAGGGCATTCCACAATTGCTCCACTAGCTACCTTCTTTCCAGGTGCAATTCAAAGTGCTGGTTAACCTTATTAAGCCCTATATGGCTTAGATCCAAACTATCTGAAAGACGGTATTCCCTCATGTGAACCTGCCTGGCTTTTGAACTCTTCAGGAGAGTTCATTCCCAGATTTTGGAACTCCCTCCCTAGAGAAACTAGACTGGCTCCCTTTGTTGTCCTGCTGGCATGATGAAAGGGCTGGTGCTGTGCTGTTTCTATTGTAATTATTTGCATGGTTTTAACAGATTATAGTTTTAATTATATCAGTGTTTAATTGTTCTTTACTTATTGCTTATTATTTTAGTGGTTCTTATTTTTAGCTGTAAGCCACATTGAGAAAAAGGTGGGTTATAAATAATAATAGACAAGGCAGTCTGACCAGGAATTAGGAAGCATCCTGTACTATTGACAATATAATTTGCACAATACAACCTCTAGGATTCCTATGCAAATATAGATTAGCATTAATTTAAAAAAACACAAAATAAATCTCAAAAGCTTTGAAGGTGGTAAATGCTTTTTAATCAAGGCCACATTTTAGAGACTTATGTCAGCAAGAAAAATGTATTTATTAACAGCAAAGGGAAAAAAATCTTCATAGAAGTTGGAACTTTACTGCCAAGCCAGGCATATGTAGGAGAGAAAAAAATAAGTTACTGAACAAGTGTCTTCTACATCAAAAGAATCCTCCAACCACTTGTCTATCTCTAAAAAAAAGAAAAGAAAAGAAACATTAAGGGAGTGACTGCTGCACATACTCTACATAAACACATTTTCCAATAAAGTAGAGGTAATTATATGCTTATAACAGCTGTATGACATGGGATGTAGCCCTTATATAGTTGCAATCATCTGAAAACAAAATCAATATTTGAGAGATTTCTCACCATCAAGTACCTGTTAGCAACCCTAGCGGGTAGCCCAAATTAAAAGACAGAGCATTGATGCACATGCACACAGATGTACTTTTTTGGAACTATAATGAGAGTTAATCATCTTACATGGAACAATCTGCAACTCATTTTGCCCCCCTACTTAAGAACAATTCCTACCAGCAGTTCTTCTAAGCTGTTCTGAATGTGTTCATAGACTTCATTAAAGAGCTCCTCTCTTGATTTTCTTCCATCCAACTGAACTGAAATATAAAACACCACCATTTGAAGAAGGAAGCAAGCAAGCTGAAATAAGCCAGTTATTTTAAGTATTGCTATTTCTGTGTATGCCAGGCACACAGATCTGCATATGTAATGCATTTTTAAATCTGGCCAACAAGAGTTAGGGGGAGGAGGAAAGCAGATGTTTAAGATTCACAAATATCTTCCTGAAGAAATGCAGTTTCATTTTCACGAATATATACTGGATTATTCAAAGTTTTCAGACTATTTACAGGCCTGATTCAGATGTAACAAAATACTGGTTTGTTGTTACAATGTTTCTGATCCTAGCGACAAACCATGGCAATTCAGCAAACAGGAAATAAAGGAGAGTTCAAAGTACAGTTTGTTAACAAGCTAGGACAGTGTTTTCAGCCAGTGTGCCGTGGCACTCTGTGGTGCCTTGAATGATGGTTGGGTTGCCATGGGCAACCCTGGCCTCTGCCTCTCTTTCCTTCCCTCCTCTGATGCCCTCAACACATCTCTGCCTCCCAAAGGCTTGCACAGCTGTTTGCTGAGCTCCCTAAGCAAATGCTGCCTCTGGGGATGGCCAAGGGTTGCTTCCCAGGCACATGTGGGGCAGTATGAGGAGGCACCTCTCTTTGGGGCAAGGTGGGCAGCTCAGAGATCAGGGGCAGCAGCTGCCCAGAGGACTCCCAATGAGAGGGGAGAAGAGAGGAGGCTGAGGGAACCCGCCACAAAGGAGGGGTGAGGGACTGCCAGCTCTGCAGGCAAGGGGTGACATAACTGGGCTCCTGAGCCCCACAGGGGTGCAACAGAAAGAATGTACCGTATTTTTCGCTCTGACCACAAGACGCACGTAGTTTTTGGAGGAGGAAAACAAGAAAAAAAACATTCTGAATCTCAGAAGCCAGAACAGCAAGAAGGATCGCTGCGCAGTGAAAGCAGCAATCCCTCTTGCTTTTCTGGCTTCTGGGATAGCTGCGCAGCCTGCATTCGCTCCATAAGACGTACACACATTTCCCCTTACTTTTTAGGAGGGAAAAAGTGAATCTTATAGAGCAAAATATACGGTAGTTGATCAAGGGAGCCATGGACCCCAAAGGGTTGAAAACCTCTGAGCTAGGATACTGATTACAGATTACTGTAAAGTTATGTGCCTGCAGTTGAGTAAAATGGTCCCCAGACAACTAAGCAAGCCCATCCAAACCACCTACCCTTTTAGCCCTCCAGATATTGCTGAACTGTAACTCTCTTCAGCCCCAGCAAGGGATATGGGAGTTGTAGTTTAGCAACATCTGGAGGGCCAAAGGTGTCCTAGCCCAAAGACAGATTTGTGAGCTTTGAGTACACTATATCCCACCCATTTTCAATTTGAAAACTTGTTCTGAATCTTGGGGAAGAACGTTTAGTCTCCATATGGCATGGAAACATCCTTTGCAGCCCCAGCCATTTGAAGCTGTGTAAAGGAGACAATCTGGGCTGCTAGAAAAGGACTACTTTGAAGTGAAGAATGGGCAGATACACAGATGTTATCAATTCAACACTGCCCTACTCAAACAGTCATATACTGAAGGTCAATTCATTATGAAGAGTTATTTAATGAGCAACAATTGCAGCTTAAGCAAATCAATCATTTCAATAACACTAATATTTCACACCGGTAAAATCACTGTGGGAACACTGCCTTATAAAATCTTAAAATAAACTTACCTACCTCACAGAATACAATCATCTTTAAAACTGACCCCATGTCCCAATTTAAACTTACCCACATCAACATTAAGGTCTTCCATTAGCATCTTATGCTTGACATACATGGGCCAGACGTGACCGTCAAACAAACCTGGAGGATCAGGTACAGTGTAATTCCTTGAACTAAATATTTGGGGAGGAGGGAGAAAAACACACCATAAGTTTCAGCTTGAATGTGATTACTATCGAGCAAATTAGGAGTCCTTTGCTCATGCAAACCCCATTTACTTATTCGGTCACCTCAACATGACTTTTCAGATTATCAAACAACTTGTGCTTTTTGTAGGGTATGTGTGTTTGGCTTACCTTCTCCTCCTCTTGCATTCTTCATAGGGAATAGAAAGAAAATACCGGTAGTCAAATACATCAATCAAGGGCCTAAAAAGAAAAGAAAAGGTGACCTGGGTGTTTTTTTTAATACAACAAAGCAAAGGAAAACCCCTCATGAATAATACCAAATGGTCTAGCGTCCTTTATCCAACAATGGGCATCAACACAATAGTTACATCCAGCAACCAGGACACTGCCTCTTATGTGGCTCATAGCCAAGAACTATTGACAGGCGTATTCCCCATGAATTGTCTAATCCCCCATTAGAGCCATCTAAGCTGCAACCATGTTCTGCAGCAGTGAATGTAATACATTAAGCTCCTTTGAAAGAATATTTTCTTTTCTGTCCCGAATGGTCTGCTCATCAAATTCATTATGTGAAATCCATAACCATGAATAATATGTCATGCCCTCTCCTGCACTGGTCGTTATAAACTGAAAAGCCCACATGCTTGGTCTTTCAACCCTTTGATATTTTATATTTCCCTTTGCTACACCTTTACAGCTCTATCATACTTTTATTAAAGACTGAGCAACGAGAAGTATACACAATACAGTGACTCTCAACTTACCCCGGGGGGTTTATGTTCAGAGGATAGCACCTATACCCAACAGTGCATATAGTCAAAACTCGCTAGGATCAACGGCAGGTAGGATTGCCAGGGGTTTCCCCATATACCTGCCTCCTCTTCTAATTATTTTTTAAACTGCCAAGTGCATAAAGCTGAATGCTCACAAGTTAAACCCTTGTAAGTTGCAAATTACCTGTACTCTGAATGTGGTCACATTAAATTTCCATCAGGGCAACAATGTGTCATTTTACTTTCAATTCCTAGCATGGACCTTTATTTTCAAGGCTGCCACAAAGAGGCTTGATGATTTGATATTACTACACACTATAACAAAACATCTTTCCTGAAGAGTCAGTGCCAGTTCATATCCTTGCAGCATGCATGTGAATGTCACTGCCACAATGTGAATCATTTTACATTTATTACCATTGAAACCCATTTGCCATTTTGTTGCCTGTTCACTAAACTTGAACAAGTCCTTGAGAGAACTGGACTTCAATTGGTGGGTCCATTCGACTTCCAAAACGTTCGGAAACCAAGGCGCAGCTTCCAGTTGGCTGCAGGAAGCTCCTGCAGCCAATCAGAAGCCACGTCAAACGTTCGGTTTCCAAAGAACGTTCGCAAACTGGAACACTCACTTCCGGGCTGGCGGCTTTTGGGAGCCAAAATGTTAGACATGCAAGGTGTTCAGGATCCAAGGTACAACTGTACAATATATGACTTAAAAAATTAAGAAATGGGGCCCCAAATGCATGTTTGGGTTAAAAGTGGGTCTGGGTCTGAAAAAGGTGGAAGAGACCTGCTTTAGAGTTCTCTGTAATCAGCTTGGATTTTCACCATCTCAGACATTTTGGTGTCACATTCACAATTCTAACTATTTCACAGCTCACCCGGATAGTTAAGAATAGATTAAATAGTACTAGTCCCAATACGTATCCTTGGCAGACAGCACAACGTAACTCTCTGTTCTTGCTGTTTTCTGCTCTTGAACTCAAATGACCCAATAAAAGAACTGGTAATTCTAACCCATGATCATTAAGTTCACTCAGGAGATTTTGGTGTGGGAGATGATCCAAAGCTGTTTGGAAGTCCAAGTCCCTTACTATAGGGCTGGCTCATATTCAAGCTGCAACCAGGAATATAAATTTTAAAAATGCTTGCTAAGATTTGAGTTTCCTCATTGAAAATATGCCAACCTAGTCCTTCATTTCTGCTATTCTGCCCTGGTCAGCCCCACCAAAAGGTAATGACATTTTGAAAGAACTGCCCATCAGAACAGCAATTATCTATCATGCACCAGAACAAGTAATGGTTATGTTATCACAGTCTGCTGTTATGTGCTCATACAATCAAAAATAATCACACAACACTCATTTCATTATCAAAGACCTGCCAAGCAGCTGCTAGCAGTTATGTGATTAGATACAGATGGCTGGAACAGCTTTAGGAATATTAAGTTTTACTTACAAACAGAAGGGATCATTAAAATGTCATGACTCTATAAAGTAATCACCTGGTTAGAGCTCATTAACCGTGTGCTTCAGTTACCTGTAAGTATAAAGCAAGAACCCTTCCACGATAAGAATATGGATGGTATCATTCTCCTCTGAATCCTCTATTGCTCTAGTATCAAGTGTGTTAATGCCATGAGATCGTTCAAACTTAATTGGGTTTTTCTTCCAAGCGTTGATGGTACTCATCATGGCATCCATGTCCAAAGCACTAATAACTAAGACAAAAAAAGCAGTAAATTCATTAGATTCAAGAAAAACACATGTTATTAAAGTTATGAATTCCAAGGGACTCTACCAACTCATGCCCTATTGTTCAGTTCTAGGACTAGAATTTTTATTTTTAGTAATTGCATGGATATAAACAGAACTTACCATCATACTGTTTAAATCCATCTTCAACCTTTATCTCATCCTGGGGCTGAAACAGAATAAGAACTGTCTACAGAACTGCTGACAAATTCAACATCCATTTTAAGAAGAGCATGATGGGTAAAAGAGCCCGTTGAAACTGATTTCTGGTAATTCACTGCCCTTAAAAATGTATTACAGCTGCACCTTCAATAAATTTAAGTAGTGTAGATCTACAAGGCAGAAACAAGACACTTCACCCTTTATCTAATCACTACCACAAGCACACCTAACCTACTTTCAAAAACAGAAATGTCATCCAGAGGCCACACTAGAGGTCTTATCGACTGACTGCAGAACAACTCACAGGCATCAACCCTCCTCCCAAAGTAAATTGATATGTCAAAACAAAAACAAGGCCAAGAGGACAAAGAAGGCTTAAAACATCAGGTAGGAACAGTATGAAACCCCATTAGGTTAGCAAGTTGGAGAAAACAAATGTTGCTGGATATGGAGCAGTTTCACTAAGAGTGGGATGATTCTATACACCTGGGATCAAAGTTACCAACTGAATGGTCAATGCCGGAGGCAGGGAAAAGAGAAAGAAGGGGAGGAATCTGCACACAGTGTGAGGGAAAAGGACTAGGTGGGCTAAATATGTCCAATATTACATCTGTTTAAAGTAGAGGTAATTAGATACAACTATAGGAGACCTGCATATTTGAAACCAAATTTCTCTTAATATTTAGAGTATCTAATTTTTACAGCAAAAAGAGGTGGTGTGCCAGCCCTCCATCTCTCCCTCCAGGTGTGTGCTTCTCAGCTAAGTTCCAATACTAGACATGAGCTAAGGTGTAGGATTAAGAAAGGCTATGGGGAAGTAAACAATGGACACAGGGCCCTCACTCACCATCCCATTCAGCTGTTAGAAGTGAATACCTTGTCCCCCATTTTAAATGTATGGATCTGTTGCTGATGCTATCTAGTCTTATTGTAAAATTAAGAATTCAGCACCAAGGTGAACATTCTGTGCTAAAAGCAGCCAACATTTGCAATTAGGTACGGTGACACCAGCAAACCAACATGTTTCTGCATATTTTATCATGTTAGTCGTGAGAAAAAAAAGCTATGCTCATCACCGAAGCCCCACTCACTAACCTCTGCAAATAGCAGGTTATTTTCTAACACATCTGCAAATCTCTCCTCAGTTATAACAGCTAGAAATCTGCCTCACCAAGGTGTGGCCAGTACAAAAATCCATTTTAGCAGGACCATTTGTATTCTAGCATTTGCAAGATGACCTCCCTTCCCTGCCCTTCAAAACATTACTATGGCTGTGGGACAAAAGGGGGAAATGCCACTTTTATAAGAGATGAGCAACTTCAATAGGCATTACTTACACAAATGAGTCATAAGGTTAATAACTGGTGCCTTTTTACATCATTCTTTTTTCTTTGTGAGTCACCTATTTTAGATTGAAGCTGGTGGGGCAGGGACCGTCTTACTACTTGATTTCGTTAAGCCACTTTGGGAGCCTTCTTGACTAAGAAGTAGAGTTAAAAGTACTTTAAATAAATAACGCTGGTTTTAACAGCTTACTGGACAACATATGATCAACTAGTATTAACTTCTGCATACAGTGGCCATTATTCAGCACACACAGAGGTAGTCAGATGGCTGCCCTAGAAGGTCACAACAGCAGTTCTGCCCATGTTATGTGGAAGTTCAGTTGTGTTTGTGCACAGGTAACGGCACAACAGAAATTTCTCAATTATTTCTCATGTAGATACAGTGGTACCTCGGGTTACAGGTGCTTCAGGTTACGTGATTTCGGGTTGCGCACCGCGTCAAACCCAAAGTACAGGAACGGGTTACTTCCGGGTTTCGGCGTTCGCGCAGAACCACTAAATTGTGCATAAGCGCTGAATCGCAACCCGCACATGCGCAGATGCGGCGCTGTGGGTTGCGAACGTGCCTCCCACATGGATCATGTTCGCAACCCGAGGTACCATTGTATTGACAGAAATACACAATTATGGATATTAGATACTAAAACATCCTTTGTGGTTTACTTGCTGCAGCAGAAACTCTGCAGCATTCTATTACTGTTGTGGGACTGTATGGGAGATTCCAGCCATCGCTCCTTCCACAGACATCTCAGACAGAAACAGGATGTATTTTGGACTCGGCATTCAGAACACTGGGTGCTGATGGCCCTAGCACTGCCACACAGTACAACCCTCATCTTAAGAATTCAACCCATTTCCCAAAGCCACCTTATACAGAAAGGGTCAAGTGAAGTATCCCTTACAGACAGCAAGTCTGTAATAAGTAGTCTACTTACAACAGATGCAGGTTGCAGGATTTCTTGTATTCAAAACAGGATGTGGTAGGAGGTGATGCAAGGAAAGTGGGGATCGTAAAAGGGTATACAAACTGAATTCTGCCTCACCTTAAAGAAGTCGTCTTGGTGCACAACACTGCAATTAGGGAGTGCCTGCATAAGTTTGTTGGTCAGGGTGGTCTTCCCACCATTGGTGATCCTGAAATAAGAATGTGGGAGGAAGAATGGAAGATGAAAGGTGTGAATTAAATTAGGAAACATGCAGACTCCAAACACATCTGTGGGAAGCAAGAAACATCTCTGTGTGGGAAAACGTTACTAGGAGATGAGTGAACCAAAGAGGTAAAGAAGGGGAAATATGAAACCAGCTGCTAGAAAAGACAGCTGTACTTCCTGATTCTGCTTATAGTGGCTGCAAACTATGTCCTGACTACCACCCATAAGCTTCCCTTCCCTCTCCCTCTCTCTCTCTCTCTCTCTCTCTCTCTCACACACACACACACACACACACACAGTGTCTACCATTTTAAAACATCCCCAGTAAGAACAAAAACTTAAGACTCAAAGGCGTAGCCATGTCAGCTTACTGCAGCTAAACAGCAAGGCACCATTTATTGTAGCTTTGGAGACACACAATTTGCTTAGTCAGATGCATTAAGTCCTTGTTTTATCACTGCTTTTATTCATAGACAAGCCAAAGTAAAGTACTAGTTAAAGGTTTTAGGGCAGCCCAACCAGCCGTAAAGTTCATAGGATAACTATCACACCCTTTCAGCCTAGCTCACAGAGTTGTCAATGCAAAGTAGAACCACGTTTGTGCATGGGGAGAACCACGTGCACCATTCGGCACTCAAGAGTTCTGATGGCGCAAATCACAGTCCCATCTAGGCCAGCATCCAGTCTCCCACAGTGGCCAACCAGATACCTATGGGTAGCCCACAAGCAGGACATAAGGACAATAGTCCTCTCCCACTGTTGTTCTCCCAAAACTGGTATTCAGTGCTATGCCGCTTCTGTTCCTGGGGGTAGCAGGCATAGGAGCCACTGTTAACTTAATCTTCTGTGAAGCTGTCTTCAGCCCTTTCCTTGAAGAAAGAAAGGGCAAGATAAAAATATACCGTATTTTTCGCACTATAGGACGCACTTTTTCCCTCCTAAAAAGCAAGGGAAAATGTGTGTGCGTCCTATGGAGCGAATGCAGGGGGGGAGGCAGGCGGGAAAAGCCCCCAAGAGCCGCACACAAGCTCTGTGCGCTCTTGCGGGCTTTTCCACAGGGGGGAGAAGGGACTGACTGGCCGCATCAGTCCCTTCTCCCACCTCCCAGAAAAGCCAGGTGAAGCCATGCAGCCCTTTTAAAGTGCGCGCGGCTTCTGCCGGTTTTGCGGGAGGTGGGGGAATCCCCCCACTTCCCAGGAAAGCCAGGAGAAGCCGTGATCTCTTTAAAGGGGTTGCACGGCTTCTGCGGGCTTTTGGGAGAGGTGAGGGAATCCCCCCACCTCCCAGTAAAGCCAGGAAAGCCCTGCGCAGCGTCTCCTGGCAAGGAGAGGCTGCACGGGGCTAAAGGGGTAGCCAAAAAGTTGGCTTCCTCCATAGCTGCGCACAACCCCTCTGGCAAGGAGAGGCTGCACGGGGCTATGGATTCTTTAGCCCTGGGCAGCGTCTCCTGGCAAGGAGAGGCTGCACGGGGCTAAAGGGGAAGCCAAAACAGCGAGCGGGATCCATCCTGCTTGCTGCCTTGGCTTGTGCCATAGCCCCGCTCAACCCCTCCGGCAGGGAGAGGTTGTGCGCAGCCTGTACGCTGCTCTTTGGGGCTGGGGGGGGGAATATTTTTTTCTTGATTTCCCCCCCTAAAAACTGGGTGTGCCCTATGGTCCGGTGCGCCCTATGGTGCGAAAAATACGGTAATTTTTTAAAAGCTGTGCTGTCGTTGTCATCATCAGCATGGGTTCTTAAGCAGCCTCCCCAACCAGACACAGAATCTAGCTTCTGACCACCCAACTAGTTTTAACGCACACGTTTATTAAACAATCAATACCATACAATGCAAGCAGAGGCTTGACAACCATATGTCAGGAGTGCTCTGATGGTGTTTCCTGCTTGGCACGGGGTTGGACTCGATGGCCCTTGTGGTCTCTTCCAACTCAATGATTCTATGATTCAAGATCCCCATAAAAATCAAATAACAGAAATCACTGGGTTAAAGCTGACTGAAAGCCCAGAGGTAGCATTATTATCAATTTACGATGGGGTGGAAGGTTCGCAGGCTAGGAAGGACTTGCTCACAAATTTATTGACAGCTGCACGAATTATTATAGCGAGGAAGTGAAAGGGGGAAGCAGAATATAAAAAGAATGATACAAAGAAGTGTGGGATATAACTATTAATGATAAATTAATATGAGCCATTAAGTTAAGATGGGGAGATATGCAGGAGAAATTATTCTGAGGAGATATGGAGTGTGTTTGTAGAATTTCCATTTGTTAAAATGGAAAGGGGTCAAGCCATCGCAAGAGATGTTGAAATTATTCTGAGGAGATATGGAGGGTGTTTGTAGAATTTGTACTGTTAAAACGGAAAGGGGTCAAGCCATTGCAAGAGGTGTTGAAATTTTGGGAGTTTGCATAGTTAAAATGGAATGGTCTTAGTGGTGGGGTGCACATTTTTATTCTTATTTATGATTATTAATTTGTCAAAATAAAAAGAATAAAAAAGTATAAAATTATTTTTTTCAAAAAAAGAGAGAAAATGAAACAGTTCCATGAGGCCAGCAACCAGCCCCGCCTCACACTTTTAACATCCTACAGCATAACCTCAACAGCTGCTGCGGCACAGAATGGAAACGAAGCATGTGGAAGCAAGCTTCCTGCTGCAACGGCTGCCAGATCTTGCACATGGGCAGAAGGCCATCCCTGGAGGAGGGTGTGTGCGGCTAGAAAACCATGGGGGGGGGGGGCAATTCATCCAGCACAAGCAGCAGCCAAAACAACTGCAGCGGACTCAGCTCCTCTCTCGGTTCCCCCGCATCACTTCTCCTACCGGAAACAATGCTCAGCTCCACTTGCCCTGCAACTGTGGAGGCCTGGAGGGGGAAGGTGCCCTCTAAGCCAACTGCTACTCAAATAATAATAATAATAATAATAATAATAATAAAAGAAACAACAACAGGGAGGGAAGTCTAGCCTGGATTCTCCAAATAAGCGCCTGTGCAATTCGCCACTTTGTTCTGGCTCTTTCCCTCCCATCTCTCCACCTTCCCCTTTTGCCCTTGGCGCGCCTTTTCTGCCAACCTGATGGCATCGCAAGCCCCACCCCGAAAATCTGTTTTAAAGGCCGCCTTAGTTTTCAAAAAAAGTGTTTCACAATTATAACATTTTATATTATTTTATGTAACCCATTGCTGCTGCTTGTTTTTAAATCAGCCAGTTATGTAAACGAAATTTATTTGTTGGGGTCAATCATAATACAAACGAGAGCAAGCATTGAATAAGTTAAAAAATAAAAATTCAGCCCCCTCTTCTTTCTCTCCCCAATCCCCTAGAAACAAACGTTCAAAACTGAACCACTCTGGGAGAAACAAGCCATCTGAATAGAGGAGATAATTAATAATAATAATAATAGAAGCAGCATGGCGAATATATGTCGATCCAAAGCCATGCGCCCCTGTCCCCTCTTGATAAAAACAGTAATAATTATAACAAAGTAATAATTATAATAAAACAAAAACAAATGAAAAAAATTAAAATAGCAGCAGCAGCAGCATAGCGAATATATGTCGGTCCAAAGCCATGAGCCCCCGTCCCCACTTGATAGTAATAGTAATAATTATAATAAAGTAATAATTATAATAAAAATAAAAGCATGTGAAAATAAAATAAAAATAGCAGCAGCAGCATGGCGAATATATGTCGGTCCAAAGCCATGAGCCCCCGTCTCCGCTTGACAGTAATAGTAATAATTATAATAAAATTAAAAATAAAAGCAAGTGAAAATAAAATAGAGCAGCAGCAGCAGCAGCATGGCGAATATATGTCGGTCCAAAGCCATGAGCCCCCGTCCCCGCTTGATAGTAATAATTATAATAAAGTAATAATTATAATAAAAATAAGAGCAGTGAATATAAAATAAAATGAGCAGCAGCTGTAGCAGCAGCATGGCGAATATATGTCGGTCCAAAGCCATGAGTCCTGTCTCCGCTTGATAATAACAGTAATAATAATAATAAAGTAATAATTGTAATAAAATAAAAAATAAAAGCAAGTGAAAATAAAATAAAAAGAGCAGCAGCAGCAGCATGGCAAATATATGTCGGTCCAGAGCCATGCGGCCCCGCGCCGCCCCCCCGCCCGCTCGGCTCCAGCGCGCGCCTTCCTCGCTCGCGCCCGCGCCCCACGCGCCAAAATCCCCCTCACCCGCCAATGCCGACGATGACTTTCATGCTGGTGATGCTGCTGCTGCGCGCGAGGCCCGGAGGCGTCGGCGGCGTCGGCTTCCCTCACAGTCGGTCCCTTCCGAAGCTAGAGGAGGAGGAGGACGAGGAGGACAGAGAAGGGGGAAGAGAGGAACCACGAACGTCAGCTCCCGAGGGGCGCCATTATCTCCGGGAAACGGCGGCAAGAGCGAGAGCCGTCCGCGCCGCGGCGAAGCGCTCGCCGAGAAGAAGAGCCAGCTAACGGCTGCGCGCGCCTCTCGCCTCTCCGCCGGGGCGACGCGCGCGCTCATTGGGCGGGAAGGGGCGCCGCAGCCAACCAGCGGGCCCGGAGCGCCGGCGGAATGTCCGCGCTGTCCAACCCGGGGGCAGAAATGAAGGCGGGTTCGATTCCCATTGGCCAATCGCTGGCTGGCCCTCCGTCCCCGCCCCCCGGCAGCGCTAGACACGCCCCCCTCGTGCAACCTTGCAATGACTCTTTGCCCAGCGCACGATTTCCTTTTCTTTACAGCTTCCGGGAAGGGTGGAGGCAGCAGATTTGGGTGGGGAAGGTATATTGGCAGCACCAAGCGGTGTTTGTTTTTATTTTATTTTTCACTGAGGAGGGTCGATGGAACCATGAACGGTAGCTTATGATCAGTGCTTATTTCTAAAAAAAATGTTTAGGGGTACAGTACCATAGCAGTCAACTTACAGATTTGAAAATAAGGGACCAGCAACCTCGAAAATAAGGGATTTTAGTCAACCAGCTGAAATACGAAGTTAAAAGGGACCAGATAATTTGGGAGAGCAGCGCCGGTTTTTAGCCCTTCACTTCCAGAGGTTGGTGCTCAAGACACCAGCTGATGAAACACTGCAATTAAATAACTACAAGCAGCAACCACTTTTCGCGCAAAACAAAGTCCAAGCTACAAAGATGCTGCTGCAGTTCTGTATCTTTTCTCTCGTGCTCCATCTGCAGCTCTCAGTTCCATCAGGCGGGGTGCGAGGAAGGGGGGGGAAATAGCGCCCGTAGTAAACCCGCAGATCAGACCATCTGTGCTAGTCTACCACTACAAATCTATGGGAGAAGCGCTTGCGGTCCTTCCCTTGTAGCCCTTGGAACACCTCCCCGTGCCTCCTCCTCTTCCTCCTCTCTCTGAACTGCTTTCGCTATGGTTGCCCTTGCTATCCTCTCAAGGCTCCTCAGCAATTTGTAGGCCGCGCCAGGCTGCCCATCTCATCCGGGTCCTTCGGTGGCACAGCCGCAGTACGGCCTAGCAGCGGCAGACAGAGAGGAGGATGGCAGCGGAAGGGCCCGAGGCTCCCACCATTCCCTGCGGGGAGGGGCTCCCGTGGGCCGAGGCTGTTGAGAGGAGGCAGCCAAGCAACACAGTTGGAGCCTCCCTCCTCCCTGGCTGGCAGGGAGGGAGGGAGAGGAGCTGCTTCCTTTGAAACCTGGGAAATTTAAGGGACATCATCAATAAGGGACAGGAGCAGGACACGGCGCTGGGATAAGGGAGTTTCCCACCAAATAAGGGACGGTTGACAGCTATGTACAGTACTCTCATTTTGACTCAAGAAAATCATAATTTTGTAGTTCAAATCGGGGAAAACAAACACAGCAAAAGGACATTGGGGGTAGCAATAGAACTGACGATTCACCATGCTAGAGAAGAACCTAAAAAATTCAAAAAAAATAGTTTCTTCTCCCGTTAGATTCACAAAATGTTTAGTGGTAACCCCAGAAAAAAAAGAGCACTGCTTATAATAACATTTATCTTGTAGGCTCATTCGATCATATGTGGTAAGTTTTATTTTATTTATTTTAATTATTGAATTTATATGCTGCCCTATACCCAGAGGTCTCATGGCAGTTCACAGAAAAGATCACAATATATAAAATCAAAATAAAAACAATAACCCAAAAAAGAGCCACATTTTTAAAATGTCTATCAGGTCAGCCAAAGGCCTAGTTAAAAAGGAATTATTTTTGCCTGGCGCCTAAAGGTGTATAATGAAGGCACCAGGCGAACTTCCCTGGGGAGAGCATTTCACAGATGGAATTAAAAGGATTTGTGGAAATTTCAAAAATGATAAAAACGGACGTTCATACAAGAATCACACATTGTCTCAAACGTTAACAAACGAGCCCGGCAATCCTATATACACTTACTTGGTTTAAGTCTCAATGTGGTTAGTGCAGCTGACTTAGGATGAGCGTATTGCCAAGCAACAATACACTTACCTGGGAGTAAGTCCTATTGAACTCATTGGACTTACTTTCGAGTAGGCGTTGTATAGGATTGCACTCTTAAAAGGGCGTAACAGTTTTGTGGACTAGTGTTTTTCAGATGCCACATTATGGTTCATTGCTTTTGCTGCCGCAGGCTAGCATGTCCATCGCTACAGAAGTTAAAACAGATGTCTGCAGATTCAAAACTGGTGCTGCTGTCTATATCTGCTGGATATTACTGTGTATATATCTTGCTTCATAAAGAGCAAACCCTGTTTTTACTTGGTCAGTTTGTGTGGAAATACAGTGGTACCTCAGGTTAAGTACTTAATTCGTTCCGGAGGTCTGTACTTAACCTGAAACTGTTCTTAACCTGAAGCACTACTTTAGCAAATGGGGCCTCCTGCTGCTGCCACATCGCCGGAGCACGATTTCTGTTCTCATCCTGAAGCAAAGTTCTTAACCTGAAGCACTATTTCTGGGTTAGCGGAGGCTGTAACTTGAAGCGTATGTAACCCGAGGTACCACTGTACTGTAGTGAAAAGGCAGAAATCCAGTGACTAATGTAAGACCCCCCCTATTCCTCATGAATGTGATTTTGGTAGCAATTACATGAGATCATCGTCATCAAAACACCAGCCTATATTTCTCCCCCTTTCCCCCTATGGAGCTCTAGCAATTCTACATGAAGCAGTGACTGTAGACAGGCATTACTTTGTCTTATTTTATGCTCTGCCTGACTTTTAGTGACATTAGGCTGCTTGCTTCTAATTGGAATTCCTTGTTGAAGAACTCCTTTTACGTTATTATCTGTAGGGCTGGCGGCCGCACTGATGGACATCAAGGTTCAAAGAACAGCTTGACCTGTCATATAGCTGTTTTATATTTATTAATTTTATTTTTATTTAAATTCTTTTTTATTAAATTTCTGTTAAAAGGAACAAATGGCAATCCTCATACACACATATAATCTACCTCACCATGAAATGTTGCAATTCAAACCCAGGAACTACCGTCATGTTAAAACATGTATTCCTACTATATAAACTCAACATTTTTTCTTGGCAACACCACAATCCCTACAGCAGCCCTATTCTTTTAGTACTGTTGAATGGCATAGCAAGAAGAGAAAAGTTGCTTGATAGAATTTCAGATATTTTAAACAAAACCAGGACTATTTTTTCCATTTAGGCAGCTGGATAGGAAACAAACTGACCATGTATTCTAACCATGCAGTCCTAATCATGCCTACTTAGAATTAAGTCCTATTGAATTAAGTGGAGATTTCTTCCAGGTAAGTGCATTTAGGATTGCAGTCCTAGGTAGGTTGCTAAAAGCTTGAAGTAAACAGTGTGTTGATTTTTCAGTAGCATGGTGCTTATCTATGACAAGCCTAACACATTGCTTTAATATCTCACTCTTGAGGCCACTGAGTGCTACAATGACGGAGTTCTGGGTTTGTTTTAATTGTTGCATTGGTGACCAGCTCAAAGTGGTGAGTTGACCCACGAATTAAGTTCCAGCTGTTTCCCTTCAGTAATACAATGACTTTTATTTTATTATTCCAGGATCACAAGATCATCTGTAAATTAAACAAATCCATTTAGCATTTTCAGCAATTGTATTATAAGCACAAGCAGAACTGGGGGAATAATTATTAAAGCTTGCTTAGTGACATTAAGAAAAAATATTTAGGAAATTGACTTCTGCGGAAATTGTACAGAACAGCACATGAAAGTTTTCATTATGAGGAAATGGAAAGTGAGCCTGGTTAAATAGTGGATATTCATTATAGGTGGATTATAAACAATATCAACTTGAGAAGCAAAGTGAGGTTCTAATAATTCAGCATTTGTGTGTAATATTTAGAATGGCTAACAACTATGACTTTCCCAGTTTTATAAATCCAAACCATCTTTTTGAATGAGACGTGTTTTTCTTTCTCATGGTACTCCAAATAAGAAGCCTCCAAGACTTGACCGAAACATGATAGGAAAACCAATGAACTTTGTACCCATTGCCCACATTGGAACAAAAGAGATGGCTAGTGCCCTTCCATCAGTAAGTATGTGCTTTAATATGTCTTAATAACTGGATTATCTAATATTGGTATGATTATTACTTCTTGAAGACCTCAGCTGGCTCACAGTTTGAACTGCAGTCGTCTGCATAGCAACTTGTGAGTAAATCCCAATGAATACAGTGAGGCATGCTTCGGGGTAAACATGCGTATAATGGAAGGCATGGTTGTTGCAAAAAAGAATCTTTAGTATTATTGAGTAAAGTGTGTAACCTAAACTTCTTTGCTTGTCTAAATGTCAAGCATACAGCAGCTCCATATTTTTATGTAGAAGCTAACCAAAGGTTTAATAAATGTACACAAATTAGTGACATTATTTTATTTTTGAATACATATTAGGACAACCATGGGCGTAGGCAGGATTTGTTAGGGGGCAGAATGTCAGTTAAGTATTTTTATTGATTTAATTGCTCTAGGGCAGAGGCAAGTAGGAATTAGGATTTACTTGCTCTAGGGGGCTACACCAATGAGGGCAATCGCTTTATTGGGCCAAGCAAGATTTCAAACAAAACAATGTTCAAATTTTTGAGTTCACCAGAATTTATCAGGCTAGATCAGGGGTCAGCAAACTGTCCCTCAGAACTTGTGGGGGGCCAGACTATATTTTGAAGGGGGGGGAATGAACGAATTCCTATGCCCCACAAATAACCCAGAGATGCATTTTAAATAAGATTTTACATTCTACTCATGTAAAAACAGACCGATTCCCGGACCATCCGCGGGCCAGATTTAGGTGATTGGGCCGGATCCGGCCTCTGGGCCTTAGTTTGCCTACCCATGGGCTAGATGGCTGAAAGCACAATGGGGGGGGGGGGGGAGAGAAGACTTTTCAAGCAATCTGAGAGGAGGTATCAGACAATCAAATGAGGCCCGTTCAGGTACAGGTTTGTTGTACCCAGCTCTTTTGGAAGAACACATAATAGTTGAGCTTGTCTGCAAACTTAGCAACCATCTGTTAACTGCATTCTGCGTCCATAGGTGAAACACAGCCGACTTTAGTAGAGTTGATCTTTACCTCTGACTATATGGGAACTGCTTATTTATACCTGTTCACATATCAAAGGAACCTATGTGTTCTGCCTGAAAATAGAGGCAGAATGGAGCTAGTTTTTAATGTGTGCAGACATGAAGACTCAAATCATTGTTTTCTTTTCCCCACAAGAGCTGGGTGCAACCTGAAACCTGCAATACACCTGTAGACATCTTATCTGAACGTCTGACACTACCTTCCACACTTTAGACTACAGTATTGTCAGATGCTGACAAGGATAGTAGCTTGGATAGTATTTTTTCCTCTTGCATTTTTTTGTTTTGTTTTACCATCTAGCCTGATGAAATCTTAGGAAACTTAAGTTTGTATGCAATTTCACGAATTACGGTTAGTCAAATATAGGTATTGCCCTAATGTATTATGGAATTTATTCCATTAATAATACTTAAGCCAGGCTTTCTGCATTGGGACTTAGTTTTAATGCAGTACTTTGACACAATCTTGTGCATGCTCACACAATTCTCACAAGCCAAACTGACCTCAGTAGCACATATTCTCAGGTGTATATTGGATTGCAACCTTAATAACAATGTCCAGTCAGGAAAGTATAGTGAATGCAAGAATTATGGACTGATACAGTTATACTTCTTCTAGGTCGGGCAAATTCAGGAACAAATGAATTCCAAAGGAGGCTACAACAACAATAATTCTTCAACTGCAAAGGTGTAAGATGTCTGAATGAGAGAATGAAATACCAATTTGGGGATGTGATGCTTTGGAAGCAGCTGGCTGTAAGGCGGAGAACTGACCAATTTTATTTTATACATTGTTATATTTAGACTACTAATCTGCTGGTAAAGCTGTGAAATGCTAAATTTAATG
Source organism: Podarcis pityusensis (assembly GCF_964106645.2). Taxonomy (NCBI): domain Eukaryota; kingdom Metazoa; phylum Chordata; class Lepidosauria; order Squamata; family Lacertidae; genus Podarcis; species Podarcis pityusensis. Next base: position 39,805,581 of record NC_138039.1, on the reverse strand, counting down.
CCAACTCTTGTTTCTGTCGAAGCCTGTTCATGCTGGAGACTAAATCTTGACATAACCATTTAGATAAAGCATCATGACCACAATTTGTTGTCTAAAAGCAGTATTTAAGATGGTAGCTACATTTTAATGAACAACTCCACTAAAGATGCCTCAGGTTTTGTAGTTCTGCTGGGGGATGGGAGAAACTAGGTTACACTGCTTTAAATTTAGAAAATTGCAGAGTGATTCACAAACTTTGGCTCCCACTGCCTCCCACAGTTTGGTTAGGCTCATGTTTGAGCCTCCAGTAAGAATCTTGCGCAGGGAAACAGGCATGAATTGCTTGGTCTTGGTGTCCCTGATCTTTGGAAATCCTGCTTGAGCAGACACGTGTCACTATATTAAGCATTCAGTATATTAAATACTATAGAATTTATTCTGGGCGTGAAATTCTACAAACAATATTGCCTGTCTTTCTGAACAGATATTGTGGAGGCTGATCTCACTAAAGGCTAGTTTGTTTTTTGCTAATATGCTTCTTGTCATAGAGAATGGGAGTGTAGTATGATCCTATCTAGACAGCATCTTAAAAAGCAGAGACATCCCCTTGCCAACAAAGGTCCGTATAGTTAAAGCCATGGTTTTCCCAGTAGTGATGTATGGAAGTGAGAGCTGGACCATCAAGAAAGCTGATCACCGAAGAATTGATGCTTTTGAATTATGGTGCTGGAGGAGACTCTTGAGAGTCCCATGGACTGCAAGAAGATCAAACGCACCCATTCTTAAGGAAATCACCCCTGAGTGCTCACTGGAAGAACAGATCGTGAAGTTGAGGCTCCAATACTTGGGCCACCTCATGAGAAGAGAAGACTCCCTGGAAAAGACCCTGATGTTGGGAAAGATGGAGGGCACAAGGAGAAGGGGACGACAGAGGACGAGATGGTTGGACAGTGTTCTCGAAGCTACAAACATGAGCCTGACCAAACTGCGGGAGGCAGTGGAAGACAGGAGTGCCTGGCGTGCTCTGGTCCATGGGGTCACGAAGAGTCGGACACGACTAAACGACTAAACAACAACAACAACATGATCCTATGCCTTGAATAATAATCAGGCACTGGCAAAAAGTTTATTTAAAACAGCTTTTTCCACCATGACAGCCATATCATATTCCCTGGAAGACTTTGTGAAGCATGCAAAGTAATGGGTTTGGTGAAGAATGCTCATGTAAAAATAGCTGAGATCATGTCTCGTTCAAATAGGAACAGGTAAGGGATTTTTGTTGTAATTTGTAATATTAAAACTCTAGAAAGGATTCAATTTTAGATGTTGCGTGGTTATTACCAGTCAAAGTTATTACCCATGTCCTAAACTCAGACTCATAATTACAATTGCATTGCTATACAATTAACCTTTTCGCTGCTGAATTCTGTTGTCTCTTACAAGTAAACCACTAGTAGTGGAAAAACTGTGTGCATATTCTGCAAATCTAGCAACATTATCTGAATCATCAAGAAAAACCTGCTATTGGCACTTGACTTCTTGTAGTCTGGGCTAAGTATGCAAGTACTTCTGTTCAAAATTGTTTTGATGGGAGTAAGTTGAATACACAATGGTCAAAAGATACTTACTGAAGCATGCCACTATGACCTTCAAAAATGAGAGTAATTGCAACATACTTTCAGTTTCATGAAGTGAAAGCGTAGCGCTGAAGTCCCAGTTTTAATAAATATGCCAATCTCACCTCAATTTCCTTTAAGAAAATGGTACCATTCATTTAACTATTGATATCAAATGCCTCATGTTTTAAACATAATTTTTTTTATTGAAATGTTTGTGCATACAGTGGTGCCCCGCAAGACGAATGCCTCGCAAGACGGAAAAACCGCTAGACGAAAGGGTTTTCCGTTTTGGAGTTGCTTCGCAGGACGAATTCCCCTATGGGCTTGCTTCGCAAGACGAAAATGTCTTGCGAGTCTTGAGGTTTTTTTTCACTTTCCCCCCCTTTATCTAAGCTGCTAAGCCTTTAATAGCCTTTTAGCAGCTAATCCGCTAAGCCTTTAAGCCTTTAATAGCCGCTAAACCGCTAATAGCACTAATCCGTTAAGCCGCTAATAGGGTTGCTTCGCAAGACGAAAAAACCGCTAGACAAAGACACTCGCGGAACGGATTAATTTCGTCTTGCGAGGCACCACTGTATATGTAAATGTACTGCTCAAAGACATCTGCAGAGTTGTGAGAAAAGGAAATACTGGTAATACTGTTAAAATCACTGTTCTTGAGTACAGGTGCTGCCACAGTGCTGATGTTCATTAATTATCCAGTGCAGTAGTCTTAAATACTTAAATTAAAAGGACCATACTTCAGTGGCAGAGTGTCTGCCTTGCAAGCAGAATGTCCCAGGTTTCATTCACTGGCAGCATCAGGTAGGGAGAGATTCCTGCCTGAAATCCTAGAGAGCTGCTGCCAGTCAGTGTAGGCAATACTGAGCTAGATAAATCAATGGTCTGACTTTTATGGCAGCTTCTTATGTTGTTCCTAATGGCTGCATTACTGACTGGGTAGTGTTGTAGATCATTAAATGGCAAACACAGCACAAATGAAATTGTACCAATTTAGATCAAACATGACACACATATACTAAAACATTTTTGAAAATTCATTTTTGTCTTAAATGTTAAGGCTGCCTCAGAATGAACATGGTGTTCCATCAATATTACGGTAGATATATCCATGATTATTACTACAGGTAAAGGTAAAAAGTAAAGGACCCCTGGACGGTTAAGTCCAGTCAAAGGCGACTATGGGCTTGTGGTGCTCATCTCGCTTTCAGGCCAAGAGAGCCGGCACTTGTCCACAGACAACTTTCCAGGTCATGTGGCCAGCATGACTAAACTGCTTCTGGTGCAATGGAACACCGTGGCGGAAATCAGAGCGCACGGAAACGCTGCTTACCTTCCTGCTGGAGCGGTACCTATTTATCTACTGGCACTGGTGTGCTTTCGGGACTGCTAGGCTGTCAGGAGCTGGGACTGAGCAACGGGAGCTCACTCCGTCACTATGTCCCGTTGCGCCAGAAGCAGTTGTCATGCTGGCCACATGACCTGGAAAGCTGTCTGTGGACAAACACCGGCTCCCTCGGCCTGAAAGCGGAGATGAGCGCCACAACCCCATAGTCACCTTTGACTGGACTTAACTGTCCAGGGGTCCTTTACCTTTGACTGGACTTAACTGTCCAGGGGTCCTTTACCTTTACACCCAGAATCACCTACAAAACATGGTAAATCATAACATTTCTTCTCCTTCCTGACTCTAAACTCATGCTTGGAGCAATGATTTCAAATGTAACATTTGACTGTGTAACCTGAATACCATATAAATCCACTGGATATTAGTAGATTCCAGTAGGGCAGGCCCACACCTGGGGCAAATGACAGGCAACCTGGAATGTCACATGCATTGCATCCAAAAAGGGTGACATTTGAGCTCATGATTACCAAATATTTTACTAGCCTCAGCAGAACATGCATTCTTTCTGTCCAATATACAGTAAATATTTGGCAGGGGGCGTTGAATGTTACACTATTAAAACAAAGACCAAAAGACTTGTCCTTGGGCCTTCTCAATAATAAAAAAAACTCTTAAAATTTTAAAAATCTTATGCCCCACTCATCCTCCCAAAAGGGAGCTCAGCTGGGCTTGCAAGGTAAGAAAATACGGGGAGGTGGGGGGGGGGAAGAATTTCAAGTGTTTTTAAATGGTAAAATTGTTCTGGAGAGGTTTCATACACCTAGTGCCGCCTTGTTTCCTTTACAAAGCGAAAGGGAAGAGAGACGTCGGTATGAGGCGTGTGTTGTTTTGGCTTTTGGGCAACTCTGAACAGGCGCAGGAACCCGGCGAGGAATTCTGAATATGCTCAGAGAACCGTCGGCCGCTCAAACTCGCCACATTTCCCTACCCGACAACCGCCAAGCCCCGGGGCCTCAAAAATAAGCCGCCGTCTCTTTTTCCCCCGCAGCCCAAAGGCCTCGAGGGCTGCCGGAGAGAGACCTTTGAGACGTCTTGGGCTTCCCCTCAGGCGGGCCGCCTCTCCCCGCGGCGAAATCCCGCCCAGAAAAAGGCGACCCGTTTGGGTCTCGACGCTTCAAGACGGCCGGGCGAAACGAAAGGAGAAGCGGAGGAGGGCGGCCGGCCTCACGGATACGACGAGAGAAACCGGGGCGTGATTTCGTCCGGGTCTGTTTGTGAGTTAAGAGAAAGAGAGGCGCGGAGGAGAAGGGCCGCAAGGTGCTGCGAGGGAAGAAGACCCGTTTCCAGACCCGGCGGCGGCGGCGAGGAGTCGAGGAAGGAGGATGGGGGCCGCCCGGCTGCTCCGGGCCGCCCTTTGGGGCCTGCTCCTCCCGCTGGTAAGGGGTTTGCCTGGGCCCGGAAGCGGGCCTCCGAAGCACCGGGCGCCCGTCGCGCTACCCCGGGGTGGCGGTCGGGGCGGCTTCCTGAGGGAAACATGGGGAAGCTTTCCTAGCGAGGGGCGTTTCTGAGGGGCAAGGGGCTCGGTCCCGTGTGTTTGTGTTTGTGATACCGGGTTCTTCTAAAATGCTTTGCCACGTAAACAGAATCACAGCCCGGGACTAACGAAACTATGGCTGTGGGTAGATCTGGGGGGGTGGGAAGAAAAAAGAAACCTCCATGGCTATTGGTAGGTCGGGACGAGGAGCAAACCGGTACCGTGGCCATTGCCGGCGCTCCCGGCTTGCCTCCCTCCTCCAGGGGCACCGGATTAGGAACTGAATGTGGAATTAGAATCAGTGGCTCCCAACCTTTTTTTTGGCCATGCCTCACCTCAGCACCTCTAAAATCCTGATAGCTCCCCCTCCCGTGACATATTATTCTTATTATTCAAAAAGCGAGCTCCTATTCGCGTGGAGGACGCCTAGAAGGCCATTCACTGTTAATAACTCATTCTTGAATTGCCCCCCCTTAAAAATCAAATTGCCCCCTGTGGGGCCTGTGCCCCATGTTGGGAACCATGGAGATCTGATGTGAGATGGTGTGGATTTTTTTTTTTTTTTTACCTGGCTGCTCCTATGAATTCACAAAATGCCTCCAGTTCTAGTAGGTAGGGCTTGGTTATGTCAAAGATTCCAGGAGGTAATGATGGGTCTCTGTGTAGACGTTTGCTGTAGGTGTGTGCAGTCATACCTCGGGTTACAGACGCTTCAGGTTGTGCGTTTTCAGGTTGCGCACTGCACCGAACCCGAAAGTACTGGAACAGATGACTTCCGGGTTTTGTGCTCGTGCATGCGCAGAAGCGCTAAATTGCACTTTGCGCATGTGCAGAAGCGCCAAATTGCAACCTGCACGTGTGCAGACGCGATGCTGCCGGTTGCGAATACTGCGGGTTGCGAACATGCCTCCCGCACGGATCACATTCGCAACCCAAGCGTCCACTGTATATGTGTGTGCACACACATATACACACACCCTGGCATGATCGCATTCAGCGGCTGTCAGGATAACCGCAAGTCCAGGATGCAGGTCAAGTTTTATCCTTGCGCCCCCCCCCCCCAATTTTGTGAGGGAAAGTCAAAGGGTGCAATTCACACCATTAGGTTTGGGAGCTAAACTTGCTCCCTGCCTTTGGTAACTGCAGGCATTGAGAATTATGCCTGAGACTTTATCTGCATCACCCCAACCGAGGTTGTGCTATTAATGTGATGCAATGGCTCTTAGATTTTTACCAGGCCTAGATTTGTATTTGCAATCACTAATGCGGTTTTAAATAAACGATTTATTTGTTAGTTAGTTAGATTTCTGCAGCACCCTTCAACTGAGGACCGCACTGTGGTTTACAGTGTAAAAACACAAAAACACATAAGGTAATAACAATAACACCACACATACTTTAAGATTGTTTACTTAGCCAAAGACCTGGGGAAGAAGAATGTATTCACCTGGCATCTAAAGATACGTAATGAAGGTGTCAGGCAAGCCTCCCTGGGGAGAGCATTCTACAAGTCAGGAGCCAACACAGAAAAGACCCATTCTCATGTTGCCACCAGCCGGACTTCTTGTACAACACACGAAGAAGGACCTCAGTTGATGATTGTAGGGTCCAGGTTGGTTCATATGGGGAGAAGTGGTCCTTGATGTATTGTGTCCTGAGTCATTTAAGGCTTTCTTGGTCAAAAGTTGCACTTTGATTTGGGCCCAGAAATTGGAAGCCAGTGCAGTTGGGCCAGGATTGGTGTTCTAGGCTCAAACTATTTTGTCCCGGAGAGCAACCTGGCCACTGAAGTTTCAGAACCATCTTCAGAGGCAGCCCCACATATAACAAGTTACAGACATCTAACCTAGACATTGCTAGAGTATAGACAACAGAAGTTAGGTTATCCCTCTCTGGATAGTGCAGCTTGGGCTACCAGCCAAAGCTGATGGAAAGCACTCCATGCCATCGAGGTCACCTGATCCTCAAGGGATCCTGAAATAACCCCAAGCTATGGAGTTGCTCCTGCAGAGGGAGTGCAAACCAATCAAGAGCAAGCCACATCCCATTCAAATGGTCTAGGGAACCCCCTACTAACACTGCCTCTGTCTTATCTGGATTGAGCTTCAGTTTGTTGGCTCTCATCCAGTCCAGGCAAGAAAACAGTCCAGCACATCCCATGCTACACCTACAGATGTAAAGGAGAAGTAAAACATCAGGAAGAGCTTTCTGTTAGTAAGAGTTGTTTGACAGTGGAACAGCCTTCCATGAGAGGTGGTAGATTCTCCTTCCATGGAGGTTTTTGAGAAGAGGTTGGATGGCCATCTGTCATGTATGTTCTAGTTGTGATTCCTGCATTGCAGATGGGTTGGACTAGATTAGCCTTGGGGTCCCTTCAAACTCTAAAATTCTAAGATTCTTTTATCCTAAGTAGCACTGTGTGTCATCAGCATACTACTGACAATGCATTCCGAAACTCAGATGATTCCACTCATTGCTGAATTGCTCATTGAAAAATAGATATTTTGGGTAACATGTTTTAATAACTCAGATTTTGAGTATGGTATAATAGTTAAAGGAGGCATGCTGGGACCAGCATAGTATAATGGTTTGAGAGCTGGACTAGGAATGTGGAGACTATCTCTTAGCCTAGCCTACTTACCAGGTTGTCCTGAGGAAGAAAGCAAGATGAGCACCACAACCCCATAGTCGCCTTTGACTGGACTTAACCGTCCAGGGGTCCTTTACCTTTTTACTAGTGGTCTGACTATGTAAGGAAGGTTCCTCTATTCCTGTGTTATGTCTAAACCACTGAGCCTTTGGGGCTTGCCGATCAGAAGGTTGGCAGTTCAAATCCCTGCAACGCAGTGAGCTCCCATTGCTCTGTCCCAGCTCCTGCCAACCTAGCAGTTCGAAAGCACGCCAGTGCCATGCAGGAAGGTAAATGGCATTTCCATGCACTCTGGTTTCCATCACAGTGTTCCGTCTCTTTCCATATGAACCTGCCTGGATCTTCTGAGGCCCTTCTTCATGTGCCGCCTCCTTGAGAGGTTCAGAGGCTGACAACATGAGAACAGGCCTTCTCTGCAGTGGCTCCCTGTCTATGGAATGCCCTCCCCAGAAAAGTTCACCTGGCGCCTTCATTATACACCTTTAGGCACCATGCAAAAACGTTCCTTTTTAACCAGGCCTTTGGTTGACCTGATTGACATCCTATTCCCTTTTAAAATATGGCTCTTTTTGGAGGGGTGCTATTGGGTTATTGTTCTTATTTTGATTTTATATATTGTGATCTTTTCTGTACATACATTCAATCAATCAATCAATCAGTCAACAAAAGTTCTTGTGCAGACATCAGTAGCAGCTTGCTAAAAATATCTACTTGTCCAGATGAACCTAAGTGCTTCCTGCTCAGATATGTAGACTCCGTTTGAGGTAAAGAGACCTGCACAGTGAATTCTGTTAGCATTCTTCCATGAGTGGGATTGAGGAAGAATTGTGTTACATCAGATTTCTATGTTCAAAAGCTTTGATAACTGCAAAGGGACAATTCGGAGAAGAGGTGGGAGGAGAAGCTTAACCCTTTCCCCAACCTTCATTTCCCCACAACCCCTCCCCACTATAGGGTTGTAAAGTTAGATGTATCCTCACAAATGCATGTCTGGAATCTTGTTTGGGAGTGAGAGGTTAGGGGGGAGTTGCAGGTGAAAAGTTTCAGGAGTACTACTCTTCTGTTTGGGATGCGGGTGGCGCTGTGGGTAAAACCTCAGCGCCTAGGACTTGCCGATTGCATGGTCAGCGGTTCGAATCCCCGCGGCAGGGTGAGCTCCCGCCGTTCGGTCCCAGCTCCTGCCCACCTAGCAGTTCAAAAGCACCCTTAAGTGCAAGTAGATAAATAGGTACCGCTTTCTAGCAGGAAGGTAAACGGCGTTTCCGTGTGCTGTGCTGGTGCAGGCTCGCCAGAGCAGCTTAGTCACGCTGGCCACGTGACCCGGAAGTGTCCTCGGACAGCGCTGGCCCCCGGCCTCTTAAGCGAGATGGGCGCGCAACCCCAGAGTCCCGTACGGGCAGGGGTACCTTTACCTTTACCTTTTTACTCTTCTGTTTCTGAGCTGCAGCTGCTGCTTCTAGTGAAAAGTACAATTGGGAGGAATACATTCTCTGAGAAGCAGCAGTTGTTGCTTTTTATTACACACATTCTTTATTGTAACATGAAATTCTGTCCTTGGATGCGTGTTAGAAATAGGACTTGATTCTGAAGTATTAAATAAGTGTTTGCTGAAGCTTTTTAAACGCTGTGCAAATCTGTATGAGGCAATTGATCCTTGATAAGTATTGTTACTATACTGTTACAATCTGAGAAATCTGAACATCCACTAATACCAGGGATCAGCAAACTTTTTCAGCAAGGGGCCTGTCCACTGTGGGCGGCCAAACTATATTTTTTTTGGGGGGGGGGGAAGGAACGAATTCCTATGCTCCACAAATAACCCAGAGATGCATTTTAAATAAAAACACATTATATTCATGTAAAAACACACTGATTCCCGGACCATCCACAGGCTGGATTTAGAAGGCGATTGGGCCAGATCTGGCCCCCGGGCCTTAGTTTGCCTACCCATGACTAATACTGTTGGTACTGTTTTCATTTCATCTTTTGTGCAAACTGTGTTTGGCCTATCAAATCCTTGCTTCTTAAACGAGGGTTAGTTCAAGTTCTGTGCACCTTTGCACAAGCCTGGAAGCTGCAGTTGACCATAGTTTCCTGTTATGTTTGGACCAGGAAACTATGGTTAATGGCTTCTAAACAAGCCAGGATTTCAAAGCATAGTTTAAAGTTATCTTTGTTTGGAAGCCCTTAACAGTAGTTCCTGGTTTACGCGTAATGGGAAGCTCTGGTTATCCTTGTCTTGCTGGTTGGTTTCCCATCTCACACCAAGGCAGGAGCATAGGTGCATGAGGATCATGCTTAATAATCCAGGATTTTATGGTCCCAACAAGGAACTACTGCAATGCACTACTATATGTTGGGCTGCCAACATGTAACACTGATTCTGGAACAAATGCGCTGGGCTACCAGTTGGATTAAGAACACTGCAAACCCGGAAGTAGGTGTTATGGTTTGTGAACTTTGCCTTGGAAGCAGAACATGTTCCTCTTCCTGTTGAGTGTGTTCCCTTTGTAAATTGAGTCCCCCGCTGCTTGGTTTAAGATTGGACTTCCAGAACGGATTAAGTTCGTAAACCAAGGTACCACTGTATCAGTAAATATGTGTTAGGCTTATGCAAATTTCATAGTGCAAATTTCATAGTTTTTAATATGTTGTAGATCAAGCACATGCCAATGTTAGAGTCCCTTTCCCTCATGTTCTTAACATACTAATCTTTCAGTTTTGGGGGGGAAATCTGAGCTGTATGAAAATGCTCTGAAAGGCCCTGCTGTGTTCCTAGTAGTATGCTTTTATAAGAAATGATTTGGCATTGCATAATCTAAAACCCTTTCAAAATGATGCTAGTCAACATTTTCATTCGTATTTTAAAGTGGTTAATGGAAAAAATCTTTTTCAATTATAGGTCAGCGGCGGTCAAGGAATCTTGCATGCAATTCAGATCGATAATCCTCTGTTAACAAAGGACTACTGCATATATTATAACTCTGAGTGGACCTCCCTTCCTAGTGCCTTAAATAACGTTGTAAGTAATTATACTCTTGTATTTCCTATGAATCAAGTGACTTTTCCTTGGGAAAATATGTCACAATCATTCACATCCTAATGGCACAATCTTTCCATCTAGACTATGCCATGTATGGTATGGGTGTGCCAGAAAAGGCCCTTGAAGTAAGGCTAGATCTATGTGTGCAACAAAATGTAGTGAGAATGAAGTGGTTTTGAGGTCTGAAAAAGTAGAATGGTTTCAGATAATAGTTGCAAATATTCCCCTGGTAAAAGAAACTTGCTGCAAACAGATGACTAGTCTGGATGCTGGACTAGAGTTCTACTTGCAAGGAGTGTTAACGTGGGGAAAACACATAGAAACAGTATCCCATGTCAGCAGTCTGAGTGGTACAGTAAATACAATATTAAACTAAACCACTAAGGTGTCTGGAAGTACAGTTTCTTTGCTAATGACTTTTCAGCTTCATAGTGTCATGATCTTTATTCCATCTGTTTTCAGTAAATAATAAGGCTGTTAGATTAACTGCTTCAGCCATATTACAGAATTCTCTTGCACTTCCAATCTTTTCCTTTTGCATCTTAGACGTATACAAGACTGGAGATCTTGACCCCCAAATTGCTTTGCAGTCCCTCGGATGCCACTCATGAAACTGTCAAGGACAAAGCAATCGTTGTGTCGAGAGGAAACTGCACTTTTGTAGAAAAGGCAGAGATCGCTCAGAAACTCGGTGCTAAAATGCTGCTCATCGCCAGTGACACTGGCATAGTAAGTTCTAATAGACATGGCTGCTTTTGCATGAAAAATGTTTTGCTTAAATTGTGGTGGTTGTTTTTGTCGCATTATTGTGGGTTTCATTAAGGTGGCGGTATTTTCCCCCTTTTTGAATCCGAGATGGCCATCTCACAGTAATCTAGAACTTGTCCGATTTTATTTGGCTCCTGAGGGCCCTACCAAATCTTAATCTAGGGTTAGGATTGAAGGGGCAAAGCTTCGGTCAGTTGCAAAGCAGTTCTATATTTTGGTGGCCATCATCATAAATATGCTTTCCTTCTTGCTGATATTGATGGTGAGAACTGAAGAGGGAAAATATTATATGGGTGATGGCGACAGATAAAAAGCTGGTGTACAAAATGACACTCATAAAAAGCACTCCTGGGCACTGCCAGGCACTTGTACCTCTCCAGACAGCAATGAGTCCAGGACTGACCCCAAGCTGCTGCACACCTGATTTTTCAGGTGAGTGCCATCCTGGACTGGTTGCATACAGGGCCGTAGCTAGGGGGTGGCGAGGTGGGCCCCCACCAGGGACACAGGTGATGGTAGGGTGCAAAATCGGCTTAAAAATATGTTCATAAATTTAGATATTGACTATTGCCTCATAAGAAATGGTTTTAAATAGAGAGTGAATTGAATGGGGTGGGGGGTGGGGTTAGAGGAGAGGCAGAAAGATGAGCTAATTTGTCTGTGGCTAGGGGGCACAATCTGGACTGTTCTGCCAGGGGCGCAAGATCACCTAGCTACAGCTCTGGTTGCATACCATGATCCAGATCTGCCATATTAATCTGCAGAAATATGTAGTATGGGCCTAGGAATAAGACAGAATGTTTTGATAGACTATTCAGTATACCTGAAGGAGCGTCTCCACCCCCATCGTCCAGCGCCGAGGGCCTTCTGGCGGTTCCCTCATTGCGAGAAGCAAAGCTACAGGGAACCAGGCAGAGGGCCTTCTCGGTAGTGGCGCCCACCCTGTGGAACGCCCTTCCAGCAGATGTCAAAGCAATAAACAACTACCTGACATTCAGAAGACATCTTAAGGCAGCCCTGTTCAGGGAAGTTTTTAACGTGTGATATTTTACTGTATTTTTGGTTTCTATGGAAGCCGCCCAGAGTGGCTGGGGAGGCCCAGCCAGATGGGAGGGGTATAAATAATAAATTATTATTATTATTATTAAGTAGAGATTCGTTCAGTAAAGCAGATGCATTATGAGTGTCCTTTTTCTAGGATACTCCTTATGGTAACAAGACTGCAAACATCACCATCCCAATTACACTTGTAAGCAGTGAAGATATAATCAATTTGAAAGAGGTAAGTACTTTTCTGGATTGCTTCGGAAAATGGGGGTTGAAACGGGTTTGGAAATGAGAGATTTTGATTTCACTTCTGGGCCTCTGTGGCGATCACACAGGGTCCCTGGACGTTTGACGGTCTATTGACCCTGTGCCACCACTGTGATTGCTTTCTTCGCTGCCACCAAGCCGTTTCTCATGGGTACACACGGAGTCCAGACAGTTGTTAACATTAACAAATAATCAAGTTTATTTTTATAAGCATGAAAAAGCTTATGGTTTCAGTTAATTTTTCTTGGCAGTTTCTTAATCTTAGTTTCTTTACTGACCCAATATTCCTAACAACTTCAAACTGATTATCCCAACTAACTATCTGACTCCACCTAACAATTCCTCTCACTCTCTCACAACTCTACCAACCCACAGACTCCCTCTTCCTTCTCCAACTCCCAACTCTCAACTGACTTTCACACAACTCCCCCTCTAACCCTAACTCCTCCTATCAGTTTCCACTGGCCAATCACATCACACTCATTTTAACCCTTTCCTTATGACCCACCTAGGAGGCAAACGCCACATACTCTTTCTTACCTCTTCTCCCCTCTTTCAGTATTTGGTCAGGTGAAATCCAATCACTTTTTGCAGCATCTTGTTGTATCTCCTTTGCTCATTTTTCAGTTTCTGATTACTAGAATGGAAATTTCATAGATACTTTGAAGTCTCTGAAAATACTTTGCTATGTTGTCTTGACTTGTTTTTTATCTGCTCTGATATGTTCCTAAAAAGGAAGAGAGATGCTGGATGAAACATGTTTCCCCAAAACAAAGCACCTTAATCAAGGGCTGTTTTCAACTCATTTCTATGCAGAGTTAAATCAGAGGTCATGACTCACTCATTTCTTTCAATGAGTCTAGGACTTAGTTGGATACAATGACAACATTTGTGCATTATTTTCTTCTCTGACAGTTACTTGACCAATTTCCTCTTTTTTGTTTGTCTTTGTCAGCATTAATTTTTACCACTGTGTATTCATTTTTCATTAGAACACTTGCAATCAGAATGAAGGAGCATGATGTACTTGGTTTATTAAATGGCCATGGTAGATTATGCTTGCAGCTAAAATCCTCTTTTTTGCATCTTATTTTATTCATTTTGTGTTGCTGCTTTTCATACAGTGGTGATGAAGGTGGGAGGCAGTTTCTTAGAAGAATACAGTGGCTTGGTTTGCACATTGCACTAAGTGACACATGGCTTAGCACAGACCCCTGGAAAGGAGATTGTGGCTACACCTTCCCAGTCATTTTGCTGTTGTGCTGCACTGAGCTACATTTATGCTAAACTAAGCCATGCTAAACTAAGCATGGCTTAGTTTTTCAAACAATAATGATAAAGCATGGTAAGCCATGTTTAGCATGTTGTCCGAACCCTGGTTCATCAGTTAGCTCTCTTCACACTAACCACAAACTGCAACCAAGCTTTCTCCTATGATTTATGTCTCATGATTTTGTCGTCTGTGTGTGAAGGAAAAAACTTAAACACGTTGCAGAGTTCCCAAAAAATAGACCAGAGGCAATTTCATCCAGCAGAGCTTTACTGCTACTGAAGGCAAATGAGCGTAATGGTCACAAATCCAATACATTCAGGATTGGCACAGTCCATAAGAAATCCAGTTGCAACAGACTTATTTTAAACTTAACAACAACTTATAAGACTAAACCTTAACACTATGGCATACGGAACAGAACACCACATCAGAACTAAGACATAGAAAAAGAAAGTGAGTTCAGGCTCCTTCTGGCCTTACCATTATAGTCAGCATAACCTTGACAGGAAGGATAACAGAACCAGTTTAAACCAACTGTACTCAGCTTCCCAGAAGGAATAACCCAAACATCAGAAGCCTCCTGCTTTCACATAGACAAGCTTCAAGAACCCTCTTGAATTAAGCAGAACAGGAAAGATCTCTACACATCAGATCAATACTTTCTGTACTAAGAAATGCAAACTGACAGATTTGTCCAGGAGAGCTGAACCGTGAACCTGGGTTCAGACGACACACTAAACCAAAGCGTGGCTTAGCTCAGTGCAGCACAGCAGCAAAATGATTGGGGATGAGTGCTAGGTACGCTCTCCGAAAGGTCTGGTGGGGCCTGCTGAGGCTGTGGCAGACTCCATTGGGCCCTCCTGCTGCTATGATGGGGAGGGCCCGATGGAGCCCACCTAGCTGTGGAATGTTGAGGGGGGCCGGCCCTCGCATTAAAATGTTTGTGGGTGCCCACGGCCACCCAGAGATGGTGCTGGTGCCGCATGCTTCCATGCCAGTGTTAAGCCATGGTTTGGCTTAGCCCGACATGCAAACCAGGTGAAGATTGAGGTATTGTCAGGGAACTGCCATCGGCTCAGGGGGGAGAGGGGAAAAGCCGGATGGATTACAGAGAGCCCCCAAAGATCATGGGAAGAAGCTCCTCCTCAGCGGAGGAGAGTAACCACGCCTCCAGTGGAGAGGAGCTTCAGGGCTCGGAGGCGGCGAGGCGGTGCCAGGACACCTTGCCTGGGCAAAGCGGGGAGGAGAGAGGTCCTCCGTTACCCACGCCTTCCTTGCGCAGTAAGCTTCCGCGCAGAGCGGGGAGGTGCAGACTGGGCGTCAAGAAACTACTCTGCTGGGGAAGGTTTAAGGACCGCCCACCCATGGATTCTGCCAGTGAATGAGCAAGACACGGGAGAGTGGCGCTCTGGACAGATAAAGTTTATTTTGGCATCAAAAACAAGGCTTCACAGCTGAGCAGGGAGGTATTTGCCTGCTTGCTCTCAAGCAACCCCTTGGAACCTTAACAGGTATGAATAGTTTTGTTGCTGCAGTCTTCTACATTCACATCATGAATGAGAATTGCTTCTTGGTGGCCAGTGTTTTCGTTCATTGGAGAAGAGTTTATTCTCTTTCCTGATTCCCCCCCCCATGTTCTTCCTGCTTCTCCACTATGTCCTTTCTACAACCTTGTGAGGTAGGTTAGGCTAGCAGGGCTCAAAGTCATCCAGTGATCTTCATGGGGTTTTGAATCTGCATCTCCTCATTCAAAACTAAAACCACCCTAGATCTTTCCTTGTTCTGGCCATTTGATGTGCTACAAATGACTAAAATATGCATGTGTAAGCACGTGGGTTGGTAAAGGAAAGTGGACTTCCTTGCAAGGCTATGTTTCGGAATATCCCAGAATCCTGGTCAGATATTGAAATGTAAAGCATCTCCTTTCAACAGACATCTCTAATCGATGCTTTTATAATTTCCAGGATCTTGGAAAGAACGTCAACGTGACATTATATTCACCACCTCACCCAAAATTTGACTTCAGCATGGTGGCTATCTTTCTAATTGCTGTGGTCTCTGTAGCATTGGGAGGCTACTGGAGTGGAATGGCAGAGCTGTAAGTTTCCTTGGTTTAACCTTAATATATGAAAAGTTCCTGTTACTGGACAACACATTTGCTGCTACAGGGACAATTTTGCTTTGTGTGTTTGTTCTCTCTTTCTCTCAAACAGTTCCACTGGGGATCGTTCTTTCTCTCAATCAATAAATATGTGGGGATCAAGGTCCTGGTCTATAAGTTGTATGGGAAGAGCAAAAGATGGTGAAAAATCCATTGATTTGCTACTGGGAAATAGACAATATTTAGAGCATCCGCTTGCAGGTAGAGCTCAGGGAGACCTCCGTCTGAAACCCTGGAGAGCTGCTGCCATCCAATGAACAAGATGGACCACACAGATTTCCCAATAAATCCAGTACAGTGGTACCTCAGGTTACATACGCTTCAGGTTACATACGCTTCAGTTCAGACTCCGCTAACCCAGAAATAGTGCTTCAGGTTAAGAACTTTGCCTCAGGATGAGAACAGAAATCGGGCTCCAGCGGTGCGGCAGCAGCAGGAGGCCCCATTAGCTAAAGTGGTCCTTCAGGTTAAGAACAGTTTCAGGTTAAGTACAGACCTCCGGAACGAATTAAGTACTTAACCTGAGGTACCACTGTATCCTGTTCATGGATAATTCCATCTGAGCAGGACAACCAGCTGGATACAACTCATTGTGCCAGAAGCATTCCCATGGAGAAGGCCCAGTTTGATGGTAGACTTGTGTGGCTTTGTTAAGGGCCTCCAAAAAGCATTATGGTCCACAAAGTCTGATTGGACCAAATTAGTGACCCTGCCAAGTGCACTGCTTAGAGATGAGCTGAATACAGAAAGGAATCTCAGTATCTCACTAAAGGTGATGTTTATTCAATATAAATATGCATCAAATCTATAACTGATAATTGCTTGATTTTTAATTTTGTAGTGTTTTCTCCATGGGGACACTTTTGGCACAATGCCTGGAAAATACTGTTGGCATTGAAAAGCCACATGGACTGTTAAGGAATAGGTTTCCTGGAAAATCTGTGCAGAATTTCAAGTCTGATGCTTTTTATGGGCATTTCTCCACCAGAACAACTAGAAAAAGCATTCCTATAGGGAAGTCCTAAGAGCAGGTGTCTTTTGTGACTGAAACGTATTAAGTTCATATTAATACTAATGACTGGACTAATAAATATTAAGCTCCGCATATTCCATAAGATAAATATATATTCATTCTGTGAACCATGATGTAATCTTGCTGAATGTTGCTTAGTTGAGAAAAGCCAATCCATTACTAAAGCAGAAAGAAACATCCACATATTGATCTATGTTGAAAATGGTAACAAGATGCAGTGAGAGCCTATAGCTGCTTCTGTCGGAAGCAAAAAGAATTACCAACACTGGAAGAATGGAGGATGAAGTTAATGGACTATGCAGAATTGGACAAGCTAACAGGAAGGATACGAAACCGGCGGGACCAGAGATTCACCGAAGACTGGAATAAATTTATGGAGAAATTGAAAAGTATTTGTGATAATCAGATGACATTTGTAGGTTTACAAAAAGCTCTGTGAGGAATAATTTAAGAAATATTGTAAAAATGGAAAGGGAGATGTAGTGGTTCTAGGGGTTGCTCGTGCGTAAGCCGGTGCAAACACCTGGCTGGGTTGCCTGAGTGAACCTTTTCTGTCTGGACAGCCACTCACCCGTGGCTGTCTCAGTCGCTGGCAGAATCTGTCAGTGGGCGTTTCTTAAACTTCTTCCAGCAAAGAAGCTCTTTGACGCCCAGTCTCCTCCTACTCTCTCTGCGCAAAAGCCTTCTGCGCAAGGAGGGCATAGGCAGCGGAGGACCCCTACTCTCCCCGCTGGTACCCGGCAAGGAGTCATGGGACCGCCTCGCCGCTTCCCCCATCTGCCCCCCTTCTCCACTGGTGCTACGCTGATTCTCTTCCCCAGAAGATGGGCTGCCTCTCCCAATCCCGGGACTCTCTCTGGAATCCCTCTGGATCTTGCTCTCTCCCTCCAGCACTGATGGCAGTTCCCTGACAGGAGAAATGATATGTTAAGAAAGGTAAAGGATGTCAGGGAACTGCCATCGGAAGGAAGGGAAGTGAAAGGGCTCACACAGGTTGGGAGAGACTCAGCAGCTGAAGAGGGAACCAGTAGGGGGAGAGGAGCTGAGCTGAGGGAAAGGGAGCTGGAGGGATGGCTCAGAGACACTTCCAGCGAAAACAGTGGGGAGGTTTCAGGACCTCCTGTAGGGACACCCACTCCTCGCCGGAAACTGTCACGCAGAGAGTCCAGAAGACGTGTTTCCGTTAAGGAGCTTTTATGTTGGAAGCAATTCCGAAAGCAACCACTGTCGGAATCTGCCAGCGACTGACGGAGCCATGTTTAAGGGGCTCCGTTACAGACAGAGGTTTGCAAACTTGACCAAACTCTGAGGGACTTGGATTTTACACACAAGCAGCTCATCGTCCCATCACAGCATTCCGACAGTCTCCGTGAGCAGCTTGTGCAGGAGAAGGCATCATGAGCAACCCAGCCGGAACAGGAGAAGCAGGAGCTGGAGCGGGTCCAAGCCTGGAAGAAAGGTACCGGGTGTTGGAGGTCCAGCTAGCGCTGCAGACGGCGAGGCTTGAGGAGAGGAGGGCTCAGGATGCAGACAAAAAGGGGAAAGACACCCAGCTCGCCAGAAAGGTACCAGGATTGGTGCAGAAGTTTGGGGGGGAGCCCAAAGACTATCATGGCTTTCGGACAGAGATGCAATATGCCCTCAATCTGCAGTTTGATGAATTCCCTGACGAGGAATCACGAGTGGCTTTCGTGATTGGGCATCTTGAAAAGGGGGCGAGAGACTGGGTTAGACCCCTGATGGCAGCGAATAGTGACGTCCTAAAGGACACGATGAAGTTCTTTCGCGCCATGGATCTGATGTTTTCCAGCGATATTGAACAGGGAGTGGTGCGCAGACAGTTAATGGCTTGCAAACAGGGGAGCCGATCTGTCCGTGAGTACTGGACTGAGTTCACCATGTTGATCCATAAATTGGGGTGGGATCTATCGGCGGAACCCATTCAAATGCTCTTTGAAGAAGGGCTTTCTTCGGCTGTGAAAGACGAACTTTCCCGGGCGCCCAGGGCGGAGTCTATGGACCAGCTGACCAAATCAGCGCTGACCATAGGAGCGCGCCAGGAGGCGAGAGCATTGGAGAGGCGGGAAGGGAAGGGGGAACGTTGGAAGGAGTTCCGCATTCCAGACATTCCAGAGCCAACTTTCCCGCCGGCAGAGCCGATGGAAATCGGAACAGCGCGCGCGCGCGCAGTTTCAAAGCCCAGTGAGGGGGGAAAGAAGGAGGGAAAAGGCGCCCGGAAATGCTATCTCTGCCAACAGCCAGGTCACTTTGCCAGAGTCTGCCCCCAGAGGAAGGAATGGCAAGGGATGGTAGGAGCTGTGGAGGGAAGAGAGGAAGAAATACCGGAGCAAGTAAAAGCCAACGCCTGGCTGCCACCGTCGGGGCACAGCAGCCAGGCCAAAGAGCAGTGAAAGTGCCCACGCCAGAACCTCCTAAACCCGCCCTAGTGATAGAAGTGGCGCTAGAGCTGCCAAACGGACACCCTCTAAAGATAAAGGCGCTGTTGGACTCAGGCAGCTCCTGCAATTTCATGAGCAAAGAGTTTGCAGCTGAACACCAGATACAGACGATCCCTTTAAGCAACCCCCTGCAGGTGACCACGATCGATGGCAGGGAGCTGTTGGGAGGAGAAGTCAGCTTGCAGACCGTCCCAATGATAATGAAGGTGGCAAGGCACACCGAACTGATAGCGTTTAATGTGGCCACCTTGGGAGGAGCTCCCATTATATTGGGGATGAGCTGGCTAGCGTTACATGATCCGCTGGTGGGCTGGCATCAGAGAGTGGTTTCTTTTGGTTCAGCACATTGCTTAGAACACTGCAAAGAGGGAAAGGGTTTGGCAGGGGCCCAAGCCACCCTAGCAGGGACTGAAGTAACGGAGAACGTGAAGGTACCACGACAATACGCAGATCTCCGCGACGTCTTCAGCGAAAGGGAAGCTGACCAACTACCTCCGCATAGACCCTTTGACTGTCAAATCAATTTACTCCCTGGGGCACAGCTCCCTGTAGGCAAGCTGTACGCCATGTCAGACAGAGAGATGCAGGAGCTAAGAGAGTTCATTGACAAGAACCTGAAGAGAGGGTTCATCAGAGAGTCCAGGGCGGTGGGGGGCAGCCCAGTGTTTTTTGTGCATAAAAAAAACACGAACAAGCCGAGGCTGGTGTGTGACTTCAGGGCCTTAAATGCAGTGTCAGAACCAGTGGCTTTCCCTATGCCCAGGATTGACGACATTTTGACAAGGGTGCGGAAGGGAAAGATTTTCACAAAGCTGGACCTAAGGGGGGCGTACAACCTGATACGAATAAGGAAGGGGGATGAATGGAAAACCACCATGTTCACCCCTTTAGGGGCATTTGAATATTTAGTTATGCCCTTCGGCCTACAAGCAGGCTCCGCATGCTTTCAATCGTTTATGAACCACGTCCTGGGGCCTTTGCTTTACAAGAATTGTGTGGCCTTCTTAGACGACGTGTTGGTGTATTCTGAGAATGAGGAGCAGCATGTGAGAGACGTCAGAGAAGTGTTGAGCAGGCTGCAAGCCAACCAGCTGTGGGTGAAACTGGAGAAGTGTCAGTTTCATACCAAGGAGGTGGAATTCCTGGGGTATCGCCTGTCAGACAAGGGATTGGCCATGGATCCCGGCAAGGTCCAGGCGGTGCTGGAATGGAAAACACCCAAAACAAGGAAGGATGTGCAGAGGTTCCTAGGATTTGGGAACTTCTATCGTAAGTTCATCCGAAACTTTGCCCACCTGACGGCGCCCATTACGGACTGTCTCAGCAGTAAGAAGAAGTTCGTTTGGACTGAGGAGGCGGAGCGAGCATTTGAGGAACTAAAAAGGGCCTTCGCCTCGGAACAACAACTCCTGCATGTGGATTTACAAAAACCGATGAGAGTGGAAACTGACGCATCAGACAGAGCGATTGGGGCGGTGCTTCTGCAGCCAGGGAAGGAGGAGTCAGAGTGGAGACCGTGTGCCTTTTTTTCGCAAAAGCTGAACAAATCCGAGAGGAACTACACGGTGTATGACCGAGAACTACTAGCCATTCATGAGGCGTTCCGGAGATGGAGGCACCTGCTAATTGGCGCACAACATAAGGTGCAAGTGTGCACTGACCACAAGAACCTAGAGTATTGGAGGACGGCACGAGTGCTCAACCAACGGCAAGTGAGATGGGCCCAGGAGTTCTCCAAATTTAACTTTGAGATTTGTTACGTGCCAGGCCCAGAGAACATTAGGGCGGACGCTCTCTCACGCAAACCTGAATATTTGGAGGGGGAGGGAGCACCCGAAGAGAGACATGTCATTCCAGAGGACCGCTGGGTGTGTGGGGCCGCATTGGTGGGACAAAGAGAACTGGTAGAGGAAACAGAGAATGATGAATACGCCCAGAATAAGCTCAGAGGTCTTAGGGGTGAGGGAGAGGAACCAGGGGGTTTCGAGGAAAGAAATGGAGCTTTGTATTACAAAGGGGCACTGTATATCCCTGAAGGAGACTTAAGGGGGAGGGTACTCAAGCAGTTGCACGACAGCCCCACGGCGGGGCATTTTGGACAACACAAAACCATGTGGTTGGTCACCAGGGAATTTTGGTGGCCTAAGGTGAGGGAAGATGTACGGGAGTATGTAAGAGGGTGTGAGCAATGCCAGCGAGCCAAAGGGGAGAGGCGGGCACCGGCGGGGCTATTAGAACCCTTACCAACCCCAGAACGACCTTGGGAGGCAGTGTCGATAGATTTTATGACTGATCTGCCGAAGTCCAAGGGGAAAACAGCCATCATGGTGGTGGTAGACCTACTAACAAAGATGTGCCACTTTGTAGCCTGCTCGCATGCAGTCACGGCGGAAGAGACAGCGAAGTTATTTGTAGAACACATTTTTAGGTTGCACGGGGTGCCATTGAGGGTGGTCTCAGACCGAGGAAAACAATTTACTTCCAGGTTCTGGAGGAAGCTCATGAGCTTACTGCAGGTGGAGGTCAACTTTTCGACTGCCCGGCACCCTGAAACCAACGGGCAGGCGGAAAGAGCAAACGGTGTCCTCCAGCAATACCTGAGGTGTTATGTCAATGACAGAGAGAATGACTGGGTAGAAAAGTTGGCGCTGGCGGAATTTGCCTACAACAATGCCGAGAATGTGTCCACAGGGATGAGCCCCTTCTTGGCTAATTATGGGTGTCATCCCAGGGCTTTCCCAGGGGGAGAAGGGGAGAGATGGAGCGTCCCGGCAGCCGAGCATTTTGTAGAAGAAATGGAAGCAATCCATCGTCAGCTCCAACTCAACTTAGAAAAGGCGAAGGAAGAATACAAGAGGCAGGCAGACAAGAACCGAAGGGAAGGTGAAACCATAAGGGTGGAAGATAGGGTGTGGCTGTCAACCCAAGGGTTGCCGTTCAAAGGAGGTTGTAAGAAATTAAGACCCAGGAGATTGGGTCCCTTTGAGGTCATTCAACAGGTCAACCCAGTGGCTTTCAGGCTCCGGTTACCCAACCACATGAAACTGCACCCAGTATTTCACAGGTCGTTACTGTCACCGTATGAGGGGGGACGAGAAGGGATGGCCACTCGGGGACCGGTCATAGAAGAAAGGGAATGCAGCAGCCATGGGGCAGAAATCCTCGACGCCAGGTGGAAGGGGGATCAGGTGGAGTATTTGGTAGCGTGGGAAGGAGAACCGGAGTCAGAAAACACTTGGGTAATGGCAGAAGATATCAATGACGCGGTATTGATAGAAACGTTCCATCAAAGGTTCCCAAGGAAACCTCAGCCTGTGGAGAGGTTCCGGAGGGAATACTTTGGGACCACCGATGAGGAGGAGGAGTTGGAAGGATTCTCGGACTCGGAAGGGGAAGGGGAGATGGACTCTGAGGAGGAGGAGTACTTCGAGACCAGGAACCGCAACAGGTGGAGAGAAGTGTTCGGGACATCGGAAGATGAAGGAAGTTCATTCCGGGGTTTTGCCTCCTCACCGCCCGTAGAGGAGGGGGCGAGAGGGGATGAAGGGGGCCCTGGAGGGGAGGTGGATGTCAGGGAACTGCCATCGGAAGGAAGGGAAGTGAAAGGGCTCACACAGGTTGGGAGAGACTCAGCAGCTGAAGAGGGAACCAGTAGGGGGAGAGGAGCTGAGCTGAGGGAAAGGGAGCTGGAGGGATGGCTCAGAGACACTTCCAGCGAAAACAGTGGGGAGGTTTCAGGACCTCCTGTAGGGACACCCACTCCTCGCCGGAAACTGTCACGCAGAGAGTCCAGAAGACGTGTTTCCGTTAAGGAGCTTTTATGTTGGAAGCGATTCCGAAAGCAACCACTGTCGGAATCTGCCAGCGACTGACGGAGCCATGTTTAAGGGGCTCCGTTACAGACAGAGGTTTGCAAACTTGACCAAACTCTGAGGGACTTGGATTTTACACACAAGCAGCTCATCGTCCCATCACAAAGGCAATATTAAGTTAAGAACTGCAGATGAAGTGATTACGACGGAGGATTATCAGAGGTGCTGACGGAAGTCAAACTAGAATATGTGTGTAATAATTTGTGTGGTATGTTTCTAAAAAAAAATTTTTTTTGTATGCTAAAAACCAATAAAAAATATTTTTTAAAAAATAATATAACTGCTTCTGTTTACCCTCACAGTGAGAGTCTGAAGCGGTCTTCAAATGATGGAAACAGCGACTCGTCAGAAAGTGAAGAAAATGTGGTTTTAACTCCTATGACTGCTGTTTTCTTTGTTGCCATCTGTTGTATTATGCTGGTCTTGATGTACTACTTCTACAAATATCTAGGTAAGGAGACATTTGGATTTATTCTGGTCTGACTTTCTGAACTTGCCATGCCTGCTTCCTGCTGAGGTGGTAGGCTTGGGTCTGGGTTGCAAGTGGGGGCTTGATGATTGAATGCCCCATAAAAAAAGAAAGAAAACATTCTAGCGAGACTTTTTCCTGATATGCTTTGTTTCTTATAGTGAGGGATTTATTATTATTATTTCTTAGTGTTTCTGGAGGAGTCTGCAGTGGTTCAGCCCCAATTTCAAGCTTACAGACTCAGTGAAAACTGGGGCTCTGCCTGAATTCAACACTGAATTTATATAGCTTTATTTAGTTCTACGTAGGATGCGCCTTCTGTTCTCATTCTGTTTGATTTTATATATGCAAGCATATTCTCTACTTTTGCCCACAAGGAGGCTGTAGCTCAGTGGACATTTTTATAATAAATATCCACTGAGCTACAGCCTCCTGGGGTGGGGGGAGAGAGAGAGAGAGAGAGAGAGAGATGAAATAAATAAATAAATAAATAAATAAATAAATAAATAAATAAATAAAATCTATCTATCTATCTATCTATCTATCTATCTATCTATCTATCTATATATCTATCTCCCCACCTTTCCTCTAAAGAGTTCAAGATGCATGGCAACTTTTTAAATTGCCTTGAGGGCTGTCGGGGTAAAAAGGAATAATAATAATAATAATAATAATAATAATAATAATTCTCCATCCTCCCTTTCCTCCATATCTTATCCTCACAGCAATCCTAACAAGTAGGTTAGCCATACATCTTAGCTGTACTGTTTTCAGCACCTGCTAATCTGTAATATTCTTTGATAACACACTTTTTAAAGCTGCTGGTTTTATTTATATTTTGAATTTTATTTAAGGCCAACTTGGTTTTAACTTACAAATTTCATTGATAATTTTAATGTCTATTTTATGTAGATTGCATAGAGGCTTTTATGATGAAGCAGAAAAAATAAAATGTTAGATAAAATAAAATAGTCTGAGAGATGATGACAGGCCCAAGGTCACCCAGTTACCCAGATATATGGTGATACTCCATATTTTTCCTGAGCAATATTCAGTTTTTTCTCTCCATGGTGAGCTGAGACCACCTTGGGAAAATGGGAATTGTTTTGGTCATGTTCATATGTATGAATCTGCTGACGAGCCTCTGGTCATCTCTCTGAGTCAATGGGCTTTTGAAATTCAGGTGCAAAAACCGGGGAGAGGCCCAAATCCAAAATTAATTGGGACTTGGCTTCTGCTTCTAATGAAGAAAAATCCCATCATTTGAGCATAGCAGTAATAGCATTACGTGTACATAGCTAAAGTGTCCAAATTTTATTCACGTGCCTCTTGCATGTTGTAGTACAGACCTGTGAGATAGATCATTTATTATTATTCCTGTGTTTAGAGACTGAGGTGGGAACTTATGCTGTGAGAGTGTGGCTTACCTAAGACTATCAATTGAGTGCATGACATAAGTGAAAGCCAAGCCAATGGGTGTTATGCTGAATCTACTCAATATTGATCCAGAGTAGATTCCAATGTGGGACGCGGTGGCGCTGTGGGTTAAACCACAGAGCCTAGGACTTGCCGATCAGAAGGTTGGCGGTTCGAATCCCCGTGACGGGTTGAGCTCCCGTTGCTTGGTCCCTGCTCCTGCCAACCTAGCAGTTCGAAAGCATGAAGTGCAAGTAGATAAATAGGTACTGCTCCGGCGGGAAGGTAAACGGCGTTTCCGTGCGCTGCTCTGGTTCGCCAGAAGTGGCTTAGTCATGCTGGCCACATAACCTGGAAGCTGTACGCCGGCTCCCTTGGCCAGTAAAGCGAGATGAGCGCCACAACCCCAGAGTCGGCCACGACTGGACCTAATGGTCAGGGGTCCCTTTACCTTTACCTTTTAGATTCCAGTGTATAGTTAGCAGAGAAAAAAAATGTTGCAGAATTCCCCCAAAATAAACCAGAGGCAATTGTATTTCATCCAGCAGAGCTTTACTGCTACTGAAGGCAAATGAGCACAATGGTCACAAATCCAATACATCCCGGATTGGCACTGTCCATAAGAAATCCAGTTGCAGCAGATTTAACTTAAACTTACAATAACATATAGTAAGTCTGAACCTTAACACTAAGCATGCTATATACAGAACATCACAACAGAAGGAAGAGAGATAGAAAGAGAAAGTGGTACCCAGTCTCCTTCTAGCCTTTCTTTTATAGTTAGCATGACCTTGACAGAAGAGATAACAGACCCAATTTAAACCAGCTGTACTCAGCTTCTCTGAAGGCATAACCCAAACATCACAAAGCTTCTGCGTGTTTCTTTCACACAGAGAAGCTTCCAGAACCCTCTTGAACTAAGTAGAATAGGAAAGATCTCTACACATCAGATCAATACAGTGGTACCTCAGGTTATATACGCTTCAGGTTACATACGCTTCAGGTTACAGACTCTGCTAACCCAGAAATAGTACCTCGGGTTAAGAATTTTGCTTCAGGATGAGAACAGAAATCATGCTCCAGTGGCGCGGTGCCAGCGGGAAGCCCCATTAGCTAGTGGTGCTTCAGGTTAAGAACAGTTTCAGGTTAAGAACAGACCTCTGGAACGAATTAAGTTCTTAACCCGAGGTACCACTGTACTTTCTGCACTAAGAAATGCAAACTGACAACAGGAAGGGAGATAGCAGTACGAGAGAGAAGGGGAGAAGCAACTGTCAGCCCAAAGCAACACCAAACCAGGACTGGCTTCAGGGCAAAGCATATTTCCTCAGGAAAATTCATGAACACAACAGTGGCTGCAATCCTAGATATACTTACTAGGAACTGAACCCTGTTGCCCCAGTGGCAGCGTTTACTTCTGAGTGAACATGCTCAGGATATTAGCTAGAGAGTGTTTGTGTATGGCAGAAGCATAAATCAAAATAGACGGACATAAAAATGTAATAACATCCCGGAGGAGGCAAGGTTACATTTCATACGCTACATTCCATATTGCTAAGAATAAAAAAACAAAATTGTAAGAGATACGAGTGAGGTGAAGAAAATGAGGCAAAGTTATCTGTAAAAGGAAAGTAACATTTGAAAGAGCACAGGCGTGAATTCCAGATTTTCATAGATAACTGCTGAAAACCGGTGTTGTGGACTGGTATTGTTAATATAATTAATGAAATTCCACCAAGCCACATAAGGAGGGCTTTGCCCTTGCAGTGTTACCACAATGCAAGGTCCAAAATTTCTAGGTTTTGCATTTTGAGCAATCGAAACTGCACAGCCATTGGTAAAAAGATTAGAAGTGCCTTAGCTCTGGTGTCCATATTTATTTCTTCAGACATAATTTGCAGTGGTTCGGTCACAATGTCCGTAATTTCTTTACACTTTGTTCCAAAAAGCATTAGCCAATGGACACTCCCACAATCGGGGGCAGTATGCACCCCTGCTATTGCAACCTGACCAGCACATGGGAGTAAAGTTGGGTGATATTTGTGAGATCTGAACAGGTGCCCTGCACCTTCATTATATTTATTTTAGGATATGTTTCCAAGCATGATACAGACTTTGCTGGTCTAGTGGTCCACATAGTCTTCCATTGTGCATCATCAATAATTCCATCCAGTTTGGCATGAACAATCTTTTTTTCCCCTTTGAATAATTTGTAATGGCATGCTTG
Source organism: Podarcis pityusensis (assembly GCF_964106645.2). NCBI lineage: Eukaryota > Metazoa > Chordata > Lepidosauria > Squamata > Lacertidae > Podarcis > Podarcis pityusensis. Next base: position 39,778,416 of record NC_138039.1, on the reverse strand, counting down.
TATCCAATGTATCCTTATTTCCTTTTTTGTCCAGTGTATGCCGTCATCACAGTTTTCTGCCTCGCATCTGCATCAAGCCTGTTCAACTGTCTTCATGCCATAGTTAGAAAAATACCTTATGGGCAATGCAGGTACAGTCCATAACTCCATATGACTTTCCTAAATAGCTTTGCGGCTAAGAAAAATTATGTTATATGGTCAGGCTTTTGGCTTGTAAAATGAATGCTTTCCTCTTGTGTCTCACTTGATGAGTTGACTACTCAGTTGTCATCCTCTCACATCTCCACTTGTTCCCCTGATTCCATATCCTTCTGTTTCCCAAACTGCTGTTATTCCCCTCTTTTTCACACAATTAATCTCTATATCTCCCTCTACAACACCTCTTCCTCCTTTCATCCTGCATGCAAATGTGCCCCTGTCTTCCCTATTCCTCAAAAATCCATCCCTTAACCCACCTTTCCTCTCCAGCTGCCACTCTTCTCCCCTTTGCCTCAACACCCTTTTCAATCCATTGAAATTGCCCCCAGAAAAATCACTCCTTGCTGCAAAATCTAATAGTCTCTGTTCAGTTCTCATTCTTCTTGTCCTTTCCTCTGCCTTTGATACAGATGGTCTGTTTCCACCACCCCCTCCTGCTTGACTCCTTTAAGCCAGAAGTCTCTGTGATGTTGTCCTCACCATGTTCTCTTCCTATCTGTCTAATCATTATTTCAGTGTTTATGTAGGTGGAAACTCATTTCCTGTTTTCCTTCTCTTTGCTGTGACTCAGAGAACTGTTCTTGGCTTTTTGCTCTTTTTTCTCAAAATCCTCATCAGTAGTTCCTATATGCACATGACACCCAGCTTTCTCTCTCTACTTCCTCACTCCAGTCCTACACCTCAGCCTTACCAGATTTCTGCTTGTGTGTCATTGCCCAAAACTCAATATGCCAAAGACTGGATTTCTCATCTTTCGTCCCAAGCCCTTCTCTCCTTATCCATTGCCAGTGTTACCATATGCCTTGTTGATCAGGCATTCAGCCTAGGCTTTATATTATATTCCTCTCATTTGCTCTCCCTGTTCACTCCATTACCAAGGTTCATCACTTCTCTCTTTATCCCGTCAGCAGAAACTCTGCTTCATCTTCTGGCTGTCTGTTTCTAGACAACTGCAACCTTCTCTTTCTTCTGTGGACTCGTCTTAGTCCCTTTATGCCAGGCTTCCTCAACCTTGGCCCTCCAGATGTTTTGAGACTACATTTCCCATCATCCCTGACCACTGGTCCTGCTAGCTAGGGATCATGGGAGTTGTAGGTCAAAAGCATCTTGAGGGCCGAGGTTGAGGAAGCCTGCTTTATGCTACTCTACTGCCACTTGGCCCATCACCTCCTGCCAAATAGAAGGGGAAGAAATGGAGGCAGTGAGAGATTTTACTTTCTTAGGGTCCATGATAACTGCAGATGGTGACAGCAGTCACGAAATTAAAAGACGCCAGCTTCTTGGGAGAAAAACAATGACAAACCTAGACAGCATCTTAAAAAGCAGAGACATCACCTTGCCAACAAAGGTCCATATAGTTAAAGCTATGGTTTTCCCAGTAGTGATGTATGGAAGTGAGAGCTGGACCATAAAGAAGGCTGATCGCCGAAGAATTGATGCTTTTGAATTATGGTGCTGGAGGAGACTCTTGAGAGTCCCATGGACTGCAAGGAGATCAAACCTATCCATTCTGAAGGAAATCAGCTCTGAGTGCTCACTGGAAGGACAGATCCTGAAGCTGAGGCTCCAATACTTTGGCCACCTCATGAGAAGAGAAGACTGCCTGGAAAAGACCCTGATGTTGGGAAAGATGGAGGGCACAAGGAGAAGGGGACGACAGAAGACAAGATGGCTGGACAGTATTCTCGAAGCTACCAGCATGAGTTTGACCAAACTGCGGGAGGCAGTGGAAGACAGGAGTGCCTGGCGTGCTCTGGTCCACGGGGTCACGAAGAGTCGGACACGACTAAACAACTAAACAGCAACAACTGCCAAACCACCTTTCATGTCACTTTGATCACATGATGCTTCTCCTTTAAACCCCATCATTGGCTTCCTTTCAATTCCCAAATCCAACATGAGTTCCTTGCCCTTGCTGTCAGAGCCCTCCACCCTCTTATCTTATGTGTTTGGATCTGCCTGCCAGAATACCTACATAATTCCACCTCTTTCTTCTTCCAATTCCTTCTCGGTATGGCTAGAGACTGAGCTACGAATCAGGAAGTTCCTGTTTCACCTCTGCCATGAGTTCACTAGGTGACCTTAGGCAAGTCATTCCGTCAGCTGCTTCTCTTCCTCCCCTCCACCTCCCACCCAAACCTGCAACCTGGGGGCGGGATAACAATATATATCGGGTTGCGGTGAGGGTTGCAACTTGATAATACACAGGAAGTGCTTTGAACACTCTGCAAGTATTAGAAGTTATTACTAGAGGAAGCTGCAATATACCCGTATTTTTCACTCTTTCGCTCTATAAGACGCACCTGACCATAAGACGCACCTAGTTTTAGAGGAGGAGAACAAGAAAAAAAATATTCTCTCCCTCTCTGTGCAGCGCCTCTCCAGCAAAGCGGGAGGAGAAACGGAAGGGGCTCTGTTTCTCCTCCCGCTTCGCTGAAGGGGCCATAGTTATCAACCTTCCCTTTTTTTGCGGGAAATTCCCTTATTCCAGCGCCGTTTCCTGCTGCTATCCCGGATTGTTAGATATCCCGTAGACTGTCCCCGGGACGGGTGAGGCTGCTGATCCCTTATTTTCAAATCTGAAAGTTGACAGCTGTGGAAGGGGCGCTGCGTAGCTTTCCCTCTCTGCGCAGCACCTCTCCAGCAAAGTGAAGTCAGAACAGCAAGAGGGATCGCTGCGCAGCGAAACCAGCAATCCCTCTTGCTGTTTTGGCTTCTGGGATAGCTGCGCAGCCTGCATTCGCTCCATAAGACACGCACACATTTCCCCTTACTTTTTAGGAGGGAAAAGGTACGTCTTACAAAGTGAAAAATACGGTAGTGACTGAGTCCATTGGTCAGTATTGCCAGCTCACTGATTGTCCAGGGTTTCGGACAATAATCTCTCCCATTCCTACTTAGAGATGCTGAGGACCAAACCTGGGACTTTCTGCGTGGAAAACAGTTGCTCTGCCTCAGAGCTACGGCCCTTCCCCATACAAAAAATATACTTTGACTGGAATGTAAAACCCCCATAGAAAATTGCTCTGGATGATGCCTATAGCTGGCAAGCTGCCCTTGTTGGTATCTGTTGGAGAACTAGATGTATTATTTTCTGTATTTATAACATATTATTGTCCCGCTTTATTTTTAGGTTTCCATGCTGGGACAGATGCCTCGAAGTGAGACTCTTTTTTCTCGCTCTAATATGCATAACGACATCTGTTGTTTGGGCAGTGTTTCGGAATGAAAATAGGTATGTGAATAGTTCTCAGATTCAGAATTGAAATGATGAGATATGCTAGCTTTGTTGCTTTCTAAATCTGTGTTGCCTTCAAAATATTTAGCTCAGGGTCCAAATCCTGCATAGTCAGGAAGGCTTTTCCAGTCTCTCTTTCCATTTTCCCCTTCTGCTCTCCCCTGTCCACAAGCATATGATGCTATTGCATGAGCCTCTTTGAATCCTGGCCTTGCAGCTCAATCCTATACATTTTTGCATCAAAATTAATTGCACTGTTTTCAAGGGGGTTTAACCTGTAATAAGTGAGTTGAGGATTGCAGCTTTATGTGCAATATTTTGTCCCTGTGTTTTACTGCAACAATTGATTTATTTTTTTGTTCTAGCTGGGTATGGATTTTGCAAGATATCCTGGGAATTGCTTTCTGCGTGAACTTTATTAAAACACTCAAATTGCCCAACTTTAAGGTACAGTAAGCTTTCCGTCTAGCTAAAAAACACAAAGAACACCAATTTCAGAGAGTGTGTGCTGTGTTGGACTGCAGAAAAGGTTGAGTCAATTTTTGTAGCTTAAGCTATGGTTGGCTAGAGCATCTGATGGAAGTAGACTGTGTCAAATACAGCTCCCAAACCACATCAATTTCTTTTTAAAGTGCTACTCGCTCAATTTTTCAAATTGTGGTTTGGAGGGCTGGAAATGACCTTGTAGGCTCATGTGTTTATCCTGTTCCTCAGGCGCCATCACTTTCAGTTTCTTGTTTAGTCCTAACCATAGTTTGCCATGATGTTCAGATTGGCCAAGAATGATTTGTGTTTCCATCCAGACCATAACGACAAACTGTGGTTAGCACTAACCAAGAAATTAAAAGTGAAGAGGGAAGCAAAAGAGAATGAACGAGCTTGCAGTTGGCTTTCAATCCTCTGGACAATATATGTTAAAGACATACGCTAGATTAAAAATCTAGTGGCAGGCTACACAATGTACAGTATGTGTGGATGTAATTCAAATAATGGGAAAACCAACTACCATTACAAAAATATCTGGTTCTAAGTTCTAGTCCTAAACATAAGTTTGGGAAGTGAAATAAAAAAATGTTTTGAAATTACTTTAGATTTTTATTTTATGGATAAAATAATTCTGTTTTCAAAATAAATTGCTAGTGTAAGCTGAATATTGTTTCTTGTATTGAATTGTATTTATCCTTTATACTTAAACTTTCTTTGTTAACCACACTAAACCACACTAAATGGTGGTTAATTCAAATATCAGTGGAAGCTTCCAATTTCCTCCTTGTGGGCATGCTAGAGAAGAGGGAGATGCTTGATGCATTCTCTTAACACTTCCTAAACCGTTGTTTAGCACTGTGTCCAAACTAAGCCAAAGTCTCAGCGTTATGGGCACAAGTTTAACGTGCCTGAGTGAAGGAAAGGAGACGACTTCTCTAGTGTTTTAATCTTACTTTCATGGGATCCTGACTATTGTTAGGTACCAACCAAACATGATTTAAAATAATCTTTCACTTTCGAAATGGTGGGTTATTGAGCTTTCTTGGCAACTAGCCATGAGTTTGTTCTAGCCATACAGTTCATACATAATACTAAGCCAGCTTTCACTCAGGTTTGTTCTGGTTGATACACACTGCTTTAAACGATGGTTTAGTGTTACGGGCAAATGTTGCCAATTTATTTAAATAGTATGATGTGATTGTGCTATTTTTGTAAGTGTTAATGACTGCTCATGAGCTTTATAAAAATAACTCTTTTTTTTCGTTCTCTAGTCATGTGTTATTCTCCTTGGTCTCCTTCTTGTATACGATGTATTTTTTGTCTTCATCACACCATACCTTACAAAAGTAAGTATGCAGGTTTATAACTATTTTTTTCATTAAAGCACACCAATAATGTACGTATTAAAGTGTATTTTTTATTTATTTTTAGTTTTTATTTATACTTCTCAGGTTTATACATTTCATTAGTTTTACAATCAATTTAACATTTCAAAGTTTGACTTCCTTCCCCCTCTTTCTGTGGTTCCTTAAATGTATTTTTAAAAATATCTCTTGCATATCCAAATTCATTTAATTTGCTCATTTAATTATCTACTTTAAATATATACCAGAACCAGAAGCAGTATAGAGTGTGCATAGAAGGTTTGTTCCATTTCAAAGATCTGGGTAAAGAGAATTGTTTTTACCTTGTGCCTAAATGAGACCAACATGAGGGATAACTGAGCATCACTTGGTAGTTAAATGCACCTGAAGAAAGACCTGACAAAATAGGAGACAAGTACTGTGAATCACTTGCATTTTAATATTTTAGAAATTAAAAAAACTGGATTCTAATGAGAGTGAATCCTAAGATTATTCTGAGCAGTTCTAAAGTAAGCCATGAAGCCTTGGCCCTTGCAGAGTACAGTCTAGAGCCTTTGAGTGGCACTGTGATACCACAAACTTAGAATAACTTCCCAATGTTGTGTTCTGCGTAACTCCTGCTACAGGCTACAGGACCCCTAATTCTGATTGCCTTAAAGCAACAACCAAATTGCCTTAGTGGCCTTATTGCCGAAACACAGAGAGTAATGTTTGAAAAGAAAACAGAGTTAATATCCACGTTTCAAACTACTTCTTTTAACACACTGAAGTTCAAATTGCCTTTTCCATTGTTGGCGTCTGCTTTTGATTCTTCTGTATCTGGTGAAATTTTATTAAATTTGCACGGTTTCAAGCTTATTTGGAAATTAAACCTGCAGCAGGATTTATACCCAATACTGCTGCAGAAGTCAACTTCGGTTAATTCTGCTTTTCGAAAAAATTAGATCTCTTTCATACTGATCTGTACACTTGGGTTCATGAACCGATTCTGTTTTCTTTTCGTGCATTCTGTTTCACACAGAGTTGCTGAGGAATGTACTGCCAAAATACATTATAAGAGGATTACATTAGATTCTGAATGTTTAAGAATATAAACAATTAAACCCATGTACTTGCTAGGTGAAGGATTCAGTATCACAATGCTCCATTTAAAATTTCAGAGTGGAGAAAGTATCATGGTTGAAGTGGCAGCAGGTCCTTCGGATAGTGGTGAAAAGGTAAGCATATAATCATCTGATAAATACATAATTTATACTCATGCTATGTAAGGAATTGTCATATTGTGTTTTCATAGCTGCTACTGAATTGAGTTTGCACTAACGCACAATCCGGTTAAAGTTTAGCACTTTGCTATCCTTTTGACTTTGGTTACGTGGGATAATGAAAGATGTCCTTAACTCTTTCAAACCAAAGGGAATATAAAGTGCTGCACTTGGCCTGAATTTTGCCCTAAATATTTACGTGCAACATGTTCACAGAATATAGCCATTTTTTCCTACTTTCTTTTAAAGTATTAAATGCTTGTTGACTTGGGTTTGATCCTAGAATGATGGAAGCTTGGTGGAAGCCTCTGCTGGGCGGTCAGCTCCTCATGAGAAAGTAAGGATTGTATTTAAGATCCTCTGAAAAAGAATAGCATTTGGGATTGGTGGGAATCTCAACTCTCTGTCTCTCCCTTTCCAAATTTATTTATCCAGGGCCTGGATATCATTGTTCCCCAACCACCCTTAAATTCAGCACTGTTTTTCTCATTTCACATGGTGCATTTTCTTAACATTCTTGTGCGTAGTTTGTCTGTTTGTCATCCATATGCATTGTCCTTTTGGTTTAGATGCTTGGTCATCTTTTACACACTCAGTATCTTGGTTGCTGGTTTCTTAGATCAAGTCCTTTATAATCTGAAGTTCTATGTAAACTAGATGAGTAAATAGTTCTGCTGAATTTTAATGCTTCCTTTCTTCAGTGCCTTTTGGCGTTGACTTATGTGGGATTTTGAAAACACTCTTTTGCAGTTGCCAGTGGTAATCAGGGTGCCAAGGCTGGCATTCTCTGCAATGACGTTATGTTCAAGACCATTTTCATTACTTGGGTACGGTGACATTGCTTTACCAGGTAAGTGTCTTTTTTTCATCAACTAAGATTAACTTGAAGGGACGCGGTGACGCTGTGGGTTAAACCACAGAGCCTAGGACTTGCCGATCAGAAGGTCGGCGGTTCGAATCCCCGCAACGGGGTGAGCTCCTGTTGCTCGGTCCCTGCTCCTGCCAACCTAGCAGTTCGAAAGCACATCAAGTGCAAGTAGATAAATAGGTACCGCTCCGGTGGGAAGGTAAACAGCGTTTCCGTGCACTGCTCTGGTTCGCCAGAAGCGGCTTAGTCATGCTGGCCACATGACCCGGAAGCTGTACGCCGGCTCCCTCGGCCAATAAAGCAAGATGAGTGCCGCAACCCCAGAGTCGGCCACGACTGGACCTAATAGTCAGGGGTACCTTTACCTTTACCTTTAAGAGTAACTCAGCATGATGACCAAATGGAAAAATAGAGAGTTAAGAAATAATTACATAAAAAAAGACTTCTCAAATACCGTAGAACTGAATGTACCATTTTTTTATAACCGCAAAAGAATTTTTAAAAACCCAAATAGCTTGATGAATGAAAAGTAAACAAATAAATAATAAACTGCGTGAAAAAGATAATAGTGACTTTGGAAAAGAATGGGAACCTTTTGTAACTTATTCCCAGAAACAATGTAAAAGTATGGATTCTTTGGCAGGGTTTAAATAAACATATATAATGTAATTTACTGCCAGCCTAGCAGTTCGAAAGCAACAGATGGTAGGGATTTCATTCTTGTTTGCTACTTTTTCTTTTTGTGAGGATAGGCTTGGGCTAAGGTGGAGAGCTGAAGTAGTAAGGAGCAGTGAAATGAAAAGGAGAAAAATGGTTCAAAATGCAGGTTCCTATATTCCACAAAACTACCGTAGTGCTGGTTGCTGAAAGACCCTTAATGAGCATATTGTAAATAAATTCCCACTGTAGGTTAAAAAGTTGTTCATCTTCTAAAATTAATTTTAAAAAATCAAGTCAGCCAAAAAAACCAGTACATGGTATCCCTTCTGAATGGATGATGATAATGATGATGATAATAATAATAATGATAATAATAAATACAGTACTCTATTTAGTTGCTCAGTGGTCACATTTTTAGGAATTTTCTGAAATATCAGTCGGAAACGATTTAAATTTGTGATTTAAGTTGGGCTTTTAAAATAGGGTGGTATATAAATTCAATATATATATAATCGTTATTTAAATCAGTGATTAAAATCAATCCATATTGCTGGTAGCTAGCTCCATGGTGGGTGCTTGAATAAAGGTAGTTGGAGCAAATCTTTCCCTCTTTTAGCCTTCTAAAACAGTAGCTAAGGGTGTCTTCACAGAGGGGAGGGGAGCAAGGCCCCCAGCCCCTTTTGTAATCCTAGGACAGGCAACCCAAACTCGACCCTCCAGATGTTTTGGGACTACAACTCCCATCATCCCTAGCTAACAGGACCAGTGGTCAGGGATGATGGGAATTGTAGTCCCAAAACATCTGGAGGGCCGAGTTTGGGGATGCCAGTTCTATGATTTCCTATTCATTAGTATAAGAGGAGATAGTGATTTTGCTGGCTTCGTTTACTTCCGGACAAATATTTCTGACCTATAATTTTGTGTTTTTTTAGGTCTCCTGGTGGCCTATTGTCACAGGTTTGATGTTCAGACAAGCTCTTCCTCTGTGTATTTCATTACTTCCACGATAGGTAAACAACTCTAACTCTTAATGGGGCTATATCTACAGTGAAGCCATGAACATACTAGGTGTATGTTACTCAACAGCTCTCTTGTTCCTCTCTTTCTACAGCTTATGCTATTGGCATGTTGGTCACATTTGCGGGCCTGGCGCTAATGCAGATGGCACAACCAGCCCTTCTCTATTTAGTGCCGTGCACACTAATTATGGCCACGTTAGTTGCTTTGTATCGCAAAGAGATGAAAAAGTTCTGGAATGGCAACAGCTACCAGGTAGGCACAGTGCATTTTGGTCATTATGTGTTTACTTTGTCCATTAAAAAAAACCATACAGATGGCACACAGATGCTAACATCACACAAATACTTCTGGTTCATACATTTTTAACAGATGGATGCTTTTGGAAGACGTAGCTCTTGCATGTTACATGATACAAAATAGGGAACTGAGACAGTCTTTTTTTGTTCACGTTTTGAATTTGCATTTATTTGAACACCTGGCCCTTCCCTAGACTAATAATTGTTTAGTAACAATAACAGCTTGCTTTTGTGTCTCTTTCTTTAGGCGTAAGATAGCCAGGTGTAAAGAAAAATAGGAGGCATTTTCCTTCCCTATAGTGAAATTGACAAAAGCCTAGTTCTTATTGAGATCTGTGTCTGGTCCGTACCATTGCAGACTGCAGGTGGGGGCTCACATGGCTTGAGTGCTCCTTCATTCAGAAATATTCCCTGCAGACAGAAAGGTAATGTGTTAGGGTTCAGGTTTATATAGTTTTCTTCGCGGGGGACTTTCTTTTTCTTTTCTTTATTTGTTCCGTTCTGTACTGCCTCAGATTGAAAAGATTCTAGCCAATTTGAAATGCAAAATCCATAAAATAAAACAGCCATAGAGTGGCAAATAAAAATAAAATGACAGTCAAAAGTCAAGGGTTTAAAGGAGCCGGGATGTTTAAAACGACTGGTTTGAATAAAGAGATTTTTTTGCCTGTTGTCTAGAAGGTGTGTCTGTATCCAACGCTAGTCCTACTCAGAGCAGATCCATGAAAATTAATGAACCCTATTCAACCCATGGAGTTTTACCCAGCACCAGCTTTGCTAAGAAAGGCATTTCACAGTTGGGTCGCGATTGTTGCAAACGTCCTTTCTCTGGCTGCAACATCGCTCCCTTCTGTTTTGAAGTGTAGTTGCAGCAGGGTGTTGGCTGATGACCATAATGTGCAGGCAGGTTGGTGTGGAAAGAGGTGTTCCCTTAAGTATTTTGGTTCCAAGCCATTTATGAGTGTGAAGGTAAGCACCAGGGACGCGGGTGGCGCGGTGGTATAAACCACTGCGCCGCTTGGACTTGCCGATCAGAAGGTCGGCGGTTCGAGGCCCCGCGACGGGGTGAGCTCCCGTTCGGTCCCAGCTCCTGCCAGCCTAGCAGTTTGAAAGCACACAATGCAAGTAGATAAATAGGTACCGCTCCGGCGGGAAGGTAAACGGCATTTCCGTGCGCTGCTCTGGTTTCGCCAGAAGCGGCTTAGTCATGCTGGCCACATGACCCGGAAAAACTGTCTGCGGAAGTGGACAAACGTCGGCTCCCTCGGCCTGTAAAGCGAGATGAGCGCTGCAACCCCAGAGTCGTTTGCGACTGGACTTAACGGTCAGGGGTACCTTTACCTTTACCTTTAGGTGGGCATCAGAACTTGGTGGGCTTCGAAGCAAATAGGTAGCTAGTGAAGTTAGTCTGAACCCCAAGCTGAGCTGTGCGATTAATCTTAACTATGATTTGTTTGAAACCATCCAACTACAAACCATGGATTGTGGAGCTGCCTTATTTCAACAAAGAATACGTCAAGATGCAATTTAGGAGCTAGTTGTCATGCTAAGCTGTGGATAATTCACATTGGGAGTAAAAGCTTGCAAACTCCTTCCTGCTGCTTGACCTCAAGCCCAAGGCCCACCTTGGCAAATTCCTATCCCAATAAACTATAGTTTATTGTGGTGTCCAAACGCAGCCAATGAATCATAGAATTGTAGAATTGGAAGGGATCCCGGGAGACATCTAGTCCAACCCCCTGCAATGCAGGAATCTCAATTGAAGCATCCCTGACAGGTGGCCATCCAACCTCTGTTTTAAAAGCTCAAATGAAGGAGAATCTGCCACCTTTCAAGGGAGTCTGTTCCACTGTTGAACAGCTTACTGCCGGAAGGTTTTTCCTGATACAGATCTTTTTGCTAGGGGATATTAAATCCAGAAGCCTCGTCCTACACCTCTCACTGCTGCTTTTAATGGTTTGGTTGCAGTACTAGTGGCTGCCATGTTCTAGGAACGCATAGTACTAAAATATAAGACCACAACATGCTACTAATCATGATGGCTATGCAACTGCCATGTTCAAAGGCAATATGCCTCTGAATGAATGAATATCTGTTTGGTTATTGGTTAGTCGGCTGATGAAGCAGAAAAATTGCAAACTATCTAGTGAAGACTGATCCTTCTTTCCATATTTAGAACGTCAACCAAAGAGGTTCAGCTTCATCCAGTGTGTGCTTTATAGACCTTTTTAAATACAGCTTTTATGACATCCCGTATGAGTTCTGATTCCCAGAGTCTGTGTGCGTCAAGGAAGCTCTGGTTACTGTCTTTTCAGAGAGTACTCAAGCATAAAATTCTTTGGATTTGAATGATGTTTTTGCCTTTGTTCGCTACCGAAGTTTGCTCTAAATACTTCAGCCCTAGTTCCTAGCTAACAAAAGACCACTCATACCTCAATAAGAAGCTTCATTATTTAGAAGTATTATGTTGCCATAGAGATTGTTTCATATGCTTTTCTTGGCTAGCTCCTTTTTGAAGGATTAAAATTGCTCTGAACTTTGGACCTTTGTGTCAGCTTGACTTCCTTTGGAATGAAAAACGCAGACTTAAAATTTGGGAATCTGAGTGCAGTTCAAATATTGTGCACAGATTAATGAGACCGTTGCTCCGGTCTTGATGCACGCAGCTTGAAGAATTGTTCTCATTATATTGTACTCCCATCTATCTTGACCTTCAAAAAAAGTGGTGAGGTATATACATTGATTGTGTGACTCAGCAAGCTTCAACATGCTTTCATTATGTCATGAGACTTAAAGGCATTCATGTACATTTTTTTAAAGGGGAAGAGGGACAGCACTTCAATATTGTTTGTGCTCTCTCCAGATGGATTGTAAAGATACTTAGTCCATTTTTTTTATTAGGCATATAGGAAGTGTTATACTGAATCTGACCACTGGTTTATCTCACTCACTCACCAGGAGTGGGAGACTTTTTTGGCTCCACAGGCCAGATCCATATCAGGATCTGCCTCCCGGCTCTAATTTGTTGCTATTCACCTGGCAGCTCAAATAACGTCAGGTGGCTTGGTGCTTTGAGAACCACTTTGCATTGAACCAGCTGATAAAACGAAGGGGAAAAACCTCAGTCACCTGCAAGGTGCTGTGAAGTCCTGACTTCAGAGTGCAGCAAAACTGAACAGGTTTGAGAGACTTCCCTACGGGGATCTGTTTTGCACACCCAAATCAAACTGGATGGACTTCTGCTCACATCAGCTGTTAACACAGGGATGTTACTCCTGCTCAGCACTAGGTCTGGGTGCACAAGCGAGCTCTCAGCAAGGAGCTGTTATGTGTATCCAAATCCAAACCTCGCACCAGCTGATTGCACTAACCCAGCACTAAGCAGGGCTGACTTCTCTGCCTATTGGCTGATGCGAGGGAAGCTCAATGCTGCTTGATTATATAATAATATAATAATAATTTATTATTTATACCCCGCCCATCTGGCTGAGCTTGCCCAGCCACTCTGGGCGGCTCCCAATCAAGTGTTAAAAACAGTACAGCATCAAATATTAAAAACTTCCCTAAACAGGGCTGCCTTCAGATGTCTTTTAAAGAGAAGATAGCTGCTTATTTCCTTCACATCTGAAGGGAGGGTGTTCCACAGGGTGGGCACCACTACCAGGAAGGCCCTCTGCCTGGTTCCCTGTAGCTTCACTTCTTGCAGTGAGGGAACCGCCAGAAGGTCCTCGGCACTGGATCTCAGTGTCCGGGCTGAACGATGGGGGTGGAGACGCTCCTTCAGGTATACAGGACTGAGGCCGTTTAGGGCTTTAAAGGTCAGCACCAACACTTTGAATTGTGCTTGGGAGCCAATGCAGATCTCTCAGGACCGGTGTTATGTGGTCCCGGCGGCCACTCCCAGTAACCAGTCTAGCTGCCGCATTCAGCTCTCTTGTGCATCTGGACTGAGTAAGAGTGGCCTACCGCATCTCTGCCAATGCATGGGAGTACAGTCCTGCTTTGCACAAAATTTCAGAAGCTCCCGGCAAACAGCTGGCCGTTGGGCACTTTGGAAGCTGCACAAGGGGATGTGACGGGTGCTGCCTATTGGCTGAAAGGGGCTTTGCAGATGCTGCCAAGGACTGCTCTTACCTGCACCATGCCTGACATCAGAAAGGCCTTGCAGGTCAAATGAAGAATCTGGCAGGCCAAATTTGTTCACAACTGACAGTGTATGCTGCCTGGCAGCAGCTCTCAAGGTTTTCAGACGGGGTCTTTCTTCATCCTACTTGGAGATGATGAAGAAGAGTTTGAATTTGATATCCCGCTTTATCACTACCCTAAGGAGTTTCAAAGCAGCTAACAATCTCCTTTTCCCTTCCTCTCCCACAACAAACACTGTGAGGTGAGGGAGGCTAAGAGACTTCAGAGAAGTGTGACAAGCCCAAGGTCACCCAGCAGCTGCATGTGGAGGAGCGGGGAAGCAAACCCGGTTCACCAGATTACGAGGCCACTGCTCTTAACCACTACACCACACTGGCTCGCATTGAACCTGGGGCCTTCCGGGTGCAAAGCAGATTCTCCACCCCATTCTAAACAAAGATCCTGAGCGAAGTGAATTGATTTATTATTGTTGTGTGATAGATATTTTTGTTGTTGTTGAAAAGTAGAATACAGATGGAAATAATAACAGAATGGAAACAGTTCCCCGATCTCGAACTGCTGCACAGCAAACATTCTGTGCCATTCACGCTCCCAGCGGTGGCACAGCTGAGGCTCATTTAAGGTTCCTCTGCAAGTTCCCTGCAGGGTTGGATCAGGTCCCAAATGTGCAGTGTAAAATGTGACTGTGCTTGAGTTAATACTCACATGACACAAGCTTTCTAGAGTCAGCTCTCCCTAGAGAGCTTTTTACTTGTTTTGCACTGTTCTTCTTGTGTATTAAAAACAAGTGGCTCTCGCCAAGGCAATGAACTCCTCAAGAATATGCTTGTCACAAAGCATAATAAGCAGTAGTATTGTACCTGAGTAAAACTCCATTTTCCCCCCACATCAGCCCTGTTCATAAAGAGAGGTAGTTAGCACATACTCTCCTGAAACCTTGGTAGAAAGGTTTGTGTCAGGAAGACCTTGTTCAAATAAGTATATTGTTGCTTCTAAAACATTGCATACTTCATTTTTTCCATCAGGGCAGAGGTGTATGGAGGCCTGAGACTTCCTTTCCTTTCTGACAGGATACAGAAATGAACGTCTGGCCCAGGGCCTTAGTTGCCTGCTGACCTTGACTTTTGTCGGGTTTCTCCAAATCAATGTTATTCAAACCTTTCAAGGTCATATCTAAAGCACTATTATACCACTTTAACAGACACGGCTCCCTCTCCCCCAAGAATCCTGGGAACCGTAGTTTGAGTGCTGAGCGCTGTTAGGAGACCCCTGTTTCCCTTACAAAGTTACAATTCCCAGAGTGTCTTCACCAGCACTTCCTCTTCCCAGGGAACTCTGGGAATTGCAGCTCTGTGAGGGGAACAGGAGGTGTCTCCTAATAACTCTCACCGTCCTTCTCAAATTGCATTCTCCAGGACTCTTTGGGGAAGCCATGACTGTTAAAAAGTATGGTGCAGATATGGTCACAATTAGAGTTAGTTGACCGGCATGCTCCCACAGCCTAGGTGCCATATTTTGCAACCGTCTGGTCTTAAGGATACCAGGAACCTCTTCCTATAGCAGAATGTGGTCCCATCCAGAACAGGTAATGTCTTCAGTTCCCGCCTGTCCAAATTTCCTTCCATTTTGTTGGAACTCAGCCTTAGCTTACGGACCCTTATCCAGCCCACCTCTGTGTTCGGGCACCGGTCCAGGACCTACACAGCTTCTTCTGACTAGTGCGGTACAGAGAATCAAGAGATTAAATTGTGCGTGATTTATGTTTTATTCTAGACTGAGCCGGCATTAATAACAACGCCTCCAGGCGAGAGGGCAGCCTGATAAGTCAGCCTAAGTGCCAGTGAAGGGACTAGTTGAGGACCGCATTTTGAGGCTTGTATTTAATTTGCACTGTTTTTTTGTATTTATTTATTTGGATTGAATGCACACCTATAGTTGTTAAGAGTGCCCTGTTACTCGCCTCGACAGCATAAAATAGCTATTCTGAACAGTTTCAGTGATGTAAATCAGAACCTATTCAAGATGTGGACTGGTTAGGTTGCTGCTTTGTTCTGCCTCCTATTCAGCCCTGCCTTCACAATGACACCATCATGTGAATCAGCCCAAGAAAGCATAGAACTGTTCAGAAAGCCTTGTGGGAATGATCTATATTCTTAATGGGTTAAAATCCTGAAATGGAAGTGGAGGTGTTGGCCACACTCCAGTCTCTCGGCTAGACTTGAACTCGGTTCTGCAGCATGTATAAATTCTGCAGCTTTAACATGTCCTTATTTTATATAATTTACTTCTGCTTGGCATGAAAAGGAGACCATGAAACTATGACCTCTAGAAATGCTACCCACAATGTATGTGGTATCTTTGAGAAAAGTCACCAATTACCCATTTTTTTCAAGCCTGTGTTGATATTCCTAGAAGGAATTTTGTAACTCAACATGAAAGCTGGTTCATGGGGTGCCGATTTCAGTTCTCAGTACAGTTCTGCATTCTGTGGTTCTGCAGAACTGGGCAATCCATACACATCCGGAGCTCAATTAAACAAAACACCCCCCCACCCGCCCAACCTACTTGGGTGTGTTTTGTTGATGTGTTTAAGTTTTAGCCATCATCTGATCATCCTCCAGCCTACCTATGTTTATTTTTGGCTGGAGTTGGCAGCGTGACTTCTCAGTCTGCTTTGTGTTTCAGTCCTGCCAGTACGAGAGTTCAATGACATTAGATTAGATGTCATTGTGCAGCCAAAATCTGCTCTTCAAATAAGACCAGTGAAGTGCTTATCTCCATAGGCCTGTTTGTACTGTCTTCCAAATATGTATGGTATTAGTTCAGAGGGCTGCATGTACCCAGGCTTCTCAAGCATGATCTTTCTGCACTGTTCCCTGAGGTATGCAAGCAAATGTTTTCCTTCTGAACAACACTCCTTGGCCCTCCATTTGGTAGCGTTCCTTAAAATTGCCACTGTCGATCCTAGCCTGATTGTAGAAAGGAATTTTGCAGATTGGCATAATTTTGAAAGGTAGAACGAAATCCATGAACCACTTGCTTTTGAATTTCATTTTGACAAGCCCATTGAGTTTTTGATCCGTGTTGAATGGTTAGCTTCCGCACGGGGAAGTCACAAGAATTGGGATAGAATTATATTTTTGTGTTATGGAAATGGGGTTTTCTGGTTACTGGTACTTTCGATGCCATTTTTATTTCTTTCTCCAGCTTGCCCATTGGAGACAATGGAGGAATCGATAAGTCTTTATGACAGCAATGATTGGGACACCAGTGTGGTCTCTCGCTTGCAAAAAAAATAACAAAATTTTAATTAGTAGCAACCAAGCGAGTTTATGAGTGGGTCTTACTTCATGTGGGAAATGTGATTGATTTTAGTTTTTAAAAACTAAAGGTTTTAGTTTTTAGTTTAGTTTAGCCTTAAAACTAAAGGTAAGCCAACTGGTTCCATATGTGACAAAGAGAAGCCACACAATTACTGGCATAGTTCATACTTTTGCTTCCTAAGAAGGCATCATGTAGAAAGAAGCCTCCCAGTTGTAGTAGTGTCTCTGTTTCTAAGGAGCTGTACCTCTGTTACCTGCTTTCCAGCATTCGCCATGCTTTGGACAAGGAGAGATGTTGTTTACACACCCTCATGGCTGTGTTGTTTTTCACTCTCCATTTTTTTTTCTGGCGGGAACAAGAAAATGAAAAGAGGACAAACTGTGGTTGCCTCTTAGCTAGTTTTGGACCAGCAGCTGCTCAGATGCTTGTTTCCCCACAATATGTTGTTAAGAGGCAAAAGTATGAACTGGACTGAATATTCAAATCCCTCCCCAGTGGCACATGTCTGGATTCTGAGACGATTCTCCTGCAGGTCAACTGCAGACTGAAACTGCTTCACACTTGGCTCTGACCCAGCGTACAATAAATAGCAAATCCTGGCTCTGAACGGGCAACATGACTCAAGTCCACTCTACTTCCGTACGTTTAAAAAAAGTGTTATGAATTACTGCACATAGGAAAATACTTGACTCATTAAAAACACATGCTTTGCTTGCCAAAGTAATTGATACAAGGCAATATTGCCTTAAGCTCTTCTCTGTTCTTTATTTGCAATGTGAATGGCAACCTATGTCACTCATATCACACAAGCATAGCTAACCTAAATGGCTTTTATTTTATATTAACACCCAGCTACCAAGTTGGCCCAAATGTGGGGTTTTTTGCCTCTTTTGATTGCAGACTTCCTGGCAGATATATTAATAGATAGTGTAAAAGCCCTTTTTGATGAAATCATTCTTAGTTCTTGTTTTTCCATTAGCAGTAGACAGACATTTGCCCACTGCAAGGAAAATAATGACCCATGCTAACTATTTACTTTCTGGGGAGTCGTGGGTTTTCAATTCCTGTTTCCACCCCCTGCCCCTCCAACCCAAAACTCTAAATCATTTGCTAACTTTTTAAACTGGACAGCTTTCCCTCCTTTCGTATTCAGTGTGGAACAGTCAGGGGTCAGCATCACAACAAGGATGCATATCTCATAGCTTAGATGATATATTAGGAATCCATTGTGTGATGTTTAGTAGTTGTAGGGAAGTATGAAGATTTGCATCACACTTTTTCTAATTTATGCAGTTATCTGCTAATTTTCTATATACCCAGTGGCTTTAGGCATGTGAGTAATATGTCCTTTTCCTTTCTGCTGCCTAGCCAAGTTGGTTTTTCAAACACTTCCAACTTTAGGGGGTTTATCTGCACTATCTTAACTTCTATAGTCCACTCTTTTAGAATATTCATTTATTCATTCAGCCTTTATTGAAGAAGAGTTTGGATTTGATATCCCGCTTTATCACTACCCGAAGGAGTCTCAAAGCAGCTAACATTCTCCTTTCCTTTCCTCCCCCACAACAAACACTCTGTGAAGTGAGTGGGGCTGAGAGACTTCAGAGAAGTGTGACTAGCCCAAGGTCACCCAGCAGCTGCATGTGGAGGAGCGGAGACGCGAACCCGGTTCCCCAGATTACGAGACTACCGCTCTTAACCACTACACCACACTGGCACAATCTTTTAGAATACTGTAGTCTGATGAAGGAGCTAAAAATTTTCTGCTGAAGATTTTCATCAGCTCAGTCACTCTCACACAGAAATGTACTTCTTGGAGCAAGGGAGTAGCCAGTTTCCATCTTTATTGCAGAACCTTCCATCAGCACCCTCCTACAGAACAGGTTTTCAAAAACCTATAGGAAAATTTCTAATGTGCACTTGTGGGTACATTAGATTGCAGCCCAGGACATAGGATACATTCTTTAGCTAGGTTTTTTAAATTTCTTTGTTTGCTGCCCAAGCTTGTTTCAGTTAAATGCCCTTGTATCTATTACATAATCATTGTAACAGTTGCTTCGAAAGAGTGCGCAAAGATTTTATTGCTAATAGTGTACTTGGTCTATTATCAGGTGATGGATCCCATGGATTTCACTACAAATGAAGAAAACTCGACGAGAGCCAACGAACAACGTGAAAGACAGTAACAAGGCACCTAAAATAATGTATTAAGATTTTCTAGTCAAATATAATAAGAGACTGGTCTAATTTTTAAATTGGAATATTTCTTACAATTTATTATGAAAAGAATTGCCTTTTTTTACACTTGCACATATATTTTTGTGAAACGTTTACTGTTGATGATGCTATCACATAAAGCTCTTATTTTTTCAAGTGCCAAACTAGATTCAATAAACCCTGTGCCTTGTTTACTTCAAAAGGTAATTGCCTATGAAACAGATAGTATTTTTTACATATTGTCCAACTTGCTGCTGTGTATAAGACTCTCTGACTTAATACTTCTTTAAAGGTGTCTAGCTGCGGAGTGGCAGAATCTAGAAGCATCCTGCACAGATTCTTTCGGTAGCAGTGAATAAAGAATTATAATTTGGTTGGACCATAGGTAACAGTGCAATTGTAATAAGGCGTGGATTGCCACAAACACAGTGTGAAATATGAATGGTTGAGGGTTAAAATGAGATGGTTTCATCATAGCCTTTTAACTTAGTTCTTGTTGAAGATGGGCAGTTCTTCCACTTCTATCACAACTGAGTTTTGACTCGGTTTATATTCTATCTTTTCAAGCGGGTTTATTTTCTCTGCATAGTTGTGTGAACAGCAAAACAGTTTAAAATAATAAACATAGAACCAAGAAAACAGAAATGCTCTCCTTTTATTTTAGAATCTAAATTAATGTTTAAAAAGCTTACTTCCCATGCCAGGGATTCAGGATTCTTTTTGAAAATGCCATTAACCCCTTGTTTCAGTAAGGAAGTAGGTCACCAATAATAATTGTTCATCGGCTATTATTCATAAATAGCTATCCTGCTTTAGAGGAAGAAAATATATGAAAAGCAAATGTAGTGTTCATCCTTATTGTCACTTTGGATTTGGAAAATATTTCACAACTATGACAGCATCTTCAAAATCTTTCTTTTTGAAAGCTGTAATGAAGAAAAAGCTCCAAGTTTGAACAGGCACACATTTTGAAACCAAAGATACTTGGAGGATTCTGCAGCAGACTGTTGGCAATGCCTTAGCCACAGTTCAGAAGTAGCCAGAAATCATGAACCTAATGAGGAACTTACCCTCTTTTATGAACCAGAAAAGGAGATGGGGATGTTGTGATTTTAAACTAACCGCGGTTTCCTTTGATATCTGAACTTGAGGAACCGTGGTTTGTTTAAACTGTGGTGAGAACAAGCCAGGATCTGAAAGCAGGGTTTGATTCTGGCTTTTTTTCACTAATCATAGTTTAAAGAAGGCGCAGTTCCTCTAGTTCCGATGTCTAAGGAAATAGATTTGGCTAAAATCGGAAGCAGGAGCGTTC
Organism: Podarcis pityusensis; assembly: GCF_964106645.2. Lineage (NCBI taxonomy): Eukaryota > Metazoa > Chordata > Lepidosauria > Squamata > Lacertidae > Podarcis > Podarcis pityusensis. Next base: position 39,758,025 of record NC_138039.1, on the reverse strand, counting down.
AAGAGGAGGAGAAGGGGAGGAATTGTCTTCAGGACCAAGACTCGCTGTGGCTTGTTACTGCAGCAGAATTCCGTGGCTTCGTCTTACATTTGAAGGCCTTATTCTGCAAAGCAGTTTAAATGTCCCATCTACCCCTTTTCAAAATGATTCAGTACTTAGAAGGCCTCCCTCTCAGGTGTTTTCCTCCATGTCGTAGTAATCAAATGGAGGAAGAAAATGGGGCCTTACCAGCTAGCCTCACTTTTGTAGCCTTGGCCTGCTATGTGTGGCCAGTGGAGCTGCAGGTTAAGGGCCATGGCCCTGCGTTCCTCCTCTACAGAATTAAAGAATCTCATTTTCTTAACTGCGGGCACAATCTACCAATACCTTTCTCCTACATAAGCTCCACAGCAATGAACGGAAGCTTGACAAGAACTACCTTTGTAATATTCCTCCTTTACCTCCGGGGCATTCCCAGTAGAGAGAGATCTTTAATGATGGACATTTTTCATTATCCGAAGCTCGCCCACAAAAGGACTAATTGATACAGGAGATGCATTTGAAGTAACCATGGCCACAAAGTGGCTCTCGGATTGGTGATTTACCAATCAGGTTTACAAGCCTGGGAAACTTGAAGTGATAGCCGCTGAGCTGTCTCATCCCATCCCAAAATATGAGCCGTCAATTTTAAGTTATTGTTTAGTCAACTAATTTGAACACCGGCAGATTTAAGATCTTGCGCTGATTGTAGTGAACAACAGAATTAGCCTGAAACATCCAGCTACATTGTGGCCACAGAAGGCATTTCTCCCTTAAAATGGTCTCTGACTTGGAGGGGCCGAGCCCAAATCGTAGTTAAAACTAACTAGTTTTATTTCGAGTCATGAATGCATGCAGTGAATATGAGAATTTTCTTAACCTGCCTTAAAAAATTGGGAATATAAGAATCTGTCTTTTTACATTACTTTGATGCTGTGTAGATGTAAAATTAAGATTGAGAATCTTATCTGTAGAGGAATATCTCATTTAATCATTTCTAAACATTTCTTGGATTATATTCTGCAATGAATTTTTGGGCAGGATGCTTATCATCAACATATACTTTTGCTTTTTTTAAGGGATCTGTTTGCTGAAGTCATGATTAATATTCAGGGGGTTCTCATGTGCTGGAATTGATTTCAGGGTGTTAACAATATTTGCTTGGATTATTTTAAAAAAAGGATAGTTTAGCTATCATCTACTGAATAGGATGCTATTAATCTAGGTAAACAGGACTGGTGTTGGAAGCTTTGACTAGAACATTAAATGTTTAAAAAATTGGTTGATTTTCTACACTTTATGAGCCTTAATAACAATAACATATTGCTTAAATCATAATGCCATTTACGATAACGATCATTTCTGATAACAACCTTCTTTCTTGCTTTACCTCTGAAACATTGTACATTAATGTTTTTAAGAATGTTATAATTTAGAATATTTGGTATTTAATAAACTTTTCAAACAGGTTGAGTACCATACCATTCTTGTATTTCTTTCCTTGATTAAACATTAAATTAAGGCCTGGTTCACATAAACCACACAAATAAAGCGGTACCATGCTCCCTATTTAGTTTCTTTTTGGGCTGTTGTTGAGGACTTTTGCAGTCAACTTTTAAAATATGGTTATGTTTTAATATGCTGCTGGCTTTGAATGTTTACTTTAAAAAAAATGTTTTCCTTTTTTTAATGCCTAACTACATATTCTGTCACTATTGATTTGTTTTAATTTTGTTGCGATGCATTTTCTTGTGTTTCATAAACAGCTTCCAAGAAGCATGGTTAAAAATAATCTACTAAACAGAATTGGATATAAAACTATGCAGACTGCAAATACGGAATTACATGGCTGGATGCATCCTATATGGGAAGAAATATCAGTGCATGTACAAAGCCTGGGAGTTACTGAAATGCAGAACAGATGTGAGAGATACCCTTTCATTTCCTGTTTGTGTGAGCCAAGCCTAATATTCCAGCAGCAGTCAAGGAGTATATGCATGACTGTGTATACACCCTGCATAGCTTCCCTCCAGAGAATCCTAAGAACTGTAGTTTGTTATGGGTGCTGGGAGTTGTAGCTCTGTGAGAGGTACATTACACTTCCCAGCATTTTTTGGGAGGAAAGCCAAGTGCTCTATACAGTGGTACCTCGGGTTACATACACTTCAGGTTACATACGCTTCAGGTTACAGGCTCCGCTAACGAAGAAATAATACCTCAGGTTAAGAACTTTGCTTCAGGATGAGAACAGAAATCGTGCTCTGGCGGTGCAGCAGCAGCAGGAGGCCCCATTAGCTAAAGTGGTGCTTCAGGTTAAGAACAGTTTCAGGTTAAGAACAGACCTTGGGAAAGAATTAAGTACTTAATCCGAGGTACTACTGTATGTGCTTTGAATGTATGGTGCGCATGCAGCCAGGAAGACTGAAGCCTTGGAGAAGGTGCATACAAACGTACCATTCTGAAAGCAGCAGAAACACTTTAACTGCTCTATAAACATATGTTCTACATCTGCTCTGCGACAATATGCTCTTTTAAAAATTGTTCTGCAGACTTGAAGGGAGAAGATCAGTCTGCGGTGGGTACCAATTGGTTAGTGCCGGTGAGAACAAAAATACAAATTCCTTCTCTGGAACAGTTTCACAGATTTATTTTATACTAAGGGCTGTGCCACTGCTTGCACAGGGCCCTGCCATTCCCCCCACATTAACCCCCTAGAGCTTCCCTTTCCCGCTCCATGCAACTACTTGGCTCACTTTTCACCTTCCCAACCCTGTTTGGTGACAAGGCCCCGGGCCCCATTGCTCCCTAATACATAATAAACACACATGGACATGATAATTTAGGTTAATGGGCAAAAATAGGCCACAACTTTACTGGTTACAGATGTGAGCGGTTTGACATTGGGTGGAACCAGACTATATCCTAACTCCTGCCTGTCTGCAGGGAGTCACACTAAGGGTAAACCACCAGCAGGGGGAGCCCTATGATATACGTCCCCAGTGGGTCCTGGCATGGCCCTAGCCCACGACCAGGCTTCAGACAGGATCCACACTCACCTCTCTGTCGCACTCAGATCACCTCCATTTCCATTTCAGCTTCCAAGTTATGGGTTGACTCCGCACACATATTCCGAGAGTAACCAGATTGAGGCACCGTATAAAATCTGCTTCACAGCTTTTGCTGTGTTCACTCATATTGCTGCTGGAACAGATTCACCTCCTTTTGTGAAGGGAAAACAAAATCAAAACATGCTCTTACCGTATGCCCTGCTTTTGCCTCTGCTAATTTGTCAAGCACAGTCCAATTGTTGACAGTCATGAAACCAGATCCTGAAATAGCTGCAGAAATCAACTTGTTCTAATCTGTGGCTATCCATGGCCCAGGAATACTTGGCCTTCCTTTTTGAAAACACCATTACCTTTGACTTCACAAAGTTAATAGTTATAAATTCTTTTATGCAGTCATCTCCAGTGAGCAGAGCCCTAGCCAGCCTTGTGAGATTAAGACAGCATCACCTGTGCATAAGAAAATGTAAACTTTGGTAGCGGTGAGTTTAGGAGGGTGTGAAGATGTTGAGCCCAAATATGTGGGAAGATCGGCCAAGTATAAATAAAATCAGCAAGGACACATCCTTGCCTAACTGCACAGGTGGAAAAAAGTATGTCAGTTAAATGACCAGAAAACCCCACACCTCGAGTTCTGAATGTTCTGCAAGGTTGTCTGGCTTGCCATCATTTTCTTCAGCCAGCATAGTAATTCTAGTACTTTCCTTAATCTTGAGCTATGAAACAACTCCACAAGGTGAAGCTGTGGCAGGAACGTTCAACTTGGAACATTTCATTATTTGTCTCCACCCAGGACTTCAAACATTCCAGCTTTTAGCGACAATGTGGAACAAGTTAAAATGGAAAAAAACACAAATTGGTTTCAATGACCTTGTTATCCTGTGCACCACATTTCATGTTGCTATTAAGACAGGGTTTCGTACATGCACTGACTTAACAGTAACAAGAATTTGTGATTAAAATTCAGGTGCTATTTATGCTTGAGTGGTCTGCCTTCAGTGGGAATAGTGTCTTGAGGGCTGTAATTTAAGGACAATAAGGTCAACTAAGAAACAAGAAATTCATGCTTTACCATCTCTCAAACACAATTAATTTGCAATTTGAAAATGTTCTCCTTTAAAGATGCCCATTAGCTTTAAAGATGGAAGCATAAATAGGCAGTAAAATTGGAGAGCTACACAACGTAAAGGTTATTTTCCCACACTCCCAGCAGGCTACATTAAGGAACCCAGTATTTCTTTCGCCAACAGTGTTGTAAAGATTGAAAAATGAAACACTTGACAAGATTAGTGTAGCTTAAAAAAAAAAAGTTTCCAAAATATAATAAATGAGGATTACTGCAAGTTTTACAGAATGTTTCAGTAGGCATAGGATGTTTTAAGGCATAATTGGACGGTCGTTAATAGATGTGAACTATGGATTTTACTGATGGGTAGAACATTTAAAGTATCAGGCAATGCAAACATTCCACTCCTACAAAAAGTACTTGGAGAAGACCAAACAAAAAGACAAATTAGGAGTGTAAATGTTGAAGGGGGACTTAGCTGGACAGAATTGTGGGACGGCATCTTACAATATGTCAAGAAGGGGAACCTTTGGCCCATCAGATATTGCTGAACTACAATCCCACTGGGAGGGGATGATAGGAGTTCTAGTTCCACCACTTCTGGAGGGCTGAAGGTTCCCAAGTCCTGCGATATGTTTGTAAGATCTGGTTCACTGCAAAGTGCAAACCAGTTTTGGAAAAGGTGAGGCTGAAAAGCCATAAACGCAGACGTCAAGAGAGGAATTTACGTGATTGCAATTGCCCATACTATCTTCCTGATTACTGTCTGATTTACACTTCATAAGCGCACACCCTGTGAATTCTTGTTTGAGGCTTGAGCTTAAAAGTGTTTGGCCTATAGCTGGGGTACCCAAACTTTTCTCAAAGAGGTCCAGATTTGATGAAGCGAACTTTTGAGCTTTTTTTTAGGAGTGAAGTTGTTGAGTTTTGGGGGGGGATTTTACCCCAGGAAATAAACTGCCACAGGGGACAGATTAAACTGACCAGCAGGCCAGATTAGGTCCCGAAACAGACTTTGGACATGCCAGGCCTATAGGAACAAGCTTTTTAAGAGGCATAGTGGATTTGTTCCATTATTTCTTCGGTGCAAGAAATTTGCTGCAATAACAAAGCCACTGTCCTTGTTTTATATTCCCTGTGATTTGGGTGTAAAACTAGGGCTGTGACACGATCTCAAAAGTGCTCTTGCTCCACACCTTGACAGAATCCAGATGCCAGGAACCAAGTGCATCTCCATCCTCATTTTGATGACTTGGCCGCTCCATCAACCCCTGGGAACAAAAAGTGACAAATAAAGGCATTACTTTCGTCACACGAGATAGTTTTTAACTTTTATGACTCTGAACTTCAGCGTCTAAAGTGCTCAGATGGTTTATAAGAATTATTCTGAAAATAAAGCCCCCTTTTCCCAATGTAAAAAAAGAAAACCCTTCTGTGTTTCTGGTAAGATTGCCCCTTGTCCCTGTAACACATTTATTTTAGAGGCTTTTCACCGCCTGCAGTAGTTTTATTGCAGCGAGATCAAGTTACAACCGGTTCAGTGAGCTATCAACCCATGAGATAAGAGGTACCCAGGCCAATTTGGTTGAGATCAAACTGATACCGCATATCACCTTCACGAGTAACAGGAATAGAGCAGTGCACACAATTGCCCGAGATTATGTCCTAATCAGCACGTTTTTCAAATTTTCTATCTCCGGGGAATCAACCCTCTATTGACTTTTCTGCTGAGAACCTCTAGGCCTCTCCCACAGAAAAACCTTTTGCCCCAGAATCCTTTGTGATGCCTATTCTTTGATAGAGAGAGAACATCCCTTAAGTACCGTGTAAAGTGTTTTGTGTTTCAAATCTCCCAAGTTCCTCAAGGAATTCTAGAAATCTTCCCTGGGGAGCTAGCTTTCTTGAAGCGGTCATTCCTTTCACGCTTATCTTGGGACAGAAAGGTAGCATCCTCTTTGTTCTCTGAGCCTCACAGTTGTTCGCCCACCACACCCTTCTGGCTGCGCATTGCAGGGGATGATTAGGTCACAGTGGGATAAGAGGTCTTGTAGGAAGGCTTGCTCACTTCTACTGATGTTCTCATTGAACCATAGGGTTCCTCTGATGACAGTATGAAAGCCGCTGATTCCTTGGTTCCCATACTCACCCCACCTCCTGGACCATGGACCACTGGAATATTGCAGACCACAGTTATTTTTCTACACGTTACAGCAATTGGAATTTTATAGAATTAAATTTCCAATACAATAAAATGCAATGTAATAAATAAAAGAATGAATAAAATACAATTCATATTAATATTCAGTGCAATGGATGCACTAAATGGAGTCTTCCAGTGCTCCCCCCCCCCAAAAAAAAATGTTTAGGGGTACTCTCAGGGTACTCTCATTTTCCTACTCATATTGAAATACTGTCCCTCACTGAGGCCAAACTTAGATTCACAAAATGTTTAGGGCATGGGTAGGCAAAATAAGGCCCAAGGGCTGGATCCGGCCCAATCGCCTTCTAAATCTGGCCAGTGGACGGTCTGGGAATCAGCATGTTTTTTACATGAGTAGAATGTGTCCTTTTATTTAAAATGCATCTCTGGGTTATTTGTGGGGCCTGCCTGGTGTTTTTACATGAGCAGAATGTGTGCTTTTATTTAAAATGCATCTCTGGGTTATTTGTGAGGCATAGGAATTTGTTCATTCACCCCCCCCCCAAAAAAAATATATAGTCCAGCCCTCCACAATGTCTGAGGGACAGGGGACCAGCCCCCTGCTGAAAATGTTTGCTGACCCCTGGTTTAGGGGTTTGTATACCCCTGCGTCCCCTCCTCAGAAAGCACTGGATTCTTTCATCCTTCCTATTCAGGTTTGTTCCCCTGCTTTTAGCTCTTTAGTCATCTCTTTTTACAAATAGGCCATGTACACATTAGCAGCCTACAATGTATATCAAGTCGCATTTGCACATTGCTGTACACACCAGATAGCAGAGTGGGGATGTCTTTGTCCGTTGTGCATTAACGTTAAATCTGCAACCTCGCTCCCCAAACTCCTATTAATGAAGCTGTTATCTGTGCATGCACAATGGCTGTCTCGAATGCACACACATCGGCTCAATTGTGGCTTGTTTTGAAAGTGGGTGGAAATTGCTTTGAGGGGAAACACATCAAGCAGCAGAATAAACGGTAATGTGTCCATAGCCCCAGAATGTTAGGGTTGGGCATGGTGGTGGAAGGACTCCAAAAAAACATTTAACTTTAAGATTACATGCTAATAATATATTCCTTCAGGTTGTCCATATAGCTGAGCTATCTAAAATAAAACTTGTTTCCTTCCTCCTCATTCACAGCTGATAGATCTGGAACAAGAAACATCTGGAAACAAAAGACAGATGTCTAGAGTTAGGCTACCATTAACACAAACAATAGCAGGAAAATATGTAACAGAGACCTATAAGGGAGTTCTGAACTTATTCAGCACCTGAATTATCTCTGCTGGTATGACTACGAAAGGTGGTGGGGGACAACGAAAACGTTTTGTTGTTGTGAGTGATTGGATCCAGTTACTTCAAATTGAGAACTTCAATTCCAAGCATCTCATCTCTGTACAAAACAACTGCTTTCCGTAATGTTGAAGAAACAGGAGTCTTTGTAAGAACATAAGGAAAAGAAGAGTACAAATGTGTTTTTAGAGCACTTGAGGCTTTGGGGCAAGGGCTGCAGATCTACGGTAGAGCATCTGCTTTTGAATGCAGAAGGTCCTAGGTTCAAACCCTGGCATCTCCGGGTAGGGCTGGGAAACCCCGGAGACCTGCTGCCAGTCAGTGTAGACAATATTGAGCTCAACGGACATTAGTCTGACTCGGTATAAGGCAGCTTCTTAATATTCTCTGTACTTGCTTGTACATGTTTTTATTCATCTGTTCCAGTGGGTTCAATGGGTCTAACTCATAGACGTGCAGGAATTTCAGCCTCAGGAGCATATGGACCCTCTGAAGAGCAAACTACACACAAATCAATAACAGAAGTTCAGAGGGAAAACAAACTATTCCCAGGTGACAGTGTGTAAAGGACAGTTCGACTCTGTTTTTGTTATAATCACATCTTGCTGAATGGTTTGGCGATTGCAAATGTTAATCTTCAGACACACACACAGCGTAAAAAAGGGAGGAGGAGCTGGAATGGTGACACTTTATGACAAATGTATTTACAAAAGCACTATGCCAAGTTGACAGTAATTATGACATTTATGAGAGCAAGGATAATACTGGTTTGGGTTATTATATGTTCAAGAGGTCACATTGACATTTCTTGCAGATCACCTGAATATACCCTTGCACTGGGGTGTTGCTTAGGGTTTTTTTTGGGGGGGGGGTTGTTGCCATTATTGATATTTTTTTGTATCTTTATTTTAGATCTTAGTGATATATGTTGAAATTGTTCAATTTTGTTGTGTTTTTTTAATATTTTATTTATTGTATATGGCTACATTTGTTTGAACTATGGAAGGGTAGCATACAAATAAAACTATGTATGTATGTATGTATGAAGAAGAGGGTGGGAAATCTCTGGATAAAAGTCGTTTTCAAACCTGAGTGACAAAACACTCTTATGTGATTTTCAGGAACTGGGAGTTCCAACAATGGAGGTAGAAAATATGTGGCATCCATATGTCACTGGCCAGGCCTCTCTGAGCTCACGGCTGCCCCATTTCAACTGAGCATGGGATCTCAACACTGGTCTTCAACAGATGGGTCAGAAACCACTACCAGGTCACAGCCTGATCTAATGGGGATAGCTGCAGCAGCAGCACCACAAATATATACGATATGGGTCCAAATGCATGCTTGGGTTCAAGCTAAGTCTGAGTCTGAAAAGGTGGAAGACTACTGCTCTAAAACAAATCCAATGATTTCATGAAACATGGGAAGATTGGTGATCATGGTCAGCAAAGTGTCTTTCAGGGAAGTTTGTCTGTCATTAATATTCTTTCCATAAAACAAAAGCCTCAATATGCTGCTGAGAAAACCTATTCCAGCTGTTAGAAGGTTACTGCAAGTCACAGGATGGTTTCTGAGATAAAATTGCAACAGTGTGTTAAGACTAAACTACTACTAGTATTGCCATAAACTCCAAGACGCAGAACAGCTACTAGTCTCATAACAAGACTTGTGAATTAAAGTGGGTTAAGTGATAATGGTTTATCGAATGCCTCTACAGGAGATTCCCTGTCAAGTATGAATTTAAGTTCAGTAATGGAAATCTATACCACGTTGTCTAGTGTTATCCTTACAGCAACCTGCAAAGGACATTAGATTGCCCTAAGGTTATTCAGGGAATTTTGTAGATGAAGGGAAGACTTGCTACCAAGTTCTTACAGCCACACAACGCTTTGCCTATTACACCCAGGGGCAGCCCACCCTGTTTTGCAGCCAGAGGCAAAATGGGAAGGTGTTGTTCCCCTGTTGCTTCCACACACACCCCGCCCTTGAAGCCTCACTGTCAGTGATTGTGTGACTGTGGTGGTGGCTTCTGGTGGGATCTTGAGAGGTCCACAAGATCTCGCTGGGATGTGGAAGCCACTGCCGCTGCTTCTTCTCATTTCTCTGGCAGTGTTAGGGCAAGAAGGGTGCCCACCACCACAACCATGGGAGAAGTGAGAAGAGGCTGTGGCGGCCATGGTGGCTTCCAGTAAAATCTCGCAAGAGTCCTGTGAGATCTTGCCAGAAGCCAAAGCTGCTTCTCCTCGCTTCTATTGGGATGGGCGAGCCCGTGGCAGTGCTGGAGAAGTGAGAAGTGGTGCTGGTTTCAGTAAGATCCCCAGTGGTGGTGTATTGCTTGTGGCGGCACTGGAGAAGTGAGGAGTTGCGGCGGCAGCAGTGGCTTCTGGTCTTGCAATAGCCCCGTGAGATCTTGTGGAGCTCTTGTGAGATCTCATCAGAACCAGGGAGTTGCTGCCACTTCTCACTTCTCCAGTGGAAACGGGAGTGAGCTCATGGGGTTCTGAGCGGGTGCCGCACCTTGGATTTCCCCACCAGAGGCAGCTGCCTCAGTCCACCTCATGGACGGGCCGGCCCTGATTGCACTTCAGTGCCCGAGTACGATTCTGTTTGAAACAGGGAGGTAACCTCTATGAGGGACACAGAAACCACACACCATTAGTTTAGGTGATGTGGGGTGGGGAACCAGGCCCAGCCTGAGACATTTGGGCCCCTGGAGCAAATCACAAAATGGCACACACCTCCCCACCAGGGAAGAATGGGTGAGCGAAGACGGGGAATAAAGATCTACATTGGGATCTGCTGCCCTTATGGATCCTGCTGCCCAAGGCAGCCTCGTGGGTGGGCCAACCCTGTGGGGAACCTATGGTCCTTGAGATGTTGTAAGGCTACAACTCCCATCATCCTTGGCTGTTGGCCATTCTGGCTAGAGCTGATGAGAGTTAGCGTCCAATAACATCCAGAGGGCCGCAGGTTTATATGGTAGAATACTTGTTTTGTTGTGAAGGACAGCTAATTTTTAAACACATTAGCTGCAAATAAACGATGTAGTGTTCATAATTCAACTATTCTGTCTCCTTTCAAGCTCCTTCCTGTTGGATTGCTACCAGGTGCTTAAAACATGACAGGTATGAAGCTATGTGCATATGGAATTCAACCCCTCCTCACCGGACCCTTGTTTTGCTTTGTTAGGGCCCCTACCTTACCAGCTATGTCTCAGCCTGGTCTCAAGCATGCAAACAGCAATTAAATGATCTACCAGAAACCCCTGTGGCTTTACTTTATCATATGGTGTTTTATCTGAAGCTGTAAATTGTGTATGTGCGGTGGGGAATGCCTCAGTCTAATCCAGTGGCATCAGTAGCAGGTGACTCTACTTCTGCAAAACAGAGCAGAGCATACACTTTTGCTATATTCACAACTGTTCTTTAAAGTGTCTGATAATTAATGCAGCATAACGTGGTATGCTGACATGTAATTTCTAAAGTGGCTCCATGGACAGGATGCAGGATCTGCTCCAGGTATGGTTAGTTCTCTTAGTTCCTAGCCTAGCAAAAATAATGTGATTCTAATTCTAACACAATCCATTGTCTCCATCATGGGGATTAGTCACAGCAGTGCTATCATTTATTAGAATAACTTGCTGCTGAGGGAGGGGGAACATTACTATTTTACTAACTGTGCTTTGTAGACAGAGGCTGTGTACATACTCCCATTTACTCCGCACCCAGTGCCCTTCCACTGAGTTTCTTGGGCTTGCCAATTGAAGGTCGGCGGTTCAAATTCCTGCAACGGAGTGAGTCCCCATTGCTCTGTCCCGTGTGCCCTGGCTTCCGTCACAGTGTCCCATTGCACCAGAAGTGGTTTAGTCCTGCTGGCTACATGACCCGGAAAGCTGTCTGTGGACAAACACCGGCTCCCTTGGCCTGAAAGTGAGATGAGCGCCATAAGCCCATAGTTGCCTTTGACTGGACTTAACCGTCCAGGGGTCCTTTACCTTTTTTTTTTTGTATGCGACAGCCACAATTCATATTCAAACTGAGAAACAGAATGACCTAGTTGCGTTTTAAGCTGGCAATGTGCACACAGCCTTAAATTTCCTCAAATCAGCAGATCAGTTACAGTGTACCTGATGGCTTATCTCCTGGGAAAATTCCAGGAAAGGTGTTTGTGCTGTATAGGGCATGTGATTCCCTTTCCTCTCACAGCTACCTCCACTTTTACGTTCCCATACTTACACTGTATCTAATTATTATGGAAGGGAAATGTCTGTTGGTTTGGAAGTATTAATCACTAGGAACTGATACAACACAATTTAGTAGGTATGCATAATGATGTATAATGATGCATAATTTATTTTCAAAGGCACAAATTGTATGGGCTGGGTAAAAGTCAATGACGCTTTTGGTATCATTGATATGCAGGTAGATTTCCTGCTATGCTGGCAGACTAGAGGACAACCATTAAATTTGTTTTCAAGAGGAGTGGCTGAAATGTGTGGATCCCTCAGTCCCCCACATAGTGTATTATCTTAAGTGTATAGTCTGCATTATTCAAGGATATTAAAATGGAAATATTCTGCTTATTAAACTAATCATCCCCAAGCTGCCTGCTAGCTGCGAACATGCTGTGAGAAATAAATAAATTAAAATCCTGGTCTTGCCTGCTTCCAATCAGCCTCCACTGGAGAGCATGCTATGGTGCAGTTGGATCAAATATAGTTTTCAAACACAGCCCACACAGACTACAAATAAAACAGAATATCAAGTATGTAAGTTCACTGAAAGGTGGAAACAAATAAAAAGCAAAAAGCAGCAACAGACTGTCAGTCAGGGTTTCTTAAACGTTTTATCCCCAGGGCTGAAAATTACTGAGATCTACCAATGAGAATATGGAGCCAGCCTGGAACCAGCCACCAAAGGGAGTAGATGGAGGCTAATTTCGCATAATTAGCTGGCAATTGTTGACATCCTCTTGATATCTAGTATCGAAATCTTATTTTGAAATGGCATATTTTTTTGCTACAGCAATTTCCTTGTTGCCTGGACGTACACTGTTCAACTTTCCTCCAGCCAAGTACAGAGACAGTACTGGCTTTAGAAATCTCATAACTAAGGCCATACATTTAAAGAACTTGATGTTTAGGTGCCCAATGAAGACATTTTCATTCAGGAAGTTTTCCCCTGAGGTGTAACCCAGTCATATATGGAAGATCAATTTTATATATGATTTTTTAAATAGTTTGAACGGATGGTTTTATTGCTTTAGAGTTTGTTGAATTTATTTTATTGTTCTTAGAGTTTGAGTTTTTGTCCCCACCCACCATATTTACCCTGTAATCTGCTTTAATGGCTTCATGCCAGGAACTGGTCTATACATATAATAATTAGTCCCCCAAATCTTAAAAAATATTTTAGGTCTTTCTGTCTTCTATGAATTTGGTGGTAGAAATGTGTTTGATTTATTTTAAATATCACTGGCTGGCCTTTACTGCACAAATTTATTCTATCTGTTGAACTGTGAAGAGTTACAAGTGGATTTGAGTAACCTACTTTTTATTTTTTAGATGAGCTATTCTGACTTAGAATATAAACCAAATGCAACTGATTCATTGATTTGTCTGTTGCTGTGGGATCATGTTATAATTTGACTGAAAATGCTCTCTCTCCTTGTCTCCTTGAAAGAAGCTGGTGACCCAATATTCCAGGCTGAGATTTGGGACAACAGAGATGGCACTGGGTTATTACTTTTATCTATGGCTCTAGATTAATAGTGTTCCAGCTATTTTCCAAACATGAGAGAAGAGAATGTTCTGATCCTGATAAGTTTAAAATAACAAAACAAGGATGAGAACAAATTAGCTACTCTATAATGTATTTTTTGTTCTGGTTGAGTAAGCTCACAACGAAGGCAGTGAAAATAATCATTACCCATTGCCCAGCACAGAGGTATAATGTGCTAGAAATAATGAACTGGTTTTCAATGCATACTATTTTAAACTCACTTTTGAATATAATTAATGCTATAGTTTAATTCACATTTGGAATGTATGGATACACCTGAAGGATGTGATTTATTATTATTATTATTTGCAGGTTTATAAGCTTCTTTACAACCATGTTCATAGCTTGTGAACAATGGCAATAATCTCATAACTTTGACCTTGTAACCACTTGGCCAGTGTTGAGGTGCCAATTTTTTCAGCTTTTAAGTACGACCACTTTTAGCCTATGGTAAATGTTCATGCGAGGCTTCTGCCAAAAGGCCTGATCATTACCGAACATGCATTTGCAAATCTTTAAAGTAGGTTGAGAAACAAGGCAGTAAACTAGGATGTAAGCCAATGGGGGAAGCTGCAAGGATTGCTTCACCATGGGCAAAATTTTGGAAATGTCATTCAGATTTATTTTTTTCTTTTTTAAAGTATCCCACCATGGTTGGATTTCAAAGAACTAGTTTTCCATGAGGAGCTTGTAGTTAAACTAATGGAATTATGACCTTGAACAACTGACCCTCTAGTAGTGTTGCAAAATGCTTTTAAAACTCCTATGTTTCAAAATCCAGCTTGACATGCAATGGGGGGGGGGATTTGCTTAAAATGTGTCTAAAGCCTATTTGGACTAATAAAACGAGTTTCATTTATCTTTGGATCCAGCCCTATGTATACCATTCTTCATTTCCTATTCCAATTAAGTTTAATGGATGAACTGAAAAAACATTATTCCAGTTAAGCAAGTTTATAAGATGGCAAATCCTTCTGCCCATCAAAAGCTTCCTTATACAGTAATTTTAAACATTTATTTGAACTCCTGTCATGTTCTGCAGAAGCAAGTTGCTAAATATTGATGCAAAATATTTCCTGCCCTGAGGGGCCGAATGTGTGACTTTTATAGTACTCTTAATTTATTTTTGTTCATGGACATGGAATCTGAAATCTGATCTCTCTATTGGCAGTGTAAAAAAGAAAATTAGTGGTAAAAACCTTGCGGACTTTATTGTTTCTGAACAAGAAAGTCTGGAAGAGTTGGGCTTAGTGAGCTTCAACAGTCACTGTTCTGAGCATTTGTTTTGAGCACTGGTGGTTAATAATCTGGGTTTATGAGCAATTTTTTATAAATAAGGTGAATGAATCCTATACACTGAAATAGTCCACTGAGTTCAGTGGGGGGTTACTCCTAAGTAAGTGTGCAGGTTTGATTTCTAGTCTACAGTTCTCTCTCATGCAATATGATTCTTATGTCTACAAGCCAAATGGCATACACTCCCATTTGAGGGACACATATTTCCTTATTTTGTTGCGTTGTTAAAATATCATCATTCATTTGAAGCATGGCAATTTTGGTTTGGATATTTATTGTTAGGATTGAAGGGGGAGCTCCCCCATCACAGATAAACGGTAAATGACTGGCGTCTATGGGGTGCGGCATTCATCTCACTTTCAGGCCAAGGAAGCCGGAGTTTGTCCACAGGCAACTTTCCGGGTCATGTGGCCAGCATGTCTAAACCGCTTCTGGTGCAACGGGACACTGTGACAAGTGCCAGAGCACACGGAAATGTCATTTACCTTCCCGCTGCAGTGGTACCTATTTATCTACTTGCACTAATACTTTGTATCATATCATATACAGTTGTACCTTGGTTCTTGGACATAATCCGTTCTGGAAGTCCGTTTGACTGCCAAAACTGTTTGAAAACCAAGGTGCAGCTTCCAATTGGCTGCAGGAGCTTCGGACTTTCGGCTTCCAAAAAATGTTCAAGAACCAGGACACTTCTGGGTTTTCGGTGTTTGGGAGCCAAAACATACGAGTACCAAGGCATTCAAGAACCAAGGTACAACTGTATATGATACGATATGATATATCATAGATACATATGATATAGGGTATCCCATTTATTTTGAGTTTCAGGGTCACATAAATTTACTTTGGAGTCCAGGGACACATTAACTTTAGTTCTTTTTAAGTGTATTGTTTCAAACAAATTTTGGAAACTATTAATCAATGCTGGCATCATACCAATCTTCTATTTTCAGAATTCTGAAGCTGCCTTTTCTCAAAAATATTGACAAGGTGGTTTGCAAAAACCAAACACCGTAACAAAACGTAGAAGCATACAATAAATCCATAAACATTGTACAAACTCAGCATTGAAGAAGACATTAAAGGTTAAAAATTCTCTCACAAGACATCGGGCACAAAATAAATAGTAATTATAAGAGTAATAATAATAATAACCTGCTATTTCATGCTGACTTATATTTACATTGCTCGCTGAGTACACCAAGTAGCAAAATTTTAATAAAAAGGAGGAATTTGTGCCTAATTAAAAATTAAAGCAAACTTAATAATGTTTGAGACTGGATTACTACAATGTGCTGTGTGGAGCTTTCATTGCACTAGGTCTGGAAGCTGCAGGTAGTGTAGAATGCTGCAGCACAATTGCTGACAGGAGTTAGCATAGAACACCTCTGCTTAGGGACCTGCACTGGTGGCAGATGTGCTACAGAGCCAAGTTCAAGGTGTTACTATTAGTATTTGAAGCCCATAACAGCTTGGGACCAGCTTGCTTGTGATATTACCTTACCCAATTTATTCCCACTCAACTGCTTTGATCTGCGGAACTGGTCCTGTGGCAGGTGTCACTTAATTCCTGTTCCACATTTTTAAGAAATTGATTTTTTAATGTGGCTGTACCCACGCATTGGCACTCCCTGCATATTGACACCAGGCAGGTGCCTTCACTATACTTTTTCGGCACCGGCTAAAAACATGTTCGTGTCGAACATGTTTTAATCTGGTTTTTAGCTTACAATTGATTTTACTTAGGTTTTAAATAGTTGGTTTTAAGTTTCTTTACTGATAATTTTACTGTTTCATTCTTTTTTTAAAACTGTGAGGTTTCATTACAATCAAGCATTTTTAGTGTATAATGCATGAAGCAGGCTAAACAGGATTGCTTTGTACCGGGACAAACAACAGGAGAAAGTGAAGCATCACATTTTAAAGGCTCTAAGGGGGTGGGGCGGGGTGTTGCTCTGTACATGTTGTTAAACACCAGAGACTTCTGTAACTTTATCCTCTGCCTAACAGGCAGGCATTTAGCAGGTGAAACTTTTCCTGGCATGTCTATGAACGAGCGTGTACCATTTCAAACATATTCCGCACAATGCATTTTTAAAATGTGACTGTGAAGTTGCTTTGAACTGTTTTGTTTAACACTGTGTTTTAATAAAGGTATTATTCTACACAACTTTTAGAAGACATCTGAAGGCAGCCTTGTATCGGGAAGTTTTAAATGTCTGATGTTTTATTATGTTTTTATATGTGTTGGAAGCCACCCAGAGTAGCTGGGGAGACCCGCCAGAGGGGTGGGGTATAAATATCACCATCACCAACATATTTTTAAAAAATGATTTTTTCAAAGTTTAGAAGTGTCAAGTAAGAAAAAAATAAAACACATATCCCTTTGGCTTCCCTCCTTCCCCATTTGTGGATCCTTGTGTTATAATTATTCCCCCTGCATCTCTTCTATCATTCCAATTTTTACTAATCCTTATTTCATTTTTTTTTTAGCTATAAGTTTTACATCACTCCTGCTAATGAATTTAGTTGTTTAAAGTAGTTTTTCAGGTAAATTATATACTTTCCCCATTATTATTATTCGTTACATTGACTGTTAATTAAGGTCCTGGGACCTTAAGGTGAATGTGATAATAGTAAGTTGAAATGCAAGATAATAATAATAATAATAATAATAATAATATATTGTTAAGCAAATTACTACTATTACTACTATTTACTTCTAGCTTCACTCCTGCCACACCACTCCCCCCAAATCCCTTCAGTTATTATATTTAATTATATTATTTAATTATATTTAATTATATTATATTAATATATTATATTTAACATTATTATTATTATTATTTACGAAGGGTGCTTCTAGCTTTGCTCCTGCCACCCCCCAAAAAAAATTCCCATTATTATTATTATTATTATTTACGAAGGGCCCTTCTAGCTTCGCTCCTGCCACCCCCAAAAATCCCGTTAGTAACATTATGATTATTGAAAGGCCCTTCTAGCTTCGCTCCTGCCACCCCACCCCCAAAATCCCCTCAGTTTGTTTATTTATCTATTATTATTATTATCATCATCATCACTACTACTACTACGAAGGGCCCTTCTAGCTTCGCTTTGGACACCCCTCCGCCAAAAATACTCCCCTCAGCGCCCGACCCCTCCTGCTCCCTCTGAGGCGAGCGCGACCGACGCGCAGCTCGTGAGGGAAACGCAGGCCGAGCCAGGAAAAGGCGGGAGAAAGGCCGGGCGGGGCTGCGCAAGCTGACGCGGCCACGCCGCTGCGCTCGAGCCGGGCCAGTCGCACAATTATGAGAAAGAGCCGCCAGGCCGCTCCTGCCGCTGCCGCCGCCGCCGCTGTTGCTGCCTTCGCCGCCGCCGCTGCCGCCGCCCTCCGCTCTGGATCCCCAGCCGGAGCCTCCTACCCCGAGCCTTCGCCGCTGCTCCGGCCGCCCCCTCAGGCGCGACTCCCCGCGGGCCCAGTTCGGAGCGCCCACCTCGCGCGGCGGCGGCCTTCTCTCCTTCTCCTTCTTCTTCTTCCCGCCCGGCCCCGCGCAGCAGCCGCCGCCGAGCTCAGCGCCGATAGATGGAGACAGGCCCCGCCACCGCCGAAGCCGAACCACGAGCAGGAGCAGGAGCCGACGCCGCCCGGCGTGAGGAGAGCCAGAGCCGCCGGCGCCGAGACCCCGTTGCCCGACCCTGAGGAGAATGGTGAGGGTGGGGGAGAAGAAAGGGAAGCGAAATGGGGGCCGCGGGGGGGGGGGGGCTGGGTCTCTCTCTCTCTCTCTCTCTCTCTCTCTCTCTCTCTTTCTCTTGCCTGGAGCTGAGGAGAGTTTCCCCCGAGGAGGGCGCCATAGCCGTCCTTCCCGGCCATGCGAGGCGGCTTGTGGCTGGGCGTCGGGCTTAGCCCCGGAACCTGCCCCTTCGTGGCTCCATTAAATCTGCCGGGAGCCCTTGGAAGGAGCGAGATGGGGGTCGCCGCGCAAGCAGGTGGCTTGGGGGGGGGCGCAAAAGGCTTCTGGGCCCCTGCGCCACGTTCCTCCTCTTAGAAAGCGGACGATCCGTGGCGCTCACGGCACTTTTAACATGAGTAACGGTAGCAGAGAGAGAGAGAAGAAATTATGGGTTCCTGCCCCGAGGAGCATACAGAAGAAAGCAGGGGTAGCGTGGTGCTCTCCAGATGTTCTTGGACGTCAGCCCCTGCCTCCATGGCTAGTGATCGAGGTGATGGTGGGAATTGTAGTTTAGAATATTATTTTCGTTGGCTGGATGGTGCCAAAGGGTGTGAATGGAAGGCACTTAGGGCCCTTAAGGAAATCCACAAATGCCTCCCCAATCCTACCACAATCTCAGACAAATCCTGCACCCCAAGGCTTCAGAAAACAGTAGCAAAGGGACATAACAAAAGGTAACAAGGCTGGGCATTCTTCTCCCCCCCCCCCCCAAATAGTGCAAAAGGATAGGTTGGTCTATCGTGCCCATTAGGCATGATAGCCTTGGTTGGGTTCAGAGGCAGAATGCCATTAAATGCCAGTTACTGACCACTCTCAGCCAAACCTACCTCACAGGGTTGTTGTGAAGTTAAAATGGGGAGGAGGAGGAGGAGGAAGAAGAAAAACATTGTGTTGGTTACTGAGAGGCAAGGGCAGGAGAGTTAGACTTCTTTGGCTTGTCGCTTGGAAGAAGAAGAAGAAGAGTTTGGATTTGATATCCCGCCTTTCACTCCCTTTAAGGAGTCTCAAAGCGGCTAACATCCTCCTTTCCCTTCCTCCCCCACAACAAACACTCTGTGAGGTGAGTGGGGCTGAGAGAATGAGATGCTGGACAAGAAGGACCTTTGGTCTGACCTGACAGAGAGTCTCTTATGTTAACAAGTCCCTCCCCTCTTAAAAAAACATCTGATTTTCAAACTGAACGCTTCCCACATGAAGAAGATCTGCATAGCATATTGAGCCATGGGCGTGGGCAGGAGGGGCAGCTGTCCCCCCTCAAGTAAATAAATAAAAATATTTGACTAAAAGTAGAAATTGTAGAAAGATTTTAACAGATTTTTCTGAGCACTTAGGGTCAAAAGAAAGTAATTTAAAACAGCTGTTGTTCAGACATTTCATTCTGAATATGCTAGACAGAGCTAGACAGAGGGTGTTGACAGGTGGATGTCCCACCCCCCTAACATAAATCCTTGCAACATCCAGGCTATTGTTACTCCTGGGGTTTTCGTTTGTTTTTTAGTTAAGCAGTTCCTGGAAGTGACACCTTACTACAGTATTTCCATAGGATGTGACTCCTATGGTGTCTTAATAAATCAGAAAGAGGCTAGCATGCAGCCTTTTTTGTAATGCCCATAGATAACTATCACAAAACTATGCAAAGCAGATAAGCTTTATCTCACTTCACCATCACTATGCCTGCCAATCCCACAGTCTACCCATTCAGATGCCTCTAGCATGTAAGGTAGCTAATTTGATATGGGGAAGGGGAAAGGAGGCCACTGGGCAGGACTTCTTAAATATTGTGTACTGCAGCCCCCTCCCCCCTCGCAGACAGTAGACCACCTTTGCTGTTTGCATGTAATGCTCTTTGATATATCAAGATAACAATTTAAGGTACCATATAAAGCAGGGGTGTGGAATGAGATATTGTTGGAACCCAACACCCATTAACAATAGCCAGCGTTGCCAAAATCTGAAGGTTCCCCACCCTTGACATAAGGGATGGGGAGAATGATAAGCAGCATCTTACAGCTGCCCATAGACACACTCTTAGTTCTGCTGAAGACAAACCTGTAGACACGATACCCATTATTTCCTCAACGAAGTGTTCTCTATCTCCCTGGCTTCCATATTACTCCAGACAGCAGTGACATACTGATCCTCTTACCCCCACAACTTCCTACCATGTACAGAGATTCATTAAAAACATCTCTTCTGCCACTTCCGCTCCCTTTCACATGTCTGCAGCTGGGCTTCAGCAGGTGTGCATAAAGTGGGAGTGTGGGAGTTGGGTGGATTCTTTGGCATCCCTTTTTCCTGGCACCTGTGATGGCTGTATCCACAACAGTTTGGGGGGGGGGACAGGCACATTTTGAAAAACAAGGCCACCCAGATTCGAACACACACCTAGTTGTACATCACAGCTCAAATTGGGATTTCTTGCAAATCATAATGCACCACAAAATTGTGCATTTGGAATAGTCTTGAATAGCATCTGTGGATACTGGACAGCTCTTGGAGATTCATAAAAATTGATCACCCAGCTTTTGTAGGGTGCCTAACTAGGCCCCTTCACTTATCATCCCATCACTGGAACTAGTACAGTCTTAAGATCCTAAGATCAGCTCTTCATGTGCCAAAATATGTTTCAAATGCTACGCTATGTCTTGAAACAAGTTTTGTAAGAGCAGAGGCTAGGGTGTGAATGGCCACACAACCTCTGGCTTAGACTATCATTTTACTCATGTGGCCTTGCTTCCCTAACATTAAAGGATGACTTTCAAACAACATGGAAACGAGCAATGGTAGACTAAATGCTAACTCTAGGTCTTACCCCACAGCTTTTACTAGGCATGGGCTTTAAACAGGCAGAAAAAAAACCCCATTAAACAGTGTGTGGTTGAGATTGAACATCAGTCAGATCTAGCCTGATTCCCAGATTTCATCATTAGTGAAACCAGTAGGTATCTCACCACCTCAATGGCATATTTAACTAATTTGAAATACCAAAACAGTGAAGAGCGTTCACTCTGGCTCATTGCCAGGCTCTCCCTTCAGCCATCCAGGAAGGCCATTTTAGGAAGACGCCTTATGAGGTGAGAAAATGCCCCTGCAGCTCTGAGCACATAGAAACAATTGAACATGTTTTTATCCAGTATTACACAAACATACGTGCTAGGTTTATCCTGCCGATAATACACAAATTTCCAGGACACATAGGACAATTCCATATCTCCTTACTGCTCCCAAGATATAAATCCTGATATAACATATTCAGTTGCCAGATATTGTGCTGCTATGATTGACATACGTCAGGCAGCAGGTCTAAAACTGAAGGTTTGATTTACATGTTTTACATGTTTTTATCTTATGCTGGTCTACTGTAACTGAGAGTATGAGTACGTGCTGCCCTATTGCCTATCTAGCATGTTTTTGCTATGGAGGTGCTTTTATCTTATGCTGGTCTATGACCATAATAAAATTTTGGATTGGATATCTGTGACAACAGCTCCAAGCTTATGCTGAAGTGGTGTTTCTGTCCAAGCAGATTGGCTGTGAATATAATGCTTCATGCTTTAAGCAAAACATTTAAGCAATTACTAGCAATATTTTGTAAATACCTATTCTCAGTTGAGCTTGAAAGGAAATTTGGAGGGTTCGTTCACTCCTTGGTAAGTTCAGGCCTCTTTTTATACTTTCCTAGGACTTGTTTACACAGTTAAGGTTTAGAGGTAGTTGGACTGCCTCAGGATTGTCAGCAGAAAGGGCATTTCAGCCGTAACCTTTCTGTCAGGTCATTCATAGGTCATTGTGCTTCTCTCTGAAGCTATCACTCCCCCACTAGAAAAAAACAATCAATCTGTTGCTTTCATGATCACTAACCCTAAGAGGAAAGAGAAATGAAATGAAGAGTCCTTGATGTTGCCAGGGGTGGTTTACTCTCTTCAGTCTCTGATTTACCCCTTGAGTGTAAATGTTTATACATGTTTATGGGAAACTTAATTCAATAGGCCTTACTCCCAAATCATGGCGATTGCACTGCAGCCTGGAATAAATGAATAATTTTAAGTAAGGGAGGTTTCTCCAGATTAAGTGACCATGCAAATAGGAGTTGCAAATTATTACTCTCCTTAATTCAGATTTCTGGTTATGTTAAATGATCATGTGTTAACTTGGATAGCTCAGTTGGTAAAGAATGAGACTCTTAATCTCAGGGTCGTGGGATTGAGCCCCATGTTGGACAAAAAGATTCCTGCATTACAGGTGGTTGGACTAGATGATCCCTGTGATCCCTTTCAACAATTCTATGATTCTATGATAATCAAGAAGCATTTTGAAAACGGTTTGTTTTCATTCTATTTAGGTGAGTTTATTTAAATGTATGCTAAGACATGTGATACAAAACGTACCTTTAAGCTATGTAAATATTAATTATGTCTTTCTGTTGCCAGTAGCTCAAGAAAACAACAATCCTAGAACTAGAAATCATATTCTTATAGATGTCTGCTGCAGTCATATGTGACCTGTAGTAGGTAGTGGATTGTTTAATTTTAATTAGGTACTTCAGTAATAAAACTGGCAAATTGAAAATATTGTTTGAGGTGACTTTAAAATGTTACATTTTATTTACATTTATTTATTTATCTGTGGAAATTGAATTTCTTGGGTGTGTTTCTTTAAGAATTTCAGAAAAATGAATCTTGGTTTTTACTGTGCTAAGATTAGTTACTTGTATTGTGTCAACTATCTGTCAAAGTCAGTACAACTGTTACATAATGCTTCTTTAAGTTTTTGATGCGTATCTTGTTCTGATTCTCAAAACAGTTACAAACTTACTGTTCTATTTTTAGAGTTTTACAGTCTCTAGTATAGGCAGCAACTGTTTTAAGTGCATTCAATATGTGCGCAACTGCACGCACACACACTGCGCCAAATCTGGAAGTGACCCCAAAATGGGGTGGGGCGGCCTTATGTGGGTCCCCCCAAGATACGTGGGGGTCTGGAACGTAACCCCCGTGCAAATCAGTCACTGCCTGTAGTTGATTTTTTGTTCTCTGTTCTCATGTTATTGGAAACAATTTAAAAAATAACCTGTTTATTCTCTGTGTAGACAGTTGCTGCTGGTACAGTCTGATAAAGACTGTGCAGCAGACAGCTTTAACTGTAACTCATTTCAGCTCTTCCTAGTTTACATCAGATGTACTGCACTCTGCTAGGCCTATTTCATGTTGTGGAAAGAAATAAGTTATGGGAAAAGTACAGATTCCTAAAACAAACATAAATGGTTGTTTGGTTTAAAGCAAACCAAACGGTGTTCCTTGGAGTAGTTACACTTTTAAGTTATAACTAAGCTGATACTGTAGTTTCTTTGTTTGTTTTAAAAGGCATCAGCAGACTTGATGATTGCAGTTTGCATAAAATACCTATGTTTCTATTAAGTTTGTATTGCATGAATGGGTTGTGTTTGCACTGAGTAGACGTCAATCCAGGGAGCTGCAAAACCCATAGTAAGCAGTCCACGACTATCTTAAGAGCATGCACGTTTCTTCAGTGTGATTACAAGTGTTTAACTTGTAAGTGAGAATTGGACTGAAGCCACTTTTTACAGTTTGTTTATAAGTTGCTATACTTGGCAAATAACATGTTCCCCTGTTTCCTTAATAGTATTGGGGACAATGCAAAAGAGAGAGAGAGAGACAGCACCTGACGCCCCCCCCCCTAAATACAGTCAAGGGAAAAAGAAATTCTTTGAATTCTGTGATTTTACATATGAAAACATAATAACAATCACGTGTTCCTTAACAGGTCTTAAAATTAGGTAAATACAACCTGACATATGACACCGTGTCATGATTTATTTAACAGAAATAAAGCTGAAATGGAGAAGGCATGTGTGAAAAAGCAACTACACCTTGTGATTCAGTAGCTTGTAGAACCACCTTTAGCAGCAATAACTTGAAGTAATCATTTCCCATATGATTTTCAGTCTCTCACATAGTTGTGGAGGAATTGTGGCCTACTCTTTATAGAGTTGCTTCAGTTCGTTGAAGTTTGCTGGCTGTTTATGCACAGCTCTCTTTAAGGTCCCGCTACAGCATTTCAATTGGGTCGAGGTTTGGACTTTGACTAAGCCATTGCAACACCTTGATTATTTTCTTTTTTAGCAACTCTGTCATAGATTTGCTGGTGTGCTTGGGATCATTGTCCTGTTGCATAATCCAATTTCAGCCAAGCTTTAGCTGTCAGGTGGATGGCCCCACATCTGCCCCTAGAATACTTTGGTATACAGAAGAGTTAATGGTCGACCCAATGACTGAAAGGTTCCTAGGTCCTGTGGCTGCAAAACAAGCCCAAATAATCACCATCATGCTTAATAGTTGGTATGAGGTGTTTGTTTGTGCTGATAAGCTGTGTTTGGTTTTCACCAAACATGGTAATGTGCATTATGGCCAGCATCTCCACTTTGGTCTTGTCTGTTCAAAGGACAGAAGTATTGTGGTTTGTTCAAATGCAGTTTTGCAAACCTAAGTCATGCTGCCATGTTCTTTTTAGAGAGAAGAGGCTTTCTCCTGGCAACCCTTCCAAACAAACTACACTTGTTCCATCTTTTTCTAATTGTACTGTCATGAACTTTAACATTCCACATCCTAACTGAGATGTAGCTCTTGGGTTTCTTGCAATTTCTCTGAACATTGCACGGTCTGACCTTGGGGTGAATTTGCTGGGATGTCCACTCCTGGGAAGATTGGCAACTGTCTTGAATGCTTTCCATTTTGAATAATCTTCCTTACTGTAGAATGATGAACTTTAAATTGGTTGGAGATGACCTTATAACCCTTCCCATGGTTTCATGGGTAGCAACACTTGCTTATCTAAGAGCATTGCTGCTGTCTTTCCTCCTTGGCATTGTGTTAAAACACACCTGAAAGCTCCAGACCAGCAAACTGCTAAAATTTCAGCTTTTATAGAGGTGGACACACTTGCTGATGATCAATTAAGCAAGGGCATTTGATTAGCTGTACCTGTCTGCTACTTAGTCACTTAATTCTTATGGAAGCAGTAAGGGGGTGTACTTAGTTTTTCACCCATGGCTTCCCCATTTTGGTTTTATTTTTGTTAAATAAATCATGACACGGTGTAATAAGTCATGCATTGTTATTCATCTGAGGTCATATAGGTGTTTCCGTGCACTGCTCTGGTTTGCCAGAAGCGGCTTAGTCATGCTGGCCACATGACCCAGAAACTGTACGCTGGCTCCCTCAGCCAATAATGCGAGATGAGCACCACAACCCCAGAGTCGGTCACGACTGGACCTAATTGGTTAGGGGTCCCTTTACCTTTACCTTTTAAGACCTGCTAGGGAACAAATTACTATTATGCCCTCATATGTAAAACTATAGAATTCAAAGAGGGTGTGCTTTCTTTTTCCCATGACAATAGATACAACCTGAAGAAGAGTTTTATGCAGTTCAAATGTTTCTTATCAAATTTTCAGATGACTTGACTTTGGGAGCGATGGCTAACACGATTGAAAACAGAATCTAGATGAAAAACCATTTTGACATACTGAAACACTGGGCCAAAAACCAACATGATGAAATTCAACAGGAATAAATGTTAAATATTGCATTTTGGTACCAAACAAATCAATAAGTTAATTAAAGGGAAAAGTACAGGATGAGAGAGGCCTGCTTCATAACAGTACATGTGAATAGGATCTAGGTCTCTTAGCTGATCACAAACTAACCATTAGCCAGTAGAATTATATGACTGCAAAAAGAGCGAATGCAGTCTTAAAGGTAAAGGGTAAAGGGACCCCTGACTGTTAAGTCCAGTCGTGAATGACTCTGGGGTTGTGGTGCTCATCTTGCTTTACTGGCCGAGGGAGCCGGTGTTTGTCTGCAGACAGCTTCCGGGACATGTGGCCAGTATGACTAAGCTGCTTCTGGCGAACCAGAGCAGCGCACGGAAACACTGTTTACCTTGCCGCCAGAACGGTACCTATTTATCTACTTGCACTTTGACGTGCTTTCGAACTGCTAGGTTGGCAGGAGCTGGGACTGAGCAACGGGAGCTCATCTCATTGCGGGGATTCAAACCACCAACCTTCTGATTGGCAAGCCCTAGGCTCTGTGGTTTAGGTTACATTATTAGAAGCATTGTGTCCAGATCACAAGAAGTAATATTTTCAACTTTTACCATTTTATGTTCTGGTCAAGCTGCATCTGAAGTCTGTGCTTCTGGGAGCCATCTTTTAAGAATGACACTGGCAAATCAGAATGTGTCAAGAGGAGGATGACCTGGATACTGAAGGGTCTGGAAACCAAGTCCTATGAGCAACTGTTGAAAGAGTTGGATATGCTTAGCCTGGAGGAGAGACAGTTGTCTGAAGGGTTGTCATTCAGAAGTTGAAGCTGGCTTGGTCTGTGTTGCTCAAGCAGCCTTCTTAATTATTGGGTCCCATATATTGTTGGACCAACTCTCATTATCCCTTATATTTGTCTAAGTTGGTTGTGGATAATGGGAGTTGTAGTCGGACAACAAATAGGGACCTAAGGTTGAAGAACTTTGTTCTATAGGTCAGGACTAGAATTAGTAGGTTGAAATTACAAGGAAGATTTCAGTTAAACATGGAAGCTTCCAAATGATAAGAAGAGCTACTTGGCAGTGGATATTTCTGGCTTGGGAGGTGGTGGGTTCTCCTTTTTCGGAGGGCATTAGCAGAGGTTGAATGGCCATCTTTCATCAGTGTTAGGAACTCAGATATACTGTATGAGCTAATAGCCAAATGGCACCTTAAACCTTGGTTACAGTTGCCATAACAGAATATCTAGGTGCCACACCCCCCCAGTGATGATTTGTTGTTGTTGTTGGTTTAATTTCTATACCACTTTATATTTTACAGGAAAAAAATTCAAAAGTGGTTTGTAATACATTAATATATTTTTATTGTAAACACCAAATTAAACATGTATTAACAGTTTCTGCTAAAAATGTGTCACTTACATGAATTGCCTACTAATTCATGCTTCTCAAAATAATATATAAAAAGTGTTGCTGACCCTCCCCAGAGGCAACTAGACATTTTGTTTTGGTGCCCACAACCCAGGTCCCAGAAGCCATTTGGCTCCTAGCTTTTCTATCCCAGTTTCTATCACTGTTCACTGGGTGACTTTGGGCCAGTCACAGCCTCTTAACTTACCTCACATGGTTGTTGTAGGAATTCCTTGAAGAGGGGGGAGAACCAGGTACTCTTTGGGAAAAAAGGTGGGGCATCAATGCAGTAAATGAGCTCTCCTGCTTACCTGCTTAAGAAAGCTGGAGGAGCCATCCAGATGGAGATATCGCTTGCCAACCTGGCATCCAGAGTTTTCCACGTGGTTGAAATTGGACCCATGCTAGTTGCAAAATTTTCCTGGTGCCTGAGGAATTTTGAACACTGTCTCTTAGGGATGCTGTAATTGTATACTGCATTGTAGATCCTTTATTGACCACCAGATGGTCTTTAGGGCCCCTTCCAACTCAAATTCTCCTATATAACACTGCGAACTTTGTTTGATCTTAATAAAACTGGTATTTTTCACTCCCTTTGATCCTCCCCCCCCCTCCATGGACCAATGTAGATACCTTCTTTTTATCAGGGAGATGTTGAATGTTAATCAGAATTCTTTTTCAAGAGCAGTTGTATGCAGTGGCAAGAGTTAAGGAAGTTTAAATATTTTGTTTATGTGAAACTGAGAGTGAGTGGTATTGATTAGCTAGTGTGAAGTGCTGTTTTGCAAACTTTTCCTTCCAAACAACAGTTCTGTGGGTAGGGCAGTATTATTTCCTTTGTCCCTCAGATAGGGGCAGTGAGATGGTGCTATGTTCACAGTCACCCTTCGGTGGTTTTGATTCAACAGAGATTAAAACCTACCTCCTGGTCTGCATGTGTTATTCTGTCCATTAGATCATACTTGCTGTCTGTATTTGATCTACCAAACTATATCTGCTTGTTGTTTTTTGGTGGGGGGGGGGTCATTTCTAACTACTTTGGCTTTAGCATATGCATTTTGCTTTGGCTTAATGGAACTAATATTTGGCCTGATGAAGACATTTAATAATGAAAGCAGGCAGTGAAATTGACTCATTGCAGATCAAGTAACAGTCATCACTTAACAACTTCTTCTTGAAAGAGGCTTGAGCTAAGGAGTAGATGTTAGGTTAAAAGTAAAGTTGTGGGTAGCACATTTTAAGAAACCTGTTGCATGTTTCTAGTCTAGAACAATTAAACTTTAGTATTGCATTTGAACAGTTTTGTCTGTCACTGTTTGGATTTGAAACTGCTTTCTTATTCTGAAAACAAGTCTCTGCAGGTTTCCTAAAGTCCTTTTACTTAGCCCTCTTTGTGGGGTGTAGGGAATCAAGCTATAAAAATTGAGCTATGTCACCTTAGTAAATTCACTAAGAGCTTAACTGCAGAGCGTAACAATCCACTTTAGAATAACCAAACAGATTCAAATGTAGAAATGGCAAACGGTTCCTGAATTGTATCACTTACTAGTGTGTTGTGCATTGGGTGGGGTGCTGAATGTTGAAATGCTCTGCATTACAAAACAAAGAACACTACGTGCTCATGGATAGCTGTATACCAGGAAAAAGAATTGGCCCCAGCAAAATGTTTTGAATGATGTGAGTAGAAGCTAATATTTGTTGCTCTCCTCCTTCCTTTACAATTGCTGAGCTACTGTACACTGTCTTCTCCCTCCTTCCATACTTCTCCCTCCCCCATACTTGTATATCACAGTGTTGGGGGCAAGAAGTGCAGCATTTCTAGTTTATTTTTTCATAGACTTGTTGTTGTTGTTTAGTCATTTAGTCGTGTCCGACTCTTTGTGACCCCATGGACCAGAGCACGCCAGGCACTCCTGTCTTCCACTGCCTGCCGCAGTTTGGTCAGACTCATGCTGGTAGCTTCGAGAACACTGTCCAACCATCTCGTCCTCTGTAGTCCCCTTCTCCTTGTGCCCTCAATCTTTCCCAACATCAGGGTCTTTTCCAGGGAGTCTTCTCTTCTATAAGCATTTTTTAGGAAGCCAAACCCCCTTCCACCCTCCCTAATTTCCCCCTGTGCCAGGATGTGTCTGCACTAGTGGAAGTTCACACTATTTGTTTCCCACATAAACTGCTTCAACTGTGTTACCTATTTATAATTGCACAAATTACCAAATTTTTCAGAAATTTATTAAAAAAAATAAATTCCAAGGTTGTCAGAAGTCCTTGAACTTGCCCTTAAAAGGAGATGAACTCATTATTTCTTCCTTTCTTCTCAAGCTGGGTTATCAAGTTCACTCCACTGTTTCTCAGAACTTACTCGGAAGGTTTCTGTAATTCACTCAGCACCACACCTTAACTAGGTAAGATTATACCCAAAGAATTTGACCTAGGCACTTCCTGCAACAACTTTCATACCCAAAATAAGTTTAACCCAGAGTAATTTTTAACCCAAAGTTTAATATTAGGTTTCGTTTTATCATAATTCATAAATAATACAAAAATCATACATATTTTTGGCTGCATTCCCTCTTCCATGCAGTTGGGCAATTTCTAACAGGAATATTACTGGACTGCTGCCTACTCTATCAGTGTCTGTCAGTGCTTTGTGTCATTAGTTTTTCACTTAAAAGTGCTCCGTGATAGCAGTTTCTAATTTATTTCTTCAAGCAGTAAATTTTGACTAAAATAAGTGTTTCTTTTCTTTGAGTCACACAAATTGCTCTCTTTTAAGGAATAATGTGTTGTGCCTAGAATGTATGCAAATTCTAGAGGATGTGGGTGAGCTCCGGCATGAAGACATGCCGGTATCAGTTATGCTGGATGCGCTGATCTATCTTCCTTTGTTCATGCTTTCCTTTTTTCACGATGATCTCCATACCTGTTATAGGTAACTCTAATAATATTTAACTTCATGGTAAATTAGTTGATTTATGAATGAATAGGATATCATTTTAATGGTGATTACTGTTTTACCTCTTTTATATGTTGATATATTGTACAAAACAGACAGTCCATCCGGTCACACTAGCATTATCCTGTCATAGGGAGCTTCTGGACTTTTTTCCTGAGTTCATGTATACCCATGCATACTTTGTGTCAGAACAAGGCCCAGTCTTGACTCAAGACATTCTGCTACTAGAAGCATAAAATTGGCGCCCCCTTCCTCATTACACATACAAAAGCCAACTCAACTGGCAGTGGATCTTACTGATGACTTGATATCTTCTGGGATTGCTTGGAAATGTCGCCTTTCACTCCCCTTGCATTTGTTGTCATAAAAATATGGGGGGGGGGATGGCTGGCTCATGTCATTCACTTGATTGGACTGATTTGCCATGGACTACCGTATTTTTCTATGTATAAGACGATGCTTTTTGCTAAAAAAAAATTAGGCAAAAATTGAGTGTCGACTTATACACGGATAGTGAATGCAGAGGGGGGACGTGCGATTAATTGGCAGCAGTGATTGGGCAGGTGATTGGTGGCTGCGGCAAGGCCTGCTGGCAATTGGTGGCTGTGATGAGGCGGGCTGTGGCAAGGGGGCGGGTGGGCTGTTGGTGGTGGTGAGCGGGCAGACAATTGGCAGCTGCGTCGAGGTGTGTGATCGGCAGTGGCTGTGGCATGTGATCGGCAGTAGCAAGCAGGCAGGTGAGTGATTGGCAGAAGTGACCTCCGTCCCCAAGCTAAACAACTTAATTTCTTAATTTTGGGTTAAAAAAAATAAGGGGCATCTTGTGCACGGAAAAATACAGTAATTGTTGATGCTGGCATCTGTCTGTCACAGGAGACAATGGAAGAGTTCACCTTTGGGGGTAAAGGCAAACTGTTGGACAGTTACAGCACCTGCTGTGGCTGTAGAGACTGATATGGGAGACATATTTAATTGCAGGTGGGTCAGATGAAGGTGTCTGGTTTTACTGCTACGTTTGCAGACATCTTTGTAAGACAGAGTTAGTCTGCCAACAGGCCAAGTGCCTGATAGCAGTTTTGCAAGCCAGTTGACTTTTGCTGAGGAGTCCTATTTGAAGTGATCATGCATACTCCTTTATTCAAGCTTTGTACTTTGGCTTTAAAAAGTGCTTTTGTGAACTATTTAGTTTACTTTGCATTTGTTTTTGATGTTTGCCTTTGGCATCTAATCCTGTGCTATATTTCTGTTGTTAATAAAATAATTTAGTTAATAATCTGATTTTAGCCTGGAACAAAGCCCTTCTAAGTCTTAAAGTGGTACCTCGGGTTAAGTACTTAATTTGTTCCGGAGGTCTGTTCATAACCTGAAACTGTTCTTAACCTGAAGCACCACTTTAGCTAATGGGGCCTCCTACTGCTGCCGTGCCACCGGAGCACGATATCTCTTCTCATCCTGAAGCAAAGTTCTTGACCCGAGGTACTATTTCTGGGTTAGCGGAGTCTGTAACCTGAAGCATATGTAACCTGAGGTACATGACACTATAATGTGTCAGGAAGGTTTGTGCATCCCTTCCTGGCTTTAACATTAGGGGCTAGTAGTTGTGAAATACTACAGAATAGAGTTTGGCTTATACTTGGTTTATCTAATCCTACACTTTGTAAGTAACCTGTAGCCCAGAGTTTGAGTGTGGATGCCTCTGTTTCTGTCACAACTTTAGTATCTCTACTTAGGCCTATATTGACTAGGTCATGTTCTTCTGCATTTAATTATTCTGTATGTCCTCCCAATTCACAATTGAATGCTCCTGCCCACTCCACCCCCAAGCAAACATTAATATTATATGGTCCCTTTAAATTGGTCATGACTTTGTGTTCACTGGTTGCCTTGTAAAACCAGTCTTTGGTGTAATCTCATGTATTTCCTTAAAGTGACTACAGTGGTACCTCAGGTTAAGTACTTAATTCGTTCCGGAGGTCCGTACTTAACCTGAAACTGTTCTTAACCTGAAGTACCACTTTAGCTAATGGGGCCTCCTGCTGCCGCCGCACAGTTCTGTTCTTATCCTGAAGCAAAGTTCTTAACCTGAAGCACTATTTCTGGGTTAGCGGAGTCTGTAACCTGAAGCGTATGTAACCTGAAGCGTATGTAACCCGAGGTACCACTGTATTACTAAACTCCTGTCCTAACATGGAAAATTTCATATTTGAGTATTGTAGCCTTTGTTGTTGCTTCATTGTATGCAACACTCTTCCCTCTCATTTCTAAAAAGCATCTGCTGGGATTGATTTTTCATTTCACATCAGTTCTGGAATTTCCCAATTTTCTTTTCCTAGTGAATCTTTCTAGTGAGCTCACAATTTGCATTTCCTCAAGTGCAAACTAATGACATCTCAGTTGAAATCAATGGGATTTTTGAAGAGCCCTGCTAGATCAGGCTGACGGTCCACTATCTGGGTTTACACAGTGGTGTGGGAAGCCTGTGTGGCACCCATGACAGACCCTCAACATTCCAAATATTCCCACCAGCGCCTAAAGTTAAAGGTCTGTTGTCTCTATTGTCCTATGCTAATCTCATCATATTGCTGCTCAAAAGTTTATTCTTGCCTAGTAACTTCACCCCTTTTAGCTTTAATCACCTGTGTTTACCCCACTTTTTTTGTAATGACATCTTCCAAAGTTTGGGGGGGTGGAGGAATCTAAATAGCAGTCCATAAAGTCTTCACGTATCCTCTTGGAAAGTCAGCTGTGCTTTTCTACTTCAAGAAACTGACACATGATGATTGTCCAGTAGGTGGCTGAATTCATGTTTAGTTCACATTTTGTACTATTCCAACCAAGAAAGTACTTTTCTTATCTAACATGTTTATATTGGGAAATGTGCAGTTTTGTAGTAATTGACTTCAAAGTAAACATGCATCATATTGTACTACTAGACTGTAATCCTAAGCATGTTTATCTGGAAGTAAGTTCTGTTGAATTGTATGCAGTTTTCTTCTGAGTAAATACGCAAAGAATAAGGCTGAAAATTGTATAATATGCACACTGTATATCATACAATACTATATAACATGATATATATGTGGGTGGGTGTGACCACAGAGAGACTATAATTACAAATGTGTGCTAATGTGAAAACAACTTTTAAAAACACTTCGGAGGACTTTCAAAAGAGCCAATGCAGTTAGTCAAGCTATTTTAGTCTGGCTGGTAATTTACTAGGAAAAATATCACATACTTTTCACCTACCTTGTAGCCTAAGGGTAGAGTTTCATGGTATTTTATCATCCTCATTGCCTGTTTTTATTCTGGCACTGTGAAGCTAACAATAAAAACAAAGCCAGAATAAAAATATCATATACATTTTGTATTGGTTGTGGCAGCAGA
The DNA here is from genome assembly GCF_964106645.2 of Podarcis pityusensis. Taxonomy (NCBI): domain Eukaryota; kingdom Metazoa; phylum Chordata; class Lepidosauria; order Squamata; family Lacertidae; genus Podarcis; species Podarcis pityusensis. The sequence goes on along the minus strand of NC_138039.1, from coordinate 39,724,270 downwards.
ACAGGATATATCTCTATCTATCTATCTATCTATCTATCTATCTATCTATCTATGAATATATACGTGAATTACACTCAATTTGAGAAAGTCATTGTCAGGTCTTAGTAATACAGGTCAGATCTGCCTCCTCATCCACAATCAAGTCATGGTTGAGCGAGGTCTTACTCCGAGCCAGCTGGGTATTCAGCAGCAACATCCACAGACAGGAGAGCTGGCTGATAGGCCAACCTCAATTCCCCAGGTTGGAGGAGGGGTTGGCACAGAGCACAGTCACCAACTGCTTGTGCCATGTGCCCCTTACTTGGCCTGCCCCACCTCACACCTCCCCCTACTCTGAACCACTGTGTTTGCCCCCGCCACCTGCTCTCCCCATTTCTCCTCTTCCTAGGCATGTCCCACAAAAACTGAACTTAAAAACATACATATGCATATATCTATACATACATATTCAGTCATTTGCACCAACTGTTTTGTTCTGTCTCTAATGTAGACGCACATTCTCTCACTGTAACCACTCACTCATTGCAATCAGGCTTGGAAAAGCCCATAGGAAGCTTTTCCAGAGCTAATTACCGTACAGCTCAGGGGCACGGGACAAGGAGGAGAGATTTTAGGCTTGAATGGGAGACCCCCATGGGCCATATCAGGCTGTCAGTTCCCTATCCATGATATTTTCTAAACGAGGCATTGCCAGGAATAAAAAACCTCAGGGCACAGGCCCATCACCCAAATTTGCGTCTATTTGAATATGCTAATTTGTGGGCCTGGGTTCAAATTTAGGCAAACTTTCAGAGGGAGAAAACAGTTTTTCTGAGAGTTTTGAGGTATGGTACTAGCAGGATTTTCTGGACCCGGTGTGCTGTATGTGAATTGTAGCCCCCCAATCTGTTTGCAAGAACTGATGCTTAAGTACATATTAAAAGTAACTCTTAACTCTTTCCGACACAGTCCTTTCTCGCCCAAGCTGTCTGTTGTGTGTACTTAAAGTCCTCTGTTATCCACGCTTGATATGCAGCAACTACAGATCAACAGAACTGGAAAGCAGGAAAATGCCCTATGTGCAGAGTTGATAATTCAAGCAAGTTAGACAAGTTACACATGCATATTATATAACTGAGCAATCAAACATGCAAAAAGCTTCCCAGAAAAATCCTACCATTTCAGAGATGGGAACATAACACTTAAGCCTGAGAGATGAGTAATGTAAAAATTAAACAATCCACACCTCACTTTTTGAATTCCATATGGTGGTGACAATCATCAGGGTAATGCTATTATCTTTGTATCACACATGTAAATTTCCCATATAGGGCAGCTGGATGCTCTTTTATCTGGCCCATTTCTCAAATGAGTTCAGGGTAATGTTCATTTCCCCCCCTCCACCCCGTGCTCATTTTGTCAACTTTGTTAAAACCCAAGGGGTGAAACTACCTGACCCATGATCGCTCACTAAGTTTCATGGCCCCACAGTAAGCTTCACCATCATCACTGTGCTGCCCTCCCCATCTCTACAGCCACTCAACTTCCTCACACACCCCCATGGCTTAACAAGTATGGGCTGAGAGGGCCCGCCCCACTTCACTTACAGAGCAGATGGCGCTGCTGGGAAAATTAAGATGTTTCTTAATAAAGGGCAGGAGATCCGGGCTCTTGGGGCTCAAGCCTTTTGGGCTCCCCACTAGCAATGGGTTGCATCCAGCTAAGTACTATAGAGAGTAAGCTTATTGGAATAAACCGAAGTTAGTCATGTTCATCAATTTCAGTGGATCTTCTCTGAGTAGGACTAATGTTGTGTTGAAAAGTGCGTTTTACAAATGTGATACTAGATGGTGATGGTGAACTATGGCAAATTCAATATATATTCCAAAATGTTTTTTTAAAAAGCATTTTCACAACTTTTTTTTATATGCGTCTAGCCACTCTCCTGTTTGTTGTATGTAAGAGCTTAGCAGACAAGCTGTCTGGAGATGGGAAAGAAATGTAGTGACCCTTGCTTTCAAATTTGATACCTGCCAAGATATATGGTGTGGTATGGTAGGGTATGGTAATCTGGGAAATGTGCAGAAATGTTTGAAGTTTCTTTTGCTGTCCATTTAGCTGGATGATAAGTCTGTCTTGGTACAGGTGATATAGAATCAGATAGGTAGCCGTGTTGGTCTGCCATAATCAAAATAAAAAAAAATCCTTCCAGTAGCACCTTTAAGACCAACTAAGTTAGTTCTTGGTATGAGCTTTCGTGTGCAAGCACACTTCTTCAGATACTTCTTTGTGTATCTGAAGAAGTGTGCTTGCACACGAAAGCTCATACCAAGAACTAACTTAGTTGGTCTTAAAGGTGCTACTGGAAGGATTTTTTTTATTGTGATATAGAATGATAGTTAAAAAGGTATTTGCCCAAACAGAGTTACTTCTGCTGCCTTGTGTCTTCAGCAAATGAACATATAGCTTTGTGTGAAGCTGATTTGTTTCAGATAAACAAGAGTTCACTAAAATGAATATGCTACTTTAAAAATGCATGCTTTTTGTTGGTTGCATATTCATTTTAATTCCTGTGTCAGACAAAATGATTCAGAGGTGAGTAGGAAGCAAAGGTATGACTCAGGCTTTTAAAGCTGGTCATGGCTCATTCAGTGAATCAGGAAGATTTTAAAACCCCTTTAGGCCTTTGAAAGAGGATTTGTATTCTTTGAGATGGGAATTCACTACTTGGCATAGGAATTTTTACAGTTGCCATAGCAGTGAGCAAGAGTAAGCAGGAGTAGTAGTACTTCTAAAACTGACTCTAATGAGGATTATTTTACTTGAGAGTAAATTACAGCTGGTCAAGTCTAGAATCAAATAAACAGTGAAGGATTAATGCCGATGACCTTTTTATACTAAAGAAGTAAAGATAGCCATGCTGGCCCATAAGAAAAGTTCCAAAATTTATAGTAGGACAATGGTTGAGTTTCAGTTTAATGTTGTCATTGTTGTGCAGTTAGTACAATCTGAGCAGCACTAAACAGTATGTTCTGCTGCCCAAAGCTGCCCAATGGATTTGACTGCTTCTCTGTGTTAAAAATGTGGTTCCCATCAGAAGAATGGCCATTGTACTAGAGGTCTGCCACAGTTGGATCGTATCCACTTTTGTTAGGCCAACCAAAATGTCTCAGAAGTTTTTGCTGTAATGTTAATCAAAATAGTTCTTGAATGGTAATAGTTTTCAGTTTTCCAGCAGTTTGCAAAGTTGATTTTTGGCTCTTGGGTTTTGGGAAGTTAGAGTTTTTAATTGCTATATCTCAGATACTATTGTTAAATGTGTTTTTTCCATTTTTAATTTGCACACCACCTTTCTATATTACAATATACAAGGTGGTTTACAAGTTGAAGAAAGAACAAAAGATACAGCCAAGATCACACACCTTAGAACCTTGGGATCCAATACAAAAAAGTTGTAATAAAAACATAACTTTAAAATAAACAACTTATATAGAGTATAATATATCCATTAGAATATGATAGTACACAATAAAATTAGCCCAAAATATAACTCAAAATAATTAAACAGAAATGGACTCTTAACAAACAAACAAAAATAAATAATTACTAAACTATTATCAATAAAAATAACATCAGGTCACAGTGCATAAAATTCCACAGTGCATACAAAAACATGTAAAAGGTTCAAATTGAGGGTGTGGGAGGCGAGGCTCTTTTGCCCTTCACTGCTCTTCATAATACCCAAGGTCTGTGGTAGAAAGTAAGCAAGACCCATATTTTATTTACCAGACTGATTGAATGAAGGGGTGCTGATTCACTAGCGGCCAAAAAGATTGTGAAAATCTTTAGGAAAAGTTGTATTTCTGAGGTTTGAGGGCTCATAACATCAGCCTTTTTAAGAATAAGACCATAAAAAACAATATAATTAGAAAGACAATGTAATGCAGAATAATGCAACAAATGGTGTTGAATTATCGTTATTCTATCAAATGTTACTTCCAAATAAAAGGAGTTCTACACAGAAAACCATGATAACTTTCCACCATTTCTGTTAGTACTTGGTGTGGAGTTAGTTCATGTTTTATTTCATGGAAATTAAAAGAAAGAAAGAAAAGAATTCCAGAAAAATGTGGTAAGGCATCAGATGCAAGCAGTATTAATAAAGATATGGGACTCTTTAGGAATTAAGAATACTATACAAATATGGTATATTATATACTAATCAGCAGTTTGTTTGTAAATGAAAGGATGCATTATAAAGCCTAATATATAAATTATTTTGTACAGCTGGTAGAAAAAAGAAGCGCAAGTTAACAGTGGAGACATTGTGTCTAGTAATTCAATTAGTATTTATTCTCATGTGTCTGACAGCAATTCAAGTAACTAAAGAAGCATAGTTATTAACTCCGATTTTTTATTCAGTGAAAACAAGTACAGAATAGTAGCCCTAGGAATGTCCTTGAGCCTGACATATTTAAGCTCAAAGTCCAACTTTGTTATGGACTCAATAGTAATATGTTTTGCTTATATGTTGTGTCATATTTTTCTCATCCAATTTCCATTCATAAAATGAAAAAAATATAAAGTCCTGCACAGAGGAGTTGTGGTTAAGAGGAGTCTTTCCCTCCGCCCCCATTGTTGGTTCTTTATGGTAGGGTGAGGGAGAACATACATCAGGCATAGGCAAACTCGGCCCTCCAGATGTTTTGGGACTACAACTCCCATCATCCCTAGCTAACAGGACCAGTGGCCAGGGGTGATGGGAATTGTAGTCTCAAAACATCTGGAGGGCCGAGTTTGCCCATGCCTGACATACATACATACTAATAAAAATAGGAATTCCCTTGTTTGAACAGTGAGGGAGAAGTACACCCATTTCCAATCTGGCCAGACATAGATGTGAGGGGTGAGAAGAATATCCAAACAGGTCCTTGTGTGTAAATAAAAAGCTTACTGTCAGGATGGAATGCTTAATTGATACTGTATCAGTTTTGGATTATTAATTCATTGTGTACTTTTAGCTAGCTCTTTATGGGTAATGGTTCTGGGGTAAACTTGCCAGACCTGCTGTTTCAGCTAACCACAGGAAATAATGGGACGGGCCAATGAAAATTTTCAGGGGGGGGTATAGTTATAAAAATAAACTTATTATTGTCAATTTTGTGAAAAAAGTTTAACTGACATTCCCCCTGCCTCTTATTGTGCTTCGGAACGTCTTAGATCTTACTGTTTGGAGAAGAGCTTTAAATATAGCATGCTGCATGAGCTGGCTAGCTAGTCCTTCTTTGTCCTGTTTAAGACTTAGTAATTATAGAAATAGGTAACTTTAAAATTGCAATGAGCAAGGGAGTGAGACGTCTGTTGGGGTTTGTTGGAGTCTAAATGTTTAAACAATTCTAGGAAAAAATATAACATGCCTTTATCCTTCCATCATTTTTTGTATTACAAAATGGTCCTGTTTTCAAAACAGCTTCAATCTTCAATACTCCTTCTAAAGGTGTCCATTTTAGTTTTCGTTTTTAAATAAAACTGGGATTTTCTTAGGAAACATACTTCTAAAAACGTAAGTTATTTATGGGAAGCTTGTACATGCAATTTTTCATAAGATAACCTCTCAGATAAGATCTCCTGCATTAAGGAGTATCTCAAAAAGAGAAGTAGATTTTATATTAGAGAGTTCTTTTGCAGCTGAATTTGAATTATGAAGCAGCATTCATTCATTCATTCATTCATTCCTTTTGCCATTGCAGAATAGGAGTTTAGAAGTAGTGATTTGAATTCAGAAATGGAGGTGCATAAATGAAGGAAATATCCACTTGCACCAAGACTGGTATCTCAAAAGTTTGCCAATTCCTAATCCTTGCTGTAGCAGACACCACCATATGTTATGCTGTTCTATATGGTCCCAGCCCCAAACCTTTCTATGTTGCTTTTTGGGGAGGATGCACAATGAGGTAGAAAAACTCCATTCTGTGAGCAGAACTCTTCTCATGACCATTGGGACCCAAGCCAATAAGGCATAAGCTTAGTTCACATATAATTCTAAGCCAAACCTTAGCTTTATGGTTAGCTAGGCTTAATGTGGATTGGAGTTCCCTATTAACCACAAAGCTGGTTCCAGAACTCTGGTTAAAAGCAGTTCATGTGCCCTGACATAACCAAGTCAGTTGCTACAGTAGTTTTTACACTGATATATGATACATACATTCTATTTTCAGAAGAATAGCTTTCTGGAGAAAGGTGCACTTTGAATCAGGAGCACAACACACCGGGAGAAATATGCCTGATAAACATAATGCATTCTTGAGGCATCCTCATAGGTGTTTTAGGTGTGCCTTTTTATATATTATTCAGATCTAGTGGAGAACAAAAGTAACTTGCAATCAGTGTTGTAAATTTATGTATGGACAGGAAAGCTGGCGGACTAATTTGTATGTGTGAACTTGGTGTGCTATAATGTCTACCCCAGGTGCACAATTTCTAAAATGAGATTCATTGGCTGGAAGTGATGATAGGAAGATAAGGAGAGCTATGCTTGGAATTTTGGCCTTCCAGCTATTGCTCTTGTAATGTGAGGTGTTACAGTCAACTAGGCATGGGTCACAGCTTAGTCCCATGATCACCATGTGCTTGGTTAATAAAAGTATTTCTTTCAAGTGAGCAATTTATTATAAATAGTGGAAATTTGTGGATTTATAGTAAACGCTTAGTAACACTCTGTTGTAGAGATCTGTATATCACGATAACTTTTGTAGTTTGTTTTAAAACACTGCAGGCAGAGCTGTTACATATTGTCATGCCATAGTAAGCTTTAAATTAAGAAAATTAACAAAAGATTGTGTCACACTTGCGTTGCAGTGCTTTGTATTTTAAATTTCTGTTTTAGATGTACTTACTGGTTGGGTTTGGGATATATGTTTTTTGGCTATAGTACGGGACGCGGGTGGTGCTGTGAGTTAAACCACAGAGCCTAGGACTTGCCGATCAGAAGGTCGGCTGTTCGAATCCCCATGACAGGGTGAGCTCCCGTTGCTCGGTCCCTGCTTCTGCCAACCTAGCAATTCAAAAGACCGTCAAAGTGCAAGTAGATAAATAGGGACCGCTCCAGTGGGAAGGTAAACGGCGTTTCCGTGCGCTGCGCTGGTTCACTAGAAGTGGCTTAGTCATGCTGGCCACATGACCCGGAAGCTGTATGCCGGCTCCCTCAGCCAATAAAGCGAGATGAGCATCGCAACCCCAGAGTCGGTCATGACTGGACCTAATGGTCAGGGGTCCCTTTACCTTTACCTTTACACATAGGAAAAAAGTTAAAACATAATTTTTATGTGCATATCATATTTATGTGTGTGCTTTCCCTCCAATAAATGAGTAAATAGCTTTAATATACTGGGAATATTTTCTAGCATGTTTGGGATCTGTACATTCACATCATATTTTTTAAGGTGCAAGTTGGTGTGGAACTGGAGTAATTTACTGTTGTGTGTCTGAAATACAGTATATGATTTAGAGTCAGCTGCAAAGTGTCTGCTCAGTCAGTCTCTTTATGCAAGCCCACTTTTAATCCCACAATGCACCCCTAAACCCTTTTCCCTCTGGGTTTCTGAACAACGACCTCTGAGGTCACAATCCTGTTAATTGGCACCAGAAACCAGGGGTGTGTGGGGAGAAATTGGAAGGAGCTGTTGCATTCAGAGGAACTGGTGAATACAGATGTTGTACTACAGTGCCTTGTAGATTCTGGATTGCAGGGTCAAGGAAACCTAAATTCACATAAACATGATATTCCCTCAGTGAACTCACAGTCTCCTCCCCATTGGGAGGAGAAGTATTGGGAAGGCAGTATCAGCTTGAGGCCTGATCCTGTCTTGTCATGTGTAAAGGTTTGGGTGGGGCTCTGTGTGGATGGAAATTAGTGCCTCACCCCTGCTTTGAATCCGTGGTGAGAAAAGGAAGTCCAGATAGTGTTTTGTTTCTTTTGCAATACTTTGGGCCCTTGTTTTCCTGCAATCACAGCTTCTATTCATGGGTTCAGGGGAGTAATAAGTTCTCTTTTGCACTTGATGAAGGGTAGTATGGGGATCAGTAATGCTGGCCACAGTCTTCAATGGCACTTACCAAGTAAGTACATCAAAGATTTACTTACTCAGTGGGATTTATTTCTGCATAAACATAATAGGATTTCACTGACTGCAGGAGGAGAGAGAAACTACTTTGCCCAGTGATGCCCTTTTGGGTCTTTCTCTTAAGCATAATCTGGCTACTGGAAACCTCTTGCAGTTACTTCTGCTTCTGTTACTGAATTGCCCACTGTTTCGCTACATGTAGTCATTGCTGCTCTTCTAACACACAAAAGCAGTGTGCCATCACACAACAGTGCTTAAAATGTGCCACTCAAATTAGGTGGACTTTGTTACAGAAAGTGGAAAGGGCAATAGTCTTATGGGAATAGCTTCACCTAAATGCTTCTGGATCAAACATCTACTCAGAGTGCACGATTCAATTATTGTCCTACAGCATGGGTGGGCTCTAGCTGGCTAGCCAGCCATGACAAATCTTCAGTTGCTGTTCTTGGCAGCCACTTTATAGACTCATTAAGTGTCTACCATGATTCATGAATAGTGAATATTTTGGAATGGTTGTACAGTTGTACCTCGGGTTAAGTACTTAATTCGTTCCGGAGGTCCGTACTTAACCTGAAACTGTTCTTAACCTGAAGCACCAATTTTAGCTAATGGGGCCTCCTGCTGCTGCCGCGCCGCTGGAGCACGATTTCTGTTCTCATCCTGAAGCAAAGTTCTTAACCTGAAGCACTATTTCTGGGTTGGCAGAGTCTGTAACCTGAAGCGTATGTAACCCGAGGTACCACTGTATATTAAATATTCAAACACGGATCACCAGAACATAGTACTTTGGTTAAATATGGCAGAATGTGCATATTAATTTTGATTGATTCTGAAGAATCCCATTTTCTCTTACAGAAGGCTTTTAAATTTCTAAAAGTTTTGGAGGAGAATAGAATACTTGCTTAGAGGGAAAACACCTGAAAACATTCACTTTATTCAAATGTGATAATAGGATGGTACCTGTAATGCTATGTTGAATTATTTTAAGGGCTGATCTCATCCGGCACTTTAGCAGCATATAACCTGTCATCTGCAAAACCTTAAATTAAAGTGAACTGAGCGGTATAAGATTGCTTCTCAAAGGAGACTGCTAGTAGTTGTTCACCATGAATTTCTGCAAAGAAAAAATAAGATGGACCTTGTATCTTGAGCAGGTAATTTTTTAAAAAAATCGCTAACTGGTTTTTAAAATTTTAACATTTAAGCTTAATATAGTTTAAACAAATAAGGTGCCTTTACATAGAACAAAATAATAATAATAAGGGATGCAGTTTTACAGTTTTATAGATCTTTGTTAGCTTAGTTTGAAATATCAGAAATTATGCTCAGTATTTAAATCTACTATTCTAAATAATTTTCTTGAGGAAAATTAACTACTGTAATTGTTTTAAGGACTAATCTTCAATTGCTGATCTACCAGATGTTCTCTACTATTGTATTACATTACCTCTTACTTTAAATGAATTGAAGGCACTGAAGTCCATTTAATGCTTATACTTTTGTTTGCCGTCTTCGAATGCTTGAAGTCAGCAGGCATGTATCTATAAACATAGTTTGAAAAGTCTTTCTTACCATTAACACTATGGTATATACTTGTTACTTGTCTTGTATTACCTAATTAACAATATCTTGCTTTGAAAGTTTGGCAGAAGAGAAAGGGACCTATCCAAAGCATAGATCAAAAAGAAAAGCATAAATATGAAGAATAAGGTTCTTGAATAAAACTGCAGTGTTACTGGCTTGAAACCAGTTGTAGCATTACTTGGGTCCAAAAACATCTCATGGAAGACTTGTTTTACATCTTGTGTTGGAGTATGGAGGGGCATGAAACTAAATCCACAGGTTTTTTTTGCATGTGCAAGAACTTATAGAAGCAGAATAATGAGAACTGTTCTAGAGCTTGCTTATGATAATATTGGACGAACTCTTAGAATTGATTTGGTTGTACAGCTGTTCATTATATACTCCTCAGCGCAAGACTTTCAGGTCAGCTTTTATCTACCCTGATGGAAAGTTGATAAATTCAGTGATGCAGATTATTATTATTATTTATTTTAAATTGCAGTTCTAAACTTAGAGTAAGCTCAGGAGATTTTATATGTGGTTGGCATCCACATGTTTCTCTGTTCAAGGATTGGTGGCAACTCTAAAATAGATATTTATGGACCTTATTCTTTGATAGATATTCCAAAAACTATTTTTTCGCATGGTCATAGCAGCTAAATAGTGTGTGTTTGTTGTCCTTTTGTTTATTCCAACTCATAAACAGCTTAATCAAAACTATTTGTTTATACATTTTATGGGGGTGTTGTCTAGAGTTAATGCTGTAATCCTGTACTCACTCACATAGGATATTGAAAGAGATTAATGGAAGATGCATTTCATAGAGGATTTGAAAGCAAATAAGTTCTTTCTTTCTTTAGACAAATGTATAAATGTGGAATGATTTTGAAGTGTTGTCCTTAGCAACTTTAGCACTAGGTTCTTCACAGTATACCAGTGGGATGTGTACTGCCCTTTTATGTTTGTTGTCCTAATATTCATATTATGTATTATCACTGAAAAGATTTAGTCTGAAAATTCAAAATGAATAATATTTTCAAGAATACTTACTAAATATTTGTTGGAAAGCTGTGCAATTGCACTTTTCCTTTCTGAAGTAAAGCTTAGCCATTTATGTATATTATAAATCCTTTGCTTGCAGGCAGTGTCCCAAACAATTCAGTAGACTTCTTCCAAAATAAAAAATCACACCAGCTTCCTCATGAAAGCACTCACACCTGGAGGTTCAGTTACTTTATTACTAGACTGGGAGAATCTTTGATAAACTCATATCTCAGTTCTTTGCCTCTCCTCTACAATGAGATTGTCCTTTTATCGTATTTTTCATGGAGGAGTCCCTTATATCTCACAGCTGTAGTTGTAAAGTTGGTGAGTTCTGTAATCAAAGCAAGCAGAGCTCTCCTCTCACACTTCTTATGAATAAACCCGGCTTCAAAACCTTATAGCAATATAACTCTATAAGAGAGCAATGAGTTAATTAACATTTTGACTGTACAGGTATTGCCATAAAAAACATGAAAAGGTGGTTTGATGGGGCTTGATTTCTGTTATCCCAAAGACAGGCCTGCATAATGGATAGAATCTATGTATGTTTGAAAATATATTGGATGGGGGAAAGGGAGTCAGGGAGGCGTTGTTTACTGTTAAACATGGATGGTAGATCCCATGAGAAATAGCTCTCTGCAGTACTGTATAATATCTGACATTGTTTTTGCATGATCCTGAAAATCGCTTGTTTTACAGTCCCAGAAATCTTGGATAGAAAATACTTTCAACAAACGGGAATGTGTCTACATTATACCAAGTTCAAAGGATCCTCACAGGTAAACTAAAAACGATGGAAGCAGAAGGTTTAACTTTGAAGTATAAATTATGTGCTGTGACCATAAGGACCGTGCTCAGAAAATGAATGTTCTACTCTCTTTTCTCCAGTGCAGCCCTCTGTACCTGCCTCAAGTTTCTCCTGAGGAATTGGTGAAATCTTGAGCAGAGGAATCTGCAGATAATTTTTGGGAGGTGTAAGGGACTGCAGTGGAAAGAGGACTGGAGGACTTGACCTTCAGTTTGTTCTGAATTCAGTACAAATTCTGAGTAAAAGTAAAATTTAGCTTTTAAAGTTTTGTTATAATTGAACAGGAGATAGCTAACATTTGTTTTTGATTGTGAAATATGTTGAAATATATATTTTGCATTCTTTGAAGCCAAAGGACCCTGCACAAGTTTTGCTTTGATCAAACTGAAACACATGAAAAATTTGTTGATATCAAGAACATAAACCGGGGAGCTGTTTTGTTTTTTTTAATTGATATACAAATATAACAAAACTAAGAAAACAACAATAACAATATTTCCGACCCACCCTTGTTAATTTGGGACATTTCCCAAATAACAAACCATTTTGTTTTGTTCATTTGTAGCACATATCCCATCTGGCATGATTATGCTCAGTTGTCTGCTGCCTCACATATATTTTACTGCTGTGGCTGATCTCTGTGTTAAGCAGACCTGGGGTTAAACATAATTTTTTCAAAAATGCATTTCAACACAGTGCAATTTGATGTATCTTCTGAAAGTTCCATTGATATTTTTAACACTGAGCACTGGATTGCAGCTTCAAACAACTGGAATCTAGTTATTCTTTTCCCAGGGTTTATAATTATCTCTGGGCATTCTTAGTGGCAGCAGTCCCTTCCAAGGGAAATCAGGCTGTCCCTCTCTTTACCTGCATTTTGGAAATGCATAAATACTTTTTTGAAAAACAAAACAAAACAGGCTTTTGGCTAATAGTTTTATGAAGATTTTATGCTGTTGTTTGTAACTTTTCTGCAATAAGTTATTGTGCTGCTTTAAATTGTGGTTTATTCACTTACATTATTGTGAGCTGCCCTGAGCTCCCTTTGGGGAAGAAGGGCAGGTTATAAATTAAAAATAATGAATAATTATAACTAAAAAAGGTATTAAACATATTTTAGAAATTATTTTTAATTTTTTCATATCTGTCAAAAGATCTAAAGTATTGAGGGATTTGTCCCAACAGTGAATTTCTGTAGACAGTAAAATCTTGCACTTTATTATATGTGCATCATATATGTATTCCGTTCTGTGTAACATTACAATGATATATCTTGCGTACAACTATGAGCAGTCATTTTTCTATTATTCTCTAGACCACCTTCGTGCAAACAAAATTGCCCTCATAAACAGTTACAGTGCTTTCTTCTTAAGAGGCATATCCCAGAATACATGATAGGACAGGAAATAATTTGTGGTGTGAATTTCAGAAAGTACTGTAATGACAAATATATTAAGAATAATCTCGGTCATATTTAGTCATAAATTGGATTTAATAAAAAATACAAGAAAAAATCTAACTTACTTTATTGTATTCTTAATCATAGATGCCTTCCAGGATGTCAGATTTGTCAGCAACTTGTCAGGTATGATTATGTAAGATGAAGCAATTATGTATCTCTTTTGAAATACTGTTTTAATTATTTGACTTAAGTAAAACATCAGAAAGCTGATGGTTCTGTAATTTTTTTAGAAATGACGGGAAGCAAAATACAAGTAAAAATGTAAAGAAGATTTAATTAAAACATGGAAGGATATGGGTAGACAAGGGAAACTGGATATAGGTAGGCCTTTCACCAGTGCTGGTAGTGAAAGGTATGTTGACCCTTAGTCATGGCATTCTAGTTCTTGGGTGTTTTATATTTTCTACATTACTATTATAAGTCATCCTATATACCTTTGCTCTGACTTTTCTTATGTGAACTGCTTATCAGATAATGTCAAAGCCTTCCAGCAACTAAGAAACACACACAAAAATATGACCAAACATTAAGTTTCCCCATTCTGCCCCTCTCCCCCTGAAACAGAAGATTAATGTATAAGATTTGCCACAAGCCTATGTGCAAAGTCAGTGGGTGCCAGTAATCAGAGTCTTCTTTTGAATAGCGTATTTTGATAAAATTGTCCACATCAAATGTGCTGTTCAAGGCATGCACACTTTTTGTCAGTTTTTCAGATAAGACATTTGTCCATACGTTCTGTTACTGTTTCCATTGTGTGAAAACATGTGAAAAGTGATGAGTTCCTTGTAAAGTAAATTGAGTTGATCTTCTATTTTTCTATGCTCTGGCAATATTTAAAGGATTTAAAGACAACTGGTTCAGAAATTTTGCCAGAATCGTGCAAATCAGCCTGGATAGTTGCTTAAAAAACAACAACAAAGTGCACAAAACTATTAATAGGTATTTTCATCCTAAATTGATGCATATCCAGTACTGTGAGAATGGACAACAGATTATGCATTTACCTCTTGTGTGTTTCCCCAATTCTGCAAATTGTGATGATTATCTGCAGGTGCTGTTGTGGTCGCTTGGTCCGCCAACATGCTTGCTTTACTGCCAGCCTTGCCATGAAATATTCAGATGTGAAACTGGGTGAAAATTTTAATCAGGAGGTAGAAGAGTGGTCTGTAGAAAAACATACTGAGCAGAGTTCCACAGATGCTTATGGTATCATAAACTTTCAAGGAGGCTCTCATTCGTATCGAGCTAAGGTCAGTATCAAATGTTCCATATATTGCTTAATGGTAGAGTGGAATAATATTGAAATGAATTTACAAGTGAATATGAAAACATTTATCTAAACATGAAGGTAGTACCATGTAAAGAGATGAGTGAAGTCAAGGTTCCATATGACTTATTTGCACTTTACATTTTAAATTTATGTTTGTGTCCCCCACCCCAAATTGAAGTAATTACTACATTCTATTATTGTTATTGTTATTATTAATATTATTATTACAATTTTCACACCGCCTTTCATCCAAACACAAAAATACATAACATAATTTTTAAATTAATAAGTTACAGAAAACAAGTTACAGATAGATTATTGAGGTTGCAAAGTTGTTATATTGGTCACATCTTTTAAAACACAATAAAAAGAGAACATTTGAGCTACCTGTGCTATACTGCTTGATTATTTTTTATGGGAAGATCAAACCAATTAACACACAAATAGCTTATGTTAATTGGAGTTAAATAATATTGACTAAGACACAAAATATTAACAAAGAGGCTATGGAATCACCCTTTTGACAAAATGTTCAATGCTTTTGCAGTGTTTACAAATAAAATAAATCGTGTTGTGATTAGGTTTTTAAATATCATTATTGTGGCATATTCAGAATCCTCTGGCAGTTCTCTAATTCCCATTAGAAATTTTCATGCATTTGGAATGACCTGTGAAATGCCTATTTACCCTTGCATAAGTATGGCTATAATTTCCTGATTGCATTATTAAAAAAAGGTTAACCCTTCCCAACTCTTTTTTGTTAGTATGTGCGGCTGTCATATGACACCAGACCTGAAGCCATCCTACAGCTTATGCTTAAAGAATGGCAGATGGAACTGCCCAAGCTTGTTGTTTCTGTTCATGGAGGGATGCAAAAATTTGAGCTTCATCCACGCATCAAACAATTGCTTGGTAAAGGCCTTATTAAAGCTGCAGTGACAACAGGAGCCTGGATTATAACTGGAGGAGTGAATACAGGTGAAATCTTGACTCTAAATATACTTTCCACTTCACATGCACTTGAGACACCTGGATATCATCTCCGTATGACTATTTTGATGTCAAATTGGCATCAGTATGATTGCAGTCTGCACGGCCATGGGAACAGCAGGCTTGGAATCATCAGGTGTCATGTTGGAAATGCCATACATCCACATTGCCAAGAAACTACCCCATATTTTCTACCAACTAAAGTAGAGCTGCTTATGCTACAGATTCACACAGAATGAAACTACTGAAGGTGGTACCCATAATTGGCTTGGAAACTTGTGCTCCAGCTCAAAAATGTAGGAGCTGAGAAGGTGCCCTTCATGACGATCTGATTGATAATTGAATTTTGGATAAGCAAGCTATGATGTGACATTGGAACTGTTTCATAAGACATGTCTTGTTTCAATCCTGCAAGCTTTTGAACTCGGGCATTGTTGAGGGTGTAAAATGCTTACTTTAAGAGTGTGGGTTATAGAAGCACTTGCACACATTGACAGATACGCATTTTAGGCTCGGTTTCTTTTGGAGAGCCCATTCATGTCACCAGGATTTGTTTGTAATTAGGAAGGCTCAAAACTTAACTTTAGCGTTTACACATTTTTACAAGTCTTTCTATAATACAGTAAGGTAAAGGGACCCCTGACCATTAGGTCCAGTTGTGGCCGACTCTGGGATTGCGGCACTCATCTTGCTTTATTGGCCGAGGGAGCCGGCATACAGCTTCCGGGTCATGTGGCCAGCATGACTAAGCCGCTTCTGGCGAACCAGAGCAGCGCACGGAAACGCCGTTTACCTTCCCGCCAGAGTGGTACCTATTTATCTACTTGCACTTTGATGTGCTTTCGAACTGCTAGGTTGGCAGGAGCAGGGACCAAGCAATGGAAGCTCACCCCGTTGGCGGGGATTCGAACCACTGACCTTCTGATCGGCAAGTCCTAGGCTCTTTGGTTTAACCCACAGCGCCACCGGCGTCCCTATAATACAATAAACATTGGTCTTAAATGTATTTCAGTGCTAGTGTTATAGCATTACTTTGCCTTCTAAATTGAGCAAAGTGGTTTTTGTTTTTTTGCTAAAGCATGATGTGAACTGAGCCATTGGGTTCTGTAGATATTTGCCACCAGTAGAACATACGTTTAGTAACACTACAATATTCTTTAATCCTGAACAGGAGTTGCAAAGCACGTTGGTGATGCCCTCAAGGAACATGCCTCTCGATCATCTCGAAAGATTTGCACTATTGGAATAGCTCCTTGGGGAGTAATTGAAAACAGAAATGACCTCGTTGGGAGAGATGTAAGTTTGCCCATTTATTATTGTTGTGCTCTCAACTGTTTATGAAAAGAAGAAAATTCCTAAGTACATTAAGGCTTTGAAGAGAATTATTCAATTCATGAAGTAAGGTTGTGATGTGAATAGGAAACTCTTTTTGTGAAATGGATGTCACTTAGCCATCCCAGAACCATGTACACGCAGGTCCCGCTTTGTGAACACATGTTATGTGAAAACTCAACTACCTAAACATGAGGAAATTGTGCCCAAACCTAGCTATATAACTGTACAAACGTATACAAACAGTTGGGTGTGTTCTGAAAGAATCTCAGTGAAATTAAAATAACAGCTTTAAAGAAACTCATTTAGTCCTCTTGTTTGTTTTTTGCTGGTTGGGGACACCTATTTTGGGTGCCATGTTCCCTGTTCCCTGTCTCCTCAGTTCAGTTCCAGCTGCATCTCCCTGCCAGCCACGCCATCTCTTCCCTTCCCTTCTCAGAGCCTCCCCTTAAACTTGTCTTCAGAGAAGCTTCTTGTGAGGGAGCAGCACCATTCAGCATCATATCTCAATGCTTAACAGCTGTTAAGTGGAAGGATCGGATCCTGCATGGTGCTCCTTCACGAGCAGCTTCCCTTGTGTGCAGAGAACTGTGATCTCCCCGTCAGCCATACCAGCTCTCTGCCTCACCTCTTAAGTTTTTCTGCCTGTGCCTTCCTACCCTGGTGTAGTTCTTACTGTGCTGCTGCTTCATGAGCAGCTTATATGCACACAAGTTAAGGGGAAGATCTGGTCCTACACACTGTGAGGCAGGGAAAAAAGAAAAGAAAAGAAAGGAGAAGGGGAGAGCTGGGGTGTGGGGTGGCGAAAATGCTGGGCTGAGGAAAGGAGCCAGAATGACTGTACACAACCAGCAAAAAACAAGAAGATGACTAAATGACTTTCTTTAAAGCTGTTACTGTATTTTATTTTTGCTGAGATCATTAAGGAAAGTAATTCTCTCAGAGGTGAGGGGGCGGTTATGAGCCATGGATTTTTTTGTCATTTCTTCTTGGTCAGGAAAACACTGGGGTTTTCCTTTTAGGAACAATTGAAATCAGTGGTTTGCTATGTGAATGCTCACCTAATGAACCAATTCTGGGGAGCAGATTGTGTTTGCAAAATGGGACCTGCATACATAGGCATGTCAGAATCAATCCAGTCTACTTAAAAACAACCCTGTCTGGAAACTTTGAAAACCTCAGTCTTTCAATGAGATATTTTAGAGTAAAAACCATCCTAGCAATGATCTTTGGTTGCTTTTTCCTTGCCGTGTGCTTACCTCATTGTGATTTTAAAGAATAAAGAATCTCAATTATGAATAAGATTAATGTGTTGATACTTCCTGGTATTACAACTTGCTTTATATGGGAATGAAGCAGAAATCTGCAGCTGATGGATAAACAGATCGTTGGCAATTGGCAAATGAAAAGGGAATTTTGAAGCCTGCTACATTTTTTGGGGGGGGGAATCAGGTTTATATCCATGCGAAGGTCTTTTTGTTTTGTTTTATGTTTAGGTTGTTGCTCCATATCAAACCCTGCTGAATCCTTTGAGCAAACTTAACGTCTTGAATAATCTTCATTCCCATTTCATACTGGTGGATGATGGAACAGTTGGAAAATATGGAGCAGAAGTGAAACTACGAAGAGAACTGGAAAAAACAATTAACCTGCAAAGGATCCATGCACGTATGTGTGGACCATGATTAACTAATTATGTGGTGTTGGCCCTTTTTGTTCTATATGCAGTGTGGGGGTTGGAACTTAAGCTTGTAAAAAGTTGTCTTGACTTGCATTATTTAGGAAGGGAGCTGGGATTGCAGGTTTCACTGCTTCCCCATATAGAAATTTAACTGCCGCTAGAAAAATAGCAAGTCAAGGAGTGCTGATTTTCTCTTTACCGGGGCTTGGATTATTAAGGATAATTGAAAGATGCACTCTCCACCCTGCCACTAGAAGTAGTACCTTCCAGGAAAAGCTTTACTACTTCATTTGATTCTCCTGGATGCATTTTTTTATTATTATGATTGACTTCCCATCATTCTGCATTGCCACTATCATGGTAGTTTAATGAAATCTAGAGTAATCCCAATATAACCAATGGTTAAAAACCAGTTAAAAACAGTAGAATAATGTAAGCATATAGTAGTAAGAAAATAATTTCAACCAATGTTTAGACTTGGGTAAATAAAAATATATATTTGCCTAGTGCTGAAAAAGGCATAATAGCACCAGATGGGACTCCTGAGAAGAATTCAGGAATTGGGGGTAAACATTGAAGGGGAGTAGGTGATCTTTTAGAAATCTGAGTTTTAAGATAAGATATGTTCCCTCTGGCTTGTTCTGGTCAGTGGTCTGTCAGTGGTATTTTTGGCCAGTAGATTTTTTTCAGAAATTCTCAAGAGGCAGGTCCCTGAACAATATGTTTCAGTAGTCTTAAGCTGGATATGACTCGGAAATGCATAATTGCTTAGGCCCAGGGGTAGGGAAATCTGTGACCTTCCAGATCCCATCAGCCCCAGTCAGCAAGGCCAATGGTCAAGACTGGTGGCAGTTTAGTCCAGCAACATCTGGAGAGCCACAGGTTCTCAATCTGTCTTTGCCCAAGAGGAGTCACAGCTGGTTGTCCAGCCTTAACTATTGAAAGGGGCTTCATGCCACAGATGCCATCAACATCGAGAGATGGGGCCAGATGTAACAATACCCACAGGCTGTGAGTCTGATCCTTTAGGGTGCAGTCTTGTCAGGAATACCGCCCCCCCCCATCCAATGCATCACACACCAATATCTCTGCTTAAACTGTATTTCATTCCTTTTGAGATTGAATTCTCTAATCGGTTTCAGACATAATAAAGGTGCACAGCAAATAATAAGTGTGAGTGATTTGCACTTCTAGTCTTACTTGCACTCTATAACAACAGAAATTCTTCTCTCTTTGGGGGCAAAAGTTATTGTGAGCATGCAACCCTTAGATCTGTGTGTGAATAACATAAGGAATCCCTGACCTTTTTGTACTAATCTGTGTTGCGTCAGTCACAGATTAGCTGTTAAGTATCATTTGTACAAGCTGGCTTCTGGGGAATATAGTACATCTACTCCCAAAATGTTTTTAAAACCAATGATCCTGTTTTGACTAGGAGTTGGTAAAGAGAAGCTTTGTAGTGCTTCCGTATTCTGTATTTGTTGTAACTATGGGCTACATTTTTACTGTGTACAGTTATTATGTGTTTACAGTTTCTCTTCCATTTGTGTTTATGCTGACACAGTTGGCTGCAGTTTAATTAGGCCTTTGAAATGTGTAAACCACACTTTAGCCCTTGTGTATGATTAACAGTATTAAAATGTGTGCTACTCAGCCTCTTAAGTTGTTTGTGCAATAGAAGGAATAAGGTGAGTCTAATATTATGTAAGAGGGACGTGGGTGGCGCTGTGGGTTAAACCACAGAGCCTAGGACTTGCCGATCAAGAAGGTTGGTGGTTCAAATCCCCACAACGGGGTGAGCTCCCGTTGCTCAGTCCCTGCTCCTGCCAACCTAGCAGTTCGAAAGCACGTCAGAGTGCAAGTAGATAACTAGGTACCGCTCTGGCGGGAAGGTAAACGTCGTTTCCGTGCACTGCTCTGGTTCTCCAGAAGCGGCTTGGTCATGCTGGCCACATGACCCGGAAGCTGTATGCTGGCTCCCTCGGCCAATAAAGCGAGATGACTGGACCTAATGGTCAGGGGTCCCTTTACCTTTTTAATATTATATTATAAATTTTGAGCAGTATTTATGCTTAGCGCTGCTGAGGAAGATTAGTTTTTGGTGAAGATTTGTATGCATAGTTAAAATGCATTGCCCTTGAACTGCAGAGAATGATTTTTGTGTGTATTTTGTATTCACATTTTTAGTTCCCCAAAAGACCTTTCCAATTCCTTTACTTTGGTAGGGCTGCCAGACCTGAAGCATTTAGTTTCTGCAGTGTGACTGTGTGTGCCTTCAAACCATCACCCTAGGCAGATGCTGAACAAATGTTTGATAAAGTCTGGTCAAATGTTCGATGAGTTCTTGGACTCATGGAGAGTTGCTGAATAAGATTTTCACGTGAACGGAGTGAGGAGCTTCAGTGCTTTGTATAGTCCATTGACCCTTCCCATGACGAGTAGAAAAACTGTGCAATACAGTCAAAACCATGAAATAAATTGTATAAAATAACAAATCCTGCAATCTTGCTTAATTTATACAGACTGCATAATTGAGCTTTTCGTTGCAGGGCTTAGCTTAGCATTTTTAAAGAATAACACTTCGGTTCTAGATATACAAAGCCCTGTGAGTAGCTCCAGTTCTTTATAAACATTTTTTGAGTATAAGTCATTCTTTCCGAGTTGAGTTTTAATGAACTGTGCTGTGCTTATTCTGAAAAAGACATAATGAAAAAAGAACTGCATTTTTTTTTACCTCTTTTGTCTAGGAATTGGCCAGGGTGTCCCTGTGGTTGCACTCATATTTGAAGGTGGCCCCAATGTTATCCTCACAGTTTTGGAATACCTTCAGGAAAACCCACCTGTGCCAGTGGTGGTTTGTGAGGGGACTGGCAGAGCTGCAGACATCCTAGCTTATGTATATAAACAAACAGAAGAGGGAGGGTAAGTATAGGAAGCTGCCTTCTGCTGAGTCAGAACATTGGTCCATGTAGCCCAGTATTGTCTTCTCAAAGTAGCATCTGTCCAAGGTTTTTTCTCCGCCCCCCTCTTGCTACTTGAGATCTTTTCAACTGGAGTTGCTGGGGATTAAACCTGAAACCTTGCCCTCTAACTCCTGAGTCACACCCCCTCCCCTTGATGGGAAGAATACACATGGTTGCGTGTTTCAATTGATTCTTGTTTCATCTCAGGAATATTCCTGATGGAGCAGAACCTGAAGTCATTTCAACCATCAAAAAGACATTTAATTTTGGTCAGAGCGAGGCAGTTCATTTGTTCCAGACCTTACTGGAGTGCATGAAAAAAAGAGAACTTGTGAGTAAATCTCTGCATACTATACCACGACAATAGGGTTGTGTAGTAACACTCTTTAGTATTGTACTTTTCTAAATAAATGTTTGATTAATCACACTAGCTATGAAAAATTAAAATAGACCAGCCTTCCCCCATTCCTCCACACCTTCCTCCAGAGTCTACCATCCTAGGGCCAAGCCCCAAGGGAGCAATGACAATAACTTAGTTGGATGCAACCCCACAAGTTGATGCTATGTTTGAGCTGAGCCTTGTTTCTTTCTAAAAAATATGTTTACGCTTTCCTTTTTTCCATAGGGTTTATATTTGTTTTTTGACTTTCAGTCAAGATCCAAAGATCTGTGTTGTACCTGCAGATCTTGAATAAGTGTATTATCAAAACCAATGAAGGTTTTCAAAAACCAAACATAATGCCAGTCCATTGTGTGATGATAACATATTGTGAACCCTGGAGTAGGTTTCGGCTTTCAGACTCCCTACTTGTCTCATGTGTTACAATTCCCTCTCTTCTTGGTTTATGACAAGCTGTCATTTGCTGATACATCTGAATTAGCAAATTAAATTTTGTGATTGCTGTGCAATTGCTATTTGATTCTGTGATTCTGATTTCTAGCACTGGCTTGCAAGGCAAACACAAACCATGTCCTGTGATTCATTTGAAACAGCAAAGTATCGTGTTTTCTTGTTTCAAACAAAGAAAGGATGGAGGGAATTGTTATATAAAAAATCAGACCTAACTGCAGACTCATGCATATAAAGCTTTGGTTATATTTGAACCACTCCACTGCAAGATGAACACCGCAACCCATAGATGTCTTTGACTGGACTTAACCATCCAGGGGTCATTTACCTTATCTTTACCTTAAATGCTTGTCAATGTGTGTAAATTTTAATTATATTGATGCGTTGTAAGGCACATGGCATTAACTTTTCTTTTAACTGGAATTTGCTAAGCTTTAAGTGGTGGTCTTGAATTACATGTGTAATAGTACTATATTAGTAGTACTATTCTGCAGTTGATAACTGTAGAATAGTACTACTGGTTAATAACTGCAGTTAATTATTCTGCAGTTTCCTTATATGGTTTTAGAATTCTGTATATACAACAGCAGATTATTTTAATGCATTTTCTTTAGTTTTGTTATGGTTTATGGCTAGACAAATGAACTGTTACAAATCAACCATATGTAAAGGAACTATTATGAGATTGAAAACTCCCCCCCTCCCAATATAATTTTCAAAACAGATCACTGTGTTCCATATTGGATCTGATGAGCATCAAGATATTGATGTTGCAATCCTTACAGCGCTGCTAAAAGGTGAGTTTTTGACCTTAAAAACATCTCATAATTAAGCATGCACTGATTGTTTTTGGGGTGGGGACGATGGGCTTTCTGATTGGACTGATGGGAGTTGTAGTCACTCAGCATCCTTGGAGCACCAGGTTGCCTACCACTGGTTTGCATAGTGTCGTCTCATCCTACATAGCCATTCAATATAGCTTTGTGATAACTTCATAAAACTCTTCCAAAGTGAGTGCACTGCTTTCTGGATCTGAATAGGCAAACAATTTCTCTCCTTTTCACGGTACCATCCAAAATATTACTGGGGACATTGTTGTGGTTATTTTATTATTATTATTCATTTATTATTATTATTTATTTGATTTATATACCACCATTTATCAGAAGATCTCAGGGCGGTGTGCAACATAAAGAACATGTTTTAATGAAGCATAATAATAGAAACACAATACAAACCATAATAATAGACAGCATGATCAGTCCTGCCTCACACACACATTTAACAGGCCGTAGATTATTTAATAGCTGAAGGAATGTTTTTGCCTGGCACCTAAAGACATGTAATGATGGTTGCCGGTGAGCCTCTCTGGGGAGAGTATTCCACAGATGGGAAGCCACCACAGAAAAGGCCTGTTCTTGTCTTGCCACCCTCTGAATCTCTCGGGAAGAGGAGGACATAGAGAAAGGCCTTGGTTGACAAGCAGGGCCCAGGTCAAGTAGCATGGTGAAAGGTGGTTCTTAAGTATTGAGGTCCTGAGCGATTTAAGGCTTTATGGGTCAACACCAGCACTTTGAATTGGGCCCAGAAACTGACTGGCAGCCATTACAGTTGGGCCAGGATCAGTGTGTTATGCCCAAAACATCTTGTTCTGGTGAGCAGTCTGGCCACGGAATTTTGCACCACCTGAAGTTTCCAAACTGTCTTCAGAGGCAGCCTCATGTATTACTCATTGCAGTAATCCAACCTAGTGGTTACCAGAGCTTTGGCCAGAGAAGTTAGACTGTCCCTGTTCAGATAGAGGCATATCTGGCCACCAGCCAAAGTTGACAGAAGGTACTCCACGCCACCGGGTGTTACTTCCTTCTCCTTAAGAGGGAGTGTAACTCCTTCAAGAACAGGCAGTCTCCCCTCCATCCAGTCTAGGGAACTACCCACTAACAATTGACATAAGCTTTCACAAATTCTGCCCTTTCCAGCTCAGCTTTAGTAATAAGCCACAATCTGTAGCACTCTAAAAGAGGGCATATCTTTTTTCCAGCAGATATGTTCTATTTTACCATGAATTGTATAGGCTATGCATTATTTCCCTAGCATAAGGTAAGGCATGAAATCAGCTGAAAATAAGAATTTTATGGTGAACAGGTTTGAATCTGTTTTCTGTGTTTGTTTTCTAGGCACAAATGCTTCTGCGTTTGACCAGCTGGTCCTTACACTTGCGTGGGACAGAGTTGACATTGCCAAAAATCATGTTTTTGTTTATGGACAGCAGTGGCTGGTATGTAGACATGGTTGTTCATAGCGGTGACTTATTAATAAGATGTTGAATTATTGTTAAGGAATCGTCTGTCAAAACCATAATGCTCTGGTGTAGACAGCAAGCTTCCTGATCACCTAATCATACAGTCTCAGACACTCTTTGCCTTTCCCTCTCCTGTGCAAATTGCCCCCTTTCCCTGTTTGGAGCAAATTATATTTTGCAGACAACTGTACTTAGTGCGAAGATGAGTACTAAGAGCATAATGTGAACCAGCAAGGTGCTCAACAATCACGTTGCAAGGTGATTGAGCAGGTGTGGTTGCCATGCAACTTCAGACACTCTTGGAAATCACTAGTAATTTAGGCCCATTTCAATCTGGTTTCTGATCTGAAGATCGTTGGGGAGAAGAACAAGGAAGTGCAACCCTGTTAGCTTTTCTGGATTTCTCTGTGCTGTTTGTTATGATTAATAGTGGTATCCATTTAAACTAAGTGTCTGTGGTGGGGATCATGAGCATTTCACTGCAGATACAACTTTCAGACTTCAGTTGGCACAAAATAAAGTTCCTTGATGCAGAATTCAATCTCTTAAGAGGTGCCCAGATGCATAAGGAACAAAACAACTTTCCAAAATATATAGTAGACTTTGGCATACTAGTTTTTTCAATTCTCATATTATTTCAATTTAAGGATTGTCTTTATTTCTTCAGGTTGGGTCTTTGGAACAAGCTATGTTAGATGCCCTTGTGATGGATAGAGTTGCCTTTGTGAAACTTCTTATTGAAAATGGAGTGAGCATGCACAAATTCCTTACAATTCCCAGACTGGAAGAACTTTACAACACTGTAAGTGGATGTTTATTCTTATTTTTATTATTGTTATTAATTACACCTATTAGTTACTTTTTTGCCATGTCAACAGAGTGATTTGCTGTATTTTAAAAGCAAGAAACCCCATATACATACATTAAAACCAACATTTAAAAAAAACTACAATGAAATATCCCATCTACATGAAAAGGCAATAGATAATTAAAAGCCAAGTGCCCAATTAAAAAGGAATTGGTTTTGCCTGGCACCTAAAGATATTTAATGATGGCACCAGATGAGCCTTTCTGGGAAGAGCATTCCGCAAGCAGGCAGCCACCTGTTTTCATGTTGCCACCCTCCAGATCTCCATGGAGAGGGCACACAAAGATGATGATCACAGGGTTCAGGTCGGTTCATATGTAGAATAAATTTAGCAACAACAATTCTCTTAAGATTCCCAAGTTGTATTTCTATTTCATTTATAATTTTCATATAAAAACATGCATTCA
Organism: Podarcis pityusensis; assembly: GCF_964106645.2. Classification (NCBI taxonomy): domain Eukaryota; kingdom Metazoa; phylum Chordata; class Lepidosauria; order Squamata; family Lacertidae; genus Podarcis; species Podarcis pityusensis. The sequence continues at coordinate 39,698,628 of NC_138039.1, read as the reverse complement.
AAGTGAAATACTGTTTGAGATTGATTTGGGTAACAATTGAGGGAGGTGTTTAATGGAAGGTTGTCATTTTTATATCAGTAACGGTACAGAATTTTAGGTGTAAAGCATGAGCCTTCATTCTGATTGTGCAAGCTTTTGGAGCACGCATTGAAGAAAATAATATTATTATCCTGCATTCAAGAGCTGATCTCAACCAGCTTGTGATGATGGCATTGAATTTACCGGTGGAAATTGAAATGCTGATTGCATCTTTTGGATATAAATAAGTTTATAGGGAATTTTTAATTACGTCCGCCTCTTGATGCTGTTGAAGCGTATGCTGCTGTTGCTAATTTTGCTGTCTGGTCTTTGACCACAATAAAGATTTATTGAATGCATCTTTTGGAAGGGCCAAATAGTTGACACTTCTTTCACAAGGCTAAAAAGTGATAAAATCTAGCTCAAGAGAAATGAGTGTGTTTTGAAACAGCAGAGGACTGAGAAATTAGATTCAAGCGATGCTAGACAAATTAAGGAAGGGAGCCAGTACATGCAAACCCTCCTTATACTTTAGATGATTAGCCCCAAAATTATTGAGGAGAAAGGCTAGGAGGGAAATTACAGCTGCTACTGGAGCTTTGCTCTGCCAGTTACTACCTTATTTTGGGTTATGGATTAAACCCTTAGGGAAGGATGGACATCTCTTACTGATTCACAGGATTCTTCTAAGTGAAAAATACAAAAAAGCTGTTAATTATCAAAAGATCAGTTTTCATTTTCATGTTTGCAGGGAAGCATAGTCTTTATGCCTGGTGAAAGCTTTGGTTAGGTAGAGCTGTTCTAGAAGTATAGCAAATTAAACCGTTATAGTTCTTCTCTTGGTTTTTCTAAAGCAGCAGTCAAATTATTTAATCATGTAGAAGATAGTGCTTCTGTTTTAATTTAAAAAAATACTGAGTTTTGTAGAACCTGGATAATTGAAAAAACAACAACACAATTTTGCAATCTGTCATTCTACTACTTTGTTTTGTCACATGCCTCAGTGTATCTAAAAGTCTGCATTCTTCTCTTCTACATCAAGAAACAAGGCCCAACAAATCCAGCACTGCTTCATCTTGTTCGAGATGTCAAACAGGTAGGGCTCTTGTTAAAATACTTCAACATCTCTAGATGCACACAAACAAGAAACTACATTTTCATTCCCCTTCTCATATAATCATTTTACTAATAACATTTTAAGCACTTACTGTGGTGTGTCTAGTGGAGAACTTGCTTTCGGGTAATTTAAGAATTTTAGAACATCATTCACTAAAAAATGGGTGCACTTTGCTTCATGTTCAAATGGATGCTTGTTCGTAGCTACATATTGCTTCTTGTCCTTTCTGTGTTTGAAGGAAACTAAGGAGCTTGTGCACAGGAAGGAGGAAGGAAATGCATCTGGGCTGCTCCAGATACTCAAACCATAGTTTGGTGTTGCATCTAAATTGAGATGTGGCGTCACTTTGTTAGTCCATGTTGCCCAACTAGCAGTGACCTTGCATTATATGCCAAGGTGTCTTTCCCTGGGGAGTGCTTGGGGCTGAACACAGAACCACTTTTTGCAGAATGACATCATGTGATACAGAGATTGCAGCACGTATTAGTGCTAAGTTAATACTGTCTTGTCCTCAGGGAAACCTTCCTCCCGGATATAAACTCACTTTGATTGATGTGGGGCTTGTTGTGGAATATTTGATGGGAGGAACCTACAGATGCACCTACACGCGAAAACGCTTCAGAGTGATATACAACAGTCTCAGTGGCAGCAATCGGGTATATGGTTTCTTTTTTTCTTTTTGAAGTAATGCATAAAAGGTAGTATTTAACCTCTTTAAACAATTCAGTTAATGTAAAATAACAGCAGCTCATTTCTTAGAAGGGTGTTTCTCCTAAGATCTTTAGAGTGTTTTGTGTACTTGGAACTGTACCAATGTATGTATGTTTGCATCTGTCTCGAGACAATGGAGTACGCTGCCTGGGTGTACTAAACTGCATAGTAGTTGTCATGGATTGGTTAGACACAGGAATGGTGGTAGGAACCAGCTTGAGAACCACCAAGGGAAGAAGGCTCAGAATACAGGGAGTGGTGGTGGGATGACAATGAGTGGTCAGAGAGAGAAGACAGTGAAGAGGAGGTGTCGGAAGCTGAAGATGTAACAGGGCTTGGTGAGGTAGGAGAGTCTGTGAAACAGAGAATCAGGAATCAGAGGCTGAAGCTGAAGCAGATGAGTGGAAGAAGGGAGGTCAAGAGGCAGAGATGAGTCACACTTGTTAAGAGTCACAGGTTTCTTCTCCTGCTGCAACAAGCTCCCCGCCCCCCCATGACTCCTAGAACCAGGAGAGACATGAAATGGGAGGAACCCTGGAGAGGAGGAGACATAGACGGCAGGGACCTTTAGTCTTGGTAACTGATTTCATGGAATAAGACCTACAGGGAATGAGCTGCTCTGCTCCTTAGGCCTGTCACTCAGCCAAGTCTGTGGAGATAATGTTTTTTTCCTAATAAAGAATTAGCTATGACTTTGAACTGTGCAATTTACTGGTCTGCTTTATCTGTGACAGTATCAATAGTAATATACTGGACATGATCCAGCTGCACTTAAGTGCTTCGATTTTTGCTGGATTGTGCCCAAAGCATTTTGGATTATTATCTCAACAAATATTGAAAGAATATTGCAGGGTGGGCCACTATCATTCCAACATTGTAGATGGGGATTGAGTCTGAGAGACCTTGAACTGCCCTAGAGGCTTCTAGGAAGCTTGTAATCAACATGAGAGTCGAACTGAGACTCTGCACAGCTTATATTCTCACCACTATGCAAAAATAAACTACTTTGTCTTGGCTATATACAAATATTTATGGTTTTGTCCTTCAGATAATGAGTTACTGTGTATCTCAATGATTTCACATAATTCAGGCACTGTGCTACATTATAATAATGTTTTTCTGTTTCCCCACCACCAGCGGTCTGGACGAAATGCTTCAGGCAGCACCCCTCAATTGCGTAAAAGCCACGAACCTTTTGGTAACAGGGTGGATAAGAAAGAGAAAATGCGGCATAATCACTTCATCAAAACTGCCCAGCCTTACAAACCAAAGGTATGAGGCACACAGCTGCCCTTGAAGGAGATGAAGTTGGAACAGGGCTCTTGTTTTCGTGATGTGATCTTGGCATGTACGGAGGTGTATATAAATAGTGCATTGTACTGTACTTTTTGTAACAGCCTTTAAAGCACACATGCCATAATTGAAATTGGAGTTGCAGAAGTGATACAGATAATCACTATAATTGTAGCAATTCCTTTTCTGACACATGCAAATGAGCTGAGAAATTTCGAAAGCTAAATGAAAGTTCCTTATCTCTGATTTTGTGGCCGTGGAACCTTGCTTGTATTTTCCCCTTTTGCTTCGGAGATGTTCACATGGCATTTCTTTGTAGCAAGGTTCTATCACAGGCTAACATTATCTTATTTGTGGGTGGAGCTGCTAATTTTGATACTTTATGATATATTTACTTCGGTTATTTTGGTGCCTTTCTTTGAATGATTCTTACCTGAAATAATATCTTTCTGGTGAATTTTTAACAAATATCTGATGTCTGAGTACCACATTTCACTGTTGTATTTTCTCTTTAAACTTTATAATTCTAGCTGCCCTTGTAAAACCTTTAAATTACTACCTTTTTTTTAAAGGCCGATAACACTTCCGAAGAAGGAAAAAAGAAGCAAACCAAAGATGACATAGTAGATATTGATGATCCAGAAACAAGACGCTTTCCTTACCCTCTGAATGAGTTGTTACTGTGGGCAGTACTAATGAAGAGGCAAAAAATGGCTCTTTTTTTCTGGCAACATGGTGAAGAATCCATGGCGAAAGCCTTAGTGGCCTGCAAGCTATATCGTTCAATGGCCTATGAATCAAAACAAAGTGACCTTGTTGACGATACCTCGGAAGAACTGAAACAGTATTCAAAGTAAACATTCCATTTTGTTAAAATCCTTAAGACAAATTTCAGCTTCTTGTTTCCTAGTAGTTGCTAGAAGCTAATGCTGAAGATGCAGAAAATGGAGAATGTCAGGTTGGGCTTTTGTAGATGATGGAGTTTAACCACAGTGCCATATGCATTTTTTTCTGTTCATTTCCCATAGCTATTATCCACGCGCCCTTTTTGTCTGTTCTGGCTGGTTAATTACAATCTCGTACTAGCTTTTCTAAAATTGCAAATCCTTTTTAAAAGCCTGAATTATTTTTGTTCTGGTTAGATGTCACTTCCTGAAATCCAGCAACAGATAACTGGTCCAGGGAAATCATGGGTATAGATGCAGAAGAATGCATCAGGTACGCCTTTTAACTCACTCAGAGTAACAGGGAAGTGCTGAGATGAAACCAATTTTCTTTTCGGCCATACAGAGTTGTATCCACGGGTGTCTCTCTTACAGCAGTACTAAGCAGGTGCTTCCATTCAGTTCAGGAAGTTCAGTGTTTGAAGTCTATTATGGGTGAAAGAATTGGCATATTTAATATGTTTGTGCATCTTTAACATTGTATGTCTTGTGATTTTTGCCCCCCACAGTGAGTTTGGGCAGCTGGCAGTTGAGCTATTAGAACAGTCATTCCGACAAGATGAAACTATGGCTATGAAGTTGCTAACTTACGAGCTAAAAAACTGGAGTAATGCCACCTGCCTTAAGCTAGCAGTGTCTTCACGGCTTCGCCCTTTCGTAGCTCATACTTGTACACAAATGTTGTTGTCTGATATGTGGATGGGAAGGCTGAACATGAGGAAGAATTCATGGTACAAGGTAACTAGTCTATAGATAATACCTTCCTTGGAATCCATTTTTGCTGTTATTTTAGTAATGCTTAAGTGAAAGGGATATGTTGAAAGCATAGTCATGCAAAGTTTTCTTCACTGTAATCTATGTAGGCTAAGCAAAACAGCTCTTTAACATAATCAAAGTGAGAGGTGATACTGGAATGAACAATAACTTTTTTTTGATGCTTTATTATCTTTTTTAAAAAAGGTACAGAAATGTAGAAGGCAGAAACCAGGCAAGTAGCCCTTAACCAGAGGTGGATACTTAGATCATCATGAGAACTAATCTACTACTAAAAATGTAGTGGTGAAACATTAACAGACTGAAACCCCCTTGTAAAATTGAAATGTCATTATGCTTTCTACGGGTAGTAAAGTAAAATTTGATGTAGAAACTTCATATTTATATTTTAGTAGCTGAAGCTGAGCAAGTGAGAAGGCTTAACAGAATTCAGACAAATCAGCAGGATGTGAGTGGGTGTAGGTTTTCAGAATGGCATATGTCAAGTAAGCCATATAGTCTGGATTAACAATAAGAGGTGTGTTTCTCTTTGTATACTGCACTGAAAATTTGCCCCACTACGTTAGAATATAATAAGAAAATTATTATGTAAAAGTACAGTGTTGATACAGACCATCCTCAAGCATCATTTTAAAGTATGATGTGCTGTTGTCTGTCTTGTGTTCCAATTTGTCATCTCTAACTTGCTTTGCTAGTCAACTAAGAGTAACACTCATTTTATGAAGGTGGGTGGGTGGGTGTGCTTCAGAATCTATGATTCTTCAACGGCATTAGGGAGATATGCCTTCTAATACTGATAAAAGCATTAGGATGAGGGGTAGAAATCTATTTGAGCACATTTTGTCTAACAACTTTTTAGAAATTGCAGATATTTTTCCCTCAAGAATATTATGGAATGTTCTATGTGTATCTGTAGTAGTTAAAAAAAATTAAAACCTAATCATTCTTCTACATCTTTTACTTGCTACCTGACAGATTTTGCTGAAATGTGGGAGAGAGGGGAAGAGGGGACTTCTGTGTGCTGGATAGTTCTGATTTTTTTTTTATTAGAATAACGGGAAGTATTTTGTCTTAATAACTTGATGTTCACATCTTACAGGTAATATTGAGCATCTTACTTCCCCCTACCATACTAATGCTAGAATACAAAACCAAGGCAGAAATGTCCCATATTCCACAGTCTCAAGATGCACATCAAATGACTATGGAAGACAGTGAGAACAACTTTCAAAACATAGCAGAAGAGATACCAATGGTAATTCTACACGCAAACACTAACACATTTTTAGCAACGAAGACTAACTTTACTCTCATACATGATTTTAAAATGTGTTATTTTAATGTTAGGAAGTGTTTAAAGAAGTAAGGGTCTTGGACAGTACAGAAGGAAAGCATGACATGGAGGCAACAGTAAAACCCAAGAGGCTTCCCATTACGCGAAAGTTTTATGCCTTCTATCATGCACCAATAGTGAAATTCTGGTTTAACACGGTGAGTTTTTTGTTTCTATGTTTTGTTTTGGAAAAAGAATTTTTTTTTTTTTTTTTGAAAAAAACTACTTTTCTTAATATTTATTTTCAACATTTTACTTTTTATAGTTGGCCTACTTAGGATTTCTGATGCTTTATACATTTGTGATTCTTGTGAAAATGGAAGAGCTGCCCTCAATTCAAGAATGGATTGTCATTGCATATATTTTCACGTTGGCTGTTGAGAAGATTCGTGAGGTATATTTGCATTTGTAACGTGCTCTTTAATGCAGAAGAGGATTTAAATATACTTTCAAGAGTCAGCATAAGTACGCTGTGCAAAACTTGTTGCCTTCCAGATGTACTTGGCCTACAACTCCCAGGATCCCTAGCTAGCAGGACCAGTGGTCAGGGATGATGGGAATTGTAGTCTCAAAACATCTGGAGGGCTGAGGTTGAGGAAGCCTGTGGTAGGGTATTGATGCAGTACTCGTTTTCTGCAAGTCATATGTTGTAAATTGGGGGCTTGCCACAGAAGCATGCTCCTTCCTCTTCCATTTTGTTGGATTCAAATTCCTTTCTCCGTTTATTAGCTTTTAGCATGATGAATGCAAGCCAGAGTCCCTCATTACTGTAGTTCAGGCATAGGCAAACTCTGGCCTGCCAGATGTTTGGGACTACAATTCCCATCATCCCTGACCACTGGGTCCTGTTAGCTAGGAATGATGGGAATTGTAGTCCCAAACATCTGTCAGGCCGGAGTTTGCCTATGCCTGCTGTAGTTCATGGAACCACTTCCCACCATGGCTTCAGTCTTTGATTTACATTAAACTTGTTTTGTATCGATGTATGTACATAACTGCTACCTGCCTTTTAATGCCTTTTGATGTAAGACGAAATGAACTGTGCCCAATTTCTCATTATTTTTACAACAGATCTTTATGTCAGAGGCGGGCAAGATCAGTCAAAAGACTAAAGTGTGGTTTAATGATTACTTCAATGTCAGTGATACTGTAGCCATTATCACATTCTTCATTGGTTTTGGACTAAGATTTGGAGCACAGGGAAACTTCAGTGAAGATACTTACAATTCAAATTACGTTTTCGTTGCTGGAAGGCTAACTTACTGCCTGAATATAATCTTTTGGTATGTGAGATTACTGGATTTTTTGGCTGTAAACCAACATGCTGGACCTTACGTCATGATGATTGGGAAAATGGTAAGCTTTTTTCCTACCAAAATTAAAAGTGTGTTGTGTGGGATGATGATGATGATGACGATTATTATTAATATTCCACCTGATACTCAGAGGTCTCAGGGTGGCTCACAGAATAAAATAAAAATATAAAACCACAAAATACATAATCAGAATAAAAACAACCCAATAAACCCCCTCTCCCCCAAAAACCCGTATTTTAAAAGGGCATAGGATGTCAACCAGTTAAACCAAAGGCCTGGATAAAAATGAACATTTTTGCCTGGCACCTAAAGGTATATAATGAAGGTGCCAGGCGAACTTCCCTGGGGAGAGCATTCCATAGACGGGGAGCCACTGCAGAGAAGGTCCTGTTCTCATGTTGCCACCCTCCAGACCTCTTGAGGAGGAGGCACATGAAGAAGGGCCTCAGAAGATGACGTCAGGGTCCAGGTAGGTTCATATGAGAAGAGGTGGTCCTTGAGCTATATTTTAAATATATTTTATTTCCAAACATTCCAGAAGTGTTGTATTTTACAGTCATTTGAAACAGGTATTCCACCAATAAAGATGGACAGCTGTGTAAGGCAGTTTGCTGTATGTGTAGAAGGAGGGACAGGTGGAGAAAAACAAGAAGCCACAATGTTGGCATGTGGAGTATTTCGCACCATATGATCAATTTGAAATATTGTAGCAGGAAGTTCCACAAGTTCCCCAGTACTCCACTACTGTAGGCACTCAGACATTTACACAAAAAGTCTCTTTAAGTTTATTCAGAGCTTAGCAGTTGAACACTGAAGTCACAGATACATACTGCTGTTTCAAAGACTGGCTGTCCTTAGGTGCTTGCAAAAGGGGGGAAATTAGCTGTGCCTCAGAGAAGAGCAGGGATCTTGCAGATGCATGCATCCGATTGGCTCAGATTGAAATGCATGCATCTGATTGGGGTGGGATGCTCCTCACAGTCTTGCCCTAATTCTTATGGAAGTTACAATGCATTTCTGAGGAACTCAGAAGGGAAATGGAAGTTCATAGTGGCCACTTGCCCTCCCTAAGCCACTCTTCCTGGAAATATTATTACATTACATTACATTACATTACATTACATTACATTACATTACATTACAGTTACCCCTTGGGATGGGTGGAATGTAGAGATGATTGTGATTGGCTGTGCTGATGAATACTGGAGGTTCCCGACCCCTATGGTTGTAATTCATGGGCAGTCTTTTAATTTTATCCTGATTCTAATTTTTAAGCTGTATTTTAATCAGTTGTTTGATAGTGCTTTAATGTTTTTGATATTTGATGTTAGCCACCCTGAGCCTGTTATTGGCATGGGAGGGCAGGGTATAAATAAAAATTTACTTAAGGTAAAGGTAAAGGTACCCCTGCCCGTACGGGCCAGTCTTGACAGACTCTAGGGTTGTGCGCTCATCTCACTCTATAGGCCGGGAGCCAGCGCTGTCTGCAGACACTTCCGGGTCACGTGGCCAGTGTGACGAAGCTGCTCTGGCAAGCCGGCACCAGCGCAGCACACGGAAGCGCCGTTTACCTTCCCGCTAGTAAGCGGTCCCTATTTATCTACTTGCACCCGGGGGTGCTTTCAAACTGCTAGGTTGGCAGGTGCTGGGACCGAGCAACGGGAGCGCACCCCGCCGTGGGGATTCGAACCGCCGACCTGACGATCAGCAAGTCCTAGGCGCTGAGGTTTTACCCACAGCGCCACCCGCGTCCCAAAAAAAAAAAAAATTACTTACTTACTGTCCAAAGATGATTGACCAGTGGAGATGGACAAAAACAAGTCTAGAGTGCTTCTAAATGTGAGGCAGTGTTGAATATAAATGTAAACAACAAAGAAGGGGTTGGGCTGTAGTTTGGAGGGTTTAAGTGAGGGGTCTCCACTGTTTTAACTGTCTCTTAACTCTGTTTTAAACAGGTGGCCAACATGTTTTACATTGTAGTGATTATGGCACTTGTGCTGCTCAGTTTTGGAGTCCCCAGGAAGGCAATACTTTATCCTAATGAAAAGCCATCCTGGGTTTTAGCAAGAGATATTGTCTTTCGGCCCTATTGGATGATCTTTGGTGAAGTTTATGCCTATGAAATTGATGGTAAGATATTTTTATTCCTTCTATTTTTTAGCAGGCGAGGGGCACTTTTTCTTGTGTCTGAAGAGCACAGAAGTGGGAGGGCTAATCTAGAATCTATATTTAATTCATAATGATTTTATTGCTTTATTGATAATTTGTTTTTTAAAAAAAAATTCTGGAGTTTAGCTGTGCTTTATCTAGATTGTTGTATTTTATACCCCACAGAGTGTGATGAAGTGTTTCGTAAACCTTTCTAAATAAATAAAAACAAAGGGATTATTTATGTATATTCTAATGTATGTAATATTAAGGTATTATTTTAAATCGGGGGGGGGGGGGACCTAAAAAAAAAACCATGTTTACACAAATCTCTCTTGATTTTTAAATTTTTAGTTTTTCATCTACAGTGATACATGTATTTGTTCAGAATATGAAAACAAAACTATTTTGGTAAACATGATTATATTATGGAAAAGTGGGATATACATTCAATAAATATGGAGGGATTTTATTTTATTGAAAAGCTTTATTTGTTTTTCATTTTGAAGGGCATGAACTGAAAGACTGATTTTAATAAACTTTCCAGTTGCTGAGGTTGGAAGTTTGGGTATTTAATGCCCACAGACCTGTTTTATTCATAAATTTTCTGTTTAGGGCTAAGCTGTGCAGCGGCTTCTGCTACTTGTGTGTTGAAAAAGTATAGGTGATAGTATTTTGTTGATGCACTATAAAGAGCTTTGCTTCTAAGTAACAAGTAAACTACTAAATCTTGTCAAAAAATTCTTTTTCTTTCCTTAATCTGCAAAGTATGTGCAAATGATTCCCAAACAATCATACCATGTGTTACTGGAGCATGGCTGACACCCTTCCTTCAGGCCGTCTACCTTTTCGTGCAGTACATTATTATGGTCAATCTTCTCATCGCCTTTTTCAAGTATGTTTTTCACATTTTAAGTTGATATTAAATCAGTGCTTTAAAAAGTAGTTTGGTGATTACACGGCCGTGGGGTATTCCTGCATGCATCTTCGTCACCAGAGGACCAAATGGGCTCTGTAGCTAGGAATACCTTTTACCAGCTTTGTCTAGTTTGCCAGCTATGGCCATTCCTGTACAGCGATAACTGACTACCGTAGTACATGCATTGGTAACCTCAAGGTTGGATTACAGCAATATGCTCTTTGTGGTTTGGAAGCTCCAGCTGGTGCAAAATATGGAGGTCAAATGGCTGATGACCAACAACATGTGACACCATCGTTAAAACATACGCACCAGCTGCCCATCTATGACCAAGCCTTGTTGAAGATCCTTGTATTAATTTACAAAGCCATGAACAAATTTGGTCTACGGTACCTTAGGGATGCAGGTGGTGCTGTGGGTAAAACCACAGAACCTAGGACTTGCCGATCAGAAGGTCGGTGGTTCGAATCCCTGTGACGGGGTGAGATCCCGTTGCTCGATCCCTGCTTCTGCCAACCTAGCAGTTTGAAAGCACATCAAAGTGCAAGTAGATAAATAGGTACCGCTCCGGCGGGAAGGTAAATGGTGTTTGCGTGTGCTGCTCTGGTTCGCCAGAAGCGGCTTAGTCATGCTGGCCACATGACCCGGAAGCTGTATGGCGGCTCCCTTGGCCTTTAAAGCGAGATGAGCGCCTCAACTCCAGAGTCTGCCTCGACTGGACCTAATGGTCAGGGGTTCCTTTACCTTTACCTTAGGAACAGTAGCTGAGATCATTTGCCAGAGTGTCAGAAGAATATGTAATGTTCTGCCAGCAGAAATTTAGCAGATGCCTCTTTTTTGAACCTTTAAATGCCTGCTGAAAAAAATTTCTTTGCTGAAAGTCTTATGCAGGAAATTAAGAAAACATACTCCCTAATAGTTAGTTGATGGTCTCTGATTTTTTAAGAATCCATGTTTTTATTAAATATATATATATATTATTGTAAACTGCTTTGATTATTTTATGACATAGTGGTATATTTTTAAATAAATAAATGTGATAGAAGTTAAGCTGTTTGTTTGTTTGTTTGTTTGTTTGTTTTGTTTGTACTCTCTTTTAATATTTGTACAGAGCAGAATGTAAGATCATTGCTGCTAGCTTCTAAGATGATCAAACTAAAATGTTTGCCTTCTTTATTCTCTTCTCTTTTTGTTTAGCAATGTATATTTACAGGTGAAAGCAATTTCCAACATTGTATGGAAATACCAGCGTTATCATTTTGTTATGGCATATCACGAGAAGCCTATCCTGCCCCCTCCTCTTATTATTCTTAGTCATATGGCTTCCCTATTCTGCTGTGTATGCAAGCAGAGAAAGAAAGACAAAACTTCTGATGGGCCAAGTAAGAACAAACAAAAATATGCAACGTTGGGTTGTTCTTTGCATTATGTGAAATCCAGGGATTGATAGGAGCCTGGTTTATGTGTAGGGCTTATGCAAAATCCCACCCCTCAGTTCACTATCCCATTAGTGGATGGCAAAGTGGGAGTGGAGGCTCAACAATTTGGGTGTGTGGACAGAACATTTTGCCTTGTTTTCAGGATTGGGGCGAACAGGATGCTTAAGAGAACTTAGGGTGACATCACATTTTTTTATCTCTGCCCAACCACTGCTACAAAAATGCTTTCATTATACAGTGGTACGTCGGGTTACAGACGCTTCAGGTTACATACACTTCAGGTTACAGACTCCGGTAACCCAGAAATAGTGCTTCAGGTTAAGAACTTTGCTTCAGGATGAGAACAGAAATTGTGCTCTGGCGGCGCGGCGGCAGCAGCAGGAGGCCCCATTAGCTAAAGTGGTGCTTCAGGTTAAGAACAGTTTCAGGTTAAGAACGAACCTTCAGAACGAATTAAGTACTTAACCCAAGGTACCACTGTAAGTGGAATTCTTAAAAAGCTGAACAAGGACTTGCTCTTACCATCACTGCGGACCTCTTTGATAGTTGTGAAGGACCTTGCACATCCATGTCAATCGCCTGACAATACCAAAACAAAACCAGCTGCCCCTACAGAGGAAGATCTTTTGCATTTCAACTTTCAGTTCAAGCCAGCATTGCGAAGGGACACTTGCACTTATGGCAAGACCTTCTTCTGGGTTTGCTGTAAGTGCAGATCCCAGCACTGCAAGTTCCTGATGGGCAACTCTGTAGCGCAGCAGATTTCCGCAGAGTTGCTGACAGCACCAGTCTGCTTCTTAGCACCAACATCAAAGCTCCCTTGCCAAGAACTATCAGGAACAATTTAAAGATTCCCCATTGTTTCCTGGTAGCTGCTTTCCCACTTGTCACACACCTGATATCACATCGGGACTTGGGCCAGACCACCTGTGGCCAGACGATTAAGAGCTTCTTTTGTGAGCAAGTAATAGATATGTGGGGAAGGGGGTTTGGAAGTGGTACCTTGGTTTCCAAACTAAATCTGTTCTGGAATTCCATTCTAAAACCAAAGCGTTCTAAAACCAAGGCACACTTTCCCATAGAAAGTAATGCAAAATGGATTAATCCGTTCCAGACTTTTAAAAAGAACCCCTAAAACAGCAATTTAACATGAATTTTATTATCTAACAAGACCATTTCTGGGTTAGGGTTAGGGTAAGGATTAGAATTAGGGTTAGGGTCAGTGTTGTTTTATGTTTTCTTGTGATTTTGATTCATTTGCAGTTGATTTGCTTTTTTCAGTTTGTTGTGTTGCTGCTTTTTCATGAGATTTTCAAGTTCGTTGGCTGCTCAGCTGGACAGGTGAGGGCTCCGTCACACTTTTCCATTGAGTGGTGCATGGCTGCGTTCACCTCGAATAGAGAAGTTTAAAGGAGCATCGCATGGCAATGCGGAGACAGCCATCCCAGGAGCCACCAGCCACGAACCCCTCAATGGAAAGTGTGACAGAGCCTGCACCTCCCCAGCTGAGCTCCTGCTCCTGTGCAAGCAGGAATGGGGGCGGGGATCTCTCAGCTGGGAAATGGAGGCTTCGCGCTCCCCAGCTGAGCTGCCCCAATTCAGCTCCTACGCCCATGCAAGCAGGAGCGGGGACACTCAGAACGGAAGTGTGGCCCTGAAAAAGGAAGTGTAACACTCAAAACGGAACAGTTTGGATTCTGAAAAAAGTTCACAAACCGGAACACCTACTTCCGGGTTTGCGGCGTTCGATTTCCAAGTTGTTCGTTAACTAAGCTGTTCAAAAACCGAGGTACCACTGTACTTTAAAAGTATATGAATAGATGTGTTAGTAACCCAACAAACAACCATTTTTGGAGGTGCATTATATTCTAGTGTACCTAATTTGGGGAAATGGAAAAAACCCCAGATACAGTGGTACCTCGGGTTACAGACACCTCGGGTTACGGACACTTCAGGTTACAGACTCCGCTAACCTGGAAGTAGTACCTCAGGTTGAGAACTTTACCTCAGGATGAGAACAGAAATTGCAGCGCAGCGGCAGCGGGAGGCCCCATTAGCTAAAGTGGTACCTCAGGTTAAGAACAGTTTCAGGTTAAGAACAGACCTCCAGAACGAATTATGTTCTTAACCAGAGGTACCACTGTATACTTACTTCCAACACTCATGATGTGAGGTCCTTGGCTAAGGGAATACTCATTTCCTTGGTTTTTCACTGTTTTTACTTCTTTTCTGCAGCGGTTCATTAGCAAGCTTATGAAATGGATTGTTTCTTTCATTCTCTAGAACTGTTTCTAACAGAAGAAGATCAAAAGAAGCTTCATGATTTTGAAGAGTTGTGTGTTGAGATGTATTTCAATGAAAAAGATGATAAATTCCATTCTGGAAGTGAAGAGAGAATTAGAGTTACTTCTGAACGGTATGAAATAATAAGGAATGACCGTTTCAACCTTGTTCTTTTCAGTTTTTAAAGGAATGATTGGAACAGCTAATTGAATAGCACATTTTCAGTTACTTTTAAATCAAACTCTGGTTTACATTTATCATAGCAGATGTTGACCAACTGTACAGCAGCCAGTTTTAACATGTGGACTTTTGATTGGCAGGGTCCATTATAAAAGTATCTAATTCCAGAGCAGTAGCCATTTTAGTCTGTTTGCATCAAAAGCAACACAGAGGCCACATTTGAACACAAGCTTTCATGGACTAGAGCATACATCATCAGCACATGAAGCATTATGCTCATTTAGCAGATCTCTGTTGCACACTTACAGTAATCTCCCTGGTCTGGTTCACAGGTCGCTCTAAGCCAAACCATGGGTTGGTATAGAATGCATGAGCTCAGGGAGAGGAAATCGCTTCGCTCTTCCCTGGTCATTCTGCTGCTGAGCCAACCCATAGTCTGGCTTAGTGTATTGTCTGGACGTGGGCTTGTTGTTTAACTATTCTGGGCAAACTACTGGACAAACCTTGCTGATTATACAAATTGTCTTCAAGATTGATTCAGTGATCTGATCATACCTGATGCAGGGACACAACACAATTTCTTGGTGGGAGTTGATGTGTAAGACCAGAGCAGAAGACCAGACCAGTAAGGCAGAAACACAGTATAGAACCTTCTGTATGGGTGGGTTGTTACCAAAGAATCATAGAATTGCAGAGTTGGAAGAGACCTTGAGGGTCATCTAATCCAACCCCCTGTTTTATGCTAACAGACCCGTAATTATTTCACATGGCATACTTGTGATCTTCGTGTGTTTTGAGAATTCCTTGCGTTCAGTGAAAAGTCTGATTCTCCTTTTTCTCTCTCCCAATGGTATCTTTTCCCTTCCCCTTCCAGTGTTGAGCAAATGTGCATCCAAATCAAGGAGGTTAGTGACAGAGTCAACTATATCAAGCGTTCATTGCACTCTCTCGATACACAGATTGGCCACTTGCAAGACCTCTCTGCTCTTACGGTGGATACTTTGAAAACATTAACTGCCCAGAAGGCTTCAGAAGCTAGCAAGGTTCATAATGAAATTACACGAGAACTGAGTATCTCAAAGCATTTGGCACAAAACCCCATTGATGACGGTCCTTTAAGATCTTCCATGTGGAGAAAGCACAGCATTGGCAATGTCTTTGGTTCTTCTTTTCCTCAAGGAGGCCTTGAGAGTAATAATGCTTTACTGTGCAACATTTCTATGCAAGATGAAAGAGATTCTGGACATAAGATGACTGGGGCCCCCAAGAGGGATGAATTCAACTTTCCAGAGGCAGGTTCCTCGGGCAGTGCCTTAATTCCAAGAGCTCTATCCCCCCCAGAACTCCGTCAAAGAATACAGGGTACAGACTCATCAAAATGCATTCAAAAGAATAAAAAGACAGGCACTTCGCTAAACAGCATGCCACATCTAACATCTTCGACAGCAAAATTTTTCGTTAGCACTCCTTCTCAGCCCAGCTGTAAAAGCCAGTTAGAAAGTACCACAAAGGACGACCAGGTTATAGTCCTTAAGGCTGCTGATGGAGAGAACGCTGTTGAATTTGGTGCATTTGTGGGTAAGTATAACACACCAAAACCTGTACTTCCAAAAGTTGCTATTGGTTGCTGTGTTAGCTTTGCTACCACCTCCCAACCTTGTACTGAACCTGGAGGATGTGTTAATCATGGATTTATTTATGATGAAAGTTATGCTAGTGCTGAGAGCTACACAGACAAATGGAATCCTCAGTCCTCTTTGAAGCTGAAGAAGAATGACGCCAAAAATAAATTACAGTTGGCATCTGCTGATGAGGTCAGAAGTGACCCCAGTAATGATCTGAATGGGACACTGGATACTGAAGAACCTGCTGGAAGCATTCCAGAAACAGCACAAAAGGGTCATGATTTAAGTTCCAACAGCACTGTACGTCTTCAGAAACTATGGATCAAATCTAAATCTCAAGGTTTGATTTATCAAAAATTGTATGGGAACTTTAGCGGAATTTGGTTGCAGGTGGTGCACTTTGCTTTTAACCTCTTCACTTCCGCAAACTATCAAAATGTTTCTTTACTTTGTAAATCAGCACTTAACCATTTTGGTGTAGATTCTGTTGTTTATTCAAGTGGTGTTTTAACTGGAAACAAATTTGCAAAACGGTGGCAGATTTTCTGTTTGTCAAAAAAATGGGAGGAGAGGTGTGCTCACAAAATACTTTTGAGTTCAGTTTATTCTAGACCAGGCATGCACAACCTGTGACCCTTCAGATGTTTCTGGACTACAACTCCCATCAGCCCCAGCCAACATAGCCACTGATCAGGGATGATGGGAGGTGTAGTCCAACAACATCTGGAGGCCTGCAGGTTGTGCACCCTTGATCTAGACCATTTCTAAGGTAAGAGTTTTTTTGCCTCAGTGGCTCAAAGTGAGCATGAATGTTTTTTTATCTTGCAACATGATTTGTTATGATAACTTTTTAAAGATTACATTTAATTTAAACTTGTCAATGTTACCAGAAAATTCATTTCAGACTACTCCAAAAGTGCCTTTAGGCTTGTAAAGCCAATTTAATTTGGTAGATTGTGTTCATGCCATCCTGCTTTATTTCTGGGACCCCTGATGTTTGTGCAGTGGAAGCCTTTAAATAGGACCTTAAGCATGTAGACTCCTGATATGCCCCATTACAATAAGCGTGTAAGCCTCTATTCAAATATGAATAGAGGCTTCAGGAAGATCTGAGGATGGGATATGCATGTGATTAAAATCTTTTACTACAAGTTTGAGTAACATCTGCCTGAGGCCCAGATCTATTCTGAATGGACTTTACTTGTAATATTTTTATCTAACTTTTGCTAGTGCTTTTAAGCTACCAGTACTTTTTTTTCTTTAAGCAAATATGTGTAAAGTCATGATATGTTGATTCCCCATTCACGTGTTTTGAAAATGGCTGTAATAATTGTAAACGTATGCTTTTAATTAAAAAAATGGGAGTGGGGAGAAGTTAGATACAAAGGCTCAAGATCAGGCTGTTTATTTTTACTTCACTAACCACACAGCTGAATAATGGCACTTTTTTTTTTTTTTTACTGTGGCAAAAGGTTTGGTGCCGGGGTGCCTTCTCATTTATAATATAATCTTCATCCTTAATGTTCAGTCCTGTAGAATTTTGGAGACAGAGGAGTGATAGCCCTGTGAAGACATTCAGCATATATGTGCAGTGGATGATCTCTGTGATCCCCAAGCTCCTACCTGCCACTCACTCACTCATTGGTTTCATCTTTGCATAACATTTTATATGTGAAATGACAATGTGCATGAACCTGAAATCATGATTTGTGCACCTCAGTTCCATGTAATGTACAGATTCCATGATTCAGGCCTATATGCCTTGACCCCCATGTATGTATGTTTCTATGCAAATATAATCTAGTGTAAAAATGGCAGGCGATCAAAGCTCTGCCCACTACACAGGCATTCTGAATGTTGGCATAGGTTAATTATTTTGAATGGGTGTGATAAAGGGTGGGAAAGAGAACAGTATAGGCCATGTCATTGTTGTTTTCTTACATTTTGAGGGTGAAGTTTATATTTTTAAAATCTATTGTGTTGAACTGTGCTTTTTCTACTAATAGCTACATTTTGTAAAAATACCGATATCCACACTGCATGGTTCTAAAAGCAAATAACACGCTCACGGCTTTGAAACCAGGGTAGTGGTATGAAATATTTCCTCTGAAATTGTTTCTTATGTCATCCCTTTTATGTAGGAAAAGCAATAGTTCCTCAACCTACCATTAAAAATGTCAACTGTCCTTCTATGTACTTTTCTGATCTCAGCAGTATCTTTAATCAAATTTGCATCTGTTTGGTGCTTCCCCTCTAAAATCTGCCGTTTTATTTCTTTTCATATAATGGTGTCGCCAAAGGTCACAGGGACAGCATGGAATTGCAACGATTTAAAGAGACTGTGGCTAAGAGCAAAGAAAAAAGTGATGATATTGAGGTAAGAGGGAGATTGCGACTTGAGCAACAGCCCAAGCCAGGGTGAGAAACATTTTTTCAGCCAAGGGCCTCATTTCCTCACAGGCAACTGTATCAGGGCCACATGTCAGTGGTGGGTGTGGCAAAAGTGTGTCTGGCTAGACACACAGCATCCAGGCAAGCGAGAAGTACTTATCATATCCCAAGGGCACATTCCAGCCTGGTGAAATAACTAGAGGGAGGCACAGATCAGGGCTAAGTGAGCTGTATGGCTTGGGAGGAGGGGAGAATGATCTGGGCCGTGTCCTGAGGTCCTAGTCCTAAGCGGATATAGGGAGTTCACTTAAACTCAAATCTCAAATACATGTGCATTCACTCATGTTACAGGATGGTTTTCAGTGGTGTTAACTAAGCAGCAGGCGCCTGTTTTACTTTGTCATTGTAAGTTTGAGCTGCTAGCTGAGTAGTCCCAGGTTCAAAGGCTTAGGTGGTGGGGCAATTATATCTCAGAGGTAGTGTATATATCCTGTGCAGAGAAGGCCTCAGGGTCTGATCCTGTCACCACCAGTTAAAGGAATCAAGACTGCCTGAGTAGTTAGGGCTGGGTTAAATGGATATCCCTGAGTAGTCAGGGATGGGTTAGATCTGGGGAAAGGCAGCTTCCTATGCTTCAGGTTGCTAGGAAGCACAGCATTTTGGAGAGCATCAGTCATACCTCGGGTTACAGACGCTTTGGGCTACATGATTTCGGGTTGCACACTGCGCCGAACCTGGAAGTACTGGAACAGGTTACTTTCAGGTTTCGGCACATGCGCAGAAGCACTAATTCGTGCTTTGCGCATGCGCAGAAGCACCAAACTGCAACCTGTGTGCGCGCAGACGTGGCGCTGCGGGCGCTGTGGGTTGCGAACATGCTTCCCACACTGATCACGTTCGCAACCTGAGCATCCACTGTACTCAGTTTTAACTTCATGATAGATCTGGCCCAGACAGCATGGTGCAATCACAGTGTGTACCCAGAACTCCTATTGTCCTCCCCTGTTCTCTGAAGTCTTATAGCACAAAGAGCTTGAATGTTTGCTGTAAGCTGCTTTGGGCACAGATCATTGTGGGAAAGTGGCATATAAGTTAACTCAAGCAAACATGGCAGTGTGCAGGAATTTTTGACTCGTGTGAGCATGCATGCACATCAGAACACAAATATGAAATTTTAGACCAGGACTAAAACCTGCAGGTGCCAGCTTTGAAGTGTTTCAGCTTTGAAGTAAGAGCTCTGAAATAACACTTGTAGGAAAATGGTCTCCCCAAACCCCAATTTCTTGTTTCTGGCCCAGATTTTATGAAAAGTTTAAGACTTATTAAAGCCACTTCACTACTAACCTAAGTTTAAAAAGTAATTTATTGATACCTTCTACAGGAGCAACAGGAAGATTTCAAAAAAGCAATTTTGGAAGGCATCGAGACAACAAAGCAACAGGTATAACTTTGCCATTTGTATTCCATCTCTTCATTGTTGCATCAAATAGCCAGTTACATTTGAATATTCCTTCAAAAAGCAAGTGCGTCACTTCTTAAGTACTGTATAGCAACTTTCAAGTGGTGACACAAATAAGATTCTTTGAGTAGAGTTGTGAATTATAACATTGATATTTGTTGAATACACAGGGTGGTAGTAATGCAGAAGGCAACCTGAGGCCTGTCAGTTCATGTGGTGGTTTTACCGACTACCATAGAAGCTCATTAGCAGCACTATCAGAGCAAAGTAAGTAAACACATTAGTTTCTGATCTCTGAATTTTCTGAACTAATACTAATATACAACATTTTTCTCCTTTGTGCCATTTTCAGTATTTTAAAAACTGCTTTATTTTACAAAATGCAGCCATTGTGGCTAAAATTTGACTGAGGGAACTGGCATTGGAGAGAGAGGGGCTTCTTGGCTCTTTCTTTCTCATTTCTTTCCCTACTGAAAATTGTCCTCCTACTGACTTTATCCCTGCTGGCTAAAAGCTGCCGCTGCTCATGTCTTTTCCTGCGACTGCAGCTTGGTGAGAGTGAGTTTTGGTGGGGAAAAGAACAGGCGTGAGTGGTTGAAGCCTTATTACCCAGCCATCAGTGCCTACTTCAGATTGCAGCCTCAGTGATTGCATTCTGTAAACAAGCCATCCCTAAAAATAATTGTGGAATTACATAAATGCATAGTTGCTCCATCATCAGTCAATTAAACTTTGATTGATTGGGGAGCAATGTGAACTGGCAATACTGAGAGGTGAGAGTGGCACCCATCTTTGCTATTTAAAAAACTTGTTGTCAGGGGTTCAGGGACAGAGGCACAGGGTAGGCAGGAGATGGAGAGCGATGGGGATGAATTCCAGGACAGCGAGGAAGAGGAGGACAATGACTCAAGAGATTCCATGAGTCTTTCCAGCGAATCAGAGGATTCCCAGAAGGGGGCGCTGGTGGTCAAAGCCAGGGGAGCCCCAGGGGGGACGTGTCAGGAGCAGGGGGCCAGCGGGGGATCCCAAAGTGGCAGCTGGGCGTCAGGACCAGCCTCCCCGCCAGAGTGCAGCGAAGGGGGTGGAGGTTCCAGTGTATCAGGGGAAGCAGCTCCGGCAGCAGAGAAGGGAGGGAGGTCGGAGCAAGCCACCCTCCCGGAAGGGGAGGGGAGTAGTGAAGGGAGTAGTGTAACTGTCAAAAGGAAGGTTAGAGGTTGGGCGCGCGCGCCAAGTTCAAATGTGGAGGCGCGCGGAAGTACAGGGAGCCCGGAGGAGGAGC
Source organism: Podarcis pityusensis (assembly GCF_964106645.2). NCBI lineage: Eukaryota > Metazoa > Chordata > Lepidosauria > Squamata > Lacertidae > Podarcis > Podarcis pityusensis. The sequence goes on along the minus strand of NC_138039.1, from coordinate 39,677,399 downwards.
CAGGTCCCAAAGCCCGCAGGAGGGGGGAAGAGCAATCTGGGGATTCCGCGTCAGGGGAATCCAGGAGGGGCGAAACCCCAGCGGGCAGGAAGACCCTGCGGAAAAGGAAAGAGAGGAAGAGGTGGAGCAGCGCAAGCCTCTTAAACTGGTGCAGGGGAGGGACTGACTCAGAGGGGACTTCAACGGTCTAAGCGTAGCAGACGTGGGGCTGCGCGCCTCGGATGTGAAGCAAACAATGAACTCCAATAAACACTTTTGTATATAAGAACTTGGCGTTGGTCTTTTGTGAGCTGAGACCTGAGGCAGCCCTGACACTTGTCTTCCTTCTAACAGTAGCTTTTGACTGATATCCAGACAGCTTCTTTAAGTATGTTAAAGGTTTTAATGTCCATGGCAGATTTTTTTTTTTTTTTTTGTGCAACACATAAACTTACGATTCTGTGCCCCAAACAAACCTTTGAAGGTCCTTTAATGTGCATGGGTGGTGCTGTGGGTTAAACCACAGAGCCTAGGACTTGCTGATCAGAAGGTCGGTGATTTGATTCCCCGCGACAGGGTGAGCTCCCGTTGCTCGGTCCCTGCTCCTGCCAACCTAGCAGCTCGAAAGCACGTCAGCGTGCAAGTAGATAAATAGGTACCACTCCAGCGGGAAGGTAAACGGTGTTTCCGTGCGCTGCCCTGGTTCGCCAGAAGCAGCTTAGTCATGCTGGCCACATGACCCGGAAACTGTACGCCAGCTCCCTCGACCAGTAAAGCAAGATGAGTGCCACAACCCCAGAGTCGGTCATGACTGGACCTAATGGTTGGGGTCCCTTTACCTTAGTTTCAAATGAGTTTTGCCGTGTGCCCAATATGTGTGTCTGAAGCATAGTCTTGTGATTCTTTGTATCCAAGCCCATGTATGTGTATGGAAGCAAGTGTATCTTGCTTTGCCTGCAGGATCTTAAAGACACATATGTTGAAGAATTGGTAGTATTTGTTGACATGTCAAAAGGTGGCCGTTCTAATTGCAAAATCATTTTCCAGTGCACAAGAGCAGAAGACCATCGGTTGAGGAGCCTCATCAGGCAGATTCCAAGGCGGCCTTACTCACAGTGAGTAAAACATAATAACAATCCATACAATGTTTCCCCAGGGTGTCTATGGAAAGAACCCAGGAAATACAAAAATTGAGTCATGGTAACAATTGATAGAAAGCAGTTACAAGGCAACACAGTTCACTGTCCATCACAATTTAGTGTGACCTGCTATGGTAGTACACGTAACTCGCAACTTATGTGCATTTAACTTGTGCACATTCAACTTTAAATACTGGGCAGCTAAAAGAAATAGAAATAGAAGGGGACAGGCATTCAGGGAAAGGAGTCTTTGGAAACCACACCGGCCATTGAACCCAATGTGTTTTGACTATACACAATTTTGACTTTACACCCTATAATCTCCACGTAAGTTGAGAGTTGCCTGTAGCCTCCAAATCGGCAGTTTTTTCTTCTCTTGAAATGTGCTGGGCAAATTTGTCCTCTCTAGCTCTCATGCTTAAGAGTAGGGGTTGGAGGTCGACAAGAGCGAATTGTAATAGGTCTTCAAGGAGAAAAGAATTGACTATGTCCATATAGCATTTGCTTGCACCTTCACACCACCTTTTTGAGTGCTGGCGGAATGTTCATGCCATTTCTGCCTGCACAGCTAATAGAGCCTGTTCAAGTAAGCAATTTACATCACCAAAATAGCTCAAGGTAAGGCAGGTAACCTGTCAGGCTATGGCTGCATGTGCTACATAGCTGCAATCCTAGTCTCTTCATCCAGGCACTTTGGCTGAACAGATTGTACAATTTCTTTTGACCAGCAGACTTAGCAATGCTTCAGAAGCATATTGAGGCTGAAAACATCTTCACAATTAAATTTTTTTGAGGGAGCCTTGTAGTGCTCTTACAAAAGTGTGATACATTGCTTCTAAAACCATCAATTAAGTTATGTACGAAATAGGTGCATCTCTCTCTTTTTTCTTGCAGGATTGGTTACAAGGTCGACCGTCGTATAGCAATCAAATGTAAGTAAAGTCTAAATGGCAATACTCAGAACTGTCCAGGTATCTCCAAACTCCCCAGGAGTTGGGGACGCATTGAGTGAGCTGCAGTTTTCTCCCTGTGTGCCAACACACTGCACATTCACTTTTAAGCCTATCTGATTGCTGCTGGGCAGTTAGACCACAGGAGGAGTCATCTAATCTATCTGCCCACCCGTTCCTAAGCAACCCTGATGACCTGGGCATTTATCTTGTTGTGGTTGTTCTTGAAGGGGGATAATTGAACCTGATGTAGCCAGTTTGAAACACCTGGCTCGTAGCCTCATTAAAGAGCACCGCTGCAGCACCCATCGCCTTCACAGTAGTTTTAAGTCTTCAGAGTTGTTTTCTCTCCCCTACACCAGTGTGGTGTAGTGGTTAAGAGTGGTGGACTCGTAATCTGGTGAACCCGGTTCGCATCCCCCTCCTCCACATGCAGCTGCTGAGTGACCTTGGGCCAGTCACACTTCTCTGAAGTCTCTCAGCCCCACTCACCTCACAGAGTGTTTGTTGTGGGGGAGGAAGGGAAAGGAGAATGTGAGCCGCTTTGAGACTCCTTTGGGTAGTGATAAAGCGGGATATCAAATCCAAACTCTTCTTCTTCTTCTTCTTCTTCTTCTTCTTCTTCTTCTTCTTCTTCTTCTTCTTCCCCTGCTCTGTTTGCTGTTCATTTGTTTTGGAAGGCATAGAGGTTGCAGTATTTGGTCTGATGGGTGATTGGGCTTAGGGTATTACAAGCAGAGCAAAGTGACCAGAGCAATGAAGTTTAGTAGTAAAAAAACCCCAAGAAGTACACACAGAATTCGGGTTGAGTGCAATTTCTGTCTCTTGCAGGTCTTCTGAGGAAGATGCACTGAATGGTAAGCTGCTGATAACTTCGGTGTTGCCATAAATTTAACATGTTGCGGGAAACTATTTAATGCATGGTTGCAAAAGATGATGTTGATGGAGGTTTTAGTGCCAACAGCCCTTATTTATGGTTGTAATCATTACATGACTCATTTAGGGAAACCCCTTTGGTGCTTGTGCTCTTCTCCAGTCTTTGAGCATCTCATCATAATTTTCCTAATCTAAAATACCCCTTGGTGGGAAGAATCACCATACATGATCAAGTCTTGCCTGTGAGCCTAGAGTGCTTTTTGTGCTTTGTCATTACCCTTTTTTTAAAAAAAACAGGATGCATTAAATCACGAGTTTTATGTAAAAATATAACACTGCCTTCCTTTTTTTCAAAGGAATTGCCTCTCCTTTTAAACCCATCATGGATACCACCTACTACTATTCAGGTAAGTGTCCAAAACTAGGTCGCAAAATAATAAAAAGTAGAAGCGTCATCTTCTTCAATGAATTTCTCTGTCTTTTCAGCTGTTGAAAGAAATAATTTGATGAGGTTATCGCAAAGCATACCATTCACTCCTGTACCTCCAAGAGGTAGGAAAACTTATTGTAGCCTCTGGAATGATTTTCAGATTTTAATAATATTATTCCTTAATCATCAAGCTTAAGAGTGATAGATCTGTTTTTCACAGCACAGGAAAATAGACAATAGTTCACCATCAAAATTCTGGGAATAGATTGGGGAAACGTATACTGAAGCTGACTCTTAAAAAACTAGAGTCCCAAGCCTTTGTTGCTAGTTTTTAGCAGTAGTAGTAAATGGAGAAAGGTCTCCAATCAACACAGAGGATTCTGTTGTATCAAAAGCTTAATAATTGGTTAGATAATTGATTATGCAAAAGTGTGGCTATATCTTCTCTCCATCATCCGAAAAAGGTGTTCACCAGTACAGTATAAATAGACATTAAGTCAACGTTACCCCAGGCTTAACTGCATTTCACTTCTTTGTGCTATGACGTTGCAGGCGAACCAGTTACTGTGTATCGTCTTGAAGAAAGCTCTCCCAACATCTTGAACAACAGCATGTCTTCCTGGTCTCAGTTGGGTCTCTGTGCCAAAATAGAATTCCTAAGCAAGGAGGAGATGGGAGGAGGCTTGCGACGAGCCCTCAAGGTGGCCTGCACCTGGTCCGAGTACGATATTCTGAAATCAGGCCACCTTTATATCATCAAATCTTTTCTTCCGGAAGTTGTCAATACTTGGTCAAGCATTTACAAAGAAGACACAGTGTTACATCTCTGTTTAAGAGTAAGTTGTTGTTCTTGCTCATATAGTACGTATCCACCAGAAGCTTAAACATGTTTAGCAGTTGGATACTGTTGGGACAAACAAGATATATCCCTTCTTTCCTTCACTGTCCTCCATTGACAACACTGCCATCTACCCTCTTGCCCAACTTTTGGTCTTTGGCTTTCTTTTTTACTCCTCACTCCATCTCTCTTACTCTGCATATTCAGTTCATTGCCAGTTATGTTGCTTCTCCCTTTAAAAATTTAGAAAAATACATTGGTCACATCAGCAAAACTTCTGGTCATCTGTCACTACAACAATCTGCTCTCTAGTTTTCCATTCACGCCTTCATCACCTCACTTCTTCCCAGCACTCTGCTGCCAAAACCATCCCATCTTTTTATCACTCCTAACCATATGGCACCCTTCCATAAATCCTTACGCTCATCCATAGCCTTGTCACCTCATCTCTTGCTTTTATATTCCAACGCATCCCTGCATACGGCCTTCACTGTCCAAAGGTTGCTGTCCAGAGATTTTCTGCTCACTCCAACAGCTTTGTCCTTTATCCCAGTCTGCCCCTTATACATGGGGCTGCATCCCAGAATACTTCCACGATGCCACCTCTCTTCTTTCAAAACCCTCCTCCAAATTCACATTTTTCTGTTACGTCTTTAACACTGTCCCTAGTCTCTATATCCCAATGTCACTAAGCCTAACTATGAATAACTGCAAAAATTACATTTGCTTCACGGTTTTCCCTGCTTCCGTTTGCCTCCTTCTTTCTCCTTTGTATTGATTTCTAAATTGTAAGGGACCTGTGCTCTCATTCTTTGAAAAGCACTGTGTACTTTCATCGTACTGTATAAAACAATAATGGACCACAAAGGTAGAAATTTTCTGCCTATTGTCTTCACTACTTCGTATGAATATAACAACACAAAAATGTACCGTATTTTTCCATGTATAAGACTAGGTTTTTTCCCTTAAAAATCATGTCAAAAATTTGAGGGGGTGGGTGTCTTATACATGGATAGCAAAATACACAATTTTTTCTTAAATTGGAGATCCCCTGTCTTATAGACAGAAAAATACGGAAATTAGAAGAAAAAAATCGTAATACAGTTCCTTGTGTTTCTTCTCCACGCTAGAGGTTTATCTTGAGTAAAGTCTTTGGTGTGTGTGTGTTTTTTAAATCCATAGGAAATTCAGCAACAGAGGGCTGCTCAGAAACTCACGTTTGCATTCAATCAGATGAAGCCAAAATCTATTCCCTATTCTCCCAGGTAGGCATTATTACATCTTCAAATGTAACGTGAACAAAAAGGAATTTCCACACCAGAGTGCGAGGCTAATGAATCAGTTGTTCACACAGTGCTCTCATTCCTATGTGTTTTCTTACAAGGTTCTTGGAAGCGTTCCTCTTATATTGTCACTCAGCTGGCCAGTGGTTTGCAGTTGAGGAGTGCATGACAGGAGAATTCAGAAAGTACAACAACAACAATGGGGATGAAATAATTCCAACCAACATGCTAGAGGAGGTCATGTTAGCCTTCAGCCACTGGACATACGAATATACTCGAGGAGAGCTGTTGGTCCTTGACCTGCAAGGTAAATGGGTGTGTGTGTGGATGTGACACAGAGGTGTATGCTGTAGTAATTGCACCGGAAGCTTGTGACTTGCACAATATGGATCGTCATCAAATTTCATTGTTGCCACAAGAAAAGACACTCATAATTGCATGTCTCTCTTCAATCTCCTGTAACCAACTCCACTTACCATTTTCTCTCCTGCATTTAGAATACCTTGTTCTTCTTGGGGTGGGGGCGACATTCTGTAAACAGTATGATGATGATGTATTATTCATTTACTCACTCACTCACTCACTCACTGACTCACTCACTCACCTTTCACCCTAAGGCCAAGGATAGGTTTCAGCACTTTAAAATACAACATTAAAAGCAGATTAAAACAAATTACAATCGCAGAAGTAGGATGAGTACTAAAACCACACATCTCAGATGTAAAAGGCCGGGGTAAAGAGGTATGTCTTCAGTATTCACCAAAAACTGTACAGTGAAGGTACAGACATAGCTCTGTAGGGAGGGACTTAGGGACTGCCACAGTGAATGCCATCTCCTGGATCACCCCTCCCCCCCCCCAGACGGTCACCTGTGCTGTTCTTAAGATGCAAGGGGGTCTGTCGGGATGGATGCAGTCTTTCAGATACAGGCATCCCCCCACTTAACGCACAATTGATTTGCATGTGACTGTGTATGCATGCAGCGTTTGGAAATAGATAGATAGATAGATAGATAGATAGATAGATAGATAGATAGATAGACAGATAGATAGATAGATAGATTCCGACCAGGAAATGTTGGGAGAGAGGTGGCAAGTCCTTGTGGCTCGTGAGGAGACCCTTCCCGGAGCCTGAAGAGGACTTCAGTGAGGGAGGAGAAAGCCCCAAAGAGACTAGAGGTTCAGCGATGCTTTGTTTAGGCTGCCCAGCCTCCCCGCCTAACAGCTGATGCATCCAGTCGCACAGCATCAGCACCAGCTGCGTTTCTGCACATCCTCCAGCTATCCCCAGAACTTCAACTCTAGTTGAAGAGAGAGTTGTCTGCAGAGAGAGCTGGACAGCAGGGAAAAATGGCTTTTTAGAGGGTGCTCCCCACTTATACAATTTTTACTTATGCACAGGGCGCAAAATGTAACCCCCGCGTAAGTAGGGGGGCACCTGTATTTCAGCTGTTCAAATTGTTCATCTGCTATAATTTCTCTTTTTATGTTAAAATTACTCTTGTGGTACTTGTGTTACTTGCGCTACTTAGCTAACTTCCTTTGCTTCTTGTGAAGGTGTTGGAGAAAATTTGACAGATCCTTCTGTGATAAAAGCTGAAGAAAAAAGGTAAGCAGTACAAAATTCCCTTTTCTTATGGCATTGGCGCAGGAAGGAGGGGGCCACATGTGGCAAGAGTGGAGGGGTGCCCTTCTGCTTTAGGTGTACCAATTAACCTAAGGACAGATTTATGATGAAACTTTAAGTTAGCTTACTGCCGTGATTTTTAAGGACACCATCAGCAGCAAACTTTCTGGTGGGAATTGCCAGTGTGACACTTTGGGAGAGCATTCCTATCTTACCTGCATAATTTCTTTCCCATCACCGACACAAAGGATTGTATTCAGTGCTAGTCTTATTCAGAATAGAACCATTGAAATAATGAACCTAAGGTTTGCCAATGTTCACCAATGTCAGTGGATCTACTTTGAGTAGGACCAACAATGGATACAACCCAAAACCTCCCCCGTATCTAGCCAGGGGGTGAAGACCACACACAAAAAAAATCATGTTTGGCTGTAGGTATTTCTTAATGTGCGCTTTCTTTTAAAGGTCAAGCGATATGGTATTTGGTCCTGCAAATCTGGGAGAAGATGCCATCAAAAATTTCAGAGCTAAGCACCACTGCAACTCATGCTGCAGGAAACTTAAGCTTCCAGGTAAATAGCAGCCCCCGATTTATGAAAGAGAACTTCTCTCTTGTAGCTTCTACTTATGATAAATTGAATTTTACATTGATATGGGGGTCAGGCATTCTCTCCACACAAAATGGATGAATTGCTGGAACCAAGTTGAGCTTCATTGATCAGTTGGACCTCATTGGATTGCTCTTGAAACCTCACGAGGAAACACTTATTTTTCTCTCCCAAAAGAAAATCTGCCCCTAAAACTAATTCTTTCACCTTTTCAGCGGGCCTGAACTCAATACCTATAACAAATGCCCTAAATATATTGTTGCAAGGAAGAGAAAATATGGCTTTATTGACCCTTGGGGGGGGAGGGACCCCTAATGCCCTGTCAGATAGAAGCCTCTGTATGCATCTCAGTGGCTTTTATAAATTGTGTGAATGATCAACTCCAAGAACCCAATTTCCTTTCCATGGATCTGACGAGCCCTAAAAAATTGTGATAGGTAATCAGGCACAAATTGTCCTGAATTACCAACCTAGGCCTAAAGTCACTTGATAGATTGATATCATATGCAAGTTGTGCCACACCCAGAGGCCATAGTGCAGGCTGAACCAGAGCAGAGCAATTTATAATTCAAATATTTATTTTCTTGAAAAAGTTTTGGTACTTGGCAAAGTGACTAATACAGGTCTTTTGAAGGAAGAGAGGAACAAACCACACATCAGCAAGGGCTTCTTTTCTGCCACTATATTATTATTATTACTATTATTAATATTTATTAAGAGGGATTGCCTTGGAAGTGTGTTTACAAAGGGACCGTTCTTCTCCCCTTTTTCTTTCAGCAATGCTGAAGCCTATAAACTCTGCTAGAGCAACAGTTCCCCAACCTGGTGCCCTCCTGTTACATTGGACTGCAGTTCTCATCAGTCCCAACCAGCATATCTGTGTTGGCCAAGACTGATGGGAATTGGAGTCTAAAACATTTGGAGTACACCAGATTGGGAAAGCTGCTGTAGACACTTGACCTTCTCTACAGCCTGGATAGCTCAGCTGGTCAGAGATGGTGCTGATAATGCCAAAGTTGCAGGTTTGATCCCTGTATGGGACAGCTGCAAATTCCTGCATTGCAGAGCGATGGACTAGATGATCCTCAGGGTCCCTTCCAACTTTACAGTTTACTATGATTCTGCCTGTTGGGAAATCTGACTGTGGCCCAGCCATGCACAAGATGGCCAGCATCATAAGGCCAAATCTGTCTGTGAGACAACCTGCCCGCACATCCTTTGATATCAGACACCTTGCCTCCACCACCCAATAATGCCCACTGGACAACTGTGGGCCAGTCTTCAAAGCTCAGAGTTTTGCACTGGGAAGAACCTTGCCTGCATAGTTCTGGCAAGACATAAATTCGCCTTCTCTCCTTCTTTTAGAGAGGAGCTTCAATTTGAATCAGAAGTTGGTCTGCTAATTTGTATATTCTCTCTCCCTCTCCCTCTCCCCCTCTTCAACCCAACTGTATCTGCGGGATTTCGGGTGGTTGTTGTTTCCCCATAGACTTGAAGAGAAACGACTACACACCTGATAAAATCCTACTGCCTCAAGATGATTCTCCAGAACTGACCATTCGGCCTGGGAGCTGCACCAAAGAATCGGACTCTGCCAGTTCCAGTCACCTCATGCTGTAAAGATACGCACAGCTCTCTGGCTCTAACCAAACCCTCGCAGAAGTCACGGGGTTCGTTTGCCCTTCATCAAAACAAAGGCCGCATGAAAAAGGACCAAACTGTTTTGATGGCGCTGGTACAGTTAACTGTCCACCGTTGAGTGGCCTAGCATAATGTGGGAATCACCTCTGAAGGAGTAGCTGGCAGCTGCTGTTTTTTTTTTAAAAGAAAGGTTGAATGAAATTAAGTATTTATGAAATAGCTTTTTAAAGAGGCGTTTTAGCAGAAGGATAACTTAACATTTTACCTTGGTCCATGAGAGGGGGCCTTTCCTCCCCTTCATCCTGTAGTGCAATATGCCCTTGACCAAATGATGTTTTTCTTTTTTTGCTGATGGTTTTTAAGGCAGATGGTTTGGGGGCTTTGTGGCAGCTGGTTTCTGTCATCTGGCTAGAGAAACGGGAGGGAGCACCCCCCCCCACCTTCCCACAGACACCGAAGGATTCTTTTGACACTTCTCAGGGTGTCTCAGATAATTGCTCTCTCTGCTCAGTGCCATGTATGTTTTATGTGGCTCAATGGAACAAGGCTGCTCCTAAGGATCTGTCCATATTTAGTTAACGCCAGTAAGCTGAGCTGCAGGGAGCGGGAACGCCTGGTTCCAAACAAGAAGTGATGGCTTGTCTCCTGCATCAGGATTCATCCTCAAGTGTGGAGCCAGTTCTCTTGGGATGGATGGGATGGATTGCACATAGTGAAATCCCTCCCCCTCCTGTGTCGTCTTTTTTTTTTTTTAACGATACATTTCAGTTTTATCTAATCACTGTCCAATAGTAGTAAGGTCGCAAGACAAGTCTGATCACATTTGTATAACAGAACAAAACAGCTGGTCTTGGGTAAGACGCTGCCTTGTAAAATGAGCAGGTGCGTTAGGGAAGTTGCTATTACTTGTTACATATAATGGCCTCTTCAGATGTGTTGCCTTCCAAAGATCTCCTAAAAGCAGTAAAAGAAAGCTGAATGTATGCGTGAGCCCATGGGGGCCTCTTCTGATGTTATCACAGCAGTGTTGGAGCTGCTACAGTCTGGTACTTTCTCACGCCATTTGGGTAACTTTGGAAGCCCTGGGCCATGGGGCAAGAGTCCTTGTTGGGCTGCTCATCTTGCCAGCGCTGCCACGGTTTCCGGTGGGAGCAACGCGGGCGTAGAAGTGAGCTGCAGAGTGGACTTGTCCCCTGGGACCAGTGCTTTCCAACCTCAGCTTTTGCGGTGCTTTAAGGACCAGGCCTGTTGTGGGCTCCACACCACCGCAGGGACGTAAGGAGCAGTCCCTTAGTTGTATTTAATATTGTGTGAAGACACCTTTTAATGTAATATTATATATGGTACTTATTTAAAAGAAAAGGAAATAGGATGAATTTACATTATGTAATGTGTGGGAGATTGCAATGCAAACTTTATGCCAATAAAATGTCATTTTCCTGTCCCAAATTTGTTGAATATTCAACAAGAAGAACCTGTCGTCCAACTGAATTTTCATGCTGCAACTTTTGTTTGTTTGTTACATAGGTACTAATTGTAAATTTTAATTGAACAGCATCATAACGCCCAGTAATTATTCTTTTTTTAAAATTCTGTAGTGTATCTTATAGATACAGACATTAAGGCACGAACACAATAGCTGTTTAAATGGTGGTTTATGTTGCTGGGGGAGGAAAGGTATAGCGTATTAAAGATAAAAAACTGTATACATTTTGTATATCAATAAATCTTTAAACAATCCCAAATAAATTTATTCTTGTTTAGACTGGTGAGCTTCTACCTTTATTTGATTTGATTGATCTGGGGAGGGAGGTTCAGAAGGAGGGAAGGAACAGGTAAAAACTAATCTGTTGATTTGAGAATAATTTGGACTGGAAGAATGGCCCACCAATAGAAGCATATTTTAGTAAGTAATGTGCAAGTAGTGTGACTAGCCAGCTGGGGCTACTTTGAGAATCAGGTGGAGGTCAGTGAGTCATCAAGTCTTATTACTACTGTGTAACTTTTGTTAGACAGCAAAATGACTTGGGTTAGCCTTGCAGACATACCAGAAGCTCAACCTATCTTCCGAGCTTCAGAAGCTAAAATGTGTGCAGAGGAGGGCAACCATGATGATCAAGGTTCTGGAAACCAAGCCGTATGACGGTTTGTTGAAGGAATTCGGTATGTTTAGCCTGGGAAAGAGGAGACTGAAAGGAGATAGGCTAGCTATCTTCAAGTATCTCAAGGGCTGTCACATGGAAGAGGGAACAAGCTTATTTTCTCCTGCTCTGGAGGGTGGGGCTCAAACCAATGGATTCCAGTTACAAGAAAGGAGAGTCTGACGAAACTTCAGGAAGAACGTTCTGACAGTAAGAGCTGTTTGAAAGTGGAATGGTCTCCCTCAGGAGGTTGTGGACTCTCCTTCCTTGGAGGTTTATAAGCAGAGGTTGGATGGCCATCTGCCATGGATGCTTTCCTGCATTGCAGGATTGTTGGGACTTGGTGAGCCTTGGGGTCCCTTCAAACTATGATTCTAATAATGTAACCAATACTCTACCAAAATAATCTTCTCTTTGAAGCACCTTCAGTGCACTCTGGAATTTATGACCTGGGAGGAGACCATGCCAGATATTGGTGCTGTTCTTTTTCTCGATCATTTATTATTGTGATGCTTTCAACTTTCTTTCATGGACTTCTTTTCAAAGACGGAATATCTTTCTGCCTATATTTTTGTCATCTCCTGTGTTCTTGGGCTTAGCCCAATTGCTTGATCTGCAGTGGAGCTTAATCCTAAATGAGCATATGGTTGCAATTCCATTCACAACTACTATAGTTTAGCCAAAGAAGTCTATGCCTACAGAAAGATAGAAAGAATATGGCGTAGATGTCATTTTGTTTTATTGTAATTTTGATAGAAAGACACCAGTTCCATATTCCCATAAATGTTATCTCAGCTAATTTTTTTTCTTGGTTTTCATCCTTGTTTCAATTTTTAAAGAGATTCCTCTCCTCAGCTGTTATACTTCTGTTTCTCTATTGCAGACTTCTTCAACCTCAGCCCTCCAGATGTTTTGAGACTACAATTTCCATCATCCCAGACCACTGGTCCTGCTAGCTAGGGATTATTGGAGTTGTAGGCCAAAAACATCTGGAGGGCTGAGGTTGAGGAAGTCTGCTCTATTGTTTGTTTTCCATTCCAGATTACCGTATTTCTCGCCCCATAGGACGCACCAGCCCATAAGGCGCACCTAGTTTTTTGTGGGGGAAATAAAGGAAAACATTTTTATTCCCCCCCAGGCGCGGGGCTGGGGCAGGGGAAGCCTGAGCTTCCCCCGACCCCAGCCCCCAGAACAGGCAGCTCTCCACAAGCCGTGGGAGCCCAGCGCCGGGCTCCCATGGCTTGCGGAGAGCTGTGCAAAGCCTGGAGAGTGAGAGGGGTTGGTGCACACCGACCCCTCTCGCTCTCCAGGCTTCAGCGAAAGCCTGCATTCGCCCCATAGGACGCACACACATTTTCCCTTCATTTTTGGAGGGGGAAAATGCATCCTATAGGGCGAAAAATACGGTAGTTTCTCTTCCAGCATATAATAAAGAAAGAGGTAAACATTTAAACCAGTGAGGGGTCCTGGTTTGCAGCTCCTCACCCCAATTTTGGACTCCCCAACTTCCATCAACATCTGCCAGCATAGCCAATGGCCAGAAGTGATTTGTAGTATTCAGTCAAGCAACATTCTGAAAGACCATCCTTGCATTAAGTAAGCCAAGGCTTCTGAAACAAGCTGTAAAAAGCGCTAAGCAGAGAGACTGAGCTTGGGTGTGACAAATTTCACCAGCCGATTTAGAGTTTTCAACTTTAAACCGGTTCTTGTCCTTGTGTCTTCCTTGAACATCTGCAAATATTACCCATTGGATCTCTTTGTAGGGTGGGAATAATGAGTTCAAGGGTGTCTAGTTTTTGTTTGCCTGTTTTTAACCTGCTCCTCTGCCTTTAACAGCCTTCAGATTTGCTCCTGCTGACCCCTATACTGCACCTGATAATTGTTGATCAATTAAAGGCACAGGAACAGGTAGGCTGTTAATTGTCTGGTCAGTTGGAAAAACCTGTTTCTGCTCATCAAGGAACTTGGGAGAGTGGCTTGCAGGTATCTCTTGAGGTCTGTTAGATGCCTGCATTCCTGCATAAAAGTGAATTCAAGGAAGAAAATAACTGTCTAGGAAGGGAGCTTACACCAAGCCAGGAATCTAGACCAGGGTGGATATAATTTCAATCAAATCGATTTAAATCACTAGTAAGTAAGACTTGATTTCAATCAATTTTTTAACAGAAAGACTCATTCTTGCTGGTATAATCTTAATATTTACAACCAGATGCAGATTTCATTTTTGGAATAATAAATTTTCAGAGTAGTTTTTACAGTTATATTAAAAATTACTGATTTGGTTATACTGTTAGAAATACATAGATAATTATGACGTTATTGTGAGGTTTGATAAGTTAACTGTTTATATTTGGACAACGTTTCTGCTGTACTTCATTAGAAGTAGAAAAACAATCATTTCCTTAATAACAATTTAAACAATATATTTAACTAAAACAATCACATTATAGCATTTGTATCCATGCTTGTTAACTGGTGTGGTTAAACTTTTTTTTTTTTTAACTTAGACTGAGTTTTAACACACATGAAAAACTTAAAACAAATCCTTATTTCCTGTTGGATAGCCTTTGGACTAATGTAACTTAAATAGAAAACTATCTTTAAAAAGATTCTTCCTCCAAAAGCATTTTATTTTAAAAATCCAATTTAAATAAATGATTTAAATTTTAAAAATCTGGGTTTTTTTAATTATTTTTTAAAAATTGAATTTTTATTATTTTTATTATTTTATTATTTTTATTATTATTTTTAAAAAATTGAATTTTATGCACCCTGAGCTAAACCCAACTTGGCTATGGGAGAGGTTGGCTGCGGTCCTGTGCTGTCAAACCTGAGCATCATGAGGAATTAGAAGGATCTCACAAACCCAAACAACTTCATTAATAAAATCTGTTGCCCAGGCGTCCTGCAGGAGCTGACTCATCCTTGGTAGGCAACTGACTAGAGTCCTCTCTGAAGAAGTTTATGGTTCTAGAACCGCTTGGCCCTTCTATCTTGTTAGGAAAGTCCCTAACACCATCCCCTAGCAACAAGGGAGCGTGCATTTATGATGCTGGAAGAATCCGTTTTGGAACACTGGGGAGCAGTGCAAAGAGTCATCAGGATAAGCCCATGAATTTTGGGTCCTCTGAACAGGCGTAAGATGAAGCAACGTGATTGCACAAGGAAGCAGACCATCCAAGTGTCAAAATGAAAAAGGGGTGGTGAACACGGCTGTCAACCCAACTCCATTGAGAGCCCAACTTGGTCTTCTTGCAAGCCTGCAAATGGCTTCTAGGTCAACAAAGATGCCTGACAACTTCAATATATACCATCTACTGTGAGTTTCTGTTTTATACAAACCAATCGCTAATTAATTACCATCTAATGACTGGGGAGAAATCCCTGCATTTTCTCCATTCCTTGGAGAATTGAGTGTTGCGACCAGCAAAGAAGCATCAGGGCAGGAAAATTGTTTCCCTGTTTGTTATCTAGAAAGTTTGCTTGGACATTAAACATTTACTCATGGTGCTGGAAAGACTCTAAAATTGACCTTTGGGTTGTGGACCAAGCCTATTTCCAACTAATTTCCCCACCCAGTGCTTTACTGCTTGAACAGTCCGTCAAAAAAGAGCATCATCTGTGAAGATCATGTTCTTGTGTTTTGCTGGGCATATACTCAGGGATGTCTGGACAACTAACACCATTCCAGAGGGTGTACAATCTGACCAAACAGTTGTTGTTGTTGTTTAGTCGTTTAGTCATGTCCGACTCTTCATGACCCCATGGACCAGAGCACGCCAGGCACTCCTGTCTTCCACTGCCTCCCGCAGTTTGGTCAAACTCATGCTGGTAGCTTCAAGAACACTATCCAACCATCTCATCCTCTGCCGTCCCCTTCTCCTTGTGCCCTCCATCTTTCCCAACATCAGGGTCTTTTCCAGGGAGTCGTCTCTTCTCATGAGGTGGCCAAAGTATTGGAGTCTCAGCTTCAGGATCTGTCCTTCCAGTGAGCACTCAGGGCTGATTTCCTTCACAATGGATAGGTTTGATCTTCTTGCAGTCCATGGGAGTCTCCTCCAGTGCCATAATTCAAATGGAGTGGCTTGCCGGTTCTTGCTCCAGGTGGATCACGTTTGGTCAAAACTCTCCACTATGACCTGTCCGTCTTGGGTGGTCCTGCACAGCATAGTTCACAACTTCTCTGAGTTACTCAATCCCCTTCACCACGGCAAGGCAGTGATCCATGAAGGGGGACCAAACAGTTACCAGGACTTAATTCTTGTGAAGAAAAACTCACTTGCTTTTAATGCTAAGGCAGCCACAACATACATTTTAACTATTCATTGCTTCCACCAAAGAATCCTGGAAACTCTAGTTTAAGGGTCTTCTATCAACTCTCTTCCCCTTCAACTACAGTTCCCAGAGTTCTGACTTTTATTAAAGTAGTATGAGTGCTTTAATTAAAGCTCAATTAAAGGCATAATTGAGGACATAAGGAGTTAAAAGGAAGAAGGAAATGTCCCTGAGCAGGCGCAGAGTGCATTTATCTTACCCCTGGGCTTTCCATTTGAGTCTTCACACTCAACTTACCTACCCTGCACAGAAACATTTGTTTAGTCATTTAGTCGTGTTGGACTCTTCGTAACCCCATGGACCAGAGCACGCCAGGCACTCCTATCTTCCACTGCCTCCCGCAGTTTGGTCAAACTCATGCTGTAGCTTTGAGAACACTGTCCAACCATCTTGTCCTCTGTCATCCCCTTCTCCTTGTGCCCTCCATCTTTCCCAACATGAGGGTCTTTTCCAGGGAGTCTTCTCTTCCCATGAGGTGGCCAAAGTATTGGAGCCTCAGCTTCAGGATCTGTCCTTCCAGTGAGCACTCAGGGCTGATTTCCTTAAGAATGGGTAGGTTTGATCTTCTTGCAGTCCATGGGACTCTCAAGAGTCTCCTCCAGCACCATAATTCAAAAGCATCAATTCTTCAGCGATCAGCCTTCTTGATGGTCCAGCTCTCTTCCATACATCACTACTGGGAAAACCATAGCTTTAACTATATGGACCTTTGTCGGCAAGGTGATGTCTCCGCTTTTTAAGATGCTGTCTAGGTTTGTCATTGCTTTTCTCCCAAGAAGCTGGCATCTTTTAATTTCGTGACGGCTGTCACCATCTGCAGTGATCATGGAGCCCAAGAAAGTAAAATCTCTCACTGCCTCCATTTCTTCCCCCATGTTTGCCAGGAGGTGATGGGACCAGTGGCCATGATCTTAGTTTTTTTGATGTTGAGCTTCAGACTATATTTTGCCCTCCAGCCTTTCGCATGATGAATTCTGCATGTAAGTTAAACAAATAGGGAGACAATATACAGCACAGAGACATAGTCGGGTATATATGGAAAGCAATGTTTGAATGCACTTGATAAATGTAAAATCTTTGCTTTCGTCACAATGTGAACGAGGCTTGTTTGACTATAGTTTGGCTTTGGGAATACAGCAAGGGTGCCCTTCCCTTGGAGAGTTCGGACGAGGCAATGGACAGATCCGACGACGAGACAAACCCCCAATACCAAGGACTAACTGGTCTGCGGAACTTGGGCAACACCTGCTACATGAATGCTGTCATACAGTGCCTCTGCAGTGTTTCCCCGCTGGTGGAATATTTCCTCTCTGGAAGGTATACAGCATCGCTAAACAAGTAAGTTAATGGCCTTGCTCTGCTTAATTTTGGTTGTCCGAAGATCAGAGCCTGAACTGGCTCTGGGATTTGAAGGGCTTGTTGGCAAGGTGTCCCCGGATAGCACCCTCTTTTCTGACCCACTTCCACTCTGGGGATTAGGGGGAAGCTCATTGCTACATTCTATGGAGCTGGGCATGTTTAGCCTGGAGAAGAGGAGGTTAAGGGGTGATATGATAGCCATGTTCAAATATATAAAAGGATGTCACATAGAGGAGGGAGAAAGGTTGTTTTCTGCTGCTCCAGAGAAGCGGACACGGAGCAATGGATCCAAACTACAAGAAAGAAGATTCCACCTAAACATTAGGAAGAACTTCCTGACAGTAAGAGCTGTTCGACAGTGGCATTTGCTGCCAAGGAGTGTGGTGGAGTCTCCTTCTTTGGAGGTCTTTAAGCAGAGGCTTGACAACCATATGTCAGGAGTGCTCTGATGGTGTTTCCTGCTTGGCAGGGGGTTGGACTCGATGGCCCTTGTGGTCTCTTCCAACTCTATGATTCTATGATTCTACAGCACTTCCTCCTAGAGATGCCTCATTGATTCCTTACTTTATCTCAGTATCGACCTGGGCGTTTTAGTCGGGGGGGGGAGCGTATGTCCCCAGTACTGAAGTAGTATTGGGGGCCGTTCTGTGGAGGAGCCTTGCCCTTGGAGGATTTCTAGCTTGTTGGAATCCTAAGTCAGGGGTCAGCAAACCTTTTCAGCAGGGGGCAGGTTTGTCCACTGTCCCTCAGACCTTGTGGGGGGCCGAACTATATTTTGGGGGGAAAATATGAACAAATTCCTATGCCCCACAAATAACCCAGAGATGCATTTAAAATAAAAGCACACATTCTACTCATGTAAAAACACGCTGATTCCCGGACCATATGCGGACCAGATTTAGAAGGTGATTGGGCTGGATCCGACCTCCAGGCCTAGTTTGCCTACCCATGTCGTAAGTCCTCACTGATATACAGAGTGACACCACCCTTACCTGTCCTGTAGAGTTTATGTGCAAAAGTAACCGTGCCCCAATGACTCCTCCCATTTCACCAGGTTTCTGTTATGCATTCTAGACCTACCCTCTCCTCCTAAGAACAAGCACCCCAGCTCACTTATTTTGGCTCAGAAGCTTCTACCGTTGGTATAACAAAATTGTAGAGTTTGAAGGGACCCCAAGGCTCACCAAGTCCCAACCCCCTGCAATGCAGGAATCTCAGCTAAAGCATCTATGACAGACGGCCATCCAACCCCTGCTTATAAACCTCCAAGGAAGGAGAGTCCACCACCTTCGGAGGGAGTTCATTCCACTTTCAAACAGCTCTTCCTGATGTTTCGTCAGAATCTCCTTTCTTGTAACTTGAATCCATTGGTTCGAACCCCACCCTCCAGAGCAGGAGAAAACAAGCTTGTTCCCCCTTTCATGTGACAACCCTTGAGATATTTGTGTGGGAATGTTTAGGGATGCAGGGGAGGATATATTGTCTAAGATATCCTACCCCAACTTGTCTTTACAAGTTCAACAAAATCAGCAGAGTTAACATTCCCCTTTTTTAAAAACATACACACAGCAGATAGCTTGCTCAGACTCGTTTAGAGTCTCTGTGAATATTTCCTGGTATTTTCCCCGTTTAATCCCTCCTAAAATAAGACGCTACACAGTCTTCTATAAAGTATAAAATGTTGATTCACAAGTAATCATTTGTTCACACAAAAGGTTCCCAGAAGGCAGACTAAAAAGGTTAGAACATAGTTTAAATGTGGTGACTATCTCCTTATGGGTGAAAGCAACCCTTTTCTTCTCTTGGCCTGGAGCCAAGGGTGCATCTTAGTAGTGCTGTTGTTAAGATGGCATCAATAGAGGCAAGAGAGATAAGATGGTAGCCAGCCTGTGGTTCTGGTTCTTTCTACTTCAGGAGAGGCCACGCCCATCTCATGTTACACATAGGAAGTTTTGTCTCAGTCTTGGAAAGCAGGAAGTTCTGGCTGGAGGACTGAGATAACCTTCATGTCTACTCTAGCAATAATAATAATAATAATAATAATAATAATAATAATAATTTATTATCTGTACCCTGCCCATCTGGCTGGGTTTCCCCAGCCACTCTGGGCGGCTTCCACAAAGACAAAAAATACACTAAGATGTCACACATTAAAAACTTTCCTGAACAGGGCTGCCTTAAGATGTCTTCTGAATGTCAAGTAGTTGTTTATCTCTTTGACATCTGATGGGAGGGCGTTCCACAGGGCGGGCGCCACTACCGAGAAGGCCCTCTGCCTGGTTTCCTGTAGCTTTGCTTCTTGCAGTGAGGGAACCGCCAGAAGGCCCTCGGCGCTGGACCTCAGTGTCCAGGCAGAACGATGGGGGTGGAGACGCTCCTTCAGGTATACTGGGCTGAGGCCGTTTAGGGCTTTAAAGGTCAACACCAACACTTTGAATTGTGCTCAGAAACGTACTGGGAGCCAATGTAGGTCTTTCAAGACCGGTGTTATGTGGTCTCGGCGGCCGCCCCCAGTCACCAGTCTAGCTGCCGCATTCTGGATTAGTTGTAGTTTCTGGGTCACCTTCAAAGGTAGCCCCATGTAGAGTGCATTGCAATAGTCCAAGCGGGAGATAACTAGATCATGCACCACTCTTGCGAGACAGTCCGCGAGCAGGTAGGGTCTCAGCCTGCATAGCAGGTAGAGCTGGTAGACAGCTGCCCTGGATACAGAATTGACCTGCGCCTCCATGGACAGCTGTGAGTCCAAAATGACTCCCAGGCTGTGCATCTGGTCCTTCAGGGGCACAGTTACCCCATTCAGGACCAGGGAGTCCTCCACACCAGCCCACCCCCTGTCCCCCAAAAACAGTACTTCTGTCCTGTCAGGATTCAACCTCAATCCATTAGCTGCCATCCATCCTCCAACTGCCTCCAGGCACTCACACAGGACCTTCACTGGTTCTGATTTGAAAGAGAGGTAGAGCTGGGTATCATCTGCATATTGATGGACACCCAGTCCAAACCCCCTGATGATCTCTCCCAGCGGCTGCATGTAGATGTTGAAAAGCATGGGGGGAAGGACAGAACCCTGAGGCACCCCACAAGTGAGAGCCCAGGGGTCTGAACACTCATCCCCCACCACCACTTTCTGAACACGGCCCAGGAGGAAGGAGCGGAACCACTGTATAACAGTGCCCCCAGCAATGTTGTGTTTGACTGCACCTGATTCTTACATCCCACAATTTAAAGATAGCTATCCTATCCTATCTCCTCTCAGTCTCCTCTTTCACAGGCTAAACATACCAAATTCCTTCAACCATTCCTCAAAAGGCTTGGTTTCCAGACCCTTGATCATCTTGGTTGCCCTCCTCTGCTCACGTTCGTACGCATGGTGTGTCTCCTCCAAATGTCTTTGATACCTCTCTGAAGGCTCATCGATACTTCCATTTGCCCCGCCGCTTCCCTCAGGAAAAGCTCCAACCACATACCCACAACTTTTGTCCAGCAGGCAGATAGTTGTACCCATGACATTCAGCACTGGAGACTGTATCCTTGCTGGTTTTCTCCCTGCAAATCTCTCATTGTAGGTTATGTTTACTTTTAAGCTTGGGCTTCAATAGGTCAAAAAGGGAAGGGGCAGAGCAAATGAAGGCTTTGCACAGCTTAAAAGCAATAATGAAAAAGACATTTTCCCAATCTAGCAAACAATAGACGGAGGCTGATCATGGGGAGCTACTACCCAAAGGCAAAGGCTGCATAGACTTCAAGCTTTACTCAGTGTAGCAAGTGAGATGTACACGTTTTGCTAAGATGCTTTGAGCCGTTGGGTTGCCTACTGAATTCTAGGAGCCATTGGGGATCGTACTTTTTCCAGTGTTAACCATGATGGATGATTATCTTGTTCAAAATGATCCTGCCCTGCCCTGTTAATCTCTTAAGGGAGGATGGAGAGATAGCGACTGCTTTTGCTTATTTGATGAATGATATGTGGCTGGGGGACTTTGACTGCGTGTCCCCAGAGGTCTTCCGATTGGTCATTGGTGAGCGATACCCAGCTTTCATCAAGAAGACCCAGCAGGATGCCCAGGAGTTTCTGATTTATGTCTTGAATGAGCTGCATGAAGCTCTCAAGAAGGTGAGTCATGGAGTCGAATTCAATTAACCAGCCCCACTAGCACCGAAGCCTGTGCAAGGACTTCCACAAGCAGACTAGGGCTTTCCCCCTTTCCCTCCATCTACACCCCTTAAAATCGGCTCTGGCGGGTCAGGAAAATCCCCAGAACATCACCTGGGGGAAAGGAGATCGTTCCACCTGGCAATGTGAAAAGCTTGCCATGATTGCCAGAGTGCTACGTTCAATTCCTCTCTGTCTTTATAACTTGCCACTCTAGCCGTCCACTGAATTCTCATCTTTTGCAACACCTTGTGGCAATGAGTTCCACAGTCAGATTAAGACGGTGGGAATAGTATTTTTGATTTCAGCAGTTTGTCTTGTACTTCATTTAGAGCTGGTTCACAAATGCTGCTCCGTGTGTGCTTGTCTACAAATCACCCCCTCAATACCATCCTTTTCAGTGTAACAGCTATGAGACGCTAAATGCTCTCAGTCAAGTGTTACATAAGCGTGTGTGAATGTTTCACTGGGTAAACTATGATCTGGGATGCTTTGGATGAGGTTTGAGGAGCCCTGAGCTTTCCCCCTCATGCACCACAATTCCCATATTTACTTCCTGAGTGGGTTGGGATTTTTGGGGTTTTTTGCAACCCAGAGTTTGCCTGTTTCCTCTGAACTAGATGAATATGATTATAAATCCACATTCAATCTTTGGCTTGCAAGCCTGGTTTGTGGACATAACAATTTTTCATTGCATTGCACTTTTAATTTGTATATGGGTGACTCTCGGCTTACGGTTGGGTTGCATTTTGGGGATAGTGTGTAAAGCCAAAATTGTGTATAGTCAAAACACATTAGGTTCAGTGGTGGGTGGGATTGCCAAAGTCTTTTTTCTCCACCCCATTTTTAATTTATTTATTTTTTTGCCAAGTGCATAAAGCTGAATGCACACAAGTTGAATGCATGTAACTTGCGAGTTAACCCGTACTGCCTATACACACACGCTGAAGAAACAACAGAAATACAACGAAGATCACACATCTTATAACAATCTGATCCAATATAAGTCATAATAAAAAAAGACTTAAAATAAGCACCTACTATTCAATAAAGCAATAGTCAATAGTTTATTTTATTTATGTCACATTGGCTCTTCACTCTCAACAATTGCAAAATAAATAAATAAATTATAAACAATTAAAAAGAGTAGAAAGTCATAATCTGTCAAGAGCCAGGAATTAAATGTTGGGAGGGACCACCCCATAGCCCAGGCTCCTATGGCCTTATGTAATGCCAAATAATTTCCTTCCCTTAAAGAGGAAAAACAATACAGGAATCTATACTCAACATTATTTTGTGATGCAGCCAGAAGCTTAGCAATAAATCATTCAGTTCCAGCTGAGACTTCAATGAGCAAATTTATAGTGGAGACTTTATGCCTATAGGAAATGGTAGAGGAGATTGGAGGGAGTAATTACCTGCAGCCAAGCACTTGTTTTTAATGCATATGGGAATAAATGTAATTTAAAAATCTGAGCCATCATTAAAAAACCCCGAAATAAAGGAATCGAGGCCTAGCCCTGAGACTCTGATACGGAATCCAAACGGGATTGTTATGCTTTTAACGGCAATTTATTGCTGTGACCGAGGATGATTTTGAAGAAGACTTTTAGTTACAATAGCAAGCGGGAGAGTGGAAATATAATCTGTGACACGGCACATCTCTTCCCTTGCAGACAAGTAGGAGAAGAAACCAGGGGACCTCATCGTCTGCTTGGGAATCCAGGGGCTGCGTCGGCGAGTCCTCCATAATCACCCGGCTTTTTGAAGGACATCTCAGTTATGACATCATGTGTTTGGAATGCCAAACGACAACCTACAAAAACGAGATCTTCACCGTATTATCTCTTCCCATCCCTTACGAAACTGAATGCTCGCTAGAGGTATTAGTTTCTCCCTTGCTGAGCAAAGCTGCCCGAGTTTAAGCCCAGCTTAAATTGTTGCTGCAATGTTGATTTTAACCCTCTTTAGGCAACTTGCCTGCAGGGCTGGAAACAGCCAACCTCCACTTGTCAGAATGCAAGCCCATCGGTCCATAGTGTAGAGAATCTATCTGCCTTGCAAGCAGAAGGTCCCAGATTTAATCCTAGGCATCTGCAGGTAGGGTTGAAATCCTGGAGAGATGCTGCTGGTTAGTGTAGACCAGGGTTTCCCAGACTTGGGTCTTCAGCTGTTTGGGGACTACAACTCCTATCATCCCTAGCTAGCATGACGAGTGGTCAGGAATGATGGGAATTGTAGTAAAAAAAAAAAAACCAAAAAAACAGTTGGGAGACCCAAGCTTGGGAAACTTTGGGGTAGACAATGTACCAATGGTCTGACTCAGTACAGTGGACGTTTGGGTTGCGAACGTGATCCATGCGGGAGGCACGTTCGCAACCCACCGGGCCGCGTCTGCACACGCACGGGTTGCGATTCGATGCTTCTGCACAAAGCGCGATTTAGTGCTTGTGCGCATGTGTGACCACCAAAACTTGGAAGTAACCCATTCTGGTACTTCAGGGTTTTGTCGCGTCCGTAACCCAAAAAAACGCAACCTGAAGCGTCTGTAACCCGAGGTATGACTGTATAAGGCAGTTTCCTATGCATAGCTGTCAACTTGCAGATTTGAAAATAAGGGACCAGCAGCCAAAATAAGGGACCTGCAGCCTCACCTGTTCCAGGCACTCCAGTCTTCCTGTCCTCCTGCAGTCTGGTCAAACTCATGCTGGTAGCTCCGAGAACACTGTCCAACCAACTTTGTAACCAGAGGTTCAACTGAATAGAATCTGAATCACATGCACCACAAGGCCTATGCAGCCTCAACTTAAAATGGCTCCCCGGCCTGGCTTTGCACTGCAAAGTTTGCAGCAGCACGTGCAACAAAATGGCATCCAGCATTCAAAACCTCCCTCAGCTTGCATTAACTAGCCACACACAAGGCATGCAAGCTCCACCCCCCAGTCATTCTTAGATTGCTTATTGGGTGAGCAACACAGCCAAGCAACACAGTTGGAGCCTCCCTCCTCCCTGGCTGGCAGGGAGGGAGGGAGAGGAGCTGCTTCCTTTGAAATTTAAGGGACATTTAAGGGACATCCATCAATAAGGGACAGCAGCGGGACATGGCCCTGGAATAAGGGACTGTCCCTTCAAATAAGGGACACTTGACAGCTATGTTCCTCTGTGTTCTTCCTATGCGTTCTTACATGGTAAACGGGAACATGACTATGGGTCATGCTTGTCCTGAGATGTTGATCGCAGGTAGAAGGTCTCTCTCACTGCAGTGATGGGTTGTAGTGTTAAATAGCTCTGCAGCTACACAAAGACAAATCTTTGGGTAGCTAACCTTCACAAGTTAGATAATTTGTACGCCTCTCTTCAGCAAGAGTGACTCACAATCCGTTAACACAAGACAGTCCCTGCCTCCTGACCGGCAATCTGAAAAACATGATGCACAAGCGGAAAGGGACAGGGAGGGGACGGTGGGGGAGAAGCGAACTCAGGTACCAATGGTAGATCTCATAATGACCAGGTGGCATAGGAACAGCTCAGGGCAAGGAGGTGCCTGATTGAGCTTGGCTTGTGATGCAAGTTGGTGGAAGCAACCCAGCTTCCCACCTCCTATTGAAGCAGCCTGATGGAATGGCTGCTGCCAGGTGACAAAGCCTAATGGAGCTAGTCTTTTGGCAGAGCTGATGGAAGGATTCCTGCTTTTCAGCAATTACGGAGCAGTGTCTGCAGGTAAGTTAGTTACAGTGGTTTGACATGTTGACTAATAATTCCACCTCTTCCCCCTCCAAAAAATCCCCACTTTTTGGGGGCCCAGGAATGCCTCGAATGCTTCTTTCAGCAAGACATATTGACTTGGAACAACCAAATTAACTGCTCCTGCTGTGGGATAAAGACAGATGCCGCTGTGAGAGCCAGCATAGCGAAGGCGCCAAAAATAGTTATCTTCCATCTAAAGAGGTACCGTTCTTCTTATTTACAGCATCTCATGTGCTCTCCAGGTGGCTGTGGTGCAGGTCACAAAGAAACGGTTGCTTAAGATGGGAAAGGGGGAATAATTGGCCAAGTAGATTGGGTAAACTATTTGAAAGTGATTTCTGATTATGATCATTTATTTTCAGGTTTGACTGTCAAGGCAGTTATAAAAAGAAACTGAAAACCGACATCTACTATCCGTTAAATAACCTGGATTTGTCCTCTTACATATATCCACTCTTTCGGAAAAACCCAAAATACAGCTTATTTGCTGTGGTGGTAAGTGACATAGAAGACTATTTATTCTAGTGCATATGTCTGTTGGTCCAACACCCTCCTGAATCACATCAAAGCTGGAGAGTGATATGGTAAGAAAAGGTGAGAGGGATAGGAAGGTCACACACAGGGCCCCCGGACGTTTGACGGTCAATTGACCCTGTGCCGCCACTGTGATTGCTTTTTCCGCTGCCACCACCCCGTATCTCATGGGGACACTCGGAGTCCAGTAAGTAGTTAACATTAACAAATAATCAAGTTTATTTTTAAATGCAGGAACAAGCTTATGGTTTCAGTTAGTTTTTCTTGACAGTTTCTTATTCTTAGTTCCTAACAACTCCAAACTGATTATTCCAACTATCTATCGGACTCCACCTAACAATTCCTCTCACTCTCTCACAATACAACTCTACCAACCCACACCTAAACCTCCCTCTTCCTTCTTCAACTCCCAAACCTCAACTCTCAACTCACTAACTTTCAAAACCTCCCACTCTAACTTTTATCCCCCCCCTTGCATTCTCACTGGCCAATCACATCACACCTATTTTAACCCTTTCCTTATGACCCATCCTAGGAGGCAAACGCCACAGAAGGTGATGACACTGTCTGGGAAATGGGGGTACTTTGGGCTCTTCAAAACACATCTCTCTAAGCCTATGATCAGGGAGACAGGTCGAAATTGCCACCGGTCTGCTGGCTAAGGGACCATAGTCAGATTACAATTTCTCAATGTGCTGGTTGCAGGGGAAAGGGGTGGGAGTCATGAAACCATGCCTACCAGGCTTAGCTCCTTGGAATGAATGAACAAAATGCTCTTTTGGTTACCTTTTGATTTATTGCCATTATTGTTGCAGAACCATTTTGGAGATCTGGATGGTGGCCACTACACTGCCTACTGCAAACACCCTCCCACCCAAAGCTGGTACAACTTTGACGACTCTCAGATCAGCGAGATCCCAGACCCTTCTGTGCAAACGTCTGCAGCTTATCTGCTGTTTTACAGCAGTCAAGCTTTCTCTGTGCCGGTAAAAAACCAAAATGGCTAGGAAACGCACTGAAAACCATCGCGTACATAGGATGCAGTGGTACTGTTAGCAAACGTTTCCTGACCCGGGCCGGCCAGGTTTCGAGTCATCCTTAAGGAAGAGGAACCACATTTCCTAATGCCTGCGTTCAGGCTGTAACGTGGTATTTAAAAATGGGATTGTGAACAGCTTCTCCCTTCAGCGAAAAGACAGGTGCCAGACACAAACTCATTTTCAGTAAGCTTTCGGAGAAAGCAACAAACCGCTAGATAAATAAAGTCTTCCTGGGCAGCCAGAGTCTAAAGGAGTGTTGTTTTTTATTATTATTACAGAATAATGCATATATGTAGCATATATGTAGCAGACCTTTGAGACCCAGGGACACAGGCCCACAAGCCTTAAAAGGGGGGACAGACACTCAAAACAAGTTATTATTAATAAGCTGGACCAATTATGGCCCTGTCAGGAGGAGAGCTAATGACAGCAGGCAGCGACCGCCTTCATCCACTCAAGTTGTACCCAGTAAGGCTCACGCAGGGCAACATTGCCTGCCCTCCCATCATAATACCACTCTTTGGGATCTAGATGGGATTATTTTCACAAGGAGTAAGGGAAAGCCGAAAATCCAAACTTGTCAAGTGTCCAAAACAGGCAAAGAAGTACTTTAACAGGCCGTTGTATTTTCAAATAATTGCTTCAATAAGTTATTAAAAAGGAAAATATCAATTCTGTAATATATACATTTTAGGGTGTGCAGATATCAATGCCGTAGCTCAAACAAAAAAATACAGCTGTGCTCTTATCTGTAAGAATGAAGATATTCTAGACAAAACAAAAGCAACCCCTTTTCTGTTCTAGTGGTTCTCAAAGGACCACATACCTTTATTATATACATACTTTGCATGTGCAAGTCTGCAATCAATATGTACACATACATTCCTACCTGTTTACATCATTCTAAGATATTCACAGTAGAATCAAGCTTAAGGTTAGTGTGAAAAGGCATAAATGTGGGAGACAAAAAAGATATTGTTGGGTTCAGGGGCATTTTAAACCCATATATTAATGACTTTTAAAAAGGGCTAAGCTAGATTTATCATTTTGGAGCATTACTAAAAATAAGTGGTTTCAAAACTAGTTGTTCCATATTATTAAACAGCAGAGTTAACAATTTTTGGACTAAGCAATAGCACTAACAGATACCTCAGCTGAGAAACTGCTGCAAACATCTTCTTCCTCAGCAATGGACCTTTTACTCATCACAGCTCAGCTTATTATTGGATGCATTTACAAAAAAGACACCAATATTCTTCAAATGTTTCTTTATGTGGCTATATCGGCGGTTCGCTGTTCAAAAGAAGTGTAAAGGAGGATATAAGCAGCTGAGGATTTCACAGAGGATGCAGAGATGTCTGAGACTTCATGATCATCAAACTTAAACCATCGCTGTTTGGCAGCATTTTTGCAGTAGGCTGTGTAATGTCCTCCATCCAGCCCTCCGTAATGATTCTAGACAGAACAGGAATGAAATTAGGGGACCGCAAAATGTTATTTGGCCTGAATACTTCCCAGTACTCAAAAATCAAGGCATAAACTACTCCCAAGTGCAACTGAAAAGAATAAAGCCTTCAAGGGGGAAATGTTAATAAACAGCACTACAATGCACATGGTTGCTTAACTGGTGATGTTAGATTCAGATTAACAGGCAGGTAAGATTCATAGCTACACAAAATTACTTACAGATACTGCAAACAGGTTATATCTCTTCAAGTTACTCTTTGGGCCAATAACATATTGTGATAAGTCAAGGTTTTCCAATGGGAAGTCCACTGATGACTGAAGCTTTTGCTTCCACCGTCCATCATAAGAAAACCTAGGCATGAAAAGCATTAAGAATTACATTAAAAGCTGAAAAGATATTAACGGAAAAAACTAAAGCAAGGATTTCCACACTGCTGTTCATTGCACATGTTATGCCACCATACTGTTTTGTTGCTTCATCTTGTGAACCGCTCTGAGATCTTCTGATGATGGGCGGTATATAAATCTTGTAAATAAAATTAAAATAAAGTAAAATTTCCCAAAGTGTCACCTCACAGACCAATTAGTTGCTTATGTGACGAAATAGCAGGATGGTTTAGGATGAATATCACATCCTGAAAATCTCTTGCTTTTGTTTAAGGAGTTCCCTGGGTATAATTAAAACTACTCCTTGGTTTAATTAATTTGGTGAGCAGGAAACCAGGCCATACTGCCAATGTAACATGCAAAGCAGGGGCAAGGAATGTTTTCTGGCCGGCAGGCCAAATATTTATTTCCCCCCGTGCTGGGCGAAATTTGACAAATGGGTGGAGCTGCCCACCAGTCAATCACCCAACACCACTATGATTCTGTGCACTGAGGCTCCAGTTGTCAGGACTTTAAAGTGTAGACTAGTTGAAAGTCCTTTTGCAAGAAGCCCTGTGGGAGTTTTAAAGAGCAATGCAAAACTGTTTGCAAAAGTGCTTTCAAATAGCCCTGCACTGTGCTTTGGCTGCATGTGCCTGTTTCCAGGAGAGCAGCCAAGACAGAATTCAACCCTGCCCATTAGTTGTCATCACCTTAGGAGGGATGTCAGCTGATTAGGTGTGGGTTTTGAGAAATGGCATTCTGGGCTGAATTTGGCCCCCTGGCAGACAAGACTGGCCTGCGAACCAGTTATCCACCAAAATGTATAAGCCCATAAGAGACTCTGAACACATTACATTTCTCATCTCAAAGTATGTATGGTTATGCAACCTCCTACACTAAGTAAAGGTAAAGGGACCCCTGACCATTAGGTCCAGTTGTGACCGACTCTGGGGTTGCGGCGCTCATCTCGCTTTATTGGCCGAGGGAGCCAGCGTGCAGCTTCCGGGTCATGCGGCCAGCATGACTAAGCCGCTTCTGGCGAACCAGAGCAGCGCACGGAAACGGCGTTTACCTTCCCGCCAGAGCGGTATCTATTTATCTACTTGCACTTTGAGGTGCTTTCAAACTGCTAGGTTGGCAGGAGCAGGGACCGAGCAACGGGAGCTCACCCCGTCATGGGGATTCGAACCGCCAACCTTCTGAACGGCAAGTCCTAGGCCCTGTGGTTTAACCCACAGCACCACCCGCGTCCCTTCCTCCTACACTACCCGCATGCAAATATATATTTCAGAGACTACATTTCTGAACATGAAACACAACTCAGTGCTAGAGTACTTCTTTTCATGCAAAAGTTCCCCGGTTCAATTCTGCAGCAGCACCAGGTAAGGCCTGGAATGTCTCTGACATCCCAGAGAGCTGCAACTGAACCAAATGGACAATATGAAGAGCTTCCTATGTTATATTAAACAAAAAAATCACCTTAGCGCTTTTAGGAAGACTAAATAATCTGTACAGTTACTTTTGAGTCTTACCGCTTCAAGTGCACTAACAAAACAGGAGGCAGCTTCCAGATTTCTAATTTTTTCAAAGAATCTCTTCGGGTTTTGCAATGACTACAATGAAATCTATTGTTATCTGTCAGTTTTTCTTCTTTGGAGAATAATCTAAGGCATTCCTGGGGGGAGGGGGGGAAGCAAAAACAAAACACAACCTGAATTCAAAGGTTTAGAGCAGAGGTGAGGATTTATAGGAACAGTTTTGTTGAAAGAAAAACTGGGAAAGTTAAACATTGTTAACTAGTGACCTAAAGTCACTCATTTGACTAACCTGTAGGGTGCATTTACTGGTAGATGCAAGTGGCAAGGACAAATGCATAAAAGCCTCAAAGGTCCGAGACTTTTTGTGACACGTAAGACACTGAACTGTGGATTTGAACTGGCCTTGGAAGAGAGCAACGATAATCGATTCATTGAGCAGTTTGTGTTTGTGCCAGGCAAGTTCCGCCGCTTTGAAGTCATCCAGATGATCATTATTTTCTTCTTTGTAACGTTTTCTGTTGTCAGCCTGGAAAGTTGGGAAGTTAAAAAAAATGCTTAAAGCATACCTAAAACACATGAAGGTAAGTTTTACAGACAGGAGCATCATCAGGTGGAGCTATGGAAAGACAGAAGGAAGGTGATAATGCTAAACATGCAAACATTGAAACATATTCTTTGAGCACCCTGGCTACATTGTTTTTCTTGGCCAGAAGCATGGAAATCTTCTGCCAAGAGTCACAGATTGAAAGCAATTATTTGTACATGCGAGAACAGATGGATAGTTCTCTTTGAATCCTTTCGTTTGATTTTCTTACCACTATTCTCCTTTTCTCTCATGTGTTTGGCTTATTTTGCTACTGTTGTTTTATCGTTACAAATATACGCTTTACCTAATGTGTATGTAAACAAAAACCCCCAGCAAATGCATCTTTTAAAAAAAGAGTCACATTTCTTTAAGGGCTACATACCAGCAGTGAATAGGGCCATGCTTCCCCTTTCTCCTCCCTCCACCCCCAAGGGAGCAGCTGCCAGTCAAGTGACAAGATTGCTCTTGATAGAGATCTGAACAAATAGCTTGCAAATGCTCCTAACTTTCTCTCTCTTCACTTGTTTTGGTTCTTGCCCCCTTTGCCCTCCTCCTCTACCTCCGACTGCCCTGCCCGCTACAACAAGCCTCCAAGGCTTACGACGAGCTTTTAAAGCTTTTAAAGCAGGTGAGTTTCACCAAACCCCATATAGTGGTACCTCTGGTTACGTACTTAATTCATTCTGGAGGTCCGTTCTTAACCTGAAACTGTTCTTAACCTGAAGCACCACTTTAGCTAATGGGGCCTCCTGCTGCCGCCGCCGGAGCACGATTTCTGTTCTCATCCTGAAGCAAAGTTCTTAACCCGAGGTACTATTTCTGGGTTAGCGGAGTCTGTAACCTGAAGCGTATGTAACCCGAGGTACCACTGTACTGAAGATGGCATGGAAAGGTAGGGCTGAGCAACTGGGGTTGGGGCTAAAGGCCATCTGGAGAGAGCATGGCAAAAGCAAGATTCAAACTGGTGATTCAAATCTGTAGCTCAGCTTTTTAGCTACATTCCACACCAGTTTGTACAGTTGATTTTATATACACATACACACACAGTCGTACCTTGGTTGTCGAACGCCTTGTGACTTGAACGTTTTGGCTCCCCAATGCTGCAAACCTGGAAGTGAGTGTTCCGGTTTGCGAACGTTCTTTGGAACCCAAACGTCTGACACTGCTTTCAAATGTTTTCGGAAGTCAAACGGACTTCCAGAATGGATTCCGTTCAAGAACCAAGGTACGACTCTGTGTGTGTGTGTGTGTGTGTGTGTGTGTGTGTAAGATCAACTGAATCATGCCATCCCTGCTTGTAATCTAAAGGAAGTTCTCAAGCTTGGGTAGCTACAGGCTTCCTAACTGAAGTTGGGGAAAACTGAAGATGGAGAATTCAGTTGGCAACATTCTCGTGCCTTCTCCAGTCTACCTGCGCAGGGAGGTCCAACTCAAAAGCTTGCGAAATGTTGAATAGAGTCTACGCATACAGCAGAATATGGCAGAATGGACCGTAGCACTTAATTGCTGCTGGGATATCATGTTTTTGAATGCCCCCTTATTTTAACACATTTTAAGCAGAATATGAGCCCAAAAGGCAAAGGGATGGGATAAAGGTTTTCTTATTTATACAGTACTTTCTATTTGAAGTGAGTTTTTTTTGGGGGGGGTTAAGTGAGGGAGCGTTTCAGAATGGTGTTCCCCCATCTGCAGTCTGAAGTAGCACAGTCCATTCTGCAATTTAATTCTACTGTTTGTGTAACCTAACTAAGAAATGGCAGTTGCAATGGATTGGAGAAACGAGACACAAATAAGGTTATAACCATAACCTCCTTTTTGCAGAGCTTTGTGTTTTAGGAACAGAACACTGAATAGTTACAGTGGCATCCAAGAGTGAAATGAAGAACAGGTTTTTTTTTCTATCACACTCATGACATGGCAAAACAAACAATAAATCTATGTACTAGACAGAAGATGGATAATAAAGTTTTGGTTTACTTACTCTCTAAGAGGACATCATAGTTTTTGTAAAAATAGGAGGGAAAAAAAAGACTGAAAAACAGATCTTGCAAAAAAATATATATATCCAGTTATTAAACAGCTAATTTCAGAAAAGGTAAGCTAGATGAGGATAACATGATGGACAAACCTTTTAAAACTGAGCTCAGTTAATAAGAAAATAAATCCTTCAAATTCAAAAGGAAACTAGTATAGTTGTCCTTGACAGATTGTGCCCAATTCCTTGATCGTTACAAACTGGATATTGCAAAGCAGTTTTATACTAAATATCTTGGCTATATTTATAGATGCTTTCTCCTAAAGTAATTCTGATTAGAGATCAGTTAAGCTGCACACATCTGCCTCTGAATTAGAGTTTCTCATTCTTTACGTGGGCATTTTAGCAGAAAGAAACAATGATGAACTCGATGGGGAAAAGAGTGAATATTTTGCTGTAATTACGGATCTTAGGGCTAGCATCGGTTTGATTAAACAGAAAGGCAAGCTGTCTGGTAATCACTCATCTCAACCAGGAGTTCCTAGAAGTTGTCCTCATCAGTACATAAAGAATGGTGCTTAAATACCCCTAGTATTTGTCTTCATGCTACTTGGCACATGCAACATAGGAGTAGGGCTACATTCTCTATAAAAAGCATGAACGATCTCGTGATTTTTGCACCAGGTTTCCGCTTTTAGGAAACTGCTTAATGAACATAGACACTGTTCTGCTGCTTCAGGTCAAAAAAACTCATCTAATTGAGTATATCACCTGCCAACTGTATCCCAACTGGATAACCCTGTGAAGCTCAAAAGCAAAGCATCCTCCGTTGTTTCTTTACAGCACCTGGTTCTAAAGAGCTATATGGAGTCAATATGGCAAAGTGTTTCTCCAAGGGGGTTAAAGACACAAAAGCAGAATCCAGAACAGCCCAACAAGGACTGAGCACGCTCAGTGGCTACAGAATGTTGAGTGTGTTAAACTATGGATAGGCAGCAAGACAAGACTCTGTTAGAATGTCACTGAAGATTAGGTTGGGAAGTCTGTAAAAAACACTGTAAGATAAAATGTATATGGTGCGCTGTTAAAACTGAAAATGCATGGGGGGGGGGGAACCAACAACAGAATGTTGAGTGTCTGTTGGAATTAAAAATGTAAAATGGGTGTTTGTAGAATAGAATGGAGCAATCTATTATTATTTTTTAAGAATAATTTTTTATTAACCGACCAATCACATCAAATAAAACCAAATTACGTAAATTCCAAATTACACAGCCAAATTTTAAATTTTTGTTGGGGGTACCCATATTTCAAGTTCCGAAGGGATCCAATCAACTTCTTGCTTCTTACTGCTGTTTTAATGTCCACAAATCTAACCTTATGATGTTCACAGTACTATCCAGTCCTTTCTTATTATTTTTCCACATCTCTTGTTGTTATTTTCATATAATTTTCCTTTCTCTTTGTGACCTCTGATAGTCTCCGCAAGCTGGTTAGAACAGTTTGTAATCTTGCGTGGATATTACTTTTTTTATCCAGTAGCCATATCCAGACGTTTTCCATATAACATCACTTCCATACATCAAAACAGTCTTAGCGTCATTAATCTTCACCAATCTGCCTCCTTTCTCAAAACCTCTGAGGAGATTCACTAGGAATGCAGTCTGAAAACAAATCCGTTCTTCCTCCCGGCTATAAATCCTTTGGCAAGATGGCGACTCCGAATTAATTGCTGCGCCATTCCCAAAAGCTCTTATTGCTTCTCGGTCTCCATAAAGCATACTTTTGGTTAAAGTTTATCTCCACACAGACCTTAATCATCCTGCTTGGGTCAGTTCAACCGACGGTTCTAATGAGGAGGGGTTCTTGTAAATCACATAGAAGGAAAGTAAAAAAGGTCCCCCCCCCCATTCAGCCCCGTTGTCAACATACCCCGCCTTTGGTGTATCTTCATCGTAAAATATTCCTGTTTCTCCAGCCCGTCGTCTTCTTTCGCAGAGGTCACTTAAATTAGCAGACTTCACTCCCCTTCTTCACTTGAAATATGTACATTTGCTTCTTTTGTAATTAATTATTCCAAATTGCTGCAACTAGTGCGCGATCAGAGACAGCGTCCAGGAGAGCCGAGGTCCACACGGGGGCATTCTGCCTAGGGCCCTCATCCCCTTCTTTCGAATTAGGGGGTGACCTATGGGCACAGCAGGCAAGGGCAGTGTTCCCCATTTCCTTGGGGCAACAAGGGAGGCTGCCTACTCCCATAACAGCCTCTTAATTACCCCGTGTGGATCGGAGAGATGGTATTGTCGGCCATCTTCCAATGCGGCCCCTAGTGGCCCCCTAGAATGGAGCAATCTAAAAGGCAGCTGGTTGGTTGGCATGCTAAAGAAAAGCACTCAACACTATGACATCTCGTTGGAGGTCCCACTTGCTCATTGCTCTATGTTAATAAACATCAAAATTCCCATGGCAAATATAATTATGCAATGAGTGAAGAAATACTTTTTAAAAATCTATGGCCAAAGCAGTAACAACTGCCCACTTTAGATTTTTGGTCAAACTAGAGGTGATGTTTGTCATGTAGTCTGCCCAGGTGTGCTTGAGTACTTCCTTACTCTTTAAAAATATATATCCCACTTTTCACCATCTTGACATCGTCACACCTGAAGACAGCCCTGTTTAGGTAAGTTTTTAATGTTTTATTGTGTTTTTAATACTCTGTATTAAATTTTAATACACAGAGTGGCTGTGGCAACCCCGTCAGATGGGTGGCATACAAATATTATTATTGGTC
Organism: Podarcis pityusensis; assembly: GCF_964106645.2. NCBI lineage: Eukaryota > Metazoa > Chordata > Lepidosauria > Squamata > Lacertidae > Podarcis > Podarcis pityusensis. Next base: position 39,641,991 of record NC_138039.1, on the reverse strand, counting down.
TCAAAGTGACTTACAACAATAAAACATGCAGAATTAAAAACCTAAAGAATTTAAATTCTATTTTAAAAGCAAAACAAAACCCAAACACTTCAAACAGCTTGTAAAGGCAGAAGTGCAACCCCTCATGGTTCAAACAAAATAGCAAATACAAAACCTTTTGGTTGGGGGTCAGGTGGTCAGCGTGTTAAATTCTGAAATGAAATGCTTAATTTTCACCAAAAATCAAACTTACTTTATTTAAATCTTCATGTAGACCATCCATTAAGAACAGAAGCAATTCTTGAGAGTCTTGCTGGCTGTACCCTGCAAATTGGTCGTTGATCTTCCCAATGGTAAATTTAAAGTCTTTTGGACTGATATATCTGTATTGTCCAGTCCAGAGAGCTTTCACGATAATGCCAAACTCCTCAGCAATTTCACCTTTGTGCCCTAAGAAATTTGACCTGCAAATAACGAGAGAGTTTAATGTCTGACACCGTTTTTAGAGACATAATTATCTGAAACAAACAGAATGCTGTCACTTGCATGTTTATCCTTATTCCCCGAGTGGAGCAATATATACATCAATAGTATAACACTGACTAAGTGAATATATTTTGCCTACTTTGGAGAATGCTGTATGGCTCCTCGCCTTCAAAGAGGCCAGGCTGGCTGGAACATGGAAGAGGGTATTAAGAATATAAGAAGAGCAGTTCAGTTCAGTTCAACATCCAGCTAGTTCAGAGCTTTGAGAACTTAAAGAGAAGTCACTTGATCCAGGGACGTACCGTATTTTTCGCTCTATAAGACGCACTTTCCCCCTCCTAAAAAGTAAGGGGAAATGTGTGTGTGTGTCTTATGGGAGAGGCTGCGCATGGCTATCCCATAAGCCAGGACAGCCAGTGGGATCGCTGCACAGTGATCCTGCTTGTTGTCTTGGCTTCTGGGATTCAGAATATTTTATTTCTTGTTTTCCTCTTCAAAAAACTAGGTGTGTCTTATGGTCTGGTGCATCTTATAGAGCAAAAAATACGGTATATATTGGCCTATTGCAACCTCTTTTTCTTAATGGTGTCTGCTCCTGCTCAGGCTGCACAGAAAAAGCAATTTGGCTTCCAGAAATTCATTCTGACTGTGCAGATAAAATATGACTGATAGAATTCTACAGGATGGGGTGTTAGGGTGCAAAAAACAGTCCAGATCCAACGATCCCCAGATGGTGGAGGTGTCAGGTCCCATCCTGGTGCCCAGGCATCTTCACTTGGTGGTCGCAAGCCATTGAAAGCCAGGTTCAAAATGTGCCTGGGGCCTGGCTAATTTCAAACACTGCTCACACTGGTCAACCGGATGCCTACAGAAAGCCCACTACAGAAAGCTCTCTCCTCCGTTGCGACTCCCAGAAACTGGCATTCAGAGACTACTACTTCTTCTTCTTCTTCTTCTTCTTTGGCAATCACTCATAGCTGAGTAAGATTGTCTTTCATAAACACAGTTTTGCCTATGAGTCCATAAGTGACTGCGGAGGCCAATTCTGGATCCACACGTCCTTCCACAGTGGGGACATTGGTTTCCGGGCAGGAGTTGATCATGGTGTGGATTTGCCAAGCGCGCCTTCCTCTTAGCACGTTTCTCCCTTGCGTCCTGGGTTCGAGTGTCTTCAAAGCCCATGACACCTTTGGTAATGGCTGTTCTCCAATTGGAGTGCTTGCAGGCCAGTGTTTCCCAGTAGTCAGTGTTTATATTACATTTTTTTAGATTTGCCTTGAGACAGTCTTTAAAGCTCTTTTGCTGACCACCAGCATTACGCTTTCCATTTTTAAGTTTGGAATAGAGTAGTTGCTTTGGAAGACGATCATCAGGCATCCGCACAACATTGCCTCAGGCAGCGGAGGCAGGACACAGCCATTCTCCACTACAGGGCCCAAGATGTGGAACTACCTGCCCCATGAGATTTGCTTAGCTATCACTTGGTCACACTGTCCAGAAAAGGGCTTCGCCTTGTTTGATGTTTTGCTGTTTTCATATTTTGTTCCGTATTTGCCTTAGCCGCTTTTGAGATAAAAGGAGCAAGGCGGTAGATATAAGAGTAAATAAACCAAACCTTGTTTAAAGATAAATCATACAGTGGTGCCCCGCAAGACGAATGCCTCGCAAGACGAAAAACTTGCTAGACGAAAGAGTTTTCCATTTTTTGAGTCGTTCTGCAAGACGAATTTCCCTATGGGCTTGCTTCGCAAGACAAAACGTCTTGCGAGTTCTTGCGAGTTTGTTTCCTTTTTCTTAAAGCTGCTAAGCCGTTAATAGCCGCTAAGCCGCTAATAGCCGTGCTTCGCAAGACGAAAAAACCGCAAGACGAAGAGACTCGCGGAACGGATTGATTTCATCTTGCGAGGCACCACTGTATCTATGGCTATTCAGTTCCTGGGAAGACTATGCCTACTGCCTTAAGTTCTGAGATAAATGTGCTATATAAAATAAACGACACTACGATTTCACTAAAGCAGCATATCTAAATAGATGAAACAAGTTTCGCACTCAGCTGTGTGTTAATGGAAGCAGTCAAACAAACAAGCAAATAAATACCGGTTGATATCATCTTGATACAAGTTTCTGTTGAAATAATCAGCCAAGTGCGGTGCATTACACAGGCACTGTAACACAGAGTTCATATAGCAAGTGTTTCCCAAATTACGGAGGCCGGTCAGAGCTGGTCCCATTCCACCAAATACAGGGTTGAGATTACGAATCTGAGACGCAGAGAGCCTTGAGATTTCCGTTTTAGGATAGCTTACTGGTCTGTAAGGAAAGAGGCAATATTAAAGAGTGAAATGTATTTTCATGCTTTTTTTAAAAAAAAACTGAGCCGAATCCGTCTCTAAGGTGTCACTAGCATGTCTCTCATGAATCAATGGAACAAAAGCGAGTTTCCAGAAATCTGTAGGAATAGACAAGTATGTGCTATATAATAGTAACTGCAGCCTTTTTCATTTTAGTGAAATGGCAACGACTTTTTTTTAAAAAAGGTTCAAGTGCTTTTGTTACATATGCCACTGCAAAATTTTACTTTGTGGAGTAGAATATTAATACTGATTAATACAGATTTAACCTTCTCTGTCTGCTTGACTCTCTTACGAGACTTTAAAGTGCTTAACTTTGTCTTGATCATGCCCAAACTCATTCAGATTATAAATACTAAAGGATACTCGAGAGTCTTTGTGATACCTTGCTCCTTTCAGATAACAAGGTATCCTTGCCCTAGCAAGCTGTAAGTTTTAAAATAGAAACATGAGGCTTTCGAAGGATGGAAATGAAATGCTGAACAAATAGTTTGTGTGTGTGCTAGGGCCGAGTGATATCATCAGCTAAACATCATGATATACTGATATGCTTCACAATGTCTGAAATAAGGATGTAACTACGTAGCAACTGCTACTACTTAGGGGTCAAAAACTGATACGTTTTTACTTACTGTTAACATATTGTTACAACTGTTATTTTATAGTACAGAGCAACAGGGGTGGCAAGAATCAGGAGAGAAGAGATGACTGGCTTTCCCAACATCACAATTTTTTACATAGCGAACACACACATCGTGATTTACGATGTATCGCCATGTCAGATATTATGAAATCGATATCACGATGTGGACTTCAAACTTATTCTGGACAATATATTGAAACGACAGCCAGTCGTATGTGGGTGGGCATGTATATGTGTGTGTTCATACACACACTTAAAAGGCTTGCATCAGATTTGTTCTAACCAGCTTTTATGGGAATAAACACGTCTCTGCAATATCTACGCTGTGCATGTGTGGGGGAACCTTTGGCCCCCCAGATAAAGAGAAACTCCCATCAGCTCCAGCAACCATGGCTAAGGATGATGGGAGTTGTAGTTCAGCAACACCTAGACAGCCAAAAGTCCCCCACACCAGACATGGTGGAACGTAATCACACAAATGGCAAACATTTCTAATCCTTCACATATTTCACTAACTATAAAAGACATTTTTAGCAGGTACCCTAGAAAATCATGTCTTATAACACCGTTTGTGAGTTTCCAGCAGACATACTTGTTCTCACGGTTGATAGTAGGCTTGACGGTGATTTTCTTTGTCTCTTCCTCTTGAATGGCCTGGGTTATGTCTGGCGAGGAGTAAGAGCGCTTCAATTTGGAATGTTCCCTTTCCCGCTGATCAACAGCCTGAGTCTTTGGTTTATGTGTTGGCGGGGTCGATGGTGGAGTGGCTGACTGAGTCATTTCTGGTGGATACATGTGAACTGTATTCGTTGGAGTGTGGTAGTAACGAAAAGTCCCTGTGACTGGCTCCAGAAACTTCATGTGACATGTGCACAAAGAGAAAAAGGAGCAAGTTATATGACAACTGCAAAGATTGCACAGTCACTTTTGAAATTTGTATTTCTTTCCCAGCATAACCCAGATGGAAAAGTATTATAATGGCCTCTAGAGTGATGTAATATTGGCATATTATTGGCTTGCGCCACTCTTCTCAGTCTTACAGGTTTAACTTCTGGGTCCAATTATATGGCCATTACCATATTTTTCTCAACATCCAAACAGCAAATATAAAAATGGGTTCAGCGCAAGAGTGTTCACAAGCAGAAAAAACCCAGAACATCAGAAGACATTCCACTCACCTTGACCCAACCAAGTGGCAGTCCTGGTATTATCCTCCCCATCTCCTCACTCCGTGCCCTTGTTAGTGGCTCCCGCTGAGACTGAAAAGAACAACACAGATCAAAATTGTGGGTCTTAAAAGATACATACCTACTTTGGCTGTCCTCAGCATTTTGCAGGCTTTCTGCATAAAGGAGATTATGTGTTTTAAAAATTTAAAAAGTTCAAGTTATCAATCAATGTTTCGGGCTAGTGCAAAACACCATCCTGTTGCACATTCAAAAATCCAAGCACAGAAGGATGGTTACTTCACACTACGTTAGATACAAGCCACTGTATCTGTTGGGTTGTATTCCACTAAGTCTTACTCAGAGCTGACCGACTGAAATTACTAAACCTAGGTTAGACATGTCCATCAATTTCTATAGGTCTACTCTGAGAAGGACTACCACTGGCTGCAACCCATTATTATTATTTATGAAAAATAAAATATTGAAATGCATTTTATGAAATGTAACACAAACAGTTACATGACAACGAATGTAAATTGAGGCCATGTTATGACATCGGCACTAGGTTTCAGCAGCTAGACACAGACACCTCACAGTGAATTTACTTTATTTTTTTCAGAGTCTTGTTCAGTATCATCTCTAATGGCTTCTGGCTTTTGGGTGTCTCTTTCTGGTTGTCCTGTAACCCCAGTCTGCTGTAAAAGATTTTGAAAGAGAAACTTTCAGTTTTCATTAATTAATTTATCAAGCTCCAAAACGCCTCAGTGTTAGTATAACATGACTGCAATACACAACAGAATCACATAAAATAGCACTTTACTCTGGATGAATTGCTACAGAGTACAAAGACACCCAAAACAAAACACTGACGAATTTGAAGATGTATTTCAAAGTGAAAATTGCTAGCTGCGTGAATTGTATATAAGGAATACAACATTCTAAGACTCACACGCAACTAGCCAAAACTGCCCTGTAAGAAAATTGCTCCAAAACATCTGGATTCTAAGCTGGAAACCTGCAGGGAGTTCCAGCCCTTGAAAAACTCTGCTGAACATGCTTGGTATCGCTGCTAGTGAGCAGCTCATGTTTCAGTCAGATATTTGTGGGCCCCCCCCCCCCCAATGCACATTATGTCCAAGGAAAACCTTGAATATGCCAACGCTTGCCAATCTTAGATCTTCTCATCTGAAACACCTCTTAGTTCCTCAGGGATTTTTTCTCTTCCAAGAAAGCAGCAAGTCATGATCAGTAAAAGTGATCAGTAAAAACAACAGTGGCAAGCCATTTCTCTACGTATCTGCTTTTGTGCGGGTGGGGAGGAAGAGCAAAACTCCTTAATCAGCAAATCCTGTAAATGAATGGGTATTTCACCCGTGTTATAGTTTAAGAAAGGGTGGTAAAGCTGTGACCAGTGGGCCTTACAGCTTCCAGGAGGGTTTTTGTGGCCTGTAGAGACCACCACCGTTTTCTTGTGGCAAGGATTAAAAAACAAAACCCTCTGAATCACCACTGTCTTCCTTTTTTAAAAAAACAAAACCCTCTGCTATGTTTTCAGCATCTGCTGCCTCCTGCTCTACAAAACACCTAGCAATCACTTCTGTGCTACTCTAACCTTATGAAGATGCTTGAAAATGTGGAAAGGTGGGTGGCTTAGTGCCTTCCCAGGAGCCATGAGTGACATGATAGGTCTACTCACCCCTCTACCACATGTAGCAGAGTAGTGGGGATGGGTGTGTGGAAAGCCCAATGTTCCTGCTGTGTGAAAGGTTTGCAGGAAGGTTTCCTGTGCGAGATAAGGGAATCTATGGGAGCTTCATTAAAACCTCTCAAGCCCTTTCCCTATTAAGGTAAAGGTAAAGGGACCCCTGACCATTAGGTCCAGTCGTGACCGACTCTGGGGTTGTGGCGCTCATCTCGCTTTATTGGCCGAGGGAGCCAGCGTGCAGCTTCCGGGTCATGTGGCCAGCATGACTAAGCCACTTCTGGCGAACCAGAGCAGCGCACAGAAATGCCGTTTACCTTCCCGCCGGAGCGGTACCTATTTATCTACTTGCACTTTGACGTGCTTTCGAACTGCTAGGTTGGCAGGAGCAGGGACCGAGCAACAGGAGCTCACCCCGTCGCGGGGATTCGAACTGCCAACCTTCTGATCGGCAAGCCCTAGGCTCTGTGGTTTAACCCACAGCGCCACCCGCATCCCGTGTCCCTTCCCCTATTAGGAATGTGCAAATTCACTAGTCTGCCTTTCTCCCTCCACGATTCACCTAAGTTGGGAACTTGCCTCCTGATAGGGCTGGAGCTAAAACAGTAAAGGTGCCTCTCTGACTTTGATAGAATTACTCATTTTCCAGGGGGGAAAGGGAAGACAAAGCAGGATGCTTGCCTTTTATGCCCATGAATTGCTCACCTTGCCTGAGCCAGAATCCACCCTCATGGACGCCCGGGACTCCTCTGCAAATCTGCGCCTCTGCATTTCTGGTGTCCAGGTAACCTTGTCTTTTTCACCCACAACAATTTTGTCAGTGTCCGGTTTTCTGATTTCAGGGGATTCATTTTCGGTTCTGCTTCCTTTTTTCATGTCTATGAGCTCCTTGGGCGCATTCTCCACCTCTTGCTTCTCAGCTGCCCCTTTGTTGGCCGGCTGGTCTTTTTCTCCCTTCTCTTTATCTTTTGCTTTCTGGAGGTGCTCCCTGCCTTCCTTCTCCCTCTGCTCCTCTCTCGCTCTCTGCTCTTGTTCTTGCTTCTCCTGCCTCAGCTTCTCTCTCTGTTCTTCCTGCTGCTTCTCCTGCAGTTCTTTTTCTTGCTTGCTTTTTTCCAACTGGGAAGCCTTTTCCGCTGGTAGGTGGCCTTTCTCCTCCTCTCTCAGACTGGCCTTAGCATCCAAGGGAGGCTTTGTGGAACGATCTGGAACCACTCTGCCATTTGAAATGAGCTGCTTGCCAATGGTTGGGCTTTCAGCTCTTGGCCTGTTATCAGCGTCTGGTATTTTTGCTGAAGGCTTTTTTGTACGATCAATCTGAAAGGGCAAAAAAGTTAAATAGACATATTTTGGTAAGATTTGCAAGCTACGTTCCCTCAAAGATCACTTAGTGCCAACATTCTGTCAGCTGTCCATGGAGGCGCAGGTCAATTCTGTATCCAGGGCAGCTGTCTACCAATTCCATCTGGTACGCAGGCTGAGACCCTATCTGCCCGCAGACTGTCTCGCCAGAGTGGTGCATGCTCTAGTTATCTCCCGCTTGGACTACTGCAATGCGCTCTACGTGGGGCTACCTTTGAAGGTGACCCGGAAACTACAACTAATCCAGAATGCGGCAGCTAGACTGGTGACTGGGGGCGGCCGCCGAGACCACATAACACCGGTCTTGAAAGACCTACATTGGCTCCCAGTACGTTTCTGAGCACAATTCAAAGTGTTGGTGTTGACCTTTAAAGCCCTAAACGGCCTTGGTCCAGTATACCTGAAGGAGTGTCTCCACCCCCCATTGTTCAGCCTGGAAACTGAGGTCCAGCTCCGAGGGCCTTCTGGCGGTTCCCTCCCTGCGAGAAGTGAGGTTACAGGGAACCAGGCAGAAGGCCTTCTCGGTAGTGGCACCCGCCCTGTGGAACGCCCTCCCATAAGGTGTCAAGGAAATAAACAACTATCTGACTTTTAGAGGACATCTGAAGGCAGCCCTGTTTAGGGAAGTTTTTAATGTATGACATATTAGTGTATTTTTGGTCTTTGTGGAAGCCGCCCAGAGTGGGTGGGGAAACCCAGCCAGATGGGCGGGGTACAAATAATAAATTATTATTATTATTTTTCTCTACTACTCACTTTTATGGTTTTACAAAGGTATTTCAGTCTGGGCAAAAGTATTTATTTATTCATATCCTGCCTTTTCTCCTGAAGTAACCCAGGGCAGCAAACACATCAATGATAATATACAATTTATAAAAACAGTTAAAAACTTATTTAAAAAACCACACAATCAACTACTTTCATAGCTAATAATTTCAGGGTTGCCAACAACAGATCTTTCAGCCACAAAATGCACTGATAAACAGGAATGTTTTTAGACCCTTCCTAAAAGTTAGTAATGAGGGAGAATATGCTACAACCCTAATGCAAACCTGCACATGATTGGGGTGGGAGGAATTATGCTTGTATGGATTAGCCAGTTTTATTTGAACATGGGTTTTCTCCTTATCCTGGGAGATTAAATCCTCAGTTGCCCAGAATCAGGTCTTGCTGTAGTAAGAGAAGTGAGAAAACCCCATCCGCTTCCCAGGGAGAACCTACAGGGGTGGTTAGGTCAGAAATACCTGAACACGCATTTGTACTTGCGGACCATTTGCATTTCTAAGATGAACAATTCTCCTCCCCTAAATGTTATTCATTAAATTTATTAAATACTTCCCATATAACTCCCCAAAGCAATTTAACAGTAGGAAAAATCCCCACACATAAATACAATTTCAATCCAGCACTGATAAAATCTGAGACAAAAATCTCCACTCAAACAACTTGTCTTCAACTGTCACTGGTGTGATTTTTATGCTCATATGGCTCTGCTGCTTATTATTATTGCTTTTCTGAGTATTTGTTTTACTGTTTTAATGGTCTTGTTATCTGCCTTGGAAGCGATAATGCTGAAAAGAGGATTGGAAATTTCCAAACAGAAGCCAATTTTGAATGCTTCCAAAGTCTCTTGTAGTGCGACTCAAGTATGTTTGCTCTGCCAGTTAAAGAGAATCACCCAGCAGGTTACACAAGCCTAGGGTTTATGACTTTTGTCCATGCAGAACAAGGTCTTTTCTTCCCCAACCAGTTACCAGGGTCTTTCCTTCATATTTCTTAGCAAGGCAGCTGGAAACATTTACAGGATAGCTATTTCACCTTGCAATTATTGTATTACAGTGCAGGCCTTTCCTCTCTCTTAGTATTTCAGAAAAAGCAGGCTCATCCTATCTGTAGCAATTCTATAAAATAAGGCAAAAAGGTGGCCCTGTTATGTCACAGTCCAAGTAGAAAGTTTTTTTCTTGCTAAGAATCACTCACCTGAGGAATAATCTTTACCGCAGACACTGGTTGGACTATGGCAGGTAGGTTTTCAGACTTAGCAGGAGTAGCAGTTGATCCACAAGCAGCTGGTGGTTGAAACGTGTCCACTCTCTCCTCTTGATCATTTGCAATATTAGGTCTTTCGGTAACTTCCACCACAGAAGGTTTTACATGGACAACAGGTACTGGAGGTGGAGCTGGTTCTTCCAAAGATGGGTAAGTAAAATCCACTGAAACATGCAAAGAAGGTTATGTTTTTGTTTTAAGAAATTTTTGTAGGAGAGTTAGGAGAAATAATGTACTGTATTGCTCAAACAATAGAGAAGGGAGAAAAAGAGCCACATTTCACAAGCAAAGCATACCCTCCAACATTCCCGATGAAAATTGGGAGGCAAGAGCACAGAACCAAAAAAGTGCATCTTCGGGGGCTGTGCTCTCTCCCAAGTCAACTGACTTGTGCAAGAGCATGGCACCACTGCAAGTGTTGGCTCATCCCCGGGACATTCTGGGATCAAATCAGAAGCCATGGTTTCTGTAAGTCTGGGAATATCCCGTTAAAATAGGGATGACTGGAGGGGATGGCAAAGGCAGAGTGCTGGAGAAGTTCTCCCCATTGTCTTTGCTTGCGAAACCCATGGGAGGCATTTTGGCAGGTGGATAGCCTCGCCCACCTGTCAATTACATGACGTCACAATGACACCACGTGACTGTCAGGTCAGCAGCCCCGCCCACCTGTCAAATTTGGCCTGCAAGGACCTGATGAGGATCTGGCTCCTAAAGCCAAAAAGGTTCCCCACTCGTAGATTACACAGACAAATACGCAAGGCAGGACCTGTGGGGTGATGGCAATGAGATTGCTATAAACCCTCCAAAGGAGATCCACCAGGATCTTTTTAGTTCTTAGATATCTGTCCAATGCCATTTTTATCAGTTTGCTTTTAATCTATTGCTTCAGTCATAGCCTGCTGTTTTTTTTGTAACTGTGCACCTCTATGCTTTATTGCTTTCACTGTTTTTTAATCTGGTCAACTGCTATGTATGTTTTCTGGAGGAAAAGCTGTGCAATAAATAATCCCCTTAAAGAGGATTAAAGATATGTCAGTGTAACAACCATTAGGATCTACTATTTAAAACTTAATGAAATACCAACTGACAACAGAGTGAAACCAGTTGCAGATTTATCATGTGTTCAATGTGTAATACCGTGGCTGTTTGGTCTTATTTCAATTTGGATTATGTCCTCCAAAAGCTCCAAGTAGGTAGGACATTTAGGCAGCAATTCACTCTCCTACAAGCAATCACCTGAAAGTGATCCATATGAACAATGACAAGCCAAGCCCCCAAGAAGCAGAGCTGTAGTCAGATTATTGATATCCAAATTATGCTAAGTATAATCTTTTCATCTCTGAAGCAGGTGGCAAGATCATCATAGGTCATGAAATATATTCCCACCCTGACTTTTAAAAGGCAGTTCACCCACAATAACAGTTCTGCACAACTGTCTGAAGATTTTTGGGGGGGATCTACAAATAAATAAGTAGGCTTAGGAACGCAATCTGTGCAGCTCAATCTTACAGGAGCTTACTTGGAAGCAAGCCCCACTGATTTCAGTAGGATGTACTCCTGAGTAAGTTGTGGACAGAACTGCAGTACAGTGGTACCTCGGGTTACATACGCTTCAGGTTACAGACTCCACTAACCCAGAAATAGTACCTCGGGTTAAGAACTTTGCTTCGGGATGAGAACAGAAATCGCACGGCAGCAGCAGGAGGCCCCATGAGCTAAAGTGGTGCTTCAGGTTAAGAACAGTTTCAGGTTAAGAACGGACATCCGGAACGAATTAAGTACTTAACCCGAGGTACCACTGTATTAGGAAAGCTTTTTCTTTAGATCAGAAGGTGTTTTTAATACATACAAGAGACAGAAACGGCTTCATTCCTGTCATGTTGCGGTGGAGTTACTTTGGCATTTGTTGTATACTGGGGATAGCAAAGGAGCCAGTTCTCATAACCCCCTTCCAAGACCAAGGGCTCATTCTTCAGTACAGCTTTACTTTCCCACTGGAAGTGAAAGACAAAACATTTTACAATAAGCAACAGAACTTTCAAAGCGAAGCTCGTATTTCTCAAAATCAGGTCATGTGGCGAGATAATGCACTCTGTGAAATGGAAAGAGATGGATTGTCTTTTCCTTATTTTTACAACAAATATACATTTAACATATAAAAATGGCAGATAAAACTACATTGTTCTGACATTTGTTTATTATGGGGCAGTTTATTCTAAATATTTAAACATTTCAGTACACCACCTCAAAAACCTCAGTATCTCTTTAGAAATTGTATACGTGAAGCCATTTTTACCCATCTACATTTATTGCCATAACATTTTGCTTTCTATTTGAGGAAGGCTAAAGTCATGCCTGTCTGTATCTTTCGCTTTAGAAAAAGAATATATTATACATTTATTGAAAGAATCATATATCCCACTCTTTCTTAGCAATATAAAACTACGAAATAAATACTAAATGTTTAACTGAGCCCCATCTCCAAAAGGCATGGAAGCTCCTTTGCCAATGTTTTATTGAGCCACAGTTAATTGCCTTAAAACTACAGGTTCACATTCTGGTTTGTGCTCAATTTTTAATCACTGTTTAGCTATTCAGAGATAACATTTAACTATTGTTAAGGGAAAAAAACCATCAGCAAATGCTATGTCTACATGGGAAAGTATCACTTATGGAAATTTATGCAGACTTAAGTTAGTTAAATAGTAAAAGATTCTGTCTGTTGACAGGGCTACCAAAACACAGCCCTCTAAGATACAGAATTACATCTACTGGGAATCTAATTTATCAAGGTAACTAGAAAAAAATAAACCCGAGCATGTTCACCTTGAAAAGGGCATCTTTGAGGCTCCGCAGAGGTGTTCCTAATTGCAAGTCTTTGGCTGAACTAAACCAGTCAAGCAGAACAACATAATCAACTTGTCCTCTCTCCTTCCATGGCTCTTTAGATGTATCTGGGAGTTTAGCTTCAATCCTGTTAGCAGTGACTCTAAAGTTTGAAGCAGTAACATAAAAGATAAGGGGGGGGGGGGAGGGGGAAAAAATAATTCACAAAGTGCAATCTTCATTCAACTGAAGGAGGAGCTGTGGCAGCAATCAACTGCCGTCCAGGGGGACAGTGGTGACTACACAATAAAATGCAGAGTAGACCCAGGTCGCCAAGCCTGACATTACTCTGTTACATCTTAACAAGCAGGGCCGGCCCTCCCATTAGGCAGAGTGACGCAGCCACCTCAGGCACTAATTTGGGGTGTCATAAAGAGGCATTAAATGTTTATTTACTGATTTATTGCATTTCTATTCCCAGGGAGAGGCACTTGTGGGATTTTCTGTCACAGATGCAAAAATAAGTTGGCTATTTTACGTTACTATGTACCTTGATTTTTATTTTTTTTGGCAGGGGGCATATTTGCTGTTATTGCCTCAGGCAGCAAAATGTCTTAGGATGGCCCTGGTAAAGCCTGGAGACTTCAATTCTGGAAGTGACACTTAGTGCCACCTGGTCTAGAAGGCTTCTCACATAAACCAAGTGTGCAACCAGAAACATGCACATTTCCATTTCACATTGATCTCTGGTGACCAGCTGTTGGATATTTGATTGAATGCAGGGTTCAGCTGAGCTGAGGCAGGCCCTTTCAAACAGACCAAAAAGCACAGTAGTGAAAACAATAAGGGGAGACAGGGGAGCCCAAGCAGTGACTTGGCGCATACTTTCCTCCCCATGGACTGCTTGATGCCAAACTCCCTTCCCTAACACCTACTTATCTTCACAAGCTTATTGCCAACAGTCACTGTCACCACGGCATTATTGCTCCAACCATGCTTAGTACCGTATATTACAGAGGGCTGTAACCAGCTAGGTCCTACTCAGAGTAGGCCCACTGAAATTAATGGACCTCAGTTAGTCATGCCCATTAATCTCAATGGGTCTACTCCGATTAGGAACAGTACTGGATACAACCATTCTCGATTATCTACTCCTAAGGTTCCAAGACCAAGCCTGAGTATTGCCTCACAACCATTTTATACAAGTGCTGTCAATATTGCTAAGCCCTTTTAAAGGTCCATTAAACTAGGGACCATCAGCATATCCCATGTCCTAAAGTTCCGTAGACCAACTAAGCACCTTTACAAAAAAGAAGTAGTCATCAAGACTACTGTGTGTACTTTAGGCCTTTTATTGTAGCTGGACAAACAGGTGTTCCATATTTTCTCCATTCTACTCCTGATAAATGGTAAACGCTTAATCGGTACACAGTTTTAAGACTCTGCTAAGAAAGTTTATTCCATACCCAGGACTGATAGCTTCTTCTGGAACGCAGACAGAGTTTGCAATGCAGGACTCCTGGTAATCCTTCAAGCACCGAGCATCCATTATCATCAACTTAATGCTTTTGTCCATCATCATTTTAAACAATTCCTCTGCTGTGATTGTTCCTTGGGAGAGAGAAATTACTTTTTTTTTAAAAAAGCTGATAGATCAGAATACAAACGCTTGTTAATAGAGTTATTTAAAAAAAAGAACTTTAATGTTTTAAAGAGATGGCTCTCACTGAAATATGCTTGTGAACAAGTATAATGCCAGTAGGGGCTGCCAGGGAAGCAATGCATGAGGAAGCTTGGCAATAACAACAACAACAACAATAATAATGATGTGGGCGCAACTTTAAAAGCATTGGTTTTGGGAGCATCTGTCATGCTGAGAATCTACTTGAGATTCTTACATTGCAGGGGGTTGGACTGGATGACCCTTGGGGTCCCTTCCAACTCTGCAATTCTTTGATTCTATGGATTGGTTTCCCCAATGCACCTGCACCAGGCCAGGTTTTCCGCTGCCTTGTCCCTCACTCTTAGCAAGTGACAGCAATGAGCTGCCTTGTGTTAGCCAGGAGAGCAACACAGCCCCACCATTGCTGCCCTGTCGTCTGCAATCACTTACTGCACTTAGTGAAGCCACTTATTTCATATCAAGGGAAATCCAGACAAGAAGGAGCTGAGAAAAATCTATTCCCAGCAAGGCAGTCAAAAGAGCTGCAGGCAGAGCCTTTTTACATCCCTACTGTCACATGACTTGCCTATCCCTACGAGGGGGCGGGCCTTCACTCCTGGTTGCACTGGAGGCCTCCCACACACCTCCAGAGAACAGCTGTTGTTAAAATGGGTGAAGATGCCCATAAAGAAATTGCAGAATGTAGGTGCACAGATTTCTGAGTGGTATCTTACAACTTTCAAGCTCGTTGCTTTGGATCGCCTACAGCCATACCACCTTGAACATGACCAATCCCGTCTGATCTCGGTGGTTGGTTAGGAACAACCATGCATTATAGCCCCATTTTCAAATCATAGTATCTTCTTATCGTTACCCTCCGGAACACAAAATGCGAACAGGGTGAATATAGCACATACAGATCTTATGTAAAGTATCCGTTGCAAATGCTTAGAAAATTACTTGAACCGAGATAGGGAGGAGCATTCAGGCAGACACTTCACCATGGGGAGCATTTATGAGATATATTTTGCTCTCACCTCTGGGTCAAATTCCATACTTAGTGATAGAAAGGAATTCCCTCCTAGGTCTATCTAGGCAGCCCCACATGAATGGGAGTAGTTGGTGAGGAGGAACAGCTGCCTTTCTTGTAGTCCCTATGAATTAACTTATTTGAGTCATTTAGACAAGAGTGATCTACAGATAAATTCCTGTTCTGTTTGTAGTCTCTACTGTGGAGAGCAGAACTGAGGATTAATGGAGAGATGTCACTTACCGGTTTCAGGCTGATTCTTTATTTCTGTTGAACTCTTCTTCTCACCATTGATCTATATTATGTTAGCATTAAAAAGGATTTTCCTCAATTAAAAATGCATTAAAAGCAGCTGTTTTTATATTCTTAATTCACACATACACAACTTTCTGAAATCAGTAAGGCTGCAGTCCTGTTCCCACTTACCTGAATGTAAGCCCTATTAAATTCAACAGGATTTACACCTGTGATTAAACCAGGCCTTTCTGAAGCAACCACTCTTGTCAAAATGGCAAAACAGAAGTGGCTGCATCGATTTATGCAGACCAATCATAACACAGTACAAGGTAGCCTTCTACCAGAGTTGAGGTTAGTAAGAATTCCCCCCCGAAATTCAGACTGGGGATTTTTGCTTTCACCTAGCTCCCTTTTTTAGTTGCCTGGAGTCGTCTGGTCTCCAGGCATGTATACGTGCTGCTAGAAATCCATTATCTGAATTAAGTGCCTTAACAGGGACAGGATTTGGTGATCATATGGTATTTTCCAGCCTTTAGCATCAATCTAAAGAAATTCACTATTAAAGGTCCATCTCAACTTCACAGCTCAAGGTAGAACCAATGATATACATGCTTGCAATATGAACAGAGAGCCACACATCAGATTGCTCAGTTTAGCAGTTACAAGCTAGAATTGGTGATGACAGGATAAGCCTGTTGAATATATGAAATATTAAGCACAATGTATTTAATGAACGATACACTTAACCCTAAGTAACTGCTAAGTTTTGTTTTCACACTTAAATAATCTAATTTTAGGTGCTGCCAGATATAAGACAACTCCCCCCACCTCCAATATTCTAGACTAGTTTTTTAATGTTTACAACAGATAACATTTTAAGGATTAAGTGTCCCAGTTACCATTTGATTTTTTCCTTTGGGATCTGATGAATCTTCTGAAGAGGTTTTGGTTAAAACTTTTGCATCATCTTTCAATTCCTGCTTTTTCAACTGTTGCTCCTCTTGCCTTTCCTTTTCTTCCAGTTTCTTCCGCACTTCGGCTTCTTCATATCTAGTTTAAAAAAGAATTACAATTTACAATTTGCTTTTTTCATTGCAAGAGATTGTTTTGTTGGCACTTACTGTTAAGATGCCCGAGTCTCTGGTGGATGAAGAAAGCCAGTCATTGCTGGGTTAATGCCTCCAACGAGCCTAGGCAGGAAACTCATTACGTAACTTGCATGTGTTCTTCATCCTCTTTCCCAGGAGACATCAGTCACGCTTTTGACCAAGCCTTTGAAGATCCTGGTCAGTGACTGGCTCTCTTCATCCACCAAAGAAGGAAAAGTGAACCATTCTCCTGGAGGACTTGGGAGCCAGTCACTGCTGAGACCTACCAGAGCCTGCCTCTAGGTGGGGAAGACTGTAAGTGCTCACTAAACACATCAGCCAAAGCCTGATAATCCTTAAATCTTTACCATCTGATTGCCATTTGGTTTTCTGGACAATAGACCCTAAACATCATGCATCCTTTTACATGCTGCTTACTCTGATGGATGCAAGAATGGTTTGAAGCCTTAATATTTTACTAGAAATGCAGAGCAAGTACTATTCTGAAGTTGACAAAAATGTAAGATCTCTATTGTTTTAAATATATTAAACAAACACAAAATCACCGTTTATAGGATGGTTTGTCAGAACAGCGTATGTATGTGAGCATTCCAAATGTGGTGAGTAAAAAAATCTAACTAATATTCTCACTTGGCTACAGAACAAGAATAGCATACTAAATTCTAAAAGAAGACTTCAGAAACTGATGTCTGAGTGAGGGAAATTCTAATTTTTTTATTTAAAGGAAGTCAGATAAAAGATTTCATCTGGTTTCATCAAGGCAGAAGTCAACTGCTCTTCCTCCTTCTTATAGATACCATTTAATCACCACCTGCACATTAATTAATTTCTAAATTCAGTTATTAACTGCTCTTGTACCACAGGAGAACAGAAAAAACAAAACATGCTACTACTAGAGCTTGACTTGGAGACTGTTGTAGAAGCGTCGAAGAAAGAATTTGGATTATTCCCAAAGTAGTTAATTCATGAATATCTTGGGAACATTCCAAACACTTTATCGTACTGTTGCCCTTGAAAAACAAGGGCACATTGTTTCTTTCGAGGCGCGGGGGACGCCTGACTGATATCTGTGCACTGGATGGTAGTTATGCCACTACATTCGGGGGTCTGGAAAACAGGAAATATTATTAAAAAGATTTCTTAAGGAAAAGCACCACACTATCAAAGGCCCAGATGAAATGCCATAGCTCTCCTACAAAATTGTGTGGGGAACATAAGAAGCTGCATGTGTTTTCCTACACATATCAGGTCACATTTTCATCATATTTACAAAAATAAGGAAAAATGCACTATTACAAGGTTATAGTTGTGTTAAAGGATAATAGAATTATTGAGACAAAATGAAACAGAAGTAGCCAATAGTTTGGTATGAGCTGCAGCTTAGTGGTAGAACACATGCTTTGCATCTAGAAGGCCCCAGATTCAATCTACGCCATATCTAGGTGAGAAAGATTTGATTGGAGAGCTGCTGCCAGTCAAGAATACTTAGCGAGATGGGTAATGGTTTGATTCTTGTGTAAAGGCAGCTTCTTATGTTTTTATGGCAAGCCTGCTAAAAGTGCTAAATAATATGAGCCTGGATACTTCTCATTTGCACATTTAAGATCTTCCTCATAGGTCTTCCTCTGTGTGCCCCCTATGTCTGAATTACAATGGTTGGCCACACAGATCAGGATGTTTTCAACTGCAGCAGCAACATTGTTAAGCCACTCCTCTAGGGATGCACATCTCCCTTCCTTCCTGTTATTTTTAAGGCAACTGGCCAAGACTGTCATGTTCCAGAGTGCTTTTGGATTTGTTTAATATTGGATATGGCTTTATATCAATTGCTGCTGCTCATGCTTTCATTATTATTGTGATGAACTGCTGCTGATTATTCTAACTTTCCCTCTCCAATTGGGGAAGATTGGGGGGGGGAGAGAGAGAGAGAGAGAGAGAGAGAGAGAGAGAGTGTTTGGGAATAGCATCCTGAATGAGGTGGTCTAGGACTCCAAGTTTCTGCTACGTGTCTAAAAGCCAAGGGCTAACACTATAGCTAGCCATGAATGCAGCACTGTCATTTATAAAGATAAGGAGATTCAAGTTCCACTGCAATCATTCTCTCGTTCACTTACATAGGTACTCTATGCCGAAACATTTTTAGCCTCTTATTGAACTCTCAGTTAATTGAAAATGTTGCAGGAGGAATGCTTCTCTGTGCTTAATAAGGAAAAATACGGTAGAAGATAACAAAAAACCAAGCACACGTATTAACATTTAATGCTATTTAAGCATACCTGAGTTTAAGGCTTTCTGAAAGTCTTTCAGCTTCTTCAATAGCCTTTTTTATGTTTGTAGGTCCAAGCATTGAATGAAAGTAATCCTGAAATCACAAGAAGCATAAAACCATTTCAAGCAGTGTACCATTGCCCAATGTATACAGAAAAAATCCATTAGTCATGATCTTTCTGGCACTATGTCATAGATGAATAATTGACAGTTTCAAATGGAGATTGCAATGAGCGGTTGCTCTCCCTCTTGAGCTTCCAGTTCTGAACTTACGGGAAATGAGTAGTTGTCTCATTTCTGGCATTATTCTGAATTTACAGATCTTACAGAGCGAAGGAGCAGAGACAACTGCACCTCCACTGTCCATCACAATAGTGGATTACTGCCATGAGCTTTGGTGCCTAGTGCCCAATGCAAATTTTCGCCTATGGTGTCCCTGATAGAAGTGTTTCACTTTCTCCAATCAGTGGTTTATTACCTTGAATTTTCAGATGCAATATTTAACTTTACATCAAAATATACATAAAACTACTCATAACTGGATACCTACTTGTTGCTGTTTGAAATCTGTCCTCTTCTTAATAAGATTATACACAGTCACATACTTCATGTAAAGTACATAGGCTTTCTCTTCATCTCTGTCCAACCGGCACTCCTCAGCTGCTTTGAAGATCTTGAGGGCACTCTGTACATAACTTGAAATGGAGGCAAAGAATTCAAAATCACAAAAGTTACTGGAATGTCATGAATGCAGACTACATAAAAGCAGAACTTCCACCTACAATGATAAGCTGCTTTAAAGAACAAATGTATGAACAAGCAATTTTCTTTCTCAAAAGACAAGTCAGTGTTATTTTATGATCTACCTTTAAATTATTTTCTGCAAAAAGTGCTCAGCTTCCTTAAACATTAACTCACCTCCTGGAACTTTACAACCAGGAAAGTGAATGATACAGCACTCTTTTAAAGTGGGAATGTTGTTTTAGCTATGTGTATGGAGCACAATATCTATTAGAACATATTTTCCATTAATTCCAAGCAACAAGATGAAGACTAAGTCAACTAAGCAAATATCCATACCTCTTAGTACTTGTTTTATCAGCTTTTACTTCTGTCTTTTTGTTAAGATCTTTCAGTGAAGTGCAGAGGTATAGGTCTTTAGGTACAGATGCCACAGCAGGCATGTTAGTACATAGATATGTCTCCTCAGGAGGATGCTAAAGGCTTCAAAGGGATGTTATAGGTCTTTGAATTACTCAGCAACCCTGGCTGTTTCCTGAAAAAAATAATCACAAAATAAAACATAAAAACAAAAACAAAAATAAAAACAAAAACACATTCTTTGACCATTTTATGAATGTTTGCCTACAGAAACTTTAAAAACACAGAACACAAGCGTGAAACGACTTTTGAAACAGCTCAGGTAAAAAACTAGGGCTTTTTCCCCTAGAAAAAGAGGTGTTGGTACTCCAGGGTAATTGAGACCCCCTGAAAAAAACCTCACTGAATAGAACTCTATTCAACCCTACTGCTTTCTCAAAAACCACCAGGTTATCAGTTTCAGCTTCCAGGCATGCATTTGATGTGGTGCAAAATTATCTGTTAGAAAATGTACTCAGATACACACACAAAAAGGAATAGCAGAAAATACTGGCAACAAGCTCTTTTCTACAACCCTCAGTATGAAGACATATTCCATTTTCACTCCATCCAGTAGTATACATATGTACCTTGTTCAATTAGTCTCAAGCAGGTAATCTTAGCTGTTTTTTCTCCCACACTGTGGATTACCAATAACAAAGACTTCATATCCTGGAAACTTGAAGCCTTTTCTAAATATAACTTCAAGGTTCAACACGTCATGTCATTATTTTTTCTCCACCACCTAAGCAGCACATTGTGATTAGGTTTTGCTGAGATTAAATGCAGTATTGCAGTAGGTATTATCCAAACAGAGAGAAATAACTCTTATAACATTACTATTACTAAAGGCTACTGACATCTGCAGAGTCATCAAAATACACCTAGCTTAGCTTGCTCACTGTTGCGCAGATAACAGGCACATGAAAACAATTCCCATGGCGACCGTGCATCCAGTGGTCATGGGAAAAGACTTTAAATGAAGACATTGGTAATATCATAAATATTTCCCCCCCAAAATATAGACAACAGTTGCAGTTGAACATCTGCACGTATGGCTGAATTGGGGAAACATATATTTTGTGTTTAACTTCCCCCTTTTAAATTATCAATTTACTTCATGTGAGAGCAAGATGAAGTCATGCACTTAAATAAACTTTTTGTTTTCATTTGATTTAATAAGTATATACTAATTACATTCCATTAGTATTCCAGTAACTTTTGTTTTAGGTTGTTTTAGTATCTGGACCATATGATTACTTCCACTGACTACACCAATATTATGTGGCAACCTGATCATAGCCTGTTTTAAGTAACTATCAACACACAAGTACCATGAACTGCGTCTCAGTAATTGTTCATACAGTGGTACCTCTAGTTGCGCACACCTCTGGTTGCGCACGCTGTGGGTTATGAGCTCCGGTAACCCGGAAGTAGCTGCTCCTGGTTGCAAACTTTGCCCCGGGATGCGAGTGGAAACTGCATGCCGGAGGTGCACGCGTAGGGAGGCGCACTTTCGCTAATGGCGCCTCAGGTAATGGGTAGTTTCCGGTTACAAACGGACCTCCGGAATGGATTTCATTCGTAACCAGAAGTACCACTGTATTTGCAAAACAGATATCACAGAATTGTGGAGTTGGGAGGGATTCCAAGGGTCATCTAGTCCAACTCTCTGCAATGCAGGAATCTCAACTAAAGCATCCATGACAGATGGCCATCCAACCTCTGCTTAAAAACCTCCAAGGAAGGAGAAAGTACAACCTTCTGAGGTAGTTGATTCCGCTGTTGAACTGTTCTTACCATCAGAAAGTTCTTCCTGATGTTCAGTCAGAATGTCCTTCAGCCAGTGTGGTGTAGTGGTTAAGAGTGGTAGTCTCGTAATCTGGGGAACCGGATTCGCGTCTCCGCTCCTCCACATGCAGCTGCTGGGTGACCTTGGGCCAGTCACACTTCTTTGAAGTCTCTCAGCCCCACTCACCCCACAGAGTGTTTGTTGTGGGGGAGGAAGGGAAAGGAGAATGTTAGCCGCTTTGAGACTCCTTAAATGGAGTGAAAGGCGGGATATCAAATCCAAACTTTTCTTCTTCTTCTTCTTCTCCTTTCTTGTAACTTACAAGCCATTAGTTTGAGAGCTACTCCCCAGTGCAGGAGAGAAAAAAACTTGCTCCATCTTCCATTTGTCAGTCCTTTAGATCTTTGAAGATGGCTATCATATGTCCTCTCAGTCCCCTCTTTTCCAGGCTAAGCATACCCAATTCCCTCAACTGTTCCTCATAAGGCTTGGTTTTTCCTTGATCATCTTGGTTGCCCTCTCTGCACATGTTCCAGCTTGTCAATATTCTTCTTAAAGTGTGGCACCCAGAACTGGATGTGGTATTCCAGGTGTGTTCTGACCAAGGCAGAATAAAGCGGGACTGTTGCTTCCCTTGATCAGGACACTATATTTCTGTTGATGCAGTCTAGAATAGCATTAGATTTTCTGCTGCCGTATCACACTGTTGACTCATCCTAACCTTATGGCCTAAATCCCCTAAATCCTTTTCAGATGTACTACTGGCAATCCAAGCGTCCCTCATCTTATATTGGTGTAGCAGGTTCTTCCTGCCCAAGCACAGAACCAGACATTTATCCCTATTGAAATTCCTTTTATTCGTTTTGGCCCAGTTCTCCAATCTGTTATACTGAATCCCAGCTCTGTCTTCTGCTGCACTAGCTACCCCTCCCAGCTTGGTGTCTTCCACAAATTTGATGAGCATCCTCTCAATTCCTTCATCCAAGTCATTTATAAAGATGTTGAACATCAACAGGCCCAGGACAGAACCGTGTGGTACACCACTTGTCACTTTTTTCCAGGATGATGAGGAACTACTGTATTAGTGAGCACTGTCTGGGTTAGGTCAGTCAACCAGCTACAAATCCACCTAATAGTTACCTTGTCCAGCCCACATTTTGCCAGCTTCTCCACGAGAATATCATGGGACTTTGTCAAAAGCCTTATTGAAACCAACATACATGAAGTCTACAGCATTCCCCTGATCCACCAAGCTTGTAACTCTATCCAAAAGGAAAAAAGGAAAAGAAATGAGATTTGTCTGGCATGACTTATTTTTGAGAAACCCTTGCTGGGTTTTAGTAATCACAGCATCCTTTTCTAAGTGCTCTGTTGAATTATCTGTTCTAGGACCTTACCTGGTATTGATGTAAAGCTCAGGTGATCAGTCAGTAGTTACCTGGGTCTTCTTTCCCCCCTTTTTTTGAAGATGGGGACATTTGCTTGCCTCCAGTCCACCTGTTCTCCAAAAATTCTAAAGCATTATAAACAGAGGCTCTGAGATTACATCCACAAGCTCCTTTAGTACCCTTGGGTGCAGCATACCAGGCCCTGGAGATCTGAATTCATTTAAAGTAGCTAAGTGTTCCCTTAGCACCTCTTTTCTTATATTGAGCTGCAGCTCCCTCCTTAAATCATTTATTCTGTTATCACCAGGTTGGGCACTGCTTTCCTTTTGGGTGAAGAGGCAAAGTAGGTGTTGAGCAGTTCTTCCTTCTCTGTCCCCAAACAGCATTTCTCCATCTTCTCCACACACAGGACCTACTACTTGCTTGTTCTTCCTCCTGCTTTGAAAATAGCCAAAGAAAGCTTTAAAAAACATTTTTAACTTCTCTTGTAAGCCTGGTCCACCTGTCATTCGCCCTGCAACTGTTGGCTACACAGGTATATTCTTCCTTCGTGATTTCCCCTTTCTTCCATTTCTTATACATGCCCTTCTTAAATCTCAGGTCATCTGTAAGCTCCTTATGCAGCCACACCGGTTTCCTTAGATGCCTCCAACTTTTCTTTTTTGTTGGAATTGTCTGCCTTTGTGACTTCAATGTATCATCTTAGAGAAACGCCCATCCATTTTGGAGTCCCTTCCCTTTGAGTATTTCTGACCATGATATCACTTAGTTCCTTAAGTATTTTGAAATCAGTCTTCTTAAAATCCAGAGTGTTTTTACAATTACACCCAGCTTTCCCTTGGTTCTATTTCATAAATAGAAGGGGGCCATGATCACTTCCTCCCAAGTTTCCCAGTACTTCCACTTTAAGTCAGTTCCTCCCTGTTAGTGAGGACCAGGTCCAAGTTGTTGCTTCTTCCACCTTCTGGTAAATGAATTGTCAGCAAGGCAATTGAGGAATTTGTTGGACATTACGTTCTTGGCAGAGTTTGAGTTCCCATAGATATTGGGGTAGTTGAATGTCTGGTAATATGCTGTAGGAAGGCATCACCCAAATCTTCAGTCTGGCTTGGAAGTCTATAGCAAACAGCCACAGTAAGGTCACTGTTGCTTCCCTTTCCTACAGTTTTTACCCATATACTCTCAATTGGCCTTCCTTCATTATGCCCTTTCCTTCAAGTGTGTAGAAGCTGGTGTTAAAAGTAATAAGCAGTACTACAATGTTCTTACCCCTTATTGCTTGCATTTACACATGAACTGTCATTAACACATAATCGCAGGAATAGGAAACAAGGATACACTTCCTACATTCCCCACATATATGTGTCATAAGACTGAGGAAGAGTCAGCTGGCAAAACCAATACCTCTACTATAGCCAGACACGAGCATAATCAGACAGTAAACAAGGTAGGTAGGGTATCAACCAGTCAACAATCGGCTCTGGCAGAGTATAAATATTATGAATTCAACATCCATCTTTCTCCTGGCTACTTTATCCTTCGGTATTTACACAGTTGCTGCTATATATGTTTTAAAGTCCATGATATTCCTATAACTTCACTGCCTGGAGTCTCCCATGTGAAGACACCACCATGTACTCATGCTCCTAGAACCTGTATGTCAGAGCGTTCCAAACTTTTCATGTTGGTGACACACTTTTTAGAAATACATCATTTCGTGACACAGTAATTCAGTTTTACTAGCAGGTAAAGGGACCCCTGACCATTAGGTCCAGTCGTGACCGACTCTGGGGTTGCGGCGCTCATCTCGCTTTATTGGCCGAGGGAGCCGGCGTACAGCTTCCAGGTCATGTGGCCAGCATGACTAAGCCGCTTCTGGCAAACCAGAGCAGCGCACGGAAACGCCGTTTACCTTCCCGCCGGAGCAGCACCTATTTATCTACTTGCACTTGACATCCTTTCGAACTGCTAGGTGGGCAGGAGCAGGGACCGAGCAATGGGAGCTCACCCCATTGTGGGGATTCGAACCGCTGACCTTCTGATCGGCAAGCCCTAGGCTCTGTGGTTTAGACCACAGCGCCACCCCATCCCATTTTACTAGCAAACCAGAGGTTAAACTACCCCTTTTCCAGGGCCAGGAGGAGCACAGGAAGCATTCGCACGACACAGCTACACATGGCAGCTGACATACTTAACATGTCGTGACATAAAGTATGGAAAGATCTGCTGTATGTTCTCGTGCTCCTAGAACATGTACGGACATCCCAAGAACGCTCCCTCTTGGCACAACTTATTGGCACGATCATTCAATGGTGTTGGCTTCTGCTTAAATTCAGTCTCAACGCATGGAAAGGTTTGGGAGGCATTACTCACTGTAAATCCACAAAGACGCAAGTTAAAACTGTGAGCACACAACGCTTACTTCACAGAACTACTTCCGCACATGAATTTCCATTACTCGTGTAAGACAATTCTGCATCACTACAAATGCATGTAAAGAGGAAGAGGAGCCAAACACTGGAACGTGACACACACTCACCTACAGGTCAGATACTCCATGTGTGAATTTCATCATGGGTAAAGTCACCCCAATGATGTTTTGCAAGCTTCCTACTGGCCTTGTTTGATGTTTTATTGTGTTTTTAATATTTTGTTGGGAGCCGCCCAGAGTGGCTGGGGAAACCCAGCCAGATGGGGAGAGTTATGTATGTATGTATAAATAAATATTATTACTACTACTACTATTACTACTACTATTGTTATTATTATGTGTACACCCATTTCTGTTTAAGCATATGCTTAGAAGGGCATATATACAGCGTGGATGGGCCAAACCAGCATTTGAAAACACGCCTGTCACATAAAGGCTCCAGGAAAAGCGTCAGGATTGGCTGCGGTTCCCTGCTGATCACGCCGGGGGGGGGGATGTTTTAAACTCGAGTAACGTGTGAATGCAACCTCCCAGGTCACTCACCAAGGTGACATTTTAATGGACACCGTTGGGGCGGGGGGGAGAGATGACTCCCGCGGTTCCCCCCTTCATTTCCCCTTTTTCTGCTCGGTATGGACTTTCTCTCAATTCCTTATGCCTCCCGTCATCTCGCGGCCTCCGCCCATTCCCACCTCACAACCCGAGTCTCCCCAACGCCGCCACCCCGGGCTCCTCCTTGCGGGCCCACAGAAGGGCCCCTCCACGGCCAACACGGACCCCGCCGTCTCGTGTGAGCCGAGCCCCACAGACGCGTGTCAGGTCTCCCCTCCGAACCCTTCCCCCCCCCCTCGTAAGCCTCGTTCTCCAGGCTCCATACCAGCTTGCCCACCCCGGGGTCCTTCCTGAGGTAAAAGAGGGCAGGCCGCTCCGCCTCACAGAGGCCTTTCCCGGCCCTCTCGGCCCCAGCGCACTCACCTGAGCTTCGGGGGTCTCGCAGCAGCAGCAGCAGCAGCAGCCGTCGCCACCACCTCTCCCTCCTCCCTTCGACCCGGCCCAGGCCCATGTCCCAGAGGCGAAACGGCGGAGGGAAGATGGGCTGGAGGACGGCCTTCGCTTCCGAGGCGGAACTGGGCTGAGGCGGCGGAGAGGCGGCCCGTGGGCGGGGATAGGGGTGGCTCTTCCCTCAGCGGCGGGGCTCGGGCCCAGCCTCCCTGGCAAAGGGGCTGGGCTGCGGGAATGGCTTACTTACTCGTAGGGAAGCGTGTGTTGGGGTAACCGACTGATAAACAGCAGCCACCAAATCTTTATTTTTAATTTTTGTTCAGGGTTTCAAGCGTGTATATATGAGGTGGGGAACTTTATGGACGGGGTTTTGCCCGTCTTTTCTCGGAAGGATTCCTCGCCTGCCAAAAACTTAAGTCCTCTGGGAAAGCAGCGCTGCTTTCTTTTGTGAATTATAGGGACAGAACTACCGGTTTTTATCATATGTGGTGGTCTTGTAGTTAAGGATAAGTGCCGGATTTACGTATAAGCTAAACAAGCTATAGCTTAGGGCCCCACTTTCTTGGGGGGGCCGAAAAAAAATTAAAGGAAAAAAAACCCCCTAGATGTACATTTCAAAAATAGAAGATAAAAAATAAAATAAAACCTACATACAGCAAGTGTTTTGTGTTGTGTAGGCTCCTATTATGTAAGTAATAGGCCCCGCCTGCTCCCTAAAATATCACCGGTTTGCTCATTTCTATCTATAGGGTGCCTACACTTTGCATTCTGCGTGGACTTTGCAACAATTAGTTTGATAAAATACATATTTTGTTATGTGCAGATGGTTTTAGATACCTATTAGGTCCAGAAATTACTATATTCAACACAAAAAAACAGCGGCAGTTTGTTGTTGACAAAGGACAGCTGGACATATAAAGGGCCCCATTACCTTCAGTAGCTTAGGGCCTCATCAAACCTAAATCCAGCCCTGAGTAAGGTTAAAGCTTACTGGGAAATGATACACAATGAATTGAAAAGGATGTTCAAAATAACATTTGTAAAAAAACAAAACCAACAGCTTTTTTGGGGGAATTATAGGGACAGAACTACCAAAAATGTATAGAAACTTATTCTTGTACGCTATTACAGTGGCAAGAATGTTACTCGCCCCAAAATTTTAAGCAGCAGCAAAGGAAGAATGGATGCAAAAACTTACGGAATATGCAGAAATGGCAAAACTTGCAGGAAGAATAAGGAATAAAGATAACCCACTCTTTATAAAAGAATGGAAATGGTTTATTGAATATTTACAGATCAATTGTAAACAGATGAGAACACTGGCAGGATTATTGTAATAATGTGCAGTTTCAGAAGAGCATATATTTTAAAGATGAATAAAGGAGCAAATTAAGGTAATTTGGAGTATGCAGAAGATATTAAAAATACATTTAAGGAACCACAGAAAGGGGGTAGGAAGTCAAGTTTTGAAATGTTAAAATGATTGTAAAATTAGTGAAATGTATAAACCTGAAAAGCATAAATAAAATTTAAAAAGCAGACAGAGCTGCTTCAAGCTGCAAAGGGCAACCATCAGATACGGTGTGATGTACTGTAGGTTTTTTTTTTATGCTTTTTATGTTGTTGTAAAGCACCCTGATGTTTTATGAGGAAGGTAGATGAATTCTTTGAGAACTTCTAAAATGTTGCTTTTCGCTTTCCAGTTCTCCAATAATTAAAGCAGTTGCTGGATTCCTGTGAAATAATGAACCCACAAGCTTTTGGTAATGCCCCGTTGGTGTAGATGGCTGAACTATCCATGCTGTGCAACTTTTAAGATGGCAAACTTTCTGTTTCCCCTATTGCAAAATAACTGAACAAACTCAAAGATCTGAGCTTCTTGGAAATAACCAATACACTGCAATTTTTCTACTCCAGAAAGTCTGCCCAGTCATTTTGCTAGTGAATCACCATCTCATAGATGTTGGGAAGAACAGACAAAATAAAACTCATAAAACAGTAGGCTTCTGCACTCGGGATTGCTCTGTAAAATGGGTGAAAAGGGTTACTTTGAATTGCAAACTCCACAGGAGAACTGGGTGGAGAGGTTGAGTCAACAAGAGGGATGTAGTGGAATTTTTAAGTGGAGGCACAAGCTTTGTGCTATTTTGATTATAGGAATTTGCTTTCAGTCTTATCTTTGGGACTACAGTACAATGGTAGGGTGTCCTAAACTCATATTCTTTGTCTCCTCGCTGCAAAGCTACATAAGCAAAGTCCATAATCTGACCCCAAATAAAAATAGCAGAGAAGTGTTAGGAACCGTTTGGGAATGGAGAAGGCATCCCACATTGAAATTTTATTTGCACCCAGCAATGTTAAAACATCATTAGGGTGAAGCAGTTAGTGGCCCAGAGTTCATCATATGATCCCTCTCATTTAAGAAATTAATACCACTTTACAAGCCTTCTCAAATATTTCCATAATTATTCATACTGTAAAAGTAAAACCTGAACTAGAGAGAAACTATGTTCAGGTTTTATCAGATAAAAACACACCAGTCTTGCTTATACAAGCAGCAGCAAAGCACATTATGGATTCCTTTCTCCTTATGAAATGTTACCACACAGTATGCTCCATGGTATTATAAAATAGCAGTTATAAAACAAGTGATCAATCTGTAGCATGCCTAATATAAGTATGGCATGCATAAAGATAAAAAAGGTAAAGGACCCCTGACAGTTAAGTCCAGTCCAGTTGCTGACGACTCTGGGGTTGCGGAGCTCATCTCGCTTTACAGGCTGAGGGAGCCAGCGTTTGTCCGCAGACAGTTTTCCCGGGTCATGTGGCCGGCATGATTAAGCTGCTTCTGGTGCAACGGAACACTGAAACCAGAGCAGCACACGGAAACGCCGTTTACCTTCCCGCCAGAGTGGTACCTATTTATCTACTTGCACCTTTGGGAGTGTTTTCAAACTGCTAGGTTGGCAGGAGCTGGGACTCGAACCGCCAACCTTCTGATTGGCAAGCCCAAGAGGCTCAGTGGTTTAGACCACTGCGCCACCTGCATCCCTATGGCATGCATAGTGTTATTCAAATAACTGGCACTCTGCAGCACAGTATAAAAAACTAGATGGCATTATCTAGATTTGGCAAGCTACATCGCAGGTTAAAACAAACAAAGTGCTCTGTACATATAAACCTATAGAAATAAATAAAAATAAGTGTAACAACTAGAGAAATGTTTACCAGTCGCATTACTAATAAAAATGACTCAAAGCAACTTACAAACACAACAGAAATACAGTGGTACCTCGCAAGACGAATGCCTCGCAAGACGGAAAACTCGCAAAACGAAAGGGTTTTTGGTTTTTTGAGTTGCTTCGCAAGACGATTTTCCCTATGGGCTTGCTTCGCAAGACGGAAACGTCTTGCAAGTTTGTTTCCTTTTTCTTAAAACCGTTAATACAGTTGCGACTTGACTTCGAGGAGCAACTCATAGCACGAGGTGTGGTAGCCTTTTTTGAGGTTTTTGAAGACTTTGGTGATTTTTGAAGCTTTTCCAAAACTTTTCCGACACCGTGCTTCGCAAGACGAAAAACACCGCAAGACGAAAAAACTCGCGGAACGAATTAATTTTGTCTTGCGAGGCACCACTGTACTAAAACCAGGCATAGGCAACCTCGGCCCTCCAGACGTTTTAGGACTACAACTCCCATGATCCCTAGCTAATAGGACCAGTGGTCAGGGATGATGGGAACTGTAGTCCCAAAACATCTGGAGGGCCGAGGTTGCCTATGCCTGACTAAAACCAATTCCAATAAACACCATCAATAAAAACCTGAAAAACGGGATAGTATTTTGCTAACAGTGTGTTGCCAAAGCTTCAAATTGCTGTTATGGGATTTTGTGTTTGTGCACATAATGAACTGAATGTGATTTATATGGATCTGTTAATGGAAAAATATATTTTTGTTTTTAAATGTGTTGTAATTCATTTGGAGATCTTTGTAGCAAGTGACCAAGAAGTCTAATAAATAACAGAATCAAGTGCTTCAAAGGAAAAAATAAATAAATGAGATATATGGCTGCAAAGATGTTGTTTATCCCTCCCTGACTTTTAAAAAAACTACCCAAGACGGTCAAGCCCATAGTTTTTAATGTAATCAATCTTTTATAATTTACAGCTAATCTTGTTTAGGTAAAGGTACCCCTGCCCGTACGGGCCAGTCATGTCCGACTCTAGGGTTGAGTGCTCATCTCGCTCTAGAGGCCGTGAGCCGGCGCCGTCTGAAGACACATCCGGGTCACGTGGCCAGAGTGACGAAGCTGTTCTGGCGATCCAGCACCAGCGCAGCACACGGAAACGCCGTTTACCTTCCCGCTATAAAGCGGTCCCTATTTATCTACTTGCACTTAAGAGTGCTTTCGAACTGCTAGGTGGGCAGGAGCTGGAACTGAACGACGGGAGCTCACACCGCCACGGGGATTCGAACCGCTGACCATACGATCGGCAAGTCCTAGGCACTGAGGTTTTACCCACAGCGCCACCCACGTCCCCAGCTTGTTTAGGAATCAGTAATTCTATTGTCAAGCAGAAGCTCCCCTATTGTACAGTATTAGTTCCATTTGGCCAGGTTAGAAGCACCAGTAATTGGAGAACAAAGCTTTAAACTCTACGAACAAACATTTTGTCCTGCACCCAACTACTGGTAGTTTCCAATACCAGAAACACTTGTTCCATTTGCAGAAATATCTGTAGGAACAATGAAGTTGAAGAAACAATACTAAACTGTCCCGTCGATGTTTGGCAGGTGTCTGCAAGATCTACATTGCATTTGAAAGAGCTATCTTATCTAGGCAATGAAATCTCTTCCTTGACACTGATGCCCCATGGAACAGCCCCTGCAAATTTACTTATGGCACGTTTTGTCATTTCACATTTAATGTGTATATGAAACCAGGTGAGACATTTACACCCATTAGTGTGTGGGTAGAACCTATCTCTTTCCACCTCCCTCTCCAGACCTGCCCGCTCAGTTCTTTCACCACTAATATAATGGATAGTGTTAGATTGAACCCAAATCCTACTTAACCATGATGCTTACTAGATTATCTTGGGCCAAGCCTACCTCACAGGATAAGTGGAGAAGAGAAAGATCATGTGACACCCTAGGCTCCTTGGAAGACAAAAACCGCAATAAAACTCATTAAAAGGATAGCTCATGGAGAAAGAATGACATACAGGGTATCATATCAGGTAAAGGGACCCCTGACTGTTAGGTCCAGTCGTGGACGACTCTGGGCTTGCGGCGCTCATCTCGCTTTAAAGGTCGAGGGAACTGGCGTACAGCTTCCTGGTCATGTGGCCAGCATGACTAAGCCGCTTCTGGCGAACCAGAGCAGTGCACAGAAAAGCCATTTACCTTCCCGCCGGAATGGTACCTATTTATCTACTTGCACTTTGACGCGCTTTCGAACTGCTAGGTTGGCAGGAGCAGGGACCGAGCAATGGGAGCTCACCTCGTTGCGGGGATTCGAACCGCCGACCTTCTGATCGGCAAGCCCTAGGCTCTGTGGTTTAACCCACAGCACCACCCGCACCCATCATATCAGGTAACATACTGGTAATTTAATGGTACTCTGAAAGTACTTTCTATTGCTTTTTGCTTGCTTTAGAAAAAACAAAAAACAGAAGCTAAATAGTAAAAGAGAGATACAGTTGAAGTAAGGAAGTTGAGAATGATTTTTTCACTACTTCCCAAAAACATTTGTTCCCAAAGACAGAATTGGAAAGAGTTAGACTACCAGCAAATTTTATGCTTGTAGGGAGTTTTCAGGAAAAGGAACCATTAGGAAAGCTTGGAATACTAATCCATTTAAAGTGAATCTTTTCCACAAATTAAGATTTTCTGCCAGTCTCTAAAACACTGATGTTTAGAACTTTTATTCCTCAAGCTCAATTTACTTACTTACTTACTTTACAATATTTAACAACTCAAATCCCTGATGCAGTTATAAGACACTTGTGGTTCTCCATAGTTGGATTCAAACTCCCATTAGCCCCAGTCAGCAAGGATCAGGGATTAAAATGGTAATCTAGTAACATCCGGAGGGCTACAGGTTACCTACCCCTGCCCTGAAAAAATCTTCACAGTAAGATACCTTTTCTCATGCCAGTTACAGTTCTGATTTACTCACAATATTTTCTTCCTATAGTGGTTTTGCAATTGACAATAATGTGGTGGCTCCTTGTGTGTGGAAAGCTCTCCCCAGGGAGGCTCATCTTTGTTACTGATCTTTAGGCACCAGGCAAAAACATTCCTCTTCAACCAGGCCTTTGGCTGTTAACCCATCTATTGTCTTTTTCTATTATTTATTAAATTTACAGCATTAAAAATACAGTAACTTGGATTCTCAGGCCATACTGTAAAAGGCCCTGTACTATCTGGAAAAGCTTTGTCAGACAGCATAGTGAGGATGCAATGGTGGCAGTAAAGTAAGCCTTCTTTGCTGCCTTCACTGACAAGGAGTAGGCTTGATAATAAGCCCTCAGCTGTGTTCAACTGCATGCAACTGGAGTTTTCCTCCACTTGCGTTTAAGCAGTCTTCCAACTTGTTTCATGGCTCTGAACTCTGGAGTATACCAAGGAGCCAAGCAGGCTCTATGAAGCAGGAGAGCCTTTGGATATTTCACAAGTTGGCCAAGGCTTCAAAAGAAACAGCTGTCTTGTCAGCTGGGAAATCTCCCCAAGCTGTCTGGAACTCAACTGGATCCATCAGCTTCTGAGTGCAGACCATCCTGCACATTCATCATTCTTGTTTTTTGTTGATAATTGTTAATTTCTTGCGGGAAGACTGATGATAAAACTGCACTGCTGCAACTATGTCCCAGTTACCAACTCACAATAGTCGTACCTTGGTTTTCGAACAGAATGCGTTCCGGAAGTCCATTCAACTCCCAGAATGGTTCGAAAACCAAGGCACAACTCCCAATTGGCTGCAGGAGTGTCCTGCAGCTAATCAGAAGCCATGCTGGATGTTCAGTTTTTGAAATCATTCAAAAACCAGAACTCTCACTTTCAGTTTTCAATTGCTTGGGAGCCAAAATGTACAAGTACCAAGGCGTTCGGCAACCAAGGTACGACTGTAGTCAGAATCTCTTTTTTTAGTGCACACTCATTTTTTGGATTGGCTCTTATCTGTACAGCCATGATAAACATAACTTTTTATGTTTCATTTTTCATAATCACAGAAAACAGAGACAGGTTTGTAAGCCTCTGTAGTCACTGCTTCAATCCCCATCACTCAAGCTCTCTTCTGCTTTCAACTCCAGTAACTTTCCCCCAGTGATCATGGCTCTACAACCTCTATGATACAGTAAATCAGGTGTTTCCATTATTTCTAATGTGTGTTTTTCTACTGAGCAATGAAGTACATTTTTGCACAGCAGCAGCTTCATCCAGTTACTCAGAATTCATAGATTTGTATGCTGACTAGTTAGTTGGTTTGCAGATTGTGTCCTTGATGGCCCATGCTGAATGATACACCTTTTTTTTGTTGAAGAGATAGGTGATCTTCAAATTGTTCCATTGTTTTGTTATCTATAAAGGGAAAAAGAGAGTACTAATCAGTAATGTAACCCGTATACTTGGTGCAGCCTTATTAATTAATTGCATCAAATAATGCTGCTACATCACCCACTGTAGTGGGTTGGGATAAACAAGCATCTGCATTGTTGTAACTCACATGGATACACTCATGCCAGCCTTAATAAAGATGTTGAATTCAAGATCCCCTACAGAGCCTTCAATCTCTGGATCTCTGCCTGAATCCTTAAAACTGACATTACCATGCCATATCACATAATGGTTTGGGTCTTATCTGAGAACAGCTAAACCTCTGAAAGCAGTCATTATTTTTACCTGCACTAGCTACTGCAACAGAAGATACCATTTGGATTAAAAGTCCATTCCATTCAGCAACCTGTTCATCAAAATGCAGGGTTTCAGACACAAATAAGAACCTGGTTTGCAAGTGGAAATGTAGGGTAAGAGAGGACTAGAAGAACAGGACAAACGTGGGGGCACAGTTTGTGCGGTAACCACCTGTTTTTTTCACAGAACAGCATCAGGTTAGTTACAGTGGATGAACAATGAAAGCACAGCTTTGCTGATGGTACTGCAAGAATCGCTTCACAAAAACATGTTCATAGGCCTGGAATCAAGATACCAGCAGATACATTGAGATACTACTGACCCTGCAGTAATATTCTGCTGTTACAAGGCACAGTGGAAGCTATCATGTAGCCAACATAAAGCACTCTGAATCTTATGGGAAACTTACTAAATACAAATTATATTTTATTAAATTTACAATATATTTTGAAACGCGGTTTGTTCTGAGCTGCCCAGAGCACAATGATTGCAGTGAATTGACAGGGCATGGTTTCTTCATAAAACACACATAGAATGCTCCCCACCCCATTCACCAGGCTTGATGAAGATTGCTCATTTTGTGGGGTCCTAGTAATGGTATTACCCCACTATTCCTTTTTTGGATTTTCCCTAATTACAATAAGGCTGTGCACACACCATACATCCAAAGCACACTCTAGCCTCTGTCGAAGAATTCTGGCAAGTTATTAAAGGTATTGGGAATTTGAGTGTGTGTGTGTGTGTGTGCGCGCAAACTTTTCCCATGATTTTTTTGGGGGGGGGGGGGCGTGCTTTGCTTGAAGTGCATGGCTGTGCACACTGCCCAACAGAGCTACCCTACTTATTTTCTAATTTAAGTTTATGAAGTGGCTTTCTTTCACCTACAATCCTATGCAGACCTACTTGCGAGTAAGCCATACTGCACCGAGCAGCATACAGACACAAGCTTGCTTTTTTGCACTCTCTCATACGTTGCCCTGGAAACGAAACACACTGAAACATATTGAGGTTTGCACAGGATCTCACTGCGAACTCACGGCCCACTCCTACACGTGTCTGCTCTGAAGTAACACCTACGAAGCTATTCCTAGGTAGGTGGCATAGGACTGCAACCTGAACATTAATACTCCTCTTTGGCACCTCTTGACTTACTATCCTAGAGCTGAAAAAGACCTAATGCCCTCAGTGAAGCGCCTGTTGAGGAGCCTAAGCACGCCTCCCCTTCTGAACCCGTCCCCACCCCCTCCGCCGTTCAGGCGGGAAAAGAAAACCCCCAACGGCAGAAGATGGCGGCTCCCTTTCTCGCCTCGTCTCCCCCTCCCTTCTTCCGGGCTCTGCGCGTGCGCCGTGCGCCTCCTCCGACGGCCGTATCCCTCCGCCGCTTCCCCCCTCTTTTGTCCACCGACCGTTTGTGCGGTAAAATAATCCCGCGCCCCGATGAGGGCGAAAGCGCCCCCTCCGGTTCGCAAGCTCGGGGGCGCGGCCCCCTCCCCGTTTCCACAAGGGGAGGGTATTCCTCAGGAGAGGCGCCTCAGCGCGGCCAAAGTGGGTCCGCCGCGCTGGCTCCCCCGCCCCCTCGGGCCTCTCCTCCTTCCTCGCTCGCCTCACTCCTCACCAGAGCGGCCGCCTGTGTCCTTCCGCCGAGCGCGCGCGGGGACTTTTTTGTGGGGCTTTTGGGCGCCTATGAGAAGCGGCGGCGGCCTTGGGCGCCCCTGCTCGTCGTGCTCGTGGGCGGCGGCGGCCGGGCGCGGGCAGCACGGTAAGCGAGGCCTGCTCCCTTCCTCTTCCCTTCCTTTCCCCCCCACCTCCAATGGCCGGGCCGGCCAAGCTTTTCCAGGTCAGTCTGCGCCTTTTTGTATAGGGCCCTTGTTACCGGATGTGGAAGTTGATCTCTTCTTCGCTGGTAAAAAATAATTCCACTTCCCCCGGAACCCGGCGCTTACCGCGGCTCCCTCCGCTCCCTTCAAGCGCCCAACCCAGCCAGGATTTCCTGTCGGGGAAAAGCGGGGACGGGAGAGGCCTTCCGGGGATCTGGCGCTGAGGGGGGCTCCGCCTGAGGGAAATGGAGCCGGCGGGAAGCCGAGGCTCCCTGCGTGAGGGCAGAGGCAGGAGACGGGGCGAGCTGGCGAGCGAGGCCTTGGCCCGAAGCTGAGGCGCGCGAGCGGCTGCCCTTCGCGCCCACACTCGTGTTAAGCTGCGGTTCACACGTTCCTTCGAATCCCGACCCGTGTTTATTCTCGAGCATGCGCTGTTCCGCGCGTTTGGGCTAAAGAAGCCTCGGCCCCGGGGAGCTGACTCCGAGCGGGGAGGCCTGCCCTTCCCGCCCGACGCGGGTTGCATTTTGAGGCAGGGTTTGCTCCTGCTGAGAAGGGAGCGCCTCTCTGGACGGCCCCGTCGTGGCCTCGGGCCCGCCGGTGCGCCTGTTGCTTGGGAACCCGGGCTCGTTAAACACACCCACCCCAGGGAACGTTGGGTTGTGCGTAAGCGTGCGTGAAGTCGGGGCGCGCGCTTACTCGGGAGTAAGACCGCAGTCCTGGGGAATGAGCCCCATTGAAGACAGACATGCGGTTGGGATCGGGCTGCTCAAGATCCACTTTCCAACGTGCTCTCTCGGCCTTTGGTCTCCTCTGGAGCAAGCGGGCTTCCCGTTGTGTGACAAAAGTCCTCCTTTGCACCTTAGTGGATTCAAACACTCCCGAGGGCGAATGGGTGGCTGTTTTTGGGGAATGGCCAACAAAACATAACATCTAGTCGCCTTGGAGTTTCATTTTTTGGACATCTCCCTGGTTCTGCCTCTTAGGATGAATTTGCCTCTGTTCCATGGGGCAAATGGTGTTTGATACAGTCAGTGGTTTTTTTTCTGGGGGTACGCATACCCCTAAACATTTTGTGAATCTATGTTTGGCATCGTTGAGAGTCAGTATTTCAATATGAGTAGGAAAATGAGAGTACTGCTAAACATTTTTTTTAAAGGAAAAAAAGCATTGTATACAGTGACTGCTGCATAAGAATACGGGTAGCCTTCCTCTTCCCATTGAGCCCTGCCAGATGCCACCGCTCCCTGAAGTGGTAGGCTTCGCTGTGTAAAAGCATGTAAAATTACCGTTGGATCTTTCCTGTAATTTTGTAGAAATCTCTCATTCTGAAGTGACATGTTTGTTTCCGTATCTTGTATCCGAGCTGCGTATTCACTCCATTTGTGCTGATCGCTACGATGAAACACAGCGAACAATGATGTTTTAAACCTGATGTATTCATCTGGAGTAAGGCCAGTGTTTGCTCGGTACTTTGAAACCTTAAAATAAAGTTCTTAATCTGAATTGAAGCTGATGTCTGCTTTTATTAAGGATAACAGGAAAGCAAAGCGAAAACGTTCAAGCCTGATGGATAATTTCTGATGAGTTATAACTAGGACAGTTGTAGCTCAGGGAGTACCGTAGTTGTAATGAATTCCATCTGTTGGCACCATCACACTGCCAAAACAAGAAACACGTATCATCTAAAAAAAATCTTTTAAAATGTGTGCTGATTGTAGCACTTAAGCAACACCAGCCTTATATCTAAGTGCCTGCCTGGTCGCCACGGGAGACAAAGTACTGCATGCAGGTGAGTGCATGAAATTGCACCCAAGTGAATGTGTGGGCTGGCAGAGGCGGCAAAGGAAATACTGCTCCTCTGCCCAGCACAGAAAGTAAGTGGGCTTCCAGAAGAGAAAAGCCAGCTCCTCCACTCCTAGCACAGAAATGCAGCAGGTTGCTGGAGACATGGAGCACCCCATTTCTTTTCTGCCAGCCCCCAACCAGGACCTTCTTGCTTGCAGGTTTGTAGCTTTTGTGCCCTTCCTTACAAGGCCGAAGTAACATGGCTGTTAATGAAAACACAAACTATTCTCAAAATAATTTTTCTATTGCCATAGATATACCATATCTTAAACAAACAAACAAACAAACAAACAACCAGAGTTGGGATCCAGACAACTTGGCATACAAACAGACCTAGGTTTAACTCTTTGCCTTAGCATGCAAGTTCATGCCCATTTATTTTGGGGATGGAAAAATCCTTGCTTTTTGAAGGAACAAGGCAACGGATTCCATATGCTTTTTAGAATTCCAGGCACATGTTTGGGGAAGATGCTGTGTACCGTGAGTTTGGACTCCCCTTCCGCCCCTCCCTCCAAATTCACATACTACATTTTTGCAATTTCCCCATCATATTCTTCTTCCATGTCTGTGATAGAAAATCCAGTTCCACAGCTTAAGAAATCTCACGTATAGGCTGTGGCTATTTGAAAGCTGCTTTGAATGGCTACAGATTTCTTATAAGTAGCTCATAAACTGCACATCGCCAAACAGGAAAATAAGTAGTTTCTCATATGCTCTTGATGCTGATGTTACGCTCCTAGATTTAATATTTTCAATGAGATAAAAGGTTCTGTTTCATATATTCTTAGTGACAGGCAGTACTGACTTCCTTTTGTCAAATTTAGCCTATGAATTCTTTCACATGGGGGAATATGTTCTTGTATTATGCACAAATTATAGGCAAGAACTCTGTAGACTACCTTGTAAGAAGTGCATTGACAGCATTTAAGTACATAGAGAAGTCTGTTCCAGTGTGTTATGCTTCCAGTTCTGTGTAGTCTGCTCTGAAGAATGTAAACTAAAGGCTACTTTTGAACTCATAAGAACTGTAGATACTAAAAGTTGACATAAATTAATACAGTATACAAATTAAAGAGAGGGACCATATTCTGTTATAAGTCTAAAAAAGCTGTTGAATAAAACAAAATTACTAATCCAATTCCATAGACAAAATCATGTACATTTAAAATGGTCAGTCATGGAGGTGAAGAATCCTGTCAGTTGCTATGGTGTTAATATAATATGGTATAACATAATTTGGTAAGGTGGTAGTTCTCCACTAGATGGCCCCAAACCATTTCTTTTGATTATCTGTAACAAAAGACTAATTCTAATGAAGTCAGTTAGAATTTAGTCCCCGATTATTCACTAGCAAAATCAGATATTAGCTATTGACTACTGTGAGAAGAGGAATCAGGGTTAAGGATTATTAGGATTTCTAGTCTGCTTCCTCTCTGTTGATGTAGGTCACAATTTAAGGGCGGAAATGCATGCATACAATAACAAAGCAAATATATACACAAAAACATGCCAACCTCTCTACTGCATTTACAGCTGCTACCCTGGTTATCTAAATCCAGCTCTCAAAGTTAGGCTGTTTTGAAAGGATGCAGGGAAGTCTGCAAGGGAATGAGGTTTCATGGAACGCAATAGTGATTGCCCTGGGATCAAGGACAGGAGCCTCTAAAGTACGTAGGGCTGAAACCATGACTTTGTAAATAAATTCACCTTTGTGCTTGGCTTATTATAGTGGCTAATGTAGATGTTGGAGGGCCACTGTAACATGCTCCATCACGGCATTTTGTTTCAGCTTAAAACGTCCAGACAGTTTTCAAGCACAGTTTCACTAATTGTGGCCTAGGTTTGAGGTATTAAGTAATTTACAACACCCAATCAATCTGAATTGGAAAGAAAAGGCCTCAGACTTTGCACCCATTAGAATAATAATTTATCATGGTCGTCATTATTTAACCTCCTTTCATACACACGTTTCAGGGTGATGTACAAAATTCAGTAAAATTGGTGCAAGGCTCTCCTTGTCACTGCAACTGTCTCAAGATTCAGGAGCCGGACCGGCACAAGACATTGTTCCACTTGAGATGGGAACCCACCTCCTTCCCATTTTGCCTTTTGAAATTACCGTATTTTTTGCTCTATAAGACTCACTTTTTCCCTACTAAAAAGTAAGGGGAAATGTGTGTGCGTCTTATGGAGCGAATGCAGGCTGCACAGCTATCCCAGAAGCCAGAACAGCAAGAGGGATTGCTGCTTTCACTGCGCAGTGATCCCTCTTGCTGTTCTAGCTCCTGAGATTCAGAATATTTTTTTTCTTGTTTTCCTCCTCCAAAAACTAGGTGCGTCTTATGGTCTGGTGTGTCTTATAGAGCAAAAAATACGGTATGTTGATGCTATGTTAGCAGCAGCAGTGGCAATCTGAGGCTTTTGGGGCTCTGAAGATGCCTCACCAGCTGATTTTTTTGCATCAGTTGGCTATGGAGATATGGCAGTGGTGATGATGGTGGCCCTAAAAGCAGTGGCTTGGGTGGGTGCACATGGCTCATGATTGGTGCAGTTAAGGAGCATCCCAAGCTTCTATGAACCTTAATGATGAGGTGCCTCTGAATGATCGGGAGCAATGGAAGTTCCTAAATACTTAGGTGGATTCAGTTGGTTCAATTGGCCTTATTGTCATTTAATTTTGTGCCTGATTGTAGCTGGATGGTAGCTGGAATCTGATGGAAAGGAGAAACAAAAGTTGAATGCTCTCAGCATAATGATAATTTTGTCAGTGATTAGTGGAAGTTGGGTTTATTTCTGGTATTGCATTAGGACAGGCATGGGCAAACTTGGCCCTCCAGATGTTTTGGGACTACAACTCCCATCATCCTTAGCTAACAGGACCAGTGGTCAGGAATGATGGGAATTATAGTCTCAAAACATCTGGAGGGCCGAGTTTACCTATGCCTGCATTAGGAGATTTCCCCCCCTGTTCTTTAGGACAGTGTGTAACCATTCATTCATTTTATTTGTATGCCGCTTTCCCACAAAAAATCCTGCTCAAAGCAGCTTACAACAGGAATACATTTCAAACAAACACTACAAAAACAATTTCATAATAACATAGCCAAACAATAGCAAATATAATAACATACCAAAAACCACATTTCAGTACTATAAATAGAACAAGATTACTTAAACATGCAGCATCCAGTGGAAAAAATAACAAGGGAGCTTCACCATTTCACCTTAGTCCTAGAAACACCCCTCCCATGATTTTGCTCACAGTTATAAGTCCTTACATTTAATTTGCATATGAGAGAGTTTGGAGTAGGCATGCTATTATTGTTGTTTTTATAGCATTTATGAAGCCAAATACAATGCATATTTACTTGTTAATTTTATCCCTTTGGATCTGATCAATTTTGTTTTAAATCATATTTTTATTCTAAGCTGCTGTGTATGGGTGTTTTTTTTAAGAAAAGTATATTAAATGTTTTAAACATTTAAAAACTTTTCCCAAAAAACCCCACCCCAAAACCACTCAGAGCAATTCAGAGTAAAAATATATTAAAACCCAACAAAGGGATAAAAATCGCAATTAGAATAAACACCTCCCAAAATAGCAATTAAAAGCCACCATCAACTCACCACAAAACCTGGGTAGAGAGGACCACCCCCTTTCTTCTATAGCTAAAAGATTCCAAGACTGCAGTGATAAAGGCCTTGCTCCTAGGTGTCATTTTTCTAATCTGACCTCAGTAAGGTAGAAGAGTGCATGCAGAGCAAAGCCTGATATCATGACTGCAGCTGCTGCATAGGCCAGTCATATGGCCCCTTAGATATGTGTGCCCTATGCTGTTAAGGGGTTTAAAGATCAAGACAAGCAGTTTAAAGAGCTTCCAAATATTCTAGAATATAAAGCCATGGTTTAATGTTGATTTGCGGATCTTGGCTTGTGGAAAGGCATTAACCATAGTTCTCAGTTTAGACGTACCGTATTTTTTGCCCTATAGGACACACTTTTCCCCCTCCAAAAATGAAGGGGAAATGTGTGTGCATCCTATGGGGCGAATGCAGGCTTTCACTGAAGCCTGGAGAGCGAGAGGGGTCGGTGAGCACCGACCCCTCTTGCTCTCCAGGCTTCAGGAAGCTATCCGCAAGCCTTGCGAGCCCGGTGGGAGTTCCTGCTGGGCTCGCAAGGCTTGCGGGCAGCAGCCTGCAGCCTGAAGCACGGGGCGCGCTCTGGAGCGTGACCCGTGCTTCTGGCAGATGTCCGCAAGCCTTGCGAGCTCGGCGGGTGTTCCCGCCGGACTCTGAAGGCTTGCCGATAGCAGCCTGTTCTGGGGGCTAGGGTCGGGGGAAGCTCGGGCTTCCCCCGCCCCAGCCCCGCAGCTGGGGAGGAAAAATAATTTATTTATTTATTTATTCCCCCCCCCCAAAAAAAACGAGGTGTGCCCTGTGGGCCAGTTCGCCCTATAGTGCGAAAAATACGGTAAGTGGAAGCTAGAGTGAACTGCAGCTTCTTAGTTTCTTTGCTTGCTCTTGCAAAGGGGGGGGGGGATGAACAGGGGTGGGGGAGCAAGGGGCTTCATGCTACAGTGGTACCTGGGATTAAGAACTTGATTCGTTCTGGAGATCCATTCTTAACCTGAAACTGTTCTTAACCTGAAGCACCACTTTAGCTAATGGGGCCTCCTGCTGCCGCCGCGCCGCCGGAGCATGATTTCTGTTCTCATCCTGAAGCAAAGTTCTTAACCCAGGGTACTATTTCTGGGTTAGCGGAGTCTAACCTGAAGTGTCTGTAACCTGAGGTACCACTGTAATGCATGAAGCTTGTCTCGGCTTCTTAAGACAGGATTTGTTTGTGCCAACACAGCAGCCACCATCTATTCAGCCTGCATCTCTGTTTTCAAGAATTTTTCAATGATACATGCCACATTTTTTGATATATGTCCATTTATTTCATAACTGTGGCATGTTGAATGAACCTTACGGTAATTCTTTTTCATCTGAAATCTTTCACCAGATGTCCCTGGTAGATTTGGGAAAGAAGCTTTTAGAAGCTGCACGAGCAGGACAAGATGACGAAGTTCGCATTTTGATGGCCAATGGTGCACCTTTTACTACAGACTGGGTAATAAAAACATATTTTATTTGTTTGTTTGAATTGCATGTTTTGCTTTTCTGTTGGTCTTTTGTTTATATTTCTGAGAGAATCACTGGATTAGTGACATTTGAAATAAGTGTATAACATCTGGATCCAAATTGTGTGACGAGAGCAGGTCCTGCTCAATTTCATGTTGGTATGACATTGAATCCCACCTAAAGGATGGGATTCAACTAATGAGTCCCACCAGTGGAAACCCATGCAAGGTCTTCTGTTTGTGAAACAGGGCTATGCCCTCTCTCCCCACCTCCTTGTGCCCCCTAAAATTGATTTGGGGGGTGGGAATCAGGAGAATCCCGAGAACAGCACACAGGGGGAGGCAGTTCATTCCAAGCTGGAATGAACAAGCTGGAATGCTTTTGCTAGCAGAATGTTCAACAGCATAATCTTGAATTCCTCCTAAAGACCATGAAGTTCCAAACCAGCCCAGTACGGGTAGCTTCAGTATGAATATTCAACTTCTCCATGACCACTGTCCTGGAGTTCTTCAACACTCTAGGGTATCTTGACCAGCTCAGCCAGTAATGATGGTGGTATTAATTGTCTGACTGCAATACTGCAGCCTTATTATTATTATTATTATTATTATTATTATTAAAAAAACCCATTTGTTCAAAGCAAGAAAAAAGCACAAATAGTAATTTAGAAAATGTAGTCTTCTGACTGATTGTCTATGTATTGGACTGGATATTTATGAATCGTGAAATGTAGGAGTAACTATATGAGTAAGCAGGGCAAAGATTAGTCACTTCAACATCAAAAGTTAAGAAGAGCTAACCAATCTGTGTGAGTTTAATGAAAGCAGCCCCTTCCAGCAGTATTTCTACAGGATTGCAGGAACTTGTAGAAAACATCGCCCCTAAAAGTAAACAAACAAACAAGAAAACCTCACCCTAAATCATTTATGCACTTAAAAAAATAATAATTCATGGCACTCAAAATTAAATATGTCAAGGAAGGGATGCCATTAAATTAGAAGAGTATAAATATTCTGTGTGTTCATAACTAGAAGATAGATGGAAGTTAATTCTTAGCCTGACGTTTGTTTGTTTGTTTGTTTGTTTGTTAACTGTGCTATATATTGTGTTGCAGTTGGGAACGTCTCCTCTTCATCTAGCAGCACAATATGGGCACTATTCCACCACTGAAGTGTTGCTTCGAGCTGGTGTAAGTCGGGATGCCAGGACCAAAGTGGACAGAACTCCATTACATATGGCAGCTTCTGAAGGCCATGCAAGCATAGTAGAAGTGTTACTTAAGGTAAATATATAGATATATGCACATTTCGTGATAACTGTTCAGAAGCTGAAAAATGCTCATTTGCTAGTTGATGCGAATATGACTTTTCATTATCAGTGGCAT
This sequence comes from Podarcis pityusensis, assembly GCF_964106645.2. Classification (NCBI taxonomy): domain Eukaryota; kingdom Metazoa; phylum Chordata; class Lepidosauria; order Squamata; family Lacertidae; genus Podarcis; species Podarcis pityusensis. The sequence goes on along the minus strand of NC_138039.1, from coordinate 39,597,281 downwards.
GCAAAGAAGCCTTCTAAAAATATTGCTTGGGCTCAAAGCGTGCCACAAAGGTTGTTCTTGTGCAAGCTGGGGTTTTGGTTCCTCCACCTTGGAGCCCCTCTCCCCCACCCCCCACCAAAGCCATAGGGTTGGAGGATGTGGTGTACAGACGCAGAGCAAACTGCCTTGCACTAAATCAGCCCATTGGTCCATCTAGCTCACTGACTTGGGCCAAAGTTTCAGTAAGTTTTTCCTGCCCTATCTGGAAAAGCTGGGGATTTAACGCTGCGTTTAAATTCTGTGCTGCGCCATTAAGCTACTTCAGTGGAAAGCATGCACACTGCTTTCCACATATTGCGCCCAGCCATAAGCAACAATGGTACATTGTTTGTACAGAGATGGTACATTTTAGTTAACAATTTATTTATTGTCATTTTTTAAAAAGTCCCATGTTGTGTATGCTTTGCTTGATTGTGACTGACCATGAAATGGCAAATACTGTAGAAGGCTGCAGGACTGGAAATAACTATTAAATGGGCTGTGTCTTTCAGTTTTTGAACTCTTGATGGAAATTTGAAGTAGTTTGGGGGTTTTTGTTTTATTTGTAGCATGGCGCTGACGTAAATGCAAAGGACATGCTGAAGATGACTGCTCTCCATTGGGCTACAGAACACAATCACCAAGAAGTAGTGGAACTCTTAGTAAAATATGGAGCAGATGTCCATACGCAAAGTAAATTTTGCAAAACAGCATTTGACATCGCTGTGGACAATGGGTTTGAAGACCTGGCAGAAATATTACAGGTAACTCAAAACCATCTTCAACAAAGTATTTCCTGGACCTCTGTAAGAATGTAAGAGCCTGCTAGATTAGGCCAATGGCCCATTTAGTCCAGCATTCTCACAGTGGCCCCCAGATGCCTGTGGGAAACCTTAAGCAGGAGCTGAGCAAATGAGTATTCTTCTCGCCCCCTGTGGTTTTCAGCAACTGATATTCAGAAGCATTACTCCCTCCAACCAATCAGTTTGTTGATTGATAGCCACTTCTATCACAGCAGGTGACGCTGTGGGTTAAACCACTGTGCTGCTTCGGCTTGCTGATCAAATGGTCGGCGGTTCGAATCCCCGTGACGCGGTGAGCTCCTGTTGTTCGGTCCCAGCTCCTGCCAACCTAGCAGTTCGAAAGCACGTCAAAGTGCAAGTAGATAAATAGGTACCGCTCTGGCGGGAAGGTAAACGGCGTTTCGTGCGCTGCTCTGGATTTCGCCAGAAGCGGCTTAGTCATGCTGGCCACATGTCCCAGAAGCTGTACGCTGGCTCCCTCGGCCAATAAAGCGAGATGAGGGCCGCAACCCCAGAGTCGTTTGCGACTGGACTTAATTGTCAGGGGTCCCTTTACCTTTTTAGCTTCCACTTTTTACCTTCTACTTGGTCATCTTGCCTTTACTGATGTTCTCACCATATTCATTCTACCTAACGTTAGTCTGGTGCCCGTCCACAAAGTTATTTGAATTTACCAGAGTTTAGGTATCAATTGCATTTCCAAATGTCTCCTTTATTTGCTGTGAACTATACTGACTCCTCCTCTTCCTCTTAATTCATTATCTGCCTTTCATTCTAAGGTCCCAGGGCAGTTTAAAAGCAGTTCACAGTTTCTTTAAAAAAGAAAAAAATGTCAAAATACAGTAGTACAATAACTATACAAAATCTGAGTGTGATGGCTTTTCCCTCCTAATGAAGGTGGAAATAAGATGTTCTTGTTGCCTGTTCTGTCATAGATTGCAATGCAGAACCAAATCAACACAAACCCAGAAAGTCCCGACACTGTGACGATACATGCAGCAACGCCTCAGTTCATCATTGGACCTGGCGGGGTAGTGAACCTAACAGGTCTGGTATCTTCTGCAAATACATCATATACCTCAGGTATTCAGGTGTACAGGGGGTTGGGAATGATTTGTTCACCATATTAAGCAAAATGCTTAGGAATAAAATGATGGTAAGGTTTCAGCAAGTGCATCATTTGCCGTTTAGTTTTTTCCATCATCCCCCAGTTCAGACTTTTTAAATTGCTTAAAGTTTGTCTTTGGAATCACTCTCCTTTCTTGTCCCCATTCGTTCCAGTGGAATGTGTACAGGAAACTAAGTCAGCTACTAAAATAGATGTGACGTTTGATTGTGTATGAGTTATTCAAGCACATGTCAGACTCTGGATTTGCAGACAAGATGATGTCTTTGCACATTACATTTGAAAGGAATATTTATGCAACCTGCTGATGTCGTTTGTGGTTTGACTTTTGTATTATCACCTTGTAGATGATACAGGAGTGTCTGCTGTCCAGTTCGGTAATTCCTCAACTTCAGTACTAGCAACTTTGGCTGCCTTAGCAGAAGCTTCAGCTCCATTGTCCAACTCTTCAGAAACACCAGGTGAGGAAAAAATATTTGGATGTTAAAACAGGGATTCACATTGTTATTCATTCATTCATTCATTTATTTATTTATTAAAAAGAAAGAAAACGGACAAAATTTCATCTCCTTCACAAAATCCTGAAAAAAATTAACATTCTTCTTATAATAATGCCATTTCTATGAAGGCAATAATGGCAATCACTATTTGGGCAGGAAAATCATTATAAATAGGATTGCAATTAATGGCAAAGATGAAAGCTTCTGACTTGCGTCTCCATTGTATTTGATGTCTGATCTTTCTGACATAAATCATGTTCTACAGATTTTGATAGAAAGCCTTCTGGTGTACATCCCGTCTTTTGTGAACTTCAAAGCTGATTTTAATATAGCTGCTTGAATGTAAATGTCGCTGCTCGAATTGCTGCTTTTTATGGTTCAGCATTGGCTTTTAATGATCTTTCTCCTGTTAAAACCTAAAAAAGGTAGTATGGCCAATGTTAGTTTGAGACTAATAAGTACCCAGAAACAGGATTTTGTTTATTGCTGAGTGTTAAATTAATTTCTAAATATTAAAATTTGAATTTCTCAGTATAATAAGGTTACCCATGTATCAAACTCCAACTTTCTACCCATTGAGAAAGTACCTGAAAATGCCAAAACATTTTTATACTAGTAAATCCAGTTTGCTTTATGTCAGGTACTAATATGAAACAGCAAATAAATGTATTTCCTTGTATCAATTGTGCTAGGCATTCAGGTTTAGAAAACTGTAATCTCCATCTTTCGTCTTCGCCCCCCTCTTACCCCAGATTGCGGTCATTTTTATTATCTTTTGGTAGTGACATGATGGGTTTACAAAAATTGGGCATGCATTGTATATGAAAAAGTGCTTTAGCTGCTCCTGCACTGAAGTTAGCTGTAAGTATAAAGTGTGATGAAGGGGGAAAGCCCCCCCAAAGAGCCTTTCTCAGCCCTTTCTTCACACAAAGGTGTTGGAGAGAGAGGTTTGGAAGAGCGAGATCTTACTCTCTCCTAACTGAGTTGAGCACAATGACACTTGCTCCTAGCACATTAAACCTTGGTTAGATTTGCATCTGCCCTTATCCACCTTTAAACAAATGTTTCCCACAAAAATACTTAGGCTAGAATAAACCACAGACACTTGACTTTCCAAATAAGTGAAGATTTTATTCACAGTTTCCAGAAGTTACAACAAACAAGTAAAATAAAGAGGAAAAAAGCTTCCAAATGCCATAAAGGAAAGCACTTGGTTTCCTTACAAAAAGGATTGTGGAATTTTTGGGTTAGCAAAGATACAGGCTATAAAATCTCATTTTTGAGAGATTCAGTTCACTTGGTTTTTCTTGGAGTTGGGAGCCATAGCCGCATGGCTCCTTGCTTATTCCAGGAAGCACAAAGAAAAAATGACTGTGAGCAGGGAGCTGAAAACCTGCTAAGCCACACCCACTTGCAACCTGAGCTCAGGTTAACCCTTTCATGCATGCAATTGTGAGTCAGTAACTACAGCCCCTTCCCATAACAACACAACCAAAGTGCAAGTTGTATTTGTAAGAAAGCTAATAGGATTTAATAAATCTAACAAATAAAGGCCAGCAGAATGGTTTCTGCAAACGGTAGGTATTTAACTTTTTAAAAGCAAGTTTGTCAATAAACATCCTGATTACTCTTATCCTTTTTATTATTTAACAGTTGTGGCTACAGAAGAAGTAGTGACTGCAGAATCTGTGGATGGTGCAATTCAGCAAGTTGTCAGTTCCGGAGGTCAGCAGGTTATTACCATAGTAACTGATGGGATTCAGCTTGGAAACCTCCATTCCATTCCAACTAGTGGAATGGGTCAGCCCATTATTGTGACCATGCCAGATGGGCAACAAGGTGAGCTGAAAGGAAATGTAAAATGAGGACTTCAAATCCTCTTCTGAACAATGCATATAAATATTTTTGTTTAGTTTTTGCATTCAACTCAATAGTCACTCGAGGCCACAATTTATTTATTTTTGAAGGGGCAAAATGGGCATACAAATGGCTCAGGAAAAACAGTAGCTTTTAAGGGAGCAACTAGCAAGTGTGCTATAAAAAGGGAGCAACATTAGGGGTGTGCTATAAATCAATATATAGCCTGATAACAAATAATAGAGCAAATCATGATAACCGTTTTTTTAAAAAAAACGACCTTGCAGTTTATCGCAGATTGTGTGTGTGGTATTCGAAAAAGCACAATATTGTGTGTGCAGCCCTTGCTAACTGTACATCAGCCAGTTCTTCCCTGCAGCAACAGGAGGCCCCTTTAGCAAAAGCACACTGCAGGTTAAGAACTGTGTCAGATTGAGAACGGACCTCTGGAACGAATTAAGTTCTTAACCCGAGGTACCACTGTATCTCCAAGCTCTCTGAGAAACAGAGCTCAGAGCACCAGTTAGCACTCAGTATCAGTGTCTCCTGCAGTGGAGCAGATAGCTACAAGTCGCTACAGCAAGCTGACTAAAAAATCGCCTAGCAGGCTGACTCAAATATTGCCAAGCACGTATTGCCAAACAGAACTTTGAGAAACAGCTCTCCATCTCCCCAGCTGGCTTCCCCCAAGGCTCTTGCGGCCACAAGATGGTTCTTTAGCTCAGTCTGCCCTGCAATGCTTCTCTCTATCTCTTTCTCAGAATGAAGGAGTGCTCAAGGAATCACTCAAATCTATTATGGTTTAGCAAAATATCTGAACGTAAACGGCATTTCCATGCGCTCTGGCACTCGTCACGGTCCTCCGTGCGCCAGTAGCAGTTTAGTCATGCTGGCCCATGACCTGGAAAGCTGTGGACAAACGCTGGCTCCCTCAGCCTGAAAAGCGAGATGAGCACCTCATCCCATAGTTGCCTTTGGCTGGACTTAACCTCCAGGGGTTCTTTTACCTGAATGTAGCATGTGTAATCTTCATATTTCTGATACAAATTATTTTAATTCAAGTACTTACAGTACCAGCGACTGACATTGCTGAAGAAACGGTGATCAGTGAAGAGCCTCCGGTCAAGAGACAGTGTATTGAGATAGTTGAAAATCGGGTGGAGTCTGCAGAAATAGAAGTAAGGAATTTGTTAGCGGAGTTGTTTTATTCAAATTTTCTAAACTGAGTGTTTATTTTCATCTTGCTTAATAGTTTTTTTGTATTACCACAAAATAAGATATTTATAACTGCATTATATGTTTGTCTCTGATATATTTGTTGTAAATGTTTAATATAAATGTCCCATTGCATGTGGTTTGATGGCCTTAAATATAATATCAGTTTTTCAATGACAAACAAAGATTTGGTGTAAATGGAGAAGCCAAGAAGAAATATTTTCTTTAGATTTCCCCCCAAAGATGATATTATCCGACCAAACTTAAAATATTTATACTATTATGCATAGTATACTAAAGTTTTGGTATAAAATGTCATAGATTTTCTCCCTGAAGTTCTTCTTGTTTACGTTTTGTATAAAATGAGGACACTGTTGAACCCATGTGTGCATTTATATTAGCAGCTTTACCAGTTTGTGGTCAAAAGCCTCCGTACATCATAACTGTGATGATGTTAATGTTAAGTAATTGTATTTTCAAAATTATGAATCATAAAGATTTTGTTCCTTGTATACAGGCTGAAAAGTTGCTTAACGCAAATTCAGTAAGTAAGTTTAGCTATCATCTCAGTTCCATTATTTCTCCTCTTAATGTGGTGTTGGATAAAATACCTTCATCATCCAAGGTTTGGGTTTTAGTGCAGAATTTTATTACTTGTCTTTGTTCTTTGTGATACAGGCAAAAATTTATTCTTACAATAAAAACCCATCAACAGTCTTTTTACACATTATCACCCTGATTTTCTTTTCATTAAAAGGTTTCTCAGTGAGAATGTATAATGGACTCTGTTGTCATGCTACAGTAATGAATTAGATATTAAAAATATAGCTGTCCATTTAGATTTCATTTGAAAGGTACCGTATTGGCCCGAATATAAGCCACTTTCCCTCCAAATTCTGACAGTGAAAAGTTAAAGTGCGGCTTATATTTGTGACCTTATGCCACCAGCGAGGCTCATCCCCCAGAGAGCAGCCCGGGAGGAGGTTTGGGAGCAGTGGGCAGGTTGGGCGCCATTGCCCCAGGCTCCCAGGCTGCTCTTGGGGGGGGGACCACTCCCCTTTGCCGGTGACCTCCCCCCTTCCTCCCTCTTCCCGGCGGCTCAGGGGAGGCTTGGGAGTGGCGGGCGAGCTGCATGCCGTTGCCCCGTTCTGGGGGTGGGGGAGCCGCGCTACTTTGATGGCAGCCTCCCCCCCCGCAAGCAGTCCGGGAGAACGGGGGAATGTCTTTTTTCTCCCACCCCCCTGAATTTTGAAGGTGCAGCTTATTTGCGGATGCAGCTTATATTCGGGCCAATGCGGTACAGTTTGAGTGTTAAATTGAGGTAGAGCATTCCTAGACTCAGCAAAATAAGTAAAATAAGCCTCTGTTTGTGTGGTGCTCAGCATTGCTACAGGAGAAGATGCCTGCTTTAGAAAATTGTTATTGATTTTCTTCTTGTTCTCCAACTCAAATCATATGTCCCACTTCACTATGGGAAAAATGGCATTCTGCTTTTAGGTATACATAGTATACTTTAGATATACTATTATTTTTAGAGTTATAAGCTACCATCAGTGTACAGAGTACTTTACAGAGTTTTATAAGCAATCTACATTTTGACAGTGGTGAAGATAACATGTAGAGGGAAGGGATGGCAAAGCCAGGGCCACTTGGGATGGCACTGGGCAGCTGTGCATTTAGGTTTCATTTTAGTAAGGGATGCAGATTAACATATTCAGACAAAGGTTCGCCAGGGAAAGTGAGTACCGAGGAAGGATTTCACCACATATTTGTCCTCAAGGAGGAACGTCTAAGCAAGAACAAATGGGCAGAATTGTTGGAGAGCAAGAGACCTTTGAGCAATCAGAATAATAGGCTGACCAACAGTTATCAGGTACCTGAATTGCTAGTTTTTGAGTGCTGGAGCACAATTCAACTGGATGATGCAAAAATTGACAGTAACAGGAAAAGAATTTAGAACACAAACCATAGATAGGATGGACTTGTGCCTCAGTCCCAAATATATTTACCGGGGACTAGATAAAGTTAAGATTAATAAAGCTTATTCCCAGAAAGTTTGATTGGGATCATTCTGTAAGGGAAAAAGGCATATCATCAGAAGGAAGAAGAGGAAGGTTATTATTTTTTACCCTGCTATTTCATTTCAACAAAACAGTGTTTACAGATGGACCTTCTTGGTCCCTTTTATATTGTACTACCTAGTGATTGAAGTGGAAACCATGGCTGAAATTAGCTTACTTGTTTTTTTTAAAAAATGGAGTCCTTTAAAGGGGGGGGGGAGGCTTTTGCTTGTGTAAGGATCAGAACAAAGCTATTTCCTAGGCAATTATTCTTAATAAGGTGGAAATGCTGCCTTTTGGATCATGTAAGATCGCAGCATGTCATGAGCTGGTCATTTGGGTTCACCAAAATTCCAAGCTGGCTATTTTGTAGGATGGAGAAAATGTCTTTTGCTTTTGAACTCAAGTGCTTTTTCTTGACCATGAAACTGTTCTCAGTCATCAAATGAAAATGGAATAGGTGGGTTGGCTCAACACTTGACTTTGTTGAATTACATGTCAAATTAAGCAGGGTGTGGGGAGTCAGTCAATCCAGTCACTATTTAAAGAGCAGTGCCCTTTGTGTGTGTGGAGGGGGAACAGCCTTAGAATAAAAGTCCAAAGTAAAAATTCGTGACAGATGTGTTCTTCAAGAGAATAAGAATGTTTGCAAGGAATAGCATTATGCTATCCAACTGCACAGGAAACCCTCACATAATACAGTGGTGCCCCGCAAGACGAATGCCACGCAAGACGGAAAACCCGCTAGACGAAAGGGTTTTCCGTTTTTGAGTTGCTTCGCAGGACGAGTTTCCCTATGGGCTTGCTTCGCAAGACGAAAATGTCTTGCGAGTCTAGAGATTTTTTTTTCGCTTCCCCCCCCCCCTTATCTAATCTGCTAAGCCTTTAATAGCCTTTAATAGCCTTTTAGCAGCTAATCCCCTAAGCCTTTAAGCCTTTAATAGCCGCTAAACCGCTAATAGCGCTAATCCGTTAAGCCGCTAATAGGGTTGCTTCGCAAGACGAAAAAACCGCTAGACGAAGACTCTCGCGGAACGGATTAATTTCGTCTTGCGAGGCACCACTGTAATTGCCTTGTGTGACTGATGTAATAAGCGAATGCTGTATCTTCATGTTGAAATGGGAAAATAATTTTGCCATCGGTGGGAAGAGAATCAAGCCTGAATTTTATTTAGTGCAAACCCCTGCAGCAGTACAATCCTACCGTTTGGCCCCTGTTTTCTGTCTCTCAAATGCCTTGCATAGTGCCCTGGTTCAGGAGGCAGCCCACTTGGTCCACAGAACCTCTGCAGTTAGCCTTCTGAGATATTGGCCGTGCTTCTCCCCGTGTAATTTCATCTAAGGCTGTCTCTCTGGTTCTCAGTGGCTGCTGCCAATCAATTTCCAGGTGCAACATTTAATCTATGTAAAATGCTGTTTCACAAAAATAACTATGTAACAGCCCTGTAATTTGAATATTTTTTTAAAAACCATGCATTTATTTCACAGTATTCCTAATGTTTACCTGATAAAAACAGACGGTCTTCTAGTCTGTGCCTGGAAAACATCTAAATATGTCAAACACTTTTTCCCTCAAGCTTTCTTCCTCAAGCTAATAAAAAGTTATTATTGCCTGGAAAAAAACCAAAAACATTTCCTTACCCTGCACATGTAATAGAGAAGACAGGGATACCAGCACTAATTGCTGAGAAATGGCAGATGAGAGCTCCTTGGAGGATGGGGTGGGCAGACTGGTACATGGCAGTGAGCTCAGTGCAGTTCTGGTACTCAGAACAAATCCCTAAGCTCGAAATTCTTAAATTGCAAATGTGTGTCTTTTGCATCATTCGACAGATATCGGGGTTCTAATACAAAAAACCATTGATCCTGCAATCCCCAGGCCTGTCCGCCAAGGCTAGCAACTAGGTTTACTTGTGGGCCACTTTGGAGAAGTCAAGGTATGAAAGGAAGAAGAGCATCTTCCAAGTCAGTCACCCTTAGTTTGCAACTTGGAGAACAAGACTTGGGAGTACTTGTCTCATGCCTGGTCTCAGTCTCTCTTCCCACTGCTTTTCCTCTGGAAAGAATGGAGGGAAAGAGGAGGTTTGGGCGAGGGCCTGAATAGATAGCACCCTTAGAAATCAAATTCAGGCACTAGTTACCTATTTCATAGTGGTTGTGATAACGGAATGAGAGAACAGCATATTTTAACTATCATGTTAGAATAGCCCTTAGATGGTTGGGCAACCAGCTGATGTCATAATGGGGACTCAGCAGGCAGAGGAGCCATGACCTTTCTGGTTGCTGGATACTGCAGTGTAGTAGTGTACAACATCCTTGTGCAAGGCAGTGGGAACTTGGGAGACCTTAGAAATTTAGCCAACTATATTCTACTCAGAGTAAATCCATTGAAATCAATGTATCTGAGTTAGTTGTGGTCATTAATATCAATAGATCTGAGTAGGACTTAGTTGGATAGAATGTGTAGTGATTTTATGTTATAACCATCCTGAGACCTATGGATATAGTGCAGTATACAAATTTAATAATAATAGTAACCCAGGGTTCTGAGTTCCTTCTCCAAGCATTCCTACATGAAATGCCACAATATATTGTGTGTTCTCCATGGACTTCTTTCATGCAAGTTGTTTGGGTGGTTTTGGAGCCCAATAATGGAAGGTTGTTGGCGACAGATAAAGGGCATGTGATACAATAGAGTGGAAAGAAATCTAAAGAAGTATAACTTTGAATAAAGAGAGGAAGATTGTGTTTAAGTTCTCCTGGTACATTTTAGCATTCTTATGCACTTGCCGCTAAATTTCAGTGTGCTGGTACAGGTCTTTGGGGTCAGCAAGCTGATGTGAGTGCAAGAATTCAGACTTCTGGTTTGTAGACTGTAGACATCTTATCTTAATCCAAAACACGGTGTGATAGCACACACAATTCTAATCATGTGATGGACAGAGGGGATGTTCATGATCGCTCCATGCCGCCTTTCCCATCACCATCTTTGTTGCCTCCCAGAGATCGGAGGCAAACATCTGCAGCAGGGAGCTTCCTCTACCTGCGTAGCCTCCCCACATGACTTGTGACCCCAGAAGATCAGGTTTCTCAATTGTACATGAAGCCTATACACATAAGAAAGTCTCATGGCTAAAGTTATCCACCAGCAGTCATGCTTTCACTGTTGTGGATCAAAGAGAACAACAACTGCCAGACTTACATCTGAAGGCAGCCCTGTTTAGGGAAGCTTTTAATATTTGATGTATTACAGTATTTTAATATTTTTTTGGAAGCCGCCCAGAGTGACTGGGGAAGCCCAGCCAGATAGGCGGGGGTATAAATAATATATTATTATTATTATTATTTATTATTATTTTGTGGAACTCCTGCCTGGCTGAGATCAGGCAGGCCACGCTCCCTGTTGAGCTTCTGGCATTTAATTTTGGCAGGCATTTTAAGGAAGCTTTCTTGATTTCGACTGGCTTGACTTTATTGTATGTTTTGTAACCTTTCTGTACACAGCTTAGAGACTACAGACACGAGTTAGAATGCCTGAATAGGGCTTGCTAATCCCATTGATTTCACAACATTTCCAGGAATAGAATAGAATAGAATTTAAGGATTTGGGATTCAAAGGCACTTTTCTCCACTCTGTCGTCCTTCTAACATCCATCTCCATTTGCCGTGTTACAACATTATTGGAGGATAAAAAGGGAAGGGACATAGGACCAGGCATATGCAGCCCTTAGTTCCTTGGAGAATAGGCATATAAAGATGTTTTATTCTGTTTAATATTCTGTTGGGAGCTGCCCAGAGTGGCTGAGGAAACCCAGCCAGATGGGCGGGGTATAAATAATAAATTATTATTATTATATACAGTGGTACCTTGTTTCTTGAATTTAATTCATTCTGGGAGTCTGTTCAAAAACGAAGGTGCAGCTTCCGATTGGTTTCAGGAGCTTCCTGCACTCAATTGGAAGCCGCGTCGGACATTTGGCTTCTGAAAAACGTTCACAAACCGCAACACTCACTTCCGGGTTTGCGTCATTTGGGAGCCGATTTGTCTGGGTTTTTTTCTTCAAATTTTTTAATTGATTTTCCAAAAAATTTTAAACAAACAAACAGACAAACATAGATCTTAACCATATTTAGACAAATCTTAGTAAAATTGTTAAATGACTTCCTCAAATCCCCCTAATTGAGTTTCAGTGTATATCCTTTTAACAGTTTTCCAAAACCATTTTTCTCATAAAATTAACTTAAACCCTGGGAGCCGATTTGTTTGGGAGCCAAGCCGTTCGAAAACCAAGGTACCACTGTAGATGTAACAAAATAATTGTGTAGGTCACTAACTCAGTAGAGAATTTGGGGGGAGGCATAATATTTGGATGATGAAATAATACGCATTTGAAAAGGTTTATAATAGGACACATGGGGGGGAAGGTGGGAAGTCTAGAGATTCAGTGAAATATCCAAATATGGACATGTATTTTGTATTGTTATAACTTGTAAAATCAAATAAAAATTATTTCAAAAAAGGAGAGCTGTTTATAGGCAGAATTTGTAACAGAAGAATTAAAAGTAGCTGTTAAACTATTAAGTGGAAAGCTAGATTAACTTCCTTCTTCTCCAGACTTAAATATTCTGTTGCTAAAATTAATTGCAAGGCTATGCTTGTTAACAGCTAGCCAATTGGTTATATAAGGGATCTTTTAAAACTAGCCTGTTCCGATATTTTATGCCACATACGTCAAATTGTCTGACTTTCTGTGATATCATGTTCCCTTATTTAGAATATTTTAAAATTAACTATTTCCCCTCTCCCCCCACTTCAAAGAATAACCTCAAGGAACATGCCAGAATTCCTGTATATTTGTTCTTCAGATACAATGAAGTGGCGCTTTTAAACAAGTGCAAATCAGCCATTGATTCATTTTCCACACAATTTACCTATACCTTTCTGTGTTATGTTTTAACAGGAAAGAGAAACTTTACAGAAGCAGCTGGATGAGGCAAACCGGGAAGCGCAGAAGTACCGCCAGCAGCTTCTGAAGAAGGAGCAGGAGGCAGAAGCCTATAGGCAGAAGTTGGAGGCAATGACCCGCCTCCAGACTAACAAAGAAGCTGTCTGAATGGTTGAAGCGAGCATTCTGTCAAGCCAGTTTAGAAAACAGCAGTACAATCTGGACCTGCGTGTCGCATCAGCCGCAGCCCTGGGATTATATGCTAGAGAAGATGCTACAGGTTTGAAACTGGACTTAAGCCATGAGTTCTGGTGAATTTCTTGTATAATAAGTAAACTCAGAATTTAGACATTTTGTGCAAAAAAAGAAAAAAATATTTAAAAAGAAATACTGTAAATAGTTGTTTTTTTACAGTTCCAAAATTAGTTGCTGAATCTTTTTGAAGGGATCCACAAACATGCAAAGGCAATGTTTTTGAGACCTTTTTGATTTTAGTACAAAACTGCTGAAATACAGAACAGTTTTAAGGGTGATAACTGTTGATTTGAACTGACGGTGTGAAAATGAATTATGTGATGGAACCAGTCCCGAAGGCTAGCAACTTAGACTTCTGAGTTCATACATCTCCTCATGGAAATCCTTTGTACAGCTTTAAGTAGTTGTCCAGAGTCTCTGAACCCTGCCCCTCCCTTTTTTATTTAGAAAAAGTGTAATTTTTTATATTTAATTACTGTTATATTCAAGTAGATTGACATGTATATGAAGCTGATATTTTTTAAACTTTTCAGTTTGTACATATGCTGCATGTTTATATCTATATATATATATCTATATATAGGTATATAGATATATAATTTCTACATACAACTTACAGAAGTATTTTTCAGGAAAGAAGAGTGAAAATTATGAGAAAAAATGTCTAATCTATAGGTCATGGGTGGGGAGACAGAAGCAAGCTGGTGGTTTGTTGTTGTTTTATGCGAGTCCCATTTCTTGATGAAATGTAACTTGAGAGAAGAGAAAGAAAACCAAGACAGGTTTGTATGTAAACCAGCCTTCGCGCCAACCTGGTGCCTTCGGATTGTTTTTGGATCACAACTCCTATCACTGCCAGCCAGCTTGACTGTGCTGCTTGGGGCTGATGGGAGTTGTAGTTCAGAAACATACTGAGGTCACCAGGTTGGCGCGAAGGCTGATGTAATATATGGATTATTTGAAATGTATTCTACGCGGAGCATGAAATCACATTTCTAGCGTGTTTAGCAAATCTGGGCCACAAATCCACAGGTGGAGACCAAGTTGCAAAGCAGTCCAGTTAACTTTCCCTCTCCTCCTATGCTGCCACCTTAACTTTGCAGGCTCCTCACTTTTCTTCACTTCCAAGCATTACAAAGAAGGTGGCTGCGATTGTTCTTTGTGATGGGTGGAGAGGGGTTGCAGAGTCCACTTTAAAGAACCTATAGGTGAATGACACAGAGCTGTACGGTATAACATGATTCTTATCGACCAAAAGCAAACGCGAATGAGCTGAGCTCATTGAAAACATTTGACGATATCTATGCATGCAGTTGTCTCTATAGCAAAAGGTGGTATTGCATGAGCTGCACAAATTTCCGAAGAGGGTGGAGTTATTTGACAGGAAGGAGTCCAGATTTACAACAGCATATAGCAATTCACTTATTTGTGTGTAACACGGGCACAGAAGGAACTTGGCTCAAGCTGAACTCGAGCTATTGCCTATCTGGTTCAGCAAGAGCATAGAGGTTGCGCAGTGGAGGAGAAAAGGTTAAACTGGAACCATAGAGAGAGCTGCTGCCCACACTGCAACCTCTTCTCGCTCCGCTCTCGTCTTTCAGGACCGTGACTTTCTTGTAATAACAGTATAAAGAAATATAGGAACGCTGGGTGCAATAGCAGGGCTGTTCTCCTCTGCAAGCCCCTTCAAATTAACGCAAGAATGCAGAAGATGGAACTCTTGAGCAGCTTGGATTCACTTTCCGTAGAAACCACACAGGTGAAGCCCGCAAATTCTTTCATTCCCTCTGCTCCACCACTCTTGCGATATCTGCTCTTGCTTGTTTCAGTGGAGCTTGCAAAGGGAAACTTTTGAATTTGGATTTCTTCACTTAAGATCTACAGTTGAGCAGCAACATAAATATATACGATGAGTTGATACTGTTGTTGCCTACAGTTGTTTCTGATGGCTAGGATTATGTTTGAATTTGTGCAGTCATCAAAGATAAGATACATAGCACTTCCAGTGTGCAACACTGTATCTTTTTGAAGCTTTGTAATATCAAGAAATAGGTGGCAGCCCTAAATCACTATTACGTTTGAGAATATCGGAGTGTTGTCACATCCTGGGGAAGGAGTCAGCACTTGGTCCCAGGAACTGGGATTGAAGGGGAAATAGATGTAATCTCACATACCAAGGACCTCACAACTCAAGTCTGCTTTACACATGCAGCAAGAATGAGAGGTAGAACAGACTGTACCACTTCCGGTTGCAGGTGGAGACTGTCATTTTTTAATGTTCCCTCGTGCTTTTTTTTTTTTTTAAAGAAAACTTGCAAGAAGAAAGCTAGCACATTGGAGGGAATGGTGCTGATCCAGCCTTCTGCCTTGTGTGCTAGTTTTCTACTTGCAGGAGGCTTTTTCAAATTTATTTTTACACAGTGGAATGTTCAGAAACACGACTGACTTTCTCGGGCAGTACAGCCTTTTCTATCGCGTCACCCTGCTGCAAGTGTAGACCCAGCCAGAGTGCTTCAGAACCAAGAGCAACATTCAGATACCTGTGGCTTTTAGACCTTCACTTAGACCATACTGCCTTAAAGATTACTGAGTCTACATTGCGTTACACTTCAATCTACTGTGCAGCTCCTTTATTTCAGAGTATACTTTGTATTTGATTTGTGCTTTGCTGTGTCTGTTTCAGTGCTTTTATGAAAATGTATAACTTTATAAAATCATCTAGATGACCTATACAAAATAATTGCCCTTAAAACTGTACTCTGGCCTACTTTTTCTATTTACAATTAAATATCTTTTCCACAAGTGAAGTGTCAGTTTACTTTTTTAAAAAGAAGAAGACGATGACAACAACGTTAAAATGACATCCAGTGGTGTTGATGGCTGCACTTTGTTAGGCAAGCATTGCCCCCTCAGCTACTCATCAGAGGTCTGGTGTTAGAATTATATAGGTGGCTGTCAACCCATGACACAGGTAAGCTTTCAAAGCCTGGGAAAACGTTGGGAGACAGATTTTTAGCATAACGTATGTCACTGGCTACAGTGGCTGGAACAAGCTCTAAGATGACCACTTTGTGTACGTCATTTCTGCAAGGAACAAATGAGGTGTTACTTAAAATTGTGTACTGATGGCACTATACTCTGTTGCAACCACCCCATGTCTCTAGAACAGAGCTTCCCAAGCTTTTCATGTTGGTGACACACTTTTTAGACATGCACCATTTCACGACACAGTAATTCAGTTTTACTAGCAAACCGGAGGTTAAACTAGCTCCTTTCCAGCCCCGGGAGGAGTGTGGGGAGCATTCGCACGACACACCTGCACACTGCAGCCAACACACTTAACGTGTCGCGACACACAGTCTGGAAAGCTGTCTTATTTGTTGGCAATGTAAGACGAGAAAGGGAAATTATTTTCCCTTGTGGCGGGAACAATCTCTGGTTGCCACCTTTGGGGAAACAACATTTCTTGTAATCAATCAAGTAGTATACATTGATTAAGGCAACTATACTTCATTAGAACAACAGAAGGCAGAGAAAGACTCTTGGGGGAAAAAAGGGAACTGACTGAACACCCTTCGGGTCCTGCTAGTCTTTGTTAGACCCATTGGCCTCAAGTGAAAGCAGAGTTTCTGTTATTAGAATTGACTTAGGGAAGTTACAATGGACACTGCAAAATGTGCAATTAAGTTATTCTAGTGATACAAGTTGTTGTATCAGGTGACAGCGAAAACCAAGGTTTTTAGTGGGGGCAATTAGAATAAGATCTATTATTTGATTATTGATGTAAACCCCCAAAATGTATTTTCTATAGTTAAATTTTTACCTCTATCTTCAGTACATTTTATTTTATTTTATTGCTATGGCTAGTGGGTGATGCAAATAAAGATTCTGCTGCTGCTACAAGATGTTGTGATGGGCAATAGCTTTTAAATGAGAATTAGACAAAATTCTTGGAGGATTTTTTTGATGATTACTGCCACTTACCGAAACATAGGAAATGGTCTTGCACAAAGTCCATCTAACCTTTGGTCCTCCAGGTGTTGCTGAACTACCACTCCCATCAGCTCCAGCAAGCATGGCCAATGGCCAGGGATGATGGGAGTTGTAGTTCAGCAACATCTAAAGGGCCAAAACTTCTCCATGTCTCATCTAAATATTATCCACACTGCTCTTCAGGATTTCAGACAAGGACACTGTGGTTGCTTCCAGGTGACCTATTTCTTAAGCATTCGTGCTGATTAGTTTGCAAGGAGGTTTTATGATGCATCAAGCAACTGTTGCCCTACACTTTCCAATGCATTTTATTGTCACTACAAAAGAAAAAGGGTGGAAGCAGGCTTGCTGTGCAAGATCACTAGTATTTGCTTAACCTGAATGTGGTGGCATGAAATGGAATCCTACCTAAAAATAGCAATCTCAAAGCCCCCTGTTGCCTCTGAATCCCAGTTGCTGGTTGGCAACAGTGCAGTAGAACTATTGCCTTCAAGTCCTGTGTTCTGTTTTTATTTTGCTAATATGCAATATAAAATAATATGTTGAGGTCTGAAAGCCTCCAACCACATAAAATAAAAACCAGCAGAAAGGTGCACAGCTTCATCTCAGAGGAAATCCTTTGGGAGGTACATAATTCACACAATTCTTATGTAGCCAAATGCTTTTGAAGGCGACTAGCATGGGTCTTTCATTGATAGACTTATTTGTATAAGTTATGAACATCCTCCAACATGCTTAAAATGTCTCTCTCTCCCTCTCTCTCTCTCTCTCTCTCTCTCTCTCTCTCTGCCAATCCAGACACGTTGCTTGAGCTTCAGTGTAAAGTGCAATTTTCCAAACCTTCATATATCATTTTTGAAGGCTTATTCCCCTTAAGCCCTTCCAGAATCTGGCGGTTCATGTTCTTCCTCCAGTCATTGTATACTAGATCTTAATTATTCCCACTAAATAAGTTCAATAGAGCTAGCTTTCATAGTCCCCACCTCCCTGTCTGCCTACTATCTTTGAAATTTCAATGAAAACAGAACCTCAGTGTTTCGAAACTTCTATGTAATCCTACCAAGTGGGGGAAAATACCCTTTCCCTCTTCATCCCTATCTGGCAAGTAAGTAAGTAAGTAAGTAAGTAAGTAAGTACTTTTTGTCCATTTGTGCTACGTGAATAGGTGTAAAATACAATTTTTTGCTTGATTTTTAAGGATGTTTTTCTAAAGAGTGCTAATGTTGTTTGGGAATTTTTCCTACACAGGCTATTGTTCTTCTTTTGCAAGTCCCTATTAGTTTCCCATATACAAACAATTTTAAACCCATATCCTCTTTAATTAATATGGTTATTAAAAATCCAAGTAAATGTAAAATCATCACAACCCAGCAAAACCCAATGAATTACACACAAGACCCAAAGACAGAGGCAACAATGAACAGCGGAATACCTTTATCTCTGTTGATGGCTTTTTCTGAGAAATGAAATGGAGGTTGGTTTTTTTTTTAACCAGATCATGACAAAACATCAGGAATGGAGGGAACAGATAAAATTTGCAATACATGTTAAAACTGGCCTACAACCGCCACTGGGCCATCACTGATGTCAAATGACAGTTGTGACTTTTTTGGTCCTTCAGTTTATTTATTTAAAAGCATTTATAAACCACTTAATGTTTTTAAAACCTCTTAAGCAATGTATGATATAAACCAATTTGCAATATTGCATAAAAATACAACAGAGAGCCAGTGAAACAGTTTTTAAAAGCATATAAGATCATATAAAAATTAATAAAAGGAATTTGTGGAGAATACAGAATCACAAAACAGGGCTCAGTCATATGGAGGGAAGAAAACCTGGGCATAGAGATCTGTCTTTACAAGATATCAGAAGGAAGTGATGGTTGCTGATAAGGTAAAGGTAAAGGACCCCTTGACGGTTAAGTCCAGTCAAAGGCGACTATGGGGTTGCTGTACTCATCTTGCTTTCAGGCCAAGGGAGCCGGCGTTTGTCCACAGACAGCTTTCCGGGTCATGTGGCCAGCAGGACTAAACCGCTTCGGGCGCAACGGGACACTGTGACGGAAACCAGAGTGCACGGAAACGCCATTTAACTTCCCAACTTGAGAGCCAGTGTGGTGTAGTGGTTAAGAGCGGTAGTCTCGTAATCTGGGGAACCGGGTTCGCGTCTCCGCTCCTCCACATGCAGCTGCTGGGTGACCTTGGGCCAGTCACACTTCTTTGAAGTCTCTCAGCCCCACTCACCTCACAGAGTGCTTGTTGTGGGGGAGGAAGGGAAAGGAGATTGTTAGCCGCTTTGAGACTCCTGAAGGGGAGTGAAAGGCGGGATATCAAATCCAAACTCTTCTTCTTCTTCTTCTTCACCGCAGCAGTACCTATTTATCTACTTGCACTGGAGTGCTTTCAAATGGCTAGTTTGGGAGGAGCTGGGACAGAGCAAAGGGAGCTCACTCCATCGTGGGAATTTGAACCGGCAACCTTCTGATCAGCAAGCCCAAGAGGCTCAGTTGTTTAGACCACAGTGCCACCCTCCAGGAAGCACTGGCCGTTTCTCCTGATACATGTGTGTGGCAGCAGGAAGGGCATTCCATGGTATGGCGGCAGAAGCGGAAAATGTCCATTCTGATACAGTGGTACCTTGGGTTACATACGCTTCAGGTTACAGACGCTTCAGGTTACAGCCTCTGCTAACCCAGAAATAGTACCTTGGGTTAAGAACTTTGCTTCAGGATGAGAACAGAAATCGCGCAGCAGCGGCGCGGCGGCAGTGGGAGGCCCCATTAGCTAAAGTGGTGCTTCAGGTTAAGAACAGTTTCAGGTTAAGAACGGATCTCCGGAATGAATTAAGTACTTAACCTGAGGTACCACTGTATTCCTATGGGCAGAATACCATAGACAGAATTTCCCCGGCTGATTGCAACATCGCAACCATTTGACGGTGACTCCAACAGTGTGACTGGTCGGCCACTACCCTTTTTGAAACAAGGCATAAATCGCATCCGGCGTGGTTGGGTTGAAAGGACTAGATCACTGACGGTCTATGCCAGAGGTTTTCAACCTTTTTGTGTTCATGGCTCCCTAGACCAGGGGTCTGCAACCTAAGGGCCATTGGCCAAAAGTAGCCCATGGAGGTCGTTTGACCGGTCCACAAGCCAGCCCCGAACCGAGTTGCCCGCTCACGCGCTGCGCTAAACTGGCACGGCCCAGGTACTCGCTTCCGTGGCGCTGAAAATCGCGTCTGCGCACTCACAGACGCCGAAAATCACACACACACACACGATCTGGCCCAGGCAAGATAAACCTTGCCGACCCCTGCCCTAGACCAACCACATTCTTTTTGCGGCACCCCTGTGGGGCTCAGGAGCCAAGTTACAGGGAACCAGGCAGAGGGCCTTCTCAGTAGTGGCACCCGCCCTGTGGAACGCCCTCCCAGCAGATGTCAAAGAGAAGAACAACTACCAGACTTTTAGAAGACATCTGAAGGCAGCCGTCTTTAGGGAAGCTTTTAAAGTTTAACAGACTACTGTATTTTAATACTTTGTTGGAAGCCGCCCAGAGTGGCTGGGGAAACCCAGCCAGATGGGCGGGGTATAAATAATAAATTATTATTATTATTATTATTCCTGCCTGCAGGGCTGGCAGCCCCTCACCCTTTTTCAAACATCCTCCCTCAGCCTCCTCTCCTCTTCCCTCTCCTAGGGAGTCCTCTGGGCAGCTGCTGCCGCCGCCCTGGTCTCTGAGCTGTTCCTGGCTCCCACCCCATAGAGAGGCACCATTCGTCTGCGGAGCTTATAGTCAGGGCCTCTGCAATAAACAGCTGTGCAAGCCTTTGGGAGGCAGAGACGCGTGAGGGCATCAGAGGAGGGAGGGAAGGAAAGAGGGACAGAGGCCAGCTGCCCGCAGCACCCTTGACCATCATTCAAGGCACCCTGGGGTGCCATGGCACGCTGCTTGAAAACCACCAGTCTATGCTAACAACAGGAAGCCAATCGATTCACAGGCAGAGCGGAAGCCATTCAAGAGCATATGCTAGCTTCCCAAGGCTTTGAGTGCACAGAGTTTCTTAGCAATTAACCAAAAGTCCATTTCCATTCATGGAGCTGCCTTTGAGCAAACACGCCTCGAATCCGTAGCTTGCGGCCCATTCCACCCAGAGGCAGGGTAACTATAACAAAACTGTTGCTTGCATCATGTAATATTTGCCAGGGGTGCATTCTGAGCCCCCGCTTTTCCTTTGTCCCTTTTCTGCTTCTGTTTGTTCATTCCTCCAATGAATGAAAAGCTCTTGGCTCACAGTGAAATGGTTTCGGGACTAGAGATACAAAATAAATGTCACGTCCAGGGTTTATGACGTGAGATCTGAAAACATTGTGGAATAAACGGTGGCTTCCTATTTATTCTTCCAAATTGGAATTGGAATCGCTCTTTTCCACGGTTTTGTAATCTTGCCGTTTATATACAATCTGACAGTTATTTAAATAGCTTATGTTTTTCTCAATGGCACACTTTCTGGGAGCCTATTTTACCAAACTCCTCAAATGGGGGAATATCAGTGAAACTATGTGGAATGTATGACAAAGATCACATCCTTGTTACCATGTCAAGACTCTTCAGGGACCTGTGAAAATGTGGAGAAATGGCTTATTATTATAATTTTTTTAAAAACATACTTAAAAGTATAGCGTACAATAAGAGAATGTCAATATATAACTGGATATATAGATCATTAAGTTATATTATTTGGTTACGTTAAAGATTTTGTCTTGGAAGGAGGTAGAGAGAGAGTAATAACAGCTGCCCAGATGGCTGTCAGCTATAACTGAAGAGAACAGAAACCAACCCACAATGGAGGACTGGATTTTAAGGATGTGGGAAGTGGTTGAAGCAGTAAAGCTGACAGAGTAAGATTGATTGAGAAATTGAGTTTGCTTGTAACAAAACAAAATAACGTTGAACCATATGTACTGTTAGGAACACTGGTTAACCATACAGAAGACTACTGAAACAATATTTGCATAGAAGAAGAAGAAGAGTTTGGATTTGATATCCCGCCTTTCACTCCCCTTCAGGAGTCTCAAAGCGGCTAACAATCTCCTTTTCCCTTTCTCCCCCACAACAAACACTCTGTGAGGTGAGTGGGGCTGAGAGACTTCAGAGAAGTGTGACTGGCCCAAGGTCACCCAGCAGCTGCATGTGGAGGAGCGGGGAATCAAACCTGGTTCCCCAGATTACGAGACTACCGCTCTTAACCACTACACCACACTGGCTCTCATAGTGGCATTCTGCATATGTATATGTATTTACCCCATATATAATGATGATGATGATAAAAGTTAATAAACCTCAAATAAAACAAACCAACAAACAAATAGAGACATACCAGAATCCGTCATGGCTGCCTGACCAGCTCCAGTTTTTGCAGACTCTGTGTTCTCACATCACGAAAAGCTGGGATTCCTGACTTGCTATAAACGAGCCATGTGCTGGTGCAAACAATTCATAGTAGTTTCTTCTTTCCTTTGTGTGAGTGAGACGATCTTTCTAGAAAGGGTTAGGTTGTTATGACACCTGAGCCAGGATCCTGGTTTGTTGCTCCCAAACTAGCCAGGATCATGTCAGGACTGAGGGAGATCTGCCTTCAAGGTTGGTCCACAAACTGTGGCTAATGCAGGATGCAGCAGGAAGGTTGTGGAGCAGAATAAGCTACTGTGAACTTGTGGCACCATTGTAAAAACAACTGCTCTGGTTGTTTACTACCAGGCCAAACCTAAGGTTCTGTTCTTGATTTATGAAGTAATAATAATAATAATAATAATAATAATAATAATAATAATAATTTTTATTTATAACCCGCCTTCCCTGGCCAGAGCCGGGCTCAGGGCAGCTAACACCAGTAAAATTACAGTAAAAACATAATGGGGGGGGGGACCCAATTTAAAATACAGGTTAAAATGCAATTTAAAATGCAGCCTCATTTTAAAAGTAGCCCATAGATCAAAACCATAAGGGGAGGGAAACATAAGGGTCAAACTGAGTCCAAACCAAAGGCCTGGCGGAACAGCTCTGTCTTGCAGGCCCTGCGGAAAGATGTCAAGTCACACAGGGCCCTAGTCTCTTGTGACAAAGCGTTCCACCAAGTCGGGGCCAGTACTGAAAAGGCCCTGGCCCTAGTTGAGACCAATCTAACCACCTTGCGACTTGGGACCTCCAAAATGTTGTCATTTGTGGACCTTAAGGTCCTCCGCTGGGCATACCAGGAGAGGCGGTCCCGTAGGTACGTGGGTCCTAGGCCACATAGAGATTTAAAGGTAAAAACCAGCACCTTAAACCTGACCCTGTACACCACCGGGAGCCAAGGCAGTTGGTAAAGCACTGGATGAATGTGATACCGCGGCAAGGACCCCATAAGGAGCCTCGCTGCAGCATTCTGCACCCACTGGAGTTTCTGGGTCAGCTTCAAGGGTAGAGCGAGTTACAATAATCAAACCTGGAGGTGACCGTCGCATGGATCACTGTGGCCAGATCAGGGCGAGAAAAGTAGGGAACCTTTGGTCCTCCAGATGTTGCTGGACACCAGTTCCTATCAGTCTCCCAGTCAGCATGGCCAATGCTCGGGGATGATGGGAATTGTAGTCCCACAACATGTGGAATGACACAGGCTCCCCATTGCTGCCCTAAACAATTTGGGATTATTGGGAAACAACTGGGTTATCTGAATGTCTCCTGTCTTCTGTATGGACCTGCCCTGTTCCCAATGGTATTTAGCTTCTATGTCAGGAATTGGAAAAACAAGGGCCAAATTCTCTTTTAAGTAACCTCCTGGAGGCCACATCCTGGTGGTTGGGGCCAGGTGCAAAAATGAGCTGAGCAACAAGTGAGAACTTCACCTTTGTACTGTAGGCAAGTTTCTATTTACAAGCTCAACAAACATTGTAAGTTAATAAATGAAAGCAAATAAGTAAAACCAGGACTTTTTTTCAGCTGGAACTTGACAGAACTCAGTTCCGGCACTTTTCCGGTGACCACCATTGCCATTCTAAGAGGATGGCGTTCATGGTGAGTTCCAGCAGCTCTTTTTCTAGAAAAACAGCACAGAGTAAAACCAAAAGAAAAGAAAAAAGCTAAATGGAAAATAAAACACACATCACAATGTATCTCCTTGTACTTTTATCCTCACTCTTTGGTTCTTGGTGTCTTTCTTATCAATACTTCCGTCTTCCCTGTATCAAAGTATCACAACTATATGATATGGCCTATCAACTGTGCTTCTTCAAGTATCTAAAGAAAACAGAAGGATACCTCTCAACTGCTCTGATTGAATCAGGACATCCTGTTTTTGGGCGCCGTAATTTAACATGGGTCATGTGACTCACATGGGAGTGTTTCCCTGAAGATGTGTGTCCCAGTTTTTCGCTGTGACATGTTGGAGGGTATGCAGAAAGTATAAATAATAAGGGGAGTTGCGATACGAAGAGTTTTATTGCCTGGAAATCTCCCTTTTAACTCACTCTTGATATACTGTCCCAAAAAGAACACCCCCCAAGGGTATTAGGTTTAGAACAGCCTTTCCTAAGCTAGGTCCCTCCAGAAGCTGTTGTCTTCCACTTATTTCAGCTCCAGATAAGTGAGTGTGTGCAGAAACTAGCTTATTGCAGAAATAATAATAATAATAATAATTTATTATTTATACCCCGCCCATCTGTCTGGGTTTCCCCAGCCACTCTGGGCAGCTCCCAACAGATTATTAAAAACACTATAAAACATCAAACATTAAAAACTTTCCTAAACCGGGTTGCCTTCAGATGTCTTCTAAAAGTCAGATAGTTGTTTATTTCCCTGACATCTGATGGGAGGGCGTTCCACAGGGGGGGTGCCACCACCGAGAAGGCCCTCTGCCTGGTTTCCTGTAGCTTCACTTCTTGCAGTGAGGGAACTCCCAGTGTCTGGGCTGAACAATGAGGGTGGAGATGCTCCTTCAGGTATACTGGGATGAGGCCCTTTAGGGCTTTAAAGGTCAGCACCAACACTTTGAATTGTGCTCGGAAATGTACTGGGAGCCAACCCCCCCCCCTTATTACCCACACTCCTTAAACCCACTTGCAAGGAGGACAGAAGGACCATATCATTGGCATATAGCAGGAGAGAGGTTGGAATACTATTTGATAAAGAAGTTGGAATATTATTTGATAATTTCCCCCAAAAGTCCTACCTGAGGTTTGGGTATGAAGCCTTATAATGAGACAAAGCAATCTGCCACCAATACGTGTGCATTGTGGGAAATCTCTCTTAAACAAAAATGTGCTGTGATGCCCATGTGCCACTCATATTAATGATGCAAACTTTTCCAGAGAATGCCCCCGTTACTTCATAATTCATTGCAGTCGTGCAAGAAGTTATGAAGGCAGAAGTGATCTGCTTTACAAAGAAAATCTAGGCAAAAAACTCCATCAGCAAAATATAGTGAGAAAGTTTGAGGACTTCCAATCTCCTCCCAAAAAACAAATGTGAGCTTTAGAGAAGTGATTTTTCTCTGGATTCACAGAATTATGGAGTTGGGAGGGACCTTGAGGATCATCCAGTCCAACCCCCTATATGCAGCTGTCCCATAGCAGAGATCGAACCTGCAACCTTGGTTTTATAAGCACCATGCTCTAACCAACTGAGCTAGACAGCAATGGAATATAAGGGGAGAAACGGCTACATTTCACCTTCGCATCTTTTGCAGTCTCTGTAATTATCCAGCCTCCTTCTACCAGCTGATACTATTGAAATTAAAAAAAAAAAACTCCTGCAGGTTAAATGCAAATACCATTTAAGATCATATCTTGCCCTGTAACTGACAATGACAAAGCTGATATTAAGCTAGTTTACTACGCCAGTCACCAATTTGCACAGCAGGAGAAGAGACATTTGGAAGGATTTGGTGCTGTGGTCTAAACCACAGAGCCTAAGGCTTGCCGATCAGAAGGTCGGTGGTTCGAATCCCCGCAACAGGGTGAGCTCCCATTGCTCGGTCCCTGCTCCTGCCAATCTAGCAGTTCGAAAGCACGTCAAAGTGCAAGTAGATAAATAGGTACCACTCCAGCGGGAAGGTAAACAGTGTTTCCGTGCGCTGCTCTGGTTCGCCAGAAGCAGCTTAGTCATGCGGGCCACATGACCCGGAAGCTGTCTGCTGACAAACGCCGGCTCCCTTGGTCAGTAAAGCGAGATGAGCACTACAACCCCAGAGTCGTCCGCGACTGGACTTAACGGTCAGGGGTCTCTTTACCCTTTACCTACAACATTCTTAACCCATTTTTAATATTATAGGAAACCAAGAGAAGAGTTACAACCAAACACATTAGATATATACAGTTAAGTACTTAATTCATTCCGGAGGTCTGTTCTTAACCTGAAACTGTTCTTAACCTGAAGCACCACTTTAGCTAATGGGGCCTCCTGCTGCTGCCACACCGCTGGACCATGATTTCTGTTCTCATCCTGAAGCAAAGTTCTTAACCCGAGGTACTATTTCTGGGTTAGCGGAGTCTGTAAACTGAAGTGTATGCAACCTGAAGCGTACGTAACCTGAGGTACCACTGTATATATATTTACAGAGAGAGAGAGAGAGAGAGAGAGAGACAGACAGACAGACAGACAGACAGAGAGCTTACTGGTATAAAAAGTTTTGAGTCTGCATGCAACCTCACATGTTGTTTTGTCTTTTGTAAACTGTAAGCACGATAGTCCTTTCAGGGAGCAGCTGTTGTGAAAAGAACGAAGTGTCTCATAGCAACTTGCGTTACTGAGACTGGATTACTGCAATGCACTTTCTGTGGGCTGCCCTTGATTCTGCTCTAGCACTCCAACTTGTGCAGAATGCAACAGCTAGACTTCTGATGGGGGCACATAGCTGCCAACATGTGACACCATTGTTAAAGCATCTGCACAGGTTGCTTATCCACTACTGAGCCAGGTTCAACGTCCTTGTATTAATTTACAAAGCCCTGAATGACTTGAGTCCAGGATGTCTTAGGGATAGCCTGAACCCTTCATTGTCAGCTCAGTCACTGAGATCATCTGTAGGAGCGTTGCTGGTTGTCCCCTGAATTGGGGAGGCTCATTTGACATCAACACAAATCAGAGCCTGTGAATGCTTTGCCAGTAGGGATTCAGCAGGTGCCTTCTATCAGAATCTTAACTTTCAAATGTTTGCTGCAAACTTATTTTTGCTGCTAGCCTTATGCAGACAGGAGGAACATTTTCTGTTAATAGTCAGCTGGTGATCTGCTTTTGTAGTCTGCTGCTAAAACAGTTGAGCGCATATTTGTGGGGTAACCAGCCTCATATAACCAACATGCTTAAGTCTAATTAATGCACAAAGGGGTTAAGACCATAGAGTGAGCTGTCCTGCCAGGTAAGTTCACTTCCCCTCACCTTGGGAGGAATTAGTTAATCAAGTCTTTGTTGCCTCCCCAGGTTACCAGATGAGCTCAGCCTGTGATAAGGCTAAACCAGTTGTTCTGCTTAGCCACTTGGCTCTCACAAGCCATTATTGAGTTCCCATAACAGTAATTTAGGAACTTTAACCACTTTGGAACTAAACCAAATTTTACTGCATGTGCAACCTTTCTGACTGATGTATAGAAAAGCACATGAACTGGACCTTTGGGGAGTTTGTAAGTAAACCATTTTTAACCTACAGATTGTGTGGTCTTTTCCTATGCTGGGAGAAGAGGGGACTATTTTTGGAACCCACTTGGAAAGACATCTTTTTAAAATCTAATAACCTATATTTTCACACTTTGCTGCATGTTTCGTGATGTTAAATCACTGTCGGGGTTTGCTCACCATGGAGTACTTTCCCCCAACTAGGATTTGGCATCTTTTCTACTTATTTTTCCTTGAACTAATACTACTTTGAAGTCATCCCCTTTTCTGTCACCCTTGCTTCAGCAGACACCCAGCTTTTACTCTACCAGCCCAGCTTTTGTTGTTGTTGTTTAGTCGTTTAGTCGTGTCCGACTCTTCGTGACCCCATGGACCAGAGCATGCCAGGCACTGCTGTCTTCCACTGCCTCCCGCAGTTTGGTCAAACTCATGCTGGTAGCTTCGAGAACACTGTCCAACCATCTCATCCTCTGTCGTCCCCTTCTCCTTGTGCCCTCCATCTTTCCCAACGTCAGGGTCTTTTCCAAGGAGTCTTCTCTTCTCATGAGGTGGCCAAAGTATTGGAGTCTCAGCTTCAGGATCTGTCCTTCCAGTGAGCACTCAGGGCTGATTTCCTTAAGAATGGATAGCTTTGATCTTCTTGCAGTCCATGGGACTCTCAAGAGTCTCCTCCAGCACCATAATTCAAAAGCATCAATTCTATTTGCCAGGCGGTGATGGGCCCAGTGGCCATGATCTTCGTTTTTTTGATGTTGAGCTTCAGACCATATTTTGCACTCTCCTCTTTCACCCTCATTAAAAGGTTCTTTAATTCCTCCTCACTTTCTGCCATCAAGGTTGTGTCATCTGCATATCTGAGGTTGTTGATATTTCTTCCAGCAATCTTAATTCTGGCTAGGGATTCATCCAGCCCAGCCTTTCGCATGATGAATTCTGCATATAAGTTAAATAAGCAGGGAGACAATATACAGCCTTGTCATACTCTTTTCCCAATTTTGAACCAATCAGTTGTTCCATATTCAGTTCTAATTGTAGTTTCTTGTCCTACAAAGAGATTTCTCAGGAAACAGATGAGGTGATCCCATTTCTTTAAGAACTTGCCATAGTTTGCTGTGGTCGACACAGTCAAAGGCTTTTGCATAGTCAGTGAACCAGCCCAGCTAGATGATGCAATTCAGCTGGGGCTGGAGTGGCAGATTTTGCTGGGAGCTGCTGATTCATGGCTTCAGTCCTGCAAGAAGGCAAGAAACCACAGGAGTCCCACCGAGAAGCTGGCAACAGCTGGCAGCTGGTTCCTCTTCCAAAGTTCCTGGAGTCTTTCCAGAACTGGTGGCAGGGAAGACGTGACAGGCATCTTCCTTTTGTCACACTCCACTCATGACATCACCATCAAAGTGGCAAAATTCTATGCATCAGGGTCTACTACTGGGAACTGGATGACTAAAGTTTCTTACCAACCACACTTAACAACCAATAATTCAGTCTAGTGCCATGGTTTCCAAAGTAGGGCCCACGGCCCACATGGGGGCAATTTGATTTTTAAGGGGGGCAATTCGAGAATGAGTTATTAAGAGTGAAAGTGAAGGCTTCCTTCACTTTTTGAATAACAAGTATTATATGTTACCGGGGTGTGTGTGTGTGTATCAGGATTTTAGAGATGCTAAAGTGGGGCACGGCCAAAAAAAGGTTGGGAACCAGTGGTTTAGTGTGATCATCACACAACACATGTAAAAATCCTAGCTCTTTGCCATGCTTTTAATCCCAAATAGCCTTTTGATGACCTGTACACTGTAAAATAGGGATGCGGGTGGTGCTCTGGGTTAAACCACAGAGCCTAGGACTTGCCAATCAGAAGGTTGGCGGTTCGAATCCCCGCGACGGGGTGAGCTCCCGTTGCTCAGTCCCTGCTCCTGCCAACCTAGCAGTTCGAAAGCATGTCAAGTGCAAGTAGATAAATAGGTACCACTCCGACGGGAAGGTAAACGGCGTTTCCGTGCGCTGCTCTGCTTTGCCAAAAGCGGCTTCGTCATGCTGGCCACATGACCCGGAAGCTGTACGCCGGCTCCCTTGGCCAATAAAGTGAGATGAGCGCCACAACTCTAGAGTCAGTCATGAATGGACCTAATGGTCAGGGGTCCCTTTACCTTACACTGCAAAATGTCTATTATTATTATTGTTGTTGTTGTTGTTGTTTGTTGTTTGTTTGTTTGTTTATACTCCTAAGGGAAGCAACACTTGGACACAGGTCATTTGGTCTCTTGTGAGATGGATTGTATTTAAATGATAGTAATAATTCATACATTTATATTTCTACATATATATTAGCATATACAGTGGTACCTCGGGTTACATACACTTCAGGTTACAGACGCTTCAGGTTACAGACTCCGCTAACCCAGAAATAGTACCTTGGGTTAAGAACTTTGCTTCAGGATGGGAACAGAAATCATGCAGCGGCAGCGCGGCGGCAGCGGGAGGCCCGATTAGCCAAAGTGGTGCTTCAGGTTAAGAACAGTTTCAGGTTAAGAACGGACCTCCGGAACGAATTAAGTACTTAACCCGAGGTACCACTGTACTAATAATTGTTAAAAATTATTTATACCTAGCCCATCTGGCTGGGTTCCCGTGTGTGTGTGTGTGTTATATAAGTAGCCACCCTGAAGTTAATTCAGTCTCACCAATCTCAGTGTAGAGATCGGGGAGCAGAGATAAGGCAATGACTGTAACTCTATAATGCTTTCCAGTGTTTTTGTGGAAATATAAAGGGTGTGATAGCCCTTTTCACTTTGTTTTGTTAAATTTCAGCAGAAGTATCCAGTAGAAGCTACCGGTCTGGTCTGTGTTCCTTAGAAGAGGAGCAGCATAATTATATAATACATAGGAAGCTAAAATATAAAATAAAAATGAAAAGGGGAAGGGATGCCCAGTGATTCAGCTCAAGTTTTCAGAAAATGTATAGGGAAGTTCTAAACATTTAACATTTTATTATGTTTTTACATATGTCGTAAGCTGCCCAGAGTGTCTGGGGCAACCCAGTCAGATAAGCGGGGTCTAATAATAATAATAATAATAATATCATATTTTCATCGCAGAAATGCTGGAGCGTAAAATAGGAGGCAGGGCTTAGGTCGTTTAGGGCTTTGAACTGCTTGAATTGCAAAACTATTTTGATCCATCACCCTAGTGGGAAAGAAACAGAGCAAAAAAGAGAAAAAGGTCAAAACTTCTAGAAACACTGGCTTAGCTTTATTTTGTATTTATCTCAGAGGCAACACTCAACACATAGGATATATTCCAGAGGGGCCTTCTGGGGTAAATTCTATATAATGTTTATTATTTTCTGCATTTTATATCATAACTTTTGTTTTCTACATGGTTGCACCATGGTTGGACCCCATTATTATTATTATTATTATTATTATTATTATTTACTGTGTACAACATTAAGAGCACATTTTATGGAGCATAATAATAAAAACATAGTAAAATGCATAATAATGAAATGATCATAATAACAGTCCCTACCCCAGCTTTAACAGACCATAGAAGATCATTTAACGACCAAAGGAATGTTTTTGCCTAGAACTTAAGGATATGTAATGATGGCACCAGGTGAGCCTCTTTGGGGAGAGCATTCCACAGATGAGGAGCCACCACAGAAAAGGCCTGTTCTTGTGTTGCCACCTTCCAAATCTCTGAGTGAGCAGGGACACAGAAAAGGCCCTCAGATGACAACTGCAGGGTCCTGGTGGGTTTCTATGAGGAGAGGCGGTCCTTAAGGTATTGAGCTGTAGGAGGGCCAGGCTACCCTTAGCCATTTTCAAGTGAAGAGGGTAATTCTTCACAGAACTCTAGCCCAATGGTTGCCATCAATTTGATTTGAACTGATTTTATAATGAATTGATTTTAGAATGCTGTATTATTTTACTGTTAGCCGCTTTGAGCCCGGCTTCGGCTGGGGAGGGCGGGATATAAATAAATTATTATTATTATTATTATTATTATTATTATTATTATTACTATTATTACTGATCTATGGTAAAAAAGGTAAAGGTAAAGGACCCCTGGACAGTTAAGTCCAGTCAAAGGCGACTATCGGGTGTGGCGCTCATCTTGCTTTCAGGCCAAGGGAGCTGGCATTTGTTCACAGACAGCTTTCCAGGTCATGTGGCCAGCAGGACTAAACCGCTGCTAGTGACGGAAGTCAGAGTGCACAGAAACACCGTTTACCTTTCCGCCGCAGCAGTACCTATTTATCTACTTGCACTGGTATGCTTTTAGGTTGGCAGGAGCTGGTACAGAGCAACAGGAGCTCACCCTGTCGCAGGGATTCGAACCGCTGACCTTCTGATCGGCAAGCCCCAGAGGCTCAGTGGTTTAGACCACAGTGCCACCCATGTCCTGATCTATTGTATGTTATTTTGGCTTGACCTCTGCAATGAGCTTTGGTTGAATTCAAAACAACAGAGTACTGTATTGCGTCTGAGGAATTTCCCCAGTGAAGAACTCACTCAGTTCCAAATATTTAGCTTGGTGCAACTTAAATCTCTCTCTCTCTCTCCCTCTGTCTGTGTGTGTGTGTGTGTGTGTGTGTACCTCTTCCTTCCGTCACTGTTGCTGGTACTACCCTTGTTGGGCAACCTATCGTAGTCATCTTTGTTTCCTGTTGCATTGAAAATATTAATAGAGTCCCTAATTTACTCAAGAGAAGGATGCTAGACATCAAAGGTATTCTTGAAGAGAAGCAGGGGAGCAGCAGTTAGGCAGGGAGTCATCATTTCCTAATAACTTGCTGACGTGCAATCTACCATGGCTGGCAGATAAAGGAGGGTATAAAAAGGGATGGAGAGCGGATGGGCATCAGTTGAGAAAAGGCAGAGGTGTCTGCAACCCACTTATCCGCTCACACCACAACTCACTTGGGAAGAAGAGATTCCTTAAGAAAGCAGAATCATGGACCAAGAGGAATACAGACAGAGAGGTGAGTAAATGGATGAAGTCTTGCTGGAATTCCCACTGGGTTAGAATAGTACTTTATAAACTCAAATGGTGCTTACGTTGCTGTTGTTGATTATGTTTACTGTTGTTGTTGTTTTGTCACATTATTATTATTATTATTATTATTATTATTATTATTATTATTATTTTCATGTGACTTAAGTTGGTTGCGTCCATTAATTTCAGTGGTCTCCTCTTAGCAGAACATTGGATACAATCCATTATTATGATTTCTAGAACATGCTCGGATTTTTATTGTATTTTTGTTTTTACATTGTGCATCATTTTGTGATTTTGACAAAAATGCTATGAAAACATTATCTATCCATTCATCCATCTGCATCTATCTGTCTAATTATACATCCATGCATGCATACATACATACATACATACATGCTATAAAATAAAGAAAGGTGAAACAAAATGTGCTATTCCTAATAAGAAAAAGTGCTCCATTTGGTTGGACTACCAGTACACGACATGCGGTGCAGTGCTGTGGGACGGGTCCACTCAGAAGCAAGTCCCAGTGAGTTCCACAGGGCTTACGGATAAATGTGCAGAGGACTGCAGCCTTGGACTCCAACTCTCATCAGCCCCAGCCAACACTGGTAATGGTCAGGGACAATGGGACCAGAAGTTCAGTAACATCTGGAAGACCACCAGTTCCTCATCCCTCCTTTACAAGGTTATCTCATGTATGTTTCTTTGGAAGCACCACTGCGTTAAACCAATTTAACCCCCCCATTTCATTTTTATTAAGTCTCCAACTATATTTCAGAGCACTTGTCATCATATAACCTTTTTTTTAACGTGCAGTTTCTTCTTGACTTCCCTCACTCCTCCTTTCCTGATATTTGTTTTTTATTCTTTTTTTATCAGCTGTTTTATAACACACATATTTTTATTATCTAAACCCCACTAGCATCAAATCTTTCAGTAATCCACTGCTCATTTTTCAAATCCTGCTTGTGACTTCATATATTGGTGATAATTTGATAGATATTCCATCAGCGATTTCCAATCCTACTTAAACATTTTATTGTTATGTCCTCTTATTAATTTGGCAGTCACTTTCGCCGTTTCAGCATATTCCATCAGTTTCACAAGCCATTCCTCCTTAATTGACAATCCTTTCGTTCAATCAATTTTATTGATAGATAAGGACACGTAAGATTGCAATGCAGTCCTCAGAAGTAAGCTTACACTCTAATAAGCAGGTGTAAGGATTGCAGGCTTAAACCCTCCATGGTTTCATGGCTTCTAGAACAGCATTGTGAGAGCTCTGGCTCCATCAAAAACTGTGAAGTTGACATCAGGCGACATTGAAAGAAATCTCCGTTTGTGGCAATTAATTGGTAGTGGCTGATTCACCCATGCAGGTCATTGTTTTGATACCGTGGTGATGAGCATCTGGGGTGAACTGACCCCGAAATCGATAGGAAAAGCTGTCTCAAGAGTTCACAACTCCTTCTTCTTCCAGGAAAAGAGATGGTGGACTACATTTGCCAGTACCTGACCAGCCTTAGGGAGAGACGGGTGTCTCCTGATGTGCAGCCCGGTTACATGAGAGACCAGCTGCCAGACAGCGCTCCTTTCGAGCCAGAAAGCTGGGACAACATCTTTAAAGACATTGAGAAGATCATCATGCCTGGGGTAAGGACTTCTAGTGAGATGCAACAGCAGGTGTGGCCTGCTTTCATCCCCTACACAAGCCCTTCCTTGAGACCCAATTCTAAGGACCTGTTTGGAAGACTGGCCCTAAAGGAAGGGCAAACGGGGCATCTCTCCCCTTTCATAACAACTTGCATCAAAGCAGCCTCCCATTTTTTGTCACAGGCTCATATAAGTTCAGCACAAACAGTTGGGCCTGGTGAGCATTTAATAATAATAATATTATAATAATTTGTTATTCATACCCTGTCCATCTGGCTGAGCTTCCGCAGCCATTCTGGGCGGCTCCCAATCGAGTGTTAAAAACAATACAGCATTAAATATGAAAAATTTCCCTAAACAGGGCTGCCCTCAGATGTCTTTTAAAAATAGGATAGCTGCTTATTTACTTGATATTGGATGGGGGGGGCCTTCCACAGGGCGGGTGCCACTACCGAGAAGGCCCTCTGCCTGGTTCCCTGTAACCTGACAATGAGGGAACCGCCAGAAGACCCTCGGCGCTGAACGTCAGTGTCCGGGCTGAGTGATGGGGGTGGAGACGCTCCTTCAGGTATACTGGGCTGAGGCCGTTTAGGGCTTTAAAGGTCAGCACCAACACTTTGAATTGTGCTCGGAAACGTACTGGAAGCCAATGCAGATCTCTCAGGACCGGTGTTATATGGTCCCGGTGGCCACTCCCAGTCATCAGTCTAGCTGCTGCATTCTGGATTAATTGCAGTTTCCAGGTCACATTCAAAGGTTGCCCCACGTAGAGCACATTGCAGTAGTCCAAGCAGGAGATCACTAGAGCAGGCACCACTCTGGCGAGACAGTCTTTTAAATGATTGCCTGATTTAATGATAATGTGTTATACATTTGATGTTAGCCGCTCTGAGCCTGGTTTTGGCTGGGGGGGGCAGGGTATAAATCATCATCATCATCATTTGCCCTGGGCCAAGGGTTGCAGGGTGGGGTGCCTTCAGCTGCTGCCGGCTAACGTGGCTGGCAACCCGGCTGCTTCGCCCACCCTCCTGCCCACCTGGTAAGACTCCTCATCTCCTCCCTTTTTAGAGCAAGCTAGGGAGGGAGGAGGTGGAGGACCTCTGAAGCAGCGACAAAAGAAAAAAATAAAATGTGAAGCAGAGGAGATCTAAACTACCAGTTCCAAAGCAGCAGCAAAACCCCCAACAAAAAGTAATTGGGGGTCAGGGAAAGGAGAGGATACCACCACCATTGCCATAAAGAGGAGGAGGCAGAGACTCACAATATGATTCCCCCCAGCCACACACCCCTTAGAGCATGGGTAGGCAAACTAAGGCCCAATCACCTTCTAAATCCGGCGCACAGATCGTCCAGGAATCAGTGTGATTTTACATGAGTAGAATGTGTGCTTTTATTTAAAATGCATCTCTGGGTTATTTGTGGGGCATAGGAATTTGTTCATCCCTCCCCCCAATAGAGTCTGGCCCCCCACAAGGTCTGAGGGACAGTGGACCGGCCCCCTGCTGAAAAAGTTTGCTGACCCCCGCCTTAGAGATTGCCCTGCCTATGTGCTTCCAGCTGCTTTTTCTTGAATGAAGATCTTCATGGGCTGCTGCACTTCTGATGCTACTGGAGTCTCCATACTTTTTATTATATCTTACTGTTCTCAATGAACTGTATGCTGCTCATGTTTACTATTATGGTTACTTTGCTGGTTCGCACTTTTATGAGGTACTTTGGTTTTAAATTTGTATTACAATGTGAGCGTAGGTTCTTTAAACTCCCGGTTTTCAGAGGGACAGGGCTGGAAGTTCTCTAAATGAAGTCTAACCTGGGTTACAAATTTAGCAGAGGTTCTTAAGTAAACGGGGCCTTCTCTGCAGTGGCTCCCCATTTGTGGAATGCTCTCCCCATGGAGATTTGTCTGGCGCTTTCACCTTTAGGTGCCAGGCAAAACATTCCTCTGCTACCAGGCCTTTCACAGGTTGACATCCGATGTCCTTTTAAATAAGTTGTGGGAGGAGGGGTTATTGGTTCTTATATTTACTATGTATTTTGTGGGTTTTATGTAGTGAACCACCCTGAGATCTGTGGATGAAGGGTGGTATACAAATTAAATTATTATTATTATTTTATTTTTATTATTATTATTATTACAGTGGTACCTCAGGTTACATACGCTTCAGGTTACATACGCTTCAGGTTACAGACTCTGCTAACCCAGAAATACTGCTTCAGACTTAGAACTTTGCTTCAGGATGAGAACAGAAATCGTGCGGTGGCGGCGCGGCAGCAGTGGGAGGCCCCATTAGCTAAAGTGGTGCTTCAGGTTAAGAACAGTTTCAGGTTAAGTATGGACCTTTGGAACAAATTAAGTACTTAACCCGAGGTACCACTGTAGTATTATTATTATTATTATTATTATTATTATTAAATAATCTGTCAGACTCTGGCATTTGCAATATGGAGATAATGCTGTCCTACCTTGTAGGGGTTTTTTTGGTAATGTACATGAAGCATTTTGAAGATTTGAAAAGTGTGGTATCAGTGCTCAGTAGTTACTATTTTTGTGATGAAAGATAGCAATAGCTGCAAAATTAACAAATGCATTCTGTATAATGGCAAGGTTGCAGAGTCGATCCCCATATGGGTCAGCTGCATATTCCTGCCGACATATGATAAAAAATGAATATAAACAAGAAGAAAACTGTCCTGTGATGGCTTTCTTCTTTGAAAATATGTATCGCTTCCTCTTTATGGATGGGTTTCCATTTCCTCTTAACGGGCATGTTTCGTTGAGATAAATGATTTTGCTTTAGTGAGACATTTATCTATCAGTCCCACATTCTTCTATTTCCTTTGACATTAATAAAAAAATGCACAGATGCTTCCATCAGATCTGAGATGCACTCGGCGAGGTCTGCAGTCCTCCCCCCTTTGCGGTCTAACAACCTAGGGTAGTTGAAGATCTTGTGCCTTTAATTCCAGAATTCCGGGGTAGACATCTTCCCCTATCACCTGCCAAGCACCGCATTTCCCGCAGGGGAGCAATCTGCATGACAGTGGTGGGTGGAGCCACAGCCCAAAGTGGGCAGGGCCAAAGCCAAAGTGGGTGGAGTTTGCAGAGTAGGTGGGGAGCTTTGAAAGCATCCAAGAGCGACATGGAATTAAGCTGTAGGTTCCACACACATCCTTTTAATTGTGCAGAAGATAGAACATCACTAGAAACAACAGAGAGGGCATTTGCAGGTGTGGCTCTCTGCTTTAGGCCCTCCAAGTGTCCCTATTTTCCAGGGACAGTCCTGGATTTACAGAAGCCGTCCTGGTTTCTGATTTGATCCCGGAATGTCCTCATGTATCATGTATTTCCTGGAAGCTGCCTAGAGTGTCTGGGGCTACCCAGTTAGATGGGCGGGGTAGAAATAGTAAAATGAATAGGATGTTTCTTCAGGATATACCTGAAGGAGTGTCTCCATCCCCACTGTTCAGCGCGGACACTGAGGTCTAGCGCCAAGGGCCTTCTGGTGGTTCCCTCACTGAGAGAGGTGAGGTTATAGGGAACCAGGCAGAGGGCCTTCTCAGTGGTAGCACCCGCCCTGTGGAACGCCCTCCCAGCAGATGTCAAGGAAATAAACAACTATCTGACTTTTAGAAGACATCTGAAGGCAGCCCTGTTTAGGGAAGTTTTTAATGTTTGATGTTTTATATTATTATTATTATTATTATTATTATTCTGTTGGGAGCCACCCAGAGTGTCTGGGGAAACCCAGCCATATTGGTGGGGTAGAAATAAATACTACTACTATTACTACTACTACTACTAATAATAATTTTCATGTGAGAAATGTAGGAGGGCAAGTTAAGGTAACCTTTGCTCCTTTTCACTTGTTTTCTGCAGTAATCAACCCTTTCTCGCCCTCTCATCAGCTTCTCAACTCTTGTTTTTAACCCAGGTTGTCCATTGGCAGAGTCCACACATGCATGCCTACTTTCCGGCTCTCACCTCCTGGCCTTCACTCCTGGGCGACATGCTGGCAGACGCCATTAATTGCTTGGGATTTACCTGGGTAAATGACACCGCTTTTCTTGGGAGTTTTCATGCTGAATTGATTGCTGCTCAACAAAATCATGGTTGTCGACTGCTTAAAGACTTTGTACCTGATTAACCTTTTAAATATACATTTATTATATCAACGTATGTTATGTTTAACTACCTGTGTACATGGCTGGCATTATAATATCATTGCCTCTCTGAGATATTGTTTTCTCTTCAACCAGGCCTTTGGCTGATTGATATTCTACAGCAGTGGTTCCCAATTAGCTAATTACTGAGGACCCCCTATTTATCAAAAGCCAAGTCACGGACCCCCTACTGTTTAAATTTTGGATAACTCTATGGTAGTTACCTCTGCAAAGCAATTTTTTGAACAAAATGTGGAGTAGCTCCTAATAAGCAAAGGATTTTAGGTGTACAGTCGTACCTTGGATCCCAAATGCCTTGGTACTCAGACGTTTTGGCTCCCAAACACCAGAAACATAAAAGCGAGTGTTCCGGTTTGTGAACGTTCTTTGGAACCCAAATGTCCGATGGCGCTTCCCCGGCTTCTGATTGGCTGCATGAGCTTCTTGCAGCCAATCAGAAGCCACACTTTGGTTTCCAAAGTCGAATAGACTTCCGGAATGGATTCTGTTTGACTTGCAAGGTACGACACTAGGGCTAAGCGATATCTGGTTTTCTACATCGTGATATATCAGCAGTGAAATACCGCGAATTGGAGATCAGGTGTGGGGATGAGGGAAGGAGCAGCTGCAGAGATCAGATGGGTGGGGGAAGGAGAGGAAGCGAAGTCACTGCCACCACATGGTTTGAATGGGAAGGGATGGGGATGGGGGGGGTGCTTCAAGCCACTGTCAGTGGGGGCAGCCAGCGAAAATGCATGTCCACTGTGGCTTCTTCTTCTTTCCTGCTGACTGAGCAAAGTTGTTCCACCTCGGGGCCAGGGGAAGGTAGCGATCAGCTGTCCTGGTCTCCCTCAGTGCGAGGGAAGGCAGCTCAGATCAGCAGTGTTATTGGCTGAGACCATTGTGCAACATCGGCAAAAGGGATGCGGGTGGCGTCGTGGGTGGCACTGTCCCTTTTGGGCTTGCTGATCAGAAGGTCGGCAGTTTGAATCCCCGCGACAGGGTGAGCTCCCGTTGTTCTGTCCCAGGTCCTGCCAACCTAGCAGTTCAAAAGCATGTAGATAAATAGGTACCACTGTGGCGGGAAGGTAAATGGTGTTTCCGTGCGCTCTGGCTCCCGTCACGGTGTCTCGTTGCGCCAGAAGCAGTTTACTTTAGTCGTGCTGGCCACATGACCTGGGAAAGCTGTCTGCGGACAAACGCCGGCTCCCTCAGCCTGTAAAGCGAGATGAACGCTGCAACCCCAAAGTCATCTGTGACTGGACTTAGCTGTCAGGGGTCCTTTACCTTTACCTTTTTATCCTGCATTTTATTCTGTGAACCGCCCTGAGATCTTATTATGAAGGAAGGTATATAAATCTAAATAATAATAATAATAATAATAATAATAATAATAATAATATATTGTGGGAGTTGGATATTGAAAGAAAAGTTTGTGCTGCGGTGTTAAAAAATTATTTCTCAACATGACCCTGCTCAAAATCAATCATTTCAGTTCCATTTTTGTTACCCCCATTCCTTATCCCTAAATCACCTCTAGGTAAAGTCATATTAAATTAATTTATTTCCCCAAATTACTATCCTCCGCAACCCAGGCCATCCCTCTAATACAAGTCCTCCCAAATTCATTACCTTTGCAGAAGCAGTTTGGGAAAAAGATTCAGGGTCAGTTCCTACCTGGGCTGAATACAAGTAGCATTTCTGCCACTCACTGGCAGCCCCCCCTCAATTAAAGCCAGCCTTCAGTGATACCTGTTACTTATGGGGAATCTTATTAAAAACATATTATTATTATTTTTAAAGCGCTTATTTGCTTAGGCAAAACAGCTTCTTACAGATTTACTCTACCATACTAGTACATGATGTTAACACTAGAGGGAAGTCATGCAAAGTGTTTTAACAGAATACTTCTGTAAGATAGGGTTGGGGAAGAAATCCAGTAGTTTTCATTTTAACGCAATCTTATCTAGTTTGCTCTGATATGCAAACTGAAAGGCCTGCGATGCTTTTTTTAAATTATTGAGTTATATTGCAAATACATACAAATCAAAACTTTTAAACGTGAAAGGAAGAAAAAAGATTTTAAAAGGTTACAAAGAACAAAAGAAGAAAAGAAAAAGAATAGAAAGAAGAAAAGCAGAAATCTAAATAAATTACATAAACTAATACAATTAAATCTTAAAGAAGATAAGAAAAAATCATAGATGTATGTTTTAAAATTTGCACTTCTCCAAATGTGACAACGCAATTTTCCAGCTAAACAAAACACATACAAAATCACAAATATGCAAAAAAAAACACCCCACAACCCATCTTGTTAAGGGAAATTGCTTTGCAGAAATATGCATGTGAGGAAAACTTGCATACAAAGATGTGCATGCCAGGAGCATTTGCATTAAAATGATGATGATGATGATGATGAGTTTTCACAGGGATTTCAAACAAGCCACAAGCTGCTGTGGGAATGTTAAGGGCTGAACTTAAGAGTGGAAAAAATGAGAAGCTGAAACTGAGAGATTCAAGTATCCCTACTCACAAGTAGGCTGCAGGTTTAGCAGCTTCCCTTTCCCTACACAAAGCATATTCGTTCATCGGTAGGCTTTGACCCAGTAAAAAGAGATCCTTTTTCTCATCCTGTATCTCTTTCACACTTGCAGGCATCTAGCCCAGCTTGCACGGAACTGGAAATGAACGTGATGGACTGGTTGGCTCAAATGTTAGGTCTCCCAAATTTCTTCTTGCATCATCATCCAGACAGCAGGGGCGGAGGTATCCTGCAGGTAAGTAGCTCAGGAGGGGTGTGTGTTTTCCTTGGTTTTATTTAGTCTGAACATGCTCAGAACTTCTAGTGCAAGAGATGGGGAGCCTGAGGAACCCCAAAACTCCCATCAGCCACATCTAGCATGACCAATGGTCAGTGATGATGCGAGTTCATCAACATCTGGAGGGCCACCATTTCCCTACTCTCTTTTTTTTTAAGCCTACGGCATCCAGTATTCCTCAGTGGTCTCCCATCCAAGTACTAACCAGGCCTGACCCTGCTTAGCTTCTGAGATCAGACAAGATTGAGCATGTTAAGGGTAGTATGTGTCAGGAGCTCGGCCTATCCTCAAGTAGGACCCTGGCAGAGGCACATGCCCAACTGGCATGTTCTCTCCCTCCTGATCGTTCGGGAGCTTCAAAAGCTTTCTTGAGCCTGAACACCACAGCGACTGATGCCAACCAACACCGGCACACTTAGGGATCCGCAGAGTTTGCGCAACTTGCGTAACAGAGCTCAGCAACTCAGCATTTTGGCTAATCTACTTTATTTACATATAAACACACCCGGAGCACTGCAACATGGCTCCTCTCTCTAGCATCAGATAGCAAAGAGAATGAACAAAGGACAATAGTCCCACTTCACCCAACACAGTAACACAAACATCCTGTCTCCGTCACTTCCTACTTTGTGGAGTCAAAACATACACCATCATGTGAAAGACAACAATCCCATGACTGCAACCATGGAGCAGGAATTCTAACAGCATGGCCATAGACATCATTTCCCTATTCTTGTTCTACTGTCTTGTCTGGACATGTCAAAATTGATTTACATCCTTCTACTGGGGAATAGTTTGCGACACGCCTCAAACAAGAAGCATTATCATATATTTATTTGGTTTTTCAGATTAAAGTTTTACAGTCACATATCCAACATACAACATAGAAACAAGATTCTAAAGAATCTCTTGGGCTTCCCTCCTCCTCTTTGTGGATCCTATTGTTAGTCATTTCCTCCTGCATCTTTTATAATAATCCAAATCTTTTACCTCTCCACTGTGTCCAAAATTCACCATTAAACTACAACTGTTATTCCAATCCTACTAATGGTTTTAGCTGTTTACAATCGTTTTTAAGATAAATTATAAATTTCCCCCATTCCTTATTCAAATTTTGGTCTCCCTGATTTCTGATTCTCCTGGTCATTTTAGCCATTTCAGCATAATCAATCAACTTGATCTGCCATTCTTCTCTGGTAGGGACTTTATCTTCTTTCCATCTCTGGACCAACAACATCCGCACAGCCGTGGTCGCATACATAAATAATCTTTTCTAAAAAGAAGCATGATTATAATTGAGAGAGATTAATATCATTTCTTAGAGCAAACAGTAGGTGTCACCATTGGCCTATGATGAAATGATTCATAGATTGCAACATGCAGTGGGGACAAAATGAATTAGCAGTTTGTAGATTAAAACAGCAAGGTACAGTTTTCTAGCGGAAGGAGCCCGTAGTTCAGAGACACAGCACAAGCTCTGCGTGTGTAAAGTCACAGGTTCAATCCCTGATAATTTCCAGTTAAAAAAAGGAGATGGCTAGGATGTAGATGCCAAGAAAAACCTCAGCCAGCTGCTATTCAGAAAGCTTTAGCTGAGCTAAATAGCCTGACCTGTATCACTTCCAGACAGAGGCGAACCTAGGCTTCCCTGGCACCTAGGGCCAGATTTAGGTTGGATGAGACCCTAAGCTACTGAAGGTAATGGGGCCCCAGCTGTCCTTTGTCAACAGCAAATTGTCGCTGTTTCTTGTGTTGAATATATGCTGTATGGTAATTTATGGACCTAATAGGTATCTAAAGCCATTTGCACTTGTTGCCATGCAACCAGTCCATGCGGAATACATAGAAATGAGCAAACCAGTGATATTTTAGGGAGCAGGCTAACAGGCCGGGCCCATTACTTACATCATAGGAGCCTACACAACACAAAACACTGTTGCTGTATGTAGATAAAGGTAAAGGGATCCCTGACCATTAGTTCCAGTCGTGGCCGAGTCTGGGGTTGTGGCGCTCATTTCACTTTATTGGCCGAGGGAGCCCGTGTACAACTTCCGGGTCATGTGGCCAGCATGACTAAGCCGCTTCTGGCGAACCAGAGCAGCGCACGGAAACGCCGTTTGCCTTCCCGCCGGAGCGGTACCTATTTCTCTACTTGCACTTTGACGTGCTTTCGAACTGCTAGGTTGGCAGGAGCAGGGACCGAGCAACGGGAGCTCACCCCGTCGCGGGGATTCAAACCGCCGACCTTCTGATCGGCAAGTCCAAGGCTCTGTGGTTTAACCCACAGCGCCACCCGCGTCCCAGTTGCTGCATGTAGGTTTTATTTTATTTGTTTTTTATCTTATATTTTGGAAATGTACATCCAGGTTTTTTTCCTTTAATTTTTTTTGGGGCCCCCAAGAGAGTGTGGCCTAAGCTATAGCTTGTTTAGCTTATATGTAAATCCGGCACTGCTTGCACCCTTGGCAAGGAACTCTGCTGAAGCACCTAGAGGAGCCTCTATGCTTCACCCAGCCACCCAGATCAGAGGAGGAGTGGCCCAGGGAGCATGAAAGGGGGGGCCTTCTAGCCTCCAACATTTCTCTGGTGAAAATAGGGATGTCCTATTCAATAATAACTGGACAGGCGATAAATGATCTGCTTTGGCCTCTGGCCCCAGTTGCCATTGCCATGTGGCCTGGGAAGGCTACCCAGAAGTCAACGTGACCCTCAGGCTGAAAAAGGTTCCCCACCTCTGAAGTCAAACAATTATTATTCAACACTTTTGCAGTGTTGAATATGCAGTGTTGAATATTTGATGCAGTTTCCATCGAAACCTGAGTTAACGGGGCGAAGGTGCCAAATCCACTTTAATTGCGTAGACTGAATATACCAGTTTGTGACTGAATCGCACTCATAAAATAGTGACAGTCTAGAAGGGACCTGGGTATTTAAGAGAGCTTCCTATATACCTGTGTGTGTTTGTGATATAGGTTGCTGTTAATAATAAGGAGAGTTTGTTTCTTTCCGCAGAGCACAGTTAGTGAATCAACCTTGGTTGCTCTGTTGGCTGCAAGGAAGAATAAAATTCTGGAAATGAAGGAGTCTGAGCCAGGTGCAGACGATTCTGTTCTGAACTCTCGTCTCATTGCTTATGCCTCAGATCAGGTAAATGAGAGTGTGTGTCTGCATGTATATGAGTTAGGCCCCACCTGGACTATACATTTAAAACAGTATCGTACTGCTTTAAACAGTCATGGTTTCCTCCCAAACATCCTGGGAACTGTAGTTTGTTAAGGGTGGTGAGAGTTGTTGACCCCAGTTCTAGGCACCACAGGTTAAGAAGGATACAGTGGTACCTCGGGTTAAGTACTTAATTCGTTCTGGAGGTCCGTTCTTAACCTGAAACTGTTCTTAACCTGAGATACCACTTTAGCTAATGGTGCCTCCCGCCACCGCTGCACAATTTCTGTTCTCATCCTGAAGCAAAGTTCTTAACCTGAGGTACT
Source organism: Podarcis pityusensis (assembly GCF_964106645.2). Lineage (NCBI taxonomy): Eukaryota > Metazoa > Chordata > Lepidosauria > Squamata > Lacertidae > Podarcis > Podarcis pityusensis. Next base: position 39,552,734 of record NC_138039.1, on the reverse strand, counting down.
ATTTCTGGGTTAGCGGAGTCTGTAACCTGAAGCGTATGTAACCTGAAGCGTATGTAACCTGAGGTACCACTGTATTGGTAATAAGTGCAGAAGACGACCAAAATGATAAATGGTCTGGAAACCAAGCCTTATGAGGAATGGTTGAAGGAGTTGGGTTTAATTAGCCTGGATAAAAGGAAACTTTTATGTTATGATAGCCACCTTCAAAGATCTACAGGGCTGCTGCACAGAAGATGGAGCAAAATTGTTTTCTGCTACTCCAGAGGGTAGGACTCGAAGCAGTAGGCACTCATTCTGATTTGTTTGCAATGAGGTTAAATTACCTTTCATCCATGCCTTAACTCACATGTTCCTCATCATTAAAAAGTCTGATCTGTTGGGGAAGTGGGTTTGTTGTGCATGACTTCCCGATCAACTCTGATCGTGCAACATGAATTTAGCTGTTTGGATGCCACTCAAAATTATCAACAGTCTGGAAGTGCCCCATGAAGGCCTGCATGTGTAGGGGTGTCAGTTTTGGAAAAAGAAGGATGCATAAAGGTAAAAGTAAAGGACCCCTGATTGTTAAGTTGAGTCGTGAACGACTCGGGGTTGAGGTGCTCATCTCGCTCTATAGGCCGAGGGAGCCAACGTTTGTCCGCAGACAGTTTTTCCAGGTCATGTGGCCAGCATAACTAAGCAGTGCACGGAAACGCCATTTACCTTCCTGCCGGGGTGGTACCTGTTTATCTACTTGCACTTTTTGGCGTGCTTTCGAACTGCTAGGTTGGCAGGAGCTGGGACTGAACAACACCTATCCTTTAAGATATATGGGCTGAATATATGCACCAAGGACAAATCTGCTCAGGCCTTCAGCCAAACTTAATTGTAATTGTATTGACTAAATCTTGTTGTAGTATGGGCTCCTCTTGACCAACATTACCAGCACTTGAGTCCCTGGAATCTCCTTGCTTGTCTTCTCAGGCTCACTCCTCAGTAGAAAAGGCGGGTTTAATTTCCCTCGTGAAGATGAGATTTCTTCCTGTGGATGAAAATTTTTCCTTGAGAGGAGAAACCTTGAAAAAAGCCATTGAAGAAGACAGAAGCCGTGGCCTGGTGCCCATCTTTGTAAGTTTTGTTCTCTATATACTTGGAAGGCTACTGGCCTTGATGGTTCTCCTCTACTTCCTTGGTTGAAGTATTGCTTCTAAGTGCCAGTTTCTGGAAAGGAGAGTGCTCTTGTGCTTGGTTTCTGCATGAGGTTTTCCCAGAGGCATCTGGAAATAAGATATTGGACCAGAATAAGATACTGGACCAGATAGACAGACAGACAGACAGACAGACAGACAGACAGAACAGCAACTTCTTTAAGGAGCATAAAACTATGGTTGAAGAAAGACAGGTGACACTTGCTTTTCAGAGCTGAAGGTTGTGGAAGCCCTGACGTTGTTTAGAACATGTCCAGCCATTCTTTCCATCTCTGGTTAAAACAAGTTGTGCAGGCTTTTCTAACACTTGCAAAACCTGTTTTCTCAGCAGCTGCCATGGGTCACCCCATGAGCAATGACGTCTCTCCCGTATTGCCTTCAACTCCCTGAAAACTGATGGCTGACTTATCTGCGTCCTGCGAGCGGACATTTTGTTAACCAATAAATTCGTGTCTCTGGTTGTTTTTGGATGTTCTGCTATGCTTTCTTGACAACGCCCTGTTTTTGTCTAGGTTTGTGCAACTCTCGGAACAACTGGAGTCTGTGCTTTTGACAGCCTTTCAGAGCTGGGACCCGTTTGTAAGTAGTCTCAATACTTCTCAAAAGGGACCGTTATACCAAGTCTTAGATGGTGACCAACCCTTTCCCCAAGCAAATCTCTGACTCTAGATTTTATGGCAACGCAACAGCTTACGCAAGTGTCAGCTATTGCACAGAAACCAACTGTTGCGCAGGAATCAACTGTTGCGCAACAAGCTTCCACTAGTGCGATTGTTGCATTAGATCTCGTTGTTGTGCAGCCTTTAAATTCGGTCATCTGCCAGTGCAAGGGCAGACAGAGAACATTCAGTACATCTCTATACCTTCTCAAACATCACCTTCAATTACTCTTTAGGTTCTAAAGAGGGACTCTGGCTTCATGTCGATGCTGCCTATGCTGGGACAGCGTTTCTCTGCCCAGAATTCAGAACATTTTTGACTGGAATAGAATACGCAGATTCTTTTACCTTCAACCCTTCCAAATGGATGATGGTTCACTTTGACTGCACAGCGTTCTGGTGAGTGTGAGGCTCAAAGCTTGCACACACGTGAAATTCTAAGTCTCTCAATTGCCCCCAATGACCAATTATTTCCCCCGGTCCCCATTTGTATAGGATCAAGGATAAAAACAAGCTGCAGCAAACCTTCAGTGTTAATCCCATCTACCTCAGACATCCCAACACGGGGTCAGCCACGGACTTCATGGTGAGTAAACTGAATGCAAAAGGAGGCTGTTGTAGACCAGACACCAGATTTCTGTGTTTGTTTTCAAAATAGCAGTAGGGGGGCTGATTCTCTCCTCCTTTGTCTTTTCTCCCATGAGAAATCCCCCAAATTATTTACCTCCTTAGGCAAAACATACATCATCACCATCATTAGTAGTTCTTACGTATTAGTCTTCTTCTTCTTTGGTGATCCCTCTTAGCCGAGTAAGATTGTCTTCCATGAACACAGTCTTAACTATAAATCCATAAGTGGCTGTGGAAGCCAATTCTGGATCCACACATCCTTCCATAGTAGGAACATAGGGTTCCAGGCGGGAGTTGATCATGGTGAGAGTTTGCCAAACGTGCCTCCTTCTTAGCATGTTTCTCCCTTTCGTCCTGAGTTTGAGCATCTTCAAAGTCCATGACACCTTTGGTAATGGCTGTTCTCCAACTGGAGCGCTCGCAGGCCAGTGTTTCCCAGTTGTCAGTGTTTATACTCCTTTTTTTGTTGTTGTTGCCTTGAGAGAGTCTTTAAACCTCTTTTGTTGACCCCCAGCATTACGCTTTCCATTTTTAAGTTCAGAATAGAGTAGTTGCTTTGGAAGACATATTAGTCTCACATTAGTCTCATATATGTCACATATTAGTATGTGACATATGACTCCCATCAAATTATCCTGGGAATTGTCATTTGTTGAGGGTGCTGAGGGTGGGTGGTGTGGGTTAAACCACAGAGCCTAGGGCTTGCCGATCAGAAGGTCGGCGATTTGAATCCCCGTCACGGGGTGAGCTCCCATTGCTCAGTCCCTGCTCCTGCCAACCTAGCAGTTTGAAAGCACGTCAAAGTGCAAGTAGATAAATAGGTACCACTCAGGCGGGAAGGTAAACGGCGTTTCCATGCGCTGCTCTGGTTCACCAGAAGTGGCTTAGTCATGCTGGCCACATGACCCGGAAGCTGTACGCCGGCTCCCTCGGCCAATAAAGCAAGATAAGGACCGCAACCCCAGAGTCGTCCACGACTGGACCTAATGGTCAGGGGTCCCTTTACCTTTACCTAAGGTTGCTGAGAGTTGTTAGGAGACCCTTATTCCCCTCAGAGAGTTGTACTCTTGGGAAGATGTATTGATTGTTGAACTGCTCTGAGCACTGCACCTCTGGGAGGGGAATAGGGGGTCTCCTAACAAAAACCTTTAATAAACCACAGTTCCTAGATTCTTCTTTTGGGATGGAGAAGCCACGACTGTTTAAAATGGTATCCTAGTGCTTGAAATGTATAGTGCATATGTGAACTTGGTTTCTGAAACAAGATGGACTGGGCTCAAATGTGTTTGGAGGGCATGCCCTGTGGCTAGGAAGGCCTTTGCCCTAATACAACTAGTGGTGAATTCTCCAGTTATTCAGTCATGAGGGGGATATTTACTTATTTGCCTGATTTAGGATTTGCCGATCAGAAGGTCGGCGGTTCGAATCCCCGCAACAGGGTGAGCTCCTGTTGCTCGGTCCCTACTCCTGCCAACCTAGCAGTTCGAAAGCACGTCAAAGTGCAAGTAGATAAATAGGGACCGCTCTGGCGGGAAGGTAAACGGCGTTTCCGTGCGCTGCTCTGGTTCGCCAGAAGCGGCTTCGTCATGCTGGCCACATGACCCGGAAGCTGTCTGCAGACAAACGCCGGCTCCCTCGGCCAATAAAGCGAGATGAGCGCCGCAACCCCAGAGTCGGCCACGACTGGACCTAATGGTCAGGGGTCCCTTTACCTTTACCTTATAAAAAAATGTACACCACCCTTCATCTGTAGATCTCAGAAGGAGGCACCACTTTTTATTCGTTCTTTGTTTACCAGGGGGATACTAGGAGAGATTCCTGCGCCCGGTCTCTGTTTAATTCTAACTCAAATGAGGCCTTGTGTGCATCTGGTCTCTGTTTGGATGCACACAAAATGCAGACCGTGGCTGATGGGAACTATAGTCCAAAACAGCTGGAGGGCAACAGGTTTGGGAAGGCTGCAGGAGTGTATTATTGGAAAAGCAGACAGATGCATGAGCTTTCTCTGCTGCCGAGGTACAGTCGCTCCCCATCAATAAGTAGAATGAGATCCCAGATATGTGGCTTTCGTGCCCTTGGCAGCTTTCGACATCCAACCCTTCTCCACCTTTTTCTCCTGGCTGAGCTCTGACTGTTGTTTGATTTACAGCACTGGCAAATCCCACTGAGCCGAAGGTTTCGTTCTCTGAAGCTCTGGTTTGTGATCCGCTCGTTTGGTGTGAAGAAGCTTCAAGACCACGTCAGACATGTAGGTGAACTGGAGGTGTAAATGTGTGACTGGGCAAGGGCGAATCTGTCAATTTTGGTTCCTAATTTCCCCCACTCTTAAGTGCAGTTCTAATGAAAATCCATTGCGTGTCGAGACGCCACAGCCACTCCCTCGTTGGAAATAACTCACACAAGGACACGGATATTATGTTTATGCTATTGGGCAAATTTTGGCCACAACTTTATTGAATTACAGAATGTGAGCGGTATTGGCTTAGGCATTGAATGGACCTGACTATATCTGACTCCTGCCCATTGTGCAGGAAGTCCAGTAAGGGTAAACCACCGGTAGGGGGAGCCCCATCGATGCGAACCAACTCAAGCTCCCCCTGGTGTTCCCATCGGGGTCGTGTCAAGGCCCTAGCCCCCCAGCCGGGCTTCAGACTAGATCAACACCCCCGGGTTCCCTTAATGGAATACCCTTAAGCATGGAGGGGCAGGTGATGGTCACACCTCCCCTCCCCCACACAAGGTCAAACAATGCATAGCCGCCACAAGAGCCCAAAGGCTCGCCGCCGATTGGCTGGCTGGGCTCTGACGTGGCCGGGATCCCCCAGGCAACGGGGGACAAAGTCCCCCGCCCCCCGGTGGGGAGTGGGTGATCACGCGGTCCACTGCAACTCCTCCCCACTGGGAAGTGGAGCTGGCAGTTTTGTATGAATTTCTCCTAACAATATATCCAGCTGGGATAGCTCAGTTGGTAGAACATGAGACTCTTAATCTCAAGGTTGTAGGTTCGAGCCCCACATTGGGCAAAAGATTCCTGCGTTGCAGGGGGTTGGACTAGATGACCCTTGTGATCCCTTCCAGCTCTACAACTCTATGATTCTATAGACATCTTTGTTGGCAATTTTGTGTAATATGCAGAACTTTGGCTAATGAGTCGGATAGGAAAGCTTGCTAGCCAGCAGCCAGGCACAGTTTTTAAGTGCCAATGGTGAGTAGGTACCTCAAAGTTTCTCCAGCCTTTCTGTATGTTAAAATGTTAATTACTTAAAGCTTTGAGGGTGGTCAGGGATGTCTCATTGGTTCTGGGCAAGATTATGTTTTCATTTTAATTCTGCATCCTATGACTTTTGCACTGCTCTTGGAAATGATAATTGCTTATGCTAAAATAAGAGGACAAAATGGTGATCTTTTTTATAGAAGGATGGAGGCCGTTGGTGGATTATACCTATCAAACTATAATTCTCATATGAAATCACGCGCAGGATTTGAGATAGGAGCAATGGAAGAATGTAGAAAATGGATTTTGCGGGCTTAAAAAATAAATGAAGATGCGTGTTAATGCAGATATTAAGGGGGAATTTAAAAAATCAAGGAAGGAGGGGCAGGAAGTCAAGAAGAAAATGTGTAAAAAAATAAACAAACCAATACCTAAGTTTGGAGTTATGTAATAATTTGGAAGATTTAATCAAAATCATTGTAAAACAATAATTGCTTATGCTTTTTTTTGGAAACTGTAGGGCACTGAGATGGCCAAATATTTTGAGTCACTGGTTAGAAGTGATCCCCTGTTTGAAATCCCTGCTAAGAGACACCTTGGACTGGTTGTGTTTCGTTTGAAGGTAAGAGCAAAAGTTCCCCCTCTAGAGTTTAAAACAACCCACTTCACCCCCCAAAAAACAGCTATGAAGAAGGAGCGTAGGAGAGAATGAATCACTGTGAGCATCTCTAGCATACATCAGATCTCCAATGAAAGGCTGAAGGGGGGTGGAATATAGCCAGGCCATTAACAGGGCTGCTTCATGTCCCTCAGTGCAGATACAGTCTAAGTTACTGGCTCTTTCCACATCCTAGTTGCTATGGGTGAGGGAGAAAAATCCGCTAATTTATCCACTTCAAGTATAACTTTATAAACTTCTGTCATGCATCCACACCATCCACCAAGTCATCTTTTAATAGGAAAAAGCATAATTTAAGATCACAGACCTGACTTCACTGGTGTTGGTCCAGATTCCTGGGTTAATCAAAATCTATGATGGGAATTGGTGCATTCAGTTGCATGGCCTCTCTCTTTGGTGCTGACCTTTAAAGCCCTCAATGGCCTCGGCCCAGTATACCTGAAGGAGCATCTCCACCACCATCGTCCAGCCCGGACACTGAGGTCCAGCACCAAGGACCTTCTGGCGGTTCCCTCCCTGCGAGAAGTGAGGTCACAGGGAACCAGGCAGAGGGCCTTCTCGGTGGTGGCACCCGCCCTGTGGAACACCCTCCCATCAGATGTCTATGAAATAAACAACTATTTGTCTTTTAGAAGACATCTGAAGGCAGCCCTGTTTGGGGAAGTTTTTAATGGTTGATGGCTGATTGTGTTTTTAATATTCTGTTAGGAGCTGCCCAGAGTGGCTGGGGAAACCCAGCCAGTTGGGCAGGGCATAAATAATAAATTATTATTATATTATTATTACTTTGAAAACAATTTGTACGTGGATTATCACAATATCTTTTGAAAACAGGGCCCTAACTGGATGACAGAAAAGGTCTTAAAAGATCTGAACAAATCGGGAAAGCTCTTTGTTATTCCGGCAACGGTTCACGACAAGTTCATCATTCGGTTCACTGTGACGTCTCAGTTTACAACCCGAGAAGACATCCGACGAGACTGGGCCCTCATCCAACAGGCTGCGGTGCAAGTCTTAAACATGCATCATACGCCCAAACCTGTCGCCATCTCAGAGGAAGGGGTCCAAGTTCCCAACGTGATAACCAGCCCCATTTCAAAATCAATAGGTGCTGCTCCCTTTTTTGACTTAGAGGAAGAAGAAAGCAAAAGGTCCCCATGTAAAATAACTGTGCAGCCTCGAAGAGGCTCTCTAAGCCCTTCTCCGTGGTCTTTCGGGGAAAATGTCGCCGTGCCTGAGGATCCTCATTCGGACGACTGCTTCACAGAAGGCAGCCTGAGCCCCACCAACCACAAAGTGCCCTCGTTCTCTGTTCAAAGCAAGAAGAAGACAGCTCGCTCTCTCAGTGTGCCAACAGCTGGCTTTTGGGAAGCGAGCCACCCAAAGGCCATGGGCTTGGAGGTCCCCGGAAAGAGAGGATCTTGCACCAGCGAGAAACTCCTTTCCCAATTGCCCAGAGAGATACTGATGCTCAAGAAAAGCGCCCTGAAGAAACACCTGAAATTTTACAGCGTGCCCAGTTTTCCGGAATGCACGATTCAGTGTGGGCTCCAGCTGCCGTGCTGCCCTCTACAGGCCACCGTGTAGTCAGTCCTCCACCCTCAACGGCTGTCCCCCTGCTCTCCTCGAGGCAGCGAGAACCAAAGCCTGCTTATTCTCATGCAACGCAATAATCTATGACCCTCTCTAATAATATATAAAATAATTATATTAGTTACAGAAGACTCTGTGCTATTTTTTTTAAAGCCTCTATATTTAATAAGTTTAAAAGAGAAATAAAACTATTTAGCATTGTGCCTGGCGTTTCATGTTTCATTGCAGATTCTCTGCTTCCATATGGAGTTTTTGCATTGTGGGTTGGTAAGCTATCATACAAAAGGGGGTCAGCAACTAGAGGCCATTAGTTCAAAACTGGCCCCTTGAGATTTGGTGTTTTGTTTTTTTGTACAATCTTTTTTATTCAGTTTTACACTATGCATTTAAATTCAAACATTAGACATCAGGATCAGCATTTAGGATTTCCTGAATTTCCTGAATCCCTTCCACCCTTCCATGGTTTCCATATTCAACCTTTTTCGACTGCATCACATATTTTCTCTATTTTTCTTAAATAATCCATTTTTACCTTAGTTTTTAGCACTTTACAAACGTTACTCAAATGCTGCCAAAGTTTTCAGTTGTTTACAGTGTCAACAGATGTCATTTTCCTCATGGTATTTTCAGGCCAGGAAATGCTGAATATGTAGGATTTCTGTCTTTTTGATGCACAAAAACCTTTGCTAGGATGAAAAGTTGTCAACTGTCCTCAGCCTTTTTTAGTTTCAGAAGAAGGAATAGCACCAACAAATGTTGCAACAAGAAATGCTGTCAAGGAAACCATGTTCTTCTTTCTGTTGGAAAAACACCACAAACCAACAGCCAGAAATAAGTTATACTTGAAACTCGTGGGATCTGTTTTGCAAAATGGTAATTTGTGGAGCAAATATTTTACACATGTTAGTACATCGCTGCTGAGTTAGGCACAGCTACTTTATAGAGCAAGGATATCCTGAAATGTGGGGACATTGTCCCAATGATTGGGCAATCTAGAAAAGGGTTGAATAGGTCAAGGTGGTCTGAAGGTTAATTCACTTCCTCCAGGACCATTTTGGTTTCCAGCTATAATGGAGACGTTCATTCAGTACTGAAATATACTCAGAGTCGAGAGTGGATTTCATGCTCTTTATTCAGCTCATAGTGGTGAGGAGGAATGAAAGTCCCCTCAAAGTATCTGCTTTATATACATTATTTACACAATGGGCTGCACGTGATTGGCTAATTCCGGAATTCTCCTGTAGGCCAATCGGGTTGTGGATTCACTTCCATCTGGAGCTGGATTGGGTGGCTCCTGCAGACCAATCATCCTATTGTTCTGGGACCAATCAGACTGCTGCATTTTGGATCCTATTCAACTCAGTACATAACAAGTACTCAATAAACCACATGGCAGGAACTCGTATGCAGATCATGCAGATTTTAGTGCTAAATTTAGAAAACAGCAAAGACCTGATGAAGAGAGCACAGCAGAGGTTATATTTTCTGAGAATCCTCCGGAAAAACAATCTCTCAAAGGACCCGTTGATGGCATTTTACCATTGTACTGTGGAGAGTGTATTAAATTATGGTCTGTGTGTGTGGTTTGGGAGCTGCACGGCCAGGGAAAAAACAATGCTGTCCAGGGTTGTAAAGACTGCAGAGAGAATAATTGGGTGCACTTTTCCCACCTTAGGTCAAATCTATGCTGCCAGGTGCCATAAGAAAGCTGCAGAGATAGCGCAGGATAGTGCGCACCCCGGAAATGATCTCTTTCAGCTTCTGCCTTCTGGAAGAAGGTACAGGGTTATAAAGACTAGGACTAGCCGCCTGAGAAACAGTTTCTACCCAAATGCAATTCTGGTTTTAAACACAGTATAAGGAGTCTCTATAGGAGTATATTGTATTTTAAAATGGGGCTTCAGAGTTTTTGGGGGTTTCTGAATGTCTTATGTAGATTTTCTAATTTCATTGTTCTGTATGGGACAATGACAATAAAGATATCGTATTGTATCATGAAAGGAATGTGTATGTAAAACAAGAATACAGGAACTCCTATGACAGGGAAGGAGAACCTCAGGTCCTCTCTAGCCCAGGATCCTGTTCTCACAGTTCTCACAGATACTTATAAGAAACCCACAAATGGGATCTGAGTGCAACAGGGCTCTCTCGCCTTGTGATTCCCATTAACTGGCATTCGAAAGCATACTGCCCAGAACTGTGAAGGCAGAGGTAAAACAACTTCGCCATCACCACTAAAATATCTGTTAAACAAAGAATGTAATGGCATTTAAAATTATATTTATTTATTGGAATTAATATACCGCCCTATACTCACAGATCTCAGGGTGGTTCACAGAAAAGATCACAATATATAAAATCAAAATAAGAATAACCCAATAACATGCCCCCCCAAGCTACATTTTAAAGGGGTATAGGATGTCAATCAGGTCAACCAAAGGCCTGGCTTAAAAGGAACATCTTTGCCTGGTGCCTAAAGGTATAAAATGAAGGTGCCAGGCAAACTTCCCTGGGGATAGCATTCCACAGATAGGGAGCCACTGCAGAGAAGGCCCTGTTCTTGCGTTGCCACCCTCTGCACCTCTCAAGGAGGAGGCACATGAAAAAGGGCCTCATAAGGTGATCTCAGGGTACGGGTAGGTTCATATGAAAAGAGGCAGTCCTTGAGGTATTGCGGTCCTGAGCCGTTTAAGGCTTTATAGGTCAAAACCAGCACTTTGAATTGGGCCCAGAAACTAATTGGTAGCCAGTGCAGTCAGACCAGGATCAGTGTAATATGCACAAACCGTCTTGTGAGCAACCTCCCCGCTGAATTCTGCACTAGCTGGTTTCCGAAGCGTCTTCAGAGGCAGCCTTACGTATAACGCACTGCAGTAATCTAGCCTTGAAGTTACCAGAGCATAGACATCAGAAGTTAAGTTATCCCTGTCCAGATAGGGGCGTAGCTGGGTTACCGGCTGAAGCTGAGGGAAGGCACTCTGGGCAACTGAGGCCAACTGAGCCTCGAGCGACAACAAATGATCCAGGAACACCCCCAAGCTACACTTCAGGGGAAGTGTAACCCCATCAAGAGCAAGAGACCTCCCAGCCATCTGGTCTAGGGAACCACCCACTAGATTCTAGATACAAACACACAATCACTTTCAAATCAATTTTGGTAACTTTCTAACATTATATAAAAACTGATTCTTGCTTTTACAAACACCACCAACCAGCCGCTTTGGGTGTGTTATAGTTTCAGTTGGTTGCTACATATTGAATTATAAATGTCCTCCGTTAGGGGTACGTATGTCTTTTCTTTGTCATTCAAGAAATACAGGGTGTCTTTGATAGCTGCTGGGTCAAATCCTTCTTGGGCTAACTGCACCTTCCGGTGTTTGAATGTTCCGGTGACCTCAATGGCATCCTGCAACGACAAGGGAAAAGGCAAAATTACAGTGCAATCCTATGCATGTTTATGCAAGTGTAAGGCACAGTATTCAGAGGGGCTTACTCTCAGGTAAACAGGATTGTAGCCTTAATATTATCAGTTGGGCAATATCTTTACTGGAATCAACAAAAATGCCAAAAATAATGACAAGTGTCTGAGCTCTCAAGAACTCTTTATCAGGCAAGATGTTACACAAAATATGAGGAAGTGGGGGGAAAGGAAAAGTACAAAGTTTGCCAAAAAATAAAAAAAGGAAGTATAAACATTAGTCTGGCTGGTGTAGCTATGAAGTCAGCTTTTAGGCTCAGCTCCAAGGTGTAGGTTAAAGTCGAGTCCCTCTCTGTTGGGTTTCAAGTTACACACCTAGGATTCTGACACTAAGGATGGAATCGCACTGTACATTCAAAGCACACCCCACACATATTTAAAGCACATTGCTTCCCACAGAGAATCCTGGGAATTGTAGTTTCCCCCTCACAGAGCTACAATTCCTAATAATAATAATAATAATAATAATAATAATAATAATTTATTATTTATACCCTGCCCATCTGGCTGAGTTTCCCCAGCCACTTTGGGCGGCTTCCAATCAAGTGTTAAAAACAATACAGCATTAAATATTAAAAACTTCCCTAAACAGGGCTGCCTTCAGATGTCTTTTAAAAAGAAGATAGCTGCTTATTTCCTTCACATCTGAAGGGAGGGCTTTCCGCAGGGCGGGCGCCACTACCGAGAAGGCCCTCTGTCTGGTTCCCTGTAACCTCACTTCTCGCAATGAGGGAACCGCCAGAAGGCCCTCAGCGCTGGATCTCAGTGTCCGGGCGGAACAATGGGGGTGGAGACGCTCCTTCAGGTATACAGGACCGAGGCCGTTTAGGGCTTTAAAGGTCAGCACCAACACTTTGAATTGTGCTCGGAAACGTACTGGGAGCCAATGCAGATCTCTCAGGACCGGTGTTATGTGGTCCTGGTGGCCACTCCCAGTCACCAGTCTAGCTGCCACATTCTGGGTTAATTGCAGTTTCCGGGTCACCTTCAAAGGTAGCCCCACTTAGAGCACATTACAGTAGTCCAAGCGGGAGATAACTAGAGTATGCACCTCTCTGGATTAAGTATCCTTAATCAACTATGCCCAAAGAAAAAGCACCCTCTCCTCCTGTGGCGTCCAGGATTCAGAGTCATACAGCCTCTGACAGTGGACATAGAACACACCCATCAGGGCTAGTTGCTACTGATAACATTATTCTTCATGAATTTAGAACCATAGAATTGTAGAATTTGAAGGGACCATGAGGGTCATCGAGTCCAACCCCCTGGCAGGCAGGAATCTTTTTGCCCAACATAGGGCTCGAACCCACGAGATCAAGAGTCTCAGGCTCTACTGACTGAGCTCCTCTTTTAAAGCCATCCAAGCTGCTGGCCATCACTGCCCCTTGTGGGAGCAATTTCAAACGCACTGTGTTAAAAAGTATGTTCTTTTGTCCGTCCTCTTCCAACGTTTAGAATTCTAGTGTTATGATGCATAGGGAGAAAAACATTTCTCTGTCCTTTTTCTCCATTTTATGCATCATTTTATACCTTTCTAAAGACGCCTGCTTCTTGGGAGGAAAGCAATGACAAACCTAGACAGCATCTTAAAAAGCAGAGACATTACCTTGCCAACAAAGGTCCGTATAGTTAAAGCCATGGTTTCCCCAGTAGTGATGTATGGAAGTGAGAGCTGGACCATCAAGAAGGCTGATCACCGAAGAATTGATGCTTTTGAATTATGGTGCTGGAGGAGACTCTTGAGAGTCCCATGGACTGCAAGAAGATCAAACCTATCCATTCTTAAGGAAATCAGCCCTGAGTGCTCACTGGAAGGACAGATTGTGAAGCTGAGGCACCAATACTGTGGCCACCTCATGAGAAGAGAAGACTCCCTGGAAAAGACCCTGATGCTGGGAAAGATTGAGGGCACAAGGAGAAGGGGACGACAAAGGACAAGATGGTTGGATACTGTTCTTGAAGCTACCAGCATGAGTTTGACCAAACTGCGGGAGAAAGAAACTGCGTGAAAGACAGGAGTGCCTGGCGTGCTCTGGTCCATGGGGTCACGAAGAGTCGGACACGACTAAACGACTAAACAACAACATCCTGTTGACTCTTGCTTGACTTTTCTCTAAAAAAAAAAAGCCTGAATGCTGTAATCAGTCTTCTTACAGGAGCGGTAGAATCATAGATGCGCAGATTCCTACCGTATTGTAACTTCCACTAATACTAGAACCTGTTCCATGGTGAAAATGATCCTTAGTAAGGCAGACTTACCTGGATCCTCACAAAACAAGGCCTTGCATAAGCAGGCAGGTAGTCTACGACGTGTTTGTAGAGTTGTCCCCCATCAAATTCACAGCCGTCTGTTAGGCGTATGGATGCCATGCCTATCCTGCCCTCGTGACCTGCAAAGCAATCATTGGTGCTTGCGTTTCTTTTTTCTTTTTAAATCTTTATTGCATTTTAAAAATTACAAAGAAAGCATAAATTAAACATTACATCCAAATATTCAAAAATCAAAAGGAAAAATACAAAAATGGAAAAAAGAAGAAGAAAAAGAAATTAAAAGGTAGATAATATAAAACAAAAAAGAATTAGTCAAGTACACTAAATTGTTCAAAGGGCACAAACAGTAATTTGAATATTCTATACACCAGGTCTCAGAAAGAAATACATTTGTAATCCTTATTTTCTTTCTTTCTTTACAGTCACTTTCTTTCTGTTCCGGAAAAACTAGTTTGAATCCCTGCTATATTAGTTGACTTCCCTGTATCTCTTTGAGGCTTCAACACTTCTCTTAAGTAACAAATATTCTGTAATCATTTATTAAAATCAGTTTTTCCCATTATATCTGTTGCCTGTGTTTCTAAACCGCATCTCAAGAAGTTCCTGATACAGCTTACTAGAAAAATTTTCGAACAGTGTAAATCATAAAAAACAGACTGTCTTGACAACTTGTCAAGTAGTCAAGGTATACTTGACTACCTCAGTATACCTGAAGTAGCGTCTCCACCCCCATCGTTCTGCCTGGACACTGAGGTCCAGCTCCGAGGGCCTTCTGAAAGTTCCCTCACTGCGAGAAGTGAGGTTGCAGGGAACCAGGCAGAGGGCCTTCTTGGTAGTGGCGCCCACCCTGTGGAAGGCCCTCCCATCAGATGCCAAGGAAATAAACAACTACAGTAGTACCTTGGGTTAAGTACTTAATTCGTTCCGGAGGTCCATTCTTAACCTGATACTGTTCTTAACCTGAAGCACCACTTTAGCTAATGGGGCCTCCCGCTGCCACCGCACCGTCAGAGCACGATTTCTGTTCTCATCCTGAAGCAAAGTTCTTAACCCGAGGTACTATTTCTGGGTTAGCGGAGTCTGTAACCTGAAGCGTATGTAACCTGAGGTACCACTGAATCTGACTTTTAGAAGACATCTGAAGGCAGCCTTGTTTAGGGAAGTTTTTAACGTTTTGATGTTTTATTGTGCTTTTAATATTCTGCTGGGAGCCGTCCAGAGTGGCTGGGGAAACCCAGCCAGATAGGCAGGGTAACAACAACAACAACAACAACAACAACAACAACAACAACAACTTAACCCTCAGACCTTTTCTGTGCAAATCCAAATGAGTTGGAGAAGAAGACCATAGCTGCCTGAAGTCTACCGCTGCCCTACATCAAGAACGTGAACTAAAAACAGCCAAATTATCAAGCCCATCTCTCCAGTTAGGTAAGTGCTTTGGGCACCTGGAGGTTTCAGCTGAACCACGGCTGTTTGACACTGTAGTCATGCTATGTGTGGGATGAGAGAGCTTCCTTGTACACGTAGGTGAAAGGACTACGGTTTTTTAAGCCAAAACCTAAGGGGAAGGGGCTGGAATAGTCTTGATGGAACCAGCCTCCTCCCAGGGCTTCTAAGGTCTATGACCTTGAATGTTATTGACACAGGAGCCCCTAGCCAGGGCTGTGAGAACATGGTTGCATACTTTCTTCTGAGCTAATCTGTGCTTTTTGTCACTTGGAAAGGAACACCTGGCATTGAATACTGTTTACTCAAAGGATTTGTGGTTTGGGATAGAATATTTGGTGCTCACACCTGAATCTGCCAGATCGGCTTAAGTGTTTAGGAGAGATTCTGTCCCTGTGAACTTACATCAGGTGGCAAATATATAGGATCTATCTAAAAGGGGTGAAAAGGTTTAGCCTAGGGATAATAAAAAAATGTGAAGGGTTACCACGACTTGCTACTCTCCCCCTTGCTGCAAGACCAGTTTGCAATTAGGCATTTCAGTCTTCTATTTGGTTTTTCAGGCCCAAGGGGAGCTGAGCTATATTTCCTTCATCTGCTGTAACATAATCTGAGGAGAGGATAAGGAACTCTGGACTATTATTCAGTTCTCTTGTTGGCGAAATCTTTCCCATGGCAATTAGGTGTTTACCTCTTCAACAGAGGTAGGTGAAAACAAAGGAAAGCAGCTTCAAGCACACTTGGTAATCAAGCTCTAAATGTCGGTGGCAGAAATGGAGCACCCAGCAAAAGACTCCTATTGTTTGCTATTTTTCCTTTTTCTTTTTTAAAAAAGACGTTTACTGAAAACATAACACATTTAATCACATAATCACATTTAATTCTTCTGATTGTTGTGCTTTGTAATGGTTTGTTTTATTGTTTTTAATGTTTGATGTTTTATCGTGTTTTTAATATTCTGTTGGGCAGGATATTATTATTACTATTATTATTATTAATAATGATAATAATTGTATTTTTAAATTTCGTATTCATTGCATTCATTTCTATATTTAATTGGGGGTGTTTTAATGCCCCAATGGAATTGTTATTGTGTATTTTAATTTGTATTGATCTTATGATTTGTAATTACAATTTTATTGATTTTATAATTGTAAACTGGTTAGATGCCATTTCAGCATATAAAGGGTATATAAATAAATACATATTTTTTAAAAAAATGTGCATAATTGTATAAATAGAACTTGTCGCTGATCTGTCTTTTATTCTTTTAGAGAAAAGAAAAGCATATAGTAAAATAAGGCTGCAATCCTTTGCACTTAGTCCTATAGAACTTAGTTTGGCTTTATGTTTGAGTAGACATGTATGCAGTGGTACCTTGGTTTACAAACTTAATCCATTCTGGAAGTCCATTCTTAAACCAAAGCGTTCTTAAACCAAGGTGTGCTTTCCCATAGCAGCGGGGGACTCAATTTACAAATGGAACACACTCAACAGGAAGCAAAACATGTTCTTATTCCAAGGCAAAGTTCACAAACCAAAACACCTCCTTCTGGCTTTAGCAGCGTTCTTAATCCAAGTTGTTCATAAACTAAGCTGTTCTTAAACCAAGGTACCACTGTAAGTTAATATTTCGGTTCATACAAAATATCCACTTCTGTCACGGACTTCCCAATATTTAAAAATTGATTGCATTCATCCTAATCCAACTTCTCTCCTCTGCAACTCAAAATGTGTTTACAAATGCTGAAAAACAGTATTTGGTTTTGTCTAGAAAGTTAATGACTCCCTTCTCTGCTGCTATCTTTTTTTAATGTTGATACATTACTCTGCAATCATGGTTACAAAAAATTCAAATGTGTTATGAGGAAAATACAGAAGGTGGGACAGAGATCTTCTGATCACTTAGGATGAGTGTTGAGGGAGTGTAGCAGCCACAATGATGGAAAGAAGGCCATTTTTCTCTCTCTTTTCAAGAAGCCACAAAACTATCACCTTTGACACCACAGCATTCATACTATACCTGGAATGGGCACGCCATATACATTTGCCTCCTGAATAAAGTTGATCAGTCCCAGAATATCTGCAACTTCAGTTGTAGCAACATTTTCTCCTTTCCATCTGAGATGGGGGGGGGGGGGCAGCAGGGGAGAAAATCCCATTAAAGCAAACAAACTCAGAGCAAGTAACATTGCAAAATAATGGACACTTGTGCCACTTTCCTTTGCAGAGATGTAGCCATACAAATTAAGTAACTAACCTGCAAGTAATACTGTATAGGTAAAGGGTAAAGGGACCCCTGACCATTAGGTCCAGTCGCAGACGACTCTGGGGTTGTGGTGCTCATATCGCTTTATTGGCCGAGGGAGCCGGCGTACAGCTTCCGGGTCATGTGCCCAGCAGGACTAAGACGCTTCTGGCGAACCAGAGCAGCGCACGGAAACGCTGTTTACCTTCCCGCCGGAGTGGTACCTATTTATTTACTTGCACTTGCTTTCGAATTGCTAGGTTGGCAGGAGCTGGGACCGAGCAACGGGAGCTCACCCCGTCACAGGGATTCGAACCGCCAACCTTCTTATCAGCAAACCCAAGAGGCTCAGTGGTTTAGACCACAGGGCCTAATGGCCACCCTGGGTGGGTGGGGCTAGTTCAGAGCCTGAGACCATATAAACCTCTGGAAGATGCCCCAAACTGAACTTCTGACTAGCTACCACATAGGGCATCCATGGAAATGTTTTCCGGGTTCAGCTTTCGTGGCTCCAGCCCTGACACAATAATACGGAACCCCCTCTTCAAGACCATTTCATGTTGCCATTTCTGCAAGTCAGTATGTGGACTGACTTGGAATAAGTCCACACATTCATCTGCTGACTGTTGGCATCACTAAGTGATGACTTGCATGTTGGTGCTACCCATTTCCGACAGAATATTTTTCATTGTAAGCTCACATATTCAGTAAGAGGTCAACAAAAGAGGGTGTGTGTGGGTGTGTGTGGGTGTGTGTGTGTGTGTGTGAGAGAGAGAGAGAGAGAGAGAGCTGTGTGTATTTGTCCCCCAACCTGCACTGCATAGTGACATGATCACCCAAATTCTCTGCTGCACATCATCTTTCTGATGAGCTGCATACATTAAAAAGTAAAGGGACTCCTGACCATCAGGTCCAGTCGTGGCCAACTCTGGGGTTGTGGCGCTCATCTCGCTTTATTGGCCAAGGGAGCCGGCGTACAGCTTCCGGGTCATGTGGCCAGCAGGACTAAGTCACTTCTGGCGAACCAGAGCAGCACACGGAAACACTGTTTACCTTCCCGCCAGAGCGGTACCTATTTATCTACTTGCACTTTGACATGCTTTCGAACTGCTAGGTTGGCAGGAGCAGGGACTGAGCAACAGGAGCTCACCCTGTCGCGGGGATTCCAACCACTGACCTTCTGATCGGCAAGTCCTAGGCTCTGTGGTTTAACCCACAGCGCCACCCACGTCCCTTGGTGCATACATTAAGAACCCACAGTTATTTGCTTTCGCCTTTTAAAGGTCATAAATATACATAAAAAGCCAACAAACCGGAATGTGTCTCCAACTCGGTCATGGAAATAAATGAAGTTGTTATGGTCAATCATTAAAAGATCACCACTGTTGAAATATAAATCCCCTTTCTGGAACACATCTCTGAGCTTTTTCTTTTCAGTCTGGCTCTTGGCTCCCACATATCCACTAAATGGTGCAAACCGTGTTATTTTACAAACTAACAGTCCCACTTCACCTGTAGGGAACAAAAAACAACAGCAAGCAAGTATAAAAAGGCAGCCCCATACTGGGAAGTTTTGAAGGCCTGATGTTTCACTCTGTTTTGTTATATTCTGTTGGAAGCCGCCCAGAATGGCT
The DNA here is from genome assembly GCF_964106645.2 of Podarcis pityusensis. Taxonomy (NCBI): domain Eukaryota; kingdom Metazoa; phylum Chordata; class Lepidosauria; order Squamata; family Lacertidae; genus Podarcis; species Podarcis pityusensis. The sequence goes on along the minus strand of NC_138039.1, from coordinate 39,533,692 downwards.
GGGACAACCCAGTCAGATGGGCTGGGTACAATCTATGTATCAATCTATCTATTATTACATTTGTTAGTTGCTTTAAAAAATAAATTATCTCTCGCTTGGACTACTGCAATGCGCTCTATGTGGGGCTACCTTTGAAGGTGACCCGGAAACTACAATTAATCCAGAATGTGGCAGCTAGACTGGTGACTGGGAGCGGCCGCCGAGACCATAGAACACCAGTCTTGAAAGACCTACATTGGCTCCCAATACGTTTCCGAGCACAATTCAAAGTGTTGGTGCTGACCTTTAAAGCCCTAAATGGCCTCGGTCCAGTATACCTGAAGGAGCGTCTCCACCCCCATCGTTCTGCCCGGACACTGAGGTCCAGCTCCGAAGGCCTTCTGGCGGTTCCCTCCCTGCGAGAAGTGAGGTTACAGGGAACCAGGCAGAGGGCCTTCTTGGTAGTGACACCCGCCCTGTGGAACGCCCTCCCACCAGATGTCAAAGAGAAAAATAACTACCAAACTTTTAGAAGACATCTAAAGGCAGCCCTGTTTAGGGAAGCTTTTAATGTTTAATAGGTTATTGTATTTTAGTGTTTTGTTGGAAGCCGCCCAGAGTGGCTGGGGGGACCCAGCCAGATGGGCGGGGTATAAATAATAAATTTATTATTATTATTATTATTATTATTATTATTATTATTATTATAAAATAAAACAGACAAAACCAATCAAAACCCTCAAATTTAAAACAATGCATCATACAAAATACCCAAAATGCTCATCTAGTAATAATGACATGTCCTAGCCACCCCAGATAAACACCACTGTAGAGGAAGGCTAGCTTGGTTACAAAATAGTTGAGTGAATATAAAGGTCTTAGCCTGGTGTCAGGCATGTTTCACTGGGGATAATGTTTCACAGATGGAACTGTTTCATTCACAAGTAGGGAATTTGTGGCCTTCCAGATGTTGCTAGACTGCATTCCCATCAGCTGCAGTGAGCATGGCCAGGGTTCAGGGATGATGGGAGTTGTAGTCCATCAGCCTTTTAAAAGGCCTATTGTTCTCCGCACTTCAAAATGATGTGCAAACAAGGCCTACTAAAAAGGCAGCTCAAAGCAACAGCAGCACTGAATTTTACCGGCAAATAAAGAAGTAAAACATATGTACCTTTAGGAACTTTTATACAGTAGCCGTCTTCATTTCGGAAAGGTTCATCTTTCTCTACATCATATTTAATCAGGTCATAGCGCATTATTTTCTAATGAAAATGGTGATGATGATGATAATGATTATTATTAGTAATCAAATTTATATACTTCCCTATACCCGGAGGTCTCATATACATCGCAATTGCAAATATACATTGCATTTTTCTTCATACAGACCCCCAATACTGTTTATATAAAAAAGAGAACACTTTAAGCATCATATACATGCATGGAAGTGCCGTGGACTTCTTCAGCTGGTGCACTTGGAAGCAGCGACGGCTGCTGCGCTACCTTGAACATCAGCTGTTAGGCGGTGAGGCTAAGCAGCTCAACAAAGCCCCACTGCCCCTCCGGCTTGCGAGGAGATCCCTCCTGGAGCCTGAAGAGGTCCTCTTTGGGATCTGAGGTAGGTCTCCTTGCGAGTCACTAGGACTCTCCAGGGTGCTCCCAATTTTATGTGATTTCGCAAAAACACAGGGGCCTAGAACGGAACCCCCACCTGTTAATTAATACAGAGGTTCAGATCATGATGAATGGATTCTGTTAGTGTGAGCTTCTGATGACGTCGTTGTATCTTCAAAATTAAACAAGCTTTGTAAATATTGTTATATATACATAATCAATCTGAAGTATCTCATGCCTAATCTTGGTAAACAGGGACCACTGGAACACATTTTCACTTACCTTATGCAAATAATTTAATCTTCCCACGGCTCCAATTTTCCCAGTATAGTTCACAAAGCCTACATTGCCTTCCGTGGCTGCGTAAAACTCAAAAATGCGTATGTTTCCAAACCTCCGGATGAATTCCCTCCAAACGTCAGCCCTCAAGCCATTACCCAAGGCAATTCTTACCCTATGGTTGCGATCGTTGTCTTTCTGGAAATAAAAGGAAGAAGTCATGATTCCATAAGGGCATTAACAGTGTTCGGTAGAGAATGAGCTAGCCAGAAAATATTGCAGTATTTCATACATGCAAAAAGTAATCCACACACGCCAGCAGAAGGTGGAAGATTCTATGAAAAGCATAGGGAGCTGCCTTATAAAGGATCAGATTAATAATAATAATAATAATAATAATAATAATAATAATAGTAATAATTTATACTCTGCCCATCTGGCTGGGTCTCCCCAGCCACTCTGGGCAGCTCCCAACAGAATATTTAAAAAACGATAAAACATCAAACATTAAAAACTTCCCTAAATAGGGCTGCATTCAGATGTCGTCTAAAAGTCAGATAGTTGTTTATTTCATTGACATCTGGTGGGAGGGTGTTCCACAGGGCAGGTGCCACCACTGAGAAGGCCCTCTGCCTGGTTCCCTGGGGTGGAGACGCTCTTTCAGGTACAGTGGTACCTCTGGTTAAGTACTTAATTCATTCCCGAGGTCTGTTCTTAACCTGAAACTATTCTTAACCTGAAGCACCACTTTAACTAATGGGGCCTCCTGCAGCCGCACCACCGGAGCACAATTTCTGTTCTCATCCTGAAGCAAAGTTCTTAACCTGAAGCACTATTTCTGCTTCCTGTCTGTAACCTGAAGCGTATGTAACCTGAGGTACCACTGTATACAGGACTGAGGCCGTTTAGGGCTTTCAAGGTCAGCACCAACACTTGGAATTGTGCTCAGAAACATACATCAAAAGTCAGAATTGTCTTATCAAAGACAATGGTGCCCGGACCCAGGGGCAAAAGTAGGCAGAGAAACCAATGTAAATCTTTACTGGGGAGCTAGCTGCCTTATACTGAGTCAGAGCATAGGTCCATCTAGCTCAGTGCTGTCTACACTGCCTGGCAGGTGCACTTGGAGGGGGGGTCTCTCCCAGGGGGACATGCTGGGGATCGAACTTGGGACCTTCTACATGCAAGCCAGTTGCTCTACCACCGAGCTACGGCATCCTGTTGTACAACAGGCGAGTTTCTACATACTTCCCTCTCTTTCCTCCATCCAGACAAGCAAGAGTCACTATTCAGAGTTCACGGACTGTGAGGGGAGAGACTTCATCAGGCAAGGCCTCCTTCCACCTGCCTTGACCCTCTAGTCTCTGCTTCTCAATTTGTATTGCATTATTTTATGCACTGTGGCTTGCTGTTGTTTTATTTATTATAGTTTAGAAATTATTTATTGGAACTGTTGGGTGGATTTCTGTTTAACTTTTATATGTTAATATTATTATTTTATACTGTTCTAATGATTGTGAGAGCTGGACCATAAAGAAGGCTGATCTCCGAAGAATTGATGCTTTTGAATTATGGTGCTGGAGGAGACTCTTGAGAGTCCCATGGACTGCAAGAAGATCAAACCTCTCCATTCTGAAGGAAATCAGCCCTGAGTGCTCACAAGAAGGACAGATGCTGAAGCTGAGGCTCCAATACTTCGGTCACATCATGAGAAGAGAAGACTCCCTGGATAGGACCCTGATGTTGGGAAAGATGGAGGGCACAAGGAGAAGGGGACGACAGAGGACGAGATGGTTGGACAGTGTTCTCGAAGCTACCAGCATGACTTTGACCAAACTGCGGGAGGCAGTGGAAGACAGGAGTGCCTGGCGTGCTCTGGTCCAGGGGGTCACGAAGAGTCGGACACGACAACAACAACAAATGATTGTTGAATTTTACTTTTTTGATGTAGGTTGCGTATTTTAAAATTTTGTTTTATTCTCACATTTCTGTATTGCATTAGACTGTTATAAGATGTACATTTTTGGTTTCTTCAGCTTGTAAACCGCCTTGAGTATTGTAAGATAGAAAGACGGTATACAAATTGAAAAGATGAAAAGGACACTCTAGGAATCAAGGCTGGGGGCAGTGATGCTTCTGAATGACAGCTACTGGAAGACACAGGAGGAGAGAGGGCTCTTGTGTTCAAATCCTGCTCAAGAGTTTTCCCCACACAAATCTAGTTGGCTACTAGATTAGCAAGACAAAGGAGATGGGGTTGGACTTTCAGAGGAAGAGAGGAGAACTAGCTCAGCTGTACATTGGGGAGGGCTGTGTGGAGAGAGTCTCTTCCTTTAAATTCCTAGGAGTTAATCTCAGTGAAGACCTTACTTGGAAAATCAATACAACCCAGGTGGTTAAGAAAGCCCAACAGAGACTCCATCTCCTCAGAGTATTGCGAAAGAACGATGTCAATCAGCATTTGATGATCTCCTTCTACTGGTCCACAATAGAAAGTGTCCTTTCATACTGCATCATGGTGTGGTATGCTGGTTTGACATCATCTGATAGGAACTGCCTACAGAGGGCGGTGAATACAGCACAAGATATTATGGGCTGTCCTGTGAATCCGCTGGATGACATCTGCAGAAGAATGTTGCATCAGGAGAGTGAGGAAAATTCTCAGGATGATTCACACCCTGGCCGGCACTTTCTTGATCTTCTGCCCTCATAGAAGCATGATTAGTCACACCAACAGGGTAAAGAACTGCTTTTATCCGTGGGCTGTTAGGCTGCTGAATGAAAAGATAATAACAGGGCAACTGACTTTTGGGTTTGGTGGGTGTGCGTCAGTAAACAAAAGGAATTAAGACCTGAGAGCTGAGTGGGGGGTGCTCGTCTAATCTCACTGTATACAAGTTGTACAAGTGATAATAAAGTACAGTAGTACCTCGGGTGAAGAACTTAATTCGTTCTGGAGGTCTGTTTTTAACCTGAAACTGTTCTTAACCTGAGGTACCACTTTAGCTAATGGGGCCTCCTGCTGCCGCAACTGCGCAATTTCTGTTCTCATCCTGAAGCAAAGTTCCTAACCTGAGGTACTATTTCTGGGTTAGTGGAGTCTGTAACCTGATGCGTCTGTAACTCAAGGTACCACTGTATTTCATATTTATTTCAATTTCAATTTACTATGAGAACAGGATGCTGGACCAGATGGTCTTTGGCCTGATCCTGCGGGTTATTCTTATCTTCTATCCACATGACACCACAATGGCTAGCTTTGGTCCTTCCATGTATTTCCCCCCCCGCTCTTGCTTTTTTGACCATGGGAGTCCTGAGATTTATTTTTCCGCTTAGAAAAGCTTCTCCAGGGGCGAGCTATTATTAACCCGCCATCCGTCCCTCTGTTTTCCTTTCATCCCTTTCCCCCTGAGTAAAGGAGATGATGCAAAATGAAGGCGGTAAAGGTTAGATCTGAGCTATGATCAAATCCAAAAGGAACCGTACCACAAAAATAAGGCACTTTTTAAAAAAGCCTGGTTATGAACCACTTACAATGTACTGATATTTGTTTATTTTTTTCCAGTTAACATTTCAAATATATGTAACTCTGAAAGGATTGTGATTTTTTGGTGTCCCACATATATTTTGTCTCAGTTAATAAAATTCCTTTAAAGATAAAATAAAAAACCAATGCACCTGTAAACAGGGAAAGTGGAACATGAGAAAACGCTGTTACTGAGTGCAGCTGAACCCATGACGGAGCCTTCTCGGTAGAGACCCTGAATTTAGGGAATGCCTTGCCTGGTGATGTGTATCTGATCCCTTCATTCTTAACATTTAGGCACAACATTACTGTTTCACCTTAGCATTCAGTGGCTAAATGATAATATTTCTGGCAATTCTGAAATCATCAGTTGTGAGGGTACGTGGTTGTCATCGTTGTTTAAACAAAAATGTTTTAAAATTGTATTGTTTTAACAGCTTGCCTCCCTGGGCTCCTTTGGATGGAAACACAAGATGACAATCGAAAAAATAACTTTTTTGTGTGTGTTGCCTAACATTGTGATCTTTATATTTATGTAAAAAAACCCCAACAGTTCTCACTCCTCCTGTTTCCGTCATGGAAATTAAGCTCCGTGGTTCCCCTTTAATGATCTGTACTGCTAAAGAGTTTTATAACACCCGCAGGAAAAGCAAATTGCATTGCTAAAAGCCACCTTGTTTTGTATTACACCCTCATTATCACAAATATACATCTGTGGGCTTTATTCCCAGCTTTGAAGCGATTTCCTTGGATCAGGTAACTGAGCATGCCAACTTTGACAACAGTCTATGCTGCTGCTGCTGCTGCTGCTGCTGCTGAGAGCTTAATTAAATTCTTAAAATGGCTGGCATAAAAGTCAGCTGGTTTTTGTAACTCTTCACTGGAGAGTTTTCTGTTGGTGGAAATGTGCAGGGTGTTCTTCCAGACACGACTGAAAATCCTTGCTCAACCACTATATTTACACTACAAAACATATTAAAGGTAGAGGGACCCCTGACCATTAGGTCCAGTCGTGGCCAACTCTGGGGTTGCGTGCTCATCTCGCCCCGTTTGCTGGGGGAGCCGGCGTTTGTCCGCAGACAGCTTCCGGGTCATGTGGCCAGCATGACTAAGCCGCTTCTGGCAAACCAGAGCAGTGCACGGAAACGCCATTTACCTTCCCGCCGGAGTGGTACCTATTTATCTACTTGCACTTTTGTGCTTTCGAACTGCTAGGTGGGCAGGAGCAGGGACCGAGCAACGGGAGCTCACCCCATCGCGGGGATTCGAACTGCCGACCTTCTGATCGGCAAGTCCTAGGCTCTGTGGTTTAACCCACAGCGCCACCCGCGTCCCTTATGCAAAACATATTAACTGCAAGCAAATACAGGAACCTGTCTTAAGATAGAGATAGGTAGAGGAACTCAGTTTTCAGTTAGCACCTGTTAGTTAAGCCCCCAACCTTAGCTCTCTTTCCTTCTGGAACAGATCCCTGAACATTTCTTCCAGTGAGATTCATGTGTCTCTATACTTAGAGTCACCTGACACTAGGTCTTGCTTCCTGAACCGGGCTCTAAAGACTGCTCCTTTGATATCCCAAAGGATTGCTGGAGCCATTTATTTCTGGTTGGTTTGCAGCCAAACAGACTGAGGCAGGTGTAAACTTCCCACTATTCAGTTTAATTGCGTATTAACTGGAAAACCTGGTGTTCAATTAGCTACGCCCCTAAGGAAGATTAAATAAATAAAGTGTTCAGCTCGTGTTTTACGCTCGTGCATATCTCTGCTTATTGAGCTGAAAGTTGATTGCAACCAAATGCAGCCATTTAAGCCACAATTTTTCTTGCTTAAATAGTGAGTACAAAGCTCAAATCTAATAGAGTGGTACCTTGGTTCTCAAACGCTTTGGGACTCAAACAACTTGGAACCCAAACACTGCAAACCCGGAAATAAGTGTTCTGATTTGCGAACTTTTTTCAAAAGTCGAGTGTGCTCCGTTTTGCGTGTTACACTTCTGATTTGATCGCCACATTTCCGTTTGGAGTGTTACACGGAGGTCTGTCTGTTTTTGCTATTTATTTTGTATTTTTATTTTTGCGGTTCTTTTTGTTTTGTTTTTGTGACTGTGTGGAACCCACTTCAGCTACTGATTGATGATTGTGTGACTGCAGTACAGTGGTACCTCGGGTTGCATATGCTTCAGGTTACATACGCTTCGGGTTACACACTCCGCTAACCCAGAAATAGTGCTTCAGGTTAAGAACTTTGCTTCAGAATAAGTACAGAAATCGGGCTCTGGCGGCGCGGCGGCAGCAGGAGGCCCCATTGGCTAAAGTGGTGCTTCAGGTTAAGAACAGTTTCAGGTTAAGAACGGACCTCCGGAACGAATTAAGTACTTAACCCAAGGTACCACTGTACATTGTTTATTGCTTTCATTTTCTGGATCAATGGTCTCATTAGATAGTAATATTTATGTTAAATTGCTGTTTTACGGGTTGTTTTTAAAAGTCTGAAACGGATTAATCCATTTTGCATTACTTTCTATGGGAAAGCGTGCCTTGGTTTTGGAACGCTTTGGTTTTGGAAGGGACTTCCAGAACGGATTAAGTTTAAGAACCAAGGTACCATTGTACTGTTCTACAACTGGCATGCAAAGTGAACAGAGGGAAAGATCTTGACCGTGGTATACCTATGGGGGTTCACCTTCCCAGTACGTTTCCGAGCACAATTCAAAGTGTTGGTGTTGACCTTTAAAGCCCTAAATGGCCTCGGTCCAGTATACCTGAAGGAGCGTCTCCAGCCCCATCGTTCTGCCCGGACGCTGAGGTCCAGCGCTAAGGGCCTTCTGGCGGTTCCCTCATTGCGAGAAGCAAAGCTACAGGGAACCAGGCAGAGGGCCTTCTCGGTAGTGGCGCCCGCCCTGTGGAACGCCCTTCCAGCAGATGTCAAAGCGATAAACAACTACCTGACATTCAGAAGACATCTGAAGGCAGCCCTGTTCAGGAAAGTTTTCAACGTGTGATATTTTACTGTATTTTTGGTTTCTATGGAAGCTGCCCAGAGTGGCTGGGGAGGCCCAGCCAGATGGGCGGGGTATAAATAATAAATTATTATTATTATTATTATTATTATTATTATTATTATTATTATTCCTCACAGAGATTCTAGATCCCTCTCCACCATTTGACTTATTTGTTTAATAAATTTGTATGCTGCGTTAGAAGAACGGTCTATTTTCTTTCAAAAACTGATTCTGCCCACCTAAGCATTGCTTGGCCACGGTTTCACAAAGATGCTTTAAGGGGTGCTGTTTATAGAGTCAAGTTCAGCAATGCAATTGTGCCTGTATTCAGAGCTGCAGAGCTTTAAGGTCCTGAAAGACAACCCAGGTACAGAAGACAATTTAGTCCGCCATAATCGATAAACTCCACCTCCCACCACTTGCAATGGACAACGCAGAGTGGGGTTGCTGGAGGTACTTCAATTGGCATTGCACCAGCAAGTATTCTTATGCAGAACATTCCTGCTGGATTCCAGTCCGTCCTACAGTGCAAAGGGCAGCTGAGAAACTAAAAATTAAATTTCTTAGAATCGTTTAAGTTTCTGACGTACAAAGTCCACGGTACCTTAATTTACCTCCAGCTTGCATAACTTGTGATCCAAGCCAACTGCAGCCTATCAGCTATGGACTGCAGCCTGGCAAACCTTTTGTTTTTGTAGCTACAGGCAAGCAGTGGAACAGTAGGTTTCTGAAGCTTCTGATGGGCTGTCATGTATAGCCGGTGGAATTAGATTCAGGTTGGAGCAGGAGGGAGAAACCTCAGGTCCGGGGACTTGAATGCATCCCTCCTTGCCTCTCTGTCTGGCCTTTGGGACTCTTCCCAGGTCACAACCCACATAGGCCCTGATTCACTCCCTCCTCAAGTGCTTTTGTCTGGCTAGAATGTGTCCATGACCTCTGATAATGTCTCTTGTTGTCTGGATGGAAGTAGCATGAGAGCATGTGGCAACTGTTATGTACTGAAGTTCTCACCCTGGGCCAGCAGGGGGATACTGTAGATAGTTATGCAAATAAGGGATCGAAAGTGACGTTCAGTGATTGGATAGTTTTAGAAAATTGTTACAGTTACATTGTACTGACGCTCTATATAAGGAGGCTGACTGAACCCTTCAGTTCAGTTCTGTCCTGGCCTGTGAATAAACAAGAGCTGTTTGAAGAATCCCTGTGTCGTCTGTTATGTTCACCCACAACTTAACAGCAACCAGCCTACCATACAAAGGGAAAATTCGCTTGCATTGTTCTGCCCACTTTTGCCTTTGGCTCTTCTACTACTACTACTATTTCATTTATACCCCACCCATCTGGCTGGGTTGGGTGGCTTCCAGGACATAAAAACATAATAAAACATCAAACATTAATAGTGACAATCTGATCCAATATAAAAGTCGCAATAATGTTAAAATAAACAACTGATATCAGACAAAGCAACATTCAACAATACATCAGAGTCTAATAGTAAACAGTAAAATTAGTATGTGGCCCTGGGGGAGTTTTCCAGAAGGGAATGTGGCTCTTGGCATGAAAAGCATTCTCCCCCGTCCCCGGCTTAGAGAGTCACAAGTCGTGCAAGAGCAGCTTTAATCCAGAACGGCTGTGGATCCAACAAATGAACTTGGCCCAAGTCTTCCTTTAGAATTAATTTCGAGTTCATGTGAAGGTACAGATTTATTTATTTTTTTACAGAAGCCACAAGTGCTAACAAACCATATATATAATACAGTGGTACCTCGGGTTACATATGCTTCAGGTTACACACTCCGCTAACCCAGAAATAGTGCTTCAGGTTAAGAACTTTGCTTCAAGATGAGAACAGAAATTGTGCTCCCGGCGCAGCGGCAGCAGGAGGCCCCATTAGCTAAAGTGGTGCTTCAGGTTAAGAACAGTTTCAGGTTAAGAACGGACCTCCGGAATGAATTAAGTACTTAACCCGAGATACCACTGTACTTTAAATAAATAAATAAATGCGGCATTGAATCAAGACCAGTTCTAACAATATCTGTAGAAGCTCTCTCTCTCTCTCTCTCTCTCTCTCTCTCTCTCTCTCACACACACACACACACACACACACACACACACAGATGTCAGAGGAATAACTTACCTTGGGCACATTGCATAAATAACGAAGCACCTCTCCGATGTACTGTATGACAGTTACGTTGTATTTTCTGCAGTCATCCCAAAACTGAGTAGCTGAAAATTTTGAACGTAATGCAAGAGTAGCACCTACAAGCAAACGAGACAGTGGAATTAGACACTAACACACCCACCCCTATTGAAGGATATACCGTATTTTTCCATGTATAACACCCCCCGTGTATAAGACGCCCCCTATTTTGGGGGCTGCAACTAATCAACCGGCCCCACAATGCACTGCCCGTGTATAAGACGAGCCCCATTTTTAAACATTATTTTTGATTAAAAATCCCTAGTCTTATACACAGAAAAGTACAGTATATATCATCTTCTGATGCTGCTGTGGGAAAATTGCAACCAATCCTGAAGGACTGCACATTCCTGTCTGAGAGCCCATGTACAGGACCGGGTGGCAGAATTCTGGACTGCACCAGTTCAGAATACAAGCCCACATTTCTGAACGCTCCCCTGCGTAAAAGTGTTGTGTGTAGTAACGCAGAACCATTGAGCAGACACTTTGCTAAAAACTCATTCTGCCATCTTTGAGCCTGTGTGATGGGTAATCGTAGACACACCCACATAGTCGCCCCCTGGAAATTGTGCTTAAACTCCTCAGTCCTACTGCACCGTCTTGAAATTCTAAGAACCCTGTGAATCGGCAGTGCAAGGAAAAGGTAGAAACAAAGCGTGTTCTCCATAATAGAGAGCACGTGTTGTGGTGGGGGCCAAAAAGGCCACCCCACTGTTTTTGGGCAAACTGGCCACATGCTGTGATTGGGCAAGGAGTGTTGCTGGGGAGAATGTTATGTTGCTAAAGTGTGGGAGGAGTCAGAGGTCTTAAATACAGGGCTCACAGCCTGGAGCCTTCTCTTGGGCTGCGTGCACTGGATCACCCGCCCACCCTCCCTGAAAAGGGGGTGGGGTTCGTTGTCCTCTGACCTTGCTATGCCTGTCATGGGGTCGTCTGCCTTGGGGCAGGGGCCTGGTAGGAATTTTGTCCATTTGGCTGAATGGCTGTTGCCATTTGGTTTTTGCCTACTGCGTAGCAAATCGTCACAACTTGTAAGGTTGGCGGTTAGGCATTGGTTAAAATTGGTTGGTGGAGGGGTAAGTGCCTACCCCTCCAATGGTGGTGCGGAAAGGGAATTCCGTTAAAGGAATCCAGGGGCTTGCCATTCTTTTCGTCCTTGTCGCTGGCATCGGACTTGGGACGTGCCAGCCACCAGGAGCATGAGGGTGAGAAGTGAGGGACTGAGTCCCAGCTTCATTTTCTCCCCAAAAGTTGTTTCCCTCACTGGCTTCCCCTGGAATCCGGAAGTCAGTTCTGTCCCTGGGGCAAGGACATAGTCGTAACCAATGCCTAAGCAACCACTCAGGTGTGTGTATTTAAACAAAGTTGTGGCCGAATTCATGCCAAAAACCTTAAACAAAAATTGATGTGTGAAGTGTGAGTTATTGGGGTGGCCTGGGGGACCTCAACGCGCAACTGGCTTACGGCATGGTCAAAGCTAACGCAATCAAGGTTTTAAAAGGACAACTCACTAAATTGGGGATGGGAAATCAGGTCCTCTGGATGTTGTCAAGACTCCCACCAGTGCTATCCAGCACTACCAATAGGCAGGAATGATGGGAACTGAACTCCCAACAGTATCCGGGAAGACAAGAAGTTCCCACGCCTGCGGCAAATCCTAATTTGTTGCCACTCAGTTCAAACGGTATTGTCCCTGAATTAGCAGCATCAAAACGTATTTCTCTCTGTTTGCACCCATGGTTACTTCTCTAAGTGCCTCCAAGGGCATGTTGTGTGGGAGCTGTTCCTTGCGTCAAGATCCCAGGCACCTTTGGGGAAATGTATATAAAGGAACGATGGGGGCAAGGGCCAACAAATGCTGATTCTACACTCCTGGCTCAGTTCGGTGGCTAGAAGCTGAGTAAACATGCTACAGTGGAAGCTCATTGTGTGTCGAGGTCCCCATGCCACCCCAATAAAACACAATTCACACAGAATTTTTTGTTTAAGGTTTTTGGCATAATTTTGACCACAACTTTATTAAATTACAGTGGTACCTCGGGTTAAGTACTTAATTTGTTCCAGAGGTCCGTTGTTAACCTGAAACTGTTCTTAACCTGAAGCACCACTTTAGCTAATGGGGCCTCCTGCTGCTGCCGCGCCGCCGGAGCATGATTTCTGTTCTTATCCTGAAGCAACCTGAGGTAATATTTCTGGGTCAGCAGAGTCTGTAACCTGAAGCATATGTAACCTGAAGCGTATGTAACTCGAGATACCACTGTACAGAAAATGTGAGTGGTTGCTTAGGCATTGGTTGCGACTATCTGTCCCGGCCCGGGGACAGACTGACATTCGCACGCCCATGAAAGTCAGAAAAGGAAAACATTTTGGGGAGAAAGATGGAGCTGGGAATCATGCCCTCAACTCTCCCCAAATACTCCCAGGGGCTCTTGCGTGGCCCTAGCCCCTTGACAGGGGTTTGGACAAAAGCATGGCAAGCCCCTGGATTTCTTTAACGGAATACCCTTGCAGCAACAGCATTGGAGGGGCAGACACAGCCAATCCATGCTTCTCCACCGACCAATTCATAAAAAACAATGCCTAACCACAACCTTACAAGTTGTGACGATTTGCTACGCAGTAGGCAAAAACTAAATGGCACCAGCCAATCAGCCAAATGGATAAAATTCCTATCAGGCCCCTGCCCCATGACAGGCATAGCAAGGCCAGTGGGAACAACCCTAAATATAGGGAGCGTGGACAGGTAATCTGATGCGCGCAGTGAAAAGAGGAAGCTCAACGCTGCGCGCAGGGAATATAAAACTTCTTGGCTGTCAATCATTCAATGGCAACATCAAATTCTCCCCAACGACAAGAGGAGCCCAATCGCAATGGTGGCTAACTATGTTTACCTGCCCAGCAACAGTGGGATGTCTTGTAAGACCACCCTGCAACACATGCTCTCCATGAAGGAGAACACGCTTTCCAAAACAAAGTCAAGTTATTAATCCAACTAAGCTCCGCTTACCTTGCAGGATGCAGCCGTGCACCCCAATTAAAAGGGCAGCGCTATGATAGAGCGGCAAAGCGGTATAGATAACATCTGCTGAAGTAACACCGCTGGCAATGATCAGACCACAGGCCAATAACGTGCGTTCATGGGTAATCAACGCAGCTTTCGGGAGACCTGTGTGAAGAGAAAAGTTTTGTTTTTCATTAGACGGGAAACAAGTACAGTTGTACCTTGGATCCCGAACGCCTTGCGAGCATAGCTGTCAACTGTCCCTTATTTGGCGGGAAACTCCCTTATCCCAGCGCCGTGTCCCGCTGCTTGATGATGTCCCTTAAATTTCCCAGGTTTCAAAGGAAGCAGCTCCTCTCCCTCCCTCCCTCCCTCCCTCCCTGCCGGCCAGGGAGGAAGGAGGCTCCAACTGTGTTGCTTGGCTGCGTTGCTCACCCAATAAGGAGTCTAAGAACGACTGGGGGGTGGAGCTTGCATGCCTTGTGCCGATCAAATCGGCCGCATTGCCTGGGGACTCGCCTTTGCTCAGCACTTCTCAGCAGAGAGGTGACGGTGGTTTTCCTTGCTGCATCCCCTTTGTTGGGTTGCTGCGCTGTGGGAACCACCGCTTGAGGCTTTGTTTGGCTGCTGGCTGGGCTTTCTGCCTTTGGCTCAGACGGGCTCAGAAGCTGAACATACCTGTGCCCAGAAAATCCCTTATTTTGGCTGCTGATCCCTTATTTTCGAGGCTGCTAGTCCCTTATTTTCAAATCTGTAAGTTGACAGCTAAGCTTGCGAGTCAAACATTTTGACTCCTGAATGCCGCAAACAAGGCAGTGAGTGTTCTTTGGAATTCGAACATCCCACGGGGCTTCCACAGCTTCTGATTGGCTGCAGGAGCTTCCTGCAGCCAATTGGAAGCCGCGCCTTGGTTTCCAAACGTTTTGGAAGTCAAACGGACTTCCGGAACGGATTCCGTTCGACTTCCGAGGTACCACTGTGCAGGGCAATGACATCTATGAACCTACTATAACGATTTCCAAACCTCTAATAACCAGAGAAGGCTTTATATGCCAATTCATCTCCTACACCTTATCCTCATTATTAAAATCTCTGTTCGTGTAACAAACAAACAAAAAAACTTACATGTTAGGGAGAAGGCTAAGTTGGGACACATTCGTAACATGCATTTAAAGCACCATAGTACAGGTAAAGGGACCCCTGACCATTAGGTCCAGTCGTGGCCAACTCTGGGGTTGTGGCGCTCATCTCACTTTATTGGCTGAGGGAGCCGGTGTACAGCTTCCGGGTCATGTGGCCAGCATGACTAAGCCACTTCTGGCGAACCAGAGCAGTGCACGGAAACGCCGTTTACCTTCCCGCCGGAGCAGTACCTATTTATCTACTTGCACTTTGACGTGCTTTTACTCCTAGGTGGGCAGGAGCTGGGACCGAGCAATGGGAGCTCACCCTGTCGTAGGGATTCGAACCGCCAACCTTCTGATCAGCAAGTCCTAGGCTCTGTGGTTTAACCCACAGCACCACCCGTGTCCCTAAAGCACCATAATGCCACTTTAAACAGTTGTGGTTTCCCCCAAAGAATTCTGGGAGCTGAAGTTTGTTAAGGGTGCCTCAAGTTGTTAGGCAGCTCCTCTTCCACTTCCAGGATACCCTGAGAAGATTGATTGTTAAACAGCTTTGGGAACTGAAGAGATAGTCATAATTAACATTTGTCGGTTGTTTTCAGTGGGACTAAAACGTAGCCAACTTAGCTTGGATCCAACATGGGTTGCTACTGTTTTTTTCATCCAACAGAAGCCATTCAAAAAACAACAATGCTCTCTTTTGTTAGTAGAGCAGTCCCACATCCATGGGCGTAGCCAGGATTTTTGTTGGGGGGGGGAGGGCAGGTCTTTTGTTGGGGTGGGGGGGCAGAACCTCAGTTAGCTATGTATTTTTACTGATTTTGAGGGGGGCAGCTGCCCCTTCCTGACCCCACTCAGCTACACCCATGCCTTACGTATGCTTTTGTTTGCAAACTACCACATTGCTTAATACACAGCTACAGTTTTGTCTCCCAAGTTTCAGACACTTTGGAGACACTGTCCTTTTCCTCAGGCACTTTCAGTGAAGTTTTGCAATGTGTCAATTAGATTTCCTCATAAGATATTTTAAAACCAGCCACTGAATAAAATAAGCCAGCTGCAATTCTGTGCACCCAGTTACCTGGAAATCAGTCCCGCTGAACTAAACAGGATTTATTTCTGCACAGGGTCAACTGTAGACCAAGGAACCCCTAATTTGTGGGTTTTTTTTTTATTACTGTACCTGTAGTCCCAGAGGTATATATGTACAGGGCAGGACTTTTCAAAGTGACATTTGATCTCCAGGACACTGGAATAGGTTCATCTGAAGCAGCGTCCATTTTGTCAATGAAACTGTCGATCCCCTCTGTCTCGGAGGTCCTGCTTAAGTAATAGATAGTCACATTCTCTTCCTTCAGGGCTGGAAGCACTTCTTCAATGGCTGATGCTAATTCTTTAAGGGGGAGAGAAGAAATGGTTACTTGAAGGGGGGAAAGGCCCATAATTCAATAAAGTTTTGTGCTGTGGTGTTTTACTCTGAAATGTTTTTGCAGTGCTCTTCACAGCATGGCCAGATTGGGGGGGGGGGGGAGAAAGAAAGGAAAGGAAAAAGAAAAGAGTTGTGTAGAAGGAGGGAATTTCAGGAGGTGTAGCTTCGAAACCTCAGAAAAGTCATGTGCCGTTGCTCATTTCCACAATGGCGGAACAAGTAAGGTAAAGGTAAAGGGACCCCTGACCATTAGGTCCAGTCATGGCCGACTCTGGGGTTGCGGCTCTCAGCTTTATTGGCTGAGGGAGCCGGCGTACAGCTTCCGGGTCATGTGGCCAGTATGACTAAGCCACTTCTGGCGAACCAGAACAGCGCACGGAAATGCTGTTTACCTATTTATCTACTTGCACTTTGACGTGCTTTCGAACTGCTAGGTTGGCAGGAGCAGGGACCAAGCAACGGGAGCTCACCCCGTCGCGGGGATTCGAACTGCCGACCTTCTGATCGGCAAGTCCTAGGCTCTGTGGTTTAACCCACAGCGCCACCCGCGGACAAGTAGCACGGAACAAAACTTGCAAGGTACGTGGGAGATCAGCTTTTGGTGAAAAGGAGAATGCAGGTCATCAAGTTACAGTTAAAGGCCACTCACATATACAGTGGTACCTCGGGTTAAGAACTTAATTCGTTCTGGAGGTCCGTTCGTAACCTGAAACTGTTCTTAACCTGAGGTACCACTTTAGCTAATGGGGCCTCCCACTGCCGCCGTGCGATTTCTGTTCTCATCCTGAGGTAAAGTTCTTAACCCGAGGTGCTATTTCTGGGTTAGCGGAGTCTGTAACCTGAAGAAGCATCTGTAACCGGAAGCGTCTGTAACCCGAGGTACCACTGTAACAGGGTCCACAGCAAACATCTTGCCAAATTTATTTCCACAAATATTTAGTGGTGCCATATAAAGGAAGGCAAAATACTCAAAGGTATCAGAACACACTGGTGTCATATTTTCACGATACATCTGGGAAAAGGCTAGCCGGCGTGTTTCCTAACAATCTGAAATTGCACGATGCCTGGATTTGTGTGTCACTATAAGGACCCTCAGGAGATTGTTCATTATCAAGTGTGAGGGTTCTCCAGCCCCACCTGCGTATGTCAGCTATTTCCAATGGGAGGGTGACGCAATATCCTAGGGAATTTCCTCCTTCTTTCATGAATCGTTTCTGAAAGACTCCCATAATGACATGGAAAATGTATCTGCGGTTGTCTGTGTGCTCCTGTTCCACCCTGCATGAGAGACTGTGAGCCACTGTGAGCATGGTTCTCTTTTTGGAAGGCATTCCCCAAACAGGAAGTGGTGACACAGATGTGTATGGCTCAGGGGTTGGGTTGTGACCTCCAGCAGGGCCTTCTCTGTGGCAGCACCCTTATTAGGGAACTCTTCCCTTTTGTCTCCTACATGATCATCACTTAAACACAGCATTGTTCACTTAAGCATTTTCGCCCGTGCATTTAGTACAGTGGTACCTTGGTTCTCAAACGCCTTGGTTCCCAAATGCTGAAAACCCGGAAGTAATTGTTCGAGTTTTCGAACGTTTTTTGGAAGCTGAACATCTGATACGGTCGTTGGCTATTGTTTCCGGGGTGCCTGCACCAATCAGGAGCTGCACCTTGGTTTTCAAACATTTCAGAAGTCAAACAGACTTCCGGAATGGATTAAGTTTGGCGCTTTGGTTTTGCTGTTTATTTTGCTGTTTATTTAGCTGGGAGCAAACAGTGGGAGCTCACCCCATCGCGGGAATTTGAACTGCCGACCTTCCGATCGGCAAGCTCTAGGCTCTGTGGTTTAGACTACAGCGCCACCCACGTCCCAGCTCTAAACCCAAATGCCAGACAGTATCAACAAGAGAAATACCATTATTCAGAACAAGGTACTGGGACATTTTGCTGTTATGTAAAGTATTAATGTAATAACAGAATAGAAGCAGAAGAGTAGAATAGAAGCAGAATTTCCAAATCTTGTAAAAGGCAAAAGCCCCCCCAAACCTTAAAAGGCAGATACTGCATATACAATGGTATCTCGGTTGTTGAATGCAATCCATTCCGAAAGACCGTCTGACTTCTGAAACGTTTGACAACCGAGGCACAAAAGGCAGTTTCCAAAGTCAATGGAGACAATGGAAAAACACGCAGCGGAAGCCGTTCGACTTCTGAGGCGCGTTCGAAAATGAAAGCAACTACTTCCGGGTTTTTGGCATTCAAAAACCGAAATGTTTGGCTTCTGAAATGCTCGAAAACTGAGGTACCGCTGTCGTTGACTCTGGCCCTGCATAGCATCCTTGGTTCTTCTAATTTGATTGCTGGCAATCTGAGGTGGTAAAACTCTGTCTGGATGTAACCACTGCAGGCCCATCTAACTGAATATTTCCCCATTCAAAATATTTCTGTAGCATGTACGAAGAGAGAGTTCTAGCTAAGTTAGAGGAATTTGGGGGTCGGAACCGCCCTGAAATCTCATGAAGAAGGACGATATATAAGTCTAATAAAGAAAACGATAAATAAAAATGGTGTAATAAAGAACATTCAGCCATCGAAGCCCCCACCAGCAACCTTAGGTTTACCTCCTTTCTGGATATGAGAGAGGAGTTTTGCAAAAACCAACCAGCTTACAGCCTATGATTCTGCCTTGGCAGAAGATGCTCTCAAGTAAATAATTTATACATACTATTGTTTCTCTTTCTCGGGTCACAGCAATTACAAGGACAGATAAGAGAAAGGAGGAAGGAATTGCATTGCACTTCCAGAAACTATCATTTGCATAGGGAGGCTGATATTAGACCATCAATGTATCAGATGAACTTGTTCAGTAACTTGTTTGTAGTTCTGTTTTCTTAATTCAGGTCATTGTCTAATCCTTCATTTTCCACAGGTAGGATTTTAAAACTCATACTTTATGCCAAGGAAACAACGATAATTATCCATTATCTCATGTAGATACGGATATATCAGCAATGTGGGCATGTTTACAAGAAAATGTAGGCTAACGTTCAAACAAGGTATCTCTGCTAACTATTTAACAGGGAACAAGTGGCACCTTCTGCCTCCTATTTTTAAGTTACTACCATTACCTGTGTAAACCTGAGGTTGCAAGTTGTTTTAACCCAATAACAGGTTACTTCTAACATTTCCAGAGCACTTTTCAAAACAAACAAAACTTGTTTAAACTTGTATGATAGTATCCAGGCATATATTCTTGTTACAAATCTCACTATTCTGTCTGTTTGGATTTTTTTTAAAGAAAGCTTAGTTATTATTTATATTCCACTTTTCCTCCAAGGAGCTCAAGGTGTTTTGCTTTCCATTTTATCCTCACAACAGCCCTGTGAGGTAGGTTAGGCTGAGAGATAGTGACTGGTCCAAGGTGAGCCAGCAGGCTTCGTGTGGCTGAGTGGAGATTTGAACACTGGTCTCTCAGGCCCTAGCCTGGTCTTTGGTAATCTTTCATAACATGACGCCCTATGCAAGGCCAAAAATTGGTGACCCCAAGTGGATCTTCTCAAGTTTGCATCTCCTCAGCTCAGCACCCTGTGCGGGGAAACCACTCACAGCGCCCTAAATCTAGTGCTGCCCTAGACCATCACTCTAAAGGTAAAGGTAAAAGACCCCTGGATGGTTAAGTCCAGTCAAAGGCACCCATCTTGCTTTCAGGCCGAGGGAGCCGGCGTTTGTCCACAGACAGCTTTCCGGGTCATGTGGTCAGCATAACTAAACCACTTCTGGCGCAACAGGACACCGTGATGGAAACCAGAGTGCACGGAAACGCCATTTACCTTCCTGCCACAGAAGAACTATTTATCTACTTGTACCGGCATGCTTTCAGCTGCTAGGTTGGCAGGAGCTGGGACAGAGCAATGGGAGCTCACTCCATTGCGGGGATTTGAACCACTGACCTTCTGATCAGCAAGCCCAAGAAGCTCAGTGGTTTAGAGCACAGCACCACCCCCGTCCCTCTAGACCATCATTCTAACCACTAGGCCACAGCATACAAGACGACACGTATTTGCACTTTTATTTGTTGAACTGACACTTCCAGCTCAATGGCAAAGATTCAGCCAAACTCTTATCTCAGAACCAAAATGTCGCTTAACATTCTGACCCTAATCAAAGTACAGTGGTACCTCAGGTTAAGTACTTAATTCGTTCTGGAGGTCCGTTCTTAACCTGAAACTGTTCTTAACCTGAAGCACCACTTTAGCTAATGGGACCTCCTGCTGCTGCCGCGCTGCCGGAGCACAATTTCTGTTCTTATCCTGAAGCAAAGTTCTTAACCTGAGGTACTACAGAGGTACTACCTCAGGTTACAGATTCTTCAGATTACAGAAGCTTCAGGTTACAGACTCTGCTAACCCAGAAATAGTACCTCGGGTTAAGAACTTTGCTTCAGGATGAGAACAGAAATTGCATGGCGGTGGTGCGGTGGCAGCGGGAGGCCCCATTAGCTAAAGTGGTGCTTCAGGTTAAGAACAGTTTCAGGTTAAGAACAGACCTGCGGAATGAATTAAGTTCTTAACCCAAGGTACCACTGTATCATTTTTGAGGCAAGGCAACCATCACAGACTTGTATAACTAATTTAATGATTCCTAGCAAGGAATTTGATCCCTAGCATGGAATTTGCCTTTTTTCACAGCTGCTGCACACTGAGCAAACATCTTCATTAAATTATTGACTATGAGTCCCAGATCCCATTCCTTATCAGTTACCTCCAGGTGAGACCCCACAGGCATATATACATGAAAATAATAATAGTAATAATAATAATAATAATAATAATAATAATAATAATACAGTGGTACCTCAGGTTAAGTACTTAATTTGTTCCAGAGGTCTGTTCTTAACCTGAAACTGTTCTTAACCTGAAACACCACTTTAGCTAATGGGGCCTCCTGCTGCTGCCGTGCCGCGGGAGCACGATTTCTGTTCTTATCCTGAAGCAAAGTTCTTAACCTGAAGCACTATTTCTGGGTTAGCGGAGTTTGTAACCTGAAGCGTATGTAACCCGAGGTACCACTGTAATAATGAAACGTCCCAAAATGCATCACTTTACACTTGTTTACATTGAATTGTACCTCACATTTCACTGTCCATTCACTCAGTTTGGATGGCTGCTTAGAAATTTCTGTGTGGTTCTTCTCATATATATTATTGGATTGTCACTTATCAGTCCTCTCTTTGCCACTGAAAGTCATATTGATACTTGGTCATAACTGATTCTTGCTTCTTAATGAGCCTGTATCTACGACCAATGATTGTAAATGTACCTTTGCTCTCACTCACTACTCACACTGACCCAATGTCAAACTGCTGATAGAGCTTAATAAAAGATATGGAATGGCAGCTATTCAGGTCACCCTAACCTCTTTTCTCCAGAAAGTCTCCTATCCCTTTCACAGCTACACGAGAGAGAAATGCAACAGGGGACACCATGCTCCATGCCCAAAGTAAAAAAAAAGGTTGCACCTGTGGAACTGCTGCCTAGCATGAAGCTTAATAATAGGAAGCAGTTTAAAAGTGTCATCTGCATTTTAATAAGGCACAATATTGCTGTCAAAACAGTGAATAATCTTGTGGAACCTCACATTTATGGTGAGCATGAGGATTTTTTCCCCCCAAATGTGCACCCAACCACTTCTTGTTCTTCTATTACCTCTGATGAACAATACTTATTATTATTATTATTATTATTATTGCAAAACCTGTTAATCAGAGACAACAAAAGTGAAAAACTGGCGCTTCAAGGCTCCCTCCCTCAAACCTGGTTTTGAAAAAAGTTGTTTTCTATTGACTTGATGGCGTGTAACACCAGTGCAACACCATGCCATCATCTCATTCTTCCTTCAAAGAGCTCAGCACACACAGCTCCACCATCCTTCTGGGAGCTCATACTCGCAACACCCCTGCGAGGTGGGCTAAAGCTGAGATTGTGCACATGACCCAAGGTCACACTGTGGGATTCTGAGGGGGTTTCACACCACCATAGGAGCCAACTCCTAGGGGCTGAGGTACCTCCCCCCCATAAAATACAGTGGTACCTCAGGTTACAGACGCTTCAGGTTACAGACTCCGCTAACCTAGAAATTGTGCTTCAGGTTAAGAACTTTGCTTCAGGATGAGAACAGAAATCTTGCTCCAGCAGCGCGGCAGCAGCAGGAGGCCCCATTAGCTAAAGTGGTGCTTCAGGTTAAGAACAGTTTCAGGTTAAGTACGGACCTCCGGAACGAATTAAGTACTTAATCTGAGGGACCACTGTATTTGAGAGGGCCAAGGCTCCCCCAGAGTTCATGAGCATTGCCGCATCATGTACACAGTGACACATCATGCAATCCATTATATCAGGGTGGGGCTTACCTCCCCCCTCCCATATTTTATTCAGGTTAGCACCCCTGCCCATCACTCTAGCCACCAGTGCCAGATTAAACCCTGTGGAGGCCTCTACTCTAGGCAGTTGAGATCTCCGGAGGGGCCCTCACAAATTATCTCCTAATACATTCTTGATTTTACCAACCAACCATTTTAATAAAGCTTCCAATCAGCTACTTGCGAATATTCTAGTAGGATCTGGGCTTGGTGGGAACGCACAACGCACTAACTCACAGAAAGCTTCATATCTGAAGATGTCTCGTGGGAGTGCTCTAGTGGGGTAACGCTGAACTACAAAAGGTTGGTTGTAATTTTCTTTTGATCCTTGGTTGCGGGGCCCCTAAAGGCATGGGTACTGCTAGGTGGGCGGCCGTTAAAAAAAGGTTAAAAAACGGTAAAGGACCCCTGGACGGTTAAGTCCGGTCAAAGGTGACTATGGGGTTGCGGCGCTCATCTCGCTTTCAGGCCAAGGGAGACGGTGTTTATCCACGGACAGCTTTCCAGGTCATGTGGCCAGCAGGACTGAACAGCTTCTGGCGCAACGGAACACCGTGACGGAAACCAGAGTGCACGGAAACGCCATTTACCTTCCTGCCACAGCAGTACCTTTTCATCTACTTGCACTGGAGTCATAGCTGTCAACTTTCAGATTTGAAAATAAGGGATCAGCAGCCTCTAAAATAAGGGATCAGCAGCCTCACCTGTCCGGGGGACAGTCTATGGGATATCTAACAATCTAGCAGCGGGAAACAGCGCTGGAATAAGGGAATTTCCCGCAAAAAAAAGGAAAGCTATGACCTGGAGTGCTTTCGAACTGCTAGGTTGGCAGGAGCTGGGACAGAGCAACTAAGCTACCACCAGCTGCGGGGAGTGGGAAGGAGAAGAGGAGGTCCTCACCTGGGTCGGCCAGCAGCACTTTGGCGCCGCTGCACTGGAAGCAATGCACCAAGGACCTGGCCCTGATGTTGCAGTTGAGGCAGGCCATGGCGCAGCCCAGCTTGGCGCAGCCCAGCCACAGCCACACGTAGGCGGGCTGGTTGCCCAGGAAGAGCGCCACGGTATCGCCCTGCCGCAGCCCTGCGTGCTCCCTCAGCGCCCTCGCCACCTGGTTGCTCCGCCGCTCCACCTGCTCGTAGGTGTACACCTCGTCTCGGAAGAGCAGCATGGGCTTTTGGGGAGCCTGGCGCGCCCGCTGCCTGAACACCTCCAGCAGCGTCCGCGGAGGGACACGCGAGGCGGCGCGGCGAGACCTTTGCGCCACGCGCACCAGCTGCAAGAAGAAGCCCAAATCCTGGAAGAGGTAAGGGCACGCCAGGTTCACCAGCAGAGGCAGCAGCAGCAGACCCGCCAGCGCCGTGTACAAGCCCGGGAACATGGTCTCGACGGCGCCTTGGGGAGACTCGACCCCCGGCGCCAGCTCGTCGCTCCTCTCTGCCCAGGCGCGCCGAGCGCACTGAGGCGCCTCGCTTGGTTACCGGCGCAAAAAGTGACCGGCTCCTGCCAAACGAGGGGCGGGTCCAGCCAGCCAGACGGGAGCGCGCGCTCACGCTCCCTTTCTCTCTCCAGATTTCCAGCTCGCCTGTCTCCTCCAGAAGCGGAGATCAGAAGTCTCAAACTTCTATTTCTTTGGCGATCACGAGTAAGATTGCCTTCCATAAACACGGTTTGGGGTTTGTTTTGTTTTATGTGTGCGCGCTGACCAACGCACAGTCTTCGCAGTAAGGTTCTATTCCAATGGCGTGAGTATCGTTTTCCCAGTAGTGATGTACGGAAGTGAGAGCTGGACCATCAAAAAGGCTGATCTCCGAAGAATTGATGCATTTGAATTATGGTGCTGGAGGAGACTCTTGAGATTCCATGGACTGCAAGAAGATCAAACCTCTCCATTCTGAAGGAAATCAGCCCTGAGTGCTCACTGGAAGGACAGATCCTGAAGCTGAGACTCCAATACTTTGGCCACCTCATGAGAAGAGAAGACTCCCTGGAAAATACCCTGATGTTGGGAAAGATTGAGGGCACAAGGAGAAGGGAATGACAGAGGACGAGATGGTTGGATACTGTTCTCGAAACTACCAGCATGAGTTTGACCAAACTGCGGGAGGCAGTGGAAGACAGGAGGGCCTGGCGTGCTCTGGTCCATGGGGTCACGGAGAGTCGGGCACGACTAAACAACAACAGAGTATCATGACGACTGGTAGATATCTTATGTGCTGCAGCCTTCATCCGCCTTCACAAGCGGTTTTAACATACCGCTTGTTTTTTGTTTTTAAGTTATTATTGGGTTTTATAAACAAGAATAATGTTATACAAAAAAGTACGGTATACTAAGTTTTCTCATGTCATTTGTATATCACATACTGCTTGTTACCATCTGCCTGTTCTGCTCTTGATTCCTTTTTTAAAAAATAAAATAAAATTGCAGGATGCAAATATATTTTTTTCTAAAAAAAATATTTTAACTGGATTTTACAAAACTGAAAATGAAACGACGAGTAAGGCATGATAACAAAAAGATGGCACCCTCACTCTTCCTGGTACAGAAATGGACCAGAAGTTGAATCCTCCCCCCACAGTACTGGCCATGGGACAGTGTCCTTTACCACATGGGGTGGGGGTGGGAAAGTAGGCTCCTTATGAACATGCACAGATCTTCCCTGCTGCAGAAGCAGGAGTGCCAGAGGAGCAGCCCTGGTGTCCCCCAGCACCTGTGGGTGGTGGCCTCACTCTGCCTAATGGTAGGGCCGCCCCTGAGGGCTTGGTTGGTTCTGTCCTCAATGTATGTTAGACTATGTAAAACAGGGGTTGGCAACCAAAGGCCCATGGGCCACAAGCGGCCCATGGGGGTCATTTAACCGGCCCCCGAGCCGCCCCCGAACCGAGCCAAAGTTGTTGTTGACTTGGGGGGGGGTGAAGTTGTTGAGCTTTACTCATAATGTCTACTGAGTTCAATGGGAATTGCACCCAAGAACCTATGCATAGGATTGCAACCTAAAATCAGAACAAAGGGATTTGCAGAAGTGTTAATGGGATTAATGCTTTTTATGTCTGGTCTTCAGTTGATAAAATCAAAATCATCAAATCAAATCTTTGTTATGGTCATAGACCAGCATAAGGAAGGGGTGGGGTGGGTACAGTCATTTAAAATCTGAAAAACGATTTGAAAAACTAAAAAGTATTTAAAGTCTATAAAAATCTAAAGGAGGCAAGGAAAGTCTAAGCGAAGAGTCAGGAACATTAGACGGGAGTGGCAGAGCATAAGCGGTTAGTATATATAGCTGTCAGTCTACAGAGCACTCTGATATGTGCTCATTAAATCTAGTTTGTGACACAAGTCATCGTCCGACGAATTTTGAGTGCAGCTGTGCAGAATCTGGCAACCATGTAAGTTGTAGCAGGGTTGGTATCTGAAAGCAGCTACAAGGTATAGAATTGCCCTGTGTGCCCTGGGTATAAGTATGCAGTAATGGTAAGATGAAGCTAGTACGAATGTCTCTGTAATACAGGCACTGTGGAAGCACATGCTCTGTTGTTTATAAAATTGAAACTTTCAGCGCAGGGATGTGCAATAGGGTGTCCAATCCTTGCAACAAGGTAGCTAAAGGACAGTCCTGCAACAAGGTAGCATACCATAATTGCAGTAGGAAATGTGCAAAAAATGGACACACTTGAGACAGCAGAGCAACCCTAAACATAGAAAGCCTGTTCAATTTATGCTTGTTCATGTTAAACTGATATGTTGTTGTTTAGTCGTTTAGTCATGTCCGACTCCCACTGACCCCATGGACCAGAGCATGCCAGGCACTCCTGTCTTCCACTGCCTCCTGCAATTTAGTCAAACTCATGTTCGTAGCTTCGAGAACACTGTCCAGCCATTTCGTCCTCTATCGTCCCCTTCTCCTTGTGCCCTCCATCTTTCCCAACATCAGGGTCTTTTCCAGGGAGTCTTCTCTTCTCATGAGGTGGCCAAAGTATTGGAGCCTCAGCTTCAGGATCTGTCCTTCCAGTGAGCACTCAGGGCTGATTTCCTTCAGAATGGATAGGTTTGATCTTCTAGCAGTCCATGGGACTCTCAAGAGTCTCCTCCAGCACCATAATTCAAAAGCATCAATTCTTCGGCGATCAGCCTTCTTTATGGTCCAGCTCTCACTTCCATACATCACTACTGGGAAAACCATAACTTGAACTATACGGACCTTTGTTGGCAAGGTGATGTCCCTCCCCTTCATGAATCACTGCCTTGCTGTGGCGAAAGTGCTTGAATAACTCAGAGAAGCTATGAGCTATGCAGTGCAGGGCCACCCAAGATGAACAGGTCATAGTGGAGAGTTTTGACCAAACATGATCCACCTGGAGCAGGAACCGGCAAGCCACTACAGTATCCTTGCCAAGAAAACTCCATGGACAAAGACAACAGGCATATAAACTGATATAAAGTAAAGGTAAAGGGACCCCTGACCATTAGGTCCAGTCGTGGCCCACTCTGGGGTTGCGGCACTCATCTCACTTTATTGGCCGAGGGAGCCGGCATACAACAATGTGGCCAGCATGACTAAGCCGCTTCTGGCGAACCGGAGCAGCGTACGGAAACGCCGTTTACCTTCCAGCTGGAGCGGTACCTATTTATCTACTTGCACTTTGACGTGCTTTTGAACTGCTAGGTTGGCAGGAGCAGGGACCGAGCAACGGGAGCTCACCCCGTCGTGGGGATTCGAACCACCGACCTTCTGATTGGCAGGTCCTAGGCTCTGTGGTTTAACCCACAGCGCCACCCGCGTCCCATTCCAAACTTAGGCAGAAAGAAAACAAGCCTTTAAAACAGATTGGGTTGACATCACCCTTTTTGCTGGCATATGTTCCCCTGAGTTGTCAGTTCATGTGACTGAGCAGAACTGAGTTAGAATCCAGTGTAAGTTTCCCCTGCCTCGTCGTGCTCCCAACCTGGAACACCCCTTCAGGGCTTGTGCAGGCAAAAGCTTAGTCTTGGCTCAGCCCTGCTGAGCTGGGATGTGGAGCTTACACTGGTGTAGCCCGGCTGTGCCAGAAATCAGCCGGCTATGCTGGAGTCCTGCTGGATTCCAACTCGCTAGATCTGGTAGATATTGGGTTTGGATTGCTCCCTTCGTTTGCCACTAGGGAGCGAATGTGGACTACAGTGCATCAGTTCTCTTTAGGCAACACTGTAATCGGACAACTCTACAAGCAGAAACCCTCATAGTAAATATTAGAACAACAACAAACCAAACAGAAATCTATTTCCTCTGTTTACTCAACACACACTTCATTATTGCCTCCCAGAGCAAAACTTTGGAAAAAGAAATCAGGAAGCAGTTAGAGGTTTTATTAATTGCTCACTGTTTTGAGATTGTTTTTATTGTTTATTAAGGGTTTCAAAAGAACTATTTTGTAAATTCATTAACAGAAAAGCAAGCATAAGGCATAGGGCTAAGACAGTTGTTGATAACATTACTGTGCTATTTTTAACACTTGCTTGATCCAGGGGTTAGAAGAATCTCTGAATACAGCCTATTTCCCCCCAACCCAAACTCATAACAGTATGATTAACCTGACAAGTAATAATATATTTTTATTACTTTGATTAAACGTGCGAAATGCTTTGAGGCTTCTGTTTTAGAATGGGAAGGTGGGGCTTTAAAAAAGTTGTTTTTATGAAGATACAAGCACATGCTTTGCAAAATAGCACAATGTCATAAACAAACTTTTTACAAATGTCTACATTGATAAAACGACAACCCATTAAGTACTGTACTTCAGACGGCACCGTAAGTTTAATGGAAAAGGGAATAAAACCTTGCCAGGCTGCCGCTGGACTTCTTACCACTCAGGGTTATGAGGAGTGTGTAGTTGATTTTTCCTATCGCTTGTTAAAGTTTGTGCCTAGGTATTCTCTGACCTCGATGTCTTACTTTTTCCTGCTCCATAATTGGCTCGGTTGTGGGGGTCCTTGCCATATTGTATGTCTTGGAGACCACAGAAGGCTAAAGACATTCACGTTATTTTTAACATGCATTGGATTTCAGGTGATTTATAGCCACGCAGAGCTCTTCCTAGAAGAAAGTGGCTTCGAATGCAACATATCTGTTGCAGAAACTCTAGAGGCTGCTGCCGTTTCGATCTCTTTCCCCCTCCTCAACCTCACGATAGTATTTCTCTACTGTCATGTGAAACATACATGCCTGCCTCATGATTTGAACTTGGGCTAGATTCCTGGCCTAGGGCCCACATTCTCCCTTTTTCGGAGGAGATTGCTACAGGGATGTGGCAGTCTTCAGACTAGGCCAACAGTCATTCCCATTGGCTAATGGTACCCACAGTGTGGACAGGCTGCAAAAGGACTGAGAGTTAGAGAGAGACGGGGCTAAGACCTGCCATAAGGCTGTGAGGCAGCTGCCTTGAGTGGTACAGTCAAACCTCAGTTGTTGCACGTAGTCCGTTCCGGAAGACCGTTCGACTTCCGAAACGTTCGACAACCGAGGTGCGGCTTCTGATTGGTTGCAAGAGCTTCTTGCACTCAAGCAGAAGCCATGTCAGGTGTTCGGGTTCCGAAAAACGTTCCAAAACCAGAGCATTTACTTCTGGGTTTTCAGCATTGGGGAGCCGAAACGTACAATAACGGAGGTGTTTGGGAACAGAGGTTTGACTGTGCTAGGAATGGCAGTGAATCGTCCTGTGGCCCCTTAGGCTTCTGCCTTTGGGAGAATATTGCCCTGACACTAGTGTTGAAATAAGATTCAGCTGCCAGACCTGAACAACTTATTAAAAAAATTACTAACATTTATTATCAATTAGTAATTGTAATTTTATTATAAATATATGAAACATAACAAGTAATCATTGCTTTTTTATTATTGAAAATTAAGAATAACCATAATTCGATTTGATTCATTATACAGTCATACCTCGGGTTACAGATGCTTCAGGTTGCATTTTTTGTGTTATGGACCGCCGAAACCTGGAAGTACCAGAACAGGTTACTTCCAGGTTTCGGCGGTCGCACATAAGCAGAAGTGCTAAATCGGCTTTGCGCATGTGCAGAAGCACCGAATCACAACCCACGTGTGCGCAGACGCACCACTTCAGGTTGCGGACGCTGCGGGTTGCAAATGTGCATCCTGCACAGATCACATTCGCAAGCTGAGCATCCACTGTATTTCTACGCTGCTTTTCATGCAAATAAATCCAAAAGCAGTTTACAAATAAACAACAACAACAACAACAATTTTGTTATTTATACCCCGCCCATCTGGCTGGGTTTCCCCAGCCACTCTGAGCAGCTCACAGCATATATCAGAACATACTAAAACACCAAACATTAAAAACTTCCCAATACAAGGCTAACATGATAGAAAATAACAGAACATCACAAACACAGTGTAAATCATATAGAATAATTAACAAATCATCAGCGAAACAATTGCAGTCTGCAAAACACTGTTGCCGAAAGCAGATTTCCTTCAGAATGGATAGGTTGGATCTTCTTGCAGTCCATGGGACTCTCAAGAGTCTCCTCCAGCACCATAATTCAAAAGCATCAATTCTTCAGTGAACAGCCTTCTTTATGGTCCAGCTCTCACTTCCATACATCACTACTGGGAAAACCATAGCTTTGACTATACGGACCTTTGTCAGCAAGGTGATGTCTGCAACAGTATAATGCCACCTTAAACAGTCATGGCTTCCACGGATGGGACATAATATTTAAAGAGCTAGCTTTGGCTATACATACATACATGTATGTATGTATGTACATGTATACATACGTACATACATGTCTGGGTCATCCAGAAGTACATGGCACCTAACTGGATTTTTTTTATTGCACTATATTTCGTATATGTCATTAATGTCATACATATACCGTAACTCTGAGTAACGAACGTAGCATGTTCTGAAGCCACGAGAAGTAAGCTGCCTAGAAGGAGAATGCTGTATCTAAGCCTGATTTTGTGTATTTCCAAAAAGAGGAAATACTTTGCCAAAGAAGATAACGAAAAGGGAACTCACATCTGCATAAAATATGCACACACCAATTCATATATGTATATATTCAAATTTAGAAATAATTAGCATAATTTAGATAGGAGTGAAGTACGTCCTGCCCTCATAGCCGGGAAAATTATGACTAGGTGACCTGTGTCCCTGCTCATTCTGCTGCCCAGCTGCTGTTGACCTTTGATGGGCAACTTCAAAGCCACTCCTGCTTTCCTTTCATAGGCTTCTTTATCTTTCAGCCAAAATTGTTGTGCAATAGAATGCATAGGCAAGTTGCTGGTTGCTTCGCTGCACGAGAGATGGGGCGATTTGCTGCCTGATGAGTTTCTACTAGCACAACTGTAGCGCTGGATCCCTCTATTGCATAGCTGTCAACTTTTCCCTTTTCTTGCGAGGAATCCTATTCAGAATAAGGGAATTTCCCTTAAAAATAAGGAAACATGCAGAAAACAGCATTCTTAGAGAAATCAAAGAGTGGAACTGAGGGAAGCTGGGAGGTGGGTTTGGGTGGGTTTTGTGGGGGGGGGAGGAAAAATGGGGGGGAATAAGGATGATATGTTTCTGGATAATATGTTTTATTTTAATTTTGAATAAAAAAAAGTTTATAAAAAAGATAATTTTTTTGGGGGGGGAAGGGAAACGTTGACAGCTATGCTGTTGTGTAACGTTAAAACTCACCCGTCTGCTAGCGCAAGCAGCCCCAGGCAAGCAGAGAGCGTTGGATACAGCCCAATAGCATCTTGCACCATGTACACAAGTCCCAATGCACATAGATGCAAGAACACCAAATACCCTTTTATTTTTTCAGGGAATATTACACGTTCCCCATTAAATCCCGAGTGCACACATGATGCTGTGCTGTTAGCAACCCCTCTGCAATTCTCAGCTCTAAGACTGCTTTGGGTTCATCGTGAAGGAGATTAAAAAATATATATGTTTTTTTAAAATACTTTTTTAAATACTACGTGGCAAACTGGAAACGCTGAGCTGCCTGCAGTGTCTTTCCTGCAAAGAGCATGCATGCAAAAAAATGTGTGCTATTGCAAGTCTCCCCAGAGCCGTTCTGCTTAGCGTTTGTGACTTGAGAATATTGTTCTTACAATCTAGACCACTGGAAACCGCAGCTGGCGGGCTTCTCTTCTACCCATGCTGTGAGCAGCAAGCTCTCGAAGGAATGTTGGTATGAATGAAATATATCCCAGAGAGCAGCTTCCCGAAACGTCCGTGCCTTTCACTACTCAGCACTGTACTCCCTTTCAAAATAGCAGAGTGTAAGATGTCACGTATTAGAACCACTGACGGCATGGACTGGAGTGTATTGACACAGAAGGAAGCGAGCCGCGTTTGGAAGACAGGAATGTAGCTCAGTAACAGAGCACAGGATTTGTGTGTATGTTCAGTCCCTGGGAGGACTCGGAAAAGCGGGAAGCGCAAAGAACTGCTGTTACTCACTCTAGACTAGGAGCAGTGAATGTGGAAGCTTCCACATATTGTGAGTCGAGGACCTGCCACCCGCATGGGATTAAGACACAAAGACACATTATTTTAGGTTAATGGGCAAAATTGTTGTTGTTTAGTCATTTAGTCGTGTCCGAATCTTCGTGACCCCATGGACCAGAGCACGCCAGACACTCCTGTCTTCCACTGCCTCCTGCAGTTTGGTCAAATTCATGTTGGTAGCTTCGAGAACACTGTCCAACCATCTCGTCCTCTGTCGTCCCCTTCTCCTTGTGCCCTCCATCTTTCCCAACATCAGGGTCTTTCCCAGGCAGTCTTCTCTTCTCATGAGGTGGCCAAAGTATTGGAGCCTCAGCTTCAGGATCTGTCCTTCCAGTGAGCACTCAGGGCTGATTTCCTTCAGAATGGAGAGGTTTGATCTTCTTGCAGTCCATGGGACTCTCAAGAGTCTCCTCCAGCACCATAATTCAAAAGCATCAATTCTTCGGCGATCAGTCTTCTTTATGGTCCAGCTCTCACTTTCATATTGTCTTTGTCCATGGAGTTTTCTTGGCAGGGATACTGGAGTGGCTTGCCGGTTCCTGCTCCAGGTAGATCATGTTTGGTCAAAACTCTCCACTATGACCTGTCCATCTTGGGTGGCCCTGCACAGCATAGCTCATTGCTTCTCTGAGTTATTCAAGCCCCTTCGCCACAGCAAGGCAGCCACAACTTTATTGGTTACAGCATGTGAGTGGTATTGGCTTAGGCATTGGATAAAACAGCAATACATGACTCCACCCTGCTCAGCGGGGAGTCATTTCAGGGGTTAACAACCAGTGGGAGGAGCTTGTTGATGCAAATACAACTGGAAGCTTCCCCATGACGTCACCGAGGGTCGTGCTATGGCCCTAGCCACCAGCAGGGCATTGGGCAGGATCCACAACCACCAGATTCCTTTAACGGAATACCCAAAAGAGGAGGGGTAGATGATGGCCATACTCAATCCTCCAACACAGTACACATATTCCAATGCCTAACCGCCAATACCAAAACAGTTGTGACAAGGCAACCAACCGAAGTCCATAGCAAGGTCAATACGCAGAGGCAGCTGACCTAAAAGGGAGGGAGGGCGGGAGATCCATAGCTGTCAACTTTTCCCTTTTCTTGCGAGGAATCCTATTTGGAATAAGGGAGTTTCCCTTAAAAAAAGGGAAACGTTGACAGCTATGGGGAGATCCGATGCAAGCAGGAACCGACTGGGGTCAGAGCGCTGCCGCATGGCTGTTTATATGCAGTGAAACCCCGCCCACCAGCCGGCCCTATTGGCCGGCTGAAAGGCTTGGCCACGGCAGCAGAGGCAATCAGAAGCAGGGAGCCGAATATGCCTCCCTGCTGCTCCCGCTCACAACTCCTCCCCTCTGGGAGGAGGAGAGGTCTTATTGGACTACAGCTCTGATGTGCTCAGCCAGCACAGCCAAGGCTGAGGGATGATGTTAGTACAGAAACATCTGGAAGAGCCACAGATTCCCATCCCTGTCGTATGCTGAATCTTTTTCCTCCATTCAGTTTTCTGATGCAATGAATACAAATTTTATTTAGAGGTGGCAGGTTTTGAATAACTGGTGAAGGCTGCAGAACTCACCAACTACAATTTCTTTGCTTGGTTGACAGGGCTCGAACTACAGGGGTCCAGAAGAGGCTCATCTCTCATTTATGGTCCTCTCAGCTACTATTTTTATAAGGATATATGGAGAACAAGGGGACCTGGGTGGCGCTGTGGTCTAAGCCACAGAGCCTAGGGCTTGTCGATAAGAAGGTTGGCGGTTTGGATCCCCATGACGGGGTGAGCTCCCATTGCTCTGTTCCAGCTCCTGCCAACCTAGCAGTTTGAAAGAATGTCAAAGCGCAAGTAGATAAATAGGTACCGCTCCGGCGGGAAGGTAAACGGCATTTCTGTGCGTTGCTCTGGTTCGCTAGAAGCAGCTTAGTCATGCTGGCCACATGACCCGGAAGCTGCCTGCAGACAAACGCCAGCTCCCTCGGCCAATAAAATGAGATGAGCGCCGCAACCCCAGAGTCATCTGCGACTGGATGTAACGGTCAAGGGTCCCTTTACCTTATATAGAACAAAATTTGGCTAAAGGTGGGAGGAGTCAGGGGTGGGGCTTGTGACTTTCATTGAGGTCCTCCAAGCTCCCCCTTCTTTAGATCCACCGCTATGAAAAATTATACTCTTCTAAGTTCTTCAAAGCGGATTCTTCTTCTGGGTATTCTCAAAACATAGCTCAGATTAAATAACTAACAAAAGCTGGTGGTCAGTGGAGTGTAAGAAATTGAATTTTGAGCTCTGTTGCTCAACAATTTCAGGGAAGGATATAAGTTAAACTGGTTCATCATCACACGGGTTAGGTATGTTGCACTGACAGCATTTATCCTAGCACTATAAAGTGTTCTGTGTGCTCAGTGATCTGTGGCTCACTTATGGGGCCATAAGGGAATCTGTAGCTGGGCAGATAACCTCAAGAGCCAACCTTTTGGTTGTTGTTCCAAATGTGAATTTTTCCCTTTCCAAAATATACTTCCCCTTGATTTCATTGGATGGCCTCAACCTGTAGTGTTGTGCAAGAATTTTACAATCTACTTTCTCCAGTCCATGCCATAATTTTATCAACTTTTAACATGTCCACTCTTGATTGCATCCCCCATCCCTCTCTGATTTCTAGGATAAATGTCACATTGTACACATTTGAAGTACATTTAACACATATGACTTCCACCGAAGAATAATGGGAACTGTAGTTTATTAAGGGGGCTAGGAATTGTAGCTATGAGGCGTAAGCTACAGTTCCCAGAATGCTTTGGGGGAAGCCAAGTGCTTTAAATGCATGGTGTAGATGTGACTTGGGGTTCACATGCTTCTTCAGAACAGACATTAGCTTTATAGGCTAATCTTTTCCTGCTGGAATTATTAGGGGCAGGTACTTAATGTTACTTATGAACTCCACCCTAGCCCCTCTCTGAGTACAGTACATGGTGCCTAGGGAACAACTTGCACATTAATAACAGCAAGACAAAGGAGATGGTGTTGGACTTTCAGAGGAAGAGAGGAGAACTACCCCCGCTGTACTTCGGGGAGGGCTTTGTGGAGAGAGTCACTTCCTTTAAATTCCTAGGAGTTTATCTTAGTGAAGACCTTACTTGGAAAATTAATACAACCCAGGTGGTTAAGAAAGCCCAACAGAGACTCCATCTCCTCAGAATATTGCGAAAGAACGATGTCAATCAACATTTGATGATCTTCTTCTACTGGTCCACAATAGAAAGTGTCCTTTCATACTGCATCACGGTGTGGTACGCTGGTTTGACATCATCTGATAGGAAGTGCCTACAGAGGGTGGTGAATACAGCACAAGATATTATGGTCTGTCCCGTGAATCTGCTGGATGACATCGCGGAAGAACGTTGCCTCAGGAGAGTGAGGAAAATTCTCAGGGATGATTCACACCCTGGCGGGCACTTTCTTGATCTCCTGCCCTCGGGCAGAAGATATAGAAGCATGATTAGTCACACCAACAGGGTAAAGAACAGCTTCTATCTGTGGGCTGTTAGGCTGCTGAATGAAAAGATAACAACAGGGCAGCTGACTTTCGGGTTTGGTGGGTGTGCGTCAGTAAATGAGGGGAATTAAGACTAAGAGAGCTGAGTGGGGGGTGTGTGCTTGTGTAATCTCACTGTATACAAGTTGTACAAGTGACAATAAAGTATTTCAATTTCAATTATAGTGGTACCTTGGTTCTCAAATGCCTTGGTACTCAAACAACTTGGAACCCAAACACTGCAAACCCGGAAGTAAGTGTTCCAGTTTGTAAATTTTTTCGGAAGCCGGATGTGCTCCGTTTTTAGTGTTAGGCCTCCGATTTGAGTGCCACACTTCTGTTTTGAGTGTTATGCTGAGGTCTGTCTGTTTTTGCTATTTATTTTGTGTTTTTGTTTTTTGCGGCTCTTTTCTTTTGTTTTTGTGACTGTGTGGAACCCAGTTCAGCTACTGATTGATTGATTGTGTGACTGCAGTATTGTTTATTGCTTTCATTTTATGGATCAATGGTCTGGTTAGATAGCAAAATTCATGTTAAACTGCTGTTTTAGGGGTTGTTTTCAAAAGTCTGGAATGGATTAATCCATTTTGCATTAAGGTACTTTCTATGGGAAAGGCCGCCTTGGTTTTGGAATAGACTTCCGAAATGGATTAAGTTTGAGAACCAAGGTACCACTGTGTTAGGAACCTTCTAAAACAGTAGCTATGGGGGTCATCTCCTAGCTGCTGGTGGGCAGGATCCTTTTATTCCACCTGTAATCCAGGCACTGCTGACTGCCTGGCAGGTGGTCCATTTGTGAAAATTGATGTTCAATTTGTCTACTTTCCAACCTCCTGGCAAGAAGGCTGGTTATACTGGTGAGTTGCAGGAGCTAAGCAAACAGGCGTTTTTAATTCAGGTGGCCAATTTTATTTTATTTTTTTTTAATCTATGGTTGGCCTGAAATGAACCGAGACTGAGAGATAACAGCTGGCCAACGGCCACCAAGAGAGTTAATGGCCAAGCTTATGTCTTGGAAAGAGGATTTGTATTATTGGAAATGAGGACTGAATACTTGGCATGGGGATTTTTACAGTTCCTGCAGCAGCTGCAAAAAAAGGAATAGGAAAAACAACCACGAGGATTGATTCTTTTACTTGTGAGTAAATTGCAGCCGGTCAAGTCTAAATTTAAATGGTGACAGATAAAATACTGATTATCTGTTCTATTCTAAAAAAGAAAATACAGTGGCAACATGGTTGTCAAATGTAATCCGTTCTGGAAGACTGTTTGACTTCCAAAACATTCGACAACCAAGGTGCAAAGGGTGGTCAGCAAAGTCAATGGAGAAAATTGAAAAAAAGAAATGGAGTGGAAGCCTTTTGACTTCCAAGGTGTGTTAAAAAACGGAAGCATTTACTTCCGGGTTTTCGGCGTTCAGGTTCCGAAACGTTCGGTTTCTGAGAAGCTCAAAAACTGAGGTACCACTCTATTGTTGTTGTTTAGTCATTTAGTCATGTCTGACTCTTTGTGACTCCATGGACCAGAGCACACCAGGCACTCCTGTCTTCCACTGCCTCCCACAGTTTGGTCAAACTCATGCTGGTAGCTTCGAGAACACTGCCCAACCATCTCGTCCTCTGTTGTCCCCTTCTCCTTGTGCCCTCCACCTTTCCCAACATCAGGGTCTTTTCCAGGGAGTCTTCTCTTCTCATGAGATGGCCAAAGTAGTGGAGCCTCAGCTTCAGGATCTGTCCTTCCAGTGAGCACTCAGGGCTGATTTCCTTCAGAATGGATAGGTTTGATCTTCTTGCAGTCCATGGGACTCTCAAGAGTCTCCTCCAGCACCATAATTCAAAAGCATCAATTCTTTGGTGATCAGCCTTCTTTATGGTCCAGCTTTCACTTCCATACATCACTACTGGGAAAACCATAGCTTTTACTATACGGACCTTTGTTGGCAAGGTGATGTCTCTACTTTCTTCTCCTACATCCCCCCCCCCCAAAAGGCCTACTTCCAGTTTTGCCTCTCACTGTAATATAAGGCATCCCCCCCAAAATAAGACCTCCCCGATAATAAGGCCTCCCCCGAACATAGGGCCTCCCCGGAATACCCTGTTTTCCCGAAAGCAAGACATCCCCTGAAAATAAGACCTAGCACATCTTTGGGAGCAAAAATTAATATAAGACACTGTCTTATTTTCGGGAAAACAGGGTAGCTGTTCCCCATCCAGTATTTCCTAGCTTCTACCTTCTGAACTATGTCCCTCTGCAAACCACTGTTCCAAATCTATACTGTCTTCCTGCTCCTGGGAAGTTTCAGGATCCTGATCAGGAACAAGGGGAGGGGGAGGCTCCCACCATTCCTCCTCAGAGCACTCCTCCTCAGCACTGTCCCTGACACCTGGTCTCCATGTCCGGGGTCATCTAGGACAGCTTGTCTATAGCTCAGCTCTGACTGGGGAAATGATATTAGATCATGCTTACAACTCTTCGGGGTCTGCAGGTAGGGATGGATGAACCTACCAATTTCCGTTTCTCATTTTTCCGCTCTTAAACTCAGTTCTCCACATTTCCACAGAAATATGTGATTTTTTAAAAAGCTCCTTGTGAAAATTCACCAGCATTTTATGCGAATTTCTCTTAACATACACATTACTAAATTCGTTTTGAATTATAAACACATTTCTGCAAGCAATTTCTCCTAATAACGATCTTTGAAAGTTACTTCAGTGTATATATTTTTTTGCAATGTCTATATCTTTATGCACATTTTCAGCCGATGTATGCATTTTTGTACCCATTGTTGGCTGGAGAAACAGAGAAGTGCAAATTTCAAAAGATAATTGTGTATCCCTTCATGTATTGGTTAAACACATATGAATTAGGTGGTTCCCATTAAGATGCAAACCAAACTGAGTTTATCCCTTGTCCCTAGCCGAATGCTCAGGACAGTTGCACCAGAGTACAGAATTGCTTGAATTTAAATGTGTTATTTAGCATGGTGATTCTGCTGGCACTGCAAACCTGTTTGCCCCTTGCCATGACTTGCAAAGTCAGAATAAGTGATGAAAATTATACAGATCTTTTTGAAATGAAGTAATGCAGTAAAATATAAACTATATGATGACAAGTAAGCAAGTCCATGCTTCATATGACTTGCAGAGTTCAGCTGTTCTTGGTGCAAATGCACACAGCCCCTAGACATATGCAGAGTCAGAGTTTTCCTAATCAGACAAGTTGCTTAGAGGTGAACCAAAGTTTCAAAAACAGCTGATCAGTCAAGTTGCTTAAAGGTGAACCAAAGTTTCAAAGCCAGCAGATGGCATAGAGGGGGACCTTTAGAGTTAACCTTGAGCCAATAATTAATTACCTAAGTTGGGGCTATCTGAGTTGAATGGCCTAGAATTTTTAGGAATCTTAATGGTCCAAATCCTTTATTTAAATTTTCTTTTCAACTGATGCCAGTTTTAGTAATAAAAAAAGAGGATTCTCTCAATTGAATTCCATTAACCCAGTCTTAGCAGATGTCTGAGTGCACCATTGAATTGGGGCTATAATATTCCACTGGGGGAGCGGGGAAATTTAATTTAGACTTGACATAAATGTGCATTTCTGTACAAGACATAAATATCACAAGTGTGTTTTCACCCATGGAGGCTCTTGCTTTAATTAAACATAAACCCTGTGATGGACAGAACGCTCATTTATTTTACTAATGCCTCTTCTTTATTTGCTGGAGGCAGAGCGATCAGAGGGACAGTGGGACGCAATGAATAGGGTGTGCGAGAACTTGGGAGACCTGGCTGAAATTCCTTCTGAGCCATGAAGATTGAGAGGTGAACTTCAGCCAGTCACTCTTTCTCTCTTAGAGCTCAAGGGAGGACCCACATAGAGTGCATTGCAGTAATCCAGTCTTTAGGTCACCCATGCCTGAGCTACTGAGGGCAAACTTTCCTGGTCCGAGAACAGTCATAGCTGTTATACCAGCCACAGTTGATAAAGAAACACTTTTGGACATTGAGGCTACTTGGAACTCCAGCTGGGTTCAGAAGCAGCCACAGACTATATACAGTGGTACCTCGGGTTACAGACGCTTCAGGTTACAGACTCCACTAACCCAGAAATAGTACCTCGGGTTAGGAACTTTGCTTCTGGATGAGAAAGGCGGCGTGGCAGCAGCAGGAGGCCCCATTAGCTAAAGTGGTGCTTCAGGTTAAGAACAGTTTCAGGTTAAGAACGGACCTCCAGAACGAATTAAGTTTTTAACCCAAGGTACCACTGTACTTCCTATTTCAGGAGGAGTTCAAC
Source organism: Podarcis pityusensis (assembly GCF_964106645.2). Lineage (NCBI taxonomy): Eukaryota > Metazoa > Chordata > Lepidosauria > Squamata > Lacertidae > Podarcis > Podarcis pityusensis. Next base: position 39,493,791 of record NC_138039.1, on the reverse strand, counting down.
CCCAGCCAGGGCAGGCAACTGACCAATTTCTCAAATGTGGTATCGACTCACCGACAGTACCTGTGCCTGAAACAGTTTCTTACAATTCTAAATATGCCACCAGGCCTTAAAAGTTTGGGGAACCTTAGCATAAGCTCTCATGGACTGGAGTCCACTACATCAGATGCATGAAGCGTTATCCTAAACTGACAGGTATAATGCTCATATGCAGGGTTTTGGACTGTGAAAAATATATAAATTAGGACCCCCATCATTCAGCCCGATGAGATCCAGTGCTGAAGGCCTTCTGGCGGTTCCCTCATTGCGAGAAGTGAGGTTACAGGGAACCAGACAGAGGGCCTTCTTGGTAATGGCACCCGCCCTGTGGAACGCCCTCCCTTCAGATGTGAAGGAAATAAGCAGCTATCCTATCTTTAAAAGACATCTGAAGGCAGCCCTGTTTATGGAAGTTTTTAATATTTAATGCTGTATTGTTTTTAACACTTGATTGGAAGCCACCCAGAGTGGCTGGGGAAACCCAGCCAGATGGGCGGGGTATAAATAATAATAATAATAATAATAATAATAATAATAATAATAATTATTATTATTATTAGGTCTGAGGGAAAGTAAATGTATGCATTCCAGGCAGTGATAATTACATGAAAGCTTACGTGTTTGCAAAATGATTACAGTGGTACCTCGGGTTACATACGCTTCAGGTTACATACGCTTCAGGTTACATACTCCGCTAACCCAGAAATAGTGCTTCAGGTTAAGAACTTTGCTTCAGGATGAGAACAGAAATCGTGCTCCAGCAGCGCGGCAGCAGCAGGAGACCCCATTAGCTAAAGTGGTGCTTCAGGTTAAGAACAGTTTCAGGTTAAGTACGGACCTCCAGAACAAATTAAGTACTTAACCCGAGGTAGCACTGTACAGTCGTACCTTGTTTGTCGAACGCCTTGGCACTTGTCCGTTTTGGCTTCTGAATGCCGCAAACCCGGAAGTGGGTGTTCCAATTTGCGAAGGTCCTTTGGAAGCCAGATGTCTGACTCGGCTTCGGTGGGTTCCGATTGAGTGCAGGAAGCCCCTGCAGCCAATCAGAAGCTGCACCTTGGTTTTCAAACATTTTTGGAAGTTGAACGGACTTCCGGAATGGATTTCGTTCGACAGCCAAGGTATGACTGTACAAGTTCACAAAGGAGGACTGCTGTCTACTGTACGTACTGTTAAGTGCCAGATTCCAGCTGCATGCCACCCTTATTAAATGTTAAAGTTCACTCATTGTGCAAAAATGCACAGTAAACATTCCAAAGGTTCATGGCAGATCAAGAGGAAAGCAATTTCCCCAGGTGGGGGCAATGTTTAAACTTTTGGAACTATCTGATCTGGAAAAGGTTATCAAGCTGTCCTGAATCATCATTTCAGGGATGGCTCTAGATTAGGGGTGGGCAAGTTTGTCATTTTTTGTTTCTCCCCATTTCTCATTTTTCCCAATCTTACGTCCTGTTTCCCCACATTTGCACAACTGTTTGTGATTTTTAAAAAGCCCTCCTTAAAATTCATCCACATAATTGTGTGAATTTCCCCCTAATAGACACATTTTTGTATGCAATTTCTCCTGATGTACACATTTTTGGAAACCGAAGTCCTCTAATATAATGCAATTTTGTGTTATTTTTTCATGAATATATGCATTTTTATGCACGCTTTCCCCCAATATATGCATTTTTGCACACGTAAGGGGTGTGCCTACAGCCACAGAACCGTTCTCAATCCAGGCGTATCCTGCCATCAATATGGAAAGGAAAACCCCACACTCACTCTCCAATAGGAACCATGCTCTAAACATGCAAGAGTCAGGAATAGCCAGAGCAGTACTCATTTGCTTAGAAGAGGGGTGCTTAGCCAGAAGGCTACCAAGAGAACCTCCCCCTTCTGCAGTTTCCAGCAACTGGTAATCAGAATCGTTGCTGCCACCGGCCATGGAGTTTTCTAACTGCAAGGAACCTATTAACAAGCAATCTATGCCCACATTCACATCATGCATTTAAAGTGCTATGATCCCACTTGAAACAGTTATGGCTTCCCCCAAAGAACTGTGGGAGCCAGTGGCATAGCATAGGTCGCCAGGGCCCGGGGCAAGGTGCAAAAGGGGTGAGGGGCTATGGCTCAGCTGTAGCACGCCTACAGGAAGCTCCACCAGTCTGGCCTAGGAGCCAAGGCACTGTGAGAGGAAATATGACAGCCATCTTCAAATATCAAAAAGATTGTCACATGGAAGATGGAGCAAGCTTGTTTTCTCCTGCTCCAGAGGGTAGGACTCAGAACAATGGATTCAAGTTACAGGAAATGTAACTAAGCATCAGGAAGAACTTTCTGACACTAGTTGAAGAGAGATTCCAACAGGTACAACAATATACAGTGGTACCTTGGTTCTCAAACACCTTGGTATTCAAACAACTTGGAACCCAAACACTGCAAACCCGGAAGTAAGTGTTCCGGTTTGTGAATTTTTTTGGAAGCTGAATGTGCTCCATTTTTAGTGTTACGCCTCCAATTTGAGTGCCACTCTTCCGTTTAGAGTGTTATGCTGAGGTCTGTCTGCTTTTGCTATTTATTTTGCATTTTTGTTTTTGCGGCTCTTTTTTGTTTTTGTGACTGTGTGGAACCCAGTTCAGCTATTGATTGATTGTGTGACTGCAGTACATTGTTTATTGCTTTCATTTTATGGATCAATGGTCTCATTAGATAGTAAAATTCATGTTAAACTGCTGTTTCAGGGGTTGTTTTTAAATTGGAACAGATTAATCCATTTTGCATTACTTTCTATGGGAAAGCACACCTTGGTTTTGGAACACTTTGAAATGGACTTCCGGAACGGATTAAGTTTGAGAACCAAGGTACCACTGTAATTCTGTATTTGGCTTCCTGTGTGATAAATACAATATCAACATAAAATCTACTTAAGAGGTACATAAGGCCTCTTGATAGAGGTACATAAAGCTATTGATGCTGAAGGTCTATGTTGTAAACTTATAGCAATAGCTCAAAGACTTCCAAAGTCTACGCTTCACAAGGAATACTTCTCTTCATACTTCAGCAAAAACTAATGGATAATGTGCCTAATGTTCCTGTTGCTCAGTCTAAGGATTCTTCTCACACTTCCAGTGTTGGTGGCATGTGGGGAACGCAGTTTCTCAAAGCTCAAGCTTATAAAAACTTACACTCAGCGACGTTGCAAAAGAGACCAGTTGGCTTGGCAAGTATATCAGTTGAGCATACTCAAATATCAGCACTTTGACCTGAAGAAATTGCTGACAAAATTTGAATATTTGAAAAGGAAAAGGTTTTGATGTCCCTGAATTTGAAACTTTTAAGAGATTTGAATTTTAACATCACAATGGACAAGAGTATTCAAAAAGTGATTTGTGTGCTAAAACATTTTCTTTTGTATTTGAGAAAGATCATCAAATATTGCTGTGTTTCACATTCTTGCAATTTAAAATAAATGTAGCAATTTCAAGCTTTTTGCTTTTCTTTTTTTATCTTCAAGTATGTTGCTTTTCAAAAGGGAAGTTAGAATTTTCGGGGGGTGAGGAGGGGTGGGTGCAAGGAGCCTTGCCTAGGACACAAAATAGCAATCAATCCTTCTTCACAGGAAACTTTGGGAACTGTAGTTCTGGGAGGAGAATAGTAGTCCCCTAACAACTCTCAGCTATCTTAACCAAACAACAGTTCCCAAAATTCTTTGGGGGAAGCCATGACTGTTTAAACTGGTGTGATAAATGTACAGTCATACCTCATGTTGCGTTAGGTTCATGTTGCGTCTTTTCGGCTTGCAAACGTGGCAGACCCAGAACTTCCAGTGTGGTGTAGTGGAGAGTGTGGAGAGTCAGTGTGGAGAGCCAGTGTGGTGTAGTGGTTAAGAGCGGTGGTCTCGTAATCTGGGGAATTGGGTTCGCTTCCCTGCTCCTCCACATGCAGCTGCTGGGTGACCTTGGGCTAGTCACACTTCTTTGAAGTCTCTCAGCCCCACTCACTTCACAGAGTGTTTGTTGTGGGGGAGGAAGGGAAAGGAGAATGTTAGCCGCTTTGAGACTCCTGAAGGGGAGTGAAGGGCGGGATATCAAATCCAAACTCTTCTGTACATTTATCACACCAGTGTATAATTCCGGGTTTCACCGCGCGCTTCGTGCATGTGCAGAAGCACTCTATCACGCTCCGCGCTTTCGCAGAAGTGCCACTCTAGTTGCGGGCTTTTTGGGGTGCAAATGGTACCCCGAAACAGATTGTGTCCACAACTAGAGGTACCACTGTATAGTGCAGATGCAGCCTAGGTCAGGTGTCAACGTTGGCTTCTGTTATTGGTACCACAGCACTTTATTGTGTGAATGTGACCTATGAATGTTTACTCAGAACTAAGTACCATGATAAAGGGACGAGGGTGGCGCTGTGGGTTAAACCACAGAGCCTAGGACTTGCCGATCAGAAGGTCGGCGGTTCAAATCCCATTGTTCAGTCCCTGCTCCTGCCAACCTAGCAGTTCGAAAGCACGTCAAAGTGCAAGTAGATAAATAGGTACCGCTCTGGCGGGAAGGTAAATGGCATTTCCATGTGCTGCTCTGGTTTGCCAGAAGCGGCTTAGTCATGCTGGCCACATGACCCGGAAGCTGTACACCGGCTCCCTTGGCCAATAAAGCGAGATGAGCGCCGTAACCCCAGAGTCGGTCACGACTGGACCTAATGGTCAGGGGTCCCTTTACCTTTTAAAGTACCATGACAGGCTTTATCCAATGCTAACCCTATTTAGAGCAGACCCACTGAAATTAACAAAGCTAAGGCTGCCATGTCTCTTAACTTCAACGGGTCTAGTTTTTGCAGGGCTAGCACTGGCTACACATCCTATTAAAGGGGCTTATATTCCCGGGCACAGGCCAGCAGGCTCCCTCATACATTTTTAAGTAGGGAAACATTCCAGAGAATTGCATCCTCCATGTGGAGTCAAGTGGTGCAGTCCGGGGGTGGGTGGGGGGCGAGTGTGGGGGGTGCTCTACCACTTCCTTTTGCTGCACGGTGCAACAGATCCAGCCACGGAAAACAAGAGATCTCCCCGTACCCCACATCCCCGTGGCTTTCTTAGAAAAGAGTGAGGGGCGGATCTGAATGGTCGTCTTTAACCCTCTTCCCCATTCATCCCTGCCAGAGAGGCGCCCCTGGAAGCTATAAAAGGCAACGGAGGCGCCTTGGCCGGACGCCGCTTGCTAATTTGGGGCTCTCGCCCACCGCCTCCCTCCGCCCCATCGCTTTGGGCCAGCCAATCGCGAGGCGGCAGCTGCTATAAAGGGTCGCGGCCGCCCCACTGCCTCTCGCTTTTCGCTGTTTAGGTTAGGCGTGCTGTGTGTTCCCCGGAGGGGACGAGAGAGGGATCATTCCTGTCGCCAGAGCCGCGGAGAGAGAGGGATGCTGCGCGTCCGGTGCTTGCGAGGAGGGAGCCGGGGAGCCGAAGCCGTGCATTACATCGGGTCCAGGGTAGGTGCGGAGACCCCGGTGCGCGCGATCTTAAACCCAGAATGATCTGGGCGCTCGGATGGCTCGCTCTGGGCAAGGGGAGGAAAGAACAGTTCTCCAAGGATCGAGGCCGTGCGCTCTATTTATATGGGTGCAACTGCAACAAAAGTATATTTTAATTTTTTTTTTTTTTTAAAAACAACCCCGTCTCACTTTGCGCCATGAAAACGTGCTAGAATTTGCAATGAAATGTTTCTCTCACTTGGGACGGTGTTAATAAATTAACATTCGACTACTTTCTAGGCAAGGCAAGCCCCCTAAACAGTATTTTAAACCAGAACTTAATTTGGGAGGAAGAAGGACATGATTGGGGGGGAAAGTGAATCTGTGCATGTGCAGAGTGCATTCCTCTCGCCGCTGGACGCTGCTTGCTCATCAGAGCAGGACTTACGGAGTGAGAGCGTGACTTTGCTGAGGCTTGGAGACGCTTTTTCTTCTCCTTTTCGGAAAGGGGCCGGGCTATGATTAACAGCTTCTCTTAATTCTTCTTTCTAGGGACTGGAAGGAGTGTGCGTGTCTTGAGAGAAAAGTGGAATCTGGCAAAAAGTCAGGACTGAATGTTTGGAATTTCCAACGCAAGCACATTCTTGCTTTTGAAATTTGCATTGGAGAGCTACCCTTGCTGAATATGAATTTTTAAGACCATATATTTAACTTTCGGGTTTAAATGCCTTAAAAAAACCCCAAGGCAATGCTTCCATTTTTATAGAACTATTTCCATAACTCAACTTCTCCAACATTCCATAATTTGGGTGTGTGTGTGAATGGTTTAAATTAAAATATTGCTTACAAGTTTGGGAAGCAAATCCGAATTCACTTGAAACTCTTCCCCTCCCCCGTCCCATTGTCCAAATTGCTTCCAGCTATTAATTTACTCATCTCTGGCCCTTTGTAGGGTTTAAAATATATATTTTTTAACCTGATGCTTATGTGTGCATAAAAGAAAAAACAGCTTGTGAAGATTGCCTAATTTCTTCTTCTTGAGCTGATGATCACATTGCACTAACCTTAACCAAGCCAGTCTCTGCTCGCACTGCAATCCTTGCAATAATCATAATTGCAAGAGTCGGAGCTTCATATTCTGTGGAGTTGTGTATATGTCCGGATTGCATATGCAGGGCAGGTGAGAGAGACAGAGGGGCTGCAGGTGTGTTTTAAAGCGGCTGATTGGGCATGGGGTTCGGTACCAGCTGAACAGCATCATGTATGCTACTTTTACAAAATAATGCATACCTTTTGTGTGCATATATGTACCATTTCACAATGTCAGGGACTGTAAGCTTTAAAAATGGTCAAAGTGGTGGAAGGGGGTGGTCCTCATACAGGCTGAGTTATATGCTTCCTGGCTGCATCTGAGGAATTACCGTATTTTTCGCTCTATAACACGCACCCGACCATAACACGCACATAGTTTTTAGAGGAGGAAAATCCGTAGGCATGCCACCCGTAGGCATTCCCTCCATAACACGCACAGACATTTCCCCTTACTTTCTAGGAGGAAAAAAGTGAGTGTTATGGTGCAAAAAATACGGTAATACTTTTTGTGGTTGGATGGATGGATGGATGATTCCAGTATGAAAGTGTGACCATGTGCTGTATCCAAATACACAAATTTGTGGCAAGAGCATTCCCATTACCATGCATGTAGGAGGTGAGAGGGGAAAATGTGTACAGTGGTACCTCGGGTTAAGTACTTAATTCGTTCCGGAGGTCCGTTCTTAACCTGAAACTGTGCTTAACCTGAAGCACCACTTTAGCTAATGGGGCCTCCTGCTGCCGCCGCCGCGCCGCTGGAGCCCGATTTCTGTTCTTATCCTGAAGCAAAGTTCTTAACCTGAAGCACTACTTCTGGGTTAGTGGAGTGTGTAACCTGAAGCGTATGTAACCTGAGGTACCACTGTACTGATAAATTGGGGAGAAAACTTACCTTTCTCTGGATTGCTAGGTTTCTCACACAATTACTGCAAACAAGCATCTTGCATATCCTTAACCAAAGCAACATAATCCCGGTATTATCAACCCAGCAGCGGACCCTGGGGTCTTAAACTTCAGCGGCAAAATTCAGTGCCCCCCCCATTCTACATCATAGTTGCGGCACCCCCCCAAGTCCCCATGCCTCGTGCAATCGAACTGCTCACGCTCCCCTAAATCCGTGTCTGATCAACCCCTTTCCATACTGCTTTCTCGTGGCAAAACATGCATTGCTAAACAGTAATTTGCTAATTAAGTGTGTGTGTTGTTGGACCCTAGAAAGCAAACCTTTAATTCAGCGGTGGTGGTGATGGGGTCTGTCTTGATTGAAATATGAAGGAAGGAGGATTAAACTATCGAATGGAGCTGTGAAATGGTGGGTGTGACACAGAGGGTGCTGAAATGGAGAGGGAAAGGTTGGGAAGCCACCCTGAATATATATAATATACAGTAAAGGTTCCTTTCCTCCTGGCTGCAACTCAGTGGTACAGAATCTGCTTTGCACACATATTCACCTCCTAGTATCTCCAGGTAGAGCTGGGAGAAAATCTTGTTTGAAACCCTCGATTGGCTACTGCCAATCAACATAGACAATGTTGAGCAAGGTGGACCCAATGGCCTGACAGCTTCCTGTGTTCCTCTGTTGCTTCCTAGGCCCCTGTCTTGTCATGTAGAATCATAGAATTGTAGAGCTGGTAAAGGTAAAGGGACCCCTGACCATTAGGTCCAGTCGTGACCGACTCTGGGGTTGTGGTGCTCATCTCGCTTTATTGGCCGAGGGAGCCTGCGTACAGCTTCCGGGTCATGTGGCCAGCCTGACTAAGCCGCTTCTGGCGAACCAGAGCAGTGCATGGAAACGCCGTTTACCTTCCCGCTGGAGCAGTACCTATTTATCTACTTGCACTTTGATGTGCTTTCAAACTGCTAGGTTGACAGGAGCAGGGACTGAGCAACAGGAGCTCACCCCGTCGTGGGGATTCGAACCACCGACGTTCTGATTAGCAAATCCTAGGCTCTGTGGAAGCCTCACTGGAAGTGACCCCAAATGTCATCTAGTCAAACCCCCTGCAGAGCAGGAATCTCAAATAGAACATACATGGCAGGTGGCCATCTTGGTAAAGCTGCTTTGGGCACAGTTAGTGGAAAGGCAGGTATGGATCTTTTCAAATAAGCAATGATGGGTGTTATTTTGTAAATCCGATTTGACTAAGAATGCCCAGTAGGTACGTGATGTGAACACGCTCAACTGTCTCCTTCTGCGCTTTTGTGTGTACAGTGGTACCTTCAGTTCCTGAACGGCTTAGTTGTCAAACAACTCAGCTCCTGAACACCACAAACCCGGAAGTAAGTGTTCCAGTTTGTGAACGTTTTTTGGAAGCCCAACGTTTTTTGGAAGCCCAACGTCCAACGCGGCTTCCGATTGAGTGCAGTAAGCTCCTGCAGCCAATTGGAAGCCGCGCCTTGGTTTTCGAACAGTTTCCGGAGTCGAACGGACTCCCAGAACGGATTAAGTTCGAGAACCAAGGTACCACTGTAATCTGTTGTGAGCGAGTTAACTGAAAGAAGGTGCTGCCTTGTCAACAGGACTTAACTTCAAGTCCTGGAATGTGCACTTTAGTATTGTGGACTATCAGGTAAGAAGTTAGCCTCCAACACGCCTTGTCTTACCAGGGAGGTGTCAAAGTTCAAGGTGCGCCATTCTTCTCAGATTGACACACAGCAGTTGTGTTGACAGCTGTAAGAGATTCCTTCCTCTCCTGCCCCAGACTGTCCATGTCTGCTAGTTGTGAAGTTGGCTATGTATTTCCTGCGGTAAGCAGAGGTGATATGCATCTGAATACCACTTGCTGCAACATACATTTAGGGAGGCTGCTGTTGCGCTCCTGTCCTGCTGCCTTATACAGTGGTACCTCGGGTTAAGTACTTAATTCGTTCTGTAGGTCCGTTCTTAACCTGAAACTGTTCTTAACCTGAAGCACCACTTTAGCTAATGGGGCCTCCTGCTGCCGCCACGCCGCCGGAGCAGGATTTCTGTTCTCATCCTGAAGCAAAGTTCTTAACCTGAGGTACTATTTCTGGGTTAGCAGAATCTGTAACCTGAAGCATCTGTAACCTGAAGTGTATGTAACCTGAGGTACCACTGTACTGAGCTGCCTTATACTTAATTTGTTCTGGAGGTCCATTCTTAACTAGCAACAGCCTTCCAGCATTCCAGACTAGCTTCTCTCCCAGCCCCACCTGGAGATGCTCAGGAATGAACCTGGAATCTTCTGCATGCAAGGGAGATGCTACTTGCACTGGGCTGCAGCCCCTCCTAAAAAGCCCAGTCAAAGGCGACTCTGGGGGTGCAGCGCTCATCTTGCTTTCAGGCTGAGGGAGCCGGCATTTGTCCACAGACAGCCTTCTGGGTCATGTGGCCAGCAGGACTAAACCACTTCTGGTGCAACGGAACACCTTGACAGAAACCAGAGCGCATGGAAACACCATTTACCTTCCTGCAGCAGTGATACCTATTTATCTACTTGCACTGGCATGCTTTCGAACTGCTAGGTTGGCAGGAGCTGGGAGAGAGCAACGGGAGCTCACCCCATCATGGGGATTCGAACCGCCAACCTTCTGATCTGCAAGCCCAAGAGGTTCAGTGGTTTAGACCACAGAGCCAACCGCATCCCTCCTAACGTCTGGCTGGCTGCAGAATGCAAGACCAGAAAGGATGTTGGTATGATCTAGCAGAGTTCGTATGTTCCTTAAAGTACAATTACAGTTAGCATATTGGCCACATCTGGTGTGTGCACTTCTTAAAAAAAATATTTATTTACAGGATCCTTTCTCTGGCCCAGGGAGAGGACTCTGCCCATTTATCTGCAAGCAGATACACTGCTTTTCCTCTTAGGATTGCTCTAGCCCTTACACCCAAAGCCCAGATTTGTGGCAAGCTACATACTGTAGTGGTTCGATTCCCCGCGACAGGGTGAACTCCCGTTGCTCGGTCCCTGCTCCTGCCAACCTAGCAGTTTGAAAGCACGTCAAAGTGCAATTAGATAAATAGGTATCACTCCGGCGGGAAGGTAAATGGTGGTTCCGTGCACTGCTCTGGTTTGCCAGAAGCGGCTTAGTCATGCTGGTCATATGACCCGGAAGCTGTATGCCGGCTCCCTCGGCCAGTAAAGCGAGATGAGTGCCGCAACCCCAGAGTCGGCCACGACTGGACCTAACGGTCAGGGGTCCCTTTACCCTTTCCCTTTTTTACTGTAGATGCCGCTGATGTTTCCTTGTGTTAGAGCCAAGATCTGATCTGTCTTGGGTGGGGGGGAAGGCAACCCTTTCAATTGTGTGGCTCCCCTTTGCATCTGCCAGCATGCCTCACGTAAAGGTAAAGGGTAAAGGGACCCCTGACCGTTAGGTCCACTTGTGGCCAACTCTGGGGTTGTGGCGCTCATCTCGCTTTATTGGCCGAGGCAGCCAGTGTACAGCTTCCGGATCATGTGGCCAGCATGACTAAGCCGCTTCTGGCGAACCAGAGCAGCGCACGTAAATGCCGTTTACCTTCCCGCCAGAGTGGTACCTATTAATCTACTTGCACTTTTGTGCTTTCAAACTGCTAGGTTGGCAGGAGCAGGCACCGAGCAATGGGAGCTCACCCCGTGGCGGGGATTCGAACCGCCGACCTTCTGATTGGCAAGTCCTAGGTTCTGCGGTTTAACCCACAGCGCCACCCGCGTCCCCATGCCTCATGTAGGGAAGGGTTATTTCCCTCCCGCCGTTCCCTCTCTTTTGCTGAGCCAGCAGGCATGCATACCCCTCCCATATTGGGTCGGGGAATGTTGATCATTAACAGTCTGCAACAGGATAGGGCATATTTGCTCATCCGCAGCTTCGCTGTCTAGCCTTTCCCAACAGCTGGTGTGGAACAACTGCAACCAGCTTCTTTTAAGTGGCTTGGAATGCTCAGCTTTGCACAGCAGGGAGAGATTGCCCTCAAGCCTGATCCAGTTATGCCGGAACAGTTTTTTTTTTTGGGGGGGGGAGCAAGCCAAGCGTATATCCCTATATGTTATGCCTTGCATGGAGGTAGATGCTTCAGCTTCAGAAAAGTGCCTTCCACTGTATACACAGGCACTGGAGAACTGGAGCCAATCCTCTCTCCCTTATATTCTACTTTCTGGGTAGGAAGCTAAGCCCCTGCAATGTGGCCCTCCAGGCCTCCTATCTGGCCCTTCCCAGCTGCACCCCACTCTCCGCAGGCATTGTTAGAAACTCAGATATATAAGCTAGGCACCAAATGGCTCCTTAAACCAGGGTCAGTGTTGCCAAAACGGAATGCCTAGTTGCCATTTCTGGGCCAGATGGTTCGAAAGTCATATTTTTCAATGTGACTTTTTGGTTCCTGAAATTCATTCTGATTGTGCAGATGAAATATAATGGGTAGAAAATTCTGCAGGATGTGTTGCTGATGTGTGTGAAGACAGTCAAGGGAAGTTTTTAATGACTGATGTTTTAATGTATTTTAAATCTTTTGTTGGAAGCCGCCCATCGTGGCTGGGGAAACCCAGCCAGATGGGTGGGGTATAAATTATTTATTTATTTATTTTTAAGATCTCCGGGGACATACCTCCAGATGGTGGAGACATTAGGCCAGGGGTCAGCAGACTTTTTCAGCGGGCAGCTGGTCCACTGTCCCTCAGACCTTGTGGGGGCGGGGCGGACTATATTTTGAAAAAAATATGAACGAATTCCTATGCCCCACAAATAACCCAGAGATTCATTTTAAATAAGATCACACATTCTACTCATGTAAAAACACCAGGCAAGCCCCACAAATAACCCAGAGATACATTTTAAATAAATACATTTATGTATTTTAAATAAAAGGACACATTCTACTCATGTAAAAACACACTGATTCCTGGACTGTCCAAGGGACGAATTTAGAAGGCGATTGGGCTGGATCTGGCCCCCAGGCCTTAGTTTGCCTACCCATGCATTAGGCAGCATTCTGCCCCCCCAGGGCATTTTCACTTGGTTGCAAGTGGCCAAAAACCAGGTGCAAAACGCGCCTGGTGAATTTCAAACTTTGCACCCTGCTTGAGTGATTTTGCCTGGCTGGAATGAGTCCTTGAGCTGTGACCAGAGGGATGCATGAGCGTGTCTAGAAACCAGCCTCGTACAAAAGGTATTATTTATGTTTTTTTCTGATGACTGTTGCCTCCTTCCACTGCTGACATGTGGTACCCAGAAGGTTGCCCAGAATGGAACTTGGCCCATGGGCTGCAAGAGTTTCTCCACCCCTTGAGACAAGGTGAAGCAGCTTGGATGAAGAGCAGTGCAAGACAACCGTGGCTCCAATCCTCATGCAGTGAAGGGAGTTCCAGACCAGTCCAGCATCACTACATAAACATCAGGGGGGATTGTGCCAGACAATTTCCTGCATGTCTCATGTTAATTGGAACAGACCCTCCAGAGTGGCTGGGGAAACCCAGCCAAATGGGTGGGGTATAAATAAATTATTCTTATTCTTATTCTTATTATCCAGGTGTCCCTCTTTTCCAGGGACAGTCCCAAATATCCAGGGATAGTCCCAGATTTACAGAAGCCATCCCGGTTTCTAATTTGATCCCGGAATGTCCCACTTTTCCTTAGGACATCCCTATTTTCATCAGAGAAATGAGTTATCCAACTCCATAGCCATCTGAAGGCAGCCCTGTATAGGGAAGTTTTAAAATGTTTAGTTATGTTTTTATATATGTTGTAAGCTGCCCAGAGTGGCTGGGGCAGCCCAGTCAAATGGGTGGGGTAAAATGAGTAAAATAATAATAATAATAATAATAATAATAATAATAATAATTTATTATTTATACCCCGCCCATCTGGCTGGGTTTCCCCAGCCACTCTGGGCGGCTTCCAACTGAATATTCAAAACAATACAGCATTAGACATTAAAAACTTCCCTAAAGAGGGCTGCCTTCAGTTGTCTTTTAAAAGTAAAATAGTTGTTTATTGCCTTGACATCTGCTGGGAGGGCGTTCCACAGGGCAGGCGCCACTACTGAGAAGGCCCTCTGCCTGGTTCCCTGTAGCCTTACTTCTCGCAATGAGGGAACCGCCAGAAGGCCCTTAGCACTGGACCTCAGCGTCCGGGCAGAACGATGGACACTGAGTGACTAGTGGGGTGCCACAGGGTTCTGTCTTGGGCCCGGTCTTATTCAACATCTTTATCAACAACTTGGATGATGGACTCAAGGGCATCCTGATAAAATTTGCAGATGACACCAAACTGGGAGGGGTGGCTAACACCCCAGAGGACAGGATCACACTTCAAAACGACCTTGACAGATTAGAGAACTGGGCAAAAACAAACAAGATGAATTTTAACAGGGAGAAATGTAAAGTATTGCACTTGGGCAAAAAAAATGAGAGGCACAAATACAAGATGGGTGACACCTGGCTTGAGAGCAGTACATGTGAAAAGGATCTAGGAGTCTTGGTTGACCACAAACTTGACATGAGCCAACAGTATGACACGGCAGCTAAAAAAGCCAATGCAATTCTGGGCTGCATCAATAGGAGTATAGCATCTAGATCAAGGGAAGTAATAGTGCCACTGTATTCTGCTCTGGTCAGACCTCACCTGGAGCACTGTGTTCAGTTCTGGGCTCCACAGTTCAAGAAGGACACTGACAAACGGGAACGTGTCCAGAGGAGGGCAACCAAAATGGTCAAAGGCCTGGAAACGATGCCTTATGAGGAACGGCTAAGGGAGCTGGGCATGTTTAGCCTGGAGAAGAGGAGGTTAAGGGGTGATATGATAGCCATGTTCAAATATATAAAAGGATGTCACATAGAGGAGGGAGAAAGGTTGTTTTCTGCTGCTCCAGAGAAGCGGACACGGAGCAATGGATCCAAACTACAAGAAAGAAGATTCCACCTAAACATTAGGAAGAACTTCCTGACAGTAAGAGCTGTTCGACAGTGGAATTTGCTGCCAAGGAGTGTGGTGGAGTCTCCTTCTTTGGAGGTCTTTAAGCAGAGGCTTGACAACCATATGTCAGGAGTGCTCTGATGGTGTTTCCTGCTTGGCAGGGGGTTGGACTCGATGGCCCTTGTGGTCTCTTCCAACTCTATGATTCTATGATGGGGGTGGAGACGCTCCTTCAGGTATATAGGACCGGTATACAGGTATAATAATAATATTAATAATAAAGACATAGGACGTCCCTATTTTCATCGGAGAAATGTTGGAGTGTATGTTGGAAGTATGGGGAGAGCCTTGGCTCTGTAGCAGACCAACTTTTGTAAAGATCCCTCTCCCCGGTGAGGTGCGTTGTGTCGTGTCCTGGCTTGGATACGTTTACAGTAGCAGCTTTTGTTGACTGCTCACTCCCCGTGCTGAAATTCTTACTGCTTGCTGTCCAATTCATGAAGCGCCAGCTGCTGGCCCCGCTCCACCGAATGTTTTCTGGTGATATAGGGCAGTCGGCACAGTTGCTTCCCTCCCTGGAGTGCTTTGCGTTTACTCTCCCTCTGCAAATAGACCCTGCGCAGCTGCCCAGGATCTTGCATGCAACACAGCCCCTCCTGTGGAGCTGCTCAGAGGGTTTGTGGGGCCCAGAGCAAACCCAAATCAGGTCCCATGCTTCTGGTCTGGGGTGTTGGGGACGGGACTTGTGTACACTTTTGTGCCTGCACCTGATTTCACTTACTGCATTTTCAGAAAAACATAAAGTTTCTTGGGGACTTTTTATGAGCACAAGAAGGCAGCAATGCTTGAGCTCATTTCTTTTTCCTAAGCTGGGTTTCCTGAACTGGGTCTTTGTGCTTTGAGGCTTGAGAGTTCTCTTCAAGCACAGGAAAATAAATTGCGCTGTTCAGCATTAGTCTTCCGATTTTGGTGCAACTAGCATGAAGGGCTGAAGGCTTTTAAAAAAGTGTCTTTGACTGAACGTGCTTTGAAACCTCCCTTCGAACCGGTTCCCTTTCTTTGCTAATTGTAGATCTGAAGAGCCGCTGGAAGACTTTGTGGAGGTGGGCTTGCAGGCATGCCCCACCCCCCACTTTTACTCACTGTGCATTCAGGTGAATGTTCGAGCACTTGCGATGTTCCTGCTCACAGGGAAAAGAAATCACGATTCTGCACATTGCTGGTGCAAGCAATCTCACACACGATGAGTTCATTTGCACAGATAATGCATGAACCTGCTTGCAAGTGGGTGAGGCGCTAAAATTTACTTTCTTTTTAAAAAAAGAATCTTTCCCCACACGAAAACAAAGATCACTACAGCCAATCACATACAAACAACTACACCTTAGGCCAACTCCAACCTCTCTCACCACCAAAGAAACACAAATGTACAGCAGAGAACCTGCACGAGCAACTCTGACACCAAACCCTACATACATTAAGCAAAATAGAGCTTAAGCGTTTAATGTTTAATAGATTATTGTATTTTAGTGTTTTGTTGGAAGCCGCCCAGAGTGGCTGGGGAAACCCAGCCAGATGGGCAGGGTATAAATAATAAATTATTATTATTATTATTATTATTATTATTATTATTATTGCCACCTGATCCCACCCGCACCCATCTTCCCCCCTCCACCCCTTCACCCCCAATGTCTCAACAAATGAAACTGATTTGTAAAAATGTTACATGGAAAAAATACGAGAGACATTACACATACTTCTGTAAAACAAGAAAATCTTTAATAATAATAATAAAAAAGAATCTTGCCATTCAAATACTCGAGGCATATGACATGGAGAACCTTTCTTCCCTAGAAGAGAATCGTTGTCTTGGCCGCTGTGAGGATGGAGCTTCTTGGGTGGGTGTGGGGGTGTGTGTGTGTGTGTGTGTGTGTGTGCTGTCGAGATCATGAGGTCTAGCCCCTTGGCTCCTCGCTTAGCAGAATGATGTTTAAATAATCTAAATGAATGAAGTGACGACCTCCCCCCCACTTTTTGTTTCTTCATTAAAGCTTGGACGCGTCTTCACAGGATGGGTGCAGCGAACTTTCCAGAGCACCCACGCAGCTGCAGCCTCCCAGACGACCTGTGCTGTTGCTGATGAAAATAACAAGGCCCCTGACCCTGTTCCCGAGGATTGCCCTGTTTGCTCATACAACGAATGGGACCCGCTGGAGGAAGTCATTGTGGGGAGAGCCGAAAATGCCTGCGTTCCTCCTTTCTCTGTGGAGGTCAAGGTAAACCATGTGCCGTCTGCGTCGCAAGACTTTATGCATGCTCTTTGCAGCTTCCCACTTCGGCAAACGCTGGAGAGGTTTTGCAATAACAGGCTTTTACAATGTCTGTTTTGCTACGAGTACCGAAGACTTCTAAGAGCATTTGCGGGATTCTTTCTGTCTGGGGTGCCTGCCTGCTATCCCCAATCAATTTGTAAATAAAAGTTATTGCAAGAAAAAAAAATGGCTTGCTTCCAGTTTTGTAGCTCTTACAAGGAGGGAATTGCAAGCTCAGACAGACACTTTGAATTGGGCCCAGAAACTAATTGGCAGCCGGTTTAGTCAGTGTAATACTGACTGTAAAACTATTTTGCCCCGGTGAGCAGCTTGGCTGCCAAATTCTGCACCAGCTGAAGTTTCTGAACAGTCTTCAAAGGCAGCCCTATGTATAACACGTTGCGGTAATCTAACCTAGAGGTTACCAGAGCATAAACAACAGCAGTTAGGCTATCCCTTTGCAGATACAGTAGTGGTGCAGCTGGGCCACCAGCCAAAGCTAATAGAAGGTACTCAGCGCCACTGAGGTCACCTGAGCCTCAAACGATAGCAAAAGAATACCCTCAAGCTGTGAACCAGCTCCTTCAGAGGGAGTGTAATGCCATCAAGAGCTGGCAATCTCCCAGCCATCCAGTCTGGGGAACTGCCACTCGCAGGGCCTCCGTCTTATCTGGATTGAGCTTGAGTTTGTTGGCTCTCATTTCCATTTCCGAGGCAAGACACCCGTCCAGCACCTCCACTGCCATGCCTGCAGATGTAAAGGAGAAATAGAGATTTGTGTCATCAGCATATTGTTGGCAACATACTCTAAACCTCCGGATAACCCTGTAAGTAAAGGGTGGCCAAGTTCTGTACAGTGGTACCTCAGGTTACATACGCTTCAGGTTACAGACTCCGCTAACCCAGAAATAGTACCTCGGGTTAAGAACTTTACTTCAGGATGAGAACAGAAATCGCGCAGTGGCAGCGGGAGGCCCCATTAGCTAAAGTGGTGCTTCAGGTTAAGAACAGTTTCAGGTTAAGAACGGACCTCCGGAACAAATTAACTACTTAACCCGAGGTACCACTGTGTTCTTGTAGTGGAGCCAGGGGTGGGGTGGGCTACCTACTCTATGCAGCAGTTGTAAAAGTGTGGGGCTGAAACTTTATTTCACCCCACAAAATCTCTCCTAAGTGCTCAGTGTCTGTAGTAGTCAGTAGCCTGAAGTAGTAAGAGCAGCCTTCATCAAGCTGGTTTCCTTCAGATATTTCGGAGTGCAATTTCCATTAGCTGACACACGGAGGAAACATGGAAAACTGCTCTTGAGTCAAACCAGGGACGGGCAGTGAAAACTTTGTCAGGAATTTTTTTTAAAAAAGACACCCTTGGGGCTATCAGATCCGGCACTCGGGCTGCTGGTTGACAAGCCCATATTAATTTTATTATATCCTGCTTCTGCACTTACTTTCACAGTTTATTTAGAGAGCAAACCCTAAACACGCCTGCTAAGGAGGAAGGATTACTGAGCACAATGAGAATTACTTTAGAGTCAACATTCATTCAGCTGCGCTGTCAGCCCAGCATTCGTTTTCCAGATCTTGTTTGACATTTGCATGCTGCCAGATTAATCTGGCTGCAAAGAACACTATTGCCTGCAGGTAGAGAAGTAAATACACTGATAACATTTGAGTGGCTTGACAGTTGTGTCGGCACATGGAAGCGATGCGGTTTAGCAAGTGAAGCAAGAAACTGCTAAGAGACGGAGCTGCTTCACAGGTCAATTTTCGGAGGGATTGCATAGGGTTGCCATATAAAGGTAAAGGTAAAGGGACCCCTGACCATTAGGTCCAGTCGTGGCCGACTCTGGGGTTGCAGCGCTCATCTCGCTTTATTGGCCGACATACAGCTTCCGGGTCATGTGGCCAGCATGACTAAGCCACTTCTGGCGAACCAGAGCAGCGCATGGAAACGCCGTTTACCTTCCCGCCGGAGCGGTACCTATTTATCTACTTGCACTTTGACGTGCTTTTGAACTGCTAGGTTGGCAGGAGCAGGGACTGAGCAACGGGAGCTCACCCCGTCGCGGGGATTTGAACCGCCGACCTTCTGATCGGCAAGTCCTAGGCTCTGTGGTTTAACCCACAGCGCCACCCGCGTCCCGTCTGGCAACCCTAGGGTGGCAGAATTTAAAATGGAAACAGATGCCCCTAAATATTTTCTTGGATCCATGGATCCAAGAAGTGCAATAGCATTTCCTGTTCAAAATGAAGTTTTAGCATGCACCTCTTTTAGGAAACTCAATAGAAGGAAAGTCCTCCGTGGGGGTGGGATTAGCATGGCTGTATGTGTTTTAGCGGGACTCAGGTGGCGCTGTGGGTAAAACCTCAGCACCTAGGACTTGCCGATCGCATGGTCGGCAGTTCGAATCCCCGCGGCGGGGTGCGCTCCTGTTGTTTGGTCCCAGCGCCTGCCAACCTAGCAGTTCGAAAGCACCTCCAGGTGCAAGTAGATAAATAGGGACCGCTTACCAGCGGGAAGGTAAATGGCGTTCCGTGTGCTGCGCTGGCTCGCCAGATGCAGTTTGTCACGCTGGCCACGTGACCCGGAAGTGTCTGCGGACAGCGCTGGCTGTCCTATAGAGTGAGATGAGCGCACAACCTTAGAGTCTGGCAAGACTGGCCCGAACGGGCAGGGGTACCTTTACCTTTACCTTATGTGTTTTAGCAGAGGAAAATGCTCTCTTTAGCAAGGCTGATTTTATAGGCTGTTAATAGAAGATCAGTTCTTAGCATTGCTTGTCAAATATGAACAAATGCCCATGAAAGAGACACTAATATGCATTTTAATTGCATGTAGCTAATTGAGGGTTTAAATCTGTTGTGAACATGATGAAAACAAACAGAGCATGCATTTGAAAGTAGCCTTAGTAATAATCACCATCATAACCATAGCATTTCTTTAGGAACTTGAGGACATTCAAAATGTTTCACATAATGTTACGGCAAGCAGTATTTGTAGTATGATCAGTATTAATACAGTGGTACCTCGGGTTAAGTACTTAATTCGTTCCGGAGGTCCGTTCTTAACCTGAAACTGTTCTTAACCTGAAGCACCACTTTAGCTAATGGGGCCTCCTGCTGCCGCCGCGCCGCCGGAGCCCTATTTCTGTTCTTATCCTGAAGCAAAGTTCTTAACCTGAAGCACTATTTCTGGGTTAGTGGAGTCTGTAACCTGAAGCGTCTGTAACCTGTTTGAAAACACCGTTTCCTGATACAGTGGTACCTCGGGTTACATACGCTTCAGGTTACACACTCTGCTAACCCAGAAATAGTGCTTCAGGTTAAGAACTTTTCTTCAGGATGAGAACAGAAATCGTGCTCTGGCGGCGCGGCGGCAGCAGGAGGCCCCATTAGCTAAAGTGGTGCTTCAGGTTAAGAACATTTTCAGGTTAAGAACAGACCTCCGGAACGAATTAAGTACTTAACCCGAGGTACCATTGTAATCTTGTACTTGTGTGTCTTCTGATAAGAGTCTCCAGGCCCCTGGAATGACACCAGGGGAAGTTTGCGACAGTTTCCCAACAGAGTTGAGAGGGTAGCAAACCACTTTTATATATTTTATTTTTAAAAGGGTGTTTTTTTATTATTTTAAAGAAGTGCATTTATCACAGCCTGCAACAAGCGGCTACGAGTTGCTGAGCTGGCAGTCTCTGAAGGTCGTGCTTATGTTACAGGTTTCATTCCAGGCCATTTCTGAGTCTCCAGGACTGAGTCCTGCTGGCAGAAAATCTCGGGCTGTGTACTGTACATTTGGCCGCCGCTGCAGCAATTCATCTTCTAGCTGTCTAAAGGCCTTCTTAACATTTCCCTACTGAAACTTAAATACAGTCACAGATGTGCACTGTTGGCTGAGCTCACTGCTCTGCTGACCTCTTTTTTTAGCAGCCAGTGGGGGGGGGGCAGGGGGCAGTATTTATTTATTTATTTTTTAAAAGCCACATTCACTTATTCATTGACTTGTTCAAAGCCTTAATACGTGGCATTCACATATAATGAATTGCATATGTTCAAAGCTTTGCTTGCATTCTGTGGAAGGCGGCTGGCTGCAACACTCATTCCACTACTAGCTTATGGGTTTTTTTCTGCATGTACATAAGAGGAAGGTGGCAAATGTATTGTAGAGTGGTACCTCGGGTTACATACGCTTCAGGTTACATACGCTTCAGGTTACAGATACCACTAACCCAGAAATAGTACCTCGGGTTAAGAACTTTGCTTCAGGATGAGAACAGCAATTGTGCTCCGGCGGCGCAGTGACAGCAGGAGGCCCCATTAGCTAAAGTGGTGCTTCAGTTTAAGAACAGTTTCAGGTTAAGAATGGACCTCTGGAACGAATTAAGTTCTTAACCACAGGTACCACTGTACTGAGGGACGCGGGTGGCACTGTGGGTTAAACCACAGAGTCTAGGACTTGCCAATCAGAAGGTTGGAGGTTCGAATCTCCGCAACGGGGTGAGCTCCTGTTGCTCAGTCCCTGCTCCTGCCAACCTAGCAGTTCGAAAGCACGTCAAAGTGCAAGTAGATAAATAGTACTAAATTTATAAATAGTACATAAATCAGTACTAAGGTGGTTTCTGACTTGAGGCTCACTGTCTAAAAAGTCATGACACGTGAGGAAAATTGAACTGGAGGGAGGAGGAAGAAAGCAGGCTCAAAAAAGAAGGTTCGGGTCAGGTACCCCCTTTCCTAAGGCAGCTGACTTAATGGCAGTCACTGCACCCAATTCCTACAAGTCTTAACTAGGGATGTTGAACAATTTTGATGGAAACAGGAGTAGAAATTGCCAATGTAATAATGTTCCTTGTGTTTTTATATTTTGCTAGAAGAAGCCCAGAGTGGCTGGGGCAACCCATGGGCGGCATATAAATAATAGAGGGAGGAAAGGTGGACGCGAGGTTGCCCAGTTAACTTTGTGCTGCATGGGAATTTGAACTCAGGTCTTTCTAGTCTAAGTCCAGGACTCTATGGAAAACTCTCCGGCAATCCCTCTTAGTCTTCTCAGTGGAATTTCTGCTGCTTGCAGTTTCAGTGGTGCCATGTGATTCAGGTGCCATGTGAATAGCAATAATTTTAATTTATTACCCTCACATGGCTTGGTTATGACAATTTAAAATACTTTATTTATTTATTTATTTATTTATTTATTTACCGCCCTATACCCAGAGGTCTCAGGGCGGTTCACAGAATAAAATCCAAATATAAAACCACAAAATACATAAAAACAACAACCCAATAACCCCCACTCCAAAAAAGCACATTTCCAAAGGGCATAGGATCCTCACAACATTCAAAGTAAGACAATTAACAAACCTAGACAAGAGCCAATCATTGGAAAGACCATGATCTCAGAAATGTTTGCAGCAATATTTATTGGCAACCAAATTATCCATGTGCCTTTCTGATACAAAGACAAAAAAAGCTTTGAAATAAGAGTGGGAAGGGGAAAAATTAGCTGTGGTTGTTGAGCAGATGTAATACTATTCAAAAATAGTTTTAAAAACTTAGAATTACAGAAAATGCAATCACCTGAATATACAAGTCCTATGAGATTGACATACTGTTGTTTAACTGTTAGTAGATGAATACAGAGTGATTCTTTGCAATGTTAATATGATGCTGGTTCATGTCTGCTTTTTCTTTATTGATTACCAGGCGAATACCTACGAGAAGTACTGGGGGTTCTATCAGAAGTATGGAGGCCAGAGTTTCCCCCAGGATCATGTGAAGAAAGCAATTGCTGAAATCGAAGAGATGTGCAATATTCTGAAAATGGAAGGAGTGATTGTGAGAAGACCAGAGCCACTTGACTGGTCGACCAAATATAAAACGCCTGACTTTGAGTCCACTGGTAATTGCTCAGTGCAGAATCGATTTAGAGCATGCCCACATCTAAGCCGTACATGTAAAGCACCTGGGAATCCTGGGAAATGTAGTTTAAGGGTGCCGGGAATTGTAGCTCTGTGATGGGTAAGCTGCAGGATTCTTTGGAGGAAGCCATGATTGCGAAAAGTGGTAAAAACATGCTTAAAATGTACATTGTGGATGTGAACCACGTCTCCGTCTCCTCATTATTTTATAATGTATTGTTTATTCGTTATTGATGAGATTTGTTTCCTCTTTTTTAAAAAAACAAAAAAACTTTAAAGTCCTTGTGACAATTCATAAAAGACAACAGTAGCCTACCGTTAAGCAACTTAGTGTATTGCTATCTATAGTTTCACAGGGGATGCATGTTGTTTACAGTAAAACAGTACAGTCCCTTCTGTTAATCTAGATCAGGGGTTGGCAAGGCTTACTGAAATATACTCGGAGTCGAGAGTGGATTTGATGCTCTTTATTCAGCTCATAGTGGTGAGGAGGAATGGAAGTTCCCCCAGAATGTCTGCTTTATATACATTATTTACACAATGGACCCCACATGATTGGCTAATTCCGGGATTCTCCTGTAGGCCAATCAGGTTGCGGATTCACTTCCACCTGGAGCTGGATTGGGTGGCTCCTGTGGACCAATCAGACTGCTGCATTCTGGATCCTATTGTTCTAGGACCAATCAGGCTGCTGCATTCTGAATCCTATTTTTCTAGGACCAATCAGACGGCTGCATTTTGGATCCTATTCAACTCAGTACATAACACTTACCTTGCCTGGGCCGTTCACTGCCATGGAGACCCCTCCGTGGACCCGATTGTGGGCGTGTGTGAGTGTGCGTGTCCACAATTTTCAGCATCTGTGTCTGCGCAGATGCGATTTCTGGCGCTACTCGGCGAGTCCCCACACCGCACTGCGCCAGTTTAACGCAGCACGCGGGGACTCGCTGAGCGGGTGGCTCGGTTGGGGGGCAGCTCATGGGCCGGTAAAATGACCCCTGTGGGCCACTTGTGGCCCATGGGCCTTAGGCTGTCGGCCCCTGATCTAGATCTTGCTAGGCCTACATAGACATCACTGTTATGCTGTTGTGATGTGCTTTAGGCACACGGTGGAGCAGCCATGATGGATTAAAATGGATGACACGCTAAAATGTTTGTCTGCCCCATACAAACTACTTGAAATTGAGTGCAGTGTTTTGCTGCTTTTTGATAAAGGCTTGGCATTCTGGTTAAGAGTGGCAGAAACACAGCCATGTCCCCAAAAGAAGGTTGGGTCCTAACACGTTTTGGCAAACCGACGCTGGGAATCGAGTTGATTTGTTTCGGTTACCTTCAGTAGCCTGTGGTTTGTTTGTTTTTTCGCTTGATGTGTGGAAACTTCACTCCCTCTTCCACTGGGTTGCTACTGAGCAAAATCGAACCTTGACTGGGATCCGGTGTGCAGGATTTGTGCCGCTGTTGATTGGATCCCCATATCAAACACTTTGTTCTTTTGGTAGGGATGTACGCAGCTATGCCAAGAGACATTCTGCTGGTCATTGGGAATGAGATCATTGAAGCGCCGATGGCTTGGCGCGCTCGTTTCTTTGAATACAGAGCGTATCGGCCCATCATCAAAGAGTACTTCCGCCGCGGATCAAAATGGACCACAGCACCAAAGCCCACCATGGCTGATGAACTTTATGACCAGGTATTATTATCCGTTTGGCTTTCAAGCAAGCAACTATGGTGGCAGCAGCAAGGATACCTTCCTGGTGATATTGGAGTACAACTCCCATCATCCTTGACCATTGATTGGCCATGTTGGTGTTGGAAAAATGCCCTGGGAAGGCTGCCAGTGTGGTGTAGTGGTTAAGAGCGGTAGTCTCGTAATCTGGGGAACCGGGTTCGCATCTCCGCTCCTCCACATGCAGCTGCTGGGTGACCTTGGGCCAGTCACACTTCTCTGAAGTCTCTCAGCCTCACTCACCTCACAGAGTGTTTGTTGTGGGGGAGGAAGGGAAAGGAGAATGTTAGCCGCTTTGAGACTCCTTCGGGTAGTGATAAAGCGGGATATCAAATCCAAACTCTTCTTCTTCTTCTTCTGCAAACTTCCCCAAGTCTCCGGAGCATTCCCCTGTGGCTCTCTCTGGCTATAAATCTTCTTCAGTCAAGAGCAGCCGGTAATAAGCAACTCTTCTCTCCTGAAAAGAGCACGCCAGTCTTCTGGCATATCATAGCTGAAGAAAGACTCACTCGTAGTTCTAAAACTACTTTATTTACAGTCTTATATACAGAGGGAGGCGGGTGGCACTGTGGGTTAAACCACAGAGCCTAGGACTTGCCAATCAGAAGGTTGGCGGTTTGAATCCCTGCGACGGGGTGAGCTCCCGTTGCTCGGTCCCAGCTCCTGCCCACCTAGCAGTTCGAAAGCACCCCTAAGTACAAGTAGATAAATAGGTACCGCTTTATAGCGGGAAGGTAAATGGAGTTTCCGTGTGCAGCACTGGTGCTGGCTCACCAGAGCAGCTTAGTCATGCTTACCACGTGACGCGGAAGTGTCTTCGGACGGCGCCAGCTCCCAGCCTCTTGAGCGAGATGAGCGTGCAACCCTAGAGTCGGTCACGACTGGCCCGTACGGGCAGTGGTACCTTTACCTTTACTTTTATACAGAGGGAGGCGGGTGGCACTGTGAGTTAAACCACAGAGCCTAGGACTTGCTGATCAGAAGGTCGGCGGTTCGAATCCCTGCGATGGACCTGAGCTCCCATTGCTCGGTCCCTGCTCCTGCCAACCTAGCAGTTCAAAAGCACGTCAAAGTGCAAGTAGATAAATAGGTACCCTTCTGGCGGGAAGGTAAATGGCGTTTCCGTGCGCTGCTCTGGTTCGCCAGAAGTGGCTTAGTCATGCTGGCCATATGACCCGGAAACTGTACGCCGGCTCCCTTGGCCAATAAAGCGAGATGAGCGCCTCAACCCCAGAGACTGGACCTAACGGTCAGGGGTCCCTTTGCCTTTTATATACAGAGACTCCATCAGTACATCTGTGCTCTCTAAACACCAGTACAGTGGTACCTCGGGTTAAGTACTTAATTCGTTTCGGAGTTCCTTTCTTAACCTGAAACTGTTCTTAACCTGAATCACCACTTTAGCTAATGGGGCCTCCTGCTGCTGCTGCGCCACCGGAGAACGATTTCTGTTCTTATCCTGAAGCAAAGTTCTTAACCCGAGGTACTATTACTGGGTTAGCAGAGTCTGTAACCTGAAGCGTCTGTAACCTGAAGCATACGTAACCCGAGGTACCACTATACAGAACTGCAACACACACAGAAGTGAAACCAACTTCCAATAGTACTCAGAAGGAAGAGACAACACAGACTTCCTTTCTCACGCTCACTCAGACACTCACGTGATGTATACGATAATAATAATAATAATAATAATAATAATAATAATAATAATAAATTATTTGTACCCCGCCCATCTGGCTGGGTTTCCCCAGCCACTCTCGGCGGCTTCCACAAAGACCAAAAATACACTAAGATGTCACACATTAAAAACTTCCCTGAACAGGGCTGCCTTAAGATGTCTTCTGAATGTCAGGTAGTTGTTTATCTCTTTGACATCTGATGGGAGGGCGTTCCACAGGGCGGGCGCCACTACCGAGAAGGCCCTCTGCCTGGTTCCCTATAGCTTTGCTTCTCACAATGAGGAAACCACCAGAAGGCCCAAATCATAGTACAAATCATACTACAAATCATAGTACCACTCGCTGGAGAAGCTCGGATAGATAAAAATCCTAACAGTTGGCAGGGGCTGATGGGAGCTCAATGCCAACAATAATATCTGCAGGACCATCCGTGTTCCTCGCCCCAGAACTCAGGGTTTGGCCACAGCATGTCTGCATTGGCAACCCTCCCTGCTAGAAC
Organism: Podarcis pityusensis; assembly: GCF_964106645.2. Lineage (NCBI taxonomy): Eukaryota > Metazoa > Chordata > Lepidosauria > Squamata > Lacertidae > Podarcis > Podarcis pityusensis. The sequence continues at coordinate 39,467,227 of NC_138039.1, read as the reverse complement.
TATCAGCCCTGGAAAAGCTTAGGCCAGGCTTCCTCAACCTCGGCCATCCAGATGTTTTGAGACTACAATTCCCATCATCCCTGACCACTGGTCCTGCTAGCTAGGGATCATGGGAGTTGTAGGCCCAAAACATCTGGAGGGCCGAGGTTGAGGAAGCCTGGTTTAGGCAGATCAGAGGTTTAGAAATGGCGCCGTGTGATTGCCCTGAGTAGCGGGAACAGTCCTAGCTAAGGCCTGTGTGTGTTTTGTCTTTCTGAAACCAGGATTACCCCATTCGCACTGTGGAAGACAGGCACAAGCTGGCTGCACAGGGCAAGTTTGTCACAACTGAATTTGAGCCGTGCTTTGACGCTGCAGATTTCATACGAGCCGGAAGAGACATATTTGTGCAAAGAAGTCAGGTGAGCAGATCGGTTCCTTTTTTTGCAGTATAATTTTTTATTAATTTTTTCAAACATCTGCACCATAATCTTCTTATCAAATAGTTACATTGTTTCATAAATTGACTTCCCACTCTCATTTCTGCAGTCTTTTTACTCAGACCGTCTCTACTGCATTATATCTTGTATCTATTACAAAAGTTTCTCTGGTGCAATTATTTTATCATTTTTTTCTTCCTCTGCTTTTAGCTAGAATCCAGACTTCAGTTTCATTTGGCTATAGTGTTTTTAAAAATAGTCCATTCTTCTATGAAAAGTTCACCATTTTGATCTCTTAATTTCACTGTCAGCTTTGCCATTTCTGCGTAGTCCAACAACAAAATTACATCCATTATTCGTTTTTTAGTTAGATTTATTTGTTGGTTAGTACCAACTTTAATGCCGACTTTGAAAAGCCTGCTGAAAACTTTTCTATTCCGCTACGCCTATGCAGACAATTAAGAATACACCCCCCCAATGCTCTATTGATGTTCAGTTTAAATATCTGCCTCTCTCTGTCCCTCCGTTGCGTCAAGTTGGCGGAGTTTTGCGCTTTGGGAATACGTTGATCGGAGTTAATGCGGCGTGCGTTTGTTAGTGGTGGAGTTTAGATGAGTGACTTATGTCATTCCCCCTTTAAAAAAGCTCAGCAACTCTGGTCAATCCTCAATGACAATGGGTAGATCAGGTAGATCACTGCCATTTTTTTAAAATACTGGGAGTAGATCGAAGTCTCTTGGGCGTTGGACGGGCCTGATACATGGCTTACTGTTGTTGCAGATATTTCTTCTGAAACAACTAAAAGTCTAAATCTTGCTCTCAGGTTACTAACTACTTGGGTATTGAGTGGATGCGGAGACACCTTGCGCCAGAATACAGAGTGCACACCATCTCTTTCAAAGACCCCAATCCCATGCACATTGATGCCACATTCAACATCATCGGACCGGGCCTCGTGCTTTCCAACCCAGACCGTCCATGCAATGAGGTAGGGGCTCTTCAGACAAACTGGGGGCAAGAATATAAGAGCAGCCCTGTAGGATCTGGCCAAAGACCCATCTATTATTGCTATTAGTATTATTATTTATTGAATTTATATACTGCCCTATACCCGGGGGTCTCAGGGTGGTTCACAGAACGAAATCAAAATAGGTAATCAAAATAAAAACAGCAACCCAATAACGCCCCTGCCCATTTTAAAAGGGCATAGGATGTCAATCAAATCAACCAAAGTCCTGGATAAAAAGGAATGTTTTTGCCTGGTGTCTAATGAAGGTGCCAGGCGAACTTCCCTGAGGAGAGCATTCCACAGATGGGGAGCCACTGTGGAGAAGGCCCTGTTCTCGTGTTGCCACCCTCTGGACCTCTTAAGGAGGAGGCACACGGAGGGTCTCAGAAGATGATCTCAGGGTCCGGGTAGGTTCGTATGGGAAGAGGCGGTCCTTGAGGTATTGCGGTCCTGAGCCGTTTAAGGCTTTATAGTTCAAAACCATCACTTTGAATTGGGACCGGACACTAATTGGTAGCCAGTGCAGTTGGACCAGGATCGGTGTAATGTGCTCAAACCATCTTGCTCTGGTGAGCAACCTGGCTGCTGAATTTTGCACCAGCTAAAGTTTCCGAACAATCTTCAGAGGCAGCCCTACGTATATTGTACGGCAGTAATCTAGTCCAGTATCCTGTTCTCACAGGGGTCAACCCATGGGAAAGCAGGACCCCCAAGCACAAGAGCGCCCCCCCTCTGCAGCTTCCAGCAACTGGTAGTCAGAAGCATCACAGCCTCTGACCATGGAGGCAGAACATAGCCTTTGTGGATAGTATCCCTTGATAGCTTTCTCCTCCATGAATTTGTCTAACCCTCTTTTGAAGCCATCCCAAGTTGGTAACCATCACTGCTTCTTGTGGAAGCAATTTCTGGTGTATTTCTAGGCCTCTTCCCTGTGGCACTAGCTGATTATGTGCAGGGAGTTTGATGCAGGAGAATATTCAAACATCCTGTTCACACACCTCCATTCTTAAAGTGGTAGAGTCCTGCCAGGAGAACGGAAGAGCCCTGTTGAATCAGACACAATGGCCAGTCTAGGCCCACAGGTGCTTTCGGGAAGCTTGCAAGCCGAGACTTTTCTGAACCCTTTGAACAAGTCGCTAGGTGTCTCGTCAGCAATTGTTAACTAAGCCAAACATTATTTAAGCCCTTGTTTTTGCAGCTGACCTTGGGCAATTGCGTTCAAAGGTTGTGGTTCCTTTTTACAGCTCTTAAATTTGTGTGGGCTCTCCCTTGGACTCTTGATCTGTTTTTGCTCCAGCTAACAAAAGGACTGTACAGTGGTACCTCGGGTTACAGACGCTTCAGGTTACATACGCTTCAGGTTACAGACTCCGCTAACCCAGAAACAGTACCTCGAGTTAAGAACTTTGCTTCAGGATGAGAACAGAAATCGCACAGTGGCGGCGCGGTGGCAGCGGGAGGCCCCATTAGCTAAAGTGGTGCTTCAGGTTAAGAACAGTTTCAGGTTAAGAACGGACCTCTGGAACTAATTGAGATCTTAACCCGAGGTACCACTGTAGTGAGGGAAGCAGGTGGCACTGTGGGTTAAACCACAGAGCCTAGGACTTGCCAACCAGAAGGTCAGCGGTTTGAATCCTTGCGATGGAGTGAGCTCCCGTTGCTCAGTCCCTGCTCCTGCCAACCAAGCAGTTCGAAAGCACATCAAAGTGCAAGTAGATAAATAGGTACCACTCCGGCGGAAAAGTAAATGGCGTTTCCATGTGCTGCGAGATGAGCGCCGCTACCCCAGAGTCGGTCACTACTGGACCTAATGGTCAGGGGTCCCTTTACCTTTACCACTGCAGTAGATTGCTTCATTTAGCAGAACTATTGCTCCGTTTGTTACCCTGCAGCTTCCTTGGGCAGAAAGATGCATGTAGCCAGTGCCAGATTTACGTATAAGCTAAACAAGCTATAGCTTAGGGCCCCACTCTCTTGAGGCCCCCCCCCCCCAAATAAAGGAAAATAAAACTGGATATACATTTCCAAAATAAAAGATAAAAAACAAATAAAATAAAACCTACATACAGCAACAGTGTTTTGTGTTGTGTAGGCTCCTATGATGTAAGTAATGGGCCCTGCCTGCTAGCCTGCTCCCTAAAATATCACTGGTTTGCTATTATTATTTCATGTTATAGCAAGTTTCTAGAGACTAGATTCTGAGTCTTTGTAAATTGTTTTTCTAAAGGAAATTCTGTTATTGCCAAATGCCAGTGTGTTTGCATTATTAAGTTTGTTATGAATAAAAAATCATTTTAATTTAGAGCTTAATAATTATTTCACTATTAATATACTTCTTAATTGTATTTCACTATCAATATACTTCTTAATTGTATTTCAGTTCAACAATTGCTTTGATAAAATACATATTTTGTTATATGCAAATGGCTTTAGATACTTATTAGGTCCATAAATTACCATGTAGCATATATTCAACACAAAAAACAGGGACTATTTGTTGTTGACAAAGGACAGCTGGACATATAAAGGGACCCATTCCCTTCAGTAGCTTAGGGCCTCATCAAACCTAAATCTGGCCCTGCATGTAGCATATGGGGAATATGTTTATCTACATGAGAGGAATGGCCTACAAAAGCTGGCATGAGTGCTAGAGGGGAAGAAATTAGTGTGTGCTCCGTTTTAAAATATCTTGTCCGGTGGGGGTGCTAGAATCATCTGACGGGCCTCTGTGGGAAGGAGAATAGTGGACAAGATGGACTTTGGGTCTGATCCAGGATAGCTCTTGATCTTCCTTTGCAGTGGGTGGCCAAAGGAGGATGTGGAGTGTTTTCTAGGGTGCTATCTGCACTATAATTTAAATTAGTACAATACCGCTTTAAACAGTCATGGCTTCTGTGGCAACCTTCCTTAGTAAAGATGGGAGTAAGATAACATGACCGGATTTTGGGGTGGTTTTAAAATTTAGACTCTCCCTGTCTAAATTTTTAGAGGTCTGCATGTCTAGGCCTGCACTGATTGCGTGTCAGTTGAGAAGTACAAAGTACAATGTCATTGCATGTGAAATATAATATATTGAAACTGGATCCCATCAGACTGCAAACATTTTAGGAATATTTGAGCAATTGGAAAATATTAGACACCAGTGTCAGCACAATACATTTAGCTCCAGACTGAGATTGCGTTCACATGGCAATCTATTCCGTTTTCATAAAATGTTTCCCTAACTGATAATTTCCACATTATTTTTCAGCTTTCACACAATTTAAAAGCCACATCTGGAGCTATTGTGCTATATAGTAGCACTCGCTTCCATATTATTTGCAAATGGATTCTTTTCTGGAAGCAAATAACATGGACTTGGCTGCTAAACTTGAACTATATTTCACTATAGTTACAGAAGAGGCTTTTATGATGTGTGAAAGCTCAGATATAATGTGGAACTTAGGGGAAAGATTGAAAATGGAATGAAGTGCCATAAAAAAAGGATGCTCGATGTCTTTCTTTGTGCAAGTAGAGAGCCCTCTTGTGGTGAAAACTAAGCAATGCAACTTCTGCAAACTATACTACATTTTCCTATAAAGACCTTGGGGCCAAACTAGATTTGATGCAGAATGCATATTTTCATTTTAGCATGCATGCATTTTAACATGCAAATGCCAAGAGTAGCAATGGCAATCATAATAAGGATTGTAGGAGGCAAGGTCACGGGTTTGATCCCTGCATGGGTGCACATTCCTGAATTGTAACGGGTTGGACTACTAGATTATCAGTGGAGTCCCTTCCAACTCTATTATTCTTAACCCTTTCCTCTCCTTCTGTGATCCCGCAAGACACACCCTCTTCTGTGGGTGCTTGTTTGCACTGGGAATAAATCCCACAATGGTTTAAAAAAATCTCTTCAAAATTGAATCTCTTCAATTTGAATCTCTATCTCTTTTAGATCGATCTCTTCAAGAACGCAGGCTGGACGGTGGTTCACCCTCCATTGCCCCTGATCCCTGATGGTATGTTTAGCTTATTCCCAATTTTGAAGACGAGTTTTGCAAAGCAGAAGTCCCAGACTTCACCCACCCAATGGGAGTGCTAAATATGATTTCCTGTTTCTATTTGCATCCAGACCACCCGCTGTGGATGTCCTCTAAATGGCTCTCTATGAATGTCCTCATGCTGGATGAAAAACGTGTGATGGTCGATGCCAACGAAACTCCAATCCACAAGCTGTTTGAAAGTCTCGGTGGGTCAAAATGTTTAGGGATGTGTATAGTTGCCAGGAGAGGTTATATTTATTAGATATTATCCTTCCTTCCTTCCTTCCTCACGCTTGTGAGTTCAGCAGAATGCATCCCTTTGCAGCTGAAAAGGGAAGCTTAGATAGGTTAGTTTTAGCCTTTTAATTTAAGTAATCCAGGATGCTTTAAGGAGGACTGGATTCTCCTGGTATTTCCTATGTTCTCCCCCCTGAAAACAATAATCACTTTAAAAAAAAAAAAAAAAGTAAAACAGTCTTGTAAAAAGTAAAAAATGACATTTACTCATTCAGTATTCCCCATTGAAGAACAGCAGAGTTAACAGCAGCTTTGTTCAGGCAGGCTTAAAATGGTAATCCAGTTACAAATACATACTTTAGTCTAGTTCAAAATGGAGTCGGTGTGGCTCAGACTCAGCATATGTTATACATTGCTGGGATGAGGCGAAAGAGCAAAGAGAATGTGCCCAGCTGGGTGAGGAGATTATATGTGGCTACACTTTCCCACTGTCAGGGCACATTGGGAGTGGCTCTCAAGAGTTCTGTCTAGCAAACTTACAGGAAAACTATGAACTTCAGCTCCTATCATGTGCCTGTCTAGCAAACATGCACTGTTGGTTTGATTGCACTGTAAATATCCCATGCAATGTAGTGTGTAAAGGTAAAGGTAAAGGGACCCCTAGCCATTAGGTCCAGTTGTGACCGACTCTGGGGTTGCGGCGCTCATCTCACTTTATTGGCTGAGGGAACCAGCGTACAGCTTCCGAGTCATGTGGCCAGCATGACTAAGCCGCTTCTGGCAAACCAGAGCAGTGCACAGAAACACTGTTTACCTTCCCGCTGGAGCGGTACCTATTTATCTACTTGCACTTTGACGTGCTTTCGAACTGCTAGGTGGGCAGGAGCTGGGACCGAGCAACGGGAGCTCACCCCGTCACAGGGATTCGAACCGCCGACCTTCTGATCGGCAAGTCCTAGGCTCTGTGGTTCAACCCACAGCGCCACCCGCCTCCCTAATGTAGTGTGTAAGTGAAGCTTAAAGGAGCAGCTAATTGGCAGGGCTGCAGTGGCATGACGGAGAAGGTGACGGATATGGCCTCTCTAGGCCAGAAACAGGAAAACCTGTGACTCCTCTATGCAGGTCCTACCATCCTTGGTCATGCTGGTTGGAGCTTATGGGAGTTGGAGTCCAACCGTCAGGCCACAAATTTTCCCATCCCTACTCTCTGGCAACTCTTAAGGCAGGTGTGGGGGACTTTTGACCCTCCAGATGTTGCTGAACTTCAAAACCCATCACCCCTGGGCTATGCCAGCTGGGGAAGATGCAGAGATATGAAGAACCAGATTTAAGCCTGGAAAAATAAGAAATTTGAGAGAACTGAAATTGTCTGAGCCATTTGGGGGTAGCTTGGCCAAAATGGCCTTACAGGAGGATCCCCACTGTTGGGAGAGGGGGTTCAAGCCCAAATCTCCTTAAAATATGCCCCAAACACTCTATGACACATGCTGTGTTGTAAAGATAAAAAAAAGGTAAAGGACCCCTGGACGGTTAAGTCCAGTCAAAGGCGACTATGGGGTTGCGGTGCTCAACTCACTTTCAGGCCGAGGGAGCCGGTGTTTGTCCAGACAGCTTTCCGGGTCATGCCTTCTCCTAATGTAATGCCTACTTTTGACAATAATGAGTTAATTCCTTGCTCTGGGCATCCGTAGCCTGACAGCGCTGTGACACACATTATTTTTTTAATGAAATTTTTACCCCACCTTTCCTCCCAATCTCATTTTGCTGCATTCACTGGGGGATGTCCAACACTAGTCATAATAATTAGTTCATAAGCTATTGAATTCAGTGGGTCTGGGTAAAAAAGGTAAAGGACCCCTGGTCTTTTACGTCCATTCAAAGGCGACTATGGGGTTGCGACTCTCATCTCGCTTGGCGAGGAAGCCGGCGTTTGTCCACAGACAGTTTTCCGGGTCATGTGGCCAGCAGGACTAAACCACTGCTGGCACAACAGGACACCATGACAGAAGCCAGAGCGCACAGAAAGACTATTTACCTTCCTGCAGGAGTGGTACCTATTTATCTACTTGCACTCTGACGTGCTTTCGAACTGCTAGGTTGGCAGGAGCTGGGACAGAGCAACGGGAGCTCACCCCGTCCCGGGGATTCGAACCGCCGACCTTCTGATCGGCAAGTCCTAGGCTCTGTGGTTTAACCCACAGCGCCATCCGTGTCTCCTGACTGTGTTGTAAATGAAGGAGGAGCTGGCCATGGTACCAGACATGTTTGCACAGCTCCTCATAACCCTGTGTGTAAATCTGAGTCAACCTTCACCAAAGGGTCTTGCTTCGCTTTCTTTTCCTCTGCAGGCATTTCGACAGTCAAAGTGAACATCCGCCACGCCAATTCCTTGGGAGGAGGCTTCCACTGCTGGACCTGCGACATCCGCCGTCGTGGTACCCTGAAGTCTTACTTTGATTAGGCAGGGTGCAGCTTTGTGAAGCTGCACGCGGTTAAGTTTGCATGAGCTAGGCGTAGGCAAATGAAGAAGAGGAGATCGGTTTCATCTTTCTGCTTAAAAAGGGTGCGAGTGCATGGACTGCAATACTTGGGACAGTGCCCACCTCCCCACCCACCCCAACGGAGGTAACATGAACAATGTGCCCTAAGAGCCTATTCACACATTACACAGAGGCAAGCCCAAAATGTGCCTGTATGTTCCGTGGTTTTTTGGTCCCCCCCCATTCATGCATATATTTGTTCAGAAGCTCCACTGTGGTGGACATGGCTCATTTCCAGATGCACAGGATTGCAGCCTTAAATCACTAAATCCACGTATCTTTTTTAAAAATTCCCTTTTTAGAAGATGCCTACATTTTCAAAGGGCTCCTGCTCCTCTTGGTTTGATCCAGACTGTTAGTTGCTGTTGGGTCCCAACTGAAATCAGTAGAACACTGTTGGTTAGAGCATGGCGCTGATATTGCCAAGGTTGCAGTTTCAGTCCTTCGGGGTCCCTTCCATTTCTACAATTCTATGGAAGTGACCTGTTGCTGACCTTATTTCCATAGGACCTCAGTGCCTCTGGCATACTCTGAATCTACAAAGCGCTGCTGAAACTTTTGTTACGTGAATACAGTACTGGTAACGACACACATGATGTAACAGACTGTATGTAACTGTGTAACTTCTATTTCAAAAAACAATTCAACATATCATATCACAATATGTAATTCCATAGACCAACCTATCATATGAGCAGAACATATTCTGAGAGATTAAAGTCCAGCGGATTGATCAGGAGATACAGTCTATTCAGTTCTTATGTTAGGAACATAAGATCCTGATTCGACCTGACTGGAAGAGTCTGCGACCAGGAGGAGGAATACCAGGAAGAATGGATGGACTATTTCACTAAATATGTTAAGATAACCTAATTGGAAAAGCTTGCAAATATTAGATAGGCTTAGGATTCAAATATGTAAGGATAGGAATTAAGATGTTTAAAGCTAAATTAGAAAGAATGAAAGATGTTAAGTGATTAAGTTAATTTTTTGAGAAAATTGATTTTGGAAACCTGTTAAAATGATATACACTGAAATTCAACCAGGGGGATTTGAGGAAGTCACTTAACAATGTTATCAAGATAAGTTTAATTACGGTTGGGATTTATGTTTGTTTGTTTTAAACTTTTTTGGAAAATAAAAAAAATGGGGGGGGGGGAGATCCTGATTAATCCGCTGGACTTTAATCTCTCAGAACATGTTCCGCTCATATGATAAGTTGGTCTATGGAATTACATACTGTGATATGATCTGTTGAATTGTTTTTTGAAATAGAAGTTGCACAGTTACATACAGCCTGTTATGCCGTGTGTGTCGTTACTCTGAATCTAACCTTTCCTGTATAGGTTCTGTAGCCTTTAAAACAACTTGGGTGCGCCCTCAAACGCTGTAATGTGTGAAGTGGTCCTTAGCTCGTCTAGGCCAAAGTTGCAACTCCTCATCAGCAGTACAGGTCTTCTGGCTGGCTTTTTGAAAGACTCCACCTCCCCGCGAAGTCCCTTCTTACCTTCACTTCCAGGATGCACAAACTTCAACAGTACTTTTCAGCCTCATAGAGGTCAACTGGTTGAATACCGCTCTACATCTACCTCTTTTCAAAAAGGCAGCTAGAAAGGTTAGACCTGAGTTTTAACAGAAATCTTTCCAGTACCTTTTCTAGTTTGAGTGTGTTTGTGGATACACATCACACTTCATAAAATTTAAGGCAAAATATTTAAATACGCAGATCTTATATGGACCTTGGTTTTTACTGATTTTGTATAAGCTATTTAGGTTAGTTTGACTTGTGTTGTTGTTGTTGTTTCGAAAAGGTTAAGCCCCACGCCGATGTGGCTGTAACTGAATTTATTAATCATGGAGGAATCATATGCTTCCCTCTGTGGACCCACTTGACACCCATTCATTGGAGTAGGGGAGCTATGTGCTTGCAATCCATCACACAAAGTCTGGGGATCCTCGTGAATTGAATTTGGTCTGCATTTTTAAGCAAACATGCCTGATTTGAGGGTTCCTGGTTTGCTACACAGACTGGCCCAGTGCTATCCTATTTTCCTCCCTTCTCTGTTCTTTGCGATACGCTTCTGGAAGCAGTGGCCCGCTTCACACATACACCAAACTATGACATGCATGTCTGCTGATGTACGCTGTCAGAACTGTGCCTAACTCACTCTCCCTTTCCTGCGCCGACAGGAAGCAGACCATTGTGCCTACGGCTTATGGTTCGGTGCAAAATTGATCCTCGAAGTCTGTTTCTTTCCAAACAAACCACAAGAGGGAGAGCTTCTTCCCAGCAGCATATACCAGGATTGTTGCTTGTTCACAGCACGCCATAGCTTGAGTTTCTTCGATGGGTGAATGCAAAACCAAGTGTGTACCTTCTCATGAAATGCACACCAAAAGAATATGCGGGAAACTGTGTGATATAAAGTTATACAGTATTTGCAAAATTTGCCAGACCAGAAAAAGATTGATCTCGCCATCCTTAAAGTTGGCACAACCTTTGCCCTTTGAAGTGGGAGATTCCTAAAGGTCCACCTTAGGAGGCCAGGCCTTCATATAGAACTCTGAACCTCATGCTTTTCCTAGATGACTCAGTTGTTAGAGCATGGTGCTGATAACACCCAAGGTTGCAGGTTCGATCCCCTCAGTTGCATATTCCTGCATTGCAGGGGGTTGGAATAGATGATCCTCAGGGTCCCTTCCACCTCTACAATTCTATGATTCTACTTAATATAATATAGAATTTTGCACGATGCAGAGAAAATGGGTCGATAATCCCCCCCGCTAGAACTTGGGGACTGAATGTTGGGAAGATTCAAGGCAGACAAAATAAAAGCCCTCAAGAATGATGATAATAATAATAATAATAATAATAATAATAATAATAATAATTTATTATTTATACCCCGCCCATCTGGCTGGGTTTCCCCAGCCACTCTGGGCAGCTTCCAGCAGAATATTAAAATACAATGATTCATCAAATATTAAAAGCATCCCTAAACAGGGCTGCCTTCAGATGTCTTCTAAAAGTCGGATAGTTGTTTATTTCTTTGACATCTGATGGGAGGGCATTCCACAGGGCAGTGATGGCTATCAACGGGGATGGCTTTAAAAGAATAGACAAATAAACGAATAAACATAAAAGAATAAACAAGTAAGGCTATGTTTTACTTCTGCTGCTTCCGAATGCCAGCTGTTGGAAACCACTGGAAGGGAGAGGGGTCTTGAGTTCAGGTCCTGCTTCCAGGTTCCCCTTAGGTCTCTAGTTGGCCACTGTTTTCATGAGGTGGTGGTAATGACAAGAAATTCATCCACATAGCCCCTTATTCCAGTGGATGGGTCTGTAGGTGGGTCAGGAGATAGGGCATGGTCAGCTTCCTACACCATCACATCCACATAGTGCTTTCTACAGCTCTAGACTTTGTATCTAGTGCCCTGGTTTAGGAAGTAGTTCTTATTTCAATGTATCTTCTCTCGATGAACATCACTTCTGGTTTGTTTGTTTTTAAAGTTCCCATGTGTGCCAACACATTTGATTTTGTGAGCTTGTTTAGATAAAGGAAAGGCTTTTTATTGTTCTTGTTGTTGTTATTGTTAATAATCCTTAGCAGAAATGCCAAATCGTGGGAATTTTAAGGATACCCACCAGTGCTGTAAATTAAGTTTTCAATACTGATTTCCTCAATATGTATTTTTATGCCGATAAAACATGTTTGCATTTGTGAACTTTTGGTGTTTCTCATTTTGAGGGTTGATTTTCTGCCTGGGACAAGAATGGCTACACCCTGGCCCCCACTCACCCCAGAAAACCCAAATCCTCTCTCTCTCTCTCTCTCTCTCTCTCTCTCTCTGTGTGTGTGTGTGTGTGTGTGTTTCTGTCTTCAGACATTCACACTAAACATTTAAGGTACATTCAACACACATTTAAAACACATTACTTCACCCCCAAAATATTGGGAATGATAGCATAAGGGTGTTGGGAAGTGTAGTTCTGTGACAGAGAAATGATAGTTCCCAGAGTTCTAGGATGTGGGGAGTCATGTGTATTGAATGTGCTTTAAATACATCTGCTCTCTGTCTGCCTCCCACAACCCACAAAACCCATTTTCAATAGGTTATTGTATTTTAGTGTTCTGTTGGAAGCCACCCAGAGTGGCTGGGGAAACCCATCCAGATGGGCAGGGTATAAATAATAAATTATTATTACAGTGGTACCTCGGGTTACATACGCTTCAAGTTACATACGCTTCAGGTTACAGACTCCACTAACCCAGAAATAGTACCTCGGGTTAAGAACTCTGCTTCAGGATGAGAACAGAAATCGCAAAGCAGCGGTGCAGCAGCAGCAGGAGGCCCCATTAGCTAAAGTGGTGCTTCAGATTAAGAACCGTTTCAGGTTAAGAATGGACCTCTGGAACGAATTAAGTGTGTAACTAGAAGTACCACTGTATTATTATTATTATTATCTTTACTGTTCAGTCAGCTGCAGATACATTTATTGATTTCATAAAATTTATACATTGCTTGGTGGTAAAAACACCTCAAGGCAGTTTACGAATACAGTGGTACCTCGGGTTAAGTACTTAATTCGTTCCGGAGGTCCGTTCTTAACCTGAAACTGTTCTTAACCTGAAGCACCACTTTAGCTAATGGGCCTCCTGCTGCCGCTGCGCCGCCGGAGCACGATTTCTGTTCTCATCCTGAAGCAAAGTTCTTAACCCGAGGTACTATTTCTGGGTTAGCGGAGTCTGTAACCTGAAGCGTCTGTAACCTGAAGCGTATGTAACCCGAGGTACCACTGTAAAAGATAAAACAAATAATTTTTTTTCAACCATACTTCACAACATACAGAAGTCAAAATACTAAAACAGATTAGAATTGCCTTGACTTTCTATGCACCTGGGCCGGCTTCTCTAAACAGGGATGTTTTTAGCAGGCGCTGACAAGAGTACAGTGAAAGCACCTGCTTGTCTCAAGAGGCAGGGAGTTCCAAAGTCCAGGTGTTGCCACACTAAATAATCAAATTCTTACAAATGTGGAATAGGTATGAGCTAGCACCTGTAGTCAAGAGGACCCTAGCAGTCTCCCCACCAGCAGTCCCTTTCTCCATGCAGAGCCCAGTCTACATTCGGTCATTTCTCCTTGTGACAAGCAACACTGAGCTAACCAGGTGTCCTCAGGGCACAGTCATTTGCATGAAAGAAGGATGTTCCTGATCAATTTCATGACCAATCAGGTGCTTGCTGAAAAGTTCCAACTTTGCCCTGCCTTGGTGCCTTCCAGATGTTGCTGGTGTTCTAAGAAAAACGGCTCCCTTTCCCTTATGGGTTATTCCAGAACCTATGTAGAGTCCTTAAGTGGGTTCCCTATTGGTATGAGAAATAATAGAGGCCGACCAGAGTATATGGGACACGGGTATATACCAGAGTATATAGGACAGAGTAAAGGACACAGGTGGCGCTGTGGGTTAAACCACAGAGCCTAGGACTTGCCGATCAGAAGGTCGGCGGTTCGAATCCCCGCAACAGGGTGAGCTCCTGTTGCTCGGTCCCTGCTCCTGCAAACCTAGCAATTCGAAAACATTTCAAAGTGCAAGTAGATAAATAGGTACCATACCGGCGGGAAGGTAAACGGCAATTCCATGCGCTGCTCTGGTTTGCCAGAAGCAGCTTAGTCATGCTGGCCACATAACCCGGAAGCTGTACGCCGGCTCCCTCGGCCAATAAAGCGAGATGAGCGCCACAACCCCAGAGTCGGCCACAACTGGACCTAACGGTCAGGGGTCCCTTTACCTTTACCTTTAGAGTATATTGAGAAGCAAAGCAGCTGGTAAGCCTGATCTCTATTAACTGTTGCAACAGGGTCCCCACTCGCCACACACAGGAGGGCGGCATAGCTGTCAACTTTTCCCTTTTCTTGCGAGGAATCCTATTCGGAATAAGGGAATTTCCCTTTAGAAAAGGGAAACATTGACTCTGTGGAGGGAGAAGGACCCTGAACAATGGTGCACAAGCCCTTATATAGACTTTTGAAATTGTCCACTCTGTAGCCCATGACCCCTCCTCTCCAAAAAATCATACATACATCACAGAAGGAGGCGGTCTACAGCAGAAATCCTGCCTGCCAGGATACCTGATAATGGTCATTGATTGCTTTACCTGGCCAATCTTTTGTGATGGTTAATACTTTAGTTCCTAAATCCAGGTCACAGGCTCACCCTATTCAAACAAAAATATGCCCTTAAGACAGGATTTGCAAGCAAAAAGACAATGGGAAGGCTTTCCCCATTTGTCTCCCTTATTGCAGAGGAATATTTGAGGTCACTGGGAGAGTTGAAATGGCTTCAGGATTGCTCTCCCATGGTTCATATATTTAGATATGCGTGCATTTATGAATATTTATTCTATATTTGAGACCTTAAAATTCTTATAACATTGGACTACACCTCCGACCATTGGCCGCACTGGCTGGGGCTGTTGGGAACTGTAGTTCAACAACCTTGGGCAGGAGTCCCTGTGCTGAAATTTATTTCCAACCAGCACAGCACTAGCAACGAGGAAGAAACTACTAAACCACGATTGGATGTGACCTTTTTTTATACAGATGGGTAGCCGTGTTGGTCTGCCATAGTCGAAGTAAAAAATTCTTTCCTGTAGCACCTTAAAGACCAACTAAGTTGGTCTTTAAGGTGCTACAGGAAAGAATTTTTTACTTCGACCTTTTTTTATTACTGTGTTAAGCTTTTTGTTCGGAAAACAAAGGAAAACAAATTACAAGGAAGAAGAAACGACCAAACCATTCAGAGTAGCTTCATTTACACAAGGGCATTTCCAGATTGCCAATTATTTTTTATTTTTTGCTGGATTCAGTCACATACCAGCAAATCCAGGTTGCACAATTACCGTTGATTGCAAGGCTGATTGCACCACACAAACCCTTCTCCAGAAGAACAAACCTTGTGCGTTAAGGAAAGTGATGGGAAATTGTAGGGAAGCATTTCCTTGAATCCAGTGTCATGTAAGCTCCCCACAAACAAATGAGATGGAATGCTCACTCGTAAGTCAACATTATTTAGCCTACCTGCAAAAAAGGAGGATGAAAACTCAATAAAAAAAACCTCACCATGTGACGCTAACATATGAGAGTGCTGGAGGTGAAATAGTTAAACAGGTTACCCAATCAGAACCCGGGGGCGGAGTCAGAGGGACTATAAAACCAGCTCTGGGAGGGGCAAAGGGAAGAGTTCGTTGGGAGGTTGGTTGGGGTGGGAGTGAATTGGGATAGAGTCTATGGGTAGGTTGAGTTAAGAAGAAGAAGAAGAAGAAGAAGAGTTTGGATTTGATATCCCGCCTTTCACTCCCTTTAAGGAGTCTCAAAGCGGCTAACATTCTCCTTTCCCTTCCTCCCCCACAACAAACACTCTGTGAGGTGAGTGGGGCTGAGAGACTTCAAAGAAGTGTGACTGGCCCAAGGTCACCCAGCAGCTGCATGTGGAGGAGCGGAGACGCGAACCCGGTTCCCCAGATTAGGAGACTACCGCTCTTAACCACTACACCACACTGGCGTGTAGCGAAATAAGCTGAGTCAGGAACAGTCAGGAGCTAGGAAGACAAGTAAATCTCTGAGAGGTGGTTTAGTGAGTGAGAGTAGGTAGCGGAAGTTATAGGTCTGGATAGGCACCCCATGATTGTAATTGGCCGATAGTAAAGGTAAAGGGTAAAGGGACCCCTGACCGACTCTGGGGTTGCGGTGCTCATCTCACTTTATTGGCCGAGGGAGCCAGCGTGCAGCTTCCAGATCATGTGGCCAGCATGACTAAGCCGCTTCTGGCGAACCAGAGCAGTGCACGGAAACGCTGTTTACCTTCCCATCAGAGTGGTACCTATTTATCTACTTGCACTTGGATGTGCTTTTGAACTGCTAGGTTGGCAGGAGCAGGGACCGAGCAACGGGAGCTCACCCTGTGGTGGGGATTCGAACCGCCGACCATCTGATCAGCAAGCCCTAGGCTCTGTGGTTTAACCCACAGCGCCACCTGCATCCCTAATTGACCGATACCATTTATTAAACCACACGCTTGTTAAACTGCAATAAATAAACAGAAATTTATGTTCCAATTTAACCCTGACTGGACTCAGTATTGTACCAGGTAGTGCCTGGGTGGTGGCAGCGAAAAATAAAGCGGTGGCACAGGGATCAATAGACGGTGAAACGTCCGGGGACCCTGTGTGGTCGCCACACACCCCATTAGAAGAAAGCAAGGAAGAAGGCAATAAATTGTCTTGCTGAGGACTACCTGCTTGAAAGCTTAGGATTCTTGCTGAGGGATATTTGCTTAAAAATAGTAATCTGATCTTTACACATTCATTTCATTTATATTCCTCAGGCCCAGAGATGCACAGACACTCTAATCTGAGGCCAAATGATAGTTGTATTTTCAAAGCATTTCCTTTTAATATGTGCAAAACCTCAGAGACTTCTGCAAGTGCTTGAAAGGAATGCTTGCAAAAAAAGAAAGAAGGCAACATTTCCTGTCTTGTTTTGAAGAGCTGCTTGTGGGAAAACAGGCATGAGGGATGCCCCCACCACAGAACACACTCTTGCTCTCAAGTCTAGCCGTTATCTGCATCTGTTTCTAGAATGCTTCATAATTGTTGTCAAATGGCTTGAAAAGAAAAAGGCAGTAAAAAATTGGGATGCTGCAACGCTAGAGGGCGCTGTGAAAGCAGCTAATTGTCTAGGAATCCGCTTGAGAAAGTAGTTTTATTGGTTAGATTTTATTTCTTAGCTGACTTTTGCGATCATAAGAGACTGAAGTAAACCTGCGCACCTTTACCTAGAAGTAAGTCCAAAAGAGTAGTGTAAACCTTACTCCCAAGTAAGTGTCTTGTAGGATTGCAACCTTCAGAGTTCCATAGGTGCCAACTCCCCGGGATCCTGGGTGCTCAAGCACCCACAAATTTCCCCGTGAAGGGGCCAGGCACCCACAAATTTCGTTGCCACGGCCGTGCACGCTGTGTGGCACCCACAGCCCCAGACACCCACAGCCGCGGGGCCAAGTTGGTACTCCTGCTGAGTCTAGTCCAAATGCCGTTGTTTGTTGAATTCACTATAGCAGGAGTTAGGCATTACAGTGGTACCTCGGGTTACATACGCTTCAGGTTACATACGCTTCAGGTTACAGACTCCGCTAACCCAGAAATAGTGCTTCAGGTTAAGAACTTTGCTTCAGGATGAGAACAGAAATCGTGCTGCGGCGACGCAGCAGCAGCAGGAGGCCCTATTAGCTAAAGTGGTGCTTGAGGTTAAGAACAGTTTCAGGTTAAGAACAGACCTCTGGAACGAATTAAGTACTTAACCCGAGGTACCACTGTAGTTTAATGTTGCTAAACTATAACTCCCATCAGCCCTAGCAAGTGTGCCTAAAGGCCAGGGACCATGGAAGCTGGGACTTAAGTAACCATGCATAAAATTAAGACTTCTGGAGCTCATTTTAAGGCACTATCAACTACGCAATAAAAACCATCCAATTAAAGAAATGGAATAGTTCCATAGGAAAAGAGATTGACTGTTAAACCACTTTCAGACCCTCCAAGTGTCCCTATTTTCCAGGGACATCCCCAAATTTACAGAAACCGTCCCGGTTTCTGATTTGATCTCGCTTTTCCTTAGGATGTCCCTATTTTATCGGAGAAATATTGGTGGGTATGGTAGGATGTCCCCATTTTCATCAGAGAAATGTTGGAGGGTATGGAGTTATGGAGTTATGAGACCTAGACAACCTTTAGAAGACTTCTGAAGGCAGCCTGATATAGGGAATGTTTTTGTTTTTTAAAAAATGTTTAATGTTTAATTATGTTTTTATATATGTTGGAAGCTGCCCAGAGTGGCTGGGGCAACCCAATCAGATGAGCTGGGTACAAATAATAAAATAATGACGATGATTATGGAATAGGATGCCCCTATTTTCATCGGAGAAATGTCGGAGTGTATGCTTTGCAAACTGCAGCTGTGGGAGGGAATAGGAAGGTCTCCTAGAAATTCTTTGCCCCTGTAACAAACTACAGCTCCCATAATTCTTTGGGGGAAGCCATGACAGTTTAAAGTGGTATCCTACTGCTTCAGAGGCCTGGTGCGAATGTGCCTCAGACAGCTTCCTATGTTCCACAGAAACACACACACACCATCTTTTCCCACACTACCCCTGATGCATACCTTGAGGCTTATCTGGAGGAAAATATTCAGATCTTGCTTCTCTGTTTGCTGACGGCATTAGCATTGTAGATTAACCTGTTCTTGTAAGTCTGTTGACCAGCTCCTGGGAACGCTAAGCTCCTTACTGATAACAGAAAGTAAACCTTCTATGTAAAGGTCCTATATAAATTTCCTGCAGGGAGACAGAGGGAATACAAACTTTTGTATATGCATATACTCAAAGTTTGCGAATCTACCAGCATGAGTTTGGCCAAACTGCGGGAGGCAGTGGAAGACAGAAGTGCCTGGCGTGCTCTGGTCCATGGGGTCACGAAGAGTCGGACACTACTAAACGACTAAGCAACAACATACTCAAAGTTCCTGGGAAATAGGGACAATTGGAGAGTCTGCATGGTGGTGGAAGGGGTTTTCCTCCATTCACATTAATGTCCCTCTAAAAAGGTAAAGGGACCCCTGACCATTAGGTCCAGTCGTAACCGACTCTGGGGTTGCGGCATTCATCTCGCTTTATTGGCCGAGGGAGCCGGCGTACAGCTTCCAGGTCATGTGGTCAGCATGACTAAGCCGCTTCTGGCGAACCAGAACAGCGCATGGAAACGCCGTTTACCTTCCCGCCAGAGTGGTACCGATTTATCTACTTGCACTTTGACATGCTTTTGAACTGCTAGCTTGGCAGGAACAGGGACCGAGCAACGGGCACTCACCCCATCGTGTCCTTCGAACCGCTGACTTTCTAATCAGCAAGTCCTAGGCTCTGTGGTTTAACCCACAGTGCTACCCGCGTCCCAATGTCTCCCTATGTGATTTTTTCCCCCACATAAAGGGACATGGGTGGCACTGTGGTCTATGTTAATGGTTTCAGAACTCACAGAGTTAAAGAGTTCTGGTGACGTCTCTTTCCTGAGGCGTGGTTAGAAACACTTAAGGGAGGGGTTTGACTCCGAGTGTTTCAGTCTGACTCTCGAACGCCATGCGAGAGGGAGAATGTGTCAGTTCTCGCCAGGTCTGAATTTATGATGTTATTCTACATGATTAAAGACAAGGGAAGATAAGGGCTGCCTTGTGTCTGCTCTGATTTATTCCACACGTGCTGCACTTTGCTTCTCACCGCTGTGTTTCGCTCTGCTACCGGCAAAAGAAAGAGGCCTGAGGAGGACTTTTGCAGGAGGCACGGATAGCTTGCAGAGTTTCGCAAGGGAAGTGTGCCAGGCTCCATGTTCAGTCTCTGTTTACACTCTTGTCCGGTGTAATCTCAAGAGGTTATGGGTGCTCGCCAAAGCTTTGAAGCATTGCAGGAACGTCCCACGTGTGGGGAAGCCAGCAGGAAAGTTGCTGGGGCCAGCTGGAGCTCTGGAGCTGTGTCTTTGAAGCTGGAAGGAGCTCGCTGGGAGGAGAAGCCGATCTGCCGGAGCCGGGAGACGTGAGTAAGCTTAGCCCCCGGGGAGGAGGAGATGGCTCAGTCCCAGGAACACGGCTTTGAGCTTAAGCTGCCGTGTGCGAAACTAACTCTTAACTCGTGGCTAGAGTGGAGTTATTTAGCAGAGTTGTCCCTAGTTGGAGCCAAGCTCTGGGAAACAGTCACGCCGATGTCTACGTCAGCTGGGGCTGTTGCAAGCCAACGTGAAGCTGAGGAGCGTGTGCTTACTTTTCTGGCTGATAACGTGAGTGCTGATTTGAGGCCTATAGTTCTGGATGCAAGGAAGCCTGAGGTCGCTTGGGTAGCTCTCCAGGAAGCGTGTAAAGCTGGGGGCAGAGGCAAGGGCCGGGAGATGGCTGCATCAAGACAGAAAAGGCAAGAGAGCACGGAAAGCCGGTGCACAGCTGGGAAAGGCTGTGGGACCCCTGAGGGGGGCGAAGGGACTATTGCCACTGCTGCTGCTGCTGCTGCTGCTGGTTTAGCAGAGTCTAAAAGCTGCGTGGGTGATGCAACATGTCTGCGTGAGGAGCTTGGAGAGAGGCAAGCTGCTGGGGGCCCTTTACCCATCACTGGGGGTGCAGGAAAGCGTCCTGGGAGCCCTGTGAGCAGTGGGGGGGCGGTGAGCAGTAAAAGCTCAGAGAAGCCTCTTTTTCCAAAGGCTGCCAAAAGTTGTTTGCGTCGTGAGTCGAAGCCTGGGAAACAGAACAGTGCTAAAGGCTTCAAGGCCAGCCATCTGCTGCAGAGGGAGATACGTGCTGCAGAGCTGTCTGGGAACTCTGAGATAAGTCCAGTCTTCAGAGCAACGCAGGAAGTTGCGGTTACGGACGCTGTCAAGGACAGGTGCAGCCAGACGTTTGTTGGCATGGCAACGCTACAGAGCAATGCCAGCAGGGACACAACTGTGAAGTGGGTGTTGGATTCAGGAGCGAGTCATCACCTGATAACGCCATCTGCTGGGGAGCTGCAGAATTGCAGAGCTGTTTTGGCTGGAATGACTTGTAAATTAGCTGACGGGACAAAACGAAATGTATCTAAAGTCGCAAATGTATATGTTTCTGTTTTGCAGGCGGAGCTGGAGTGCTTCATTGTACCAGGGATGAAGTGTTGCCTGTTATCAGTTTCTGCTCTGGCGAAGCAGGGATACAAAATTTGTTTTGAAAATAATACCTGTTCCATTTTCAGAGGGGGGAGGCAACTTGTCAACGTGGAGAGCAAGGACAATCTCTTTGTTCTGGAAACACCTCTGGAGGGTGGTGGGAATGCAGGGAAAGCACAGGCGCAGTGTGCTAGTGTTCCCAGCCATGATTCATGTGTTCATGTATGGCACAAGAGAATGTCTCATGCTTGTCTGGAAGATGTTAAGAGGTTGCCAGGCTGCACCAAAGGTTGTAAAATCACGCCATGTGAGGGATCCCTAGTGTGCAGGGCATGCAGCAAGGTTCAAAGGTGCAGGTTTCCCGGGGTAAAGAGGGTAACCACAAAACCTTTTGAGTTGATTCACACAGACCTTACAGGACCAATGAAGTGTGAGAGTCTGGGTGGGGCCAGGTATCTGCTATTGATAGCGGATGATTTTACTCAGAATTTATGGTCTTTTTCTCTCAGGTCGCAGAGAGAGGCGGCGCAACTCATCCAGGATTGGGTTGCGGAGGTGGAACTAAGGTTCTCCACCAAGGTGCAAGAGTTCAGGAGCGACCGTGGGTCACAGTTCACTGGGTCTGCTCTGAAGGAGTTCTTCAAGGAAAAGGGAATTCGTCACCAGGTGACGGGTGCAAAGTCTCCTCAAGAGAGAGGCGTGGCAGAGCACAGGAGTGAAGCACTGGCTGAAGTTGTCAGGGTTTTACTGTGTGACTCTGGGCTGCCTCAGAGCTTTTGGAGTGAGGCTGGGAAGTTTGCCAGCTTTGTCTTTAACAGGTCCTACAATCACGATGTAGGTGACACACCGTATTTTCTGTTGCACAAGAGGAAGCCACAGGTGCATTTCTTCCGTTCGTTTGGTTCCAAGGCTTCAGTGCCAATACCAACAGCGCAACGGAAGGAGGGTGGTCCTAGGTACCAGGACATGATCTTCTGTGGGTATGATCCTGCAACAAATGGGTGGAAGTTTGCATACCCAGAGGGTGATCAGACCATGCTGCTGGTCAGCAAGCATGCTGAGTTCTTTGAGCAGGGTGGTTGGTCACAGCCTAGGTATGGTTCTGATTTTCTCTCAGAATGTCTGTCCGATTCTGAGGGGGAGGAAAGGGAGGAAGGAGAGGCAGAGGCGGAGCCTGTTGCTGAAGACCAGGTTGCTGATGATGGTCAAGCACAGGGGTGGGTTTCTCCCCAGGTTAAGAGAGAACCCAAGAGTGAGCCTTCATCTCCTGTAAGACAAGTGCAAGAGGCCCGAAGACGCAGCAAGTCAGAGGGGGAGTCTTCTGAGCTTGCTGGAGACACACTTGCTGACCCCAGTGGGTCAGGAGGAGCGCCTGAGGTTGTGCTCCGGCGGTCAACTCGGACCACAAAGGGGATTCCACCGGAGAGGTTTCAGGTCACCAGTGCGTGGGTTGGTTTCGCACAGTGTGATTCTGGGAGTGTGGAAGGGATTCAACAATTGCCTGGGATAGATGCCAGTGGGAGGCAAAAGGCAATGGGAGGTGAGTTGAACTCAAAGAGGTCTGTAAATAGGGGTTCACAGTTTCCCTCAGGATTCGTGACGAGAGGGGGTGTTAATGGTTTCAGAACTCACAGAGTTAAAGAGTTCTGGTGACGTCTCTTTCCTGAGGCGTGGTTAGAAACACTTAAGGGAGGGGTTTGACTCCGAGTGTTTCAGTCTGACTCTCGAACGCCATGCGAGAGGGAGAATGTGTCAGTTCTCGCCAGGTCTGAATTTATGATGTTATTCTACATGATTAAAGACAAGGGAAGATAAGGGCTGCCTTGTGTCTGCTCTGATTTATTCCACACGTGCTGCACTTTGCTTCTCACCGCTGTGTTTCGCTCTGCTACCGGCAAAAGAAAGAGGCCTGAGGAGGACTTTTGCAGGAGGCACGGATAGCTTGCAGAGTTTCGCAAGGGAAGTGTGCCAGGCTCCATGTTCAGTCTCTGTTTACACTCTTGTCCGGTGTAATCTCAAGAGTCTAAACCACTGAGCCTTTTGGGCTTGCCGATCAGAAGGTTGGCGGTTTGAATCCCCGCAACAGAGTGAGCTCCCGTTGCTCTTTCCCAGCTCCTGTCAACCTAGCAGTTTGAAAGCATGCCAGTGCAAGTAGATAAATAGGTACCTCTGCGGCGGGAAGGTAAATGGCGTTTCCATGCACTCTGGTTTCCGTCACGGTGTCCCGTTGCACCAGAAGCAGTTTAGTCATGCTAGCCACATGTCCCAGAAAGCTGTCTGTGGACAAACTCCGGCTCCCTCAGCCTGAAAGCGAGATGAGCGCTGCAACCCCATAGTTGCCTTTGACTGGACTTAACTGTCCAGGGGTCCTTCACCTTTTTTTTCCTTCCTACATGCCACCCCAGAGTAAGGGGCAACTTGGGCTGTGCACAGCCCACCCCCATCCTGATCCTGGCCAGCGTGGGAAGCACCTGTCCCAGATCCAACCCCGAACCAGTGTGGGGGCAGGGTAAAGGCTTTCATAGGGGTCTTCATCCCCTTCTTTAGGACTCAGTCCTGAGAATGCGGCTTTGCAAGGGTCTTCCCTGCAGTGAAGGTGCTTGCAAAGAGAAGAGGCACACTGAAGCATGAGCATTGAACCTTCCAGCTGGTGAGTGGACAATTCAATCCTTTTTTTAAAACCATGATTTTTATTGAGTTTTCCATGTTTCATTTCTTTTTATAATACATATCCCAAACTTACATTACTACTCCAAGTGAGCATCAACTTCCTTCCATTACTCTTTCTGACTTTCCTATTATTTTAACATATTTATCACATTTCTATAATCACTTCTTTACCATATATAATTATTTAACAATCACCCTCTCATTTGTAAATTAGCTCCCTCTCTCCACATTACAAAACATTTCACGTTAATGCTACAAACGTTTCCAGGTGTTTACAACTTTCTTTCAAATAACTTATAAATTTGCTCCAGTCCCTTTGAAATCTTTCGTCGGGTCGATTCCTAATTTTCTCCATCAACTTCGCCAGTTCCACGTACTCTACCATCTTTATCTGGCAGTCGTCTAGGGTGGGGAGCTCTTGCTGTTTCCATCTTTGGGCCAGGAGCATTCTTGGTGCCGTTGTGGCGTGCATAAATAAGTTTACACCCTTTTGGTGGATTTCCTCGTCAATTAATCCTAGCAGAGTGGAGGATTCAATCCTGCTGGCGTCTGCTTCCCACGTGCGTTCCTTGCTGGGAAGGAACTGACAGCCTCAGACCACTCTGGGCAACCTGATCTAATCCATGATGAGACTTTGTCTCAACCCAACTTGGCCCAAGGCCCAGATCACCCTCCTTTGGCCTGATTCAGTTCTGGCTTAGGCCAAAGTCACTGTACAATCCTGGTGGCAATCACTCAATAAAAGTAAAGGGGTATGCTTCATGGTTGAGAAGGGATTTGAACCCAGATCTCTTCACTTCTAGTCGAACCACTTCACCACAATGGCTCTTTACACTGAAAAGTCTGTGTGCCATTGTGGTTAGAGTAAGGTAAAGGTAAAGGGACCCCTGACCATTAGGTCCAGTCGTGGCCAACTCTGGGGTTGCGGCGCTCATCTTGCTTTACTGGCCAAGGGAGCCGGCGTACAGCTTCCGGGTCATGTGGCCAGCATGACTAAGCCGCTTCTGGCGAACCAGAGCAGCGCATGGAAAGTAAGTAAGAGTGGAGAAGAAGGAGAAATCAGAGCAGAGAGATCCACCCATTCCTACGCAGCCTGATGAACAGAGTGGGGGCAACTGGAATAGCTGAGCAAAGTTCTGTGGTCTGTCCTTAGTGGGAGGGGTCCTTCGATGTCCCCGTCTTGCCAGCTCCCCCAAGCATAGCGATTTCTATTTTCTTTTCAGCACATGCTGATCTGAGCCCAACCTGCCCATAGACGAGGACTGTTTTCTTCCACTCCTTATAAAGAGCTTGAGATCTGCTTTTTTAACTCACTTGCAAATTCCCTACTGAGTTCATTCATTCTGGGAAGGAAGGAGGCAGCCGGCCAACCCGAAATTTCAAATTGCTTTGTGTTGTTGATAACCGGTTTATTTTGGTTCTTTGTCAAGGTCAGCGGCAGCTCTTGCGGCTCGCTTTATGTATCAATTTGCCATCTTTCCCCTCAGTGAAAGAAAATGAATCCAGCCGTGATGGGGCGGCAGGATTGGCGTGCGGAACAAGACTCTCTCGCGAACATCCCTTACTGATTTCAGGCTGCAATCCTGCATATCTTTAAGGCCTATTTTTCATCTGTTTAAAATACTTGTGCTCCATGTTCTCTTTTTCCCCATTTACTTCCAACGTTTCAAATTTTTTTAGCCACCCCCTCCCTGCTCAAAAATGCATTTACTATGGTAAAGAGTGTGTGTAATGGTATATATTAGTAAAAACAACATACCAAAAATGCATTGTGTTGTGGGGAAATGTTTTGCAGAAATGCACGTTACGGGAAACTGAAAACAAAAATGGTATATTAGCAGGAATTGACACTGATATGCTGGTGAACATTCATGAGAACTTTTAAAGGGATGATTTATTCTGAATTTGCACTTCGCATAGTTACTGTCAAGGCATAGTTACTGTTTTTCTTTTTCTGATCTGTACGTTCTCTAGACTTCCTTGAAGCTGTATTTTTGAAAAGTCAATAAATATATATTTAAAAAGAATCGCAAGCCAATGCTGAATTCATGAGAACTGAATTGAAGACTGGAAAAATGAGACATTCTCCCATGTTTTCTGTTGTATGTTGGATAGTTATTTTGGCCCTGGGACCACGTGGTGAAGGGCTGGCTATCAATGTGAAATATAAAATAAAACTGATTTTCATAAAGCCATTCTACTACTCTAACCATGGGACACGGGTGGCGCTGTGGGTTAAACCACAGAGCCTAGGACTTGCCGATCAGAAGGTCGGTGGTTTGAATCCCCGCGACGGGGTGAGCTCCTGTTGCTCGGTCCCTGCTCCTGCCAACCTAGCAGTTCAAAAGCACGTCAAAGTGCAAGTAGATAAATAGGTACCACTGTGGTGGGAAGGTAAACAGCGTTTCCGTGCGCTGCTCTGGTTTGCCAGAAGTGGCTTAGTCATGCTGGCCACATGACCTGGAAACTGTACACTGGCTCCCTCGGTCAATAAAGCGAGATGAGCGCCGCAACCCCAGAGTTTTCCGTGACTGGACCTAATGGTCAGGGGTCCCTTTACCTTTTCCTCCCAGGTCCTAGTCCAACACTCTAACTAATACATTCTTTTCATTAACACATGTATTTTTAGGCTAAATTTCCCCCAATAAATCCATCATCATCATTGTTGTTGTTGTTGTTGTTGTTGTTGTTATGCTTACATAATACTTCTCCAGATGTTGGGGGTCTACTGCTGCCTTCTCCCATGACTGTTGGCTATAATGGGCAGCACAAGTCCAAAAAAGCATCTATATGCTGAGAGCCAGTGTGGTGTAGTGGTTAAGAGCAGTAGACTCGTAACCTGGGGAACCGGGTTCGCGTCTCCGCTCCTCCACCTGCAGCTGCTGGGTGACCTTGGGCCAGTCACACTTCTCTGAAGTCTCTCAGCCCCACTCACCTCACAGAGTGTTTGTTGTGGGAGAGGAAGGGAAAGGAGAATGTTAGCAGCTTTGAGACTCCTTCAGGTAGTGATAAAGCGGGATATCAAATCCAAACTCTTCTTCTTCTTCTATATCTATTTTTATTTTATGGCATTGATATCCCACCTATTTCTCAAAGGAGCTCAAGGTGCCGCACATGGTTCTGTCCCACCCCCATTTAATCCCCACAATAACCCTGTGAGGTAGGTCAGGCTGAGAGACAGTGACCGGCCCAAGGTCACCCAGTGAGCTTCATGGCTGAGTAGGGATTTGAACCCAGATCTCCAAGGTCTTAGCCTGACGCTCTAACCAGTTCTTTCTTCTTTGGCAATCACTCGCAGCCGAGTAAGATTGTCTTCCATAAGCACGGTTTTCACAATGAGTCCGTAAGTGACAGTGGAGGCCAATTCTGGACCCACACGTCTTTCCACAGTGGGGACATTGGTTCCCAGGCGGGAGTTGATCACAGTGTGGATTTGCCAAGCGTGTCTTTCTTTTAGCACGTTTCTCCCCTGCATTCTGAGTTCGAGTGGGACATTCGCAGGGAAACCAAAATGCTTGTTTACAAAGCTATTGTACTGCCAACCTTACTGTATGCTTGTGAAACATGGACCACTTACAAACACCATCTCCAACTTCTCGAAAAATTCCATTAATGGTGTCTCCGGAAAATCTTACACATCACTTGGGAAGACGGGCGAACTAATATCAGTGTACTGGATGAAGCAAAGATCACCAGTGTTGAAGCAATGATTCTTCAACATCAACTTCGTTGGACTGGTCATGTTGTGTGGATGCCTGATTATCATCTTCTAAAGCAACTACAGTGGTACCTCTGGTTACGTACTTAATTCATTCCGGAGGTCCGTTCTTAACCTGAAACTGTTCTTAACCTGAAGCACCACTTTAGCTAATGGGGCCTCCCGCTGCTGCTGCGCCGCCACCGCGTGATTTCTGTTCTCATCCTGAAGCAAAGTTCTTAACCCGAGGTACTATTTTTGGGTTAGCGGAGTCTGTAACCTGAAGCGTATGTAACCCAAGGTACCACTGTACTCTATTCCAAACTTAAAAATGGAAAGCATAATGCTGGTGGTCAACAAAAGAGGTTTAAAGACTGTCTCAAGGCAAATATTTAAAAATGTAGTATAAACACCGACAACTGGGAAACACTGGCCTGTGAGCGCTCCAGTTGGAGAACAGCCTTCTAACCACTACACCACACTGGCTCAACATGGCCTACCCCTGCTGTCCTACAACCACCTGAGTATTCACTCTGGATGTGAGCCCAATAACGTCCGGCAGGCCAGCGGAAGGATTATGCCTTCACACCCTCGGAAAGCACCCTCCAAATGTTTCGACGTCACTTTTCAAAATGCAGGAGTCCTGTTCCCGCTTTGTACCCGGTCCTTCTAAACGGCAGCCCGCATCTCTTCGCAACCTCTTTCTTTCGGAGCGGTTATCAGTTTTATTTCTCCAAAGGGGGGGTTGTTTGGGCTGACGTGGAATGGACCCGGTAACACGTTGTACCATTCTCCCTCCCTGCCTCCCTGCTTGCAAGCTTGGTATTCCGAGTACCTTATCTGAGCAGAAAGAAAGTCCAAGGCGGGAGAGAGGCAGGGCAAGAAGGGAACTGGAGAGACGGGGCTGGCCTCCTCTTTCGGATCTGCTTAACAAGAAAGAGAAGCAGAGAACTGGGCAGACTCATTCCGATCCGTTTCCCTTTTGATTAGAGCCTGTCAGTCCGTCAGTCAGTCCATCAGTCTATCAGTCACACAGTACAGTGTGTGATGGCCTGGGATTCAGACTCAGATGCTGAACCTGAGGGATCCCAGCCTGCACAGGATTCCCCGCCTCCAGAACCAGCTGAGCCGGGGCTGGGGCATGAGCCTGAAGGGCCCTCACCTGTGCTGGGTCCTCAGGTGCAGGCATCAGCTGAGTCTGCTCTGGCTCCTGAGGTGATGGAGGACTCATTGCCTGCAGGTGCTCCACTCTCAGAGGAAGCTGAGGTTGCCTCTGGGTCTGGTAACCCTCCAGCCTCTCCTGAGCTACAGAGGCTCAGGGCAGAGAGGTGAAGGGAACTAAGTTCCCGCAGGAGGAGTGCTCGCCTCCAGGCCAGGAGAGGCGAGTCACCAGAGGATCGGGGCTGCCCTATGCCTCAGGGCAGATAAAAGCCGGCCAGCCCCAGTCCCAAGTTGCAGGAGCAACATTGTTGGTTGCAAGTTCCTGTCTGAACCCTGTCCTGCTTTTCTGCCAGAGCTCCTGACCCGCCCTGGCTCCCTGCTTGCTTGCCTGTTCCTGACTTCACCCGACTCCCTGCCCTGCACCCAGCTTCAGCTACTACGGACTGCCTCCACGTTGCACCTTTGACCACGGACCGGACTTGGACCTTGCCTCTCGAGTAACCCACGGGAGCAACACACAGTGGTACCTCAGGTTAAAAACTTAATTCGTTCTGGAGGTCCGTTCTTAACCTGAAACTGTTCTTAACCTGAGGCACCACTGTAGCTAATGGCGCCTCCCGCTGCTGCCGCGCTGCCACTGCACAATTTCTGTTCTCATCCTGAAGCAAAGATCTTAACCTGAGGTACTATTTCTGGGTTAGCAGAGTCTGTAACCTGAAGCGTTTGTAACCCGAGGTACCACTGTACAGGGAAGTCATCTAATTGGCTTGACAGACTCCCCATCTGAGGTACAGAAACAGGTTGCGATGGTGGGAGTAGAGTCTAGTCCAAGCAATTTCTGATCTTGTTCCACTGCCTCTCGCGAGCCAGCAAAAAAGAGGACAGAATAAAAGGAATGAAATGTTTCATGTTCAGCCAGCTAGCTATCAAAGATGATGTAGGGAAGTCAGAGTGAACAAAGACAGGGCAGGGTTAGTAGAGGTGGTTCCAAAAAGCCGGCCCTACCATTGGGCGGAAGGAAGTAGTCACCTCAGGCAAATGGGCCTTGAACTTTGAGGTCTTTTGGCTACCTGGATAGAAAAAACCAAGGGCCCCTACCAGAGAAGAATGGCAAATGAAACATATTGGACTATGCCGAAATGGCAAAACTAACCGGAAAGCTCAAGAACCAGTAAGACCAAAACTTTAATAAGGAATGGGGGAAATTTACAATTTTCCTTAAAGACCACTGTAAGCAGTTGAAAACGTCAGCGTGGTTGCAATGACACTTGTAATGTAACGAGAACTATGGATACAATGGAGTTATAAAAAACACACACTTGGATTATTATTTTTTTAAAGATGCAGTAGAAATGGTTTAATAACAGAACCTACAGAGGGGAAGGTGGGAAGTCCAAAGTTACAAGATTCTCCCAAATGAGGGTAAAAAAGTAAAGGGGCCCCTGACCATTAGGTCCAGTTGTGACCGACTCTGGGGTTGTGGCGCTCATATTGCTTTATTGGCCAAGGGAGCTGGCATACAGCTTCCGGGTCATGTGGCCAGCATGACTAAGCTGCTTCTGGCGAACCAGAGCAGCGCACGGAAATGCTGTTTACCTTCCCGCCAGAGCGGTACCTATTTATCTACTTGCACTTTGACGTGCTTTCGAACTGCTAGGTTGGCAGGAGCTGGGACCGAGCAACGGGAGCTCACCCCGTCATGGGGATTTGAACCGCCGACCTTCTGATTGGCAAGTCCTAGGCTCTGTGGTTTAACCCACAGCGCCACCTGCGTCCCTAGACCCATTGAAAATAATGAACCTGAATTGGTTAACTTCAATGAGTCTACTCTGAGTTCTAGCACGGGCTACACCCCCATATCTTTCCCCTTTCTTTCTTCGCTTCCGCTGGGCCTCAGAAGAGCAGAGAGTTAATCCGAAAGATTCCTTTCTCCCTATGAAACGCTGCTTCATTAAAGTGATTTGAAATGCATGCTTCACAGACCTGGCTGACCTTTCCAGCTATTTGATCATTTTATTAATCCTAAAAGCTTGAAAGGATCAGTCCAGGGGAAACGGATCTCGAAATCAAAGGCCAAAAGAAGGGGCCTGACCTTTTTCCAGGGTGGGCAGGAGAGTTTTGCAACCAAGAAAAATGCCACCTATTTGGGGGACATCGTTCATCTGCAGCCGCCCGAAGATCTCGGAGGAAGGCATGACGTTGGCCGCTGAAATAGCCTGAGGCAGGAGTTCACTCGGGCAATAATAGAATATTCTGTCTTTCCTGGTAGCAAGCTTCCCTCTGCCCCAGCCATAATAAAAGAGCTGCAACTGAGATACGACAAGTACTAAGCCTCACAGCAGAAATTAGTGGGCCGTGAAGAAGATAAAATTAAAGAATTCAATTAACAGAGCCAAATCTGGATAACTGCGGACTCATATGCAGGGGTGCCAACTTGAATAAAATATTAGGGGGGCCCAGGTATGCCCTGCACCACAAAACCGAGCCCATAGACCATTTGAATGGCAATGCCCATTAGCTTTGTGGGTGGGGGGCTGGCCCCCTCAAATATTTTATGGGAGGGAGGGCACTCAGTCTCTAGGACTTGGCTCCTATGCTCTCATGTTTTTGAAGGGAGAGCAGCCATGGCTTGTTTGTCCCAGAGTTATCTTTGTGGTAGGGATGAGGAACCTGTGGCCTTCTAGACGTTGTTGGCTGGAGCTGATCGGATGTCAGAGACTAGTATGACTCTGAAGAGGGAGGAATGCCATCACAGACAGAGCAGCCTTTAACAGAGGAAGAAGGGGAAGATTTATCCCCCCCCCCCCGCTTACTTCAACATTCCCAGAAGCAGAGAGACCAGCAGATTCAGAGGCCATACAGTTGGGGAAAGAGTTGCACAGTTTTGAGATAGTAGCTAGGCAACCAGGAGGGAGAGAGGGTTGTATTAGCCCTGTCCCTTTCTCTCTCAGTAAAGGTTGTCCACTGGGACAACTACGACTGGGGTTTGAACCCTAACTGAAATGAATCTAGATATTCAGTATCCTCCAAGAAGCTTGAGGCTGAATTACTCTCTCAAACCACTACAGTACTCTTATTTATCAAAAAAGAGGCTTTTTTCCAGGGGTGGAAACAGCATCACTTCTTGAGTGTTCAGACCCCTGGGATCTCACTTGTGGGGTGCCCTACGGTTCCGTCCTCTCCCCCTTGCTTTTTAACATCTATATGAAGCCGCTGGGAGAGATCATCAAGGGGTTTGGGCCGGGTGTTCATCAGTATGCAGATGATACCCAGCTCAACCTCTCCTTTAAATCACAACCAGTGAAGGCAGTGAAGGTCCTGTGTGAGTGTCTGCAGGTGGTTGGAGGATGGATGGTGGCTAATTGATTGAGGTTGAATCATGACAAGACAGAAGTATGGTTTTGGGGGGGCAGGTGTGGAGGACTCCCTGGTCCTGAATGGGGTAACTGTGCCCCTGAAGGACCAGGTGTGCAGCCTGGGAGTCATTTGGACTCACAGCTGTCCATGGATGCGCAGGTCAATTCTGTGTCCAAGGCAGCTGTCTACCAGCTCCATCTGGTACACAGGCTGAGACCCATCTGCCCGCAGACTATCTCGCCAGAGTGGTGCATGCTCTGGTTATTTCCCGCTTGGACTACTGCAATGCTCTCTACATGGGGCTACCTTTGAAGGTGACCCAGAAACTACAACTAATCCAGAATGCGGCAGCTAGACTGGTGACTGGGAGTGGCCGCAGAGACCATATAACACCGGTCCTGAAAGACCTACACTGGCTCCCGGTACGTTTTGGAGCACAATTCAAAGTGCTAGTGCTGACATTTAAAGCCCTAAATCAGAAGGAGCATCTCCACCCCCATCGTTCAGCCTGGACACTGAGGCAGAGACGCGAGAGGGCATCAGAGGAGGGGGGGAGGAAAGAGGGACAGAGGCCAGTGTTGCCCACAGCACCCCTGACCGTCATTCAAGGCACCCCAGGGTGCCACGGCACAGGGGTTGAAAACCGCTGCTGTAATCAGTTGGACCACTGCAAGCATTTTGTCTATGTTCTCAGGGCACATAAATGCTCTTTTATGAGATGATTTGGCCCATGTGAGAGGCTCCCATACTGTGGCTTGTCCCCATGAATTAATCTATGGGACTGCAATAATAACACTCTTGTTATTTTGGTTGTACAGTGGTACCTCAGGTTACATACGCTTCAAGTAACACACTCCGCTAACCCAGAAATAGTGCTTCAGGTTAAGAACTTTGCTTCAGGATGAGAACAGAAATCGTGCTCCAGCGTCGCAGCAGCAGCAGGAGGCCCCATTAGCTAAAGTGGTGCTTCAGGTTAAGAACAGTTTCAGGTTAAGAACGGACCTCCGGAACGAATTAAGTTCTTAACCCGAGGTACCACTGTACCTACATCCAGCCCATTTTTCGGTCCTCTCCTTCTTGCTTCTCCCAAACAGAACTGCAGTTTCTCTAGATGCATTATTCATCTCCAGTTATTGGAAATGGGCTGCACATCCCCCCGCCCTCTTTTGGTCTTGATGTATAAACTTTGCCTAACAACAGCGGAGGGTTATATTCCTGGAAGATCTCTCTCTTGATTATTTATTATTTAGACTATTTTGCTTCCAGTGTCTCACCAGTGCAAGCAAATTAAAGAGAAAATCCTTCTCCAAAGCGATTTCCTTCCTTCCTTTGCTCAGATAAGAGATCTTACCCAACGGCTCCTCGTCGAGGTTTCGGTTGTGTGTGCAAATACCGAAACGTGACTGCTAACTTGATCAATAGTTCAAAAAGCAGGGGATTCTTGTGTTAAAAATTATTCCCATCGGTTGATAGTCATATTGAAAACATAACTCAGATGCATATGGTGAGAGCGACACAGAGAGATTTAGTAATTCATTCATCCCTCTTACCATTCCAAGGTTCTGCTTATCCCAACAACAATATTTACTCAGGCAGATAATAAGGCTTCAATGTAAGTTGACTTTATTACCTTCAGTGACGTGAAAGGATCGGTTGCCGGGTGACCTTGCATCTAGTTGGTTTTTTTTATTATCCTAGACATATAATATCTATATAATCTAGAATAGCTCTGAGAGCAGAGAGGAGGAGCTAACCTGTTGAATTACTTCTGATTTGGGAAGTTGAAAAAAACAACACAATCTGATTTTTGTTGTTGTTTTGTTTTTTTTAAAAAGCCAGTCTGCAGAATAAGATCAGAGAGGGGTTTGTGCAGGCAACAAGATCTATCCATCTCTGAGAGGGAAATACATACTCTCCCCTGCTCACATGTTGCGTGCTCCTTAACAAACCTATGAAGCGTGATTTGAAAATCTAGGATTAGACCAAGAGGACTTTAGGAGGAGGGAAAGAAACCAACGCAACAACCCTCTGAGCTACTTAACAGAAGTAGCTTAGTTCAACTGTCCTACTCCGCTGGAGAAGCACTTGTTTTGTCTCCTGGGGGGCCCACTTTGATGTTTACACTGGAAATCCAAGCTTTTAAAATCAAGAGAGCATGGAGGAAAAGGAAGACACCGGAGCTTTGGAAAACAGAAACGTTCTCAATGGCCCTCTGTACAAGGTGGGGGAAATTATGCATTTATTTCTCTTAATTTAGCAGCAGAAGACTCCAGATAAGGACAGGAGGGGGCAGTGAGGGGGGGCCTGGAGCCTGCCCGCTCAAAATTGTGTGCAAAGTCAGGGAGGTGAGGAACAAAAGAGGGGGACCAAGGAATCTTGAGTTGGGAAAGCTGTGACTTAGAGAGAGGTAAACAGCAGAGTTTTGTTTCATTTGCTGTACTCTAAACTATATTTTTTTAAAAAAAGTACACTTTGGAAGCAAGCCATTCAATCAGAGCCTGGCAGTCTGACTGCGTATATACAACCTCTGAACAAAATGGTGTAAACAGTGCTATTTTAAATAAAAATAAAAACCCACAGAGTAATAAAACTTTAGAAGGCAAGGGAAACTGTAAAAGTGAATGCTGAAGTTGCTGTCACATTTGTGGCAGGGTTATCTTGGAAGAAGGAGCAATATTTCTGTAATTGTGGGTTTGGGTGATTTCCTTAGAATTTTCTTCAGAATTTATGTACTATTTTGTTGCATTTCAGCCCCGCCCACCAAATCATTTGATGTAAAACTGAAGTTCTAACCCCACAGTCAATTTTAAGGATCAAATACATGCCTTGGAGCTTCAAGTAACTCTGAGATCTTATAGCTCATTGTTTGATTGTACGAAGAGACTGTGACAGAGAAGTGGGATATTCGCCTGAATCCAAACCTTAAACAAAACTTTAACAAAACCGTTTTTAGGTGTCGTTTTGTTTTAGTCCCGAACTTTGTTCCCTTGTATCTCAGGGTAGTAAAATAGTCTTAAGAACCAAAGAAAGGGTGTGGTGTCAGAAAAAAACAATGTACTTCCCGAGAACCATGGGGCAATTCTTATAACCACATGTTTACTCTCATTTACCTTCGCTCAGACCAGAAAAAAGATCCTAGTGGTAAAAATGAATAGATTTATTGGGGTGGTGTTGTTGTCTCAGGTGCTTTATGAACATTTTGTTTCTGTGTAAGTCAGGGGTCAGCAACCTTTTTTAGCCGTGGGCCGGTCCACCATCCCTCAGACCATGTGAGGGGCCGGACTATATTTTTTTTTGGGGGGGGGGGAGAACAAATTCCTATGCCCCACAAATAACCCAGAGATGCATTTTAAATAAAAGGACACATTCTACTCATGTAAAAACATGCTGATTCCCGGACCGTCCGTGGGACGGATTGAGAAGGCGATTGGGCCGCACCCAGCCCACGGACCTTAGGCTGCCTACCCCGCGTGTAAGTGGATGAAATTAAGGGGCACTGTTTACTCTTCTTGTGCAAGCGACAATTTCCTATGAGTCTCTCTCTCCCTGTGTAATTTCATCCCTGAAAGTCTGTGTTAGCAAACCTCTTTCTCTGAGGGTAATCCCAATGACGTCGGTGAAACTACTTCAGAGTTATAGGGTTTGAAGACACTGGATTAAGGAACCATCATCAAGAGGGCAGCTGGATTGTACCTGTTTATTCAACGGTGTTGCTTTGTGTGTGCGACGCCCTGGCTTGTGTAACTAGAATTGCCACCTGCCTGGTTGCAAAACTGCAAGTAGCCGTTCAAAATGTGCATGTGAGTTCGCCGATGTTGGATCTCAAAAGAATTAGTGACCGGCTCTTCCTTGTACGTACCTTTGGGAGAGACGGTCAGCCCGGCGTTCTGTGTTTCTGCCAAATCCTTTTTCTGTGCTTGGCTGTGCTCCTAATCTAATCCGGCTCTTTATAACAGCCGTGTCCTCAGCTCACCTTTTGGTGGCAATTTTGACAGCTAGTTAAAAAGAGAAACACGCCAAAAGGTGGCGTGTGAAAAGAACCCCTCCCCGAATTATTTCCTATGTGAGAGACAATTGACAAATTGCCAGTTTGGGACAGGTTAAAGTGTTTCTGTTAATCTCATCCTGTTACATGACTTGAAAAGATTGAGCTTGCAAGAACGTATGATTTTCTCCAGGGGTTTTTTTTCTTGTTCCCCTGTAAAATAATAATAATAATAGTCATAATTTATTGCTGAATGAAATGCTATAACTGCAAAGATGTGGGGCTAGTTATGCATTGATCCCCCAGGTATAGCAGTTCAATAATACAGTGGTACCTCGGGTTACATACGCTTCAGGTTACAGACTCCGCTAACCCAGAAATAGTACCTCGGGTTAAGAACTTTGCTTCAGGATGAGAACAGAAATTGCGTGGCGGCAGTGTGGTGGCAGCAGGAGGCCCCATTAACTAAAGTGGTACCTCAGGTTAAGAACAGTTTCAGGTTAAGAACGGACCTCTGGAACGAATTAAGTTCTTAACCTGAGGTACCACTGTACTGTGTGTGTTGTACTTCTTGGAATTAAAACTGGTGTTTCCTGAAGACTGCACTAGAAACAATGTTTATTTCCTCTTGGGTAACCAAGTTTTTCTCTCATAAGCAATGCGATCCAGCATCCACAACTTGTACGTAATGGCTAAGGGTGATCAAGTCTCTGGCTTCAGATGACGCCTCAGCCATGAACTTGGTGAGAGTCTGTAATTATAGGCACATTTAGGACTCCACATTTCTTATTGCCCCATGCTTTCTAGGCATGGGTCTGAGCGGTTTTGACTTTGCCCATTGCTTTCCCCCAGAAAACCCAATTGCTATTTGTTCCGATTCAGTGCTAAACCGCAGGCTTGCCCAGGGGAAAACAGCAGGGCAAATGGAAGTATTAAAGAGCCCTAAGCTGGGAGGACAATGACAACAGGATGAATTTGTCAGTTCTTCCACTGACAGCCTAAGACCTTCCTATTCAGACCGGCCTTTGAAAACGAAAGGTGAAGACGATGCTGTCAACTGGGCTGCTGTCGGGCCAAACTATGTTAATTGCTGCTTCGAAATGAGCTTTGACGTATTTTAATTATTGTTTTTAACTAGTTTGTTTCTGCTACCTTGCATTTTATAATGTTGCTCTTAAATATTGTCAGCCGCTTTGAATCCCAGCATGGGAGAAAGGTGGGCTATAAATATGTTTTAAAGTAATAATTTCAGTTTCTCTCGTTTTCTATATTTTTACAATCTTTGGTTTGGTTCTCTCCATCAGCATTCTCCTCACCCCCAAGTCCTCAGGAAAATTCCTTAGCATTTAACATCTCCCCTTTAACATACATGTTTTCACAAGCAATTTCCCCAAATATAATCCACTTTTTTGTATGCTATTTTCGCTTCAGTGAACACTTCCCCGACTTGTGCATTTTTGTACCCATTACTTAGTTGGAAAATTGCGGTGCCAAATCTGGAGAAGCACAAATTTCAAAGGATGGTGTCTGCGTTGTTTTGAAAATCGTAGGTTAGGCTGGTTTGCATTAAAATGAGAATCAAATCAAATTTCACCCCTAGTCTCGAATAATCCCCACTGAATTCATTGGGGCTACTGTGTCAGTTGGCTTCAGTTTGTGCTCTCGGTTGATTCGGACAAGCCGTTGTTCTTCTAGCCATTACTACTACATAGAGGGCCAACAGTTTAGATATCAGCGGGGATGTGTGTGAATGGGATTCTGATCGAGGTTTAAATTAGGGTGCGGTTTTGCAGATGTGTGCTTGGACATGTGCGAAAGAGAGAGATTTCAGATTGGGGGAGGCACAATTCAAGGTTCAAAGGCCTGCTGTTAACATATTCTGCCCTGCTGGCTGAAACTAGTGGAAGCAGAACTTCATAAATACTGAAGGCGCTTGTAGATTGTTTAGATAAGAGGGTTAGTGATTAACCTCCTGAAATATCTGATCCTGAAGAATAACAAACAAAATGCAGTTCCATTTCCATGGCTTACCGGAGAATTAATGGTTTAGATGTCAAACTGCGATGTTTTGATATGGATTTCAAAGCAGACACCTCCCCCAACATCCTCTCCCACCCATGATTGAGACCTTGGCACAGGGACAGTCAACGTGGAGCTCTCCAGTGTTGCTGGACTGCTGCTATCCGCATCCCTAACCCTTGGCCGTGCTATCTAGGGATGATGGGAGCTGTAGTCAACAACACCTAGAGGGCACCCCCTTGGCTATTCCTGCCTTAGAACTTGATGGGGCCTACTGAACAGCTCAAGACTGCAATACCTCAAAGACCTCCTCTTTCCACATGACCCCTGAGATCATCTTCTGAGGCCCTTCTTCGTGTGCCTCCTCCTCCATGTGAGGTCCGGAGGGTGGCAACACGAGAACAGGGCCTTCTCTACAGTGGCTCCCCATCTGTGGAATGCTCTCCCCGGGGAAGTTCGCCTGGTGCCAGGCAAAAATGTTCCTCTTCAACCAGGCCTGTGGCTGATTGACATCCAATGCCCATTTAAAATGTGTTGGGGGTGTGTGTGGAATATTGGGTTGCCCTTGTTTTTCTTTTTATTGTGCATTTTGTGTTTTTATATTGTGATTTTATGTTGTGAACCGCCCTGAGACCTGTGGGTATAGGGCAGTATACAAATTTCTCAATCAATCAATCAATCAATCAATCAATCAATCAGTCAATCAGTTAATAATATTTAAAACCATGCCAATCCCTCTTTGTACAGCCCTATCCAATATTCTGCCTCTCTCGGTCACGCAACAGTAAAATGGAATATTTTACACAGTTCACCTCCACAATGTTTCACAACACCTTTCATCTGGGTTAATGTCCAACTCCTCCTCAGGTACTTTTATCAAGGTTTTAAATCTTTTTCGTTGATTTGGTTCTTAATTTGATAATGCTGACAGGCACCTATTAAACACAGCTTGCAAAACAGAGCTTTTCATAGCTTGCTGTGTACGTTGCTCGTTTTCGTAAGGGTTGTGTTTTCTCATGAACGTCTTAGGCCTAGTTTGGATAAAATGTTAAACCATCATTTAGCATTACAGGAATGAACTTGCTTGAGCCCTAGATGCAAGGACTCTCTTCCCTTAATCCAGGCCTTAATCCAGACTACAACTCTCATCATCCCTGACCACTGGTCCTGTTAGCTAGGGATGATGGGAGTTGTAGTCCCAAAACATCTGGAGGGCCAAGTGTGCCTATGCCTGCCTTAATCCCACACAAAAACGAGGAGGAGGCGGGAAACATCCACTTCCTCATTTCAACTAATCACAGTTTCTAGTATGTCTAACACAAGAATGGTGGTTAGTCTAAACTACAGTCTATTGAAACAAGCCCAAAACAGAAACCATGGTTTGATCTTGGCTTGTTTCAATAGAGCATCGTTTAAATGAACCACACTTTGCCCTTGTCAGACATAACAATGACAAATGTCTTCACAAGCTCTACTGGGACCAGTGCCAAGTATAAATTGGCCCACTTTGGCTGCTGGCTGCCCCCCACTTTTGCCTCTGGCCCTCCCTACCAGTGGCATGTGACCCCTGGAAGGTGGGCTACAAGGGAAGGTGGCCCTTCACCTGAACAAAACTCCCCACCCCGATCTGTTAACTTGTTACGTTTTCAACTGATACATCCTGGCTGGATGATGTGATTTTCTCTTAATGGTGGGCTAATTCCAGGTGGGTTTCTGCCAATGGCTATGCCAGAGGTCACCAACCTTTTGGGACCTGGTGGAACATTCTCAAACTAGGTAAGCCTTTTGTGGGAACACCCATCCATGCATATACCCGTAACCAAGCACACACGGCAATCTATTCTATTTGGTACAACAGAATGTTGCTTGTAAACCAAATTTCACCAAGGGAAGGGGCCAGGGAGCCTCTGTAGCTTCATACGTTCCCGTGTTGCATACCCTCCAACATTTCTTCAATGAAAATAGGGACGTCCTATTCCATTATTGGGGGACGCAGGTGGCGCTGTGGGTTAAACTACAGAGCCTAGGACTTGCCGATCAGAAGGTTGGCGGTTCGAATCCTCGTGACGGGGTGAGCTCCCGTTGTTCGGTCCCTGCTCCTGCCAACCTAGCAGTTCAAAAGCATGTCAAAGTAGATAAATAGGTACCGCTCTGGCGGGAAGGTAAACGGCGTTTCCGTGCGCTGCTCTGGTTGCCAGAAGCGGCTTAGTCATGCTGGCCACATGACCTGGAAGCTGTACGCAGGCTCCCTCGGGCCAATAAAGCGAGATGAGCGCTGCAACCCCAGAGTCAGCCACGACTGGAC
Organism: Podarcis pityusensis; assembly: GCF_964106645.2. Classification (NCBI taxonomy): domain Eukaryota; kingdom Metazoa; phylum Chordata; class Lepidosauria; order Squamata; family Lacertidae; genus Podarcis; species Podarcis pityusensis. The sequence continues at coordinate 39,427,072 of NC_138039.1, read as the reverse complement.
TAATGGTCAGGGGTCCCTTTCCCTTTACTATTCTATTATTATTATTATTATTATTATTATTATTATTATTATTATTTTTACTACGCCGCTCTAGGTGTCTTCCAACATGTATAAAAACATAATAAAGCATTAAAAATCGAAAAGATTTCCGTATACAGGGCTGCCTTCAGATGGTTTGGGGGTTGCATAACGCCATACCCTTCAATATTTCTCCGATGGAAATAGGGACATCCTAAGGAGAAGTGGGACATTCCGGGGTCAAATCAGAAACCGGGACGGCTTCTGTAAATCCAGGACTGTCCCAGGAAAATAAGGACACCTGAAGGGTCTGATTGACAACCCATGAGCTTTGATGTAACAACCACAAGTCTGACCCAGCAGTGCCCCAGAGATTCTGGTACCAGCTCCAGGTGGATGCAAGCTCTGCATAGCCTTGACACAACGTTCTCCACATTCCTGTGCTAGCCAGCCGGCCAAGGATTCGCAGCTCTGAATCATTTTTAGCATTTGAAATATGATGCCCCGACCCCCCACGAAAATATCCACAGTGGGGTCTTTAGAAAAAGAAAAGAGCTAAATTGATGTTAGCGTTTTGTTCCGCAGTTGTTTGAAACGTCTGCTTTTGGGGTTTGGAAGAATGCGGTAGCTTGGCCCCTTGAGAACAGAGCCCAGAGCAAACAAGTTGATCTCACCCAAGAATACACAAGGCTACACTGGCAGGAGGATAACCTGGACAGAGACTTCAGATGACCGAAGGAATTTCCCCACTATGCCTGTGTTGTCCTAAAGGGCCTTTTATGGCTTGTTGTTGTTTAGTCGTGTCCGACTCTTCGTGACCCCATGGACCAGAGCACGCCAGGCACTCCTGTCTTCCACTGCCTCCCGCAGTTTGGTCAAACTCATGCTGGTAGCTTCAAGAACACTGTCCAACCATCTCATCCTCTGTCATCCCCTTCTCCTTGTGCCCTCCATCTTTCCCAACATCAGGGTCTTTTCCAGGGAGTCTTCTCTTCTCATGAGGTGGCCAAAGTATTGGAGCCTCAGCTTCAGGATCTGTCCTTCCAGTGAGCACTCAGGGCTGATTTCCTTCAGAATGGAGAGGTTTGATCTTCTTGCAGTCCATGGGACTCTCAAGAGTCTCCTCCTACTTTTATGGCTACTCTGTCCTATTTATTCTAAGAGCACAGCAGGAAGGCTTCAAAAACAGCTTCCCTTCAGCTTGATCCAGTAGCTGCTGTTGGTGCAGAGCACTGCAGCACAACTGCTGACAGGAGTGAGATATAACACCTGCGCTCAGAGATCACCGCTGACTGCTGACTTGCCACCAGCCCGAATTCAATATGTTACCATTAGCACATAAAGCCCTTAACAACTTCGGACCAGTTGACCTGAGAGATCGCCTTTTCCCATATACGCCCACATAACTGCTTTCATCTGTCGAACAGACACTGTTGTAAGTGCCGCATTGTAAGAAATCAGCCTTTTAGTACGGAAGCACCTGCACTTCATGGGACGCGGGTGGTACTGTGGGTTAAATCACAGAGCCTAGGGCTTGCCGATCAGTAGGTCGGTGGTTCGAATCCCCACGACGGGGTGAGCTCCCATTGCTCGGTCCCTGCTCCTGCCAACCTAGCAGTTCGAAAGCACGTCAGAGTGCAAGTAGATAAATAGGTACCACTCCAGCGGGAAGGTAAACAGCGTTTCCGGGAGCTGCTCTGGTTCGCCAGAAGCGACTTAGTCATGCTGGCCACATGACCCGGAAGCTGTACGCCGGCTCCCTTGGCCAATAAAGCGAGATGAGCGCCACAACCCCAGAGTTGACCACAACTGGACCTAATGGTCAGGGGTCCCTTTACCTTTACCTGCACTTCGGAACTCCCTTCTTATTGACACCAGGCCGGTGCCTTCACTATCCTACCTTCAGCACCTGCTAAAATAATTTCTTTTTAGCTACCCAGACATGTAGAATGCTGGTGTATGTTTTAATCTGGTTTTGGATTTGCTGCCTTTGAAAAAAAATATATTTCAAATAGTTGTTTTTAAATGTGTTTTTTTAAACTGACAACGGTATCGTTCGATTTTCTTTGTGAACCGCTTTCGTTGTTTTTTTGTACAATCAAGCAGTGTATAAATCTTATTTAGCCTGGATAGCTCGGTTGGTTTGAGCGTGGTGCTGATAACACCAAGGTTGCAGGTTCGGATCCCTGTATGGGACAGCTATCCTGTTCCTGCCTGGCAGGGGGTTCGACTAGATGTCACTTGGGGTCCCTTCCAGCTGTACAGTTCTGTGATTCTAAGGTTGCATCGTTGTTTTAAACAGTTTCTAATATTGTGCTTCAGTGTTGCATGAAATAAACAAACAAAAGTTCATCCAGTCTAGCGCCCCCAGCTGCCCAAAGAGGAGATAGTCAATCCATCAACTACCCACAAATCAGCAAATACAGATAAGACAACAAACTATGCCAACACTGAATTGCATATTCAGATATTGCAGGTTTGCTGCTTAGATTGTGGGATGCATGGTGTGGCATGTCACAACTTAGCAGCAGGATGTCTGGTAAAGGTAAAGGACCCCTGGATAGTTACGTCCAGTCAAAGGTGACTATGGGGTTGTGGAGCTCATCTGGGTTTCAGGCCAAGGGAGCCAGCACTTGTCCACAGACAGCTTTCTGGGTCATGGGGCCAACATGACTAAATCGCTTTTGGCGCAACGGAACACCGTGGTGGAAACCAGAGCACACGGAAATGCCATTTACCTTCCTGCCACAGTGATACCTATTTATCTACTTGCAGTGGCATGCTTTCAAACTGCTAGGTTGACAAGAGCTGGGACAGAGCAATGGGAGCTCACTGCATCACAGGGATTCGAACCGCCAACCTTCTGATCTGCAAGCCCCAAAGGCTCAGTGGTTTAGACCACAGCGCCACCTGCGTCCCTTTTTTTGGGTTCAGGTTGTTGAGTTTTTTTCAGGCAGGAGGTAAAATGTTGAGCTTTTTTAAGGGGAGCCACAGTTGTTCAGCTCTTTGGGGGGAGCCAATGATCTACCACAGACGTCCAGTGATCTACCTGTTGGACAAGCCTGGAGATGAACGATGGTCGATGGCTGGCAGACCTTTATTGTCCACTGATTGTCTCCGTTGCAAGCTGCTGGGGACAATTACAGGAAGCAATGGTTGCATCGACTGTATTGTCCTGATGCAATTGTGCGTGGCTTTCCCTTTGGAGAGTGTCACCGATCTCAAAACGCCTTGGCAGCTTCTGAAAACGTTAAGACAGATGGCTCATCTGTTTGGACACAGCCATGTGGCAGTTTGGAATGGGGGGGGTGTCCAAGGCACATAGATTGCCCTGCCTCGTTCCCTACGCACAATGAATCCTTGCATTATAAGGTTGCTATCCTAGGGCTGACGTACGTCCGGATTTTCCCAGACATTACCAGGATTTCAAAGGCGCAATTGGCGTCGGTGGGTGGGTGGGATTTCCAAAAGGCGACACTATGTCCTTAGGCAAATATATATATATATATTGGAAGCTGCCCAGAGTCTCAGGGGCAACCCAGTATGATGGATGGGGTATAAATAGTAAAATGATGGTGAAAGAATAGGATGTCCCTATTTTCATTGGAGAAATGTTGATTATGAGCTACAATTCCAGAGTGGCTTAACGGTCAATCCCTCTTCCCAGGGAATTTTGGGATTTGTAGCTATCCGTGAGCAGAGAAATTGGTGGGAACATATCCCTGAAGTTCTCCAGAAGATGAAATTCTCCAACAATTTCTTGGAGATGGGTACGGACTGCCTCTTCGCAGTGGCACGACTTTTTCACTTCTCCCTGAAGTTTTCCCCTTTCTCTTTTCCCCTTTCTGTTGCTTCAAGTGGCAGTAGCAACAACTATCTGGGCAGCCTGGACATCAATTTACATCTTTTCCTTTTTTTAAAAAATAATCTTTATTACTTTAAGACATAAACATATATACATAGCTAACAAGTCATACAAAACAAAAGCGAAGAAAGAAAGGGTAAAAAGAAAAGAAAATACAGTGTATTACAATTAAATAAAAAGTTATGAATGTAAAACTTCCAATCATTCTCATTATACTGCTTATATTGTCTATGTTTTCTCACACAGATTTATATTATTTCATATTATTTTTGTGTAGTCCGATGAGATATCTAATACACTTTTTGCTTACAAGTATCAATCTAGTTCTGCAAGTATATTGTTGTTTGTACAATACAATTTTAGATATTCCTTAAATACTTTCCATTCTCCATATACTTTCTGGTTTGAAACTCCTCTGACTCTTTCCATCAGTTTTGCTAGTTGTAGGTACAGTGGTACCTCAGGTTACATACGCTTCAGGTTACAGACCCCGCTAACCCAGAAATAGTGCTTCAGGTTAAGAACTTTGCTTCAGGATGAGAACAGAAATCGTGCTCCGGCTGCGCAGCGGCAGCAGGAGGCCCCATTAGCTAAAGTGGTGCTTCAGGTAAAGAACAGTTTCAGGTTAAGTATGGATCTCTGGCATGAATTAAGTACTTAACCCGAGGTACCACTGTCCTCTATCATGAGGGTCTGCCACTCTGTTATTGTTGGGAGTGTTTCATTTTTCCAGTTTCTTGCCACTATTCTTCTAGCTGTCGTGATTGCATACATAAACAATGGTCTTATACTTCGTTTTAATTCTGTTGATAGTGGCAGTTGCAACAACTATCTTGGCAGCCTGGACACTAATTAACATCTTTTCCAATGCCCTGGACTTAAGATAATTCTGGAGCATAGTGGGGAGAGAGGCAGTCACCCCCCCCAAAAAATGGTGGAAAATATTTGCAAGTAAGTTGCAGCTTTGCAAATAAAATCCTGCAAAGTGGCCTTCTTTTCCTTTCCTTTTCTTTCAAATTTCATTTATGATTTTCAATTTTGCAAATTTCCCCCCTTCGCAGTCACCCAAATAAAAACCAATATATTTAACATCGACTTCCCTCCTCTCACCTTCCATGGTTCAGTTTGTTTATCCTTTACTGCTGCATATTCTAAATATTCCATTTTCTGGTCTCTAGGAACTTCCAAATTAGATATTCCTATGAGAAAGGCTTCTAGTCTTTTTACAAAGGACCTTCTGAACATTTTTTTCCATCTCATTGTACAGCGGTACCTCGGGTTAAGTACTTAATTTGTTCTGGAGGTCCGTTCTTAACCTGAAACTGTTCTCAACCTGAGGTACCACTTTAGCTAATGGGGCCTCCCGCTGCTGCTGCGCCGCCGGAGCCCAATTTCTGTTCTCATCCTGAAGCAAAGTTCTTAACCTGAGATACTATTTCTGGGTTAGCGGAATCTGTAACCTGAAGCGTCTGTAACCTGAAGCGTATGTAACCTGAGGTACCACTGTATATCATCTCCCAGAAGCCCTTAGCCATTTTGCATGTCCACCACATATGGTAGAAAGTACCTTCCTTCTCTTTAGATTTCCAACATGCGTCTGATTCTGATTTATACATCTCAAAGTGGCCTTTTTTTAAGGGGATGAAAACAAGAAAAACACCAGAAATGCTCTCAGAAAAATGGCATCTAAGATATTTCAGCTCAGCTCTAATTATAGAGCATTCAAGATATCCTGGGGTGCTCTTCGCTAGAATCATAAAATCACAGAATTGTATGGTTGGAAGGGATCCGCAAGGGTCATTTAGTCCAACCACCTAAAAGGCAGACTCACAGCTGAAGAATATTTGATATATGACCATCCAACCTCTGTTTAAAAAAATCCTGCGAAGGAGAGTCCATCATCTTCCGAGGTAGGCTGTTCCACTGTTGAACAGCTCTTACTGTCAGAAAGTTCTTCCTGATGAGAACATGTTTCAAATAAAAACAACAATGCCGAGGTGCTTAAAAAAATATTTTAAAAAAATTAATCAGCTGCACAGATTTGGCTCTCACACACAAAAAGCCCAAGGAATGTCATTTGGCTCGAGATCAAGCATGGAAAGTTCCAATAAAAGAAAAAGGAATTTGTCTAGGGAAACCGTCAGCAAAGGGAACCAGAAGTGGACACACACACACACACACACACACACACACACACACACAGATTCATAAGGGAGATTTAGAGCTTGCAGTAAACCCAGAATCCTTGCAAAAATTGATGGTGCGAAAATGCTCATCTCTTCGGATCTAACAATGGAATCCCAGGTTTTGTTGCCATTCCAGTTTGTCTGGTTGGTGGTTATTCATAATCTAGGCATGGGGAAGCTGTGGCCGTTCAAATGTTGGACTGCAACTCCCCTCATCCCTGATCATTGGCCATGCTGGCTGGGGCTGATGGGAGATAGAGTCCACCCCCCCCCCCAGTATCCCACCTTTCTGCCAAGAAGCTCAAGGTGGTGTGGATGGTGGATGACTCTCCCCCTCCCCATTTTATCCTCACAACAGCCCTGTGAGGTAGGGTAGGCAGGGAGACTATGATTGGCCCCAGGTTACCCAGTTAACATTGTAGCTAAAGTGGGGACTCAAAGCCAGGTCTCCTTTGTCCAACACTCTAACCACTACACCACATTGCCTGTCAAATTTGATCATCTAGCTCATGGGTAGGCAAATTAAGGCCCAGGGGCCAGATCCGCCCAATCGGCTTCTCAGTCCGTCCCGTGGACTGTCCGGGAATCAGCGTGTTTTTATATGAGTAGAACGGATCCTTTTATTTAAAATGCATCTCAGGGTATTTGTGGGGCCTGCCTGGTGTTTTTACATGAGTAGAATATGTGTTTTTATTTAAAATGCATCTCTGGGTTATTTGTGGGGCATAGGAATTCACTCATTCCCCCCTCCCCTAAAATATAGTCCGCCCCCCCCCAAGGTCTGTGGGACAGTGGACCGGCCGCCTGCTGAAAAACTTTGCTGACCCCTGATCTAGCTGTTAGGGGAGAATAATCTACTTTAATGGTCTGGAATTGTGGGTCACTTTTTGGATTGAACATCAAAGCATTTCCACTTTCTCGTTTAAAACTGGCAACCTTTTTTTTTTTTTTTTTAAAAAAAAAGCCTATCCATGCTTGTAGATTATTAGTTACATAACAATTGTTCTTCCAATTTGCTAATGCGTTCCTAAAAACTGAAACAACAGCAGGAATAGCTGTGCCCCATGCTCCCTGTTGCTGTATTTAGAATACTGCACGAAGTCTCTTCGGCTACATCAGGTTGTTGCAGGATCAATCCCTGCCCCCACAGCATAATGCTATCCTATGGGACCCTACCATGGTCAACCCTCACTTGGGGCCCTTTGTGAAGCTTGCCTGCATGCAACAGCCATGATTTCCTTCCTACAATGTCCCAGAAGTTGAATTGAGTTCTGGGTCATCATGGTGGGGAAAACATAGCTGTCAAAAGAATATGGGATGGCTGCCATGCTTTCCTCACCACAGTTTGCATGCATTGATTCACTTTCTGGGAGGCTGTCACAGGTCTGTCATAGGAGCGCACCCATCAGTAATCACGCAGTTCAAAGATGGAGTTAACTCTTTAGTAGCAAAAAAACAACCTGGGTTGAGTGTCAGGCCTAATAGGCAGAGCAGTTCATTCCTGGTGGTCTTCCTCCATTATAGGTAAAGGTAAAGGGACCCCTGACCATTAGGTCCAGTCATGACCGACTCTGGGGTTGTGGTGCTCATCTCGCTTTACTGGCCGAGGGAGCCGGCGTACAGCTTCCAGGTCATGTGGCCAGCATGACTAAGTCGCTTCTGGCGAACCAGAGCAGCGCACGGAAATGCCGTTTACCTTCCCGCCAGAGCGGTACCTATTTATCTACTTGCACTTTGATGTGCTTTCGAACTGCTAGGTGGGCAGGAGCAAGGACCAAGCAACAGGAGCTCACCCCGTCGCGGGGATTTGAACCGCTGACTTTCTGATTGGCAAGTCCTAGGCTCTGTGGTTTAACCCACAGCACCACCCGTGTCCCTCCTCCATGATAGGTAAAGGTCAAAGGCAAAGGACCCCTGGACAGTTAAATCCATTCAAAGGCAACTATGGGGTAGTGGTGCTCATCTCGCTTTCACACTGAAGGAGCCGGTGTTTGTCCACAGACAGCTTTCTGGGTCATGTGGCCAGCAGGACTAAACCGCTTCTGGCGGAACGGAACACCGTGACAGAAACCAGAGCACACAGAAACGTTGTTTACCTTCCCACTGCAGCGGTACCTGTTTATCTACTTGCACTGACATGCTTTCAAACTGCTAGGTTGGCAGGAGCTGGGACAGAGCAAAGGGAGCTCACTCTGTCATGGGGATTTGAACAGCTGACTTTCCGATCAGCAAGCCCAAAAGGCTCAGTGGTTTAGACCACAGTGCCTTCCGCATCCCCCTCCATGATAATCAGTTGCCAAATATGAAAGCCCCTCCAGGGCTTTTTCCCCAAGCAATCAGAGACTGCGCCGACGTGAAGCCAACCTCTCCTCCGCCCTTTTCACGCCTCTTCTGGTTCTGGGAGACAAAGGGAGGGGAGATTGTTGCAGCAGGAGGGGGAGACACCTGTGACTCTTCAGCAGCCTGACTCACCTCTGCTTCTTGGCTTCCGCCTCTGCATCTGATTCTGGGCTTCTCTCTGTCACAGACTCTCCCAGCTCACTAAGCCCTGTGACCTCTTCATCTTCTGGCACCTCCTTTCCCCAGTCTTCTCCCTCTCTCCTCTCATCCCTGGGTCCTGAGCGTGGCTCCCCAACTGGTTCCTCCCACCATTCCTCTGTGTCCAACCAGTCCATGACAGAGGCTTTGTCAAAAATAAAGATGGCGGCTGGCTGGTTATTTTGGGGTCTGTCTGTTGTGAAAGAAGGCCCAAGGCAGACATCTGTGGTGAGCCCTGGGCAGCTGCCTGTGGATGCCAGTGTCCAGTGTTGGCCTTGCACTGTTGCAATGTTCTCTAGTGCAAAGTCTTGTGCGCTAGTGGACAGGTGACTTTTAGTGTTGTGCAACCGATGAACCCAGCATACCTGTTGCGCTGGCAGAAACTTTTTGCACAGACTTACCAACAGGCTGTTTATGCATCCTCTTGTGCAACAAACTGCCTCTTTCCATATGAACCAACCCGGACCCTGAGATCATCTTCTGAGGCCCTCCTTCGTGTGCCCCCCTCCTCGAGAGGTGTGGAGGGTTTGCAGCACAAGAACGGGCCTTCTCTGCAGTGGCTCCCTGTTTGTGGAATGCTCTCCCCAGAGAAGTTCACCGGGCGCCTTCTTTATATACCTTTAGGCACCAGGCAAAAACGTTCCTTTTTAACCAGGCCTTTGGTTGATCTGTTTGACATCCTATAACCTTTTAAAATGTGGCTGGTGTTTTTTTTGGGGGGTGAGGTTTCTTGAGTTGTTGTTTTCATTCTGATTATATATGTTGTGATCTTTTCTGTGAACCGCCCTGAGACCTCCGGGTATAGGGTGGTATATAAACTCAACTAATAACAATTATTATTATTATTATTTAAAAAGTATACCGCTAAGTGAGTTAGTGCTGCATTGGTTATAGCCCACTGAGTTCTTATCCTTTAAAATCCAGGAGCTTTTCTCAGGTCAGACCTGAGTTTTTCTCAATAAGTGAGAAATCTTGGGTTTTTTAAGGCAGATTTCACAGTGGATGTTAACATGTTTCCCTGTGCTCTTTGGCCCTCTAGATTCAGAGAACTTTTCCAGATCCATGTGGCATCAGATTGTGTTAGTTTTGTGTATGCTTCATGACTGTGTGTGTGTGTGTGTGTGTGTGTGTGTAAGTGTAAGTAACCCCTTTGCCCCACCGCAGGAGTCCCTTGAAGTAGGGAACAGAATGAACCGCTTCACCCCTAGCAATTTTCTCTCTGGTAGATTATTAGGCAGCAGAGATCTGTGCTCTGTGGCTTTTGGGGAGGTTATGTTGCAAGCTGAGTGCGTTAGTTGCATAACCCTTTGGATTTAGGAGGCATAACCAAAACTGTCATTTTGCTTTTGCTGACAAAATAAGATTGCCGTTCTACTAAACTTTGTTCCGTTAGAAGAACAGTGGGCAGATGCATGCTCCAATTGCTCCAATTTAGCAGGGACGGCCCCTGATTTCTGGTATTCCAACTCCTGTAGGTTACTTTTTTCAAGAGGTACTCAAAGGTACACACTACCAGCACCTCTTTTTCTTGTTGTTAAAAAGTATGGCGCTTACTACAACATGGTGAGTACTGGCAACCCATTTTTCCAGGAAAAAAAGCACTCCTAGTCCCAGCTTTTTTCCCTTTTTTCTTTTGGGGAGATGTCAAATGTTTATTTTAAAACTGGTGGTTAGTGTCAGTTCCTAGAGATCGCTCTGTGCTGAACTCTGCTTCTTGAGGGCACAAGTCTTCAACAGATGGGTCAGGATCTACTAGTGAGTTGCGGCCTGATCCGTGGCGGGTCACCACAAGAGCAAAGGTGTGGCGATCTGTCGAGGAACAATCCAACTGAAAAAGTTAACAGTGGTTTACCCAGACCTTGTTTCTACTTGCGAAGGGGCCTCCATGACAGTTCAAGCTTCGGTGTCCCCCAAAATATAAGTCTGCCACTGGGTCAGGGAAAGCCTGGCAGGAATTCAACAGGTTCAGCTTTTCTGCCCACGAAAAGAAAACCGCCTCAGCGTGTTCTAGGCTTTGCCGGAAAATGTTGTAAACTATGCAGCTGCTTTATTTCCTGCCTTCGATAATGACATGTCACTAGACGGCCTCTGTTTGGAGGGTGGTGGGAAAAACTTATTAGAGGCCTCAATTTCCACTCCCACCACCCTTGTGGATACAGTTCACACTTTATTCGCCTCTCCTCACACGTATACATCACCCGTGGTGGTAAATCTCAGTAGCCCCTGGCTGAAATTTAAACGTGCTAAGTGCATGCATCGGACGCGGGTGGCACTGTGGGTAAAACCTCAGCGCCTAGGACTTGCCAATCGTATGGTCGGCAGTTCGAATCCCCGCGGCGGGGTGAGCTCCCGTCGTTCGGTCCCAGCTCCTGCCCACCTAGCAGTTCGAAAGCACTCTTAAGTGCAAGTAGATAAATAGGTACCGCTTTATAGTGGGAAGGTAAACGGCGTTTCCGTGCGCTGCGCTGGTGCTGGCTCACCAGAGCAGCTTAGTCACGCTTGCCACGTGACCCGGAAGTGTCTCCGGACAGCGCTGGCCCCCGGCCTCTTAAGCGAGATGGGCGCGCAACCCCAGAGTCGGTCACGACTGGCCCGTACGGGCAGGGGTATCTTTACCTTTACCTTTTTAAGTGCATGCATCACAATAACAGCACAGTTAGAACCCAAGAAGCTTAGTTTTGCTACAGAAGCAGAAGCCGGTGTGCATCGCATATACTCTATGACAAGGAGAAGCCATTCAGAAAGAAAGAACCTCGCAAAAATAAGTACAGTGGTAGGTAAAGGTACCCCTGCCCATACGGGCCAGTCGTGTCAGACTCTAGGGTTGCGTGCTCATCTCGCTCTAGAGGCCGTGAGCCGGCGCCGTCCGAAGACACTTCCGGGTCACGTGGCCAGCGTGACGAAGCTGCTCTGGCGAGCCAGCACCAGCGCAGCACACGGAAACGCCGATTACCTTCCCGCTATAAAGCGGTACCTATTTATCTACTTGCACTTAGGGGTGCTTTTGAACTGCTAGGTGGGCAGGAGCTGGGACCGAAAGATGGGAGCTCACCCCGCCGCGGGGATTCGAACCGCCGACCATGCGATCGGCAAGCCCTAGGTGCTGAGGTTTTACCCACAGCGCCACCCACGGCCCTAAGAACAGTGGTACCTCGGGTTAAGTACTTAATTCGTTCCGGAGGTCTGTACTTAACCTGAAACTGCTTGTAACCTGAAGCACCACTTTAGCTATTGGGGCCTCCCGCTGCCGCCGTGCCGCCGGAGCACGATTTCTGTTCTCATCCTGAAGCAAATTTCTTAACCCGAGGTACTATTTCTGGGTTAGCGGAGGCTGTAACCTGAAGCGTATGTAACCCAAGGTACCACTGTATAGGAATTGAGGGCGCCTCGGCACAGTGCAATGCGAGCCCGATTCTCCCTTATGAGGAAGGACGGTTGTTGCATGGTAGAGCACCTGTTCTGCGTGCAGTTCGATCCTGGTATCTCCAGGCAGGGCTGTGGAAGACCCCTGTCTGTAACCCTGGAGAGCTGCTGCCAGTCAGTGCAAGCACAACTGGGCTAGATGGAACAGCTTTCTATGTCCCTTTGTTTGTACGCTGATTCACAGCTGACTCAAGGATTCCCTAAGAAGATCCTTTGAAGACGCAGCGGCTGGTCCTCAGTAAGGCCAGCAGCGCCCATCCCACGATCCATTCACGTTACAGTGGTACCTCGGGTTAAGCCGGAGACTTGATCACTCTTAGCCATTACGTTCAAGTTGTGGATGCTGAACTGCATTGCTTATGAGAGAAAAACTTGGATACCCAAGAGGAAATAAACATTGTTCCTAGTGCTGTCTTCAGGAAACACCAGTTTTAATTCCAAGAAGTACAACACACACAGGTCAGTGGTACCTCAGGTTAAGAACGTAATTCGTTCTGGAGGTCCGTTCTTAACCTGAAACTGTTCTTAACCTGAAGCGCCACTTTAGCTAATGGGGCCTCCTGCTGCCACCGCGTGATTTCTGTTCTCATCCTGAAGCCAAGTTCTTAACCCAAGGTACTATTTCTGGATCAGCGGAGTCTGTAACCTGAAGCGTCTGTAACCTGAAGCGTCTGTAACCCAATGTACCACTGTACTAAACATCTTCAGGGCTAGGAAGCGAATGCCTTAAAGGGGTTAATTCAACATGCCGCATGTCGTAACATCAGCCTCTCCCACCCTTCCCTTCAAATTAAGCTTTAATTATATGGTTCTCAGAGAAAGTACTTGCCTCCAAAACCTTTCCATCTGTGCTTGGTCTCATTTCAAGGCACTTGCTATGTTCACTGGCCCGCATGAGGTAGGCTGACCACTTATGCGTCGCCCAAAAAGGTCCAGATTTGCATAAAATTTGCATATATATATGTGTGTGTGTGTGTGTGCAAATTTAGGAATGATTATTGCAATTTAATAAGACATTTTACCCAGATGCTTACTGGAAGTGCAACAGCAGACATCATTCGGTTTATAACTTAAGGGTTAGTTCTGTTATCCTTAATGTCCGCTAGCCAAGAGTGCTATGGAGTAGAGATGTTGCTCAGAAACCAGGCAGAGTAGCCTGATGTTCACAGAGGCAGGACGCGCCCTGATTGGCCGTGCATTTATGAGGGAGTTTTTCCAATGTATGTTTGGCTGAATGTCTCCCTGCTATTTACAAAGCCTGAAGCAAGCAAGAAAAAGCCCTTTGTTCCTTTCTCCTCAGACTAGACACTGCTTTTGTTCAGTTTTCCTCAGGCAAGCGTTATCGGGCTTTCTTTTCTCTCTGGGCTCATTCCGCATTCTTTAAGCGACTTTGATAACAATGCCAGCTGTTGATGGGCAACTTCAAGGCTCTCCCTTCTCATAACTCTTTATCTTTAAACTGCATTCTGAACCAAGCAGTCCTTCAGACAGGGGATGCCTTCAGACGGAGGACTATCTGAAAATAAAGCATTTTACTCTGTAAACTGAGGCACGTGGGCACCCAGCTATGCAGGTGTCTGACCTTGGCGCTCTAGCAATCAGTAGCCCAGGAAGCTGTGCATTTTTTAAAATGTGACCAGGGTGCAATGAAAGCTTAAATGGGTTTTCTCTGTGGCCTGGAAGGCAAAGTAGTTCTCTGAACTGCCCACGTTCCAGAAGGTGTAGAAGCAGTGATCACATTTTATTGATTTCTATTGTAAGCTATCTTGGTGATCCTTTGGGGAGGCAGGAAAGAAATCAAATCAGTAGCTTCTACTCTAGACTGAGGCCCCATCTGTACTACACATTCAAAGCGGTTCCACACCACTTTAAACAGTCATGCCCTGGGGACCGCAGTTTGTTAAGGGTATAGAGCAAGGCTGTTTTTCAGCCAGAACTTGCCGGAAGTCAGTTCTGGCACCTGTCAGTTGGGCGCCATGGCCATTCTAAGAGAAAGGAGGAGGCATTTTCGGTGAGTTCTGGCACCTCTTTTTCCAGAAAAATAGCACTGGCGTTGAGTATTGTTAAGGTAAAGGTAAAGGGACCCCTGACCATCAGGTCCAGTCGTGACTGACTCTGGGGTTGCGGCGCTAATCTTGCTTTACTGGCCGAGGGAGCCGGCGTACAGCTTCCGGGTCATGTGGCCACCATGACTAAGCCGCTTCTGCCGAACCAGAGCAGCGCATGGAAATGCCATTTACCTTCCCACCGGAGCGGTACCTATTTATCTACTTGCACTTTGACATGCTTTCAAACTGCTAGGTTGGCAGGAGCAGGGACCGAGCAACGGGAGCTCATCCTGTCATGGGGATTCAAACCGCTGACCTTCTGATCGGCAAGTCCTAGGCTCTGTGGTTTAACCCACAGCGCTACCCACATCCCTGAGTATTGTTAGGAGACCTCTATTCCCCTCATACAGCTACAGTTCCCAGAGTGGTTTAACAACCAACCCTCTGTGAGGGGACTAGATCTCTCCCAGCACCCTTAACATACTACAGTTCCCAGGATTCTTTGTGGGAAGCCACAGCTGTTTAAAGTGGTATGGAATTGCTTTAAATGGATAGTGCACATGGGGCCTGGCTGAGGTCCAGCTAACAAAGTCTGGGAGTTTTCTTTGCCTTTGGATTGATACCACTTTCAGCTTCAAATGTGCACAAAGTTCAGACATAATGTCTCGAGCCCCTGTTCGGTTTACAAGTTTGGCTTGCTCTGTATTTACTAATGTTCTGCTCTTTCTGTCCTTTCTCCCTCCTTCTCCTCCCCGTTGTCTTGCATACCTGTACTTTGTCCCCAGCAAAAGCGGGCAGAATTCTTTTGAACTTCTTAACTCTGTAGGAAAAACAACCTCCTTACTGTCCTTGGGGGAAAGGTCTATGCATGACAATACATTTCTGGAGCCGTTTAAAGCACTAGAACTGTTTCCGCCCCTCCTTCAACGCAATGTGGTTTTTGTGAGCACATGCGGTGCTCTTGAGGTCTTCCCCTGGTCCCCACCACTCACGGCTCCCTTGGTCATGAGATGGGGAAGGTGGCTGCCTTTTAATCCCTTGAAAAGGAGTTGTTGTTGTTGTCGTCGTCATCATCATCAATAATAATAATATACTGCCCATCTGACTAGGTTACCCTAGCCCAGGGGTCAGCAAACTTTTTCAGCCATGGGCCAGTCCATCGTCCCTCAGACTATGTGGTAGGCTGGACTATATTTTTTTGAGGGGGGGGGAATGAACAAATTCCTATGCCCCACAAGTAACCCAGAGATGCATTTTAAATAAAAGGACACATTCTACTCATGTAAAACACACTATTCCCGGACCATCCGCGGGCCTGATTGAGAAGGCGATTGGGCCGGATCCAGCCCCCGGGCCTTAGGTTGCCTACCCCTGTCCTAGCCACTCTGGGTGGCTCCCAACAAAATATTAAAACCACAGTAAAACATCAGCCATCAAAAACTTCCCTGAAGTTCTAAAAATCAAAACATTGTTTATCTTTTTGACATCTGATGGGAGGGCATTCCACAGGGCGGGCGCCACTACCGAGAAGGCCCTCTGCCTGGTTCCTTGTAGCTTCATGTCTCACAGTGAGGGAACCACCAGAAGGCCCTCAGAGCTGGATCTCAAATGTCTGAGCTGGATGATGGAGGTGGAGACACTCCTTTGGGTATACTGAACCAAGGCTGTTTAGGGCTTTAAAGGTCAGCACCAACACTTTGAATTGTGCTCGGAAACGTACTGGGAGCTGATGTAGGTTTTTTTAGGACTGGTGTTATATGGTCTTGGTGGCCACTACCAGTCACCAGTCTAGCTGCTGCATTCTGGATGAGTTGTAGTGTCTGAGTCACCTTCAAAGGTAGCCCCACATTGCAGTAGTCCAAGCGGGAGATAATCAGACATCGAGCTGAAGGAGGAAGTTGGAAGCATGCCACTCTTTCCTACTTCCTGTTCCAGCTCTATGTGCTTTTCAAGGCTCAGCTTCATTCTCCCTTGGGAAATAAAAAATGTGTGCATGTTTTATCTCTCTCTGGGTGGGGCTAATTTGGGGGCAAAGTGTCCAGAGGAGAACCCATGGCATTTTCTCAAAAATCCAAATTTGCTCACGGGTCTAAAAAGTTTGCCACCCCCTTCTTTAAATCTTCTGGTATCCCCTGCATGCCCTACAATGCCAGTATTCTCATTGCCTTCTATACAGAAGGTAAATAATTATCCCTTTCCTTTACAACTTTATTGGATAGGGACAAGAAAGAAATTAAATTTTGGCAAGCATTTAGGGTACACAGAGGCTGCAATCCTAAACACACGTACTAAGGAGTGAGCGTCATGGAACACAGTAGGATTTACCTCTGAGTAAACATGCAAAGAAATGTGCTGTATATATGATTCTGTATATATGATTAAAGGCAGCAAAGCAGGGGGATTAGTGAGGCGGCTTGAGTTTATAGTAAGTAGATGATAGGAGTAAACAGAGTAGTTTGCATCAACGAAATCAAAAGCTTTATGGCATACTTTAATTATGAGACTCCAGAGTGAATTCATGTGTGTGTGTTTTAAAATACATTTTCAGGATGTGGCTTATATAAACTAATTGCATGGGATATATTCTTCTGAAACTGTGTAGAAATGATTATTTCTGTAGAAGTGAGTCCAGGATTTGGGGTGTCTTCAACCAGTGCTTTTTCCTGGGGGTTCTCAAGGCTACACAGTACCAACACCTTTTTTTCTAGAAGAAAAACACTGCCTTCAGCTATCGCTGGGCCCAGCACAACATTGCTATGTTGTAGGGATGTGTGAATCAGTCTATTTCCAATTCTTGTCATTTTCATATGTATAAATTTCACTGCATCCTATTTCCAACATCAAGCTGTGGTTTGTTTGTTTTTTTAAAGCAGTGGATTTGCATTTAAAACTCGATTTTTCCTAAAACATATTTTGATAATGTTTCAGAGCCAAGAGCTGGCTCAGAACATTCAGGAAGAGCTATAAAATAAATACTGTGTATATAAATAAAAGGGCTGGTACCCATTGCTTTCTTTCTGGGGGTACTCAAAGGTACCCAGTGCCGGCACTTCCCCCAAAGTGTGGCACGTACTGTAACAATGGTGATTACTGGCACCCTTCTCTCTCTCTCTCTCTCTCTCTCTCTCTCTCTCTTCTTTCTTTCTTTCTTTCTTTCTTTCTTTCTTTCTTTCTTTCTTTCTTTCTTTTAAAAGCACTGCTGGTATCAGAACAGGAGCTCTCCATGCTGCAACATTTTGTTGCAGGTCTCATATGATCCAGGTTGGAATGTACAGGAACCCCATCTCTTAAAGTGACTAAGGACCGTGTTAAGGAATTGCATTTACTCTTAAAACTTCATGTGCTTTTTGTTTTAAACTGCTTTTAATATTGTATTTTTAAATTGCTGTGATCTGTCCTGGGACCTTGAGCTTTTATTTATTTGTTTAGCCCCTCCTCTAAGGAGCTCAAGATGACATATATATATATTATATGAATGAATCTCTGCAAAACAAAATCCCAAAGCAAGTTAACAACAAAAACATATATAAAAACCATTTCAATACAGGTTGGGAGAAAAAGCTCCACTTCAAAGGCTTGTTTGAAAATGGAAGGTCTTATCAAAAGATAATAGAGTCAACTCCTATCTGATATGTGAAAGGAATTCCAAAGGGTGGTTGTCCCATTTTTTATTTTATTTTTAAATAATCCTCACAACCATCCTTCAGAGTAGACTATATTGATAGCCTTTTCTGATCCAGGATCCAGCTTGAACCCCAACCTGCAACACAGAATCCACTTAACAGTGCAAAAAGAAAATATATTACACTGTTGTCTTTTGCCTTTTCTTTCTAAGGTGACTCCTGTTCATTTGGTTAGAAAGCAAGCTATGGAGGCACATGATGCAGGAACCTTGTTGATCTAAGCAGGCTGGCTCTGGTCTGAGCCCTGGAAGGGAGACTCCCTGGGAACTCTGCCCCCTTGAGTTCCACAGAAGAAATGCAGGATGGAAATCGAATCAATCCTAATTTCAAGTTATTAATTATGTGTGCATACATTAAAGCAGGCATGGCCAGACTTGGCCCTCCAGTTGTTTTGGGACAACAACTCCCATCATCCCTAGCTAACAGGACCAGTGGTCAGGGATGATGGGAATTGTAGTCCCAAAACAGCTGGAGGGCCAAGTTTGGCCACGCCTGCATTAAAGGATTCATAAAGGTAAAGGGACCCCTGACCATTAGGTCCAGTCGTGACCGACTCTGGGGTTGCGGCACTCATCTCGCTTTATTGGCCGAGGGAACCGGCGTACAGCTTCTGGGTCATGTGGCCAGCATGACTAAGCCGCTTCTGGTGAACCAGAGCAGCGCACGGAAATGTCGTTTACCTTCCCACCAGAGCGGTACCTATTTATCTACTTGCACTTGGAGGTGCTTTCGAACTGCTAGGTTGGCAGGAGCAGGGACCGAGCAACGGGAGCTCACCACGTTGCGGGGATTCGAACCTCCAGCCTTCTGATCGGCAAGTCCTAGGCTCTGTGGTTTAACCCACAGCGCCACCTGAGGCCCTTAAAAGATTCATACCCTGCCTTTATAGTATTAAAAACACCACTTGGGGAAGCTCACAGTTTTACTGTTCTGTATAACAACATAATGCATAGGAGAGGGAGGGTTGGTTCTGTTGGAAAACCCGTGGGACAGTGATTTGCTCAAGGCCACCCTGATGAGTTTCCTGTCCAAGGAAGCGTCTGAAACTGTGATCTAAACTGATCCGGTTCCAGTGCTTTCAGAAGGAGGCGGGGAATCTGGGACTCTCCAGAGGCTGTTGGACTTCAACGCCCATCATCTTTTTTTAAAAAAATATTTTTTTATTAGATTTTCCACAATGATAACACAAACCACAAAGCAAAATGATACACAAAAACAGAAGAAAAAAGGAAACAATAAACAGATAAACAATAACAACCAACTTAATTCTTCACAAATCCAACCTTTTGAACATCTTGGCTGACTTCCTCAAATCCCTCCCTTCTGAGTTTCCTTGTAATTAAAAGTAACAGTCTCCAATATCATTCTTAAACTAAAACAATTTCCAATTTTCGTCCATCTTATTCACTTTTCTTAACATTCTAAATCCCATTTATTTAATTACAACTTAGTTTAATCCTAGGCCTATTTGTTTCTTTCAAGTAATTTCTAATTTTTTATATTACAATCTTGATTCAAATAGTCCTTAAATTCCCTCCAGTCCTCTTGAAACTCCTCTTCTTTCTGGTCGCGGATTCTTCCAGTCAGGTCAGCTAGCTCCGAAAAGTCCATCATCTCCAACGCCCATCATCCTTGGCCATCAGCCATGCTTTGCTGGGGCTGATGGGAGCTGTAGCCCAGCAGCAAGTAGAGGGCCACACGTTCTTCACTGGTTGCTCTATCCTGATCGGCGCAGCTCTTCTCCTTTGTCCTGGATAATACCCCTTCTTTCTACATTGTTTGTTCCACCTTCCTTTTCCTTAAATGCAGCCTATTACAGCTTTGGATTTCGATGGGTTGTCCTGCACGCCCCAGACACCACTTCGTCAGCGTTTGTGTACACTATAATTATGCAGGTTTTCCCAGGGAACATAACCACAAGTACCTATCGCTATCACTAATCAAAACATTCAGGTAGGTGGCAATTATCCCTGGGGAAAGAACAGTAAACCCAGCAAGGTTAAATTTAGAGGACGTTTCTAACCACTTCAGAAGATGCCGGATGAAATTGGCAACTTTCCTGTCGACTGCTGGGCACTTGCTGAGCTGTTGGAACAGTGTGTGTTGCCTGCCCTGCCCTGAGCTCTCCATGCTGACCTGTTGGCCTCAGGTGTGGAGGGTAGGGGCAGAGGACGAATTTGCATTTCACTTTGTGTTTTAACTCACCAAGTCCGCAGTTCCCGAAGCACGTGAGCTAGCACAACAGTTATCCCTTGAAATTTGCACTTCTCTGAATTTTGAAATTCTCATGCGAAATGTGTATACTAGGGAAAAGTATGCATGGGTATATTACAGAAAAGAACATGGAAAAATGCATTCTATTAGGGTGGTTTGTGTGTGTGCAAAAATGTGTATATTAAGCAAAATTGCAGAGAACTGTTCCGTATAGTGTAGGAATCAGGCCTTTAGTGTGCCAGCACCTATCTTCTGGAATACCGTCCGAAAAGTGATTGTTTGATCAGACTCGATTTTCTTTCTGTTGCCTATTGAAGACCTTCCTTTTAAAAACAAAACAAAACTGAAGCCTTTAAACTAGAGATCGTTATTCCAAACTGTCTATGTATTGGATTCATTTCTATGGTTTTTATATATGTTTGATGTGCAAATTTCCCCCAGCCTACACATTTTTGTGTGCCATTTCACCTAATATACACACATCTGCGAAGTATATCTCCCCTAATATTTATATTCTCCTTAACATGTATTATACTCTGTACACTAATATACTCCTTATTAAGTGCATATCATCTTTGCATTTGCACATCACATGACTTAGATGAAGGACTGCACTGCAAAATCTGGAGATGCGTGGATTTCTAAAGAAGGGTGTATTTTGGTTCACGTAGCGTTTCAGAAAGCATAAATTAGATAGATTCATATTCAGACTGAATCATATTTCTTCCCGCATCCCCAAGAGTCTGCTTTGTGCTTTGTGTTAGCTGCCACTACTTATGTGTTTATTTTCTTGTTTTCGGTTTTAATCACATGACGGGTTTTCTTTTGGCCTGTGGCTAAGAGAAAAGGACCCAGCCCTTTTAATACAATCTTGCTTCACATCTGCCTCTTTCAAAGAGGAGTCATGAGTGCCGAAGGGAGGAGAGCTTCTAAATGCGGTGTGATGACACATAGCTCCACTTCTCCTTTACATCTGTAGGTGTGGCATGGGATGTGCTGGACCGTTTTCTTGCCTCAGTAATGGGATGAGAGCCAACAAACTGAAGCTCAATCCAGATTAGGGCAGAGGCACTGTTAGTAGGGGGTTCCCTAGACCAGATGGGGGGGGAGGTGGCCTGCTCTTGATTGGTTTACGCTCCCTCTGAAGGAGCAAGTCCATAGCTTGGGGTTATTTTGGGATCCCTTGTTGCCCCTTCCTTGAGGATCAGGTGACCTCAGTGGCATGGAGCGCCTTCCATCAGCTTCGGTTAGTGGCCTCTTTCTGGACAGGGATAGCCTAACTTCTGTCACTGTGGTAACCTCCAGGTTAAAGGTAAAGGTAAAGGGACACGTGACCGTTAGGTCCAGTTGTGACCGACTCTGGGGTTGCGGCGCTCATCTCGCTTTATTGGCTGAGGGAGCCGGCGTACAGCTTCCGGGTCATGTGGCCAGCATGACTAAGCCACTTCTGACGAACCAGAGCAGTGCACGGAAACGCCGTTTACCTTCCCGCCAGAGCGGTACCTATTTATCTACTTGCACTTTGACGTGCTTTCAAACTGCTAGGTTGGCAGGAGCAGGGACCGAGCAACGGGAGCTCACCCCGTTGCGGGGATTCGAACCGTCGATCTTCTGATCGGCAAGTTCTTGGCTCTGTGGTTTAACCCACAGCGCCACCCGCATCCCTTAACCTCCAGGTTAGATTACTGCAATGTGACATACGTGTGGCTGCCACTGAAGACCGTTTGGAAACTTCAGCTGGTGCAGAATTTAGTGTCCAGGTTGCTCACTGGGGCAAGATGGTTTGAGCATATAATTCCAACCCTGGCTTGACTGCACTGGCTGCCAATTCGTTTTTAATACAAAATGCTGCTTTTGACATAATAAAGCCCTAAACAGCTCAGGACTGCAAAACCTCACAGACCGCCTCTCCCGATATCAGTGGTGGCCAAACTTGGTCCTCCAGCTGTTTTGGGACTACAACTCCCATCATCCCTAGCCAACAGGACCCAGTGGTCAGGGATGATGGGAATTGTAGTCCCAAAACAGCTGGAGGGCCATGTTTGGCCACCACTGCCCTATATGAACCAACCTGGGGCCTGCAATCATCATCTGAGGCCCTTCTTTGTGTGCCTCCTCCACTAGAGGCCTGGAAGGTGACAACTTGAATATGGGCCTTTTCTGTGGTGGCTCCCTTCTTGAGGAACACTCTCCCCCAAAGAAGCTCTTCCGGCGCCTTCATTACATATCTTTATAGACGGCCAGGCAAAAACATCCCTCTTCTCCCAGGTCTCTGGGCAATTAAACAATATGCAGCCTTTTAAACCAGGAGAGGTGGTATTTTGTTTAATATGGTACACGTTTTTGTGTTTTTATATTGTAAACCACCCTGTGATCTTTGGATGAAGGGCAGTATAGATAATACAGTGGTAGCTCGGATTAAGTACTTAATTCGTTCCGGAGCTCCGTACTTAACCTGAAACTGTTCTTAACCTGAGGTACCACTTTAGCTAATGGGGTCTCCTGCTGCTGCCGCGCCGCCAGAGCATGATTTCTGTTCTCATCCTGAAGCAAAGTTCTTAACCTGAAGCACTATTTCTGGGTTAGCGGAGTCTGTAACCTGAAGCGTATGTAACCTGAAGCGTATGTAACCTGAGGTACCACTGTAATAATAATAATAATAGCAATAATATTAATAAATAAATAAATAATCTGAAATAATTGAATGAAGGAATTGAGCCTACAAAATCAAGGGACCAAGAGGTGGATGGTGGTCGCCAACTTGCCAGAAACGCAAACAAACAACACCCAGCCTGGTTTGCTCCCATGGGCCTAGCCAGGATTTTTGTCAGGGGAGGCAGGCCTTTTGTTAGGGGGGGACAGAACCTCAGTTAGCTATGTATTTTTACTGATTTTATTGATTTGCCCCTCCCTGCTATGCCCATATCTGCTCAAGTGCCTTTTAAGGAGCAACTTGATCTGCAGAGATCAGCAAGTAAAGCAGAACGTAAGAGGCCTGCTGGCTCAGCATAAAGGCAGTGTGTTCTCACAGTGGCAAATCAGATGTCTATGGGAAGCCCATAAACAGGACCCTTCCCTCTTGCGATTCCCAGGAATTGGTTTTCAGAGGTATAGTGCCACTGACAGTGGAGGCACAACACAGCCACTGAGAAGTCTTATCCAACATGAATTTGTCGAATCCTCTCCCAAACCAAACTAAGTTGGTAGTCATCACTGCCACCGACCAACTAGGGAACCTCCAGACAATTCTGGACTCCAGTTCCCATCATCCCTCAGCACTGGACAGGTTGGCTGGGATTGATGGGACCTGGAGTCCAACAACATTTGGAGGGTGTCAGGTTCCCCATCCCCAAGTAAAGCTTTTTACACTTGGCAATTAAGCTGTTTTAAAAGACCAGGGGGCTCATGTATGTGTATGTAGATATATATGAAAATCTGGCAATACTATTCCACACCCCTGAAAATTATATTTAAAAAAATATTATTGCTGCAGACTGCAAAACAGCAACATCCCATAAGTCGCAGCGAATTTAACCTGGTTTACTCCCAAGTATTCAGAGTATTGAAACCAGTAGTGCAGTGAGACAATTCTAAACTCTGGATTTCTTTTTTTTGGGGGGGGGTGTCTTTAGATCAGGGGTGGGGAACCTCAGGTCTGGGGGCCAAAGGCCATTCTCTGTCTTTTGAGACTCTTCCTAGGCCATAGCCCTTCCTTGCTTTGTAGTGGGGCTGTTTTTGCCTGGCTGGAATTTGTCCTTGAACTCCAATCATGCCTCTTGCTTCCTGGGTTGGAGGGTCCAGAGGGTTGTGGAAATGTGTGTCAAAACCAGCCTATTATAAGAAGCTAAAATTGACACCCACTGCCCTCTCCCCACTGGCATACAACCCTCAGAAGGTTCCCTTCAAGGGGATGTGGCCCCAGACAGACATAAATTTCTCCAACTCCTGCTGCAATAACTGCTAAGATGTAAGAACATTTCTGCTTCCGCAGGCCCATGACCGGCTACGTTTTCCTGCATTTCATGGCGGTTACGTGTTTCAGATGGGTTTTTATTGTTAATGGTATTTTTATTATAGACGTACTCACTGCCTGGGGCTCATTTGGGAGGAAGAGCAGGATAGCGATGCGACAAAAGTTTCTTTTATTTTTTTATTACCCACCCTTCACCCTAAGCTCCAGGGCAGGTTACAACACCCAAGCACAATACTAGAAACTGTTTAAAACAATTATACAACCTTAGAATCAAAGAAATGTAGTGTTGGAAGGGACCCTGAGGATCATCTGGTCCAACCCCCTGCAAAGCAGTTTTCCAATACAGGATCGAACCTGCAACCTTGGGGTTATCAGCACCACGCTCTAACCAACTGAGCTATCCAAGCTCAGACTTCTTTATTTCTATCCCTTCCTTCTTTTTCTCTTTCTCTTCTCTCTCTTTAACTTTTGTTTTCCTTTGGTGTCCTCTGCTCTGGGCCATTCTGAGCGTCCACAGAGGAAAGCGATGGTTGATGAAGGACCCTGAGTGAGAGGCATGGAAGGGAAAAGACATCTGCAGACCGAGAGAAGAAAGGAAAGCTGCCAGGTGAGAGCTGGGAGGGTGCATCACTTTTTGTGTCAGGCAAAGGCAGACCCTCCAAGTATCCCTATTTTCCAGGCGCAGTCCCAGATTTGCAAAAGCTGTCCCGGTTCCTGATTTGATCCTGGAATGTCCCACTTTTCCTGAGGACCATAGCTGTCAACCTTCCCTTTTTTTGCGGGAAATTCCCTTATTCCAGCACCGTTTCCCACTGCTATCCCGGATTGTTAGCTATCCCGTAGACTGTCCCCGGGACAGGTGAGGCTGCTGATCCCTTATTTTCGAGGCTGCTGCTCCCTTATTTTCAAATCTGAAAGTTGACAGCTATGCTGAGGACGTCCCTATTTTCACTGGCGAAATGTTGGAGGGGATGGAGTTATGTGACCCCAGAGTGAAGGAGTATACAACCTTTCGAAGCCATCTGAAGGCAGAACTGTACAGTGGTACCTCGGGTTACATATGCTTCAGGTTACAGACTCCGCTGACCCAGAAATAATACCTCGGGTTAAGAACTTTGCTTCAGGATGAGAACAGAAATCGCGCGGCAGCAGCAGAAGGCCCCATTAGCTAAAGTGGTGCTTCAGGTTAAGAACAGTTTCAGGTTAAGAACGGACCTCCAGAACGAATTAAGTTCTTAACCCGAGGTACCACTGTATAGGGAAGTAGTTTTTTACGCTTATGGTTTTTAAAAAATATTTTTATATATGTTAAAAGGTGCCCAGAGGGCTGGGGAAGCCCAGTCAGATGGGTGGGGTATAAATGAACCCAAAATGATGGAATAGGACGGCCCTATTTTCATGGGAGAAATGTTGGAGGGTATGGAAGGGTTAAGCGCTCACCCTGGCCAACCAGCCACCTCTCCTGGGAAGCGACGCATTTGATCCGCGCGGATTTCAACAGCCAGGGCCTGCTGCTCCCTCCTCTGAGCGGGGTCTGGATGGGGACCCCCGGGCGTTTACCCCAGCAGCCCTGCCCCGGGGGCAACCGATCCCCGCCCTCTTACAGGCCGTGCGTAAAAACCTCTCCAGCAGGGCCGGCTCCGCCTCCGTTTCCTGCGCTCTCCTTTGCGCGCCAGAGGGCCGGCCGGCCAGCCAGCCCACCCACCCCCAAGCCGGGCAGGCAGGCAGGCAGGCAGGCAGGCAGGCTGCCGATCCCAAGCAGCAACGGCGGAGGCGCGGGCAGGAGCGAGTGCAGAAGGAGGAGCCGCGCAAGGAGCCGGTTTGAAGTTCGCTCCTTCGCCGCCAGCCGGGCGCGCCGCGCCACATTGGCCCTCTCAGTTCATTTGCATTGACGCCAGTAAAGGCTGGAGGTCAGCGCTGGCGGGGGCTTTTATTGGCTGCGACGCGGTGGAGCCTGCCGGGGCTGTCAAACTCCCGGGCAGATCTTCTTCTTTTTTTTTACCCTTCCTTTTTTCTTCTTCTTTCCTCCCTCCTTTTCTTCTTTTTCTTCCTGGAGGTGTTTGGTTCTTACGGGAGGGAGGGTGCTGAAAAGGGGGAGATCGTGCAAGCCGGGAAGCCTCGTTCGCTACTGGGGAGGAGAAGGCGAGGCGAGTGCGCGGCTGGGCTGCGGAATCGGCGGCAGCTGCAAAGATTTCGCCGGGAGCGCCGCCGAGAGAAGCAGCAGAAGAGGAAAAAAGAAGAGGCGAGCAGTCCCCACGCGCCTGGGATTTTTTTAAAAAATATATTAGAAAAAGAACCCTCTCCGCTTCCCTCCTTTCTCGCCATTTTAATTCATTCCACGCAGATCGGAACTCCCCGCTCTCCTTTTTCTGCTTTCATTTTTCACTCCTTTTTTTTTAAGGGGGGGGGGAGCGCGCGCTCCGTTTTGGCGCAGAATAAAAGCCACATTTCAAAAAAAAACACAACCAAAATGGAAACGGAGGAGGAGACGTCGGCTACCGGCTGGAGAATCTCGGGGTTTTTTTCTTCCTTGTGAAAAACTTAACCTTCTCTGTGTTTGTTACAATTCCTGCTGCTCTTCTAGGGGAAGGGAAGAGAAGAGGAAGACAGAGAAATCCTCGCTCCTCTCCTGGGCTTGACCCTGCCCCTGCTCCATCTCTCCCCCCCCCCGTCCCCGCGCCTTCTCCCAAGGGTGCAGTTATTAAGATGCTCTCCATTTCTACGGGTTTTCTTTTGCATCGGCGCTCGTGCCTCGGGTTGATGCGCTCCGCTTGCAAGCTTCCCTCTCCCCTCTTTTTGGGGTGTGTGTATTTGGGATAAAGGGGGGTTCTCGGTGCCCCTTGAATGGAAGGCCGTCGCTGGCTTGAAAGAAGCGCCTTCTTTTTTAACCCTAACCTTCCAGGAAGAAGAGTTAGTCCGGAAGAGAAGCCCTTTTCGAAGAAAAGAGAGGAAGTAACGTGTGAATGTCCGTAACGCGTTTCCAGGTTTTCAAGCGCAGCTGTTGCGAAAGAGGTGGTGGAGGAAGAGGAGGGGGAAGCGTTTGGCTAGGAATGTGAATTTGATGGGCGCTTCATGAGGTTCCCACGATAACACCAGAGGGGGCTTTATTCGCCCCCACCCCCCGTCCAGGAAGCCCCACTTGGGAACTGATTTATTTTAATCTTTTGGGTGGAAGGCAATATCTGACCCACTTGTGGGGGGCCTGGAGGCGGGGGGGCTTGGGGTGTGGAAGGGTAGGGCTGGGGGGGGAGAGCCCCCACCTACTTCGATGTAATTTGCAATACACTAGGAATACAAACGTGGGGGAAAATACTTTTTTTTTGGAGGTGCTAAGGAGGGGGCCGAGAATTAGTACATTCTGGCATGGATCCGGCTTCTAATTAAACAGGAAGACTGAGGAGGGGGGCTGGAGATTTCCCCCAATTTTCTTTCTCTCTGCCCCCCCTCTTTCAATTGACTTTTTTTTGTGGGGGAGGTGCCAGTTAAACGCAGCTCCCTCCAGCCCTGCTTTTTAACCCACTTTCTGCGGTTGAGAACATCAAGACAATCAGCTTTGTAGGGTCAAAAGGAAGAAGGGGGAGAAAGCCCCTCCGCGCGCCCCCCACCCCAATTTCTCATCCGCCACCAGCCATGCGCCTTTGGGTTTGGCGTTTCTGCCTAAGGAACAGCTGACGATGTGGAGTGAAGCCGTGGACCAGGAACCAGATACGAACTATTAAGAGAAAGGAGTCACCAAGGAGTCCGTTTTCCCGGGAGGAAAAGAGGAAAGGGGGAAAAGAGAAAAAGGAGACGAGGTAATCTTGAGCACTAGCGGCTTGAAACCGCCACCATGGGCTGCGCTCCCAGCATCCACATCTCAGACAGCAGGGTGGTTTATCACAGTAGCAAAGAGACGGAGGACTCGAACTCGTCGTCGCAGCAGCAGCAGCAACAGCAGCAAGGCAACCCTGTCTCTGGATTATTCATTAAATCTTCCAACACCTCCGCGTACAAGTTGAGGACTAATCCTTCCAAGAAAGACAAGCAGGACAACATGGAGGGGGAGTCTCGCACCAGCAGATCCAGTGTTAAGGTAATGGAAAAAGTCGAGTCGTTTGGTTGAAGGGGGATGCCTGTACTTTTCTCTTATTGACAGATATATCGAACAGGATATTGGCCCCTGTCTGTTGAGTTGGTTTTAGGTTGGTTGGGGACCTGTTTATCTAAAAATGGCAACTTCAGCGGAGTTATTTATCCCCCCCCCATTCATCCTTTTGCAAACAGAATTAAGTTTTAAGGGTTACACTCTATGTCCTGTAGCAAGAGGTGCAGAAAATCTATATATATGCCAATTTCATATTGTTTGAACTTTCTCGGGCCTGCATGTGTCTAGTAGTGTAAGAATGTCACAGTAGCAAAGCTATTATTTTACCCCTGCCACCCCCTGGCCCCTTTTAAGTTACCAAGTTTTTGTGGATATAAGCAAAAGTTTGTTTTAATCCCCATCCCCCCACCCTCCGACCTGATACATAATGGATTAGAACTGTTGATTTAAGACACTGATTTTTTCACATGCAAACGAGCACAGAAGACGCTGGCCTTCTGAACTTTTGCAAGGATTTGTGTGTGTTCGTGCGCAGACCAGGAACAAAATTCACCAAGGTTAACAATAAAGGTGGTCAGAAGGGGAAACATGTAAAAACCTGGTTGGATTTTTGCAATAAATGTGTGGTTGCCTATTGTAAGAGGTTCCAGGTGAATTCACTATGTAGAATTTACAAGCAAGTTTGTTTAGGATTAGGGTAATCAAAACCACAAAGGTCATCCCACAAGAACCGAAAGACAAAAAGGCACTAGGAATATTGACTCAGCTAAGAAAATAAATATTTTTAAGGATCAAAATAGACGTACTAATGCTTGCCCTGTTCAAGGTTTACAGCCCAGTTAAACTGCTATGCTCAAAATAATAAAATGAATTATACTAAAGCTTGAAATATTGATTTCGGTGAATACTTGATTTCAGTGAAACCTCATTATTCACTTTTTAAAAGCTTCTTTAACACATATCTCACCTTTTCGCCAAAGTGCTCAGGGTGTCGTATACAGCTCTGTCCCATTTTTATACCTACAACAGCCCTGACAGGTTGATCAGGTAAGGAAACTGTTCTAAACTCAGGCCTAAGGGAAATGGTGATCTAAACTAAGCAGATATTTGAACTTGGTTGTATTTGGTCTAAACGGAGCAGCCTGGGTGCTGCACTGAACTGGATTTAACGTGTGAACGAAGATGCAAACTGTCTTAATTTCAAGTGCTTCAGTTGGCTGAAGTCTAGGTGGTTTGTTTACCAGGCAATTCTGTAGGGACCATTTGCTGTCAACATCCCCTTGTGTGTTTTCATACTTTAGGGTATTCTGTTGCAATGATCAGTTGCAATAAAACAAGCAAGAGCTAGAGATCTCCATGAAAGTACGTCCTGATTTTAATTCTAGGTGTGCTTACTAGGAAGGGAGGAAGAAGGTGGTAAGATTAGATTATGAAACCTAAATGCAGTGCTTTTCCCCCCTAAAAAAATGTTTTAGGGGTACTCTCATTTTCCTACTCATATTGAAATACTGCAAAACTTAGATTCACAAAATGTTTAGGGGCATGCGTACCCCTGCGTCCCCCCAGGAAAAAAAACATTGTCTAAATGTAATGCCTGTTGCTTTTCCCATGTAGGAAGAGCCAGGTGGCTGGTTTTATGTTGAGCAAAGTGTGTGTGTGTGTGTGGAATGGCTAAAATCCTCACGCCCAGCTACTCTCCTGTAGTGTTTAGAATTTCCCAGGCACCAGGTGCATTTTGCTACTGGTGTGGGTCTAATTGCGACTACATGGAGATTTCTGGGTATTTGGTTGGCGGTCACTAGGGGTGCCAACTTGAATAAAACGGGTGTGCGTGTTTCTTAGGTAAGCCCCGCCATGCATAATCGATCAAAAGACACTATTTAAATGGCAATGCTTATCAACTTGGGGGGCAGCTCCCTCAAATATTTTATTGGGGGGGGGGACTAAAGGACCTAGGCCCCTAGGAGTTGGCTCCTATGGCAACCACAATTTTAAAATCTCTGCCTTTCGATTTCCACTGTGTGGTTTTCTCCCTCAAGTGAATTGTTGGCCACAGTCAAGCAATGTTGTTGAGATTTGATAGAATTGAGCCTTGGAAGGGACATCTTGTCATCTAGTCCAATCCCCCGGCGAGTAGACATTCCGTTGTGGCTCTCGCAACCTAGGTTTAAGGTCTCTTTGGCACCTAGCTTATATATCTTGAGTTTCTAAGACTGCTGTATGTAATCAAAACTGAAGCCCCACCCCTCCACCACCAAAACCAGCTTTAAAGTAAAGGTAAAGAGACCCCTGACCATTAGGTCTAGTTGTGGCCGACTCTGGGGTTGCAGCGCTCATCTCGCTTTACTGGCCGAGGGAGCCGGAGTATAGCTTCCGGGTCACGTGGCCAGCATGACTAAGCCACTTCTGGCGAA
This sequence comes from Podarcis pityusensis, assembly GCF_964106645.2. NCBI lineage: Eukaryota > Metazoa > Chordata > Lepidosauria > Squamata > Lacertidae > Podarcis > Podarcis pityusensis. The sequence continues at coordinate 39,396,626 of NC_138039.1, read as the reverse complement.
CCAGAGCAGCACACGGAAACACCATTTACCTTCCCACCAGAATGGTATCTATTTATCTACTTGCACTTTGACGTGCTTTTGAACTGCTAGGTTGGCAGGAGCAGGGACCGTGCAACGGGAGCTCACCCCGTTGCGGGGATTCGAACTGCCGACCTTCTGATCAGCAAGGCTTAGGCTCTGTGGTTTAACCCACAGCGCCACCCACGTCCCTAGCGTTAAAGTACGTAAAGCAAAAAACATTAGGTGATCCAGTCTCAGGGATCACGCTTCCATGGAATTAAGTTCCAATTAAATCAGTGTGGATTTGTTGTGACTTTTAAGCAAGGCTCTGATCCGCTGCATCTGAGTAAACCCCATCAAACACAGTTGTACTTGCTTCTGAGTAAATGTGTAGGGCCAGAGCGGCAATCCTCTATGCCAATGAGGTTGATCAGAACTTAAGCCTAAGATTCATGTGTTGCAAACTCTGATCTTGGCATGTGAAAGGGTCAATATTTTTTTCTTATTCATTTGTTTATTTTTTGAGGGGATAAAATAGTTCTCAGGCTTCTTGCGAGATCGCTAAGGATTTGTGTGGCATCTCTTAGCATTTTTGCTTTTCATGGATGGTCACTGAGTGATCACGAGAAGCTCTTAACGGAGAAGTAATATAGTTGTGTGTAGGTGACTTTTGAAATGTATTTTTGTCTCAGTTTTACTCGCTTTTCCTATAAGCCTTCAAATATATGAAGAAAGAAGAAAGGATAGCAAATATTGATATATGACAGACATACAGTTGAGTGAGCGATGGGTGGGGTGGACTTATATATTATAAACGTTGCATAAAACATCTTTATCTCTTGTACTATTTCCAAGTCGAATGGTGAAATTGCAACCACTGTGGTAAATGAAATCAAATTAGGTATACGACCCCAAAACTGTGTGTTTAATTCCCACCTGCCACCTCTCTTATTCAGTATAGGATTGAGGATTTAACCGTTTTAAAGATTACAAAGATCACTAGGGCAGATGTGCACCACACATTTAAAGCATATCAATCCACAGCAAATGGCTTACCTCTAAAGTATCATGGGAAATGTGGTTTGCTATCTCACTGGGAATTGTAGTTCACTGAAACTATAGTCTCCATGATTCTTTGGGTAGGTGGGGGGCGGTCGTGCACTTAATGTGTTTTAAATGTGTGGTGTGAATTTGCAGAGACTGTAATCTTGCAGTAAAATTTAGAAGGGGGTCTCTGGTTGATTTCAGTCTGAATTCAAGATACTACTTCTTAATGGATTTAAGGCAGAGATAGGGAACCTGGTCAGGGATGATGGGGGATGTAGTTCACCAGAGGTTGCAGGTTCGATCCCCGAATGGGACAATTTACATACTCCTGTATTGCAGGGGGTTGGATCAGATGATCCACTCTACAATTTTACGATTCTATGACTACCGTATTTACGCGAATCTGATGCGCCATCAAATCTAATGCGTGCCTCAGTTTTCAAAACCTTGAAACCAAGAAAGTATTTGCCATTCCAGTGGTGTTTTTCAAGTTTGCAACCAAATCTGATGCACCATCATATCTAATGCGCACCCTAATTTTCGCAAAGTGATTTGGCCAAAAAAAGGTGCGCATTGCATTCGAGTAAATATGGTATGTCTATATCTATATATGCTGCCTGATGAATTGGGAGCACCTTTTAAATAAGATGGGACGCGGGTGGCGCTGTGGGTTAAACCACAGAGCCTAGGACTTGCTGATCAGAAGGTCGGCGGTTTGAATCCCCGTGACGGGTTGAGCTCTCATTGCTCGGTCCCTGCGCCTGCCAACCTAGCAGTTCGAAAACACATGAAAGTGCAAGTAGATAAATAGGTACCGCTCCGGCGGGAAGATAAACGGCGTTTCTGTGTGCTGCTCTGGTTCTCCAGAAGTGGCTTAGTCATGCTGGCCACATGACCCAGAAGCTATACGCCGGCTCCCTTGGCCAATAAAGCGAGATGAGCGCCGCAACCCCATATTCGGTCACGACTGGACCTAATGGTCAGGGGTCCCTTTACCTCTACCTTTAAATAAGATTGGTTAATTGATTAAACTTTGAATCTCCAGAGATGATACCTCATGTCGGTTCTTTGACGAGAACAAGCAAGGCTAACATACTCTACTCCTTTCCTCTCCTCTCTTTAAACAGAATGGGTTTTACTCATGAGCTAAGTAGGAGAGTGTGGGCTTTATTTATTTATGAATGGTGCATAAAATGAGTTTGCTCTTTATTCTGTACTGCATTCACGTTGTGCTCCTTTTCGCTGCAGTTGACATATAATGTACACGACGGTGTCTAACTTGACTGCATGCATCAGTGAAAGGAGTTGCAGCCTCATCTCCTGCTGTTTGCCATGTCATCGACAGCTGAAAAGTAAAAAAGAACAAAGGGTCTTGTGGCACCTGAAAGACGGGACAAATTTATTGTGCCATGAGCTTTCGTGGGGAACAAGCACAATGATTTGGCTTTAAAACCTGGCGGAACCCGTGCAATAACTTGAGCCATAAAAAGAGAAGGAGTGCATAAATAACATATGTGAGCCAGGGATTGTGATTTATTCTGTATCTATTAATTTGATGTGTCTGTTGTCAGATAATCCATCCCAGACCAGATGGAAGGGTGGCTGTGTTTTTAAAATGCACATTGTCATTGTAATCTGAATGCTGTTCCATGTAACTTCATAACCTTTATTTTATTTCATTTTTAAAAAGCTCATAATATTAATACTCTAATAGCAAGGCCTATTATTATTACTATTTTGCCGTGAATGGTCGGGAACCAAAATGTCAAGTGTGGGGTCAGGAAGGGGTCCGCTCTGTCTGAGCGCTCGTCTGTAGACCGGCCTGCAGAGGGCCCTCCCCAACATGACGATATCAAACCTATTTAATTTTTTTAAAAAATAAAATCATTCAAGGTTAGCAAGGAACAGCTTATTTGGGTTTGGTCCATGCATCAGTCAAATTTCTACAGTGGTACCTCAGGTTACATACGCTTCAGGTTACATACACTTCAGGTTGCAAACTCCGCTAACCCAGAAATAGTGCTTCAGGTTAAGAACTTTGCTTCAGGATGAGAACAGAAATCATGCTCTGGCGGTGCAGCGGCAACAGGAGGCCCCATTAGCTAAAGTGGTGTTTCAGGTTAAGAACAGACCTCCAGAACGAATTAAGTACTTAACCCAAGGTACCACTGTATTTTAATACACAGAAAAAAGTGTGTCTGCAGAGTCTCAAGCTGCATCTTTTTCCCCTTTCATCTGCTCCCTGACTCTTCCGACTTGCCGCGTCAAAGACTGAACCTGGGACCTTGTGCATATATAAAGCAGGCACTCTGCCACTTCGACAGCCTTCCTGCTGCAATCGTCTGTTCTCTTGACACATGGTGAAATCCAAATGGCACACATTAGATCGCCAGGTGTGTAAATGTCTTTGGCACTGTCGTTCTTGGCATCGTGAAAGCCAGGTTAGACTGGATCGACGTGATCTGGCTCCCCAGTCAAATATATATTTCCCCACTAAAGTGCAGTCTTTTATTTTACCTTCGCGCTGGCTATAAAGATTCAATTTAATTATTACTGCATTTCTATCCCACATTTTAGGGACGAGGGTGGCGCTGTGGTCTAAACCACAGAGCCTAGGGCTTGCCGATCAGAAGGTTGGTGGTTCGAATCCCCGCGATGGGGTGAGCTCCCGTTGCTCGGTCCCTGCTCCTGCCAACCTACCAGTTCAAAAACACATCAAAGTGCAAGTAGATAAATAGGTACCACTCTGGTGGGAAGGTAAACGGTGTTTCCGTGTGCTGCTCTGGTTCGCCAGAAGCGGCTTAGTCATGCTGGCCACATGACCCGGAAGCTGTACTCCGGCTCCCTCGGCCAATAAAGCAAGATGAGCGCCGCAACCCCAGAGTCGTCCATGACTGGACCTAATGGTCAGGGGTCCCTTTACCCTTATCCCACATTTTACTCCAGGGAGCTCAAGGGGGCAGAATGGGTTCTGTCCCTCCTCGTTTCATCCCCACAACAAGCCTGCAAAGTAGGTTAGGCTGAGAGGCAACGACTGGCCCAAAGTCACCCTGTGACCCTTGTGGCCAAGTGGGGATTTGGTTTCCTAGTCCAACACTCCTGCTACTGGCTCTCTAGTGTGGTAAAACCAAAAGAACAGCTATCTAGCAAAGATGTGAGGAAGCTGCTTTCAGATTACAGTGGTACCTCGGGTTACATACGCTTCAGGTTACAGACTCTGCTAACCCAGAAATAGTACCTCGGGTTAAGAACTTTACCTCAGGATGAGAACAGAAATCGTGCTCCAGCGGCGCGGCGGCAGCGGGAGGCCCCATTAGCTAAAGCAGTGCTTCAGGTTAAGAACAGTTTCAGGTTAAGAACAGACCTCCGGAACGAATTAAGTACTTAACCCAAAGGTACCACTGTACCTGCTTTTGTGAGCATTCATTCTGATTTGTTTGCAGGGAGGTGTGACAAAGTTATTATATGTCCCCACCCTTTGTGTCACATTTTCCCTGTCATTTCCTTGATCTCAAGAAGTCCAATTTCTCCCCTTTTTTGGGGTGAGGGTGGGTGAACACATCTGTCGTACAAAAGTTCCGAACCAACTTTAATGGTGGGACCTGAGTTCACCAGCATGTGATGCAATTCTTCACTCTCGTCTACGAATGGCTGTGGGTCAGGCTTCCTCTCTGGTCTGAGCAAACAGGCCGCTTCCTATCCCTGTTGTCAGAAATCCCATTAATTAAATCATGCGTTCTGTGATGTGCCTGATAGTGGTGGTCCAGGTGGCTGAAGGTTAGGTCAGGTACAAGGCAACTTTCGATGTTCTTACGGAATTGTATGATGACTGAAATCCTGATGGTATGTCCGTATGCAGTCTTCATAAATTTGGCTCATTACCAGGGCGCTGCACACCTTACCCCCAATGTTCTTTTAATTCAAACTGTGGGATTTTGGCCATGGTAGGCACAGAGTTAATTACTTGGGCATGACAACAAAAGTGGCAAAAATGGGTGGCAGATTCACTAATAAAATAAATCCCAGTGTCACCAGGACTGCAGGTGTAAAGGTGATACATGGAGAGGATGGGTGTGCTTGTCTTTATATAGCACCAATGAAAAGTGTAGCAAACTTTGCTGAGATTCAGTGTTAGACTCTAAGATCCCTTTAAACCCTGTGCTCATCTAGCTCCGCCTCCTGACAATGGGACATAATTGGTGACGGTTCAGCCTCTGTTTAAAAACCTTCGGAGGCTGTCTGCTCTTTCACTGAACTGCTCATACTATCAGAAACTTCCTCTTAATGCTTAGCTGAAATTCTTTCCTTGTCGGCTGAAATGCTGTGGCAGGGATGGATGGGAATTGCATGTCAAAGCATCTAGAGGTCGTCAGATCAGTATCAGCTGATGTAAGCGGTCCATAGCAAGGATATGAACCAGGGCCAATTTTTGCCAACCTGTTGCCTTCCAGGTGTATTTTGGGGGCTGATGGGAGTTGTAGTCCAGTAACATCTGGAAGGCAAAGCCTGGTTTGCAGCATTCAGATTAACCACACACACACACACAAAATATGCCACTCCTTTTTGAAAAATGGATCAAACAGGCAGTGTTCGAAACTCCCATTGTTCTAGGTGCCTTTTGCAACAGGGAATTTCATTAGCGCGAGCCGTTTCTCATCTCTGGGCGCAGTGCTGCGTCTAAGATTTCAGATTAAAACTGCAGAGTGGAAGGAAGGACCTTTTTCTGCCTCCCCACTTCCAGCTACAGTGGTACCTTGGGTTAAGTACTTAATTCGTTCCGGAGGTCCGTTCTTAACCTGAAACTGTTCTTAACCTGAAGCACCACTTTAGCTAATGGGGCCTCCTTCTGCCGCCGTGACATGATTTCTGTTCTTATCCTGAAGCAAAGTTCTTAACCTGAAGCACTATTTCTGGGTTAGCGGAGTCTGTAACCTGAAGCATATGTAACCTGAAGCGTATGTAACCCGAGGTACCACTGTACTCTCTGAAGACTGGAGAAGAGACCCTCTTAAGAATATTAAGGGAGTGGGCAGGGTTATGACTATGAAAAAATGAAAATAATATTTTAGCTATAGTCCATTCATTTTCAGCTTTGTATTCTTCTTATTAAAAAAAAAGCATCTAGACATTCCACTGTTGCGCCCATCACCTAGGTTTAAGGTGCCATTTAGCTTCTAGCTTTCATATCTCAGTTTCTAACACTGCAAACTGGTGGTTCTGGTGATGGGTAGAACCTCTAGATTCTGTCCTTTGAACTGATAAGGTCCTTCCTTTGAAACTCTCAGCGGACACTATAAACAATGGCTAGGCTCTGCCTGCACAGCTGAGAGGCAGTTGCTGGAAACCCCAGGAGAGTTGATCGTGAATTCGAATCCTGATTGCAGGCTTCCCACAGACCTCCCACAGCATGGTGGGCTAAAGGGTCCTCTGGCCTGATCCAAAAGGGGCTCTCCTTCTGTTCACTTTGGGGCGGGAGAATCTATGACACACTCGACTCTTTCTATTTCCACATCAGCCACCCTCCCTTTTCTTGACTGTGGTTGTTTTGTCCTTGCAGCCGATGTCATTGCTCTGAACCCTTCTCAGCCTTTCCCTCCCATTTCCATTGACGTCAATCATCTTGCACAAAGATTTGGCTTCCCACAATGAGACATTCTAAATTTTCCCCAGTGCTCCTGCTGCCTGTCTCTAAGGCCAAAATGTTTTGCTACGAGAGATGACGGCTTTTATTGCATTTTTGGTTGACCATAGTGCAGGGAGAGTTCCCCACCCCCCCACTTATATTGACCTGCAGTAAACATTTTATTTTTTTTAATTTAACTGAAGAAATACGCAAAGCTATAAGGCAGAGATGTTGCTTTAGATGAGGGGCTGCATTTAGATAACACTTCATCACATGGCCCTGACATTTCCTTACCTGATAATTTCCATGTTACGTGTGATTTTTCATGGGATATAAAATCCTCTTCTGCAAATCTAGCGCTCATGTCCATGTTGATTGCTTCTGGGGGGAATCCATTTACAACCATGTTAATCTGGGAAATTGTGGGAATTTTGTGCTGTGATTTCCCCATGGTTTTCGTGGATCGTGCCACATGATGAAATCTGGGGTGATATTCCTCATACAGTCCTCTCCTGCCTTTTTCGTGAGTAAATCAGAGGGGAACAGAAGCATGCAGGTACATAAAGGGGAACAACATGTCCGATGGCATCAGCTGCTGTGTCACACCCCATCCACTGGTGTGAATTAAATTTAGCTTGACATGGTGATATATTGACCATAGTGCAACATAGTGCAATGCAGCATAAAAGGAACGCTGGAAGCCAGGACAGAAGTGCGAGTGTAACCAGGAAAACTAACATAACAATACCCATGTCTGAAAATCAGGGTGGGGAACCCAGCGCCTTCCAGATTTTTTTTTTTTAAATTTTCAAATATCTTTATTGAAACCTAACATGTATACATAATAACCAAAATTCCCAATGATTCCCTCACATAAAATATAATATCTAAATTACAACAGTTGTATAATTATACACTTAATTATAAAACCCACCACCCACCCTCTACTTCCCTCCACAGCAATTCGACTTTTTTATATTTCTTTCTACCCTTTCCCCCTTGCATTCTATAATAAATTATTTTTGTTAAATTCTGATTTTACTTTTTCTTTATTTGTCTTGTTATTGCATACATTTTTTATTCTAAGCCTATTAACATGTCATTTTTAGAACAATATTTTGACATATAATCTTGGAAATATTTCCACTCCATTCTTAACTTTTGATTTGATTGATATCTCATAACTGAAGTTAATTTTGCCAATTCTATATACTCACTTAATTTACAAATCCACTCTTCCTTTGTTGGTATGTCCTGAGATTTCCATTTAGTAGCAATCACTACCCTGGCAGCTATTGTTGCATATAAAAAGATTGTTTTTTTCATATGTGAAATGTCTTTGCCCATGGCCTTCCAGATGTTGTTAGACTCCAACTCCCATCAGCCTCAGCGAGAATTTCCCAATAGCCAGGGATGATGGGAGTTTTAGTTCAGTAGCATTTGTTTCATTTATGAATCGCTTCCCATGAAATGTCCCAAAGTGATTGACAATAAAACAATTAAAAGCATGCGTATTTCAAATCTGATAAAGATGCAGGCCGCAAGACTCCACAGGTGCCACAGGAGCGCTCCGGTCAATAACCACACAGTTCAAAAATGGAATTATTAGCAAAAACATGAGCTCCAAAGCAGAGGTCGGCACCCTAAGGCCCATGGGCCAGTTCCAGCCCATGAGCTTCCTGGAACCGGCCCATGGCCGTTCCGTGGATTAGTGTGGGGATTCCATGCTTTTTTTTTGCGGCGCCATTTTTTTTCTCGCTGTGGGGACCGACTTCCGGGTCAGAAGAGTGCTGGAAATAGCGTGTGTGCACACGCATGGGCGCTCCTCACCCAGAGTAGAGGCCGTACACGTGCGTACACACTATTTTCAGCGCACTTCCAGGACGGAGGAGCGCCCGTGCACTTGCACACACGCATAGCTTGAGCGTGCGCACGGGCGCACATGCTCTGGCCCACCAAGAGATCTGCCAAGGAGTGGACCGGACCAGCCTCAAAAAACGTTGCCGACCCCTGCTCCAAAGACTCGGTTGAGTGTCAGGCCTAAGGAGCGGAGCAGATCATTCCCAGTGGTCTTCCTTCATCGTTCAGCCTGGACACTGAGATCCAGCGCCGAGGGCCTTCTGGCGGTTCCCTCATTGCGAGAAGTGAGGTTACAGGGAACCAGACAGAGGGCCTTCTTGGTAGTGGCGCCTGCCCTGTGGAACGCACTCCCGTCAGATGTGAAGGAAATAAGCAGCTATCTTATTTTTAAAAGACATCTGAAGGCTGTTCAGGGAAGTTTTTCATATTTAATGCTGTATTGTTTTTAACACTCGATTGGGAGCCACCCAGAGTGGCTGGGGAAACTCAGACAGATGGGCGGGGTATAAATAATAAATTATTATTATTATTATTATTATTATTATTATTATTATTATTAACATCAGTTCCAGAGCCTGAGACACCTACCCACAGCTGTCTAAGTCCCCCCCCTTCCAGGGCTCTCCCCACACAATTGGAACCTGTGTGCAGCCAACCTCTCCTCTGCCCTCTTCATGCCTCTTCTAGTTCCGAGAGACCAGTGGGGAGGGGAGCTGGCCGTAGCAGGAGGAGGAGACACCCATGACTCTTCATCAGCCTGACTCATCTCTGCCTCTTGACCTCCCTCCTCCTCCCATTCACCTGCTTCAGCTTCTGCCGCTGATTCTGCACGTCTCTCTGCCATAGACTCTCCCCGCTCACTAAGCCCTGTTCCCTCTTTCCCCCAGTTTTCTCCCTCTTCTGCCTCTGACCGCTAATCATGGTCTCTGAGCCTTCCTCCTCTGGTGATTCCCCAGCTGGTTCCTCCTACCATTCCTCTGCGTCCATGCAGTCCATGACAAAAGGCTCTTTGAAGAAGGAAGGTTTTCAGTACGTTCCAGAAAAGATGATAGTGATAGTGTTTTTCTGCCTTGTAATGAGAAGGCGTTTCAAAGCTTAGGGGCCGCCACACTAATGACCCCATTCCTACTTTGTACAGGAAAGATGTCTAGAGGTGATGCTATGTGCTAGAAACTCTCTCCTGCAGTGTACAGTGGTACCTCGCAAGACGAATGCCTCGCAAGACGAAAAACGCGCAAGACGAAAGAGTTTTTCGTTTTTTGAGTTGCTTCGCGAGACGAATTTCCCTATGGGCTTGCTTCGCAAGACGAAAAACGAAAACGTCTTGCAAGTTTGTTTCCTTTTTCTTAAAACCGTTAATACCCTATGGGAAACTGTGCTTCGCAAGACGAAAAAATCGCAAGACGAAAAAACTCGCAGAACGAATTAATTTCGTCTTGCGAGGCACCACTGTATAGTGATTGGATGGATATATAAGGGGTGTTAAGGTCGTTTAGATATTCTGGTCCAATTCCTATAAGGTTTTGTCCTTCGGTGCCTACATGTTGAATTTAGCCTGGTGGCTAATAATAATAATAATAATAATAATAATAATAATAATAATATTTATAGCCCGCCCATCTGGCTGGGTTTCCTCAGCCAGTCTGGGCGGCTCCTAACAGAATATTAAAAACACGATGAAACATCAAACATTAAAAACTTCCCGAAACAGGGCTGCCTTCAGATGTCTTCTAGAAGTCAGATAGTTGTTTATTTCCTTGACATCTGATGGGAGGCTGTTCCACAGGGCAGGCTCCACCATCAAGAAGGCCCTCTGCCTGGTTCCCTGTAGCTTCACTTCTCGCAGGGAGGGAACCACCAGAAGGCCCTGGGAGCTGGACCTCAGTGTCCAGGCTGAATGATGGGGTGGAGACACTCCTTCTGGTTTAGGGCTTTAAAGGTCAGCACCAACACTTTGAATTGTGCTCAGAAACATACCAGGAGCCAATGTAGGTCTTTCAGGACCGGTGTTATATGGTCTTGGTGGCAGCTCCCAGTCACCAGTCTGGCTGCCGCATTCTGGATTAGTTGCAGTTTCCGGGTCACCTTCAAAGGTAGCCCCACGTAGAGCGCATTGCAGTAGTCCAAGCGGGAGATAACCAGAGCATGCACCACTCTGGCAAGACAGCCATTGCAATGTCTGGAGGGCCACCAGTTCCCCATCCCTGTAATAAAGAAGAGCTCCTCTTGAACCCATAGGACCTTCTCACCCAGAAGGCTTCCCTTAAACCTCTGTAGCTGCAATCCAATTTACCTGGGAATAAGCCCCCTTTAAATCTGTGGGGCTTACATCCGAGGAAATGTGCATAAGATTACACTGCAAATGACGCGTAGTAAAAGCCTAACATTGAGGTTGGCGAAATTTATTCCTTGGCTATTTGGACTTTCCTGTCTCCCTCTGTTTGGGAAAAGTGTTGTGGAATGGAACATTTCCCCACTACTGTTTTTATGTGGAAAATGTGCCACTTTTAGAAATGCCTTGTTTAATAAAAACATTATTATATTGAGCACAATATAATTCAAGTTGGGAAGCTGGGATGAATGTGGCAGCGGTGAAATCTAAAAATCAACTTTGTAATTGGCTGTTTAACAAGTGCGTATATTTATGAGCTTGGCTCTTCAGGCTCACTGCGACGAAGTACGTTGTTTCCTCATTTCTCCCCTCCCCAAATCTAAAGGATGGCTGAGGTTGTGTACACACAGCAATTTATTCTGGACTGAATGGAGGCTGAGTACTTGAGTTGAGAGTCTGTGACCTGGGCTGGAAGCAGGCAAAAAAATGCTTGATTTCTGTTTCAATCCAAGGCTGTGGCTATGGGAGAGTCAAGACCTCTTCTGGGGTGTTAATGCTGTGAGCCCTTGCATTGTAGGCTCAGGTTGTATATATGAGTAAATAAACCATATATCAGAAAGACACAACAATCTCCGCTGTCTTAGCAAACCAAACTCCGGGTAAGTGTTTGGAACCCCTGGAATCTTGCACCGCTTGGAAATTGGGGTGGCATGCAAAAATATTTAAGAGTGTTCCCATAAAACTGATTTCCAAGTAAAACAGGGATGAGGAGTGTGTGACCCCCCCAATCAGTGTTTCCCAAACTCCAGCTGTTTTTGGACTACAACTCCCATCATCCCTAGCTAGAAGAGCCAGTGGTCAGGGACGATGGGAACTGTAGTCCCAGGTGGAGACCCAAGTTTGGGAAACAGATGTTGCTGTACTCCAGGCTCCAGCAGCAGAGAGCATGAACTATGATCAGGGATGATGGGAACTGTAATTCAACAACATCTGGAGGACCACGAGTCCCTCATCCCTGAAATAAATTTTTGAATTAGTTTTGAGTAGAACATGTAAACCGCAGGAAGTGCACTTCATTGCTTTTTGGGTAATCACAAATGTCACTTCAACAATTTTAGGCTATTGAAACAGTTCCAGATGTTGATGCAGTGTGTCAAATGAACACGACATACTTTTTGAAGTTTTGTTTGCTTCGTGTAAGTCTAACGTGATAAATCTGCCCTCCGTTGATTTAGGTCAGTGGAAAACTTTAAAGGAATGTTTCCAGAAAGCCCACATTATAGGGCAGAGGGCTGGTGGTGGATGGTTTTACGTTTGTTGTACCGAGTGTGATGGAATCGCCGAATCACTACCCCATTCCAGAGAGAGTGGCTGGTTTGGATTATCAAGTCAGCTGAGATAGCCTGCTCACACAAGCCCTTTGCGCAATTTGTGATTAGACCAGGATCGCTTCATACAACTGAGAAGCAACCGAGAAACTATGCTACTAACTGTGCTTTGTTACTTCTGTTGCACTCAGCGTTAAAATGTAAAATCAGCATGTTATGCTTCGTGCTCAGGGGAATATTATGATGGGAAATATTCATTTTATGTGAAACCTCAGGTCTGAAAAATAACAACCCCCCCTCCAAAAGGAAGTATTGTAGAAGAAGCCTGAGCACACTTTTAGATACTAAGTCCCACTGAACTTAATGGGTCTTGCTTCTGAATAGGTACAGTGGTACCTTGGTGCTCTAGCGGCTTAGTTGTCAAACAAATTGGCTCCTGAATGCCGCAAACCCGGAAGTAAGTGTTCCGGTTTGCAAACTTTTTTTGGAAGCTGAATGTCCGACGCGGCTTCCGCTTGAGTGCAGGAAGCTCCTGCAGCCAATCGGAAGCTGCGCCTTGGTTTTCAAACAGTTTTGGGAGTCAAATGGACTCCTGGAACAGATTAAGCTTAGGAACCAAGGTACGACTGTATTGCCTGATACTGAATGTCAGGCAATTCATTTCACGGCTCTAAACTACCGTATTTTTTGCTCTATAAGATTCACTTTTTCCCTCCTAAAAAGTAAGAGAAAATGTGTGCGCGTCTTATGGAGCAAATGCAGGATGCGCAGCTATCCCAGAAGCCAGAACAGCAAGAGGGATTGCTGCTTTCGCTGCGCAGCGATCCCTCTTGCTGTTCTGGCTTCTGGGATTCAGAATATTTTTTTTCTTGTTTTCCTCCTCCAAAAACTAGGTGCGTCTTATGGTCTGGTGCGTCTTATAGAGCGAAAAATACGGCAGTTAGTGATAGGGGAGAATTTTGACTCAGTTCACATTTCAAGGTGAACTTGCCTAATTTGTACTTTCTGAAACAGTATGAGAAACACAGCCATCCTTCACAATTTGTGCTTTTGCAATATATTTCTCCAGTAATGTAACATTTCCCGAAATAGGTGTACGAGGGTAAAACGTCCATAAAAACATATACGTTAGAGAAAAGAATGTATAGCAAGCCCACAACTTATGCATATCAAAGTTGTGCACATTTGGGGGTGGGGTGGCGGGCGTCAGGGATAAAAAGATTTTGACAATCCCACCTGCCGTTGAACCCCAATGCATTTTGACTATATACGGTTTTGGCTTTAGGCGCTATCCTCAGAAACGTAACCCCCCACATAAGTTGTGGGCTCTGTAAGCCAAGCTCTGGAGCCAAGTGAGGATTCCCAGGTAAGATCCTCCCTCTATTGTGTGTGCAGGTAATCCCTCCCCTACCTGGCCTGGTCTCCTTGGCAACGCTTCCCCCAGGTGGGATTGGACAACTGACTGAGGTAGGCGGAGACCTCCAGGTATCCCACCTGAGGGAAGGCAAAGCCAAGCCTATGCTCATGGGGCCGCTCCAGATCTAGGGCTGCGCGCGTCCACGCAAAGGGCGCCCCCCGTTTTAAGCAGGGAGCGGTCATTGTACAAAAATGAATTGAAAAGTAGGAAATTGCTGTGCAAAAAAAAAGGTGCGTATTAGGAGCATTGCACTAAAATGATGTTGAATTTTACGAGGACTGTAAAAAAGAAGAAGCCAAGTCATAGCAACGGCATGATTTGAAAAATAAGGAGACATGACAAACCAAAATGCACAGAATCATCCACCTCTAGCTCCAATTGTAATAAAATGATTATTACAGACCCTGAGATCGGCAGCTGAGACCCTTCTTCGTGTGCCTTCTCCACAAGAGGTCTGGAGGCTGGCAACATGAGAACGGGCCTTTTATTTTCTTTTTTCAAAAAGTACCTATACGTGCATTAAGCATTGTGAGACATAAATAAAAGAGAGAAAGAGAGAAGCAGGGCCTTTTCTGTGGTGGCTCCCCATTTGTGGAATGCTTGCCCCAGGGAGGGTCGCCTGACACCTTCATTACAGATCTTTAGGTGCCAGGCAAAAACATTCCTCTTCTCCCAGGCCATTGGCTAATTAAACAATCTATGGCCGTTTAACTGTGTGTGTGTGTGTGTGTGTGATTGCTTGTTACTGTGGTATGTATTTTTGTGTTTTTATATTGTAAACTGCCTTGTGACCCTCTGATGGAGAGCAGCTTATAAATTTAATAAATGAATGAATAAATGATGCTGGGATTGTATGCACACTCACTTGGGATTTTTCTCTTGAGCTTAGTAAAGCATACTTTTGAGCATTTCTGATTGGGCTAAATGTTTTGCTCCTTTGAAACTGCTTCTTCCCACGTTCGTTCTAAATGCTGATTTCTCAGCCTCATCTAAGCGGCAGTTATTTATTTTTTTCCCGTGTAACATTTTTACAAATCCATTTCACTTGTTGAGGCATTAGGGGGAGAAGAAAAAAAGGAAAAAAGAAAGGGGGTGTGGAGAGAGGGAAGATGGGTGGGGTGGGGTCGGGTGGCGGTGTTTCTATTATGTTTAATGTATGTAGAGTTTGGTGTCAGCGTTGCTTGTGCTGTTCACTTGTGTTCCTTTGGTGGTGAGAGAGGTTGGGGTTGGCCTAGGGTGTGATTGTTTGCTTGTGATTGGCTGTGGTGATCTTTGTTTTCATGTGTGAGTGAGGTGGGTGGGTGTTTTGGATCAGGTTAGCCATATTGATTTATATGCTGTTGGTGGATTATTGTCATTGTCCTGTTGGGCTGTGTATGTGATAAAGGGGAGCCTTACTTCTGTAAAACAAGAAAATCCTTAGAAAAATATCTAAGCGACAGTTATTTCATGAAGCAATTGGCTGTACTTTGTCCTAACGAGCTAAGGGTACTTGTAACAAGTAAACACTACAGGATTGAAACCACTTCCCTCAATACGCAACACAACCAAAAGGGCTGTATCTTCTTTTCGCTTACACACCCAAAATCCTGCCACTAACTGCGATTGGCTCTCTAGAAAAGAAATTAATAGCTGTGGAGAAGAAAAAAGTTATTGGGGGGGGAGGGGAAGTTTGCCTTAGGTTTTCTGTCTTTTGTGGAGTGAAAATATAATAGACAATCAGAATATTCGAAAGTGTTTTTATTATTATAATAAAAAAAGTATTGGTTTGGGCACCAGCGCTGCTTCTGTGTGTGAGTGTGTACAGACACATATTGTAGCAAGCTGTGATTTCTGCCCCACTCCCTCCAAAAGTAAACTGTGTAGAAAATCTGTCAGTTATGATCGCATGTTAAAGCTTCCCAAAGATATTTCCTTCAGTTCTTGCAAGGCCTAAACTATCCATTAACTTTGTTGAACTTCTGCCAGAAAAGACTTCGCTCTGTGATATCTTCTGTGTGTGTGTGTGTGTGTGTGTGTGTGTGTTTGTGTGATATGGTGTAATAAAACGTACTCGGTGAAGAATTGTTAAAAACATCTTTAATTTGTTGCTTTTTTGCAAAGGAAAACTAAGCAAAAAACGCATTATTATTTAATTCAATATGGATTGATTCAGTTTTAATAGGAAAGAACAACTGCTCCTATCCTAATGGGTTTCCAGGTGGTGGCAGCGCCTATAGAAATGTGGTTGTAAATATGGGCCTGGTCTGGTGGATGGGTGGCTGCGAGTCTTACTGTCTTTTCCTTGTTGCTGTGCTTAGGCTACTTTCCTTTCCTTTGGCAACAACTTCCTCCAGGATTGTTTGAGGGGAAGGGCCATAGTTTAAAAACTTCCCTATACCAGGATGCCTTCAGATATCTTCGAAAGGTTGTCTAGTTACTTATCTCCTTGGCTCGAGGGTCGCAAACTCCATCCCCTGCAATATTCCTCCAATGGAAATAGGGATGTCCTAAGGCAGGCATAGTGGGACGCGGGTGGCGCTGTGGGTTAAACCACAGAGCCTAGGTCTTGCCGATCAGTAGGTCGGCGATTCGAATCCCCGCAACAGGGTGAGTTCCCGTTGCTCGGTCCCTGCTCCTGCCAACCTAACAGTTCGAAAGCACATCAAAGTGAAAGTAGATAAATAGGTACCGCTGCGGCGGGAAGGTAAATGGCATTTCTATGCGCTGCTCTGGTTCGCCAGAAGCGGCTTAGTCATGCTGGCCACATACCCAGAACCTGTATGCCAGCTCCCTCGGCCAATAAAGCGAGATGAGCGCCGCAACCCCAGTGTCGGCCACGACTGGACCTAATGGTCAGGGGTCCCTTTACCTTTAGCTTTAAGGCAGGCATAGGCAAACTCGGCCCTCCAGATGTTTTGGGACTACAATTCCCATCATCCCTTACCCACTGGTCCTGTTAGCTAGGGATGATGGGAGTTGTAGTCCCAAAACAACTGGAGGGCCGAGTTTGCTTATGCCTGTCCTAAGGAAAAGCGGGGCATTCTGGGATCAATTCAGAAACTGGGATGGCTTCTGTAAATCCAGGACTGTCCCTGGAAAATAGGGACACTTGGAGGGTTTGCATGTGTCCCTGGCAAATTTCAGACCAGCAGGTTGTACAGGCCTCCTGTACAGGTTGTTGTCTCAGCCACACTTCAAATGAAGAAAATGAGCAGTAAATTGATTTTTTTTTTTTTTTTTTTGCATTCCCTGATGCTCCTTTAACTAGAAGGAATGAATGGAGCTTTTATTCATTTTACACACGAAAATACCCTCCCTTCACTATTGGGTCACTTATTTCCATGTGAGGAGGAGCATATTGAAGGATGCATTCTGTTTGTCTTCCAACACCACTTGAATTCAGTGGGGCTTCTTAGTCTCAGTGCACGTAGGCAAGCTCTAACGATGAGCAAGTTATGTAAATAAGGCGCATCATAAAGCAATTTGCATATCTATTTATGTAGAGCGTGCACTTGCATTGTAGAGAACTAATGTGGAAAGCATTCATAGTAGGAGCTTGTGCCATGACGGGGGTCAAACGGTTGGACAAAAGGAAATCTGTGTGTTAGTCCATTTTCAGTGGGTTCCACCAGCATCCCTAAACCAGGCTAGGCTCTTGGTCCATCTATCCTTGTCCTATCTAATCTGACTGGCAGCAGTTCTCTAGGGTTCTGCCCAGAGGTCTTTCATCACCTGTCACCTGATAATCCTTCTCAGTGCTGTTTTTCTAGAAAAAAAGGTGCTGGAATTCACCATGAAAGTCTCCCTTGTTCTCTTATAATGGCAATGGTGCCCACCTGAGAGGTGCTGGAACTGAGTTCCAGTGAGTTCCAGCTGAAAAAAGCCCTGATTGACTTCCGGTCGGCGCCAGCGTTAATGGCGGTCCTCTTTCCGAGCTCCGGAGGAGGACTGCTCTGCGAGTTCGGGTCTGACCCGCTACGGCAAGCGGGGGACCCCTAAAATCACAGGCGCGGAAGCCTGTGAACAAGGAGACTCGGTGGGCACCAGAAGCGCCCCCCCTTACTGCGAAAGAGCCTTTTTAAAGGCTCCGGAACGGCATCGGGAGAGCGCGGTGCTGAGAGTCGTTACCCAGCCCGCAGGGTGAAGCCGCGTCGCCATTGACGGAGAGCGCCGATTCCTCCCTGTAAATTTTGGACTGAAAAACCCATGAGTAAGATTGGACGTCTATCTGGAACTAAAGATTTAAACCTGAAATTTGGCTGAAAACGGGGAAGGTGAAAATTAAGGAAGTCTGCCTTCCCCCGACTGCATGACAGTTAAAGCAACGGAGTTTTAAAGCTGCATCCGCAGGAAGCAATTCAGAACTGTTTAAACCTGACATTGAATATAGATTCCCCTCTAGCAAGCAGGGCAGAGGGGAGGAAAAGGGACATTAGAATCTTGCATGATCTACCTAAAGGAAAAAAAAAGCCTTCCGCTGTCTTAATCCACTGAAACGGACTGCCAAACAAGATATTAGGGCACTGAACTGTCTTTAGAAACTTGTGGGAAAGTTACATGGTTAAAGTTTTGCTTGATACAAAGTTTTGGGACTTTATTGCTACAGTATACTGGAGTGTGTTGAAAGAGTATCTACAGGAAAAAAGTGTTGCAGTTTATATATTCAAGCCTCCTGATATATTTGTTTTTAACTTCTTTGTTTCCCTCACTTGGACATTTTGTTCTGCTCCCTCTAGAGGGCTGAAAGTATTAGTTGCAACGGTTTAAGACAGTGGGATTTTCCATCAGGGAACTGTCTTTGTGGGAACGTCCTTGGGACATGAGTGGCCCGGCAGAAGAGATAACTACCAGAGCTAAAGCTAAACAGCAACAACTGCAACAAAAGAAAAGAGGCTCAATTTCTAGTCTAACTCCTACAGGAGCAGCTGGGCAAGAAAAAGTGACAGCTGCCTCCATGGAGTCAGTGACACAGGCATTACTTAAGATAAACCAATCTTTGGAGACTTTGACAAAGCAGAGTACAGAAAACTCACAAAAACTAACAGAACTAACAGCGAGATTGGACTTGAACACGAAAAGTGTGACATCCAATACAGAATCTATAAATAAGCTGATTGAAGAAAACTCGGCAACACGTAAAATTGCAGAGGACGCCAGAAAAATTGCTGGAGAGGCACAGGAGAAGTTAGAACCGATTGCTAAGAAGGTATATGAGCATGATGCGACCCTGTCTTTGATGGAATTACAGAGAAAGGAGAGAAACCTGAAATTAAGATCAATTCCCGAGAGTGAAGGGGACAGCCTCGTGGAGTTCCTAACACAAGCATTTGCTGACTTTTGGCAGGAGGATTTGGAGGAGGAAGAATTTAAGATAATAACAGCATTTAGATTGGGCAGGAGACAGAACAGAAAGACCCCGAGGGATTGTCTGATTACTCTCAGATCCACGGAAGAAAGAGACAAAATATTAAAACTACATTACCAAAAGGCCTTGGAAATTGAAAATTCACCTATACAAATCTTTAAAGACATCCCTAAATATATCTTGGAGGTGAGAACCTTCTATAAGGATTTGGTCTACCTGCTGAAGAAGAACAACATCCTCTTTAGGTGGGAGTTTCCACAAGGACTGTCCTTTAACTACAAGGGAAAGAAGGTGAAAATAAAGACAATCCAAGACAAAGAGAAGTTCCTGGAGAGAAATAACGAGGACTTACAGAAGGGAACGGTGGATCCAATTCTAGAACAAAGGAGAGCGTTAGATATTTTGAACCTATCGTTTGGACTTAAACCACCGCCATCAGAGGAAGAGCAACAACTTGGAGCAGTAGGAGGAGTAACGGAGAAACAATAAGATGGCCCTGCAATTCCTCAGTTGGAATTGCAATGGGCTGAACATGCCTTTGAAGAGACGACAGGTGTTTCATATTTTGAAAAAAGAACAATTGGATTTGATTTGTTTACAAGAAACTCATGTAACCAGGGTACACAGGAAACTACTTATAAATAAAAGATTAGGACAAGAATTTATCTCATCGGACAAAGTCAAGAAAAGAGGAGTTGTGATTTATGTAAAAGAGAAATGGACCCCAAAAATGATGTTTAAAGATGAACAAGGAAGATACCTGGCAGTTGAAATACAAGTACAAGGAGAAAAATTTTTAATAGTTGGAGTTTATGCACCAAATGAAGGCAAGGCGGAATTTTTTAAGAAGCTTTATGAAACTCTGATGGATTATTTGGATTACAATGTAATAATGATGGGAGATATGAACGGTGTGGTCTCTACAAATATGGACAAGGCACAAAGACTAACAATCTCCAAGGAAGGGAGACTTCCGAAGACCTTCTTTGAAATGACTGAAAATATGGACCTAATAGACATATGGAGAACGAGGAACCCTCTTGAGAGAGAGGGAACTTTTTTCTCTCAAGCAATGATGACCTGGACCAGAATTGATCAAATTTGGATTACTAGTGGGATGGCTCCAAAGATTAAGAAGGTAGAAATCTGCCCAAAAACTTGCTCCGACCATAACGGCGTGAAGATGGAAATGAAACTTACAACAACTGGTCAATTTAGATGGAGGATGAATGACACCCTGTTTCGAGATGAGGAGATCCACATGAAGGCCCAAAAAACTTTAAAGGACTACTTTGAAATAAATGTAAAGGCCGATGTGGAAAAAAGAGTGATCTGGGACGCAAGCAAAGCTGTGATGCGAGGATTTCTGATTCAACAAAATTCAATAAAAAAGAGAAAGCAGAATGAGAAGAAGGAAAAGATTTTGGAAAAGATAAAAGAAGGAGAGAAAAAACTAAGATCAAAACCAAAGTCCCAGGAGATTTTGAGAGAGATCAAGTTATATCAAACACAATATATGGAATTGATGAATCAAGAGATTGAATGGAAGATAAAGCAAATGAAACAAAAGACATTTGAATCGGCAGATAAATGTGGCAAACTTCTGGCTTGGCAATTGAAGAAAAGGCAGAAATTAAATACAGTTACAAGCCTAGAAGTGGATGGAAAGAATATATCTAAACCTAACGAGATTAGAAACTGTTTTTTGAGCTATTTTAAAAAACTATACTCTCAAGGGCCACAAAATGAAAAGGACATAGATGAATTCCTTAATAAATATGGATTACAAAAAATCTCTCATCAAAGTAAGGTGGATTTAAACCAGAGAATAACAGAACAAGAGATAGAGGGTGCCATTCAGGACATGCAACTGGGCAAATCTCCAGGACCAGATGGACTGACTTCCAGATATTATAAAGCTTTAAAGGAATGGTTGATACAACCGTTAAAGGAAGTCTGCAACGAGATTCTAGAGGGGAAAAAGGCACCAGAGTCGTGGAAAGAGGCGTATATCACACTCATACCAAAGACAGAGACTGAAAAGACGCAACTTAAGAACTACCGCCCAATATCATTACTCAATGTGGATTATAAAATTTTTGCAGACATTTTGGCAAAAAGATTTAAAAGAGTGTTGATGGAGAAGATTCACAAGGACCAAGCAGGCTTTCTCCCAAAAAGGCATTTATCAGACAATGTAAGGAATATAATAGACATTTTGGAACTACTAGAGGTGAACTTAAACACCAAAGCAGTGTTGATTTTTGTGGACGCGGAGAAAACCTTTGACAATATTTCTTGGAGTTTTATGAAAAAGAATCTTCATGGGATGGGGGTAGGTCAAGGTTTTGAGAACGGTATGGGTGCGATATATTTTGAACAAAAAGCTAAGCTGATTGTAAATAATGTGATAACTGAGGAACTTAAGATAGAAAAAGGAACACGACAGGGGTGCCCAATTTCCCCATTGCTTTTCATTTCTGTTCTGGAGGTGTTGCTAAATATGATTAGAAATGACCAGCAGGTTAAAGGTGTACAGGTCGGAGCCAAACATTACAAGTTAAGGGCCTTTGCAGATGACTTAGTATTGACCTTACAAGAGCCAGACACTAGTACGAAAAGGGTGTTGGAGATAATTCAACAATTTGGCCAGGTAGCCGGATTTAAACTGAACAAACAGAAGACTAAAGTTTTAGAAAAAAATCTAACAGTCATGGAGAAGGAGAAATTTCAAGAAGAGACAGGTTTGACAGTGGTTAAGAAGGTGAAATACCTAGGGGTTCACTTGACATCTAAAAATTTGAACTTGTATAAAGATAATTATGAAAAGTGTTGGTCAGAAATTAAAAAAGATCTAGAAATATGGTCAAATTTGAAATTGTCAATGTTAGGCCGAATTGCAGTTATTAAGATGAATGTATTGCCTAGAATGTTATTTTTGTTTCAAACCTTGCAGATTCTTGACAAGATGGACTGTTTCAAGAGGTGGCAGAAAGACATTGCGAAATTTGTCTGGCAGGGCAAAAAGCCCAGAATAAAATTTAAAGTACTTACAGATGCAAAAGAAAGAGGGGGATTTGCCCTGCCGGACTTAAAACTGTATTATGAAGCAGCAGCGTTTTGCTGGCTGAAAGAGTGGATGCTCCTCGAGAACACAGATATCTTGGATTTAGAAGGTTTCAATAATACATGTGGTTGGCATGCATATCTATGGTATGATAAAATCAAAGTGCATAGGGCCTTTAAAAATCACATTGTCAGAAAAGCGTTATTTAATGTTTGGATAAGATATAAAGACTTGTTGGAAAACAAAACCCCTAGATGGTTGTCACCCTTGGAGGCTAAGGCATTGAAGAAACTCAATATGGAGGCCGAATGGCCAAAGTATTGGGAAATCTTGGAACAAGATGGAGACAAATTGAAATTACAGAGTCATGAGAAATTGAAACCTAAAGTACGAGACTGGCTCCATTATTATCAAATAATGGAGGTCTACAAACAAGATAGGAAAATTGGCTTCCAGGTGGAGAAATCAAAATTAGAAACTGAATTGTTAGAACCCAATACCAAGAATTTATCAAGAATGTATAATTTGCTGCTGAAATGGAATACACAAGATGAAACAGTTAAATCGGCTATGATTAAGTGGGCACAGGACATTGGTCATAACATTATGTTTGCTGACTGGGAATGGTTGTGGAACACCGGCATAAAATTTACGGCATGTAATGCCTTAAAGGAAAATATTATGAAAATGATCTATAGGTGGTACATGACCCCAGTCAAGCTAGCAAAAATTTATCATTTGCCTGATAATAAGTGTTGGAAGTGTAAAGAAACTGAAGGTACTTTCTATCACCTTTGGTGGACGTGCCCGAAGATTAAGGCTTTCTGGGAAATGATATATAATGAAATGAAAAAGGTACTTAAATGTACTTTCCCGAAGAAACCAGAAGCCTTTCTCTTGGGCATTGTCGGCCAATTGGTGTCAAAGAAAGATAGAATCTTTTTTATGTATGCTACGACAGCAGCAAGAATAGTCATCGCAAAGTATTGGAAGACACAAGACTTACCCACTCTGGAAGAATGGCAGATGAAAGTGATGGACTATATGACACTGGCTGAGATGACTGGCAGAATCCGCGACCAGGGGAAGGAGACGGCGGAAGAAGAATGGAAGAAATTTAAAATCTATCTTAAGGACTATTATAAACTTGATGAATGTTAGAATGTCAAGGTTTTGAGAAAGAAAGGGTTACAGCGATATAAGATTAGACTGAAGGAAAGATTAAGAAGACATATGTTTGACAGAACTATTTAGAAGTTGCTGGAAAATTTTGGACATTGGGATGCAGAAAGGGGAGGTATGGGGGAGTCCGAGAAAGAAGGTTTATGAAAAAAAGGTCATGAAACTATACATGTTTGTATGTCTTTTTATATGTTTGTATTGTTTTAAAATTTTTGTAAAACCAATAAAAATTTATATATATATTAAAAAAAAAAAAAAAAGCCCTGATTATTATATAGTTAATTATTTGCATACAGTGGTACCTCTGGTTGCGAACAGGATCCATTCTGGAGGCCCGTTCGCAACATGAAAAGAACGCAACCCGCAGTGGCGCGTCTGCACATGCGCAGGTTGCGATTCGTCGCTTCTGCACATGCGCGTGAAGTCATTTTGCGCTTCTGCACATGTGCGAGCGTCGAAACCCGGAAGTAACCCTTTCTGGTACTTCCGGGTCGCCGCGGGACGTAACCTGAAAGAACGTAACATGAAGTGGACATAACATGAGGTATGACTGTATTTTATCGTGCAAACTGTCCTGGAACCAATTCTGGTTATGGATGGTATTTATTTATGCTCTTTCTTCTTTTACTTCTAGCCCACCCTTCACCAAATATTTCCAGGGTGGGTTACAGAAATGTCGCCATTGAAATAAGTACAGTGTACAGTAAATTTGTAAGATAAAACCACAAAACCACCCATGGGCAGAAAGTAACAAAACGACAGCACAGAACAGCAGTGCAGGAGAAGAGAAGACATTCACTCAGCCAAAGCCCTGGGTAAAAAAGTGTGTCTTGACCAATTGTCAGAAAACATATAATGAATGTGTAGGACGCTCATTCCATAACCCGGAAGCCACCACAGAGGAGATTCCATTTTGAAGAAAGAAAACAAAGACAGCAAGCTGATAACGGTTCTTAACTTTCCTTTGCTTGCATAGAGATAGAGTTAGATAGAAATAGAGTGTCTTGTGTGCATCTCATTGTGTTAATTCTGAAATATGAATATTTATTTTAAACTGGAGATGGCAGGGATTTAATCTGGGAGCTGACTTTCGCTGCCACTGAGCTGTGTGGCCCTTTCTGCCTGGACAGCTTTGTTGTGTGCACCTCTCCTTGACCACAACAAGGTAATGGGACGCGGGTGGCGCTGCGGTCTAAACCTCTGAGCCTCTTGGGCTTGCCGATCGGGAGGTCGGCGGTTCAAATCCCCACGACGGAGTGAGCTCCCGTTGCTCTGTCCCAGCTCCTGCCAACCTAGCAGGTTGAAAGCACGCCAGTGCAAGTAGATAAATAGGTACCACTGCGGCGGGAAAGTAAATGGCATTTCCGTGCACTCTGGTTTCCATCACGGTGTTCCGTTGTGCCAGAAGCGGTTTAGTCCTGCTGGCCACATGTCCTGGAAATCTGTCTGTGGGCCAACGCCGTCTCCCTCAGCCTGAAAGCGAGATGATCACCGCAACCCCATAGTGGCCTTTGACTGGACGTATCCGTCCAGGGGTCCTTTACCTTTTTACCTTCACCTGACCACAGCACTCCAATGCAGGTGTGCAACTCTGCATAACTGGAAGGACTGCCCCAGTGAACCCAGCAGTAGTCATTTGCCGTGTGGGTTGGGGAGGCGGCGAGTTGCCAAGGGAGAACACGTGGCAATTTGGTCAGTGTAACATGTACATTCTTGGCAACTGGTACGGGCAGGACACGGTATTCTCCTGTGTCAGTTGAGAGTGAGGCTGCCTGGACAGTTGCGGCTGGAATTGACTGATTTATTATGGCTCTCTTTTCCTTGTTCAGTTTTGGGGAAAGAAGCAGCTTTGGCGCATCATAAATTCTGGCTGATAGGAACATTTGCTGAAGAGGACGTAGTTAAATAGCAAAATCTAAAGCGTGCATTCTTCCAGATCTTTCTTCTCTGCTGAACTTTTGGTCTCAAATTAAAACTCCCAGGCTTCTCCCCAACCCCCTTTCTTTTTCCCTTGGAAAAATCTCCATAGCTGTGTCACTCTCTGTTATATGAAAGCTTTGTGTTGTTGTTTTTTATTTTAAATGAGACGTTTTTGGCTTTTGCATGTGCCCCTTCTGTTTCTAATGAAAAAAAAGGAAAAACCTGTTTAACAACATTTCTTCTTATTTGAGTTCATCGATGGATGTGAGTTTTATTTTAGTCTTTTGACAACTAAATCTGCCTTGCAAATAAGTTTGCAAACTTTTTTTAGCCTCCTTTACAAAACAACAGCAGCTTGTCTGCCTGACATCCCATATGTACCGTATTTTTTGCTCTATAAGACTCACTTTTTCCCTCCTAAAAAGTAAGGGGAAATGTGTGTGCGTCTTATGGAGTGAATGCAGGCTGCACAGCTATCCCAGAAGCCAGAACAGCAAGAGGGATCACTGCTTTTGCTGCGCAGCGATCCCTCTTGCTGTTCTGGCTTCTGGGGTTCAGAATATTTTTTTTCTTGTTTTCTTCCTCCAAAAACTGGGTGCGTCTTGTGGTCTGGTGCGTCTTATAGAGCGAAAAATACGGTAGTTACTTTGTGGCCTGAGAATGAGTGAGCCAACTTTTATCAAACTTCCTGTCTTGGTTGCCAGAATACAATTTCTTTGCTCAGCATAGGTGAGTGGTTATTTAATAAACCTGAACTAAACGTCTTCTTTTAATTATTTGGCTGTGCCAGGAGGAAGAGAGGGGAGGGGCAGTGTGCAAGTTGAAGGCTCACTGCACAATGGACCATGGTGTACATCACAATAAAAGGTAAAGGTAAAGGGACCCCTAACCATTAGGTCCAGTGGTGGCCGACTCTGGGGTTGTGGTGCTCACCTTGCTTTATTGGCCGAGAGAGCCGGCTTACAGCTTCTGGGTCATGTGGCCAACATGACTAAGCCACTTCTGGCGAACCAGAGCAGCGCACCGTGGTTTATTGGGACATTCAAACTAGCCCCCTGTCTCTTCTGACAAGTAGTGGTGTATTTTCTTGAGTTTCAAAGCAGAGAACAAGTATTGAAAGTGGGGTTTAAATATTCTCTCTGTAAGCACAATTTTAGGCACACTGAAACCTGCTGAACTTAGTAAACATTATTCCCTCCACCCCAAAGGTGTAAAAATAACTAACTTACTTCAGAATTTACAAACCACTTCTCATCAAATGTTTCTGAAGCAGTGTATACAAATATAAAAACAACATATAAAGTAAAAAAGTAGTATTTATAATGGTGTAAAAAACAAATAAACAGATAATGAAATTACAAGATTCCATACGATGTACAATATAAAATGGCAGAGTCACTCTTCAGGGAAAGCCGTTAAAAAAAATATAAGCCCGTCACTAATTTCACCTGGAAGCCGATTCCATAGAGCTGGGATTGCACTTTCTAGCTTGTCAGACATCCCTCTGGGGCATGTTTCACAATGTCCCATCAGAGGGACACAATTGCCAGACAGAAGTACTGTATATGGAATAAGGCAGTCCTTCATATAACCTGTTTTAGATATGACGGGACAGGGAGTGGGTATTCACTATTCCCCTGAAGTAGACCAAATATATTATATTATGGAGTCTGCTCCCTAAACCAGAAATGTCATGATCTGAGATCAAGACTTGGCCTAGTTAGAACTCTCTGTGTGCTCAGATCTTGGATTGCTCTTTGGATTCGGAAAGAAAGAAATGGGCAACATTGCCCCCTGCATTGGGCAGGCACATTGAGGGGCCCCCGGCCATGTGATGTGTCACATGACACATCATGTGACACTGCCCAGCGTGCAGAGGGCGATCTTCACCCTCACTCGTCCTAGCCCCCTCCTGGGTGGAGGTCTGGGCATGCGAAGGATGTTGGCTCCCTCAATACTGGGGGGGGGGGGGGCTGAGCCCCCTGGGCCAAAATATTGAGGGGGCTGAAGCTCCTTTTGCCCCCTATACCCAGCGCCCCTGACAAGCAGTAAAATGCCTCTGGATTGGCCAGACCTGTTGGGAGAAATAGGAGGTGGGCCTTTGGCTCCTGCGTCCATTTCACTGATTCAAGAAGGCCAGGAGCTCTAAGGAAGTTGTTGCTTCATGAGTCAGGAAAGTTCATAGGAGAGCTGGAAGCTCCACCTCATCTGCTCCTTCCTGGTTCTCGGTCGGGCCCTGATCCAGGCAGGGGCTCACATGTGCTTTCTCCTCATGCGGCAAGCCAAGCATTTTGTTGGTGACTGTAAAGCTCTTGCCTGGCTCAACATCTCTGTGCTTGTGACCCTGGATGTGGTGGGAGGTGAGGATGAATTCAAGAGTTTTGCTGATCTGCTGAAGGTGGTGATCTGCTGGTTTCCCCTGCTCTTCCTTTGAAGAGACCACATATTCTAGGATTGGACAGGGCTGAGGCCTGACATTTGCCCGGTCCAACAGAGCAGGGTCTTTTTACCTGTTGCCCCTCAGACTTCTGTTTGCAGTCCAAACCACTGTCTTTGTGGAGATTCTGAGCTGAGGAATTCATCCTCTCCACCGAGATTCACCTGTAGCTACCCACAGTCCTGTCCTGGTTACAACAACAGAGCGATACCGCTGAGCCAATAACCATATCCCCACCCGAACAGAAGGGCATGTTTACGCTGGTGAAATACTGTAACGTAATGAAAGAATAACAGGCAAGCATCTCATGTCGAAAGAGCATGCAGTGTCTCAACCTTGACATCACTTAATTTTGAAATTAGTTATTGCAGTTTCCGAAACCACTCTGGGCAAGGAAAACACAGATGACATCCTGTTCGTTTTTTTTGTTTTGCTTTTACACCCACTTTAATATTGACCTTTCACTCCCTCCTGGGATGCAATAGAACCAACGTGAGGCTCCATTGTTCTTGCTCCAGAGATGGCCTTTCCCTCTCTTGTGCATTTTGTACAGCTTTCTGTCTCATTCCTTTGTGCCGGTGATAATTAGAGATGGAGTTTTCTGAAAATGTCTGTGTCAAGATGATCTGCACAGATGTTTTCTCGTGTCTTTCCTGCTCTTTGATCTCGACAAGAAGCAAGTTTTTCTTCCTTTCTATAACTGGTTCTGCTAGAAGTACCATTCTATCATATTACATGCATTATTGCATGTATAATATTTGACCTATATTATACACACATACATTCTAGATTTCCTGAAGTAAACAGTACAGAAACAGTTTCATATAATGCATATGGTAGTGTAAAAATAGTAAAGGTAAAGGGACTCCTGACCAATAGGTCCAGTCGTGACCAACTCTGGGGTTGCGGCGCTCATCTCGCTTTACTGGCCAAGGGAGCCGGCGTACAACCGGAGGTCATGTGGCCAGCATGACTAAGCCACTTCTGGCAAACCAGAGCAGCGCACAGAAATGCCGTTTGCTTTCCCACCAGAGTGGTACCTATTTATCTACTTGCACTTTGTGCTTTCGAACTGCTAGGTGGGCAGGAGCAGGGACCAAACAATGGGAGCTCACCCCATTGCGGGGATTCAAACCTCCAACCTTCTGATCGGCAAGCCCTAGGCTCTGTGATTTAACCCACAGCTCCACCAGCGTCCCTAAAAATACTTGTGCATTAATACTTACAAAATTATGCAGCTGAAATATAGGACCACATGGGGCTTGAATCTTTTAGATTTGTACTATATGTATTTTCTACATGTAATTTTGCACATTATTTGTGAGGCTTTTAAAAAATAATGCGACAAATTAGTAACTTAGGCATAAACGGATGTTTGAGGCAAGAAAAAAAAGGTAGCCTAATGCAAGCAAAGCTTGAGCAGGCTAGAACCACCAAATTCTATGTATAAATTCATTTAAAATGGATCCCTCCTTCATCCCTAATGATAATTCATGACAATGTCTCCTCAGATATGTGAAACGAGGCACAAAAGAGGCAAAAAGAACATTTTAAGAAATGTCATTGTGCCGGAAGGTTTTAAAATCTTGCATTTTCCTGTCATTTTTAGAACGTGTTAAAAAGCAATAAGAAGAATAATTAAATATCAGGAGCTTACCTCTTTCTTTCATTAAGAATGCAGTATTATTCAGAGCCTAGCTTTTTTCAAGATCGGTTTCCTCCCCCAAAATACACCGCATGCACTAATACCCTACATATGATATATGTGGTGAAATTTAATTGAATGCAGGAATCCTTACAGCATCCGTGCATTCAACAGAGTTGTGTATTTACTCTTCTGAAGTTGCTGGTGCCCATTTCACAAGCCTTATCCAAATGACGTATCTCAGGGGAGGACAGCAAATAGATTGGGCAGATCTAACGGTAAAGCTCTGAGTGACTTGAAGCAGATTGAGGCGAGGATTTTTGACTTCCAGTGGTTAGCAGTAGCAATAGCCATACTTGACTGGACATTTCAGTTCTTCAACGTGGGGTGCCCTCGTTGTGGTGTGGCGTTCGGAAAACAGGCTGCAGGGAACTGCGGAGAAGCGAACGGACCGAGTAGAGTTAAGCCATGTGAATCCCGTGATGCTTGAACAGCATGCCAAGAAGAAATTTGGAAGAATTTTTGCAAAATATTGACACCAGGAGATTCTGGAAGAAGCCACTAAGATGTTCGGCAGCAGCTCCAATGTTGAACCTGAGCTGATGCCCGAAACACCATCGCAGTGGTCAGTGCTATTTTTCTATAAAAAGAGGTGTTGAAGCTCATCATGAACCGCTCCCTTGTTCTCTTAGGATGACAATGGCACCCACCTGAGAGGTGCCAGAGTCCATCATAGGTCCAGCATCCTGTGCTCAGAGTGGCCAACCAGATACCTATGGGAAGCCCACAGGCAGGACTCATGTGCAACAGTGATCTTTCCTCCTGCTGTTTTCAGTAGCAGCAGTGTTTGGGAGCATTGCTCCCTCTGATTGTGGAAGAAGAGTATGGTAGTTATGGCTAATAATAATAATAATAATAATAATTTATTATTTGTACCCCGCCCATCTGGCTGGGTTTCCCCAGCTAGATGGGCGGCTTCCACAAAGACCAAAAATACACTAAGATGTCACATATTAAAAACTTCCCTGAACAGGGCTGCCTTCAGATGTCTTCTGAATGTCAGGTAGTTGTTTATCTCTTTGACATCTGATGGGAGGGCGTTCCACAGGGCGGGCGCCACTACCGAGAAGGCCCTCTGCCTGGTTCCCTGTAGCTTTGCTTCTCGCAATGTGGGACCCACCAGAAGGCCCTCGGTGCTGGACCTCAGCATCTGCGCAGAAGGATGGGGGTGGAGACGCTCCTTCAGGTATACTAGGCCGAGGCCGTTTAGGGCTTTAAAGGTCAACACCAACACTTTGAATTGTGCTCGGAAACGTACTGGGAGCCAATGTAGGTCTTTCAAGACCAGTGTTATGTGGTCTCGGAGGCCGCCCCCAGTCACCAGTCTAGCTGCCGCATTCTGGATTCGTTGTAGTTTCTGGGTCACTTTCAAAGGTAGCCCCACGTAGAGCGCATTGCAGTAGTCCAAGAGGGAGATAACTAGAGCATGCACCACTCTGGCGAGACAGTCCGCGGGCAGGTAGGGTCTCAGCCTGCGTACCAGGTGGAGCTGGTAGACAGCTGCCCTGGATACAGAATTGACCTGTGCCTCCATGGACAGCTGTGAGTCCAAAATGACTCCCAGGCTGCGCACCTGGTCCTTCAGGGGCACAGTTACCCCATTCAGGACCAGGGAGTCCTTCACACCAGCCTGCCCCCTGTCCCCCCAAAACAGTACTTCTGCCTTGTCAGGATTCAACCTCAATCCATTAGCCACCATCCATCCTCCAACCGCCTCCAGGCACTCACACAGGACCTTCACCGCCTTCACTGGTTGTGATTTGAAAGCCATGGATATACCCTTATCCTCCATGCCTCGGTCTAATCCTCTTTTAAGTCATCCAAGTTGACCTGTAGCAGCAGCAGCAGCAGCAGCAGTCTATCACACGATTTGCTGGACCACAAGGAAGAAGCCTTGCCCAAAACACCTGGAGGGCACGAGGTTGGCGAAGGCTGACATAAGTTTTTGTGGACTGCAGTCCATGAAGTGTTATCCTATACTGCAGGTGCATACATGCAGAATTAAGGCGGTGGGGTGGGGAGGAATGGTAAAAAAAAATGAGGTCAAAAGGAAAGGAAATGCAGAAAAGTGCAGACAGTGATGATTATCATAATAAGAGGGACCATTCATAAAAATAACAGCAGTGGATAACACAGACATCCTGGCTTGGCTGAGCTTCTTGCATTGAAATTCCTTTACAGTGGTACCTCAGGTTACATACGCTTTAGGTTACAGACTCCACTAACCCAGAAATAGTACCTCAGGTTAAGAACTTTGCTTCAGGATGAGAAGAGAAATTGTGCGGTGGCAGCGGGAGGCCCCATTAGCTAAAGTGGTGCTTCAGGTTAAGAACAGTTTCAGGTTAAGAACGGACCTCCGGAATGAATTAAGTACTTAACCCGAGGTACCACTGTATTTGAGAATGGCCACATTAAGGTTGGTGAGGGAGTGTCACGGATAATATTTCTCCTCTGCATATTTGTAGCCTCCCCATTTTAAAGCTATCTAAGCTTCAGACCATCCCGGTATCATTTGGCAGCAGATTCCTCAAGCTAACCTCACTTTACATGCTGAAGGGCTTTTTTTTTTTTTTTTGGGTGTTTACTCATTTCTTGTGGCACTGACTTAAAACAGGACATCCACCTTTCTTTCTTTCTTTCTTTCTTTCTTTCTTTCTTTCTTTCTTTCTACTTTGAATGAAACTCAGACTGCTGGTTAGAATTGTGTTTTGTTTGTGTCTCTCCTGTGCCTGCCTTTCCTTAGATGTAGGCTGAGATAAATGCCATTAAACATGACACTTGTTTTCTTCTAGACAACTGCTTTTGACAGATTTCATAGGGATCTCTTAATGAGTGTTTGTAACGCTGGCTTTTCAAAACATTTTTTAACAGCCACATTAGTAACAATAATGTAGAATGAATGCCTGCTATTCTGACTATTGATTTCTACCAATATCTGTTGATAGACGTGGAAACAGACAGTCTGTAGTGTTGCATCCCCCCCCCCCAATAATTCTGATTTTTACGGTTGTTAAATACAGACCAGATCTTTCCAAACTCTGTGTTGCGACACGTTAGTGTGTCAGCTGTGTAGGTGTGTCATGCGAACTCTCCCCACTTTCTTCCCAGGCCTGGAAAGGGGTTAGTTTAACCTCCAGTTTGCTAGTAAAACTGAATTACTGTTTCGTGAAATGATCTGTGTATAAAAAGTGTGTCACGAGCATGAAAAGTTTGGAAAGCTCTGATATAGACAATTCAGCATGTTCTTTCCGTTGAGAATACTGTGATTCATCCCTAGGGATGTAAGCAAGCATAGTTTATGTTGCAATGCAGCTCTGTTTCCATTCCCCTGCAGCTCACCTTCCACCAAAACTGACTTCATTCGTCTTGCTGTCTGCTGCAGCAAAATTTATTGCATAAATCCTCATGTTATTCCACCCCTTTCATTCAGTGCAAATGAAGCACTGTGCAATGTGGGGCGTGTGTAATCAATTGTCTTAACATTTTTGAACTGAACGGAACTATCATGAATACTGATTGTGTTCACTGGATTGATTTCCTTTTTTTATATTAAATCTTTATTGGTTTAAAATACAAAGAGACAAACATACAAACATATAATGAAAGTAAGTATTTCAGATTTAAATACAAAAAAAGAAAAGAAAAGAAGGGGGCAAAGGAAAATTTTGAAACAAAGACAAAAAAAGATTTTTTAAAAAAAGACCAAAGATTTATACGACATTATATTTAGCAAATATTTTTTTTTTTTTTTGCAAATCAATTGTAATCAGTTGTCTAAAATTTGTGAACTGAAAGGAACTACCATGAATACTGATTGTGTTCACTGGATTGATTTCCATTGTGGACATAGAACAAATGAATGAACATTGGCAATTTTTGCCCTGTTTCCTTTTCTACTGGAATTCTCCAGCAACTCTATTATCCCTTCTGAATCATGTACCACCAACTATAGCTGAATGTGTCACACCTGTTATGCTCTCCCAGCTTCCCAATGTGTTGAGAAGTTTCAGGCCAAGTTGCTGTGTACATGGATAGGGCCTGCTTCCTAGCTGAGGAAAAAGAGCGCTGGAGATATTCTACCCTGACCGTTGGCCAGGCTGACTGGGATAGAAGATGAAGTCCAACAACATCTAGAGGTCACTAGATTGGAGAAGACTGAATTAGGTGGACTTTGCTCTCCTCCTCCCTCTAGGGCATTATATCCATTTCAAAGTAACTCAGGTACCCGTATTTTTCGCTCTATAAGATGCACCAGACCATAAGACGCACCTAGTTTTTGGAGGAGGAAAACAAGAAAAAAAATATTCTGAATCTCAGAAGTCAGACCAACAAGAGGGATCACTGCGCAGCGAAAGCAGCGATCCCTCTTGCTGTTCTGGCTTCTGGGATAGCTACGCAGCCTGCATTCGCTCCATAAGACGCACACAAATTTCCCCTTACTTTTTAGGAGGGAAAAAGTGAGTCTTCTAGAGCAAAAAATACGGGAACTGCATTTTAGGACTGTAGAAACATTTTGTCTCTAGCGGTGGTGGTGCTCTTTTTACTGGATTTCTGTGCTCCAGCACTGCTCAGAGAAACAAACATAACAAACTACAAGAATGTTTAACTTTTGAATGATGCTAAAATAGTCAAGGCCACTTGAGGGGTTGTCTGCCTAGTAAACGATAACAGGCTTCGGTGCAAGGACTCCTTGAATTTGTTGCAAAACCACAGCACATTTAGACTAAATTTAAAGTCATCTTGGATGCTTACTGAACTGGTAAGCTAAGGCACTATCGGTGCATGAGGCATTTTGGGTTCAAATCCTGCCTTAACCATGAATCTGCTTGATGTTCTTAGGCAAGGAGCTTCCATTCAGCCTCAGCCACCCTCACGTGCAGCGCAGGTGGCGCTGTAGTCTAAACCACTGACCCTCTTGGGCTTGCCAATCAGAAGGTCGGCTGTTCGAATCCCCGCGACAGGGTGAGCTCCCGTTGCTCTGTCCCAGCTCCTGCCAACCTAGCAGTTCGAAAGCACGCCAGTTCAAGTAGATAAACAGGTACCGCTGTGGCGGGAAGGTAAATGGCGTTTCTGTGCGCTCTGTTTTCCGTCACAGTGTTCCATTGCTCCAGAAGTGGTTTAGCCCTGCTGGTCACATGACCCGGAAAGCTGTCTGTGGACAATCGCCGGCTGCCTCGGCCTGAAAGCGAGGTGAGCGCCACAACCCCATAGTCATCTTTGACCGGACTTAACCGTCCAGGGGTCCTTTACTTTTATGAGTCTAATACTAGCATGAATCACAGCATGCCTGGGCTGTCTTTTTGTACAGTGGTACTTCAGGTTAAGCACTTAATTCGTCCTGGAGGTCCGTACTTAACCTGAAACTGTTCTTAACCTGAAGCACCACTTTAGCTAATGGGGCTTCCCGCTGCTGCCATGCCACCAGAGCACGATTTCTGTTCTCATCCTGAAGCAAAGTACTTAACCCGAGGTAATATTTCTGGGTTAGTGGAGTCTGTAACCTGAAGCGTATGTAACCTGAGGTACCACTGTATTGTCTGCTTGCCCTCTATCGTTTTACTTGGAACTGCCACAGTCTTATAAATCATTATGAATGGCTAGGACTGTAAGCTGCCTGCCATTTTCATTACTCAGAAGACTGCCATGTAGTAGTTGTACGCAAGTGTTCAGAAGAGAGGGAGAGCAGGGATGCACTTCCTGGTTCTCCCCCCTCTCTCAGGTCTGGTCTGGAGTGGGAAGCACGGGGGATAGATGGAAGCTTTCTGTGCAGTTTAGAAGGTCTTTGTAAATAAACCCTCAAAGCGGTTTACAAGGAGAATTTGCAATCAAGCAAATGTATAAATTGTATGAAATGTATAAATTTTATTTATGAAATAAATAAGGTCAGAATGAGGCCACTTCAAGGCTGTCAGCATTTTGCAGGAGAGGTTCCAATACATACTGGAAATGCAGGTTTGTGCAATTAAAGTGGATTAAAGCGCTTTGTTGCCCGAGATCAATACAGTGGTACCTCTGGTGAAGAACTTAATTCGTTCCGGAGGTCCGTTCTTAACCTGAAACTGTTCTTAGCCTGAGGTACCACTTTAGCTAATGGGGCCTCCTGCCACCGCTGCACGATTTCTGTTCTCATCCTGAAGCAAAGTTCTTAACCCGAGGTACTATTTCTGGGTTAGCAGAGTCTGTAACCTGAAGCGTCTGTAACCTGAAGCGTCTGTAACCCGAGGTACCACTGTATATCGCCTTTAAAAACTAACCAACCAACAGAGAAGTTTTGCGGTTAGGAAAGTGAGGAAAAATGCCCAGAAAAACGTGGAGCGAGTGAATGAATGGTTAACAAGAAGATGCATAAACACTGTATCAGCAAATCAGAAAGAATGTTCAGTGCTGTGTAACCTCCCTGCAAGCAAATTAGAATGGATGCTCAGAAAAGACCCGGCATAGTGTAACCTTGGTGTATGTTTTGCGTAACTAGATCAAGACAATTGCTTGATAAACGGGTTGTCTGGAGTAGCCCTGACTGGACAAGTCTAGTGTTGATCCAGGGCACTTGTGAGTAATTAAAATGGCAGGCCAATTGCATCACTGCTGCTACTGTTCACAGGGT
The DNA here is from genome assembly GCF_964106645.2 of Podarcis pityusensis. NCBI lineage: Eukaryota > Metazoa > Chordata > Lepidosauria > Squamata > Lacertidae > Podarcis > Podarcis pityusensis. The sequence continues at coordinate 39,360,757 of NC_138039.1, read as the reverse complement.
GGAGAGCAGGGAGACCAACAGGAGGTGGAGACAGAGCCAGTGATGGATGTAGCAACAGCCAATGGCAGGCATGGATCCATTGTTGGGGTGGGACTTGAGAGGGCCCAATCCGCTCCCCACTTTCCCATCTGAATGCTGAACGGTTTGTCCAGAGTGTTCAAAATGTGGCTCGCAATCTTAGTTTGCAGTCAAGTTACCCCCCTTAACTTAAGACATGGTTTGATTCAGGTTTAACGGCAAACTTAAGATCACACCTTCCACGTTTCCCCCCCAGTTATGTTTCTGTCTTTCTGAAGGAAGAATCAAACCAAGCAAGTTGTCTGCCCGGCACTTGTTCTGAACGGACTTTGGAATCTCTGCTTCCAGCCTCAGAGCTTTTATTCCTACTTTCTCTCTGGAGCAAGGCAGTGTTGCCCTCTGGGATTAAGTTTTGGCCCAGGTGCCTGTTTGGAAGAGAACTGCATGACTTTTCGGCCTTTGCCTCCAATTGTGAAGCCCTGTGGGAATCGTGAGAGAACAGAAGAGTAAGCAAAATAATATTCAAATAAGATACTGGGAGTTTGAGGCCTCCTCCCCACGACTCTCTGGGAGCCTTTGTGGCTCCTGTGCTCAAACTGTAAATGGAGAGAGTCTGTTGTCGCAGCAGTTCTCTAGCCAATCATAAACGTGCGACTCCTCCTTTATTTGGCAGTTTCTACAAACTTGGTCAAAGTAGAAAGATCATGGAAGCTGTTCAACAGTTCCAGTTTCCCTCTTTCCCCTCACCAAACCCATTTGAGGATCATAATTTTTAGAAGCAGAGAAGTCGAGAAAATTCTGCTTTTGGGGTCCGCTCTGCCCAAATAACAGGTTTTGAAGTTTTACAAGTGGATAGGGTGACAACAATATTCCTTAACAAATAAAGAAGTCATACAGTGCAGCTTTTGTGTTTTGCTTTTTGCAATGAAACGGCTTCCTTTTTCTAATCTGCTTATCGCCAGATTCGAGGGATTTCATCTGGTAGGCACTGGCTCCATTCATACAGCAAGGAATTATATATTTCATAGAATTGTAGAGTTGGAAGGGATCAGGAAGGTCATTAGGCCCAATCCTACGCAATGCAGGAATCATTTTACCCACTGTAGGCTCGAACCCACAGCCTTGTCAGGGATTGGACTCAAGAGGGATGGTGGAGACGACGACGACAACAACAACAACAACAACAACAACTTATTTCTACCCCGCCCATCTCGCTGGGTTTCCCCAGCCACTCTGGGCTGCTTCCAACAAAAGATTAAAAATACATTAAAACATCAGTCATTAAAAACTTCCCTAAACAGGGCTGTCTTCAGATGTCTTCTAAAAGTCAGATACAGTCATACCTCGGGATAAATACGCTTCAGGATAAGTATTTTCGGGTTGTGCTCCGCGGCGACCCGGAAGTAATGGAGCACGCTGCTCGCACATGTGCAGACAGTCAAAATGACATCACGTGCATGCGCAGACGCGTCTTACGTTCTGTTCACGATGCGAACGGGGCCAAGGTACCACTGTAGTTGTTTATTTCCTTGACATCTGGTGGGAGGATGTTCCGCAGGGCGGGTGCCACTACCAAGAAGGCCCTCTGCCTGGTTCCCTGTAACTTGGCTTCTCGCAGTGAGGGAACTGCCAGAAGGCCCTCGGCGCTGGACCTCAGTGTCTGGGCTGGACGATGGGGGTGGAGACACTCCTTCAGGAGATCACTCCCCCCTTCTCCTGACCCTGCAGGAGAGGAGGGATGCAACATTGAATTACAACAAGGGTTTGAGGAAAGTCACAGCTCAGAGATAGATGAACAGAAGAGTTGGGAATTGTTAGAAGAAGGCGGGGGGGGGGCTACGGCAGGGCAGCCAGCTGACTTGTTGTCACTGGAGAGTCTTTCTATTAGTTTTTTTTCAAAAATTTTATTGAGTTTCCAATTTTATATAACAACAATAAAGAAAAAAATAAGAAAAGAAAAAAGAAAACATTACATTAACAAGAAAACAGACAAACAAACAAATGTTTATCCTAACTGTTAAGTATCCATTTTTGTTACCATTGTTCTATGACTTCCTCAAACCCCCTTAGCTGATTTTCCAAGTTATTCATTGTAGCAGTTTTCCAACACTATTTTCCAATAATAATTACTTAGGCATTTAACATCTTTTTGCCTTTTCATATTGACTTCAATGCATAATATTATGTAATTTAACATAGTAATCTCCTAGGCCAATCATTTACTCACAAGTAGTTCTACTTATATTAACTTAACATATTTATTTAAATAGTCCTTAAATTTCTTCCATTCATCTTGCTGCTCCTCCTCCTTCTGATTGCAGATTCTTCCGGTTAGGTCGGCCAGCTCCAAAAATTCCATCATCTGGAGAGTCTTTCTAATCCCCCTTCTCCCAGGACTCAGCATTTGTTAAGAGTGCAGGAATAACGGACTCAGAGACATTTGACCACAAGTGGCCACCGTAAAGGGAGATTCTGTTGCTTGAAAGGAGGGAGGAGGAGCCCAGTTTGGAGCAACGCCATTGTTAGGGCTTGCTGTGTTCTTTTATCTCTCGCTATTATGATTGAATAAACTCATGAGAAAGGACTCTACCTTGTTTTCTCTGCTTTTGCTGCAGCCGGGGGAGGAATAGCTTTCCCGGAGCCTCGGCAGGCCTTGAGATTAAGAGTCTCATGCGCTACCAGTAGAGTAGTTGCTCTACTATTAATTTGTTATTTAATATATTTTTATACCGCATTTAAAAGGTAAAAAATGGTCAAGGTGGTTTAAAAAACGTGTTCTTTTATATACATGTATAATGAAGTTAGCTAAAATGGTATTGAAACAATGTCAAAATAAAAATATGTATAATCGTTTAAATCATAACTTTAAAATAAATATATATATATATCAAACCAGCATCACTTAAGATCCCAGTGCACTTACGGGTTCTCCATTGTGGATTTGTGATCTTCACTCCCACTTTTTCTTCCCATCTTGCTTAGTGTTGCATCTGCTCTCTCATTTAGGTTCCTGATAAGGGAGGTTTCGTCATGGCCAATGGCTGGTACAATAAAGTTATTTGGATGTGGATTAGGGAGGTGAGAAGGCAGTGGTTTCTGTTCCAATCTGCTTTTGTCAGAATAAGCGCTGTTTTCATTCTGCTGCAGTTCAGTCTACATCCAGTACTACCTTATTTACCTTGCTGTCTGGCATTTAACATAATCTATCCAATTATTTCTTTAATTGATTTAAGTTAGAAATTTAATGTAATCATTGATGTTATTAATGGTGTAATTTATGTAATTATATGTGCAATTTATGTGAGTTGTGAATTTAATGCAATTAATGACGTAACAATTTCCATGCTACTCATTTCAATGTAAAGGAAATCTCAACCCAATGGGGGGGGGGGGAGAGCATTAATTTAAATTTAAAAAAAACCAAGAATGTTGTAAGTGAATATCCATTGTATTCACTGAATATATTTCCATTTGGACCTGTAATGACATTTGACTGTCTCAGCCACCATGGCTGATGGTCAGGAAGAGATCAGTGTTGCCCAACAATATCTAAAGGACCACAGGTTATTCTTCCTAGCTACAGGATGAAAGCAGGAAAGAGAACTAAGCACATCAAGTATAATATGATCTAGTCTTGGCTCAGGAAGTTTTAGGTATTGATAAGGTGACCCATGCCTCTGGGTGAATCTGTCAGTCTCAGTTTCTCTGTTATTTCCTATTTTACGACTCCTGTTATCCACATTTCCAGATCCCTAAAAAATAAAATAAAAGACCTTATGCGAATTTCTCCTAACATACACATTTTTACAAAGCCATTTCCCGTAACATAATGCATTTGTGTATGCTAGTTTCACTGTGTGCATTTTAATGCGTCCTTTACCATGGTATATACAGTGGTACCTCTACTTACGAACGCAATCTGTTTTGGAGTGCCGTTTGCACCCTAAAAAGTCTGTAAGTTGAGTGCCGCTAATGCACGTGCACGAAGCGTGATAGAGCACTTCTGTGCATGCGCGCAGATCGCTTCTGCGCATGCGCAAAGTGCGCAGATCGCGTCTGTGTGTGCACGCGCGGCGAACCCGGAAGTAAACACTTCTGGGCTTGCCGCGTTCGTAACCTGAAAAACTGCAACGTGAAGCAAACGTAACACAAGGTATGACTGTACCTGAAAAGCACACTGCAAAATTCAGAGAATTGTAAATGTCAAACAACAGCCGTGTTTCGTTTTGCGAATCGTTTCAGAAAGTGTGCGTTTGGTAGGTTCACCTATAAATGCAAACCGAACAGAATTTATTCCCCTGTCTCCACCTACGAACCTACAAGCAGTTCACCATCCAACTCAATGACAGCAGCTTAAAGGTTTTTAAAGGTTTCATCTGAAATTCAAGTTGCCCCAGAGGTTTTAAGTTTTCCCAGGCTCAAACAGAGGCTTCTTGGCATTTGAAGAAGCTGGTTTGTGTTAACGGAAAGCTTCCTTCATGGAGGTAGGGATTTCAGACAGGCTCACATAGATGAAATAGCTCCTACTCCTCGAAAGCCAGCCGTCCTGACAAGAAATGCAAGGTTTTCTGTCCCTTGTGAAATGTATAAAATGGCTGCAGGCTGAATGCTCTTGTTTGTGTATGTGGCTGGTTTTAGTATGAGCCTGTGTACCTCAAGACTGTGTGTTCTGTGTCAATCTCGCACACATCTAACAAAAAATGGCATTCTGTAGCCAGACCCGGGTTTCTGATGAGTCACTTGGCTGAGTGGAAAGCCAAGATATGTACCCTTCAGCGACATGAAAAGCCACAGATATTTTGCGGCAGAAAAGGAGGGATCTTTCCCTCGATGTACAGTAAGTGTTGCAATTTGGGAGCCTTTGTAAATATACGGTGCAATCCTTGACTTTCCTTGGCCTTAAATAGAGTAAGGCCCATGCCAATGAGATGCCTCAATAAGTCAGTCATTATTCTTCAAAGCTGCAGCATGAGAGAAAATACGTCCTACTTTGAAAGGTTCTTTTTCATTGAGAAGGCGGCCTCCTTAAGTTAGGAATTTCTGGAAGGTGAAAAGTGTCCGAAACCATTTTTTGGCAATCCAGTCCAATATATTCTAGGGTGGGCAGCCTCCCTCCTCATGCGTTGAGTGCTGAAGAACTTGTGGTGGAACGCCAACTCCCATTAGCTTCAGCCTAGTCCTGCTAGCTAGGGATGATGGGAGTTGTAGTCCAACAACAACCGAAGACCCACGTTTGAGAAACACTGAGCATGTGGGAACCCTTTGGAAAGATCAGATGTTGGCTAGAACAAGAACCTGGTGCCTATAGACTTGAGAAGAGTCTAATATGATGGCTCCGACCTGGTGGAATGCTCTGTCCCATGAGACCAGGGCCCTGCAGGATTTAACTTCCTTCCGCAGGGCCTGTAAAACAGAGCTATTCTGCCTGGCTTTCAATTTGAACTTAGCCTGATCTTTTATTCCGCCTAGGACCCTTGTACCTACGGGACCACCTCTCCTGTTATGCCCCGCAGAGGACCTTAAGGTCCATGAATAATCATAGTTTAGAGGTCCCAGGCCCTAATGAAGTCAGATTATCCTCCACCAGGGCCAGGGCCTTCTCAGTGATGGCTCCGACCTGGTGGAATGCTCTGTCCCATGAGACCAGGGCCCTGCAGGATTTAACTTCGTTCCTCAGGGCCTGTAAGACAGAGCTATTTCGCCTGGTTTTCAATTTGAACTTAGCCTGATCTTTTATTCCCCTTCCTTCCCCCCCTCCCCTTTTTATGAAGATTACCCGCTCTGGGATCCCACAGCTAATTTTCCCCTGGTCTCCACGCTGGCCCAAATAGGACTAACTTAGCCAGCTAGCCCTGGTGATCATCTAATGTTTATTGGATGGATTTCCCCCCTAATTTGATTTTTGAATTCTGAATTTATTGTTATTCACGTTTCATACTGTATTTTATGCTGTTTTTTGTTGCATCAATTAAGTGTTTTAAATTTGTTGTTAGCCGCCCTGAGCACGGTTTTCTGAACCGGGAAGGGCAGGGTATAAACAAAAATTTATTATTTATTATTATTATTAATATGGACCAGTGACTTGCAGGACCAGGCATTGGACTTCCCATGCCCCAACCCGTATTGAGAGACCAAGGAGGCTGGTTTTGGGTCAAAACAGGCCACAACTTTATTGAATACCAATGAAAGAGGTTTGGCTTGGGCATGGGGCAATCTAAATACTTCCGGCTTGCTAATGCCCCCTTTGCCCGTCAGGGAGGGCTCAGCCAGGTTGAATTCCCCCGTCGGGGCCCCAGGGAAGCCGCCTCCATCCTGCAATGCCGCCGCACGTGAAAGGGTGAGCGGGTTTGTGGAGTGTAGAAGCATCAGCAAGTATTGACATCCGGCACCTGTTTGGTCAGTGAAGCCAACCGCCATCTTAACTTTTCTGCTCTGCCCAATGTGGCCTCATTATGGAGCATTTTAAGAAAGGTAAAACTCAGAGGGAGGCACAACAGGGCCGCCTGACTCAATTCACGGTGGTTCCTACCAGAAAAGGGCCCACTGCAAGGCTGGGAAATCTGTAACATACATTATGTGGACTGGCGGAGTCCCCCCAACCCCAGGTGACCCCTGAGCGGAATAATGACTCAAGACAACGTGCTATGAGATTAAAATTGGCCACAATTTTATTAAGTTTCAGATTTAGGGAGACCTTGGTTCAGGCACTGGGCGTTTATCCCTCCCAGTCCCCAGCTGGGGATCTGGGGAACATCAGGGTTATCCAGAATGTGTGGGGATTGGGCTGACTTTGGAAAACGTATGTTTAAGCAGAGAGCCCCCCCCCCCCATTTCGCTGCAACGCAGGGGAGACCACTGACAACCTACCGGCGCATGGCCAATGACTCCCCTCAAACAACCCCTTTAACGGGGGACCCTGGGATCGCCGCCACAGGGGGGGCGTGGGTCACCGCTTCAGGGCTGCCCTCCCCCCATTTAGGGAAGATAGACTAAAGGATTCTGCCCAAGGCCTGAAACCGCCAAAGTTGTGATGTTTTGCTACGGGAAAGGCAAAACCTGCCAATGCAGGGAAATTCCTTCCCGGTCCTTTAACAGCAACCAATGACATAGCAGCGCCCGCGTACCTGTGGAGAAGAGGTTTACCTGCAAAAGAAGGCATAACTGAGGGAGGGCAGGGTGGGAGAAGCTCTGGAGCCGACCAAGGACTCCCAGGTAAGTTCCACCCTCTATTGTGTGGGCAGGGCAGTCCCAACCTACCTGGCCAGCTTCCCTGGCAATGCCGCCCCTCCGCTGGGATTGGTTAACTGAGGTTAGGTGGGAACCTCCAGGTATCCAGCGTGGGATTGGGCAAAGCCAGGTTGTATTTTAGGGAGGCGCACAGGATATAGGGGGGCTGTGCGCGACCACGCAAAAAACACCCCCATTTGATGTGGGGAACGCTCATTGCTGCTTTGCCCAATGTGGCCTCATTATGGAGCATTATAAGAAAGGTAAAACTCAGAGGCTTAGCTGTCAGCTTTTCCCTTTTTTAAGGGAAATTCCCTTATTCCGAATAGGATTCCTCGCAAGAAAAGGGAAAGGTTGACAGCTATGCTCAGAGGGAGGCCCAACAGGGCCTGACTCAATTCATGGTGCTTCCTACCAGAAAGGGGTCCACTGCAAGCCTGGGGAATCTGTATACTATAACCAAAACAGCATTATTATTATTTTTAATGGACAAATGCACACTTAATTCTCAGTCACATGGATGTGAAACTTACTCTGATCAAGGCGTGCAGTCGCAGTGTCAAATGCAGGCTAGCTCTTTAAAGCGAAACATAGCAGTAGTATGTTCAGAGTTTATTCCCAAGCTTGTTTGTTTATATTTTAATTTGAAACTCCAAGTATTCTTTTAAAATGTTGACTGCAACATTTTAATAATTGGGAAGGAGGCTAGCTAGATAAACACAGACCTTTTTTAAATCGAGGATTCCTCTCTGCCAATGCCAAGCTGTGGATGCACATCGTGTCAACTGGCTGATGAATAGAGCCCTTGCTCTGGGTGAGGTCCAGTTGGAAATATTTGAGGTTTTGAAAGCCGTCCAAGTCCTGGAAGGGTTTTATATCTTAGTTCACTGGCAGGCTGACTTATACTGGGAGGGGAGGTGGGGATGGGGCATAGTATGACCCAGCACTTCTGTCTCCTTGCATTTTAATCTTGGTGCTTTTAAATTTTAGTTTCGTCAGCAATGTACTTTCTCTAAAACGCTTCTGTTGTGTTTGGAAATCCAAGCAGAATGGAACTCCACAGCCCCTGTGCATTTATGCGCATTGGCTTAACCCGATTATTTTGCATGACTTTATATGGGAATTTTTGACACAATTTATTCTGATTTTGTTAGCCACTGGGGAGTGAGGGAATTGTCCTGCCTTCTGAAAATCTTATTTAGCAGTCTCTTGGGTTGCTGTGGTTTCCATAGGCATTGCTGTCACACTTTCAAGCATACCTTCATGAGGCCCTGGAAACTTGCTTGGGGAGGGAAATCCCTACAAACTATGTAAGCAGATACTGGCTGCATTCAGACGTAATGACAAACCACAATTTAGTGTTACGTGCAGTAGTAGCAGCACCAGGAGGAGGAGGAGGAGGAGGAGCAGGCCTCAGACTCTTGTTTTCCCCCAGGACACAAGAGGAGAATAGAAGCTTCTGGTTCATTCATGAGAAACCATAGTTTGGAATTGCCTACAAACCATAGCTCCTGAGCACAGAAGTTCTTAATCTCCTCCCATCATGCACAGAGAAAGGGGGAGGAGGGAGCGTATACACTGCTGCTTGTGCACGTTATGGCAAGTCATAGTTTGCCCCAACATCTGAATCATTGTCTGAAACAGAATTCTATGCCCAGTACTGCAGCCTGTATTTTTTCCCACCTGTGCTTGCATGAAATCTTGGATTGATTTATTGATTGATTGATTGATTGATTGATTGATTGATTTAATATGCTACTCATCCGACTGGGTTGCCCAGCCACTTTGGGTGGCTGCCAACAAAATATTAAAAGCACAATAAAACATCAACTGTTAAAAATTCACTGAATAGGGCTGCCTTCTAGATGTCTTTTGAACGTCAAATACAGTGGTACCTCAGGTTAAGAACTTAATTTGTTCTGGAGGTCCGTTCTTAACCTGAAACTGTTCTTAACCTGAGGTACCACATTAGCTAATGGGGCCTCGCGCTGCCAGAGCACAATTTCTGTTCTCATCCTGAAGCAAAGTTCTTAACCCAAGGTACTATTTCTGGGTTAGCGGAGTCTGTAACCTGAAGCGTCTGTAACCCGAGGTACCACTGTAGTTTTTTATCTGTTTGACATCTGATGGGAGGGCATTTCACAGGGCAGGGAAGGCCCTCCGCCTGGTTCCCTGGGAGGGCCTGGGAGCTGCACCTCAGTGTCTGAGCTGGACGATAGAGTTGGAGATTCTCCTTCAGGTATACAGGCATATATTCAGCCCTGGGGATATTTGGAGAAGACCTAGTTCTGACATAACATTTTGAACCTCCAGACATTGTTGGGCAATGGTTAGGGATGGTGAAAATGGTAGTTTAGCAACATCTGGATGCCCATTCTCACTCCAATCTAGAAGGAAAATATGAAGCTGTTTATATCAAATCTGACTGTTGGTCCATCTAGCGCAGGCTTGTCTTCTGTGTGCCTGATGGAGGCACTCTGTGGTCTCAGGTGAAAGTCTTTCTCACCACCTGCTCCTTTATACTAGACATTTTGGAAATGGAACTGGACACCACCTTTGTTTTGCCACTGAGCTGTGGGCCCTCTCGAAATGGGCTGACTTTTGTGGATTTCTGCAGACATGGATGCTTGTTTTTTGGCTTCGAAGAGTTCAATGCAGGCAACTTGTTTCCAGGCAGCCACATGAATGGCATCTGCCCCAAATCATGGGATTTTTCTATGAACCAATTAAGCAAAGGACCCCTTTGGGCAAGACCATGTGTTTGCATGTGTATGCATTCAAGCAAATAGTTTCAGAAGCAGTTCCACGAATGCAAAAATGCCACCTTGGAACTGGCCCAACCAGAAGATCTGTGCTTCGGGGAAAATATTTTTGAAATCTTAGAAGATGTTTACTTAAAGGTCTAAATATGAGCAAGTTATAATGGGGGAGTTTGTAGCTGTTTAATAGTAGCATGGATACTGTCACTTTGTAAGGTGACAGTTAGACCAACTGACCTTTTAAACTGTGTTTGTGGGGTATTGTTTGCTATTATGGGATGTTTTGTGGGTTTTTGTAACCAACCCCGTGATCCTCGGATGAAGGGCGGTACAGACATTTAATAGTAATAATTCTATATGTTGTTTTTACTAATATATGCCTTGTGTGCATGCTATCCCATAATATACACATATTTGTACATGCTCTTAGGTTGGAGAACTCCATCACAAGATTCAGAAGGATAGTTGTGTTTTGGAAAGCAAAATTAGGTAGGCTAATTTCTTCCCAATCATGACCATTATTTCTGTTATCCGTGTTCTGGTGTGAGTACAGTGGTACCTCAGGTTACAGACGCTTCAGGTTACAGACTCCGCTAATGCAGAAATAGTACCTCGGGTTAAGAACTTTGCTTCAGGATGAGAACAGAAATCACACGGCAGTGGCAGGGCGGCAGTGGGAGGCCCATTAGCTAAAGCGGCACCTCAGGTTAAGAACAGTTTCAGGTTAAGAACGGACCTCCAGAGTGAATTAAGTTCTTAACCTGAGGTACCACTGGTCCCCTCCTCTCCTGGGATTTTTCCAAGCAACCTCAGACAGCATCTATGTGCAGCCTGATGTTGCTCTGCCCTTTTCAGCCCTCTTCTGGTTCTGGGAGATCAGCGAAGAGGGGAGCTTCTTACAGCAGGAGAGGGAGACACCCATGACTCTTTACTAGCCTGACTCCATTCTGCCTCTGCTTCAGCTTCTGCCTTTGATTCTGGACTTCTCTCTGCCACCGACTCTCCCAGCTCACTACGCCCTGTACCCTCTTCAGCTTTTGACACCTCCTCTTCCCCCTCTCTTCCCTCTGACCACCCATCGTTGTCCCACCACCAATCCCCAGGCTCTGAGCCTTCTTCACTTGGTGGTTCACCAGCTGGTTCCTCCCACCGTTCCTCTGCTTCCAACCATTCCATGACAGCCAAGATAGTTTATACAGTTGTACCTTGGTTCTCGAATGGAATCTGTTGGGCTTCCAAAAACGTTTGAAAACCAAGGCGTGGCTTCCAGTTGGCTGCAGGAGCTTCCTGCACTCAACTGGAAGATGCGTCGGATGTTCGGCTTCCAAAAAACGTTCGCAAACCTTGAACACTCATTTTCGGGTTTGCGGTGTTGGGGAGCCAAAATGTTTGAGTCGCAAGGTGTTCGAGAACCAAGGTATGACTGTATTGGGGAAAACAGTCTTTTAGATGCTTGTTTCCATTCTGTTATCTATTCAGCTTTAGAGCAGGGTTGGGGAACCTGTGGCCTTCCAAATGTTGTTGGACTACAACTCCCATCACCCCTTGCTATTTATCATGGCGCTGGGGTGTGCTCTTTTATCTATGGATTTTTTAAAAAATATTTGTCTGTGTTACACATGGAATTATCTTTAGTTGTTCTTGCGAATGGGGTTGTTTTTAGTTGCTCTTATTGTCGAGTTGTTGTTCTTACTGTGCAATCACTTCGAGATGTTGTATGGGAGGGAATTCATAAGCGGAAACAAATAAATAAATATTCAGTGGGTTGAATGGCATTCCTCAGCTTTTATCCTGGAACCTTGAGAACAGTCCAGACAGTTGGATATTAAACCAATAAAACACTCAGAGCAACTGTAGAAGACAGAAGTAAGTTTAACAAAACATGGGTTTGGGTTCAAATGTGTGCTGGGGTTGCCTTAACCCAGATGAGTGTGAAGAAGAAAAGGCTTTGAGATCCTTGTGGGTTGGAAGACCAGTAACGCTGGACAAATTTCTCTGAGCGACATCTCTGAGCTGTCACATTGCTGCCAATGTTCTTCTCCAATGTGCAATGCTAGGGGAGGGCTTTTGGTAGACTCTAGGGCAGAGGTGGATTGGCTGCAGTCTGACATGTTTGTATTTTTACTAGGATTCCTGTGTGAATTGGATGTACAAAGCAAGAGTGCAAACTCAGGCTCTCTCCACTATGGGGAAGATAAATCTGTCTATCTCCAGCCTTGATCACCCATGCGTGTGTTCGCCCATAAATCTGCCCCATCTCGTTTCTGCATAATAAGCCGAGAACTATAGAGATGCGCATCTAAGTTGTATTTAAGCATGCGTTTCCAAGCACACTTTGGTCACTTCCGCATATAAAATCTGTGGGGCTCAGAGCTCTCACTGCAGTGACTGGTGGGGCATGAGAGCAACTTGAGGGAAATCCAACCCACTTGGGGTCTCTCCAAGACCCTCAGGAACAGGTTCAGCCAGTGACCTGCCAAACCCACAGGAAGTCAACTGCAGGTCCCCTCAGGTCCCCTCTGTGTTGTCCTTCCTCAGACCCATGTGCAGGTCAAGGTTCTAAGTGTGTTTTCTTGATGATGCTGTTCTGAATTCTGTTGCAGTCATCCTCCCCCACAAAATAGGTAAAGGTAAAGGGACCACATCGTGATCTTTTCTGCCTGCTGTAACAACCATAACATGCTGTGCCAGCCGCTGTACAATTCCTAACTGAATCAAGATGGAACTTCTTAATTCTAGTAAAAGGCAAAGGGACGCCTGACCATTAGGTCCAGTCATGGACGACTCTGGGGTTGCGGCGCTCATCTCGCTTTATTGGCTGAGGGAGCCAGCGTACAGCTTCCGGGTCATGTGGCCAGCATGACTAAGCCGCTTCCGGTGAACCAGAGCAGCGCATGGAAACACCGTTTACCTTTCCGCCGGAGCGGTACCTATTTATCTACTTGCACTTTGACGTGCTTTCGAACTGCTAGGTGGGCAGGAGCTGGGACCGAGCAATTGGAGCTCACCCCGTTGCGGGGATTCGAACTGCCGACCTTCTGATCGGCAAGTCCTAGGCTCTGTGGTTTAACCCACAGCGCCACCTGCATCCCTCCCCCACAAAATAGTCAGTGGTAATTGAAATAATTAAAAGAATTAGTCTCAAAGTTTCGCACGCTGCATTGGGTTAAGCAGTTCTAAGTGTGCAATGAACTCTGACAACGTCAGAACGAATGCTGGCGTCAGAGTTCCATTTTCTCTTATTTTCTTCAGCGGGCTTTGAGCAAACAAGGAAGGCAAACTGTTCTTTTGATTCTCTACCCCACCTCACCGCAGATTTTGCCAGACTAGCTCTGTGCATCCAAGAAGGAGCTGTAAAATGCAAGAATGGGATCCTGTCCGTCCGTCCGTCCCCTTCTCTTCCCAGGTTTTCTTTTCATACGAAGGGGAAATTATGTATGCTTCATGTTTGGTTCCAGGAAAGGGAATTGTGTCCATTGGATAAGCTAGCATGATCGAGCTGGAAATCTGAGAGAATGAGAACAAAAACTTAATGAGGTGGAAAAAATGAGGCTGTGTACTGGTTTGAGATCCTGTCCAAGATAACTTGGGGTTGGAAGGCTGAGCATCTGATCCGCATGCAGGTCGCGAGTTCAGTCCCTGGCATCTCTAGGTGAGACTGGGAGAGACTTCCTGTCTGATATCCAGCAGAGCTGCTTCCAGTCAGTGCAGGCGATACTGAACTGTTGTTGTTTAGTTGTTTAGTCGTGTCCGACTCTTCGTGACCCCATGGACCAGAGCACGCCAGGCACTCCTGTCTTCCACTGCCTCCCGCAGTTTGGTCAAACTCATGCTGGTAGCTTCGTGAACACTGTCCAACCATCTCATCCTCTGTCGTCCCCTTCTCCTTGTGCCCTCCATCTTTCCCAACATCAGGGTCTTTTCCAGGGAGTCTTCTCTTCTCATGAGGTGGCCAAAGTATTGGAGCCTCAGCTTCATGATCTGTCCTTCCAGTGAGCGCTCCGGGCTGATTTCCTTAAGAATGGGTAGGTTTGGTCTTCTTGCAGTCCATGGGACTCTCAAGAGTCTCCTCCAGCACCATAATTCAAAAGCATCCATTCTTCGGCGATCAGCCTTCTTTATGGTCCAGCTCTCATTTTCATACATCACTACTGAGAAAACCATAGCTTTAACTATACGTACCTTTGTTGGCAAGGTGATGTCTCTGCTTTTTAAGATGCTGTCTAGGTTTGCCATCGCCTTTCTCCCAAGGAGCAGGCGTCTTTTAATTTCGTGGCTGCTGTCACCATCTGCAGTGATCATGGAGCCCATGAAAGTAAAATCTCTCACTGCCTCCATTTCTTCCCCTTCTGTTTGCCAGGAGGTGATGGGCCCAGTGGCCATGATCTTAGTTTTTTTGATGTTGCGCTTCAGACCATATTTTGCGCTCTCCTCTTTCACCCTCATTAAAAGGTTCTTTAATTCCTCCTCTCTTTCTGCCATCAAGGTTGTGTCATCTGCATATCTGAGGTTGTTGATATTTCTTCCAGCAATCTTAATTCCGGCTAGGGATTCATCCAGCCCAGCCTTTCGCATGATGAATTCTGCACATAAGTTAAATAAGCAGGGAGACAATATACAGCCTTGTCGTACTCCTTTCCCAGTTTTGAACCAATCAGTTGTTCCATATCCAGTTCTAACTGATACTGAGCTAGATGGACCAATTGACTCATTCAGTATAAGGCGGCCTCCTGTGTCCTGCGCCCAGGCGGCAAGACTCTCAAGCTGGCCTGCAGCAGTTTGTGAAGCCCCTGCTGGGTTTGTGTGGAAGAATAACTGATCAAAGTGGTACCTCCAGGACTCTGGAAAATCACTGCCAGCCAATGTGGCAAATACTGAGCTTGATGCATCAATGTTCTGACTGTGTTCCTTTGTATTCCTGCGGCTTCGCAAAATTGAAAAAGCTCTGCAGCGCCACCCATAAATTATTGGTACGTTAAGCTGTGGGAGATAGCAGCAGCTGAGAAGTTTACCCATCAGCCAAGAGCTGTCATAGAATCATAGAATCATAGAGTTGGAAGAGACCACAAGGGCCATCGAGTCCAACCCCCTGCCAAGCAGGAAACACCATCAGAGCACTCCTGACATATGGTTGTCAAGCCTCTGCTTAAAGACCTCCAAAGAAGGAGACTCCACCACACTCCTTGGCAGCAAATTCCACTGTCAAACAGCTCTTACTGTCAGGAAGTTCTTCCTAATGTTTAGGTGGAATCTTCTTTCTTGTAGTTTGGATCCATTGCTCCGTGTCCGCTTCTCTGGAGCAGCAGAAAACAACCTTTCTCCCTCCTCTATGTGACATCCTTTTATATATTGGAACATGGCTATCATATCACCCCTTAACCTCCTCTTCTCCAGGCTAAACATGCCCAGCTCCCTTAGCCGTTCCTCATAAGGCATCGTTTCCAGGCCTTTGACCATTTTGCTTGCCCTCCTCTGGACACGTTCCAGTTTGTCAGTGTCCTTCTTGAACTGTGGTGCCCAGAACTGGACACAGTACTCCAGGTGAGGTCTGACCAGAGCAGAATACAGTGGCACTATTACTTCCCTTGATCTAGATGCTATACTCCTATTGATGCAGCCCAGAATTGCATTGGCTTTTTTAGCTGCCGCATTACACTGTTGGCTCATGTCAAGTTTGTGGTCAACCAAGACTCCTAGATCCTTTTCACATGTACTGCTCTCAAGCCAGGTGTCACCCATCTTGTATTTGTGCCTCTCATTTTTTTTGCCCAAGTGCAATAAAAGTGTCAAAGGGCTAGCGAAACTCGAATCGTGCTTCACCGTGGAATGACTTGAATCGTTATTTTGTGGAAAATGAAACAACAAAATTCACCCCTCGCCAAACTCTAAAAAGTCTATCACAGTTTGGAAACATGGACAGTGGGAAAAGTTCTCAAATAGAAAATGGGAATTGTAGTTTGTTATGGATGCTAGGGAAACCAAAGTTTCCATTCTTCATTGTGTTGAATGTGCTTTAAGGATCTGCTGACTGTATTAGAATCTTGCATTTTCTAGGATTATTTTTTGCGGGGAGGGGTGTGCTTTAAACTCTGCTGCATTTCTACCCCAGCTGCACAAACTGAGACACGAAAAACCCTTCTTTCGCTGCGTTCACAACCTCTTTGCGTGAGTCTGAAATAATCCGGGAAATCTTCCATTAATATAATTTCCTTCCCATTATGTCTTCCTGCTGTTTGAAGTTGTTTTACGATCCTGGCCTGTCCTGGAGCTCTTAGCTGGAGTTTCCCAGTTTGGACACAATGGGAAGCTGTAGTTAATGGAGGACTTCCTGCTATTTTGTTTGCTGACTCACAAGAAGACAGGCTGTAGGGGCTGCAGACTCAGGCAAATGCCTTAGTAAGTTTATTAAACTGAGATATGGTTGCCATCAGAGTAGAAAAGGGCAAATCTGTCAATTTCAGTTCTTCTCAGTTCCTCATTTTCCCATTCTTCAGTCCTCCACACTTCCACATTAGTTTGGATTTTTTTTTTAAGTCCTCACAAAAATTCATCAGAAGTTTCATAGGAATTTCTCCTAATATACACATTTTTGTATGTAATTTTGCCTTATATGTCCTCCACTTAAAGATGCATTTTGTACATAATTTACCCAAGTATATGCATCTTTGTACTTATTATTTGCCTGGAGAACTGCACTGCAAACTTTGGAGAAGTCTGAATTTTGAAGGATGCCTTATGTTTTGCCCATGTATTGTTTTTGGAAACAACGATCAGGTTGGTTCACCCTTAGATTCGGACTGAATTGAAATTCTCGCCCATCATTTCACGTGCCACACAGCAACAGATTTAAAGGACTACATCTTCCCAGACTAGGGATGGAAGATATCTTTGGTTCTGTGTGTGTTTGAAGCCAAACTGAACAAGTTTGCACTTTGTTAAAAAAAAGTATGCAAATGTGTATTTTTAAAAATCCACAAACTGCTGCAAAACGTGGAGAACTGAATTTCAGGTTGGAAAATGAGAAACTAACAGAACGGAAATAGAAAGATCTTTCTTTCCCTATCCCAGATGAATGTTTCTGTCTAACCATGGTCTCCTTGAACCTGCCCTCTCCCGGGCAGAGATGAGGAACCTGTAACCATCCAGATGTTCTTGAACATCAGCTCCCATCAGCTGCCATGTCTTTGCTGGCAGAGGCTGAGTCCCAAAACATCTGGAAGTGTACCAAGCTGGTAGAGATGGACATAACAGCTATATATTCCTTTGTCCTTCTTGGCTTAATTTCCTGAGAGTTCGCATAAAATTCAGTATAGTTCTCATTTCCTTTACTACAGTTCTGTATTGTTTTGAATTTTCGTTCCAATTCGTTTTTTCTTGAGTGCTGTAAAGGGATCGGCTGTAGCCCACACATAAAGAGTGAGAGGAAAATGTCTGAAGATGCAGAATCTGTTCTTTGGAGATGAGCAGGAGCTTTGAAAGATCCGATAGTAAATTATTAATATTAGCAGGAGGAGATTGATACAGTAATGGATTTCTCACGCCTTTGTTCGTAATGCGTGAGCCTCTGCTAAATGGCATTATGCATGTCCAATCTGTGCCGCTACTGTTTCCCAGAATTTTCTGCTTCTTGGCTTGAGTCTGGTTTTTCTTTATAAAAGCGTTAGTGAATGAGATCAGACAGTGATGAATGCAGATTGGATATGTTTCCAGAACTCTTAAGGCCCATGGAAGAAATGAATGCTTTGCAGATACAGTTGTACCTGGGATCCCGAACGCCTTGCGAGTCGAGCGTTTTGGCTCCTGAACTCTGCAAACCCGGAAGTGAGTGTTCTGGTTTGCGAACGTTCATTGGAACCTAAATGTCCGACGGGGCTTCCACGGCTTCCGATTGGCTGCAGGAGCTTCCTGCAGCCAATCGGAAGCCGTGCTTTGGTTTCTGAATGTTTTGGAAGTCGAACGGACTTCTGGAACGGATTCCGTTCGACTTCCAAGGTATAACTGTACTTTGTACCGGTTTTGTCCTTGCCTGACGATGATTAGATTTATAGCTCCACCCTTCAACCCAAAGGTTACCTGATTGGTACACAACAATCTCTTAAAATACACACATAAACCATGAAACTGACAATATGCATAAAACCAAAATCAAAAGATCACTTTCAGAACTTAGTTGCTTAGATTTTTTTCTGAGGCCCCCTTTTTCAGGTATGCCCCCCGAGAGAGGCTCAAAGGGGGGTGACAAGGAAGAGTGTCTTCTCAGCTGTGACTCCCCATTTGAGAAATGCTCTTCCTGTTGAGGCCCACCTGTCACCTTTGTTGACATCTTTTGGGCACATCTTTTTGTTACAGGTAAATGTGTATTTTGCCCCCAGGCTTTTGATAGATTAAGATGTTGTTGTTTTGTTGCTAGGGTGTTGCCAAAGCTTCCTGTGGCTATTAATGGGGCTTATTTTGCTCTGCTTTACAGTATAATGCAGGGGTTGGCAAACTAAGTCCCGTGGGCTGGATAAGGCCCAAGGGGCTCTTTAATCCGGCCTGAGGACCCTGCCCCACCCGGTCAGTGCCCATGCTAAACCGGCGCAGTGACTGACTTCTGCAACGGGCGCCAGGGGGCTTCAGATTGGCTCCAGGAAGCTCCTGCAGCCAATCTGAAGCCGCGGGTGCCTCTGGGCAGGCAGCAATGCTGGCCAATCCAAAGCCTCACCGCCTGCGTGCTGAGGAAACCCGGCGCGGTTTTGGATTGGCTCCAGGAAGCTCCTGCAGCCAATCCAAAGCTGTGGACGCCTCTGGGCGGGCGGCGACGCTGGCCAATTAAAACCGTGCCGGATTTCCTCAGCGCGTGGGGGGCGAGGTTTCGGATTGGCCAGCGTCACAGCCATGGATGGAGAGGATGGTGGGTGCACCGCAGGGCTTTGGCCGGAGCTTGGCATGCCTACTGGCCCAATGCCTGGCACCTGGGAAAGCTCTCCCAGAAGCAAGAGCCATCGCCGCCGCCGCTGGCTCCCAACCGCCGCCAGAGGAGATAGCAAAGCAGGGGGAGGGGCTGGGGGAGAGAGAGAAGCCCCCCTCCGCCGGTGTGTGTGTGCACGTGTGAGTGTGTGGTCCTGCCCACCAGAAGATTTGAGGGACAGTGAGCCAGCCCGCTGGTAGAAAAGTTTGCTGACCCCTGGTATAATGTACCGTATTTTTCGCTGTATAAGACGTACCTTTTCCCTCCTAAAAAGTAAGGGGAAATGTGTGTACATCTTATGGAGCGAATGCAGGCTGCACGGCTAAGCCAGAACAGCGAGAGGGATCACTGCGCAGCGCTCCCTCTTGCTGTTCTAGCTTCTGCCTTAGCCCCTCTGTCCCTTCCCCCTCCTCCTGGAAAAGCCCCCAAGAGTCACGCTCCCTTTCACGAGCCGCGCGGAGCGTATGTGCGGCTCTTGCGGGCTTTTCCCTGAGGAGGGAGAAGGGCAGTCCGTCAGTGATGGGCTGCCCTTCTCCCTCCTCGGGGAAAAGCCCGCAAGCGCCGCACACATGCTCTGCGCGGCTCGTGAAAGGGAGCGCTGAGCAGAGCCTGGGATGCAGACAGGTTCTGCTTAGCACTCCCTTTAAATAATATATTTTTTCTTGCATTCTCCCTCTGAAAACTAGGTGCATCTTATGGTCAGGTGCGCCTTTATGGAGCGAAAAATACGGTATTTATATTTTAAATGTGTAAGTCACTTGGAGTTCTTAATGAAACAAGTGACTAACGAGTCTAATAAATGACAGCAATTGGAAATGAGATCAGACTTTATGTACTGGATCTTGTGCACATCACCCCTCACATTGTCTTGAATTGGGGTGTCTAAATGCAGAAGAGGACAGACCATTTAATAGTTTGGTGGAAGATGGAATTTCAACAGCTTTTGCTGCCATTTGGCCCTTTTACTCAATTTTTGAAGGGACAATGTCACTGTGCAGAGTTAGTCTGTCTTTGACTGCAGCGAAGAGCTGCACTGGAAATTTAAAATGTAATTATGTAACAGATTGTTTCAGACTTCATTTCATATTTGACTGACTTATTTAAAGAACTCGCTGAGAGATGTTATAATCTGTAATAGCTTCTCTCTTACAGAGGAGAAAGCTGTATAAAATTATTTCCTTCCAAATGTAGAGTGAACTTGACCTCGGAATAATTAGTATTGCTTGTCAGTCGCCAAAAAGAACATTTGCAGTCTGGTTTGCTTGTGAATAAGATTTTGTCTTGATTTCACAGTGAAGTTTCACACACGTCTGCAACTTAGTACTTAGACCAATAACACATTGCCTCAGTTTTCCATGAGATTTCACTGTGCACATGAGCTGAGGATAGGGAAGAGCGAATCTCCCAGTTTCTCATTTTTCTAATCTTCAGTCTGCTATATATTTTGGAAAGTGGTTTGTCTGTTCATCTGTCCTCCACAGGTTCAGCTGCCTAGGTGGTTGTCATTGATATTTGGACACGGACTGACATTCTGAATTGAGATGGTGGACCAATATTTCACTTTGCCATGCCTTTGCCCATTTTTTATTTTTTGGCATAGGTTCAGCCACCTCTTGAGATATTGTTGCCTAAATTGGCATTGAGCATCCCAAGGTTGGGGCAGCAGCCTTCATTGATGTTTGCACACCAGACACCAAGATGGTGGACCGAAATGTGAATTTGGTGTGACATCACCTGACTTTGGTGTGATGGGCCCAAACTCACAAATTACACTATCCATTTAAAAATTACAATATTTCATGGTTTCTACAAATTTCCAGGCATCACTGGGTACTCCCTGCAAGTTCTCCATACCTGTGCATCACTTAATGATGAAAATTCCTCAGCATCCTTAGCACAAATTTCTCCTAATAGACACATTTATGAAGGCCATTTTGACTAATGTACACTTTTTTTGCAAACCAATTTTGTATAATATAATGCATTACTTAACTGAAGAACTGCAATCCTAAATCATCTTGCTGAAGAGTATTCCTTCAACTTGATTTAGGGAATAATAAAATGTTTAGGTTTTTTTGAACCAATGTAATATACGGATGATGGCAGTACTTGCTACCAATCCTGCACATATTTGCTGAACTATCCTTCCTCACCGCACCCAGTTCTCACTTCAGTGCAAACCTATTTAATTCACTGTATTTGAAACAAAACGTGAACTGAAATTCAACTACCCTTCAAGGTTAATGATTTTGCAATGTGGTTTTCCAATCAAAATGGTGATATTAGAGGAAAGTATGGACAAAAAAATGTGTAAATTAGTGAAATTAACAAACAAAAATGCATTATATTGAGGGCATTACAAAAATACTAATACAGTGGTACCTCGGGTTAAGAACTTAATTCGTTCCGGAGGTCCGTTCTTAACCTGAAACTGTTCTTAACCTGAAGCACCACTTTAGCTAATGGGGCCTCCCGCTGCCGCCACAATGCCAGAGCACAATTTCTGTTCTTATCCTGAAGCAAAGTTCTTAACCCGAGGTACTATTTCTGCGTTAGCGGAGTCTGTAACCTGAAGCGTCTGTAACCTGAAGCGTATGTAACCCGAGGTACCACTGTATAGTAAGAATTGTGCATGCAAAGACGTGCAAATTTTCATTCAGACTTCAAAAACACACCCAAAAACCAGATGCAAGCTGAAGCAGAAATAGTGGGGTCTGAATTTAAGATTGGAAAAATGAGAAACAGAGACAACAACAACCTCCATATAAAAATACTGTTGGGTTTTGGCTTTTTAAAAATAGTTGTCCCACATTTCCATATATCATATGATGCTGGCCAAAGTGCTTATTTGGAACCTATCTTGTTGTATTTAACAGCTTATCTTATGATATGTGGATGACCAGAAGTAAACAGTGAATTAAAGCCTTCAGATATCTGAGGCATCTTGATTTGCTTGCTAGGTTAGCAAATTCAAATTAAGCAGCAATAAACTATGGTTTGTTTCACTGGCAGACGAACAAACTGCAAAAACCACGAAACTCTCAGCCCCCCTTTTTTAAATGATGAGACAATTTTTGCCTGCTGCATTAGGCAAGTATTGCATTATGTTTTCTGCCAGGGATGACTCAGCTTTTTCAATAGCGCTAAGCTGTGCAACAGAATGCTGCGGTACAGAACACTCCTTTTTCAGGTTGCCAGCCGGCCAGCTCTGCCCTCGCACAGTAGACTCCATTCCATTCTCCCTCTCTGGTTTTCCACCTTGCCCCCCCCCAACTAACGCGGGTGGCGCTGTGGGTAAAACCTCAGCGCCTAGGACTTGCCGATCGCATGGTCGGCGGTTTGAATCCCTGCGGCGGGGTGCGCTCCCGTCGTTCGGTCCCAGCGCCTGCCAACCTAGCAGTTCGAAAGCACCCCCGGGTGCAAGTAGAGAAATAGGGACCGCTTACCAGCGGGAAGGTAAACGGCGTTCCGTGTGCTGCGCTGGCTCGCCACATGCAGCTTGTCACGCTGGCCACGTGACCTGGAAGTGTCTGCGGACAGCGCTGGCTCCCGGCCTATAGAGTGAGATGAGCGCACAACCCTAGAGTCTGTCAAGACTGGCCCGTACGGGCAGGGGTACCTTTACCTTTACCTTTACCTTTACCTTTAAGCTGTGCAACAGAATGCTGTGGTACAGAACACTCCTTTTTCAGGTTGCCAGCTGGCCAGCTCTGCCCTCTCACAGGAGACTCCATTCCATTCTCCCTCTCTGGTTTTCCACCTTGCCCCCCCAACTAACAGTCAGGCGGCATTCTATGCTCACTCAAACTGCACAGTTCCTGTGGGACTATTTTTTCAGGCCTCCCCTCCGCACTTATAGGATTTTAGTTATAAAGACTATTTTGTTACTTCTGCAAACATAGGGGTTCCCCCAGTTCTACTCTTGCACATTAATGGTGCCCTTTCTGTTTATTTTACATATTTATAAAACACACTTTCATACATATGTATGACCAAGGCGCACCATAAAAACCTAATATTACATAACACGGATACAGGTTGCTTGGTACAAAATTCACATTCCAAAGGCCTGTTTGAGCAATACTGTACAGAGGTACTTTGGTTCTCAAACTTAATCCCATCTGAAAGTCCGTTCCAAAACCAAAGTGTTCCAAAACCAAAGCGCACTTTCCCATAGAAAGTAATGCAAAACGGATTAATCCATTCCAGACTTTTAAAAACAACCCCTAAAACAGCAATTTAACATGAATTTTACTATCTAACGAGACCATTGATCCATAAAATGAAAGCAATAATCAATGCACTGTACTATAAAAGAAATAAGACAGTATTGTAGATGATAAAAATCAAAATTAGTTCTTTTTCTTACCTGCACTGATGATTGTTTGGATGGTGGGCTTTTATCCATTTCCGCAGCCACACCATCAATCAATCAGTAGCTGAACTGGGTTCCACACAGTCACAAAAACAAATTAACCAAAAAAGCCTCAAAAACTCAAAATAAATAACAAAAGTGCCAAACTCAATCTGTTCCGGAAGTCCGTTAGACTTCCAAAATGTTCAAAAACCAAGGAGCAGCTTCTGATTGGTGCAGGCGCCCTTGAAACAATAGCCAACAGCCGCGTCGGACATTCGGCTTCCGAAAAACGTTCAAAAACTGGAACACTTACTTCCAGGTTTTCGGCGTTTGAGAACCAAGGTACCACTGCACATCTCTGCTGCTTCTATAGGCTTCATGGAATAGAGATGCTCACTGGTGGGTTATGTGGCTCACATCTGGCTAATTTTCCAGGCTAATTTTCCATGAAATCATTCAGCCACCTCTAACCATTCGTAGCTGGTTTCTCTACCATTGAGGGACCCTGGTTTCTAGGTGCTGATATGCATTCCTTTAGGTGAGTTTCCCTGGAACAGGAATGACCGTGTTGTCAAGGCAGCACCAGGGAACGTGTATCACCATTGTTCATTTGGCATTTGCTTCTTGTGGACAAAGAGCCAAGCGTGGCCTCTCTAGCTGCCACTTTGGAAATAGACTGTAGAATGAATTAGAGAGAGAGAGAGAGAGAGAGAGAGAGAGAGAGAGAAATACCACTTTTCTGCATTGCTTTTGCTTGTGAATTGATAAATCGGAACCCATCTGCCTAAACTTTAAACCGGGGTAGGGAACCTCTAGCTTGCATGTGAAAAGATTCCTGCATTGCCGATGGTTGGATTAGATGACCCTCGTTGTCCCTCTAAAGTTCTACGATTCTATGCAGGAAGCGGGTGGCGCTGTGGTCTAAACCACTGAGCCTCTTGGGCTTGCTGATCGGAAGGTCAGCGGTTCAAATCCCCACGACGGGGTGAGCTCCTGTTGCTCTGTCCCAGCTCCTGCCAATGTGATGGCCTGGGATTCCGATTCAGAGGCTGAACCGGAGGAATCCCCGCCTGCACAGGAGTCCCCGCCTCCAGGGCCGGCTGAACTGGGGCAGGGCCTTGATTCTGAAGCGCCTGCACCTGTGCCGGATCCTCAGGAGCAGGCACCAGGTGAATTCACTCTGGCTCTGGAAGTGGTTGAGGACTCAGTGCCCCTGGGTCCAGTAACCCTTCAGCCTCTCCTGAACTGCAGAGGCTCAGGGCAGAGAGGCGAAGGGAACTGGTTTCTCCCAGGAGGAGTGCTCGCCTTAAGGCCAGGGGAGGCGGGTCTCCTGGGGGCTGGGACCGCCCCTGGCCTCAGAGAAGATAAAGGCCAGTCAGCCCGGTCCCAGGTTGCGGGAGCAACGTCGTCGTTGAGTACCTGCTCCTACCCGGACCCAGACCTGACCTTCCAGTGTTCCTGTTCCCCGCCCGGCTTCCTGCTTCTGACCCTCCAGTGTTCCTGTCCCCGCCCGGCTTCCTGCTTCGGACCTCGCCTCGCTCCTTGTGAACTGTTTCCAGGCTAGTGACTCAGGACTGAACTTTGACTACGATAACGGTAACCTTCCCCCCGGGACCAGCACAGCCAACCTAGCAGTTCGAAAGCACACCAGTGCAAGTAGATAAATAGGTACCACTCTGGCGGGAAGGTAAATGGCGTTTCCGTGCGCTCTGGCTTCTGTCTCAGTCCTCAATGCACCAGTAGCAGTTTAGTCCTGCTGGCCACATGACCCATAAAGCTGTCTGTCGAAAAACGTCGGCTTCCTCGGTCTGAAAGCAAGATGAGCGCCCCAACCCCATAGTCACCTTTGACTGGACTTAACTGTCCAGGGGTCCTTTGCCTTTACCTCTACCTTTACCTTTTACGATTCTAAGAAATAGAAATAGCAAAGTGAAATAGAAATAGCAAAATGAAATAGCAAAGTGGCTCACAAAGCATAGGGCTGCCAATCCCCCTTGTGCTGAGGTTCCCAAGCTTGGGAAACTCCTCTCAAAAGATTTTGACGGATAAGCAGGACAGCCCACCTGCCAGTCACGTGATGTCATAATGACATCATGCAATAGTCTGGTTTGACCCGCCCACCTGTGAAAGTTGGTCACCTCTGGAGCCAAACAAGGGTTCCCACCTAAAGCTTTCTGCAAGAGTGAGGGAATTCGATCCTGCTCAGTTTGGCCGCTTGTGTCAGTTCCCCTCAGGGAACTGGCATACACAGTGGATAATTTTAGAAAGTAGGATTTAACAGCCTACTTTGATGATGGGAAAGAGTGTTCAGTCCTGCTTGGTCACCATCTCTACCCTCACCAGGGACCAATTTCGGCAGGTGGTTGGTTTGGCCTGCCTGTCAAAGTAGGCCCACAGGGGATGGAGTGGGGAGATCTGACCTGCCAGGTCAATAAGAATGGTTGTAAAGGTAAAGGGACCCCTGACCATTAGGTCCAGTCGTGACCGACTCGGGTTGTGGCGCTCATCTCGCTTTATTGGCCGAGGGAGCCGGCGTACAGCTTCCGGGTCATGTGGCCAGCATGACTAAGCCACTTCTGGCAAACCAGAGCAGCACATGGAAACATCGTTTACCTTCCCGCTGGAGTGGTACCTATTTATCTACTTGCACTTTGACATGCTTTCGAACTGCTAGGTTGGCAGGAGCAGGGACCAAGCAACAGGAGCTCACCCCGTCGTGGGGATTCAAACCGCCGACCTTCTGATCGGCAAGTCCTAGGCTCTTTGGTTTAACCCACAGTGCCACCCGCGTCCCTATGGTTAGGATGTCCCTATTCCCCTCACAGAGCTACAATTCCAGGGTTCCCTGGGAAGAGGGATTAACTGAGAATTGTAGCTCTGTGAGGGGAATAGGGGTCTCCTCAGACGATCATGAGCCAAGAAAGGAAAGAAGATTGTGGCAGCTGCTTATCCATTCGAGGCAGGCTCCCAACTGTACTTCCCTTGATCAGTCTTGCAATAAAAGTTTACAGCTCTTGTGTATTTGCCACAAAGCCGCTAGCTAAAAAGAGGAATAAGGATTCGGAGCTGAACAGGAAAGTAATTTTCAAATTAACAAACCACCCTCCGTATTCTTGCATGCATTTTAGACGCTTCAGTGTTTAATGCCACCTCCTGCTCTTTAACACTGAGAATTGTTTTTCCATACATCATAGAAAGGATTCCTCTTTCTCTCTTTCAAAAATTTTAACGGATGATGTTTTCGTCAAAACAATTGGGCAATGTTCTTGTGGCAATGCCAGCTGTATTACCACAGGAAGAGCTGTGTCCTCTGGAAATATCACCAGAAGCACAGAACCGCAGTATTCTCTAAAAAAAACTGCAAAGAATAACACACAGTCATCTCCAGTGACATAGGCTGTTTATGCACCATATATTTAAAAGCAGATTTAAAGCCAATTATATTTGTTTCTTTGTTTATTAAATTTCTATACTGTCCTTCATCCAAGAACCACAGGGTGATTTACAGTGTAAAAACAGAAAAATGCATAATGTAGTAGCAAACAAAACAATAATACCCTCCACAGTTTAAAAGGCCTTAGATTGCTTACTTAGCCAAAGGCCTGGGAGATGAGGTACTGAAAGACAGGTAATGAAGGCGCCAGGTGAGCTTCCCTGGGGAGAGCATTCCACAAATGGGGAGCCACCACAGAAAAGGCCCTTTCTTGTCTTGCCACCCTCCGGACCACTTGCAGGGGAGGCACACCGAGAAGGGTCTCAGGTGATGATTACAGGATCCTGATCGTTTCAAATGGGGAGAGGTGGTCCTTGAGGTATTGCGGTCCTGAAGCACATGACTTCCTCCAAAGAATTCTGGGAACTGTACTTTATCCATTGTGGAGCTACAATTCGCAGTACCTTTAACAAGCTACAGCTCCCAAGATTCTTTGGGGGAATAATCATTCACTTTAGATGCGTCTTAAAGGCATGGTGTGTACATAGCCTTACGTTTTGGGTTTCTTTAGTTTTGCCTTGCGGGGAGCAGGTATTCCAAAATTCTCTTTAAATCGCTGTTTTTTCTCCCCCACCCAATTATGTTTTCTTACCAAATTTGTGATGATTTGGAAAGTGGGTGAAAAGGTTTCCCTGGCTTGTATACATCCATGGTAGGGTGTTTAGTTCTGTTTTGGGTTTGTTTTTGTAGGGAGAAGGTTTTGCTGTCCAGCTCACAGCTAGGACATCTGCACTGAACGAGGACCGTCTCACCAAATAAACTTACATCTGCTTTATGTCTTTATAATATCCTGCCACCATCATCACACAGGGGTCTGTGGAGGGGATATTTTGATTGAAAATGTAACTGTACCATAATCTTTGAATACATGTGTTTGTTTTTTTAAAAAACATTTGCTAGGAAGTATGAACCTTTACAATGTTACCCCACCACACACACACAAATGAGTAAACTCATTTTTATAAATATAATGCAGAGCAACCTTATTTTGGCCCACTCTTAAACTGCTAAGTAGGATATAAAGGTAAGAGTAAAGGGACCCCTGACCATTTTTAAAAAGTATGCATTACGGTGGGGTGTTGGGGGCGTGGCTGAATTTGTAGCTGTTGTTTTTTTTTTTTACTTCATTTGCTTAAAGGTAAAGGGACCCCTGACTGTTAGGTCCAGTTGTAGCCGACTCTGGGGTTGCACACTCATCTCGTTTTATTGGCTGAGGGAGCCGACGTACAGCTTCCGGGTCATGTGGCCAGCATGACTAAGCCGCTTCTGGCGAACTAGAGCAGTGCACAGAAAGGCCGTTTATCTTCCCGCTGGAGCGGTACCTGTTTATCTACTTGCACTTTGATGTACTTTCAAACTGCTAGGTTGGCAGGAGCAGGGACTGAGCAACAGGAGCTTACTCCATTGTGGGGATTCGAACCGCTGACCTTCTGATCGGCAAGTCCCAGGCTCTGTGGTTTAACCCACAGCGCCACCCGCGTCCCTGCTATGTAGGATAATCAGGGGCAATTAATTACCATTAGACCTTATTGATTTGCTTCTTAACTTCCTAATTATAAAATCATATCTGTACTTAGATACCTGCCTTCATGGTTGGAAGGGTCCTCAAGGGTCTTCTATTCCAACCCCCAGCAATGCAGAAATCTCAACTATATCATATATGACAGCATCCAACCTCTACTTAAGAACCTCCAAGGAAGGAGAGTCTTCCACCTGTAGGATAGATAGTAGCTGGGTGGTCCATAAAATATTGTGTTAGACTGTCCAGCCATAATGAACACTAGCTTTCTTCCTGTTAAAGCTGCTGCTGCTCTTGTCATTAATTACATTATTTCCTTCCAACGAGGAGTTAACAGTGTTTATTGCAGTGAGGAGAACAGAGAGTCTCTGGGGCGGATGCATCCCAGGGCTCCAGCTGATGCTGTAGGCCATTGGAGGACAGTTGAAATGGTACCCAAAGAGCATCTTCTAGATACAAAATCTCTCCAGGGCCCACTTGTGTTATTGGTAACAGGAGAGACGCAACCAGATTTCCACTAGTCAGACTTGCAGGTTTCAAGAGAACAGTGAAAGATATCCATGGAAGAAGATATCAATGGAACATCTTGAAAATAATGTCCCCGTCCCCCCCCCGGTTGAGAGGCTATAG
Source organism: Podarcis pityusensis (assembly GCF_964106645.2). Lineage (NCBI taxonomy): Eukaryota > Metazoa > Chordata > Lepidosauria > Squamata > Lacertidae > Podarcis > Podarcis pityusensis. The sequence continues at coordinate 39,331,804 of NC_138039.1, read as the reverse complement.
GGGGAGAATCAGCAACTGAAGGCTCATGGGGCAAACTTGGTTCCCTGAGCATTCACTAGTTTTCCTTCCAGTGGTTGATAGAAGAAGCGAGAGATGTTTTGTGGAAAGGTTTGGGCTGGTCCACTTTGCTGTCTGAAGTGGGGTGACAAATAGCACCCCCCCCCCAAAAAAAGCCCTGAAGGCCAGCCAAGTTATTTTGATACCTCATGCTGAGCATTCCACAGGTAGGGATTTGTGCAACTCTTCCCAAGCCATAAATATATGCAACAATAATAAATCAAATAGCTAACCATTTGCTTGCCCCTTTATGACACCTAAATCAGCTTCCTAGTGGTAGGGTCTACCCTGAGAACGATGGGGAAATGAATGGAAGATGCTTGAGTCCTCTAGTGCACCTTTTGTAAAACCAGTTGCTGACCAAAGCTATAGAAGTTATAGCATCTTAATTCATTTCTTAGGCTTGGGTGCTATTAAATGTGGGAAGGCAGGGTGGAGAAGGCAGTTTGTAAACTCCAAAAGTGGCCTGGTTGCTCAAACTAGCCAGTAAGCTTAACCTGGAAACCCTTATAAGAAAATCATAAGACTCCTGCTGGATCAGTCTAATGACCCATCTAGCTTTGTGTTTCCTGAACGTAGATCTGCAGCTGTTGTTGGACTACAACTCCCATCATCCCCAGTTAGCAGGACCAGTGGTCAAGGATGATGGGAGTTGTAGTCCAACCACAGCTAAACACCCAGGTTTGGGAGAAAGTGACCTAGCCAGAGCATCAGTTTCTCATAGTAACCAACCACATACCTATGGGAAGTCTGCAAGCAGGACTTGGTCACAACCATACATGCCCCACTAGTGATTCCCGGCAAGCAGCATTCAGAGGCCTACTGCTTCCAGCTGTGGAGGTTGAGCAGCAGAGGGAACCATGGATAGCTTCTGCCTCCTCTATGAATTAGCCTAATCTTCTTCAAGGGTGCCGTGGGAAGGATGGAGAACCTGTGGCCAATGGCCACGCCATAGCTGTCAACCGTCCCTTATTTGGCGGGAAACTCCCTTATCCCAGCGCCGTGTCCTGCTGCTGTCCCTTATTGATGATGTCCCTTAAATTTCCCGGGTTTCAAAGGAAGCAGCTCCTCTCCCTCCCTCCCTCCCTCCCTGCCGGCCAGGGAGGAGGTAGGCTCCAACTGTGTTGCTTGGTTGTCCGGCCCGCCCCCCTCCGGCCTCTTCTCACCAGCCTCGGCCCCTTCCGCCGCCATTGTCATTGTGGCCGCCGAACTGAGCATCTCTGCCTGGGGTAGTATCTTCGTAGCTTGGACTTCGTTTTGCACGAAAAGTGGTTGCCGCTTGTAGTTATTTAATTGCAGTATTTCATCAGCTTGAGCAGCAACCTCTGGAAACGAAGGGCTAAAAACCGGTGCTGCTCTCCAAAATTATCTGGTCCCTTTTAACTTCGTATTTCAGGTGGTTGACTAAAATCCCTTATTTTGGTTGTTGATCCCTTATTTTCGAGGCTGCTGGTCCCTTATTTTCAAATCTGTAAGTTGACAGCTATGGGCCACGCTGGCTGGAGCTGATGGGAGTTGGAGTCTGACCCAACAACATTGGAAGAGTCACAGGTTTTCTGCCACTGCTTTATAGAGCTCTTGGTTATCACGTCAACTCTTTCGGCTCAGAGGCTTCCTTTGTAGATGTGGCTGATATCCTTAGCGTTCCCCTCTTTGACCAGATGTGGAAGGTGGCGCACAGGTCAAAACCCCACCCAGGTTCAAGATCCAGTCTGGGCTCTAGTACTGACAATACACGGGCATTGTATTCACAAATTCCTTGCACTGACGAGTGAGCAATACCTTCTTTTGCAGTGCAGGCCTTCAAGATACACCACGAGCTGAAGATTTGGGCTAGTGTGCTGTGTTCATTGCAGGGTATAGGCTGTCATTATGCTGCAATCCAAAGCTCCCTTTGTTTTGCTCTGCCTGGTGGTTACCGGAACAAGCGCCGAACTGATTTGTGGGGATCTGGAGAGCTCTGTTCAGCCAGACTGGAATTTATTTTCTTTCTTAGCCCAGATCGTGGGGCAGTCAGAAGCCCTCTCTTATATCTATGTGTATTTATAACTGGGTCCTTTTCTGCTTGTTTGCTTTGCACATGCAATTGTATCTGGCAGCCTAAGTTTGCTGGAGCTGTGGTTAGGCTTGAAAAAGCAACTCCAGGTCTTTAAATCTCCAACAAATGTCCACTTCGAAGTGTACCACACTTTGCTTTTTTTCAGTGCCGACTTTTCTGTTGCTCCATGTCCTGATGTTATTTAGCCGACCTTAGATTGGATCCACTTAAGCAAATGAAGCAAAACAAAAAATTAGCTACAAATTTAGTCATGCCCCCACCCTGAAGCAAAGTTCTTAACCCGAGGTACTCTTTCTGGGTTAGCAGAGCCCGTAACCTGAAGCATATGTAACCCGAGGTACCACTGTATTCTACGACCCTGTGGGAAGTGCTACATTCAGATAGCACAGAGGTCGGCAACCTAAGGCCCATGGGCCGGAAGCGGCCCATGAGCCGCCACTGAACTGAGCTGCCCACTCGGCGAGTCCCTGCACACTGCGCTAAACCGGTGCAACAAGGCGTGGGGACTCTCTTCCATGGCTCCGGAAATGGCTTCTGCACATGCCCAAAGGCTTGAAATTGTGGCTGCACATGTCCGCGGCACCAGAAATTGCTTCTGCGCATGCCCAGATGCCAGAAATCACACCTGCGCAGGCGCGATTTTCGGCATCTGGGCATGCGCAGAAGCGATTTCCGGCGCCATGGACATGCCCAGACGTGATTTCTGGTGCCGCGCTGCGCTGGCCCGGCCTACGGAGGATCTCCGCGGGAGTAATCTGGCCCATGCCCAGTAAGCCTTGCTGACCCCTGAGAGAGCACTTCAAATGACCAGGCAGTTCAGCAATATGGTGGGGCGTGTGTGTTTTGGGGTGGGGCTGGGGGCTCATTAAGTGATTCTCCATATGAGATTGGGATGTTGGAAGTGGAGGACATGCATGAAATGTCAGAGGATCTGCAGACCTGATAAAAGTCAGTTCTGTTGGGGTTATTTCCAGCATTTTCTAGAGCTGAGGACTGGTGTTGGAAACAGCACCCACAGCCCCCCCCCCCCCCCCCATTTTGCATCAGAAAGCTGTGCTGGATAATCTGGCTCCTTCTTCTTCTTGGATGGCCACCAAACAATCCTGCAAAACAAAAGCCGCCTCCTTAGTGCCTTGATCAGGATGCGGCTGATTACATCTCTGCTTGGTCAGGTTCAATCATTTCGATAAACAAATTGCTTCAATTGGGCAGCTATTCTGCGATAATAATAAAAAAAGTCTTGCAAGGGCTGCATTTATAACTCTGCAGAGAACTGAGCCCGCTTGCCAAGCCGATTGCTTCATTTTCTCTGGCATTTTATAATCGGGATAATGAGCCACCTTAATAACAAGCAAATTATGTTAAAGGGGAATGGCAGCCGCGTTTGTATAACCAGGGTAAATCAGCAACTTAAGCTGTTGCCTAAAAAAACCAATGCAGGCTACACATTAAAAAGGCTTTGGGGCGTTAGAATCATTGGCAATCTGTTAAAATTTGCTCTTTTGTTTTTTGGTTGCTCAACTAGGAATCCTTCCTCACTCCCCTCCACCAACTGAAGCATTTAACACAGAGCTGGTTGTGTTGCTCTAGGATCTTGCAGATCTTGATCAGGGCCATGGTGAGGGTGGGTTCAGTGAGTTCATCATCATCATCATACCTGGAGTTAAAAAAAAAACCTTCCAGTGTTGCATAATTCCCTTACCCACACTGCAAAGCTTGTGTTCGTGGTTGTGACATCACAGATGTATCAGGTCAGGAGCAGTGACAGAAGGAGAAATGCAACAACTGTTTAATTGCGCTCTTGCACAGAGAATGCAAGTTGGGGTGGATCTGGGATCCGTTGTAGAACGGACTGAACTGCTTCAGATTCTGGCAGTGTGGAACTACATTTTTGAATGATCCACAACCTGAAAATCAAACCAAACACCTTCCTGCAAGGAGAACACTAGCACAACAGGGAGTTTTGCTAGCTTTCTCCTTTCAAGGAACTATGCCACTCTGGCGGAATATTGAAACATCGTATCTCCCAGCTGTTGCCTTAAGTCAGAGCTTTCCAAACTGTGTGTCACGACATGTGTGTCAGTTGCGGTGTGTCACACAAACGCTCCCTGTGCTCCTCCCGAGGCTGGAAAGGGGATAGTTTAACCACCAGCTTGCTAGTACAGTGGTACCTCGGGTTACATATGCTTCAGGTTACATACGCTTCAGGTCACAGACTCCGCTAACCCAGAAATAGTACCTTGGGTTAAGAACTTTGCTTCAGGATGAGAACAGAAATCGTGCTCCGGCGGCGCGGCAGCAGTGGGAGGCCCCATTAGCTAAAGTGGTGCTTCAGGTTAAGAACAGTTTCAGGTTAAGAACGGACCTCCAGAACGAATTACCACTGTAGAACTGAGTTACTGTGTCGCGAAGTGATACATATCTAAAAAGTGTGTTGACGACATGAAAAGTTTGGAAAGCTCTGCCTTAAGTGCTTACATTCTAGCTTGCCACCTGTTTCTGCTAAATTCCATAGTTATGCCCTGTGTGAATAAGTACTTTCTTTCATCTTGTCTGAATCTTCCAACATTCAGCCTCGTTGGATGGCTCCACATTCTACTGTTGAGGCAGAAAGGAAAAGGTAAAGGACCCCTGGACGGTTAAGTCCAGTGAAAGGCGACTATGGGGTTGCGGCGCTCATCTCGCTTTCAGGCCGAGGGAGCCGGCGTTTGTCCACAGACAGCTTTCCGGGTCATGTGGCCAACAGGACTAAACCGCTTCTGGTGCAACAAAAGCGTGCAAACAGATTTCTGTGACGGAAATCAGAGCGCATGGAAACACCATTTACCTTCCTGCCACAGTTGTACCTATTTATCTACTTGCACTGGTGTGCTTTCAAACTGCTAGGTTGGCAGGAGCTGGGACAGAGGAATGGGAGCTCACCCTGTCGCAGTGATTCGAACCGCTGATCGGCAAGCCCAAGCGGCTCAGTTGCTTAGACCACAGCGTCACCCGCATCCACCCCTTTTACCATTGAGGAGGGGGGACTTCTCTCTAGCCACTGTCTTCATGCCATGCATAATTTTTATACTTCTGTCATGCCATTGCTTACTTGTTTTTTTCCCTCTAAGCAAAAGATCTCCAAATGTTGTAATCTTTCCTCACAAGGGAGCAGCTGCAGACCCCCTCCTTTTTGGTTCCCTGTTTCTGGACCTTTTTTCAGCTCTACAATATCCCCCCCCCCATTTTTTTCTTTTTTCACTCAAAACTCACAGGCTGACTTTCCAAATTGCCTTGTTAAGCCAGGGCTGAGTTGCAGGGTGTCTGTCTTTTATTTTCTAACTGTACTAAAAGGAAGACGAGAGCCAAAGTCAATATTTTTTATGACCTGTTTAATGCCAAACATCAGCCCAGGAGGCCTGATCCCCCAACCCTGCTCCATATTTCCTTCCAAGTCAGAGGTTTAGATTAAGACCGCGCTGCTCGCAGTATACCACATCTGCGCTGTAAGGCAATGCATGTCTTGCTCCGAGCAGCTGAGTTCACCAAATTTTACTCCAGGGTAAAGTATAAGGCCTTGCTCTGTATGGTTTGGCACATCGCTCCTTTTAGATTAGTTTTCCCTTTCCCTCCACCGTGAAGTGTTTTAAGGCTTATTATTTATGATAGTTGTGACAAACCAATAAGCTCTATGCATAAAGCGGGGTGTCTTTTAACAGGAAGTGACTATTTTATGTCTGTTTGATTTTTGTGCATATTTCAGCAGCCAACAAGCCTGTTCAAGCCAAAAATGAGTGATGGCTGGTAGTTTAGGGAAGTTTTTAATATTTAAATGCTGTGCTGTTTTTAACATTTGACTGGGAGCCGCCCAGAGTGGCTGGGGAGACTCAGCCAGGTGGGTGGGGTATGAATAATAAATTATTATTATATTATTATTATTATTATATTAAGGGACGCGGGTGGTGCTGTGGGTTAAACCACAGAGCCTAGGACTTGCCGATCAGAAGGTCGGCGGTTCGAATCCCCGTGACGGGGTGAGCTCCCGTTGCTCGGTCCCTGCTCCTGCCAACCTAGCAGTTCGAAAGCACGTCAGAGTGCAAGTAGATAAATAGGTACCGCTCCAGCGGGAAGGTAAACGGCGTTTCCGTGCGCTGCTCTGGTTCGCCAGAAGCGGCTTAGTCCTGCTGGCCACATGACCCGGAAGCTGTCTGCGGACAAATGCTGGCTCCCTCGGCCTATAGAGCGAGATGAGCACGCAACCCCAGAGTCGGCCACGACTGGACCTAATGGTCAGGGTTTCCTTTACTCTTTACTTTTTATTATTATATTATTATATAGTGTGTGAAGATAAACTCATTAAATAACCACAGGATCCCGGGAGTCTTATTCGTAAAAGAGGGTCTCGCTGCATCTCTGCATGATTCAGTGTTCTGGCCTTGCTCCCCTTTGCTTGTCTCTTTGGGAGCAGGTGCTTGTGCACACGTATTTTTCCTGGCACACATGGCTCTGAACGGATTGCTCACAATGCAGAATGCCAGCCTCCTGCCTTCTGAGGCTGCTTCCTGTTGCCTCTCTGCACGAGTGAGAGTCCAGAGCAGTAATGCAGGAAACACTGCCTGATCTGATTTGTGAAGATACATGGGGCCGGCTTTAGGTCCTGGGGAACCTCAGCAAAGAGTCCTTCGGTGTCTCCCCCTTGTGGCTGAAGAGGCGGGCTGCAGAGCTCTTACGGAAGCAGCATTTAATTTACCACCGTGGCGCAAACTCTGGGGCATCGTGGGAAACCAAAATGCTGCAGGGCATTCTGGGAATTGCAGCGATGGCTTCCTAGCACAGCTGCCTGCTGCTCAGATCAGAGCACTGGTGAAAATGGGGAGTGGGGGTCCTGGGATCTGAGGCTGTAGCAGCTGCCTAGAGAGGCTGCCTGTCAGTGCTAGGAAGTAAGACTGTTAAATCACTAGTTAGTAAGATTTGATTTAAATCACTAGTCAGTAAGATTTTATTTAAACCAATTTTTTTTACAGAAAGACTCATTCTTGCTGGTAGAATCTTAATATTCACAACCAGAGGAAGGTTTCGTTTTTGGAATAATACATTTTCAGAGTAGTTTTTACAGTTATATCAAAAATTGCTGATTTGGTTATACTATTAGAAATACATTGACAGATAATTATGAAATTATTGTGAAGTTTAATAAGTTAACTGTTTATATTTGGACAACGTTTCTGCTATGCTTTATTGGAAGGAGAAAAACAATCATTTCCTTAATAACAATTCAAACAATTTATTTAACTGAAACAATAACATTGTAGCATATGTATCCATGCTTGTTAACTGATGTGGTTAAACAATTTTTTAAAAAAACAACTGAGTTTTAGCACACATGGAAAACTTAAAACAAATCCTTATTTCCTGATGAATAGCCTTTGGACTATAATGTAACTTAAATAGAAAACTATCTTTAGAAAGATTTTCCCTCCAAAAGCATTTTATTTTAAAAATCCAATTTAAATTTTAAAAAATCTGATTTTTATTTATTTTTAAATCATTGATTTTTATCCACCCTGGTTTTGTGTGAAAGAGTGTATACTTGTTGATTCGTTCAGATCCACTATTTGTGTGCCCAGGTACACAGAGTGTACACTTGTTGAAGATCGTATGTGAACAACTGTACAAGTGTACAGCTCAACTCTTTAGCTTGCTCACACTGAACACTATTGTTCATTGGAAAGAATGTACATATGTTTGTTTATACAGCTCAATTAGTGGTCACAAGAGCTGTACACACATTGACTGTATCATGTGAACACCCCTGGTGTTTTCTGTCACAAGTTTGGAAAACACTAGAGCAGTTTGATCGCTGAGAGAGTTCTCATCTTGAAAATTTTACTTTTTCTGGACTTTGCATAATTAATATTTAGTATATTAATATTTTCCAATAACCTCCTTGGTTCAGGTTATTCCATACATTTCAGGGGGGTTTTTACGCATTATGGCAGACAGCTCTCTTTACAGTTGTTACTTCTAAATACATTTCCTATTGCTCTGTTTTCCTTCCATCCTTAGTTTCAAATTGGGTCTATACAGTTTCATGGCATTGTTTTTGTCATACTACTTTTTTTCTGCATCTGTCTCGTTACTATGGCAATTACAAAATACAAACAGTGCGAGCGATGAGTAATGGTGATAAGGAATTGTGAAATGGCCTCAGAAAAAAAGATGTGTTTCGCGCTTTCAAAAGATTTATGTTTGCAGATAAATAAGGAAGGAAAAGTGCTTCCTTTAAATCCATCTCCAGAACGTACATTTTATGTGGAACCTCTGTCACAACCCTCTTAATCCTCCTCGCCAACTGAGATTTATTTTTACCTATTTATAAAAGTATTTTATATCATCAAATATAGGGGCGGTGTACACCATAAAAGATAAAACACAATACAAATGATTAAAAACAATACAAATGATAATTAAAGTGTCTGGCTAGTTAAACAGCTGCCAAGGCGTGTCAACATAAAAAATGTCTTCAAGAGACACGTGGAAGTCAAAAGTGAGGGCGCCTGCCACATCTCTGCCAGAACATTGTCCCACAGCAAGGGATCGGAGATACTAAATGCCTAAATATACTTGTGCGTTCATCCATTACTACCCTAGAGGGAGAGGCCTGCCTTTATACTTTTATATAACACCGTCAGTAAAGCATTGTGTAATTATTATATTATATTATATTATATTTTATATTATATTGGGTCCTCCCTTAAAGAGGGCACATATTGCGGTGAGACCTAGAGAACCGACACCCTGTGTTGTGGGTAGGTACAGTTGGTCAGCCACAACACCCGATTGGTAGGTCCCTCGAAGCTGGGTACAATCTGGCCAATGGGACGCAGTCTAAATAGTTCAAGGGACCTATTTATGCCCATGCATGTGACCCAGAGCTTCCTCTTTCGGTGTGTGCATTTGGAACACCCGCCCACCTCTCCCTATTTTTAGGGCTGTGCACTTGATCTTGCTATGCTGTCATATGTAGTCTATTGTTGGGACAGGGGCACGGCAGGAATTTTCCCCACTTGGTTGATTGGCCTTGGCCATTTGGGTTTCGCCTGCCGCGTAGCAAATCGTCACAACTTGTAAGGTTGCAGATAGGCTCTGGTTCAGGTGACAGGGATGGGAGAAGGCTCTTGCCATCCCTATGTGAAGGGTATTCCATTAAAGGAATGTTGAAGTGATATAATGGTGCTTTAAATACAGTGGTACCTTGGTTTCAGAACAGCTTAGTTTATGAACAACTTGAATTAAGAACGCTGCAAACCCGGAAGGAGGTGTTTTGGTTTGTGAACTTTGCCTTGGAATAAGAACATGTTTCGCTTCCTGTTGAGTGTGTTCCATTTGTAAATTGCGTCCCCCGCTTAATCCGCTTCCAGAACGGATTAAGTTCGTAAACCAAGGTACCACTGTACAGTGGTACCTTGGTTCTCAAACTTAATCCGTTCCGGGAGTCCGTTCGACTCTTGAAACTGTTCAGAAACCAAGACACAGCTTCTGATTAGCTGCAGGAGCTTCCTGCACTCAATCAGAAGCTGTGTCAGATGTTTGGCTTCCGAAAAGCGTTCAAAAACCGGAACACTTACTTCCGGGTTTGCGGCATTCAGGAGCCGATTTGTTCGACAACTAAGCTGTTTGAGAACCAAGGTACCACTGTATGTGGTGAAGATTAGGCTTGGGTCTCTCACATTTACCCCAAAGGATATCTTCCTTATGAGCACAGTGGTACCTCTGGATACGAACAGGATCCGTTCCGGAGCCCCGTTCGCATCCTGAAGTAAACATAAAATGCATCTGCGCGTGCCGTGTTTCGCCACTTCCACGGATGTGTGTGACATCATTTTGAGCATCTGCGCATGCGCAAGCGGCGAAACCTGGAAGTAACGTGCTCTGTTACTTCCGGGTTGCCACGGAGCTCAACCTGGAAATATTCATCCCGAAGCTACTTCAACCCAAGATTTGACTGTAAAGGCTAAAATCGGTGTAGGAAAACTTTTGCCTGTGAAGAGCTGTTGACCCATTGGGAAAGTCAACCTTGGGGCATTGTCAGTGATGGGGGGACTTTACAGTTCTTCAGGATTGTATCTCTCTTTCTGTCACCCCATCCCTACAGGCTACATGGAGTTAGGGCCACATGGAGGTAGTTCACAGGTCACATGAAGGCCACAGGTCCACGCCCCACTCCCAAAATAAAGGCATTTTTATTTTGGGAACTGATTTGCCTGGCTAAAGGCTAGATTTAGCTGTTCCCATTCAGTTCTACCGTGTCCTTGAGATTTGTCTGCTTCACAAAAGAGAATTCCAGCACATTTGGTATAAGAGCTTTTATCACAAGATGACGTCAATGTAGAAGAAATATATTAGCCTCCAAATCTGCTGTAAAAAGATTATGTGAATAGATCCATAATAAATGTGAATAGATCCATAATAAACCTTTGGGTGGGTGGGTGTGTAAGGAGGGGTAGAATTGGGGGGTGAATGCAAGCAAAGAGTGATACAAAAGCCTTGACAATCCATTTTTCAAAAACTGAAGTGTATTATCTTAATTTAGATGCGTTAATTTTAGGCGCACTTTCAGCACTGCTGAGGCTTAATTTGCGTCATCAGGGATCTTCAAGGTGATTGACGCAGGATTTTTTTTGATGAAAGGACCCTTGGTTACCAGAATTTTTTAATTTTGGTGGTGAGGTGCATTCTACAAGCGCACAGCTTTGTCTGCTACCTCGGGTCACAATTTTTGTGCCCCAGATTAAATTCCTAAGAACGGATCGCACAGAAGTAGGACGGCTGACTTCTGGTTTTGGGAAGCACTTGGGCACCCTTTTGCCAGTGGACCCTTTTGCCCCCTTTCCACGGGACATGGATGGCGCTGTGGTCTAAACCACTGAGCCTCTGGGGCTTGCCAATCAGAAGGTTGGCGGTTCGAATCCCCGCGGCGGGGTGAGCTCCCATTGCTGTGTTCCAGCTCCTGCCAACCGAGCAATTCAAAAGCACACCAGTTCAAGTAGATAAATAGGTACTGCTGTGGAGGGAAGGTAAACAGTGTTTCCGTGCGCTCTGGTTTCCGTCATGGTGCTCCATTGCGCCGGAAGCGGTTTAGTCCTGCTGGCCACATGACCCGGAAAGCTGTCTGTGGACAAACACCAGCTCCCTCGGCCTGAAAGCAAAATGAGTGCTGCAACCCCATAGCCTCCTTGGACCGGACTTAACCATCTAGGAATCCTTTACATTTTACCTTTGTCCCTTTCCCTTTCCTTTTCAAACCCCACTCCTCCTCCACTCTTGGCACGACACCTTACCATTTGTTCCCTGGTTCTTTAAGTTCTCAAATATTTCTATTCTCCCTCCTTTCAGCTGGTAATATTTATTTATTGTTGCATTTACAGTGGTACCTCAGTTTAAGAACAGTCCAGTTTAATAACGATTCAGTTTACAAACTCTGCAAAACCGGAAATAGTGTCCCGGTTTGAGAACTTTACCTCGGTCTACGAACGGAAGCCGAATGGTGGAAGGGCACCGGTGGCGGGAGGCCTCATGAGGGAAAGCGTGCCTTGGTTTAAGAACGATTTTGCTTTAAGAACGGACTTCCGGAATGGATTAAGTCTGTAAACTGAGGTACCACTGTATATCCCACTCTTTTTCTCTATGGCTTACGGGGTTCTCCCCCTTCTCATTTAATCTCCGCGACAACCCTGTGAGGTAGGTTAGGCTGAGAGGCAGCGACTGGCCCAAGGTCACCCAGTGAGCTTCGTGACCGAGTGGAGATTTGAACCCAGATCTCCCAAGTCCTGGTCAGACACTCTAACCACTGCACCACACTGTCACTTGCTTGCCTTTTCGTCTTCTTTGGAGCTCCCTTTTCAGGGTGCTCCCTTTCTTCCGCCTGGTGTTGCCTTCCCTGCCAATGTAATTCACATCTCTTGTTTCTTCTCCCCACTCCCAGGCCACAGACCACTGCATGATCCCACTTTAAAAGCCACGGCTTCCCCCAAAGAATTCTGGGAGCTGTAGTTTGTTAAGGGTGCTGAGAGCTTTTGCTCTTTACAGGGAACTCTGGGAATGGTAGTTCTGTGAGGGGAACGCAAGGAGCCTGCCTTTGTGCATAAATCACAATGTTTTATGTCAAAATACACACATACATGGGGGCTAGGAAAGGACTGGGTTTTGACTTGCAAAAAATGTTGTGGTGTTGTTACTTTTATTAAGTCAAGGTTTACGATACTACTTTAAGTCACTTTGGAAACTATAATCAACACATGGGCATAGCCGGGGGGGGGCAGGGAGGGGCAGCTGCCCCCCCCTCAAATCAATACAAATCTGAGGTTCTGCCCCCCTAACAAAAGCCTGCATCCCCTAACAAAAGCCTTCCCCCCCTTAACAAAAATCCTGGCTAGGACCATGACAGTATCTAAAAAACTCTCATCAAATTGAAGATGTTCCTTGCTGTACTGGAAAACTGGGTTCCTAAATAAATACATTATTATCTTGATTGATTATACAATACCCTACATTTGCACATCTGCCAGGTGGATTAAAAACAAATCCTGCAGTATAAGTAGCATTTCTTTTTTTGCACGCACCCTCTGCCCCATCTAATCTAATCAATCTGAATTTAGTCCCTTTGAAAACAATGGGTTGAAGTTTGCGGTTGCTACTTAATCTCTTCATCGCTTTCCATGGGATTTGGTCAAATATATTTTCAACTCGAGGTAACTCTTCCAGGTTAGTGGAGTTTGTAACCTGAAGCGTTTGTAACCTGAGGCGTTTGTAACTCGATGTACCACTGTGTTCAGCATCCTACATATGAAAATTTATTTTTCAGTACTCCCTACTGGTTCAAGGAAATATATAGAAAAAGGAGAATTCTCTGCATGCCATGATCGATGTTCGAGGCAAGGACTCTTTGGTGAGAGAACCCCAGCAGAGATCAAAAATGTAAAGAAAACACAAAGCAAAGTAAAGTGTACAAATACACATTTTCAGCGAGCATGCTGGGACCAGGGAGACCAGGGTTCAAGTTCCCACTTAGCCACATGAAGCGAATTGGGTGAACTTGGTCGAGTCACAACCTCTCGGCCCAGCCTACCGTACAGGGTTGTTGTGACAATAAAAAGGAGATGAAGCATGTTTGCCACCTTGAGTTATTTGGAGTGAAAGTGGGATATAAATGTTATAACTTGTATTCAATGCTAGTCCTACTTAGAGCACACCCACTGGAATTAATGTACATAATTTAAGCCCATTAATTGCATTGGGTCTATGCTCAGTAGGACTACAATGGTATATATACAGTGGTACCTCGGGTTACATACGCTTCAGGTTACAGACGCTAACCCAGAAATAGTACCTCGGGTTAAGAACTTTGCTTCAGGATGAGAACAGAAATCGTGCTCCGGTGGCGCGGCGGCAGCAAGAGGCCCTGTTAGCGAAAGCACGCCTCTAGTTAAGAACAGTTTCAAGTTAAGAACGGACCTCTGGAACAAATTGAGTTCATAACTAGAGATACCACTGTACAGTGGTACCTCTGGTTACATACTTAATTCGTTCCGGACATCCGTTCTTAACCTGAAATTGTTCTTAAGCTGAAGCACCACTTTAGCTAATGGGGCATCCCACTGCCGCTGTGTCACCGCCGTCCGATTTCTGTTCTCATCCTGAAGCAAAGTTCTTAATCCGAGGTACTATTTCTGGGTTAGCGGAGTCTGTAACCTGAAGCGTCTGTAACCTGAAGCGTCTGTAACCCAAGCTACCACTGTATAGGTGACTCCCCATTTACGCGGGGTTACAATCCAGGCCCTCATGCGTACCCGAAATGACATAAAATGGGGAACGCCCTGCAGAGTACTCCTGGCTCGTGAGGAGACCAATCCCAGAGCCTGAAGAAGGCCTCCTTGTGAGCCAGGGGGGTAGTTGGGCTTTGTTGAGCTGCTCAGCCTCCCCGCCTGACAGCTGATATGCGGGGTACTGCAGCAGCAGCAGCTGTTGCTTACCTGCTTGTCAGCTTAGGCCACCCTGTTGCCCCTCCAGCTTGCACAGAGACCCTCCCCAGAGTCCCAAGAGGACGTCCTTTTGGGGCTCTGGGGAGGGTGTCCACACAAGCCAGGAGGGCTTACCTGGGTGCTCCCTATTTCTGGCTGCCACAAAGTATTTTGTTAAGGATATTTTTACCTAGGTTGTTCGTAAAGCTCCCTGTAGGTGCAGAATCCAACTCTGAAAATATCACCTAACTGTAAATCCTCTCTGAAGAAAGGAATTAAAAAACCAACCAACCCCAAAACCTAGGTTGGCTCCTGATTAAAACAGGGAATGTCCACGAAATGTAAACCAGGAACAGGGCTTTGTTAGTGATTCATTTACACCAGTGATTCTCAGACTCCAAGAGGGGCTCGAGTGCATCTCTGTTGGTAGATGAGCAATGACGTCGTCCTAAGAGATGAAAGAAAGGTGCATCAGCTGACAGGTGTGGGATGGGAGCCCAGGGCACTGCCATTGCCCAGAAAACCTGGTCCCATTTCCTGAGTCTAGACTGACTTGGTGGACAGGAGGTGATATTAACTGGGTTGTCTGGCAGTTTCAAGGAGAATGCCCGCTTATTTTTCTGGACAGCAAAGGAGACAATTGCTCTTCTGTCATTCTTAAAAATGTACTGTACAATGGTACCTTGGGTTACATACGCTTCAGGTTACAGACTCCACTAACCCAGAAATAGTACCTCGGGTTAAGAACTTTGCTTCAGGATGAGAACAGAAATCGTGCTCCGGCGGCGCAGCGGCAGCAGGAGGCCCCATTAGCTAAAGTGGTGCTTCAGGTTAAGAACAGTTTCAGGTTAAGAACGGACCTCCGGAACGAATTAAGTACTTAACCTGAGGTACCACTGTATTGTGTGTGCCTCCCACTTTTAACCCAGAGGAAATCGTTCCCAAATGTCATTTGTTGATGATGAAATAGGAAGCTGCCTTATACTGATCCAGACAATTTGTCCATCTTGTTTGGTATTGTCTATGCTAGTAGGGATTTCAGACTGTGGACATTACTGACCCTACTTGGAAGTGAGCTTCTTGTCCATGATGAGTTCCAGCACCTATTTTTCTAGAAAAATAGCACTGGTTTATGTTACTATTATTATTTTTAACTTTTATTTATACTTTTCAAATATATACATTTCACTGATTTGACATTCATTCTGACATTTTAAAGCTTGACTTCCTTCCCCCTCTTTCTGCGGTTCCTTAAATTTATTTTTACTATCTTCTGCATATCCAAATTAACTTAACTTGCTCATTTACTTCACACACACACAAACACACACACACACACACACACAGACACACACACACACACTCTTATATAGCTGCAGGTTATTACAATAATCCTGCCAGTGTTTTTATCTGTTTACAATTTATCTGTAAATATTTGATAAGCCATTTCCATTCTTTTATAAAAAGTTTGTTATCTTGATTTCTTATTCTTCCGGTAATTTTCACCATTTCTGCGTATTCCGTAAGTTTTTGTATCCACTCTTCCTTTACTGGGACTACTTCTTCTTTCCATTTTGGGGCAAGTAACATTCTTGCCGCTGTAGTTGCGTACATAAATAAATTTATTTACAACTTGGATAGCTCTATCCCTATAATTCCCTGCAATTCTGGGAATTACTGGTTTATGTTATTAGGTGATATCCAGTATTCACCGTCCTCAGAGTAGACTTGCTGCAATCAGAGACAGTGGGTCCACTCTGTGGCTTATTTGGACATCCATTAATAATAATACTACTACTAATGTATTCTACCATATTGCTACTAATTTACCATAATGATCATAAATAACAACAACAATATCATCTAATAGAAAGATCTATCCCTTTTTGTAAAAAATGAAATCATTCCTCAGCTATTTTAGACACACATTCTCGCTGGATGACCCTGTTCCTTAAAATTATACAAAAGCAATAAAGGGAAATGACATATATAGATAAAAAATGGGTAGGTCCATAACAGGAGCTTTCTTCACTTTGAATACACTATTCATTTCTACAAAAAGATCAGTGCTGGGGTGGTGTTTTTTTTTAAAGGGAGTCTTCTAATTTAAGAGTCTACGGCCATATGTCACAATCTCTGTGGAAACAAAGATGGCCACTGTGATGAAATTGCACGAGCAACACACTCCTCTTTGTGGGGAAACATATGGTAGGTGCAGCTAATTCTGGCAGGCTGAGCTCTCTCCCACCCCTCATTCTTTTCGTATTGGAAAAATATTTCTTTGCAACATGCATTTGCTTCTGAAGTGGAAAATTTGGAGCATGCTCTAAAAGGTTGGACTGCAGCTGATGGGCTGTGGGGCTGGCCGTAAAGGTGATCAAACCTGTCAATTTCGGTTTCCCGCCGTTTCTCGTTTTTCCATTCTTAAATTCAGTTCTCCACATTTCTGCAGCCATCTGCAATTTGTTTTTGAAACAATACTGAGGTGGATGGACCACATTTCTGGCAGCGTAAGGCAGCTTCCTATGTTCGGGTCCAGAATCTGAATCTTGAATTTGCAGTAAATCAGCAAGGATGGCTGAGTCCCAAGTGTTTCATGACAGCAGTCGTGAAAAGAATCCTCAACCTGTAAAAACTCAAATGTAGATTGGTATGTCCAGGTTATCCCACTGTACATGCATCAAAGGATGCAATACTTAATTGGTCCCACTTCCTGGACCACTATTATGAACTTGGCTGGAGTTCATAGAATCACAGAACTATAGAGTTGGAAGGGACGCCACGCTTCATCTTGTCCAACTCCATGCAATGGAAGTAGACCTTGGGTTTTTAGTGGTGATGGTGGCGAATAAGCAGATCTCAGAAGAGTTCACAAGAGCTCTAATTCATATTTTAGAAGCATTGGGGGAAGTATTTGCCCTCTCTCTGAGTGTTTTTCTTTCCATTTAGATGTCTGCATAATATTCTACAGTGGTACAGCGGGTTACATACGCTTCAGGTTACATACGCTTCAGGTTACAGACTCCGCTAACCCAGAAATAGTACCTCGGGTTAAGAACTTTGCTTCAGGATAAGAACAGAAATCGTGCTCCGGCGGCATGGCAGCAGCAGGAGGCCCCCATTAGCTAAACTTTGCTTCAGGATGAGAACAGTTTCAGGTTAAGAACGGACCTCCGGAACGAATTAAGTACTTAACCTGAGGTACCACTGTACCTCATAAGGTTGAGTGTTGAGTTGAAAATATGCAGTCTGATCTTCCTCACATTCGCTCAGGGACTCACCACTGTTGTCTCACCACTGCCAGGGTTGGGCAGAGCCAGAATCAAAAATGAGCAGAGCATTGGAGGTCAGTTTTGCATAGTTGGTGACTTTCTTTCACACTCAGGAATCCCTCTTCCTTCTCCATCCAAGGCCAGCAAGAAGCAAAGGTGGATCTACTATGAAACTAATGAAGGTTTAGCTTCTGGTCCCCTGATCCAGATGGGGCTTCAGAAGCAACTTTAGACCACATTGCTTTGAAAATTTGAATCTAGTAGACCAGGCACCCCAAGCTGGGCCCTCCAGATGTTTTGGGACTGCAACTCCCATGATCCCTAGCTAACAGGACAGGGATGATGGGAATTGTAGTCCCAAAACATCTGGAGGGCCGAGTTTGGGGGTGCCTGTAGTAGATCCAATTAAGTCTCATATTGATTAATCCCCCCCCATATATTTCAACAAATTTGAGAGTCAGTAGCACAGACGTTGTAAAGGCTGTTGTAAACAACACTACTGAAGAAGATAACAATGGTTACCCAAACTCATTGCTGGTTGTGAAGGGCCTCTTGTGGCTTCATCAGAGCTTCAAAAATGTAGGTCCGCCACTAGCAAGAAGCGCTAACAGAGTTTGAGGACCAATTCCAGCCATGGAAAGCATTCAAGGTGGTCCAAAAGAAGGCTAATGAGTAGGGCTGCCATAACTCCTTGATTTTTTGGACATACCCACGATTTGTTCATTGGAAATAGCGCCCAGGTGGAATTTCCAAAAATGTCTGGGGAAACCCGGGCGAATGGCAAACCATTTCGGAACTGTTGATTTTTTTGTGTGAAGTTAGCTCAAAAACTTCATTTTTTGGAGATTTTGTGGCAACAACTTTTTTGTCCGGATTTTCACTTTTTGAAATACCGTATTTTTTGCTCTATAAGACTCACTTTCCCCCTCCTTTTTAAGTAAGGGGAAATGTGTGTGCGTCTTATGGAGCGAATGCAGGCTGCGCAGCTATCCCAGAAGCCAGAACAGCAAGAGAGATCGCTGCTTTCCCTGCGCAGTGATCCCTCTTGTTGTTCTGGCTTCTGAGATTCAGAATATATTTTTTCCTTGTTTTCCTCCTCCAATAACTAGGTGCGTCTTATGGTCTGGTGCGTCTTATAGAGTGAAAAATACGGTACTAATGAGGAGTGTGTAACGTGGGGAAAATTCCCATCTAGAGAGCTCTGGAGGGCTGGATTTGCTGTCTGGACCTAAGTTGCCCCACTCCGATACAGAAGTTGACTTTCACACCAAACCCAGCAAATGCCCCACAGTAACCATGCTGGTTCCTCGAGTCTGTTGCTCTTAGGAAGCTGTTTATTCCATGCTGACGTCTGCTCACCCTACGATGTCATCAAATTTCCTGTTTTTGAGGGGTCCTCCCCCACCTTCTGCTAGGGCAGTGTTTCAGGGAGCTGCGCTAAAAACAAGAGACATTCAGAAATTAGAACATGTGGTTAAATGCAGCGTAGCTAAGTAAATAAAGTAGGTGTTCAGCGGTGAACGGTTAGATCTTTGCTCACCATGGGAAAACTGACAGCTTTAAACGTTGAATGGAGTCATTTCTTTTTCTGTTAGGTTTTTCTTTTCTTTTTTAAAGAAAGATCCACACTTGTGTTGCTTTGTTTTTAAACACAAAATATTGTCATCTTTTTCTTCTGTTTCTCTTTCGTCGAAAAAAACAACAGCAGGGCACTGAGATTTCCTTTTCCTCCTCCGATTTTGAACATGCGGAAAGTATTCTCAAAATAGTTCCTTTGCAATGATACTTTGCAATTTCTTTGCAATTATAGCTTTGCTATTTTATGTGCTCCATTAAAAAAAAAAAAAAAGATTTTTAAGAAAGAAAACGTCTTTAAAGTAACCTTGGGGTGTTATAAAGTAACCTTGGAGTGTTATCTAACACTTCATAGGTTGAGCAAAATTAACAGCCAAAATATGCATTTCTGGAGATGTAAAAAGCAGATTTTATGCATATATAATGGAACTGCATAAAAATAAATAAATAAAAATAAAATGTTTCTGGGCTGCAGTTTTGAATGAAATGCAGAAAATGACTGGTTGCACATTATCCAGAAACCCCAAAACAATTGTTCTCTGTGTGCTTCAATCCAAAGTTTAAAATGTTCAGTCTTCAAAGGTTAGCAACTCCTCACAAAAGCAAAAGTTTGTATAGTTCAGCAATGGAAAAGTAAAGATCCCCCAACAATTACAGAATGGCTGAGGAAAACTTTAGGGAATGTTATGGTGGTAAAACATACATCTGTCACACCATTAAATATAACTAGCAAACCAACGTTAATGTGAAAGAGGAGCCTTTTTCGTTCAATTCAGCGTTACATAGATAAAATAGCTTATTAATTTGACACACTATCATTATGGAGAGTCCCAATTCTCAATTTTTCTCATTCTCCTTTTTCACTTTTTAGATTTTGTTTTATAGTCTATATTAGTAGATTGTAATATTTAAAATTTGAAAGTATAAATAAATTCAAATACAGCTGGAGGGTTACAGTTTCCCCAACTCTGCTATGCAACTTTTCTGCCTTATCCATGTACTATATCAATATTCAGATACATACATCATGTCATCCTGAACTCTTCCATAGCGGCCATGCTGATTTTGCCCATGTACATAGTCTTTTTGCATGTGCTGATGAAGAAACCAGGTAGCCTTCCATCAACTATAGCTTCCCATTTTGGCTGAATCAGGAAACTGTAGTTGCTTCAGAACATTCCAAGGCACGCAGGTGGTGCTGTGGGTTAAACCACAAAGCCTAGGACTTGCCGATCAGAAGGTCGAGGGTTCGAATCCCCGCGATGGAGTGAGCTCCCGTTGCTCAGTCCCTGCTCCTGCCCACCTAGCAGTTCGAAAGCAAGATGAATGTCGCAACCCCAGAGTCGGCCACGACTGGACCTAACGGTCAGGGGTCCCTTTACCTTTACCTTAAAAAATAAACAAAACTATTTTTACTGTACATTGCCCTGAGATGATTGTGGAGCAGAAGAAGACGAATTATTGGTAAGGCTGATAACCTTATGCACTGTTTTCGGGGGAAATCACTTCGTAAAAATGTATAGAATAGGCAAAAACGCATGCAAATGTGAATATCCAGAGAAACTCACTGAGGAATTTTCACAAGGATTTAAGAGAACCTGAGAGAAATAAAAATTGACATGTATGCCCATCCCTGGAAAGCACTGCATAGGATGTTACCATAACTACCCCAGAATTCTGTTTTCTTTTTTTAATCAACCACCTGCGAAATATCTATTGTTCTGTTTCATTGGTCTGTACAACTTGCTCACCCAAGAGAAATGTTCTTCCCACATTCACAACGATGTGATTAGCTGTTCTGCTCTGCTCATTCTGTCCTCTGTTTCGGAGACCAAACAAACAGTGGATCACTTGAGCACTTTCGTTTCTTTTCCCAGGCTTTCATTGCTACAACAACAATAATAATAATATATTTTGGCTAAGTATTCAAATAAGCCGCTTGTATGGTCTACATCTGTTCTGGAAGAGCAGATGTGTCCGGCGGGGATCAAAGGTTTGAGATTAAGCCATTCTCTGCACCAAACTTCCATGTATACTGCATCTCTCTCTCAGGATTTTACTTACGATCAAATCTTGGCTTAATCAGCCAAGACAGGAACAAGCCTTTTGCTCATACATGGACCCCAGTGTTTATTCCTTTTTTTTGGTGACCCAGCAAAGAATTCAGTTAAGTATTGATCAAACCAGGAAACCATGATTAGTAGCTTCGGAATAAGTCAGAATATTAAACCTTCAAGGCATGATTTAAGATGGTGGAATGTTCTGTAAAAGGTAAAGGTAAAGGGACCCCTGACCATTAGGTCCAGTTGTGACCGACTCTGGGGTTGCGGCGCTCATCTCACTTTATTGGCCGAGGGAGCCTGCATACAGCTTCTGGGTCATGTGGCCAGCATGACTAAGCCACTTCTGGCGAACCAGAGCAGCGGACGGAAACGCCGTTTACCTTCCCGCCGGAGTGGTACCTATTTATCTACTTGCACTTTGACGTGCTTTCGAACTGCTAGGTTGGCAGGAGCAGGGACTGAGCAACAGGAGCTCACCCTGTCACGGGGATTTGAACCACCGACCTTCTGGTTGGCAAGCCCTAGGCTCTGTGTTATTTTCACTATTATATGCATTTTAACTCATTTTTTTTTACCCTAGTACGTGTATTTTTGTACTTGGCTGGAGAACTGCACTGCAAAATTTGGAGAAGTGCACGTTTCAAAGGACAGCTTTTGTTTTGCATTTTGTTTTGGAAAGTTTAAATTAGGTACGTTTGCCTTTAAAAGGAAACTTATTCAATTCCCTCCCCCTCCCCCCGTGCCAAGTATCTCTTAATACTAAAAAGAGGTGTGTGATATCCCATCTGTCAAAGTGATAGGAGGACTGTGTTTGATCAGAAAGCATGCTGGAGAAAATAGGACTTCTTCCCTGGGTAGCAAGCCCATTCACTTCTCGATAAAGTCCTATGGCTCTTCTATGGATGTCTGAATTGCTTCTCCATTGAAATAGCAGCTGAGTTAATTGTAGCATTTTTGTGAAGTTGGTAATAATACTGCCTTTGTGTAGGTACTAATCACAAGGCTGGGCTTGGCAGTTGTGGGGAGGCAATTAATTTTATCTCTGAAACATGTATGTACTGGGGAAGTCCCCGAGTATGTGAACATTATTTTTAATTTTGGGTGTTCCCATTTTCCTTCTGAACTGACTGGCCCTCAACCACCTGAATTTGCTATTTTTTGCTTAGCATTTACACCATGCTGCCCACGACCTGGTGCCTTGCAAATGTATTAAGAGCACAACTCCCATTGGTTAAGATTTAAACTTGCTTTGAAGTTCACCTACTTACAGTAGCTGTTACACTGCTGTTTGTGTAGGATGAAGGCTGTCAGTTCGGTAAGAAGGCCCTTAAAATCAACCTGATCCTTTATATCCCTGCCTAGTCACTGAAATACTGGAGAGAGTTGCTGTTAGTGGTTTCCCATGGCTCAGATGCGTGGCTGATATCCAACAGGAGCTGTGTGTTCAGTATTGTAGGCCCAATTTTGTGAAACTCCCTTCCAGTTGAGGTCACCTTAAGTGCTTACTGAAGAATTGCTTTATTCCAGCAGGCACTGTAGATGAATTCTGATTTTATAATTTTAACGGAGTTTTATTTGCGTTGTATTGAGCTTCTCCCACGCAACTTAGAGATGATTGCAATTCTGCAATATATGCGTTGTCAGAATGCACAAATAAATAAATAAAATCAGACTGTTGGGTTGTGCTTTAAGGTATTCTGGCAGTAGTATCTTTCTTTCTTTCTTTTAAAAAAGAGTGTGTTTGTGTTGACAGTATCAGGGAGATGGAACAACTCTCTTGTTTTCAGGCTTCTCTTCTTCCCTGAGGGGAGCTTCCTCAGAGATGAGCCAACTGCGCAGTGAGCCTCTGGGGCCCAGCTCCATCCCTCATCTTGCGATTTGGCTGTTCCCTGGATACAGACCAGAATGAGTTCCTACAAGGAAACGGTTCTTCTGCCATACTGATTATGCTCTGCGAGGATCAGATAGTAGTTTGAGGGAGGAAACAACCTCTTGTTTGGTTGGCGTACTGCGTTGAATGTGTCGGAAGCTTGTGGTTTTCCTCCTCAGATGCCTTGTAGAGAGGGGGAACCATCACTCTGAAGCATAGGAAAAGCTTGCATGCATCAATCGCTAGCATCTCTAGTTAAAAAAATCTGGAGAAAAACCCTTCTCTGCTTGAGACACTGGACAGCCACTTCCTGCCAGCTAGTGGAGGCTGGTCTATTCGAGCGGACAGAACTATGTCCCTCTGACTTCAGCCTGCCCTCAGCCAGCTACCACCTGTCTACGTTCTTTCTTGCATCATGTTCTGGGCTAGAACTGGCAGTCAGCTTTTGTCCTCCTTTGCTCCTTCTGCAACTCAGAAGGGAGGAGGATGTGAGAGGACGGAAGTTAGTTGGCTCCATCTTTCATTGGCTCTGACTGCCTATCAGTGGCTCTGGCTCTGCCTACTGTCGGTCTCCCTGTCATCTTCCATTTCCAATGGGCACCAGCCAGAGTAGACAAGACTGGGAGAGTATAACAGCAGCTGGACTCTAGCCACATTCAGACCATAAATTTAAAGCACTATGGTACTGCTTTAAACAGGGACACGGGTGGTGCTGTGGGTTAAACCACAGAGCCTAGGACTTGCCAGTCAGAAGGTAGGCGGTCCGAATCCCCGTGACGGGGTGAGCTCCCATTGCTCGGTCCCTGCTCCTGCCAACCTAGCAGTTCGAAAGCATGTCAAAGTGCAAGTAGATAAATAGGTACCGCTCCGGCAGGAAGGTAAACGGCGTTTCCGTGTGTTGCTCTGGTTCGCCAGAAGTGGCTTAGTCATGCTGGCCACATGACCCGGAAGCTGTACGCCGGCTCCCTCGGCCAATAAAGCGAGTTGAGCGCCACAACCCCAGAGTCGGCCACAACTGGACCTAATGGTCAGGGGTCTCGTTATCTTTACCTTTACTACTTTAAACAGCCATGGCTTCCCCCAAAGGATTCAGGGAGCTATACTTTATTACAGGTCCTGAGAGTTGCTAGGAGACCACTGTTCCTTTCCCAGGGATGTGGGTGGTACTGTGGTCTAAACCACTGAGCCTCTTGGGCTTGCCGATCAGAATGTTGGTGGTTCGAATCTCCGCAATGGGGTGAGCTCCCATTGCTCTGTCCCATCTCCTGCCAACCTAGTAGTTTGAAAGCACACCAGTGCAAGTAGATAAATAGGTACCACTCCGGCGGAAAGGTAAATGGCATTTCCATGCTCTCTAGCTTCCATCACAGTGTTCTGTTGCACCACAAGCAGTTTAGTCAAGCTGTCTGTGGACAAACGCCGGCTCCCTCGTCTTGAAAGCGAGATGAGCAACCCCATAGTCGCCTTTGACTGGACTTAACCGTCCAGGGGTCCGTTACCTTTTACCTTTTTCTTCCCCTCCCAGAGTTACAATTTGCGGACATCCTTGTGAAAAGGGACTGGCTGTTCAACCACTCTGGGAACTGTAGTTCTGGGAGAGGAATGGGACCTCCTAGCAACTCTCAGCAACCCTTAACAAGCTGCAGTTCCCATAATAACCGTATTTTTTGCTCTATAAGACTCACTTTTTCCCTCCTAAAAAGTAAGGGGAAATGTGTGTGCGTCTTATGGAGCGAATGCAGGCTGCGCAGCTATCCCAGAAGCCAGAACAGAAGAGGGATTGCTGCTTTCACTGTGCAGCGATCCCTCTTGCTGTTCTGGCTTCTGAGATTCAGAATATATATATATATATATTTGGTTTTCCTCCTCCAAAAAGTAGGTGCGTCTTGTGGTCTGGTGCGTCTTATAGAGCGAAAAATACGGTATTTCTGGGAAGCCACAGCTCTTTAAAGTTGTGTAGTGTGAATGTGGCCGCTAGGTTTTTTTTAATTGTGCACCCTCAAATTTTAAAAATTGGGCCTTCGGTACCTGTACCCAACTGGGTATTTTGGGGATCACAACCCCCATTATCTGTGACCCAACGAACGACCTTCTGGTTAGGACCGATTGGACTGGTAACATCTGGAAGTCACCAAGTGAGGAGAGACTGCTTTAAGTGCGCATGAAGTTTTAAATAGGAGTCTGACCTTTCTCATGCATTTTACTTGCGGTGTGGCCTTCATCTCACTAGCATGAGCACGTGGCACTGGTAAACATATCCTCATGTATATATAGGGAAGTTTCCATTCCAGTGACGCATGTGGCCGGTGGGAACTGATGCTAAGAAGCCGCCATCCCCCCGGATGAGGACGGGGGACATATTCACTGACCCTGCAGAACGGACTGCTGAAGTGTGCTATCACATGGAAACATTTCCACATGATCTAAGTTTAAGACGTAGAGAAATGTGTGGCTCTCCAATGTTGCTGGAGACCATCAGCCCCAGCTAAGCATGGCTAGCGGTTAGGGATGATGGGCGGTGCAACCCCGCAACATCTTGGGAAGACCACAGGTTTCTCATCCCTGAAGGAAAAGGACCTTTAGCATGGAGTGGAGCGCATTAGAGGACTCTTGGTCTTTAGCGGAGTTTATTTATTAAGCACGATTGCTGCCAGCAGGGTTGTTGTATGACATGTTTTCCTTGCTCATGATTTGTTTACTCAAAACGAGAACTCCCAGGAGGAAACAGATCTTCCGAGAGCTCAGTTGCCATAGATGCTCCTCCTTCTGTGATGCAGCTTCTTCATAAGGATGACAGCGTATAGGCTATGGATATATTTCTGCTTATTTTGCTTTTAAAGAGACATTAGCTCTCTTCTTGAGATCATTTACAATTTAATCAACCAACCAACCAACCAACCTTGCCATTATTTGTTAAAATTGCGCCTTTAATCTTTTTGCCGTCCTTCCCTAGGATAATAAAGCACAAGAACCAAAAGAGGTTTTTAAAAAATGAACCAATGTGCCCTTAACATTCGGATTAGCTGATTCAAATCTGGCCTCACTAACTGAAATGCACTCTGCCTATTTATTTATTCAATTTCTAAAGCACACTTCATCATATATTATCCCAGAACAGTTTTACCCACAAAAGTATACACTTTAAAAATGATGACTTTTCTTAAAAACATTGTATAGTCGTACCTTGGATCCTGAACGCCCAAGAACTCAGAGGTTTTGGCTCCTGAACGCTGCAAACCCAGAAGTGGTTGTTTTGGTTTGCGAACGTTCTTCTGGAACCCTAATGTCTGATGGGGGTTCTGCGGCTTCTGATTGGCTGCAGGAGTTTCCTTCAGCCAATCAGAAGCCGCGATTTGGTTTTCAAATGTTTTGGAAGTCGAACGGACTTCTGTAACGGATTCCGTTCGACTTCCAAGGTACGACTGTAGAGTACAGTACAGCAGGTAAACAATAACAGATTAGTCAATTACAGTTGTATTTAAGTAACTTGTCAAATGTAAATCAGTTAAAACCTGCAGCCCTGGTAAGTTGGTTTAAGATTATCAACTCTGCTCTACCATAGCCTCAGGGTCAACCTGTCAAATAACAGGTGTGCGAGAGCAATTGTTCCTTCAGCAATGAATTAAAATAATGCATAAATTGAATTTGAAAAAAGCAGGTTTCTGAGAACACAAAAAACAGTGTTTGTGGCTGTTTAAAATTCTATTATTCCAGATAATTTTTTTTGGCTTTCAGAAAGACCATATCGCTGTCGAAGGGGAAGACTGATAGAATCACCTTCTTTATGTCTTTATGATCTAGAATCGTAGTTGTGCTGCATAGATACTATGCCTTTAAAGCACATTTGAAGCACATTTGAAGCACATGGTTTTCCTCAAAGAATTCTGCGCTCTGTAGCTTGTTAAGGGCTGCTGGGAATTTGAACTCTCTGAGGGATAGACTACCACGCCCAGAATTCTTTGAGGGAAAGAATGTGCTTTGGATGTGCTTTAAAGTGTACACAACCTTGGTTTTAATAATCTGGAATCAATAGGCTTCAAAAATAACCTAGCCACCCCCTCCCCCAGCTGATGCAGAAAGCCCACTTTTACAACATCTCTGCTAGGTGGCCATTATGACTCTGCTTAGATACCTCTCTTGAAGGAGAGTTTGCCAGCTGCTTGGGATTGTAAACTAATTGGCCCTAAAACTGTTGGGTCTAAACCAGCGGTGGCCAAACTCAGCCCTCCATATGTTTTGGGACTACAATTCCTATCATCCCTGACCACTGGTCCTGTTAGCTAGGGATAATGGGAGTTGTAGTCTCAAAACATCTGGAGGGCCGACTTTGGCCACCACTGGTCTAAACCAAAGGCAAGGCTTTCCCCCCCCCATTCAACCTTGCAGAGGTGGGGGAGATTCCAGATCTCCTGGAAGATTAAGGCCACATCCACACCAGATATTTAAATCACTTTGATACCACTTTAACCTTCCACCAAAGGATCTGGCTAGCTGTTAAGGGTGCTGAGGCTTGTTAGGAGATTCCTGTTCCCCGAGTTCCCAGGGAAGAGGGACTGACCGTTAAACCACTCGGGGAATTGTAACTCTGTAAGAGGGTGGCGCTGTGGTCTAAACCACAGAGCCTAGGGCTTGCTGATCAGAAGGTCAGCGGTTCGAATCCCCGCGACGGGGTGAGCTCCCGTTGCACGGTCCCAGCTCCTGCCCACCTAGCAGTTCGAAAGCACGTCAGAGTGCAAGTGGATAAATAGGTACCGCTCCAGCGGGAAGGTAAACGGCGTTTCTGTGCGCTGCTCTGGTTTGCCCGAAGCGGCTTAGTCATGCTGGCCACATGCCCTGGAAGCTGTCTGCGGACAAACAGCGGCTCCCTCGGCCTATAGAGCGAGATGAGCGCACAACCCTAGAGTCGTCTGCAACTGGAGCTAATGGTCAGGGGTACCTTTACCTTTACTTTTAAGAGGAATAGGGGTCTCCTCACAACTCTATGCACTGTTAGCAAACTCCTGGGTTCTTTAGGGGGAAGCTGTGACTATTTAAAATGGTATCATAGTTCTTTCAATATTTATTGCGAAGGTGTGTATTGTGAAGGTGAGACCGCCCCAGCCAGATTGCTGTCTCCTTTTTGCTCTCACTTCCCAACACAGGCAAGAATATTATAATCCAAATTCACCCTTCTACATGCTGCCTGGTGACTGTCACACATGATTATCTGCCTGCGTCACCACTGCTGACTTCTGAAAGTGTTGCAATGATGCAGCAGGCCTTGAAATCCTGGCCCTGTGTGTGTGTGTGTGTGTGTGTGCAGGCACATTTGGACATGAGAGTCGCTGCCTGCCTTCGAGACAAGGACAGCTTTCTAATATAGAACAAAGACTACACGTATTTGTCTGGCTCGCTGGCAACTCTTGGCCTGCTGCAGTGCGTCCGTTTGTGTGCCAGGTCTCCTGTTTTGCTCACTCTCTCCCACCCCACCCCTTTCTGCTTGTTGCAGAAATGGACTGGGTGATGCAAGAACCATTTGCATAACTACATTATAAAGGAACCGGTGGTGCTGGAAGTTTTCCTGAAAAGAGCTTAGTAGTCAGAAAGAACCTGTTGACGTAGTGGCAGGGCCACATTGAAAGCGCTGTTCTTCAGCCATTGTTTCCCCCCCCAAAGAACCCTGGGAATTGTAGTTTAAGGGTGCTGAGCATTGCAGGTATTCCCTTTGCAGAGTTAACAATTTGCAAAGTTATGTAACCATCAGTCTTCTTCCCAGGGAACTCTGGGTATTGTACCTCTGTAGCGGGGGCAATGGGGATCTCCGAACAGCACCCATAACAAGCTACGGTTTGCCGATTATCTGGGGAAACCCATGACTGTTCAAGTGGTATAATATTGCTGTAAACGTATGGTGTGTATTTAGCATAAGAAAGCCTCGTTTTCACAGTACAGTGGTACCTCCGGTTGTGGACGGGATCCACTCCAGAGCTCTGGTCGGATCCTGAGGTTTCCACAACTGGAGGAACCATTTCTGCGCATGCGCGTGTGGTAAAAACCCGGAAATATATCGGTACTTCCAGGTTTGCTGCTTATGTATCCCAAAGTTTATGTAACCAGAGGGATATGTAAGCAGAGGTACGACTGTGCAGTGGTACCTCGGAAGTCGAACAGAATCCATTCCGTAAGTCTGTTTGACTTCCAAAACGTTTGGAAACCAAGGTGCGGCTTCTGATTGGCTGCAGGCAGCTCCTGCAGCTAATCGGAAGTCGCAGAAGCCGTGTCGGATGTTCAGGTTCCAAAGAACATTCGCAAATGGGAACACTCACTTCCAGGTTTGCAGCGTTCGGGAGCCTAAACGTTTGACTCGCAAGGCATTTGGCTTTCAAGTTATGACTGTACATTTAAAGTACTATGATACCACTTTAAACAGTCATGGCTTCCCCCAAACAGTCCTGGGAACTGGGGCAGCCTGTCTTGCTTCACTACCTGAGGTGAAACTGGAATGTGCTGCTGCCACCACCTCAAAAGAAGCTTTGCTTACCTTTGCAGCCGTGAGTTCCAGGTTCTGGGGAGATCTTATGGGGTGCAATCTTGCCACAGAGGATCTCACCAGAAGCCACCACTTCTCACTTCTCTGGTGGTGAGAGTGCCACCACTTGATATTTCACTGCCTGACGCGGCTGCCTTAGTCCGCCTCATGGGCAGGACAGTTCCCTGCTGGAAACTGTAGATTGTTAAGGGTGCGAGACTCTTAGCCACTTTGAGACTCCTTAAAGGGAGTGAAAGGCGAGATATCAAGTCCAAACTCTTCTTCTTCTTCTTCTTCTTCTTCTTCTTCTTCCTTCTTCTTCTTCTTCTCCTTCTTCTTCTTCTCCTTCGGGTGCTATGAGACCCCAATTCCTCTCATGGAGCTACAATTCTTGGAGCTTCTTGGGGAGAAGGATTGATTGTTAAAACTCTCTGAGAATTGTGGTTCTGTGAGGACCAGCACTCTGATCTCAGCTGGAACACTGCTGGTTTATTCTGGGCTCAGCCATCTGAATTTAAATTTGTGTAATTTAAGCTGGCATAAGTCACCAAAAAAGGTTGGGATGGGGCAAGGAGAGACACCTTTAACCAAACCATATTCATCTTGGGCACGTAACCTTGGGCCCAATCCTTAAAGTGTGGGCCCACACTCACCTGCCACACGAGAAGAAGAAGAAGAAGAGTTTGGATTTGATATCCCTTTTTATCACTACCTGAAGGAGTCTCAAATGGGCTAACATTCTCCTTTCCCTTCCTCCCCCACAACAAACACTCTGTGAGGTGAGTGGGGCTGAGAGACTTCAAAGAAGTGTGACTGGCCCAAGGTCACCCAGCAGCTGCATGTGGAGGAGTGGGGAAGCAAACCCGGTTCACCAGATTACGAGTTTACTGCTCTTAACCACTACACCACACTGGCTCCTAAATGGAGTTTGGGATAGGTGTAATTTTGATTGGCATGAATTATGCCAGCCTACATTGCACCAGCTTTCTATAGTTAGGATTGATCTGTTAATCTGAGCTGGATTTTCAAAGGCCTGTCTTTAACAAATAACTGACAGCATTCATTATGATTTATTTGAGAGCTCTTACCTTTGTCCCTTTTTAATCTGGAGAGTAAAAGTCAAAACATCTTAGGGACTCTTTGTTCCTTGGCTGTTCCAACTTCTGATTACCCTTGGCTCCAAATTGCCACAGGAGTATGAGCAAGGAGCTGGTTTGTACTCTTCTTTACACTACTCTATATCAACAGAAAGCTGTAAACCCATCAGTGTTAATTGCGCTGCTGTGGTTTACCCGCTGTTGTAAATGAGGTGAGAAGCCAGATCAGGAACTGTAAAGTGCTCAGTGTATAGCAGCAGTAGTATTTGAAAACAAGCCAGAAACAGTGTATTACTTTGACTGATGCTTTGTTTATGGCTATAAAAAAACACACACAAACCCATAATGAAATAAGATACTCTCAAGGATTATCCTGTGAGCTTGGTGGTGGTTCCGTTAAATGCTTGCGATGACAAAAATAACAACCCAGATTTCAGTATCTTTTAAGCATTCCTTCGTGGTTCAGTGGTAGAGCAAATATATTGCAGGCAGGCAGAAGGTCCATGGCTTCTCCAGGTAGTATGGTCTCATATGTTCCTCTTAACAGAAGACAGTCCTCTGTCTCAGGGATGGAGAGCCTGATGTTGCCGAACTTCAACACCCATCATCCCTGACCGCTTGGCCATATTGGCTTGGGTGGCTGGGAGTGGGAGTCCAGCAACATCTTGAGGGACATTGATCCCCCATTCTTGCTATTCTTTGAAGGGCTCTAAGAGGACAGTTCTCTCTTTGAAAGGTTACCTGGTTTAAAGATGGTTTAAAGATAAAGAACCATAAGAAAGGAGGAGAGCAGTGGCTGACT
Organism: Podarcis pityusensis; assembly: GCF_964106645.2. Lineage (NCBI taxonomy): Eukaryota > Metazoa > Chordata > Lepidosauria > Squamata > Lacertidae > Podarcis > Podarcis pityusensis. Next base: position 39,300,502 of record NC_138039.1, on the reverse strand, counting down.
TTTTAATCTCCCGCAGTGTCTTGGAGCAACTCTGTCTTGGGGCATTATGGGAAATGTAAATGGTGGTGTCCCAACCCAGCAGCTTTGTTGTTACCCAGCACTGCCCCCTGGGGCACGTGAATATATGTGGGGGTCCCATCAAAAGTCAACTTCTGTATCTTTTTCTCCCCCCCGCTCCAAAAAAATCTAAACTTCCCCTCAGTCAAGATGGCAGACTGAATCATTCCAGAGTTTACTGACTGGGACACCTCAAAAGTTATTGTCACACCATTTGGTGTGATGGTTGCTGAACTGGAGGCGGTGGCTTTGGTCTATATTTGGATAACAGCGGACTCCACTAGGTATTCTCTGTAACGTATCCATGCTTATATATCACATTTGCAGAATTCCATATCCCCTCCAACAGTTTCAAATACCAGGAGATATGTTATTTGCTAAGTTTAAAAACACACACACATTGGAAAGAATCCTAAAATAGACAGGGCCAAAGGAGTGTGACTGATCGGAATCAAAGGGCAAACAAACTAGACACTGACCTGGCATAACCCACAAAAGCACTTCAGGTTTCTCCTCTGTGCCATGAGTCATTCCGTGTCACTCAGTCAGAGCGCAAGCTCCTGGAGGAGGAAAAATTCAGCTAATGGTTTCTCTTTCCACAGAATAAAAGCCTTCCACGAGCTTGCTCACAGGATCCTTAATAAGTATGGGGGGGGTGCATGAAGGATGGAAAAGTCAACGTTGTTGTGGGGAAAATACGTGACATGGTAAGGAAGTGGGAACAGACCAAAAGGGTTGATGTGCTAGCACTTCTGGAAACGTCTCCTCCCAGACCAGAAATCCTTTAGGTGAAGATTCCAAGAATCAAACCTGGACCTTCAGACATAGAAGGTACTCCTCAGTTTAGGGCTGGCTAAAAGTTCCCCAAAGTAAGTTCCCTTTTAAAGTAAGGAGCAAAATAAACTCCACTCATTGCATGGGGCAAATTTTGAAAACTGGGGGCTGGGGAGATGGGAAAACGCTAACGACAGCTCACTGGCCTTTTCCCCAAACCAGTTTGCTGAGGCACCATTTTGAATTCCCTACAATGTGCCACGTAGGGTGATTCTGAGGATTTCAAAATGGCCACTGGCAACATGGACAAGTCGGAAGGTGCACTGTTGAGTTTTGGAAACACAAAGACACCTCTTCTCTAGGAACTAGAGCTGGCATGGGGCTGGGGATCCCTTCCATGGGCGGCAGAACTCTGTATCTTCTTGTGTTGCTCCTCTTGGGTGCATGAGCTGCCAAGGAGCGTCCTAGGGCTCCTCCAGATTTATTGACCATTCATCCTCTGCTTGCACAAAGCTTATGCAGAAATTAGACCTTTGCATACACACCATACATTTAATGCACATAATGCCTAGGAACTGTATTTTGTTCAGGGTGCTTTAAATGTATGGTGCATGGGTAGGCAAACTAAGGCCAGTGGACCGGATCCGGCCCAATCGCCTTCTCAATCCGGCCTGCAGCCGGTCCGGGAATCAGCGTGTTTTTACATGAGTGGAATGTGTCCTTTTATTTAAAATGCATCTCTGGATTATTTGTGGGGCATAGGAATTCGTTCATTTTTTCCCTTCAAAATATAGTCCGGCCCCCCACAAGGTCTGAGAAACAGTGGACCGGCCCCCTGCTGAAAAAGTTTGCTGGCCCCTGGGGTGCATACACAGACTTTATGGACCATTCATTCTGATCTGCCTGTGAGGAGGTTATATAGCAATGAACATTCATCCTCATTTCATCTGATTTGTTTGTGTGGTGGACGATTACATGTATTGCCATGAGCCGTTTGTCCCACACTATTTAGTGTGTTTACACATCATTTTCCCTAACTTAAAAAAAACCAAAAAACAAATAAACCATGTTTTTAAAAATAAAAGTAGATTTGTTGCACCAGAATGCTTTAATCCGCTTTGATTGCACAAACCAAAATTTCCGGTATGCAATTGCAGCCCTACCACATAATACTGGCAGTCTGGAGATGACTCAAGACAACAGGCTAAGCGCACCCATTGACCAGGCCAGCTCAGCCTGGCAACTTAGAAAAGAATTCGCAACAAGGCAAAACCAGAGCAAGACTGCAAAACCAGTCACCGTTGAATTCAAATGTCAGACAGACCAAATACAGTGGTGCCCCGCAAGACGAATGCCTCGCAAGACGAAAAACTCGCTAGACGAAAGGGTTTTGCGTTTTTTGAGCTGCTTCGCAAGACGAATTTCCCTATGGGCTTGCTTCGCAAGACGAAAACGTCTTGCAAGTTTGTTTCCTTTTTCTTAAAACCGTTACAGTAATACAGGGTGCATTGCTTGAAGAGGTGCAGTTGCGACTTGACTTCGAGGAGCAACTCATAGCACGCGGTGTGGTAGCCTTTTTTGAGGTTTTTGAAGACTTTGGTGATTTTTGAAGCTTTTCCAAAACTTCTTTTGCAGCCATTTGTTAAGTTAAACTTTTAAAACTTTTTTTTTGGGGGGGTTGGATTTTGGGTTGGGGTGTTTGGAATTCAAGGACTTGGTGTTGGGGAGGGGTTTGCAAGAATCTGGAAGCTTGTGTGTTTTTTTTCTGCATTTTTATGATTTTTTGTGACCATTGGGCCACTCTGCTGTTTTTTTAAAAAATTTCTGGATTTGAATTTCTGTGTGGTGGGTGGCTGGGGGAACAGTTGAGGAGGGGTTTGCAAGAATCTGGAAGCTTGTGTGGTTTTTTTCCTGAATTTTTATGATTTTCTGTGACCATTGGGCCACTCTGCTGTTTTTTTTAAAAAAATCTGGATTTGAATTTCTGTGTGGTGGGTGGCTGGGGGAACAGTTGAGGAGCGGGTTCTTCAGCAAGAAGCAAAGAGTGGAAGAGGAACCTTCTTCGAGTTGTCCCCCAGAGTCTTAGAAAATGTACTGTACACTTTGTTGATTTTTAAATGTTTTTCTGTCATGTTTAGAAACTTAATTTATTGTTCCTTCAGTTTTTGAAATGCTCTTTACAGTATGTGTGACTTTAAAGAGCACTTAATAATCTCTTGTTGTACCAAATTTGGCTTTGTTTGGACTTTTTTTGACCATAGGAACGCATTAATTGAATTTCAATGCATTCCTATGGGATTTCGTGCTTCGCAAGACGAAAAATTCGCTAGACGAAAAAACTCGCGGAACGAATTAATTTCGTCTTGCGAGGCACCACTGTATAAACTCGGATACATAAGTATTTTGGGGAGGTTCTGCTGTAGATAGGGGACTGATATTATAGAGCAACAAAGATTTCAGAAAATTCCACTGGTCAGAAATGACATTGCATCAAAAGAGTACAGTATCCTTATGCCAAATTGGCTGGACTTTGCCAATTTGGTAATGCAAGTTGTGCTGGGGTTTTTTGTTTTTGTTTTAAAGCATCACATAGTTAATATCATTTAGGTCAAGTCGTGTCTCCTGTTTCCGGGTCTCTTTCACAGGAAGTGATTGGCTAACTCAGCCCCCCCCTTTGTGTTAGGCAGGGGTAATAAAACATTTATTTCACAACCTTTAGATCAGCAGCAAACTCATCTTCCTGCAGGAATAAAAGAAATGGAGAGTTTTGTTGTCGTATGAACAAAAACTGCTTTGGGGATTGTTGGTGCACTGCAAAGCCTTGCTGTGAATTCAGCAATAGTTGTGTGAGTAGAGGAGCAAGGAGTTTGGAAGCCAGCTTTTTAAGCATAACTTTTTGAGCATAACTGGTGACAATTGCTGCGATTTTAAAGGTAGCATCTAGAAAAGGTTTGTCAGAGTACTGAAAGGAAATTCCTTAAAGAGTTAAGTTCAATCCAAATAACTTTATTGTGCTAGCCATTGGCCATGACAAATCTGAATAAAAAATAAATAGAAGCAAAAGGGATGCCGTGCCACAAATACAGTTGTACCTTGGATCTCAAACGCCTTAGCTCCTGAACAAATCAACTGCCAAACGATCGAAACCCGTGAGTGTTCTGGTTTTCAAACGTTCTTTTGGAACCCGAACATCCAATGGGGCCTCCACAGGAGGAGTTTCCTGCAGCCAATCGGTAGCCGTGCTTTGGTTTCTGAACGTTTTCGAAGTTGAACGGAGTTCCGGAACGGATTCCATTCGACTTCCAAGGTACGACTGTCATAGTCTCTCTTTAGATCTTTGTGTTTCTCTTATAGTTCACTGCTATATTGTCCAGTTGGCAACATATCTGACGCCACATCTGTCAACCATGGCACTTAAGTAGGCTCTCATTGTACATACACCATACATTTAAATTACATTTAAAGCACATGGCTTCCCCCAAAGGATCTTGGGAACTATAGTTCACCCTCTCATAAATCTACATTTTCCAGCACCTTAAAAAAACCCCAACAACTATAGGCTGCAACATGCTGCAGGGTTGACCCTGACTAGGAATGAGTGAACGTGTCAGTATCGGTTTCACTAATTTTTCCACTCTTAAAGTCAATTCTCGACACTCCACATTTTTCATTGGGGGAAAAAACCCATGGAAATCCTGCATATGTATTCTCATAAACTTTCCTTGGCTAGAGATTCGCATTGTAAATGTGAAAGAAGTTCAAACCAATTTTTGGTTCTCATATTGTTTCAGAAATTGTGGATTTTCTTTCAGTGCTAATTGAATCTAATTTCTCCGCTGTCCTTAGCCCTGACCATCCTTCAAACCACTTTGTGCTTTACACATGAAAGAGAGTAAATTGCACCCAAACAGGAGAAATAGCTTAGTTTCCTTAATTTAGACAAGGAACAGAATCCATCCTTTTTTCTTTTGCCACAGAATTGAGGTCACCTTTGTGCAGATTTTTATTTTAAATACGAAGTACGCACAGCCCCGTGAATGCTTTTCTCCTTTTTCCTTCATCATGACTTTTGCTGACTTCTCTACCCATCTCACCACTCCCCTTTCTCTTTTGGAGCTTTGGTTTAAATTTAAAATTAAATGGGTGATATCCAAAGTAATAAATTAAAGGGCATCTGAGGAGTCTTAAGGACTGAGCTTCGAAGCAATAGAGCCATGGAGAAACCATGTAATTTTCAAAGGCCTTTATGTGGCGTGTGGGGTAGGCTGTTGGCTCTTTAAAATTATTCACTGGAAGAAATTCTGGATGGCTGAGGATTAAATCTGATCATAAAGTGTGGTTTTACTGTGAAGAATAACATTGTAAAAATGCCACTTTCATAGTCATCAGAATCTGTTCATTGTGTGTGTGTGTGTGTGTGTGCGTAAAGACATCTGTTAACAGCCAGGCCAAAATACTTTTCTACAGTTTCGTTTTCAAACAGAGCTAAAAGGCAAATATTTCTAGCCTAGGCCAGTTTGCTGCCTGAGGTAGATTGTACTCCCTCAGGGTGACCATAGACTCAGCTTACCTTAGTCAAAAAGCAACATTTTGAATGTGTTATAAACATGCAACACCAGATGGCGCTGGAGAGTAAAAGAAAATTCAATGCGATTTTCCATAGCGGGTCCCCCCCCCCTTTTGTTATAAGAATTTAATGTTTGACTTATTTATAGGGTCATTTCCCACCCCCACCCCCCATGATGGGCAGATCCACCCCATGTTGCCTTTCTTACACAGAGAAGTCCTCTGGTTGCAATGGTTGTGACTTTTTAGTTTAGAGAAAAGGCAAGAATTGACATGCTACGAAAGAAATTTATAAAATTGTGCGTGAAAGTAAAACAAAATTATGCGTGGCGTGGATCGGGAAAATTGTGGGTTTTTTTCTCCCTCTCTTATAAAGCTAGAACTCCCTGTTCAGGGAAGTTTTTAATATGTAATGCTGTACTGTTTTTAACACTTGATTGGGAGCCGCCCAGAGTGGCTGGGGAAACTCAGCCAGATGGGCGGGGTATAAATAATAAATTATTATTATTATTATTATTATTATGGACACCCAACAAAGTTGAAACATTGGAAGATTCAGGGCAGATAAAAGAAAGGGCAGTTAAACTATGAAACTCCCGCAGGAGGCAGCTATAGTCACCAACTTGGCTGACTTTAAAAAGAGAATTTGACAGATTCATGGATGATCAAGGGCTGCTAACCCTCATAGCTATGTTCTGCCTCTATGGTCAGAGGCAGTAATGTTCCTGAATACCAGTTGCTAGAAACCACAGGAGAGGAAAATGCTCTTGTGCTCAAGTACGGCTTGCAGGTTTCCTCGGTCATCTGGTAAGCCACTGTGAGAACAGGATAATGGACTAGATGGGCCACTGGCCTGATCCAGCAGGCTCTTAAAAAAAAAAACAAAAAACCTCAGAATGGAATGATTTATTAGAATTCTTTTAGCAGGAAAAAAAAAAATCACCCACTGCTATTTCTTCGAACCCCATCATGTGATAAGCCACCAAAGGTTCTCATTACCTGATAAAACCATTTTGCATATATTCTGTCAGCCCTTCCTTCCCCACAAATCCATTTATAGCCGTGATTTTATTAGCAGCAAAATTTTCTTACCATGAATCCCATCTTGGTGCAAAATGTTTACCAAGGGCCAAGACTTTAATGGAGCTCTTGCAAACAGTTTTTCTTTTTCTTTTGAACTACAGTGGTACCTCTGGATGCGAACGGGATCCGTTCCGGAGCCCCGTTCACATCCTGAAGCGAACGCAACCAGAGTCTGCTTGTGAGCGGGTTGTGATTCGCCACTTCTGTGCATGTGCGTAACGTCATTTTGAGCGTCTGCGCATGCGCAAGCGGGGCGAAACCCGGAAGTAACGCATTCCATTACTTCCGGGTCGCCGCGGAGTGTAACCTGAAAACGCTCAACCCAAAGCTACTTCAACCCGAGGTATGACTGTACAGTGGTACCTCAGGTTACATACGTTTCAGGTTACATACGCTTCAGGTTACAGACTCTGCTAACCCAGAAATAGTACCTCGAGTTAAGAACTTTGCTTCACGATGAGAACAGAAATCGTGCTCTGGCGGCGCGGCGGCAGCGGGAGGCCCCATTAGCTAAAGTGGTGCTTCAGGTTAAGAACAGTTTCAGGTTAAGAACGGACCTCCAGAACGAATTAAGTACTTAACCCGAGGTACCACTGTATTATTGTTTTGAGTCGGAAGAAAATAAAGGGGAATAGGAAGGACTGGGCATTCTCTCTTTACAATGGTGAGAATACCTAGCTCTTTCTTTACCAGCAGGCTCTTCTTGAAAGACTGTCAGAAGCACAGGAGTAACCTTTCTGCAGGGCCGGCCCACCTGTGAGGCAAGCTGAAGCAGCTGCCTTGGGCAGTGGAATTCTGTGGCTTGGCACTCCACTTGCACCTTCGGCCACTACTGGGGCCGTGTGGTGGCTTTTTCTTCCGGCGAGATCTTGCAGAACTCTTGTGAGATCTCATGGAGCTCCATAATGTCTCACCAGAAGAAGCCGTGATCACTGCTGCCACATGACCCTGATAGGCAAGGCAGTGGGGGAATGGCACCTGCCCGTTTTCCCTCAGGCGGCGAAATGGGATGGGGCCCTGGTTTAAAGGGAAAGAAGGGAGAGTGGGGAGAGCAGTGGCTTGAAGTTGTCCACAGTTGGCCATTGTGGTACCCTTCAGAGCAGTGCTCTTTTTCTAGAAAAAGAGGTGCCGCAACTCACCATGAATGCCTCCCTCTTGCATGGCAAGGTCCTGACCCCCGCCACGAGGTTGAATAAGACACTTGACGCTTTGAATAAACACTCACAAACTTTTTATTGATAATAACCAGTTAGACAAATTAAGGATTTATACAATTTTGTAACATGCAGAGAATAGCATTTATAGTGAAACAAGAGATTGGAACTGAGGGAAGTCGGGGTGGTGGTGAGGAGGGGGGGTTGTTTTATGGGAGGGGAATGGGGGGGAATTAAGGATGATGTGGTTTAAGATAATATGCTCTGTCTAAATTCCTAATTAAAAAATTATTTAAAAAAGAATAAGACACTTGACAACAGTATTTTAGGTCAATGGGCTAAAAAAGGCCACAACTTTATTGGTTACAGATTGTGAGCAGTATTGGCTTAGGCATTGGACCTAACCGACTATATCTGACTCCTGCCCGTCTGTGCAGAGTCCAGGAAGGGGTAACCACCAGTAAGGGGAGTCCTGCTGATGCACATCAACTAGGAGCTCCCCCCGGGCCACCGATAGGGGTCGTGCCTTAGGCCCTAGCCTCCCCAGGCTTCGGACAGGGCCACCCCCCCCCCCGGAATCCTTTAACGCAGTGGTTCTCAACCTGTGGGTCCCCAGATGTTGTTGGACTACAACTCCCATCATCCCTGAGCTCTGGCTTTGCTAGCTAGGGGTGATGGGAGTTGTAGTTCAACAACATCTGGGGACCCACAGGTTGAGAAAGGCTGCTTTAATGGAATACCCTTCAATGTGCAGGGGAGGTGATGGCGCTACCTCCCCTCCTCTCTTCTCCTCTTCTTCCAATGCCTAACCGCCCAGCTGGAAGAGCGAAAAGGGGTGAGGCTCCTGCTGCGTCCTGCTTAAATCAAGCAGGCCACACCCCCAGAGCTTGGTTGCCTGGGCAGTGACGCAGCTGGGAATCCCCCCCCCCAATCGCGCAGGGCTGACCACACCCCTGTGCATGTGAAGGGGTCGTGAGTGCCCGCAGCTCCACCTCCTCCTAAGGCGGAAGTGGCTTTCTCCTAGAACAGCGATGGCACCCACCTGAGAGGTGCCTGAATCGAGTTCCAGCGTGTTCCCTCCTGAAAAAATGCCCTGCTCCAGAGCATCAAAGAGCAAATCCAAATTGTAAATCAAACCCTTTGTTTACTCTGTTTGGAAGTGGTTGTGTATCCTTTACTTAAAAAAAAAAAAAAAAGTCACTACAGTAGTACCTCAGGTTACAGACGCTTCAGGTTACAGACGCTTCGGGTTACAGACTCTGCTAACCCAGAAATAGTATCTCGGGTTAAGAACTTTGGTTCAGGATGAGAACAGAAATCGCATGGTGGCGGCACGGAGACAGCAGGAGGTCCCATTAGCTAAAGTGGTGCTTCAGGTTAAGAACAGTTTCAGGTTAAGAACGGACCTCCGGAACGAATTAAGTTCTTAACCCAGGGTACCACTGTATTCAGAAAGCTCTCATCCAAACAGTGGAGTGCTGTTGCTGAGAGTGCAGAACACGTTTGCATAAGCTTTCCGCAAGAAATGGCAAATAAAAATGCCTTGGAGATCCATCAGTTCATTTGTCACTTTGTCATTTCTACGCTGGTGGTGAATTCCCATATGCAGTCTGACATATAATGCCTACACTGTTTCTCTGAAATGGGGGGCGTTCCCCCCCCCCTTTTCCTGCCAGGAAAATATGGAAATTTTTCTTCTCTGCCCACATGCAGTATAGAATTGTTAAAAATGCCCATCTTCTTGTTTTTAGGCAGTGGGAACAGATGTGCAGTTTGGGCCTATGAGACTCCACCAAGATCAACTTCAGGTAAGACGTGCCAACCAAAAATCTTGTTTATTTCCCACATATATAAACTGCAAATGCTGCCCAAGGCTGCTCATAGCAGGGCACAATGACAACAAACAGACCAAGGCCAAATAGCAATGCATGGAACAGTAAAAATGAAAACTATCCTAACGTTGAACTATTATGGCCAGGTGGTCAGTGCAGCTAGTGGTTAGATCACCAGACTAAAACTGAGGAGACCTTGGTTCCAATTTCCCACACACTACCCTTCACCACTGCAACCCGATTGCTTGCCTGCCTCTTGCTCAAAAATTTAGCAGATATACTTCAATACAATTCAAATTTGTATTTTCTCAATTTCCTGCCCCATTTTCATGGTATTTTAATTTCTCCCCCTCTGCTACACATGGCATTCTGTTTCTTATACCAACACATCAATACTGCATTCTCTAATTCCTTCTGTTGCTTATAATTAAAATCCTCCTTGCTATATAATATTTCTATTATAATATTTCCTTAAATAGTTGGGAAAGGGCTTCCATTCTTCCACAAAACAGTCCTTGTTAGATTCTCTTATTCTGACTGTTAACTTTGCCAATTCTCCATAATCCATCACCTTATCCATTCTTCTTTGGTGTGAACTTCTTCTTCCTTCCGTTTTTGTGTGTGGGGAATCCTAGCTGCTGATGTTACACAAACAACAAAAAAATGTTCTGAATTGTTTCTGGTGAGTGCCGGTCATGGGCCCCTGTCATATTTCAACAGGGATACTTTTTTTGCAAAACAGGGGCAGCCATAGCAAAGCCGCTGCTCCGAGTTACTGCAGAGTGAGCTTCTGAGATCTTTGAAACTTTTAGGAGACGCTCTCTCAAAGAAAAGGGATAAGGCAGTCTCTCAAGTTACCTGCTCTTGAGCTGTGTATGTTCATTCAGAAACTTTGCCAAAAGTCTGCCGCAGAGTTCCCCAGGCTTCCATGTTTCTGCTTGGTGGGAGGGATTTGGTTGGGTACCAAAATGCTCTTCCTTCATCCGATTTGTCCTCAATTTGCTTCACTAAATATAGCTTAAAGTGCAGCATGATTTTGGGTGGAGTTTTCTTTCAACAAAGAGTCCCCCCCCCCTTGCCCTCGGAAGCTATAAATGGAAGCTGGGCTTTAAATAAATTCGAAGTCCCTCTCTCTTTCTCTTATAAAATTATGCATTAAATACAAACAGGGAGATTTCGTGAAAGGCATTCCGCTGAACCTAATCCAAAGGGTAAGCGCCATTGGAATGCCTGGAATTGCTCAGAAGGGTAAACCGAAGTGTTACAAGGGACCGTATTTAATTACAATTGCTAGATGTCGAAGGTTTATAAGGGGGAAAGTGGAGAGCAGCCATAGGCGCAGGAGAAAGTTGGCTCAGTTAACATTTAAAGGTGAACCTTCCCCATCTGCACTTTCAGAAAAAGCCCACAAACCAAAACACTGCTATCCTTCGGAATTTGCATTTCTCTGAATTTTGCAGCTTCTCTGTAGTGGCTCCCTGTTTGTAGAATGCTCTCTCCAGGGAGGTTCGCCAAGCGCCTTCATTATATATTTTTAAGTACCAGGCGAAAACCAGGTCTATGGCTGATTAATATTCTACAGCCTTTGCAATGTGTCTGTGGGGAGGGTGTGTGTGTGTTAGTGTTTTGCTGTTTTGTTTTTAATTATTTACTTGTTTTTATCCTGAATTTTATTCTGTGAACTGCCCTGAGATCTTACGATGAAGGGTGATATATAAAACGAAGCAAAATGAACAAAATAAAAGGAAAGACAAGGAAAAACTAAGACCCGGAAGGCCAGGGTTCAATTCCCCACAGAGCCACGAAGCCTTGGCCAGTCACTGTCTTTTAAGCCCAACCTCCCTCACAGGGTTGTTGTGAAGATAAAATGGGGAGGAGAACTATGTCTGCCACCTTGAGCTCCTTGGAGGAAAGATGGGAAAGAAATGTAGCTCACTTTACAATGAAATGCCGGAGCTGTGAATGAGTCAGTTAAGCTTGTGCATCTTTTTTCCTCCAGTTGCTTACATTCTCTTTTTCTTCTCTCTCTCTCTTTCTTTCTCTTTCTTTCTTTCTTTCTTTCTTTCTTTCTTTCTTTCTTTCTTTCTTTTTTTCTTTCTTTCTGTTATGTACTGAAGTTCTCACCCTGGACCAGCAGGGGGATACTGTAGATAGTTATGCAAATAAGGGATCGAAAGTGACGTTCAGTGATTGAATAGTTTTAGAAAGTTGTTACAGTTGCGTTGTACTGGAGCTCTATATAAGCAGGCTGACTGAACCCTTCAGTTCAGTTCTGTTCTGGCCTGTGAATAAACAAAAGCTGTTTGAAGAATCGCTGTGTCGTCTGATATATTCACCCACAACTTAACACTTTCTTTCTCTCTCGTTCTCTCTCTGTGATGTGATATACAGTCGTACCTTGAGAGTCAAACAGCTTAGTTCTCGAACATTGCAAACCCGGAAGTGACTGTTCCAGACTGCAAACTATTTTTGTTTTTTTGTTTTTTAAATGATATTTATTACTTTTTCAAAATTTCCTACACTACAAACAAAAAGAAAAAGAAAAAAAGAAAAAATAATACGAATACAATACAAAAACGCTACATGGGCTAACAAATCAAGCAAAAACAAACAAAAACAATTTAAAAACATCTCAAACATTTTCAATATCTTATATTTCATTCACTTATTTCCAGCGACTTCCTCACACCTCCCTTTTTGTATTCCACTTCTATTATTTGTTTCAGCAATTCCTTTCCCTCTTACTCTGTTTTCTGTTCTATAATTATCTTAACACATTCTTGCCATACTTTTCCTTTAATTTTCTATTAATCTATTTATACTTAATTCCTTATGACATTTCTACTAATGCCATGTAATTTCATTCCAACATTTTTCTAACATTCCTTAATTTTACAATATTTCTATAAAGTCTTTAAACTTTTCCCAATCTTCTTCCACCAACTCTTCACCCTGGTCTCGGATCTTGCCAGTCATTTCCGCCAATTCCCTATAGTCCATCAACTTCATCTGCCATTGTCCAACACTTCAGTGTTTTCAAGAAGCAACCATTCTCTCAACCAGCAAAAGGCAGATGGTTCACAACGAAGTTTAAAGGTCTGGCAGGGCAGGTCCGCCTCCTTCTTTAGCATCCATCAATATCTTAAGCTTAACTCGAGGCTTCCTGCCCTGCCAAACAACTCTAGGAGCATCCCTCTGCCACCTCCTGAGACCCTCCATCCCATCCAGAGCTTGCAATGTTTGAAACAAAAGCAACATCCCCAGCAACACAGCAGCCCTCATCCCCACCACAGTAACTCGGCCCAACAGTAACAACTTCTGATTTGTCCATATTTCCAAATCCCCCTTCTCTTCAATCCAACATCCTTCACAGTTGTCCTTAAGCAGATTCACATTTTTGGCGGTCATACTAACCCCCAAATACCTCTCTTTCTCAATCAGTGTTAGTCCTGTCGCCTCCTGAAACTCCTGAAATTGGAACCTGAATTTCCAGTTCAGATAGGGCTCTGGTCCTCAAATTCATCCGTTCTTCTTTAAGTTCAATCATAACGAATGTCAGCTTATGTTCATCAAGTTGTCTTTGTATGGATGGGACTCTCCTCTCCAGTTGTATTACTTTAGATTCAGCAGCAAGGGTTTTTTCCTTGACTTCATCTGCAGTTTGCCATATCAAAGTAGATTCCTGTATCAGTTTCTGGGTGGTTTCTTAATTGGTGTTCACCTTTTGTACCAAATTATTTAAACTTTCTACAATTATTATTATATTTTTTTAAATGATATTTATTAAAGTTTCTGATAAAAAGAACACATAAATACACAATTCAAAAATACACAATACATAGTCCGAAAAAGAAAAAAACAGAACAAAAAACAAAAGGAAAAAAAGGAAAAAAAACAGTTAAAAACAATATCACCTTTTCATCTCCATCTTTAAATTTACTTATTTTCTGAACCTCCTCATACCTCCCTCTTTTGTATTCCAGTTCAAATTGTTTGTCCAGCAATTTCTTTTAAACTTTCTACAATTAAATCAGTTTCAATATTTGCAACATCCAATTTCACATTTATCGCATCTGTTTTCTTATGGAGTTAGAATCATAGAATCATAGAGTTGGAAGAGACCACAAGGGCCATCGAGTCCAACCCCCTGCCAAGCAGGAAACACCATCAGAGCACTCCTGACATATGGTTGTCAAGCCTCTGCTTAAAGACCTCCAAAGAAGGAGACTCCACCACACTCCTTGGCAGCAAATTCCACTGTCAAACAGCTCTTACTGTCAGGAAGTTCTTCCTAATGTTTAGGTGGAATCTTCTTTCTTGTAGTTTGGATCCATTGCTCCGTGTCCGCTTCTCTGGAGCAGCAGAAAACAACCTTTCTCCCTCCCTCTTCTCTGTGACATCCTTTTATATATTTGAACATGGCTATCATATCACCCCTTAACCTCCTCTTCTCCAGGCTAAACATGCCCAGCTCCCTTAGCCGTTCCTCACAAGGCATCGTTTCCAGGCCTTTGACCATTTTGGTTGCCCTCCTCTGGACACGTTCCCGTTTGTCAGTGTCCTTCTTGAACTGTGGTGCCCAGAACTGGACACAGTACTCCAGGTGAGGTCTGACCAGAGCAGAATACAGTGGCACTATTACTTCCCTTGATCTAGATGCTATACTCCTATTGTTGCAACCCAGAATTGCATTGGCTTTTTTAGCTGCCGCGTCACACTGTTGGCTCATGTCAAGTTTGTGGTCAACCAAGACTCCTAGATCCTTTTCACGTGTACTGCTCTCAAGCCAGGTGTCACCCATCTTGTATTTGTGCCTCTCATTTTTTTTGCCCAAGTGCAATACTTTACATTTCTCCCTGTTAAAATTCATCTTGTTTGTTTTTGCCCAGTTCTCTAATCTGTCAAGGTCGTTTTGAAGTGTGAACCTGTCCTCTGGGGTGTTAGCCACCCCTCCCAGTTTGGTGTCATCTGCAAATTTGATTAGGATGCCCTTGAGTCCATCATCCAAGTCGTTGATAAAGATGTTGAATAAGACCGGGCCCAAGACAGAACCCTGTGGCACCCCACTAGTCACTCTTCTCCAGGATGAAGAGGAACCATTGATGAGCACCCTTTGGGTTCGGTCAGTCAGCCAGTTACAAATCCACTGAGTGGTAGCATGTTCAAGACCGCATTTTATCAGCTTCTTTACAAGAATATCATCGGGCACCTTGTCAAATGCCTTGCTGAAATCAAGGTAGGCTACATCCACTGCGTTCCCTTCATTTACCAGGCTTGTAATTCTGTCAAAAAACGAGATCAGGTTAGTCTGACACGACTTATTTTTCAGAAATCCATGCTGACTATTGGTGATCACAGCATTCCTTTCTAGGTGCTCACAGACTGTTTGCTTAATGATCTGCTCCAGAATCTTCCCTGGTATTGATGTCAGACTGACTGGGCGGTAATTATTTGGGTCCTCTCTTTTCCCCTTTTTGAAAATAGGGGCAACATTTGCCCACCTCCAGTCTGCTGGGACTTCGCCTGTTCTCCAGGAATTCTCAAAGATGACTGCCAGTGGTTCTGAGATCACATCTGCCAGTTCTTTTAATACTCTTGGATGCAGTTCATCTGGCCCTGGAGACTTGAATACATCTAGACTAGCCAAGTATTCTTGTACTATCTCCTTAGTTATTCTGGGCTGTGTTTCCTTTGCTGAATCATTTGCTCCAAATTCTTCAGGTCGGGCATTGTTTTCTTTATCGGAGAAGACTGAGGCAAAGAAGGCATTGAGTTGTTCCAGCGAATCGTTTATTTTCAATAATGCAGCCACTAAGGCCTCCTCTGTCGACATCCCGTCTGTTTTTTCCTTTCCGTTTGCCATAACACTTAAGAGATTCAAGGTCAATTCCAAAGTCTCACACTTTTCGTATCTTGCAGCTGAAAATTCCCCTAGCCCAGCTCCTATAAAGTAACCAATTTCAAAAGCTTCCACTAGGGGAAAACAGGTTGTATTTGTATCGGTCAATATGTCCTCTTTTAAACACAGTTTCAATAATCCGAAGTTAGTTTCAATTTTCAGTTACTTTCCTCCTTTTTTAAAAACAACCGGAAACAGTAGAAACAACGTATTTCTCTTATTTAGCTAGCTGTCAATGAACGTTCTAAGCGCTGTCAATGAACATTCCAAAACAAAAAACAAAAAAAAACCCATCAGTCTTACTAGCAGCCCGTTTCCAGGGTCAGAGCGGCGGTGTTTTAAGCCTCTTCGCTCTCTCCCGCAGGCATACTCAGTCCGCAACTTCCCCCTCTCTTCTCCTGCCTCCAAGAGGGGGTTTAATGTTCTTTACCGTTGGAAATTTGATCTTTTACAAAAGACCTTCCAGGACTCCAGCTTGCAACTTCGTTGCCTCAGTCTATTTACAAAAAGGGAAGGCGGACTTCCTGTTTTGAACCTCCCCGTTACGATACCAAATTAAACTTTTAGAGATCCAATTCTTCCATTTCAGCTCTACTCACGGGTAATTACTTTAAAGTCAAATTGTCCACAGGAAAAGGTCAGCGCTCTCCGGCAACAGCTATGCGGCTTCGCTCCGTGGAAGAAGTAGACGATTTGATGCACCCCGCCGCTCACCCCACGTCGCTCCGGAGCCCCAAAAACCGGGGTTCCCCGCGAGTGGGGGAGGCGCAAAAGGTGCCCGCCGAATCCCACGTTCACAGGCTTCTCCCGCCTGTGATTTTAACTGGTCTCCGCCTTCGCCGTGGCGGCCAGACCCAGATTTCCACGGAGCAGATTCCTCCCGGTCAGATGAATTCTACCATTGCTGGAGCAGACTGCAAACTATTTTTGAAAGCCGAACATCCAACGGGGCTTCCGCAGCTTCCGATTGGTTATGGGAACTTCCTGCAGCCAATCAGAAGCTGCGCTTTGGTTTTCAAACGTTTTGGACTCACCTCCATTCCATTTGACTTCCAAGGTATGACTGTATATATGTGTTTGTGTGTGTGAAATGAAAAATGCTCACTCCCCTTCTCTTTTCCTTGAGCCTAGGTACTTCTAGTGTTTGCCAAAGAAGACAACCAGAGTAATGGATTCTGCTGGGCATGTGAGAAAGCTGGATTTCGCTGTAACATTGCCAGGACACCGGAATCTGCCCTCGAGTGCTTTCTGGAGAAACACCACGAAATCATCATTATTGATCATAGGCATTCAAGATACTTTGATGCAGAAGCTCTGTGCAGGTGAGTGCTCTGCCGTAGGCGCTTGGTGTGTGTGTGTGGGAATATTTTGATACATTTCAGCTCCAAGTTTAATAACCTTCAAGACTGGACTACTACAGTGCACTCTATGTGGGGCTTCCCTTGGGCTTGATCCAGAAGCTGCAACATGATTCCTGACAGGACTGAGACCTTGTCAGCATACAGTAACTCCTCTCAGAGATCTGCAATGGCTACCAATTTGCTACTGGTCTAAGTTCGAGGTGTTACTACTAGTATAGTATAGTATAGTATAGGGGACACGGGTGGCGCTGTGGTCTAAACCACTGAGCCTCTTGAGCTTGCCGATCAGAAGGTCAGCAGTTTGAATCCTGGCGACCGGGTGAGCTTCCGTTGCTCTGTCCCAGCTCCTGCCAACCTAGCAGTTTGAAAGCACGCCAGTGCAAGTAGATAAATAGGTACTGCTGCTGCGGGAAGGTAAATGGCATTTCAGTGCACTCTGGTTTCCGTCATGGTGCTTTGTTGCGCCAGAAGCGGTTTAGTCATGCTGGCCACATGAGCTGGAAAGCTGTCTGTGGACAAACGCCAGCTTCCTCGGCCTGAAAGTGAGATGAGCACCGCAACCCCATAGTCGCCTTTGACTGGACTCAACTGTCCAGGGGTCCTTTACCTTTACCTTAGTATAATGTATTTTTATATTATGATTTTTTTCCATGCTTATGCTGTTTGGGTATATTAATGTTAAACAGTCTAAAACTGTTGTTGAAATAAATTTAAATTAGCAATCTTCATTTTCAAATATGTGATTATGTTTTGATGATATTTGATCTTTTTATTATGAATTAGTGGCTTTTATGACAGCTGTGCTAATTGGGGCTAATTGGAATTGCTTTCCAAGTTATCTGGAGGATACCAAGTTGAGGAATGCTTTTCCAATCAATAGTTAAGATTCAGTTTGGGGGGCTTTTTTATTTAAACATCTGTTAACGGAAACAAAATAAACACTGTCGTGCTTTCTTCAAGATGTATTGTGGAATTTATTGTTCTGATTTCCCCCCTTGTTTTTAAAGGTCCATTAGAACAAGAAAGCCGTCCGAAAACACTGTTATCATTGGTGTAGTGAGGAGGTAAATGAGAATTCCCATTATGTTTTTTATGTTCACATGTAAAATAATCTGTGAATGCAAAGTTTGTGGTTGTAAGCCGATAGTTCTGAAAACCAGCGTGGCCGGCAACCCTAATCACACTTACTGTTTGTAGCATGTGTTTTTTTTACAGCTATGGTTGTAATAATGTTCTTTCAGACTTGCAGGAGGGAGCTATAACTGGGAAGCAGGTTGTGCATTTTTAGATATATATGTAGATTTTAAAAACACAAAGTTCCCATGGAATCCAGTAGGAGTTATGCCTATGTGACCTTTGCTGGAGTACGGCCGTGACAGACATCTCATGCACCTTATTTGCAAAGTGTCCTTCGACAGCAGACTGCAGATGCTAACATTTTTAGCTGGGAGAAAAATAAATGTCTGACATCTGTCCATTCCTCCTCTCCTTTTAAGGCATGCAGATCGTGAAGAATCCTCAATATTACCCTTCATTTCTGCTGGCTTCACGAGGGTAAGTCTGGTGTTTGAAGTTGATATTTGTAGCCCATCTATATTTAGTTCACCTCTGAATACCGATAGTCTCAATTCATTTTGTGAATGCCCAGGAATAGATACTTGTTTGCTCCTACTTTGGAGACAAACCGTACTTTTCTGTGTAATAACACTCCCCCTAATTTTTTGGGGGGGGGCTGGGGTTCAGAAAATCACTTACCAGACTGACAAACGTTGACTATCGCTCACATCGCAGAAGCGGCAGCCGTTCCAAAGCAACAATTGCTGCGGCGACCAATCACCCACCCATCCACCCAATGCAGCAGCAGCCAATCCAATCAAGCACTTCACACAACCACCAATCACCAACAAAATCGCTGCTGACAAGCTCCTGCTCGAGCCTGCAACCAATCACCCATCTCCCACAACGCACTGTCTGTGTATAAGACACCCCTGACTTTTTTAACATTATTTTACAGTAAAAAAATCCTTGTCTTATACACGGAAAAGTACGGTGTGTGTGTGTGTGTGTGTGTGTGTGTACACACACACTTACTGAGGGCACTTATATACTGCTTTATCATTAGCCTTTCCAAGTGGTGTACATAAAAACAAACCATGCAGAGAGTAAAACAATAAAAGCCACCCTAGATGTCCGCTGGAATAAGAAAGTCCTTGTCATGCCTGGATAGCTCATTCCGACTAAAGTTGAAAAATGTCCCCGGATTCATTGACAAAAATCTGGTAATCTTAGTCTAGGACAAAGGAAGTCTCTTTGTGAGGTGAGGCAATAAACAGGGGTCAGCAGACTTTTTCAGCAGGGGGCCGGTCCACTGTCCCTCAGACCTTGTGGGGGGACGGACTATATATTTTTTGGGGGGGATGAACGAATTCCTATGCCCCACAAATAACCCAGAGATGCATTTTAAATAAAAGCACGTATTCCACTTATGTAAAAACACGCTGATTCCCGGACCGTCTGGATCCGGCCCAATCGCCTTCTCAATCCGGCCCGCAGACGGTCCGGGAATCAGCGTGTTTTTACAGCGTGTTTTACAGTAGAACGTGTGCTTTTGTTTAAAATGCATCTCTGGGTTATTTGTGGGGCATTGGAATTTGTTCATTTTTTATTTTTATTTTTCAAAATATAGTCCGGCCCCCGTCAAGGTCTGAGGGACAGTGGACTGGCCCCTTGCTGGAAAAGTTTGCTGACGCCTGGAGCAAATGAATGCTGACAACTTTTTGCATGCCATCCTATATGCCAAGTAAAGAACAAGTAGGGCATGCGGCAAAATGCTGCAGTGTATTCCCCTCCCCATAAAAGTAGTTCTTTCTCTCAGAGCTCCTGCCAGCATGCATAAAAGTTGCATACAAAAATGCAATATATTGGAGCGGGTTGCTTTGCAAAAGCGTGTCTGTTAGTCGGAGCTGCAAACAAAAATAGGTTTATTAGGAGAAATCGGCACTAAAATGCTTCTGTATTTTAATTGGGATAATTCCCCCCCCCCCAGCACAAATTTCTGCAGAAATGTGGAGAACTGAATTTAAGACTGGAAAAATGAGAAATTTTGGGAACCAAAATTGGCAGATTTCTCTATCCCCTAGCTGCTATATAGGCTCATTGAACCTAAGTGGAAGTCTCACTGGGATCAAGGGGACTTATTTCTCTGTAGACACGCTTGCCTTGTTAGGTAACTGCTGCCAGCATTGACTGATGCACCACTAAATATATTAACAAGCATGACAAATGTACACATGCGCCCAATGACATTCTATTCCATATCCAGTAAGTGTTGTATATCTGCCCTTGTCAGGAACCTCTTCATAGTTGAGCAGAAATCTGGGCAGGTGTGGGGTGCAGAGTGTCTTTCCTCAGGAAATAATTTGCTATTTGCACGTAATTTGCTACCTAAATCACATCTCTATTTAGAGATAAATAACCAATGCAGACATTGCACTTTTTTCTTTTTAAACAGAGATATGTAGAAAATCCCAACATCATGGCCTGTTACAACGAACTCATTCAGCTGGAATTTGGAGAAGTGCGGGCACAATTCAAACTAAGGTAATTTTACCTAAGCTGAACATCATTAGCATACAGTGGTGTAGCATACTGTGTCATTCCAGATGTTGCCAGACTCCTAAGTCCCATCCTTCTTGGCATGAGAACCGGAGCAAGATGGTTTGAGCATATTACAGTGGTGCCTCGCAAGACAAAAAGAATCCATTCCGCGAGTCTCTTCATCTTGCGGTTTTTTCGTCTTGCGAAGCAAGCCCATTAGCGGTTTAGCGGATTAGCGCTATTAGCGGCTTAGCGGGCTTAGCGGATCAGCTGATAAGTGGCTTAGTGGCTTAACGGATCAGCTGTTAAGCGGCTTAGCGGATCAGCTGATAAGCGACTTAGAGATCAGCTGTTAATCGGCTTAGCGGATCAGCTGATAAGCGGCTTAGCGGTTTGCGAAAAAGGGGGGTGGGAGGAAAAAAACCCCGCAGGAACTCGCAAGACATTTTCATCTTGCGAAGCAAGCCCATAGGAAATTCGTTTTGCGAAGCACCTCCAAAACGGAAAACCCTTTCGTCTAGCGGGTTTTCCGTCTTGCGAGGCATTTGTCTTGCGGGGCACCACTGTACACCGATCCTGGTCCAACTGCACTGGTTACCGATTAGTTTCCAGGTCCAATTCAAAGTGCTGGTTTTGACCTATAAAGCCTTAAATGGCTCAGGACCGCAATACCTCAAGGACTGCCTATTTCCATATGAACCTACCCGGACCCTGAGATCATCTTATGAGGCCCTTCTACGTGTGCCTCCTCCACTTCAGGTCCGAAGGGTGGCAACATGAGAACAGGGCCTTCTCCGCAGTGGCTCCCCATCTGTGGAAGGCTCTCCCCAGGGAAGTTCACCAGGTGCCTTCATTATACACCTTTAGGCACCAGGCAGAAACATTCCTTTTTAACCAAGCTTTTCATTGATTTGACTGACATCCTATACCCTTTTAAAATGGGGGCGTGGGGGCGTTATTGGGTTGTTTTTATTTTGATTATATATTCTGTGGTTTTATATTTTGATTTTGTTCTGTGAACCGCCCTGAGACCTCCAGGTATAGGACTGTATATAAATTCAATAATTAAAACAAAAATAAAAAACCCCTTGTGTGTGGAAGCTAACCTGTTGGTAAGAAGAGATCATTTCCCTAAGAAAGAAGAGGCCTTTGGGTCCAGCCAGTGACCCACGTGGTCCAGCATCTGTGTGCTCTGATTTCCGTCACCGTGTCCCGTTGCTCCAGAAGCGGTTTAGTCCTGCTGGTCACATGACCTGGAAAGCTGACTGCGAACAAACACTGGCTCCCTCAGCCTGAAAGCAAGATGAGCACTGCAACCCCATAGTCACCTTTGACTAGACTTAACCGTCCAGGGTCCTTTACCTTTACCTTTACCTATCATCCTGTATTCATGATTTCCAAGCAGATGTCTATGGGAATCCCACAACCAGGCCAGGAGCGTAAGAACAGTCTCCCCACTTGTGATTCCTACTGACTGGCGTTCAGAGGTTCACTGCCTCCAACAGAGGAGGTGGACTGTAGGTGTCATGGCGGGGTCTTGTGAGAGCTTTGAGTAGCACAGGAGGGCTGTGGATTCCCATCTACGATTCCCATCAACAGAGGAAGAGGTGCTATTGTTGAAATCTCTCCTCTGGAGACTTCTAGGGTGGGAAAAGTGGCGCTAGTCCACAAGGTGTTTGTGAAGTTTTTCTTTTTTTAAAAAAGAGATATTTATTGAAAAAATTTTAAAATTACCAAAAAAAAAACCAAAGTAGAAAAAGAGAAAGAAAAAACAAAGAAAAAACAAACCACATCAAACAATACAAATTAATCAAAATCAAAATCAAAAAATAACACAACACGATCAAAAGACAAAAATATACCACAAACATTTAAAAACAAATCCAATATTCTCAAATCCTTAACTGTCATTACCTTCTTTCTTTGACCTCCTCCTCCTCCCTTTTTTTGTATCCTTGTTGTTAATTGTCGCAGCAAATCCTTTCCATATTTCATAATATTCTGTCATTACATTACCTTAATCTATTTTAATCTTATCTTACTATAAAAAACCTTACAGCTTAAAACTTAAATCTTATTTTTACCAATTTCTCATAACCATAATATTCTTACATAATTCTTTAAACATTTTTGCTAAAGCCAAATAATTTCGTTCCAACATTTTTCTAACATTCATCAATTTTATAAAACAATCCTAATAAAAAAAACAAAAAAACAATCCAATCTTCATCCAGCGTCTCTTCCTCCTGGTCCCGGGTTTTGTCAGTCCTTTTTATCCCATCAATCTTGCGCATTAACCTGGTAATCTTATATCTGAGGCCCTTAAGTCCCTTCCATGTCCCTTCCGCGGCTCTTCTTCATATTTATAGCTGTATTTTCCTTTGTCTCCTGCTCCTTTCACTCGTGGGAACTCCAGCTTAACAATATTTTTGACCCTTCTCGACAAATCAGCCCCTTTTCCATAGTCCACACTAAACTCCATGTGGTATTTAAGAACATGTTTCAAAGTCCCTCCAAAATTAAGAGCCCCCACAACCCCAAACGTCTCATGGCCCATTGCCAGACTTGAAAAGTCCAAGCATCCCTGCATAGGGGGGTCTATCCAACCCCCCATTTCCAAACCAAACCAAACTTTATCTTTCCAAATCTGGCTTTTTCCAAGTTCATTTGTCAAATCCAAGAGCTCATGTTCCTGCTGGGCCACAGCTCCCTCCATCTCTGGCGCCCAAGATTCAGTAACATCCTCTTCCCTCATCTGTTCTGTCAGGGCACACTCCTGATTTAATTCCTGGGTGGGCTCCATATAATTTCCCACTGCCTGTTCAAAATTTCTGATCGCATCAGCCATCAAGTCCGTCTTCTCATGTAGCTGTTCCAGTAGGGCACTTGTTTTACAGAGAGCACACAGCAGAGCTTCTGAATACATTGTCCTGCAAGGTCAGAAGTCTATTCCCACGATCGTAATCTGTAACAACTGCAAGCTCCCCGATTCAGAATTGGTTACAGTTTCACAGGCTCCCTCTAGGGGAAAAACTTCTATTTGTTCTTTTCTTTTAAATACAGATCTAACAACAAAGTTTCCTTTTTCAGATATTTTGTGAATATTTGTTCCTTTAAAATGCGAAGGGGACAATGGAATCACTATGTTTCTCTTCTTTTAGCTATCTGTCAAAAACGTTTGTCTCTGGTCAATGAGCTTCAAAAAAACGTCAGTCCTAACACCCCGCTCCAGGATCAGGACAGTGGAAAGTTACTTTGCTTTACACTCACTTCTGCAGATTTAAACAGTCCGGAAAAAATCCCCCCTCTTCTCCTGCTTCCGAAGGGGGTTCAACAATCTTAAATGATGAAAGTTAATCCTTTACAAGCGATTTTCTGAGCTCTAGTTTGCCATGTCTTTGCTTTAATCTATCTACAAAGAAACGGAAGGCTGACTTCCTGTTTAGACCTTCCCGTTTCAGTGCCAAATTGAAGTAAACTTTTAAGTCCAATTTTCCTTTCTACTCGCAAATCCTTATTTAGAATCCAATTGTCCGAAATTTAAGTACTCACGGGTGATTGTTTTAAAAGCCAAATTGTCCCAGGAAAAAGGCAGCGCTCTCCGGCAACGGCTGTGCGGCTTCGCTCCACGGAAGAAGCAGTTGACTCTCAGCACCGCGCCACTTTCCCCTCTTCGCTCCGGAGCCCGTTAGTGGGTTACTTTGCGGGTTGGGGGGGCGCTAAAGGTCCCTGCCGAGTCCCATGGTCACAGGCTTCATCCGCCTGTGATTTTTGAAAGGGTCCCCGCTTCGCCGTAGCGGAAAAGACCGTTTCCCGTGGAGCTAGTCCCTCCAGATCAGAGGGAGTCCGCCATTACCGATGGCGCCACCCCGGAAGTCTCGTGAAGTTTTTCACTCCATAAGACGCACCTGACCATAAGACGCACCTAGTTTATAGAGGGGAATGATGGGCTGCTCTTCTCCCTCCTCGGGGAAAAGCCCCCAAGAGCCGCACACACGCTCCGCGGCTCTTTAAAAGGAGCACGGCTCTTGCGGGCTTTTCCGGGAGGTGGGGGAAAAGACAGAGGAGCTAAGCCAGAAGCTAGAACAGCAAGAGGGAGCACTGTGCAGTGATCCCTCTCGCTCTTCTGGCTTCTGGGACAGCCGCGCAGCCTGCATTCGCTCCATAAGACGCACACACATTTCCCCTTACTTTTTAGGAGGGGAAAGGTGCGTCTTATAGAGCGAAAAATACGGTATGTCAGGAGCAGCCACAGCATCTGCTGCCCTGCCATATTAGAACCTCAAGGTCCATTCGGAAGGCGAGCGGGATGGATCAGAAATGATGTTGGGGAGAAGGCACTTGGGAGGACAGGATTCGTAGCGAAGTTAGTGGGAGCCTAGAGTTAAGAAGTTCCATCTTGATTCAGTTAGGAATCGTACAGCAGCTGGCACAGCGTGTTACGGTTGTTACAGCAGGCGGAAAAGATCATGACGTGGTCTGCCGAGACCCTCAGCAGATTCCTAGTGGTCAGTGAGGGGCAAAGTTTGGGAACGGATGGTGGAGCTGAAATATAAATGTTCTCACCAAGCTTTTACCCTCTCTCTGTTTCCTTCTCCTTTTCCCTGTTGTCTCTCAGATGTTACATTTTAAAGTGTAAGCCCCTGGGGACAAGGACCTGCTGCTCTCTGGTAGTTTGAAATGCAGTGAGTTTACTGATGACACACACACTCTTTCTGTATAAATAAGTTAGCCTCTATACAGGCCAACTTTCTCTTTTTGCTGGGCTAGGCAAAAAGCCAAGTGGCCCGTCTAACTTCCTACTACAGTTCTTCAAAGCAGAATCATCTCTCTTGAATGTATTGCTCCGAGGTGGTGGTGGGTGTTTTTGGTCATTTATAGCCCTCAAAATTGCAAGCCGTGAAATTTGAATCTGATGAGCCCACTCCTTTCTTTCCTTTGCAGGGCTTGTAATTCAATCTTTACAGCGTTAGAGAAAAGTCAAGAAGCCATTGAGATTACAAGTGAAGACCATGTAATACAGGTTTGTTCTGGGTACTTTTACAAGTGTCAAATGCTGTTCCAAGGCCTCAGTTCACAGTGTTATAGCCATGTTATTGTATTGTAAATACGGTAAACTCACCATTTATGCAGGGTTTACATTTCAGAGATTGAGCCTAAAGCCAAAACAGTGTATAGTCAAAACCCATTGGGTTCAGTGGTGGGTGGGATTGTCAATGCCATTTTCCCCTGGCCCCTTTCCACCTCTTTTTAATTTGTTATAAAACTGAATGTGCACAAGTTAAATGCGCATAAGTTGCAAAGCTACTGAACAGTGGTTGGTATCCAGTGCTAATCAGACCCATTTAAGTTAATGGACCTTCCTTGGGGTTGTTTTTTTATTGTTCCTTTGAAGCCATGCCTGTACCCACCCTGTAGACCTGACATTGCATATGACGCCAGGCGCAGTAGGCTGGGTTGGCATGGCCCGCCTTGTATAGAGGAAGTACTGCTTTAGAAATGCAGAGCAAGGTTTAAAATCTGCCGGCCGACGACCATGCCTTTCCTTTTGGTTTGACTGGAGTCCTTTATTTAAATCTCGCAGTACGTAAACCCTGCGTTTGAAACCGTGATGGGCTATCAGAAAGGCGAATTAATAGGAAAGGAACTAACAGAAGTGCCTACAAATGAAAAAAAAGCTGATTTCCTTGACACTATTAATTCTTGCATCAAGATAGAAAAGGTAAGCGCATGCCTTGGTTTGGCACCTGAGCGGTGAACCTGACGGGGTGGTGTTTTAGGACTGGGCTGCTCAGTCATGGAGCTAATTCTGAGGCCTTTGGGAAGTCACGATCTCTCAGCCCCATCCATTTGGCAAGGCTGCTGGGAACATAAAATGCAATGGCCCCACGGAAACTGAGCTGCATCACATGCAAATGCAATAAATAAATAAATAAGATAGGATGAGCATACATGCCTGTTGAAGTAATAATAATAATAATAATAATACTTTATTATTTATACCTTGCCCATCTGGCTGGGTTTCCCCAGCCACTCTGAGCGGCTCCTAATCAAATATTAAAAACCCAATACAGCATTAAACATTAAAAACTTCCCTAAACAGGGCTGCCTTCAGATGTCTTTTAAAAGTAGGATAGTTGCTTATTTCCTTGATATCTAATGGGAGGGCGTTCCACAGGGCAGGCGCCACTACCGAGAAGGCCCTCTTCTGCCTGGTTCCCTGTAACCTCACTTCTCGCAGGAAGGGAACCGCCAGAAGGCCCTCGGAACTGGACCTTCGTGTCCGGGCTGGACAATGGGGGTGGAGACACTCCTTCAGGTATACTGAAGTGGTATACTGTTGCTGTAAATGCACAGTGCAGATTGCGCCCTAAGAAGCCACCCGAGGCCAGGTAACTGGTACCTCGGGTTACATACGCTTCAGTTTACATACGCTTCAGGTTACAGACTCCGCTGACCCAGAACAGGTTCAGCCAAGTGCAAACGATTGCACCGGTGTCTCTTGCGCCTTCCAACATGCGAACAGATCATTCATGCCAGAATCCTCTGAAACGATAGATATGTGGCACGTTCCCTTAGAGACAGCCTTGCCCCTCCTAGGACACCAAACAAAGTTTAAGTAGCCACGGAGGAGGAAGATAAGCCGTTGCTGTGTGGGCACAAAAGGCTGGCAGATGGGTTGCCGCTTCAAAGACATGCGTACGTCACAGCTTACATGCTGCCCTGTGTGAGTCAGGTGAGATGAATGGGCGGCGGTGGGTGCCACGTTCAGAAGTCCCAAGCCGTTGACGCTGCATTCGATGAAGATGCTGCAGTGAATCAGAGGCCCTACAGACATTAATGCATGCAAGAGTGGAAGGAAGAGAGAAATGAGTCATGGTGTGCCTGCATCAAAAGCCCAATCTGGAAAGGAAACGCTGTCGTTGCTGTTTGCATCTGGCCGTGAACGTGTGCCACAGCGTTCCCAGGAGGACTTTCAAATATGTCAAGTGGGGGGGGTGGAGCTAAAATGGCAGGTGTTTTTTGCACCAACTGAAATTGCATTTGATTACAACTCTTTTTATTTGTTTACATTGTTAATACACCGCCTCCAGAAACAAGAACATTTATCTTTTCAGGTTAAAATAACTAATTTTACAACAAGGAAAAAATGCAGCATGATCTTAAAGCAACTTCATTTATTTGTTTGTTTGTTTGTTTGTTTGTTTGTTCAGCTTACGTTAGGCCCCATCTGCGTTATACCTTTAAAGCAGTAGCAAACCACTTTAAACAGTCATGGCCGCCACCCCATAGAATCCTGGGAGCTGTCGTTCGTTCAGGGTGCTGAGAATTGTCAGGTCACCTTTTTCTCCTCACAAAGCAACATTTCCAGAGTGCTTTCAGAATCAATCCGTCTTCCCAGGGAATGCTGGGAACTGTAGCTCTGTGAGGGGAGAAGGAGATATCCCAGCAGTTCCCAGGGTGCAGAGTGGCAAACACATCAACAATAGAGGGTTTTTAAAAAATAAAAACAGTTTTAAACATTCTAAAAAGTGATCTCAGAAGTGCCACGAACAATGTTTTTCAGGTATCAAATGCCCATATCAAGCAAGAATACAGTCAAACCTTGGTTGTTGAACGTAATCTGTTCCAGAAGCCCGTTCAGCTTCCAAAACGTTCAGCAACTGAGGTGCAGCTTCTGATCAGTTGCAAGAGCTTCCTCAAGCGGAAGCTGCGTTGGACGTTCGACTTCCAAAAAACTTTCGAAAACTGAAACATTTACTTCCGGGTTTTTGGCGTTCAGGAGTCGAAACATTCCAAAACGTTTGGGAACTGAGGTTTGACTGTATTTTTAAATTTATCCTGAAAGTCAATAATGAGGGAGGCAGGCAGACATCACCAGTTCCACAAATGGGGAACTGCCACTGAAAAGGCCCTGTCACAGGTAAACAAGCAGAGAGAGAAATAAAACTCCAACCAAGTAGAGGAAGCAGAGAATAAAACTCATGAAAGCTAAAGCAGGCCTAAAAGCTGAGTTTTAAAGGCCCGAACGAAGGACGAGGGAGGCTTGGCCTAGTGCAAAAGAACATTCACAACTGTGGCTCTCCAAATATTTGTTGGGACTATAGCACCCATACGCCCTGACCATTGTGCTTCTATGGACATAAAGGGGCCAGAACCCTCAAAAGAGGTCGATGAAGGCTTAGTAGGATTGTGGCTCTCATGATAAATGACTTTTTTGATGTGGCGGGTTGCCCACGGAATCCTTCCACCAGCAGCTGCTTTGCCTGTGCCTCCGGTCACGAAGCTCAGATGTGATTATCTGGGGTGAAATTGGCAAATCTGCGCGCGAAATTGGTGAGGATGGCTGTTTGGCGAGCTCAGATCGGATCATGGTAGCGACCTCTCCTTGGTCATAAAATGAGGAGCTCAAGCTTTCTTTAAATATATGTGGACCTTTTTTTTGTGGGGCCACGATTCAGATTTAGGGCCAAATTAAGCGTGCCACTTAGTGTTTTAGCAGTCTTCCTTTTCTTTTTAAAGAAAGGACTAGCTAGGAGAGGCAGGGAGACAACCCTAACCCTAACCCTTTCCTCATGCACTGCCACCCGTCATGCTGTGAGGCTCAGACTGGGTCTTAGACAAAGGAAATTTCTGTGTGAGGTGAGGCAATAAGAGATTCAGGCTGGCTTCTGTGCAAGTTTGCGGCAGATTCAAGGTACAGCAGAGCTCAGACTGGGTTCAGGGCTCAAGATGTGTTAGAAGAGCAACACATAACTCTGACGTTGCTTCAGCAAGGAAAAGAGACTGAGCCCAGTACACAAGAAGTCACATCAGCTGAATTACTAGCCCTGGGGAGCCACTGGGCTTGCAGGTGGTCCTTCTGCAATGGAGTCCTCTGAGTCTGAGGAAGGCAGTTCCACATCCTCAGGCTGGAGGCCTCTGTGGGTTTGTCTGATATCAGCAGGCAAGAAAAGGACACGGGTGGCGCTGTGGAAGGTCAGCGGTTCGAATCCCCACGACGGGGTGAGCTCCCGTTGCTTGGTCCCTGCTCCTGCCAACCTAGCAGTTCGAAAGCATGTCAACGTGCAAGTAGATAAATAGGTACCGCTCCAGCGGGAAGGTAAACGGCGTTTCCGTGCGCTGATCTGGTTTGCCAGAAGCGGCTTAGTCATGCTGGCCACATGACCCGGAAGCTGTACGCCGGCTCCATCGGCCAATAAAGCGAGATGAGCACCGCAACCCCAGAGTCGGTCACGACTGGACCTAATGGTCAGGGGTCCCTTTACCTTTACCTTTACCTTTACCTTTACCTTTACCTTTATGGCAAGAAAAACCTTCCTTCCTCTCTTGCTTCAGAGCCCTTGTCTCCTGACAAACTGGAATGGACATGTGGGGAACTGAACTTCAGAATGGAAAACGGAGAGGAACTGAAAGTTACAGATTATCCCATCCCATAAGAGCAGCTCACTGTGGAGCTAGTTATTTGTTGGTTGATTTGCTCGCCGCCCATCTGACTGGGTTACCCCAGGCACTCTGGGTAGCTCCCAGCAAAGAAATAGCAAAAGCACAACCCAACATCAAATCCTAAAAACTTCCCTGATGTCTTTTAAAAATCACATAGCTGTTTATCTGATGGGAGGGCGTTCCACATGGAGGGTGCCACTACCGAGAAGGCCCTCTACCTGGTTCCCTGTAACCTCGCTTCTCACAGTGAGGGAACCACCAGAAGGCCGTTGGAGCTGGACATCAGTGTCTGGGCTGAACGATG
This sequence comes from Podarcis pityusensis, assembly GCF_964106645.2. Classification (NCBI taxonomy): domain Eukaryota; kingdom Metazoa; phylum Chordata; class Lepidosauria; order Squamata; family Lacertidae; genus Podarcis; species Podarcis pityusensis. The sequence goes on along the minus strand of NC_138039.1, from coordinate 39,270,428 downwards.
GGGGTGGAGGCACAGTTGCCTTTTAGAGGCATTAAAAATAATAATCAAAGGCCCCATGTGCCCTGTACATTTAAAACAGTATCATACCACTTTAAACAGTCATGGCCTCCCCACAAAAATCATGGGAACTGTGGTTTGATAAGGATGTTGAGTTGATAAACAATCAAACCCCTTTCTCAGCAAACTCGGAATCATAGCTCCATGAGGGGAACAGGGCTCTACTAACATCTCTCAGCCCCTCTAACAGCCTACAGCTTCCCAGATTCTTTTAAAGTGGTATGAAGCTGCTTTAAATGTATTGTGCAGATGGGGCCTAAAGGCACAAATCTGAAGTCTTATGTGAAAATAGTTTTAATGAGAAAGAGAGAGAAAGCTGGGGGGATTTGTATCTGAGCTCCTAAGTCGAATGTCATCTTTACTTGACCTTGATTCCCATCTGCAGGAATGGCAAGGAACCTACTACACTAAGAAGAAAAATGGAGAGAGTATACAACAAAATGTGAAGATCATACCTGTCATTGGACAGGGAGGGTAAGCCTCGAAATCAAAACTGAATATTGGTATTGTCGTTGTCGTCTGAAAACGAACTACTCATAATTGTGGGGAATGGCTTGCTATGAAGTGCATGATCAGGAATCCTGAGGACTTTAGCCATTTTTTAAAATAAAGTTTGTAGTCCTCATGGTGAAGGCTCAGACAATAGAATGAGGCTTCCTCTGGTCAGGTTTCTCGTCTACCTCCCAATGCAAAAAGCAGAGTCAGACCACTGGTCCATCTGGCTCAGTTTTGTCTACTTGGATGGGCAGCGACTCTCCAGGGTCTCAGTCTTTTCCCATCCCTACTTGGAAAAACCAGGACTTGAACCTGGGACCTTGTGTAGCCAAGGCAAATACTTTGCTACTGAGCTATGATCCTTCCCCAAGGCTCCTGCTCCTGCAGTGTTCCTGTAACCTGGGGTGGCTCACCTGGAATTCTCCAGGTGCTTCATAGACTCCACCTCCCATCATCCCTGACTCTTGACCACTCCAGCTGGGGCTAATAGGAGTTGGAGGCCAACAACATCTGGCTTAACACAGGCTAGCCACCTCTGCTACAACCCACCAAACTAGGATAGACATTTTAGGCTAAAATGTATTTTTAAAAATAAATAAATAATCAGATCTTAAGAGAATCAAAATCTAAGAAGCCAAAATATATAATTTGTCCCGTTGCTTGTCTTTCTTTTACAGAAAAATTAGACACTATGTGTCACTTAGTAGACCATGCAATGACAACAGTAAGGTAAGCAGAACAGGTCTTCCAGCTTAACTAGAAGCGGGGAGGGGATGCGTGATAGGAAGGGCGAGGAAATGTTTCGGCCCTCTGTGGGCCAGTTCTTTATCTTCCTCCATCCCTGCAGGCCAACTTTGACAGGTGTATAAAGTCACCCACCTCTGATTTCATGATGATGGCTGGGGACTTAGAGGTGGGCAGTCTCACCCATCTGTCAAAGGTGATCTGTGGGGCAGAGGGAGGGGGTCTGTGTCTCCAGTGTGTTCCCCACAGGCGAAGCAGCACCCTCTAGGACTGAACCCTCCTCTCACCAGCTGATAAGCGAAGGGTTCAGTCCTGCTGGGTGCAGGGGTCTGCTTCACAGGATTGAACTGGAGCCATGAGCCAACTGGGAACCCTTGGCAGGCCAGATTTGGCCCAGAGGCTCGAGGTTCCTAACCCCTGCACCAAAGGTTGATCCTATTGTTCTGGCTAATTTCTTTTTTTTTTTTTACTTGCAGGCTGAAAGGGTCTGTGAACGTGTCCAAGCTGAGTCCCAGACAGGTACGGCACTGCAAGTTTTGTTACGAGAAAATCTCTCGCATTTTAATAACAACAGCTCAGCCTATTGCCACCCACCAAGACCTTCCTTCATAGTAAAAGGCATAACCCGAAACTCATTTTAGAAATGCGTTTACTTGAGGCAGTTAAGAGGAATGATTAAAAACAGAAAGAAAGTACACTGTCTGATCTAAAACTCCTAAGGCATTTGCACAGCGCTGGTAAGGACACCAACATAGGTCAAATGCTTGTTGAAACAAGTAAGGGCTTAGCAGTTGTATAGTGTCGGGGTTGGCACCCTTCATCCCTAGACCTAATTTCAAAAAATCCCACAAGTGATCAGTTCAGACGTCTGACCAGAGAGATCCTTCTTTCTCCTATCAGCCCACTGTGGGGATTGGGGGGACCGTGCAGATGTAGCAACAGATGTGACCCAGATGTGTACAGTTGCATACACTTCAGCATACACAAAAGCAGCTAAGTCGGGTGTGGAGGTGAGAGGCGTGGCCTGGGGAGATTCCCAAGGGCCATATAGGGGCTTCTGGGGGCCACATTTGGCTCCCAGGCCTGAGGTGTTCTACACCTACTCTAGAACGCCATGTGCTACCATGTTGTTGTTGTTGTTGTTGTTGTTGACGTTGACCTAATATCACCTCAAGGCCCCAGGGCATGTTCCAACATCAAAACAAAATATAAAAACAGTTTAAAACAACTCAGAGGTCCAGCTCCAAGGGCCTTCTGGCAGTTCCCTCCCTGCAAGAAACGAGGTTGCAGGGAACCAGGCAGAGGGCCTTCTCGGGAGTGGCACCCACCCTGTGGAACGCTCTCCCACCCGATGTCAAGGAAATAAACAACTATCTGACTTTTAGAAGACATCTGAAGGCAGCCCTGCTTAGGGAAGTTTTTAATGTTTGATGTTTTATCATGTTTTTAATATTCTGTTGGGAGCCGCCCAGAGTGGCTGGGGAGACCCAGCCAGATGGGCAGGATATAAATAATAAATTATGTTATTATTATAACTTGAAATAATAGGAATAAGGTGGGTCCTAAAAATAAACACCTTGTGTGAAAAGCCAGGCTAAAATACAATAATCTATTAAACAATAAAAGCTTCCCTAAACAGGGCTGCCTTCAGATGTCTTCTAAAAGACTTCTAAGCCCTACTTAGAATCACACAATTGTAGAGTTGGAAGGGACCCTGAGAGTCATCTAGTCCAACCCCGCGCAATGCTTGGGATTGAACCTGGGACTGTCTGCAAGCAAAGCAGATGAGATGCCACTGAATTGCAAGTCCTTCCCCAGAGGTTAGTATTTCGCATGTGAAGGGGGCACTGAGCATCTCTGCTAGGCAGGCTGAAGCACAGAGTACACCACACTAGGCAATCCATAATATTTGCAGAGCAATGAAACAGTTCTCTGGGAAGGAGACTAAATAACAGGCCAACTATCTGCACCAGGCAGCTGTGTTTCAAAGCGGACAAGGAATCAAGGCAACCTTGACTTTTTAGTGGGCTTGTAGGAGAAGGAGATTCCAACTTCATTTCCTACTCCTTAGGAGCAGTAGCTGATACAGCTTCCTAAATCTAGATTTAAATGTGTCAAGGACGGAGTCTTGAGTGTTGTCGTGGCTGGGATGGAAATCTCCCAAGGACATGTTTACGTGGGTTCCTCTGCAACGGTCACAGGTGTTTGGGAATCCACAAGGCACAACTTGCTATAGCGTTGAGGTAGAACAAAACAGCAGATTTTGCTCCCTGTCAAAGTTCAGCTGATTGTCACCAATTGGATTTATTGATTTATTGTTAACTGTTGTTGGGAGTAACATTGAGGCATCCCAGAATATGGTCTGAAGTAGGGGCTAGGCAGTTCTTCCTTGGCAAGGAGTTCCAGAGCCTGAGAGCAGTACATTTCCGAGTACAATTCAGAGTGTTGGTTCTGACCTTTAAAGCCCTAAACGGCCTGGGTCCAGTATACCTGAAGGAGCATCTCCACCCCCATTGTTCAGCCCAGACACTGAGGTCCAGCGCCGAGGGCCTTTTGGCGGTTCCCTCCCTGTGAGAAGTGAGGTTGCAGGGAACCAGGCAGAGGGCCTTCTTGGTAGTGGCGCCTGCCCTGTGGAACGCCTTCCCCAGCAGATGCCAAGGAAATAAACAACTATCTTACTTGTCTAGGACAGAACAACGGGGGTGGAGACGCTCCTTCAGGTATACCGGGCCGAGGCCGTTTAGGGCTTTAAAGGTCAGCACCAACACTTTGAATTGTGCTTTGAACTGCTCTGAGGCTCTGGAACTCCTTCCCAAGGCAGCCCTGTTTAGAGAAGTTTTTAATGACTGATGTTTTAATGTATTTTTAATATTCTGTTGGAAGCCGCCCAGAGTGGCTGGGGAAACCCTGCCGGATGGGGAGGGTATAAATGTTATTATTATTATTATCATCTGAGAAGGCTCTCTCACCTTCCTAAATGGGGATGTCCTTTTTCACAGCAGCAATTTCTTGCCTCTACAGATATCCAGAGCTGCAGGCACAAAGACAGGCGGAAAGGCTCTTTAGATGTCAGATCGACCACTTCTCGGGGCAGTGATGGTATGTTACATGAGTCCATCTGTTTCCAATGTGCGGGAGGATTGTGCCGTTGCTTATGTAGCCAAAACTGAACCACCCCTGTAGAAAAGAGGAGTCTCAACAAGCTTGGGAGAACCCCAAGGTTTTCAGAAGTACAGTAACATCTGGGGAGGGGATCTTTTGAGTAAGAGAAACCCCAACAACAGCCCAATTCAGTCTGCTTCCTAGCTGCTTGCAGGAAGAAATACAACAGAGGGGGCACAAAATGGAATGGAGCAAGTGGAACCAAATGCAAGCTTTTATTACAGGTCCAATTTGTCATTATTAGTATTAATATCATTTTATTTGTTTATATCCCACTATATCATAGAATTGTAGAGTTCGAAGGGACCCTGAGGGTCATCTAGTTCAACCCCTTGCAATGCAGGAATACACAGCTTTCCCATACAGGGATTGAACCTGCAACCTTGCCGTTACCAGCACCATGCTCAAACCACCCCAAAACCAGGATTCATGACAGCTCAGAAAAATTGAAGCAAATACAGAGAAAACAGACATAGCTTTAAAAAAAACTTATAAAAATATTTTAAAGGGATTAAACTGTTTATGGAATGAAAACAACATAAGACCATATCTGTTAACATGCAGAAGGGGGAAAATACAGTAAAGAGCCCTTTCCTTAAAAGCAGTCAGTTCCCCCAAAGCCTGCCAGAATAAAACAGTCTTCCACCTCCTGGTGGAAGGACAAGAAGGAGGGAGCCAGTCTGGTCTCTCTGAGAAGGGAGTTCCGAAATCTGGGAGGAGCCACTGAGAAGGCCCTCTCCCACATTCCCCTTAAAGGTGCCTGGGAAGAGAGAAGGGTCTGGGCAGAGTATGATCCTTCAGATATTTAAAATATTTTTAATTGCTTTATGAATTTGGCACCTTTATACCCAAAACAAACATTCTGTTTGTGAGCTTCAAGTTCTCTCATTTCCCCCCTCTAACCTCATTTGTTTAGTTCATGTGAAACATGATCGTCTAATTTTGAAAAAATAATAATATATATGTGTTGAAGAAAATGGGAAAATTGGGTTATCATGAAATCTCAATGCAGCCTCTTTGAGGAAGGCAGTAAAACATACAAGCTTTTATGCTGTAGGTTGCTGGATGTGTGTGTGTGTGTTATGTACTTTATGTGCCTTTGATGCTAAATGTTAATATTATTTCTATCGCATGTTTAAAATGTAAGCTGCTTTGGAGACCTTCTGGTTCAAAAAAGAAGCAGCTTGTGATAGGTTAACATTGTCCACTAATTTTATTCCACTTTATTCTGCATAGGCAGTTCACAGAGAAGGCATTCCTCTATGGCCAGAATACATTCCATGACTATTGAAGCACCCATTACCAAGGTGAGACACTACCGTTTGAGTTCATTGAGATCCAATGGCTTCATTTTTCCCTAGGAATTTGCCTTTTCCCCTTACAAAACTACCATGCTCCTACACCGGCCCCCCACATATTACCATGGGTTTACATGGGGGAAATGTTCTGCTATATGCAGCCAAAGGCCACATAGAAGTAATAGGAAACCATGGTGTCCTGTCCTGGTCCAGACAATGAACCCATGTAGCGTGATGGAGGAAGACAGGCCTGTAGCACCAAGGACAGCTCCAAATGAGCAACGTTCTCTGATGGCTGGAGGTGAACTAAGGCCTTTTGAGCCTCTGTCTCCAAACCATCTTTTATGCTCTGTCCTCTTGGTTGGAGAACTGCAGGCTCAGGCCAACCCTTTGGCCTGAAAGTGGACATTTCTCCTTTACTCTCTAGCTTGGTGTGCTGCCTGCACTATTGGACCAGCGCCATAATGTAGGAGACACACAGTTCCTTAGACTCTGGGGAAGGGGGCTGTGGGCATACTTGGTGTTAGGAGACCCTGAACGTGGTGTTCAGTGGGCCACTGTCAACCTTCAGTGAACCCTGATAGTCAGCACCAGCCTCAGAGCCAAGCACCTCATCCAGATATTCAAAGAATGGCCTTGGAACGCCCCCTCCTTCTCCTCCAGCTCCAAGACCAGGACCACGACACATGGTTTTTCGCTACAGACAAGAGCAAGCCTACATGAGCCACACAGTCGTGTCTCCTATTACAAGTGCAAAATGAACTACTTTTGCAGTTATATTTTTTGTTACCACAAGTTAGTAAGAACTCAGTTTTCTGCTGTGCTGACTGCTAATATTTTCTGACCACAAGCAAGGACTTTGGCTGTAATATTTATACAAACAGGGTTCAATGTGGTTAACTGGTTTAATGAGACAAGTCAGTTTCAAAAACCAAAGTTCAAAGTTACGACAAACAATCGTTAAGATGAAACACACTTTGTCTGAGTTTTGGCATAACGCTAAACTGCTGTTATTTAAAAATGGAAGGGAAAGCTTCTGATCTTGTGGGTGAATCAGAGGAGAGCAGAAAACACTGAGATTGATTCAAATAACTAAACCAGCATGCCCCAATGTGATGACCTCAATATATTTTGGACTACCGCTCTCATAAACCCTGCCCATTGGCCATATTGACTGGGGCTGATGGGAGTTGTAGTCCAAAACATCTAGAGGGTTCCATTTTTGGGGGAAGGGATACTTGTCTAAACCATAGTTTAGCATTACGTCTGAATGAGGTCACTATAGCCAATATGGAGCTAGATGACCAATCGTCTCTGACTCTAACACAGCTTCCTATGTTCCTGTGCTTTTGACAGTCAAATCTGACTTCTTGAATTGCTTGTTGAAATCTTTCCTTCAACCTAGGTAATAAATATTATCAATGCTGCACAAGAAAGTAGTCCCATGCCGGTTGCTGAAGCCTTAGATCGAGTTCTTGAGATCTTGAGGACCACTGAATTGTATTCTCCACAACTTGGGACGAAAGATGAAGACCCACATACGAGTGACCTTGTTGGAGGTTTGATGACAGTAAGTAGAATCTGCTTCTTGATTAATGTTGTCTGAACCTTAAGTGAGCCAGTGTGGTGGGATATGGTATTTTTTTATTTTTTAAAAAACACTGTATTATGGGGAACCCTGGGGTGCCTCAGAAATCCTTTGGAACTTCTTCAACAAAGAAAGTCATGACAGATAAAATTCGTGGCAGATAAAAAACACATGACAGTGAGGCCCAACAATCCTGAAGAGCCTAACCAGGTTAACTGTCATGGCTTTCTCACAAGGAAACCTTGGGGAGGTGGCTTGGCGGGTTGTGGTTAGGGGAGATTACCCAGCAACCTCACAAAACTACAGTATCCAGGATTCTCTGGGGGAGGTAATGACAGTTAAGCTGGTGTGAAATGGGGTTTCAGTTTATAATGCAGATGTATCCTTTATTGTTTGGTTGTTAGTAAAGGTAAAAGGTACCCCTGACCATTAGGTCCAGTTGTGGCCGACTCTGGGGTTGCGGCGCTCATCTCACTTTATTGGCCGAGGGAGCCGGCGTACAGCTTCCGGGTCATGTGGCCAGCATGACTAAGCCGCTTCTGGTGAACCAGAGCAGCGCACGGAAATGCCGTTTACCTTCCCGCCAGAGCGGTACCTATTTATCTACTTGTACTTTGACGTGCTTTCAAACTGCTAGGTTGGCAGGAGCAGGGACTGAGCAACGGGAGCTCACCCCATGGCGGGGATTCGAACCGCCGACCTTCTGATCAGCAAGTCCTAGGCTCTGTGGTTTAACCCACAGCGAATGAATAAATATTTTTTTAGCATGGGTTCTTTTCAAATGTGTTCACACGTAAGTTGGCGGGGTCCCGTTTCTGCATTAATCCATGATATTTTTGATATATTTTTTTTAAAAAAAAAAATGCATGTAAAGTTGCGTTTGAAGATTTGTTTTTGAACACATCTTCTCATAAAATACACATTTCTTGATGAATTTTCTCTGGAAAAATGCATTTTGAAATGTGTTTTGATATGTTATTTGAGCTGAGGACTGTGTCCAAAGATTAAGGAAGTGTGAAAGCCGGTGGGTAACAATGTCAAGCATGTCTCCTCAGAAGTAAAACCTACTGAATTCAGTGGGGCTTTTTCCCAAGTAAGTGGAGTTGGGTTTACAGCTTTGGTTCCAACCTGCACTGTTAGTCTTGGGGTGTTTGGGGTGTGCACAAAGAATTACGTCAGCTCACACCAGATTGCGCTAAGATTGAATTTCGCAGGCTTCTCTAGTGAAACAAGGGCTTCATAAGAGAGAGGACTGGCTTTCAGTGAATGAGGAGTGCATTCATGTTAAGCGTGTTAATGGATAACAAAGTGCTCAAGAAACTGTTTTTCATGGTGGTGGATCAAGTCTACCCCCCTTGTTGATTCTGGAAGGTGCACAAGAGCTTTGTTTTGCAGTCATGTGCTTTTGGAGGAAGTGTCAAGCAGCTGTTAAGAGCCAGGCAGCTGTCCCCTCTTAAGTCACAAAGCTCCAGACTAATTGATTTATTGTTCTTAAAATAGAAGCCAGATGCAGACAGACCAGCTGCAGCTTCCTGCAGCTTGAGTGTATTACCTTTGCACTCAGCTTGAAGTCCGAAGGTTGGGTGCACTTGTCGTTAAGGTCCCTTTGAAATCGATGGGGCTTGTGTTAGTCACGACGAATATAAGCCCCAGTGATTTCAGTGGGCCTAGAGTGCAGAAGCAACTCACCTGGTGGGGTTCAAACCACAATGCTAGTTTCTAGGCTGCCTCATCCCTTGCCCAGTCCCGCTGTCAGGAATTTCACACAAGGGACGAGCTCCTTGAGCCACAGTGTGACTCTGGGGAGAAGGCGTTGTTTCAGTAAGCATGGCAGCGCTGTGGTCTGAACCACTGAGCCTCTTGGGCTTGCTGATCAGAAGGTCGGTGGTTCGAATCCCCATGATGGGGTGAACTCCCATTGCTCTGTCCCAGCTCCTGCCAACCTAGCAGTTCGAAAGTACACCAGTGCAAGTAGATAAATAGGTACCACTGCGGCGGGAAGGTAAAACGGCATTTCCGTGCACTCTAGTTTCCGTCACAGTGTTCCGTTTCACCAGAAGTTGTTTAGCCCTTCTGGCCACATGACACAGAAAGCTGTCTGTGGACGAACACCGGCTCCCTCGGCCTGAAAGCGAGATGAGTGCTGCAACTCCATAGTCGCCTTTGACTGGACTTAACCATCCTTGGGTCCTTTACCTTTACCTAGGCATGGCTAAGTCCGTTTGCAGCTTTAAAGCTTAAATTCAACATTAGGGATGGAAGGATCTGACCATTTGGGTTCTCTTGGTTCCTCATTTTTCCCTGTCTTCAATTTAGTTCTCTACATTCCGCAGCCACTTTTTGAAAAAAATCCTCATGCCTTCAGCATTTTAGCACAAATTTTTCCTAATGGACACATTCTTGTATGCAGTTTTGACTAATGTCTGCGTCTTTGCAAGCAATTTCTCCTAATGTAAAGCATTTTTGTATGTCTTTTTCACTAATACGTTCATTTTTTATGCACACTTTCCCCTAATACATGCATTTTTCTAAACATTGTGTGGTTGGAGAACTCCCTTGCAAAATCTGGATAAGTCTGAATTTCGAAAGATGGCTGTGGTTCGGCTCTCATATTGTTTCAGAAAGTGCAGATCTCATAAATTCAGCTTTAAATGCCAGCTATATCGAATTCCTCCCTCCCCAGCATCTTATATTGTACCCATAAATCAACTGATGATGAGCATACCTCTTTTAGGACCAGTGAAATATGGCCAATTCAGCCAGAATGACTGCTCCACTCCATGGGTTGCATCCAACAAAGGTTTACACAAAATAGCTCCATTAAAATTGAGGTCATGTCTACTTATTTCATTGGATCTACTCTGAGTAGGGCAAAGATGGAAATAACCTAGTACTCCAAGCACTTTCTTCCCCATGTGCATCTGGAACAGTAAATTTATATATAATAATTCCCCCCCATTTGCTATTTTCAACTCTTTCTTAAATAGGATGGCCTACGAAGATTATCAGGGAATGAGTATATATTATCAGCAAAACGTAAGTCTTCTCATCGCAAAGTATGCATTTTCTTTATCTGTTCTAGAATTGGTGACTTTTATAAAATGCATTTTATAAACTTTTATAAAATACAACCAAATATTATTTTAAACAAAGAATTTGTGTAGTTTATTGTACAGTGGTACCTCGGGATGCAAACGGGATCCGTTCCGGAGCCCCTTCACAGCCTGAATGGAACGTAAGATGCAACGGCACGTGCGCAGGTCGCGTTTTGCCACTTCCGCGCATGCGCGTGACGTCATTTTGAGCATCTGCGCATGCGCGAGCGGCGAAACCCAGAAATAACGCACTCCGTTACTTCCGGATTGCCGCGGAGCGCAACCCAAAAGCGCTCAACCTGAAGCACATTCAACTCGAGGTATGACTGTGCAATTACTGCTATAACTAACAATTAGGGAAGTGGTTGCACACAATGAGCTTATTCCAGAAAGCCTATGGACGCTTTATCAGTTAAATCTGTATTGGTTTTATTCATTCATTCATTACTTCTGAAGCACCTGTGCTGAGATTAAAAGTGATTTGCAGGCTCACAATCTGTAGATAGGAGACAAAACTTGAAAGGCACCCATTTTTGAGGGTTGCATAATCTCAGCTGTTTACAAAGTATACACCAGGGGCTGCCAACATGGTGCCCCTGAATGTTGTGGCTGCCTTGTAATCTTCCCCTGCTGCCCACATGGGCTCTGAGATCTCCACTCCCTTCCCCCTTCTCCCTTGAAAAATACATAGAGAAGGAAGTTGCAAGAGGGACACTCTTTCCCACTTCCTCTTTCAACTCTTATGTGATTTTTACCCAGACCCATTGGAAAAGTGGGGTTTGTGCGCACTATCTGTTTCTGTCTCTTGGCAGGGTTGGGTTGCAGGGAGCTGATCTAGGGAAACACAGAGGTAAATTCTCAGAGGTGTTGGAGCTCACGACACTCACTCCAAAAAACCAGTTGTGCTCAGAGGTCCAGAAATAGTTGGCAGCCCCTGAAAACCTTGCAGTCCTGAGCTCTTCTGGCTGACAGACAGATACAGAGGTTGCTTCCTGTCAACTCTGTGGTCTGAAGACAGCCAGCAGCTGGAGGGTGGAGGGAGCAGAGTTCCCTGCAGATGTGCCTTCTCTGTTTGTTGGATGGGGTCAGGTTTGCCTTGCTCTTTCTCTCAGGGTTTTTTCATTTATTTATAGGAAGTAGGAGGTGCAGCCTTTGATCCCGAAGCTGATGCCAGAGGCCAGTTCATGCTTTATAATTTCCTCCCACTGTCTTGTTTTCTCCCATAGAAACTCATCAGGTCCCAGGCAGTTTAATTTCGCCCATCTCCCTTAATGACATACCACCAAGGATAGCAGAAGCAATGGAAAACGAGGAATACTGGGACTTCAACATCTTTGAATTGGAAGCAGCAACCCATAAAAGGTTTGTTGTCAAGCAAGTAAAACAAAAAGAACAGTGTTTCCCAAACTTGGGTCTCCAGCTGTTTTTGGACTACAACTTCTATCATCCCTAGTTGGCAGGACCCGTGGTCATGGTTGATGGGGATTGTGGGACCCAAGTGTGGGAAACACTGTTCTAAACTGCTTTGCAGTCTGAAAATAAGTAATCTGAAACATAAAAAAGTGATGCTCGATGTGACTTTTAAAACCCTGGCCAACCTAGTCCCAAAGAAGTAAGGGGAGAACATTTGCTGTGCTGAGACCCTGTTTTTCCTCTGTTTCCCATCCAGAATAGACACTTCCTGCCTTGGCTTAATTTAATGTGCTAGAGACATGTTGTCAAAGGCTGAGGCTGCCCAAGATGCTATGGCGCTTGAGGCAGAAATCCAAGATGGCATCTCCCTAGTTCACCCTGGTGGCAGGAATACAGCAATAAACTTTTTACAGTGTTTAAGATTTTCCAACTGAGGCAGGCAATCTCACTCTGCTTAATGGGAGCTCAGCGCTTGACCCAGGGCTATCTGATAGCATCCTATAGGCCAGATTTAGCCTGCAGGACCTTAGTAGTTAGTGCCTACCCTAAAGTTTCATTCATAAGCCCTTTGCCAGTCGTAGCGCAATGGAAGTTTTATTTCAAGATAGTTGCATTATTTTTGAGACTAAGACTGTATTCATGCGGCAACTTATTCCATTTCTCCAACACCTCCCTAACTGTTCATGTCTGCATTATATTTCAGTTTTCACATGATGTAAAAGCCACTTCTGGAAAACTTGTGAAATGTAGTGCATGTTTAGCACTCATTTCCATATCACTGGATTCCAGAAAAAATCCATTTGTAGCCCCCTCAACCTGGAAAATTACAGGAGTAAAGTGATGAAATTTGGGGCATTATACCAGCATGTAGTTTTTTCCTGCTGTTTTAATGGAGGAACAGAAACACACATGTGCAGAAAACACAGGAGAATAGCGACATTGTCCAGTGACATCCATTGCTGTTTTGCAGCGCACCCACTGCTATCAGTGAAATTTAGTGCATCATGCTGGTATCTCATTCAAAAAGCTGCAGTTCCACAACAGAACAGGTACTGCAATGGGTAAGGAATGTGAGAAAACAAGACGGAAGCCCTAATATTACAGTCAGGAAAACTAAGACAGTATTCCCCACGTCTGAATAAAATGTACATGAACAGCAATATTTCTCTGGCTATTTCTGCCTTTAGACAACAGCTGGACAGAGGCTGCTCTCGTGTTCTGATTTCACTTCTCACAGCCTGAATAGCAGCTGTTGGGGAATCACAAGTCAGAAGAATGCTCTTTTGCTCAGATCCTGCTTTAAGGTGTCTCATTGGCCACTTTGGGAACAGGATCCTTGAGAGTAGCCTGATCCTGCAGGGTTCTCTTTATGTTACCATCCCCAGCTTTTACCATTCTGATAATGTTGACGGCGATTCTCCTTTCAGGGCAATTTCGTTGAACTTCTTTCTTTCTGTTTCTCTTCCCACCCCACCCCTTCAGGCCTTTAGTTTACCTTGGTCTCAAAATGTTTGCCCGCTTTCGGATCTGCGAGTTCCTCAATTGCTCAGAGTCGACCCTGCGATCATGGCTGCAAGTCATCGAAGCCAACTATCATTCGTCCAACTCCTACCACAACTCGACTCACTCTGCTGATGTGCTTCATGCCACGGCCTATTTCCTTTCCAAGGAAAGGGTCAAAGTAAGGACAGCTTCTCAGGAGAGAGGTGGAAGGAAGGGGGACCAGTGGTGGCTGGTGCCCATGGGGCTGGTGGGGCGGAAGGCAAGCAACCCACCCGTAGGCAGAGGCAGAGCTAACAACAGACAGAGGCAGAGCTATATAATTCCAGTTTCCCCTCCATCCTGACTTCCACAAAGGAAACCTTAAGGAGAAGGCAGCTGACAGGCAGAGCTACCCCCCCTGGGCTGGATGTAAGTCAGAAGACAAGCAGGTGTGGGGAGCAGATTGAGGTTGGTGGGGCAGCACCCCACTTGCCCTGATATGCCAGTCTTCACTGATAGGAAACCATCAGACGCTGGAGTCTGGTGTAGGTCAACAATAAAGCATCCAATATCAGCAAAGTTAACTCCTTATTCAAAGAAACAAAACAGCTCAGTCCTGGTGGTCACAGCAACCCTTCCCAGTGGGTCTTGCCCCAATGAGGCAGTTGCGAGAACTGCCTTCCCACTGCTCTCGTAAGACTCCTCCTTTCCCAGGTCCTTCCTCAGCAACCTGAGGCTCCTTCGTCTTGTATCTTGTTGCTCTGCTCTCTTTGTTTCTCTGCTCTGCATGTTCTGGGAGACCAGCAGGGAGAGGAGCTGGTTGCAGCAAGAGGGGAAGACTCCCTGGACTCTTCAGCGGCCTGTCTTATCTCTGTCTCCTAGCCTCGCTCCTCTCCTGCCTCTGAGTCTGGGCTGCCCTCTGCCACAGCCTCTTCCCGCTCACTAAACCCTGTTGCATCTTCAGCTTCCGACACCTCCTCTTCCCTGGCTGCTCCCTCTTCTCCCTCGGATCACGCATTGTGGTCCTACCACCAGTCCCCGAAGCCTTCTTCCCTTGGGGGTTCCCCAGCTAGTGCCTTCTTCCACTGCTCTGCACCCAACCAGTCCATTACAAGAAGAGACCAGACCAGTTTGTCCACCTAACTCAGAATTGACGTAGTGACTCTCTAGGGTCTCGGGCTGAGAAGGGGCCTCCCCATCATCTGTTATTTGGTTCTTCTGATTGGAGATACCAACTTTGACATGCACAGCCCCAGTGTTGCATAATTCACATACGTATGCACACATGCACACTAGACAGCTTGCGTTCATAATAATAATAATAATAATAATAATTTTTATTTATATCCCGCCCTCCCCAGCTGAAGCCAGGCTCAGAGCAGCTAACAGCAATAAAAGTAACACAGCATTCTAAAATCAATATTCTAAAATCAATTCAAAATCAAATGGCAACCATGGGCTAGAGTTCTGTGAGGATCACCAAAGGAGGGGGTCAGACTGTGCCTTGGCCAAAGGCCTGGTGGAACAGCTCTGTCTTGCAGGCCCTGCGGAAAGATGTCAAGTCCCGCAGGGCCCTAGTCTCTTGTGACAGAGTGTTCCACCAGATTGGGGCCACAGCCAAAAAAAGCCCTGGCTCTGGTTGAGGCCAGCCTAACCTCTCTGCGGTCCGGGACCTCCAAAATATTTTTATTTGAAGACCGTAAGGTCCTCCGCGGGGCATACTAGGAGAGGCAGTCCCGTAGGTACAAGGGTCCTAGGCCGTATAGGGCTTTAAAGGTTAAAACCAGCACCTTAAACGTGATCCTGTACCCCACCGGGAACCAGTGCAGCTAGTATAGCACTGGGTGAATGTGATCCCGTGGCAAGGACCCTGTAAGGAGTCTTGCTGCGGCATTCTGCACCCGCTGGAGTTTCTGGGTCAGTCTCAAGGGCAGCCCCACATAGAGTAGTTACAATAATCAAGTCTGGAGGTGACTGTTGCGTGGATCACAGTGGCTAGGTCAGGGCGAGAGAGGTAAGGAGCCAACTGCTTAGCTTGGTGGAGATGAAAAAATGCTGCCTTTGTTATAGCTTTTGACATGGTTTTGACACTGTAAGAACACCAGAGGAGGATGTTGGAGGAGGCTATTGGCCCATCTAATCCAGCAATCTGTGCTCACAGCAACCACCAGGATGCCTTTGGGAAACCTGCAAGCAGGAACTGGGCACATGAACACTCTTCCCTCTTGTGGTTTCCATCAACAGGCCGACAGAGGGATAGTGCCTCTGACAGTGGAGGAACAGCATAGCTATGCAGATAGCAGCCACAGACAGCCCTATCTTCCATGAATTTGTCCAAATCTCTTTTAATGCCATCCTAGCTCATGGGCAGGGACGCAGGTGGCGCTGTGGGTTAAACCACAGAGCCTAGGGCTTGCCGATCAGAAGTTCGGCGGTTCGAATCGGAACAAATTAAGTAACCTGAGGTACCACTGTAGGTACTGCTCTGGCGGGAAGGTAAACAGCATTTCCATGTGCTGCTCTGGTTTGCCAGAAGTGGCTAAGTCATGCTGGCCACATGACCCGGAAGCTGTACGCCGGCTCCCTCGGCCAATAAAGCGAGATGAGCGCCACAACCCCAGAGTCGGCCACAACTGGACCTAATGGTCAGGGGTCCCTTTACCTTTTTAAAGAAAAGTGGGACATTCTGGGATCAGATCAGAAACTGGGACAGCTTCTATAAATCCTGGACTGTCCCTGGAAAATAGGGACAGGTGGAAGGTCTGAGAGCTACATTTCTCAGAGTGGTTTAGCAACCAGCCCCTCTTCCCAGGGAACTCTAGGAACCGTAGCTCTGTGAGGGGGGAAAGGGGGTCTCCTGATAACTCTCAGCACCCTTAGCAAACTAAAGTTTCTAGGATTTTGTGGGGGAAGCAATGACTAAATCTCTTCTAAACAGCCTGGTGTGAAGAAGCTAAGTCGGTTAGAAGTAAGCATTTCCCCTACGACTTAACTTTCTGCACGCTGGGAGAGTTTGACATAAAAGTAGAAACATTCATTCTAGATGCAGGATAAGCCCAGTGGTCTCTTGGGAACCTTACTAAACATCCTTCTCATCTTTGTCTCCCCCCCCCCCCAGCAAACCTTGGATCCCATTGATGAAGTTGCTGCTCTGATTGCTGCCACTGTTCATGATGTGGATCATCCCGGCCGAACAAATTCCTTCCTGTGCAATGCAGGAAGTGAGCTGGCCATTTTGTACAACGACACAGCAGTGTTGGAGAGCCATCATGCCGCCTTGGCCTTCCAGATCACCACACGGGACGATAAATGCAATATTTTTAAAAACATGGAGAGGTGTGTTTTCAAAACGGGGGATCTGCCATGCTTAGGCTATAGTCTCTACATACCTTGAAGTGATGTTGTCGAAAAGGAAACGGCAAGGCAACGCACCAGACAAAAACCGGCATTGGAGGGTGATATACATATTGGAGGTCTGGTAGGAAGGGTTGTGAAACAGCTCCCTAAGATCTCATAAACCTAAGGGCTGATCTGGATGGTCAGGAAAAAGCACTTGGGTACAGACCTTTAGGGGCTATGCCACTCCCTAATGAAGGGGAGGATCACATATTGAACTGCCTCCCAGTGAAAAACACTTCCACCCTTCCCTGCATGTGGAAAGCTAGAACTTCAGGAAAAGGGTTCTCCCCATGTGCTAACTTTCCACATGCAAGGAAATTTTGATATGGCGAGAGAGGCATTCACACATATTCCCCACCTGCATTCTGGAGTACAGTGGTACCTCGGGTGACATACGCTTCAGGTTACAGACACTTCAGGTTACAGACTCCAGTAACCCAGAAATAGTGCTTCAGGTTAAGAACTTTGCTTCAGGATGAGAACAGAAATCGTGCTCTGGCGGCGCGGCAGCAGCAGGAGGCCCCATTAGCTAAAGTGGTGCTTCAGGTTAAGAACAGTTTCAGGTTAAGTACGGACCTCCGGAACGAATTAAGTATTTAACCCGAGGTACCACTGTACTATAGCCTTGAGAAGTCTCCTTCATTGATAGCCTGCACATTTAAGCAGCAAAATTTAGTTTTAGATTTATCAACTTACTTTATAGTTTTCGAGTCATCCACTAAAATTCTAGTGGATGGATCAAAAGGGGTCAATTTCAGGAGCGTTTGAATTTGAATTACTGGTGCTGTTGTTCTGGTTCTGTTGTTGAAATAGGGTTTTAAAAAAAAAACTATCCGGAGAATTAGTTAGAATGCAGTTCCTTTTAAAGTCAAAAATGAAGGGGAAATGTGTGTGCGTCCTATGGAGCGAATGCAGGCTTTCGCTGAAGCCTGGAGAGCGAGAGGCATCGGTGCGCACCGACCCCTCTGGCTCTCCAGGCTTCAGGAAGCTATCAGCAAGCCTTGCAAGCCCGGTGGGAGTTCCCGCGGGCTCACAAGGCTTGCAGGCAGCAGCCTGCAGCCCCGGCGAGTGTCCGCAAGCCTTGCGCGCCCGGCAGGAGGTCCCGCCGAGCGCGCGAGGCTTGGGGCAGCAGCCTGTCGCCCGAAGCACGGGGAGCCCCCCGTGCTTCGGGGGAGTGTCTGCAAGCCTTGCGCGCCCGGCAGGAGGTCCCGCCGAGCGCGCGAGGCTTCAGGCGGCAGTTTGTCGCCCGAAGCACGGGGAGCCCTCCGGAGGGCTCCCCGTGCTTCGGGCGAGTGTCTGCAAGCCTTGCGCGCCCGGCAGGAGGTCCCGCCGAGCGCGCGAGGCTTGGGGCGGCAGCCTGTCGCCCGAAGCAAGCGAGGCTTGGGGTGGCAGCCGCGGCGGGGGGGGGGAATAATTTTTTTTATTCATTTCCCCCCCCAAAAAACGAGGTGCGTCCTATGGGCCGGTGCGCCCTATAGAACGAAAAATACGGTAAGTGGTTCAAAACGCAAAGGATTAACAGACTGAAATTTTTTTAATTGGTTGACAGCTCTAGTAAACTATAAAGCTCTGCGTGTTGTTCGGATTGTTCCCAAGTTTTCAATCAGAAACCTTTTCAGTCAGAATCTAAACAAGATGGCCTTGAGCCCATGCATATCCCACACATCCCTTCTTTACGCAGGAATGAATACCGAACCCTCCGGCAGGCCATTATCGACATGGTCCTGGCCACAGAAATGACCAAGCACTTTGAGCACGTCAACAAGTTTGTCAACAGCATCAACAAGCCGCTGGCAGCGCTTGAAGAGAACGGGGTAAGAGGCTCTCCGGGGAAGGCAAGGAGATGCGAAAGCTGCAAGTGGATGTTAATTTATTACTTAATTTGGGAGCTAATTGGCCTGCAAATTTCATGCTGCTTCCTGAGGAGCAGAATGACATCTAGGCAAATCCTTTCTCCTATACATCTTTCAGGATTTTCCCTATTTCTAGCCAAGAAGCCAGTGTAGTATTATTATTATTATTATTATTATTATTATTACTACTACTATTATTATTACTATTACAGTGGTACCTCGGGTTACATACGCTTCAGGTTACAGACTCCGCTAACCCAGAAATAGTGCTTCAGGTTAAGAACTTTGCTTCAGGATAAGAACAGAACTGTGCGGCGGCAGCAGGAGGCCCCATTAGCTAAAGTGGTGCTTCAGGTTAAGAACTGTTTCAGGTTAAGAACGGACCTCCGGAACGAATTAAGTACTTAACCCGAGGTACCACTGTATTATTATGCAAAACAAATGTTGTTTTTTAAGAGAGAGAGAGAGGGAGGTATGTGGTACAGTTTCCAGGGGACTTTACTGCATCCTAGAATGAAGGTGGTTTGCGCCCCACTCAAAACCATGCCCCTGGGGCTATGCCCCCACCATTGCTTCGCCCCTGTCCCATCCTTCTTGGCATGAGAGCAAAAGGACACTGCCGCTGAACGACCCATCTAGTCCAGCATCCTGGAAGGAGGTTTGTGAATGGCCCTTATCTAAATGGCCATGTATTAGCTTGTGGAAAGCTAGCCTGTTGGTAAGGAGAGATCTTTTCCCTAAGAAAGAAGGGGCTGCTGGGTGGCCCATCTGGTCTGGAGTCCACTACTCCCAGTGGTCAAGCAGATGCCTAAGATGCACGACTTGAGTGCAACAGCTTTTCCTCTCCTTGAGATTCCCAAGAACTGGGATTCAGAGGCATTCTCCCAGCGGAGATGAATATAGCCATTGTGGTTAGTAGGTAAAGGTAAAGGACCCAAGGATGGTTAAGTCCAGTCAAAGGCGACTACGGGGTTGCGGCACTCATCTCGCTTTCAGGCCGAGGGAACTGGCATTTGTCCACAGACAGCTTTCTGGGTCATGTGGCCAGCAGGATTAAACCGCTTCTGGCACAACAGGACACCATGACGGAAGCCAGAGCACACAGAAACACTGTTTACCTTCCCTCCGCAGTGGCACCTATTTATCTACTTGCACTGGTGTGATTTCAAACTGCTAGGTCGGCAGGAGCTGGGACAGAGCAACGGGAGCTCACCCTGTTGCGGGAATTCAAGCCGCCGACCTTCTGAACGGCAAGCCCGAGAGGCTTAGAGGTTTAGTCCACAGCTCCAGCAATGGCCTTTTTCCTCCATGAATCTGCCTAACCTTCTTTTAAAGCCATCCAAGTTGGTGGCTAACAGTAATTCCATCGTTTTAGCTATGCACCCTATAAAGAAGTGCTTTATTTTATGTCTCCTGAATTTTCCAATATTCAGCTTCAGTGGACATCCCTGAATTCTAGTATCATGGGAGAGGGAGAAAAATTTCTCTTCCTCCAGGGCCATGAATAATTTTTGCACACTTCCATCATGTTGCCTCTTGTCCTTTAGAGAGAGCTGTAAGTTTCACCTTTCCTCCATATATAAAACTTTTTTTGTATGCACACATTTTAAAAGGGTAAGGATACGAAGCAGCCGTTGGATAAGGGCAAATAGATCACATTTGCTGCTGGGTTTTTCATGCCTTTTTTTTTTAAAAAAAGTCTTATTTTCTTTTCTGTACCACATTCTCTTATAAGTGCCGTTTTAGGTCTCTCCTCACTTTGCAGTTGCAATTGGCTTGCCCTTTTCATTTATTCACACCTCCATCTGTCTTCCTTGCAAAGCGGCTGAGAGGAACAGTTTCGGGATTTTGAGAGCAGAGATTTGGCATGTTCCAACAAATAACTTGCCAGTTCCGATGGGTTGGTTTTGTTGTGGTTTGACACAACCCACACACACAAACACTGTGCATCCCCACCAAAGAAAGCACTTTCTCCTTGCAGTTAAAAAGGACATCTATGCTGCTAAAGGACGAAAAAGCTGGAAACTGAGGTCCCTGGCTACTCTGCTCGTCCCTTAATGTGTTTACTTTTACATTGTGGGTTGGAGGCTTCCTCCGAGTCTGCTGCCCTTTGTACACAACTGTGCAGGAGGTGGCTGTTTTTAGCTTCTTCACAAAGGGCTCCTTTGAGCTTCCCTTGAAATCTTTCCATTCATTCAGCGAGAAGTTGGATCAGGCCCAAGTATTTTGAAGTCAGCGCAACGAGAACTGAAGCCCCAGTTCCTTTGGTCATCTCAGCAGTTGGTCCTTGATGAACAATGGGGGTCCCATTGAAGCGCCATTTGGAAACTTGATCAAATGGCAATGCTGCGCAGAGGGCCAGACTCTGGATTCCAGGCTGAATGGCTGGGCTCTTCCACGCAGGATCAAAGACTTTTTCAGTGGCTAAATTGGCCAAAAACAGCTGCCTTTCCTAATTCCATACTCATTGGCTTCATTTGAAATCACACTTTCCCCCCCATAAGCTTTCATGGACAAGAGATGGGATGAAAGCCATCCTTTAACCATTTGAATTTATGAAAGGGGAGGGAAAATATGGGGGCGGGAAGTAGTTGACAAATGAAGTTTGGATGATCGGGGGAGGGTAGATGTTTGATTGACATTGATTGACATAACTCTTAACATATGTTTTTACTTTTTTAATGTTTCAGATAGTTGTTTTCTACTGACTATTTTATTATCTAAGCCACCATGAGTTTTATTACAATCAAAGGATGCAGGTGGCGCTGTGGTCTAAACCAGTGAGCCTCTTGGGCTTGCCGGTCAGAAGGTTGGCAGTTCAAATCCCCACAATGGGGTGAGCTCCCGTTGCTCTGTGCCAGCTCCTGCCAACCTAGCAGTTCAAAAGCACACCAGTGCAAGTAGATAAATAGGCACTGCAGCAGCGGGAAAGTAAATGGCGTTTCCGTACGCTCTGGTTTCCGCCATGGTGTTCCGTTGCACCAGAAGTGGTTCAGTCATGCTGGCCACATCACCCGGAAAGCTGTCTGTGGACAAACTCCAGCTCCCTTGGCCTGAAAGTGAGATGAGCACCGCAACCCCATAGTCGCCTTTGACTGGACTTAACCGTCCAGGGGTCCTTTACCTTTTTACCTTAATTACAATCAAGCAGTATATCAAGCTTGTGAAATAAATAAATTACCGTATTTTTCGCTCTATAAGACGCACCAGACCACAAGACGCACCTAGTTTTTGGAGGAGGAAAAGAAGAAAAAAAGTATTCTGAATCTCAGAAGCCAGAACAGCAAGAGGGATCGCTGCGCAGTGAAAGCAGCAATCCCTCTTGCTGTTCTGGCTTCTGGGATAGCTGTGCAGCCTGCATTCGCTCCATAAGACGCACACACATTTCCCCTTACTTTTTAGGAGGGAAAAAGTGAGTCTTATAGAGCAAAAAATATGGTAAAACTAATAATAATAGTTTATATGCCATGCATCAGACTGGGTTGCCCCAGCCACTCTGGGTGGCATCCAACAAATTAAAACACAATACATCAAACATTGAAAACTTCCCTGAAAGTTTCATGACGTCTTGAGCTTACTGTTCATGCAGGTTCCTTTCCCTCTCCCTCAATACCCATGTGTGTGAAAGTGTGTTCATGCATCCGAAGCAGATTTTGATCCTTTAAAGCCGCTATGAATCTGTTCATGTTTAAGGTTCCCACAAGATTCTTTGTTTATACGTGATGCCTTTGAAGTTCCTGCACAGATGCTGATGGTACATTTTTGTCAACTTTTCGATAAGGGTGCAAACGGAGATAGCGATTCCATCAAAACCGTCCTCACATCTCCCGAAAACCGGATCCTGATCAAGCGCATGCTAATTAAGTGTGCTGATGTTTCCAACCCATGTCGGCCCCTGGAGCAGTGTGTCGAGTGGGCAGGCCGCATCTCTGAGGAATATTTTGCACAGGTGGGTGAGATACGGCCAGCTGGAGAAATTTCAGCTGAGAAAAAGAGAGAGAGAAAAAATTCAACAGTGCTTAGTTTGTTTTTGGTTGTTAGTTTGTTAATTTCAATATTGTTTTGTGGATTAGGAGTGCTGTAATGCTTTGTGAATTTTATAATAACTTTATAACACGGCTTTTCTTGTGGCCGTGCTGTTTAATCTATTTTTAAGTTGTTTGGTTAATAGTGTTCTATAGAAGGTGGTTGTTTTATGGATGATTTGTTAATTGTTTTATATAATTTGTGTTGCAATTGTGATGTTCTACTCTGTTATTATTTATTGTATGAAAGCCTCTTTGTAACACATGTGAGTGGCATAGAAATTGAATGAATGAATGAATGTTGATACACAATACATGATTTTCATAGGAGGTTAAGGGTATGTGGAGGTGGATGTGTCTTTCTCCCCCTTCATTTCTGACCCTAGCTCAGTATAATATCCTCCATGTTCTGAAATCACCCCCAAATGAAAGCAGTCAATCTATGTGTACTCTCAGACCAGGTCACAACCACAACCCATTTTAAGATTCTGCATCTTTCTAAGATTATGCAATAATCTTGATTTTTCATATGCTTCGGTATACTGCTTCTGGTGTTGATTTCTTTAGCCAAGAGAACATCTTATAAATGCTCAAATAAATAAATAAATAAATAAATAAAAAGTTGAGAGCTCATTAACAATAACAGACAAAACAGTCATAACAATGGGTTTCTTTTGGGCGGGGGGTATTTTTCAGACAGATGACGAGAAAAGGCAAGGATTGCCTGTTGTGATGCCTGTTTTTGACCGGAATACTTGTAGCATCCCCAAATCTCAAATATCCTTCATTGATTATTTCATCACCGACATGTTTGACGCTTGGGATGGTAAGTAACCTCTTATCCTCTTGACAGCTGCTCAGTAGGCAATCCAGAATACTATTAAGATTTGCTTAGAATAACAAGACTGTGTTGAAAATCTGTGAATTAATTGAACCCAAAGAAGAGGCCTCTAACATGCAATGCTCAGAGCCATTGGACAGCTTCCCCATCTTGTCTTATTCCGCAGGAACGTAAGCACTTTGTTTCCTTTTTTCTCCAGCCTTTGCAGATCTTCCAAATCTGATGCAGCATCTAGACAACAACTTCAAATACTGGAAGGGGCTGGATGACAGGAAGCTACGGACCCTCCGACCTCCCCCCGAATAGCAACCGGGCCTCTTGGTGGTGTGAACATTGCCCATCCGGAGGCGTTCCTACAAACTTGCATTTGAGAATGCATTTTCAGATTTGTTTTGGTCTCTTCAGTATTACAGCAAGGCCTTCCTGTACACAGCTTCGGAGAACTTGAGCGTTCTAAGAATGTCTTGAGGTCAGCAGTGGACTCTTGGCAACCTCCCACCTAGGGACTCTGTGTTGAGTGAGCCTTTCAAGTTGAATTACACTGGACTGCTGCAATGTCTGTACTGAAGAGGGTTTGAAAGCGAACCTTTTTTTGGTTTTGTCTCACATTTTTGGCATTCTCTTCATGCCAGATTTCCAAAGCTTGAAGATAGCCTCCTCCTTATAAAAGAGACAATTTTAACACATCTACAAGTGAAGGCGGACATCTCCATCGGTGGTAATGTCTCAACAGTTATGAGGATACTTTTTAATGAGCACTTAAAGGAAGGAAAAACCCCCGAGTTACATTGAATAATATTTGACATGCAAACCCTTTATGAAGGATTTTGGGAGGGGGGAATCTTCTGAAAAACGGACATAGCTCTATTTTTTCGCATTGCAGAAGGCGCAATCATTCACTTCTGAGCACTACTGAGAGCCAGTTCTCTTTAAAATGAGTTTAGTAGCAAATGTAAACAAACGAACCCACCCAACCTGCAAATCTTTTGAAGCTGATCGTTAGACATCTTTGATTAAAATATGTTTTATTTATTTTGTTAGATGTTCAATATTTTCTATGAATTTATAAAGACTTTAAAAGCCAAAGCCAACTTTAGATGCATTACAGATTTACATGATTCATACTCGTTACGCATTTTATTTTCATAATGCAAAACGCCGTACAATGAGGATACATTTTTATTGCACTGTAAGGATAGATGTGTATGTTGAAATATTGTTCAATTTTATGTTAATTAAAATAAGTTTTTATCAAAGGTCTCATTGGAGAGCCGTCAAACGAAATGACATTGGTCATATAACTTGTACTGTGACCGTAGCTGGAACTCCCCAACACTGGAGTTGGGACAGTGATCCTCAAAGCCCTGGTTTAGTAGTAAAACCAAAAGCAACAGACTCAAAATGCCCCCATCATTCAGCCCAGACACTGAGGTCCAGCTCTGAGGGCCTTCTGGCGGTTTCCTCCCTGCGAGAAGTGAGGTTACAGTGAACCAGGCAAAGGGCCTTCTCGGTGGTGGTGCCCGCCCTGTGGAATGCCCTCCCACCAGATGTCAAGGAAATAAACAACTATCTGACTTTTGGAAGACATCTGAAGGCAGCCGTGTTTAGGGAAGTTTTTAATGTTTTAACACCCAGACATCGTGTTTTTTATATTCTATTGGGAGCCGCCCAGAGTGGCTGGGGGAACCCAGCCAGATGGGTGGGGTATAAATGATAAATTATTATTATTATAGGTCAAACCCTGTTATCGCCAGGTGTTCTGAACCCCTGGCAGCAAGTCAGTATGCCAGGTTCAAAGTTTGAGGGTCGATCCGCACAAGTGAAGTCCAAAACCCAACGCCTGTGAGGGTCAGGAAAGGAGGTTCAGGGCCAATCCAAGTAGCAAAGTCCAGCAGTCAGGATACAATCCAAAGTCAAACCCAAAGCACAGCCCTGGGGAGGTCCAGGAACGTCCAAGTCAAGGCCTATCAACATGGGCAGTTGAGCAGACACAATGCCTCAGCTCTGCTGCCTTTTCTATTTGCATTCTGATTGCAGCATCTGAGCTTGAGGAGACATCATCATCATCAAATCTTTTATTGGCATTACATACAAACATCCAAAACAAATCAGTACAGAATTTCCACTTCCCCAGTGGCACAAAACATTTGCTAAAAGAAAGGAGGCAGAGCAGTCTATCGTCACATCTCTAGGTCTCCAGGGAGATCAGATGTCTGCAGTGTATTTTGACGACGAAAAACCAAATAGAGATATTTAGCCACTAACTTGGTGGGCTCCTGATCATTCCCCAGTAATAGAAAATGTATGACTTCCGACTCTGGTTTCCATTTGGGGATAGAGTTGATCTAGAAATTGCTGGCAGAGATCAGCATATAGTTTACAATTGAGAACCATATGTGGTTTCCACCAGGTGGTCTTCACATGGGCAAGTTCTTTCTCCTTCCACCCTGCCGGAGAACCTTCCCCAAAGGAGGTTTGATGGATTTGAATTAAACCTGGCCAGCGACAATGCCCTTCTTTCTTGAGGGTTAAGCAGAAATTCAAGGTAATTGTGGTTAGTTTCATGTGCCCAAGAAAGTTGAAAATAAAGAGGGGGACATGTTTTCTCTGCTGCTACTGTTAGTTCTCGGCGTTCAATATCCCACAACCTAGTTTTTATTATAGCCTTGACAGATGGTAGGGACATCAATGGCAAAAGTTCCACTGACAGCCCGAGTTGCTGTACCTTCTTGTTAAACTGTTGTTGAGGAGACATGTGACCTTCTCCTGTTTTGAGCCTATTCTAGCTGAGGAATCACAGAGCTAGTGATTCCCACCTGGCCAGCTAAGGAACTGGGTTGTGGGCCCTTGGCTGCTTCAGCCTTTTGGATTGCCTCACCCTTTGCCCCAGAGCCTGTCATGATCATGAAGACAGGGACCCCTCTGGTGATGGGGCCTGGTGCTCTGGTTCCTGTGTCCTGGCCCCCAGCCCCTCGTCATCCTCCGTCACCCTGTAAATACTTCCAACACCAACCTCTCCCAAACCCCAGCTTGCTCCAGTGTTCCAGTCCCAGTTGCACCCCTCGCCGGATCTTATTCATCTTCCTCCCCGTTATCCTGCCAGTTCATGACGCCAGGTAAATGGACACGGTGATGGCAAATACCTTTTGCAGCAGACCAGGGCTGCAAAATTTGCCATCAATACCTTCAGAGGTATACAAAATGCACAGTGAACAGATGATAGACTTTCCAAACTGTATAGTAGATATGGTTTCAATCTGCCATATCTTTTCCTGTCCAAGTTTCATTTGAGAAGAATAAAAGGGACATCCCAGTGCACTCAGCACAATTCTCCATAATTTGGGTGTCTCTGGTGCAGGGAAAATGTTCCCAGGTGGAATGTGCTTCAATATGTCTTTTTCCCACCCACCGTGCTGGAGAAGAAAACTAAAATAGCGATTTAAAAAAAAAAATGTTTTAATTCCCCAGTGGTTTGTAAACTTTCCATCCCTTTGACATTTGGAGGAAGCATTCTGGAAGATAGCAGAAGAAGTATGTTTAAACGTATATCTTGCAAAGTGTCAAACATTTTAGCCTATTCCTCTGAAACATTTTCTTTTATTTATTTTTATGCCATTCCATAGACCTCTGAAATTAAATCCTTTCTTGGGGGGGGGGGTTAAAATACACCATGGAGATGCTTGTTTCTTTGTTCTCAAAATGTCAAAGTGTCTTCTGACCCAGCCTGACTTTTTGCTAATGTTTGTTTATTCTTAATCTCCATTCCTTGGGTGAAAAATATACAGGAAATGCAGTTTGATCACGTCAAGGCGCCCATTGTGGTGAAAAAGCCAAAAACTTCCCATCTCTCTAGAAGTTAATGTATATTAATAGCACCCAAATGCAAAGGGAGCTCTGGGTTTTATAGATACCTAAACAGAAGGGGGGTTTGGGGGGCAATATATTTCCATTCCTCATTATTTCCCTTCCCCCACAGCTATATTTTAGCTTGGGAGATGCTAAAACAGATTTTAACCAATTTATTGGTTAGATTAATCAAATGTTGCGCCTTTAAATTGATTTTTTTTTAATTAAAAACCCTGATTATTCAGAGCATCTTCTTATACAATCCATGGGTTTGGTTTTTTATGGATATATAAAAATCTAACTGTTTTGATCTAACCTTATAAATTGGTCAATACAAGTTCCCATGAGAGCAACTCCCTCTCTGGAAACTGAGCCACCTGTTGGGAGTTACCCAGAGTAGCTGGGGCAACACAGTCAGATGGGCAGGGTACTACAGTGATCCATGCGACAGTCACCTCCAGGCTTGACTACTGTAATTCGCTCTACGCGGGGCTGCCCTTGAAGCTGTCCCAGAAACTCCAGCGGGTGCAGAATGCTGCGGCGAGGCTCCTCACGGGGTCTCTGCCATGGGAGCATATTCACCCAGTGCTTTTCCAGCTGCACTGGCTCCCGGTGGAGTACAGGGTCAGATTTAAGGTGCTGGTTTTAACTTTTAAAGCCCTTCATGGCCTAGGACCCTCGTACCTACGGGACCGCCTCTCCTGGTATGCTCCACGGAGGACCTTAAGGGTCCATATATAGCAACACCCTAGAGGTCCCAGGCCCTAAGGAAGTTAGATTAGCCTCAACCAGAGCCAGGGCCTTTTCAACACTGGCTCCAGCCTGGTGGAACGCTCTGCCTCATGAGACCAGGGCCCTGCGGGATCTGATCTCTTTCCGCAGGGCCTGTAAGACAGAGTTGTTCCACCTGGCCTTTGGCTTGGAGTCAATTTGATTCCCTCCCCCTCTTTATTTTTTTCTTTCTCCTCCTGTGATGAGGCTGTATTTTAATGTTTTAATGTTGTATTTTAATCTTGTTTTTAAGTTGTATTGATTCAACTTATTTTTATTATTGCTTGTTAGCCGCCCTGAGCCCGGCCTTGGCTGGGGAGGGCGGGGTATAAATAAAAAAATATTATTATTATTACTACTAATACTACTACTACTACTACTACTAATAATAATAATAATAAATTTTATTGTTGCTTTTGCAGTGCCATTCTCCAGCCAAGTAATGGGCACATACATGCATCAACTAGGGTAAAGTGTGCATTAAAGCATGAGTGAAATCAACTGGCAAAACTGCATTACATTAAGGAAAATGACTGCAAAAAAAAGGTGTTTATTATGCAAAATTTCATACAAAAATGTGCACGCTAGGAGAAATTAGTGCTTAAATGCTGATGGATTTTAATGAGGGCATTTTTTAAAACAAAGAGATCACAAACTCGTGGACATGAGGACTGAACTTAAGATTGGAAAAATAAAAAAGGGAGACAAACTGAAATTGACACATTTTCCCATCCCAAAGCGAGGGTCAGCTCCCAGCCCTCAAGCCCCCTTTAACCTGGAAAAAGCAGTGTGTGCAAACTGGGCATTCCTGAGCTCTGTCTCAGACTTTCCTGGACTGTGCAGTGTGAGACTGAAGCCCCGAGAAAACTAGAAACTGCATGACCTCCCCGTCTTCTTGATCTGCCCCTGGAGACAGTGAGGTGGCTATATAAAGCTTGCAAATGATTTGTTTTCCAGGCAATGTGACATCATTTCCCTGAGCAAATTAATCTGTTAGAGCCTTTTTGTGACACATGAGCTCATTTGGGCAACGGAATGAAAGGATCCTGTCATTTCTACATTAGCCAAATGATTGCTTGCTGGTCCTCCTCCTCCCGACATCAAAAAGTATGAGATGGGATTGAAAAACATGGAGAAGAACAAGTAGCCCGGGTTTTTTGGACAGTGGCGGGGTGTGTGTGTATGTCATTGGAGAGACGGCTAATATTTTAATATCAAAGGATCAAAAGTTTATTTCTTTGTACAAATCCCTAAGGGGCTTAGTTGCAAGCATGCAACTTTCGTGATATTGTGATATAGGAAAGGTAGGTCTGATATATACTGAATTCCCTCATATTTTCACTGCGTCATTACTGTTTTTACCTTCTTTGAATGCTGACCAGCGCATGTGACCAGGGTGATTTTCAGCAACACCGATGCACAGTCATTTTGTTATAACTTTGAGTACTCCATCACAGTTATACAGACTCCCTATTTAGCTTAAAGTCAAGAGAGTTATAAATCCATTAAAAGGATTATAAATCCATTGGAATCAATGGGCTTAAACAGCCTTGAATACAGCTTGGCTTGTCTAACCCACTGGTGTCTTCTCTCCCCCCCCCCCCCAAAAATAATAATTTTTATTGGGTTTTACAAATTTAAAATTATAATAATACCGCAACACATCCACAATTAGAAGATTCTTCCAAATCTCTGGACTTCCCACCTTCTCTTCCATGGTTTCTGTTGTTAAACTTTTCCTACGGCATCTTTTTTCAATAATCCAAGTTTTTTTATAACTCCATTATATCCATAGCTCTCGCTACATTACAAGCGTTCTTGCAATCCTGTTAATGTTTTCAATTGCTTACAGTGGTCTCCAAGGTAAATTATAATTTTTTCTCATTCCTTATTTAAGTTTTGGTTTCCAGGTTCCTGAGCTTTCCAGTCAGTTTTGCCATTTCAGCATAGTCCAGTAATTTAATTTGCCATTCTTCTCTGGTGGGGACATAAACTTCTTTCCATCTCTGGGCTAACAACATCCATGCAGTTGTCGTTGCATACATAAAAAGTCTTTTCTGCTCCCTTGGAATGTCAGCACCTACAATTCCTAATAGAAAAGCCTCTGGGTTTGTTTGTTTTTAATAAAAGTTATTTAAAACATTTTTTTTCAATTCATTATATATCATTTCCCAGAATGCTTTGATTACCTTACATGTCCACCACATATGATGAAAGGTGCCTTCTTTTTACACTGGTGTCTTCTCTAGCAGGAGTTCTGCGGAGTACCAGGCATGGGATCTCTTCATACTCTTATTCCTGAGATTCTTTTAACCTGAGGTGCTGAGGTCTGAACCTGTTGTTAAGTTGTGGGTGAACATATCAGACGACACAGCGATTCTTCAAACAGCTCTTGTTTATTCACAGGCCAGAACAGAACTGGGCTGAAGGGTTCAGCCAGCCTGCTTATATAGAGCTCCACTAGAAAGCAACAGTAACCACTTTCTGTAACTATCCAATCACTGAACGTCACTTTCAATCCCTTATCTGCATATGTGGACCTGAGTGAAAACTATCTACAGTATCCCCCTGCTGGCCCAAGGTGAGAACTTCAGTACATAACACCTGTGACTTTCTGTTTGCCAAGCATGTGCTCTACCACCGATAGCCTAATGGTGACAGGCAAGCGAGAAGCTTTTTATAGCAGGGGTTATTGGCACCCATCTGTCTTGAGAGACACTGGGGTGCATCTCTAGAAGTGAAGTCAAACTGCTACATTAGCAGCACCGAAGTGATCTCACTGGGGCACAAGTTTGGGCAGAGGGTATGGAGATCCTCTGCTGCCCGGACTAGGCCTCGCTGATGTCCAAAAGACAACAGAGCGAGACCAACTTGGCTGCAGAAGTTGCTGGAAGGAGGCGTACAAGGAACCACCCAGCCATCTTAGGGGCTCTGCTCTGGATTTGTTTAAGTCTTGCTCCTTAGGTTTTTCTTCTCCCGAAGGTAAGGTAAAAGGTAAAGGAACCCTGGACGGTTAAGTCCGGTCAAAGGCGACTATGGGCTTGCGACGCTCCTCTCGCTTTCAGGCTGAGGGAGCCGGCGTTTGTCCACAGACAGCTTTCCGGATCATGTGGCTAGCAGGACTAAACCGCTTCTGACGCAATAGAACACTGTGCCAGAGGCCAGAGTGCACGGAAATGCCATTTACCTTCCCTCCACAGTGGTACCTATTTATCTACTTGCACTTTAACGTGCTTTTGAACTGCTAGGTTGGCAGGAGCTGGGACAGAGCACTGGGAGCTCACCCCGCCACTGGGATTCGAACCGCTGACCTTCTGATCAGCAAGCCCAAGAGGCTCAGTGGTTTAGATCACAGCGCCACCTGAAGATGTCCTGCGAGGCAGTGGAAGTTTAGGATCAGACAGGGAGGAAGGAGGGGAAACGCAAACTCAGAAGCCAGTTCTTAACCAGCTGGGATGGAAACAGTGTTTAGGTAGCCTGGGGAAATTTAATGAGCAACCTTTAACTTATGCTTATAATGAATGCAGAGTTGATTCAGATGAGAAATGCAGACACTTGTAAAAGTGTGTTACGTGGGAAGCACTGTACGCATGAGGAGAATTCACCCTGGCATTGTGGTCGCAGAGACTGATATCTTGGAGAGCTGCTGTCAGTTAGTGCAGGCAGCACTGAGCCTAAATTGATGATAGTGATTTAAATTTGTATACTGCCCTCCATCCGTAGATCTCAAGGCAGTTCACAACATAAAAATGCAATATAAAAACTACAAAATAACAATAGCAACTCGCCTCCCACAACACATTTAAAAGGGCATCAGATGTCAATCAGCCAAAGGCTTGGTTGTAGAGGAACATTCTCTCCTGATGTCTAAAGTTGTATAATGAAGGTGCCAGCCAAACCTCTCTGCGGATTGTTGTTGTTGTTGTTTAGTCATTTAGTCGTGTCCGACTCTTCGTGACCCCATGGACCAGAGCGCGCCAGGCACTCCTGTCTTCCACTGCCTCCCGCAGTTTGGTCAAACTCATGCTGGTAGCTTCGAGAAGACTGTCCAACCATCTCACCATCTGTCGTCCCCTTCTCCTTGTGCCCTCCATCTTTCCCAGCATCAGGGTCTTTTCCAGGGAGTCTTCTCTTCTCATGAGGTGGCCAAAGTATTAGAGCCTCAGCTTTAGGATCTGTCCTTCCAGTGAGCACTCAGGGCTGATTTCCTTCAGAATGGATAGGTTTGATCTTCTTGCAGTCCATGGGACTCTCAAGAGTCTCCTCCAGCACCATAATTCAAAAGCATCAATTCTTCGGCGATCAGCCTTCTTGATGGTTCAGCTCTCACTTCCATACATCACTACTGGGAAAACCATAGCTTTAACTATACAGACCTTTGTTGGCAAGGTGATGCCTCTGCTTTTTAAGATGCTGTCTAGGTTTGTCATTGCTTTTCTCCCAAGAAGCAGGCATCTTTTAATTTCGTGGCTGCTATCACCATCTGCAGTGTTCATGGAGCCCAAGAAAGTAAAATCTCTCACTGCCTCCATTTCTTCCCCTTCTATTTACCAGGAGGTGATGGGACCAGTGGCCATGAACTTAGTTTTTTTTATGTTGAGCTTCAGACCATATTTTGCACTCTCCTCTCTCTGCTGATACCATTCCACAAATGGAGAGCCACTGCAGAAAAGGCCTATTTTCATGTTGCCACCATCCAGACATCTTGTGCAGGAGGCACAGGAAGTAAGGCCCCAGATGATGTGTAATTGGTCCAACTTGGTATAAGTCAGCTTCTTGTGTTCCCATGTTTAAATTTCCTGTAGGCCTCTGATTGGCCATTGTGTGAGCAGGATCCTAGGCTAGATGGGTCACTGGCCTGATCCAGGAATGCTCTTTTTATGTTCCTAAAGGCTCACAATGTTTGCATGTGAGTTCCTATCTCTCTGCCTGTGAAATAAAAGCACGTTCCTTCCACACCCCAGAGTCAAACTTTTACAAGAACTTTTGCATGAGCGGAAAAGTGTGTCGCAAAAAGGACTTGGAAAGCCCAGGGAATTGGAGGCTGCGAGTTGTGGACTGTACTGGAGAGCATCTCCAAACAAATATGAAATAATCCCAGCTGATTCATCATCTTGGGTGGGTGGGAGAAAGAAGGAGAGCAAAGAGGAATACAGTCCAAACTAAACTGTTTGATAAAAAAATATATACTTTGAACCACATCTGAGTCCAAGCCTAAGCTAATTAAACATCTGTGACATATTTAATACCGACTCAGTAAACATTGACAGTGTGGAGTGGAGTGTATTCATGAGACTTTGCAGTACCGCTTAGACAGCAGAAAGGTCAAACACTGTGCATTAAGCACTTCCAACACAAACACCCCTGCCCCATTGCCCTATACATTTACATGCTGATAGCTTCCTCCAAAAACCCTGGGAACTGTAGCTTGTTATGGGTGCTGATAGTTGTTAATAGGACCCCCCCCCAATTCCTTTTACCAAAGTGCAATTCCCAGAGTGGTTTAACTATCAATCCCTCTTCACAGATAATTTTTATATGCAGTTTTGACTGATGTGCACATTTTTTACACACACTAACCCCACTAACGTAATGCATTTTTGAGACTTATTTTTAATAATCTATGTAACTTTGTATGCATTTTTGTACACATAACTTGGCTGGAGAATTGCATTGCAAACTTCAAAGAAGGGCAAATTTAGAAAAAGGGATCCCAAAGAATCATGGGAACTGTAGCTTTGTAAACTGTAGTTCCCAGGATTCTTGCTGGTGAGCCCAGTGCTTTATAGATACAGGGTGTGTGTGTGTGTGTGTGTGTGTGTGTGTGTGCAACGTAGCTGTCAACTTACAGTTTTGAAAATAAGGGACCCGCAGCCTCGAAAATAAGGGATCAGCAGCCAAAATAAGGGATTTTCCAAGCACAGGTATGTTCAACTTCTGAGCCCCTCCGAGCCAAAGGCAGAAAGCCCAGCCAGCAGCCAAATGAAGCCTCAAGTGGTGGTTCCCACAGTGCAGCAACCTGGCAAAGGGGATGCAGCAAGGAAAACCACCGTCACCTCTCCGCTGGGAAGCACTGAGCAAAGGCGAGTCCCCAGGCAACGAAGCCGATTTGATCAGCACAAGGCATGCAAGCTCCACCCCCCAGTCATTCTTAGACTCCTTATTGGGTGAGCAACGCAGCCAAGCAACACAGTTGGAGCCTCCCTCCTCCCTGGCCAGCAGGGAGGGAGGGAGAGGAGCTGCTTCCTTTGAAACCCGGGAAATTTAAGGGACATCATCAATAAGGGACAGCAGCGGGACACGGCGCTGGGATAAGGGACTGTCCCGCCAAATAAGGGACGGTTGACAGCTGTGGTGTGCAACCTTATTTTATTGTCTTATTTATTACATTTATATTCTGCCCTTCCATCCCAAAGGGATCCCCAAGTCTGATTTAAGATCACTGGGCACACTGGGCAAAATGTTGTTTCACACTTCTTCTCTTTTATACAGGGATATAAGCTCTGGATCGAAGCTGCACTTAAATTTTCTCAAGTTAGCAGAGGGCAAGCTTGTCCAATGGCTCTGGTTCTCCACCTGCTGTTGGTCTCTGAAGAGAGACATACAGTGCTTGGCATTTACCTCCTGACGTTCTGAGCTTGCAAATGTCAAAACTGAATAACGCTTGTGTTTTGATTACCCCAAGGACTGATTCACAAAGCCAGCGAGACAAAAGGGTCGCTTCAAAACGACAAGCATAAAACCTTCAGAGCCACACATTAACAAGAGGCGTTCATTCACGTGATAATAAAGCTATCAGTTGTGTGTCAGATGTTCACTTACTTAGCCAGGTTATTACATGACATTTGTAAGTAGTACCTGATTAATATGCCCAGAAGGGGAGGAAATGCCCCTTGAAATGGCATTCCCTGCACTTACGAGGTGACAAACTAGTATCGGTGCAGTGTCATAAACAGAGATGCCATGTCACATTTCAATTTGAAGATAAGAAGTGAGGAAACTTGAGCACAGACCCTCCAAGTGTCCTTATTTTCCAGAGACAATCCTGGATTTAAAGAAGCCATTCCAGTGTCTGCTCCCAGAATGCCCTGCTTTTCTTTAAAGGTAAAGGGACCCCTGACCATTAGGTCCAGTCGTGGCCGACTCTGGGGTTGCGGCGCTCATCTCGCTTTATTGGCCGAGGGAGCCGGCGTACAGCTTCTGGGTCATGTGGCCAGCATGACTAAGCCGCTTCTGGCGAACCAGAGCAGCGCACGGAAATGCCGTTTACCTTCCCGCCGGAGCGGTACCTATTTATCTACTTGCACTTTGCTTTCGAACTGCTAGGTTGGCAGGAGCAGGGATGAGCAACGGGAGCTCACCCTGTTGTGGGGATTCGAACCGCCGACCTTCTGATTGGCAACTCCTAGGCTCTGTGGTTTAACCCACAGTGCCACCTGCATCCCTCCTGCTTTTCTTTAGGACAACCTTATTTTCACTGGAGAAATATTGGCGGGCATGTGAGTGAACTTTTCAATAAAGTCCAAAAAAATACTCTTGATTTCTTAAAAACTGGAATGGCTTATCTCATGGGTGGAAAAACCTCAGGCCTGGAGCCCAAATGTGGCCCTCAGAGCCTTTCTACCTGGCCCTTAGAACATTTCCCAGGCCACACGCTTCACTGGCCTTCCTATGAACCCCAAGTGTGTTTGCCTGGCTGGTAAAGGTAAAGGATCCCTGGAGAGTTAAGTCCAGTAGAAGGCGACTATGGGGTTGCGCCGCTCATCTCGCTTTCAGGCCGAGGGAGCCGGCATTTGACCACAGACAGCTTTCCAGGTCATGTGACCAGCAAGACTAAACTGCTTCTGGTGCAACGGGACACCGTGATCGAAAACAGAGTGCACGGAAACGCCGTTTGCCTTCCTGCCACAGTGGTACCCAGTGCTTTTTTCTGGGGGGATGCAGGGATACGCATACCCCTAAACATCCTGTGAATGTAAGTTTGGTCTCATTGAGGGGTATTATTTCAATATGAGTAGGAAAATGAGAGTACAGTGGTACCTCAGGTTTAGAACTTAATTCATTCCGGAAGTCCGTTCTTAACCTGAAACTGTTCTTAACCTGAAGCACCACTTTAGCTAATGGGGCCTCCCGCTGCCGCCACACGATTTCTGTTCTCATCCTGAAGCAAAGTTCTTAACCCAAGGTACTATTTCTGGGTTAGCGGAGTCTGTAACCTGAAGCATCTGTAACTCAAGGTACCACTGTACCCCTAAACATTTTTTTTTAGCACTGGCACTACCTATTTATCTACTTGCACTGGTGTGCTTTCGAACTGCTAGGTTGGCAGGAGCTGGGACAGAGCAATGGGAGCTCACCCCGTTGCGGGGATTTCCATGTATGGAAACGGGAGAGCTGCCACCTTTTCCTGCATGGGAGGGATGGGGTGTTTTCCAAGAACAAAGTTCAAGTTCTGGCAGGATCAAGGTGCAAAAGTTCAGCCATCTCTTCACTTGAAGTTCAGCCCATGAAATCTGGTGGAGAACCCCAGGTTTTGCAGTAGAAGTAGGGGGGGGGGGGCGGAATGCAGAAGAAGGAAAAATATACCTAGTCAGTGATGTCACCCCCCCAAAAAATGATAATAATAATAATAATAATAATAATAATAATAATAATAATAATTTTAGTCCAGTTCAAGGTTCCTACACCCTACTATTGCAATAAAAGTTCCCATTTGAACCAATGGAAACAAAATTGCAAT
The DNA here is from genome assembly GCF_964106645.2 of Podarcis pityusensis. Taxonomy (NCBI): domain Eukaryota; kingdom Metazoa; phylum Chordata; class Lepidosauria; order Squamata; family Lacertidae; genus Podarcis; species Podarcis pityusensis. The sequence goes on along the minus strand of NC_138039.1, from coordinate 39,233,619 downwards.
GCACATAGCACACATGCCTCCCAAAAATACAGTGGTACCTCGGGTTACATACGCTTCAGGACAGACTCCACTAACCCAAAAATAGTGCTTCAGGTTAAGAACTTTGCTTCAGGATAAGAACAGAAATCGTGCTCCGGCGGCGTGGCGGCAGCAGGAGGCCCCATTAGCTAAAGTGGTGCTTCAGGTTAAGAACAGTTTCAGGTTAAGAACGGACCTCCGGAACGAATTAAGTACTTAACCTGAGGTACCACTGTATCTGGATTAGGACAATAGTAGAGGACAAAGGATTAAAGCCCCAGTTATGACCTTCCAAAGTAGGATCCTTTTGGCAAATTAAGTAGGATCCAACTCTCCTAGAACAGGGGTACTAACATGGTGCTGTCCTGATGTTGTTGGACTACAGCTCCCATCATCCCTTTTGGCCATGCTGGCTGGAGCTAATGGAAGTTGTAGTCCACCATATTGAGGGCATCACTTGGCCTATAACCCCTGAACGACCCTGTTCCTCTACCATTTGATTTAGGAGGACCCTGTTGTTTTCTTAATTGACGAACCACCTTCCACATCTGTCTCAGGGCAATATACATGAAAACAACTAAAGACAGGTTTAAAAACGGTACCAAAAATAACAGTCCAAGATGGGTTTAAAAATAATACAGAACAAACACCTCAGGAAGAGATCTGGAAGATCTCGTTGAGGAAAACGGTCTCCAGTTGTTTCTGGAAAGTGGAGATTGTGGTTGACAATTGTATCTCAACAGGAACGAGGGCAGCTGCATTGAAACCCCTGCCCCGAGTCATTGTAAAATGGGTTTCTGGTGATTGATTTGACTGCTTTTTAGTCCTTCAAACTATTATATTGGTGCATTTCAGTTAATTTGCTGTTTTTCCTGCATTTTAATGTTCTGTTGTGTAAGCCACTCTGGGTTCTTTCTTTCTTTCTTTCTTTCTTTCTTTCTTTCTTTCTTTCTTTCTTTCTTTCTTTATTATGACATGTGAAATAAATAACTCAATGCTGTGGGACCCCTGGCCCTCCATATGCCATGGGACTCCAACTTCCATCAGCTCCCACCAGCATAGCCAATGGTCAGGGGTGATGGGTGCTGTAGTACAGCTAGGAAGGGGAGCACCCATCAATTTCAATTTCTCCCCATTTCCAATCTTAAATTCAGTTCTCCACATGGCCACATCAGTTTACTTTTTTTTTTTAAGACAGCATGAAAGTTCATCTGATTTCCTCCAATGTACATACAGTGGTACCTCGGGTTACATACGCTTCAGGTTACATACACTTCAGGTTACAGATTCTGCTAACCCAGAAATATTACCTCAGGTTAAGAACTTTGCTTCAGGATGAGAACAGAAATCGTGCTCCGGCGGCGCGGCAGCAGCAGGAGGCCCCATTAGCTAAAGTGGTGCTTCAGGTTAAGAACAGTTTCAGGTTAAGAACGGACCTCCGGAACAAATTAAGTACTTAACCCGAGGTACCACTGTATTTCTGCCTAATATGCTTATTTTTGCAAAGCAACATTCCCTAACACGATGCATTTCTGTACATTATTTTCGCGAATAGATGGGTTTTTATGCTCACTTTATATGGATTTTTGTTCACGATGCTTGGTTGGAGACCTGCATTGTAAAATTTGGAGGTGTGTGGAATTTGAAGTACATCTGTTCACATATTGTCTTGCAAAGTGCAAATTATGTAGGTTCACCTTGAAGCGTGAAATTAATTGACTCTCTCCCCATGCCTAAATAAAGCAACATCTGGAGGACCATAAATCAATTAAACTATGTACCTACTGAACATCAAGTTTGGCCTTAAATCAATCTTAGAACAAGCTTCATCAACCTGGAGTCCTCCAAGTGCTTTAGACTGCAGCTAGCATATCTGAGGGAGAAGGGAAGAATTACACAACACTTTGGTCATTCTTTGAGGCCTGCCAGCTTTATTAGTGTTGAATTTGTTCAACAGCAACAAGATGAAGTCTTCTCATGTCACTTCCGCTACTACCCTCTAGTGGTGAATTTTAGCCTTGGCACTTTAAATTACAAATACAAGCTGGAAAACAAGCTAAATAACAAATCCTGCAAAATATTGGCTAACTCTGAGGCAACGAAGGGCTTCGTATTCCTGAAATGTCACACATTTGTCATTGTTTGTTTGGTTGGCTTGCGTAGGCTTTGCAAAATTCAGATTGCACCAAAGTACAAGACTCAAGTCAAAAGACCTGAAGCCTTTTTTCTTAGGTATCATGGGTAAAAAAAAAAAAAAAAAGGACCCCTGGACGGTTAAGTCCAGCCAAAGGCGACTATGGGGTAGCGGCGCTCTTCTTGCTTTCAGGCCAAGGGAGTCGATGTTTGTCCACAGATAAGCTTTCCGGGTCATGTAGCCAGCATGACTAAACTACATCTGGTGCAACGGAACACCGTGACGGAAACCAGAGCACAAGGAAACACCATTTACCTTCCTGCCACAGTGGTACCTATTTATCTACTTGCACTGGCGTGCTTTCGAGCTGCTAGGTTGGCAGGAGCTGGGACAGAACAAAGGGAGCTCACCCCTGTGGACAAACGCTGGCTCCCTCGGCCTGAAAGTGAGATGAGTGCCACAACTCCATAGTCCAGGGGTCCTTTACCTTACCTTTTACCCTTTTACTTATGGGGTGTGTCCTAACCACGCATCTGTGATCAGTGAAGAAACATTCATTCATCAAAAGCCATTAAATAAGCATCTTCAGCTACTTCTGGAAATCCCCACCAGCCATCGATATCCACCGGCAAGCAAACAAGTGAAACTGGAATGTTTTCATTGCACACACCACAGAAAGAGTCTCTGCTGCAGTTTATAAACTTTACATGTTGTAAAGCATGGCACACAACAAGGCTGGTGGGGCGAGGCTATCAAAATTCAAACAAAGGAAGGATTATTTGGAGAAATACTCCTTAGAGGAGCTTTGGGGTGCTTAAAGAACATGCTCTATTATGCTAGGCTGGGCAACCTGTGGCCCTCCAGGTGTTGCCAGTACTCCAAATCCCATCATCTCTGACCAGTTGCTATGCTGCCTGGGGCTTATGGGAGTTGGAGTCCAACAGCCTCTAGTGAGCCACAGATTTCTCACCCCTGCAGAATGCAACTGGATCCTAAGTTGTGAGGGAGCATCTTTAAAGAGTACACACAGAAGCATCTGGGTTTTATTTTATTTCTTCAGTTTTTACTGCAGTTGGCTCAGTGCCTCCCACCACGCACTATCGATATTCACAAGCAATATCACAAGCTTTGACTTGCCTCCCAAACTGCTTATTTAAACTGGTGCAGAGATGGCTAAGCAGAAAGAAAGAAAGAAAGAAAGAAAGAAAGAAAGAAAGAAAGAAAGAAAGAAAGAAAGAAAGCTTAATCCAAATGACGCTTACATGGAATCGTAATTGCTCTTTGCAGATGTTCCGTGGAAGCCGCAGCAATAAGGACCACTGACAGTTCATCATGACCCAAAGATGCACAGTATAACAAGCTTATAATGTAAGTAAAAATTAACATATCTTTCAAGTTATTATTTTCTGTCATTTTGAGTTTTGCAGCTGTGTAATCTGATGTGGCAGCTTTGCTTAACATTTTCTATGAAAACTGCTTTGCTTTCAAAGAAAAGTGGGATATAAATGTGTGTGTATTTTTGAAAAGAATAAAGCATGTGGTGTTTTAAGGGAGAGAGTATGGTTGTGACACTGTGAAGCCGTAGGTTTTAATAGAGTTATGCAAGAGTCAGGCATTGCATGCATGCCAAACAGCTGCCCCCGAATCACGAAATCGCGTAGGTAGGCATTGCAACGCCATTCAGAATCCGGAGTGTGCCGGGCTCCTCTAGAGCAAAACAAGGACACACAAAGTCCTGAAAGTGGTTGTGGAAGGTGTACAGGTGTTGCATAATATCCGTGTTAAAAAACGACAGGCTCCCTTTGTCGTAATCAAGCAGAAGTCCAATCCTCCGGGGAGGGACAGTAATCGTAATGTCTGGAGTCATCCCATTGTTCAGAAACTCGTAGGTATGTCTGTGCAAGAGAGAGAGAAAATGCATGCAATTAGAAGCTCTCAGAGCAGACTGAGTTTTGGTTTTTTGGTAGGGACTGTGTTCTGCAAAGTGTCATTGATGCGATAATAGTGCATTAGTGGTAGATTTTTACTGGACATCATTCCAGTTCTATTACCAGTTTTGCTATGCTTCTCCACTGTTATTTCATTTTTGCCTCCTGGAGCAGCACCCATGCACTGTTACTGCAAATAATAATAATTATTATTTATTATTTATACCCCGCCCATCTGGCTGGGTTTCCCCAGACACTTTGGGCAGCTCCCAATGGAATATTAAAAACACGATAAAACATCATACATTAAAAGGGCTGCCTTCAGATGTCTTCTAAAAATCAGAGAGTTGTTTATTTCCTTGACATCTGATGGGAGAGCGTTCCACAGGGCAGGCGCCACTACCGAGAAAGCCCTCTGCCTGGTTTGTTTGTTTGAGCAAGTGCTTTATAAATGTTCTATGTTTTTTTTAAAAAAAGTGCAGGAGGGGGAAAAAATTAACCAGAACTTTTGTGATATAAAAAGTGACAAGACTTTCAGCAGGAAGGTATGGGAACATGCATATATTGGAAATTAAGCAGCGAATCCAGCTATGAGCTTTTGGAGGTGCAAGATCGTTTGAAAGCAAGATCGTTTATGGCTGGGCAGTTGCACCAGAAGATGCTGAAAGTGCCACGGTCATGGGTCTGAACCCTGTAGAAGAAGAAGAAGAAGAGTTTGGATTTGATATACCGCCTTTCACTCCCTTTAAGCAGTGGCGTAGCGTGGGTTGTCAGCACCCGGGGCAAGGCAAGTAATTTGCGCCCCCTAACCCGTGGATTTGCGCCCCCTAACCCTAACCCCCAGATGTTGCGCCCGGTGCGGCCGGCCCCCCTGCACCCCCCACGCTACACCACTGCCTTTAAGTAGTCTCAAAGTGGCTAACATTCTCCTTTCCTTTCCTCCCCCACAACAAACACTCTGTGAGGTGAGTGGGGCTGAGAGACTTCAGAGAAGTGTGACTGGCCCAAGGTCACCCAGCAGCTGCATGTGGAGGAGCGGAGACGCGAACCTGGTTCACCAGATTATGAGACTACCGCTCTTAACCACTACACCACACTGGCTCTCGTATGCACTGTATGGGTGCATATTCCTGCATTGCAGGGGGTTGGACTAGATGATCCATCGGGTCCCTTCCAACACTATGATTGCTGTGGTCTAAACTACTGAGCCTCTTGGGCTTGCCAATCAGAAGGTCGGCGGTTCGAATCCTCGTGATGGAGTGAACTCCTTTCGCTCTGTCCCAGTTCCTGCCAATCTAGCAGTTCGAAAGCACGCCACTGCAAGTAGATAAACAGGTACCACTGTGGCAGGAAGGTAAATGGTGTTTCCATGCGCTCTGACACTTGTCACAGTGTCCCGTTGCGCCAGAAGTGGTTTAGTCTTGCTGGCCACATGACCTGGAAAGCTGTCTGTGGACAAATGCCGGCTCCCTCAGCCTGAAAGCGAGATGAGCACCACAACCCCATAGTCGCCTTTGACTGGACATAACGGTCCAGGAGTCCTTTACCTTTACCGTTTACCTAAGGCTTGGAAGTGTTTGTACCTGGAAGAGTTGACTGTGTGCCTCATACACCAGGAGGCATGGCTTGTGCCCAGATAGCTGTCTCGAGAAACATTTTCAAAAGCCACACCAACACGGTATTCTGTATTTTCATTGACGTCCACCTCCCAGTAATGTTTGCCTTGGAACGGTATTGGGTTTCCCAAGATAGCGATGGATCTGGCAAAAGGAAATGTGGAAAATACTGTATATTCTCTTGCTATAGAGAATATCTGAAGGTGGCCAACATCTGTGACAGGGGTTCCCAACCTTTAGTGAGTGTATTTGGCTATTTGGCTGTGAGCACCACCATTTCTGGTCACACCCCTCCTCCCTGCCTGGATCAGTTCCCTCCCTGAGAGACAGAAAGAAAGAAAGAAAGAAAGAAAGAAAGAAAGAAAGAAAGAGCATGTACACACACTTTGCTTTTCCAAGGGATCAGGGTGGGTTAACCTGAGCCTTGAAAAACACATAGAGCTGAAAGAGGAAGTGGGAAAGAGTGGCACCGTTCCAACTTCCTCCTGCAACTCTGTGTACTTTTCAAGGGAGGAAAGGGCAACCGCTTTCACCACTTCACCCCAAGTGAATGGAGGAGCTCTCAGAGTCTCTACTGGCACCAGGAGAACACCATGTGCCCTGTTGACGGCTCTTGAACCTTATCACAAGACCACTGGATTTATGAGGGAGCATAGATCTCATTCAACGTGACCCTGACTTCTTCCGTGTTTATAGACCAATTTTGTTTGCTAGGACAACAAAAAAATCAATGGCTTAAAGTTCTTCAGCGCCCATTTGCCTGGTGGCATGCCCATTCCGTAGTAATCACAATGGTGAGGCTCACAAGCCCAGGAATGAGGAATCCTTGGCTGGTGTTATGTACTGAGTTGAATAGGAGCCAAAATCCAGCAGTCTGATTGGTCCTAGAACAATAGGGTCCAGAATGCAGCAGTCTGATTGGTCCTAGAACAATAGGATTCAGAATGCAGCAGTCTGATTGGTCCTAGAACAATGCAGCAGTATGATTGGTCCGCAGGAGCCACCCAATTCAGCTCCAGGTGGAAGTGAATCCGCAACCTGATGGCCTACAGGAGAATCCCAGAATTAGCCAATCACATGCAACCCATTGTGTAAATAATGTACAGTGGTACCTTGCAAGACGAATGCCTCGCAAGACGAAAAACTCGCAAGACGAAAGAGTTTTTCGTTTTTTGAGTTGCTTCGCAAGACGAATTTCCCTATGGGCTTGCTTCACAAGACAAAAAACGAAAACGTCTTGAAAGTTTGTTTCCTTTTTCTTAAAATCGTTAATACCCAGGGTGACTTCGAGGAACAACTCATAGCACATGGTGTGGTAGCCTTTTTTGAGGTTTTTGAAGACTTTGGTGATTTTGAAGACTTTGGGAAACCGTGCTTCGCAAGACGAAAAATTCGCAAGACGAAAAAACTCGCAGAACGAATTAATTTCGTCTTGCGAGGCACCACTGTATATAAAGCAGATATTTTGGGGAAACTTTCATTCCTCACTACTATGAGCTGAATAAAGAGCATGAAATCCACACTCAACTCCAAGTATATTTCAGCTGCAAATTGTGAAGCATTTTAACTGTTACCTCTGGAACAGAAAATGCAAAATGGTGCTGTTTGGACAATGCTGCGTTGAATGATGCATGTGATGACTTTTGGTGGGGAGCCTATTTGCAAGCGTCTGAGGACACGGGACTACAATATCCTAGTGGTGAAGGCAAAAAGTGCAATTCATGTGCATTCTTGTTGGAAGATTAGTCCTGCTGCTTTTAATGGGGCTCTCTCCCAAGTATGTAAGCATACGATTGCGGCGTCCATCTGTTGCAGTTTACTGTCATAGCAAATACAGGACTTAGATCAATAAGGCACCTGATTAGCAGTGCACAAAATTCCATCACAAAGATTATAATTTATCCGCATAACGTAAACAGAAATTAAGAGAATCATATATACAAAACTTAATACATTACCATTTTTAGCATAACAAGAAATCTTACAGTGCAATTCTAGGCATGCTTACCCAGAACTAAGTCCCGCTTAAGGCCACATTCACGGCATATATTTAAAGCAGAATCATACCGCTTCAAACAGTCATGGCTTCCCCCAAAGGATTATGGGAGCTGTAGTTTGTTAAGTGTGCTGAGAGTTGTTCGGAGACCCAGTTTTTCCCTCACAGAGCTGCAATTTTCAGAGCTCCCTGTGAAGAGCAATTGACTGTTCAGCCACTCTGAAAATTATAACTCTGTGGTACCATAGTGCTTAAAATGTATGGTATGAATGTGACCTTGGCCCTACTCAGAACAGACCCTCTGAAATTAATGAACCTAAGTTAGACATGCTTATTAACCTCACCGGGTCTACTCTGAGTAGGACTAACCTTCAATACCACCCAGTGTTTAATGGGTTCTCCCATAGGGATAGCAGCCGAACAGGGTAGAGGTCTAGGCTGACCCCTCTTTCTCCTCGTTTTAAGTGGAATTCATTCATTTACTCTCTGGTAAACATCACCCAGAATTGTCAGCTGTGTGTTGTAAGGAGGAATCTTTCGGGAGGGGGGTGGATATCTGCATATCAGTTTGTGTATAAGCTAGCGTTGCCATGGCAATCCCAGCAAATTTTAGAATTAAGTGGGAGGGAAGACACTTGCCTGCTTCCTGTAGAATCTAGTAACGTGCAAAAAAGCGAGAGATTGCTACAAGGACCGCATCGTGTAATTAGGCTGACTTTAAAACCCTCACAGCTGTGCGATTAAGAGCACAGAGCTGTGATGGAATCCAGCGACGCTCGTCCTTTTCTTTTTGCATTTTGGGCTGTCTGGAAGCCGAGATGAGGGGCAAACCGGGCTCACAGGCAACGTCAGAAAAGCATGCACAAACGCTGCTAAAATTACAGGATTCCCCCATGTTTTATGGAACCCCAGAGGAACGCCAGAGGGGAGAGGAAATTCATTCACAATATAAATGACATGCATAGTGAAATGTGACAAAATGGCTGAGGGAATCCAAGTTTCCCTGCAGTGTAAACTGTCCTGTCGGAAAGTTTAACAGCCAACAACAAACATGAGCTGGTGCAGTGGAGGCTAGTCTATTAGGGCAAATGGGGCACTATCCCTCCCAGTTCAGTCCACCGCCCCACATCTGCCTGCTTCCTTACTCACTGTCCATAGCTGTCAACTTACAGATTTGAAAATAAGGGACCAGCAGCCTCGAAAATAAGGGATCAGCAGCCAAAATAAGGGATTTTCCAAGCACAGGTATGTTCAACTTCTGAGCCCCTCCGAGCCAAAGGCAGAAAGCCCAGCCAGCAGCCAAACGAAGCCTCAAGCAGTGGTTCCCACAGCGCAGCAACCCGGCAAAGGGGATGCAGCAAGGAAAACCACATCACCTCTCCGCTGGGAAGTGCTGAGCAAAGGCGAGTCCCCAGGCAACGCGGCCGATTTGATTGGCACAAGGCATGCAAGTTCCACCCCCCAGTTGTTCTTAGACTCCTTATTGGGTGAGCAACGCAGCCAAGCAACACAGTTGGAGCCTCCCTCCTCCCTGGCCAGCAGGGAGGGAGGGAGAGGAGCTGCTTCCTTTGAAACCCAGGAAATTTAAGGGACATCATCAATAAGGGACAGCAGCGGGACACAGCGCTGGGATAAGGGACTTTCCTGCCAAATAAGGGACGGTTGACAGCTATGTCACTGTCATAGCTCCTCCTCTTTAGTCTTGGTGTTGCCCTTGTCAAACTTAGAAGGGAGGAGGCAGATGGGGGCAAAACCAGAATGTGTTGGCTCCGCCTCTCACTTGCTCTGACTCCACCTACTTTTCATTCTCGCTCCCTAATTTCTACCCCACCATGTCTGAAAGAGGAGGCAGACATTTCCTATTGATTTTTTTTTTTTTACTGCATTTGAGCACAGAGCGGAAGAATCTTTATTTGCATCAGCCACTAGCCATAGCAATAAAATAAAATGTACTGAAGACAGAGGTAAAAACTTAACTATACAAAATACATTTTGGAGGTTTACACCAATAATCAAGTAATAGATCTTATTCTAATTGCCCCTGCTAAAGATTTTGCAGTTTTTGCTGTCACCTGATTATCTTGATCTGCTAGAAGATAGGGCTCAGTAGCAATGTTTGAGTGGCCCGGCATGAACAATAATAGAGGGGTGAAAAGCTCACTCCTCAAATCTTTATAAAGAGTGTAAGCCAGAAGCACATGAGCCACTGACTCAATACAGTACTGCCATCTCAACAGGGACATATCCGTTTTTCCAGAGGAATTTGAGCACACTTCATGGCTGGCTTGCCCCGAAAGTGTGTCTGAAAACCATCCTTTACTATTACATTAACCCTTTGAGAAGGCATTTTTGAAAGGTGCGTGTTATGTACTAAGCTTGTATGCTAGATAGAACAATAGGGAAGTAGGATCCTAGAATGCAACAACTGATTGGCCTGCAACAACTGATTGGCCTGCAGGAAAAGACCAATCAGGCTTCAGGAGGGAAGCAGAATCAGCCAATCAGACGAGACTCATTGTGTAAATAATGTATATAAAAGCCTGAGGTTTGGGGGGCAATTCAATCACTGTTTTACAAGCTGCAATAAAGAGCATGAAATCACTACAGGACTTCGAGTATATTTCAGTGCTGATCCCTGCCAAAGAAGAAAAGGTGAAATAAAATTAGAAGAAATGGAGGCAGTGAGAGATTTTACTTTCTTGGGCTCCATGATCACTGCAAATGGTGACAACAGTCACAAAATTAAAACACGCCTGCTTCTTGGGAGAAAAGCAATGACAAACCTAGACAGCATCTTTAAAAGCAGGGACATCACCTTGCCAACAAAAGTCCGTATAGTTAAAGCTATGGTTTTCCCAGTAGTGATGTATGGAAGTGAGAGCTGGACCATAAAGAAGGCTGATCGCCGAAGAATTGATGCTTTTGAATTATGGTGCTGGAGGAGACTCTTGAGAGTCCCATGGACTACAAGAAGATCAAATCTATCCATTTTTAAGGAAATCAGCCCTGAGTGCTCACTGGAAGAACAGATCCTGAAGCTGAGGCTCCAGTACTTTGGCCACCTCATGAGAAGAGAAGACTCCCTGGAAAAGACCCTGATGTTGGGAAAGATGGAGGGCACAAGGAGAAGGGGACGACAGAGGACGAGATGGTTGGACAGTGTTCTCGAAGCTACCAGCATGAGTTTGACCAAACTGCGGGAGGCAGTGGAAGACAGGAGTGCCTGGCGTGCTCTGGTCCATGGGGTCACGAAGAGTCGGACATGACTAAACGACTAAACAACAACAACAACAAAGCCTATGAAACAGGCCTATAGATTCCATACCTTGTAAAGCTGTTTTCACGGAAGGGCCATTCACATTTGGGACTCTCAGTTCTGCAACATGCAATTGTCAATCCGTCTTCTAGCACAGACAGCAAGGGGTGGGCCGTCTCCTCATTCAGAGTGAAGGAAGTGCCTGTGAAAGGATGGAATATTGTAGCCGGCAGGGACTGCGGAACCTTGCAAATGCAAACAACTCCTGTATGATGGCCCCATTCGCACACGCCCAGTGTTGCTCCCCTGGAATTGGGGCCTACCATGCCAGGCCGCAACCCACTCACCCCTTCCCAGGACTAGGTAAGCAGCCATTCTGCCCATACAGATGTGAAAAATTGTTCTTGTAATTACTACCCAGTACGTTTCCAAGCAGAACTCAAAGTGTTGGTGCTGACCTTTAAACCCCTTGGTCCAGTATACCTGAAGGAGCGTCTCCATCCCCATCGTTCTGCCCTGACACTGAGGTCCAGCTCTGAGGGCCTTCTGGTGGTTCCCTCACTGCGAGAAGCCAAGTTACAGGGAACCAGGCAGAGGGCCTTCTTGGTAGTGGCACCCACCCTGTGGAACGCCCTCCCACCAGATGTCAAAGAGAAAAACAACTACCAGACTTTTAGAAGACATCTGAAGGCAGCCCTGTTTAGGGAAGCTTTTAATGTTTAATAGGTTATTGTATTTCAGTGTTCTGTTGGAAGCCGCCCAGAGTGGCTGGGGAAACCCAGCCAGATGGGCGGGGTATAAATAATAAATTATTATTATTATTATTATTATTATTATTATTATACCTGTGCTTAGGATGGAGACAGGCTCGCTCCGCTCGCTGGAACCTCCCATGTTGACGGCTTTCACAGAGAGCAAGTAGTTGTGTCCTGGCTCCAGCTGAATCAGCGCTTCACAATTTGGAATGCCAACAATGGACCTGGAGAGAGAGAAAAACAGAAGGAAACCTAACGGATCACTGTTGTCAAGGGAGCACAAAAGGCATTTGAGGAAGAGTGGAGAAATGAGGCAGAAAGAGTCCTCCCTCACCCACTCCACACACAAATCTGTTCCGATGTCGGGATCAAAATCAAAATCTTTGGAGCGGGACAGAGGCAGCCGTCTGAGGTGAGCCAGGAACCAGAAGCTCCAATCAGCACAAAGAGCGAGAAGACAGAAGTCTGAGTGGCTAAAAGCTCCCTTTTCATGCTGATTGGTGGCTCTTGGGTGGAGACTGCAGAAATAGCAAAGAGTCTTTGACCCCTTGCAATCCCCAAGGCCCAATGGTCTCAGTGTGGGTCAAGTGTGCCTACTGTTATGTCCTGAAGTTCTCACCCTGGGCCAGCAGGGGGATACTGTAGATAGTTTTCACTCAGGTCCACATATGCAAATAAGGAATTGAAAGTGACGTTCAGTGATTGGATAGTTACAGAAAGTGGTTACTGCTGCGTTGGAGTGGAGCTCTATATAAGCAGGCTGGCTGAACCCTTCAGTTCAGTTCAGTTCTGGCCGGTGAATAAACAAGAGCTGTTTGAAGAATTGCTGTGTCGTCTGATATGTTCACCCACAACTTAACACCTACTGTAAAAGAAAGGTAAAGGTAAAGGACCCCATGGCAGTTAAGTCCAGTCAAAGGCGATTATGGGGTTGCTCATTCCGCTTTCAGGCCGAGGAAGCCAGTGTTTGTCTGCGGACAGCTTTCCGGGTCATGTGGCCAGCAGGACTAAACCGCTTCTGGCGCAACGGGACACTGTGATGGAAGCCAGAAAGCATGGAAATGCTGTTTACCTTCCTGCCGCAGCGGTACCAATTTATCTACTTGCACTGGTGTGCTTTCGAACTGCTTAGGTTGGCAAGAACTGAGCAATGGGAGCTCGCCCTGTCATGGGGATTCAAACCGCCGACCTTCCAATCGGCAAGCCCAAGAGGCTCAGTGGTTTAGACCACAGCGCCACCCGCGTCCCTGTGCACCTACTGTAATGTATGTATTATCAACTAAATACCACAAAAAAGGCACGTGGCCTTTTTAAGCGAAACCAGGAGACCAGCTGTAGAGAAGCTTATTGCCTTGTATGCAGTCTCCCAGGCCTTATCAGGAATGAAGTTTGCTAACCCTTAGCTCAAAACGCCAACCTTCCCCTTCGCTGCCTCCCTCTTTCCCCTCAGCTCTTGGGGTGTTTTGAAAAACATGGCCCGAGCATTGCATGCCTCTAATACTATGCAACTCACTCAGTAATGATGTTCCCGTCCTCTCCATCTGTCAGCTTGGACAATTCAGCCGTGTAGGAGTCAACAGGATTTGTGTTCCCAGATTCCCAGCGCACCAGCGCTGCATGTTCACAACTCTGGATCTCCTTCCTTTTGAGGACAGGTGCTAAAGGAGCTTTACAAAAAAGAAGCAGATAAATATTTTTCCCCCTGAGCCATTTGGTTATGAGATATACTATGAGGGTTTCTCTTTTAAAAGTATTACAGTATTAAGGTTTTCATTGATTAACTTGAAAACAAAGATCAAAGACACACACACACACACACACACACACACACACACACACACACAGATCAGCCCCTCCACAGTGGTTGGGCTTTCAGCATCCACTCAGATGATCAGTTCTTCTTGCCCCCCTCCCCTGCTGAATATTTACATTAATTTATTCCTTTATTTCCTCGCAGTTTTTATATTCCACCATCTCATGTAAAATATCAAGGCGGTATTCAGCAATTTATGCAAATATGATGAAGCATTTGGAACTCCCTCCCACTTGAAATCAGGCAGGGACCATCCCTGCTAAAGTTCAGGCTCCTGGTTAAAACAATATCGTTTCAGGTGGTCTTCGCATCATGAATTCTTATTTAATGTTTTAATATTTCCTCTCATGTTTTTGTTTCCATTTTTGAGATTTTAAATTTCTGAGGTTTAAAGTGCTTGAAGTTTAATTGATGTTTTACATTTCGTGTATTTTTTTTATCTTCGTAAGCTGCTTTGAGACCCAGATGGTTAAAAAGCGGGATATAATCTTTTAAAATATCTATTCATTTCTTATTTTTATTTCTTTATTAAATTTGTATACCGTCCGCCCTATACCTGTAGATCTCACAACATAAAATCACAATATAAAAAACCCCAGAAAATACATAATAAAAGAAAAACAAACCAATAAATAATATAATTATTAATATACATAAATATGTAAACAAACAAAAATAAAATACCATACATGCAGTACAAAATTATCATTAAAATGACTGGCTAATCTGAAGAAAATTCAAGCTGAATAGGCATAAAAGGATCGTCAAGATATTCTTGAAAGATAACAGTGAGATTGCCTGCCAAATTATCTACTAGAAAAGGCTTTTATAGTGTTGTTTTGTCTTTGTAAGCAGCTCTGGTGGGGTGTAAGTTTTTGAGATAAATAAAAAAACTTGCAGAGTTCAACAAACTTTAGCTGGTTCACGCCACACTTCTGTAGACTTTGCTTCGTTCAAAACTCAGGAAAAGGCGAATGTCAAAAGCCATTCGAAATCTGAAGTGCATTTACCTGTGATGTAAACAGCTCGTTCACTCGCTGAACCGACCCCGGCTCTGTTGAGGGCTTTCACCCAAAACTCATACTGCGCGTTCGGCGCCAGGTTAGTAACTGTGCAGTATGTTTCTTTCACGTTTAGCATAAACGCTGCAGTGAGAAAGCGGAAGATTTAGGAAGTTATTTTAAAATGGCATTTTCTGAAACCTGCTTCTAAGCAGGAACCCTTTCAATATCTGCTGCGGCATTTCATAGTTCAGTGGCGGGAGCCTCTCAGCCAGATTTAATTTTCAAATAAAAACAAAGATAATGCTTTGTATCTCCTTGCCATCAAAGGTCCGTATAGTAAAAGCTATGGTTTTCCCAGTAGTGATGTATGGAAGTGAGAGCTGGACCATAAAGAAGGCTGATTGCCAAAGAATTGATGCTTTTGAATTATGGTGCTGGAGGAGACTCTTGAGAGTCCCATGGACTGCAAGAAGATCAAACTGATCTATTCTTAAGGAAATCAGCCCTGAGTGCTCACTGGAAGGACAGATCCTGAAGCTGAGGCTCCAATACTTTGGCCACCTCATGAGAAGAGAAGACTCCCTGGAAAAGACCCTGATGTTGGGAAAGATGGAGGGCACAAGGAGAAGGGGACGGCAGAGGATGAGATGGTTGGACAGTGTTCTCGAAGCTGCCAGCATGAGTTTGACCAAGCTGCGGGAGGCAGTGGAAGACAGGAGTGCCTGGCGTGCTCTGGTCCAGGGGGTCACGAAGAGTCGGACACGACTAAACGACTAAACAACAACAACAACAATGCTTTGTATTTTCCTACTGGCTCGCCAGTTTTTAAAAAGGTTTCAGGACTGTTGTTTCAGGACCCCGGACAACCACCCTGACAGGTGCTTGAAATTATAGCTCTGTGTGGGGGAAACTACAGTTCCCAGAATTCTTCGAGGGCAGTTATGGCGTATAGAAAGCCTTACCGTCCTGCTCCTCTTTCGACGCCTCGTTGCTCACTCGTTTGTAGTACAGCTGGTAGCTTTCGACAATATCTTCTGAAAAGAAGCTCCAGCAGACTCTCACGGACGTACCAGTAGCAGAATTGGGATCCTGGGTGTTCATTACTGGTGCACAAGGAGGCAAAGGAGCTGTAACAAGGAGGGCGGAAGGGGAAAAATTAATCTGTTAAACAGAATTCACATGGTGAATTCCAAAGATCAGCAACGCCACTTAACGGAAGAAATTGCTTTATATTTTATGCTAGTTGTCTGTCTGGTTTAGTATGTAGTCTACACCAAGCTGATGGTGGGGAGAAACACCAAGGGCCACACTTCTTTCTGGGCAATCTCCCAAGGGCCACATAATAGTGGTGGGTGTGGCTACAGACAAAAATAGGTGGAGCAACATATGTAAATTTTCGCTTTGTACAATAGATTAGTTTCTATGTACCCACGCACCCCAGCTTTCTTCCATTCAGACAAGGAAGAGGCATTATTGTAATAATAATAATAATAATAATAATAATAATAATAATAATAATATAGTTATACCCCGCCCATCTGGCTGGGTTTCCCCAGCCACTCTGGGCAGCTCCCAACAGAATTAAAAGCACAATAAAACCTCAGACATTAAAAAATTTCCCAAATATTGAGTTCAAAGACACTTTTCAGCCAGGCAAAAATCATTGAAGCACAAGCAAAGCCAGTAAGGAGTATGGATGGGGGAGAATTCTGAGGGTCAGATAGAAACCAGAAATAAATACAATGAAAATACCAGGGACTGAATTAATGGAGTCCATTAGTTCCTGAATGTCAGAGAAATCTATGACCCGGGCTTCAAAATTGGTCGGCACTGATAGATCTATATCCACGTCCTTTTTCAAGAAGTCGACCAGTCTGCAAGTGCCAGAGAAATGGAGAGTAAGACAGCAACTCTAAGAGCTTGGCTATATATTAATGTCTCATATTTTCTCGTGTGTGTGTGTGTTTGTGTGTGTTAGATAGATATAGATATATATCCATTACATCAAAATCATCCTCATCATTATTATTATGTACAGTATGCAAGTGGGATCTGCAACAAAATGTTGCAGTGTGGACTGCCCCTGTTCAGAATACTCCATTCCTTTCCCCCATCTCTCATGGTTTTCTCTTCTCCACTCAGCGATCAGTTAGCATTCTGTGTCCACTGAGCATGCTCAGTCCCCATAGGCCTACTGGGAGGCATTCCCCCCACCCTCGGCCACCTTTAGTAATTTTTAGTAATTTAGTAATTTTTTTCCCTAAATAATTTTTGTACTTCTGCTATTCAGGCCTGGTGATATGCCCATGAATGGTGGCAACCTAAGCTACATAAGGACCGACACTTGGAAAGTTGAGTTTCTTAGCTGCTATTTAATGCTTCTGTCCCATTCTTCTGTCAGATGAATACTCAAATTACAAAAGAAAGAGCAATACAATGTGGCCTCCCCAAACTAGGTGCCCTCGGGATATTTTGGCCTACACCTCCTGCTAGCCCCAGCATGGCCAATGGCCAGGGATGATGGGAATTTTAGTTCAAAACATCTGGAAGACACCAGGAGGTTGAGGAAGGTTGTAATTGGACAATATTGGATCCACAAATCAAACACAGACCCTCCAAGTGTCCCTATTTTCAGGGACATCCCTGATTTAGAAAAGTCATCCCGGTTCTGATTTGATCCCAGAATGTCCCGCTTTTCCTTAGGATGTCCCTATTTTCATCAGAGAAATGTTGGAGGGTATGGAGTTATCCAACCCCCAAGCCGTCTGAAGACAACCCTCTATAGGGAAGTTGTTTGTTTTTATATGTGTTGGAAGTTGCCCAGAGTGGCTGTAAGATGTGTGGGGTATAAATAGTAAAATTATCATTATGGAATGGGACGTCCCTATTTTCATGGGAGAAATGTTGGAGGGCATGCAAACACAATCATTAAAAGTTCACTTTGTGACCATGGGATGGTGACGACCACTCTCAACCCAACCTATCTCACAAGTTGTTGTGTGGATAAAAGCGTGGGTGGGGGGAAACCATGTCTTTCACCCTGATCCATTTGTAATAAGCATGAGGGATGGACACAGGCTCTGAAGCATGAGAAAGATATTCAGTATATTCATCTTAAGTATGCAGGAGGGTGGGGAACTACAAATTCAGGGCTTAATATTACCTGTGGCTTGTAGCTACTGCGGCCTGTAGACAAGAGAGGCAGAAAGAGAGAGAGAGAGAAGGAGAGAGAGAGAGAGAGAGAGAGAGAGAGAAGGAGGAAAAGAAGAAGGTGGTTTAATGATAGGAACACATTACAATCATAAATTAAAGGGGCACAGGGATGTTAAGGTATGCAACAGCAACAACAAAGGTTTTGCCATTTAACCACAAAATACAGTGGTACCTCGGGTTAAGTACTTAATTCGTTCCGGATGTCTGTTCTTATCCTGAAACTGTTCTTAACCTGAAGCACCACTTTAGCTAATGGGGCCTCCCATTGCCGCCACGGCGCCGGAGCACGATTTCTGTTCTCATCCTGAAGCAAAGTTCTTAACTCGAGGTACTATTTCTGGGTTAGCGGAGTCTGTAACCTGAAGCGTATGTAACCCGAGGTACCACTGTACTATTGTTCATAAAAATGGCACCTGTTGATGTAATAACTTGGAATTTGACATACATGATTTACCTGAAGAGGTCTATGATATGCCAAATTTCAAACAGATATAATTAAATTACCACAAGTTCAGCAGGTTAAAAAACGCTGAAAAGTGACACATTTCTCCTTTCTAATCCACTTATCATATATTTATTTCCATTCTTGGTGAAAACTACTACTGTACTTTATTTTGGCTTGTCAAGGAAGGCAAGCTTCCATGAAGTTCTGAGCAGCCGTTCAACTGTTCTTAAGGTTTTCCTGAGCCATTAAAGCATACGGCAGCAACAGCTGGCAAAATGATTTATTTATTATTTATTTCATAAAGAAATTACCGTATTTTTTGCACCATAACACTCACTTTTTTCCTCCTAGAAAGTAAGGGGAAATGTCTGTGCGTGTTATGGAGGGAATGCCTATGGGTGGCATGCCTACGGATTTTCCTCCTCTAAAAACTACGTGCGTGTTATGGTCGGGTACGTGTTACAGAGCGAAAAATATGATATACACTGCTTGTTAAAAAAAACCCCAAAACACCCTCAAAGTGGTTAACAAAAAAAGCAAAGCAATAAAATCAAGAGATTGTTGCAACTTAGAAACATACAAAAGTTAAAACACTAAAACAGATTAAAATTACCTTAATTTTCTAAGTGTCTGGGTCTAAACAGGAATATGTTTTTCCCCACAATAATATTTATTATTTTTCATATAAAAACATAACAAAAGAGAGAGTAAACAATGATAAAAGTAAAAAGTAAAAAAAGAAAAAAATATGAAACATAAAATACACCAAATCACCGCGTAAACTAAAACTTAGTTAATTAATTAAAATTCATCTTCATAAACATATTACTTGACTTCCTCTAATCTCTTCCATCTGAATTCCTTAGTAATTATATATAGCAGTTTTCAATATCATTGTTTCTTAAAACCATATCACAGTCATAATCATATTTCCTAACTTTTCTTATTGTACATTTTCTTATTTATTTATTTAATCCTAATTTAGTCCTAGGCCTAATTAATTCTTTCAAGTGGTTACATATCTTTAATATTACAACATTTTTTCAAATAGTCTTTAAATTTCTTCCTGGTCGTGGATTCTCCCGGTGAGATCTCCATAAACTCCATCATCTTCATCTGCTATTCTTCTACCGTTGGTAGCTCTTGTGATTTCTATTTTTTGGCTAGTAAAATCCATGCAGCAGTTGTGGCATACAAAAATACTTTTACATCTTTTTGGGGCAGTTCAGAACCTGTTATTCCAAGGAGAAAGGCTTCTGGTTTCTTCATAAATGTATATTTCATCATTTTTTAAAATTCATTATAATTTTTTCCCCAGAAGTCTTTTTCCCAGAAGACTAAACAGGAATGTTTTTAGCAGGTGCCAAAAAGAGTACAATGAAGATGCCTGCTAAATATCAATCGGCAGGGAGTTCCAAAGTGTAGGCGCTGCCACAGTAAACAATTGGGTTGTTACAGATGCGGAATTCAGTAATGGCAATTCCACTGATCAAAGCGATGCAAGGTAATGCAGGGCATACACAGTTTGCTACTGCAGAGAGAATTCTGCCAGCGTGCCAATGTTGGCAGAGGAAGTCACCTAGTGGATGTCATGTGCCATACCTATTCCTTTAGTTATGGATCATCGTAACAATCAAGAATTGCATTTATATACCACCTTACGGCCAATGTTGTGTTGTGGTTCAGGAGCTGCCAACCCTTTTGGGCCCATGATCACATTTGGAAACCTGAGGAACTGCTGTGGGCAACACCCCCATCATAGCTGTCAAGCGTCCCTTATTTGGCGGGACAGTCCCTTATCCCAGCGACGTGTCCCGCTTCTGTCCCTTATTGATGATGTCCCTTAAATTTCCCGGGTTTCAAAGGAAGCAGCTCCTCTCCCTCCCTCCCTGCCGGCCAGGGAGGAGGGAGCCTCCAACTGTATTCCTTGGCTGCGTTGCTCACCCAATAAGGAGTCTAAGAATGACTGGGGGGTGGAGCTTGCATGCCTTGTGCCAATCAAATCAGCCGCTTTGCCTGGGGACTCGCGTTTGCTCAGCGCTTCCCAGCGGAGAGGTGACGGTGGTTTTCCTTTCTGCATCCCCTTTGCCGGGTTGTTGCGCTGTGGGAACCACCACTTGAGGCTTCGTTTGGCTGCTGGTTGACTAAAATCCCTTATTTTGGCTGCTGATCCCTTATTCATTGCGAGAAGTAAGGTTACAGGGAACCAGGCAGAGGGCCTTCTCGGTAGTGGCGCCTGCCCTGTGGAACGCCCTCCCAGCAGATGTCAAGGCAATAAACAACTATTTTACTTTTAAAAGACAACTGAAGGCAGCCCTCTTTAGGGAAGTTTTTAATGTCTAATGCTGTATTGTTTGTAATATTCAGTTGGAAGCTGCCCAGAGTGGCTGGGGAAACCCAGCCAGATGGGCGGGGTATAAATAATAAATTATTATTATTATTATTATTATTATTATTATTATTATTATTGAGGTTGCTGGTCCCTTATTTTCAAATCTGTAAGTTGACAGCTATGACCCCCATGCAGTATCATACCATTTCAAACAATCATGGCTCCCCGCAAGGAACGCTGGGAATGTCATTTGTTAAGGGTGCTGAGAGTCGAAAGGAGACGCCTATTCCCCTCACAGGACTATGAATCTCAGAGCGGTTTAGCTACCGATCCCTCTTCTCGTGAAACTCTGGGATTTGTAGCGCCGTGAGGGGAATAGGCAGAGGGCCTTCACGGTGGTGGCGCCCGCCCTGTGGAACGCCCTCCCACCAGATGTCAAGGAAATAAACAACTATCTGGCTTTTAGAAGACATCTGAAGGCAGCCCTGTTTAGGGAAGTTTTTAATGACTGATGTTTTAATGTATTTTTTATCTTTTATTGGAAGCCGCCCAGGGTATAAATAATAAAGATTATTAATATTGTTGTTGTTGTCATCTTCTAACACCTCTCAGCAGTTCCCAGCATTCTTTGGGGGAAGCCATAACAGTTTAAAGTGATTTAAAAGTATAGTGCAGATGGGGGACTAAATTTAGATATAATCTTTGGGGTTCTCTTCTGGCCTGGCACAGTTTGGAAAGATTTATTGGGGAGGGTTATTATTTGGAAGACTGCCTTCCTCCCCTCCAATTCAAATTTAAAGAGAATAAAGCTGTTGCTAAAAATAGCAAAGAAAGCCCTTGTGGAGGACTCTTAGGTAAAATGCAATTTCTTCTTTTATCTCCTTCTCAAAGATTGCTGCGATTGTTGTATAAAAAGCCCTCTTTCTCTCCCCCCCCCCCCTTGCACTCCGGCTACACAACAGAGCAAAATTACGGTGATCACTCACAGGAATTGCAAATTCCTGCTATGTTCTGAACTGAAGCACCTGTCTATAAAAGGGCTTTTCTCAAAACGTGGTCCGCTGGCTGGATTCATGAATCAAAATGCAGGAGATTTCTGTCACCTTTCAGCAAGTCAATATTAAACCCATTCATCAAATCAATTCACTCTGTGTGTGTGTGTGTCTCAACAACCACTTGCTGATGCGTTTCGGTTGTGCTACGTTTATCATCAGTATACCATATTTTTCGCCCTATAGGACGCACTTTTCCCCCTCCAAAAATGAAGGGGAAATGTGTGTGCGTCCTATGGGGCGAATGCAGGCTTTCGCTGAAGCCTGGAGAACGAGAGGCATCGGTGCGCACCGACCTCTCTCGCTCTCCAGGCTTCAGGAAGCTATCCGCAAGCCTTGCGCGCCTGGCGGGAGTTCCCGCGGGCTCGCAAGGCTTGCGGGCAGCAGCCTGCAGCCCGAAGCACGGGGCTCCCTCCAGAGGACGCCCCGTGCTTCGCGCAGGTGTCCGCAAGCCTTGCGCGCCGGGGGGAGTTCCCGCGGACTCGCAAGGCTTGCAGATGGCAGCTTGCAGCCCGAAGCACGGAGCACCCTCCGGAGGACGCCCCGTGCTTCGGGCAGGTGTCCGCAAGCCTTGAGCGCCCGGCGGGAGTTCCCGCGGGCTCGCAAGGCTTGCGGGCGGCAGCCTGCAGCCCGGAGCACAGGGCGCCCTCCAGAGGGCGCCCCGTGCTTCACGCAGGTGTCCACAAGCCTTGTGAGCCCGGCAGGAGTTGCCGCTGGGATCGCAAGGCTTGCGAATAGCAGCCTGTTCTGGGGGCTGGGGTCGGGGGAAGCTCAGGCTTCCCCCGCCCCAGCCCCGCGGCTGGGGGGAAATAATTTTTTTTTTTATTCATTTCCCCCCCAAAAAACAAGGTGTGTCCTATAGGGCGAAAAATTCGGTAATTTGTGACACTTTGTGCTGCTCTGATCTGATTGGAAGCAGGGATTCAACCCCACTGTGCCTATCTTCTTTTTTTAATTATTATACATTTTTATTAATTTTAACATATCATTTCCAACAGTCATTTAGCATAATTTCTGGTCTTATACAATATTTTGGACTTCCGTCAACAACCTCTGAAGATTTCCCATTCTTTATCACTTATTCTTCATTTCTTAATTTCTCTATTACTTTTAATTATCGTTAACTAATAGTTCTCTTCATAGTCTTCCTTGCAATATTTCACCTAATCCTCCTTACAGAACTTCTTGCAGTCCTACTAGTGTGATCTGTTTATTACAATGGCTTTTCAAATAGTTCAAATATTTACTCCAGTCTTCTAAGAATCTCTGGTCCCGCAGGTTTCGACTCCTTCCTGTTAATTTATCTCATTCTGCATAGTCCATTAATTTCATTTGCCACTCTTCTTTCGTCGGTAATTCTTCTTGCTTCCATTTTTGTGCCAAAAATATTCTTGCTGCCATTATTGCACATAAAAATAATTTACAGTCCTGTCTGTTAATGTCCTCCCCTACAATGCCAAGTAAAACCATTGTGCCTATCTTCAATCAGAAGCACCCCATCAAATTCAATGGAGCTTAGCCAGTGCTGTTTTTCTAGAGAAACAGGTGCTGGACTTCACCATGAACACCTTCCTTGCTCTCTTATAATGGCACCCACCTGAGGGGTGCCAGAACCAGGTTCTGTTGAATTCCAGCTGAAAAAAAAGCCTGGGCTCAGCTCTCCCCACCCTCAAAATATTCTGTGTTGGAGAAATTCATTTACCCTGCAATAGACTGGCCTTCACCAGTTTCTGAAGCAACGGTTGTGTCTCCTTTAATTCAGCATTTAAGAGAATGTCAGTGTTCAGTCTCACAATAGTTCTGATTGTCCTTGTTACAGAAGAGCTGCTTTTTTCCCTTTCAGTTTCTCTTAAGCCGCTTTGTGGGTCCGGTCTTTGGGACAGAGGCTTGCGAGTACGTACCCTATATTGAAAGCACATGGCTTCCGCCAAAGAATCCTGGCATCTGTATGTATAAAATGTCACAGTGTTCCCAGGGCAATTAACAAGTACCGTATTTTTCCGTGTATAAGACGCCCCCATGTATAAGACGCCCCCTAATTTTTGGGGACTCCAAATTAAGAAAACACCCCTCAGCACTACCCATGTATAAGACGAGCCCCAATTTTAAACCTAAAAACCTAGTCTTATACACGGAAAAATACGGTACATCTATTAAAAAAAACACACACTCAAGAACCAAAAAGCAGTAGGCTTTTTAGTAACTGTTGAATAAAATGTGTCAGGTAGCCCATTTGTATAATCTTCATAATATCGCTTGGAGTTTAGCAACTCTGCTGTGGCAGTTCTTTTGTTCCTTACAGACACTCCCTCAGAAATGTGGGTCGCATCCATACCACACATTTAAAGCACTCTTACACCACTTTAACCAACACAGTCAAGGGCGCTGACTTGGGCTCCAGGTTACGGGTGCCCAATGGCACCCGTGATGTGACGTAACGTGATGACATCATGACATCACGTTGCGTTGGTTGTGTGGCGCCGCTTCTGAGGCCTCACGGGGTCTTGGAGATTATGCCAGAACCTCAGTTTCTACCAGAAGTCACATTCAGAGGTCTGGCAGGGCCTCGGACGTCACTTCTGAGACCTTGCAGGGTCTTGAAGGTCACATCCGAGTCCTCACAAGACCTCTGAAGGTCCTCTGGGAGGTTGCGTTGGGGCTCCGACACGACTTCTGGTAGAAACCAGAAGTCACATCAGAGCTCCATGTTGTGGATGCTAAGCACCCACAATTTTTGGTGGGTACCCTGGCATCCAGGGCTCTCTAGACCTGGCGCCTATGATCACAGTTCCCTCTAAAGAATTCTGGGAACTGCAATTTTTTAAGGGTACTGATTGTTAGGAGACGCCTCACAGAGCTACAATTCTCAGCACTCTTAACAAACTACAGTCTCCAGGTCTCTTTAAGGAAAGTGGGATAAAAATAATAATTCTCATTTAATTTTAATTTGCTTACAGACTGTCTCATTTGCATTTATCAACTGATTCTTAAAGCAAAACAAAACAGATCTGAGGTTAAAGACTACATAAGTATTTCATCACTGGTTATTTCCATCGCATACATCTCCTTACCTTGATCGCATTCACTTTATTTTCACCTTGGCTGAGATCCTCAATGGTTTCCATCAGGTCTTTACATGTGTCCAGGTTGCCTCCACAGCTGACCAGCTGCTCATACAATCCTTCCAGCTTCTCCTTCTTTTCTTCCCCCAAAGCCTGCATGACTTCCTCATACCTTTGCTCGAGGGTCAACATGAGATCATTGTAGCCCCTCTCCAAGTTCTGCTCCTGCCTAGCAAAATTCTCCTGGAAAAAGAGCATTTCAGGGTTGGAATGGGTTTGCTGAGCAATGGCCACCCAAAAGATCCACGAAGGGACCAACACGACAAACCTGCCCTGGTTTTATAATACCGGTTCAGCCATAATAGGTTTTTTTTTTAAAGAAGCAGATTTTCCAGCTGCACAAATTTCCCGCCAGACACCCCACACTAAAAAGACAGAAATCTGAATGAACACAAAGAGTGCTTTGCTCTTGGCATCAATGGCAGTTTCTCTATAGGAGTCTATATCTACTATGAAGCAACGGTTCATTTATGGATCTGTCTTAATTCAGTATCCTGAACAAACATAAACCCCTGTCTTTTATAATGTGATAATCTACCAAAATGCAAACACAACACGCTGGCTAATAACTTAGTAAATATATAATCGGTATGATGTCATTCAAAATATACAAATAAGCCATTTCAAAATAATATATATATATCATACAACACATCTCACAAAATATACAAGAAACTGCAAGTTGTTATATGTATCAGAGTCGAACAAAGGTTCAAACAACCAATAAATAGCTTAGAGATGTTTTCCTTTGAGACTTGTGTGAGACGTCTTCCGTTGAGAGATAGTTTGGTGTTCATTGGTTGTTTTAACCTTTGTTTGACTCTGATAAATATAACAACTTGCAGTTTCTTGTATATTTTGTGAGATGTGTTGTATGAGATATATATTATTTTGAAGTGGCTTTTTCGTATATTTTGAATGACATCATACCGATTACAGTGGTACCTCGGGTTAAGTACTTAATTCGTTCCGGAGGTCCGTTCTTAACCTGAAACTGTTCTTAACCTGAAGCACCACTTTAGCTAATGGGGCCTCCTGCTGCTGTCGTGCCGCCGTAGCATGATTTCTGTTCTCATCCTGAAGCAAAGTTCTTAACCTGAAGCACTATTTCTGGGTTAGCGGAGTCTGTAACCTGAAACGTATGTAACCCGAGGTACCACTGTATATATTTACTAAGTTATTAGCCAGCGTGTTGCGTTTGCATTTTTGTAGATTAATTCAGTAACCAAAAGTGGTGAAAAACTTCAAGGGTATTTACAAGGACAACCCCAAACATTACCTGCCTGAAGATGAAGAAGGAGGAGAGCAGATTTCAGCCCCAAAGAAGAAGGTATTTTAACATGGTTTGGCAGTTTAAGGAGGAGTTCAGTATGGATGGTGCTTGTCTGATCTCAACTGGTAGGAAGTCCCATAAAATTCGGCCCACAATCCTCAACCTGTGGTTTCTAGTGGATACGCACCATGGGGGACTTCTAACAGTGACTCCCCTGAAGACCTCTGTGACTGGGCAGGGATATAAGGGATCAGGTCATCCTTGAGGTATCTTGGGTCCAAATTACTAACTTAATACAAGAACCTTGAATCTGGTCTTGTAGCATGTGAGCAGCCAGTGCCGACCTTTGAGCACTAGAATTATGCGCTGGCAATAGTCTATCTCCAACAACCGTCCAACCGCAGCATTTGGAAAATCCAAAGGTAGCCCCACAATCAAGTATTGAGGTCCCATTCTTGAGGTTTCCAATGCATGAAGATGTCTCACCTCGATGGTGATAAAAATTTCCTCCAAGTGGCTAGAAAAGCTCTCCAGGTGAGTGATCTGATCTTCCAGTTTGCATACGTTTTTCCGAAACTCATCCTATTCAAGAAATGACAGCGTTTAGCATACTGGATTATCGTGGAAAGAGAAACCCCCTCCTTCCTTTTTTTTATATAATATTTTTTATTAATTTTAACATATAAATTGTAAAATGTACCACAAAACTTATCACTTATACAATCTTTTTAGACTTCCGTCAGCACCTCTGATGATCCACCGTTTTAACCACTTCTTATGCATTTCTTAACTTTATATTGCCTTTACATCTCTTAACAAATCATCCTCCCCCTTGTCCATTTTTACAATACTTCTAATAATACTCCTCACAAAACTTATTGTAACCCTACAAACGTCGTCTGTTCTTCACAATTACTTTTCAAATAGTCCGTAAATTTACTCCAGTCTTCTGTGAATTTCTGGTCTCGCCGGTTTCGAATCCTTCCTGTTAGTTTATCTAATTCTGCATAGTCCATTAACTTCATCTTCCATTCTTCAATCGTCGGTAACTCTTCTTGCTTCCATTTTTGGGCCAATAATATTCTTGCTGCTGTTACTGCATATAAAAAGAGCTTACATTCCTTTCTATTTATGTCACTCCCCACATTGCCCAATAAAAATGCTTCTGGTTTCTTTATAAATGTATATTTCAACATTTTTTTCAACTCATTATATATCATCTCCCAGAAGCATTTCACCTTTTTACATTCCCACCACATGTGATAAAATGTTCCCTCTTTTTCTTTACATTTCCAACATTTATTACTGACTTTATACATTTTCGCTAGCTTGACAGGTGTAATATACCATCTATACATCCTTTTCATCACATTTTCCTTTAGGGCATTGCATGCAGTAAATTTTAAACCTTCCTTCCATAATTTCACCCAATCACTCAGCTGTATATTATACCCAAAATCTTTGGCCCAGTGAATCATAACCAACTGAAACCCCCTCCTTCCAGACTGGATTGACTGGTTTTCCATCATCCCCACCTTTGCAATTTCCACCACGCTGCTAAGAGGAATGACCTCGTGCTCACTGTGGTCGCCACTCTGCTGACCATCGGCTCTGATCGGGACGCAGCACGTAATGCAGTATGTATCTTCCCCTTTGTCGCTCTCTCTTGCATTGCCCACGGAAGGCAACCTTTGCTCCTCTGCCCCTTGAGTCTTGCTGGTTTCGCACAAGCCCAGATCTCGCCTCCGGAAGGGCTCTTCCGAAAAGAGCTCCAGGTCTTCAGCTGAGTCATAAAGCTCCAAGTGGTAGAATCTGGGGGGTTCCGCCTCGTTCTCTTTGGATCCCGTGTCCATTGCAGGAGCGAGAAGGCGGGATGCCAATCTATCCTGCAGAGAGAGTTGTTTGGGATATGAGCAGCTGAGGAACAAAATGCCACAAGATGTTCAGAACACGCAGAGGGAAAGCTGCGTAGCCACAATGACATGAAGGAAGAACAAAATACAGTGGTACCTCGGGTTAAGAACTTAATTCATTCTGGAGGTCCATTCTTAACCTCAAACTGTTTTTAACCTGAGGCACCACTTTAGCTAAAGGGGCCTCCCACTGCCGCCGCGCCGCCACTGCGCAATTTCTGTTCTCATCCTGAAGCAAAGTTCTTAACCCGAAGTACTATTTCTGGGTCAGCGGAGTCTGTAACCTGAAGCGTATATAACCTGAAGCGTCTGTAACCTGAGGTACCACTGTATAGGCACTTTTAATAGGCAGGAAGAGTTACTTTTGTGTAGCGAAAAAGCCAAAGTCCTGGCGTATCTTAAAGATTTAAATCAGGGGGTTTTTGGTTGTTGTTCTTAGCCTGGGGGCCACATGACATTCTGTGCAATTTTTCGGGGGCCTAATGACCAGCGGTGGGCAGGACCAGAAGAAAACGTAGGTGGAGCAACAACAACAAAACGTTGCTTTTGTACAGGTCAGCTCACCTTCTGGGGTGGGTGGCATTCCACAGGGCATCCAGGCTCTCATAGTGACCCAGCTAGGGGGCAGGAGATTGATTCCCCCTCAACGCCAACCCCCTCCATGTCACCCCTGCCCGGCCATTCCATGCTGGCAGGGGGTGTGGCCGCAGGTAATTTAAACTGTGATGTGGCCGGGGGCTTCCCACTCTCACCTCCACGCCAGAACTCCTTACCCACCCACCCTCTTTTTAAGTTTTGGTTTGACATGACCTTGCTATGGACAAATGTCGGCCACCTTGTTCTTGGGGCTGGGTAGGAATTTTTCCACTTGGCAAATTGGCACCGACCATTTGGCTCTCGCCTGCCTTGTAGGCCATCATCACAACTTTGCAAGGTTAGGCATTGGGTAAGCCTTTGTTTAAGGGCATCCTGTTTTGATAAGGGCATCCTGTTAAAGGGATCCAGGGGTGTGGATTCTGTCTGAAGCCCAGGTGTGAGCTAGGGCCATGCCACTACCCCAACAGGGACCCCCTTGGCGTGCCCCTATTTTATGTAAGTCTTAGGGTTCCCCCTTCTGGTGGTTTGCCCTTAGTTTGACTCCCTGCAGACGGGCGGGAGTCAAGATATAGCCTGGTTTCACCCAATGCCTAAGCCAAACCGCTCACATCTGTAACCAATACAGTGATACCTTGGGTTACATACGCTTCAGGTTACATACACTTCAGGTTACAGACTCTGCTAACCCAGAAATAGTACCTTGGGTTGAGAACTTTGCTTCAGGATGAGAACAGAAATTATGCTCCAGCGGCGCGGCGGCAGCGGGAGGCCCCATTAGCTAAAATGGTGCTTCAGGTTAAGAACAGTTTCAAGTTAAGAACAGACCTCTGGAACGAATTAAGTACTTAAGCAGAGGTACCACTGTACAGTCGTGGCCTGTTTAAGCCCATAATCCAAAACACTCATGGTGTGTTTATTAATCAGTGTGGAACTACAGGGCCCGGGGCCTTGGCACGCAATGGGCTTGTTTCCTCATTTGAACACATTCTTGTCTATCATGCAGTGGCGTAGCTAGTTGCTTGGGCGCCCGTGGCGGCACAAATGCCCTGCACCTGGGGGGGGGGGCAAGAAGCCCATGGGGTGGGGAAAACTGGGGCAGAGCACTCTGTGTGGAACTTCCACAGAGTCCGCAAGCCCCACATTGCCGTTTTGGGCAGCGTGGAGCCTGCAGGTGCCTGAGCCACTGCGTCACTCCCCAGGAGAGGCGTGTGGCTCGGGTGCACTGCAGGCCCAGGCCCCACGTTCACCGCCCTCAGTGATGACACCCGGGGCGTCCCCCACCCACTGCACCCCACTTCCTACGCCACCACTATCATGCAAGTAGCCACACAAGAACACTCAAAGAGGATGCAAAGCAGGACTGATGGAAAATGTGGCTCAGTAGAGTGTTTGGTGTTAAAGCTATGGTTTTCCCAGTAGTGATGTATGGAAGTGAGAGCTGGACCATAAAGAAGGCTGATCGCCAAAGAATTGATGCTTTTGAATTATGGTGTTGGAGGAGACTCTTGAGAGACCCATGGACTGCAAGAAGATCAAACCTATCCATTCTTAAGGAAATCAGCCCTGAGTGCTCACTGGAAGGACAGATCCTGAAGCTGAGACTCCAATACTTTGGCCACCTTATGACAAGAGAAGACTCCCTGGAAAAGACCCTGATGTTGGGAAAGATGGAGGGCACAAGGAGAAGGGGACGACAGAGGACAAGGTGGTTGGACAGTGTTCTCGAAGCTACCAGCATGAGTTTGACCAAACTGTGGGAGGCAGTGGAAGATAAGAGTGCCTGGCGTGCTCTGGTCCAGGGGGTAACGAAGAGTCGGACATGACTAAACGACTAAACGACTAAACGACTAAACAACAAAAGGGTGTTTGGCCTGAGGAGAGTCCTGATAACCTTATAAAGAGACCTGGAGTGAGCAACAGAGCCTCAAGACTCCAGGACTGGCATGGACCTCTGTCCCCCAGCAAGGTGCCAACTCAGGGTTTTGTCGCTGTGCCCTTTCACCCTCTACCACAAGTGGCCTTCCAGTGGCCTTGCTGACCAAGGATCCAATTCTGGCCATTAAGAGAATTTCACGATAGTATAAACTTTACACTACAAAGCCATACATTTTGTTTCGTGGTTGTTTTTTTTAACAAACATGTAATTTCAATTCACAAAGCATGAATGCACTTTCAAAACTACTGCATGCAGAAATATGCTCTCGTTATCTTTTTATGCCGCAGTCCAATTGCTCACATTTGTCTAAGTTTATTGAGCAGCATTTATTAAGCTTGGCGCAAAAAGGGTCGTGGAGCGGCTTACCTGGAATCAAAGCAAGACAAGTCCGTCTGTGTAGGTTTACAGTCTTAAATAAAAGACGTACAAGGGAAAGGGTACAGGGAGGAAAATGGAAAATAAGAATCAAGACTCAGGCACCCATTTTTAAATAATCGTTCCTATATTGAACAGCTGCGCCAGTTCAATCTACCATACTAAAAAAAGGAGAATCTTGCTGTTCTGAAACTTGCCTTCTGTGTAAAGATTCCACAATTTCTTCTGGCGCCCAGATAACAGTAAACTTCACATTTGTCTCTCCTGACAAACCTTGATTTTCATACGAAGGCAATTCTCTGCCAGGTTTCTAGACGGGCGACTGCAGACTTTTTGCTGTAACACGAGACAGCCGCTTCTTTCTGAGAGGGATGTCAGCAGCGATGAGCAAAAGCGACAAATATAGACCACCACCAGCTCTCGTTGCAGGGCAAGATCCTAAACTGTCACGGAGGAGAATGTCAGAAGCTGCCGGGAAAAGTTTGAAACCCCCTTGGGACCCATTCACAACATCCCTCCACCGTTTAATTCCCTGTTTTCCCAGTTTTCAGGCATGAATACTGTTGCTCAGCGAGTCAAAATGCCATCACATTTGCACATCAGGAAAGTTTCAGCCAGGACCCGATGAAGACATGCTCAGAGCCTAAGTTATGGCAGATTTAAGAGGCCACATAACGTTACCCAAAACTGAGTTTAATTCAAAGACAGAAGTAAATGAAAATAGAATAACCTTTGATGTTTGCGCATAAGCCAGGAAAGAGGCAATGATGGAATCAGAGCCAGGCTGAGACATTTTGCTGCCACAAAAGCTCCCCCCGCCCCCGATCTGTACTCCCTCCCCCTAGCACCATACCTGGCCCTGCCATCACAACTGCACCCTCACCTGTGGCTGCACCCGTGTTGCTGCCACAAGACAACAACAGCACTGAGGATGCAGCGGCAGTAGTGAGGGCAATGGCCCCTCCAGGTGGCAGGTAAAGGTAAAGGTAAAGGGACCCCTGACCATTAGGTCCAGTCGGGGCCGACTCTGGGGTTGCGGCGCTCATCTCGCTTTATTGGCCGAGGAAGCCGGCGTACAGCTTCTGGGTCATGTGGCCAACATGACTAAGCCGCTTCTGGTGAACCAGAGCAGCGCATGGAAACGCCGTTTACCTTCCCACCAGAGCGGTACCTATTTATCTACTTGCACTTTGACATGCTTTCCAACTGCTAGGTTGGCAGGAGCAGGGACCGAGCAACGGGAGCTCACCCCGTCATGGGGATTCGAACCGCCAACCTTCTGATTGGCAAGTCCTAGGCTCTGTGGTTTAACCCACAGCGCCACCCACGTCCCCCAGGTGGCAGGGGCAGAACTCAAATCGCCAGGTGGGTGAGAGTACCTTTGACAAAAGCCAAAATTATTACAAGAATTGCGCACGCAGCTCGCAGGCTCCTGCTTGGCAGTAAGCAGCTGCAAATTCTAGCACAGACTCTCTGGTGCGGTGGCTCTCCTCCCCTCCTCCCCTTTCCCAATTAACCTCCATCTCCAGGGCTCAGTCATGCTTAATGACATCACCGTGGCCTGGCCCCCTCTGTGACATCACCAGGGACCACCCTTAGACCTCAGATTTGGGCCCTGAAATCTCAGGGACTGGGATGTTCCTCTACTGAGTGTATGCAGCGGTCACAGAATGTCGGCCGGTTGTTTGTGGAGGGACGGAGCCGGCAGAAAGGAAACTGAGTCAGAGGGGAAAGGCCGTGTAGGAAGGCGTGGCTGGCTGGCTGGCGCAGTGAACAGGAACACTGCAACATTTTGTTGTCGGCTTCACTGGTAGTTCTATCAATTAGACTGGGAGACAATTTTATCAGAAGCAGATCAGAGGACAAGGTATAAATGGCCAAAACAGATCCAACGGTAGTTGTGTTAAATTATTTAAAAGGAGGGCATAGAAATTGTTACCAACCTATTCATAGCGGCAATAATATCCATATTATCTTATGGTGGTCATTACGACTGATTCTTTAGAATCTGTTGCCTCTATAGCAAAAATAACTTATTATATACACCTGAGAAGGGAAGCAGGCCCAGAATAAATATAGATCTTAGGCTGTACACACACAGTAAGCTCTGTTGAATTCAAAGAAACTTTCTGTTGAATAACAAATACATAGGACTGCACTGACGAGGGTCAATGTTTGTCTTATACTGGAAGAACAAATATTGTTAGTGAAATAATTGGAACGTTATAGTAATGCATATGCAGAGTTTTTATGTTGAAAGATCCTTGCAAAAAAAATTGTACTTGAATTCATTTTAAAGGATAAAACCGTATTTAGTAGTCTTAAAATAAAACGAGCCATCTGCTACCGAATCCTATCTGTTATGAACCTATATCAGTACAGTGGTACCTCAGGTTAAGTACTTAATTTGTTCTGGAGGTCTGTACTTAACCTGAAACTGTTCTTAACCTGAAGCACCACTTTAGCTAATGGGGTCTCCTGCTGCTGCCGCGCGCCGGAGCACGATTTCTGTTCTCAACCTGAAGCACTATTTCTGGGTTAGCGGAGTCTGTAACCTGAAGCGTATGTAACCTGAGGTACCACTGTAATGGCCAAACTTGGCCCTCCAGCTGTTTTGGAACTACAACTCCCATCATCCCTTGCTAACAGGACCAGTGGTCAGGGATGATGGGAATTGTAGTCCCAAAACAGCTGGAGGGCCAAGTTTGGCCATCACTAACCTACATAAGGGACGCGGGTGGCGCTGTGGGTAAAACCTCAGCGCCTAGGACTTGCCGATCGCATGGTCGGCGGTTCGAATCCCCGCGGCGGGGTGCGCTCCCGTCGTTCGGTCCCAGCGCCTGCCAACCTAGCAGTTCGAAAGCACCCCCGGGTGCAAGTAGATAAATAGGGACCGCTTACCAGCGGGAAGGTAAACGGCGTTCCGTGTGTTGCGCTGGCTTGCCAGATGCAGCTTGTCACGCTGGCCACGTGACCCGGGAGTGTCTGCGGACAGCGCTGACTCCCGGCCTCTTAAGCGAGATGAGCACGCAATCCCAGAGTCGGTCAAGACTGGCCCGTACGGGCAGGGGTACCTTTACCTTTACCTTTAACCTACATAAACAAGACCTAGGCAGAGTGATCCTTAACCTGGATTGCTGCAATTAAAGGAGTTAAGGAAGCAGGAGAGTCATCCACCAGGAAGCACCAGCCAATGGAGGTGTGGCTGCTGAAACTATGGGCAGGTGGAAGCAACTGAAGGCAGTATCCCTGCTGAGGGCAGCAATCATGGATTTTGAATGACTGGGCCACGCCAGAGCAGTGGCCGGCAGATTGCCCCAGGGAAGGATCCATTGGGCTGGGAAGGTTGGAAGAGTGAAAGGAAGAGGATCTTGGGGAAGGGGAAAGTGGAGGGTGAGGTCTACAGAAGTGCTAGGTTTCCTGCCCAGTCTTGGGGTGCATCTACACACAGGGAAAAACCCGCTATAAATGAGTCAGAAATTAAATCATTATAACAAAAGAAAAAAAAGCTATGTAAAAATTGCATAGAAATTTATTTTGCTCTCCAGTGCCATCTGGTGTTGCATGTTCACAATGCATTCAAAACATTTTTATTATTATTAATGTAGATAATGTAGGCTCAGAACCACTGGCTGTTTTGATTTGTGCCTCCCCCCTTCTCTTACAACTGTGTTGCTGTGTGTATGTGCGTTGTGGTTGGATCAACATCTTTGCTCACGTCGCCATGTGTAGCAACTGCTGTGTACAGCATCTTCAGCTGCCTTGAGGCTGCACTCAACAAAAGGAGAACCAAAACAATTTGTAGATCCCACAGTTCAAATGGCCTCAGAATTCCTAGTGCAGGTCTCGATCAGAGCAGGCACTCTCTCCCGTGCTGCAGTCCCCAGCAACCCCCGGTGGTACAGCAGGAACCCGGACAAATCTGGGGCACTTGAAAAGAGACCTGTTATGTACTGAGTTGAATAGGATCCAAAATGCCTCAGTCTGATTGGTCCTAGAACAATAGGATTCAGAATGCAGCAGTCTGATTGGTCCTAGAACAATGTAGCAGTATGATTGGTCTGCAGGAGCCACCCAATCCAGCTCCAGATGGAAGTGAATCCACAACCTGATTGGCCTACAGGAGAATTCCGGAATTAGCAAATCACGTGGGGCCCATTGTGTAAATAATGTATATAAAGCAGATACTTTGGGGAAACTTTCATTCCTCACTATGTACTATGAGCTGAATAAAGAGCATGAAATCCACTCCCAACTCTGAGTATATTTCAAGACCCAAAGCAAAACATTCCGGCTTTTTCCCAAACTCCTGCGGATCTTTACCCCTGCCTCCTCCTGGAAATGAGGGAATCTCCACACTTCCCTTTGTCACGTGATTTCTAAGCACACGCCCGAAATGTTTTTCTTTCCCCGTTTTTTGCTGAATTGGAAAGCTTTAAAGCCGAGGCGCATCATCTAATGTTTATTGGATGGATTTTCCCCTTAAATTGATTTTTGAATTCTGATTTTATTGTCATTCACGTTTTATACTGTATTTTATGCTGTTTTTTGTTTCATCAATTAAGTGTTTTAAATTTGTTGTTAGCCACCCTGAGCCCGGTTTTCTGAACCGGGAAGGGCGGGGTATAAATAAAAAATTATTATTATTTATTATAATTTGTATTCAGTGGCAAAGAGCGGTTTTTCGCGGAGAACAAAAAGAGCGTTCAAACACAGAGCTTTAAAGTGCAGATGTGCCTGGGAATCTCTGAGTGTGGATAATCCCCAACGTCGATTCAGAGGTAAACAGTGTGTTTTCCCGAAACGGAGTGTTTTCCTGGGAAAGCGGTAGAACGAAACAAAAACCTCTCTGGCGCGGAAAAAGCGGAAGGGTGGGTGACCTTTGAGCCAGCTCGGGACCCTTGGCAGCTGCTTCTAACGCGGGCAACGGATGCTTACAACTTCCAGATTAGGCGGGGAGCCCACTTCCCACGGTGCAAAAAAAAGTCCCTCCCTTCTTTTTAAAGGAGCGTGTTTGCTTTTATGAAGTCCACTTCCTGGGACCCAACAAAAGGGGTGGGGGAAGATGCTTAGTCTCCTCCCCCTTGAAAGCCAACCAGCCAACCAGAAGCGGGGACGCCGCTCGCGACGTCACAGAAAGAGCCACAACAAGTCCTTCCCGGGCCGCTTTGCTACTTTCACTAAAAGGAGGGGAGGTGGGGAAAAGAAAGTTTATCGGGGTTCTAGAACGTTGGAAAGCCTTTGAAGTTCAAAGGGGCGCCGCCGCCGCCGCCGCTGGAAAGGAAGCCGCTGCAAGGCTGCGGGCGCCCGGCTTCCTCTCTGCCCCCATGGACGAAGCAGAGGAGCAGCCGCAGCCGGACAGCCTGGACGGCTGGGTGGCCATCAAGGAGGACGCCTTCGGGCAGCCCGAGCCGCCGCAGAAGCTGCGCTTCCTGGTGGCCTGGAACGGCATCGAGAGCAAGTTCGCGGTGACCTGCCACAACCGGACCTTGCAGGAGCAGGCGGCCGAGGCCGGAGGGGGCGGCGTTGGCGGCCCGCAGCAGATGAGCTGGGCCGGCCTCTTCTCCCCGCAGGCCCTGCAGGGCGTCCACCGTCAGCTGTCGGCCTTGGCCCCGCAGCTGGAGCCCTGCCTGCCCGCGCTGCCCGCGGCGCTGTCCGGCCAGAGCGGCCTGTGGGCGCTGCTCTTCCCCGGCTGCCCGGTGCTGGCCGAGGCCGAGCTGGAGGCGCTGTGCCGCCGCCTGGAGAGGTACCTGGGCTGGGCCTTGGAGGCGTGCGGCCGCAAGGCGCTGCTCGACTCGCTCTTCGCCCACGACCAGGACGAGGAGGACGAGTACTTCGAGAACTTGCAGGAGTTCCGCAGGAAAGCGCTCAAGGGGCGGCTCAGCGGCGCCAAGGAGGCCTTGCGGAGGGTACGGGGCGCCGTCGGGGGGCGTGAGGGGGCGTCGGGGGGGGGGAGGAAGGGTGCCTGGAGGGCGCTGGCAGGTAAACCCCTGGAGGGACGGGGAAGGAGTGGGCTCAGATTCCCTAAGGAGAGGCAGTGCGGCGCAGTGGTTAGCGCGTCGGACGAGGACCTGGTGGAATCCAGGTTTGAATACAGTGGTACCTCGGGTTGCAGACGCTTCAGGTTACAGACTCTGCTAACCCAGAAATAGTACCTCGGGTTAAGAACTTCAGGATGAGAACAGAAATCGCACGGCAGCACGAGGCCCCATTAGCGAAAATGGTAAGGACCCCCTGACCATTAGGTCCAGTCGTGGCCGACTCTGGGGTTGTGGCACTCATCTCGCTTTATTGGCCGAGGGAGCCGGCGTACAGCTTCCGGGTCATGTGGCCAGCATGACTAAGCCGCTTCTGGCGAACCAGAGCAGCGCATGGAAAGGCCATTTGCCTTCCTGCCGGAATGGTACCTATTTATCTACTTGCACTTTGAGGTGGTTTCGAACTGCTAGGTTGGCAGGAGCTGGGACTGAACAACGGGAGCTCACCCTGTCGCAGGGATTTGAACCGCCGACCTTCTGATCGGCAAGCCCTAAGCTCAGTGGTTTAACCCACAGCGCCACCTTCGTCCCTTGCAGCTAAAGTGGTACCTCAGGTTAAGAACAGTTTCAGGTTAAGAAAGGACCTCCGGAATGAATTAAGTACTTAACCCGAGGTACCACTGTATTAAAATACCGTAATACATCAAACATTAAAAGCTTCCCTAAACAGGGCTGCCTTCAGATGTCTTCTAAAAGTCTGGTAGTTGTTGTTCTCTTTGACATCTGGTGGGAGGGCGTTCCACAGGGCGGGCGCCACTACCGAGAAGGCCCTCTGCCTGGTTCCCTGTAACTTGGCTTCTCGCAGTGAGGGAACCGCCAGAAGGCCCTCGGAGCTGGACCTCGATGTCCGGGCAGAACGATGGGGGTGGAGACGCTCCTTCAGGTATACTGAGCCGAGGCCATTTAGGGCTTTAAAGCTCAGCACCAACACTTTGAATTGTGCTCGGAAACGTACTGGGAGCCAGTGCAGGTCTTTCAAGACCGGTGTTATATGGTCTCGGCGGCTGCTCCCAGTCACCAGTCTAGCGAATTAAGTTCTTAACCCGAGGTACCACTGTACCCCACTTGGCTACGAGGCTGCTTCGGAGGGGGGACCTTTCTCCAAGCCACCTGCCTCGGGGCCTCACCTACCTTGCAGGGCTGTTGTGGCAGGGGAGATCAAATCATCTGTATACGCCCCCTTGAGTTTCTTGCAGAAAAAGGTGTGGATATAAATGCAAGAAATAAGCAAATAATCCAGGCTTTTGTAAGTTTCGGGTTCCCCACATGTCGTTGGACCACTGCTCCCGTCAGCTCCACACAGCATTTTGGCCCAGTGGGTGGGAACTGTAGTTGCAACAACGCCTGGGAACATTAGTTCGGGCAAGGCTGCTCTGATATGTGTGCGTCTTCATTTCTTACATTTGTAGACCACTTACCGGCTGCACAAAGTCCATTGTTCGAAAAATAAGACTTTAGAGTCACCTTGCCCCCAAATGGCAACTAGACATTCCATACATTGGCGACTGCAACCGTGGTTTAAGGAGCCGTTTGGCGCTGAGCTTTGATATCTGAGTTTCTAACACTGATACTTGCCTGGAACCCTGGAGAGTCGCTACCAGTCAGTGTAGACACTATTGAGGTTAATGGGCTGATTTGGCATAAGGACGAGTCCCTGAATTTTTGAGCTCTATGCAGTGGACACACAGCAATGAGCTGGAGCCATTTAATTCCACCCCAGTTTTCAAAGCCCCATGGGAACCCGAGGCCAAGGAGCCGCAGATTTTGTGAAGGTTGACACTCAGCCAAATAAAGCCTTCCTTGTGTTGTCATGTAAGGTGCTGCGTGCAACTCTCCAAGATCCAAACCACCCCCCGGCCCACCAGCTGTGTACTGGATGGAGATGCTGTTTGGATGACAAATCAGCTGTCAAAATCCTCACAAGTCTTCTGCATATTTAGGCTTAAGTGTAGGGGAGAGGCCTGTGTTTATAGGAGCAGGCAGTGTTGAACCGGATAGGGTATCTGATTGCAGTCATTAAACGAACTGGAAATTCCCCTTGACCTGCAAAAAACGCCTTCTCAGAAATCTGAGCGAGTTTCTCTTTTATAACAGCTGTCCCGGGTTTCCAGATCACTATAAAGCAGAGGATCCCTGGTTTTAAAGCGTATTTATCTTTTTTTATCCCACCCATCCTCTAAGCATAGGGGGGTGATGTACCCAGTACTTTCTATGCTCTGCACAGTTGGGAGGCAGCGATTCTTCTGAATGTCAGTTGCTGAAATCCTCCAGGACAAGAGAGTGCTCTTGTGCTCAGGCGCAGCTTGAGGGTTTCCCACACGCATTTGGATGGTCGCTGTAAGAACAGGATGCAGCCCTAGATGGGTCATTGGCTAGATCCAGGAGGCTGTGCTGATAATAATAATAATAATAATAATAATAATAATAATAATAAATTTTATTTATATCCCAGCCTCCCCAGCCGAAGCCGGGCTCAGAGCAGCTAACAACAATAAAATAATACAACATTCTAAAATCATTTCATTAAAATTAATTTAACTCAAATTGATGGCAACCATTGGGCTAGAGTTCTGTGAGGATTGCCAAAGGAGGGGGTCAGGCTGTGCCCTGGCGGAACAGCTCTGTGTTGCAGGCCCTGCGGAAAGATGTCAAGTCCCGCAGGGCCCTAGTCTCTTGTGACAGAGCGTTCCACCAGATCGGAGCCACAGCCGAGAAAGTCCTGGCTCTGGTTGAGGCCAGCCTAACCTCTCTGTGGCCTGGGACCTTCAAGATGTTTTTGTTTGAAGACCGTAAGGTCCTCCGTGGGACATACCAGGAGAGGCGGTCCTGTAGGTACGAGGGTCCTAGGCCGTATAGGGCTTTAAAGGTTAAAACCAGCACCTTAAATCTGATCCTGTACCCCACCGGGAGCCAGTGCAGCTGGTATAGCACCGGGTGAATGTGATCTCGCAGCGAGGACCCCGTAGGAGTCTCGCTGCGGCATTCTGCACCCGCTGGAGTTTCTGGGTCAGTCTCAAGGGCAGCCCCACATAGAGTGAGTTACAATAATCAAGTCTGGTGGTGACCGTCGCGTGGATCACAGTGGCTAGGTCAGGGCGAGAGAGGCAAGGAGCCAACTGCTTAGCTTGGCGGAGATGAAAAAATGCCGCCTTTGTTGTAGCTGCAATCTGCGCCTCCAATCTCCAATCTCCTTGCCCCTCCCCTTTTTGAAAATATATACAGTCATACCTTGGAAGTCGAACGGAATCCGTTCCGGAAGTCCGTTCGACTTCCAAAATGCTCAGAAACCAAAGCGTAGCTTCTGACTGGCTCCTGCAGCCAATCGGAAGCCCCGTTGGACGTTTGGGTTCCAAAGAACGTTTGCAAACCGGAACACTCACTTTCAGGTTTGCGGCGTTAAGGAGCCAAAACGTCCGAGTACTGAGGCGTTCAGGATCCAAGATACGACTGTACTGTTCCACTAGGAGGCTTTCAAAGTATTTTCTATTTTTTTTAAAAGGAAAACAATCTACATTAAAACAGTTTATCCTCCTAACAAACTTGTGAGGTAGCTTAGTGAGTGAAGCTGGGGATCACTGCAGAAGATCTTGCATCTAAACAATGGCAGTAACAAGGCCGAAACAAAATAAATAAAATAAAATAAAATAATGCCTTCCAGTAGCACCTTAGAGACCAACTAAGTTAGTTATTGGTATGAGCTTTTGTGTGCATGCATGCATCCATCCAGCATCTTAATTTTCTGCCTTCTGTAAGGCCTAAATCAGCCACCCTCTCAATCTGTTGCCGACTAGGCCTCATTTCCACCATGATCAGGGCTGATGTACACATTCAGCCGAATCCTGTGACCTGGTTTCTGAGACTTCCGAGTTGCAAGGGGAGGGCTGTATACTGCAGGCCCTTTGGCCCTCTGGAAATTACTGAACAACGACGCCCATCATCCCTGGCCATTGGCCTTGCTTGCTGGGGCTGCTGGGAGTTGTAGTTCAGCGGCCAAAGGCTCCCCTCACCTGCCATGTTGCCTCAGGATCTTCCTGCCTGTGGAAAGCTAGCATGTCAGGAACCCCTTGTAAGCTTGCCTTCTCCCAGAGGTGCCAGTTTGCTATGTGCGGAGATAGTAATTTTTAAAATTAACTTGGAGGAACATTTGGACATACCCCCGGCTTCGCTGTACAGTGGTACCTCGGGTTAAGTACTTAATTCGTTCCGGAGGTCTGTACTTAACCTGAAACTGTTCTTAACCTGAAGCACCACTTTAGCTAATGGGGCCTCCTGCTGCCGCTTCGCCGCCGGAGCCCGATTTCTGTTCTTATCCTGAAGCAAAGTTCTTAACCTGAAGCACTATTTCTGGGTTAGCGGAGTCTGTAACCTGAAGCGTGTGTAACCCGAGGTACCACAGTACAATGGCACTGTCCTCTAGGAACATGGGACTCTGTGATTTGTGTGTTTGGCTGGCGCAGCTCTTGGGAGAGAGTGTGCAATTTGTCGGCAGCAATTCACAATTACTCAAAACAGAGAAGTGTCGTCAGATGCTAATGGGGAAAGGCAAATTCTCCGGCTCTTGACTTGCCTCTGTGGGTGTGGGAAATGGCTCACATTGGTCTCAGCTGAGATAAGCTCTTAGATTCTGGAACACTTTTGGTGTGTTTTCCATGAGGTTCAATCTACCACCCTGCTGTGCAGCCTTTATTCCCGTGAGTGGCTCCCTGTTTGTAAGAAAATTAAACTTATTTCATTGATGACATAGTCAGCATTATATATCTGTTAGGACCACCAAATGTAATGATTTAGCTGCTGCTGTGTTCCATTCTACTGTGATATAAAGCAATTAGCACCCTGAGGTGTAGCTCATAGAATTGTAGAGGTGGAAGGGACTCCTGCGGTGTCATCTAGTCCAGCCCCCCACAATGCAGGGATCTCCCCCATCCAATTTGAATCCATACTGGGCGCTGCTTAGCTTTGCTAATGTGCTAGCAGTTTTATTGCTGCGCCACTACCAGTAGGAACTCTTCCCCCCTACTTAACTTGAATTGCTTAAGCATTTTCCATTGCTCTGCAACCTTGACTTTCCTCCTATACAGTCGTACCTTGGAAGTCGAATGGAATCCGTCCCGGAAGTCCGTTTGACTTCCAAAACGTTCGGAAACCAAAGCACGGCTTCCGATTGGCTGCAGGAAGGTCCTGCAGCCAATCGGAAGCCCCGTCGGACGTTCGGCTTCCAAAAATAGTTCGAAAACTGGAATGCTCACTTCCGGGTTTTGATCGTTTGGGAGCCAAGGCGTTTGAGATCCAAAGTACAACTATATTGGTACAGTGGACGCTCAGGTTGCGAACGTGATCCATGGGGGAGGCACGCTTGCAACCCGCAGCGCCGCGTCTGCGCATGCGCGGGTTGCAATTCGGCGCTCATGCGCAAAGTGCGCTTTAGTGCTTCTGCGCATGCGCAATCACTGAAACCCAGAAGTAACCCGTTCTGGTACTTCCGGGTTTCAGCGCATCCGTAACCCAAAGACACGCAGCCTGAAGCGTCTGTAAGCCGATGTATGACTGTAGTTGCAAATCATACGGATAAAGGTAAAGGTAAAGGGACCCCTGACCATTAGGTCCAGTCGTGGCCGACTCTGGGGTTGCAGCGCTCATCTCGCTTTATTGGCTGAGGGAGCCAGTGTACAGCTTCCGGGTCATGTGGCCGGCATGACTAAGCTGCTTCTGGCGAACCAGAGCAGCGCACGGAAACGCCGGAGCGGTACCTATTTATCTACTTGCCCTTTGACGTGCTTTCGAACTGCTAGGTTGGCAGGAGCAGGGACTGAGCAACGGGAGTTCACCCCGTTGTGGGGATTCGAACCGCCGACCTTCCGATCAGCAAGTCCAAGGCTCTGTGGTTTAACCCACAGCGCCACCCGCATCCCTAATCATATGGATACAAACTGTCAATTAAAAACTTGCTAGATCAAGACCAAGGTTTGCCCAGTCCAGCGCTTGATTTCTTAGATTGATTGGGGAGGGGTCTTAAAAGAAGGAGGACTCCCCTGAAAACTCCCTAGAGCATGTTTAGGGGGTGCAGAACCCTCACTGGCTGTTTTGAGGTGCGGGGGAGAAAGTCGGAAGAGGAAATGGAGTGACAGAATTCGAACCTTTGTTGCGGGTTCGATTTTGCCTAATCCTAGCTGTAGAACCAGTGGGGGGGGGATCCTTGGCCCCCCAGATGTTTCTGAACTACAACTCCCTTATTTTCTGATTGCTAAGGCAAGAGGGAGTTGTAGTTCAGCATTCCTCACTCCTGTTTAGAGCCATTTAAATTAGCGGCTGTGACTGTGTCTTGTGGCAGGCAGTTCCACAGGTTCTGGAGGTGCCCTGATAGGTGCAGCAATGTTATTATTTATTAAATTTGTATAGGGCCGTATACCTGCTGCTCTCAGAGC
The DNA here is from genome assembly GCF_964106645.2 of Podarcis pityusensis. Lineage (NCBI taxonomy): Eukaryota > Metazoa > Chordata > Lepidosauria > Squamata > Lacertidae > Podarcis > Podarcis pityusensis. The sequence continues at coordinate 39,190,381 of NC_138039.1, read as the reverse complement.
AGTCCACAGGATAAAATCACAATATATAAACACAACAGGTGCGTTTGTCTTGCGAGGTTTGTGCGGCGCCTCCGTAGGACCCACATCTACGTAAATTTGCGGCGCTCTTAAACGGCTGCTGTCCACCCACCACCACCCTGGATGTCTCAATTTTTTGCAAAGGGTACGATTCCATTGCTAATTTTGGAGTCTTCTTGCCCCCGTAGGTTCTCTACCAGCACAAAGATGCTGACAAGCTGGTCGCTTTGATGGAGCTCTACAAGGAGGAAGATGATGCTTATTGGGAGCTGGTTACCGTGGCGACCGAATTCTATCAATATTTGCTGCAGCCGTTTAGGGATATGCGTGAGCTGGCAACTTTATACAGACTGGAGATCCTGGTAGGTTTCTCTTCCCGGTGTTTCGAAGTCTCTGTAAAATAAGATCCTGTGTGGTGAATGCTTTCTCCCCGTGGAGTCAGAAAGATGGGATCTGTTGGCACCAGACTGCTGTTTCGTTTTGTAGGTGTCGTTGGCACAACCGTAGTACATTGCAATGGATTTATTTTGAAACATCCAGGCATGGTTTTGCTTTATTTGTTGTTCCGCAGGGCTCTTCCCTAATGTTACTGCATTCTTGCAGTAGGCGCTCTTGTGTTGCAGTGCAACTAAAGCAGTACGAAAACCAGGCAAACTTAGAATAATAGAGGAGGAAGGGACCCTGAGGATCATCTAGTCCAGCCCCCTGCAAGGCAGGAATATGCAGCTGTCACTAATAATAATAATAATAATAATAATAATAATAATAATAATAATAAATTTTATTTATACCCCGCCCTCCCCAGCCAAGACCGGGCTCTGGGCGGCTTACACAAGGTATAAAAACAATTGATTAAAATACAACTTAAAAACAAGATTAAAATACAACATTAAAATGCAGCCTCATTTCAGTAGAAACTCAAATCAAAAACTTTTTGGGGATGAAAATCTTCACCAAGGCCAACTATCCAGACTGGTCCTATGTGGGCCAGAAAAAAGCCAGGGAAGTCCCCAAATAGGAGTTCCATCACAGAAGGAAAAAGGAAAGAGGGGGAGGGGATCAAGCTGATTCCAAGCCAAAGGCTAGACAGAATAACTCTGTCTTACAGGCCTTGCAGAAAGAAATCAGATCCTGCAGGGCCCTGGTCTCATGAGACAGAGCGTTCCACCAGGCCGGAGCCAGTGTTGAAAAGGCCCTGGCTCTGGTTGAGGTTAATCTGACTTCCTTAGGGCCCGGGACCTCTAGGGTGTTGCTATTATGGGGATCACACCTGCAACCTTGGTGTTATCAGCATCTAACCCAATGTTTCCCAACCTTTTCCCACCCATGGGCCCCCCTCCAAGGGGGGAAAGGGGGCAGCTGCCCCCCTCAAGAAGTAAAAATCAATTCAAATTAATACAGATTTGAGGTTCTGCTCCCTCTAACAAAAGCTGTCCTACCAGTAGAAAGGTAGCTATTTAAATTTTTTATTTGTAAATAGAACATATTTTTTATCATTTTTATAATTTATACTCTTATCTAGATTTCAAAGAGAAATTATAGATTATACTGTAATACCAAAATATTGGAAAAAACGTATAATTTATTGCTAGAATGGGAAACTAAAGATGAAGAGGTCAGATGTGTAATGATCAAATGGACACAGGACTTAGGACATAATATACAAATGGAAGACTGGGAAAAACTATGGAAAATGGATTTAAAATTTACTGATTGCATAATTCTGAAATAGAATTATATGAAAATGATGTATTGATGGTGCATGACTCCTGTTAAACTTGCAAAAATGTATAGAATAAGTTCCAATAAGTGCTGGAAGTGTAAAGAGAAAGAAGGTACGTTTTATCATATGTAGTGGAATTGTAATAAAAAACTATTGGGAAATGATATATAATTAACTGAAGAAGATGTTTAAAAAATTTTTTATTAAAAAACCAGAAGCTTTTTTGTTAGGCATTATAGGACAGGAGGGACTTGGGTGGCGCTGTGGGTTAAACCACAGAGCCTAGGACTTGCCGATCAGAAGGTCGGCGGTTCGAATCCCCGCGACAGGGTGACCTCCCGTTGCTCGGTCCCTGCTCCTGCCAACCTAGCAGTTCGAAAGCACGTCAAAGTGCAAGTAGATAAATAGGTACAGCTCCGGCGGGAAGGTAAAGGGCGTTTCCGTACGCTGCTCTGGTTTGCCAGAAGCGGCTTAGTCATGCTGGCCACATGACCTGGAAGCTGTACACCGGCTCCCTCGGCCAATAAAGCGAGATGAGCGCCGCAACCCCAGAGTTGGTCACGACTGGACCTAATGGTCAGGGGTCCCTTTACCTTACCTTTATAGGACAGGAATTGCCAAAAGAGTGGAAGAAGTTATTCACGTATGCTACAACGGCGGCTAGGATTCTACTAGCTGAAAAATGGAACTCTGATACAGACAGAACACCTTTGGCCTCTTGTGAATGCCCGTTTTGACTCTAAAAACATACTCCCTTTTTTTTGCAGAAATCCTTGCAAGCTGACAGGCTGGGTCCTAAAAGGATTGAGGCCCTGAAGAAAGAGGCGGAGGAGTGGACAGATCAGGCTGAAGAAGCTGTCTGCTCCATCCAAGACATCACGGTTGGTTACTTCAAGGAAACAGTGATGGCCCTAGCAGGTGAGCAGAGAGGCAGGCAGAGGCAACCTTCCCTTTCTTTTAAAATTATTCTCCATTTTTGTGTTTTACAATGTTTCAGCAATAAAAATTACAGTGGTACCTCAGGTTACATACGCTTCAGGTTACAGACTACACTAACCCAGAAATAGTGCTTCAGGTTAAGAACTTTGCTTCAGGATAAGAACAGAAATTGTGGCGCGGCAGCAGCAGGAGGCCCCATTAGCTAAAGTGGTTAAGAACAGTTTCAGGTTAAGAAGGGACCTCAGGAACGAATTAAGTACCGTATTTTTCGCCCTATAGGACGTACTTTTCCCCCTCCAAAAATGAAGGGGAAATTTGTGTGCATCCTATGGAGCGAATGCACCAACCCCTCTCGCTCTCCAGGTTTCAGGCAGCTCTCCGCAAGCCTTCTGAGCCCGGCGGGAGTTCCCGCCGCGCTCTGAATGCTTGCGGATAGCCTGTTTTGGGGGCGGGGGAAGCTCGGGGTTCCCCCGCCCCAACCCCGCAGCTAAAAACGAAGCCGCGTGCAACCTCTCCCGGCTGGAGAGGTTGCGCGTGGCTAAAGAGGAAGCCAAGACAGCCAGCGGGATGGATCCCGCTCGCTGTCTTGGCTTCTTTGCTCTTTGGGGCTGGGGGGGAAATACATTTTTTCTCTCTATTTCCCCCCCTAAAAACTAGGTGCGCCCTATGGTCCTGTGCGCCCTATGGAGCGAAAAATACGGTACTTAACCTGAGGTACCACTGTAAGTTTAAACCAGTAGCATCTCTAAAATCCTGCTCTCCCCCCGCCCCCCAGTGACACATAATTCCTATTATTCAAAAGGTGAATTCCTATTCACATGGAAGAAGCCTATAAGGCCATTCACTGTTAATAAAATCCTCCTGAAATTGCCCCCCTTAGAAATCAAATTGTCCCCTGTGGGGATCACGGGTCTAAACAAATTCCACCTGTATTTTCTGCTACTTCCCTCCCTCTGCGGTTTCTTATATTATTCCGTATTCTTGCTGCATAACCAATTCAAACCTGTTTACAAATCTACACTTTTTACTTCCTCTAAGTTATTTCTCACCACTCGTGTTTATGTCAACCCTGCTAATGTTTTTAATTGTTTACAATTTGTCTTTACATATACAACACATGTTCCCTTGTATTTACAGGACCGCCTCTCCTGGTATGCCCCACAGAGGACCTTAAGGTCCATGAATAATCATAGTTTAGAGGTTCTAGGCCCTAAGGAAGTCAGATTATCCTCTACCAGGTCCAGGGCCTTCTCAGTGATGGTTCCGACCTGGTGGAATGCTCTGTCCCATGAGACCAGGGCCCTGCAGGATTTAACTTCCTTCCGCAGGGCCTGTAAGACAGAGCTATTCTGCCTGGCTTTCAATTTGAACTTAGCCTGATCTTTTATTCCCCTTCCTTCCCTCCCCCTCCCCTTTTTATGAAGATTACCCACTCTGGGATCCCACAGCTAATTCTCCCCTGGTCTCCTTGCTGGCCCAATAGGACTAACTTAGCCAGCTAGCCCTGGTGATCATCTAATGTTTATTGGATGGATTTTCCCCCTAAATTGATTTTTGAATTCTAAATTTATTTTATTCACGTTTTATACTGTATTTTATGCTGTTTTTTGTTGCATCAATTAAGTGTTTTAAATTTGTTGCTAGTCGCCCTGAGCCCGGTTTTCTGAACCGGGAAGGGCAGGGTATAAATAAAATGTTATTATTATTATTGTGCTTAAAAAACCCTCTCTCATCTTGATATTCTTCCAGTAACTTTCGCCCCATCTCTGCGTAGTCCATCAACTTTAGTTGCCGCTCCTCTTTTGTTGGAACTGCTTCTTCTTTCCATCTTTGGGTGTATCTCATTTGGGCAGCCATGGTAGTGTACATAAATAGTTTTTTCCCTGATCTTTGGGTACCTCTTATCACATTCTATCTAAAAGAAAAGCTTCTGGCCTTTTAACAAAGGTTATTTTCGACATTTTTTCCCAACTCATTATAAATCATTTCCCAGAAAGCTTTTACTATCTTGCACAACCACCACATATGATAAAAGATACTTTCTTTCTTAGGCATGAGTGAGGCGCAATCTTCCAACGAGTTCCCCCGGGCAGGCCATCTTGAGTTTCCCAGTAGATTGAGGCCCATCTTAATTAGAGAGGGAGGGTCTGTGCTGAGTGGGAGATTCCATCAAAATATCTTGGGCCATCCCTGGAGGTGACCTTCAGGGCCTTCTCGGTGGCTGCTCCCAGACTCTGGAACTCCCCTCCCGGACAAACTAGACTGGCTCCCTCTTGGTTGTCCTTGAAGACCTCCTTGTTCCAACAGACTTTAGGGAATTGACGGCTTTGTGCCATGCTATTTATATTGTACCGTATTTTTTGCTGTATAAGATGCACTTTTTCCACTTCAAAAATTAAGGGGAAATGTGTGTGCGTCTTATGGAGCGAATGTAGGCTACTTTGCTTCAGTGATAGCAACGCACAGCCTCCGAAGCGCAGAGGGAGAGCTCCTCCACGCTCCTTGGCTTCGCGTTGCTTTCACAACTCAGTGGATTGAGTGAGATCCGAACCCAGAACCCTTGGCTGTATGAGGTCATAGATAAAAGTTTCACTTGGCTTTAATATGTTCCTACATCTTTGTGTGGGGGACAGAGAAAAGGCTCGAGGCTGTTCTTAGCCTGCATAAACATCTAAAGCACACGACACCCTAAGAATCCTGGGAATTGTAGCCTGTTAAGGGTGCAAGGAACTGTAGCTCTCTGTGAGAGGTAAATTGCAGTTCCCAGGATTCTTTGGGGGGAAGCAGCACACTTTAAACGTATGCTGAAAGCACGGACTTTTATTTTGTTTGGTTTTTTGTTTGGTTTTTTTCAGATGATCTTTATTGAATTTTTAGTTACATACTGTACATACACATACATTATATTTCACATTTGTTCTTGCTCTCCCGAGCTGACTTCCCTCCTTCCTTCTTCTGGCTTTTTTGTGTCCTCTTTGACTTTTTGCATTGTCTTTGTCCATTTTCCACAAGATTGTTCTTCTTCATTTTTTCCATTAAATGTCCGTAAAAAAATAATTTTTTCTATATATACAAATTCTTGCTGTCTGTCTATATTCATTTACAAATATTGTTCAGTAATAATCCTAATATACATTTTTAATTCATTTTGATGTTATTATCCAGTAAATTTCTTGTATTTTCCCGTTATGAGATATTATTTTAATTCTACTGGTTTTCCTATTTCACATCATCTTCTCTATATATAACATAAATTTCCCCCCTTCTTTTTGATATGTTTCATCCCCCTGATGTCAAATTTTTGCTGTTAATTTTTGCTGTTAATATTTCTCCGTACTCCATAACCTTGTACTGCCATTCTTCTATTGTAGGCAATTTTTGCTGTTTCCATACCTGAGCCAGCAATAACCCCGCCGCCGTTGTTGTGTATAAGAACAGTTTCTGGTCATTCTGGTCAATGTCTTCTCCCACCATTCCCAATAGGAATGGCTCTGGTTTTTTCAAAAACATATACTTAAAAATCTTCTTTAATTCGTTATATATATTTTCCCAATACGTTTTCACTATGTCACAAGTCCACCACATGTGGAAGAAACTGCCTTCTTTCACCCCACACTTCCAAGAATTTTTATTTCCTGTTTTATACATCTTTGACAATTTAATTGGCGTGACCCTCCTCTTGACAGCCATGCAGAAGCAAATGGAGCAAGACCGGAAGCGCTTTGGCCAAGCTGCCTGGGCCACGGCTTCTCCCAGGTTAGAAAACTTGAAGTACCTGTTGGCGAAGGAGACTCTCCAGCACATGAGGGCCAAAGAGCTGTGCCTGAACCACAAGAGAGCGGACATCCGGAAGCAGGTAAGGGCATCACCCCACATTCTCCTCTCGTCTCGCTAGAGGAGCCTCCCAGTTGTGGGAGTCATGAGATGGAGGGTGAACATGGCAGCTAGGAAACAGCCTTAAAGGGAAAGCTAAAGGGACCCCTGACCATTAGGTCCAGTCGTGGCCGACTCTGGGGCTGCGGCGCTCATCTCACTTTATTGGCTGAGGGAGTCGGCGTACAGCTTCTGGGTCATGTGGCCTGACTAAGCCACTTCTGGCGAACCAGAGCAGCACATGGAAACGCCGTTTACCTTCCCGCCAGAGTGGTACGTATTTATCTACTTGCACTTTGACGTGCTTTCGAATTGCTAGGTTGGCAGGAGCAGGGACCGAGCAACGGGAGCTCACCCCGTGGCGGGGATTCGAACCGCCTACCTTCTGATCGGCAAGTCCTAGGCTCTGTGGTTTAACCCACAGTGCCACCCGCGTCCCTAGGAAACAGCCTTAAGGCATCCCTTAAATGCGTTCCTGCAATTGCAATCTGACGAGGCTAAACAAACCTCATACAGCCTCGGCCCAATAATAAATAATAATAATAATAATAATAATAATAATAATAATAATAATAATAAATTTATTATTTATACACTGCCTATCTGGCTGGGTTTCCCCAGCCACTGTGGGCGGCTTCCAACAGTATATTTAAATACAATGATTCATCAAATAGTAAAAGCTTCCCTAAACGGGGCTGCCTTCAAATGTCTTCTAAAAGTCAGATAGTTGTTTATTTCCTTCACATCTGAAGGGAGGGCGTTCCACAGGGCAGGCGCCACTACCAAGAAGGCCCTCTACCTGGTTCCCTGTCACTGAAGGAGCATCTCCACCCCCATCGTCCAGCCCAGACACTGAGGTCCAGCTCCGAGGGCCTTCTGGCGGTTCCCTCCCTGCGAGAAGTAAGGTTACAGGGAACCAGGCAGAGGGCCTTCTCGGTAGTGGTGCATGCCCTGTGGAACGCCCTCCCTTCAGATGTGAAGGAAATAAACAACTATCTGACTTTTAGAAGGCATCTGAAGGCAGTCCTGTTTAGGGAAGCTTTTAATGTTTGATGTTTTATCGTGTTTTTAATATTCTGTTGGGAGCTGCCCAGAGTGGCTGAGGAAACCCAGCCAGGTGGGCAGGGTATAAATAATAATTTATTATTATTATTACTAGCCTATGGCAGGCATAGGCAAACTCGGCATCCCAATGTTTTGGGACTACAACTCCCATCATCCCTGACCACTGGTCCTGTTAGCTAGGGATGATGGGAGCTGTAGTCCCAAAACATTGGGGGGGCCGAGTTTGCCTAGGCCTAACCTATGGCAAGTGGCCTTAGCTGAGAAGCTAACAGACAGCTTAAAGGAAGCAGTGGGCAAAAAGGATGGTTTCGTTACAGGTTTGCATTGTTTCATCATGTACGACAGCAGATCGGGTCACCTGTTCCAGCCACCATTGACAAGCAGAGATTTGTGGAGGGAAAGAGAGTGAATATGTACAGGTTATTCGTATATTTGATTGTTTACAGGTGCCCTGGAAATGTGTGTTTTATTTTTACTTGCGTGTTCTACAACACACACACACACACACACGCATACAGTGATACCTCGGGTTACAGACGCTTCAGGTTACAGACGCTTCAGGTTACAGACTCCGCTAACCCAGAAATATTACCTCAGGTTAAGAACTTTGCTTCAGGATGAGAACAGAAATCGTGCGGTGGCAGCAGGAGGCCCCATTAGCTAAAGTGGTACCTCAGGTTAAGAACGGACTTCCGGAATGAATAAAGTTCTGAACCCGAGGTACCACTGTGTGTGTGTGTACACACACACACGGAAAATGCCCCTCTGATGGGAGGGAAGCACGATGAGGGGAAACGGCCGAGTGACGTCGTTTTGCTTCTAATAGTTTGTGGGCTTAATGACACTTCCTGCAGATGGAGACCCTCCAGGAGCAAGAAAATGACATGGCTCGAGTCGAGGAGCTGGAAATAGAATATTATGAAACACAGCTGGAGCTGTACGAGGTGCAGTTCGAGATCCTGAAGAATGAAGAAATGCTGCTTATTACACAGTTGGAGTCTTTAAGGAGGCGGATGAAAGGTAAGCAAGCAAAATGAGCCACACCTGCCAGGGACTGGGCGGCTGTTTCTCTGCTCTCATGCAGTAGCCGGGGCAGCAGTTTGGAGCCTCCAGTCAGAGAGCAGCAACAGGGGAAAGGATATTGTGTTTTGTGTCCTGCTTGGAGGCTTCCCAGAAGGATCTGGTTGGGTAGTGTGGGGAGCAGAATGATGGACCATTGGCTGACACCTCTGACACTCGTCAGTTTTCCCACTCTACACACCGGCCTCCCAAGTTGTCAGCCTTAATAATAATAATAATAATAATAATAATAATAATAATAATAAATTTTATTTATAACCCGCCCTCCCCAGCCGAAGCCGGGCTCAGGGCGGCTAACAACAATAAAATAGTACAACATTCTAAAATCATTCCATTATAAAATTAATTCAAATCAAATTGATGGCAACCATTAGGCTAAAGTTCTGTGAAGATTGCCAAAGGAGGGAGTCAGGCTGTGCCCTGACCAAAGGCCTGGTGGAACAGCTCTGTCTTGCAGGCCCTGCGGAATAAAGCATTGTTTTTACATTGCCACTCCAGGGGCAAGGCCAGAACAGTTAGTCACACAGAGACACAGCAGGCAGCCTCCTTTCTGAGAAGTGGTCATTATGCCATCGTGCTGGATTGAACAAGTTTACCTATGCGCCTTAAGGAGGCTGGAAGAGGGAAAGTATATAGAGCAGGGCATCATGCAGAGATGCAGCAGATAGCCAACTTTTGGGAATTTGGGGGAACTTGAAAAATATTATTTTCTTGAGCTTATTTAATATACGTGTGTGTACAGTCATACCTTGGAAGTCGAACAGCCTAGTTCTTGAACGTTTTGGCTTCCGAATGATCGAAATCCGGAAGTGTTCTGGTTTTTGAATGTTCTTTTGGAAGCCAAACATCCGACGCAGCTTCCGCAGCTTCTGATTGGCTGCAGGAGCTTCTTACAGCCAATCGGAAGCCACACTTTGGTTTCCGAATGCTTTGGAAGTCAAATGGACATCCGGAATGGATTCCATTCGACTTCCGAGGTATGACTGTATAGGTATAGATAGATAGGTAGATTTGCATATTTCACATAAGTAAACATTTTCTCCTTCCTTTAGAGATCCAGGATGAAGTAGTTTATTATGACACATGTGAAAACCCTGATGAGTTAGAAGCCACTGAGCAAGTCCTGGAAGAAACCCGTGTGCCTTCCTCTGAAATAGCTCAACTGAGGCAGAAGACCCAGCAGTTGGAGACGAAGCGTGGGATTATCTGCTCAAGGAGAGCTTACCTCAGAAACAAAAAGGCAAGTCGTCCAGAAAATTTCGGGTGCCCTAGTATTATTATTTATTAAATTTGCTTATCACCTTATACCCGCAGGTCTCACGGCTGTTCATAGGATAAAATCACAGTATAAAAACACAACATACATAAAATAAAAATAAAAAGAACCCAATAACACCCCCCCCAAAAAAACCCCACACACATTTTAAAAGGGCATTGAATGTCAAGTCAACCAAAGGCCTGGTTGAAAAGGAACTAGCGCCTAAAGGTGTCTAATGAAGGCACCAGGTGAACTTCCCTGGGGAGAGCATTCCACAGACGGGGAGCCACTGCAGAGAAGGCCCCGTTCTCATGTTGCCACCCTCCAGACATCTCGAGGAGGAGGCACACGAAGAAGGGCCTCAGGGTATAGGTGGGTTCATATGGGAAGAGGCGGTCCTTGAGGTATTGTGGTCCTGAGCTGTTTAAGGCTTTATAGGTCAAAACCAGCACTTTGAATTGGGCCTGGAAACTAATTGGTAGCCAGTGCAGTCGGACCAGGATCGGTGTAATATGCTCAAACCGTCTTGTCCCGGTGAGCAACCTGGCCGCTGAATTCTGCACTGTTGACATTGGGGGGAGACACTTGTTCCAATAAACATGATACACACAAACACACACGTTGCGTTTTAAAATAAAATGGGGACCTCAGCCGGCATTTACAGCTGACCGGCATTCTTCTGCTTGGTTTTTCCATTAGGATCAATGTGAAGAGAGCCGCCACGCCCGGCTGCAGCAGGCTCAAGAGAGCTCACGGCATTTCCAGCAACATCACAGCATCCAGATTGTGAGTAGCAAGGAACTGGGGGAGAAATCTTTAAGGCAGGGGTGGGGAGTGTGTGGCCCCGCAAGCAAATGTTATTGGGTTCCAAGCCTCAGCCAGCATGGCCAGTGGTGAGGTGTGAAGTCGAGCAACATCTGGAGGGCCAGAGGCGCCTTGCTCTTCCTTTATGGAATTGCAGTCGTACCCTGGATCCCAAACACCCTGGGAGGCGATCGTTTTGGCTACCGGAAGTGCGTGTTCCGGTTTGCGAACGTTCTTCAGAACCCAAACGTCCAATGGGGTTCCGCGGCTTCTGATTGGCTGTAGGAGCTTCCTTCAGCCAATCAGAAGCCGCGCTTTGGTTTCCGAACTTTTTGGAAGTGGAACAGACTTCCAGAACGGATTCTGTTCGACTTCAAAGGTACTCCGGCTGAGCTGTAGTTAGTGTAGTTAGGGAAAGAAAGTAACATTCTATGTCCTGGGAACTCTTGCCTTTATACCAGGTTTCTAGGCCTTGTGGTTGGGAAGGTACGCTTGGAAGCGGAATGGGCGGTGCTTGCTGGTAACCAGGGAGACGCTATTGGGGGTTGAACTAGATGACCCTTGGTGTCCCTTCCAACTCTATGATTCTGAGTCCTGTGTACATATCCCTCTGCCCTCACTGCCCTGAGGATTGCGAAACCAGAATAAAGCATGCAAAATAGTTTGCTCAACTTGCGTGATCTATTCGTGACTCAGGATCCTACTTTTGGGGGCTGTAGGATTTGGATTCCCTGTGCATATAACTTTTCTGCACCATCTAGGGACGTGGGTGGTGCTGTGGTGTAAACCACTGAGCCTCTTGGGCTTGCTGGTCAGAAGGTCGGCAGTTCAAATCCCCACGACGGAGTGAGCTCCCATTGCTCTGCCCCAGCTCCTGCCAACCTAGCAGTTCGAAAGCACATCAAAGTAGATAAACAGGTACCACTGTAGCGGGAAGCTAAATGGCATTTCTGTGTGCTCTGGTTTCCGTCACGGTGTTCCGTTGCGCCAGAATTGGTTTAGTCATGCTGGCCACATGACCTAGAAAGCTGTCTCTGGACAAACACGGGCTCCCTTAGACTGAAAGCAAGATGGGCTCCGCTACCCCATAGTCACCTTTGACTGGACTCAACCGTCCAGGGGTCCTTTACCTTTTTGGGGGGTTTTTTACTGCACCATCTTCTGTATATTTACCCCAGTCATTGTAGCAGATCTCTATACAGTGGTACCTCGGGTTACATACGCTTCAGTTTACAGACGCTTCAGGTTACAGGCTCCGCTAACCCAGAAATAGTACCTGTGGTTAAGAACTTTGCTTCAGGATGAGAACAGAAATCAGGCTCCGGCGGCGCGGCGGCAGCAGGAGGCCCCATTAGCTAAGGTGGTACTTCAGGTTAAGAACAGTTTCAGGCTAAGAACGGACCTCCGGAACGAATTAAGTACTTAACCCGAGGTACCACTGTATGCGGGTGTTAACTTTTTTCCTGTGTCCAAATGCAGAAAAGAGACAAAAGGAAAGAGGACGAGAAGAAGAAGAAAGCGTGGATAAAGCAGGAGCGAGAGAAAACCCTGGAGAGGCTCAAGACGTTCAAAGAGGTGAGTCTCAAGTCGAGCTCTCAGCGATCCTTCTGCCAGTGGAAAATCTTCCTTCTGGAGAAAAGACAAATCGAAGGTGGTGTGCTTGTTTCCTCGTTCCCCTGCAACTGGCCAGCGGCAGCAGGAAACAACAACGACAAGTTCTGTTTTAGAAATTGTTATAATAAATTGGTTTGGCATGGGTTGTTGTTTCTTAAACATAGGCTTATGTGGTGTAGGACCCCACCCTCTTGCTTTGAAGTGATTTTGATATTGTATTTTTAAATGGCTCGATAACTCACCTTGGACGCTGCGATGAAGGCTGGGTAAGAAATCACGACCGCAGTTACAATCATAATACCTTCTTTCTGAAGTAGCAGAGGAAAGCACATTGAAGGGCACTGATTAAAATGATATGTTTATTGTATTCATAGCCTGCCTTTCCTCCAGGGTGTGGCTCTCCCCCTACCCATTTTAATCTCAAAACAACTTCAGTCGGTAGAGCAGGAGACTCTTAATCTCAAGGCCGAGGGTTCGAGCCCCATGTTGGGCAAAAGATTCCTGCATTGCAGAGGGTTGGACTGGATGAGTCTACAAACAACCCTGTGACATAAAGGCTGGCAACTGTCCCAAAGCCAGCCGGTTAAGGATCATGCTTGAGTGGGCATATACCGTATTTTCCGCTCTATAAGACTCACTTTTTCCCTCCTAAAAAGTAAGGGGAAATGTGTGTGCGTCTTATGGAGCGAATGCAGGCTGCGCAGCTATCCCAGAAGCCAGAACAGCAAGAGGGATCTCTGCTTTCGCTGCACAGCGATCCCTCTTGCTGTTCTGACTTCGCTTTGCTGGAGAGGCACTGCGCAGCTTTCCCTCTCTGCGCAGTGCCCCTTCAGTGAAGCGGGAGGAGAAACGCAGCCCCTCCCATTTCTCCTCCCACTTTGCTGGAGAGGCGCTGCGCAGAGAGGGAGAGAATATTTATTTTCTTGTCCTCCTCCTCTAAAACTAGGTGCGTCTTATAGAGCAAAAAATACGGTAACCCCTGGTTTCCCAGGTCCTAGTCCGACACTCCAACCACCCACTAGCTCTCTTTCCACCATCGTTGCTCTTCGGCAGTTGAATTGCACCTTTCTGAAACCTGACAGCTCTGTCGTCGTTCCCCTTGCAGAAATGCCCAGCGCAGTTTGTGCTGAAGACTTCCCGGTCGCAGCCATTGAATGCCAAGCAGCCCCAGGGCACCTCCCGTCGGACTCCAGCCGGTGCCCCTCAGACGTTCTCTGCGAGCAAGACGCCCTCTGCCAAGACCTCCCGGCCAGCACAAGCCAAAGGCTTCAAAGCGCTGCGGCAGAAGCCCTCGAAGGATATCCCTGTCCAGATTTTTGCCCCTCCGCCACCCGGCCCTGAGCAGCAAGGGAAGAGCAACGGGGGGCCGCCACTGTTGCCTCCCCCGCCGCCTCCCCCGCCACCACCGCCACTTCCCCCACCATCAAACAACCAGCCTCTCTGCTTAAGGACAGGAGCGCAAATCGGTGAGAAGCCTCTGCCCCTCTTGTGCAAAGACCCTTCTGGGAAAAGTGGCTCTCCAGAGAAAGCAGACGAGACGTCCCGGCACACGGCAAACGATTATGCAGGTAGGGAGGGCTGTTATTTCCTTTTTCTGTGCATTGCTGATGCGTGCTGCACCACACCATCATGCTGGCTGACTCTGTAGGGATGCCAAACTTTGTAGCTTCCCAGAGCGGCCTCTGGCTCACCAATGTTCCTGGCTAATCGAGGGACCTTTGATCTGATCCAGGAAGGCACTTCTTAATATTGCAGACTGGAGCCATTCTGGTTGGCTTTCTGCAGGCTTCTGGTTGCCCCTTGTGGGAGGAGGATGCTGAACTATATAGGCCATGGGATGCGGGTGGCGCTGTGGGTTAAACCACAGAGCCTAGGACTTGCTGATCAGAAGGTTGGCGGTTCGAATCCCCATGATTGGGTGAGCTCCCGTTGCTTGGTCCCTGCTCCTGCCAACCTAGCAGTTCAAAAGCATGTCAAAGTGCAAGTAGATAAATAGGTACCGCTCTGGCGGGAAGGTAAACGGTGTTTCCGTGCACTGCTCTAGTTCGCCAGAAGCGGCTTAGTCATGCTGGCCACATGACCCGGAAGCTGTACGCCGGCTCCCTCGGCCAGTAAAGCGAGAATAGCGCCACAACCCCAGAGTCGTCCACAACTGGACCTAATGGTCAGGGGTCCCTTTACCTTTACCTTTACCTAGGCAAACTAAGGCCTGGGGGCCGGATCTGGCCCAATCGCCTTCTAAATCCAGCCCGCGGATGGTCCAGGAATCTGCGTGTTTTTACATGAGTAGAATGTGTGCTTTTATTTAAAATGCATCTCTGGGTTATTTGTGGGGCATAGGAATTCATCCCCCCCACCAAAAAAAATATAGTCCGGTCCCCCACAAGGTCTGAGGGACAGTGGACCGGCCCCCTGCTGAAAAAGTTTGCTGACCCCTGATATAGGCTTTCGTTCTGACCCAGAGGGGCTCTCCTTGCCTTCTTAATCGAGCAACAGACATTTCCTCATTTAGAAACTTCACTGCCACCGTGAAATTCAAAAGTAACTCTCCCCCCCCCCTCCTGGCATAGCGCAGGGACCGGCCCTCAAACATGTGAGTTGTAATCAGATGGAAGAAGCAGGCAGTCCGCAGCTAAATTTGTAGGTGGCACATATGGCGGCTTAACAAACGATGTGCTTTTTAAACATGTCGATAGTTATTGCTAACAAAAACAAGAGGGGGGGTGGGGGGAAGGAACCTGAGTTATTTATTAATAAAAAATAAATAACTCAGGTTCCTTCCCCCCACCCCCACCCCCTCTTGTTTTTGTTAATGATTTTTCTGCTTCTCTTGCTTGGTTGCGGTGGTTTTTAATTAAACGTGAAAAACTTAGATCTTAAAGGTAGCTTTGTGGTGTGTAGGGGGGGCGCATGGGAACAGAAGCCTGCAGAAAAGGAACTTTGTGGGTGGGCGAGGGTGGGCTTCTCCTTTTGGAGATGGAGCCATAGGTTCAGTGGGAGGTTGCCTGCTTTGTACAGGGAAGATTCCAGGTTCAGTTTCCAGTGGGCAAGGAATCGGGTGGTGGCAGTACAGTGGTACCTCGCGTTACATACGCTTCAGGTTACATACTCCGCTAACCCAGAAATAGTACCTTGGGTTAAGGACTTTGCTTCAGGATGAGAACAGAAATCGTGCTCTGGCAGTGCGGCAGCAGCAGGAGGCCCCATTAGCTAAAGTGGTGCTTCAGGTTAAGAACAGTTTCAGGTTAAGAACGGACCTCCGGAACGAATTAAGTACTTAACCCGAGGTACCACTGTATACCCTTTTTGCGTGTAACACTGGTTTGTCTCCAGTGCTGGTCCTGCTTGGAGGAGATCCATTAAATCATGGGTAGGCAAACTAAGGCCTGGGGGCCGGATCTAGCCCAATCGCCTTCTCAATCCAGCCCGCAGACAGTCCAGGAATCAGCGTGTTTTTACCTGATTAGAATGTGTGCTTTTATTTAAAACGTATCTCTGGGTTATTTGGGGGGCATAGGAATTCATTCATATATTATTATTATTATTATTATTATTATTATTATTATTTTCAAAATATAGTCCGGCCCCCCACAAGGTCTGATTGACAGTGGACCGGCCCCCTGCTGGAAAAGTTTGCTGACCCCTGCATTAAATGAACGTGATTAACTTCTGTCTATTATCTCCAATGGGCCTCCTCTGAGGAGGACTTCATGAGATGTACCCACTAAGCCAAACCGTGACTTAGTGCATGCAGGTTTCCAAACCGGAGAGAGTTTGCAACCCGAGGTTCCACTGTACCAGTGTCCAGTTTTCCATTCTCGGCAAAAGTAGCTGCGGAGTTCCTGGAGTGTCTGGAGAAACCAGATTCATTGCCTTCCTCTCCCCTGTTCTCTTTCTCCCCTGCCCCCGAATCCTTGCAGCTGAGGGTCTTTTTTTTATTAGTTTTCAGTTCCAATGATAGCCTCATTATAAACAATGCCAAATTATAATGCAATTACTAATACCAATCATTCAGATACCAAATTATATAATTAAGGTGCCCCCCCCAACATGCTAGACTTGATGGTTTACTTTATTTCTGCGTTCCGAAATCTTACAAATTTCAATTACACTCCGGTCAAAATAACAATCCCTTATATAACAACTGCAGTATTAACAACTTCCATTCATATCGACACATTAAATGGTTTATAAAGCTACAGGTGAGGCACTCAGATTATATCCTTGTTCTTTCTGTGTGTGGCAATTATTCTGTCCGAGATGTTTCTTCCTGTCCTTGTAAAGTGTTGTCTATCTTCTCCTGGTTGTTGCTGTTCTCCATCATACCTTGGTTGGAGCTAATATTGCCTTGTTGTTTCAGAAATCCTCCGTTGCTCCGTCCCGTGCATCATTGTTTTGCAACTTTAACAGCAGCTGCAAAAAGCACACTGTCCCAGTAAATAACCTGTTTTCGCCATTTCCCCTCTCAGCCCGGGAAGGAGAGTGATCTGTTGAACAGTGGCTGAGGGTCTTAATTTTGTTTTCCCTCCTGCCACAGGATCCATGGATGAGGTTTTGGCATCGCTGAAGCGTGGCGAAATCCTTCTCCGCAAAGTGGAACCGCCCCGCCAGGCGCCATCTTCCAACAACTCCCTCAACGACAGCATCCTCGCGGCCATACGGCAGGGAGTTAAGCTGAGGAAAGTGACCCAGGAGCCCAAGCTGGACACGGAGAAAGGGCACTCCAGCAGCGAACTGGAGAGGAGCATCAAGGCAGCAATGCAAAGGATCAAGAAAGTGTCTGCCGATTCGGAAGACGACGAAAACGACCACAACAGTGGCGAATGGAATAGTTAACGGGAGCGGGCTTTTGAACTGCGTTCTGGGGTTTCCCCAGAAGGTTACAAAGGGTTCCCCTTAGAGAAGAAGGTAACTACTGGCGAACAAGCTTAGTTCACGCAGTGCAGCAATGAGGTCCACTTGATCTGGTCTGGGTCCTGCATTAACACCCTGGAACTTGTCCCAGAATCCCTTGCAAGCACACTGGAGTTCTGGGCCAGATAAGTTCATGTAGAAATATGTCAGTGTGTCCCACACGCCCCCTGGATTTAGGAAGTTTGAAAAACCATCATGTTTGACTCTATTCAGGTCAGCCACTTTACTGACATGGGACATTATGCTTTTATTGAATTTTGCACATTTTAAAGGAAATGTATTGGCCTCTTTTTAGGAAACGGAGGACTCTGTGTTTCCGGTGATTTGCCTACCAAAAAATAACGCTTCAGAACTGTTTGTCTGTTTGTTTGTTTTTGAAGAAAAGCTGCCCCCTTGTTTTTGTTCCCAAGTCATTTTTGTTGTTGTTGTACTGAAATCAGCAAAACTTTTATCAAACCCATTTCTGTACGTTTGCCAGAAACCATCCAGTTAGACAATCCAATTCTCAGAATAATAATAATAATAATAATCAGGTTTGCAGCAGTGAAATAGACAGACTGTGAGGATTGGCTGCGTTTGTGGGGAGCCAATAAGGGCTCCCGTTAAAATTCTGATAGTGTAGAATAATAATTTTATGTGTGTGAAAATCACAACAGTTTCTTTGACTTAATACTCAAACCAATATTCTATGTGGGTGTCACCGTTGTTTGCTAAAAAGGGTATTCCATGCAGTATTTAGTAGAACCTAACTTGGACAAAACGCTGCTAATGTTTGTGAAGTTTTATGCAAAGGTTCCTTTTTAATAGTGCCATCATCAGTTAACTGGGAGAGAAGTACCCATCAGTTTGGTGCGTTTTATTGGAACCGTGCATGCTGCCTTATACACTCCCGGTATAGCTCAGTTGGTAGAGCAGGAGACCCTTTAAATCACAGGGTTGTAGGTTCTAGCCCCACGTTGGGCAAAAGATTCCTGCATTGCAGGGGGTTGGACTAGATGACCCTCGTGGGTCCCTTCCAACTGTACAATTCTACGATTCTATTCAGAATCAAGCCATTGGCCCCTCTAACTCCGTATTGTCTACACTGACTGGTAGCATCTGCCTAGGAATCCAGACAGCAGTGTTTCCCAGTCTACCCTGGAGATGTTGAGAACCTAACCTGCATGCTCAGAGAAGGAAGGGCTGGGTAGATAACATTTCTGCTCCCCCAATACTATCAACTTTGGGGTTTCAGTTTAAGGACAGCCTTCCAGGGAACTATAGTGAGCCTAGGTCAGGCATGGCCAAACTCGACCCTCCCGATGTTTTTGGGACTACAACTCCCATCATCCCTAGCTAACAGGACCAGTGGTCAGGGATGATGGGAGTTGTAGTCCCAAAACATTGGGAGGGCCGAGTTTGCCTATGCCTGGCTTAGGCTACTGCCTCCTCTGTTGTCACGGCAACTTTGTGACGTAGGAGGCAAAGATGCTGCGCCTGTGGAAGGAGATGAAATCTGGACCACAATGTACTTGAGGTTGCTACCAAACTCAGGGACCTTGCACTAGGGGGAGTTAATCATGCATCATTGAAGGTTCCTTACCTATTTTTGCATTTGGTTTTGGTTCCAGTGCTGCTCCTACAGGAGAGGGTGAGGCTTTGCGCCGCAAACCATGAGGACAACCAGGCACCCATTTGTGTCA
Source organism: Podarcis pityusensis (assembly GCF_964106645.2). Lineage (NCBI taxonomy): Eukaryota > Metazoa > Chordata > Lepidosauria > Squamata > Lacertidae > Podarcis > Podarcis pityusensis. The sequence continues at coordinate 39,171,411 of NC_138039.1, read as the reverse complement.
TGTGTTTTATTGCACTTTTCAGTTACAAGTGTTATTTCGGTTACCGTCATAATGTCATACCAAAATGGGTTAAGATTACAAATAACTTGCCCACAGCCATTGTTTTCAGTGCTGGTCAGAGATCTGAACTGGAGATTTCCAAATTAACTTCCGCTTATAACGAAGTGGGCTTTGTATAACTACATAAAAAGCATGTTACCATATTTCACACTTCTGTACTAAGCAGCAAAGGTCTCCAACAAAGTATTCTGACCATATCTAGTGTGCCAAGCGAGGGAGAAATCTGATTGATTTTGCTATTAAAAAAAACAAACAGCCCCCCCCCCCATATTCTTCATTTTTCTGAAATGTTCCAAACTCTCCACACCCTGGTTTTTCTCTTGTATCTCGGCAGTTTCCCATCTGCTTGCAATTTTCCATTTTAGTGGTCACCAGAAGGCTTAAAACATATCGGGTAGAAGTCAACTAAGCTTTGCTCAATGTAGACCCAATGAAATTAAGAGACCTGACTCATTTCAGTGGGTCCTGGCAGAGTAAAACTTAGTTGAATACCACCCTTTCTAATCAGCAGTGTTTTTAATGTAATCTAACCCACTTGTTAAAATATGCCAAGATTTAAGCTGTATTTTGTTAATATCCTGGATTGTTTTTACCACTATATCTTATAATGTGTAAGTCATCAGCATCTTCTCTTCTGCATTTCCATCATCTTATCACAGGTTAGGGATAAATGGGAGTCCTGCTCCAAAAAAACAACATCTGGAGGGCTGCAGGTTCTCCATCCTTGGCATAGCTAGTGACAGATGAAGAATAGGGAACCTGCAGCTCTCCAGATGTTATTGGACTAGAACGCCCATTTTCCCCAGTATAGCATGGCCAGTGCCCAGGGACGAGGGGAGTTCCAACATCTGCAGGGCTATCGCTCCCATCTCTGACCCTTGGCCATGCTGGCTGAGATGGACAGGATTTGTGAGTCCCCCGGACAGCTGTAGGGCCGCAGGTTCCCTACCTCTACAGTATGTAATGCATCCTTTTCAAGGATCTTAAATGGCCTCATAATGAGTGTGTGTGTGTGATTAAGTAATATTGGCCATTGAACCTGAAAGGGAGGGGGGATATTCTTCCATTTCTTTTTAGAAGGCAAGGTAAACATTTCTCCCATTCAAGAGCATAATGCTGAATAACCCGCCTAACATGGTATTTAGGTGAGCACTTTATATTTTAAAAAATCCCAAACGTGGCTGCATCCCTATTCATTTGATGTTTTGTCTTACATGCTCCTTAATAAAGTGTGCTTTCGGAGGATGCTGGGGAAACCTTGGTCTCTGCCTCCTTTCTTGCCAGACTCAGTTGGGTCCTGCTTCAAGACTGCTGCCAAGTGAGAGTTGGAGGAAGGAGGAATCTGCCTTTTGCTTCTCGGCCAGAGACGACCAAACACCTTCCCAGAACAGAGACGAGCTGCTGGAGTTTGGCTGCATTTGCAATTTGAGGGGGAAATGCAGCCACTTGTTGACAATGGACACAGCTTGGGGGACAGCCTTGGCTTACAGTTCTGCTTTATCGCTTTCTTGTTAGCTTCACGGGCAGGAGTCACGAAGGTTTTTGGCACATGCGTTTGCCTCTCTGAAGCATAAGACGGCCTGCCTTTATTTTAAAGCTGTTTTTCAAGATCTGGTATTAAGTCATGGAAAACAGAAAGCAACAATTCCACCGAAGTTCGGATGGGAAGTGATCACAAAAAAGCAGTAGTAGATAGAACTAGCAATTTAACTCCAGCTGAACGTTTCAAAATAGTGTGAGCTTTGCCCACTGAGAGAGGAGGAAAGTGGAATCAGCAATGAAATAGTGTGAGGTTTGAGACTGGCTGCTAGGCCTGAACTTAAGGCACATTCTAGCTATACTGTTTTTGTCTGTGTGTCGAGAAAGAAAGAAAGAAAGAAAGAAAGGTAAAATGGCTCACTTTATTCTTCTTCCTAAAACATCGCTGTAGAGCAGAGACGCTGAGTTCCTCCCAACATTGGGGGGGGGGCCCTCAGATCTGTCCCCCCATACAGCAGCATTGGTGCCTATGTAGAGGGATACCTAATGTCACAGCCCACGTCTCCCCAATCCTAATAATCTCATTTCCCAAGATACTAAGTACACACACCAATCTATTATATACTATCATAGCCCTTGTACACATAAAAGCCACTCCCTTAATTTTGGGCATCCCTGTTTGCTTCCAACCTCATGATTTTGCTCCTGACTGTCCTCGACAGAAGAATTCTGGAAGAATATATCTCTGAAGGCAGTGCGGGATTTATGTATAAGCTAAACAAGCTATAGCTTAGGGCCCTACTCTCTTAAAGGAAAAAAACCCTGGATGTACTTTGATAAGATACATATTTTGTTATGTGCAGATGGCTTTAGATACCTATTAGGTCCATAAATTACCACATAGCATATATTCAACTCAAAAAACAGCAACAATTTGTTGTTCACAAAGGACAGCTGGATAAATAAAGGGCCCCATTACCTTCAGTAGCTTAGGTACTTATCAAACCTAAATCTGTCCCTGTGAAGGGCTTGCCTGAAACCGTCTCTGCGTATTCCACAGGTAACCTTGAAACAACTAGGAAGTTCCTAACCCATGGCCATTAACTGAAACAAGCTCACTATCTTTATACGTACAGGCTTCCTGTTCACTTCCTTCACAGAACTGGTCCATAGCTGTCAACCTACAGATTTGAAAATAAGGGACCAGCAGCCTCAAAAATAAGGGATCAGCAGCCAAAATAAGGGATTTTCCGAACACAGGTATGTTCAACTTCTGAGCCCCTCCGAGCCAAAGGCAGAAAGCCCAGCCAGCAGCCAAACGAAGCCTCAAGCGGTGGTTCCCACAGCGCAGCAACCCAGCAAAGGGGATGCAGCAAGGAAAACCACCATCACCTCTCCGCTGGGAAGCGCTGAGCAAAGGCGAGTCCCCAGGCAACGCGGCCGATTTGATCAGCCCAAGGCATGCAAGCTCCACCCCCCAGTCGTTCTTAGACTCCTTATTGGGTGAGCAACGCAGCCAAGCAACATAGTTGGAGCCTCCCTCCTCCCTGGCCGGCAGGGAGAGGAGCTGCTTCCTTTGAAACCCGGGAAATTTAAGGGACATCATCAATAAGGGACAGCAGCGGGACACGGCGCTGGGATAAGGGACTGTCCCGCCAAATAAGGGATGGTTGACAGCTATGAACTGGTCCCTCCTTCGAAGTGAATGGGGAAAGTCTTGTGAAGAAGAACTCTGAGCGTGAAAGTAGGGGTGCAGAAGCTCAGATGCAGGGGCAGAATGTGACCCTCCATGACTTATCTGGCTCTCAAGAATCTCCCCTCAGTGACCCTGCTCCTTCAGCTTCTGCCTGTCTTGAATGTGTCTCTGAGTCAGGGCATTTTTTCAGCCAGAACTCACCAAAACTCTGTTCCTCACCCATCAGGTGGGCGTCATTGCCATTATAACAGAAAAAGGGAAGCATTTAAAGTTCTGGCACTTCTTTTTCTAGAAAAATAGCACTGCCCTGAGTGTATGTAGAAACTAGCCTCCTTTATAAAGGTAACATTCACATTTGTTCCTGTGCCCCTGCCCACCATTCACTTGTGGCCCCCAGAAGGGAGTGTGGCCTTGAGGCTGGGGGGAAAAATCCCCACTTCTGATCTCAATCCTTGTACAGTGGTACCTCGGGTTAAGTATTTAATTCATCCCGGAGGTCCATTCTTAACCTGAAACTGTTCTTAACCTGAAGCACCACTTTAGCTAATGGGGCCTCCTGTTGCTGCCGTGCTGCCGGAGCACGATTTCTGTTCTCATCCTGAAGCAAAGTTCTTAACCCGAGGTACTATTTCTGGGTTAGCGGAGTCTGTAACCTGAAGCGTCTGTAACCCGAGGTACCACTGTACCTACAAATTTGTGGCTCCTGCCTTCCATGGTTTCTCCTTTCCTCTGGTGGAGTTTACGAACAAAAGCAAATTAAATGAACCAAAGACAGAGTGCCTAATATACTTTCCTAGAAGAACAGCAGCAAAGATTAATAATGCTGAATTTATAGAAGCTGAGAGATTAAAATAGAACCAGGCAGCATATTAAAATTCACTGCTAGGAAAGGAGTTGGTAATGGCACCACTGGCTTAGGAACACAGAAACACTGGCGGGGGGGGGGCGGGGGGAGCTCACCGTCCCCAGCACCATTGGGGAGGGGGGTACCATCGCGGCCTTCCCCCCGGATACGTGCCCACTCCCCCTCACCACGCTGGGCACCATGCTCTCAAAGGCAGCGCACCACACCCCCAGGACGCACACTACGCCCATGGGACGTGCGCCATGCCCCATGGGATGCGCACCAGCCACGTCCCCACCTGCTCTCTGCCCCTGGTGCCAGAGCATGTAGCTTTGCTACTGCGTAGAGAGCGACATTATATACCGTATTTTTCACTCTATAAGACGCACTTTTTCCCTCCTAAAAAGTAAGGGGAAATGTGTGTGCGTCTTATGGAGCGAATGCAGGCTGCACAGCTTTCGCTGAAGCCAGGAGAGCAAGAGAGATTGGTGCACACCGATCCCTCTTGCTCTCCTGGCTTCAGGGATAGCTGTCCGAAGCCTCCTGAGCACAGGGGGAGCACTCCCGCTGCACTCAGGAGGCTTCGCGTTGCTTCGCTGGAGAGGCACTGTGCAGCTTTCCCTCTCTGCACAGCGCCCCTTCAGCGAAGCGGGAGGAGAAATGGAGCCCCTTTCATTTCTCCTCCCGCTTTGCTGGAGAGGTGCTGAGGAGAAGGAGAGAATATTTTTTTTCTTGTTCTCTAAAACTAGGTGCGTCTTATGGTCGGGTGCGTCTTATAGAGCGAAAAATACTTGAGGCCCCATGGAGAGCCTCAAGGTCCATAAATAGCAACACCCTAGTGGTCCCGGGCCCTAAGGAAGTTAGATTAGCTTCAACCAGAGCCAGGGCCTTTTCAACACTGGCCCCGGCTTGGTGGAACGCTCTGCCTCATGAGACCAAGGCCCTGCAGGATCTGATTTCTTTCCGCAGGGCCTGTAAGACAGTTGTTTCACCTGGCCTTTGGCTTGGAGCCAATTTGATTCCCTCCCCCTCTTTCTTTTTTCTTTTTCCTTTCTCCTCCTGTGATGAGGCTGTATTTTAATCTTTTAATGTTTCCATATTTTAATGTTGTATTTTAATCTTGTTTTTAAGTTGTATTCATTCAACGTCTTTTTATTATTGCTTGTTAGCTGCCCTGAGCCCGGCCTTGGCTGGGGAGGGTGGGGTATAAATAAAAATTATTATTATTATTATTATTATTATTATTATTATTATTATTATTTAGCTCAGTATCGTCTACACTTACTGGCAGCTGCCCTTCAGAGTTTTGGACAAGAGTCTCCTAGCCCTACCTGGACTGAACCTGAAACATTACAGATGCAAAACACTGAGCTATGGCTCTTCTCCATAGGAAGTCCTGTTTATTTGGCTTTTTCCTCTTTAGATCTCCAGTGAACGAGCAACAGCACCCGTCATCATAATAATATATTGCTAAAAAGTAGGGGGAGGGTCATATCGTTTTGCGGAAAGGCATAATTGAGATGGAGCACACAGGGCAAGCTGATGCATTTCCTACCCTGGAACCCCCCAGTGCAAGTACGAAATTAATAGCCGATGAGCTAGCCAACAGAGCAAAGATGTAAAAAGGGGGAATTACTTGGGAGTTGTGGATGAACAGGTGCTTATTTTGTTCCACACCATTAGAGAAAATGCAGCACGTTCCATCTCTCAGTCTCACCAGTTCCCTGTGCAAACATCTATCGCAGACAAGCTGGAAGTTATAATTAGATAAATGGTGATGATACACATGCTGGGTCTCAGATCGATGCTATTTAAGGACACACACAAAGAGGTTGGTGTACCAGCCTGAGATCATCCCTGCTTTTGCTGTATTTCATGCATGTCTACTTTGCTTTTTGCATCCCTGGAATGGGGCTCCCAAAGCAGCTTACAGAGAAGAGTTCAACCAAGTACCATTCAAGCGACAACAAGCATAATGAAAATTAAAAAGTTAAAAGGGAAGAGTTCAAATTCAAAAGTAAAACAGGAAAAGTAGATGAAACCGCAAGCAAAACATTACAGCTGTGCTGTATTGTCAAATAAAACCCTGCAGCAGAGAGGTTCACTCCAATTTATGCAATTCCTTCCATTGCATACATGGAGCTCTGTGGGTTGCAAAGACACTTCAGTGGAGAATCTTTGCATATGCAATGGAATATGCTTTCAAAAAAGTCTAGGTTCAAATTCTTCCCTGAGGTGTATACTCAACAGCCCTTTCACTATAGATTCAACCTATCAGATTTACTCCAGATTTACACTGGCATTTCCCATATAAAGTTTGGGTTAAGATTTGCTTATTTGCCCAGGCGTTTAATTTTTTCCTAAGTTAATTTCTGCTGTGTCGTTTTTATAGTTGCTTTGGTTCATTTCACGATACGTTGTCGTTTATATGATCATTTGATTGGTTGTTTTTATGTGTTGTATCTGAATTGATGAAAGGGGGACTATAAAAGCTTTAATTCAATAATAAATAAAGCATGGGGAACAAAATGTATTTCTAAACACTTGTCTACTGTTAAATTTGTATCCTGTCTTTCCTCACAAAGGAGGGCAAACCATGAGGAATAAAAGAATAAAAACCTATTATAAAATAATTCTAATACAGATGCGGATCTCAATTTAAAAGGCTTTTTAGAAGAGGAAGATTTCCAGTAGGCGCCAAAAAGACAGCAGAGATGGCGCCTCTCTAATATTTAGGGGAATGTTTTTCATGTCTAATACTCATTGAGGGAATTCCAAAGGGTGGAAACCATCACACTTGAGGCACAATTCCCACATTGGGCTGGATGGACCTCCTGGTAAGATCAGTGGTGGCTGGTGCTCATTGACTTGATAGGGGGGAAGGTCTGGAGACCAGCAGCAGGTGGCGCCAGAACCAACCAATCCTAGTTTTGTTTCCATCCCTGCTGTAACACTGAGACTGAGGATGAGGAAGAAGCTGAGAGCCAGGGCCACCTCCTGGACTGGTTTTAAGTATGAAGACAAGCAAGTGGGGGGGGGGCTGGCTGAGAGGAGGCTGAGGATGGCCGGGTAGTGCCTCACTTGCCCTAATGGACCATTCTCCATTGGGTAAGACGGTGGCGTCACCTGCAGAGCGCAGTGATCAGTTGGCTATATAAGGGTTCAGGCAATCTGGTCCCAAACTGTATGGAAGAAATAATAATAATAATAATAATAATAATAATAATAATAATAATTTATTTATTTATATCCCGCCCGCCCCCAGCTGAAGCCGGGCTCAGAGCAGCCAAAAATAACACAGTTTACATAAAATCACAATCAATTAATTGAAAGACATTCTAAAATCAATTCACTCTAAAATCAATTCAGAGTCAATGGCAACCATTGGGCTAGAGTTCTATGAGGATTACAGAAAGAGAGAGGGGGTCAGACTGTGCCTTGGCCAAAGGCCTGGTGGAACAGCTCTGTCTCGCAGGCCCTGCGGAAAGATGTCAAGTCCTGCAGGGCCCTAGTTTCTTGTGACAGAGCGTTCCATCAGATCTGGGCCACAGCCGAAAAAGCCCTGGCTCTGGTTGAGGCCAGCCTAACCTCTTTGTGGCCTGGGACCTTCAAGATGTTTTTATTTGAAGACTGTAAGGTCCTCCGTGGGACATACCAGGAGAGGCGGTCCCGTAGGTACATGTGCTTAGGGAAGCCTTTGCAAGTCTGCTACCCCTCCAGATGTTTTGGACTACAACTCTCATCAGCTCCAATCAGCACAGCTGGAGGGCAGCAGGTTGGCAAAGGGAATTCTGAGAGATCAGAGCTCCCTGGCAGACGCCCACTATGATTTTAGGAATGACTCACCTTTGTCGTTGCTGGAAAACACTGGTGCAACAGGGGCCACGTAAAATGATGAAATGGCAGCTTAGAAAGCCACCAGGGGGCTGAGCCCTTTTGGGCCCCTCTATATTTGGGGGGCTGGGGCCATGCCCCCCAATACCCAAAAAGCGTGGGGCAGAGCTGACCACACCACTGCTTCAGTAGGCGATTCCTGCTCCTGCTCCTCTTGCCACAGAGGAGGGTTGATGTAGCCTTACATTTGTGGCAGCGCCAAGAGGAGAAGGAGGATGTACCAGCCATCAAAACCGCACAACCACTGCATTTGGCTCCGCCCCCGGCTCCTCCTGACCTTGGGACATTGCGACCTCACGCATGCAACGTTGCCCCCCCCCCAAATCATCCTTGCAAGCTGGCTTATACCATGTATAAAAGTAGTGTTATCAATTTGCCCACATGTAATTAAAAATGGGGAATTATGTCTGTCTTAGATGACAAAGAATACAAATGCGCTTCACGGACCAAAGTGCCATGCAAATTATAGCAAGGCTGGCAAGCAGATGGAGTTAATGTGATTTGCTTACACGGATCACTCGTTCCATCGGCCTGCTCCTCTCCTTGCCACCCACCCTGTTTCCCTCCACTCTCTGTTTTACACGGTAAACTCCTTGGGGGCCTGGAGACCTGCTCCTCTTGTTAAACAATCAGCAGCAATAATCCACACTCAGACAACGCGTGCAAGCTGTTCGGACAAATGGCAAGCACATTGCCCCCACCCGAGGGTGAGGATTCAGTACAGGTAAAGGTAAAGGGACCCCTGACCATTAGGTCCAGTCGTGGCCGACTCGGGTTGCGGCGCTCATCTCGCTTTATTGGCCGAGGGAGCCGGTGTACAGCTTCCGGGTCATGTGGCCAGCATGACTAAGCCGCTTCTGGCGAACCAGAGCAGCGCACGGAAACCCCGTTTACCTTCCCGCCGGAGCGGTACCTCTTTATCTACTTGCACTTTGACATGCTTTTGAGGTTGGCAGGAGCAGGGACCGAGCAACGGGAGCTCACCCTGTTGCGGGGATTCGAACCGCCGACCTTCTGATCGGCAAGCCCTAGGCTCTGTGGTTTAACCCACAGCGCCATCCCCTTCAGTAGGAGAGCCCAATTCGCACATCTGCAAAAGAAAACCCCACAACAACTAGCTCTCAATCTCTCTCTCTCTCTCTCTCTCTCTCTCTCCAACAAGTCAGGAAATGGTGCAACTCTGCTCCAAAGGAGGAGGAAGAGATTTTGAGTCTGTCAAGCTGGGAGACCTTTCCTGCTTTTGCCTACAAAGCTGCAGCGGCAGCTTTATTCCAATCAATATTATTAAAGAATGAGTCATTGGAATCCTCCTCCTCCTCGATCTCCATCTCCATCCCCAGTGCCCAAGAGCGGCAGAGGTGGCGACAGCAATTACACGCCACCCTCTGCTCTTCTCACCTAGCGGAAACTTTCGCTGCCTCTCTCCTGACAAGCCAATTAAAATTAGCATCGAGGTGAGCTGGAGGTGCAGGGCAGGGTGGGTGGAGAGGCATTTCCCACAGAGCTATAAATTGACCTAAAGATCCTGAGCCTTGGAGCAGCCCAAGGATTGCTTTTAACATGCTGGCATGCACACTTCTGTGGGTTCGTGTCGCAGCAGGAAAACGGAACACAACACAGACTATAGCCACTTCTTTTTAGTATTTGCTATTTATTGGCCACTGCGGTTGTTCGCAGAGGGGTTTTCCCTTTAAGAGAAATAGCGCAGCTGGCTCCCAGGCCTGATGACTCAGGGACAAGTCCAACAACAACAACAACAACAACAACAACAACAACAACAACAATTCCTTATTTATACCCCACCCATCCAGCTAGGTTTCACCAGCCACTCTGGGCTGCTTCCATCAAAAGATTAAAAATACATTAAAACATCAGTCATTAAAAACTTCCCTAAACAGGGCTGTCTTCAGATGTCTTCTAAACGTCAGATAGTTATTTATTTAGTTGATATCTGATGGGAGGGTGTTCCACAGAGTGGGTGCCACTACCAAGAAGGCCCTCTGCCTGGTTCCCTGTAACCTCGCTTCTCACAGGGAGGGAACCGCCAGAAGGCCCTTGGCGCTGGACCTCAGTGTCCAGGCTGAATGATGGGGGTGGAAATGCTCCTTCAGATATACTGGGCCAAGGCCATTTAGGGCTTTAAAGGTCAGCACCAACACTTTGAATTGTGCTTGGAAACGTACTGGGAGCCAATGTAGGTCTTTCAAGACTGGTGTTATGTGGTTTCAGTAGCCGCTCCCAGTCACCAGTCTTGCTGCTGCATTCTGGATTAGTGGATACTACAATGCTCAGTAGGGATGTGGGTGGCGCTGTGGGTTAAACCACAGCCCTTGGTTAGAGAGAGAGAGAGAGAGAGAGAAAGAGAGAGAGAGTTGTTGTGGGGTTTTCTTTTGCAGATGCGCGAATTGGGCTCTCCTACTGAAGGGACGCGGGTAGCGCTGTGGGCTAAACCACAGAGCCTAGGGCTCGCCGATCAGAAGGTCAGCGGTTTGAATCCCCGCGACGGGGTGAGCTCCTGTTGCTCGGTTCCTGCTCCTGCCAACCTAGGAGTTCGAAAGCAAAGTGCAAGTAGATAAATAGGTACCGCTTTGGCGGTAAGGTAAACAGCGTTTCTGTGCGCTGCTCTGGTTTGCCAGAAGCGGCTTAGTCATGCTGGCCACATGACCCGGAAGCTGTACGCTGGCTCACACCCTGTTCATATCTTTAATGTGCCCTTAAGACAGTATTTGTGAGGAAAGAGACAATGGGGAGGTTTCCCACTTTGACCTTGCAGAGAAATATCTGAGGTCAATTTGTTCAGGACCTTTTCTGTGGGGTTTCTGACATGTGGTTTATATATACAGTTATGAACATTTTTTTTTAATATATGTGACCTTACAATTCTTATAACAACTACAGTGGTACCTCGCAAGACGAATGCCTCGCAAGACAAAAAACTCGCTAGACGAAAGGGTTTTTGGTTTTTTGAGCTGCTTCGCAAGACGATTTTCCCTATGGGCTCGCTTCGCAAGACGGAAACGTCTTGCAAGTTTGTTTCCTTTTTCTTAACACCGTTAATACAGTTGCGACTTGACTTCGAGGAGCAACTCATAGAACGCGGTGTGGTAACCTTTTTTGAGGTTTTTAAAGACTTTGGTGATTTTTGAAGCTTTTCCAAAACTTTCCCGACACCGTGCTTTGCAAGACGAAAAAAATCGCAAGACGACAAAACTCGCGGAACGAATTAATTTCGTCTTGCGAGGCACCACTGTACTTATTAAATTTATATGCCACCCATCATCTGAAGAACACTGGGCACTTCACAACATAAAAATACAAAATGAGAACACAAAACAAACAATAAAAACAAGATCAAACCAATAACCCTACCTCCCAGAGTCACAGAGTCCCCAAGAAAGAGGAATTTATTGTTAAACCACTTTAGAAATTGCAGCTTTGTAAAGGTAATAGGAGTATCTTGACAACTCTCAGCACTCTAACAAGCTACAGCTCCCAGAATTATTTGGGGGAAGCCATGGTATAAAAGTGCTTGTAATTTTTAGTGCGACTAGGGTGCAATTGGTTACCCTTAAAATTTTGCATACTGGCAAAGCCTTCCCACATTTTTAGACATCTATTGCCACTTCTCACCAGAATGACTATAGCCTCCAAGACATATAAATACAAGTCTACTTAAAATGTGAAGACTGGGATGCGTACGTGTGATATTAGAAATATATATGTGTGTCTCCCCCAAATAACACTATGAATGCAACTTGGTAATAATAATTGGTGCATGTTTGAGAGCACAATTGCATAAAGTGCCTTGTTTTCTGCCTTGCTTTCTGTGTAGAATGGGGGGGGGGGGAGTATTTTGTCAAACTTTCCCAAGCTGTCTTAGTTTTGAGTGGGTGATTTGGTATACTATAATTAGGAGCTCGTTTCGGAAATGTTCCTGTAGGCCGCCATCACCGAGTGCTGCCGTATCCATAGCAACAGCGGTTGCCTAGATTCCTCCAAGAAGCTATTCGGTTCTTAAGAGGGAGGGCCTTCGTTCTGACGTTGCTGTTTACATTCCCCCAAAGGCTTTTCCTGGCTCGGAGACAGACATGCTACGGCTTTGCAGAGGAGAGAACATTATGGCAACAGATGACGTGAAACGGCTTTTTCTCCTACGTTTTCCCCTTGGTACCTGGCTAAGTGTGAGCAACATAATTCTGTTTCATGCCGCCTGCTTTGGGATGCTTAGACGGCGACAGCTCATAAAACAGAATTTGCCAGTGATGAGTCAAGCGGGAACAAGGGCACATCCGCACCATACATTTAAAGCACACTTACGCCACTTTGGGACGCAGATGGCGCTGTGGGTTAAACCACAGAGCCTAGGACTTGCCGATCAGAAGGTCGGCGGTTCGAATCCCCGCGACGGGGTGAGCTCCTGTTGCTCGGTTCCTGCTCCTGCCAACCTAGCAGTTCGAAAGCATGTCAAAGTGCAAGTAGATAAATACCCGCTCTGGCGGGAAGGTAAACGGCGTTTCCGTGCGCTGCTCTGGTTCGCCAGAAGTGGCTTAGTCATGCTGGCCACATGACCCGGAAGCTGTACGCCAGCTCCCTCGGCCAATAAAGCGAGATGAGCGCCGCAACCCCAGAATCGGTCACAACTGGACCTAATGGTCAGGGGTCCCTTTACCTTTACCTTTATGCCACTTTAACAATTCTGCCTTTCAACACTTCCCCCCAAAAGAATCCTGGGAAATGTAGTTTCATAGGGAACTCTGGGAGTTCTTGCTCTGGGAGGGTAATAGGCATATCTAAGCAATGCTCATCACCCTTAGCAAAGTACAGCTCCCAGAATTCTGCTGGGGAAGCCATGACTGTTTATTGCCACTTCTTTAAACCTAACATTGAGTTAGATTTATGGAAACAATTGGGGAAAATGTTATGAGCTGAAGTTCTCACCCTGGGCCAACAGGGGGGTACCGTAGATAGTTTTCACTCAGGTACACACATACAAATAAGGAATTGAAAGTGACATTCAGGAGTCGGTGGAAGAAGATTGGAAGAAATTTAAAGACTATTTACAGAAATATTGTAAAATTAATGAATGTTAGAACGATGTTGGATAGAAACTAAGTGGTTTTTAGCTGCAATATTATAAGGGAATATGAAAAATGGATTACTAATAGGTAAAGATCTAATGTTACAATATTTTAAGATTAAAGATTAGGATAATCAAAGAGGGGAAGGATTTGCTGAACCAACAAACTGAATTGGAATACAAAAAAGGGAGGCGTGAGGAGGTCCGGGAAATAAGCTAATGAAAAATAAGTAATGGAAAGATTGAGTTGTTTCTAATTATCTTTATTTTGTATTTTCTTTTTTTTTGTAATATTTTGAAAATCTTAATAAATATCTTATAAAAAAAAATATGAAAGTGACATTCAGTGATTGGATAGTTACCGAAAGTTGTTACTGTTGCTTTTGTAGTGGAGCTCTGTATAAGCAGGCTGGCTGAACCCTTCAGTTCAGTTCTGTTCTGGCCTGTGAATAAACAAGAGCTGCATGTCATACACTAAAGGAAAACTACTTGAAGATGATCCATAAGTGGTATTTAACACCAACAGACCAGCAAAGATGTTTAAATCAGAGGCAGGTAAATGTTGGAAGTGTAAAGAGGTTGAAGGGTCATTCTTCCACATGTGATGGTCTTCCAGCGTACTTAAAGGTTATTGGGAAATAATATATAATGAACTTTTAAAAAAGTTTAAAAGAACATTTCCCCCCCAACCCAGAAGCTTTCCTCCTGGATATAATAACATCAGAAGTCCCCCCCCAAAAAAATAATAATCAGAATAACCTATTCATGTATGCGACTACGGCTGCAAGGATGCTACCAGTGCAAAAAATGGAAAACAGATGCAGGACCAACGAAAGAAGAGTGGCACATTAAAATGTTGGAATATGTGGAATTAGCAGGAATGGCCAGTAGAATAAGAAATCGAGATGAAAAATGGTTTAAGGTAGACTGGATAACACACACACACACACACACAGAGAGAGAGAGAGAGAGAGAGAGAGAGAGAGAGAGAGAGAGAGAGAGATTAAATGAAAAACTATGATAAGCAGATGCTAGTAACTTCAGCAGTGTAAGTAAGAACAAGAGATAAGGAGAGTAAAAGAGAAAGGATTAGAAAACGAAGAAGATGCAAGGGGGGGTGGATTATAAAAGGAGCCATGGAAGGAGAGGAAGGGAAGTCCACTAATGTTTGTACAGTGGCACCTCTGGTTGCAAACGGGATCCGTTCCGGAGGCCCGTTCGCAACATGAAAAGAGCGCAACCCACAGCGGCGTGTCTGCACGTGCGCAGGTTGCGATTCGTCGCTTCTGCGCATGCGCGTGACGTCATTTTGCGCTTCTGCACATGTGCGAGTGGCGAAACCCGGAAGTAACCCTTTCTGGTACTTCCAGGTCGCCGCGGGACGTAACCTGAAAGAATGTAACATGAAGCGGATGTAACATGAGGTATGACTGTATCTTTGAAAGAAATAGAAGACATTACAATTTTGAATTGTATTTGAAATGCAAATAAATAAAATATGTGGGGGGGGGAATAGAGTGGCGTCTGTTGCTAGCATCTGTCTGTCTCGAGAGACAATGCACTGCGCCTCCGGGGGTGAAGTCAAACCGCTACACAACTATGGCAAGGGAAGTGGCGAATTAGGGCTGGGGATACCAGACTGTTGCTATGTTCAGGCACACATGTGACATGCCACCCATTTTTAAAAGCGTGCTTAGAACTGATCACTGTCTCCCCATCCCCTGAAATATCCACCAAACAGGGTTTTAATCCACATTGGGGCCACTTCCCTTCCCATAACATTTTACCCACTCAAAATCTATGCCAAACACACACACACACACACACACACACACACACACACACACCTGTGTTGCTCTTTTTCCCGAAGGCGCTGTTTATTTCAAACAGCACACTGGGGGATCAACAGCAGTGGTCTTGCTCAATTAAAGTGATCTGCATACATTCATATCCAGGTTGACTTTTATTTGAAGGGCAGAGGGAACTCTCCCAAGTAGAACACAAAGCAACAAGAAAGTGTAATTCAGAAAACCGGAAGTTTATCAAGTCAGGACAGAAGTTTGTGTTGTTTTTTTAAAACTTAAATATATGACATAAATGACTCTATAATACAATAAAATCAGATAAAAATTACAGAAAATTCATAAAAGAAAAATGTTTTGCTTTTCCAAATATATATATATAAAAACCATCATTTACTGCTACCAGAAGAGATTCCACATATCAATGTTTGCTGAATATTCAGTGACATGGGGGGGGGGGGGGACTTGTTCACAGCAGACAAGTAACAAGGTAAAAGATAATTTCACACCAATCAACCTACAATAATATCTTCAGGTTGATTAATCATATTTTATATCTGGATAAAAATATACAGTTTAATCACTGCAATGTTTTCCCACGCTCTTATAATCAGTTAATTCATCTTTCACTAAACCTTACTTGGAACCATGAGAACATATTGCAAATTACTAAAGGCTCATCTTACTTTTAGAACATTTGGTATAGCAATATCGCACTAAAATACTCTCGTATTTGTTAACTACAAGGGAAGAATATATTTCAGTTCTTAAAAGTGCTCTGTACATCAACATTCAATTTCAGAATGTATCACAATCTGTAGCATAATAAATTCAAAATGCTTTTTTCTAGTATTGTCAACTAACCTCCCCCTCTCTCCGCCAGACACACACACCAAACTGAAGACAATTGTGCAAGACTTAGGATATCAGTTTGTACCTTTTTAGGGGGACAATATTTCTTCTTGGTTGGCATATGGCTAAAATAAAATTATTGCTAGCCAGTATTAGAAAACAGAAAACACAAGTTAATTCCCTTAATTGCCCAGATACATTTTAACTCAAAACATTTTAATAACTCACACCATGTTTCCTAAATGCCATGGGGGCAGTCCTGTGTGCTATCAGCCATGCTCAAAAGAAGTCAAACTCACGGGGCTAAAATGTGCCCAGAACTGTATTGGATCATGGCCATTACGTTAAAATGAAATATACGGTATTTTTTGCTCTATAAGACTCACTTTTTCCCTCCTAAAAAGTAAGGGGAAATGTGTGTGCATCTTATGGAGTGAATGCAGGCTGCACAGCTATCCCAGAAGCCAGAACAGCAAGAGGGATTGCTGCTTTCACTGCGTAGTGATCCTTCTTGCTGTTCTGGCTTCTGAGATTCAGAATATTTTTTTTTCTTGTTTTCCTCCTCCAAAAACTAGGTGTGTCTTGTGGTCTGGTGCGTCTTATAGAGCGAAAAATACGGTACTTGTAAGGAATTGTGCTTAGAATAATGGCCTCACATTCCAGATCCATTTAAGGTAATAACAGCTTCAATAGCTCAGAATCACTACAGGAATCCAAAATCTGCCAACCCACTACTTGTTGCCACTACAAGAGTCAAACCAAAACTCGAGAAGTTGAAGCATATGATACTCATCCAGACCAGCAATGACTAGCAGCCTTCCAAAGTCTCAAGCAAAGAGCTTTTTGAGATCTGCTAAGATAATTTGTCCCTGGGAGTTTCGCTATTTATGATGGCAGCCAGTTCTCCCCACAATGCCGTTAAATGACTCAACTTTTGTGGTATTGTCAGAAATCCAAGATGGCGGCTGAGAGTCTCCAAGGCAAAGCCTTCAGGGCCCATGGGACAGCTCCCCAATGATGGAGCTGGCCCTGTCTGTATACAGTGCAAATGCCCAGTTAAGGTATCCAGTCCTGCCACACTGGGACAAATCCATTCAATTATGGCACCTGATACGAACTTGCTATCAATGCTTCCAAATGCTAGAAAGGCCAGGTGGCCACATCTATGCTGTGTACTGTACAGTGCCGGTGTCAAAGCTTTGTCACAAAGCATGAGCTATGGTTGCAGAAGCACCCTTGGATTTAAATGCAGCTGGGTTAAACCACAGAGCCTAGGACTTGCCGATCAGAAGGTTGGCGGTTCGAATCCCCGCAAAAGGGTGAGCTCCCGTTGCTCGGTCCCTGCTCCTGCCAAACTAGCAGTTTGAAAGCACGTCAAAGTGCAAGTAGATAAATAGGTACCGCTCCCATGGGAAGGTAAACAGTGTTTCCGTGCGCTGCTCTGGTTCGCCAGAAGTGGTTTAGTCATGCTGGCCACATGACCTGGAAGCTGTATGCCAGCTCCCTCGGCCAGTAAAGTGAGATGAGCGGCGCAACCCAGAGTCGGTCATGACTGGACCAAATGGTCAGGGGTCCCTTTACCTTTACCTCTCCTCCTTCTACAATAGGTGGAAAGCAATACCAACCTCCCTCCCAAAGTTGTTGCAAGTATTACTCTGATGATGTTACATGAAGCACATTGAACACCTCAGGAAGAGCTACATATATAAATGCCAACAGTGATCTCAAGTCATCGGCACACATCCATCCAGCTACTCTGGTTGCACTGTAACAAGTTACAAGACTGCAGATGGCTACATACTCCACTTAGAAGCCATTTTGGCTTGTAAGCAGCATATAAATGAGAAAATAATGATTATTGCAAACTGAACTTGTCATTGTGCACCAGTTTCCCCACAAGATATATTTTCATCCCTTAAAAGAGGGGTGTGTCTGCACGATTTCCACAAAGTGGTAAGGTTGTCATCATTAGAGTGGGTTACTAACAGATCCCAGAAATTCGTCTTTTGCCCCAGTCCAGCAATTTACATGAAGCAGCCCTCAGGTTATGATCCCAAGCACACTTTTGTGAAAGCACCACTGGAATCGATGGAAAGTTGCATCCAGGTAATTAGAATAATCTATAGGTACAGATGAAACACATAGTACAGAGCTTTGGGGGTAGTTCCATTTCAAAACCACAGCTGGCGCGACTATCCCCATTTGAGTCCTTTCCCATAGTAAAAGCAGCCTTCACACAAACACCCCCCCCCTTATGTGAAATGGTACAGTCCAAAGAACCATGGGATTTACCTACAGACTGGTTCAGCGTCCTTAAGACCAGGGGTATAAGAAGCCAAAGCAATAGAAAGAAGCAATCTAGTAATCAATCAATTGTTTACGAATATGCATATAAACTTTATATGCATATATAGGCACCTTGATATTTTAAAAGTTAATTTCTACCTCTTCATTTTATCACAGTAAAATGTCATACTGGCTAGCCATTCTACAAACTCCATTCAACACTTCTTCCACCACAGAATACAGTATACATATTTATATCAAGCATATTTGCAGAGGGTTGTGGCCAACTAAGGCCTACTCAGAGTAAACCCACTGAAATGAATGAACCTAAGTTAACTTCAGTCGGTCTACGTTGAGCAAGGCGAGCCTTGGATACAACCCCAGCGTTCTTTAACCCTTTTTGACTCAAGGTATCTTATTACTACTGAACATAGCATACAGTATTTCAGACAATAACTTCTTCAAAATTGCTAGCCCACCCCCCACCCCCAGTCTGAAGATGGTGCTTTAGAGTGCCAGATCATTAAATGGAAAATTGACAGCCACCGAGGGGTTAATCCTGGATGAGAGAACTGTCAAAAGTTTCATTTTCCTGACCAGGTTGCCAGATATAGCAGGTTTGGGGGCTTGTAATTTAGGATAAGGTAGCGAGAACAGAATGAGTATTTTGTGGGTATAACATGCTCCCCAACAATCTCCCTAGCTTATCTAACCTGGGTGGTCTTAGGTGTGGTTTTGAAGACTGGTAGTGCTGGGTGGATGTGGGTGGTGCTGTGGGTTAAACCACAGAGCCTAGGACTTGCTGATTAGAAGGTTGGCAGTTCGAATCCCCGCAACGGGGTGAGCTCCCGTTGCTCGGTCCCTGCTCCTGCCAACCTAGCAGTTTGAAAGGATGTCAAATATAGATAAACAGGTACCACTCCGACGGGAAGGTAAACAGCATTTCTGTGCACTGCTCTGGTTCGCCAGAAGCGGCTTAGTCATGCTGGCCACATGACCTGGAAACTGTACGCCGGTTCCCTCGGCCAATAAAGCGAGATGAGCGCCGCAACCCCAGAGTCAGTCATGACTGGACCTAATGGTCAGGGGTCCCTTTACCTTTTAGTGCTGGGTGTCTTCAGCATTCAGGCTCCAGATGTCTCATAGGCTTGGATGGTCCACACCAGGTCCAACTGTGGGGATGCTTTGATGTCTTCTTCTCTACTACCTTTGATCTGGGCTCCATGTTGCTGAACCAAATGGGCCCTTGCTTAGCCACACTGGTGGTGGTCCAAATGGAACTAACTGGTACCGTGCAACGCATGAAGTAATGCTATGCGTGAAAGCAGCTCTTGGGCATTTTGATTCCAGTCTGCCTTTGTTTACGCTGTGCTTGGGAAAAGTTTGTTGTCGATTTTAAATTCATGACATTGCAATGCCAATTGTATTGTATTTGTTGACCATTGGTTATTATGCTCACTTTATGCACTTTAAATTTATTCTGCAAACTATCTTGTGAGGGCAATGCACCCTGAAAGTCTGGTTAGAAATCCATTCAGTTATGCAAATAAACCTGCTGAGGCATGACTAGGTTCCTCTGAATTTTGGTAACTCTGAATTTCTTGTTTATCCAGTCTTAAGTCCAGTTCTCCACATCAGTTTGAGAAATGCACTTCCTCATGAAAGTTCACCAGCATTTTAGTGCAAATTTCTCTCAATATGTACATATACTTGTATGCAGTTTCCCATAAAATGCACGTTTTGGCAAAGCAATTTCCCCAAATATCGTAATGTTTTTGTATACATCATTATTTTCACTTTACCCTGGCCATTACTTGGCTGTAGAATGGCATTGCAAAATTCAGAAATGCGTACATTCCAAAAGATGACTGTGTTTCAATTTATGTATTTGGATAGTGCAAATTATGTAGCTTCATTCACATTCAAATATCAAGTGAATCAAATTTCTTACCCATCTCCAGGCATGCCATGCAAGGTCCTCAGGGAAACACAATGCTAGTATGGACCCTTCTTGCCATTTTTTAAATTGGGAGCAAGCATTGAATAAGATATGGCAGCAGCACCTGAGGCTCCCCCAAATTGCTTTAGGAATCGGATTCGGGGTACAGGAAGATGCAGCCTTATTATATCAGAATATTTGTTCATTTAGCCAATAGTGACTGACTGAATGCAACTGACAATTCTCCAGGTTCCCCAGGGGAGAGTGGTTGTTACCATAACCTGCTGCAAATGCTGGGCACTGAAGTTGAAATCATTGCATGCCCTCTACCAATGAGCAATGGTTCTAAGCCCCACTTGATCCCAAATGATCTGGTTTGTAGTCACTTCAAAAAGAGGAGAAAATATCTATGATCAACATCTTGAAATCTTCTGACTACTGCTAGGACAGCCCCACTTTCTGGGAAGACAGAGGTAGCCAACTTAATAGCACAACAAACGTGCCATCTCTCCTGGCCAACTCACCACTACACAAAACCAGTGCAGCAGATGGTAGACTAAGGAAGGGGCTGGGGTGTAAAAACACAGGCCTTTAAATGATTTTTGTAATAAAATAAAATAAAATACAAGGCAGCCTTGGTGTCATTTATGGCAGCTGTAGGTTTTATAGAAGCCTGTTTTCAGTTCTAAAATGTCAAAGACTTTGCTCCTGGCAAAGAACTGCCTCTGTGTTTTAATTGCCAAAGAAGAGGGCATAGCACAGAAGGCCAGCCCTGTCACCCTGTTGGCCTTGACCTGTGCTGCCCACATGCTCCTCATCACGGCTTCAGCTCAGCCTAACACACCTAAGTCACCTGGCTCTGACCTGAACGAGAAGATCTGAACCCAGCCCTTCACCGGCACCTGCACAGATAATACTTGTGATCTTGGATCAGGAGCCTATGAATTGTGGAAGAAGGGAAAAGTGGGTTAGGCTCAAAGCAGCGAGAAATCAGATTAGAGGCATGGGGTGGGCGAGTGGGCAGGAAATTTGGTTCCAAGGAGTTCAGTGGGAAAGGTTTACTGGTGAGCAGAGGGCTTTGCTCTCAGGAGCCAAAGGAAGCAAAAATTAAGGAGAGCTGTGTGCTTTGGGTGCAGCCAAATGCTTGGCTTGCTATTTCAGATCTGTCTTGTTAACTCTGCTTGTGCATTCAGATCCTTGTGCCTCGCGCCTCTCTGTGGACCACTCACTACTCTGAACCTCCTTCCCTAGGCCCATCTGCTAACCCTGCCTCTCTAGAATCTGAGAAGCTCACCCAATGGCAGCCAGACTCCTCTCTCCGCTCCCCACCATCCGCCACGACATTAGGCAAAATCTCAAGCAATCACGGACTCCGTCACCACCATAAAACCCCATGGCACACTGCAATATAGATATGCATATATATCAGCAGAAAGAATAGCTAACTGTTTTGGCAGTGGATCAGGTTTCATCAGCTAAGAAGCTGTTGCAAACTGCCCTCTTCATACTTTGCACCTTACGAGGAAACGGGAGAGTCACACAGTCCAAAATGAGAGCTTTATGTCCAACGCTTTTTCAGTAAGAAGGTGGCTTTTTATATTAAGAACAGAGAAAATTGAATCGCACACCCATGCAATGGCAGACACAAAAGGAGAGAGCGCTGCGAATGATGAGTTGAACTCCCTCCTGCAGTTCTAAAAGCAGTTAGGCACCGCAGGCACTTAACACACAGGGCAGAAAAATGGAAGAGGAGGCAGCTCACTGTTAGGCAGGGCACCTTTGAGCTTCCACACATCTGCCTAGCAGGCAAAGGAGGTGAGTTCGGGTAACTACCAGTACTAAGATCCATAACGGGCATGACTAAGAAGTGTTTTCCAGTGTGATACAGTCTCAGTAGCTGACAGACATTTGTGTCAGCAGCCTTCCCCAGTGCCCTCTAGAAGTTTTAGACAACTCCCATCCATCCCAGCTAGCATGGCCAGGGTGATGGAAGACGTAGCCCCAAACATGTAGAAGGCACAAGATTGGGAAGGTTCGTACAGAGCTTAGTTTGAGATACGACTCTGTCCCAGGACCCGGTTTTTGTAATTCCAGGGGCTCAGCCCTGAAAGAAGCTGAAGGCGCTAACGGGAGTGTTTTGGAGCATGTGAAAATGACTTTCTCGTTTCATCCCAGCTGTGAATACCACCAGCCTTGATTCACCTGGAATTAAAGAGCAGGTCTTTGGGGACAGAGCAGAAACCTTCAAGGTGGGTTGATGTCCCAGGATGTTCCTTTTTAGGTGGCCATGTGTCTTGATGGTTAGTTTGAAGACACCCCCCTCTTGGATGGAGACTTAATTCTAAAACCCAGTTGCAACCAGTGCCACTGTCTGCAACAACTCTTCCATTGCCCTCCCCTCCAATTTGTGACTGTTTGCTGCTGCATCTAATATCTTTGCATCAGGCACCAACCTCATAGCCAGTATGGCACCAATTAAACACATTTTCTCGTTGCCCAGACTTTGGGCAACAACTGAGAAATTCAGAACCGTTTATTGATAATTTACCTGCTCCTTTTTCTTGCTTCCACCTTTATTTCCATGTCACTGATACTTTTATTCAAACAGGCTCTTTAAATCCTTAAGATGGTTTAAAGCATGGGTACGCAAACTAAGGCCCGGGGGCCAGATCCGGCCCAATCGCCTTCTAAATCCGGCCCGTGGACGGTCTGGGAATCAGTGTGTTTTTTACATGAGCAGAATGTGCCCTTTTATTTAAAATGCATCTCTGGGTTATTTGTGGGGCATAGGAATCCGTTCATTTTTCTTCTTCTTCAAAATATAGTCCGGCCCCCCACAAGATCTGAGGGACAGTGGACCGGCCCCCTGCTGAAAAAGTTTGCTGACCCCTGGTTTAAAGTCTTTGTTGCAACCAATGTCTGAGGTTTCTCTGGGTGAAGAGGTGGCACATAAATAGTTTTAAAACAAATACTTGTATCCTGAATGTAAAAATGGTGTTGCCAGCCAGTGTAGGGAAAGCAACTTATAAGGCCAACTGCTTACATCAGGGATGGGAAACCTGTTCCAGCCCAAGAGCCACATGCCAGTGGATGGAGCAAAGAATGTAAATATTACCTCTGTGTAACAGGTTAGTTCCTATGCACGCTCACACAGCCTGCTCTGTTCTCCATCCGGAGAAGCAAAAGGCATCGCCAGAGTTCAAGGGCAAATTCCAGCCAGGCAAAAACACTTGTGGTACAAAGCAGGACCAGCGAGGGATGTGGCGTTGGAGAACTTCCAAGGAACAGCTGGAGAGGCATTTGACTCCTGGGCCTGAGGTTCCCTACTTAACATCCTTTGCTCCGGGAGTGAACTGACCCTGGATCCTAGGAAGAGAGCCCATTTCCCCGGCATTCAAATGGCTTAATGTACAATATCTGCATTTCTAAACACCCTCAAAGGCTTGGAAACCGCCAACCCACTTTGGGTAACTACCTCCACGTCCATTCTACCAGGAGTGCAAAGGGCCACACCTGAACACGTTGCGATTTCTACACCGATTTCAAATGCACATTGTTGAACATGGCAAATTCTGTATGAAAAGGCCTCGTGGGTATTTTTTTTTATTTTTTAAAAAAGCCACCACTGAATTCTTCAAATGAGGCTTCACAATTTGATCCTAAGGCCATGAGCATCTACTAAAAGAATATTTCTCTACCTGCCAATGGCTGCTCCCAAGTGCACTTCTCTTTTTCAAGCCCATGGACAAATTGCAAGCATCTTCTCTCATCTTCACTGTGGTCTGTTACACACACACACACACAAATAAAACTGCAAGGGCTTGATAATCAAGATTAGGAAAAGGCTCGCTTCCTGTTTCTATGGTTGCAGCAGCCCTTAAGATAGAAATTTCCCTGCAACAACTAATGCATATTCATTTTAAGGTAGGTCTAGTTCCATTTTCCTGAGGCAAGAACCCTCCCCCACCTGTTCACAAACCCTCCAAGTCCAGAAGCAGCAAGATAAACAAAGCTCTACCTTAAAAAAGAAAAGTCAACAACAATTTTTGGAAAGAAAAGAAAGAAAAGGAAGAATGGGTAGTGGGGGAGAGAACCATTAAATTTTTAAATTCTATGTACAAATCACATTGCAAACAAGAATACTCTGGTTATTTTTTTGTGGAACAGACATTTAGGATTAAAATGCACACCCACCAAATGTTAGTTTACAAAAAGATATATGTTGCTATTCCCTAGTTATCAACTCCCAGTTTAGATAGTCCTTGCCGGAAGTCATGCAATTCATCAATCTTTCCATCTAGTACGTCTAAAAAAGTCTGTAACTCAGTCTTAAGGTTGTTTTGTCTGTGTTTGCTCTCTTCCACCTCTGTCCTTAGAGCTCTGACTTTCTCTTCCAGGTCTTTATTCCTTTTCTCAGCAGCCTTAAAAAAAAAAAAGGTACATTAAAGTCTCATCAATAACAAAAAGAGCAAAGGCCCTTCCCACACCTGCCCCATCGCTGCATCTCTTATTTATTGTGTCCACTGCAAACCTACCTGCAAGCAAACTCTGTCAGGGGAAAGGCTATTATTTTAATCTGACTGCTTCACAGAAGGATGCGGAAGAGATGCTTTGCCTTGAATGAGGTCACTTTGGGCAGCTTTTGGCTGGAATTTATGTGCCCTGCTCTGCATATATTACTGCCATTGCTAGCGCTTCAGAATTTGTTCTAAACATTATCTGAAGTTGGTTTGGGTCCTGGCTCACCCGTCCACAAATACAACCTGACAAAACAGCGCCTGGGAACTGAGATTGTTTCGTTCTGGAAATCAATGTCATTTTTTAAAAAAAATAAGAAAAAGAAATATCTGGAGTCTCCCTGGCTGAATGTGTAGAAAGACAGTGAGAAAAATAATAATAATAATCTTTAAGTTCCCTAGCAATGGAGTTTACATCATCAATATAAGCCTGTACAGTGGTACCTCGGGTTAAGTATTTAATTCGTTCTGCAGGTCCGTTCTTAACCTGAAACTGTTCTTAACCTGAAGCACCACTTTAGCTAATGGGGCCTCCAGCTGCTGCCGCGCCACCGGAGCACGATTTCTGTTCTCATCCTGAAGCAAAGTTCTTAACCCGAGGTACTATTTCTGGGTTAGCGGAGTCTGTAACCTGAAGCATATGTAACCTGAAGCATATGTAACCTGAGGTACCACTGTACTTGAAATGCTTTGCCCCAGAGGATAGAGTCCCATGTTGCCTCTCCTCAACAAATTCATGATGCATGGGTTGAGATGAAAGATTTACAGATGAAGCCGTTCCTAAATTGTGAAACAGGGTACACCTTCTACAGGCTTGAGCTTCCAAGGCAGAAGCCGGGTAAGTCAGTGGAGTGCCAGCAGCACAGGATAGCAACTAGGACTTTAGCACCAAGGGCTCTCTCATCCCTTGAGTAATCCAGGCCCCTCCCTGAACATACTGCTTTTATTGAAAAACATGTCTCCAGCCATGGGTGTAGGCAGAGGAGTGAAGGGGGGCAGCTGCCCCCTAAATAAATAAAGTAAATAAATCAAAATATTTAACTGACCAATTGCATCACAGATTACTCGGTTCTGCCGCACCTAACATAAAGCCTGCCTACCTCCCAAATAAATCCTAGCTACATCCATTCTCCAGTTCTTTTATTTTATGGAGATAAGGAACACAAAACATGGAGGTGGTATTCTACCCAATTGCACACTAATGCAATTAAATAAATGGAAGCCTGAATTTATGATTTGGTTGTACTGCAGTTATTCCCCGGTTCCCTTAGGCTGCTTTGAGTCCGTTCTCAAGGTGACTTTTAGAGACCTGTGATCAGGGAGTCCACTTCCCCTTCCTACTAGAGCCCTCATTCCTTGACAGGTCCTGCGAAGACACCATTGCACTAAGCCATTATTGTGCTGTTGGCCTGAGCAGTTAAGGTGTCTTAATATTTTCCATCTGTGTTATGATTATACCTGCACTACAGTAACTTGCATTCATGAATGGAAGGGAAAACGCTGTGGCTACTTCCTTACTGCTTGGCTCTCCAAGCAAGCAAGCAAGCAAGCAAGCAAGCAGCATTATCCTGACATGACCCCAGAGGAGCAGAGGACCAAGAGGGAAAACTGGATAAAAGTTAAGAGGAAATCATTTTCCCAACACCTTCACATCTCTACCTGAGCCATCCTCATCCAGCATGAATCATACGCTTCAGTTTCTCCAACATAAACATTCTGGCTATAGGTCTTAAGTGGAGTATAATTTTCCTTTTAAAACTGAAAATACATACTGAATAATAATAACCATTCATACCTGCAATTTCTCAGATACTGTTTCACATTCTGTCATCAACTCTGGTATGATTTCACCCTGTTTCCGAAGATCCTCTATTTCCTAGAGAAAGTAACACAAAAATATAAAGGTTACGAATTTCAACCAGATAATAAAACTTTTTTAAAAAAAAAATCAGCATCAGCCATATACAAATTACCCAGCCTTCAGAAATATATACAGGCATTCCCCGCCCCCCAATTTATGCACATTTAATTCACATGCAACTGTGCATACAAACAGCCCCAGAAACCCAGAGGTTGAGGGAGGGGAGGCCTGCAAAGGCTTGACGAAGTCCTACTGTGTCTCCAGCTTGCAAGGAGACTCTCCCTGAAGCCTGAAGGGGGTGTCCTCTTTGGGCTCCTAGGAAGGTCTCCATGTGAGCCAGAGGCACAGTGGGGCTTTGTTCAGCCTCCCAGCTAACAGCTGATGCGCATAAAAGCAACAGCGATAGCTGCTGCGCTTTCCCACATAGCAGCTGCTAGCAGGAATGTCCACTGCGCCTCCGGCTCACACACCCCGGATAGGTAGAGGGACTTAGCGGGGCTTTACTGAGCACAGCCTCAACAAGTCTCTGGCTCACTGAGACCCTCCCTCCCCAAAGAGGACGTCCCCTTCGGGTTCTGGGGAGGGTCTCCTCACGAGCAAGAGGCACAGTAGGACTTTGTTGAGGCTCTTCAGGCCTCTCCCCCCACTTCTGCGGCTGCTCCCCATTTACACTCATTTCACGTATGTGTGCAAGGGGTCAGAGTGTAACAGTAGTGACTACTGTCTGTGGAATGCTCTTCCAGGCAGGGAGATGTG
Organism: Podarcis pityusensis; assembly: GCF_964106645.2. Taxonomy (NCBI): domain Eukaryota; kingdom Metazoa; phylum Chordata; class Lepidosauria; order Squamata; family Lacertidae; genus Podarcis; species Podarcis pityusensis. Next base: position 39,144,348 of record NC_138039.1, on the reverse strand, counting down.
CTTGGTGCCATCTCCGGCAGTTCTTAGGCACCAGGCTAAGACCTTTCTGTTTTCCCAAGTCATAAGAAGAAGAAGAAGAAGAAGAAGAAGAAGAAGAAGAAGAAGAAGAAGGAGTTTGGATTTGATATCCCGCCTTTCACTCCCCTTCAGGAGTCTCAAACCGGCTAACATTCTCCTTTCCCTTCCTCCCCCACAACAAACACTCTGTGAGGTGAGTGGGGCTGAGAGACTTTAGAGAAGTGTGACCCAGCAGCTGCAGGTGGAGGAGCAGAGACGCGAACCCGGTTCCCCAGATTACGAGACAACCGCTCTTAACCACTACACCACACTACACCACTAGTTAATTAATGCTTCCTTCTATGGTGGCGCTTACCTTTTAGTGGGCTTGGCCCTTATTATTTTATTTTAAATTTTATTTTCTAAATATTTTTTTAAAATAAATATTTATTAAACATTCATCACATATTTACACAGCAATTTACCATATTACAATTTATGCACATACACTACACGGAAAAAAGAAAAATATAATGAAAAATAGAGAAGAAGAATAAATAATAAAGATAAAATAAACTTCCAATTGTTCTCAAAAAATTGAATTTCATTTGCTATTTTTTACACAGTATCATGTTATTGTACTTTGTTTCCTTAATTTCCTTCAGAGAAAAATTCTTTAGTTTATTATCTATACATTGCAAGAATCATTCAAGGTCTGCCAGGAGATTTTTGCTATTGTAGTTTTTCAAGTATTCGTTTAATACTATCCATTCTTTATTCACCCTCTGCACTGAGTACCCTCTAACTCTCCCCATCATTATTGCCAATTGGATGTAGTCTGTCATTTTTACCTGCCATTCTGACTTTGTAGGTGTAATTTCACTCTTCCAATTCATTGCGACCAGAATTCTGGCTGCAGATGTTGCGTACATAAAGAGTGGTCTTACTTCTTTCTTGATTTCAGCTGACATTATCCCTAATAAGAAGGCCTCTGCTCTTTTTGTGAATGGGAATTTGAGTATCTTTTAAAATTCATTATATACAATGTCCCAGAACGCTCTGATTTTTTTCACATTCCCACCACATATGCATATATGAACCACTCCCCTTTTTATATCTCCAACAAGTTTCAGATCTATTCTTATACATTTTGGCCAGTTTGGCTACCGACAGAGCATTTTCATAACATTTTCTCTTAGATTGTAACACGCTGTAAACCTAATATCCTCCCTCCTTGATCCTTATTAACATACTGCTAGATGGGCATTTTATGTATTCTGTATTTTGCTTTCCCCCCCTTTTCTTTTCAGCCTTTGAATAGCTTTTATGAGTTGTATTTTATTTTTGTCAAGTTGCTTTGAGATTTTTTTTATTGTAAAGAACGATAAAGGAAACAACACACCCCAATTCAGATATCATCACCAAACTATGATGTGCATGTGTAAACACTTCAACACATGCTTCCTCTTTTACACTCTTTTTCACTTCCTGATTTGCACTGTACAAAGTTTGTCCCTAAAGCAGTATTGGAAACCAGCATTTAAACAAGATTTCCAGCCCTGCTTTGGAAGCAAGTTATAGTTTGTGCAAAACATAATTTATTGGACTTGGTTGTTATACGAAACTATAGGAACAGCAACCATGGAGGGGAACGAGGGAGCATGGGAACACAAATCCTGTGTTGATGGTCAAATTTGGCCAGGTCACCTGAACCATACCTCTTGGAATTATGGGGGCAGCAATTTGGAATTGCTATGGCTGCAGAATGAACTCATTTTGTGTACAAATAGGGTCTGTTCGATTTTCGCCCTTAATGTTCCCTATTGGCTCAAGGTGATGCAAACAATATGTATGCCAAAGCTCTTTTCATGGATGATATCGCTAACACACTCAACAGTCAGGCTTGTTAAAAGAGCCCCAAGCACAAGGAAATTGTTTAGAGCGATGGATTTTGATGGATTTTAAGACATCTCCCAGGGACATGGGTGGCGCTGTGAGTTAAACCACAGAGCCTAGGACTTGCCGATCAGAAGGTTGGCGGTTCGAATCCCCGCAATGGGGTGAGCTCCCGTTGCCAACCTAGCAGTTCGAAAGCACGTCAAAGTGCAAGTAGATAAATAGGTACCACTCCGGCAGGAAGGCAAACGGCATTTCTGTGCACTGCCCTGGTTCGCCAGAAGCAGCTTAGTCATGCTGGCCGCATGAACCGGAAGCTGTACGCCGGCTCCCTCGGCCAATAAAGCAAGATGAGCTCTGCAACCCTAGAGTCCAGAGTCGACTGGACCTAATGGTCAAGGGTCCCTTTACCTTTACCTTTAAGACATCTCCCAGCAGCTTTTCCCAAAGAAAAAATGTCATGCTTTCTAACCCTGGCCCTTTGCGCTGGTAATAGCATTCACAAAGAGCAGTATTTTGTAACTTTCAGTACTCCCACTCAGCCGGAAAATGGGCTCATTAATATTACAGACTTCTTTCTCACTTGCTGTGGAGGGCTGCCCCAACTTCCAGGCTGTGTGCTCTTATTACACGAGCAGCCACAAAAGAACCCAGACACAAGCTATTCTTGGCTTTGCAAGACAAGCCCAGTGTGCACTCTGCTCAGTGTGAAACTGCACGTAAGGAGCACCTTTGAAAACCTCATATTTAGAGGAACACTGGAAGGCCAAGGAAGAACGACAGAGCAGCAAGGCAGATGTAAATATTTTAAATTTTAATTGCAACTTGGAAACCTTGGCAAGCAGCAGCAGCAAGTTGTACACCCCCCTTCAGCATAGGAGAGTTGCCCCTTCCAAAAAGATGGTCGTCGCTGTCCACTTAAGACAGTGAGGATAATTGGTTGAGGAAACTGGGGTCCTGGAATCAGTCCACACTCTTCCAAGCAGGTGGTGGGCACAAGCAAAACTCAGAGGATTGACAGTCAGTGGTGTACACCAAAACTGCAGCAGCTTGGACCCTTGGGTGCTGGAGGTGGATAATTCCCTCCCCCAGCAATTCCCATTTTTGCATGTTTTGCAGAATGTCTGTCCAAGGATGAATCACCCCTACTATTCTGAGCCAAAAGTCTTTGTCACTTAATCACTTGCTGTAGGTCTCTGTTTATTACTACCTCAATCAATTTCCCCCCTTCCCACCTTGTGTAATATGAATTTTTATGTGTAGGTGTAACTGTGTGTGTGTGTGTTGATAATTTAATGAAGAACAAAATAGCTTGGATTCTTGGGAGTCGGATAAATGCTTAGGGTTGTGATAAAATAAAATAAAAATGAGTTGGTGTGACTGCAAAACATTTTAACTTTCTAATATATTGATTATTCATTCTTGTGTAGCTACCCCCTACACCCCCCTTGCGCAGGGTCCTCAGAGAAGAGCCTCTGATGAAGACTGCAGGGCAGGGGTGGCCCAGGATGTTTTGCCACTAGAGGCGAAAACCCTGGCTGTGATCCCACCTCCTGCCCCTCTTCCCACTGCCGGGTACTTGCCCCCTCCAGCTCAATCCTGCTGTTGTGCTCCTCTACCCCAGGTGAACTCAAAGAGGGTGAGCAGGAGGAAGACAGTGGCCCAGGAGCAAATAGAGGAGTTGCCACTTGAGCATGCTGCTGCAGCCTCCAGGGCTGTGGAGGTGGAAAGCATTGAGGAGCAATGAGTGCCTGGCAGTGGCAAGACCTGGGAGCCAACCACCAGGTGCCCAGCAGTGGCAAGAGGCAGAAGGTAGCAGCAGGGGCGCCAGCTCATAGCTGTCAACTTTTCCCTTTTCTTAAAGGAAATTCCCTTATTCCGAATAGGATTCCTTGCAAGAAAAGGGAAAAGTTGACAGCTATGCGCGGCAAGCTCCACCTGTGCGGGGGGGGGAGCATGATGGTGTGGAGAGTGGTGGCACTGCTGCTGGTGGAGAGGCAACAGGAGGTGCAGCCCCAGCTATTGGCAGTGGCTCCTCCTCCTCTCAGGGTGATGCCCTCTCACAGCTTGCTTCAGACTGCTTCGTGGACTGCCTGCCTGTGTTGCAGGGTCTGGGCTGGTTTATAAGGTGGATGGGTGGTTCTTAAGGTTTCGTGGTACCATGCTGAACTGAACCCAGAAACTAAATGGGGTTTTTGTGTGCGTGTAAATTCCAAAAACGGACGTGGGTGGTGCTGTGGGTTAAACCACAGAGCCTAGGGCTTGCCGATCCCGTGACAGGGTGAGTTCCCGTTGCTTGGTCCCTGCTCCTGCCAACCTAGCAGTTCGAAAGCACGTCAAAGTGCAAGTAGATAAGATGTTTAGAAAAGATTTAAATCAGAGGGGTTTTGCTGACAAAGAATCAAAATTTCAGACGGAAATATTGAATAATGATTATTAGAATTTAGCAAAAATGTATAAGATATTACTGGAATGGTGTACAAAGGATGAGGAGGTAAAATCAGTTATGATCAACTGGGCCAAAGATATAGGGCACAATATACAAATGGAGGATTGGGAAAGACTTTGGAAAGAAGGCTTAAGATTCACTGCATGCACAGTTATAAAAGAAAATGTTATGAAAATGATGTACCGATGGTATGTAACACCTGTGAAGTTAGCAAAAATGTATAAGATAAGTAACAAATGTTGGAAATGTAAAGAAAAAGAAGGTACCTTTTTCATATGTGGTGGGAATGTAAGAAGGTAAAATGCATTTGGGAAATGATTTAAAATGAATTGAAGAAAATGTTGAAATATACATTTGTTAAGAAACCAGAAGCATTTTTACTAGGCATTACAGGTAATGAGATAAATAAGAAAGAAAAGAAGTTATTTTTATATGCAGTGAGAGCAGCAAGAATATTGATGGCCCAGAAATAGAAACAGGAGGAATTACCTACGATAGAAGAATGGAGAACTAAAATGATGGATTATGCAGAATTGGACAGAATGACAGGAAGGATCCAGAATCGACGAGTTCAAAGATTTACAGAAGATTGGGAAAAGTTTATCAAAAACTGAGTGATAATAAAATTACGTTTGTAAGTTTCAAGGAAGCTCTGTGAGGGGAAAGGGTTAAAAGGGCAGAAATGTGTAAAAGGTAACAAAAGGAAGGAATGGCAGACAAATTCAGGGAAGTCAAAAAGAGAAGTAAGATGTAATTAAGTTGTATGGAATGTATAAATTTGTTTTTGTATTTGAAAATTAATAAAAATATAATATATTTAAAAAGTGCAGTAGATAAATAGGTACCACTCTGGTGGGAACATAAACGGCATTTCTGTACGCGGCTCTGGTTCGCCAGAAACGGCTTAGTCATGCTGGCCACATGACCCGGAAACTGTACACCAGCTCCCTCGGCCAATAAAGAGAGATGAGCGCCACAACCCCAGTCGGTCACGACTGAACCTAATGGTCAGAGGTCCCTTTACCTTTTAACTTTAAATTCCAAAACTAAACTCTATTTTTGTCTCTGCCTCGGCCCCATCAAGCCACCTTAATCCCTTATTCCAGTTCAATGAATATATGAATGCTACAACAAGAAGGTTTTTTTTGTGTGTGTGTTTTGCGCTGTGTCACCATTATCCTAAGATGTCAATCTTCCTCCCAGCTGCAGCTGCTGAAAGCAGGGAGAGGCGGGTGGGGAAACAAGAAGGAATAGATTTGAGACAGCCCCAACAAGTTTTCCAGACAGCTGTTAATTCAGTACAATGCAATTGTCTGTCAGGGACCAGGAGTCAGGTTCCTCTTCTGCAGGTGAGGAAGAGTCAAGGACTCTGAACAAGAAGGGGAAGGGCGCACAGGGACAGCCTCAGAAGTGCTGCTTCCCAATGAGCCTGTACGGCCAGAGCCTCTCTGGTCTGAGGATGTGGCACTGTATCAGAGTTCTGGATTCCTAGAGTACAGGACAAGCACTGCCCTACCTTACAGCCTGCTCTGCCCTCATCAAGCCTGAGCCTCGCCTTACCTTCATCCAGTCAGAACCTTGTCCTGCATCCAGCATAAACATCACCTTGCCTTGACTTGCCCCTAGCATGAGCCATGCCTTGCGTTCAGCCTAGGCCTTGTTTCAGCACAGAAAAGGGTCGTATCTTTTAGTAATGCTCTATTTTGCCTTGGTCAAGCCGCACATGGAGTAAGGTAAAGGTAAAGGACCCCTGGATGGTTAAGCCCAGTCAAAGGCGACTATGGGCTTGCGGTGCTCATCTCGCTTTCAGGCCGAGGGAGCCGGCGTTCGTCCACAGACAGCTTTCCAGGTCATGTGACCAGCAGGACTAAAACAACTTCTGGCACAACGGAACACTGTGACGGAAACCAGAGAGCATCGAAACAGCATTTACCTTCCCACTGCAGTGGTACCTATTTATCTACGTGCACTGGTGTGGTTTCGAACTGCTAGGTTGGCAGGAGCTGGGACAGAGCAATGGGAGCTCACCTTGTTGCGGGGATTCAAACTCCCGACCTTCTAATCAGCAAGCCCAAGAGGCTTAGTGGTTTAGACCACAGTGCCACCCGCGTCCCTGCTCTATTCTGCCTTGGTCAAGCCACACCTGGAGTACTGTGTCTAGTTCTGGGCATGCTCTACCAACTGATCTAGGATATTGACAAGGGGAAACATATGCAGAGGGCAGCCAAGATGATAAAGTGGCTGGAAACCAAGCCTTATGAGGAACAGTTGAGGGAGTTGGGTATGTTTAGAAGAGAAGACTGAGAGGTGAAAGGATAGCCACCTTCAAATATCTAAAGGGCTGTCACATGGAAGATGGGGGAAGCTTGTTTTCTCCTGTTCCGGAGGGCAGGACCCGAACCAGTGGATTAAAATTACCAGGAAGGTGATTCCAACTAAACTTTAGGAAGAACTTTCTGATTGTAAGAGTTACTTGACAGTGGAACAAACTGCCTCAGAAAGTGGTCAACTCTTCTTCATAGGAGGTTTTGAAGCAGCAGTTGGATGACCATCTGTCAGGGATTCCTTAGACGTGATCCCTGTGTTGCAGGGGGTTGGACTAGATGGCCCTTGGGATCCCTTCTAACTCTACAATTCTATGCTCCTTTTGTTTTGTCCCTTGTATGAGCAGATGGAGTTGAAACCAAGCAGGAAATTTTGGTATAGACTTAATACAACGCGCAACAGCTTTCAAGAGATCTGTGTAAACGTCTTCCAACACTGGGTAGCTGTTGGATTGCAATAGCTTGACAACTCTGTGAGGTAGGTTAGGCTGAGAGGCAATTGACTGCCCCAAGACCGCCCAGTGAGCTTCAAGGCCAAGTGGTGATTTGGTCTCCCGGGTCCCTAGTTTGACACTCTAATCCAGGGGTCACCAAACTAAGGCCCGCGGGCCAGATAAGGCCAAAGGGACTTGTTTATCCAGCCCGTGGTGACCCTCGCCGCCGCCACCCGCTTTTACCGGTGCTGCGCTGCGTGGCTTCCCACTTCCAGGTCGGAGGAGCACTGGAAATAGCTTGTGCGCATGCACAAGCGTTATTTGCACATGCAAAAGCGTTATTTCCGGTGCACATCTGGGTCGGAGGAGGCCCGTGCACATGCGCACAAGCTATTTCCGGTGTTCCTCCGACCCAGAAGGGCACCGGAAATAGCGTGTTCTCACATGTATGGGCACGCGCTCCCCTGCCCTCCACACGATTGGCACTGGAGACACCGGCTCGAGGCGTGGTAAGTTTGCTGACGCCTGCTCTAATCGCTGTATCACACTGTGTCTCTGGTTTCCTCTGCGTAGAAGAAAAACACCTTCCTCACACATTTCTCAAAGGACAGATCCCCAGGGTTCTTTGGAGGAAGCTTGCAGTATACGCGTACCTTAAGAAGGGTGCCAACCATCACTTCTACCTGCCCCTGTGGGTTATCTAACCCTCCCAGCTCCCCCAGGAGGGCTCAGTTTGCTCACTTAGAAAACAAAAACCATTCTACCCAACTTAAAATATTGTCCAGCTTTCGTTACTGCATTAAAACAGAACACACACAAAAAATGAGAATAAGGTCCCAAGGTAAAACAGACAGAGCACAAAAGCCTAATGTTTTGCTAGGAACCCATGGCATTTTCTGGAGCATCAGTCATGTCGTTGTGCCCAAAGCCTCCAGGGCTTGCTCAGCTTCTAAAGCAATCTGCATTAGGGTTTTTTATGTTTTTGTTTTACAAGTACTGTGGAAGCGGATTGATTCCCCAAAGATGTTGCGGCTGCATGTCCGCAGCTTTAAGCACTTCATTACCATTCTTTGTTTTACATACCAGCTCCTTGTCTTGCAGCTCTGTTTCCAATTCCTGGAGGCGCCTGCTCAGCTGCGCATTTCGTTCTCTCTCCTTATCTATTTCATTGCACTGCTCTTCCAGTTCATCAATCTTAAAGAAGGGTTGAAAGGAGCCAGTCTGAGTTCCCAATCCACTACAAATACTTATCATTTGCTTTTCACGTTTTTAAATAATGGAAACGTTGCAGGAAAATGAGGAGATAGCAGCAGGTTGGTGAAGGGGCTGGGGAAGGCCTAGAGCAGAGTTTTTACCAAACTTGGGTCTCTAGCTGTTTTTTGGACTGCAGTTCCCATCATCCCTGACCTGATAGCTAGGGATGATGAGAGTTGTAATCCAAAAACAGCTAGAGACTGATTTAAAGCACTTGTTTGTTAAGGGTTGCTAGAAATTGTAACTCTGAGGGATAAACTACAACACCCAGAATTCTTTGAGGGAAACAGTGTTCTTTGAATGTGCTTTGGAGGGAGAAGCAAAGAGGCTGCAACTACAGCAAAAAGGCTTGTGTATAGGTCAGCTTATGAAGCCAAGATGCAATCATCCAAATGCAATCAGTGTGTTCAAGGTGCAGGTCCTTATGAAGGAAAAAAGAACTCATTTCTGCATGGTTCTCCCAGCACTGAGCAAAGCTGCCTTTCCCCACAAATCAAGTTCAGTGCTGTGGGATTCTTGCTACAAGTAGCATTGATGGAAACCCAAAAACCCTGCTGTCAATAAACTTCTGCCAGGAGTGTGTGGGTCTATTGCCGTATTTTTTGCTCTATAAGACTCACTTTCCCCCTCCTGAAAAGTAAGGGGAAATGTGTGTGCGTCTTATGGAGCGAATGCAGGCTGCACAGCTATCCCAGAAGCCAGAACAGCAAGAGGGATCGCTGCTTTCACTGTGCAGTGATCCCTCTTGCTGTTCTGGCTTCTGAGATTCAGAATATTTTTTTTCTCTCCTCCAAGAACTAGATGCGTCTTATGGTCTGGTGCGTCTTATAGAGCGAAAAATACGGTAACAGTGAAATACTGCACCATATTATTTAGTGGCAGTGCACACTACTATTCCTGGACTGCTCCAAAGTTTACACCTTTTTGTTATTCTCCCCTGACATTTACATCCGGTACATCTAATATTGGGCAAAGCAGTTTTTAGTAGACAGGAATGATTGTGCCTTGACCTCTCCCTCCAGCAATTTTTGGACTATCCCAGGGCAACTCAGCACAGCTAGGTACGCATGAAGGAGCACCAGGATTTCTATATTGCCTAAAATGCATTTTAAGTTCTCAAATTTAATTTTTGCAAGTTGCCAATGCATTACATAAGTGAAATAAATGGATCTACCTCCAAGGTGTGTTATGGACCAGGATCCATAGGCTAGCTATTAAGTATAGATACTAAAATATTCATCCCGGAGTAAGAACCAATTTATTTGCTACCACAAATGCTTAAGACTCCTGTTCTTCTCACAGAGCTATACAGTGGACACTCCAGATACGAATGGAATTCGTTCCGGGGGTCTGTCTGCAACCCGAAAAGTCCATTGGCAGAGGCGCCACTTCTGCACATGCACACGGCGCAATTGAGTGCTTCTGCCCATGCGCGTGCGTGGCACTTCTAGGTTTGTCGCGTTCGTAACCTGAAAGATACGTATCCAGAGCGGTACGTAACTAGAGGCTCCACTGTAGTTCCCTGAATGGTTTAACAATAAACCTCTCTTCCCAAGGAACCCTCAGAACCCTGCAGTTCTTGTCCAATACTCCAATCCAGAGATGGTGGCTCTCAGGTCCATGGGCTCCTCCCTTGGACATGACCCCTCCTCAATCCACACCCCTGACTAGCTGCTGCTGCTGCTGCTGCTGCTGCTGCTGCTGCTGCTGGAGCAACATCTTAGCTCTCCTCTTCTGGAACCTTCGCCCTGAGCCCTGCCTGGAGCTGTCCAGGGTACCATTGAAGCTTTGCCTCTGTAAATTGCCCAAACCATCATTCAGAAGAGAAGGTTTCCCAAAAGGAAATGCAGCCCTCAGGGTTGGAGAAGTTTCCTCACTCCTCATCTAATCCTTACAGCACAGTGGCATGTTTTCTGACTAATAAAATTAGTAAAGCACCACCGTTTCAATTTGCTGCATTCAATACCTTGCTCCTAAGTTGATCGTTCTCATCTTTGCAAATGGAAAACTGCTTCTTCCAGTGTTCTATGCTGGCTGCAGATTCTTGGAGTGCAGAAGTCAGTCTGGCATTGCTCTCCCTAAGACTGTGCAGTTCCGTTTCCCATTTCTTTACATTGGAGGAGCTAAAAGAAAGAGAGGGGGTGGGGAATCACACAAACATTGGAGATTTCTCTATAGTTTTTTCTATAGACCAGATAAGAGGCACTCATTATGTGGCATATAAAACACCTCAGAACTGGGAGGGGGAAAGTAGTTTGAAATATACATAATCCTGATTAACAGGGATGGATTAAGCATTTTTTAAGATTAATCACACACACATATTCCAGTTCTCTCTCTCTCTCTCTCTCTCTCTCTCTCTCTCTCTCTCTCACACACACACACACACACCCACCCACACCCACACCCACACCCACACCCACACACCATTCAAGTTTACTACAATACAACAGCTGTGTTCATGGTATAATAACTTCATATTTGGTGAATATTACTCATATTCATATTTATTGTTACAGCAGGTCAAATAAAAAACTTTATACCTCATGAATTGTGTGCCTTATTATGCTAATCTTCTACAAACCTATTCCAGTTCTGCAAAAAGACTGTATTTTTTTTGTCTCCCTTCTTGCATCCTTATATAACTCGTAAGCTCTGTCATTGTGAAATATCCATACTTTCTCAATTCCCACTGTCACCTTGTAAATTTATATCCATTTGCTATGTCCAGCCTTCCAAGCATATTCCCAAACTGCAAATGTAACTGGGTTACTCAAACCCATTTATTTTGGGCAGTTGTGGAACCAGGGAGTTTCCTAAAGAGAAAACACGTGCCATTTTGGCTGCTTTCACATGGGTAATTTACTGGACTGGCCACACTTTGCACACCTACTTTGTGGCGGCAGGGTGCTAGAGTAAATGGCCCTACGCTCTTCTTTTGTTGTTAATACTAGAAAATCTCTCTCATGGAAGTCTTTTGTTCTTAATACTAGAAAATCTCTCTCATGGAAGGCTGACTGTTAAACACCTCTCTCGTCAATATCATAAATACATCTGAGGGCGTAACAGTGTCCAAGAACAGTATCGGTATTGTTTTAAATCCTTCCAGCAGGACAAATACATGTGGCGTGGTGAAACTTCTCTTATCCTCTTTAAACAGCATAAAGGTATAAAGCCTCTTAGCGAAACAAAACAAGGCACACAAAGTGACCCAAAAGCTTCTCTCTGTCTCTCTCTCATGCACAGAGCACTATTTGTATTGCTCTAGTATTGGTGGATCACAATAGACCTCCTACTTATTTGATTTTGGCTTTCAACAGGTTTGACCATGTTTGGGTGGGCCTGTGTTTAAAAGGGCAGGGGAGGAGATTGCCACATGGGGAACCTCCAGATGTTCCCAGCTCCCAACTCGCATCAGTCTCAGCAAGGATGGGCAGTGGTCAGGATTGTGGGAACTGGAGTTCAACAACACTGCGCACCACTGTAGGGAATGCTTAAGTCAAGAGCATGGAGTTGAAAGGAGCATGGACTGGAAGCGGCCGCCGAGACAACATAACACTGGTCCTGAAAGACCTACATTGACTCCCAGTACGTTTCCAGGCACAATTCAAAGTGTTGGTACTGACCTTTAAAGCCCTAAAGAGCCTCGGCCCAGTATACCTGAAGGAGCATCTCCACCCCATCGTTCTGCCCGGACACTGAGGTCCAGCGCCGAAGGCCTTCTGGTGGTTCCCTCGCTGCGAGAAGCCAAGTTACAGGGAACCAGGCAGAGGGCCTTCTTAGTAGTGGCACCCGCCCTGTGGAAAGCCCTCCCACCAGATGTCAAAGAGGAAAAAAACTACCAGACTTTTAGAAGACATCTGAAGGCAGCCCTGTTTAGGGAAGCTTTTAATATTTATTAATTATTGTATTTTAATATTTTGTTGGAAGCTGCCCAGAGTGGCTGGGGAATAAATTATTATTATTATTATTATTATTATTATTATTATTATTATTGAGTGAGCCAGTGTGATGTAGTGGTTAGGGGATTGGGCTGGGACCTGGGACACCAAGGTTCAAAGCTCCATACAGCCAAAAAGCTCTATGGTTGACCTTGGGCCTGTCATAGTCTCTCAGCCTAACCCATTTCATGGGGTTGCTGTGAGGATGAAACTGAGAGGAAGAGAACCTCATGTGTCACCTCAAGCTCCTTGGAGGGAAAGTGGGATAACTGACAGTTGGGATGGTGGTGGGATTTTATTTTATTTTTCAGCTGACAATTTGAAAAACAAGAGGGTGGTAGTAGGTTTAAGAAGTTACTAGTTCTAACTGCGTATCACCCTAAGCTTCACTTTACTGTGAATTTGGTTTTTTATATGGTTCCTCCAAAAAACACTCCCTGTCAGGTTTATACCTTGGGTAATTGCTATGCTTAGAGGGCTTGGACACTTACCCTGATACCTATATTAATACAGTGCTGCTACCGCAGTAATAATGTGGCATGACTTTATCCCAACATGTTTGTAAGACATGCTTGTATTATGTGAATTGCAGAGCTAAGTTTATAACATGTCACAGTTACTGGTGTCCAGATCAGAAAATGACCAATCCACTTAAGAAATAGAAAATATCATAATAAAAACCATATAAAAAAGCAAGTTGTATCAGATTTAAAAGAGCAGCCTGTTAAAGACATAATTAAATTAAAAATGGATTAAAACACAGCGAAGCAAGAAAAAACAATCAGCTTGGTGGGCCAAACACCTGTTTAAATAAAGAGGTTTTTTGCCTCCTGGCAGAAGAATATCAACAAGAGAACTAGACGAGTGGTCTCAGCAGGGAGTTTCAAAGTCAAATCAGAACCCCCCAACCCCCATAGGATAAAGTTAGCTCTCAACTCCTGCTTGCTATCTAACCATGCATTTAAAGCAAATGACTTCCCACAAAGAAACTTGGGAACTCTGTGTTGTTGAGGGTGTTGGGAATTGTAGTTCTGTTAGGGGAAACTACAGTTCCCATGATTCGGGGGGGGGGGGTTGTGCTTTAAATGTGGTGTGGATCTGCCCCAAGAAGTGGCCGTTGGTGCTAATTGGGACAGACAGGGTGGAAAGCAGGGAGGACCAACAGTAGGGGGAGCCAGAGCGCAGCCACTTCCCTGACTGTAAGTAGGCAGTGACTGGCTGAGGGCAGACTGAGGTTGTTTGGGGAGTGCTCCATCCGTCCTAATAGCCCAGCCCCCACTGTTAGTACAAAAGAAGTACCATATTTTTCGCTCTATAAGACACACCAGACCACAAGACACACCTAGTTTTTGGAGGAGGAAAACAAGAAAAAAAATATTCTGAATCTCAGAAGCCAGAACAGCAAGAGGGATCGCTACGCAATGAAAGCAGCAATCCCTCTTGCTGTTCCGGCTTCTGGGATAGCTGCGCAGCCTGCATTCGCTCCATAAGACGCACACACATTTCCCCTTACTTTTTAGGAGGGAAAAAGTGAGTCTTATAGAGCAAAAAATACAGTACTCTCCCACTAAAGAGCATGGGCACTTCTTTTGGCCTGGGAATGCAGTGACCAACAAATAGCCAACAATAATGTAGTCATGAAAGCAGCTTCACCTCTGGGCTAAGGCAAGTTTCAGTTTGTCATTCTCTGTTTTCAGTTGTGCATCTGAGGGACCACCATGCGATGCCTTCTCATCGTCCGTCCCATTGACGCTGGACGCCCGAGTAGAACACGGAGTTTCGCGGCCTGATTCCTGCACAAGGCATTCCGCAAACCAAAAAAATTGTTACGATAAAGGCCTGCTGCTTCTCAACGTGCTACAACGCAGAACCCCCGCAGGCGCCCCCACCATCTTCCAAACGACCCAGAGGGAACACCTTCTGCAAGAAAGGATGGTCATTGTATTTCAGAGGGCGGGTCAACGCAATCGGATCACTTGGCAAAATTGTTCCTGGACTGTATCACCTCAGCTTTGAATGCTATTGGAAAATTCCCCGTACGCAAAGATTTTCAAGCCAGGCTGGGAGATGGCTAGGCCCAAACTCTTCTCCTTAAGATGCAAAAATTTCTATCTCAGGGGCAGGCCGAAGGTAGATTCAGATCTACTGGTAGATTTCTAAGTGATTTGCAGTAGATTTCCAGTTGTCTCTGCCTACCAATGCTTTAACAAGTTAAAGTAAAAATTCAAATAAAAAAAAATTTCTGTCATGGCTGGTCTTAATTGCTTCTCTCTTAACATCCGTGTCCCTTGCTTGTCAAATGAGAGTACTAATTGGCTGCCATATGTCTTCATTCAGCAATGTGGGCCAGTTTTGGAGTGTTAGAAGCACTGATGCCTGGAAACTTACAGGTAGAATACAGGATGCATTCCAGTGTGCAGGTAAAACTGGCTTCACCATTTTGTGACTGGCTCTTGCTTGCAGACCTTGACATTCTAGCAAAACAGAAAAAAAGATCCCGCATCTCTGAATTCTCCCTGCTATGAGTGCAAATGAAGGGAGCTCTGGAGATGCCTTTTTTAAGGATAACGTGCCAAACATGTGACTCCCTTTACCTAAGGTCAGAAGTCGTACAGTCCAGGAACAGCTTTCTCAGCTCATCTGTTGTATGTGGCATCTGCCATCAGCCTGGGCCATTAGGTCTCAAGCAAGTAAGCAGATCCACCAAAAGCAATCGCCAAGAATCATTTTTGTTGCTGCTGTTAAAATACTTTATTTCTTTGCTAACGCTCACCTGAAGCTGACCCTGGGTAGCATTTTCAACTGCTCTTCTCTTTCACAAAATCCATTTTCAAATCAACGAGACCACGTTCCCATATTCCACATTCAGATAAATCACTTACTTGGGAATGATTGCTAGAAGTCTCTGTTTTTTCTTGAGACCGGTCTCTTGCCAGTCTGGCAGCTTCTTTCACCTCTTGAAATTTCTCGGCAAACTGAACATAAACACATAAGCAAAGTGTTACATTAGGACAGCCGCAAATAACAGCTTACTCTAACTGATTTTAAATTAGCCTGAATGAATTATGAAGGTCCATAGAGCAGGCGTGTTCAACTTTCAAGAGACTGAGATCTACTCACACTATAAAATAACTGGCAGTGATCTACCAAAGTTGTTGAGCTTTTATTTAAAAATATATATATTTGGGATGGGGGTGGGGTTTCCGCGATCTACCGAAATCTACAACATACCCCCCATGATCCACCAGTAGATCATTATCTACCTGCTGGACGTCCCTGGCATAGAGAAAAGGGAGCTTTAAGGTTTTCCTCTGGGGGCATCCAAAAGAATCAGAAATTGAGGTGGAGGGGTTCTAGTTTTGTTTCTATACAATGAGGTGCTGGTGGGGAACCTCAGGCCAGTAAAAATCAGGCTCTCCTATGCCTGTTAATATATATATTTAATTTGCATGTTATTGGTATTCAGTTACAAATGAATTAAGATATAAAAAAGGAGAAGCGAAAAAAATACAGCAGCAACAACAAAAGGTACGCAAAAAGATATATAGCTGCAAGCTGCATAATTAAGATAACATTTAAATGTGGCCCGGAGACGATTGCAGAAAGCACACAATTAACATCTGGATCCTGAGAGCCTGAATCAGAGCTCCAGTTGTGTAACACTGCACACTGGCAGATCTCCTTTCCCTACAGATTAGTTGCAAACTTGGCTAATTCTGATTTATAGAAGGTCAAAATTAGAGTCAAATCACACAGGATGCAAGATAATATATCTATATATCTATTTATTTGTTTCCTATACCATCCTTGTGTCCAGCGGGGAGCTCAGAGCAATGTACTGCATCATTAAAACACAGTCAATTCAAAAACACTGTCTTAAAACTGATTCTAAAACTCTCCATACATGCAATGCAACCTAATTTAGAACTGTCCTTCCCTCCCTTTCTCTTAACAGGTTGGGGGAGGGTGTCCACATTTGATTGATGCAACAATGCTGTGATAAGCTGTGGTTCATACTCCCCCTGAGCTATTTCCCTGATCTAAAGACCACCGCCCATTCAATCCGACAAGGGGAAAATTAAAGGTTCAAATAAGATGGGGAATAGAAGGGGAATTTCCTGCTCCCACCCTTGGGTGTGGTGTCCACTCCCAATTCTGATCTTGAAACGTCAATTTAATGAAAGAGAAATGTCTGTGATGGTTTGAGGCGGAGGCAGGAGTGACAGGTAATGACAAATAATCATTTGAGAGCACATTTGAGGTATGTGTGTATGTGAGGAAAGCGCCTTAATAAATTCTTGCAGCTGACCATGAATGTAATTTGGCTGTCAGCCTTACAGTAACCTCTGGCCTCAGACATCATAAAAATAATGGATGTGAGGCTGTTAAATGTTGAAAATTTATTGCTGGGTTTAGGGAGCAACAAGAATACAGATCCATTATTTCATTATTGTCATCCCACTGTAATCCAACAAGCCTAACTAATGCATGTCCTATTGTACAACTTACCTTAAGGTTGCACAATTCTCATTAAATAAAATAAGATAATATTATCCCTGCAATGCTTAGGGTCTCAGAATCCTGATCTGGATAAGGAATCCACCCCCTTTAAAAAATGCAAGACCAGACAGAATCACATGTTTCCATCTTGCATAAGTCTTCCACAGATTTTGACATTTAGCCTGCATGAAATTTTTATGATTCTTGCTTTGTGTGGGATTTAATGATGCAAGCCAGCAGGGAAAGCTACAGCTTTAAGAAGATGAGCCTATATCAAAAACTGTTTGCAAAACCTTTGAACTTCATTGCAATCCCATGCAGGCACATTCATAAATGACACTGAAGTCCAATTAACAGTTATTGCCGCATCCTCCTTCTCATTCCTGTGGACCAGCATGTCATTACTACTGTAATTTACTTCTTCCCGAATGGTAAACTAAGGCTCAGTCAGAAGAATAATTTCTGACTAAGCTGGAGGGATCAACAGTGGTGGGCTTCTCTCTGTTTAAAAATAAATAAATCTAGAAATTGCTGCTTTAATTAATTCACAGCAATCCACATTGACAAAAGTTTGTTATTTGTGGATTGTGGGGCATCTCTTTAAGTTACATCTACACCATGTATTTAAAACACCTTTTTACCACCTTAACGGTCACGACTTCCCCCAAAGAATCGTAGGAACTGTAGTTTACCCCTCAAAGAGCTACAATTCCCAGCATGGTTACAAGCTATAGTTCCCATGATTATTTGGGGAAAACCATGCACTCTGAATGCTATTTAAATGTACAGTGTGGAGCAATATAAACAATGGTGATAACAGCAGAGCACATCATCCTTACAAGTTTATCACAAATTTCTGATGCTATTACACCATCACTACAGTTATTACACCACCTACTTTTTGAAGTTATTTCACAGTTACTCTAGGACAGGGGTCAGCAACGTGTGGCCCATGGGCTGGATCTGGCCCATGAAGACCGTTTTACCGGCCCATGAGCCACCCCCGAACCGAGCCGCCCACTTGGTGAGTCCCCTCTGCGCTATGCTAAACCAGCACAGCGCGGGGACTCGCTGAGCGGCACTGGAAATCTCATCTGTACACACAGATATCGGAAATCACTTCTGCGCATGCCCTGACAGCTTGAGATACATGAGACTGAACATACAAAGCATTTTCGGCATGAAAAGCATGTGCTCTGTCCCTGAGCTATGACTCCCTCCCCTTTGGCCATATATGTTTCCAGGGCAGCTTCAGACTCTTGCAGGAGCGCTGACACGGCCAACCCTATCATTAGGCCAAGTGAAGCAGCTGCTTCAGATGGCAGGTGCTAAGGGGCAGGGAGTGGAGAGGAAGTACTGGGAGGATTGAACTGCACGTACCACACAGCCTGCCCTACAGCTCCAAAGCTGGGAGTGGTGGCGATGGACGTTTTCCCATCAGCAGTGCTGGGAGTACAGCCATATCTGCACTATATACATTTAAAGTAGCATAACAACTTAAACAGCTGTGGCTTCCTGCAAAGAATCCTGGGAACTGTAGTTTAAGGGTGCTGAGAGTTGTTAGGAAACCCCGGTTCCCCTGGCAGAGCTGCAATTTTCAGAGTGGTTTAACAAGAGCACCTCTTCCCAGAGAATTTCGGGAACTGTAGCTCCACTAGGGGAATAGGGTTCTACTAACAACTCTCAGCACACTTAAACTACAGTTCCCAGGATTCTTCATAGGAACCCATGCTTGATAAAGTACTAGAATAGTGCTGAAAATCTACAGTGTGGCCTAAGAACCAGTGTGGCATAGCAGAATGTTGGGTTCGGACCTGGGTTCAAGGCAGCCTTTCCTTATAGATATTTAATTACAGAACAAAGACCACTTCTCCTGAGCAAGTCAAAATAATTTAATGGAAGCAGAGAAGGTGCATTATGTCTGTGCATGCATTTGCTCTAGAACTCTGCTTTGTGCCTATTTTCTTATGGAGGTGGCATGGGGAATCTTTCAGGGAATTTCAGAAAGGGACCGGTCAAAGGAAAATGCAGAGGATTGAAAGAGTGTGAGCTGCAAGGTACCCATATGGTAAGCTTAGTCCAAGGGGAACAGAGAACGAACTGAGCAAAGGACTATTCTTTGCAGCCTGGGAAAAGACTGGGAGGTTCACAGCTGACTGTTTAGTCTCTCACTCTGCCAATTTAAAGGTAAAGGTACCCCTGACCATTAGGTCCAGTCGCGGACGACTCTGGGGTTGTGGCGCTCATCTCGCTCTATAGGCCAAGGGAGCCGGTGTTTGTCCGCAGACAGCTTCCGGGTCATGTGGCCAGCATGACTAAGCTGCTTCTGGCGAACCAGAGCAGCGCACGGAAACGCCGTTTGCCTTCCCACCGCAGTGGTACCTATTTATCTACTTGCACTTGACGTGCTTTCGAACTGCTAGGTTGGCAGGAGTTGGGACTGAACAACAGGAGCTCACCCCATTGCGGGGATTCGAACCGCCGACCTTCTGATTGGCAAGCCCTAGGCTCTGTGGTTTAGACCACAGCGCCACCCGCGTCCAATTTACATAGCCCTAAAATACAGTAGAAAAAAACAACAACATTGGCCCCATTCATAAGCCACAATTAATGGTTTATGGTCAATGCTCTGATCTTCTCACCTTTGCTCTTCCCTACTCCTGCCTGGAGGAATGAAAGAATTATGCCTGGCTTAGCGCTATGTTCAAACTGGGGATCCCAGTCTGTCCAGCAACAAAACAAACCATGGTCTGCAGCCAAGGTTTGCTCTAGTTTGTTTGAATGAAATAAACCATGATCCCTGGTTTGGGCGTAACACTAAGCTGGGGACCAGGGTTTCTTTCTTCCACACATTAGTGCAAAGCAGTGAGACAGGTGCATGCATGGTAAACCATTAAATATGGTTTGTTGTGACATGTGAACTAGGTCCTTGAGTGGCTTGGCCTTCAATTTGGGCTTCTTTAGGTTCTGTGACACACTTGCAGAGAAAGCAGTATTAGGCTAGACCCTCCAGACTAAGCCAGTTGAAATTAAGTCCCATTGAACTACTTAATCATCATAACTTGGGTCCCATTAGGGATCCAAGTGGAACTACCCAGGAGTAGATCCAACCCATAGTCTTTACTTGAGGTTCCAATTTTGTCTTTTGGATTTATTCACATGGATGTTCATCATTGACCTTCTTGCAGAACTGTTCAGGGTACTTGAGGAGAAAGAGTTTCCTTGGAGTAAGCCCCACTGAACTGAGTGGGACCCAATTTTGAATAGACATGTATAGGATTCTGCTGCAGGGCACCCCAGGAACCTCAAACGAAAAGCAACAATCCACAATTGTGCAGACATACTTGGGAAAGTACAAAGGATCCATTTGGAAGAACTAATTCACAGCCTGATTTAGTTTCAGTTATAGAAGCAGGGGTGCGGTGAGGGGACCCAAAGGTTGCTTTATCTACATTGTTAATATCAAAGGAAGAAAACTGCTGAACATAGGTGGGTGGGTGGGTGGTTAAGTGCCTAATATTTAAATCAAACGCTTTGGGGGGGGGGGAATACAGATCTGCTCTCCAGACAATTACAAAATTATTGCAGATCGCAAGAACTGGAACAACCACTTATTGAAAATATAGATGGAAAGAATGCTACATTTCAGACCGAACCAGATTCAAAGCATGCTCCATGCACCCGCAGCAAAGTTTCCTGTGAACAATGGTTATTTTCCCCAAGGTTCTCTTTGACAGGGGGCAAACTGAAGGACACTGCATCGATTCTTAGGAAGATGTCCACAACTGTAGCAAACTATGCTGAGGATCTGTCAGAAGTAGCTAAATTACGCAACAATGAAACTGTATTTATTTTCCGTACCACCGTTCATCCAAATATCACAGGGCGGGTTACAATATTAAAATACCCAAACAAAAATACATACTATAATAGCAAGTAAAAACAATAGCAACCCCCCCCCCCCCGATTAAAAGTCCATAGATGGCGAGCCTTGCCAGGGAGAGCATTCCACAAGTGGGGAGCCACATCAGAAAAAGGCCCATTCTCGTGTTGCTGACCTCCGGACCTCTTGTGGAGGTGGTACACGAAGAATTGCCTCCAGTGATGATTTTAAAGTCCTAAACGGCTTTGGCCGTATATACCTGAAGGAGCATCTCCACCCCCATCATTCAGCCCAGACACTGAGATTCAACTCCGAGGGCCTTCTGGTGGTTCCTTCACTGCGAGAAGTGAGGCGACAGGGAACCAGACAGAGGGCCTTCTCGGTAGTGGCGCCCGCCCTGTGGAACGCCCTCCCATCAGATGTCAAGGAAATAAACTATCTGAGTTGTAGAAGACATCTGAAGGCCGTCCAGTATGGAGAAGTTTTTTATACTGTGTTTTAATTTGTGGGAAATTGCCCAGAGTGGCTGCATAATAATAATAATAATAATAATAATAATAATATTGCCGGGTCCGGGCCAGTTCATAAGAGGACAAGCATTCCTTGAGGTATTGCAGCCCTGAGCCATTTAAGGCTTTATAGGTCAGAACCAGCACTTTGAATTGGGCCCAGAAACTAATTGGCAGCCACGGCAGCCCAGTCCAGGATTGGCATTATACAGTGGTACCCTGGTTTAAGAACAGCTTAGTTTATGAACAACTTGGATTAAGAATGCTGCAAACCCAGAAGGGGTTTTGGTTTGTGAACTTTGCCTTGGAAGCAGAACATGTTCTGCTTCCTGTTGAGTGTGTTCCATTTGTAAATTGAGCCCCCCGCTGCTATGGGAAAGCACGCCTTGGTTTAAGAATGCTTTGGTTTAAGGACGGACTTCCGGAATGGATTAAGTTCGTAAACCAAGGTACCACTGTATACGCAATCCGTATTACCCTTTTCTGCCTGGCACAGCAAGCCAGATGTCTTGGGGATGGAGTGGGGTCCTCCCATGTGGTCAAAAGGGGGCAAAAGGTCTCCCCCATCCAGACGCTTGTCAGTCTCGTGGAAAACTGGCCAGGACTCAGCCAACTGCAGATGGGTCAAGGGGCCAAGTGAGGGCAGAGGCCTGGCTGCAACTGGGACCGCCTCTCCCCTTTAAAGGGTGAGTGGAGTCCGAAGCTCAGCTTCTTGTCGAAGTGGAGCCATTACTGTTGGACTGCCCCTTTTCCCGCCCTGTATATATTCTCTTGTTGTAGGTGGTCCAGCCTAAAGGTGAGCCGCACGTGGACACTGCTATGGAATAATAATTGTTATATACTGAAGTTCTCACCCTGGGCCAGCAGGGGGATACTGTAGATAGTTATGCAAATAAGGGATCGAAAGTGACGTTCAGTGATTGGATAGTTTTAGAAAGTTGTTACAATTATGTTGTACTGGAGCTCTGTATAAGCAGGCTGACTGAACCCTTCAGTTCTGTTCTGTCCTGGCCTGTGAATAAACAAGAGCTGTTTGAAGAATCGCTGTGTCGGCTGATATGTTCACCCACAACTTAACAATAATAATAATAAGTTTTTATTTATACTCTGCCCTTCCTAGTTCAAAAACCGGGCTCAGGGCGGCTAACAACAAATTTAAAACACTTTAAAACACTTAATTATAAAAGCAGCATAAAATACAGTATAAAAACATGAATAACAATAAAAATCAAAAATCAAATACTCAGTCGCCAAAAATGGCTGCCATAGGCAGCAACAAAGGAAGTGCTGGAACTCTGTCCCGATGCATATTTGTCACAAAAAAAGGACTGTGGCTCTTCCTCCCGAAAAAGTCCAGAAGTATGAGGAGTCTGACCATGTTTTCATCCGGCTGACAAACACAGCCACCACTTTTCGCTGTTTGAGGCAGCAGCTGGGACTTCTGTTAACATGGCCTCTAATCGAACATCTCATGGCCTATAGCCTTCAAGGCTATGGAGGACAAGATTAATGAGGAAGTTGTGGAATGTTCAAGGGCATCACGTTTAGTGAACTAATACGATCCGGAGACACTAATGGTGAGTAGTTCTTTTTTAAAAATGTCAACTATCTGTCCTGATAAGTGACTCATTTCTAGCCTGGGAAAAATTATTCTGATTCTTTGACAAGAGCACCAGCTCAACAAATAGAGTGCACATTGTGTACACCATTGGGCTATTCATCACCAAGCTACTACTGCTAGTTTAAAAGGGTCTCTAATAGGAAGACTCCCAAAGTAATAAATCATTTCTACGACATCCAATTCGCCTGGATCTACTGGTACCTAGGCTCCATCTGTGTTATACATTTAAAGCAGTATCTGAAAACTTTTGACCGTCACGGCTTCCTCCAAAGTATCCTGGAAGTGTAGTTTGTAAAGTATGCTGTGAGTTGTTACGAGACCCCTTAATCCACAACTACTGCACTACTATTGTATTAAGAACACAGCCCCATCTGCACCATACATTTAAAGCAGCATCATAAACAGCTATGGCTCCCCCCCCCCCAACTCCTGGGAAGTGTTGTTAAAGGCATTTATGGTTGTTAGGAGAACCCTTTTCTGCCTCCCAGAGCTACAGTTTCCAGAGTTCTCTGGGAAGATCGTAAAACCATTCTGGGAATTGTAGATCTGTAAGGGGAACAACTCTCAGCATCCCTAAAGAAACTACACTTTCCAGGATACTTTGGAGCAAGCCATGGCTGTTAAAGTGGTATGATACCGCTTTAAATGTATAGTGCAGCTGCAGTATTAATGGCTGTATGAGCAAGACTGTACCTCCACTGGCCAAAGGCTAGATCCAGCAGACTGTTCTTACGTTCTTAGATGGGATGTCGTGTTGAAGTGATGAGCAGAACACACAGCTATTCTGTTGAGCAATGCCTTTCCATTTAGCCTAATACCTAGTTTGGCTTCAAGGCAGGCACAGAAAACTAGGCATAGAAAACCATATGATCAAACACACTCAGAAAATTTCTAGCTTGAACATTAACACCTCCCACAAACTCTGGCCCACTCATTGATTACAGGAGATTAATCGCTTGCAAAGAGCCAAGTTGCTATTAATTAAGACAAAGTGGAAGAAATCCAGTTTCTCTCTCTCTCTCTAACACACACAAACACACACACACACACACACGCACACACACACACGCACACAACTACCACAAGATCTATATGTTCCTCCTTTTAATTCATTGAGATTGCAGGAGATTTTACAAAAGCAACAACAAGTGAAAAAGTAATTCAAACTCAAGTTACCTTTGTTAGCTGCTGTTCAGAAGAAAACCCCAGGCCAAACACAGTGTTTGCTCGGCTATCAGCCCACTGGCCAAATTTCTGTGATGTTTTTGTGAAGGTCATATTAGGTGTGATTGTGCTATTTATAATCACCTGGAGAGGGGGGGGATGGAAACACAAAACAAAAAGAGGTACACAATTCAGAAAAGAATATCAGGATTACATATTATAGGAGAAACAGCAACTTGCCAAAAAGCTTGCTGTGCAAAAGAAATATTCCGATGAATAACAACAATAAGCATATTGGTACATGGGCTTCAGCTGCGTACTATACTGATTTGACTTGTATATATTTATGTTTCTCCTTTCGTTTACTGGCTTGAATCAATCTTTTTTTTAAAAAAAGAACAGATAAAATATATTCATATCCATTATTAGATTTGAAAACGAAATTCAACTGCAGAGGATTGCTCTTCCACTCCTGAGTTCAGTGAACCTACAAGTCAAAATCTTCCAAACAGTCAAAAGGTTGCTTTAACTGCAAGTTCAGACCAGAAGAGCAAGAACTGGACTTAATACCGGCACCTTAATTAAGATGGTGTTATGAAAAGCCGTAACAGTAGTCAGGGCTAGGGCACTTCATAACTTTCAGTCTACAAAGGAGACAACTTATTTAAAAAAACAACTCAAGAGTCTGGTGGCTCTGACACTACCTAGTTGTAACCCCTACATACAACCCCATACATTAAGTTGTTACTATTCCTCATGTTGCAGGTAGGGGTCGGGGACTGAGGCTGTGAGCCGTGTGATTCGCCTAAGGCCGCAAAGTAAGTTCATGGTAGAGGTGACATTTAAGCTCTTAGGTGCTACATTCCAACAACATTTTCTCTTTTCAAAAGGAAAAACAGGTCAAAGGCTTGCATCCAACGTAGCGCTAAGTTAAAGTTGCTTTGTGATATACAGTACTTGTTCTGCTGGCATGGTTGTGCAAGAGAATGCAAAAGCGGGTTGCTGGTAGCACAGGTTGCAATTTGTTCTGCAGTGAGTTTCTGCTAGAGTACTTGCTGCACTGGATTCCCCTGTTTCACAGCATTAAAACTCACCTGTCCAGTGGCGGGAAAAGAACGCTGGGTGGTGCCCAAGGTGGGCACAACAGAAACATTAAAACACAGGTGGGCCAAATGAAGCCAGTGGAAGGGCCCTCACTTTGTTTTCCTCTCTTGCTGAGTGGCAGACCACTGATGGAGGCAAGGGACTCAGTATCTTTAGGCAGCTGCCTGGGCTCACACTTCTCAGCAAGGCCCACTGCCACCAGCCATCACTTTAAAAAATTCCCACAATGCCCAGAGAGAGACTGATCTGAGGCACTGATGTAGGCTGCCCAAAAGTGACACTGCTGTGTAAGCACACTTGGGAGGTGGGGGAGCACTGGCAAACACAATCACCTCAGCAAAGGCTGGATCCGGCACTAGTGAGTAGGGAAGAGACCAATGCAGCAGTTGGGCCAGGCAGGCAGGGAGGCAGGTGGACAGGAAAGGAAGATCTTATACCCTCTCCTTCTCCTACAGGCAAAGATGGAGAAGACATGGGATGCACGCTAGTTCACGTTTGTTAAGAAGCACATTTGAAATAGTTTCCTTTTGCAGCAGCTGGGATTTAAAAGAGGAATATATTGCACAGGAAGCAGACACTGATAAGTCTCTGTGATTCACGCTAAGCGGCAATTAAGGCAAACTACTGGGGACCCAGCTTGAACCTGAATGGAGGAAGATGCAATCCTGCCAATCATATGCTGAACAAAGGAGCTCCATTCTTGTTGCAAAAAATGAGACATAGCAAGAGAACATTGACGGGAGAGAAAAGGAGCTAAATTAGTCCAGGAATGCCTGCAAAACACAGAGCGCGTAGCACACCCACCCAACAACATTTTTTGACATGTAAAAAAGTTAATCAAACCTAGGAATAGGGGGCCACATCACCATCGGACCCAGAATCTGCAAGTCTTTCATGCAATTAAAATAGAGCTTATCTCTTGATCTGGGAAAATGTCAGCTGAAATATCTTTAAAACCTATTACACTGCCCTTATTTTTAAGGAAATCCATCAAAATCTAAACTTGTGACATGGGTTGCCATATGTTCAGATTTTCCTGGACATTAAGCGATTTCTGCCTGGGACACTGTTTCTGAAGGCCAAATCCTGGCTATGTCTGGGATTTTCTGGACATATGGCAGCCCTAACTTCAGTGAACACTGAAGAAGTCCTTTTGGTTGAAATGTGTTGTGTCTTTTATATTTAAATTGTTTGGTTCTTTACCGTTATATTTGTGTTATAAATCTTATCATAGCAGTGTCATAGCAATACTTTTTCTGATCCCAACTTGTTCGTTGTCACTGGAGGCAAGATTCATTACTGTTCGCTTTGCCAGTTTGCCAGCCCCTGAACTGCCCCATGAATCCAGGGACTGCTAGTTGTTTAACCTAACGACCTCACTTCTCTGCTGTTTCAACACCAGCTTCTTGTCCTTTGCTTTGCAGAAAGGATGAACAATTGCGACTCCTCTTTTTTTTGCCTTAGCATTACTTTAAAACAATGCATTTTTAAACCAGGTATCTCTACCCATGAAAAGCTGAAGCAGTGTGTGAGATGAAGCCAGACAACTGCTAGATTTTATATGAGGGATGAGGGAGAGATTACCCATTGTTCTGAAACCTCATGCAACCTAATCTAATTAGCACTGCAACATCCTCCTACACTCCAACATTAGACAGTGACTAAACGCAGACTTGGTGGCTTCAACACCAAGCCCAGAATCTAGCCTGTTTTTGCTTAATATCCAGACTGGTAAAGAGCTCTCACTGCTTTACTTCCTTTTGGTTAGTCCAAATAACAAGCATTGCCCAACTGTGGACCATACATATTGGCTATCAAAACGGATATGCAGATTAATGTTTTTATTCATGGCCGACAGAGGGTACCAATAGATCTCTTTGACAGCAACTAGCGGGGTAGGTTGGCATTCCAAGAGGATCCAGTCATTAGCAAATCCACACTGCAGAGGACAGTAAAGTAGAATCCCTTTATCGCACCCACTCAGGGGCTTAATACGTTTGATAAATGAGGTCATTATTCTGCACGGTGCTTATTAGATTTACACTTCCTTCTTCTGTTCTCCAGTTTCATCACAGATTACATTAGTGCTCAGGGAACTCTAAAGGATATTGGACCAGCTATTGTTGACCAGATTGCTTAGCTTTTTTTGCCTTGTTATCTACCAGGAATGGAAGTTCAGTGCATAGACAATCCTACTCATCCCAATAGTTTAAAAGCTCCTTTGCATATAGTTTTCCGGTTTCATAGGCCTCATAAACTGGTAGGACACTAAAACTCATAGAAGAGCCTGCAGGATCAAGCCAATGGGCCATCTAGTCCAGCGTTGTGTTCTCACAGTGGCAAATCAGATGCCTATAGGGACCCCACCAGGGTTAAGGCAGCTGCCTCAGGCAGGGCCCTTACCAATTCTGCCACAAGATCTCGCTAGTACCTGCCGCTGCCATCACCCCTTTGCGGGCAACACCACACCACCCTGCGAGGGTAGACTTTGGTCAGGAGAAGTGGGGCAGCACTTTCCTGTTTCACCTCAGGTAACAAAATGGGACGCCGCCCCCTGGACCCCGTCATGCACATCTCCTTTGCTAGAGTAGGGAAACAACAGGTGCTGGCATAAGATAGTTTTATAGATTCCAAAAAAACCCCCCAATTATCCCACCTTTCCCTCCCACTACAAATATATGCATGGTACATTATAACTTTGGGTGAGCATAAACAACACATAAATGTATTTTTATGTATTTGAATGTATTTTAAAATTTGAATTTATTTAAAAAGTGTTTCTCTTTCCTCTTGGTTTTAATGTATCTATGTGGTGGTACATTGTCTGTTTGGTTGTAAGTTGCTTTGGGTTGCCCTGGACTAGACAAAATGACTGACAAGTTAATCAATCAACCACCAAATTCCAATGGCTCTTATCCCTTCTGTCTTTGTTCCGTTATGCCTATTTTTCTATACTGTCAAATATTTAGCAAGGACTATGTTCCACTTAGGGACTCGGGTGGTGCTGTGGGTTAAACCACAGAGCCTAGGATTTGCTGATCAGGAGGTCAACGGTTCGAATCCCCACGACGGGCTGAGCTCCCGTTGCTCGGTCCCTGCTCCTGCCATCCTAGCAGTTCAAAAGCACGTCAAAGTGCAAGTAGATAAATAGGTACCGCTCCGGCGGGAAGGTAAACGGCGTTTCCGTGTGCTGCTCTAGCTTCGCCAGAAGCGGCTTAGTCACCCTGGCCACATGACCCGGAAGCTGTACACCAGCTCCCTCGGCCAATAAAGCGAGATGAGCGCCGCAACTCCAGAGTCGGTCACGACTGGACCTAATGGTCAGGGGTCCCTTTACCCTTTACCTTTACATTCCACTTAACGTCTTAGGAAATGCAGCATTACAAATTATGTCAAAGAAACAGCAGCAAAGTTACTTGTGTGGGAGTTTTACGTGCCTTTGATGCAGGGTGCCAGGGAAGGTGCCGTGGCTCACTGGAAAAGCATCTGCTCTGCATGCAGGATCAATCCCCAAAATCTCCAGGTAGGGGTGAGAATGTCTCCTCTCCGAAATGCTGGATTGCCACTGCCAGTCGCAGTAAACAATACTGAACTAGATGGGTCTTAACTTAGTACAAGGCAGCTGCCTTGGTTCATATGAAGAATTCAAGAACACCTGCAGATATTACCTGGTCCAATATCTCTCAGTATTCTCAATGAGAAGACAGAGTTGTGAATGCCTGGGCCTTTAGGGGCTGCTCCTTTTTACTTTTAGCATGACAGCGGGAGGTTAGCCGCTGAAACCTCTCCTGTTACTAGCGCTGTGGCAGAAGAAACTATAAGCTTCTCCCTGGAGGAGACCTCAGTTGCTAAAGAGATGGGAAGAACCTTATTTAGACTAGCAGCTAGCAACCCCTTACAGATGGAGAACACAGAAGATGGGCTGATTTTTAAATCAGACATTTCAATCACAACTTACGTCACTGCATTCAATGCAATGCTCTTTGGGGTTTTTCTTCATTTGCCCTTTAGGCACTTGGCATAACCATATCAGCCAAATAATTCCATGGCTTATTTTTAAATATGTTAACTAATAATAACTGAAGTTGCCATTATCTGTGCGTTTTAGCATGGGAAAAGTAAGCAAATACTGTCGCATTTTATCTGTCTAGTTACCAATTTGCTCCTCTGTAAGCTGCTTTAGGGCAGGGAGAAAGCAGGAAGTTTAACCTATCAAGAGTCCTTTGGCACATTAAAAGGCAAGCAAATTTATTGTGGCATTAGCGTTCATGGTTGCAGCCTATTTTAAGGCACCACAGGAATCTCATTTTCACTTCAACATAGTGACATGGCTGCTCTCCAGAAATTTAGCAGGATGTCACTTTGCCTTCGGTAAGGCAAGCAGATGCTTGTGTCACAGAGCCAGAGTTGCATCCTATGCCATCCTATGGGGTGCGGCGCTGATCTCGCTTTCAGGCCAAAGGAGTCGGTGTTTGTTCGCAGACAGCTTTCTGGATCATGACTAAACCATTTCTGGTGCAACGGAACACCATGACGGTAACCAGGGCACACGGAAATGCCATTTACCTTCCCAGCACAGCAGTACTATTTATCTACTTGCACTGGCGTGCTTTTGAACTGCTATCTTGGCAGGAGCTGGGACAGAGCAACGGGAACTCACCCCATCGCAGGGATTCGAACCGCCGACCTTCTGATCGGCAAGCCCAAGAGGCTCAGTGGTTTAGACCACAGCGCCACCTGGGTCACCACTCAGCATCTGAAAAGTCACACAATAGAAGCAAGAGGGGTTGATGACCCTTTCCTCACCAGCCTTTTAATAGAAGTACATAAAGACTAGCCTGTTGGATCATGTCAATAGCCCATCCAGTCCAGCATCCTGTTCTCACAGTGGTCAACTGGATGCCTGTGGGAGACCAGGAAACAGAACATGAGCACAAGAGCAAACTCCCCTCCTGTGGTTTCTAGCAACTGGTATTCAGAAGCACTGCTTCATCCAGCTGTGGATGCAGAATATAGTTATCATGGCTCTCTCCTCCTTTTTTCAAAGCCATCCAGTAGTGGTGATCACTGCCTCCCTGTGAGAGCGAGTTCCATCGTGTGACTGCATTGCATGAAGGAGTACTTTCTTTTATTTGCCCCCAACCCTTCCAAAATTCAGCTTCATTGGATGTCCCCTACAACCCTTTCCACCTTTCTCCAGCAAGTGACAGGATGTTTGTAACATCCCAGTGAAAAACACTGCTGGAGACACAATGTACAGGAAAAGCATAAGGCAGTGGAAAGGTTAAGTAATTCTTCATCCTCCACCACCAACCCCACCATCTTGCAGCAGCCTTGGAGACTCGCATGCCTAGACTTTAGCATTCACCTGCTGCCAGTTTTCTACTGGGCTACGTTCAAGGTTTTAGTACTAACTTATAAGATAATATACAGCTCAGTACTGGGTTACTTGACACTAGGGCTAGGTGGTATCTGTTTTTCAACATTGTGATATATCACCAGCTAAACATCACAATATATTGATATATTACAATGTCTGAAATAAGGGTGCAGCTATGCAGAGGCATTGGCTGGCCTCCTGGTTTTTCCCATATCGTGATTTTTGCACACACACACACACACACACACTTTGCAATATATTGCCAGGTCAAAAAATTATGAAACCAGGATCACAATATGGACTTCAAACCGGTTTTAGGTGATCTATTGCCTGGCCCTACTTGACACATCCTTTTATCCTTTAGGCCCCCATTTTCTGCAAGAGACTCTAGAGCAACGTTTGAATTTTTGCACCTGCCTATCTTACAAAACACCCAGAGATACCTTAAATTACCTTCCCATGAGGCAGAGACAGAAGCTTTAAATGTTTTCCTGTGGGTCGTGGTAAGAAAAAAAATCACAGCAGGAGGAACAAATTTAGCAAATTAAAAAAGAAAAAGAAAAAACAAGGAGGGAGGATAATCAACACCCATTCTTGTAATTATAAGAAACAGAAATAGAATGGTTAAAATTAAGCGAATGTTTAAACCCAACCAAGAGTTGAGGTTTGTGAGGGATTGGGGGGAATTTATTCAGGGAGAGAAAACGTGGAAGGGGCTACAGGTGTGTGACTGACAGCAGAGCCAGACCAGAGTCTGGTGATGCAGTCCCCCCTGAAATTCCACCAGAGTGCTGGAGCTTCTCTCTGATGGACTACAGGGGTCAGCAAACTTTTTCAGCAGGGGGACGGTCCACTGTGCCTCAGACCTTGTGGGGGCCCGAATTATATTTTTTGGGGGGGGGGTGAACGAATTCCTATGCCCCACAAATAACCCAGAGATGCATTTTAAATAAAAGCATGCATTCTACTCATGTAAAAACACGCTGATTCCTGGACCATCTGTGGGCCGGATTTAGAAGGTGATTGGGCCGGATCCGGCCTCCGGGCCTTAGTTTGCCTACCCATGGACTGCAGAGTCAGCTAGCCACAGAGAGGGGAGGAACAGCACTTTGGGTGGTGGTGATGGGGAGAATAAAAGGTACAGTTTCTGAAGGAGAAGGTTAGCTGGGGCTGGATTGAAGATAAGGCTGGATTTTAGAAGAGGGAAAGGATTTGATTTGAGATGTTGGGCAGGTTTCAGGTTGGGAGATAGGTGGTGAGATGGGGAGAACTGATTCCGAGCTAAGTTAAACATCCACACTGTGGAGACTATCCATAGCGAGAGTACAGAGCCTCTCAGCTTGGATAGGGAGACCAGATTGAGGTCCTGGGAAAGGTATACAGAGAGGAATGTCCTGGGAGGGCTGTGACTGAACCGGGAGAGGTAGATCTTGGGTGAATTCAGGCTACTTGGGTGTCAGTATATTATTAAGAAGAAGATCCCCTTGCTCATGAACCAAGGTATTAATCGGTGAAGGAAGTGATATGGTGTTGAAAGTATTTAATTGTAATATCTAAGTAACAGAAACTGAGTTGAGCATTTTACCATCTAATCCAGAAACCTGAACATCTACACCTGAAGTGCAACAACTGCTTTTTAGTAACAAGTTGAAGAAGAGCTGTGCCTGTAGTGTTGTGTTTAAGCCTGAAACATCCTAGAGTTAAAGTAAACCAGCCAACTTCTACCTGAAAAAACGCATTTCCTGACCCACTTTGTTTCATAAACCCTTTTTGTTCAATAAAACTTTTGATTCTTTTCTGCCTGAGACTCTAATCATTAAGTTTTCCCTCACACAAGTCCCCCACTAGGATAATCTGTGGTAAATTGTAGAAATCCATGTAATTGGTGTACCGTGAGGTGGGTGCACTATTATTAATTGGGGGCGGTTAGCAGGAGTGGATCGGCCGCATTATTTACAGGTGGCATTAAGTGGTTGGGTCCGCTACAAGGTATATTAATGAAAAGTTTTCATTTTTGGATCAGTAGAGTGGCTGGGTGGATTGGAAACAAGGCTTTAAGGGGAGTTCAGGGAGGGTATACCTTGGGACCTGCTTTCAGAGTCAGGTATGAAGAAGTCTTTTCCCCCCACTTCCATCTTGTGTATTGAATTTACACAAAACATAAACATTAAATTGTTGTTCAGTATCACAACTTGCATTACATATTTGCTGTAACAAAACAATACACGGGTGCCCTTATTTCGGTTTTAGACAAATCAGTTATTTAGATAACCTCTCCAAATATCTTTTTGAATAGTGGGCAATGGGAAATCTCTTCCATGTTCATTGACAAAAATAATAAATGGATGTCACACCATGTCAGACTTGTCGCTTTTGGAAGTTCCTCGTACAACCCTAGGTACTGAAGACTCCCAACCCAGATTCATGGGTATTTCTGACTGGTTTCCCCACTGCTGGGCTATCACCAGGCAGGCTGCAGTCAGAAGAAAACCCATTAATTCCTTATGACCCTGAAGACAACTTGAGCTAAGGTCCAGTGTACTAAGGAGTACTAATGCTTGATTAAGCTGCATGACTTGTTTAGTGATAACGGAAATAACCGTGAAGACAGTGGTCCAGAGTTTTTGTAAAAGAATACATTCCCATCATACATCGATATATTATACATCCATCTTTTATCCAGGGTTCCCATACCATTTCCAGCACAGAGGGGGCAGCCAGTGGTTTATTTTAGCTAGCCTTATCAGTATCCAGTACCAACAAAAGATGATTTTGAAGGAGGCTTCCAGAAGGCAAGCAGATACCCTCTTTAAGTGGGGAGCTTTGCCAGATGGTGTCCCACCTGTTGGGCCCCCGTCTTTACTCCTACCTTTTCCTCTCACATTTGCCTTAAACCAGGCACCCCTATACTTGGCCCTCCAGATGTTTTGGGACTACAATTCCCATCATCCCTGACCACTGGTCCTGTTAGATAGGGATGATGGGAGTTGTAGTCCCAAAGCATCTGGAGGGCCGAATTTGGGGATGCCTGCCTTAAACCTTTAGAATTTCCCATACTATGCTCCAATATTACAATAAAGTGGTACCTCGGGTTACATACGCTTCAGGTTACAGATTCCGCTAACCCAGAAATAGTACCTCGGGTTAAGAACTTTGCTTCAGGATGAAAACAGAAATCGTGTGGTGGTGGCGCAGTGGCAGCAGGAGGCCCCATTAGCTAAAGTGGTGCTTCAGGTAAGAATAGTTTCAGGTTAAGAACGGACCTCCGGAACGAATTAAGTACTTAACCCGAGGTACCACTGTATAGATTAGGAAGGCTGCCCCTTTCAAGAGTCTGAGTTAAAGCACAGAGACCCAAATGCAGTGAGAGGATTGTAATCCTTCCCCTTTATGCTCCAGGTAGCGTACAAAAGAGTAGCCTTGTAATGCTCCGAACCGTGTGCAACCCCCCCCCCCAGCTCTTCCAGCATTGTTCCCCTAGAGATTGTGCCCTCCCCACTGTTGAGAAGACCTCAAATTCTATACAGCTCCTTTGACTCCCAATCACTGAACTGATGGCGCTTATCTACCAGTCTAGAATGGGAGTCAGGGGTGAGGACGCCAGGGTTAAAACTTTATGCCGCTCTTTCAGTTAGGTCTGAAAAGAGGTCCTCATGGCATCAGAGCGCTGGATGAAAATCCATATACTTTTTCCAAATCCAGTACCATGCCGTTACAGAAAAAACAAACAAACCAAGAAACACAAAACTTTGCTGAATAGGCTTAATGAGCATAAGCCAATGTCAAAGTGGTGCTCCACCTTCTTGCCACCACTCGACTGGTGACAGCTGCCAAACACTTTGCGACCATCTATTTATATCCGGGGTCTGGGCACATCTACCCTTTGATTATCAAAGCATATGCCTTACAAAGAATGCCAGACATGAAACCTGGGATTATAAATCAGTTGGAGGCTTGGCAGCCTCTTTAAAAAAATGCACAAGATATTAAACAAAAATTCTGGTTTGTTCTGAACAGATAATATTGGTTCTGCTCCCAATTGTGACTTCCAAAATGTGGATAAACGGAGAGCCCCCTATAACAATACTCATAGTTTCATATGCAATGAAACATATGCAGATTTAATCTTTATTTATTATGTGCCACCTTTTGGGGTTTACATTGAATTGATCAACCAAGAGTCCCTTAATCAGATGGCAGCTCTAGCCCTTTCGGTCCACATCTGCACTATACATTTAAAGTAGTATTATACCACCATATATGTTTGTTCACTGTGCTGTGAGTTGTTAAAGGTAAAGGTAAAGGGACCCCTGACCATTAGGTCCAGTCGTGACCAACTCTGGGGTTGCGGCGCTCATCTCGCTTTATTGGCCGAAGGAGCTGGCGTTTGCTTCTGGGTCATGTGGCCAGCATGACTAAGCCGCTTCTGGCGAACCAGAGCAGCGCACGGAAACGCCATTTACCTTCCCACCAGAGCAGCACCTATTTATCTACTTGCACTTTGACGTGCTTTCAAACTGCTAGGTGGGCAGGAGCAGGGACAGAGCAACGGGAGCTCACCCCGTTGCGGGGATTCGAACCACCGACCTTCTGGTTGGCAAGTCCTAGGCTCTGTGGTTTAACCCACAGCGCCACCCACGTTAGGAGACATCTATTCCCCTCACCAGTAGAAGTAACATCTGTGCCCTTTGTCTGTTAAGCTAGAAAATGGGAACAGGCAGCAGCACTGTCTTAAGTTGCTGCCTTATTGTAGTGCAAACTTTGGAGACAAACAAAAGGCAATCTCTGTTCACAATACAGGCAAATGCTATGAAGTCATTAAAAGCCATGGAAACCTAGGATTTCATACATGTCAGGAACAGTTACAGTTCAGCGGGGAGGAATACATTAGGGATCCCAACAGCTACATGAAGTTATAATAAACATAACTGCTGCAAGCCATTCTTAAGCTGGATAGCCATGTGTGTTCCATTAAAATTACTTTGCGAAGATAAATACACCACCCCTGATCTTTCACTGTACTTCCCATAAGCCAGACCCAGTAATTCGCTGGTGTGTAGAACAAGCACTATGATTAGTGAGCAGGCATCTACTGACGTATTTCAATTTATTGGAAGTTGGATGATGCTCTGCGGCGCAATGGCGAAGATGTAACAGCATGAAGCTTCCTTTCATGGGAAACTAAATCTCAAAAGCTTCATCCGAGATTTGAACAGCAAACTAGTGACAAACTGAGTTTTATAAAGAGACATTAGTGGGAACACAAAAAGTAAAACTCCCTCCCCCCCCCAAAAAAAAAACTAGCCTAAGAAAGAAGAGGTGTTCATCGTCAGTATGTGCAGGACTGTGCGTAATTCTAATTGTGCCACCTCAAAAAAGGTAAGCTGTACAGCTGGAAAAGAGCAACTAACATGTTCAAGAGGATGAGATGCCTTCTCTGCGAAGAAATGGCTGCAACATTTGCACTTTTCATTTAGAAAGCAAGATGATTAAGAGGAGACATGACATTTATATAATCATGTATAGTGTGGAAAGAGACCGCTTCACCCTCTTTCAACACTAGGACAGCTCAAAGCTAAATTCAGTGATAAAACAGTACAAAACATGCTTAAAAACAATTTAAAACATCTAAAAACATAATCAAACCATCATGTAAGTGTTCTAATCCCAGTCAGTACCACCCTGGGAGGTAGGACAAGACGCTAATTTAAAAACTGATTAATGAACTCTCCTTCCACCCTTTTGTGAGACTAATTTCTCAGTAAGCACACCAAGTTGAAAGACTTCAAACAGCTTGGGACTCAGCTACATTAGTAAAAAAAAAAAAGTGATCTGAATGCATTATAAGCATGCAACACCAGATGGTGCCAGAGAGCACAAAACATCTCTCTAACCTTTTTACATAGGTTTTTTTCCCCTTTTGTTATAATTATTTAATTTCTGGCTTATTTATGGTATCCACCCCCCCCCCGTGTGTAGATCCACCCATTAAGTCCTCAGTGCAATATATACTTCTATATTCCATTATGAAATGAAAAAATCTACTTGTTCTCAATGCAGTCCACAGAAGTTAATTTGTCTGAGCCCAGCTATTCAGCAGTGCAGTTATTTTTTTCAACAGGTAACAACAGGTGACTTGATTAGAACAAAAAGAAGTTTGGGCAGCCTTGTCCTTTGCATGGCTCCCAAGGGGAAGAGAAGGCAACTGCTTGTGCTCTTTCAAATCTGCATCCTTTTAGGTCACCGTTGTTCTGAAGGAATAACAATGTAGGTCGATTTTAATGAGCTGTCTGGTGTGTAGTTTTCCCCATGCGCTGTGCAGTAATTTTCATGAGCTCATGCCTTTTCTCCAGAATAATCCCTCTGTTAATTCTCCCCCTCTCTTTTACCTGCAATATTCCTTTTTATCAGGTAACAAAGACACAAGTTAAGAGTCCTCACAGCATGTTCTTCATCTGCTTTGCAAGTTTGGCATTGCAACTTGCATTACAAGTTGCATTATTTCCCGTGAACCCATCCTGGGGTAAAAATGCCTTAAAATGTTCCAGTACAAGTTGAATGTTGAACCAACTGTCAAGTCAGTCAGTTTTTAATTGTGTGTAGGCAATGATTGTTACAATATAAGAATCACAAAAACACATTTATCGAAGACAAAGTTTTTTAAAAATCAGTTTTTGGAACTGCAAATCATCAAAACTTAAAATCGCAACATTCTCCAAAATAATTTAGATTTTAAAATCCCTCTGGCAGACAACACTGTTTGGGGTCCAAAAATTAGTCCAGAACCTTCATGCGGATTAAGTGCATATAAAACTACCCGGTAGGTAACAAACTTGTCTACAACCATCAGCAACCATATAATTTTGAAAACATCTGATTGGCCCCTTGGAAAATTCTTTGATATAGATGAGCTGTATCAAATGGCAACGCAATATACATAGCACAGTGTCTTCAATCTGGCCTGATATGAAAGCACAAAGGTGGTCATTTGTTGATCTGTTAAATAATTTACCAACCAGATTTCCAATTATGCTTGAAGAATTTCTAAGCTGAGGAAATGGGTGTTTAATAGGAGGGGAACTGGTTTTTCAGTTTGTTCTGAAAGGGCAATGTGTCCAATGTAGAGAGGTTCTTTCAAACCAATCCTACTGATCTCTAAGTATTACACTCATCTTCACTCTCATATGCCATAGTAAATACACACATACACAAAGTGGATTCTATGTCTTTTAATGTGTCTTTCTTTGACTTTTAGTACATCCCTACTGAAGCAGCAAGGATGCTCATTAGTAAAAGAACAAAAATAATTTCTTAGTCACAGTGGAAAGTTTCTCTGTAACCATGCTTTAATGGAATTGCTTCATTGCATATTTTAATTATGTGTGTTTATATTTTAATGGGATTGTTTTATTGTGTATCTTAATTGTGTATTTTAATTATGGATGTTTAACATTTCTGAGGTTGTGCAATTGGCTTTTATGCTTGTAAACCATCTAGAGGTCTATTGCAGCATAAAGCAGTATATTAATGAATTAATTGGTGATGATTTCTGGGGGGGGGGGGATCAAGTGATTTTACTGGTGTTTTTCTTATGGTCAAGAGCTATCATGAAACATTACATGTAGCTATTATATGCATTGCCTTTTCTGTGAAAAATAAAAATGAGGTGATAGTAGTCATAGATTGATTAAAGGGTCTGATACTCTGTACCACTAACTGCCGTCGCAAAAGGGACCCTGATTATATGTAGTCTTATCTAGAAAGGTTGTTCTGTCACTGCCAAGATAAATAGCATTAATGGGCGCCTGCCCCATTTGACAAGTCTAGAGGTGGTCTGCATGTAATCCTCAGCATAATTTCAGACAGGTGGCAAGGAGAGGGAAAAGGAGGTGCCAGAGATCAAAAAGTCGGGTGCCTTTCCCATCACAAGCTAGCAATCTCCCAACAGTATAATAGATTCCCTGCCCCTAAACTAGGTCTATTAATAGGCACATTCCCTATTTTCTCCACAATCTATTGAATGTTTTCCTGACAATGGAACTTACCTGCCAGTTGCATCACTTGGTTAGACAAAATACAACCTGGGAACTGAATCTCATAATCTTGCTAATGTAGTCTGGATGTTAACATTCTGAATAAGATGGATGGTGAGGCAACAAGAAGGAAAATGCAAATTGGTGCAAATTGATGCTAACTCCAGGTGGGAATGTGCTTTCTGGTTGAAGGCGAATATGTATTGAGATGTTATTACATCAATAAAAAATGCGGCAAGGCATGGCAACAGATTACATGGAAGTAGCTGCCTCAGCAGCCGAAAGTCGGATGACATCAACAAATTTTGAACTAGCTTAAAATTAAGAGTACCACTTTCCTCTGCCAAGTGTTGGAAGCTATGCATTCCAGGTACCCACATTTATCACCTAGCTTCACCACAAGAAAGCTGGAGACAGACAAGCAAGAGGTGAAGAAAAGTGTTTGAGATACGTTTCACATCCCATTGCGCATGCATACGTCCCTCTTGTCCCACTGTAGCCTTTGAACAAAAAAGCTCCACAGGTTGGTGTTTGGATTATTATTATTTTGGTGGTGGTGTTGTTGTTGTTTTGAAACAACAGAAAAAACTCTCTAGGGACTCGGCTACACAACTGCAAATAAAACATTTTAAGTGTGTTTTAAGTGCAATATACAATGTGACACTAGATGGCAATGGTGAGGCTTATGGAAAATTCAATGTATTTTTTTAAAAGGCTTTTTTAAAAAAGCATTTTCAGAACGGTTTTTATATGTGTGTGGATTCCACCATAGTCTCTACCCACAGGTAACACGTGAAGGGGGCTTTTAGATGTGAAGGGAAGGTGAATTAGTGAGTGCACAACCACACACCATGAACCGCAGTAACACTTTCAAACAAAACACCCTTAACACTCAGAGAGACGCCTGCCTGCCTCCTGCCTCACTTGCAGCAAAAAAGGCAGATTTTCTTGTCTATCTACCAGTGTTTTTCTTTTGCAGCCCCTGCAACATGCTACCCTAGGCAACAGACCAGTAGCACTCAGCAGGTCTTGTCAAAACTTAAAAAGTCTGGTCTGAATTAAATGGCCACATATCAGGTGCAATTTTCAAGTTTAGTACAAACTTTTCTGAGAGATGCAGCTATTATTTTTTAAGCGGAAGATTCTAGGCACACTGGAACTCACAGCAAGCCTGCAGAGTATATAACACAGACTCCCATTTACCTCAGGGTAGAAGGCCATTGTTGGTGCATGCAACAGTACGCCAGCAACCTTTTAAAACTGGAAAAGCCACTTCCCACAGAAAAAGCAACAGCAGGGAGGGGAGAGTTGAGCATTCTCCCTGCCATTTATCTAACCCAAACTGCGCACAGTATGAATGTGACAACCAGTGGAGTAGCAACAAATTCAGAAGTGGGTGAATTTTGTGATAGTCATAGCCACACACCCTCACACGCTATACAACTTCCAAAAGCATTACTGCATAATTATAACAATGTTATACAACCAGGGATGCGTTGCAATGATTAATGCAGTTCTCAGTATATTGCCTTTCAAGCTAGTTCTACTATTTTCTGTGCACATACAAATTCAAGTGATGTGAAGTGGTCCAATACCTTCTTTTGGGGTGACTTAAGTTGTGTTTCCCCAGAAGTTCCCTTGCACCTAAAAGAACCTGCATACCATACTCTTGAAACTGAAGCACCTTGTGCTTTCAGCGTTTTTACATGCTCAGCTTTAAATGCGCACCACTGGTGGCAACCAAGTTTGCACGCATGAGCGTGGGTGTGTGAGCACATGTGCAAACATACACAACCGGCTGCAGCACCCTGTCAATGCATGTTTGATGGCAAACCCCTTTGCAACATTTTGCTTTTGTGTGGTGTGCAAAATGCCTCTTTATCCTCAGCGACTGATGGGCAAGAGAAACAAGCTTCTAGGCTGCCTACGAATTGCTCATGGGTAACCTGGAATTTGTCTGACATTCAGTTTCAAGTTGCGAATTTGACCTTGCCCTGCACACAGAGGCAGAACACCAGCTTTACCTGCAGAAGATCCCTGGTTTAATTCCTGGCAGCTCCAGCTGGAGATGTAAATATCCCCTTCTCTGAAACCCACTGCCAGTCGGTGTAGGAAGTACTGCCCTAGATGGACCAGTGGTCTGACTCAGCAGAAGGCAGTTTCCATGTTCCTATCATAGCTGTCAAGCGTCCCTTATTTGGCAGGAAACTCCCTTATCCCAGTGCCATGTCCCGCTGCTGTCCCTTATTGATGATGTCCCTTAAATTTCCCGGGTTTCAAAGGAAGCAGCTCCTCTCCCTCCCTCCCTGCCGGCCACGGAGGAGGGAGGCTCCAACTGTGTTGCATGGCTGCACTGCGCACCCAATAAGGAGTCTAAGAACGACTGGGGGGTGGAGCTTGCATGTCAAATAGGCCGTGTTGCCTGGGGACTCGCCTTTGCTCAGCACTTCCCAGCGGAGAGGTGATGGTGGTTTTACTTGCTGCATCCCCTTTGCCGGGTTGCTGCACTATGGGAACCACCACTTGAGGCTTTGTTTGGCTGCTGGTTGACTAAAATCCCTTATTTTGGCTGCTGATCCCTTGTTTTCGAGGCTGCTGGTCCCTTATTTTCAAATCTGTAAGTTGACAGCTATGGTTCCTATGAGTCAACAACTTCACCCCTCCTATGCATTTAGCACTCTAACTGGCTCAAGTGGTATTAAAAATAGGTTAGAAACCCTTCCCCTCCTAATCCTCCATATGTTCTATTCTGTGATGTCTTTACACATACACCTTCCCTGCGTTTCTCTTGGGGGAGTGCCATAGCTAAGCGGCAGAACACCTGTTTCATATGCAGAAGGTCCCAGCTTCAAACTGGTATCTCCAAGCGGGGTTTGGAAACTCTGGAGAGCCACCATCAGTCAGTGTAGACGACACTGAGCTAGACAGACTGATGGCATAAGGTAGCTTCTTATGTTAAAATTTCAGGGTTTCACTACAAGGGCATTGGGGTCAAATTCCACAGCACTACATTAATCATCTAAATCAAGTCACATCCCTGATTACCTTTAGAAACAGGGTTCCTGATGGAGGCGACATTACTGCCAAACCATGGTTTAGTGCTGCGTGAATTAGTTGGTTGTGGCGGGGAGCAATCTAAGCCTTGTGCAAACCACAGTTTGCAAGCAACAGCAATATATAATTTCCCTAAAACACAGAAATAAGCAATTGGCTGGCCCAGAGAGAGACAATGTTGCAGGCATATGGCTCGCTGCTATGCCTGAATGACGCCAGAGACCGCTGCTGTGATCATAAAATGAGGCAAAGGTTGCAGCCAGTTTTTGTAAGTTACCTTGAGCCTAGGAAGCTCAAGTCATAACACTAAGTATTGCAACAACAACAAAAACCCAACAAGAATAACATCCTGTATCAAAGATTCTTAGACTCACTATCTCTCTGTCTAGAGATGCAAACCTTGAGCTAAAACTCCCATCTTTTTACCTCCAAAATAAGTTTCTACAACCAATTCTGCTTGGAAGGGGGAGGGGAGAATGAGAGAAGCAATATCCCTTTGTCCATTAAACAAAACGGTTAAGTAAGGCACCCACACAATTAAAATGTATTTATGAAATACAGTTAGCAGAGAGCTATTACTGATCATAGCTTTTCTGCAACACTAAAATTACAGTCTCATAATTCATGTCTTCCTTTAAGAACCCACAGAACAGCTTAACAAAAACTCCCAGCAATTTCCCATCTAGGCACTGAAAGGAGCTCCTCAGCTCCACCATTGCCACAATATGAGAACCTTACTAGACAATTTACCAAGCTACCTCTTATTCCAGCCTTGTAAATAAGCTCAAAAAAGTTGATAGAGATGTTTGTTTGTTTGTTTGTTTGACTAGTTTGGTAAGAGACTAGTAGCCTGTTTTTCCATGCTGGCCACCAGGGGTTATTATGGGATAGGGAACTCTCAGCAGCCAGCTGTCTTCTTAGCAGACATTGTGTGTATCATTGGGGGAGGAACCTACATTTTATCAAACATACTGGTAAAGGAGAGATGGGTTTCCTGTCCTCCACAGCCAGATGGAATCCAAACAGACTGAAGAACAGAAAGGTCTGTCCCTCCTCCTCCAGCACTCACTTGCAAGAAATTCTTGGCTGCCTGTGGCTATCAGGTGAGTTGGTAAGTAAAAGCCTTTCTAAGTCATCCTATGCTTTTCTTCCAATGAAATGCATACGTTTTCATGATTAACCATACACCCCAACTTTCCTGCAACAACTAAAGTTTATGAAATATGGACAAGCCTATTAAAGTTTCATTCATATATATATATATATATATATATATATATATATAAGAGAGAGAGAAATGTACATGAGCCACATTCATACAAATTTTCCCACTTCAGTGATATTTCAAT
This sequence comes from Podarcis pityusensis, assembly GCF_964106645.2. Classification (NCBI taxonomy): domain Eukaryota; kingdom Metazoa; phylum Chordata; class Lepidosauria; order Squamata; family Lacertidae; genus Podarcis; species Podarcis pityusensis. The sequence goes on along the minus strand of NC_138039.1, from coordinate 39,101,456 downwards.
TCTGCAAGCATGCCAGATGTATCTGCGCCAACCTCCTACCTTGGTGCCATCCACACTGATTATCCGATAGCTGTTTCTTGTGCTGTCATAGAAGTAGGAAACAGTTACAGCCTGCTTGCTTGCAGGTACCCAGTTCTTCTTGGTGGTGTGGTCAATTTGGAACACATGCGCTCTGGTGGTGAAGATGGGCTGCTCTCTGGAATAGGGAGGGACAGGAGAAATGGAATGCATCATGAGTTTGTGAAAGATGGAAATGCCGCGTCTGTTCTGCCCTTGATCAACAACGTAACATTGATCAAGTCTAGCCCAGTGTTGAAACAGCTCAAGATGAGAACTCTGGAATTCTGAAGCAGGAGAGCAAAGCTACAAAGAGTTACACCACTCAAGTCTTATACCTATTCTGACCCATATCACCTTATATTTTACCTCCTCCTTATCCTGGGAAGTGTCAAAACCTGCTAGCACCGAGCTGCTTCTTCTTAAATTCCCACACTATTACCAAATAGCCGAATTCCACAGCTCCTTTTCCTGCATGTGTCACCAACCACTCACAGCTGTGAAGTTATAAGGTTTAAGTAGCTGTTCTTCTTCTGTGTGTGCGTGTAAAGAGAAGGGATCATCAGATCCTTGAAAGGATGATGGAATAAATATGTCAGATAGTTATGTGCTCCATGATCACATTCTCTTACCGCTGCCACTTTGAAAGACAATAATGATTTTTAAAATATATATTTTTAAAGCTTTTAAATTTTCGACACTTAAAACAGGAAAACATCCCATAGCCAGACCTGTGGCCAACTTTATGACAAATGTGTGTATTTTCAGCTAATGCTAGAAATTACCTTGTGCAAATACCAGAGACAACTGAAGTTTAGTACTGTAATTCAAGTACATAGTTTAATACACAACACACGTTTCTAAGCAGGTGGCTCTGGTGAATGCTAATGCAGCAGGACGATAAAATGAATTCAAATATAATGTGAACAGCCAAATGGCATACAGGAAGCACCATCATTCTTCCCCAATCCCCTTCTGCATTCTAATAAGCAATCTCCAATGTAGATCCACTCATATAAAAATGACCAGTACCTAGGTGGTCGAGAAGAAGATTGTGTCATGCATTTTATCTACAAAATGCAAAGGTTCCCTAGAGTAAAGCTTAATTTAAAAAATCCACAGTTTGAGGGATTAAAATTCTGCTTCTTGGTTTCATTCCAGGTGCAAGATTCTTATAGCAGGTATTCCTCACAAACAAGTAAAGAACTAGTTTCCACCAATTCTTGCAATTCTCCCTTTTACTTTGCCTTTTTGTAAGCGACTCGGTACAACTTACAAAAGTAAAAAGGAGTATGAGGTATCAACCACATGTAGCGCGCTCATTTTAAAGCTACATATGTATTCTTCCTCAACATTCCCAAGTGCCACAAGTTCCAGGGCAGTTTAAAAAACAAACTAAGGTCAGCGTCCTTCTGGAGAGAGGGAGAGAGAGAACGTACTGCAAACAAGCATATGTGTGTGTGCGCGTGTGTGTTGAGCACAAGCACCCAAAAAAACCATCAAGTCTCCAAAACACAAAGAATGCTCTTGGGCATTCAGCCAGCTGCACAACTCAAACTTCTTTCTCCTTCGCTGACCACAATACAACTGCTCTTCTGTTTCTTCTCTAGCCCCTAATCAAGCAAGATGTGGACCACAGCTAGTAGCCAAGAGTCATCAATACAGATATAAGGAAACAGTTTCTAGTCATCAAGGATGACTGAAGCAGCATTTTTGATAAAGGCTCTTCCACCTGCAGAGAAGGCTCCACATGCATAATAACCAAAACATTGTCCTTAAATGTCCCCCTGCAGTAACACTCCTTGATATAGACACATAACTCCACCTTTTAACAGGGCTCAGACTAACAGACCCCCCCCCCCAAGTGTCCCTATTTTCCAGGGACAGTCCCAGATTTACAGATGCTGTCCTGGTTTCTGATTTGATCCTGGAATCTCCCACTTTTCCTTAGGACATCCCTATTTTCATCGGAGAAATGTTGGGGGGGGGATGGAGTTATGTGACACCCCAAGCCAAGGAGATAACTATACAACCTTTAGAAGACATCTAAGGCAGCCCTATATAGGGACTTTTTAAATGTTTAATGTTTTATTGTGCTTATATATATGTTGAAAGTCTCCCAGAGTGGCTGGGGCAACCCAGTCGGATGGGAGAGGTGTTGTTGTTGATGATGATGACCTTATTTTCATCAGATAAATGTGGGGGGGGGGGTATGGACTAAACTCATTGCAGGCAAACACAGACAATGCTCGTTGACAGATATTTGCTAAGGGCAGAGGAAGGACATGGGAAACTGCTTTAGATCAAGTCAGACCATTCGTTAAGTGAGCTCAATATTGTCTATAAGGTAAAGGTAAAGGGACCCCTGACCATTAGGTCCAGTCGTGACTGACTCTGGGGTTGCAGCGCTCATGTCGCTTATGGTCCGAGGGAGCCGGCGTACAGCTTCCGGGTCATGTGGCCAGCATGACTAAGCCGCTTCTGGCAAACCAGAGCAGCGCACGGAAACGCTGTTTACCTTCCCGCTGGAGCGGTACCTATTTATCTACTTGCACTTGGCATGCTTTCGAACTGCTAGGTGAGCAGGAGCAGGGACCAAGCAACAGGAGCTCACCCCATCACGGGGATTCGAACTGCCAACCTTCTGATTGGCAAGTCCTGGGCTCTGTGGTTTAACCCACAGCGCCACCCGCGTCCCTCTATACTGACTGACTAATATTGTCTATACTGACTGGCAATGGGTTTTAGGGAGGAGTCTTTCCCATCCCTACCTGGCGATGCTGGGCACTGAACTCAGGACCTTTTGCATGCAAAACAGATGCTCTACCACTGAGCTAAGTCCCTTCTCCAAAGGCCCAATCAGGTCTATCGTCTTCTAAATGAGCCATGAAGGCTAACCATTTAACAGACAACCATTCTACCCAAGGCTGCTTGATGCAGGAAAAATTATAACAAGTTTTCTTTTTCGTAAGTCATTGTGAGAGTTATTTTAGATGAAAAGCAACTAATTTACACCGCACACCTGGGTATGCACTTAAATCATTACGAGCCAGGTGATCATTAATTGAAGCAATCTTTATTTGTGAAATATATCTGGGGAGTGCCTGATCACCTCATCTGCCTCCTGAGAAATCTCTATGTGGGACAAGAAGCCACAGTTAGAACTGGATATGGAACAACTGATTGGTTCAAAATTGGGAAAGGAGTATGACAAGGCTGTATACTGTCTCCCTGCTTATTTAACTTATATGCAGAATTCATCATGCGAAAGGCTGGGCTGGATTAATCCCAAGCCGGAATTAAGATTGCTGGAAGAAATATCAACAACCTCAGATATGCAGATGACACAACCTTGATGGCAGAAAGTGAGGAGGAATTAAAGAACCTTTTAATGAGGGTGAAAGAGGAGAGTGCAAAATATGGTCTGAAGCTCAACATCAAAAAAATGAAGATCATGGCCACTGGGCCCATCACCTCCTGGCAAATAGAAGGGGAAGAAATGGAGGCAGTGAGAGATTTTACTTTCTTGGGCTCCATGATCACTGCAGATGGTGACAGCAGTCACAAAATTAAAAGACGCCTGCTTAAAAAGCAGAGACATCAACTTCCCAGCAAAGGTCTGTATAGTTCAAGCTATGGTTTTCCCAGTAGTGATGTATGGAAGTGAGAGCTGAACCATAAAGAAGGCTGATCGCCAAAGAATTGATGCTTTTGAATTATGGTGCTGGAGGAGACTCTTGAGAGTCCCATGGACTGCAAGAAGATCAAACCTATCCATTCTGAAGGAAATCAGCCCTGAGTGCTCACTGGAAGGACAGATCCTGAAGCTGAGGCTCCAATACTTTGGCCACCTCATGAGAAGAGTAGACTCCCTGGAAAAGACCCTGATGTTGGGAAAGATGGAGGGCACAAGGAGAAGGGGACGACAGAGGATGAGATGGTTGGACAGTGTTGTCGAAGCTACCAGCATGAGTTTGACCAAACTGCAGGAGGCAGTGGAAGACAAAAGTGCCTGGCGTGCTCTGGTCCATGGGGTCACGAAGAGTCGGACACGACTAAACGACTAAACAACAACAACGTATCTGGGGAAACTAAGAGTTTGGTGCTGTTTTGAAAATCAACCCTCTGATGAACCATGCTTCTAACACCTTGGTGTTCAAACCAATAGCAGCTCTGGAGTTCTTTCAACAGGGGCTCCATGAAGCCAACACACTTGAAAGTGTTGAGCCTATCGCAAGAGATCAGGGGGTCACCAACGCAGCTCCAGGTGCCTGCAGAAGGCTTCAGTAAATGTGTCCTCAAAAATCAATCAGTCAGTATAGTTGTATGCCACCTTTCCAAAGTTAAAACCATGCTGAAGGCAGCTTACAACATACAAAAAATGACATAACCACAAACACAACATTAGTATTCATAAACAATGAACAAAACATGAAAATGTGCACAACCAGGTTGAGCAATTTCCACCTGACTCATAGCACCTGAAATAAAGATACAAAAAATTAACAGCAACCACCCCCTGCCAGCAACCACACCTTAACAACACCCCAGCCCAAGCATCTGTTCAGCCGCCTCAGCTTTTGTAGCTGGAGTCAGTCCGGGCCCTGCCTTCCCAGGCCAGGTTGGAAAAGGCCTGCCTGCAAGACAGGGGTCAGGTCTTCCAGGACTCACAGCCAAGATGCATGAGACTGCTTGCTCTTTTGATTCACTTGCTCAGCTTCTCCTACATAGAACATGGCCCCTTCATCAAATCCACCTTTTCCTGGATGCCAGGATAGGACACCCACCTTCCTCTTCCTTCTGAATGGAGGTAGAGTGAAAGACCTTCTCCCTATGACCAAGTGCAGCGGTGGCTGATGTACGTGCCTCAGTCTATTGATTAGGGGAAAACCCGCCTGTTTCTGTACTTTTAAGGTGTGGTGACTATTTGTGACTGGCACCCACTGAACTTCCTCAAAATTCCAAATGTGCCAAAAAAGGATGGAGGCCCCTTCAACAGATAATGATGGCCACTGACATCAAGCATACACGTTACCAGCTTTTAACATTTCCAAACCAGCCCTCATTAAACAGCTCTACATAGCAAATTTTCTCCAAGCATCCTACACACCCACAATGCCAGGGGAAGGGAAGAAATGGTATATGTACATAAAAAGCTGAAAATCCAATAATGACAAAACAGTGGGTGGAACAAATGGCGAGTCTTCTTAAAGAGTTTCACTTGTTCAAGCTGCCTTACATCTTGTGTGCACCTTCAGCTTCTGAACCAGAGCCAGATTTTTAAAAGCCTACATACCCAAGATTTATCCTTTAGCTAAAGAACAAGCTTACATCTGATGAGTCAATCATAATTTGAACATATTTAGGTGTTCAGAAGCATGCCAGGTGTCAGGTGGTAAGGCAGCTGAAATGCTCTGTTCTGGGTTTGTAAACATTCCCAACAGCCAGTCATAAGCCAGCATGGCAGAGTGGCTAGTATAGGGGCAGGGAACCTGTAGCTCTCCAAATGATCATGAATCATAGCGTTGGAAGGGACCCTGAGAATCATCTAGGCAACCCTCTGCAATGCAGAAATATGCAGTTGCCCTATACAGTGGCACCTCGGGTTACATACACTTCAGGTTACATATGCTTCAGGTTACAGACTCCGCTAACCCAGAAATAGTACCTCGGGTTAAGAACTTTGCTTCAGGATGAGAACAGAAATCGTGCTCCGGTGGCGTGGCAGCAGCAGGAGGCCCCATTAGCTAAAGTGGCGCTTCAGGTTAAGAACAGTTTCAGGTTAAGAACGGACCTCCAGAACGAATTAAGTACTTGACCCGAGGTACCACTGTACAGGTAGGGACGCGGGTGGCGCTGTGGGTAAAACCTCAGCGCCTAGGACTTGCCGATCGTATGGTCGGCGGTTCAAATCCCCGCGGCGGGGTGAGCTCCTGTCGTTCGGTCTCAGCTCCTGCCCACCTAGCAGTTCGAAAGCACCCTTAAGTGCAAGTAGATAAATAGGTACCGCTTTATAGCGGGAAGGTAAACGGCGTTTCTGTGTGCTGCGCTGGTGCTGGCTTGCCAGAGCAGCTTCGTCACGCTGGCCACGTGACCCGGAAGTGTCTCCGGACAGCACTGGCCACCGGCCTCTTAAGCGAGATGGGCGCGCAACCCTAGAGTCGGACACGACTGGCCCGTACGGGCAGGGGTACCTTTACCTTTACCACTGTACAGGGATCAGACTTGCAACCTTGGCATTATCAGCACCATGCCCTAACCAAATGAGCTATGGTGGTCATTTTGGACTCCAACTCATATCAATCAGGCTGAGATACCCCAGCCAACGGTCAGGAACAGCAGGAGTTGGGAGCATAACAGCAGTCCTGTTGGATGAGACAAAAAGGCACATCTTTAGTCTAACATCCTGGTCTCATGATGGCCAACCAGAGGAATATAGAAAGACTGCATATGTTAGTTCTTTAAGAACTTTCTGGACAATGCCACCCAAGACCCAGGGATTTGTTCATTTTTAATATCACCGTTATAAGACCTATCTGTTACAGTGCAATTCAGTTTATTAGACAGCAGTGCACACGTACAAGTTTGTTTGCTGAGCAGGTATCCCTCCCCATGCCCTGGATCTTTCAAATGCCCACATCTGATGCCCAAAAATGTCTTTTGCAGATGACAAGAGGGACAAGATGAATACAAAATGGCCCCCTATTATATAATATAATCTTATGCGCGCACACACACACACACACACACACACACTTTAAGATTATTTTGTTTTTGTTGCAACAAACAAACACGGCTACCCGTCTGAAAATTGTTAGCTATAACTTATTTTAAATATGATAAAAGCAGAGCAATCATGTGTTTTAAAAAATGGATTTGGAGCTATTAAATCATGCCTGCAATTAATAATAGGCCTGGAGTGTATCAGCATAACTTGCCTATGTATATTCAGGAAGGAGGGGGTGAATGGATGAACCAGTTCACAACTTCAAAAATTAAAATGCATTTAAAAAGGGAGGGGGAGCCTGTTCTTGTGCCTGAAGGCAAAGCTGAAGAAATATGTTAATTATGATGTAGTTATAAATCCTATTTTGTGTGGCCCTGAACTAAGCATAAATGTGATTCCACAGCCCATGTATACTTGAATTTTACACAAGACTAGAAATTGTTCAGAAAGAAGCTGTGACAATGTATTTGGACACCTCAAATACCAACCAGGACACAGTATTAAAATGAAGGATCTAAATCTGCCTGGCGCTCAGCTTCCTCCACGTCTGATTTATTTCTGTGCTCTTCACATGAAAATGAAGCTCCCCTGTCCACATCTATGCTTGCTAGCAGCAGGCCTTAAGGTAGAGACCCATTCCCAGACTATTCTAAGCACCTTTTAATCCCAAGGAAGGGAAACCTATAGCCCTCCAGGGGTTGGACTACAACTCCCATCATCCTTCACCACCCATGGCCCCATCTGAACTGTAGATTTAAAGCAGTATCATACCACTTTAAGCATTCATAGCTTCCCCCCAGAAAACCCTTGGTAATGTAATTTATTAATAATGCTGAGAAGTTGCTAGTTGACCCCTATTCCCTTCACAGAGCTACAATTCCAAGAGTTCTCTGGGAAAAGAGGGATTGACTGTTAAACCAAGCCTATAAAGCTTCTCACCCTTCAACAAAAAGTTGAAAGGTTTGAGTTCTGTTCTGTTGTTGTGGCTGTTCCATTTCATTTGAATATTGATCCTAATAGGAGAAGACAGGTAGGCCAATTAAGCCTTTTATACTGCCAGCAACCAGCACTGCGAGGGATGTGAACAGTGTCACTTATAGATTGACAAATGGAACAGATAGACTAATTGTATTTTAGTTGTCTTTGGACAGCTTGCAAAAATCACATAACCATATGGTGATTATTTCCACTGTGTTGGAAATAAATTTAACACTTACCACCCTCAAAAAACCATGTGGGTTTCTTTTTCACTGCTGCTGTTGTTGGAAAAAGTTAGAATCTAGGGTAAATGGAACACTGTCAAGCACTGATCAACAAACCGAGCACAGAACATTTCCTCCAGAATCCTAGTTCAGTATTAATCCCAGAGCCTGAGGGGAGCACAATCATTGATCCTGCTGACTGTGTGATGGGTCGCTCTGATTGTGTACTGTACTGTTGGAGCAGCTGGAGAATTTATCAGAGGAAGGATGCACAGCTGCTGCCTGCTCATTTGGTGGTCCATCATCCAAAAAGTGTGCCCTGGTACTGAATTCCAGGAACAGCAACACCCACACCAATAAATCTGCAATTGCAACCACTTTAGGACAGGCTTCTAATACACAGAGCTGACTGCCTTGACAGCTGAAACAATGAGGGTCTTATGAGGACAGACACACTTCAGGAGCCCTGTTAAGGAGGAAAGCAGATCAGGGGAAAGGTTTTAAAGTGGGAAAACTGGTTGTAGGGCAAAGGATTTGTATATGCACATACTACTGCTTATCTGCACTCAGAAACTGAGTTGCTTTTTATTTTAAAAAAGCTGTGGGAGCATTTTTGCATATATTTGCATGCATCACATAGTCCCAGTGAGTATCTTCAGGCTGGTGTGCAGACTGTGGTTGCTGCTTTTAGTGTGTTTTAAGGTGCCATGATAGAAGCATCCTTGAGCATGGTATGCACACAAGCGCAATCTTATTTACTGCTCTTTCAATGGGAATTAAACAACTGTCCCATAATCCATGAAAATAATCCATGAAACATTTCCCAAGCCTGAGCTAGTATAAGCACATTCTTTTCATTTTATTTATTAATTTAAGCGAGTGATTAACTCGTTCACCGACATTTGTATCCCACTGAAGCGCTTAGGCACAATCTCTTTTAAATGCCAAAATTGCACTACCTTCATCCACATTTTTTCATTTGAATAAGCAGCACCAGAACCTGACAAAATGCCAAAAATGTCAAACGAATGCATCCTTCATTTCCATGGCAACTTCCACACGTAAAGAATGTACAGAATTGCAAAGCTCATAAAAATAACTCTGCACTCTGTCCAAACATGCATATACTGTATACATTTCCCCCCAATTCTCACTGCCCCATCTGCCTTCCTTGCATACCAGTTCATCAACAACAATCTATAATCCAAGACCAGAAAGAAGGTGAAATATGTCCGGATTCAACTTTCTTCCAAGATTTGGTTCAAATCTTTTCCCCTCTTGGAATAGGACAGGATGCACCTGTTTGGATAAATTGCTCTTTTCATTCTGGACACACTAATCGTGAACCCCAAGGTTGTCCAGCATTGCATTATACCCTTTCTCTGCTTCCCTCAGCAAGTTTGTCATTATCCACACCCTAATTGCTGCCACACCCTGATCTACAGGAACTCATTCATACCTTCTGAATCAGGACTAAGCTGCAGCACTCCCATTTTTCACCTGCAACTGGGATGACAAGCACTCCTTAAAACTAAAGGCGCATCCAGAGGCACAAAGCTTTGAGGGGCAAGCCCACTGCAGAACAGTAACCACTGCATTGTGTTAAGGCATGCACCCCACAGCAGCTGTAAGCCAACATGGTGCCATCCAGATGTTGGACTCCCAACCTCCCATCTGACGTGATCCAAAGAACTAGCCAATTCCCCTTCCACTCCAGAGGGGCTTCTGAACTTAAAGAAAGAAAGAAAAAGATTTCTGGCGTGTGTTTTTCAAATGGGAAGAGAAATGAACATTCAAACAAAGTGATACACATGTTCTGCTCCAAAAGATCGATGCAGACATTCTCCACCTGGAGGAAGAGCAACTAAGCAAATGCATGTTCAGTGTGCACATAGATACATCTGTCATCAGGGCATTTTGAATGCAGGAGCATACCAGGCTTACCCAGATGGGGAAACATATGCTGTTAACACCCATTTTGTTGTCGTTTTATAAGTTTGGGTGCACCCTGCAAAAAGGAATTCGTATGCTCTTCCGAGCAGTTTAGTAAAGCTGGTTGAAGTGGCATGTGGAATAGATTGCTGCAGACTCAACAGGTTTCACACCACATGCAACATGAGTGAAGAAAACTGCATTAAGCGGGCAATCCTCACCTAAAGCTCTGGCAGATTTGAGGCAATGCCTTCAGAGAACTTTCCTTCACCACACCAGTGGGTCTAGGAGACCATTTTTGTGTGTTAAGCCTGTAGAACTGCAGAACTCTAGAAATCTCTCTTTTATAAAAGAAAGCTGCATTATAAATTTTCTAAAGCATGGGTCCTATACTGTAGCTAGGCGTTTGTGTATCTGTGACTCCATGCAACAAGGAAGGGCAGGGAAGAATATGCAGAATTCAGTTTCCTTCAATAATAATAATAATAATAGCTTTAAAAATGATTTTAATAGTATGTGGGACCTCAGTGCCGGCACTGCTCCTTGACTAGCAGATGTAAAATAAAGTTGCCCTCATAACACCTTGGTTATTAGGAAATCTAGCAGATGTAGTGCTACCATATAGCTAAAGGAAGCCCTGGAAGAGGAGGAAGAGTTCAGCTGGAAGGACAAGCCCATGACACAATTCCAATCTCCTAACCATGCTTAGCAGATCAGGAAAGTTATGCCTTAGCAGAAATTAGTTTACAGCCAAGTTTTATTTTGAGGCCCGGATGAGGACTACAAAAGGTGGGTGGAGGCAGCAAACCTCACATCAGTTACAACTTGGAAGTTACTGTTTCAAATCGTTTGTCAATTTAATGCAAGTCTACACTGACAAGGAAAAAAAGGGCAACACACTTTAACCTTAAGCATCTACCGCTTGTTTGGTCAGAATACATCTGTATCTTCTCTCTCTCTCTCATCTGACATACACAATGCAGAGGTTATCAGAGGGCAGAGAAACAGAACACAGCAAGGTCTCTCTCTTCAGCACTGGAATTCTGTGCTCCACTCCAACTCTATCTACAGTGCCATTAATAGCAGTTTCAGTGTCTGTAGGCAAAAACAATGCAACAGAATATTTGTAATTCACAGGGGAAGCCTCTTATGGTCCTCAACAGAGCTAACACTTAATACAACACCACTTAATACAAATTCTACTTCACACATTACAGCACTTGTCACAGCTGAGACCCAACACAACAAGAGGGGGGGGGGAATATCATGAGGATCAGGACTATTATTATTATTTTTAAGTCTAGATTACTGGCAAATCTTTGAGATGAACTTTTAGCTTTGCTTAAAGCCACCTCTTAAAGGGAGACGCCTTCCTTTCATCCTCTTCTTCCAACTTCCTCATTGTCTTCCACTAATTATTTTAAGCATTCAACAATACAGGGAAAGTTATGGCAAATTTAACTGGGGATATTAAAGAGCATGCGGAGGGGTGGGGTAGGGAGGGGAGAGAATAAATCATGCAGCCAGCCTTTTTGGACAAGTATTCATCTCTAGCCCTACTTCAGTTCCTCGTGAGAATCTAATCCAACAGACAAAGGGAAAATATAATGTAGCTAAACTGCTCATTATCCTGCCACTTTCAGTCGGCACAAAGAACTATCTGTTGAGCTATGCCTTATGCTGAGCATGGTGCTTTGGCCACCTCCACCCAGAACCAAACTGGCAACATTGCAAATGCATGCTGAAGAGAGCTCAAACATTACAGAGTACAAAATATAGTGATGAAGGATAGGCATGGGTTTACTTAGCTCAGGAGCAGAGCACTCGCTTTGCATGCAGAAGGTCTCAGGTTCAATCCCAATCATCTCAAACTTGCAATGTATATTGCAGGAGCAGAGAACCTGGAACCTTTTTTCAGCATGAGGGTTGCACGCCGTTGTGGCCAATATTCTGGGGACCCCAATTCCCGGGATGGACAGAGCCAGTGGGAACAGTGGAGGTGGAGCAGTAGCTGTGACTTTTACCTTTGTACAGTAGGCTACATTTCAGCCACCCAAAAGGTAGACACACACACACACACACCTATCTATGAAAGGTTGCAGCATTTGGGACTCTTTCATTTTTAGAGGAAACACAAGTAGGAGGTGATGTGAAAGACGTTTATTATTATTTAAATTTCCTTATCACTCTATACCCACGGGTCTCAGGGCGGTTCACAAGATAAAATCACAAAATACAAACATAAAACAACCCAATAGCCCCCCACCTCCCCAACACATTTTAAAAAGGCATTGATGCCAATCACCCAAAGGCCTGGTTAATGAGGAACATTTTTGCCTGGTGCCTAAAGGTCTATAATGAAGGCGCTAGCTCAACCTCCCTGGGGAGAGCATTGCACAAACGGGGAGCCACTGCGGAAAAGGCCTGTTCTCGTGTTGCCACCTTCTGGACCTCTTGTTGAGGACGCACATGAAGAAGGGCCTCAGAAGATGATCTCAGGTAGGTTCATATGGAGAGAGGGAGTCCTTGAGGTTCAATAAAATTTCCTTTGGGAAATGTGGCACAGTGGAGACTGTGGTGTCTTTAAGATATATGGTTTATTTACACATAGAGTGGTAACTCGGGTTACAGACGCTTCAGGTTACAGACTCTGATAACCCAGAAATGGTACCTCGGGTTAAGAACTTTGCTTCAGTATGAGAACAGAAATCGTGTGCTGGCGGCAGCGGGAGGCCCCATTAGCTAAAGCGGTACCTCAGGTTAAGAACAGTTTCAGGTTAAGAACAGACCACCAGAATGAATTAAGTTCTTAACCCAAGGTACCATTGTATACACATCGTGAGCCTAGTGGATAGCGATGTTTTTCTCCATCTCTCACAACGCTGGAATTCATGGATATGCAATGACGCTGAATCTTCGAAAATACAGGACAGGCAAAAGGAGGCACTTCCACAAACCAGAACAGAGTCGAATGTATGGAATGGCTGCCAACTTGGAGAGTTTTAAAAGCGAACCAGACAAATGTATGGAGGTGAAGGCTATCAATGGCTGTTAGCCTGTGCTCTGTGCTTCCATGATCAGAGACAACAATGCTTCTGAATGTACTTGCTGGAAAGCACAGGAGACGAGAATGCTCCTGCCCTTGGGTCTTCCTTTCAGGTTTCCTACAGCATCTGGTTGACCACTGTGAGAACAGGATGCCAGACTAGATTGGCCACCGGCTCTTCTTTTTCCAGGTGCATTCTAAATAAAAGAAATATGCCGATACCACAGGTATGCATCTCTACAACCTCCTCAGGAGCTTTTGCCTGAGTGGAATGTGTATTGCAGTAACATGCTCTTCCAGGCAAGCAGGAGGCAGGATCACAAGACACATTCCAGTCAGGCAAAAGCTCTTGCGGGGGGTGTGGTGGTGTGGCCTTGAGAGCAGGGCTGATGACTGCAGAGGGTCCCAAGGGCCAGACAGAAAGGAATGGAGGGCCACATTTGAAGTCCCCCGCATCAGGTACATATAGTGGCATCCGTGTATTTCTTTTGCTCAAAACATTAGTTGCTCTTCAGCCACAGCCCTCAAAGCAGCTTACAAAGAAAAACATAGAAATACCAGGAACGGCAACCAATTCAGCTTTGAGCCTAGACAAATTGGCACCAGGCAAACCTCTCTGGGAAGAGAATTCCACAACTGAGAAAGATTCTTCTTCTTCACCCTTCACCTGGCCTTACTTCAAATGGCAAGGAGATGCAGAGCCTCCAAGACCAATTTTAACAGCCCAGCAGGTTAATGCAAGAGCAGGCAGTTTATCAGACTGTCCCCTGGTCCCAAGCCATTAACTGCTTTGTTCAATGGAACTAACTTGCAAGCAGCAAGCATGTATAAGATTACAACCTAGGTGCAAGAAAAAGAGGGTGCCAAGATCCTAAGGAGGTTTTATTTATGTTATATTTTGCTTACAGCTCCCTTTCCGTTTTTGTGCTCTTACTCAAGCTGACCTACAGCCAGTTTGGACTTTATGATAAGCCATGATTTATCATGGCAGGAATGAGTCACATCAAGTCTCAGCCTCCTGTGCTTCGTGCTCCCCTCTCCCACTTTCCTCCCCTGGTATGGCTGCAAGGAGGAGATGTGGAAGCTTTCACTTCTGTTTTCCTTTAACCTCAGCTTGTCATTTTGTCCAAACTCAACAAACTGTGGTTAACGTTAACTGCAGCTCATTGGAAATAGGCCCACTTCAAAGCAGGTGAAGCTGTCTTATTTCAGCACACCATAAAGATTAACCACAGTTTAGGGTTCAGACATATCACTAAACAGGAGTCAATCAAAACAGAGATGAAAGCTTCTGATCTCCTCCTCATGGCTGCAACAGACAAGGGAGAATTGTGGGGAGTGTGTGAGCACAAGACATGGTTTACTGTGATGTCTGGACCCACTCAATACATTTGCTCAAGAATCAGAGAGAAGGAAGGTGACTTGGGAAACCTACACATATTATTTTCATGTTAAGCAAGTCAAATCCATTTATCCCTGTTCGTTGTAGTTTTGTGATGGAATACCAGTCTCTCTGCTGAACAAGTGTCTTCTTGTTTGTAACATCAGACTCATAATCACATTCTTGGTACTCGCTGGTAATGAGTAGCTTCTGGGAAATTAGGAAGAGTCGTTCTTCCTTCTCACAGTATTGATGTGCCACAATTACCTAACACAGGTACTGGTAGGCAGACAAAGATGTTATGGGCTAGTGATTTTTGTGAACTAATTTACAAGGATATGTAGCACAGCATCTCTCCGCTCACTATTTTTAAGCAAGACGTTTCCCACAAATCCCTGACAGTTTTTTTTCACCTACACAATACTGCGTGGCAATCCCCTCTGAGTCATGCATGCAATCAGTGATGTGATCCGGTAATATCTCTTATATAAACCTCTGAAATTAGATTCTTAAGAACAATAACTTGAAGTGCCTTCTCTCTTCCAGAACCAGGCCTGAAGCATTTTGGCACATCTAAGAGTTTCAACAATGCTGGTATTGTCCATGGCAAGAATCACCGCTTGTACTCAACTTAAACTTGTTTGATGTATTACTCACAAATTGTTGCTTCCTTTTCAGTTTACAAAGGCCTTTTCCATCTACAGGTAGATGAAGAACTACTTTGCTGCAGAAAACAGAAGTGCTTCAATTTCTAGCTAGGGATTTCCAATTGTTCTAAAAATAGTGGTGGGGATATTTTATAGCGCTCTGTCAATCGTCATAGACCACAAATACGCCATAAGGATATAAGAAGAGTCTGCTGAATCATGCCAATGGCCCATCAAGTCCAGCATACAGTGGTGCCTCGCAAGACGAAAAGAATCCGTTCCGCGAGTCTCTTCGTCTTGCGTTTTTTTCGTCTTGCAAAGCAAGCCCATTAGCGGTTTAGCGGATTAGCGCTATTAGCGGCTTAGCGGGCTTAGCGGATCAGCTGATAAGCGGCTCAGCGGCTTAGCGGATCAGCTGATAAGCGGCTTAGTGGCTTAACGGATCAGCTGTTAAGCGGCTTAGCGGATCAGCTGATAAGCGGCTTAGCGATCAGCTGTTAAGCGGCTTAGCGGCTTAGCGGATCAGCTGATAAGCGGCTTAGCGGCTTGGGGAAAAGGGGGGGGAGGGAAAAAACCCCGCAGGAACTCGCAAGACATTTTCGTCTTGCGAAGCAAGCCCATAGGAAATTTGTTTTGCGAAGCACCTCCAAAACGGAAAACCCTTTCGTCTAGCGGGTTTTCCATCTTGCGAGGCATTCGTCTTGCGAGGCACCACTGTACTGTTCTCACCATAGCCAACCAGATTCCTGTGGGAAGCCTTCAAGGAGGAACTGAACATCACAGCACTCTCCTCGCCTACAGCTTCCAGCAACTGGTATTCAGAAGCATACTGCCTCTGACAGTGGAGGGAGAACAGATCAGTCAGAATTAGTAGCCACAGATACAGTGGTACCTCTGGATACAAACAGGATCCGTTCTGGAGCCCCGTTCGCATCCTGAAGCGAACGCAACCCACGTCCGTGCATGCGCGGGTCACGATTCGCTGCTTCCGCGCATGCATGTGATGTCATTTTGACTGTCTGCGCATGCACAAGTGGCGAAACACGGAAGTAACGCATTCTGTTACTTCTGGGTCGCTGCGGAGCACAACCCGGAAGCGCTCAACCAGAAGCAACTTCAACCCGAGGTATGACTGTAATCTTATTCTCCACGAAGCTGTCTAATCCCTCTTTTAAAGCCACCCAAGTTGGTGGCCACCACTGCCCCTCAGGAGAATGAATTCCACAATTTAACTAAGCACTGTCTTAAGGCGTATTTTATCTTGTCTCTCCTGATTCTTCCAACATTCAGTTTCATTGGAAGTCCTTCATTGGAGTTCCAGGGTTAAGAGAAAAGGAGAAAAACTTCCTCTCTAACCACATTCTCCATACCATGCATGTCAAGTTGCCTCTTGGTTGCCTTTTCTCTAAACCCAAACATTGCACCCTTTCCATTCCAATGATCATTTTGGTTGTTCTCTCCTGAAGTTTACACTTATATAATGCTTTAGAGAGCAGGAGTAACCAACGTGGTGCTTTCCTGATGTTGCTGGCTTCCAATTCCCATAGAACCAGCCAAGATAGCCAATGGTCAGGAGAGATGGGAGTTGTAATCCAACCAAATCTACATTGGCTACCTGTCCTTTACAGTGTTCAAAGCACTTTACATACTGTTATGAGTTTGTGGGTGCCATCCCCCACCATCCCTGGATCCTACAAGTGCTAAAATCTAATCAAGTCTTCTGATCCCTGGATCCAGCAAATGTTAACAGCTAATCAAGCCAGGATAGCTTCCTGGACTCTGGATCCAGCAAGTGTTAAAATATAAGACAGGCTAGCTTTCTCTTGAGGTCATCACCTGGGTGAAGGGCCATTAAGAGAACAAAGGGGGCTCTGTGCCAGACAGAAAATGGGTAGAGCCTCTCCTTCCAACTCTGAGATAGTTGGAAGGACAAAGCCCAAGTTTGAGAGCAGAGTTTTGGTACCATTGTGTGAACTAGAAGTAAAGCAACAAGCTGAAGAGAGAGAGTACAATGCTTGGTGTGTGTTTGAATCCAAGGCTGCAGCCATGGGAGAAACAAGACCCGTTTAGGGTGTTGATGCTGTGAACCCCTCCAATGTAGGCTCAGGATGTATATATGTGTAAATAAACCATATATCTTAAAGACACCACAGTCTCCGCTGTGCCACATTTCCAAAAGGAAACACAAACCCTGGGTAAGCACCTGGAACCCTTGTAATCTTGCACCACTTGGAAATTGAGGTGGGATGCAGCAATACATTGAAGGTACACAAAGCCAGGCCTTCTCTATAGTGGCCCCATATAACCCTTTCATTAGAAACCCTTAAGCAGACCTATAAAACGTTTGTTGTTTGCTGCAACCCTTACTGAACATTGTGGCATTTGTGCTGATTTTGAGCTAAGCGCAACATCCTCTGTCCATTAATACACGGGCTCCTTTGATTTGAGTTTTAATTGGATTTGAGATCCAATGCAACAGAACAGAACAGTAGCAGAAACTCACTGTGCAACAGGCTATGCAACTGTGCAAAGAAGTTACCAGCAACTTGCCTATGCCTTCTCTAGTGCAACAATGCTCCAATGGCACAAAAGACTAAGACTGGATATGACCCACAAGATTTTATTCCTAAACCACATCAGCACCATTCATTTACAGCACTACTATACCACGTTGGCAGTCATGCCTTCACCCAAAGAACCCTGGGAACCAGAGTTTCTTGAGGATGCTGAGAGTTGTTAGGTTGAAGGACAGCTCAGTCGGTAGAGCCTGAGACTGTTAATCTCAGGAGCTTGGATTTCAGCCCCACCATGGGCATGGGGTTGGACTAGATAGCCATCATGACCCCTTCCAACTCTACAATTCTATGATGGCCAATTTCCCCCCTACAGAGCTTCAATTCCCAGAGTTCCCTGGACAGAGGGATTGCTTTTTTCAAAACCACTGGGAGCACCGCAGCTCTGTGAGGGGAACAGGGGTCTCCGAACAATTCTCAGCACCCTTTACAAACTACTGTCCGCATGGTTCTTTCAGGGGGCTGTTTAAAGTGGCATCATAGTGCTTTCAATGTATGGTGCAGATTTAGCCCTAGTCACAGGAGGAAAAATGCTATTCTCTCATCCAATTCTATACCCCCCCCCCATCCTGCACACAGCATCAAAGCACACCATTATCCAGCATTACCACTGATGGCTCAATCTAACAAGTTCTGAACAAGATGCTACAGAGCTTCAGTGACCCTCCTCCTTGGCATTAATGGCCTCCTTCCTGGTTTTCTTTGCGCATTAAGAATTTCCACCCCACCCACCCGCAAACCCTCCAGAGCTAAAAGCTTCCTGTCCCTAGCGGCAGGCCACTGCCTCTTGCCCTTGCCACATTTGGAAATTTAATCACAGCCTTCTTGACTGTTTTAGGGCAGTAGCATTCAACTACTTGAGAGATGCAAATTATAAGGTTCCCCCACCTCCAACACCCCAAACACAACCACAACCAAGCAAATTCCAAGATGCTATTTAAGGGAAGCTGGCTTGCGTTATTTAGAAAATGGGTGGGGGGGGGGAGAGAGGGGGGGAACAATGTACATAAACATAGCTAGTAGTACACAGGGTGGGATGAGGAAAAAATAGACAATCAACTTTTATAGAAACCTTCCAGAACTGAACCAGCCCACACAAATCTGCACATCCAGCAAACTCCTTCTGTGCTGCAGCCATCATTACAGCAGCTGCTTCTAAACATTCGCAAAATAATCACCCTTTCAAGGTTCAGATATTGCAGTGATCTTCTAAAAGTCCTTTTAAATGTAGGGGCAGAGAAAGAGGTGCAAATCACAAGAAGCTGGCGCATTAGCTGTTATTGTCTCTAAGCCACATGTGCAAATGTTGTCACTCAAACAGGCCGCGTACATCCCACAAGCTCTGTGTGACTTTCAGCCAAGGCAGGGATGTGTGGCCATCCATATGTTGCTGGACCATAAGCCTGTCAGCATCGCCCTAGAGCCAGTGCACCAACTGGACTCTTGCACCTCAACCCCGACTGGGCTAGGCGAGCTGGGTAGCACCGCCAGAGACCTCCTTCTCACAGGAAACGGTCACAGTGCTGTGGACTCACAGCTTAGAGCTGAGAGCACCGGATTCACTGTCTCAATAATACAGTCGTTGCGCAGCAGAGTTTTGCAGAGTCTTGCAGAGTATAAACCACTCGGAGAGCAGCTCTGTAGAATATCTTCCTTTTATTCTGTAACTACAACTATGATACAAAACTATATACAGAGCTAAATATTCTAAGCATAAATCAATGCTACACTGAGAGTCTGCAGCTGCTCTAACAGCAATCTTATCTCTAGGATCTCTAACACTCTCACTCTCTCCGATACACTGACTGACTGACTCTCTCTCACACACAGAGATGTTGCTGGGCAGAATAAGTAGATAGGCAGGACACGCATCCTGCTCTCTGGAGAGTCAGCAGAGACCATCAGGAGATGATCAGGAGATTCTTGTGTATGGGAGGGGTGAAATCTCCTCAAAGCCATGCTGGCTGGGGCTCATGGGAGTTGGAGTCCAATGAGAAGCTGGTGGCCCAGAGGTTCCCCATCCTTGAACCAGGGGCCTGGAACTGCAAACAAAGGTGTTTCACCCCCTAGTGCATTTTCTACACTACACATTTTAAACCACTTTGAAGCTGGGTTAACTAAGTTGTGGATGGTTCCCCTAAATAACCCCTGGCAATTGTAGTTTTGAGACTATCCACTAGACACCCCTTATTAGCGTCAAACAAAATGCAAGGTTAAATGCATTATTGTATTTAATGTGCACATTTGTAAGTGGGGTGCTATTAGTTGAAGTTGGGGATTCAAGTAGGATTGGGACCTTAACAGGTCCCAATGAAAACTGGAGTGCTCAGAGTGTTGGACTATGACCAGGGAGGCCAGGGTTCAAATCCTGACTCAGCCATGAAGCTCACTGGGAGACCCTGGTCCAGACGTTGTCTCTCAGCCTAACCTACCTCTTAGGGTTGTTGTGAAAATAAAATAGGGAGGGGGAGAGCTATGCATGCCACTCTGAGCTCCTTGAAGGATATAAGTATTTAATACATACTGCCATTTTCACTGAGAGAAGGGCTCCTGGTGATGCCAATGGCAGTTTTACATCCAATGCAAATTAAGTTAGCATTTAGTTTGCAGACACAGTGAACACATAAAACACTTAAAATCAAAAACAACATGGCTTAAAAACGTCTTAACTTATACACTTGCTTCAAATATCAACAAGAAGATTAAGGCATAAAACACTGTGCATTACAACAAAGCATTGCAAAAGAAAGGAAAGCCTCCTCTAGCTGCTACATGTCCCGCTGTTAACTTTGGCAGAAGTAGTTTCTTTTCTTCCCCATCCAAGATAGAAATGAACAAAGCCCATTATACCTCTGGAATGCTAAACAACAGGCTTCCAAGTCCATCCACCTTTCTTTGCAGCCAAAGATTAAAATGTGTACAATTCCCTCCCTCCCTCCCGGCCCTTTACAATGCACAGCAGGTGGGGGGAAGCCCCTAGGAAAAATCCCTGGCATCTCCAGGCAGAGCTTAGAAAGGCTCGTCTGAAATCCTAGAGAGACACTGCCAGTCAGAGCAGACAATATTGAGCTATATAGACCAAGTGTCTGACTCAGTATAAAGCAATTTCTGATGTTCCTACCGTATATTATTAGCTGCAGGGCAGAAGGTACTGTGTTAAATCCCTGACATCTCCAGAAAGTCGCTTACTTGAAACCCTGGAGAGCTGCCGCCAGTCAGTATGGACCAGCTAGGTGGCAGTTTATGTCCCTATTTATTTATTTGTATTTCATAAAATTTACATACTGCTTGATTGTAACAAACCAAACCTCAAAGTGGTTTACTGGGGGGGGGGGGGAACAGTACCATATCAGTAAAAACAGCTATTTTAAACACTCAAAAGAATAATTAAAATCAACGATAAGCTAAAAGCATATTGAAGCATATGTCAACATTCTAGGCTTGTTTAAACAAACATGCTTTTAGCAGGTGTAAGAAAAGTGTACAATGGGGATGCCTGCTTTATGTCACTAGGTAGTGAGTTCCAAAGTAATGGGTCTTACCACACTAGATCAATTTCTTATAAATACAGAATAAGTATTACGTGGCACCTGTAGCACTTCCAGTTCTGCAGATCAAAGCACCCCAGTGGGCATATAAGGGGAAAGGGAGCATCACAGGTAAACCAGTCCCAAATTGTTAAAGCTTGGACTTATCAAGTGGTTAAGGGTGAAGGCCTCTTGTTTGTCCAGCATCAACAACCCAGTGAAGTAATTCCCTATTCTTTTGAAGACATCTAAATCCATCTGCGGATTCAAAGAGCCAGGCAGACAGTTCAAGATGCCCAAGGTGGTTTTGGGTTTGCGTTTCTCACCCATTTCTGAAAACAATGTGACTTGCAAAAGCTGTTGGGAAATAAAGTTTTTATAAAACAGTTTGCAGCAGAAGAGGAAGAGAGAAGGGGCTCAGGACCACTCCATCGGCCCTGCTTAAAGATCAGCTGGCTTTTGGCTCTTCCTCAATTGTGACCTAGCCATCAGCCATTCCATCAGGATGCTACAGAGGGAGAGATGGAAAGCAGGGTTACTGCACCGGCTGTGTTAAGAGAACAACTTATTTTAGGTCCCCTTTCCATTGAAGCTGATCCTTACAAAAACACTGTTAAAAACGGATGCCCAGGGTCAGGAACAGTCTTGATGACTTTGCGTTTTACTAATCAGTAAGCTGCCCAATGGGATGCAGGTGGAGCTGTGAGTTAAACCACAGAGCCTAGGACTTGCCGATCAGAAGGTCGGCAGTTCAAATCCCCGTGACGGGGTGAGCTCCCATTGCTCGGTCCTAGCTCCTGCCAACCTAGCAGTTCGAAAGCACGAAGTGCAAGTAGATAAATAGGTATCACTCCGGCGGGAAGGTAAACGGCGTTTCTGTGCGCTGCTCTGGTTTGCCAGAAGCGGCTTAGTCATGCTGACCACATGACCCAGAAGCTGTACGCCGGCTCCCTCCGCCAATAAAGCCAGAGTTGGCCACGACTGGACCTAATGGTCAGGGGTCCCTTTACCTTTACCTTTAAGCTGCCCTAGGACTCTTTTTGCCAGAAGCATTGGGGGGGGGGGAAGGTGTGTGCTTTAAATAAATAAGGCATTTGGGTGGGGTCTCTGCCTAGAGGAGTTCCTATGCAGCTTTCTCCATACACCCTTAATGCTTCAAAATTATCTCTGTAACTACCAGTCATATTCCAGCTTCCAATATAGCTTTCACCTCCTGTTCCTGCTTGATATTCATCTTGTTTGCTCAATTGTTCAGAGCTATGCCACTTCAGCACCATCACACAATTAAC
Organism: Podarcis pityusensis; assembly: GCF_964106645.2. Classification (NCBI taxonomy): domain Eukaryota; kingdom Metazoa; phylum Chordata; class Lepidosauria; order Squamata; family Lacertidae; genus Podarcis; species Podarcis pityusensis. Next base: position 39,079,075 of record NC_138039.1, on the reverse strand, counting down.
ATTTATGCGCCCAATCTTCATAAATTCTGAACTGTGTATTTCCATGCTTAGAGTTGCATGAGTAGACAGAGAAGTGAGTGAACAGAAGGAGGGTGGAATATTTAAGGATGACTATTTGCCCTGAAGGGCTAAATGAGGGGAGCAGATAAGTCACAGGAGCACCATAACCTGAATTATAGAATCTTAAGAGTTGGAAGGGACTCCAAGGGTCCTCTAGTCCAACCCCCTGTAATGCAGGAATCTCGACTAAAGCATCCATGACAGATGGCCATCCAACCTCTGTTTAAAAACCTCCAAGGAAGGAGAGTCTACCACCTCTTGTGGGAGTCTGCTCCACCGCTAAACAACTCTTACAGTCAGAAAGTTTTTCTGAACGCTTAATCAGAATCTCCTTTCTTGCTACTTGAAGCCATTGGTTCAAGTCCTACCCTCCAGAGCATGGTGCCCAGTGCGCCTGAACCAGTCGCACAACCATAAAACAGTCTCTGACCCAAATCTCCTTCCTGTCACCTCACCCCTCCCCATCACCTTGAGAACCTCTGTTTTACACAGACCTGAGAGATTCCTCTTTAGTGTGGTAACCTCAGCCTATTGTTTCATAATGACCTACATTCAACCAGCCCAGCCAGGCTAGATTGTACAGGCTACACCCAGGAGAACTGCTGCAGCTTGTACTTTGCATTCAACATCCCTCATATTATCTATACGAATCTCTATTCACTAATAGACCCCGGTACCCCAAATCTGCAACACCATTTTTCCTTTGAAAATATCTGAACGGTATTCTAGGGCCAAGCATTTCAGGTTGGAGGTGGGGACTTGGGCAGAGTGCCATCTTAAGAAGATAGGAAGCTACCTTGTACAGAGTCAGGCCATTGCTCCAGCTAGCTCTGTATGGTCTACAACACTGACTGCCAGTGGCTCCCCAGCAGGTCAGGCAGGGGGTTCTCCCAGCCCTACCAGGAGATGTGGGGAATCGAACCTGAGACCTTCTGCATACAAAGCAGATACTCTACAACTGAGCCATGGCTCCTGGTCTGTGAGGCATGTCTGATTTACCTAGAGGCTGCCACGGCAGGCAGCAGCAACAGCACTCCAACAAAACCACTGCCTTAATTTCCCAAAATCCCCTGGTGTCACTGCTTTTTTTCCCCCAGGGGGTACACAGTACTGACACCTCCTCTTCTTTTTTGTTAAAAAGTGTGGGACTTGCTGTAACAACTCCATGGTGAGTACCAGCACCTATTTTTCTAGGGGGGGAAGCAGTGCCTGGGCTCTGGAGCAACACTGTATGGGGCATTGCGGGAATTAAAACTGTGGGTCAAGGGCAGGCATCAGCTGTACTAGGGTGAAAACAGCTGCCCAAGAACGCTACAGGATGAGCTGTGGCCTGAGATATTTCACAAAATCTTTTCTGGCCCGTCAAGTACCCATTCACTACCCAGTTTCGCAGACTGAAAACAAGGTGGCAAGGAGGACGGGTAGCTGGGGTCAGTAGGTGTCTTTCTGCTTGTTTCTATTTTCACGCTTAGAAGAAGAGTTTGGATCTGATATCCCGCTTTATCACTACCCGAAGGAGTCTCAAAGCGGCTCACATTCTCCTTTCCCTTCCTCCCCCACAACAAACACTCTGTGAGGTGAGTGGGGCTGAGAGGCTTCGGAGAAGTGTGACTGGCCCAAGGTCACCCAGCAGCTGCATGTGGAGGAGCGGAGACGCGAACCCGGTTCACCAGATTACAAGTCTACCGCTCTTAACCACTACACCACACTGCTTAGTGTTGTGTCAGCAGCTAACCTAGGTTTCCTAAATATTCACTCCACAGGGAGTCCCAGCCAATTCCACCTCTCTGATGCGTCTTCCTGTGCTCACGTAGTTCTTGGTCATGTTCAGAGCCTTTCCACTTTTAGATGTATGCTTAAAAAAACACCTTTGATGCCCATCAGTGGCGGCAAGTGCTTTCTGTGCCAACTAATTCTAGCATTGTTCCCATCCTCCTCCCTGTTGAGTCCTACAAAGGCAATACTTAGACTAAGGCTGGGGAAACTGATAGGTAGCAGCAGTTCCTGGACTGGTTTTAAGTAAGAAGGCAGGCAGGTGGTAGCTGCCTGAGGTTGGTGGGCAAGTCTTCTGGTCACCCTAATGAACCACATTGCACTGGTGTTTGCTCCCAAAATGTACAGCAATGTCCACAATCAACAAGCTACTAAAGATTAAACAGCATATCCATCTCCAATACACTTATTTGGAAGCAGGTTTACTGATTTAAGTGGAACTTGCTTCCAAGTAAGCGAGATTTTAGGTTCCTAACACTTCTAAGAAACTCAAGCTAAAAATACTAGGAGAGATGCAAAGCCTAAATCTAGTTGCTTATGCAAGCAGACAGTATTCATATAAAACAGCCGAAATACAAAAATCAACGCAATTTCTCTGATGAAAATATAAAGAAGTTGAAAATAAATCCCTAGCTCTGACATCACGTTAAATACTTGAAGGGTTTGTCACCTCGTGACATTTCACATTTACACTTTTGTCAAATAGGTTTTAGTAATTCAACCCATAAAATGGGCTAATGAAGTCAAACATTTTACTTTTAAAGGCTGCCTGCCTGCCCACCTTGTGCAAAATGACATTCATTCAGCTAAAATGACATTCATTCAGCTTAATATCAATGTCATGGGAGGCGTTTTGCTTAGCAAGAACCCAAGTCTTAAAAGCTTGTGCATGTCAAAAGCTACTTTTCCTTCACATGCTTACCACTGAGAAAGTTAAAGAGGTTCCTAACATTCCCTTTGGAATATGCAATAAGTTAATGGCCCAAGGCACCTCAGGCTACAACCTTAAGATTAGGTACTCTAAAACAATTGTACTGAATTAACAGGAGTAACCTGAAGAAACTGGTCAGTGTACCTTAGAGAATTCAAGACTACTCTTCAAAGAAATATTTGGTACACTGATAATTGAAGTCTTAAGGATACACTGAAGAACCCTTACAGGCACTGGAAATGGCAAGTCTTTTTCCCCCTTTTTGTAGGGAACATAGCTCAGCAGGAGAGCATATGGTTTGCATGCAGAAAGTCTAAGATTCAATCCCTGGCATCTCCAGTTTGGAACACAGGAAGCTGCCTTATCCCAGGAACTGATTATTTGTCCACCTTGTCTGGTACTCTCTGCTGTGGCTGATGGTGGCTCTCTAGAACCAGCTGTTATCCATTGAAACAAAGATGACAGGGAGAATCAAGTAGCAGCTGATGGGGGGGGGGAATCTTCCTGAGACCCATCAGAAGAGACAGTTCTGGGCTAGACAGCCAAATAAATCTAATAGGGTGTGAGACAGCTTCCTATTAGAGCAGTAAGCTAGACATCATACATGCTAGAATCCTGCAGGAATGTTGAGAAAGCTCAGAAGCTAGTGCTGGGTGTAGAAACAGAGTCCTAAGAATCTGGGAATTCCTTTTGGGGGAGGGAAATCAAGCTGCTAGTCCTTATGACTATGAAAATGTGTTTAAAGGTTTGTGGGCAACACCGGCTCAGATCTCAGCAGCCAGAAAGGTTTCCAGTGGTTGGGGTAGAGTTTCAACATACAGTGGTACCTCGGTTTATGAACTTAATCCGTTCCGGAAGTCCGTTCTTAAACCAAATCCGTTCTTAAACTGAGGTGCACTTTCCCTAATAAGGCCTCCTGCTGCCGGTGCCCTTCCAGCATTCGGCTTCTGTTCTTAGACCGAAGTAAAGTTCACAAACCAAAACACTGCTTCCAGTTTTGCAGAGTTCTTAAACCGAATAGTTCATAAACAGGGCTGTTCTTAAACTGAGGTACCACTATACCGTATTGCTCCTTGCCCCACTTCAAACCAGAACAAGAAGTAAAATGAGACAAATATTTTTATTTATTTTTAAAAGAATAAAAAGCACTGTGTAACATACCCCAATTTGCATCACCTATACAGGTTGCAGAATTCTTGGTATTAAGTAGTCACACAAAGGAAACTATGGAAGAGTTATTCCTATTTCCTAGATAAATGACAACATGCTAATTTTCTCTTTTGGCAGACATTTTATGTATGAAGCTGATTTTAAAAATAATTTTAAATGAAGCTGTGGCCTTCTAACTTGGTCACTCACTTCACACCTTCCTTTACATAATTCCCCGTCAAAGGCAGATAGCGGCCATTATTTCCTCTTTATCAGGGAGAATTTGGAAATCTCTCAGCTGCCAGACTTGCACTGCCTATCGTCCTTGACTTTTGTCCTTCAATTCAAAGTTCGAACTAGTCCACCAGTGCCTAAGGAAAACACCCACTTCTGTTCCCCCACAAAATGTATCCAAGTTTAAACATACATAGCTAAAGCAATTATAGCACAAATTACTCCTGGCCTAATCACTATGGTAAGCAACTGAGCACTCTGCAGAAAGAGCTACTGTGATGTTAGTGGTTAGAATAGCAGAGTAAAATGGGGAAAATTTCTTTGTCTAACCTACCTCACAGGGCTGATGAGAGGATAAAATGAGGCTGATATAAAATGAGGGGAGGCTATGTACACCATGCTCAGCTTTTTGAAGGAATGCTTTTTAAAATTATTATTAGCAACAACAGTGGTGGACATTTAAAAGGTACCACTGCTGAAATCTTAAGTCACCCATGCTTTCAGTTAACTCTTCCAACTCCTTCAGCTATTGAATGTGCTGCACTGAGTCAGGCTGCAATTGCTGAGACTATGAAGATGCTACAATACTACTCTGCCTGCGCCCTCATCTCTGATCAATCAAATGCCTGGCTTTTTTGGAAACCTGGAAACATGAGTAATTATTTCAGGTGGAAAACAAAATGTTACATGATTTTAGTACATGTCAATACGTTTCAGGAATTTTGTTTTTTTAAATAATATTTTTATTAGTTTTCCATCAAAAAATACATATAACACCATATCAAAACTTTCACAAATTTTCGCTTTTGGACTTCCTTCAGCTTCTCTGACAATCATCCATTTTTAACATTTTTACTTTCACATTTCCTAAATTTGCTATTGCCTTTTAACATATCCTTCCCAATTTATTTTTCTTTTTTACAATATTTCTCAAACTTTTACAGAGCTTCTTGAAATGCTGCTAGCGTTATTCTCTCATCGCTTATACATTCCAGATAATCTACAAACTTTCCCCAGTCTTCGATAAACTTTTGATCTCGTAGATATCTAATCTTCCCTGTTAATTTGTCAAGTTCTGCGTAGTCCATCAGCTTCATTCTCCATTCCTCCAATGTTGGTAGTTGTTCCTGTTTCCACTTTTGGGCCAATAATATTCTTGCCGCTGTTACTGCACGTTTCAGGAATTTTGGTGCCAGTTCCTATCCAGGCTGTGCCCAGGGAAAGTGGTTTTACTGGCCTAAATTCACTATTGCCAATATTCACCTGAAAAGCGCATCTCCCCAAAAAAGCACTTGGGGTTGTAAACGTACCAAGGCAACCTCTTGGGACTTCCTATACCTTTAGAAGCTGCTAAGTCTGCAGAAATCCAGCAGTAAAACTTTTCACGACAGGCAGATAAGCATTAACAAGTGTCAGGGAGCAGTCAAAGGTGCAGAATCCAGAGCCAGTAAACACACTGGTAACTCTACCTGTTGGGGATATTGTACTATGCTGTATGCCTTAAACCAGGCATCTCCCTCCCATCACATGGTCTGCAAGCCACAAATTATTTACCGTACAGTAATATAAATAACTCACTGGGTAGTTCTGGGCAGATCACTGTTATGGTGGCCAACTCCTGAACCAGCCCCTGCAGCTATGCTTTAACAGCGACTTGGTCAACACTCATTAGCGGGCGATCTAACCTGTTCTGTAGTTCTTAAACCAGTACAATCTACACTGGCCCAGCCTCACCCCCATGCCTTAATAATACATTTGTGCAGAGAAACACACAGCCTGTATCCTCCAGCAGCGGATTACACCCACTTTCAAGGAAGTCTGAACATGGCAAATGTTTGTGCCTTAGAAAGCTTCAATTGCCAAAGTCTTCTTTTAAAGGCACAACTACAGCAGCTTGTTGAGGAGTTGGTGACCTGACCTATAACCCAAATGGCACATGTTCAGATTTGGGAGGGGAGGGGCAAAAGCTTGACTGCTGTTTGTCTTATTGCCCCAGTCACAATACATCTCACTCCCCAGTTCTGGAATGCAACAAGCGAAAATGTGACCATGTAAAGTATTCATCCTCAGCATGCTCACTTGAAGGAAAACTCAATGGAAGTCCGCGGTGCTCATTTGCAGGTAAATGAGAGTTGCAGGTAAATGATCAGAGTGCAAGTCAGACTGGTGGCAATCAAAACAGATGTTGAAAGTTGCCAGTCAAATTGCATCAAGTACACACATCCCAACAAAACAGTATGCACACTATAGAACTTGCAAAAGGCAACTCTCCTGGCTGCCCATAGTGAGCAAAAGTCACATCCTGGTAACCAGCAGGAAATCTGTAAAATGGGAAGGGTGTTCCACTCAGCCTCCAAGCCATCCATACAATCCCAACAGCTGTGTGATTACAAGCAGACTGAAAGAAGTGTTTTGTGAGCGCCTAACTTTTGTAAAACTCATATGCAAGCTACACTTTACCCTAGAGAAACATCTCAAGCACTTGCTTTGGACAGCAATATTTTTATTTTTAGGGGCAGACATGAAGCAGCATGCAATATGAGAGCCCTTGGGACTCTTTGCCACATCATGGAGAACACTAGCGTGCAATCAGATGCCTTTTACCAGTCAGACCCATCTAGCTTGGTACTGGCTACACCAGGGGTCAGCAAACGTTTCCAGCAGGGGGCCGGTCCACTGTCCCTCAGACCTTGTGGGGGGCCTGACTATATTTTGAAAAAAAGAATGAACGAATTCCTATGCCCCACAAATAACCCAGAGATGCATTTTAAATAAAAGGACACATTATACTCATATAAAAACACGCTGATTCCTGGACCGCCCACGGGCCGAATTTAGGAGGAGATTGGGCCAGATCTGGCCCACGGGCCTTAGTTTGCCTACCCATAGGCTACACCACTGGTCTACAACTGGTGGGCTGGGAACCACTACTAGGTCACAGTCTGATTCAAGGTGCATCACAGCAGCAAATATATGGGGAGGGGAAAGTTTAAGAAATGGGTACCCAAATCCATGTTTGATTAAAGGTGGGTCCTGAGGCTGAAAAAGTTGAAGAGTACTTACTGGTCTATATTGACTGGCAACAGCTCTCCAGAAACTGAGGCAGAAGACATTCTGCGCCCTCCCTGGAGATACCAGGGACTGAACCTGGGATCTTCTGCATGCAAAACACATAGTCTGCCACTGAACTATGGCCCTTCTTCATGATGTCTGGAATTGCATTCCTTGGCTGACACACCGTTGCACACTTTCAGCAGCATCTTTGCAATGGTGCCAGAGATTCTGGGAGGTGCATCTCCTGGATTGCACAGTGCAGCTTTTTGGGAGCCATTCCTGACCATACCTGCCAGTTCCTGTCCCCATAACCCAATTCCATGCAGGTTTATTCAGAAGTAACTCCAACTGCATTCAGCGAAATTTATTCCAGGTATACGTGCAAAGAATTGGCGCCTTAGAGCACATGGACTCAATGAGTGAAACAGGCTTTACCTGAAGGTAAGCGAGTATAATATTTCACCTTTAGTGTTGTAGTATTAGATTGGAAGGTGTGGGAAATATGTTGCAAAAATGAGGTAACAATTGAGGGGCAGGGTTGTAAAGCTGCCACCTGCACCAGTCTTGCCAAGTCAATGTACTGTCTGGACCTGTTCCCTTCCTGTTCGCAACCCTGCGGGCAGGGCTTGTCTCTAGATTTCTATCACTGCAGAATGCCTAGCAGATTTCAATAACTTTCAAAATATTGCTCTTATGAACAGCCAAGATCAGCCTAAGGCTGACAGTCAGCCCCTGCTTGGCTTGACCCTGACACAACCAGATGATCTGAATCTGAGATTATTTTTTATTTAAATATAGTCCAGCTCTTGAGTCACACGACCCTTCCATCCCTCCCCTTTTAAGCAAGGCGCCGGCTTCCTTTTTAGCCCTCTCAAAGCTAAGTGGCGATCTTAAAGCACACCCCCCTGGATGCAAGCCCTGCTGAAGTCGATGAGACTTTTACTTCTGACACGGCAGCCAGGCAGAAAATCCTACAGGGACCAAGGCTGGACATCCTCTGCGAAAGGCGCAGGAGATCTAGAAGCATTCAAGCCAGAACCTGGACCTATTTACACAGAAGTAACCCCCACTGTTTTCCAGGAGGCTTAAGTCTCGCATAGTGGGAAGGGTGGACAGGGGCTCTGCACGGCTCGATCCCGTCGAGCGCAGCCAGCAGGACTCCTATCTGAAAGGGAAAGGAGCCCAGGGCGCGCCGAGAGGAAGTGGCCAGGCGGAGCCGGAGAGCCGCGCCGAAGTTCGAGCGCCTCCTCCGCGAGGCGCCCCCCCCCCCCAGGCCCCTTCCTCACAAGGAGCAAACCCCCCCGCGCGCGCCCTCCAAAAAGGCGCGAGTTTCGAGGCGGGAAAGTGTCGCCCCCCACACTCCGTCGCTGGCGCCCGGACTCACCCCATCTCTCGGCACTTGTCGCCGGCCACGCAGCCCGGCGGCGACAGCGCGCTGGCCGGGGGAGTCTCTCCGCCGCCTCGGTCGCCGGCGGGGAGCGGAGGGCGCGTCCCGACTTCGCACATACGGCCGCCCCGGGGAGAGCTTTCTCCTCAGCTCCCTCGCGAGGAGCTTCCGAGCTGTGGCGGCGGCGGCGGCGGCGGCGGCGGCGCGCGCAAAGCAGCCTCTGGCTTGGCGGCGGCACCCAACCTCTTCGGCGTCCTCGGAGCTGCCCGCCCTGCTCTTTAATTGCCTCTGGTCCTTTTACATAAGCGCCTCTCGCAGGCGGGGAGGGCAGCGAGGGCAGCCCGCTGCGTTGCGCGACGAGCGGCAGGGCTGGCGAGCCTGGAGCCGGGCGCGCTGCGCTGTCCTCTCCTGCTTCGGAAGTCGGCGCTTTGGAGCCGCGGCTCCGAGTTCCACCTGCTTTTGCGCGCCCGCTGCCGCCTCCCACTCGCTCACTGGCGGGGGGGGGGGGGAGCGAGTCGCACACGCGGCCGCTGCCGCAGTTTCTCCCGAGGGCGAGGGGCGGGACGGCGCGCGACGCGTCCAATCAAAGCGGCGGCTGCCACCGCGCAGGGGCTCCCCCGCGCGCGATCCTGGGCGCCGGAGCGATTCCCCGGACCTCGCCCCCGCCAGGCTCTGCGGACGGAGTGACATCCCCTGAGCGCGGTGGGGTTTTAACTTGCGAGGCAACGGGCATAGGATCGGACTGCGCTACTTCGGAAACAAAAGGATGCCGAGTGCTGCACCCAGCGCTGGAAAGCGCCAGGCTCAGAAATGTCTGATCTCCCATCAAGTTCACAGCATGACCTTGCGCGCACAGCACACTTTCTCTCCGCCTGACCTTCCTCGCAAGATTGTTGTTGTGAGGATAAGTTGGGAAGGGGGGAAAGGAACAGCGTAGGCCAGCCGGAGCTACTTGGAAGGAAGGTGCTATATGAATGCAATTAATAAAGAAGAATGTGCTAAGGCTGGCACACATCTGGAGGGCACCCGGTTGACAAAGACTGCTACAAAACTTGGTTTGAGCTGAAACCTGGAGGAAATGGGGTTTTGGTGTGAGCTCAGTTCTGAGAGCAAACAAATATTCACAGGTATATATATATAAACAAAGATTTATCAGAAAAGGTTTTCTCGGGCTGATTTTAAACTAGCAAATGTAAATTTTATCCTGTGAAGCTGGGTTTTTTATGGGGGGGAGGTGTTTTTAAAATATTGTATTTCCATTGAGTGTTTGAATAAACATAACATGCTTTACTGCCATTTTGGAAACTGTACAAAAAAGCATTCACATTGGGTGCCTTGGAAAGGACATTAATTTCTCTTGTTATTTATTAACCACCTTCCACATGTGTGTCTCAAGGCGAAGTACCTGTCTTTAATCCTCTCAGGAAAAGTTTCTAATTTGAAGTATGCCAAAGGGTGGGCCAACAAGTTATAAATTCATTCTCTAACTCCTGAATTGTGGATTCAAACATACAAGAGCAGTTTTCAAAAGGACCAGGACTGTGCTGCGTTTACTATGATAACAAAGTAACAACCATCATATGAACACAATAATTGGCATGTGGATTACTACAATTTGACAAACATTGCAGGCAGCTGTGTTGGTACAATAGTGGGGAAAACTGGAAAACAGTAGCATAAAAGCTTTATTAGGACCAACTGAAACATCACAAAGTAATAAGCAAAATTTCAAATTTCACCGGAATTCTAAGCACCCTCACTTTTCTTCCTTTCTTTGTTTCCCCCTTGCTTTGGGAGACTGCTTTCCATACAGAAGGTCCCTGGTTCATTATCACTTCATGTTGGTGCAAAATGGATATTACAGAGCAGCTTCACTCACTTCCAAAAGATGGTACCACTTGCATCAAAGATGCCTTGAATCGGGAGTTGCCAGAACTTGCCAGATTTAAGTTTCAGACATTCTGGAATCTAGAATGTGTGTTGGAAATGGACTTGAGCTACAATTCACAGAACTACGATTCGCAAAGTTCCCTATGAAGAGAGATTGATTGTCAAACTACTCAGCGAATTATAGCTGTGGGAGGGGAGAAGTGGTCTCTCTCTGTCCGGCACCCTTAACAAACCGCAGTTCCCATAATTCTTTGGGGGAAGCCATGGTTGCTGTTGTATAAGAGTGCTTTAAATATATGGCGCAAATGTGGCCTTTGAGGTTACATGGCAAGGATCTGAGATGACTCACAATATTAGGGCTGATGATGCTCGGATATGAATGTGGGAATTCTCCCTTAGGCTGAAAAAATTCATGGACAGACATTTTGAATATGTGTAAGACTTGCTGTTGGGTATTAGTGAGCAAGGCATTTCTACATCTATGTTCTGAAGCAAGACTGTGAGAGGACGAGCACATATTTTTATGACGCGTGTTTAAAAGTTGATGTCATCTGTTTGAGTATAATAAATGGCTCGTTCATAAACAATCCAGTAATTGCTATATATGGTTCTTCCAATACGTTTTGGAGGCATAAACATTTCATTTTTATCTTGTGACTTAGGAACACTTCTTCTGTGGAACCTCTGTTTCCAAAATAGTTTGAACACAGAAGTTATTTTAACCTGCTTTGTGTTTCTACTTAAAAAAGAAAGAACAAGAAAAGACTTCTTTCTCATGATGCCAGCAATTTGCAAACTGGGTCATAGCCAACTAAGTTCCAACTCAGAGTAGACCAATTCAAATTAACGGATCTAAGTTAGTCATAGGGGGACGTGGGTGGCGCTGTGGTCTAAACCACTGAGCCTAGAGCTTGCCGATCAGAAGGTCGGCAGTTCGAATCCCCGTGACAGGGTGAGCTCCCGTTGCTCGGTCCCAGCTCCTGCCAACCTAGCAGTTTGAAAGCACGTCAAAGTGCAAGTAGATAAATAGGTACCGCTCCGGCGGGAAGGTAAACGGCATTTCCGTGTGCTGCTCTGGTTTCACCAGAAGCGGCTTAGTCATGCTGGCCACATGACCCGGAAAAACTGTCTGCTGACAAACGTTGGCTCCCTTGGCCAGTAAAACGAGATGAGCGCCGCAACCCCAGAGTCGTTCACAACTAGACTTAACTGTCAGGGGTTTACCTTTTTTTAAATTAGTCGTGTCCCGTAATTTCAATGGATTTACTCTGAGTAAAACCTAGTTGGCTACCACACCATCTCCTAACCCCTTGTATCTTCCCGAAAGATCACACTGCAACATTGTCTCTTAACCAAACAACGCTAAAACCGTAGCCATGTTGGCCCATAAGATACAATCCAAAAGCAGGGCAACATCTTTATTATGCCAACCAAACGAGTGCACAGTTTGCAGAGGTAGCCATCCCTTGGCTAGGCTGGCTGAGTTGCAGGTAGCCCTGGCTCCTGTAAAGGTGGATTGGGCTTTCTTAAAGGGATAGCTAATGTAGAGGCCATTCTTCCCAAGGCATCCCCTGCAGACCATCACACTTGGTTTTTAATGTTTTGTTTTTGCAGGGTAAATCACTTTTGGTGGGGGGCAACAAAAGTGTGGTGCAGTGGTTAGAGTGTCAAACTAGGACCAGGAAGGTCAGAATTTGCCTCCCCACTTGGCCAGGAAGCTCACCGGGTGACCTTGGGCCAGTCACTGCCTCTCAGCCTAAGCTGCCTCACCAGGTTGTTGCGGGCATTAAATGAGGAAGAGGAGACCCATGTGTGCCACCCTAAGCTCCTTGAAGAAAAATGTGGGAAATAAACATACACATACAATTCTAACCAAATAATGGGGATAGGAGATGCTGCCACACCAACCTCTGTCTACCCTTACCCAGTCCCCACCTGCCTGCCTTCTTAGTTACAACCAGCCCAGTGGGTGGCCCTGGATATCAGCTCCCCCCCCCCTCTACTTAGTCTCAGTGTTGCCCCTTGCAAAACTCAGCAGGTAGGAAGATGTGTACAAACCTATAGTTGGCCCTGCCTGTAATTGTCTCTGTCGCCACCTACTGTTGGTCTTCCTGCCTTCTGCCCTACCCATCCCAAAGGGCACCAGCCACCACTGCTCCCAGGCAAGCGTGCATAGAGTTGCAGTCAGCTGGGGGGTTTTTTTAAATATATGTATATATAAATATGAGTTAAGGGTAGCTTTGTTAAAAGTTCTGTGTGAATTAGGGATATTGCCAAGCCAGCAAAAAGAGAGAGAAAGCGAGAAAGCAAAGTATAGCACCCACGCCACATAGCATCTTCTGCCAACTGTGCAGAATGAGGGTGAAATTCCATCTAGGTAGCGATATCGCCGACCACTCAAGTGAAGCTCAAGCCGTTTAATGTCACCAGAGCCCTCAGATGGAATTACATCCCCCGCCGTCCCCCTCCTCCATATGCATCATGCTAAGAGGTTTCAAGCGTTGCCATTAGCTGTAACGTTGAGACAGGCTTTCTGAAATATCTAGTGCAAATTCTGAAAAGCCTTCCAAGATAAGCAGCTGCGCCATTCTGACACATGAGACGAATGTAGTTCAGCAGATTTTCCTCACATAAGCATTGTCAGACCCTCAACAGTCTAATGTACCCCCATAGATTTTAAACACTTGTAACTCCAGCCACTAAGTCTGCTCGAAGGAGATTTAAAGGCCATGATCCTCAAGGCAGATTTCCAAACAGCAGTCCTGGAAAAGTTGAAAAGGGGCACTGCAAAAAAGGGTACTGCAGAGTCAGTGATTTTTCTTCAGATTGCATTATAGTGTGTGTGTGTGTGTGTGTGTGTGTGTGTGTGTGTGTACACACACACACACACACAGACACACATACTTATTTGACACCTTCAATCAAGAAGATTTAAAGGCACTGTGAATAAAACCATTCACACAACATATGAATGCAGTATTAAAAGCAACAAATAAGCATAACAGCACACAGCATAAATGTATGGTAGAGCAAAATCATACAACTTAAGAGTGGAATAAAGTAAAATTCCAGCTAAGGTTAAAGCATTTTTAATGCACTTGGTCTTCTCCCAAATAAGTTTGAGAACTGTAGTTTGTTAAGGGTGCTGATCTCATACAGCTACAGTTCCCAGTGCCCTGTAACAAACTACAATTCCCAGGATTATCCATGACTGTTAAAAGTGGTTTAAGAGTCCTTTAAATATACAGTGTGGATGTGATTAAAGAATCAGCCTAGCATTCTTAGCCTCTAACCATTAAGGGCTTTAACCAGTCTTTCTGGCCACAATTAATAGTTTTCTGTCTGAACCCAGATTTCTTCACAACAACCAAATAGCAATCCTAATAATCTAAGAACTGTGAATTAACCTGACATGCCTGCCCACAATATACCAGCTGGGTCATCTGTAATCTAAACAAGGAGGGGGTGTGTGAAATCCATATATTTTATGAACATTTCCTTCCTTGGTCCTGGAGAAGTCTTACCCCACTTGGCTTACAAGACTAGTTTTGTAACGGTTTCCATCTAGGAGCTGCAAGGATGGGAAACCTTAGGCCCAGGGGCCAAATGCGGCTCCCAGGCCTCTCTTATATGGCCCTTCAGACTCTCCCCAAGCTACACCCTCTCATTCTCAGGACACACCCTATCGCGAGTCTTGCTTCACACCCTCTCTTATTGTTCTTGCCTGGCTGGACTATGTCCCTGAACTCTTAATTTCTGACTGTTCCTTGCCTGGATGCAGGCAGGCTAGAGAGGGGTGTATATAGAAACTAGCCTATGGTAAAGGTAAAGGGACCCCTGACCATTAGGCCGAGTCGTGGCCAACTCTGGGGTTGCAGCGCTCATCTCGCTTTATTGGCCGAGGGAGCCGGAGTACAGCTTCCGGGTCATGTGGCCAGCATGACTAAGCCGCTTCTGGCGAACCAGAGCAGCACACAGAAACGCCGTTTACCTTCCCACCTATTTATCTACCTGCACTTTGACGTGCTTTTGAACTGCTAGGTTGGCAGGAGCAGGGACCGAGCAACGGGAGCTCACCCCATTGTGGGGATTCGAACTGCCGACCTTCTGATCGGCAAGTCCTAGGCTCTGTGGTTTAACCCACAGCGCCACCCACGTCCCAGCCTGTGCTACAAAGGTGAATTCATTCCTCCCCTCCCTTTTGGTGTGTGGGAGCTGAAAACATTTCCCCACCCCTTGCTCTAAATCTCACATACATGTACTGATGGTAATGGGCCAACTTTGATGATGTTAAGAGGGTAGCACAGCAGAGTTGTGGATTATGCCCTTAGAGCACACAGCCTTCCAGTTCCACAAGTCTATGAACTGTAAAGGGACCATAGCTAGGACAACAAATTGTGAAACAACAGGGCAGACTATGCAGTTTTGGAGGACAGCAGCATAATTTTCAGGCTAATTAAATCACAGAATCATTTTGTTCTCCAAAATATTTTTCTCACATATCAACTTGTATGTTGTTCGGGTGTTTTGAATTCTCAGCCTCTTGTCACCATCTGTAACTCAAATCCCCGTGTCTTAAAGAAATGGCAGGCATCTGCTGAAAATATTCATCTCTTCTGTGGCATGGGAAGTTCATAATCCAAGCTTATCTAATAAAAACTGGGCTATATTTCAAAGCAACCAGGGAGAGATTGTCATTATTAGAGTTGCTTCCCCCCCCCAAAAAAAAAAATCTGCAATGGACATCATCCTGCATGTGATGTTGTCCATCTACAATAGATTGAAAAGTCAAATGATGCTTCATGGGAATACCACCATGTTGTATCAAGTGAAGAGGTCATCTTTAGACTTTTATACAGTTTAACAGCTTGCTTCATGGCATTGGATCACTGGTAGCTGGTGGATGCACCTCAAACTGGGGTGCTGCGGCTGCTTTATTTCTTCACATAAAAATTGTCATTTAAGAATATATTATGAACAACTTAACACGTGTTTTATCTGAGTTTTGCCAGTGGACGTCGAGGGGGAATCTTGGTGTGGACTGCAAGTTACCGTATTTTTCGCTCTATAAGACGCACCAGACCACAAGACGCACCTAGTTTTTGGAGGAGGGGGGAAAAAATATTCTGAATCGCAGAAGCCAGAACAGCAAGAGGGATCGCTGCGCAGTGAAAGCAGCAATCCCTCTTGCTGTTCTGGCTTCTGGGATAGCTGCACAGCCTGCATTCGCTCCATAAGACGCACACACATTTCCCCTTACTTTTTAGGAGGGAAAAAGTGAGTCTTATAGAGCAAAAAATATGGTAATTCTGTTGCTTTGCTGGAGTGGAAACTAATGCTGCTTTAAAAACTGTATGGTTATTTGCTTGCTCAACCTGCATAGTTTGTAAATAAACTAATATCGCAACACTCAGTTTTATATCTAGTCTTTTCTCTTCAGCTGAAAAATACAGCTGTTAGAATCATCACTTGAGGAGATGGGAAGCACAAAACAATACCTTTAATTTTCAAGAGGCATGTGTGCGCAGGTGATTGTAAAATTCCAGACATCCTTCTGATTCCCTGCTTGCAAATGATGAGTATAGTCAGTTTATCAAAAGGCATTCTTTGGCACCTGCAGCCCATCAAAGCAAAACTCTGGTTTGGTTGTCATTCAGTTTGGCGGTGAAGATATGAATTATTTGAATCACGTGTCCTTACACAATTAGAAAGTCACAGTGAGCTCTCTTATTAATTTCTGCTACCATTTTTCAGATATGACAGCTCCTGTATCTTTCCACTAACATAAGAAGAGCTCTTCTAGATCAGGCCAAAAGTGCACCTAGTCCACTATCCTTTTTCTAACAATGGCCAAAGATATGATTCTAGGAAGTCCACAAGAAGACAAAAAGGCAACATCCTTCCCTTTGATTTTTTAGAAAACAAATCATATGAGAAAAGGTGGAAGGAACTAGGAATAATCAGCCCAAATAACAGAAGACTCAAGGGACGTTCACATTACTACTTATTCTACAACCACTGCTAGTTTTTGAAGCCACATTCCTGTGGAGTTAGCCACAATCCATATTGATCCAGCTGTTTTTTGACACATACTGCTGTTTGATGTGCTTTCCTCAAATCAGCTTCAATCCAGCTAGAAAACTAGATGCAGAGTACAGTAGTACCTTGGTTTATGAACTTAATCCGTTCCAGAAGTCCATTCCTAAACCAAAGCATTCTTAAACCAAGGCATGCTTTCCCATAGCAGCGGGGGACTCAATTTACAAATGGAACACACTCAACAGGAAGCGGAACATGTTCTTATTCCAAGGCAAAGTTCGCAAACCAAAACACCTACTTCCGGGTTTGCAGCGTTCTTAATCCAAGTTGTTCATAAACTAAGCTGCTCTTAAACCAAGGTACCACTGTAATGCAAATGTTTGAGACCACCATTGTGCACAGATGGCAGCTTCATGAATAGCAGTGTGTGTGTGTGTGTGTGTGTGTGTGTGTGTGTGTGTGTTGCAGGTGTGGGGAAACCAAAAAGGGCATTCACATTTGGTGAAGACATCCCTGCTCCCTCTCTGATGTGAACAACACTGTCCCAATTCAGTTTGAAATACAGCGGGGGGAAAGGACCTTACCATATTTGCTGGACTTAGGTTTGCAGTCCTTGGTTCAGGCTCATGGGCATCTGACATCTCAATTCCGGAAGGCTATTGTAGCTTGGCTTTGGGGATCTGCAGTAAGTGCCAATGCCTCAATGGTCATGGCAAGTACTTTGTTATCTCTTCAATGTAGGCTCCATTTAGCTGTCATGGTTCACAGCTGCTGCCAGATGAGGGATGGGGAACCCATGGCTTTCCACATGTTGTTGGACCATAACTCCCACCTCCCACTGGCCACTGTTTATATGAGCCTTGAGAAATGAAGACTTGAAATCAAGAGCAGACTCTGTTTTCCAGTCTTTATTTGCAGGGCTTATACAAAGCACAGTTAGCTGAAATGACATGGCTTGCTGAAAATAATAAGTGATTAATTAAGTAAGGTCTGCTACCTGCTGAGTTTTGTCAATGAGCTTCCCATGCATATCCTTCCTCATTATTGTTGCGGTAACCTTATCAGACTCGGCTAGTACTAGAATGCTACACTTTAAGTATTTGTAGTCTGGCACACCATGTTACTTGCTACTTAACTGGCTTGCACATATAACACTGTATATATTTCGCATGCAGCTTTTCACCCCAAATCAGTTTATACAACCGTGAACAAAAACAAGCCACAATGTTCCCTGACTGAATCAGCCTTTAGTGTACAAAGAAAACAGCATGATGCCACCTCATATGGCCACATTGTATTTTTCCCATGCAAAAAAACCAATGTATTCATTAAGATTAATAATTGAAATTTGCTTTAGGATAAGCTGCATTGATTTTTACCTCCTGGTAGGAGGCCAGCCTTCACCCAAGTCTTCAAATATGTTCATGTCCATCTGGCATGTCCCTGGCGCATCCTTCCTGTTGCTTTGTCCATCTGTTTTAAAATCACTTCCAAAATACTGCATGACTCCCCCCACCCCAAAATAGGTTAGACAAATCTTTGGTATAATCTGAAAATATCCAAGCCTGGCTCCAGGTCTGAATATTCCCTTGGCAAAATGTCCTCTGGTGGGTTTCCCTAGCTGGTATATTTGGTTCTGGTGATAGCAGTGAGCAGCAGCAGAGCTCTGATGGAGTCAACTCCAGTTCTGATCTATTGTCGCCATTGTGGAAAATCTGAAAGATGGCTCCAGCTACCCAGCACACACAAAACATGATTAGAATGGGGGCGCATGCAACAGGAATATCACCTTAGTTTAAAGTAACTGTCCTGAAGCTCTATTGATTAGCCAAAGATGCAATCTATGGATGTACGTTATGCTCACATCTACAATATTTAACCAACCCTAACTTAAGAAAAGAGTGTCTTATTGGGCTGTGCATACACATATATTTAAAGTACATGACTTCCCCCAAAGAGGCCTGGGAACTGTAGCTTCCCCTTCACAGAGGTACATTCCCCAGCACCCTTCCCCCTCTCTTTTGGGGAAGGCATGCATTTTAAATGTATGCTGTGTACACAACCTGGGTGTGAATTACTGGTAAATTCCATCTCTGTAAGTTTTAGTCTGTGATAAATGCTTGGCGTCAGGGGGAGGTTTCCCCCCAAAAACTCAACAATTAACTCCATCGACTTCAATGGGACTTACTCCCAAGTAAATGTGTAAACATTTGCAGTCTAAATGTTACTTCCCAGGCTGCATACACTCTATACCTTTAAAGTACATCCGAGGCACATTTCTCCCCTCAAAAAATTATGGGTCCCATTGTTTATTAAAGGTTGATGGGAACTGTAACTCTGTGAGGGGTAAACTACAGTGCTCAGGGTTCTTTGAGCAAAATAATGTGATTTTAAAGGTACAGTCTATGTGCAGTCCTCATAGTTTTCCTATGGCCAGAGAGAGGTGGCCCTATGCCTCATCTCTTCATACATGTGGGCGGTGTTCCTGGAGCTGCTATGCTCCTGATGATGCACACTCCTCTTAATAGTGGCATTTAAGTTTTAACTGTCTAATTTTTGTGTGCTGTTGCTGCTTCTATAATAAATAAATTTTTAAAAAGCTTTTGTTTCCGGGACATTTATTCGTGCCTGGTGTTGTTGGCCTTGTTGTTGTTGCCATTCTTTGCAAAAAGGGGGGATTGCTAAATTATTAGATTAAATGCACCCCACAATGCGCTACCATGATGTAACATCTGCTTATCTAAATCCCAAAGCAAGAACCACTCACTAGGCTTTGTGAACTGCAGCCTGAGTCTTCCTGAGTCATAATAGGATTTTATTTACTCATATTTGAATCGGTAACTCCTAAGCTATGTGTCAGCAGCAAGAGGAAGGGAGACATTCGAGAAAGAAAGAAAGAAAGAAAGAAAGAAAGAAAGAAAGAAAGAAAGAAAGAGTTTATGGTTTCTGTGGCCCTAAGGCACCCATTTATTGAAGAAGATTACCCTTTCTTCCTCTGCATTATCCACTCCTCTGGCCTTGCCTACTTCTAATCAACCTGTATTCGAAGCAAGTGATTCTGTCACATCTCTCTGTCACAACTAGATCATTCAGTCACTTGGGCTGTGGAACTACTGCAGCAAAGGGATATTACTGGTGCAGCAGTGGTGCAGCAGTCAAGGGATGAGGAAGGGCTGTAGTTCAGTGATAAAGCACATGTTTTGCATGTAAACGGTCCCAGGTGCAGTTTCCAGCAGCTCCAGACAGGGCTAGAAAAAGACTCCTGTCTGAAACCCTGGAGAGCTGCAGCTGGTCAGTGCATACAAACTGAGCAAGGCGATCTGATTCTGTATAAGAAAACTCCCCATGTTGGCCCTACCATTAGGCAAAGTGAGGCAGCTGCCTCAGGGAACTTATTAGACTGTCCTGAAACCACAGCACAATTTTAGTGGTTTAATTTACTTTTGTTGTTTCCCTTTTTTCAGCCAAGGAATGGAAAGAGGTGACGGTAAGATTTTCTGCCTCAGATGCAAAAAATAACTTGACTGTCTTGCAAGAGAGGATTTGTTGTTCTGCCTCAACCAGCAGAGACTCTCAAGTAGCTCTTTAAGAACAGGTAGGAGCAGGAGCAGCTCTACCATTAGGTACTGAGACAGCCGCTTCAGACAGCAAATGCTGGGGAGGCAGGGAGTGGCAGGGATGTGTTGGTGGGCAGAGGCTGTGTGTCACTTGACCTGCCCTGCAAACTAGCCTGCTGACCTCAGGTGTGGTAGAAGACTATCTCATTACGAGAATTGAAGCAAAATTCAACCAGTAAGTTTCTGTAAATGGAATTGGGTGGGGAAGGATCTCATCTGAAATATACTCAGAGTCGCAAAGTGATTTCATGCTCTTTATTCAGCTCATAGTGGTGAGGAGGAATGAATGAAAGTCCCCTCAAAGTATCTGCTTTATATACATTATTTACACAATGTGCTGCACATGATTGGCTAATTCTGGAATTCTACTGTAAGCCAATCAGGTTGTGGATTCACTTATATCTGGAGCATGATTGGGTGGTTCCTGCCAACCAATCATACTGCTGCATTGTTCTAGGACCAATCAGACTGCTGCATTCTGAATCCTATTGTTCTAGGACCAATCAGACTGCTGCAATTTGGATCCTATTGTTCTAGGACCAATCAGACTGCTGCAGTTTGGATCCTATTCAACTCAGTATATAACATCATCCTTTGTCTCATGCAGCATGAATGTCCTGAAATTGACCCCCACCCAACTGATCGGAGGATGCCCAATGCATCTCTGCATGAGTCACAGGGTTGGGACTTGCCATTACTTTTTTCAGATTCTAATTATAAATCCAACTATAAATCAGAACTAAAGTGTACTTCAGTTGCCAGAGGTTTGGAGAACACTGCCTAATATTATGAAGTTGACCCAGTGATGTACCCAAGTACGAGAGGGCAAGCGTGTATCTGAGCAGAGCAATCCTATCTGTGAATTAGGCCTATTGGGCAAGATAGGAAATTCCTTTGCACACTGGTGAGAAAAAATATGTTGCAACATAACTGAGATCTCTCTGCACCAGTAGAGGCTAAAGCCAGTGAAAGGCAGGGTGAGTGGTAAGGGAATATGTAGCACTGAGGAGGGAAGAATGGAATTTGTAGAACCTCCTCCCCATGGAGGCTTGCCTTACACCGTCATTTCATATCTTTACGCACCTGCCAAAAAACGCTCCTTTTCTCTCAGGTCTTTGGCTGATTAAACAATCTATTACCTTTTAATAGAATCATAGAATTGTAGAGTTGGAACACCCTGAGGGTGATTTAGTCCAAACCCCTGTGTGTCTGTTGGGGGTGGGTATGATTTTATTTTGTTATTAAGTTGTGTATTTTATGCTATTGTACTGTAAACCACCCTGTGATCTTCAGATGAAGGGCGGCATATGAATTTAATAAATAATGATAACAATAAGAGTGAAATTTAGTTGGAATCTTATGCTTGTATCGGTCCCAAGGTACAGCAATAAAATATTCTGGAAGCATTCGCTACCGACCTCCCTGCTCCATTTCAGAAAATGTCTTCTCTTCAATATAAAAACAACTTTTTTTCCTTTTTTGTTACACAGGCAGTTAACATTTAAAGGTCACTGTTAAGATAAATGCTCTCCTAGCAAGCATTATATTGGAAACTCAAGTCTTATCAGGGCCTTTGGGATTGTACTCTGTGCTCTAAAGGTGCCCATTTAAAAAGCCGTACTAATGGACACACACCTGATCACGAAAGGCAATGTTGATTTAGCAGCTCTGTTGATTCCAGTGGGAACTTACTTGGAAGTAGCCTAGAATATTTAGGATTGCTGTCTAAAACCAAAGCTTTTTCTGAACCAAAACTAACCTCTGACCATTACACCTGTGGCAGCAGCTGGTTGGTGGTTGTGGACCCTCACCAGGCAGGCCTGCAGCAAACTACATATATTCCAATATTTATTTGTTGGTTAGGTGCAGACTGGCCCTTCGCCTCAGGCAGCAGCAACACTCTTGCATCCTGGTATTTATTAACCGAACAGGTGGCAGATCCTTGACTGGAGCTGACTGGGGGGGGGGCACCCATCCTTCATCGACAACGTTGCATTTCAATTTCATATTTGGGTGTAGCGGCAGCATCTCAATTTTGCCTCAGGCAGCCATTGGCAACAATTGATTTCTCTCCCTGCCTCCAGGCAGCAGGGAAAAGTGCACAGTTATACTACGGAACTCACTTCCACAGGATGGCCACCAACATGGATGGCTTTAAAGTCTGGCGGTTGTCTTTGCTCCACAGTTAGCAATACTTTATGTATGAGAGAGCGTGCAATGAGGACTTGGTGCATAAAATATGAATATGAATAAAGGGGCGCTGGTGGCGGTGCTGTGGGTTAAACCACAGAGCCTAGGGCTTGCCAATCGAAAGGTCGGTGGTTCGAATCCCCATGACGGGGTGAGCTCCTGTTGCTCGGTCCTTGCTCCTGCCAATCTAGCAGTTCGAAAGCACCGTCAAAGTGCAAGTAGAGAAGTAGGCACCATTCCGGTGGGAAGGTAAACGGCGTTTCCGTGCGCTGCTCTGGTTCGCCAGAAGCGGCTTTGTCATGCTGGCTCCCTCAGCCAATAAAGCGAGATGAGCACCGCAACCCCAGAGTCGGCCACGACTGGACCTAACGGTCAGAGGTCCCTTTAGCTCAGTTGGTTAGAGCACGGTGCTGATAATGCCAAAATTGCAGGTTCGATCCCTGCATGGGGGAGCTGCACATTCCTGCATTGCAGGGGGTTGGACTGGATGACCCTCTGGGTCCCTTCCAGCTCTGCAGTTCTCTGATCCTTCGTGTCGTCTAAAAAGCGGGGGACGGACGGACGGACTCGCAGCTGGTGGTGAATTTCAACCTTGGAGGAATGGCTCCATAGTCTTATTATTATTTATCCGATTTGTATACCCAACCTTTTATTTCGGTATTTGTTGTTTTTTCCGTGCGGAACCCTTGCCCTGAGTCGACATTATTTCCCTCCCCTCCCCTCAGCCCACAAGGTCGGGGTTTCACTGCGTGGGGCGGCGGCGGTTGCACTTTTAGGGGGCAGAGCAATCCCCACCCCCTCGGCCGCCGCCGCCTTGACTCGAGAGGTTTCCCTCGTCGTCAAAGCTGTGCATTTTATTTGGATGTTAATGGTGCGAGTCCGCGAAGGGACGCGAACCGAGCCGAGACCAGCGCGAAAGCTCAGCCCCTGAGGAGACAGAGAAGCGACGAGGCCCGCCTTCTCGATTTACCTCAGGCCGAGCAAGCCACGCCCACCGCCCGCGAGACCAGTTGGGGAGGGCGGGGCAAGGGGCGGAACCGGAAGTTGGAGGCCGCCGGCGCGGCGCGCGGAAGAAGAAACAGGATCTCTTCCTGCTGCAGCCTCAGGTGAGGGGCTGTGGGTTCTCCTTCTCCTCAGGGTCGGGCTGAGTGCGGCGCATCCCCTTTCCGGGGGTTTGGACGGGGCGGTGTGCTCCTCAAGGTTTCATTTGAGCCCATATATTGCCACAGCGGGGCCAGCCCCTCAGCCGTGGGAAGGGGGACGAGAGCGCCTCTGGGCATGTCGAAAGGGCCGGTGCCTCACAGGCCCGCGGTACTTTGCGGAGGGAGGGGGCGGGCGGGTAGAGATGGGGGGGGGCCGAGGGGCTCTAGGAGGGTCGTCGCCGTCCCTTCTCTCTGCATACCCCGCCCCCCAAACACACACACTGTGTCTCAGGACCTTTGAGGCTTTTGAGCTGAGGTTCGACGGCCACCTGCTGTGTATGATTTAGCTGGGAATCCTGCATTGCAGGGAGTTGGGCTAGGTGTTCCTAGGGGGTCCCTTCCCAACTGTACAGTGGTACCTCGGGTTACAGACGCTTCAGGTTACAGACTCCGCTAACCCAGAAATAGTACCTTGGGATAAGAACTTTGCTTCAGGATGAGAACAGAAATCGTGCTCCGGCGGCGCAGCAGCAGCAGGAGGCCCCATTAGCTAAAGTGGTGCTTCAGGTTAAGAACAGTTTCAGCTTAAGAACGGACCTCCGGAACGAATTATGTACTTAACCCGAGGTACCACTGTACATGTTTTACGATTCTGTGATTGCAACGAAACTGTCCTATATTGTATCAGACCATTTGGCCTGCCTAGGCCTGAGTAGTTTGACTCCCAGCTGTACTCTATAAGCCTTAAGAATCTTAGGTCTCAGAATCAAGGCAAAGTCTTTTTAACTGGCGAGAGTCTAGAGATTAACTTCAGACTTCAAAACTCAGTACAGTGCTCCCTCAGGTTGAGAACTTCATTCGTTCTGGAGGTCCGTTCTTAACCTGAAACTGTTCTTAACCTGAGGTATCACTTTAGCTAATGAGGCCTCCCACTGCCGCCGCACGATTTCTTTTCTCATCCTGAAGCAAAGTTCTTAACCCGAGGTCCTGTTTCTGGGTTAGCAGATTCTGTAACCTGAAGCATCTGTAACCTGAGGTCCCACTGTACTGTTGTTATTTCTTACTTTTATATCCCAACTTTTTCTCCAGTGCGCTCGGGATGCAAGTGTACATGGTTCTCTCTCTCATTTATCCCCCACTGCAACCCTGTGAGGTAGGTTCTCCCACACAGTTCCATAGTTCAGTGTTCAGCCATCTCAGAAGCAGGTGGCTGAGCACTAATTATGGAGGAGTCTTGGAAGAGAGGGCTGTCGAAGGCTACTAGCCATGATTGCTATGCTCTGCTTCTAGCTAGAGGCACAAATGCATCTGAATACCAATTTCTGGAAACCACCAGAGAGGACTGTGCTATTGTACCCAAATTCCTCTTGCTGGTTTCTCACAGGCATTTGGTTGTTCACTTTAAAAACAAGATGCTGGAGTAGATGGACCATTGGCCTGATCCAGCAGGCTCTCAGTATTTATTTAGTATATTTGTATCTTACTTCTTGTCTAAAGTTTCCAAAGCAACTAACAGCATTGAACACTGTTCAAGTGTTCCAAAAGAACACTGTTGGAACAGAATGTGAGACTTGATGGACTTTTGACCTGATTCAGCAGTGTTCTTTTTCTGTTATTATATTCACTCTCATTCACAGCCACCATTGTTTAAGAAAAGTGAGTATGGATCTCTCCCTCCCTCTTCCCACACCACTTTTGACTCATCTTCATTTAGTTGAGTTGAAGCAGGTTTTCTGATCCATCTGAGTTAAGTGCAACTGCGGAACCATATATTGCAGTTCACTGTTCAGATCAATTAAGGCAGAGATGTGTAGTAAAAGATTAGAATCCACATGTTATCTACAATCATGCATTGAGAAGATGGTGAAAAGGCCACTTTCTTCCCACGCTTCTAACAGTTCTGGCAATACCTCGAGAAGATTAAAGCACGTTGGGGCAACTAATCCCAGTAATGAGGGGAATGTACTCTGAATATATTTAGAGTCATTTTCCTGGAAACAGCTGGGATTTTTCATTAGGTGGAGGATGAAAAAAATCACATATGTACTGAAGCAACCTGCACCATCTGCCTGCATGATACAGAACCCACAGAATACAAATGCCCAGTTAACAAAATGTACAGGGATAGTATTCCCCACTGTATAATTACTTTGAGTGTGTGTGTGTGTGTTGGAGGGGGCACTAAGAATCTTAATCCAAATTACGGAGAGACTGACATTTTAAATTAACTATTTGTGATAATAACTATATAAAGGATAAATAGCAGACTTATTGAGTAGCAGTCAACTAAGTCTTACTCAGACCAATGGCCCATGACGAAAGCCCATTAATTTCAATAGCTCTAATTAGTGTAAAAATTTAGTTGAATACCACCCATTGTTTGAAACAGAAAATTTAAGCTTAATGTTATATTTTTCATTCAGTTCTGTAATCCACTTTGTTGACAGTTTCAACCCAAAGATTTACACAAGTATTTGATTTCCAAAGGTGGTCAAAATATATATTTTTTCATATTTGCAGAGATTATAGAATGGCTTCCACAATTGAGATCCTTCAGAATTATAATAACCTGTTTGCTCATCGATATACTTCTGAAGACGAGGAGTATCAGAAATATGTCCAACGCCCTGCAGACCCACCTCCCATCGTGGAAGACTGGGCAAACAGGTCTGTTGAAAACATTCCCTTACCAACGCTTTGCTTTTTTGGTGGTTGTAGGAGTATGCTATGCAATAAGGAAGCACCATAAACCAAAGCAAAATGGCAAAAACATAAATATAATTAGGCCATTAATCTATTCATTTAATTTTAATCCTGTGTCTACAGTTCTTTGATGTCTCTCTTTTAAATGCAGACATATTAATGATTAAGAACAGAACACGCAAGTCACAGGCAAAGCAACACACAACCTATTCAAATCTGTAGAAGAGGGTTTTGAGATATTAGCACTGTGAGAAACCGTAAAAGTTTTCTGCCCAGTTTGTGTTAGTGCTAGTGCTACTCAGAGTAGACCCATTTAAATTAATGGACTAAAGGAGTCTTGAGTCACTTCCACAACATACATTTAAAGTACTCTTATACTGTAGCACTTTAACTGTCATGGCTTCCCCCAAGGAATCCTGGGTTGTTCAGGGTGCTGGGAATTGTAGCTCTGTGAGGTGTCTCCTAATCACTCTCAAAGGCAATTAGTGGTCCATGTTGAATATCTCCCTGCATGATTAGTGTTATAGCCTGCAACAAACCAGCCAGCGGAGCTATAGACCTCCTAAGTGCTCCCCTGGTTAACATCAACAGAGTGTGTGTTTCTTGTGATGGGAGGAATGTATCTTCTCAAAAGAGTTTAATGCACAGTGGATTCAATCTGTTTAACACAACCTCTTTGATTTCACACAACCTTTCTAACACAGGGAAATATTGAGTAGTCTAATAGCTATCCTGAGAATACATGCATTTCCTCTTTTATTTAGAAAATTTAGAAACGGCTTAATTAAAAAAAAGATCTCCCAGGAGGTTGAATGATGATAGATAAATAAATAAATATGCATATATACTTGAGGCGCAAATGCTTCATTTTTAGTTGTTCCAGAAATTACCTAGATATGATAACATTCCCTGGAGTTTGGAATAACTTCGGGTTCCATGAAAAAGCAGGATATAAATGTGAGGAAATCAAAATAAATCAACAAACCTCAAGATCATACAGAGAAAATCTGAACAATGTGTGAACTAAATCAAGCTTAATGCAAGATATCCAGGAGTGATTAGTAGCTTGCCAGGGGTTTAATAAACCTTCCAAGAGAGAGATGGAACTGTTCACCCTGGAAAGTGATGCCTTACTGAAATCATGTTCAGTCATCGTGAGCACTGTTGTCTTGTCTTCAGCCATAGGGAGGTTGCCAAGCATCAGACAGGTCACAGTATGTAGTTGATGAGCTATATTCAACTTGATAGGCCAAAGGTTGAGTAGCTTTGATTCAGAGTTTGTCAGTGTCTGATTTTCTACAAATAGCTTGTATACGTGGCTCGCCCACAATTGTGGAAATTCTTGTATGTATTGCTGAAAGCTGCAGATGGTTAAGTGCATGACATTGTGATTACTGCCTCGATTATAAGAAGAGTTTGGATTTGATATCCCGCTTTATCACTACCCTAAGGAGTCTCAAAGCAGCTAACATTCTCCTTTCCGTTCCTCCCCCACAACAAACACTCTGTGAGGTGAGTGGGGCTGAGAGACTTCAGAGAAGTGTGAGTAGCCCAAGGTCACACAGCAGCTGCATGTGGAAGAGCGGGGAATCGAACCTGGTTCACCAGATTACGAGTCCACCACTCTAACCACTACACCACACTGGCTCTCAAAGAAGAGCTGCTCTCAGTGTACCCTTGATGTATGAAACAAAACCCTTTCTCACTTGCAAATCCAGTTTGTAAACAACTTTAATCCTCAAACTTCCACAGATAATGTAATTTAGGAGAGACTTTTTTTTTAAACTTCCAGAGAACCCACCGTGCCTTCTGTATCTGAGATACTTCAGAATTATGAAAAGATGTTTGCAAATCGATTTTCTTCAGAAGATGAAGAATATCAGAAATACGTCCAACGTGCTGCAGATCTACCTCCTCTAGTAGAGGACTGGAGAAATAGATCAGGTGGCAACCAGCGATACAGAGACAGGTATTGCTCTTATTTATTGGCTCTATATAAATGTTACCCTGTCCACTGATGCTCTCAGCAGCCACTATTTTTACTGTAAGAAACTAAAGCACAAGAGAATGACATCTAGCCTCCAATGCAAAACACAAAAGAGCAAGTTGGGGAAGGACAAAAGGAGAAATTGTGTGAACATCTACCCATCAAATATGGTGAAGAGATAAAATTCAGTTCATGTACAATGGTAAGCCACCCAAAGTGGCTGGGGCAACCCAGTCAGATGGGCGGCACAACAACAACAACAACAATCAATAGTAATACCACCTCCCAGGTCCCTCAAAGGAAGTGTGATTAGGCACTACCACAATAACAACTCAATTGGTAATATTCTTTTACATGAGCGTGACTTTGGATTTTTTACAGTGATTTGATTGCTATGAGGAGAGGTCATTTCACCACATCATTGGGCATGTTGGCTAAGAGGCCAGATTCATGTTATAAGTTGTTCGATACTTTTTTGAGCCACTGAGGAAGACTTGTAGGGTAGAAACAAGTTTAGGTGTTGGTATATGCTATAATTTGTCACACAAGGTTTTTGACCACATATACAGACAGATTATTTTAGTGCGTTTTTGTGCTAAAGCGTTTATGTTTTTCCCTTCCTAAGATTTGAGTAGTAGCTGTTGCCATGGGGCTGTACCCAATACTAGTCCTCCTCGGAGTAGACATGTTGAAGTTAATCAGCATTACTATCTTAGGTTCCTTATTTTCAAAGGGTCTGCTTTTGAGAAGGTCTCGCATTGGGTGCCACCCATTGCGTGGAATTCAGCATCGCACTCTTCCAATATTCCTTCTGTATAAGCATGCCAGGTTGCCAGATGCAACAATGCCCCTTCTCCCCCACTCCATGGGTTTTTCTAGAGATTCTCCTGACCCCCTCCCCTCACTGAGCTAATGGTTAGGTGAACCCCATCCCTTGTTTTTACTTTTGCCCAGCATACTTTTACTGTAAGGCAGTTATGCTGGTGATGGGCCAGGATCCTACTTTATAATCTCTGCAAAACAAGACGGTTACCTTTTGGTTGGCAACTGTGGACCATATAGTAAAAAGGTAAAGGACCCCTGAACGGTTAAGTCCAGTCAAAGGCGACTATGGGGTTGTGGCACTCATCTCGCTTTCAGGCCAAGGTAGCCGGTGTTTGTCCGCAGACAGCTTTCTGGGTCATGTGGCCAGCAGGACTAAATTGCTTCTTGCACAACAGAACACCGTGACGGAAATCAGAGCGCATGGAGAGGCCATTTACCGTATTTTTTGCTCCATAAGACTCACTTTTTCCCTCCTAAAAAGTAAGGGGAAATGTGTGTGCGTCTTATGGAGCGAATGCAGGCTGCGCAGCTATCCCAGAAGCCAGAACAGCAAGAGGGATTGCTGCTTTCTCTGCGCAGTGATCCTTCTTGCTGTTCTGGCTTCTGGGATTCAGAATATTTTTTTTCTTGTTTTCCTCCTCCAAAATCTAGGTGCGTCTTGTGGTCTGGTGCGTCTTAAAGAGCGAAAAATACGGTACTTTCCTGCGTTTGATTGGACTTAACCATCCAGGGGTCCTTTACCTTACCTGGATCATATAGTATCCCTGATGGAGCCATCAGTTGTTGATGCTTTGGGTTAATTTTCTTTCTCTCTCCCCTCTCCCTTTTCTCCAAGCCAGTAGCGACAAGGGTGGGGAATCTAGGCACTCTGCTTAAGCAACAGAGCCAGGGGTTTTAAATTCTGTGTGGAGCTGAATCAAAGTGCTGCTTATGCCAAAAGGAATGAACTGAAACTCTTGAAACAGATTGCCCTTGGGACCAGTTGCTTCCTTGGGCATGAAGTGATTTTTTCCCCCATGGCAAAGAAAAGAGATCCAGGCTTCACCTCGCCAGCCAAATAGCCTTTCTTCTGTGACATAATTATTAGCAGAAAAATGACTTTGCCAATCAGCAGGCTAAATATTTATATTTATTTTGGCCTTTTATTTTATAACATAAAATAAAATTCATTTGCATTCTTAGATAACATATCTCGCTGTGCGTGGTCTGATCTACGTTTCTTATGATTCTTTGTGACAAATACATACTTCAGCCCCACTACGAGACACTTGGGATTTTCTACCTACTGAAAATATTCTGAGTCATATACTCCAGGCTGTACATACTGTGCTTCCTTAGTTTTAACTTAATCTTGGCTGCTGACACTAGGGAAACAAGAAAGGACATTGTGCATTAGATTTACTTGGTGCTTCCTGTGCTGCGTTTCATAGTATTTGGGCCATGCAAGTGAGACAGTTTAGCTGTTGCTTGGATGTAACATTCTGAAACAAGAAACTTTAGCCCAGGGCTGTAGTCAAGTCCTACTCATAGTAGACCCATTAGCATGAATGGACATGACCACTGTAAATCTAATACTTTCACTGGGTCTACTCTGTAAGCCAAAACCTGGAGAGCCAAAGGCTCCCCATCCCAGGTTCAAATACAAAATTATTATTATTATTATTATTATTTATTGCTTACACCCTGCCCCTCTGGCTGGGCCTCCCCAGCCACTCCAACAGAATATTAAAAACACAATAAACATCAAACATTAAAAACTTCCCTAAACAGGACTGTTTCAAATACAAAATATGCAAATCAGGTAGAGTGTAAATATGCACATTTGAGAAATGAGAAAACTGGTTCTTTGTTTACAAGGAAAAGCTTCTTTTAACTCTGTGCATCTGGCAGAAGGCAATGATTCAGATTAGATATTAAATCTAACATGCTTGTGTTCAGATTTTAAAAAAAAATATTAACCAAGTGCTTCTGTAAGAGAAACGTAAGTCTTTATACTTCAATTTTCAAATTGGATTTTTTTAAAAAAGTGGCTGTATCCAATGTTCTCTGTTCACTTAACACAAATACAAGTTTAAATATTACGCAACAGAGGAATCCAGTGCAGTAGTTGCACTAACAGAAACCTGCTGTGCAACAGATTGCTGGTAACTTTGTCGCGCAAAAAGATTGAGCAATCTTCTTACGCATTCTCCCATGCAACAACTTCCTGCTGGCAGACAACATCTTGCCAGCAGAATCTGTATTGTGCTAACTGACTTGAACATACCGCCATGTTGGATACTACCCAATACATTTTATCCACCCTACTGAGACAGTGTATGTTGATGCAATTTGAAAATAAATATTGTTAAAATGCATACCATTCGCTTTCTTCCACAGATTCAGAGACAGCAGACAATTCAGAGGCAGAGGGGACAGATACGACCGGCAAGGAGGCTATAGATACGGTCAATGGCAAGAGAGAAGCTGGGGAAATAACTATCAGCAGCACAGACAAGGACAGTCTTCCTACTCCTATCACGGGCGACCGTCCCACTATGGCTATAGTTCTTATTCCCAGGGGTCACAGTATGGCCATTACTAGTATTGTCTCCATCCTGTCAGACATTGCTTTATTCCGTTTTACATTTTTTTAAGGAAAAGTGTTGGTGTTGGTGTTGGTGCTTTAAAACAGATCTTGTTGATGTATTTTGGCAGTACTCACTTAACAAAGGAACCAGAGATAGGCTTGACGAATGAGCCATTTGCCTGTGCATGCAGCCCTTTCTGTTCCTTCGTGTGAGCTGCAATTAAAACAGTAAGTCAAACCATAGTCACCCGAACTGGGGAAATGCAGTTACCACCTTCAAGACAAGACCTTAAACCACAATATGAAGCTGGTTTAAGAACCTGGCTAACTCCAGAGCTGGTAACCGTAGTTTCCTGGTTTGGATGAAATAGGAAGCAGCTGGTTAATTAGAAAGTTTCTGGTTTAATTGCGGCTTCAGTGAAGGAGCTGAATGCGTGGGCAAAACCTTATTCACATCTCCGCTTATTAAGTCAAGATACCATCATCCCAATATGGCCACTGTGAAACTGATGTTCAAATGCTAAAGGGTAAACTTGTTACCTTACATTCCCTTTCCCCTTGAACGTATTGCCTGTACAAATATGTAATAATTTGGGGGTGAGAAGGGATTGCTTTGCATCAGAAGAATTTGGCAGCGACCCTCAGCAAAAAGGGCTGTTCTTCCTGAAATTCTGACTCATACTATTTCATTGCGAATGGGTAGAAAAACAATTAAGATTCGCAATGCATCATGGCAGAGGAATGTGCAGGTTGCAGGGAGTGGGGCTGGCTGTTGATAATAAGCAGGTTTAGCAGTTTTCATTTTGATTACTCTGAAACTTTTTTTTAGCCCCTTTAGCGTCGTTGGTTTTATTTTCTTTTTAACTCACTAATAACTGATGAGCAAAGATGTCAAAATAAGCAGTAAATGTAAAAGATGCAGTACTTGGGTTTGCTTGCTTTTTAGAAACTCCCCCACAAGATTCATCATGATTAAATGGTGTCCTCTTGTATATGTTTTTCCTGCCATTCCTCTGATCATTTCTCATGTTAAATTGACTGTTGTGATTGTACACTATGGAATAAAATCCAGTGGCTTAATGAAAATTCTGGATGTGCATGTGAATGTCTCGTTTCAAGGGAAGGAGAGCACCTAGGGCAAATGTGGGAAACCTCTGGCGCTCCTGATGTTGCCAAACTACAGCTTCTATAGCCATTGGTCATGCTAGCTGGGGGCTGAGGGGAGCTGTAGAGCAGCAATCTATGGAGAGCCAAGCACAGGAAACTATGAGTAGTTATTGCAGTTATATCCTACCTTTCCATTCAGGGAACTCAAAGTGGCCTACATAGTTCTCCCCTTCATTTAATCTCCACAACTACTCTGTGAGGTAGGTTAGGCTCAGAGGCAGCGACTGGCCCAAGGTCAGTTATGATAGATGATAGATAGATAGATAGATAGATAGATAGATAGATAGATAGATAGAGTTTTCAATGCAGAATTACAAATAAAATGAAACAATCAGAAAACCAATACAAAGAGTAAAAAAGAAATAAAAGAAAAACATAAAAGAAAAACAACTATAACAAAACATAACCAAACACATATACATACATTCTGACTTCCTTCCATCCTTTAGCGACTTCCAATTTTCAATTTTTCTTTTTCATTGTGTTTTTTATATATATATATGTATCTGTGTGTATGTGTGTGTATATATATATATATAGATACACACACACACATACATAAACACACATTTATTACCTCCGGTTTTATGCCTTTATTTCCTTTCCTCAAGCCTGCAAACTTCATTCCTCACATCTCGATATATTTATTCCAGAACAATGTTTTTTCATATACTCTTTGACACAGTAGCCCAAGGTCAGATATGTGACTCATGCACCAAGGCTCCTCTCAAGAATATGAGAAATCCACAAGAAAGTCTAGAACGTCCCTTTGAGGAGAGGAGGGCAGCACTCCGGACAGAGGACAAGTGTGCCTTCTGATGTGGATAACAACTTCCAGAGGAGTAGCTTTATTGCAGAGCCTTGCGGTACCTGAAAACCTAACAGATTTATTGTGCCGATACCTTTTTCCATCCAGGAAGACTTATGCCACAACAGATCTGTTAAATTTAAGGTGTCACAAGGTTATGTTTATTTATTTATTTTAGAACAGTGTGTTTCTGTTTGATTTTCCAAAACCTATTATATGTCTTTATGAAGTGAGACGAGGTCTGTGTTTTAAACCTTTTTAAGGGGCGGGGGAAATGAAGGACACTTGGCCTCACTCCTCTCCATTCCAATTACGGTGGCTATTTAATTAAAACAGTGTCTTCTTCTTTACAGAAATAATCTGTGGTTGTCTTGGCAACCTTTCTTTGGCTCCTGGTAATCTTGCACGCAAGAAGAAGCGTGTACAATGTGCCACAGATTGCTTAACCTATTAACTCCAGCGTTTTGGGGCACAGCCTTGCGTATGGGCCAAGGTGAAGTAGATTAAAAACTTGAAACACGGGGGGAGGGCTTAAGAATTCTCCGTGAAGCTTCCCAGAATGGGCCTAGCAGTGCTGTCTCAGGCCTAAGCGTGACGAAAGGTTGTGTTGAGGCTCACTTAAGGAGTTAAAACCGAAAGTGCCGAAGAGTAAAGGTAAAGGGACCCCTGACCATTAGGTCCAGTCGTGACTGACTCTGGGGTTGCGGCGCCCATCTCGCTTTATTAGCCGAGGGAGCCGGCGTACAGCTTCCGGGTCATGACTAAGCCGCTTCTGGCGAACCAGAGCAGCGCACGGAAATGCTGTTTACCTTCCCGCCGGAGCGGTACCTATTTATCTACTTGCACTTCATGCTTTCGAACTGCTAAGTTGGCAGGAGCTGGGACAGAGCAATGGGAGCTCACCCCTTCGCGGGGATTCAAACTGCCAACCTTCCGATTGGCAAGCCCAAGGCTCTGCGGTTTAACCCACAGCACCACCTGCGTCCCTTTGCCAAAGAGTAGGGGCTGGCAAACTTTTAAGGCCTTTGGATTTTTGAGTGAGTGCTGTAGGTACCATCCTGCCTGGTCGCTTCTCCCCCTATATATTCAGAGAGGAAAAGTGCAAGCATTTCACTTATCCAATGGAGCTGGGTTGGATCGAGTAGAAATAATATTGAACCTTGAAAGGTGTAGAAAACTGCACTTTTCAAGGAGAAAAAGGTCACCACTGTTGGGGGGGGTTTGGGGGGGGGAATGGCGGCTCCCTGAATGCCAGGGAAGACAAGGGCACTTAGAGAGTGGGAATACATGGACCCTTTCCCTTATTCCTTGTCCTTTTACTGTTGGCTATTTGCAGATTACGTGCGCTGCAGAAGGCATGCTGGGGAGACCACACATTACAAGGAACGCAAAAAAACTTTAGCTAGGTTTTAATAACAAAAACTCCTTTTACATTAATTATAATATATCAATAAGCATGACCCAACCATCAGGGTACTGAGAGAGCTAGGTGCTGCTCTTTATATACTATACCCAACAGCTTAATTACCAGACCTTAACAGCACCTGCTATACTGCTTCACAGCTGTAAAACTAGGTCATGTTATTTGCTTTGGCCCTTAAAGAAACACACATCTTGTGGAACAATAATGAACCTTCAAATTTAAAGAAACCATTCAACAAGTCCCCACATCCGCTTCCACCCAGTTTTGACACTAGCACTCAGTAAAGCATGAAACCCTTAATCTCAGGGCTGTGGGTTCAAGCCCCACATCAGGTGAAAAGGGGGCTTGGGTGAGATGACCCTCGTGGTCCCTTCCAGTTTCTATGATTTGTTGATCCTGCAAAGTTGGTGGCCATCATTGCCGCTTGGAGCTAGTTCCATAGTTTACTCTGCACTGTGGGAAGAGGGGTTTTCTTTTTGTGATATGAGTGATGAAGGGAGAATTCTCTTCGTTCACTTCCTCTATGCCACACATAATTTTGTATACCTCCACCATGTCTCCCTGTCCTTGCCTTTTCTCTAAACTTAAAAGCTCTACCCCTTTGATCATTGGTTGGGGAAACCCAGCCAGATGGGCAGGGTATAAATAATAAAATTATTGTTGTTGTTATTATTTTGGTTGCCCTATTCTGAACCTTTTCCAGTTCTACCTTATCCTTTTTGAGGTGAGGCTGTGGGAACCAGGCCATTATTGTAAACTCAAGCGAAGGAACCTGGCTGACAACAGATGAGTTACTTAAGTTGAGGGGTAAGAGGCAGAAATCCTTCGGTTTTACCATTCAGCTGATAAGCTCTTCTTGCAGGAAGGAGGAGGCCATTTCATGCCATTTTCTTAAAAGTTCCCCAGCAGGATGCGTAAACAGCTCAGCCGGCCCCGAAATAAATACCAAGATTCCCTGCTGTGAAGCCACGTCATGAATGACAGGGCTGCACCTCTGTATAAGCAAAACAGAGATGAGAAATGGTAAAAGGATGACTAGAATTGAGTTTCCTCTGTTCCTTGGGATTTTATTTTCTTTCTTTTTTTAGATAGGAACAC
Source organism: Podarcis pityusensis (assembly GCF_964106645.2). Taxonomy (NCBI): domain Eukaryota; kingdom Metazoa; phylum Chordata; class Lepidosauria; order Squamata; family Lacertidae; genus Podarcis; species Podarcis pityusensis. Next base: position 39,043,029 of record NC_138039.1, on the reverse strand, counting down.
AGAAAGCTGCCTTCTGCTGAGTCAGAACATCAGTCCATTAATGTGTGAAGTAGGAGTTGGAATCTAGCACAGTGATTGGTTAATTTTGTTGTTACCACCTCTGATGGCAGCTTCATTTCCTTTCCCAGTGATTTTCTTGAGTCAAAATGAGAATACAGTGGTACCTCGGGTTATATATGCTTCAGGTTACATACGCTTCAGGTTACAGACTCTGCTAACCCAGAAATAGTACCTTGGGTTAAGAACTTTGCTTCAGGATGAGAACAGAAATCGTGCTCCGACGGCGCAGCAGCAGCAGGAGGCCCCATTAGCTAAAGTGGTGCTTCAGGTTAAGAACAGTTTCAGGTTAATAACGGATCTCTGGAACGAATTAAGTACTTAAACTGAGGTACCACTGTACCCCTAAACATTTTTTTAGAAAAAAAAGCACTGGTTCTGACATGTCGTCCCTTTCTGAATATTTGGGTAGATGACAAGAAGAAGAAGAAGAAGAAGAAGGAGGAGGAGGAGGAGGAGGAGGAGGAGGAGGACAACAACAACTACTACATGACTACCCCCAAGGGTGGGGGACCTGTGGTCCTCTAGATCAGGCATGGCCAAACTTGGCCCTCCAGATGTTTTGGGACTACAATTCCCATCATCCCCAACCACTGGTCCTGTTAGCTAGGGATGATGGGAGTTGTAGTCCCAAAACATCGGGAGGGCCAAGTTTGGCCATGCCTGAGCTAGCTGAATGTTGTCTGCATTGATCTTCAGAGGCTCTCCAGGGTTCCAGACAGTGGATATTCTCAGCCTTACCAGGAGAAGACAGGGTTTGAACCAAAGACCGTATACATGCAAAGCAGATGGTCTGCTGCCAAGCTGCATCCCTTCCCTTGCAGCTGGAAGAGAGATGCAGAAGCTGAGAAGTCTTCACTTGTTAAGAATTCATCCTTCCTTCCCCCCCTCCTCGCCAACTGTCAGTATTAATAGTTTTCCTCGCCTCGGTTGATAATTGTTTCCAGGGAGGCTGCTGTGTTTGTCTGCGGCAGCAAAAACAAGAAAGAGGCTTCTGGCACCTTAATGACAGATAAATTATGGCTTCAGCTTTCATGGACTAGAGTCTTGTCCACATATGTATAAAGTGTTCTCCTGAATTGGCAGATTTTATACAGGGGTGCAGGTGGGAGCTGAACGCTGCAGCCTGCAAGGTCAAATGGCAACGAAGGCAAAAAGTGCAGTATCGGATAGGTCTTTACAGAGAATTGTCACAGGCTAGACTTTTTGTAGCGTGTTGGCATTTGACCTCACAGTTTACAATACACACCTCCCTCTGTGTGTAGAGCGGTTGGTGGTATGTGTATATATTTTGTTCTTCTATTATTGTTGTTGTTGTTATTTACATGCCCTTCACTCTAAGGTCCCAGAGTGGATTACAGCATTACAAGAACATTACAACACACTATTAAAAACAGGTTAAAACAATTATACAAATAAAGTAAAGGTAAAGGGACCCCTGACCATTAGGTCCAGTCGTGGTCAACTCTGGGGTTGTGGTGACTTCCGGTCGGCGCCAGCGTTTAATGGCGGTCCTCGCTTCGAGCTCCGGAGGAGGACTGCTCCGCGAGTATGGGTCTGACCCGCTACGGCGAGCGGGGGACCCCTAAAATCACAGGCGCTGAAGCCTGTGAACAAGGAGACTCGGTGGGCACCTTTTGCGCCCCCCGGTACTGTGAAAGAGCCTTTTTAAAGGCTACGGAGCGGCATCGGGGGTGAGCGCGGTGCTGAGAGTCGCAACCCAGCCCGTGGAGTGAAGCCGCGTCGCCATGAACGGAGAGCACCGATTCCTTCCTGAACCAGAAATTCGACTGTAAACCCCGTGAGTAAGACGGAGGGACGGAACGGGACATTTAAATTTAAATTCTGAAATTTGGCTGAAAACGGGAAAGGCATAAATTAAGGAAGTCTGCCTCCCCGATCTGCATGGCAATTAAAGCAACGAAAGAGTAAAGGTGCATTTGAAAGAAAATTATTTTTGAGCTGTCAAACCTGACATTTGACTTAAACTTCCCCCCAGTAAGTAGGAGAAGGGGGGAAGAAAACTGGACACTGTTAATCTGCCTGAAATCAACTGAGGAAAAAAACATCTTCCACTGCCAAATCCCCAGGACGGACTGCCTGAGTAAGGCACCGGGAAAGTGAACTGTCAGTTTAGACTGGATACAAAGTTGGGGTTTTGTCTGAGACAAAGTTACGGGACTTTAATGGAATTACTTTGTTGAACTTGTGACTATACTGAAAAAGTGCGACAGAAACTTTTACTGTGGACTCTTGGATTTTTTGTTGATTGCTCTATGTTTCCTTGTTCTTTCTCTTTTCACTTGGATACAATTAAATGCTCCCTCTAGAGGGTATAAAGAGAAACTGTTACAGTGAAAAAGAAACAGTGGGATTTTCCACTTGCAAGTCTTTCCTGTGAGAACGACCTTGAGGATATGAGTGGTCCAGCAGAAGAGATAACAACTAGATCCAAAGCAAAACAGACACAAAAGAAAAGGGGCTCAATACCTGGCATACCACCAGCTGCACAGGAAAAAGTGGCAACAGCATCTATGGATTCAATGACACAGGCACTGCTCAAAATAAACCAATCTTTAGAAGCACTGACAAAGCTATCTACGGAAAATTCAAAAAAATTGACAGAACTGACAGCAAGATTGGACTTGAATACTGCAAGTGTAACATCTAATACAGAATCTATTAATAAATTAATTCAAGAAAGCTCTGAAACACGAAAGATTGCTGAAAGTGCAAAAAATACTGCAGAGGAGACAAGGGAGGAGCTTGTGCCGATTACAAAAAAAGTGAATGAACATGATGCAGCCCTATCTTTGCTGGAATTACAGAGAAAAGAGAGAAATTTGAAATTGAGACTGGTTCCCGAGAGTGAGGGAGACAGCCTTGTGGACTTCCTCACACAGAACTTTACGGAATTTTGGCAAGAGGAGCTGCAGGAAGAAGAACTTGAAATAACAACAGCTTTTCGGCTGGGCAGGAGGCAAGGTAAGAAGCCAAGGGATTGTTTGATCACATTGAGATCCAAAGGAGAAAGAGATAAAATATTGAACTTGCATTACCAAAAGGCATTGGAGATTGAAAATAGTCAAGTACAAATTTTTAAAGATATCCCTAAATACATCTTGGAGGTGAGATCCTTCTATAAAGATTTGGTCTACCTGCTGAAGAAAAACATCATACCCTTCAGGTGGGAGTTTCCACAAGGATTGTCTTTTAACTTCAAAGGAAGGAAGGTCAAAATAAGAACAGTTCAAGATAAAGAACAGTTTTTGGAGAGATATCAGGAGGACTTGCAGAAAGGAACAGTAGAAACAACAATACAAGAAAAAGGAGTGACAGACATTGCAAACTTGTCATTTGGACTCATACCACCATCTGAAGACGAACAAAAGTTAGGAGCAGTCGGAGGAACAGGTACTTAATAACAAAATGTCTCTGCAACTTCTTAGCTGGAATTGTAATGGTTTGAACCTTCCCCGAAGAAGACGCCAAGTTTTTCATATTTTGAAAAGAGAACAATTAGACCTAATATGTCTACAAGAGACCCATGTGACCAGGACACATAGGAAATTATTGGTAAACAAGAGACTTGGACAAGAATTTATTTCATCAGACAAAGTTAAGAAAAGAGGCGTGGTGATTTATGCAAAAGAAAAATTGGCTCCAAAGATGATATTTAAAGACGAACAAGGAAGATACCTGGCAATTGAAATACAAGTTCAAGGAGAAAAAATCTTGATAGTCGGAATTTATGCACCAAATGACGGGAAGGCGGAATTCTTCAAGAAGTTGCATGAGACTTTAATGGACTATCTAGACTATAGAGTAGTAATGATGGGAGACATGAATGGTGTAGTTTCCACAAATATGGACAAAGCACAGAGACAAGTAATTTCCAAGGAAGGGAGACTACCAAAGACTTTTTTTGAAATGACTGAAACTATGGACTTGATTGACATTTGGAGAACAAGGAACCCTCTTGAGAGAGAGGGAACTTTTTTCTCTGAAGCAAAAATGACATGGACAAGAATTGACCAAATTTGGGTAACTAGCAGTATGGCGCCAAGGATTAAAAAGGTAGAAATCTGCTCTAAGACTTGCTCCAACCATAATGCTGTAAAGATGGAGATGAAACTAACATCAACTGGATCCTTTAGATGGAGAATGAATGACACCCTATTTAGAGATGAAGAGATTTATAAGAAGGCCCAAAAAACACTGAAAGATTACTTTGAGATAAATTTGAGAACAGAAGTGGAAAAAAGAATAATCTGGGACGCAAGTAAGGCCGTGATGCGAGGTTTCCTAATACAACAGAACTCCATAAAGAGGAAAAAGCAAAATGAAAGGAAAGAAAAATTTTTGGAAAAAATAAAAGAAGGTGAAAAGAAATTGAGGTCTAAACCAAAGTCCCATGAGATTCTGAGAGAAATAAAACACTATCAGGTGCAATATATGGAATTGATGAATCAAGAGATAGAATGGAGAATAAAGCAAATGAGACAAAAGACATTTGAATCAGCAGATAAATGTGGGAAACTTCTGTCATGGCAATTGAAAAAGAGGCAAAAACTGAACACTGTGACAAGTTTAGAAGTGGACGGAAAGATTATCCACAAACCAAACGAGATAAGTAATTGTTTTCAAAGTTACTTTAGGAAATTATATGCACAAGGGCCAGTTAACGAACAGGAAATAGAAGAATTTGTTAAGAAACATGGATTACCAAAAATTTCAGAGCAAAGTAGAAGGATTTTGAATGAGAAAATAACAGGACAAGAAATAGAGGGTGCCATTCAGAAGATGCAATTGGGAAAATCTCCAGGACCAGATGGTTTGACCGCCAGATATTATAAAGCGTTGAAGGAATGGTTAGTACAACCACTGAAGGAAGTATGTAATGAAATTTTGGAGGGGGAAAAGGCACCGGAGTCGTGGAAAGAAGCCTTTATTTCACTTATACCGAAAACTGAGACTGAAAAGAACCAGGTTAAAAACTACCGCCCTATATCATTACTCAATGTGGATTACAAAATTTTTGCAGACATTATGGCAAAAAGACTGAAGAGAGTGTTGGTAGGGGAGATTCATAAGGACCAAACTGGCTTTCTTCCAGGGAGACATATGTCGGACAATGTGAGGAACATTATAGACATTTTGGAACTGTTAGAAGTGGACATCAATAGGAAGGCTGTTTTAATTTTTGTGGACGCGGAGAAAGCCTTTGATAATATTGGTTGGAGCTTTATGAAGAAGAATCTCCAAGGGATGGGGGTAGGTCAAGGGTTTGAAAACGGTATAGGTGCAATATATTCTAAACAAAAAGTGAAGTTAATTGTAAACAATGTGGTTACGGAAGAAATATCTATAGAAAAAGGTACACGACAGGGGTGCCCAATATCCCCTTTACTTTTTATATTAGTCCTGGAGGTTTTGTTAAACATGATTAGAGGAGACCAGTTGGTTAAAGGAGTACAAGTCGGAGCTAGACATTACAAGTTAAGGGCATTTGCAGATGACCTAGTACTGACTTTGCAACAGCCAGATACTAGTACTAAAAGAGTATTAGAACTAATTGAGATATTTGGTCAAGTAGCAGGATTTAAACTGAACAAACAGAAAACGAAAGTGTTGGACAAAAATTTAACATTGGCTGAAAAAGAGAAGTTTCAGAATGAAACAGGTTTAGTGATAACGAAAAAAGTAAAGTACCTGGGGGTAAACTTAACATCTAAGAATGTGAATTTATTTAAGGACAATTATGACAAATGTTGGACAGAGGTAAAGAAAGATCTAGAAATATGGTCAAGATTGAAACTCTCTTTGTTAGGTCGAATTGCTGTTATCAAGATGAATGTATTGCCTAGAATGTTGTTTTTATTTCAGACATTGCAGATTTTGGACAAGATGGACTGTTTCAAGAAGTGGCAGAAAGATATATCTAAATTTGTCTGGCAGGGCAAAAAGCCCAGAATAAAATTTAAGATTCTAACTGATGCAAAAGATAGAGGGGGGTTTGCCCTGCCGGACTTAAGACTCTACTATGAATCGGCGGCTTTCTGCTGGTTGAAACATTGGCTACTTCTTGAGAATACAGACATTTTGGATCTAGAAGGGTTTGACAATAGATTTGGCTGGCATGCATACATATGGTATGATAAGGTAAAACTGCATAAAGGTTTCAAAAACCATATTGTTAGGAAAGCATTATATAATGTTTGGATGCGGTATAAAGATTTATTGGAAAGTAAAACTCCCAGGTGGTTGTCACCAATGGAAGCTAAAGAGGTGAAAAAACTTAATATGGAGTCTAAATGGCCAAAATATTGTGAAATTTTAGAACAAGATGGGGAAAAAGTTAAATTACAGTGTTATGAGAAATTAAAGTCCAAAGTGCGAGATTGGTTGCACTATCTTCAGATAAACGAGACATTTAAACAGGACAGGAAAATAGGTTTCCAGATGGAGAGGTCAAAATTAGAAACAGAACTGTTAGAACCCAATACTAAGAATCTGTCGAGAATGTATAATCTGCTGTTGAAATGGAACACACAGGACGAAACGGTGAAATCAGCTATGATAAAATGGGCACAAGATATTGGTCATAACATTATGTTTGCTGACTGGGAACAGTTGTGGACCACCGGTATTAAATTTACGGCATGTAATGCCTTAAGAGAAAACATTATGAAAATGATGTATAGGTGGTACATGACCCCAGTCAAGCTTGCAAAAATTTATCATTTGCCCAATAACAAATGTTGGAAATGTAACGAGTCTGAAGGTACTTTTTATCACCTTTGGTGGACCTGCCCGAGGATAAAAGCTTTTTGGGAAATGATCTATAATGAAATTAAGAAGGTTCTTAAATGGACCTTCCCTAAAAAACCTGAGGCTTTTCTCCTGGGCATCGTCGGCCAATTGGTGAGAAGGAAGGACAGGACGTTTTTTATGTATGCGACCACAGCAGCAAGGATTCTTCTAGCAAAGTATTGGAAGACACAACAACTACCCACACTGGAAGAATGGCAGACGAAGGTGATCGACTACATGGGACTGGCGGAGTTGACTGGCAGAATCCGTGACCAGGGGAAAGAGACAGTGGAAGAAGATTGGAAGAAATTCAAAGTTTATCTTAGAACTTGTTGTAAAATTCAGGAATGTTAAAACGTCAAGGGGTTGGGAAACAGAGAATTGCAGCTGTAATTAACAATATTAGAAGAACTTAAAAGAAATTGAATTGAATATTTAGTTGTGAGGAGTTGCTGAAGAAATATAAAACAAGGATGCAGAAAAGGGGAGGTATGGGGAAGTCCGGAAAGTAAGGTTTATGAAAAAATGGCTATGAAATTATACATGTTTATATGTTTGTATGTTGGTGTATTGTGTATTGTTTGTTTTTTTTATTTTGTGTTTGGAAAATTAATAAAAAATTATTTTAAAAAAACACACAAAACTCTGGGGTTGTGGCGCTCATCTCGCTTTATTGGCCGAGGGAGCCGGGGTACAGCTTCCAGGTCATGTGGCCAGCATGACTAAGCCACTTCTAGCGAACCAGAGCAGTGCAAGGAAATGCCGTTTACCTTCCCGTCAGGGTGGTACCTATTTATCTACTTGCACTTTGACGTGCTTTTGAACTGCTAGGTTGGCAGGAGCAGGGTCCGAGCAATGGGAACTCACCCCGTCATGGGGATTTGATAATTATACAAATACAAGTAATATACAAATAATTATACAAATACGGTGGGTCCTAAAAACTATATTTTTTAATCTACATATACACAAACACACACCATCTAGCTACCAACAGAGGATATCACTTCATGCATCTAGTGGTGGTCTCTAGTCCATTAAAGTTTTTGCCATGATAATAGATATTTGAATAAATCGTGGGGTTCAAACATAGGAATTGGCCTTCAACTGAGTCAGGCCATTGGTCCACTTAGCTCAGTATTGTCTACACCAGCAGCAGTTCTCTGGCGTCTCAGACAGGGAATGTTCCCCAGGCCTGCCTGGAGATGCCAGGGATTGTACCCAGGTCCTTCTGTGTACAAAGCAGTTGTTCTGCCACTGAGCTATGGCCCTTCATTCCTGCTGGTCCCATAAACCTGCTGGTTTGAGGAGGCGATGCTTGTTCTTTTTTCACCTGACATAATAATAATAATAATAATAATAATAATAATAATAATAATTTATTTATACCCCGCCCATCTGGCTGGGCTTCCCCAGCCACTCTGGGCGGCTCCCAACAAAATATTAAAATACTGTAATGCACCAAACATTAAAAGCTTCCCTAAGCAGGGCTGCCTTCAGATGTCTTCTAAAAGTCTGGTCGTTGTTGTTCTCTTTGATATCTGGTGGGAGGGCTTTCCACAGGGCAGACGTCACTACCGAGAAGGCCCTCTGCCTGGTTCCCTGTAACTAGGCTTCTTGCAGCGAGGGAACCGCCAGAAGGCCCTCGGAGCTGCACCTCAGTGTCCAGGCAGAATGATGGGGGTGGAGACACTCCTTCAGATATACTGGACCGAGGCCATTTAGGGCTTTAATGGTCAGCACCAACACTTTGAATTGTGCTCGGAAACATACTGGGAGCCAATGTAGGTCTTTCAAGACCGGTGTTATGTGGTCTCGGCAGCCGCATAAACTCTTTCTTTGAGCATCCCTAGTGTGAAGAAGCCACTTGGCTCATGCCTGCCTCCTCAGGGGCAAGCACAACCTCTGCTTATCTAAGAGTTGGCAGTCCCCAAGCTACATGGAAGTCATAAATGGCGCCAAGGCAACAAAGCACACTGATAAACGCTGTGTTTGCAGAATGAATTCATCACCATTATAATTCGTAGAGCAACCCTCCACCCACCATCCCTGATCATTAGCCATGCTGACTAGGGCTGGTGCGAAATGTGAGGCAACGCCTTGAATACTCTGAAGTCAGAGGCCACATTCACACTACAGTGGTACCTTGGTAGTTGAATGGCTTGGCTCCCGAATAAATCGGCTCCTGAACGCCGCAAACCCGGAAGTGAGTGTTCCAGTTTGTGAATGTTTTTCGGAAGCTGAATGTCTGACATGGCTTCCACGGCTTCCAACTGAGTGCAGGAAGCTTTTGCAGCCAATCAGAAGCTGTGTCTTGGTTTTTGAACCGTTTCAGGAATCGAACAGACTCCTGGAATGGATTAAGTTCGAGAACCAAGGTACCACTGTATACATTTAAACCACCATGATACCACAGTTATTCTGGGAGCTGTAGTTTGTTAAGGGCGCTGAGAGTGGTTAGGAGAGGCCCCATTCTCCTCCCAGAGCTACAATTTCCAAAAGCCCTGTGAAGAATTGAAAACTGTAGCTCCGAGGTCTTCTCACAACTCTCAGCACCCTTAACAAACTACAGTTCCCAGAATTCTTTGGGGGGCAAGCCCTGCCTGTGCTTTAAATGTATGGTGTGAATGTGTCAGAGACGGGCAGCAATGCAAAAGGGGAAAGTGGAATATCTTGGAACTAAATCGTCAGGTGGTCACAATTCAAGAAGGAATTGAGCGGCTTTTGATGTTTTAGGATCAGGCTTGAATATGCAAGAGTCCAATATGGTAAAGTTGATGGGCCGGGAAGACATGGGACATTTGGCAGTTTATGATGGAGAGTGAATTTTGTTCGCACACAAACTTAGGAAATGAGTGATGCATTTTTCAGGAAAGACAAGTATTTGCCTGAAGATTTCTGGAAATAATGGTCCCAGCATCTGCAGCTGTGATCTCAAGAATTAGTAAATTCTTGCCGTTTTATCATTGCTGTCAGGGGCATGAACTTCATAAGGATAGTTGTCACAAGGCTATGAACAAAGACATCCTGTTCACCTTCCTCTGGGCCAAACCTATCTATTTGTCAAAGGGAAGAAAAGATATAGATAAACATGTCTTGAAGGTCATCCATTTATACTTGTCAAATTAATAACATGTTGCTGCTATCTGTTAAAAGATTTCTTACAGCCTCTAACGGGAGATTAGTTATTCTTTTATTCTTGGTTATCTGAAATCCTTTTAAATTTTTTTTAAAAATATATATATATATTTATTAGTTTTTTAACGTATCATTTTCAACAGTAATGAAACATACTTTTACATCTTATTCAGTTTTTTTGACTTCCATCAATCCTGTCTGAAAATTTTCCAATCTAATCTCTTAGTATGCATTTCTTATCTTCCCTATTACATTTCAAACTCATAACCAATATCTCTATCTTTTTCTACTTTGTAACACTTTGTATATTTCTCCTTACAAAACTTCTTGTAGTCCTACTAGTGTAATTTGTTGATTACAGTTGCTCTTCAAATAATTCATATACCTCTTCCAATCTTCTGTAAATCTCTGGTCCTGCAGGTTTCAAATCCTTCCTGTCATTTTGTCCAGTTCTGCATAGTCCATTAATTTCATCTGCCATTCTTCTTTCGTTGGAATTTCTTCCTGTTTCCATTTCTGGGCTAACAATACTCTTGCCGAATATCTGAGATCCTTTTAAAGGAAGGATGAACTTGCTCATTGCTTTTTTTCTGGAAGATGTTCCAGAGATTCCAAATCATGGATAGAAAGGGGTCATAACGCTGTTCAAAATGTCCTAGCAATATTCCAGTATTACATTTTCCACCCCACCTTTCATCCAAGGAGCTCAAAGTGATATATGTAGTTTCCCCCACTTTATCCCCTCAGGACAACCCTGGGAGGTAGGCTAGGGCAAGAGTTTGAGACTGGCCCAAGGTCACCCAGCAAGCTTCATGGCTAAGCAGGGATTTGAAGTCCAGTCTCACAGGGCCTGATCCAACAACTTGCATAATAAAAATAACAAAAATAAATAATGAATAAAGCAATGAATTGCTTCAGAAGCGAAAGAGAGATTATTAAGGGCATGCGTAGCTTTGCCTTCCTCTAAACTTACTCAGTACAAGGGATGATATCCTTTGATGCTCACAACTGCCCTCAGAGGTAGCCACAGAGAAATGGTGACTGGCCCTGTTACACTTCACGGCTGAGAGGCAGAAATGGAGCCCCCTGGTCTCTTCCACCCTCCAGTTCTGTCCAATAGCCTTAACACTGTGCTGCTTCGTTCTTAGTGAAAGACTCTGACATGGGGGAAATGGGAGATCCTGCTTAAAAAAAAAGAAGACTATAAATACAGGGGCTACGGACCGGGGTGGGGGCGTTGAGACAAAGTCCTGGAGTCTGACTTGCCTACTGTCTATAATTATATGCAAATCAGTGCTAAAATAGGATAATCACACAGAGCGCACTTGCACGAGCTGTTTTTGGGACGTCAGTGGCAGATTGAAGTCGCCAGCTCTAACCTGCCTTGGCTGAGCTCAAAAAGCATATTGTTGCAGCCTTGGCTTCCTGCAGAAATCCACCATTACTCTCTGACCCTCTGCTTGCTGGTTTTTCTCCAGCTTCTCACTCACATAACCACAAACTCTGCCCTCAAACTCCTGCTTTGTCCTACTAACTTTCTAAGAGAGGGAGGAGGGGCCCCCCACATTTGTCATCGAGCACAGAACCCCTTTCCTCTGTTCTCTCCCCCCCCCATTTTTTTTATTAAATTTTCCACAGTTATAACACATATAACCTAACAAAAAAGAAAAAAAGAAAAAACATACCAAAGGAAAAAACAGTACAATGCATTACAAGAAAAAACATGACCAGAACCACAACATAAAGAAATAATCTTAATCCCTTAAAACCCAACCTTGTTTACATATTAATTGACTTCCTCTAATCCTTCCCTTCTTAATTTCCTTGTATCTGTATGTAACAGCTTTCCAGTATCATTCTTAAACAAAGATATTTCCAGTTATTATCTAACTTATTCACTTTCCTTACTATTCTGAACCCCATTTATTTAATAAATCCTAATCTAATCCTAGGCCTCTTTGGTACTTTCAAGTGATTTCTAATTTTTAATGTTACAATATTTGTTCAGATAGTCCTTAAATTTCTTCCAATCTTCTTGGTATTCCTCTTCTTTCTGGTCGCGGATTCTTCCTGTCAGGTCAGCTAGCTCCGAACCCTTTCCTCTGTTCTCTTAACGACCCATTACCTTTCCTCCCTCCCCCCAGGTGACCACCTCGCGAGGAAGCAAGGCTGGCAGTGGTGACTGGTGCCCATTGGGAATAGAAGGGTGGAAGTCAGGGAGATCAACAGATGAACAGGCTGTCCTGTTTTAAGGAAGGAAGCAGGGAGGTGGGGGCTGGCTGAGAGCAAACAGGTTGGTGGGGCAGCACCACATTTGCCCCAATGGTCCGGCCTCCGATGCATCTTGGTTAAGGGGTGGGTGGGTGAAAGAATCTACTTTTAACAAAATTAAAGGTGAATTGGCTCCAGGAGATAGAGAAGAAGAAAGTGTTGAAATGAAGAAAGGGGGACACTCTTTTCCCCCGTTTCTAGGAACAACATGCAAGAGTGCATTTTAATAAGCTGTTCCCCGAGCCAAGAAAGTGGCGTGAACAATAAGGCAGATGAAATCAAACGAAGGCAAAATAAAACCCCATCTCAAAGCCCAAATCGGTGACGAGAGTTGGAAGCAAGAAGAACTGGCGTCATTTCTTCCCCTTGGCACAAAACCCAGTCCAGATTGCATGTGTTTGTCATGAATGTTCTTGGGAAGATCAGAGATTTCTCAGTCTCTCTTCATAACTCTGGAATCAAAGCTGCTCTTCAAAGCACAGTACCACCACTAATAATTATGATAACGTACACTTTTACATTGGAGGTCTCAACTGCTTCATATAGACTACAGTAGCAAGCTTTATAATAGCATAATGTTTCCAAATGGTTAGTGTTTTATTTTGCCTGTATTCTCCAACATGCTCTGGGCATAATAATAATAATAATAATAATAATAATAATAATAATAATTATTTTTATTTATACCCCACCCTCCCCAGCCAAGGCCAGGCTCAGGGCGGCTTAATGCATTAGTTGTTGATTTATTCTGCTTTGTTATGCTGTTCTGCAACACACTAGTGCAGTATAGTGGTTAGAATTTTGGGTTAGGACCTGGGAGACCAGGGTTCAAATTCCCGCTTAGGCATGAAGCCTTGGGCCAGTCACTATCTCTCAGCCTAACCTACCAACCACAAGGGGTTGTTGTGAGAATAAAATGGAGAGCGAACCATGCATGCCCTTTTGAACACCTGGGAGGAAAAGTGGGATATAAATATAATAATAAATAACAACAACAACAACAACAACAACAACAACAACAACAACAACACTTTTAACAAATGTTTTCCCAATGCTCCCACAGTACAACTGTTTAGGAGGGCTATAGCACAATAAAAGTGGGATGGTAAAAAAATCCCTGAACATTTGTGGCATGAAAAGTTATGCAATTTCATCAAGAAGCTGCAGAATAATACACACTGATTGGAAAACAAAGGGTGTGACTGGCTTGAAAACATTGCAGGTTCAAATAATATTGAAAGCAGGATCACGTACCTACCTCGATACCATTACAAGCACAAATAATCAAGAATGCACAGTGCGCCAGGAGGCACCCTTAATTTTTCAGCTCAAGATTCGAGTCAGGGACCCCCTGGAGCACAATGGCTCACAGTTCTAGCCATCATGCTCACTGGAGCCCTATTCTCCTTGCCACCATCTCAGTCCTACTTTTCTATTTATCTTGTCCAAAGCACAGCCACATGGGGCCATATCCCATGATACACCTGTGCCTGCTTTGTTGCTAGGATGGAAACTCTGTGGGGGAGATGGGAATGATGGGAATAAACTCTTCTTCCCCAAGGGAAAATCTCTAGTAAACATCCTGATGTAATAATAGCCTCTGGGGAACACCTGTACTCTAGTCATCAAAATAGATTGGGAAACTTGTGGTTGTTTGAAGTCGCAAATCGAATCACCTGCACAGAAAACATCACCACACAGGAATTTCCAAGCACCTCATGTAAATTATTACACAAGCCTTTTCCTTATGGGACAACCGCATTTGCTAGGGTTCTGCACCACATTTGGACGAGATCCAAGACCAACTGGGTTGAGATGTGTTGAGATAGCCACGAATGGCTTTGGGTCAGATGGCTCTGAGCAATTCAGGGCTGTCAGGCAAGGAGAGGCAGGCAAGACCAACCTGACTGCCAACTGTATCTTCCCTGGAGAAGATAAAAGGCAATACCACCTGACTCGCCTTCACGTCTGATATCCCATTCCTGAAACAGCACTCACTATGATCAGTGAGTGGATTTCCCAGTAGTGATGTATGGAAGTGAGAGCTGGACCATAAAGAAGGCTGATTGCCAAAAAATTGATGCTTTTGAATTATGGTGCTGGAGGAGACTCTTGAGAGTCCCATGGACTGCAAGAAGATCAAACCTATCCATTCTGAAGGAAATCAGCCCTGAGTGCTCACTGGAAGGACAGATCCTGAAGCTGAGGCTCCAATACTTTGGCCACCTCCTGAGAAGAGAAGACTCCCTAGAAAAGACCCTGATGTTGGGAAAGATGGAGGGCACAAGGAGAAGGGGACGACAGAGGACGAGATGGTTGGACAGTGTTCTCGAAGCTACCAACATGAGTTTGACCAAACTGCGGGAGGCAGTGGAAGACAGGAGTGCCTGGCGTGCTCTGGTCCAGGGGGTCACGAAGAGTCAGACACGACTAAACGACTAAACAACAAAAAATGATCAGTGCCTCCATCATGCAACAGCTGTTCAACAGATGCGTTGATCCTGCACGGTGCAGGTTGCTCCTTCACAAGCTGGAAGGAGCACGCTGCATAATTGACCCCTGGAACTGTCATGCGCTAGGAAGCTGCGATCAGGCCTGTGTGAATTTTTGATTCTGCAGAAGGATGGGGTGGGCTGGTGGTTGGGAAATAAGCACTACATGTGGTGTTGGGCACAGAATTCAGATTCTTGAGAATCCTTTCCTTTCCTAGCCCCTAGGACAGCAAAGATACACAGTACTTGAAAATGCGATTTGAAAGCATTGCCTGCTGAAATCTTGGAAGCCAGAGGGGTTGCTGAATAAAATTAAAAGTGATTAGGGTTGACCTTCAGTGCCCTGCACAGCTCATTGCTTCTTCCCTTCAGAGGCAGCAAGGCTTCTAACTACCAGTTGCTGAGAATCGCAAGAGTGGACAGTGCTCTTGTGTTTGTGTGCTTCGCATGGGCATCGGATTGACCACTTTTTAAAATCCATCCTGGGACCTTAGGGTGAAGGGTGGGTAATTATCATCATTAACAAAAGTGATGCTAAATGAATAATTAGAAAGCACAAACTGGCACGCTCAAGATGTGAATATGTATCTATACCAGGGGTCAGCAAACTTTTTCAGCAGGGGGCCAGTCCACTGTTCCTCAGACCTTGTGGGGGGGCCGGACTATACAGTGGCACCTCAGGTTACATACGCTTCAGGTTACATACACTTCAGGTTACACACTGCGCTAACCCAGAAATAGTGCTTCAGGTTAAGAACTTTGCTTCAGGATGAGAACAGAAATTGTGCTCCGGCAGCACGGCAGCAGCAGGAGGCCCCATTAGCTAAAGTGGTGCTTCAGGTTAAGAACAGTTTCAGGTTAAGTACAGACCTCCGGAACGAATTAAGTACTTAACCCGAGGTACCACTGTATATATTTATTTTTTTTGGGGGGGGGGGTGAACGAATTCCCACAAATAACCCAGAGATGTATTTTAAATAAAAGCACACATTCTACTCATGTAAAAACACCGGACAGGCCCCACAAATAACCCAGAGATGCATTTTAAATAAAAGGGCACATTCTACTCATGTAAAAACACACTGATTCCCAGACCTTGAGAAGGTGATTGGGCCGGATCCAGCCCCCAGGCCTTAGTTTGCCTATTCATGGCCTATACAGCTCCGACCACCACTTTAGAGGGCTGCCTGCTGCCTGCCCTCATTTTAGGCATTAAAATTTGGCTTTCCAGTATTAATGATAAAAGGCCCTCCTCTTTATAGCACAGCCCCCCTAACATCTGTCCTCATCCTGCCTCCTCTTAAACAGAACCAGTGCTCATGGAGGTAGTACGATTATCCAAGAGAAGATGACGGCAGGTAACTCTTCTGATGGAGTTACCAATTTAGCACAATGGGAATTTTGCCACACTTTGCATTCACATTTAGCTGACGACACCTCCATCCCCACCCCCACTTTGCCTCTCTGTTTGGCTCGTATGGCAGAGAGACTCTGCCAGCATCTCACAGTAATGACAGGGTGTTAGTTTTGCCTCACTGCAAAAGATAAGTGTCCCCCACACACATTGTGGTGGGAATGATCAGAACTTGGCAAATACCAAGAGCTTTTGATGAATCAAATGGATTTAATTAGGTTTTGGGAGGTGTGGGGGGGGGGAAGGTTGCAGGAGGTAGAATTCTTTTCTGGGGCTCCCTTTAATTTCATCAGATATGGCCAGTTTCCTTCTATTCCTAAAAAAGTCGAGGTCGTCTAAGACGATGATTCACATGACTATTTTAGCAGGGACAGAAGATGCTGGTTCCTCAGGCAGAAATGTAAGCCTTCTTCGTTCAAGTTCATTTGATAGCTCCATTGGACCTGAGCATCTCAGCTTTGTGGTGGTTCTGGTCCTACTTGGAAGGTCATTTTTGGTAATCAGTGCTTGAGGAATGTCATTTGGCCCTATGGAGCCTTCAATGTGGGGTTCCTCAGGTTCAATTTTGTCCCTCATGCTGTTTAACATCTACATGAAACCACTGAGTGGGGTCATCTGGAGTTTCGGAGTATGTTGTCTTCAATATGATGATGACACACAGCTCTACTTCTCCCTTACATCTGCAGGTGTGGCAATGGATGTGCTGGACCGTTGCCTTGCCTCTGTAATGGACTGGATGAGAGCCAACAAACTGAAGCTCAATCCAGAAAAGATGGAGACACTGTTAGTAGGGGGTTCCCTAGACCAGATGGAAGGGAGGTTGCCTGCTCTTGATGGGGTTACACTCCTTCTGAAGGAGCAGGTTTGTAGCTTACAGGCTCAGGTGGCCTCGGTGGCTTAGCTGCACCCCTATCTGGACAGGGATAGCCTAACTTCTGTCATCTAAGCTTTGGTAACCTCTAGGTTAGATTACTGCAACACATTATATGTGGAGCTGTCTCTGAAGATGGTTTGGAAACTTCAGCTGGTGCAGAATTCAGTGGCCAGGTTTCTCACTGGGTCAAGATAGCTTGAGCATATAACACCAATCTTGGCTCAACTACACTGACTGCCAATTAATTTCTGGGCCCAGTTCATAGTGCTAGTATTGACCTGTAAAGCTTTCAATGACTCAGGACTGTAATACCTCAAGGACCGCCTCTGCCCATATGAACTGACCCAGACTCTGTGATCTTCAACTGAGGCCCCCTCCATGGGAGGTCTGGTGGGTGGCAAACAAGAATGGACTTTTTTCTGCAGTGGCTCCTAGTTTGTGGAACATTCTCCCTAGGGAGACCCACTTGGCGCCTTCATTACATACAGACAAAAACATTCCTCTTCAACCAGGCCTTTGGCTGATTAAGCAATCCATGGCCTTTTAAATGTGTTGGGGTGGTTTTTGTTTTGTTACCATGTTATATGCTTTGTGTTTTCATGTTGTAAATGGCCCTGTGTGCTGGTCCCGGGGGGGGGGGGGTACCGTGCGGCATGGTCCATGTCCGGTCTGAGGCTGAAGCGGGCTCCAAGGCAGGGAGTCGGGCATGGTCAGGAACTCTGGCAGAAAGCAGGACAGGGTGCCGGCAGGAACAGGTAACCAACGATGTTGCTCCCACAACCTGGGACTGGGCGGGCTGGCCTTTATCTCCTCTGAGGCATAGGGCGGCCCTGGTCCACAGGTGACTTGCCTCTCCTGGCCTGGAGGCGAGCACTCCTCCTGCAAGAACTTAGTTCCCTCTGCCTCTCTGCCCTGAGCCTCTGCAGCTCAGGAGAGGCTGGAGGGTTACTAGACCCAGAGGCAACCTCACCTTCCCAACAGGGTTGGGAGAGGAGCACCTGCAGGCAATGGGTCCTCGATCACCTCCGGATTCAGCCTCTGAATCAGATTCCCAGGCCATCACACCCTGTGATCTTCAGACGAAAGGCAGTCTATAAATTTAATAAATAAGAAAAATAATAAACAAGAAGAATAATGAAGCGTCCTGCAAGGGGGTTTCGAGGAAGCACAAATAAGAACAAGAAGAACAGGCACCCCATTGTTGTGAAGGCAATAAAAATTTCCAGTATGGTGGCAGTTCTTTGGAAACTTGAAAGATGGACTTATTGCACTTGCAGAGAAGAGCCAGCATCTTAACCTGAAACTGGGGAATGTAGGAAGTCAGAACACTGGGCAATTAGCTCTGTATTGTCTCTACTGGAAGAGGCTCTCCAGGATTTCAGGCGGGGGACAATTCCAGCCCTATAGTTGCCAGGGATTGAGCCTGGAGTCCTGCATATATAGCATGGGATCTGCCCACTGAGCCTTCGCCACTGCTAATTCTATTTTTTTTAATTTTCCACCTTATTTTCCTGCCTGCGCTCTCAGCTCAGGAAGCTTTTCAAAAGGCACAGATGTCTCTTAGCTGTCCAGAAGGGATTAGCCGCTTAAGTTCCCCAATATACTCTAATAGGATCTTCCATCCCACAAACTGTCTGTCCATATGTACAAAAGCCTTAAGGTCTTAACAAAAACCGTGGGTTGTGTGTGTGGTGTTTTTTTTGTTAAGTCGAAATGTGGCGTTTTGATCAGGATGTTCTGCCCATTAGGGAAGGGGAAAAACAAACTCAACACACCAGTGATATCCACTCATCAGCTATTCCTTGGGGTGATTTGCAGGGCATTTTTTGAGAGCTGTTGTGGTCATTCCTCTTCAGAAATGAAGGCTGGGGGAATGGGGGAAGAGAAATGTACAAAAGCAATCTGCTAGATGTTCCTACGAATATCTGGATGTACAAGTCTGCTGAAAACCAACATTATCCCCATCACAGATCCTTCCTTTCCTGTTCTGACACAAGTGCTTGAGCTGAAAGCCAGCTGCCAGGAGGCATTTCAATGTGCTCTCATCATGCACTTTGCAAAACATCCCTTTGGTAGAACACAGACACGGTGACATGTAGCAAATGCTACAAAAATTACTTCCAAAAAGCCAAACCGGATTGCTAAGAGCTCAATGACACAGGGAGCTACGGAGGGATCCACAAAGCCTAATTTAAATGAAGCATGTCTTTATATTCATTTTATTTGGGGGGGGGAAAGGGCATGGATAAATCCACATATCTCGCTGCTCCAGATATCTGTCACCATGCGGGACCTAAAACAAGTTATTGGCTCTTCTCATCAGGATTAAGAAATGTAACCTATGAAGGACATGCCCTACTTCAGTGGGAGATATTCTGGGCGGGAATCGGGAGGGACCGTTTTCAGTTGTTAGAGGTTAAGGCAGTCATTCTGTGTGCCATGAGAAACAGATTTGATTTTTAAACAGTCAAGTCTGAGAGCCCAAAGCAGCTGTATCTCTGTATGAGTCACTGCTCTGGGCTTTCATCCTTTCAAACAGCCCTTGCTGGGGGCAGGTAATTCTTCTTTGTATCAGGTGTGCTTGGATCATCCAATCATTCCAGAAGAAAAGGTGAAGCTGATCAGGCTTCAGAGCGCTGGCCAGCTGGGCTCTTCCCTGTGTGGGTGGGCAGGTGGCTCAGAGTGGCACCTCTTTGCTGTGGTGGCAATGAGGACTGGGCTGATGCCCACCCAGTGCACACACCCATGTGCTCTCCCCGGCGAGCAGCAACTGATGCTCCACCGCTGCCTCGAATGTTGCCTTTAGAGATTACCGCCTGTTCAGCCGACTCTCAAGGCATGCCACCCAGCTGCATCATATCAGCTATGAACGAAAGCTGAGACAGAACTGCCTAGTTAGGAGCTGCTACGTGCCTACGGTTGCATATCTAGATGGATTAAAAGGCACACCCAAATTAACTTGCAGCGCTGAACTAAGCAGCTACGCGAAGCTGAATATTGTCAGCTAGGAAGGCCAAGTGTACTACTTTGCAGAGGATATGAAGATCTGCTTGGTCCAAGTCCTGTTTGCTTATTTCAGAGTCTTAATACCACACCCTTCCTTCTGATGGGAGGTAAAGGATGGAATTCAAAGTAGCGCTAAGGAGATTGCTCCATCAAATGATCTCTCCTCCCCTCCCCCTGCAAGCTGTTCTGGTGGTTCTTCCCATTCCTCCCTTCCAGCTATTTTTTGGGGTGCTGGGAACAGGGGCAGGAAAGCCCCATTGTGCTAAGCCAGACTCACGCTGGCTCCACTAGTGTAGCTATTTCATTGAATCTGGCCTAAAGAACCATAAAAAATGAGTGTGATGGCCTTGTCGTTGTCCATCAGTGGTTACAGTAGCATCTTCGGAATAAAGGAACCGGCAAATCAGACCATTAGTCCATCTTCAGCATTGTCTACATTGACTGCCAGCAGCTCTCCAAAGTTGTAGGCAGGGTTCACTCCCAGTCCTACCTGAAGATGCTGGGAACTGAACCTTGGAACTTCTGGGTGTGAATAGGTGCTTGACTCCCACTAAGCTGTGGGCCTTCCACTGAGACAGCACACCGAGCAAGCACAGAGGTCGCTTGGCCACAGTCTTCTCCACTATGGTGAAGTGTCTTTCTATTAAAACTATCACTATTTCAGAAGTTGCTCCTATGCACATTGGTTTGCATAGCATATACAATTTCAATGCAAATCTGTGTCCTCTTCTGCCCTCTCTTTTTGCAGTTTGTAAGTGGCCACCACTGGAGGAACGCAGGTGGCGCTGTGGTCTAAACCACAGAGCCTAGGTCTTGCAGATCAGAAGGTCGGCGGTTTGAATCCCCGCGATGGGGTGAGCTCCCGTTGTTCAGTCCCTGCTCCTGCCAACCTAGCAGTTCGAAAGCACATCAAAGTGCAAGTAGATAAATAGGTACTGCTCCGGCAGGAAAGTAAACGGCATTTCTGTGCGCTGCTCTGGTTCACCAGAAGCGGCTTAGTCATGCTGGTCACATGACCTGGAAGCTGTCTGCGGACAAACGCCGGCTCCCTCAGCCTACAGAGCGAGATGAGCACGCAACCCCAGAGTCGTCCGCGACTGGACCTAACGGTCAGGGGTACCTTTACCTTTACTTTAAGTGACCACCATATTCTTACCTCCAGTGATAGAAGCTCCATTCATATTTGGGTCATTACAGCCAGCCAGCCAGCCAGTTCAGTTTCCAGAGAGGCTTTTGCCTGCTAATAAAATATCCATTTACATAAGCGTATGTGTCAGGGGTTCAGGGACAGAGGCACAGGGTAGGCAGGAGATGGAGAGCGATGGGGATGAATCCCAGGACAGTGAGGAAGAGGATGACAATGACTCAAGAGATTCCATGAGTCTTTCCAGCGAATCAGAGGATTCCCAGAAGGGAGCGCCGGTGGTCAAGGCCAGGGGAGCCCCAGGGGGGACGTGTCAGGAGCAGGGGGCCAGCGGGGGATCCCAAAGTGGCAGCTGGGCGTCAGGACCAGCCTCCCCGCCAGAGTGCAGCGAAGGGGGTGGAGGTTTCAGTGTATCAGGGGAAGCGGCTCCGGCAGCAGAGAAAGGAGGGAGGTCGGAGCAAGCCACCCTCCCGGAAGGGGAGGGGAGTAGTGAAGGGAGTAGTGTAGCTGTTAAAAGGAAGGTTAGAGGTTGGGCGCGCGCGCCAAGTTCAAATGTAGAGGCGCGGAAGTACAGGGAGCCCGGAGGAGGGGCCAGGTCCCAAAGCCCGCAGGAGGGGGCAAGAGCAGTCTGATTCCGCGTCAGAGGAATCCAGGAGGGGCGAAACCCCAGCGGGCAGAAAGACCCTGCGGAAAAGGAAAGAGAGAAAGAGGTGGAGCAGCGCAAGCCTCTTAAACTAGTGCAGGGGAGGGACGGATTCAGAGGGGACTTCAGCGGTCTAAGCCTAGCAGACGTAGGGCTGCGCGCCTCGGATGTGAAGCAAACAATGAACTGCAATAAACACTTTTGTATATAAGAAGAGATAGGCGTTGGTCTTTTGTGAGCTGAGACTTGAGGCAGCCTTGACAGTATGTTTTATTTGTGTGCACTGCCTCTGTTGTGATTTAAATGTACAGATACGGTTTTATGCGACATTGGGATTTTCAATTGTTGTAAGCTGCCCCAGTCCTGCATAGGCACTGGGAGGATAGAAATTTCTAAACAAACAAACACACTAGTAAATTAATAAATACATCCTGTAATGAGTATGGGTTGCTCGTGCGTAAGTTGCCGCCTCTCCTGGCTTTGTTGCCTTGTTAAACCTTTCAGTCTGGACAGCCCTTCACTTCGTGGCTGCCTCAGTCACTAGCAGAATCCGTCAGTGGGCGTTTCTTAAACCTTTTCCAACATAAAAGTTGTTTGACACCCAGTCTCCTCCTACTCTCTCTGCGCGGAAGTCTTCTGCACAGGGAGGGCGTGGGTAGCAGAGGACCCGTGCTCTCCCCGCTGGTGTCCGGTGAAGAGTATGGGAGCCCTCTCGCCGATTCCCCCATCTGCCCCCCTTTATTCCTGGTGTTGCGCTGAATTGCTTCCCCCTCTGCTGAGCTGCCTCTCTCCCTGCTGGGCCCTTCTCCAGCATCATTTGAGAGCCTTCCCTCCGCCTCTAGCTCTGATGTCAGTTCCCTGACACATCCTGAGCAAGGAATGTGATAGCAATAAATTATCCTCAAATGCAGGAAATACAGTGTGTCATAATTTCGATGCAAAATTCAGAAGGATTTGCAAATGGTATATCATCCTGACTTTCCTACAGCCAAAGGTACTATGACCATTAAATAGGACCTAGCAGAAGTATACAGGCAAAATTACAACAAAATAACCAGTCTTTACATTGTGCCTTGGATATACAGTGGTACCCCGCAAGACAAACGCCTCGCAAGACGGAAAACCCGCTAGACGAAAGGGTTTTCCGTTTTGGAGGCGCTTCGCAAAACGAATTTCCCTATGGGCTTGCTTCGCAAGACGACAGCCCATAGGGAAATCTCCGGGACAGCGGGGAAGCGCAGCGCGTCTTCCCCACTGTCCTCGGACCTCCTCCCGCCGCCCGGCTTCGGAACGAATCTCCGATGCCGGGCGGGAGGGGGAAACGCCTCCTCCCGCCGCCCGGCATCGGAACGAATCTCCGATGCCGGGCGGGGGGGGGGAACGCCTCCTCCCGCCGCCCGGCATCGGAACGAATCTCCGATGCCGGGCGGGGGGGGGGAACGCCTCCTCCCGCCGCCCGGCATCGGAACGAATCTCCGATGCCGGGGGGGGGAACGCCTCCTCCCGCCGCCCGGCATCGGAACGAATCTCCGATGCCGGGCGGGGGGGGGGGGAATGCCTCCTCCCGCCGCCCGGCATCGGAACGAAGCTCCGATGCCGGGCGGGGGGGGACGCCTCCTCCCGCCGCCCGGCATCGGAACGAAGCTCCGATGCCGGGCGGGGGGGCGGGGACACCTTCTCCCGCCGCCCAGCTTCGGATGGCTTTCCTGAAGACTTGGGGTGGGAGGAGGGTTTTCCTTCCCACCGCCAACATTCAGAATGCTGTTCTGAATGTTGGCGGTGGGGAGGAAAAACCCTCCTCCCACGCAAGCCCCGGGAACAGAGGGAAAGCGCTGCGCGCCTTCCCCTCTGTTCCCGTACCTGTCCTGAAGGCTTGCGGTGGGGAGAAAAGCCCTTCTCCGCACCACCAGCCTGGCAAGCGGTTTCCCTAGGAACGCATTAATTGATTTTCAATGCATTCCTATGGGAAACCGTGCTTCGCAAGACGAAAAACTCGCAAGAAGAAAAAACTTGCGGAATGAATTAATTTCGTCTTGCGAGGCACCACTGTACTTGCATCCACAACAGTGACCAGAGAAGGAATGACTGCTGGGAGGAGCAGAGAGAAAGAAATACCATGGTGCATTTGAAGCAGCAAAAGCAAACACCTTTTTTGCTTTTATTATGTATTTCGTGTTCTCGTTTTGTATTTTTATGTTGTGAACTGCCCTGTGATCTTCAGATAATGGGCAGTATACGAATAATAATAATAATAATAATAATAATAATAATAATAGACCAATGGTCTGGTCCAGGATACGGCTACGTCCTAGGTTTTGTCCATGCTGAGGCAGAAAATTATGTTGCGCCGTCCAGCTATCCTGCCTGATACTTAATAGTATAACACACAGAGTTCTATTTTGAGCCTTCTCCCTATTCGCCCACCACCTCCTTTCTCTTAAGAGCACCATTGCATTACTTCCCAGCAGGACAGAGACAGGTTCACTGAGCTCAGGCACAAAAGCGACAGTTTCCTAATGGATCTGCTCACTACTTCCTTTTGGTGCTGGCTGGCAGCTTTAAATAAGGATTAAAATTAAAACTCCCAGATAAATGCAAAAGCTCAGGCAGGGGACAGCTTAGCACTCTGCCACCCAGTGGCCGCTGCTTGAATGGCAGGCTCGTTCCAAAAGCAGCGCTGCGTACTCTGGGGCCTTCTTGTGTACCCGTGCTAAATAAATTAAATGCAAGCTCTGCAGCAAGAGAAGCTGCATTTTGCAACCTCAATGAATCACACAAAATCATGACATTTGCAGGAGTATGCGAAATAAGAACACTATATTTTGTCATTCTTGGGGAGGCCCAAGTAGGTACAGTGGTACCTCGGGTTAAGTACTTAATTCGCTCCGGAGGTCTGTTCTTAACCTGAAACTGTTCTTAACCTGAAGCACCACTTTAGCTAATGGGGCCTCCCGCTGCTGCCGCGACGCCGGAGCACGATTTCTGTTCTCATCCTGAAGCAAAGTTCTTAACCTGAAGCACTATTTCTGGGTTAGTGGAGTCTGTAACCTGAAGCATATGTAACCTGAAGCGTATGTAACCTGAGGTACCACTGTATACAGGACTCTGAAGTTAGGCCAGCTCTAGATTTGAGGTAGGGGGACGGGTGAGGGGAGGCTCCCTTTTACATTGGAGAGCCCCCTCCCTGGCTTACTTGCTGGTGGAAGCAAGCAACAGCAGTGCTGCAATCTATCTATCTGCCCACTATTTTAATTATCCAAAGACACCTGATATAGCACCAGCCTGGTGCATTGCAGGGAATTTAAAAGTGTGTGGGGGGGTACCCTTTTAACTTCCATGTGGGGCCTGCTGGGGCTCTAGTAACTTCCCAAAGATGCCAGCTGCTGATACAAAGCCTGCCCTGACATCTCTTTCTGTCCCCCACGACCCACAACGTTTTGCTGGAAAACTTTGTCTGGCAATCCGTTTGCCTCTTGGGTATCACAAGACCTAGGCCCTGCAATTTTCAAGCTTGTCTTACAACCACCCAGGTTATAAAGGCTGCCTTTTAAAGATGTTGGCAACCATTGCCACTTTTCTTTTCTTTTCAGTTTTCCTATGAAAGCATGGCGACGCTGCCTACGTGTTCAGATTTGGGCCGGACAACAGGGCCGCCCGTGCCTTTGTAAGTTCAAAAGCTGACAACTACTCCAGGTGCTTTGGGGGCTGCCCTTGAGAGCTGCAGATGGGTCAATGTGGTGATTCACCTCCTGATAAAGGTAAAGGGACCCCTGACTGTTAGGTCCAGTCGCGGACGACTCTGGGGTTGCGTGCTCATCTGGCTTTATTGGCCAAGGGAGCCGGCATACAGCTTCTGGGTCATGTGGCCACTTAGCGTGACTAAGCCACTTCTGGTGAACTAGAGCAGTGCACGGAAACGCCGTTTACCTTCCCGCCGGAGCGGTACCTATTTATCTACTTGCACTTTGATGTGCTTTCGAACTGCTAGTTTGGCAGGAGCAGGGACCGAGCAACGGGAGCTCACCCCATCGCGGGGATTCGAACCGCCGACCTTCTGATCGGCAAGTCCTGGGCTCTGTGGTTTAGACCACAGCGCCACCTGCGTCCTTAAAACAACTTCTGATAGGGCCACTCAAAAGACATTGCTGCTGCTTCCAGGCTCAGGTTCAAGGTGTTCTTTAACATTAGCTGATGATAATCTGCTGAAGCATCTGTCCAGCAGCTGCAGCAGCTGGTTATAATGGCTTGGGTCCAGCATTGTCTATGGACCATTTCACAGGAGACATTATTGCTCCTACGTGGAGATGATCTCGAGGCAGAGACAGTGTACGATATATACAGTGGTACCTCGGGTTAAGTACTTAATTCGTTCTGGAGGTCCGTTCTTAACCTGAAACTGTTCTTAACCTGAAGCACCACTTTAGCTAATGGGGCCTCCCACTACCGTCGCAACACCGGAGCACAATTTCTGTTCTCATCCTGAAGCAAAATTCTTATCCCGAGGTACTATTTCTGGGTTAGCGGAGTCTGTAACCTGAAGCATATGTAACCTGAAGCGTATGTAACCCGAGGTACCACTGTATTGTGTAAAGTACACTGTGAAAGTTTGGATGTCGGGAAGGTGCTATAACCCCCAAGAGCACTAAACTAGTTCCAAGCAGCCCAAGGAACATTTGCAGTGCTCCAATTTCACACTAAAGACTCATTACCTTCAACAGCAATTCTGCAAAGCGGAAACGTTAATAGGAAAGCCGCTCCATGCTGCAGTAAAGAGGCAGCCGGCAGAGTCCTTGGGGAAATTGTCTAGGCCAGAAAGTCTCCTATCACCGCCTGACTGCCATTTAGAACAGGAACACTTCCATAGTCTCAAGGACCATTCAATTCTCCAGACAACTATTGGGGAGGCAAGAGATTGTTGCTTTTCTCACGCACAAATGGACCACCTCTCAGATGAGCAGGCTCAATGCTAAGTTGGGTGCCGTTTTAGCAGTATAGAGATTTACAGTCCTGGAGCTCAAGCGCAGAGAAAGAGCTGAGATGTTACATACAAAATCGAAGCAGGGGGAAAGGAAGAGTACCATCACGGGAGAATTTCCAACAGCTTGACTCCTTGTTTTTGAAGCTTTACAACAGGATTGGGGAACCTGTGGCCCTCCATATGTTGTTGGCCTATGACTCTCACCTTCCCCCATTGTTGGTCCTATTGACTGGGGCTGATCGGAGTAGGAGTCTGACAACATCTGGAGCACCAGAGGCTCCCCATCCCTGTCTTATTAAGAAGGTGTTGTAAGAAAGAGACTGAGAATAGCACCATAGACTGCTGCCCAAAGGGACAGTGGTCCTCTGAGGAAACATCTGTTCAGGCTAACTTGATTTGTTGCAGAAATGGCTGCAATGGCTTGATTCTAGAAGATCTGGAACAAAGGTGAAACTCTTTGAATGGCCTTGAAGGGAGATGTAATGTTGTTACCTTCATAGTATTGGAATGCTGCTGGGTTTCTGGTATACTATAAGTGTTTGGATTTGATATCCCGCTTTATCACTACCCGAAGGAGTCTCAAAGCGGCTAACAATCTCCTTTCCTTTCCTCCCCCACAACAAACACTCTGTGAGGTGAGTGGGGCTGAGAGACTTCAGAGAAGTGTGACTGGCCCAAGGTCACCCAGCAGCTGCATGTGGAGGAGCGGGGAATTGAACCCGGTTCACCAGATTATGAGTCCACCGCTCTTAACCACTACACCACACTGGCTCCCTGTGATGTAGTGGTCCCAGCAGCTCCTACTATTAAATTTGCTGTCACTGTGGAATCATTCTTGCAGTTCTTGATTTTCTGGTGCACTGTTGTTTTCATTCTTTGCATGTTTGACTCCAACTTATTCTCCAAGGAAACTGAAGATGGCTCAGTGGTAGAGCACTTGTTTTGTATGATGAAAGTCTCAGGTTCCAGCCCCAGTATCTACAGGTAGGGCTAGGACAGAACCCTGCCTGAGACCTTGGAGAGCTGCTGCCAGTCAGTGTAGACTCTACTGAGTTGGATGAACCAAGGGTCTGGTTAGGTATAAGTCAGCTTCCTAAGTTCTTATTAAATAATAGTACAACATGAAAGAAAGGAACTGCACACTAGCCAATAAAACACAAATTGACAAATCCAGGAGTCATTAAAACAAACATTACCTACGCCAGCATAAAAGTTATTTCATGAGCCTAATAATAATAATAATAATAATAATAATAATAATTTATTACATATACCCAGCCCATCTGGTTGGGCCTCCCCTGCCACCCTGGGCGGCTTCCAACAGGATATTAAAAACACAATAAAACATCAAACATTAACAACTTCCCTAAACAGGGTTTCCTTCAGCAATCCTCTTAAAGTCAGATAGTTGTTTATTTCCTTGACATCTGGTGGAAGCGCATTCCACAGGGTGGGCGCCACTACCAAGAAGGCCCTCTGCCTGGTTCCCTGCAACTGCACTTCTTGCAGGGAAGGGATCCACCAGAAGGCCCTTGAAGCTGGACCTCAGTGTCTGGGCTGAATGATGGGGGTGAAGATGCTCCTTCAGGTATACTGGGCCGAGGCCATTTAAGTCTTTAAAGGTCAGCACCAATTGTGCTTGGAAATGTACTGGGAGCCTTAGTACAAATGCATGTGTCAAAGAGGTCAGGCATGGAATGCCCTGAGTGAGGAATTAATTCTTTAAAGTGCACTTACAAGTTAGGGAAAGGCATGTCCATCAGTCCTACGTCTCTCAGCTACCCAATGAGGCAGTTGGCAAAACAGTTTATGCATCTCCCCCAACCAAGCTGCAGGCAGGCAAGCGAAGACTCCACCTGTGTGTAGCCTCCTCCTCCTCCTGTTTCAATCCTCTTCAGGTCATGAGAGACAGCAGAGAAGGAGAGGTGGGAGCAAGAGAAGAAGGAAGAGGTGTGAAACCCTTTGACTCTCAACCAGCCCGACTTCTCTCTCCCTCCTCCTCCACCTGTTCTTCACTCTCCAATCCTGCAACTTCTCCTGCCTCTGACTCTCATCTTCTGGCTGTTGCAGGCTACCCCAGTTCACTGCTCCCATCTTCCAAGCCAGCCTCCAACCCCTGCTTCTCTTGGTACCCATTCATCAGTATCCAGCCACCACTCCTCAGGGTCCAGCGAGTCCCTGACATTGTGTCTTCCCTGGGGGCCTGAGAAGACACAATGGTGTCCACCTTGCTTGGTGGAGGGTTCCACAGGATGGGCGCCTCAGCAGGAGAAAGTCCAGTTGATACTGGCTTTGTCTAAGGAGGGCCTCAGATAATGAGTGGAGCATGCTGAGAGGACCACATGGAAGACCACAGTCTTTGAGCTACCGTGGTCCCAATCCATTACTCCAGAAGTTGACTGTAGCCCATTAGCTGGCCCTTCCCTGTTTCAGAAGAGTGTTCTGCAAGTGCGGTGTTGACTTTTAGTTGTCCTTGGCTTTTAAATGGCCTCGCAGGAGTGATAACCTGATTTGAGAAGCAAGATGACTAGGCTAAAATGGAGCATCCTTATTAAGCAGAAATTAGCTGAATCAAATTGGCCGAACAAGCCCCATGTGCAAAGCAACTGTCGATGCCTCTCAGTCAGTAGCTGGCTCAGTAATGGGTTTCTAGAGCGAAAAGGAAGAGCTCCAGGTTATTAGGGACAGACTTGCACTTTCTTTGTTAATAATGAGAGAGAGAGAGAGAGAGAGAAGGCAGCTAAAGACTGCTTGACAATTCTCTTCTGGGGGAAAGGGGAAGTGCCTTCTAGTTGTTTCATTGCAATTTCGCTTCCAGCAGGATGTCATTTGGTGAACAGCCAAGACCTGGGATGTGCTCTGGATTCTGAGCTGTCAGATGCATTAGAAGCCCTGAGATGTGCACTTTGCAAAAGGGTAAATGCTAGCGGGGAGCTGCAAAACCCCAGCCCAGTTCTAAAAGTCAAGGCAAGCCGGCCTTCTGCTGACGGTGCAGGTGGCAAAAAGGGCCATTTCTGAATCTGCAGGTTGCCAAGAGACCCTTCAACAGACAGAATGCTTGCAGACTTACATTAGATGGATGAGTCTGGGTTTCAGGGAGAGACAAAACTTTTTCATGGAAATACAGCAGGGCTGTGTGTATGCAGTGACTTGCACAGAATGCGGTGTGTGAAATGACATACAAAAACTCAGCTTGCTTTTTTGAAAATAATAAAAGAAAAATCCATAAAACTCACTTCTTCTGGCTACAAAGAAATGGTGGTCATGGCTAACTGAAACTCCAGAAGGCAGGAAGCCAGCAGAAAAAAGCTTTCCAGTGGGTGATGTAGCTCCTTGCTCCCAGTGGTGCAGTTAAGACAATTTTAGACTCTGCACTTAATGTTCTTACAAAGGGTGGTAATCCTCAGATGGTAATACAATGGTACCTTGGGTTACAGACGCTTCAGGTTACAGACTCTGCTAACCCAGAAATAGTACCTCGGGTTAAGAACTTTGCTTCAGGATGAGAACAGAAATCATGTGGTAATGGTGCGACGGCAGCAGGAGGCCCCATTAGCTAAAGTGATACCTCAGGTTAAGAACAGTTTCAGGTTACGAACGGACCTCCGGAACGAATTAAGTTCTTAACCCGAGGGACCACTGTTGTCAGGGAACTGACATCGGAGCTAGAGGCGGAGGGAAGGCTCTCAAATGATGCTGGAGAAGGGCCCAGCAGGGAGAGAGGCAGCTCAGCAGAGGGGGAAGCAATTCAGCGCTACACCAGGAATAAAGGGGGGCAGATGGGGGAATCGGCGAGAGGGCTCCCAGACTCTTCACCGGACACCAGCGGGGAGAGCACGGGTCCTCCGCTACCCACGCCCTCCCTGCGCAGAAGACTTCCGCACAGAGAGAGTAGGAGGAGACTGGGTGTCAAACAACTTTTATGTTGGAAAAGGTTTAAGAAACGCCCACTGACGGATTCTGCTAGCGACTGAGGCAGCCACGAAGTGAAGGGCTGTGCAGACTGAAAGGTTTAACAAGGCAACAAAGCCAGGAGAGGCGGCAACTTACGCACGAGCAACCCATACTCTTTACAACTGTATATGTTTCTTCACTTACTTCAAAATTCAGCAAGCTGCTCCTGCTAAATTTAGGGCCCTCCTGCCTATCTAGCTGAGTTCTGGACTTCTGCCCCAAAGCCTGGCCCTGGTGCATATATCTTAGTCTTCATTGCCAACTGAAATGAAGCCCTTATTAGTGCACTGAGAGCTCATTTTATGGCATACCGTGAATCGTGGGGTTTGCACTGGCAAACGTTTACCAGTGTTTGGCACCATTTTCAAGTGAATTGGACAATGTCAGGTTTTGGGCAAAACCGTGACCCCCCGCGGGTTAGGGCGCCAAGGGGTCATTTTCACAGGGAGCTGCAACTAAATGACTCCAGGTTTTTCCTCGCTTCCCGGTGCCAAAAGGGCTATTCTGGACTTACCAGTTTGCAACCTTTTGGAGCCCAAATGGTTTGTAAGTGACTGTGCTCCTGAACAAGGGACCAAACAGCTAGCGTGAAAGTATGCAAACAGAACAATGAATCTCGTGAAAAGAAAAGTTTTTAAGATGCGGAACAGAGGAAGCTGAAATAAACCGAAGCTCAGCTGGTCAAGGCTGTTTTAGAGGCACCCAAAGAGGAAATAATAAGAATAAGGTGACATAATGAAGACAAAGTTCCTAGCTTACTACTTCCCAGTAAAATAGCAGCTGTGGGTTACTGAAAAGGATGTCAATTTCAACGGCTTATTAAGATGGATGAAGGAGAGCAAAGAAAAGGTGCAATGGGAGGTTTTGTGCAGGAAGGTGGAGAGGGATGCAAATGAAAGCAGCTGAAAGACTGATTCAGAGAGTAGCATTTGGGGGAATAAGTGAATCCTTTTAAGTAGGAAGGAACATGGTGCAGTCAATACAGGACTTTGGTCCAGGGTCTCAAATAAAAGAATGAGCAGGAGGCAGCAGGGATGGTTTAACTATATCTTGATATAAGTGATGGCATGGGCATTAATCACCTAAAGACCATTAAGTCCAGAATCTAAAATTACTTAACTGCACCACTCAGCAAGAAGAAGAACATGAACACAGTCATTTAAGGTGAACTACAAAGTTAAAAGGGAAGCCTGCCTAAATAGTGCAAGGGGAAAAGTAAATCAGACAATCAAAACTCAGGCAATTAAATCAGCTAAAGCACAATCCTATGCACACTTTTCTGGAAGTAAACCTCATCTAACACAAGTTGGGATTGACTTCTGAGGGAACTTGCATAGCATTGCAGCAGACTTTCTGACAGCCTTAGCATGGAAAAATGATAAGTAATTCATATCAGAGTTATTGCTGCCACTGAGACACAGAGAACATGAGAAAGGACATAAATGAATAAAACCAAGAGAGACAAATGAGGTGATAATTAAGCTGGGTTTTAGCTGAGACTGGAATACACTGATTGGTGGCAGAGATTTGAAAGCTGCTTTTTTCTCAGTTCAAGTCCCAGAGAGGCCAGTTGCTGCCATATCTTAGTTCCCACTGTCTCCAAGATCGCAGGCAGCGCTCCCCACCTGCTCACAGCATTTCCTCAAGGAAAGCCCCTTACTTTTCCAGTACAGGTCAAAGGAGTGAATATCCTCCAGCTCAATGGCCACACAGAAAGTCCCGTTGGCTTTACACTGCTATTTGACAAACCATGGAATCAGTGGTATAAGTGGGAGTCTCTGACAGACACAAATCATCGAGCTGACAGCGTGTCAGGCCTACTGTATTTTGAAATGAGCGCCTCAGTACCTAAGGCACCCTTGGCCACGTATGTACAAGGCAAGAAACCCAATATGATGGGAAAGCAAAGAACCAGAAAACCCAGTTTTCAAACATGCAGTCAGAAAACATTAATGCCAAAGGAGAGCTGGAACGCAGAACATAGCAAGATCAGAATTCACATTCTCTTATGAGATGTTTCTCCCGGGCTTGTGGATGGGGAACAGCAGGGGGAGAAAAGGTTCATACAGTTGCATCTTCACTGTAATAGGTACAGGTGGGAGACTGGAAATGGTTCCTCATATGCAGATATGAAGTACCAATGCATATTTACCCATACCAAATGGCAGCAAGTATACTAATATACTACGGGAGAGAGATTCTTACTAACACGAGAACAAAACAGGTCTTCCAAATGTTGTTCAGGAACCGAGCTTGAAGGCAGATAATCATTTCTAAGGGAACTGTGAGTAGAATGGACAGAGGCCTTGTTCCCCTTGGTGTAGTCATGCATTTCTTTTTCAGCATGAGGTCCAGGCCTGGAGCCTCTGCCCTGTTGCTGATGGGAAGTTCCAAAGCTGTTGCAGCAGCCCAAGTGGGACTTTTTGAGTTTCTGGTCCATGGTCTCTCTAGATTCAGAGATGCTAATACAGCTTCCTGCCAGGGGTGCAAGAGATGGGGGGGGGGGGCACCAATATGGCTCCACGCCAAGAACACACAGGAGCCTAGTTACGCCTCTGCCCTAAGATAGTTGGATAGAAGAATGGATAGAAGAATGTTAAACTGTAACTGCTTTTACATGTTTTTAATGATAATTGTTTTTTAACTGTTTTAACTGTTTTAGAATGGCTTGGCTTTTAAATTGTGCATCTGCCATTCTCAGCTCCTTTGGAAGAAAGAGTTGGATATAAATTCAATTATTAATATTATTAATAAATTAGCATATGAAAAGTTGATGCATATCAATGTCTTTTTTTGTGGGTGATGCATTTCCTCTTTATTTGGAAAAGTAACACCCACCGTCTCCCAAAGTCACATTCAGTGAGACTCTAACATGTCAACTTTGTTCTTCTGCTCGGCTTCTGGAGGAAAAAAATTCAAAGAAACCCCGCACTTGCCAAAACATCATAGAACCAGGAAGCAAAGCCTCAGCACCACTTACAAGGCTCAGATGAGAGACCCTGTGAATGATCCCCACCCTAGCTGGAATGCTCCAGATGTTTTGGATGTGTTAGACTAGGACCTGCGAAAGCAGGGTTCAAATCCCAAACTCAGCCATGAAGTCCACTGGGTGACCTTGGGCCAGTTCCTCTCTTTCTCTCAGCCCAACACAGAGGAACAAATGAAACCGGTCCATTCAGTTCAGTATTGTCTACACCACTGGTCTTCAGCTGGTGGGTTGGCACCCACTAACATGCTGCAGCCCAGTCCAAGGTGGGTTGCAACAAGAGCGCTACCACCCTGCAAATATATGGGAAAAGATTAAGAAATGGGTCCCCAAATGCATGTATGATTCAAAGTAGGTCCTGGGTCTTCAAAGGCTGAAGATACTTGGTTTGCGCTGATGGGCAGCAGCCCTCCAAGATTTCAGGCAGGACCTCTCCCAGTCCCACCAGGAGATGCTGGGGACTGAACCTGATGCCTTCTGCATGCTAAGCAGTTGTTCTGCCACTGAGCTATGGCCCTAGCTCACAATATTGCTGTCAGGATAAAATGGAGAAGGTGGAGGCTGAAGTGTGTATGCTCTGTGGAGGAAAGGTGGGATAGAAGTATAAGAAGGAATAAAGTGTGTCAACTAGCCTATAAGTGAATAAACTACAGTATATTTTTAACTTCCTCTCCTCATAATTTGTATATAAATTATAAAAGTGGTATATAAATTTTGTTAAATGAAAAAAAAGAGGAAATGTTCAGACTTTCAAACAGTATGTTATGCCTGAGCCTTCATTGCTGAAACTCCCAACAGCATTTTCATGCTCACAAACACCTGATGAAGGAACCATTGTGACATAACACATTCAAGCAGAGTGAAGGGGCAACAGGCTGTCAACAGTGGCAGTAGTTGGGGGCTCCCATCTATTCAAAAGCCACATAGAGTCTTTTCATACTGCCTGAGGAATTAATCCCTTATTTAACGTTCATAATTGCTGGATCGATTTAACAGGACTGGAGCTAACCTTTGCTTGGATTTAGCACCATTGATAGGGAACTGCCTGCTGCGTCCTCCACTTTGAAGTCACCCTGGTCTTTGGGCCTCCAGCACCTTCTTCAGCATGTCCAACCCATCTAAGAGGCATATGATACTGGTGTTCTACTGGGTTAGGAAGAAGCCCCTGACAGAGAAGCTGTGCTCTACCATCTCGGCCAGACCTTCTGCCTCTGCACCGGCTTGCAACACTCCTCACATTTCACCCTACTTCACGAGGAGCAAGACACAACCCGCTCCGCTCAGGAGGTCCAGCAGGCACAAGGTGCTGCAATTTCTGAATCTCACCGACCCCATGTTTTTAAGATCTGTCACTGGCAGCGTTGGCCGGAAGAGAGCCCGCAGGCGTGGCAAGCAAAAGAAGACTCCAGCAGAAACAGGAAAAGGGGTGAGGGCTAGGCTAGAGGCAAGAAGGCTCCAAAGCTATTTGCGGGGTGGGATTGCTTTGGAAGATGCCTTCTCACAATCTCTACCCTTGAACCACGTAAAGACATAAGAAGTGCCTGCTGGATGAGGCCACATTGGCCTGTCTAGTCCAGCATCCTGTTCTCACAATGGCCAACCAGAGGCCTGCGGAAACAAGAGCATTCTGTATTCCCTTCCTGCATCTTCCAGCAACTACTATTCACAAACGTTACTGCCACTGACTGTGGAGGTAGAGCATAGCCATCGTGCCTAGTGGCCATTGATAGCCTTCTCCTGCATAAAACCATCCAAGTTGGTGGCCATCACAGCTTTCTGTGGGATTGAGCTTCCAGAGGGGTAGCTGAGCATGCCTGCTGCAGCAAAAACAGGCATCATTAAAAGCACATTTCTCCCAAAGAATCCTGGGAACTACAGTTTGTAAAGGGTGCTACAAATTGTAGCTATGTGGTAGAAGGGTAATCTACAGTTCCCATGATTCTTACAGGGGAGAAGCAATAATGCTTTTAATGTATGGTGTGTACACAGCCTCAAATTAGCTACGCCAGCTCTGTAATACTAGAGCAAAGATTATAGTGCATATTGTTGTTGTTGTTGTTGTTGTTGTACTTTTATAAATATTATAAAACCCATTCCTGTAAGCCATGTAGTCTGGAATAAACTCAGTCACCCCTCCCATCATTAATTGTAGTCATAGGAGTTCCTACATGCAAATGGAGTTTATTAATAATAACTAATAACGACTTGGGAAAGAACCTCCTGAAGCTTCGGAAAGACCAGAAAGGTTAGTTGATATGCTGCAGGGACGACCTCTAAAGGTGTGCGTGTGTGCTGAACTTAATTACCCAGCAGGTGCCCTTTCGCAAAGTCTTCTTTTGTCCTTTTGAACAACAGCCATGGGAAAGTTGCAAGTTTAAGAAGAAAGACGGGTGAGAGGAGAGGTTGCTTGACCCTGTGCCCCCCCCCCCGGCATTTTTCTGATTCAAAACCTCCCACCAACACCGCAGGCTGCTTTTCTACTAGGTGGGGAGGGGTGTTGGATCTGCTTCCCTGCCTTGAAGAAAGGCGCAGGTCAGATGTGTGCCCAGACCTGGCCACGCTTCGCAAGAGAGGTGTGTTGGTTCAAGGTGGCCACGCTGCCTGCAACTTGCACTCCTTCCTGACGTGTCTTCCCCAAACCCCTTCTTCCAGAGGCTGTGCTGAAGTTTTCCATCACGTGGAACACAAACTCGCGGAACTACCTCGAGGCTCAGGCAGTGGTGGAAACCCTCCTCAAGCATGAGACGCCAGAGAGCCTCTTGCAATACAAAGGGATCAAAGCAGCTGTGGAGTCTCTCCTACCATACACGGCACTCCAGAGGCCGGGCTGCAGGCCTCCATGTTCCTCGATTTCATGTGCTGCCTGACACCACCAAGTGGGACGAGGAGACGGACACGTGATGAGCTTTGGGTGCCAGTGACATGCGGGGCAGAAGAGCTGGACACTCCTGCCAAGTTGGCACTGCTCTCACCGGTGGAATATGTTGACTTGGTTTGTAAACCCCCCCCCCCCAACACACAAATGTACGTTTTTCATTTTGTAAAGGAATAAATTTCCCAAGAGTGTCTTCCTACATACATCCCTTCCCCATCCCGTTTAAAAATGAAATAAAATTCTTTAGCATTCTGAGTTTTCAGAATGAAATAATACTCCATTCTTAGCTTTGTGTGTCCCTGGGTTTGTGGTTCCTTAGATGAATGTCCTCTTTCCTTCTTCTTTTGGAAGCTTGGATGAGGTTGCATTGGCCTTCCTCAACTCATTGCCTTCCAGATGTTTTGGACTACGACTCCCATAAGCCCCACCCATCATGCTTATGCTGCCTGGGGGTGAGGGGGAGCTATGGCCTAAAATGGCCAAGCCAGTTGAGGCTGAGGGGGAGCCAGAGTTCAAAATGGCCGTGCTGCTGGTGGTAAGGAATAGGGAAGAGAAGCCAGCTTCCCTCTTTAGCTTCACTATGAAAATAGGCAGCGGCCCTGACCACCAGAGGCCATATCAGAAGACGGGAAAGCAAGTGGGGATTGCCCAGAGGACAACATTATGGCTATAAAAGAGGCAGCCCAACACTAGGTGGGGCGGTCTGGAGATTATGAGGTGTTTGCGAGGAGTTGACGTTCAATTAGCTTCACAAAGAGCCTTAAGCAAAGGTGATAAACAGTGCTGTGGTGACTGTGCCCTTGGCTCTGTGTGAGGCAAACCGTGGGTCACAGGAGGTGAAAGAAGGGTTTGTTGACAGCCCGGCCCACCACATAACACTTGCAGTGAAACAGATCCTCCACCCGGTTCCATTTCAAGGTATCCAGTGGCTTGGTGTTCAGTGTTGTTCTGAGCCCCCGAGGTGGGGGGGGTACAACAATTAAAGCACAATACTAAAAGCAGTTTAAAGCATCTTAAAATCTCAGAAATAAAGTGGGTCCTAAAACTATACGCCTTGTGAATCAAAAGGATATGAAAGGATTGGCTATTTTTTTTTATTTAAATGCACCCTATTACAACCAGTTTAACTTTGTTCTTCTGCTCGGCTTCTGGAGGAAAAAAATTCAAAGAAACCCCGCACTTGCCTAAACATCTTAGAACCAGGAAGCAAAGGCTCAGCACCATTTACAAGGCTCCGACGAGAGACCATGTGAATGATCCCCACCCTAGCTGGAATGCTCCAGATGTTTTGGATGTGTTAGACTAGGACCTGCGAAAGCAGGGTTCAAATCCCAAATTCAGCCATGAAGTTCACTGGGTGACCTTGGGCCAGTTCCTCTCTTTCTCTCAGCCCAACATCGAGTAACACATGAAACCGGTCCATTCAGTTCAGTATTGTCTACACCACTGGTCTTCAGCTGGTGGGTTGGCACCCACTAACATGCTGTAGCCTGATCCAAGGTGGGTTGCAACAAGACCCAGAACCTTCTTCGAATCATGCATGCATTTGGGGACCCATTTCTTAATCTTTTCCCATATATTTGCAGGGTGATAGTCTTTGGCTAAACAGGTTTTACAAATTATTAAACCACGGCAACCTGCAAAACCTATTTTCTAGAGACGTTCTTGGGTTGAGTGCACACACAGGCAACTAAGTTCAACATTTTAACACTTCCAAAAACAGTAATCTGCTTCCAGGCTACTATATAAAACGCTATTTGGAGAACTTCCAGCAGTGACCCATCAAAAAGGATCACCTTGCCCCACATGCAGTGCTCCCCCCCCCCCGGTACCTAAGAGTACTTAAGGGTACGCGGTACCGGCACTTACTTCAACAACTTCATGGTGAGTACCGGCACACACACCACCCCCCGCATATATAAAAAAGAGAGCACTGCCCGATGTGCTCATTTGCCCACATCAGTTTGCTGAACTGCCACTTTTACAAGTGCCACATTATGCTTGTTCTGCATTTCCAAGTCACTGATCCTTAGTTTGGTAGCACCTACTCTTCGGAACTCCCTGCCCATTGATGTTAGACAGGTGCCTTCGCTGTGTTGATTTCAGCACCTGCTACACACTTTAGGTGAGTCTACCTACCCAGACGTGTAATTTGAATATCATTTTTTTATGTGTATCTGCTTTAAAAACTGTTGGTTTTATTTATATTCTCATCAATGTTATGTCAGCTAGTTTTTAACATTTGTTTTTATTGGTGATTTTAATGAATAGTTGCTATTGTCCAATGTAAACCACTTAGGAGGTTTACGTCAATTAAGCAGTATATAAATTCTGGCAATAAAATAATATCGATTATACCACAATTTTCATCTTTTCCAATTAATGAAGTCTTGGAGTCCTGAGGCTCTCTCAAATAACATTAGGTTTTGTACCTTGTGTTATGACATTAGTGTATCCACACCTTGTAAATTCATCTTTGCGGTTGTCTACAGATGCATGTTAAGCTTCTCTGCCACCTTTTAAAATGTGCTCTCCTGTGTATAACCTTCTTTGTCCTTCACCTTCAGCAAAACGACCTGCTGAGACGACTTTGCTCATTTATTGCTTTGGAAAAGTCTCAGCTGGCAGCTTCTTTTCTCAGCTTCTCTAAAACTTCATCGGGAGTCACTGGTGCCAAAATCTTCACTACTTTTTCTCGAGATTTGCCTCCCTGTTTTAATAAAAAAGCAAATAACTTTAAGATGATTTCACACATTAACACCTGCATATTTTGACGACCTTTCTACATGGGACTCCTGGTCATCTCCAATCCAAGTTTCTGACCAAGTTTCTGTGCCTGCTTAGCTACAGCAATGCTACAGCATCAGCTGCTATCAGGCACTCACTGGACTCCTTAAAGAGTTTGAAAAAGTCATGGACAATATTTAAAGGATCAATTAATGTGAATGACAATAATGAACAGAGAATTGGACTACAAACCCGGTCACTCCTGACCATTAGCCATGCTTGCTGGAGCTGATGGCAGAGAGAATTGTAGAGTTGGAAAGGGTCATGAGGGTCATCTAGTCAAACCCTCTGCTTTGCAGGAATATCAGATGGTCCATGACAGATGGTCGTCCAACCTTTGTTTAAAGGCCTCCAATGAAGGAGAGTCCACCACCTTCTGAGGGAGTCCATTCCAGTGTCGAACAGCTCTTACTGTCAGAAAGTTCTTCCCGATGTTCAGTTGGAATCTCCCTTCTTCAGTGTTCGAAACTCCCATTGTTCTAGGCATGTTTTGTGAAGGAATTTCATTAGCACGAGTGGTTTCCGAGCTCTGGGAACAGTACTACGCCTAAGATTTCAGATTAAAACTGCAGAGTGGAAGGAAAGGAGGACCTTTTTCTGCCTCCCCACTTCCAGCTACTCTCTGAAGACCCTCTTATGAATATTAGGGGGGTGGACAGGGAAAGAACTAGACCATGTGAAAAATGAACATAATATTTCAGCTGCAGTTCATTCATTTTCAGCTTTGAATTCTTATAAAAAAGGCATGCCTAGACATTCTGTTGTTGCACCCATAACTTAGGTTTAAGGTGCCGTTTAGCTCCTAGCTTTCATATATCAGTTTCTAACATTGCCTTTCTTGTAACTTGAAGCCATTGGTTCATGTTCTACCCTCCGGAGCAGGAGAAAACAAGCTTGCTCCATCTCCCATGCGACAGCCCTTTAGATATTTGAAGATAGTTATCATATCTCCTCCTCTTCTACGTCCATCAACATCTCTTCCAAGGCCTGTGGTTAGACAGCCATTTCTAGTTCTTCAAGACAACCTTTTGCAGGAATCGGTCCCCTCCTACTTTTTACCGTATATCAGTTGGATTAAGAGCGTTCCCCATGCTGGTAAAATGAAAGTTGGCAAAAGTGACCTGCCATGGTTAATCAGCATGAATAAGTTTCAAGAGCCCCACATATAACATATTAAAAAGAGAGAGAATGGAATACCTTCTCCAACACAACCTCGCTCTTCTTAACCTCGAGGACCTTAGAGAGGTAGCGACATAGCTCTGCATTGGCCTCCCCTTCGGAAGGAGGAGCAGCAATAGCCACACCCACTGCATCTGTTGTCACATCTGCAAGGAGTATTTTAAGGCTTTTATTACTCAGATACTCATTAAGCTTTTTGTGATGTTCAAACCATAAAATGCTTCTTTGGAAACTTTCATATACCATCAACATGAAACTCGCGGGTGAGATCATCTGGTGATCTGGGGTAAACACACATTGCAAACAAGAACGGTGAAGTGCTAAATTGGTGTTGACTGAGATATTAAGATGAGCCCTGCTGAATCAGGCCAAAGGCCCATCTGCTACAGTATCCTGTTCTCACTGTGTTCAAACAGCCAGGAAGCCCACATAACAGTGTTCTTCTCTCTACTTGTGTTCCCCAGCAACTGGCATTGACTACGGTTTATGGACTGGTTAAGTGCTAATAAGCTTAAAGTTTTACCCAGATAAAACACTAGATGAGTGGAGTTCACCCTGTTTGGGGCCAAATTACACTTCCTGTGAAGAACGTTCCAGTTTTACCAGTTTAGGATGGTTCACTTGCTGTATCCCTATCTAAGCTGAAATAGGCTGACTTCAGTGATCCATGCTCTGGCAGCTTCAAGGTTAGACTACTGCAATGCATTCTACATGGGCCTGTCTTCTGAAGATAATCTGGAACCTGCAGTTACTTCAGAACAAACCTCCTAGATTACTAACAGGGACTGATCATATTATAGTGGAGATTTGTCCACTGCACTGGAACTTGGTCAATTTCCAGACCCAATTCAAAGTACTAGTTTGACCTTTGAAGTCCTTTACAGCTTGAATCTGGGGTATCTACCCATAAACTGAAGGCATCATCAGAGGGTTTTTTCTCAGAGTGCCCCACTATGTGAAGTGTGTTGGCTACTAGGGGGAAAACCTATTCAGCAACGGCACCCCATCTTTGAGATGCCTTTGCCAAAGAGGTTAGCCTAGCATCAACTTTAATCCCATTTGGCACCAGGCACAAACATTTTCATTTCCCCAAGCTTTTAAACCATGCTGATTCATTTTGTTTTATCCTAGTTTATGTACAAACCTTTAGTGCTGTTTTATGGATGTGTTGTTTTCATTAGCTTCACATACTTTATCATATAAAAAAATGGGGAAAAATGAGAATTTTTATCGTGCTTTTCTACCCCCCTTAACACATGTAACAGCTGTAAGGCAGTTCACCCTCCCATTCCTTCTTTTCCAATAAATGGACCCTCAGATGAGTTGCTGAGTACTGGCCGCTCAGAGGGCCTTTTGCATCCAGTCCACATCTAAGTTCTAGGAGTTTTCTGCCTCTTTCAGGAACCAACCCAAGATTTGCACAAAGAAAATTTCCCATAACAAGGAATTAAAAACATTATCCCCTCCAACTTCCAACATACCTGTTACAGCATTTTGTTTGGAGCCAGGTTTGGCATGGACAGAGATGGTAACGGAGCCACTTTTATCTGTTGCCACAGGGCCTGAAGGAACCGAAGACTTTGCTATATCCTTACTCTGTGTTTTTCCCTTAAAACAGAACAGAGAAACATGATGAGCCAGAGAGTGCAGGCAGGGGAAGCAAAGTTGAAAAAGCCTCATGTTTTACTTTGCTTTTAATTTAAATATTTTATTGTATAGGTTTTGTTAATTTTCACTGCATTTTATTGCACAGTAAACATTTAAACAGGCTGTATCATTGTGATTTGAATTGTATAATGTCATTTTAAAAATAAAACATTGCTATAACATATGCTGCCTTGTAAAGACTGCCTTGAAAGGCAGCTTAAGCATATCTGAAACTACAATATTAAGACTGCTGAATCAAATGGCTTGCAAAAAGTTTCAAAGGCATTGACTCATCTCTGCCAAATGTATCTCTACCCAGAAGTTCACAAACCCCAGGTAATAGGCAGCATCCCCACCCCCTAAAAATTCAAACTATCTCCTAATTTCAGTTGCTGACTGGCTGTGAGAACTGGCTTCTGCTATCATAAGTCTGTTTTGTCTGGTATGTTTCACAAGAACCTTTGTAACCATTTCCAGTAGCTGCATCAGTCAGACACAGCAAAGTTAACAAGAGTCCTGTGGAATAACAAATTTTGTTAACTTTGGTGAACTAGGCTGCACTCCATTAAGACGCATGAAGCATAATCCTCACTTGCATAAAGATGTGGTGGTGGGGGGAGGAAGCTTTAAGAACTGCAGCCAATGGGAAGTGAAAAGCAAAAAGTAGAGGGACAAATCATTAAAAAGTTTATTGGAATGTTGCAATTCTGTTAAGTTTTCTGGATCTAACGGAACTGTCCACCACTTTTGGCATTAGCCCTTTTGGCATTTCATTTCCCTCTGACCCAGGCTTCCTCAACCTCAGCCTTCCAGATGTTTTGAGACTACAATTCCCATCATCCCTGACCACTGGTCCTGCTAGCTAGGGATCATGGGAGTTGTAGGCCAAAAACATCTGGAGGGTCGAGGTTGAGGAAGCCTGCTCTGATCTAACTGATTACAACTTCTAGGCTGTTGCAAGGGATGGGGAAGGGGTGGTGGTGCTGTTACTGATTTTTTTAATAAAAAAAAACTCATTATAATTTATGTGGAAATCATTCAATTTGGTTGTGCTCTTTACGCGTTTTATTTATTTTGTTACGTTTGCAGTTATGTGATTTCCCCCCCCCCCCGAAATGTTGTAAGCTGCCTTGAGCAGGGCCTTAACTATGGAAAAGCGGCAGACAAAATTAGGCATGCATGCCGGTATGCGTCTGATGAGCTCATGCCACAATATTATTTATTCGTCTCTAAGGTG
The DNA here is from genome assembly GCF_964106645.2 of Podarcis pityusensis. NCBI lineage: Eukaryota > Metazoa > Chordata > Lepidosauria > Squamata > Lacertidae > Podarcis > Podarcis pityusensis. The sequence continues at coordinate 38,999,534 of NC_138039.1, read as the reverse complement.
CCATTATATTATTCTGTCTAATAATTCTGTGATTCTAAGATAGGGTTGCCATATCTCCAAAAGTGAAAATCAGGTCAGAATTGTTGAGCTTTGCGCCCGCCCCAAGTTGTTGAGTTGTGTTTGTGTGTGTGTTTTAGAGGAATCAAAGTCGTCAAACTTTTTTTTCCATAAAAGCTACAAGAATTTTTGAGGTGTCAAAAAATGTTATTTATGTATGCCACTATTGCGGCCCGTGTTTCGTTGGCCCAAAAATGGAAAATGAGCGAGGTCCCAAATAAAGAAGAGTGGCAACTTAAACCGCTGGAATATGAGCAGCTTGTGGACCTAACATACAGAATAAGAGAACAAGAAGAACATACATTTGAAGAAGATTGAAAAATGTTTATTGAATATATGGGGGGGGGGATTGTGTACACTTGAAAACATTGGCATTAAGATAAATTCAACAGTGCAGACAAGTTTTGATGGATGTAATAAGGGAATACTGACTGGTTTAGTTTATGTAAAATATGCAGGGATTTATGGTATGCAATAATGAACCATGGAAAGAGAAGAAGGGAAGTCATTGACATTTTAATGTTGTTTAAATGAATATTCTAAATTGCAAAGCAGAAAATTTAATAAAAATTATATGCACATATGCACACACAAAAAGTATTTTTGAGTTTTGGAGCTTTTTTTATGTGCTTTGGCACAATTTAACCCACTGCAGGTTTTCCAGGACATCTGTTGTTCTGTGAACCGCCCTGAGATCTCCGGGTCTAGGGTGGTGTATGTACATATATTATTATTATTATTAATATATATATTATTTATAGGGACGTGGGTGGCGCTGTGGGTTAAACCACAGAGCCTAGGGCTTGCTGATCGAAAGGTCGGCGGTTTGAATCCCCGCGACGGAGTGAGCTCCCGTTGCTCGGTCCCTGCTCCTGCCCACCTAGCAGTTCGAAAGCACATCAAAGTGCAAGTAGATAAATAGGTACCGCTCCGGCGGGAAGGTAAATGGCATTTCCGTGCGCTGCTCTGGTTCGCCAGAAGCGGCTTAGTCATGCTGGCCACATGATCTGGAAGCCGTACGCCGGCTCCCTCGGCCAATGAAGCGAGATGAGCGCAGCAACCCCAGTCGGTCACGACAGGGGTCCCTTATACAGTGGTACCTCAGGTTAAGTACTTAATTTGTTCCGGAGGTCCGTACTTAACCTGAAACTGTTCTTAACCTGAAGCACCACTTTAGCTAATGGGGCCTCCTGCTGCCGCCGCGCTGCCGGAGCACGATTTCTGTTCTTATCCTGAAGCAAAGTTCTTAACCTGAAGCACTATTTCTGGGTTAATGGAGTGTGTAACCTGAAGCGGATGTAACCTGAAGTGTATGTAACCCGAGGTACCACTGTACCTATATTATTTATATATATGTTGATTTGCCCGGTTTCCGAAAAATAATTCAAGACTCCCTTTTCGGAGGCGAACTGCAGGACATGTCCTGGGAAACCCGGACGTATGGCAGCCCTATCTAAGGCGAGGGTTGCACTAAGCCTTGGGAGGCCACGAAGCTCACTGCACCATCCCTGCCTCGCTCTCTGCCTAGCCTACCTCACAGGGTTGTTGTGAGGCTTGGGCTGAGGAAGGGGGAGACCCACGTGCGCCCCCTGGAGGCACACGACGTCTTTTACATTTCAACCTTCGGACCCTCAGGGCGGCTAGTCTGGAAGCTCGGAGCCTCCGCGCTCTCCGACCGACCTTCTTAGGCATGGTGGCGTCGCCGCCGCCTCCGTATCCCCTCAGCCCACCGGCCGCAGCAGCCCAGGGAAGGTTCCGCGAACCCGGACGGGAAGCGAGAAGGGCCAACCCAGCCATTCCCCGTACATCACTTCCGGCAACAGAGCAGCCCGTTCTCCTCGTAGAGCTAAGGAGAAGAGAAAAGGGTAGACTGATATGCAGGGCCTTAAACGGCGGGTTTCTTCGCGCTCTCCATGTGCTGCAGCTGCTCAGATAGAGACAACGACGGAGGCTGTTCAGACTTTGGTAGGCGCTGGTTGGCCGAGTGAAAAGGAGGACATTTCGTGCTGATGCAGAAATGGGCATTTCCATCCCCCTTCCTCTTATGGAATCGTACAGTTGGGAAGGGTCCCAGGGTCATCTAGTCCAACCCTTCAGGGTAAAAGTCCTTTACACGTGATATATGCCCAGGAGTGGAAAGAGGACACAGTACCAATACCAACAATAAGTATTAGGAATAATAACAATTTATCAGTTTATATAAAAATGTATGAGAGTATCTTATATTGCATTTTTTTTGTATGCATATATATAATAATAATAATGATAATAATATATATTTTTATTTATACCTCACCCTTCCCGGTTCAAAAACCGGACTCAGGGCGGCTAACAACAAATTTAAAACACTTAATTATAAAAGCAGCATAAAATACAGTATAAAAATATGAATAACAATAAAATTCAAAAATCAATTTAGGGGAAATCTCTCTCTCTCTCTCTCTCTCTCTCACACACACACACACACCTTTGTTGTTCTTTTTTTCTCCCCCTCACTTTTCCTTTCCCCCCTGTATCGCTTCATTTCTTTTAATTTAAAATACCTCAATTAAAAATAAATAAATAAATAAATAAATACCAACAAAGGAAGAATGGCAGATGAAACTAATAGAATGTGTAGAAATGGCAAGGTATGAGAGATTGGAAATGTTTTGTAGATCATTTGACGGGGATGGGGTGGGGAATTGCAAGCGTATTAAAAAGTTAACAGTAACAGAGTAAATTCAGCAGTAGCAATCATTGAGATATAAAAATGAGGAAATGAAAAGATAGGGATTCATTAGAACATGTAGTGGAAAAGAAAATAATGACGTGAACCATGGAAAGTGGGGGGGGGGGGAGTCAAAACTAAATGTGCATTTGGCACTTGGATTATTATCTATTGTTTTAAGTGTAAAAATGAAAATGATAATTTTTAAAAAGTCCTTTATACAAATATCAGTGTGTTTCATGCCATCTTCCAGAATGTGATCTAAACACTGTCTTCCAATAATGTCTCTGACACTGTAGATTTATTGTCTCCCCCCCCAACCCGCCCCCCCCTTTTGCTGCTTAAAGACCAGTTCCTTCAAGAAGAGGCGCTTGCCCAGTTTGCTCATCCTGTGCTTGGCATCAGTGCAGTAGCTAATGGAGCTCACAGCAGTTTACACCTACCCCCCCACCCCCATGCTGCACTGTTAAATGTGGTCCCTTTCTCCAGACTTAGAAACTTGCAAATTAAGTCTGGGAGACAGCTTTAGCAAAAGCCCCTGTTTGGGCAATAATTAAGCCAGGGCAGTCACTTTTCAAAGCAAGTGGGCTGCAAGAGTACCTCGATGCAGTGGGGCAACACTGCCTTGTCATGGGGAAAGGGGAGCGAGGCCAGGCTCCAGCAGGGTCCTAAGAGCCCTTCCATCTTCTTCCCAAAGCTGGGAGAATGCTAACTAGACTATGAGGAGGTGGGAGGAGTCTAGGACCCTATCAGAACCCCATGCCTCCTTCCCAAAGTCCAGCACCTCAATTACCTGACTTTGGGAAGGCAGCATAAGGGCTAGGTAAAGGGACCCCTGACCATTAGGTCCAGTCGTGGCCGACTCGGGTTGCGGCGCTCATCTAGCTTTATTGGCCGAGGGAGCCGGCGTACAGCTTTCGGGTCATGTGGCCAGCATGACTAAGCCGCTTCTGGCGAACCAGAGCAGCGCACGGAAACGCCGTTTACCTTCCCGCCGGAGCGGTACCTCTTTATCTACTTGCACTTTGACGTGCTTTCGAATTGCTAGGTTAGCAGGAGCAGGGACTGAGCAACCCGAGCTCACCCCGTCGTGGGGATTCGAACCGCCGACCTTCCGGCTGGCTCTGTGGTTTAACCCACAGCGCCACCTGCGTCCCTGTATAAGGGCTGCAGGGAGTCAAATGTGGTTGACTGCCACAAAAAAGCCTTGAAGGCTGCATGTGGCCCTTGGCCTGCACATTGCACCACCATGCTCCAAGCCAAACCTTATCTTAATACAGAGTAGCATTGAGGCATCAGATCAAGGCCTGCATTTTAAAATGAGCTTAAAAAATATATTTGCAAATGTTTGTATGTCTCATGCCAGACATAAAGCAGCTGGCTGAGTATTCTGGCAGTTGTTTATCTTCTTGATCAAGGGCCCCCCTGATCTATAGGGTTGTAAAAGGAAATTACAGGCTGGGAGCAAAGGTTACAGTGACCATACATATTACAGAATACAATCAAGCTGCAAAAACACTAATTAAGAGTTGGTAAATAGTGAAATTTATTGTTTATTAGAAAATAATACCATGTGCCTCCCATTAGACTCGAGTCATATTTTCCTAAGGTTAAAGGGCAAGAGCTAATGGGGAAAGCAGCTGGCTAGGAAAGGGAGTTGTAAACTAAAGAGGCTGCTTTCGAAGCTGTTTTACTGAGTTCTTTTTGCTTTGAAAAGGCCTTTTCTTCTAAAAAGCTATATATGTTATGTATGAAATATATTGGCTTAAATGTAAGTATGCAAAGGATTTAGAAAGTAAGAAATGTTAGATTCTTATGTTAGATTCTTATTTCATTGATGGTGTGTGAGAAGGTGAACCCAAGATCTCTGTTTAAGATAAAAATTTAAAACCATGAGCCATCTGTTTTAGCCAACTGTTTTGGAGTGAATAGGGCAATAGGGCAAAGATGATCTGATAATTAAGGTGCCTTGTCGAGGCAAATGTAAGATATATGGCTACTTTTCTGCCATTTATGGATAGAAGGAAATATAGCTCTTTGTCTCCCATAAAAGGTAATAGGAAATGGGTGTATCTTTTATGATTGGTTCTAGCAAACAGCCAATAGGAATTTCAACCAGGCTGATTGGACAGAGGCAGCCAAAGGAGGAGCAAGGGGGCTGGGCTGAGGAAATATAAGTGCTGGCCATCAGGGCTGGAGTGGGCAGAGCTTTGGTATCCATATACCACTGTGTCTCTCATTTATTTGTCTGACAAATAAATTATTATTTTAATTTCTCTATTGCTGCGTTGAATATTTCATTCCAGCTAAGCGTTAACCACAAGCAGGGTGCTACAGCATGGGGGCAAGAATAACCAGGGAGGTGGAGCAAAGCAGTTGCAAGCTTCTCTCCTGCAAGGTTTGAGTTAGCGTGATGTGCAAGCCAAGCCATGGTAAAAACATCTAAGGTGTAAACCAGAAAGACAGGGAACCCATGGTCCACCTAATGTTATTGGTCTGCAACTCCCAGCTTCCTTCACAATGCTTGATGGGGCTGATGGAGGAAGTCTGTTTTCTATCCTTCCTCATTTTATTTTATTTTTTAAAAAATTGATGGCAAAACATTCTAAGGGTCTAGGCACAAGGTGATGAGAAGCAGAATTCAGTCTCCCAACCCATCCAAGTCCTAAAGGTAAAGGGACTCCTGACCATTAGGTCCAGTCGTGACCAACTCTGGGGTTGCGGCACTCATCTTGCTTTATTGGCCGAGGGAGCCGGCGTACAGCTTCCGGGTCATGTGGCCAGCATGACTAAGCCACTTCTGGCGAACCAGAGCAGCGCACAGAAATGCCGTTGACCTTCCCACCGGAGCGGTACCTATTGATCTACTTGCACGTTGATGTGCTTTCGAACTGCTAGGTGGGCACGAGCTGGGACCGAGCAACGGGAGCTCACCCCGTCGCGGGGATTCAAACCGCCGACCTTTCGATCAGCAAGCCCTAGGCTCTGTGGTTTAACCCACAGCGCCACCCACGTCCCTATAAATAATATATATATTAATAATAATAATATATGTACATACACCACCCTAGACCCGGAGATCTCAGGGCGGTTCACAGAACAACAAATGTCCTGGAAAACCTGTGGTTTAACCCACAGCGCCACCCACGTCCCATCCAAGTCCTAACCCGGCCCAATCTTGCTTAGCTTCCACAATTGGGTAACGTTTATGGTAGTATGGTCACATGTGATTTAGTCATAAATCCAGGTACACAGAAGATTTTTCTAGGGCTGACACTTTTCACATATGGTACTAACCACCTCAACAGAAAAGGCAGCATTTCAGACAGTTGTGATATGTAATACAGCAGCTGCTTGCTTCACTGATCACAGACATTTGTGGCACATTTTCAATGAGATCTTCTCAAAGATGAAGTCACCTCTGTCTTTTTCACTAGCCTGATCCATAGCTCACTGAACGAGCAGAGGCATGCATTAATGATCAAAGCAGCTTTGAAAAATGCTGCTATGACAGCAGCTTCCAATCAAATCACCATGGAACTAGTTTTTGAGGCCAAGGGAACTTTGCAATCCTGTTCATTTTTACCTCTGAAAAAGGCCCATTACTCAGCACAATGGTACTTTTAAAGTAGATTTTGCAATACAGAGTAAGGATTAAAGTGACAAGCTTTTCAGATCCTAGCAAACAGCTATACCTTACCGAGGTGATAAGACTTGTGTTTGAGTTGTAGCATTTCAGACTCTTAAAATGGGCTTGCATGATTTTATATGGGGTATTCCACCTGTACACCAGCCTTTGCCAACCTAGTGCCCTCCAGATGTTTTGAACAACTTCCATTGTGAGACTACGTATTCTGATCCTTTGGAACCTAGCCAATATCTTTAATACTTAAAATATATGCCTAAGCTACTTTAAACAATATTCTTAATTAGTCCATTTTATATATATACTGAACTACTCAGTATGCTTGCATATGTATGAACAGATAAGTTTAAAGTGTTCAGGATTTATTTTTAAGTAATGTATTCTGGGACTATACAAAATTGCTTCCACTCTTCACTTTATTTCAAGGATAGCTTCATACAACTGACTTCTGAATAATATTTCCCCAGCAAAACAGCAAAACAGATTTAATTTTATGTACACTGTACTGAGTACAATTACAGAGGCAATTTGTATCAACCTTAATTCGGCTTCTCTTCATAAGTGTTCAGTTTTAAGAATGCAAGTGGTGTATTGTGCAGGAACGCAATCATACCATCCACAAATGATATATCATTTGCAACATGTATATTTCAGGAAAAAAATACAAATATTCTGCTCCAGCTTTCAGGTAATGATGGCAGTATATTTAAAGTGATCAAGTTAAATACTTATGTACAGGTAAGAATATTTTAGTTCAAGAACAATTTGGCTGCATACTGCCACTGGAAGTAGTGAATACTAGGTTTTAGTACCTTCCATGTACAATACTTCAGTATCATCATAACACATCCGAGATTATGTATTTACAATGTTTCACAGTATTCTGTATCTTCCATCTGTCCTTTTTATCAAGAGTCAATGCAAAGTTTTACTTCTCAGTTATTTGAAGTTACGTATAAAATATTATTTCTGGTATTTGCCCATCTTCTATTGATGTACCATTGTTGTTACCCGGTGAACTAAAAAAGAAAAAGCACGTTTTGCTTGAAGTGGGGGACTCGTGGATTACTTTCTTCAATCCCTTTGTGCCATAATGAGAATCTGGGCCCTAAAGAATAATAACAAGGTAAGTTTATTTCCTTCTTCTTTACAATACTTTATAAAGTAAGCAGTAAAGTAAATTAGTGGCAAAGAATTACAATACCAGGAAATATATGCTACAGCAGAGATACTAGTTTTAGTAATGAAGCGGCTTATATTATATAAGCCACACATAATCAATACATACAGTCCAGTTTTTCTCATCGCTCATGTTTAAAATATTTACAAAATAATTGAGAATATCTTACTTTTAGGGTTGCACAAGCAGTGTAACACACAGTTGGCAGAATCTCTATAGGTTCTTTGAACATCACTCTGAAAGTATTGGCAGTTCCGTCACAGCTAAATCCAGTGTCATTCTGCCCTAGCGTCTGATTTTTCTCATATTCAATTATCTGCAGTAAGACAGCATGGCAAGAAATAAAACAGAAAACACCCTGTGATTTTTTTTGTTTTAGAAACCACTACACATTTTATTAAGATGACCAGAACCTGATTTTTGCCCCTCGAACCTGTTTCACTCTTCCAGCTTCTGGCTGAAACTGAAACCACAGCTTGGGGCTTCAACAAGCAAAGCTTTCACAACCCATAATGCATAAATTGGGGCTCTAATTGGCACCTGTAATTAATACACAATCTAATACAAGACCTATACTAATAGTTTGTTTCAGGGCATAGTTCAAAGCAATCAAAACCAACTTCAGAAGCTCTTCCTCAGATGCTCCTTCTGTCATAGGTAAGACAAAAGGGGTTTTGCTCTGTCTTTGGAATGCCTTTCCCACTCAGATTTGTCTAAATTTCTGTGGTGGCTCCCCATTTGTGGAATGCTCTTTCCAGGGAGGTTCAGCTGGCGCCCTCATTATACACCTTTAGGTGTCAGGTGAAAATATTCCTTTTCAACCAGGCCTTCGGCTGTTTGACATCCAATACCCCTGTCAATGTGTTGTGGGAGATTATTGGTTTGTTGCTGTTCTTATTTTTACTATCTGTTTTGTGGTTTTCATATTGTAATTTTATGTTGTGCACCACCCTGACATCTATGGAGGAAGGGTGGTATACAAATTTAATAAATAATTATGATAAGATGATGATGATAATGATAATAAGTGCTTTTGAAAGTCATCCATTAAAATATTCTGGATTTCTTGATAACTATTTATGCAAGTACTGGCATACATAATTTTTTGCCAAGCATATTTTTTTCTTCATAAGCCCTGTAGTACCTTAACAGAAGATCTGAAAACGTAATTCACACAGAGTTCAGTAATTTAGGTAGTAGTCCCCTTGAAACACTCCAGATCTACCAAGGTAGCAATACTCAATGTGGGTGGGTGTATTCCACAAGCAAGTTCAAACATGGCAAGTTTGAATGGAAAGCTAGTTCCATGGGACCATAAGTAAGAAACCCTGCCTCGGTAATCTACTGATCCAATATACCAAAATGATGCAACTCTGAACAGACTATCCCTGGCCAATTTAGTTAAATTAATGAACTATTTACACATTTTGGTGTCTAAGGAAAATGTGTAACTCATTAAGCACGTAGAAAGCATGATGGTACCTGTATATTAACTTGGTAATCTGTGGGTCCATGAATAGATCCATACAATCCAAATCCCACTATCGAAATCCTTCTATTAACAGTGAACCTTAAAAAGAGAAAATAAAGAATTTGTTGTTGTTGTTGTTTAGTGGTTTAGTTGTGTTTGACTCTTCGTGACCCCATAGACAATAGAGGGAAGTAAATGTATTTGAAATATGGAGAGAAAAATGTAATTGACTAGTGTTAAAATTTCCAAATAAGGGTTGGATTCCTAAACTACAGTTGTTTCTACCTTTATTTTGCACTGGAATAAGCTAGAAGTGTACAAATTCCAGTTCTGCCACATCCTTAAAAACATACCTATGCCAAACTACTGTCAAACAAGACCATATTTACCTAACAGATTTTCTTCTCCCTCACCAGCTTCATCATACACCAAGATCTCCAGAAAAGATCACTCAGGCTTCTGTTTGTCTGACAAATAGGGGCAAGGGGCATAATTCCCTCAGCAGGACTCCCTCCCCTTATGAATCCCCTTCCCAGAAAGACTTGCGAAGTCAGTTCTGTTCTCATCTTCTGAAAATGAAGTTAAAATGCTTATTTCATCAGGGATTGAGAGGGCAATATAGACTACTTTAAAAAGAAAAATAGGAACTATTTGATTCGCTGCTAGTAGTTTTATCAGTTGGGGGGGGGAGGGTTTAGTGATTCAATTCAGGAGTTGTTTTATTCCAATGTCTGCTATCATTATTATTTACATTTCTTAGACTCCTTTCTCAAAACAATACCCAAGGTACTTACACAAACATTTAAACAATATTTCTAATAGTAATTTGTCTGTATAAAACCAACTCCTCCAAATACAAATTAACAAAATCAACACTGGAACAATAATAATAAAAAGGACAAAAACATCCCATCTCACAGTACTTAACCTGGTATTGTAAGCAACCTCTTGAACTTGCCTAAATGTTAGAAGCTTTGGCCCTTCTTTTAATGCTCTTTTATACAAGTATTATTTAACTGATGCCCATTATCTTTAGTGAAATACTACAAGTCAACACACAAGAGCATATGGTGCAACAGCATGCATAGTGTGCTGAACATTAAGCTTCAAGCAGTCTCTTCTGAAGAAGACCTCCCTGTGTTTTTGTAAGCACCTGGACCAGGATTCAGAGAGCTGTATAACCAGTTCTAGGCACCCAAAAGAGGCACTGGGTTTTCTTTTTCCTTTTTAAACAGCAGCCACCCATGCCACATGGCAAGCTGCTTTTGAAACTTAGGGCACAGCCTGACTCCCTCCTTTGGCAATCTTCACAGAACTTTGGCTCAATGGTTGCCATTCAATTTGATTTGAATTACTTTTATAATGTAATGATTTTAGAATGTTGTACTATTTTATTGTTGTTAGCCGCCCTGAGCCCGGCTTCGGTTGGGGAGGGCAGGATATAAATAAAATTTATTATTATTACTACTACTACTACTACTACTATTACTACTACTACTTTCAACAGCTGCTTGTGGCATGGTATTTTGCAGGGTAGGCTCACCAGCTTACAAAGCAAAAAAAAGTTTCCCCTAGTAGCTCTTTCGATCCCAGCCTCCATCAAGTAAATATATATTGAACAAACCGAGCATCTATTGAATCGGACTAAGGGCCAATGAAACTACATGCACACAGCCTTAATGAATTTGACCCCAAACCTATCAGCCAGTGTTGACACCCATTAAGAAGAACATTTATTATAGGCAGAACAGTGCATCTTTTACCTAGTCTCCATGCAATCCCAAAGCCACAAGAGAAACCTTCCATGTCATAGCCCAAAGTGTGTTTATTTGAGCATCAATGTGCTGCCATACGATTCCCTACATGAGTTATCCAATCCTGTGTGAAAAGCCAAACAGCAGAACAAGCATCCTTAGCCATGCTTTCTTCTTTAATGTGTCTATGATGCCAGGGAAAATACATGCCTACTAAGTTGCTAACTGAGCAATAATATTTTGGAAGGTTTCTCCTAATTGTGATAGGCTAATCACACGAGTTCCCTTGAAAATGCACCAATACCTGATCCTGTCACTTGTTCCACTGTAACCCCAGCGGCTCTCCACTTGCTGGAATCTATTTATGCTGCATTCCTTTCCTCTAAGACAGCATCTTGGTCGGTCAATATAGTCAACTCTAGGCTTAGGGTTGACTGTAAAATGCAGAAAGAGATTTACTACTTCCCGATCTGACAAAATTCCAGACTGAGCAGGACCTGGAAAAAAAGGCAGTGCAACTGAGCTGAATATATTCTATATACTAGGAGGCCGACTGAGAAATGTTCTTGAGGCAACTATTACTTTATAAGCCTATTTTTTTACAGCAATCCCACTACTAGATTGTAGCTGTTTAACATGGATTAACTAATCTGGGCTATAAACGGAGAAAGACCAACGTGCTTCAAGAGAAGGCTGATAAGATCCATATACTCCAACCAAAAAATAGCTTGTGAATCAAGCTTGTTATCTGCTAGCCTAAGCTCTAATGTTTTTTAAGATAAAATTAATATAATAAGCATTGGGATAAAAGGTTTGAATGTCCACCTCAGCTAGTCTGAAATATGTTGTGTTAGCCACAGTAGCTTTACTGAATAAGACTTCTTCCACAACCCACAGGTTAGACTTGAGAACTATTTGTACTAGTAGTACTTTGGCAATTAAGATTTGTATTATGAGTGATTATTTTCCATGATATATGAGATCTGTGTTCACGCTGCCAAATTTGCCATTGGCAATAGACTTAAACAGGATGAAACACTTAATTATTCTGGTTTAACTGGTTTGTATATTGCAGACACACACACAAAAGAACCATTTTAGCAGTGTGACTTGTGAAATAGGTAAAACCAGGTGTTTAGTTTTATATATGATTCTCAACCAGTTAAATCAGAAATATAAAACACAAAGTTATTACAATATATAAAATTAAATACATGTAAATTTAAATGCAAGGTGTTTTTTAAAAACAACAACAACCTTGAAACATCGTAATTTTTAAAAAACTGAAACATCATAATTATGGTCCTTTGTTGTGCCTAAGGCAAATATCCCAAGTGAAAACAACATATGAAGCCAACAGATTTGTTTTTAAGTGCTTCATCCAATGTTCAACCTCTGACATGACTAAATTGTCTTGTAAAAGAAGTAAGTTCCAGAGAGTTCAATAAGACTTGCTCCCAGGTAAATAAGCCATTATCTGTGGATGGTTTGTATCTTTTAGTGCAAGCTACTTTCCATTTTTTTACAGGATCTAACTACTGCAGGATGTATCGCACACATTTGCTTTCCATCCTACAAGAGACCCTTCCCATTTTTGAAAGCAGACAGCCTGTCAATGAGGCACAAATTTTGTCTTCCACTATAAAAATGATTAAATTAATTGAGGATAACTGTTCCCATAGGCAATTCTCATTATTGGCAGCTAACATCTTAACTGCAGGGATTAAACAAAAAATGAATGAGCAACATTACAAATATGATTTAACAAAATCTGGAGAATAAAGCTGCAGTCTTATGCAGATTTTCTGAGAAGCAGGTCTTATTGAGATCAACAAGGCTTATTTCAACATAAACATCACTGGATCAAGCTGCACGAGCATCACAAAAATACAAAAAAGTCAGATTTCTGAGCAAACAAAATATACTGTATTGTTTTCTTGCTACTTTTCTCGCACCAATGACCATGTTGTTAAACATAGATGATTTAATCTCTAGTAAAAGGGCCAATAGAACTGGAACCTTAGCACATATTTTAGACATTATATCTAAAAACATAGAAAACCTTTCACTTTTTGCAAGAATGAAGCCAGCCATACAGTTACCTGCTGCAAACTCTTCAATAGTCATCAGTGGAAAGCGGATTAAGGAGAGGGCTTTGCCAAGCACTTTCTGCTTATTGGCAGATGTGACGGGCAATTGCTGTCTTTGACATTCTGCTTCAGCCCAGCGAACAACAGCTCCAAAAAGTCTACTTTCACGAATACTTAGTGTGTCTCTTTCCAATACGGCACACAAAGTGTCTGAAGAAGAAGAATCAAGTTACTTGCGAACTGAGGACTCCATCCCCTCCCCACTTCTGCCCAGAAAATTCAGTGCTATTGAATGCCTTTTAAAGTTACTACATAAACTAGCTTTCTCAGCCTATACTCCTTAAATTAATTTGACAATATAGTTGACACAAACTTTTTTTAAAAACTGTGCTGTCCTTCATCTGAAGATTACGGGGCAGTTTACAATATAAAACAAAAAAATGCACATCATAATAACAAACAAAAATAATAATCCCCCGCACACAGATTACATAGGACCTAATTAAAAAGAAACTCAGTGGGAATGTGCATTCAGTTGGAGTGCAAAATCTAGTACTAATCTCCCCTAAAATGGTCAAGACAATCAGGCTAGCTTGGAAAGTTAAATGCCCAACTAAAATCACCCATTAACAAAGAATGTGGATCTTTTTGGATCAACATGTGAGAAGGGATAGCAAAAATACTATCAGTTAAGTTCTCAGCCTAGTCCTTCAAAAAGAACATAAATGGTTAGAGGGCTACTTACCTATATCAATATCTGTGAACCCTTCTGCACTTATTGCATCCATAGTACTTTTGTCTATTGTGTCAAGACAGAGACTAGCTAGTTGTGGTTCATCAAATAAACGAGCCTATGCAAGAGAGATTTACTTAGAATTATTTTGCAAATTCTGTATTGCAGGATAGGCTTGACAGCTAATAGAAACAGTTTCCAAAATAAAATAACAAAAAACAATTTCTACAAAACCAACCTTAATTTCACACTGCTGCTCCCAACATTAATATGTTTTGTAAACAAAACTCCATTTGCTACCTTCAATCCTTGCTTGCCTTACTTCTATCAACAGTGACACAAAGCATGACTAATCAGGGTTCCCATTTAATACCAGTTTAAAATCTTGGTTATGAGCTGGCTTCAACCCCTTAGCAACTGGTTACCCTAAGCAGCCTTAACTGTGGGTGGTGGGGAAAAATAGTCACAATTAAGGTAGAAAAGATTTCCCTACCGGCTCCCAGGTCTTCACTGCAGTTAGAAGTGTTTCTGAACTAGCTCTGGGGCATACACAGAATCCTATGAATGCTTAATTTTCAGTGAGTCTAATGGAACAGTGCCTGATAGGCACCAATCTTTAAGAACTGTTAAACATTGTAACTCGTATAGGTTATAGGAGGATGAATTTGATTCTGATACACCAGAGGCTGATAACACTGAATATCAGAAACCACCAAGCTTCACGCCATTTTCTTCCAATAACAAAAGATGAAAAACTTAACAACTGATCACTAGCTCATGCTGTATTTATAAAACAGTCCTGAATGCTAAGCAATTTGTTTTTCCACAGTGTTGTTCACAACACACACACACACACACACACACACACACAGGCTGAATCAGGATCATGAGCAGGAAGCCTTACTCAAATGTGTGAGTTATCATAATTTCCATATTCCAGCATCATTCACAACTGCTTTACTGCGTACATGTTTCTAAGTAAGACGTGCTCAGATCTACACAATTAGGTAAGTAACAGACACATATTTCCAGTTAGCTCATTAAGTATGCAAGTCAGCAGGTTACCTGAGTAAGCAGCATAAAGGCATTGTCTGCCCGAAGGTGCTTAGTGAGAAATTCAACACAATGAGCTTCTAAGGCTGGGACAGCGTACTTCTTGGCTGTGTAGAGAGTGGTCATAACGGTTTCGGGACCAATCTGAACTTCATCTGAATACAAAAACCTAGGAATCAAAGAAGAGCAAGTTATGAGAACAGTGCTTGATGACAATTAAGGCAGCCACCCTTTATAACATGAAAGGCCCACTGAACTTACTTTGAAGTACATACACATAGCACTGAGCTGAAAGTCACTCAAGATCCTAATATCCTTTGTTCTGCAGAGCTGGTTCTACAGCATATGACAGGCAATCCTACCCCAAATATTAACGGACAATCTTGACTATCTGCAGAAAGTCAGCAGCTTTACAAACCTGAAAGGTCAGAGATTGCCTTACGATGCAAAAACAGACCAGAAATACTACATTCCTAGAAGAATGGTTTAGAGCTTCTTTGTTACTGACCAGATATAAACTCAGATTCAAGTATTTTGACTTCCAACTATTTTCATCTTGGGCTCTTAGGCTGCATCTTCCAGATCATACACACCACAGCAGCATCTCCACACCCAAATCTATAGTCTATTCAAAATCCACACCAAAACTCTGATCCGCAATAACTGGTTTGAATGAGGAGTTAACATAAAAGGTCAGGCACTAGACAATTCTCTCTGCCGTGCAAAAGAAAAAACTCAAGATTGCAATACCATCTTGTGCAGAGAACAAGCACTGCCAGTTGCTTGACACCACAAGACCTCTATCCATGTCCTCCAAACAGGGAGTGAGACTTCACCAATAGATCTACCAATGCACTCACAGAGGAAGTGTACACTAAATCTTGTGCAGCACGACTTTGTACACAATACCTGGAAGAAGCAATTCCAGGATTGCCATAACTGGCATAATTAAGTGAAGCAAAACCCAACACAGTAAGCCCCTGGTTCAAATCTTCCCTCACTAAGCCACTGACCAGTGGGTCTTTCAGGAAATCAAAATCTGTGCCACAGCCTCCAAGGTCACATTCCACAGACCAGGTTACATTTGTTTATTCATAACATTGATTTATATGTCAGTCTTGAATTTAAGCGGTCCCTTGATGGTCACAGGTGACAAGGAGTTCCAAGTGCAGTGACAGAGATGGGATGGAAGACTCTATCCCTCTTTGGCACCCAATAATACAAATCAAGCAAGCTGTCAGAGGAAGAAAAACCCGTCCATCACATCCAGCTTAGAAAAATATATGCAGAAAGTTAAACTATGGAATTAGCTACCTTAGAATATGGTTAGGGCCACCAACTTAGATGGCTTTAAATGGGGAAGTAGACAAATTCATTAAGGGTAATAGCTTACAAGTTATGATAGCTGTATATTCCTTCAAGTATCAGAGGAGGTATGCATCTGAATGTTAGTTGTTGTCCCATAAGCAGTTGGTTGGCCAATGCAGAAAACAGGATGCTGGACAAGTTGGTCCTCCGGTCTGATCCAATAGGATGGTTCTTGTTTTCTTAAAATGCTGCTGTAGAAAGGACAGTTTCCACTCCCTCCTATACTTATGGTATAGGAGGTATATGGTATGGTATAGCTTATGGCAATCCAGCTACTTTTGTTGATTATACTCTAAGAACTGCATAGCCACAAGCAAGTTGGGATGTAAATGTCTATATAAAATAACTATGAACAAATATAAATTATTCAATAAAACATACTATTTATTTTTACAGGTGTAAAATACTATAAAATATAAATTTAGCACCATAACAACATGAAAAGGGTCCTACTGGATTAATAGCCTTCTCCCATTGTTGTTCCTCGCAAACTGGTAGTCAGAAGCATACTGTGTCCAATACTGGGAAACATAGCCATCATGCTAGCCACAAACAACTGGCTGCCCAACCCCATTTTTATAGCCACCTAAGGCAACACCCACACCATAAATTTAAAGCACTATGCCACTTTAAACGGTCATGGCTCCCCTCATGAAGAATCCTGGGAACTGTAGTTTGTTAAGGGCACTGAGTGTTGTTAGCAGACCTACCTATTCCTTTTCCAGAACTACAATCCCCCAACAACTCTGGGAACTGCACCTCTGGGAGGGGAATAGAATCATAGAATCATAGAGTTGGAAGGGACCCTGTTTGATCGTGTTTTTAATATGCTGTTGGGAGCTGCTCAGTGGCTGGGGAAACCCAGCCAGAAGAGCAGGGTATAAATAATAAATTTATTATCATCATCATCTAGTCCAACCCCCAGCAATGCAGGAATATGCAGCCATCCCACACAGGGAGCGAACCTGCGACCTTGTCAGCACCATGCTCTGACCCACTAGGGATGTGGGTGGCGCTGTGGTCTAAACCACTGAGCCTCTTGGGTTTGCCGATCAGAAAGTCGGCGGTTCGAATCCCAACGACAGGGTGAGCTCCGGTTACTCTGTTGTCCCAGCTCCTGCCAACCTAGCAGTTTGAAAGCACGTCAGTGCAAGCAGATAAATAGGTACCACTGTGGCGGGAACATGAACGGCGTTTCCATGCGCTCTGGTTTCCGTCACGGTGTTCCATTGTGCCAGAAACGGTTCAGTCCTGCTGGCCACATGTCCCAGAAAGCTGTCTGTGGACAAACGCCAACTCCCTCGCCCTGAAAGCGAGATGAGCGCCACAACCCCATAGTCGGCTTTGACTGGACTTAACCGTCCAGGGATCCTTTACCTTTTACCTCTAACCCACTGAGCTATCCAGCTGATGGAAAGGGGGGGGTGTCTCCCAAGAGCTCTCAGCACCCTTAACAAATTACAGCCCCACAATTCCTTGGGGAGAAGCCCAAGGACTATTTTTAAAGCGGTATCATCGCGCTTCGAAGGATGGTGTGGACGCGGCCACATCTTGACAATGCCTCGTGCACGGAGCGTATATCCAGCAGCCACCGCCGTCGCGACCCACCCTTCCTTCCTCCTCCTCCCTCCTCGACGGACCTGAGCAGGGCGAGGAAAGCGGCGGGCTCCACGTCGGGCAGCTCGATCTCGGCCGAGGTGGTGGCCATGCCGCCGTTGAACATGGCGTCGAAGACGGCGCTGCCGGCGGCTAGGACGAAGCGGTGCGCGGGGATGCGTTGCTGGCCCGGCCCGGGCGCGCCTCCTCCGGCCCTCGGCCCGCCTTTGCCCACCACGAAGCGCACGTCGCTCAGCAGCTCGTTGGCGAAGAGGAAGGCGAAGCGCTCCCGGAGAGACCGCTTCGTGGCCTGCCAGTTGTACACCGGCTCGCGCTGCACCACCACGGGGGCCACGGCCGGCGACGACGACGACGACGAGGCCGCCACGGCGACGCCGGCCGCCGACGCCGCCTCCGAGGGCCCCGACGACGCGGTCGCCTCAGGGCCGCCCGCGGCCGCCATCGCGAACCCTCTTCAGGCCGGCGCACGCGCACTCGCGGCCTCTTGGCTCACAATGGGTGGCCCCTTCCTCCAAGCTGCGCCGGCGCGGTGCTACGTAGACAGCGCGGCGACGCACAGTCGGGCTTGGTGCGCCCGAGGCGAAAGCTTGAAAGCGCCTGCGCACAATTCACAGAGATAAAATGGGAGAGAAGCATTCCATTGTGCGAGTGGGTCGTTTCGTGGTTCACTTTGGGGAAAGGGGGGAAGGCGTTTGTATTCCACGGAATTCAATGGAGTTGCCCAGTGGAGAGTTCCTGCACATTTCTATTCAGGTTTTGTTTTATTGTTGATTTTAATTTTTGGTTCCTGAGTGTTAATAAAAAGAAGTAATGCCCATCCCTAGTAATTATTCCCATATTGCCAATGAGGGCCCTGCGAACTAATCCACTGGTAGCCTGACACTTTTCCAAGCTGGGAGTCAGAATGGGAGCATCTCCAGCATCGCACAGGGTTCTTCGCATAGCTGTCAACTTTTCCCTTTTCTTGCGAGGAATCCTATTCGGAATAAGGGAATCTCCCTTAAAAAAAGGGAAACGTTGACAGCTATGGTTCTTGGGAGGGCAAAGTGAAATTGTCTCCTCGGAAGGAGGATAAACGTGATTCTGTAGGCACTAAAACAGATCCCAAGTTATTTCTTTATTTAAAACATTCTCTACATGCTCTTGATTGCAAATGCAATTCCAAAGCAAGTTACAAGTGGCACCTCATTCGCCTCACACAGAGTAGCAACAAGAATGCTGGCGCTGTGGGTTAAACCACTGAGCCTAGGGCTTGTGGATCAGAAGGTCGGCAGTTCGAATCCCCGTGACGGGGTGAGCTCCCGTTGCTCAGTCCCTGCTCCTGCCAACCTAGCAGTTCAAAAGCACACCAGTGCAAGTAGATAAATAGGTACCACTGCGGAGGGAAGGGAAACGGCGTTTCTGTGCGCTACTCTGGTTCGCCAGAAGCGGCTTAGTCATGCTGGCCACATGACCTGGAAGCTGTACGCCGGCTCCCTCGGCCAATAAAGTGAGATGAGCGCCGCAACCCCAGAGTCGGTCACGAGTGGACCTAACTGTCAGGGGTCCCTTTATCTTTACCCAATTGCTGACTTTGCCCACTGACAGCAGAACAGGGAGAGAAGAAATTTTTGGCAGCACATCTCACCTTGCAGTGTGACCTGCACCTCCTCAAAATCTGCTCCAGAGGGTTGAGCAAACATTCAGAGCAGATTTAGGTGGGGGCAGTTTGGCACAGGGGAGAGATCACTGAACATTGCATCCTGCCCTGTTATGGGCATAGCCAGGATTTGGGGGGGGGGGCAGAACCAATGTGATTGATCAGTTTGTTAAGTATTTCTATTGTTTTATTTGATGGGGGCAGCTGTTCCAGGCCCCCCCTTGGCTACGCCCATGCGCCCTGTTCCGCTGACAGATTCCATTCCATCAGCAGACGGTCACCACTGGATATCACTGTATGCATGCCCAATTCTCTATTTAGAATTCTCCTTAGCAGCTTTTAAAAGATGGATACAGCCTAAGAGGGATGGGAATTATCAGCTAATTGCTGTTCCAAATGTTTTGTAACTGGAAACATAAATGCGTTTTGCCAGCATAACATGCTGTTGGGAAACACAGCTGATATTTCCCCTAGAGTGAACTCTGTGTTATCAGAAAATGATAAAATAATTTATTTAAGGACAATTTTACTGGGTCTCACTCGGTGCTTGTTATGGCTTTGTATTAAGCTGGCCTTCAAGGAAGGTGAGATTGTGGTGTGGGATACATAAGAACATAAAAAATGAGGCCTCCAGGAAGTCAGTAAGCAGAAAACAAAATCAATAGTCCTCAATAGTTTCAAGTGTGACCTTGCAATTAGAGGTGGGAGTTTAGAAGGTTGACACTAGGATTGAAACTAGGGTTTGGCTTGCCATTTTTAGTTTCTGTCTGAAGCCAGTGTTCTTCCTAGCGGGTCTGGCCCTTTTAACCTTGCACAATGATTTTCGGTCAGCCTGAAAAAAATATTTATTTGCAAAGCTGCAATGTTATGGGCGTTTCATAGGTTACCTTATCCCTATGGGATACGAACTGGACAGAGCAATACTTGGGCAACATGCTGCAGAAATTGAACGCCAATGTGATTGAGGCTTAGCCTCAAATAACACGCAAATTGATGGAGGACTACAGTCCTATAAACCCAGCAAACTACCTTCGCATGTTCCCTGTTCGAAAACACCACAGAGCTTTTACTCTGGTAAATGTTCTTCCATCAACAGTTCTGGAGGGGAGGTTCCAAAAAATCGCCTACTGTCCATGTGAATCTGGAGATGTAGAATTGATAACTCATGTTCTTATGTGTTGCACATTTTCTTGTGATATATGTAAGATTTTTATTCAACTCTTTTTTAAAAAAACCTGTATGTATTTCAGCCATTTTTGGTTTTTTGAGACATCTCTCTATTCCAAGGGGGCAAACTGTTGTGTTGCTGCATGTACAACTCACCAGGGACTGATTTTACCTGGTTGATGACACTGTTTTCTATGCTTGGCATTTTATACTACTTTTACATGCCACACCAATGTCCAAGTAGTGCGAGACTCCAGGGGTTCTAGCCACTTACCTGGCGTTCATGTTTCCTTTCGAAATGAGGCACAGCAGAGACTGTGGTGTCTTTATGATGTATGGTTTATTTACACATATATACAACCTGGGCCTATGATTGTGGGATTCAAAGCATTACACTTCAAGAGTCTCTCCCATTGCTGCAGCATTCCATTCAAACAGGCAGCCCGCATTGTGCTTTGGCCTCCTTCTACAGCTAGTTGCATTTAACAGACTGACACCTTTCCCCCTTGATCACACCACAGCCCACTGAAATCCTAAAACTTCCTCCTAAAAAATACACTGGCATTGTCTTCAGACTCACTGTCTCAGAGCTCAGGGTGGGGCTCCTGTTGAGAATCCAGTTCCACCTTAAGGAGCAGACGTGTGGAATTGTTGCGTGTCACATGTCTGTTTACATTCCAGCACATTATGCTGGGAACTTCCGTTGTGTGTATAGCTTTTGCTTTTAGCTGTTCTCTCTGAGACGACATGAGAGAGATGACATGTTTCTTTGTCCTGATTTATGATTAATAAATCTGTAGTTGTAGTATGCTTCCACAAGCCTCACGCCTATTCTGTGTGCACAGTTCAATCTGCTGACAGTGTGCCCTGGCTGAGTTAGCCCAGGGCGCTGATTTACATCAGAGTAGAAGTGATGGTTTTCGCAACAGGATGGCTGGAAGGGAACGGCCCAGCCGGGGCTAGCCAGCTGGCCTACCGGCCCTCTGCATGCCGACAACAGCTCCACCCAACCGCCAGTGGGCAGAGAGTCTTTGCTTTGCCAATTGCTTCCTTAATAGCTCTGCCCCTTCCCTTTGTCCTCTTTTAATGGTCCATCTCCCCAAGCAATTATCTGGCACAGGAAGCTGGTCTGAACTGTACTTACTAAACCCAGCGTCCGTCAGCCTATTTTAATACTCCATTTCTAACACTTACCAAATCCAGGAATTATGGGTTCCCTGCACCCACAAACTCTGGCACCCAAACTAATAACAGTACTATACAGTTGTTAGTAATTTTATTTTTTATGGTTTTGTGTTTTGTTTGGTACTACTTTATATATTTGTACAAGTGTTGTTGTTTTTTAATACTGGCCATTGACCGTCATAAAGAGCTTGACTGATTGATTGAAACCAATAGTCTTCCTGTGCTGCTGCTTCCCAGCATCTAGTACGCAGAGGTATAGTGTTTCTGAAAATAAAGGTTCCCCATTTAGCTATTGTGCCACAAGCGTTTGCTCTAGAAGACTGTGATAGATTCACATTCAGGGGATTTACAAATGATGATGCTTTTCTCCCTTGGCTCAAAATTAGTGCCATAAAGCACACAGCTAGCACCTACTTCTATTTCCCCCTCACTAAATATTCTACCCCAGTAGATGGTATTAGTACATGTGTTCTCTCCTGGGTTTTTTCCCCACATGAAGAGCAGTATGCATCTTGAAATATGCAGCAGCACTAAATTCTTGGCTGAGAAGCAGAGAGTGATTGAAAATCATCTCTGTTTTCACAAACATATACAGTACTAGATCCTCTGGGCAAAACCACTTTTCCCCGATCAATTGCTTTCTGAGTAAGTAGCAATTGTACTGTAGGCTTGAAGCCCCATCTGCAGCAATTATAAAATACAACTGTCAGGGCTGCCTCAAGTCTCAGCTCACAAAAGACCAACGCCTATCTTTTCTTATATACAAAAGTGTTTATTGCAGTTCATTGTTTGCTTCAGATCCGAGGCGCGCAGCCCTACGTCTGCTAGGCTTAGACCGCTGAAGTCCCTTCTGAATCCGTCCCTCCCCTGCACCAGTTTAAGAGGCTTGCGCTGCTCCACCTCTTTCTCTCTTTCCTTTTCCGCAGGGTCTTTCTGCCCGCTGGGGTTTCGCCCCTCCTGGATTCCTCCGACGCGGAATCAGACTGCTCTTGCCCCCTCCTGCGGGCTTTGGGACCTGGCCCCTCCTCCGGGCTCCCTGTACTTCCGCGCGCCTCTACATTTGAACTTGGCGCGCGCGCCCAACCTCTAACTTTCCTTTTGACAGCTACGCTACTCCCTTCACTACTCCCCTCCCCTTCCGGGAGGGTGGCTTGCTCCGACCTCCCTCCTTTCTCTACTGCCGGAGCCGCCTCCCCTGATACACTGGAACCTCCACCCCCTTCGCTGCACTCTGACGGGGAGGCTGGTCCTGACGCCCAGCTGCCACTTGTGGGATCCCCCGCTGGCCCCCTGCTCCTGACACGTCCCCCCTGGGGCTCCCCTGGCCTTGACCACCGGCGCCCCCTTCTGGGAATCCTCTGATTCGCTGGAAAGACTCATGGAATCTCTAGAGTCATTGTCATCCTCTTCCTCGCTGTCCTGGGATTCATCCCCATCGCTCTCCATCTCCTGCCTACCCTGTGCCTCTGTCCCTGAACC
Organism: Podarcis pityusensis; assembly: GCF_964106645.2. Classification (NCBI taxonomy): domain Eukaryota; kingdom Metazoa; phylum Chordata; class Lepidosauria; order Squamata; family Lacertidae; genus Podarcis; species Podarcis pityusensis. Next base: position 38,976,385 of record NC_138039.1, on the reverse strand, counting down.
CCTGACATCCATCCCCCCCTCGAAGCCCCCCCTTCCCCCCTCCCGCTGCTCGGGCGCAGGTTCCGGGAGCTCCGTTGTAGCGGGGGTAGATGCTGGATACAGTTCATCGACGTCGATCTCCTCTGCTTCCAGTTCAGTGTATGCGTGCTCGAAACCGGGGTCCTCCCCCAACACATCCAAACCCTTCCCTCCGCCTGTTACTTCAGGCGATGCTGCTTGCCAAGGCCCCCTTCGCCACCCCACTTCTGGTTGATCGTCCCACCAATAAGAGCGGTCCGTGTCCACCCCCGAGCACGATCCCCTTGGAGGGCTCGATTCCGGCGTGGTCTCCTCTGCGGAGGAGAACCCCCGGAAGGTGCTGCCTGAAAGTGTGGGCGTAAAAAGCCAGTCGTCAAAATACTCCGCTGGCATGGGCCTGTGTGGGAAGAGTGCATGGCACTCGTCTTTAAGAAGAGGTTCCTCCAGAGCATAATCTGGCACCCAACTGTTGGCGCTGGCCGGGGTACCTTCCCTGGCGAGGAGGTATTCCACTCCCTCCTCCCCCCATCTCGAGTCCAGAATTTCCGTGACCTTGTTGAGTGTCGGGGTCCTCGGTGACTTCCCCCCCCGGTGACTCTCTACGTGGGTCTGGTGCCGTCCCTGGCTCCTGAAATCTGTGTGGGGCCTTGTAGGGTGTAAGCACCGACCTATGAAAGACCGGGTGCATTCGGGAACCTTCTGGGAGGGTCAACCGAAAAGCTACGGGATTGATCCTGCCCTCAACTTGGTATGGCCCTAGCTGTTTGTGTCCTAGCTTCTTCTTAGCTAACGACTTGGCCGGCACCGCCTGGGCTGCTAACCATACCCAGTCCCCCACCTGGATGTCTTCTCCTGCCCTCCTGTGCCTGTCTGCCTGCACTTTGTAGGCGTGTTTAGCTAGTTCCAAGTGCCGTCGTAGCTCCTCGTGGACCTCCTGCAATTCTGCTGCTAAATGCTCAGCTCCCTGCGACTCCCCCTGCGTCGTTGTCTCCAATGCCGGGAAGGTTCTGGGATGTCGCCCATTGTTGGCGAAGAACGGTGTCACCCCCGTTGACGCGTGCTTCGTGTTGTTGTAGGCAAACTCGGCCATCGGTAAGTAGTCCACCCAAGTTGCAGGCTTTTGATTGGCGTAACATCGCAGGTACTGCTGCATGATGGCGTTGACCCTCTCCGCTTGGCCGTTGGTTTGCGGGTGTCTCGCCGACGCTAAGTTGATCTTGACATTCAGGATGCCCAGGAGCTTCTGCCAGAAACTGGAAATGAATTGGCGACCCCGGTCGGACAGGATGGACCGCGGTAAGCCGTGCACCCGGAACACGTGGTCTATGAACAGCTTGGCGGTCTGTTCCGCTGTTGCCACCTTCGCGCAAGGAATGAAGTGCGCCATCTTGGTGAACAGATCTACAGCCACAAGCACCGCCGTCTTGCCCCGCGAACTGGGCAGATCAGTAACAAAGTCCAGCGCCGCCCTTTCCCACGGCTGTAGTGGCGTCTCCAGCGGTTCCAGCAATCCCGCTGGCTTCTTGTGCACTGGCTTGGACCTCTGACAAGTGTCACACCTGGCGACGTAATCCACGACCTCTCCCCGCATCTGGGGCCACCAAAAGTCTCTGGCTACTAAGTCCGCCGTCTTTTCTTTGCCGAAGTGACCCGCGCTGGGTGCGTCGTGTAACTGCTGTAAAACCTTCGCGCGGAGATCGTCTCCCGGCACGTAGAGAGCACCTTTGCGGGTCAGCAGGCCGTCGCGTATCTGGAATTCGCCGTCCTTTGCTGTCCCTCTTCGCACCTCCTCCATCTTGGATTGTGCGAACGGATCCGTCTGTAGCGCGCGTCGTACCGCGTCCAGGTCCACGGCGGCGGAAGCGCACGCCCACGCTTGCGGTGCGAAAATGTGCCTGGCTGCCACTGGTGCCGCTTCCTCGAGATACTGCGGTTTCCTGGAGAGCGCATCCGCTATGACGTTGTTGTCTCCCGGGATATACTCTATCCGGAAATCGAAATCCGCAAAGAACTCCGCCCATCTCATGTGCCTCTGGCTCTGGAGCTTCGCCGTGCGCCAATACTCTAGGTTCTTGTGGTCCGTGCGGACCTGCACGGTGTGCTTGGCTCCGATAAGGAAGTGCCGCCACGCCTTGAAAGCCGCGTGGATGGCCAACAACTCCCTGTCCCAGATGGTGTAGTTCTGTTCCGACTTGCTGAGCTTCCGGGAATAGAAAGCGCAGGGCCTCCGGTTCCCTTGCGGATCTTCCTGCAAGAGGACGGCCCCCACTGCTCTGTCAGATGCGTCAGTCTCAACCCGCATGGGCCTGCCAGGATTCACGTGTAGCAGCTGGTCTTCGGACGCGAAGAGACTCTTAAGTCTCCTGAAGGACTGCTCCGCCTGGTCCGTCCAGGTGAACTTTTTCTTCTTGGAACTGAGGGTGTCCGTGATAGCTGTCGTCTCTTTCGCGAAACCCCTGATGAACTTGCGGTAAAAGTTGGCGAAACCGACGAACCTCTGGACCTCCTTCCGATTGCGCGGGCTATTCCAGTCCAACACCGCGCGGACTTTGGCACCGTCCATGGCTAGTCCCTTGTCGGACAGCCGGTAGCCCAGGAAATCCACCTCCGTCACGTCGAACTGGCACTTCTCCAGTTTGGCGTAGAGTCTGTGCTCCCGTAGCCTCTGCAGGACCTCCTTTACGTCTCTCTCGTGAGTCTCCTGCGATTCTGAGAAGATCAGAATGTCGTCGAGGAAGCATACGCACTTCTTGTAGAGGAGTCCTGCTAGCACGTGGTGCATGAATGCTTGGAAACAGTGGGAGCCATTTTGGAGACCAAACGGCATAACTCTGTATTCATAGGTGCCCAGTGGCGTGAACATGGCCGTCTTCCACTCGTCACCTTCCCTCATGCGTATTAGATTGTATGCTCCGCGTAGATCCAACTTGGTGAAGATCCTCCCCTTCCTCACCGTCGCGAGCAGGTCGTCAATCTTGGGCATGGGGAAGGCCTTGGGCTTTGTCATCGAGTTGATGGCCCTATAGTCCACAATGAGCCTTTTTTGGGGCGTGTCCTTCTTCTTCACGAAAAACACAGGACTGCCCCCCACAGCCTTGGATTCTCGGATGAATCCCCGCTTCAAATTGTGATCTATGAACTCCCGGAGTTCCTGCATCTCATCTTCAGACATGGAATACAGCTTTGCAGTCGGCAGCGTCGCCCCTGGTAAGAGGTCAATTACACAGTCGTAGGGCCGGTGGGGTGGTAACTGGTCAGCTTCCTTTTCGCAGAAGACCTCCAAAAACCCCTTGTACTTGTGGGGCACTGCCTGCACCATGCCTAGATGCAACTGTTGCCCTTCCTCCTGGCCCTCCTCCTCCTGGCCGGTCTGGATGCAATGTTGTGCGCAGTAGGACGAGCCAAAGGTGAGCTGCCGCTGGTACCACGCTAATGATGGGCTGTGTCTATCCAGCCAACTCATGCCTAACACTATAGGCGTGTCTGACAGTTGGGTGACATTGAAACTGATGACCTCGCGATGATTCCCAATTTTCAGCAGCATGGGTGGCGTCTGTTGTACCACTTGCCCACCCAGCAACTTTCTGCCATCTACCGTGACGACGTTCAGAGGCAGCGTGGCTGGTAGTAGCGCTATGCGATGCTGCTTGATGAACTGCATCCCCACAAAGTCTGCGTTGCTCCCTGAGTCAATCGTAATGGGGACTTCCAGGGTGAGTCCATTAGGTAGCTGGAGAGTAGCAGTGAGCTGCACCACTGGCTTGGGTGGTAAGGGGTCTGTAGGCTGCAAAAGCGCTGGGGACTGCTTCACTGACTTGCCTGGCGGAGCCCCAGCATCTCTGCTTCCAGCCAGGCATTCTCGTTTCCCTGAAACTGTTCTCCTTGGAACGCTTCCCCTGTTACTGTTGCTAAGGCTGCAGTGTGCTTCTGGAGCCTCTGGGGACACTCTTTAGCCATGTGCTGTGCACTGTCACAGATGTAACACTTCCTGGTCCCTCTAGGAGGCTTCGCCTTGACTGCTCCGGACGCTGAGGCTCCGGCAGCTGGCTGAGCCTTTGCACCACCCAGCTCCATTGGTTCCTCCCCTCCCTTCAGCATAGGCGAGGGATTTGTACATCCCAGGTCCCTGGGAAGAAGAAAAGGAGGCGCTCTAGCTGGTGGGCGGACGTGACGCCCCTCCTCACTATGCCAAGGGCGTTCTTCGTGGCGCACCCCTATCGTGAGTGCCCTCTGCACGACGTCTGCTAGGGTTTGAGGTCTGTCTCCCCTAGCCAGCTCATCTTTTACTGAGCCATGAAGCCCCTCCCAGAACAAGTCTCTCACTGCCAGGGAGTCCTTTTCCCAGCCCAGCACATTCAGCAATGCAAAAAAGCGAGAATGGTACTGACGCACTGTAGCCTTGCCCTGCCGCAATCCATGCATCTCCTGGCGCGCCACATCAACGTCAACGGTAGATTGGAAGCAAGTGTCCATGGCTTTGATAAATTCGTCAGAGTCCCTGCGGGCAAGACCATCTTCGCGCCACAAATTGCGTAACCAGGTTCTAGCTTCCCCATGCAAATGGGACACAATAAAGCCTACTTTCTCCTCCTCATCTTTGAAGTCTTTTCGAAGCAAATGCAGCGCGTATAGGACGTCTGCTCTGAAATTGGGATAATGCTTCAGGTTCCCATCGAAGTGGGCTACTAAATTGCCCCCCCTCCGTCCGAGACCGATTCCCTCTGATCTGGACCCCGGGAACCCCTGTTTGCACGCCTGATCCCACCTGGCTTGCAGATCCTGGCATCGTGCTTCTGCTTCGGCAACTGTCTTCTGAGAGACCCGTACTGCAACGGAGAGTTCAGCGACTGCGTTTTGCAGGGTCGTTATCTGCTCCTCAGTAGTCATGTCTGCCAAACTTCGTGAGCTTTGCAAAAAAAATTTTTTTTGCAGTTTTGCAGAAGGGACTTACTGTCAGGGCTGCCTCAAGTCTCAGCTCACAAAAGACCAACGCCTATCTTTTCTTATATACAAAAGTGTTTATTGCAGTTCATTGTTTGCTTCAGATCCGAGGCGCGCAGCCCTACGTCTGCTAGGCTTAGACCGCTGAAGTCCCTTTTGAATCCGTCCCTCCCCTGCACCAGTTTAAGAGGCTTGCGCTGCTCCACCTCTTTCTCTCTTTCCTTTTCCGCAGGGTCTTTCTGCCCGCTGGGGTTTCGCCCCTCCTGGATTCCTCCGACGCGGAATCAGACTGCTCTTGCCCCCTCCTGCGGGCTTTGGGACCTGGCCCCTCCTCCGGGCTCCCTGTACTTCCGCGCGCCTCTACATTTGAACTTGGCGCGCGCGCCCAACCTCTAACTTTCCTTTTGACAGCTACGCTACTCCCTTCACTACTCCCCTCCCCTTCCGGGAGGGTGGCTTGCTCCGACCTCCCTCCTTTCTCTACTGCCGGAGCCGCCTCCCCTGATACACTGGAACCTCCACCCCCTTCGCTGCACTCTGGCGGGGAGGCTGGTCCTGATGCCCAGCTGCCACTTGTGGGATCCCCCGCTGGCCCCCTGCTCCTGACACGTCCCCCCTGGGGCTCCCCTGGCCTTGACCACCGACGCCCCCTTCTGGGAATCCTCTGATTCGCTGGAAAGACTCATGGAATCTCTAGAGTCATTGTCATCCTCTTCCTCGCTGTCCTGGGATTCATCCCCATCGCTCTCCATCTCCTGCCTACCCTGTGCCTCTGTCCCTGAACCCCTGACAACAACGAAGGCTCGGAAGCAGCTGGCACAAAGACTCATATGCCAAGAAACAACATCAAACATGAAAACTCCTGATATAAAGCTGGCAGGGCAGACCTCAGGAATGAAGCACCTCGGTATCCCTGGGCCCTTCGCTTTTTCTCAGCCTAACCTACCTTACAGGGTTGTTGTAATGACAAACTGGGGGAGGAGAAGTCATACCCTCCAACATTTCTCCGATGAAAATAGGGACGTCCCATTCCATAATGATAATGTTACCATTTATACCCCACACATCTTACTGGCTTGCCCCAGCCACTCTGGGCAACTTCCAACCTATATAAAAACATAATAAAGCATTAAACATTTTTTTTAAACTTCCCTATTCAGGATTGCCTTCAGACACCTTGGGGATTGGATAACCCCATACCCTCCAACATTTATCCAATGAAAATAGGGACATCCTAAAGAAAAGGACATTCCGGGATCAAATTGGAAACCGGGATGGCTTCTCTAAATCAGGGACGTCCCTGAAAAATAAGGACACTTGGAGAGTCTGAGAAGTATGCCATCTTTGGCTCTGGGGGGGAAGCAGGATGAGAATGCAATAGTAACCATAACAAAACTTGAGAGTAAGTTCCCAGTAAATTCAGCAGGAATTACTTCTGAGTAACGGTGCTTAGGGCTGAGCTGCCTGAAGCCCCTGGGTAACACTTGCAGCAGCGAATAATCTTCAAAGAGCACCAAAATTTTACTGCTGCTTCTTTGCAGGGTTACCAACGAAGTGTGTTTTTATGGCAGGGCTTTCCAAACATTAGTGTGTTGGCTGCAGTGTGTAGGTGTGTCATGCGAACGCTCCCCACTCTCTTCCCGTGGCTGGAAAGGGGTTAGTTTAACCTCCGGTTTGCTAGTAAAACTGAATTACTGTGTCGCGAAATGATGCGTGTCTAAAAAGTGTGTCACCAACATGAAAAGTTTGGAAAGCTCTGGTGTACGGAATACATGCCTGGGCTGTTCCTCCCTTGCTTTTAACAGTGGTATATAATGCAATCCATTGTTGGAGAAAGTTGTTTCTGCCAATATGTACCACTTTACCTGGGTCTTTGGTACCCGGGATATGTGTATTCAGAACCCACCGTATTATTGTGACTGTAATACATCTTAACTGTTTTTAACTTTGGATTTAAAATTGTTGCAGCCTGCCCTGGGACCTGCTGATGAAATGTGGATAATAAATGTGATGGCGATTTTGCTGATGATGGACTGACGAAACCAAAGTAGCATATATGACCCCCGTCCTGACTCACCCTCACAAGTTTACTATACTCAGTTATTAGAACTGCCAGAATGGCAGCCCAATCAGATTAAGAGGCTAATCGTAAGCCAACCAGCCAATAAGGCTCCAGAAGACATGATCCCAATGGAGATTTATAAGATAAGACCTGATTTCTGGTCACCCAGTTTTGTAAAACTGTTTTCATACATTAACAGCTCAGGTCGCATACCAGAAGGGTGGAAGCTGAGTATAATTGCCCCAATATATAAAAAGGGTGATAAGAAAAACCCTGCCAATGATAGACCCATTAGTTTGTTAGATGTAGCCTCTAAATTATATGCCAGGCTCCTTCTTGGGAGACTGGAAGAGTGGGCAGATACAAACCAAAGTAGCACCACATGCATTGCCTAGACTAGAACACAGTCTTCTGATGAGAGACCCATTTTCCTCAATGTCCATTTGTGCTGCTGAGGGGCAGGAGACAGAAAAGAGGCTTATTCAGTAAGAAAGATTTTTCTGGCCAAATATACGCCCCACTTTCTTACAGCTATGCCTATAGAGGGGAAGCTCTCATATAGACACACTGTTCACTTTCTTGTCTGTTTCTATGGCTTTCTAGACTTCTCCTGGAACGAAAGACTGCTGGGGACTAGAATGCTGCGGCGGGTAAATTGGTTGATCAGCGGTTGCCATCATGGCTGCCCAAGTTCCCATGAGAACTCATGAGAGCACCCCAGAACCTCGTAAGCGAGATGGGAGAGCTTAAAAGCTCTTTCTGTGCCAGGAAAACACTGAAACGTAGAATCATAGAATTGTAGGGTGGGAAGGGACCCTGAGGATCATCTAGTCCAACGCCCTGCAATGCAGGAATCTTTGGCCCAATGTGGGTCTCAAACCCATGATCTTAAGAGTCTCATACTCTACCAATGGGACGCGGGTGGCACTGTGGGTTAAACCACAGAGCCTAGGACTTGCCAATCATAAGGTCGGTGGTTCGAATCCCCGCGATGGGGTGAGCTCCCATTGCTCGGTCCCAGCTCCTGCCAACCTAGCAGTTTGAAAGCACATCAAAGTGCAAGTAAATAAATAGGTACCGCTCCGACGGGAAGGTAAACAGCGTTTCCGTGCGCTGCTCTGGTTCACCAGAAGCAGCTTAGTCATGCTGGCCACATGACCCAGAAGCTGTACGCCGGCTCCCTCGGCCAATAAAGCGAGTTGAGCGCCACAACCCCAGAGTCAGCCATGACTGGACCTAATGGTCAGGGGTCCCTTTACCTTTACTCTACCAATAGAGCAATCCCAGTTTGAGCTTTTAAAGCTCTCCACCTTCCATGCATTTAATTTCTGCTGTTCCAACTGACTGGCTTCCAACTGCATAAAGCTGAAATTGCACATGTTACATCATACTGTACAGAACATACAAGCCTCCCATCCATTTTTTTGATCTAGTTTCAACTCAGGCTTACCTAAGCAAAACTGTATTCCACAAGGGTAGCTGGGTTAGTCAAACCAAAACCAGCAGAGGGCATTGTGGTAGCAAAAAACCAAACAAAGCAAAAATCCTCCTAACAATGTGTTCCTTTGCATGTTTATTCAAGAGCAATGGTCCAGTGCTTTTTTTCCTTTCTTTAAAAATGTTTAGGGGTACTCTCATTTTGACTCAAGAAAATCAACATTCTATAGTTCAAATCAGGAAAAATAAATAGAGTTAATGGACAAAAGTACAAAGATTCAAAAAAGGTTTAGGGGTGTGCGTCTCCCCAGAAAAAAAGCACTGCAATGGTCCAATCCTATATGCGTACCCAGAAGAAAGGCACACAGAGTTCATTGTACAAGCTTGCAGCCTTACTCTGTTCGATGGAGCTTGCAATCCTGTGCACTTTCTGCAGAAGTAGTTCCATGAATGCAAAGTCAATAACGCACAGCATTGTGCTCCAATTGGTCTACTGTGGCATAAGCAGCCATGGATACACGTTAAGTCCACATCCTTTGTGGACTTATGTCACACAGGCAAATTAATCTCAACAAGTGTAGATGACAGCAGGTGAAGCACAAAGGGGGAAGTCAGCCTGGGAACCACACACACACCAGTACATAAATAATAGGGGTGAAAATAAATAAATAAATGGGGGGGGGACTAGACGGACCATTGTAAAATGAGCCCCATCCCCTGACTTAGCCAAATGAAGTCACCAGGAGATTGTGGTAACAGTAAGGAAAAATAGAACAAATTAAGTTCTTAACCCGAGGTACCACTGTACTGCCTCTGACCGCAAGAATAGCAAACACAACCTCTAGAGCCGCAGGCTTATATTTATTTTTGCAGTGTGCCTGCCTGCTGACACCTGCTACCGGAGAAGAAGCCCCATTGCATGCAATGACCTGCTTCTGAATAAGATGGGCATTTAGGATTTGACCCTGCAGATCTTTTAGTCTCCAAGGTGCTACTGCAGGTGGGGACATAGGAGCCAACTCCTAGGGGCCGAGGTCCCTTAGCCCCCCAATAAAATATTTGAGGGGTCTCCTCCCCAGTTGTTGGGCATTGCCATTCAGATGGTGTGTGCACGCTGCATCTTGTGATCAATTCTTTTATTCAAGTTGGCACCCCTGGGTGGGGGGCAGGAGAGGCATCTGGTCGCTTAGACAAAACAACAATAAATTCTGTGCTCCCCTAGAGACCTGGAATGGGGCAAGGCAGCGTCACAGGCAGTCAGCTAGAAGCCACCAACACACACTTTCACCACTGGGTGCAAACTTGAATAAAATATTGGGGGAGGCCAGGTAAATCCGCCCCTGCATAGTAGATCACAAGACATGGCACACACACCATTGGAATGGCGATACGCATCATAGGAGCCGACTCCTAGGGGCTGAGGTCCCTTTGGCCCTCCAATAAAATATTTGAGGCCCCCCCCCCAATGTTGATGGGCATTGCCATTCAAACATTGCGTGTGTATTGCATCATGTGATCGATTATGCAACACCCCCATATTTTATTCAAGTTGGCACCCATGATCCTTATCACCTTTTGGGGTGGGGGTGTTGTTGTTGTTGTTTAATCGTGTCCGACTCTTCGTGACCCCATGGACCAGAGCACGCCAGGCACTCCTGTCTTCCACTGCCTCCCGCAGTTTGGTCAAACTCATGCTGGTAGCTTCGAGAACACTGTCCAACCATCTCGTCCTCTGTCGTCCCCTTCTCCTTGTGCCCTCCATCTTTCCCAACATCAGGGTCTTTTCCAGGGAGTCTTCTCTTCTCATGAGGTGGCCAAAGTACTGGACCCTCAGCTTCAGGATCTGTCCTTCCAGTGAGCACTCAGGGCTGATTTCCTGAAGAATGGAGAGGTTTGATCTTCTTGCAGTCCATGGGACTCTCAAGAGTCTCCTCCAGCACCATAATTCAAAAGCATCAATTCTTCGGCAATCAGCCTTCTTTATGGTCCAGCTGTCACTTCCATACATCACTACTGGGAAAACCATAGCTTTAACTATACGGACCTTTGTTGGCAAGGTGATGTCTCTGCTTTTTAAGATGCTGGCGGGGGGGGGGGTATCCCCTCAAACATTTCATTGGGGAGGGGATAGGAGTTGGCTCCTATGCAGGGTCAGATTTAGGTCTGATGAGGCCCTAAGCTACTGAAGGTAATGGGGCCCTTTCTATGTCCAGCTGTCCTTTGTCAACAACAAATCGTCCCCGTTTTTTGTGTTGAATATGTGCTATATGGTAATTTATGGACCTTATAGGTATCTAAAGCCATTTGCACATAACAAAATATGTATTTTATCAAAGCAATTGTTGAACTGAAATACAATTAAGAAGAAGTATATTAATATTGGAAATGTACATCCAGTTTTTCCCCCCTTTAAATTTTTTTGGGATCTTCAAAAGAGTGGGGCCCTAAGCTACAGCTTGTTTAGCTGTAAATCTGGCACTGCTCCTATGCATGCGCCAAGTGACGATCCGCCGGGCCCGGCTTGCTTTTGCCTCCGCCGAAGCGTGCAGAGGAAGAGGCGGAGCGGCGGCCGCGGGCTGATCTCTCCACCGGCAGCCCAGCCCCGGCGCAGTACAAGAGGCGAGCGCCAAGGCGGGCGGGCTGCGCAGAATGAGCGGCGCGCAAGCGGGCGGGAGCGCAGGTCCGCTGGGCGCTCGTTCGGCGGCGCTGCGCGGCGGGCGGAGTCCTTTTCTGCAGTAGCGGCGCTCTTAGGCTCGGCTGGCTGGGCGCCGCCTTCGCCTCGGCAGCAGCTCTCCGGCGCGTATGGCGCTTCCCGGCGCGCCGCGGAGGAGCCCACCGAAGCAGGGCGCGATGCCGGGCGCGGAGCCTCGCTGAGTCCCCCGCGCAGCGCCCCGGGAGAGGCAGGAAAAGGAGCGAGCCAGCCCCGGGATGAGCGCCTCGGCTGCCACGGGCGTCTTCGTGTTGTCCCTCTCGGCCATTCCCGTCACTTACCTCTTCAACGCCTTGGCTGCCAGCGGCGGGTGAGCGAGAGCGGGGCGGTCGCGTTCCCACGTGCGCTCTGGTAGCGGGTTTGCGTGCACGTGTGAACGCGGTCTGGGAGGCAGAGGAGCGGGAGAGAGCTCCGGGAATGGTGGGCGCGGGCAGAGCAGGGGTGGTGAAGCCTATTCATGGCAGGGGGAGAGGCGAACTTTGTTCCACACAGACTAGAGTTCCGGAAAAGAAAGGAATATATTGGGGTCGGGGGTAGAGAAAGCTGCTTGTTTTTTGGGGGGCAGTTCCCTCTCTCGACCCACCCAAGTTGCCATCTGTAGAAGCAATGGAAGCCTCTGCCTGTTATGGAGAAACTGTATTGTGACTTGCTGGGATGTCTTGAGCGATCCAGCTGCATGCTTTCTGTCCCAAACAGCTAGTGCCTGCTTATGAGTAAATGCGTGCAGGGGATCGGGCTGAATGGGCTTGCCCAGCTTATATCAGTGTATAACTTGAATGTAGAACTTCCAGCAGCTTCAATTGTAAGTTGAGGTTTCTTCCAGCACCCATTGTATTCATGAGTCAGAGATTGAGTAGCATGGCAGAGGAATCGCTGGTGCCTTTAAGGTCCCCATTTGCACATCACGCAGGACGTACTCAGAATGTCATTAAGGCTGCAGTTCCAACTCCCTTGGCTTGGGAGCAAGTCCCATGGAATTCTGTAGGGCTTAGCAGATGTGGCTAGGGTTGCACTGTGAATCAGCCAAATCCTGGCTCCCTGATTACCATAGCAGCATGATACGATGTGTGTGGTGTACACACATTTACCTGTTTAGGTGTATACTAAAATAGCTTATGTGTGCACATCTAAAATATATATGTATTGAGTGAAGAGGTCATATTTCACATGCGTGAGAGTATCGCAGTAAAATGCCTTTCGTTCTTTTTTTGCTGTTTGCACTTAGGAACACATTTTTATTATTATTCTGCTGAGGGGTTTATAGGAAGGCAAATCTAAATGTGCATTAGAATTGTTAATGTGCTTGATGTGTTCCTTGTGATCGCACATTCACCTGGGTCAAGTGTGCTGTTGCCGTAGAATTTTACACCGGTGTCTGCACCAGCGTGGTGAAGGTGTGCAGAACTTTGCATTAACTGGAGTGTTGCAGCCTTAACAGCTTCTTCCAGTGAAGTCCTACACACACCTAACCTGCTTTTTGAGTGTTCAGAACTTTTTGGGTGTTAATGAAGCTGTAAGGGAGGACAGCTGTTGGAAGGGAGGAAGCTGCCCGATACTGAATCAGACTGCTGGTCCCTCTAGCTCAGGACTGTCCTCACTGACAGCTCTCCCAGGCTTAAGCCAGAGGACATTCCCAGCCCTACCTAGAGATTGAACCCAGGACCTTCCATGTGCAAAGAAGAGGCTCCGCTGCTGACCTATTGCCCTCCATGCTTAGCTAAGAAATGGACACCACATAAGACCAGTCCTGAAAGACCTACTGTATTTTTTGCTCTATAAGACGCACCTTTTCCCTCCTAAAAAGTAAGGGGAAATGTGTGTACATCTTATGAAGAGAATGCAGGCTGCCTAGCTATCCCAGAAGCCAGAACAGCAAGAGGGATCGCTGATTTCACTGCGCAGCAATCCCTCTTGCTGTTCTGACTTCGCTTCTTTGGAGAGGCGCTGTGCAGAAAGGGAAAGCTGCGCAGCGCCCCTTCAGCGAAGCGGGAGAAGAAACGAAGCCCTTTCCATTTCTCCTCCCGCTTCGCTGAAGGGGCGCTGCGCAGAGAGGGAGAGAATATTTTTTTTCTTGTTCTCCTCTAAAACTAGGTGCATCTTATAGTCGGGTGCGTCTTATAGAGCGAAAAATATGGTACATTGGCTCCCAGTACGTTTCCTAGCACAATTCAGAGTGTTGGTGCTGACCTTTAAAGCCTCGGCCCAGTATACCTGAAGGAGCATCTCCACCCCCATCGTCCAGCCCAGACACTGAGGTCCAGCGCTGAGGGCCTTCTTGCGGTTCCCTCCCTGTGAAAAGTGAGGTTACAGGGAACCAGGCAGAGGGCCTTCTTGGTAGTGGTGCCCGCCCTGTGGAACGCCCTCCCACCAGATGTCAAGGAAATAAACAACTGTCTGACTTTTAGAAGACATCTGAAGGCAGTCCTGTTTAGGGAAGTTTTAATGTTTGATATTTTATCATGTTTTTAATATTCTGTTGGGAGCTGCCCAAAGTGGCTGGGGAAACCCAGCCAGATGGCCGGGGTATAAATATATTATTATTATTATTATTATTATTATTGCCATAGAACATAGGGAATCAGAACCATTGCTGCATCTAGATCTCCACGCTAAATAGCAATGGCTCCCTGGGGTTTCAGACAGCTCTGCGTGGAGATGTGGGAGTCTGAAACTGGGACCTCCTGTCTGCAAAATGGATGCCATTCATTACCACCCAATACAGTTGTACCTTGGGTTGGGTTACAAACACTTCGGGTTACGTGTTTTCAGGGAAACCCGGAAGTACCGGAAAGGGTTACTTCCGGGTTTCGCCGTATGCGCAGAAGTGCTAAATCACGCTTCGCTCATGTGCAGAAGAGCCAAATCGCATCACGCACATGCACAGACGCAGCACTGCAGGTTACGAACGCTGCGGGTTGCGGACGTGCCTCCGTCACGGATTACGTCCGCAACCCGAGGTTCCACTGTATTGCAGATGAGAGGCTGAGTGATGGTGGCATAACTTGGACTATCACTTGGACTATCACTGACCTGAGCCGGTGATTTCCTTGGCTTTTGTTGCAAACATAGCCAAGAGTTGGCCCCATGGAATGGAATGAGACTCCTCCTGCCTGAATGCGCACAGGCCTGTAGTCGTAGCTGTCGTACCAGATACTATAGGTCATCTACGATTCCTGGCCATTAACTGAAGGCCCACCATTGTCTTTGGTAGAAATGGCTGTGAACTCATAAAGTCCTGTGTCGGAAGTTTGAAAGTACTTTCCTGCTTTTGATCTCCCATTAAAGGAATTCAGATGTGCGCAAATGGCACGGGGAAGCTCAGTGGTGCCTCAGGTATCTCTGCGAAAACACTCACAAGCACCTGCATTTTTAAAAAGGCGATATCCTTTATTGCCAATGCATATTGAGAAATGCTCTCGAGCGATATGTTTTTTAACAATTAAAATGTGGAAGAAATATCTTCTCTGAACCCAGAGAAGAAGAAGCTGAAGCTGATCTTCTCAGTACCCAGCTGGAAAACATCCTTTCTACTGGTGTATAATTCTTGTTGACCCACTTCAAAATTATGACGGAGGCGGGAATCCTAACCCACTTACCTGGGAGTGAGTCTCATCAAATTGTGTAGGGCTTACTTCTGAGTAGATATGTTTAGAATTCTGCTGCAAGTCTGAAATTCTATATACACTTCCCTGGGAATAAGTTCATCTGAATTCAGTGGGGATTACTTCTGAGTAGACATGTGTAAAATAGATACGTGTGTATCCAGTGCTGTTTTCTCGGGGGGGGGGTTTACGCAGGGGTACGCATACCCCTAAACATTTTGTGAATCTTTGTACTTTGGTCCATTTACTGTATTTATTTTTCCCAATTTGAACTATAAAATGGTGATTTTCTTGAGCCAAAATGAGAGTACCCCTAAACATTTTTTTAAAGGAAAAAAGCACTGTGCGTATCTGTTGAACACACACACTCAGAAGTAGGACCTATTGAATTCAGTGGGGCTAAGTTCTACCACCACTGTTGGAGGCAGTATCCTTCTGCCACTTACTGCGGGTCACAAGTGGCTAGTATTCCCAGGAAAGTGGGTGAAATATTGCAGCCTTACTTGGCAGTGAGCCCCATTAAACCCTGCTGAGTAAATATGCATAGGGTTGTGCCATCAAGGCATGCAGCGTGTTCAGACCCTCTAGGGGAAAATAACCCTCCTTTTCCTCCTTCCACAGTTTATTTTCCTGCCCAGCTATTTGATCCCTCTTGCCTGCTTCCTCTCTGTGTGAAAACATCTTGACTGTATGTTTTCAGCCTTCCTAGATATTACAGATTCATTTGCATTAGAGACATCAATTTCAGTGGAGCCGTCAGAGGAGGGCCGAGTGATCCATTGGCTGCTTGCATAATCTGTGCTGGTATTTTTAGAAGCTGCGCTCCGCTGCCTGCAAGGGACATTGTGTGTAGAGAGAGAGGAACAACAATAGCTACCAGCTGCCTTCTCAAAAGGAAGAGCCAGGGGTTTCATTTATCAAAAGAAAACTGCCAGTGCCATGGCATGTTTTGAGGGCAAAGGCCTTCCGAGCTGGAAAGCTATGGGAGGAGGGCTGTAGCTAAGTGGTAGAGAATCTGCTTCACATGCAGGAGGTCGCAGGTTCAAATCCTGGCATCTCCAGGCAGGGCTGTGAAAGGCCCTCTGTCTAAAAATATGGAGAGCCATTGCCAGTCAGGTCGGGGTAGACAATGCTGAGCTAGAGGAAGCAGTGGTCTGACATGGTATAAGGCGGGTTCCAATATTTAACTGAAATCAGCCCTGTGTTCTATGCCATGAGAATGTGAATCTTTCTTTATATTTAGAAAAGGACAACAGCTCAGTGACAGAGCCCATTCTTTGCATGCAGAAGGTTTAAGATTTAAACCCTGGCATCGCCAGGTAGGGCTAGGAACGACCCTTGCTTGAAAGTTTGCAAAGCTGCTGCCAGCCCGTGTGGGCAGTATTGACCTGGGTGCACTAATGGTCTGCTTTTGGCATAAGGCAGCTTCCTATGTTCTTTAACCTCAGATAACCTCAGCCTAATCCTTTATATCCCTGCCTGATCACCAAGACCTTTGGGAGAGTCTCTATAGATGGTCCTTCGTGCTTCAGAGGTACAGCTCGTAACTACCAGAAGCCATGCATTCATTGTAGTGGGTCTGAGCCTGTGGGACCCCCCTCCCAAACTGAGATTAGACAGGCACCCTCCTTGCTGAACTTTGGCGCATGACTAAGACTAGTAATGTAAGCAAAGGCAGATGTTGTTATAGTTTCTCTTGCTAAAGACTATGGGGTCAAGTAGCAGGGCTCACACTCTGTTTTCATGACGGATTGTGGTAGATACTCGTATTTCCTTGATATGTGCAGTGTTCCTTCAAAGCGGAAAGGGTTTTATTTTTGCGTAACTATCCGCTTTTGAAACGGTATTCTGTACATAAGGATCTGCAATTTGCAAACGACTTCTTGCGATGAGCTGACCAAACAGCATTACAAAGCTTGGGTTGCTCTAATGATGGTTTGGTGCACTGCTGACAAACTATAGTTTATGTAATTATGTAGCAAAATGTTTGCTTGTGACCAAGCCAGTGAAATGTAACAACTAAATCGAACAGAATAAGGCTGCTCCCTCCTTTCTGAAGACATGATTGCTTGTGTGATTAAACAAAACAAAAAAGGAAGTGAGATACAAAGTGTGTTTCCAAATGAGGTCTGAGAAATTCTTAACCACAGAATGCTAACCTGCATTTGCAGAAAGGAAGAATGCAAAATCAAGCAAACCTTCAAAGCAGTTTCTTACTTTATTATTACGTGTTAAAGCTGCAATATGATTGAATCTTGACAATGGAGAGAATGCCCTCGTTTCTAGGGCTTAAAAGACAAACATGGGCTCGTTGTGTTTGCATTTTGTGCTGGGGAAGATCAGTAGCAATGCTTAAGCTTCCTTGCAGGGATGTTTATTCGCTATTGCCTGTTTATGGTAATGGACTGGATGAGGTCCAATAAACTGAAACTCAATCCAGAGAAGACAGACACTGTTAGTAGGTGGTTCCTCCGCCTGGAAAAATGGTGCCAAACCAGTTCTGGATAGGGAGGCACAGGTGGAATGCCTTCTACCAACTAGTCACCCACCAATGCCCCTTTAGACAAGGATGATCTGGCTTCGGTAGTTGATGCTCAGAGATCGAGTTGTGTGCAATAGTATGCCATTTGTTTGATACAGTTGAGGAACCATTGAGATGATAGACTTCTCCCCTGGTTTTAATCTCTGCAGCTCCTGGGTCACTGTTGCAGTTGGATTGTTGATTCTGTTCTTAGTGGGTCTAGCAGCCCGATTCCTGGTGAAAAGAAAACCGCCCCGAGACCCACTGTTCTATGGTACGTATCGGTACCCTGCAACAGGAGTATCTCTAAGGGTAGAGTGTGGCTTTTACTAAGGTTTAATGCAGGGGTAGGCAACCTAAGGCCTGGGGGCCGGATGTGGCCCATTAGCTTCTCAATCCATCCTGCGGATGGTCTGGGGATCAGCGTATTTTTACATGAGTAGAATGTGTCCTTTTATTTAAAATGCATCTTTGGATTATTTGTGGGGCCTGCTTGGTGTTTTTACATGAGTAGAATGTGTGCTTTTATTTAAAATGCACCTCTGGGTTATTTGTGGGGCATAGGAATTCGATCATATTTTTTTCCAACATATAGTCCGGCCCACCACATGGTCTGAGGGATGGTGGACCGGCCCACGGCTGAAAAAGGCTGCTGACCCCTGGTTTAATGAGAAATTGTGGTTTCCCACTGTAAGAACAAATTGCCTTGAGCCTTGGGGTTGTGTGCTCCCTGCCATTCTCTTTTTGTGCCCACAAGAAGGAGAATGAAAACTTCTGGTTTCAATTTTAAAGCTAACCACACCAGCCTGTGATGTCTGAAGTTGGGGAATTGTGATTTGAAGTTAAGGCAGAATCAGGCTGTGGTTTCAAGACCTGGATTGTTTAGATCAGTGGTTTTCAACCAGTGTGCCGTGGCTATAAGCTCCACAGGTGAATGGTGCCTCTGGGGCTGGCCAGGGGGTGCTGGTTGCCAGGAACTGAGGCAGCCTCCGAGTAAGCAAGCAAGTAGGTGAGGGAGCCCAGCCAGCCAGTCCATCAACGCTTGCTGTTGGGAATGGATAGACAAGTCCTAGGCCTCTGGGGGGGCAGTGTGAGCGGGCACCTCTCTTTGGGGCTTGGGGGGCAGCTCAGAGACCAGGCATGGCAGCGGCTGCTGCTGGGAGGACTCCCAAGGAGAGGGTAGTGGAGGTTGAGGGAACCCTCCACAAGGGAGGGTGTTTGAAAAGGGATGGGGGCCACCAGCTCTGCAGTCAAGGGGTGACATAACTGGGCTCCTGATCCCCAGAGGGGTGCCACAGAAATAATGTAGTTTTGTGGACTCAAAAAGGTTGAAATCCTCTGGTTTAGACAGTTGCAAGGATGGGAACTTGCGGCCCTTCAGATGTTTTTGTTGGACTCCAACTCTCATCAGCCCCAGCCAACAAGGCCAGTGGTCAGGGATTATGAGAGCTGTAGTCTGCGACATCGGGAAGGCCACGGGTTTTCCATCTGTGCTCTAAACAAAAAAACAAACGGTCCCTGAGTCCAGATCACAGGGTACTGTGGTTAGTTTAAGATCAAAAGCTTCTCTGACTTTAAGAGTGGCTGGGGAAACCCAGCCAGATGGGAGGGGTATAAATAAATTATTATTATTATAATTATTAATTATTATTACAAGTTACAGGGAACCAGGCAGAGGGCCTTCTCGGTAGTGGCATGCCCTCCCACCAGATGTCAAAGAGAAAGATAACTGCCAAACTTTTAGAAGACATCTGAAGGCAGCCCTGTTTAGGGAAGCTTTTAATGTTTAATAGGTTATTGTATTTTAGTGTTTTGTTGGAAGCCACCCAGAGTGGCTGGGGAAACCCAGCCAGATGGGTGGGGTATAAATAATAAATTATTATTATTATTATTATTATTATTATTATTAGGGCATGGGGGAAGAGTTGGGAGCGTATGTGTCTGAGGCTTACAGTGGGGAAGGCCAGCCTGGCTTGTGCCACCCTGGCTGTCTAGCTGAGCTTGACGTTAGGAAAAAGACACTCTTACAAGTTATTAATGTGTTTATATTCCTCCTTCTCCTCTTGAACTGCCACAGTCTATGCCGTGTTTGCTTTCACCAGCATCGTGAACTTGATCATTGGGCTTGAGCATGACGGAATCATCGATGGATTCATGACCCATTACTTGAAAGAGGTAGGTGATGATCTCAAGGTAGGAGCTGCTTGGCGGATGACTGGAGGGTGGTGAAGGCTGCATGAGCCTTTATGGACGCCAACAAAGGCCGTTTTTAGTTCCTCCTAAAATCTCCACATCCTCCCTGAGTCCTGGAGAACTTAAAAGCTTGCTTCCTCTTTTGTGATATTTTCGTTCTCGGCAGCGCTTGAGTGCCGTTCCTCCACAACAACCAAGACTTTTCTTTTTTTACTTGCAAGGCTCCAGAGCAGAGGTGGGGAACCCCAGGCCAGATGTGGCCCTCCAGGCATCCCTGTCTGGCCCTCAGGGATCTCCCCAGCCCACAGTCCTCCCTGGCTCCTGCTGTGCACCCTCCTCAAGTGCTTCTGCTTCCCTAGAATTTCCCCTTCCATTCCATTTCATCTCACTTTTAATTTTTATACCGCCTTTCTATACTACGGTACACACCAAAATAGATGGCAAAGATTGTCCACGTAACAATCTGATCCGACACAAAAAGTCACAGTAACTTAAAAATAAACAACTTATATCAAATAAAGCAATTTTCAATAATGCATTAGAATATAATAGTAAACAGTAAAATTAAATATCAGCAAATAGCAAACAGCTTGCACTTATAAATTACAGTAAAGAATTACTAAACTGTCAATCAATAAAAATAACGGCAAGTCACAATGCATAAATTGCCGCAAGACATACAAAAACCCATGTAAAAGGATCAAATTGAGAAACAAGGACACACAACTTATAACACAATTTTTTAAAAAAATATGGTCTGGGAAAGGCTCCTAGGGCTGGAGGATAGGGCAAGGCAGGTGGAAAAAGGCATTGCATGATGAAAAGCAGAAAATCTCTCGTTCACATCTTGATTATTTCGCGTGGCTGGAATGTACCCTGCTATACTGAAGGGAATGTGGTCCTTGACCTGAAAAGGCTTCCCTACCCCCCTACTCCAGATTGCTGAAGGAAGCTTCATCCTGATATATTTATTTATGGATTTCAAAGAATTGCCGGTTGCCCTTCAGCAGATTCCAGAGGCGGTGAACCGCAAGTACAAATAATGAATCATTTATATCACAACACACTAAAATCCGGCCTCATGTTGCCACAACACGGCTGCATCGGTCCTTTTAGAGATATTGCCCTAGTTTGGCTTCTGGGTTTTGTTTTCCTCAAGGATCAGCATGGCTACTTTTATTTTATTTTTAGCAATTGTCTTGTTTCTCAACTACTTCAGGCTCAGAAGCAGGTTCAGGATTGCAGCCTTAGAGCTGCAAGATGTGGTGTGAACACCCACACTTAGGAGTGTCAGCAGTTTTGAAAAACACGCAAACACGCAATGTGTGAACTTGTATCAGGACCACAGCATTGCGGGATGCACAAACCGTATTCCCCGCTGTGCCACTTTATGCCATTTACAGCTATTAATTTGTTTGCGGCATTTGTTTGCCGCCACACAAAGTTCTCTGGGCAGCTCATGATAAATAACTAAAAACCAATTTAAATACAAATTACGACACAAAGGCATGAAACGCTAGAAAAACAAAACTTGCCGCACCCCCAAAGATCAGAGACAGATTTCCCTGATTGAGATTGCCTCTGCTCAAAAGTTATTTGCCTTCCAGCAGAAAGCTTAGTGGTATAATTGGGGTAGGGTTATTTTGGGCAGGACATTAATTACAAAAATGGCATGGGGGTGTTGGGGGAGAATAGTTAATCCCCCATCCAGTGTCACCCCGGCCTCTCCCTAATCCTCACTTCTTAAGCACACACACACACACACACACACACAGGTGATTCCAGTTGTAGATTTCCCATATCACACCCTGCTGGTTTATTACTAGGATACTGAACTCAGCAGAACTCTTTAGAATAAATATACCGTACTTTTCCGTGTATAAGACTAGGATTTTTCCTTTTAAAGTTATGTTAAAAATTGGGGGTCATCTTATACACAGGTAGTGTATCCCCCCATTTTCTCAATTTGGAGTCCCCCCAAAAAGGAGGCATCTTATACCCGAGGGTGTGTTATACACGGAAAAATACAGTACTTTGAATTGTGCTGTTGGACAATTAATTTCCTGCAGATTGGTCTGGTATATTTGGATTTGATCCTAACGCGGCACACTTTTCGTGATGGTTGATCTCGGATTGCAATTTTCTTACGCTGACGCTTGAAATGTGTCCTCTAGAAAGAATGCTCATATCAGGATTGGATTAATGTTACCAGCTTTGTTCCTTTCCAAAGCTGTTTTTTATTTGTGCTGCCTCAGAAATGCTGTCTAATCTTATTTGTCACTGTGTTTTTGTTTTCCTTAGGGGGAACCTTATCTGAACACGGCCTACGGCCACGTGATCTGCTATTGGGATGGCTCTGTTCATTATCTGATGTATCTCTTGATGGTGGCAGCTATTGCATGGGAGTAAGTTGATTTAATGCTTGTGGGCAGCAAGATTGGCACAATTTACCTTTCACGGCTCTTTTCAAAATCACCTCACAGT
The DNA here is from genome assembly GCF_964106645.2 of Podarcis pityusensis. Taxonomy (NCBI): domain Eukaryota; kingdom Metazoa; phylum Chordata; class Lepidosauria; order Squamata; family Lacertidae; genus Podarcis; species Podarcis pityusensis. The sequence continues at coordinate 38,954,417 of NC_138039.1, read as the reverse complement.
ATACTTAGCTTTACCTACAAACTGGGCATAAAATGACCTTTCCTTTTTGGGTTTTTTTTAGAAGTAGTTTAAGCTTAACCTGAAAATTCTAATCTTGGCACTTTTTTATTTATATATTTTAAAATTTCTATCCCACTTTTCCTCCAAAGAGCTCAAGGTGCCATACTTATATCTCCCCATGCCATTTTATTTTCACAACGACCCTGTGAGGTAGTTTCGGCTCAGAGAGAGAGTGTGACCGACCCAAAGTCATCCAGGAAGCTTCACGGCTAAGTGGGGATTTGAACCCTGTCCTTGTCTGACTGTCTAACCACTCCACCATATTGTCACAATAATGTGTGCCTCCAGTTGTGAAGATGGTGTATGAAAACCGGGTATTTCTGTTGCAGGGAAAGTTATCGGACTATTGGCTTATATTGGCTGGGGTCCATCATGATGAGCGTCATTGTCTTTGTGCCTGGAAACATTGTGGGTAAGGACATATCACTTAGTCCATTTTGCTTTGTGGAGAGCCACAGTTGGCCTGCTGTCAGAATTTTGATCTTGCAATAGATGCAAGAGCCCAAATGTCTCTGGTTGAATATCTGTACTGTTGCAATAACTGGAAAACTGGACATGGTCAACAGAAGCCAAACTCAAATCCATACCATTTATTTGTGCCTACACAACACTTAGGGACGCGGGTGGCGCTGTGGGTTAAACCACAGAGCCTAGGACTTGCCGATCAGAAGGTCGGCGGTTCGAATCCCCGTGACGGGGTGAGCTCCCGTTGCTCAGTCCCTGCTCCTGCCAACCTAGCAGTTCAAAAGCATGTCAAAGTGCAGGTAGATAAATAGGTACTGCTCTGGCGGGAAGTAAATGACGTTTCCGTGCACTGCTCTGGTTCACCAGAAGCGGCTTAGTCATGCTGGCCACATGACCCGGAAGCTGTACGCCGGCTCCCTCGGCCAATAAAGCAAGATGAGCACCGCAACCCCATAATCGGTCACGACTGGACCTAATGGTCAGGGGTCCCTTTACCTTTTTTACACAACACTTGGCATTTTATTTTGCGTATCCAAGGTGTTCATGGAGGGAATGTTACCTTTCTTTTTCCATTAGCACTTCAGCCTTGAAACAAAATTCACTTAGGCTTGTTCATGTTTTCAAACTGCTCTACACAGAGCAGCCTTTTCACTCCTGGGAACACAGCTCCTGGGAAAAAGTAATGCTTGCTCAAGATCATTTAAAGATATAGCCTCTGTTTCCCAGCAGCAAGTCATTTGTATGTGTGACAGCAGAAAATGCTGCAGTGTAGAAGATTGTATCGAGAGAGATGTGTGTAAACTTGCAGGCAAATATGATGAGGTGCTTCAGCGAAGGCGTGAGCTACATGCTGAACAGGTTGATCAAGCATTAGGTGCAATGTTAATTGGGCATGGAAGAAAACATTGGTCTGTTATGATCAAAGCTCAGAGGTCAACAAGGTGCAGAAAGAAAGCCTTGTAGGCTTGGCATCATCTTTGGTCTGTGTTGGTGCAAGCATTCCATAGAAGAAATTTAATGTGGTAATGGGAAGCTGTGGTTCTGAACTCCAATTCCCATCATTCCTGACCACTGGCCATGCTGGCTAGAGTTGATGGGATTTAGAGTCCCAACAACATCTAATGTGCAAGAAGTTCTTAAGTTGAATGAGATTTACCTGCAGGTACATGTGCACAGGATGGGACGCGGGTGGCGCTGTGGGTTAAACCACAGAGCCTAGGACTTGCTGATCAGAAGGTCAGTGGTTCGAATCCCCGCGGCGGGGTGAGCTCCTGTTGCTCTGCCCCAGCTCCTGCCAACCTAGCAGTTCGAAAGCATGTCAAAGTGCAAGTAGATAAATAGATACCGCTCCGGCGGGAAGGCAAACGGTGTTTCCGTGCGCTGCTCTGGTTCACCAGAAGTGGCTTAGTCATGCTGGCCACATGACCTGGAAGCTGTACGCTGGCTCCCTCGGCCAATAAAGCGAGATGAGCGCCGCAACCCCAAAGTCAGCCACGACTGGACCTAATGGTCAGGGGTCCCATTACCTTTACTTACATGTGCACAGGATTACACATGTGGGGTATATTTCTTGCTAGACATGCCTAGGCTCATGGTGTAAAATGCTTTATTGAAGGTCATAATTTTTAATTTTTTTGTGTTGTTACTTGTAGGCAAGTTTGGAACCAAAATTTGCCCTGCATCTTTATTAAGTATCCCATTTATCTGTCTCCCAATATGGGCTGGTTTCAAAATCTATAATCAGCCTCCCGTGATTGGTGACTGTCCAGCCAAGGTAATATTTATGTATGAATGTGTTTGTTGTTTCAATGATAAGAACACGCTGAGGTAAAATCTGATGAATGTCAAAATGATATCTGATGTATGGCTGAGAAACAATTTATCCCGCCTAGGTTGCAAAAGCAATATTTGACATGGTTCCCTTTCACTGGCCTTTGTATTCCATATTTTGTACTTGCCCTAGGGTGAAGATGAATCCCTCCCCCTGTACTATACTTAAAATCAAGGGTGAGGAACCTTTTCCAGCCTGAGGGCAACATTATAGCTGTCAACTTACAGATTTGAAAATAAGGGACCAGCAGCCTCAAAAATAAGGGATTAGCAGCCAAAAGAAGGGATCAATAATTGCTTTGATAAAATACATATTTTGTTGCGTGCAAATGGCTTTAGATACCTATTAGGTCCATAAATTACCATATAGCATATATTCAACACAAAAAAACAGCAACAATTTGTTGTTGACAAAGGACAGCTGGACATAGAAAGTGCCCCATTACCTTCAGTAGCTTATTTAAGGGACATCATCAATAAGGGACAGCAGCGGGACATGGCGCTAGGATAAGGGACTGTCCCGCCAAATAAGGGACGCTTGACAGCTATGGGCAACATACAACTTTTCAGGGGCTATGTGCTGGCAGAGGGTGAGGCCAGAGGCAGAAAATGGGGGAAACAACTGATGTGACTTTTCACTATTGTACTGAAGGCCACATTCCAACCCTGCAAAAATCAAGGGTTTCTAAAGATGCATTTCTCCAGGCAAGCAAGAGGCATTTTCACCAGTGACATAGTGTTGGGGTGTGTGCACAGGGACGGTTGCCTCAGGCACAAAATTGTTAGGGGCACAAAATTCAAACATCCGGTGCTGCCTCAATACAGCTACACGCTTCCATTGCTGGGCTCTGTTGAAAACAGGTTCTCTGTGCAAACCAGGAAGTGACCTTTCAAGACAATGGAAGAACTCTTTTTTTTTATTATCTCTGTGGCTGCGATACTTATACCTACTCCAACTGTTTTGCTTCCCCCCACCCCCTCTCCGCATGGCCCTGGGTGCTGGCAACCCTCGCTATGCCACTGATGATCACAGCTCAAGAATGAATTTCATATAGGCCAGAGCACTTGAACAGGGCAAGGAGCAGTGCTACTGATGGGTCTTGTTTTAGGGATGAGGCATGGCTGGGATAGAGACCTAAGGGCTAGGAAGGGGCTGGATTTAACCTTGCCATGTGAACCTTTGCATCTGGTGCCTTCTTTTAATTACGTCAGGTGAGTCCCATTTGACCATGCACCAGCCAGACGTCACTCATATGAACCACATTTGGGGTCCATGTTTGGAGGGAGAGGGTGTCACTTGGGTGGAATCTAGACACATATAAAAAACGTTGTCAAATTGCTCTTTTAAAAAAAAGTTTTGAAAAATATATTGAATTTGCCATAGCTCACCATCACCATCTCGTGTCAGATCTGTTTAATGCACTTTAAAACACACTTAAGATGTTTTATTTGCAGCTGTATAGCTGAGTCCTTGGTGTAAGGAATGTTAAAATAAGTTTGCGATTTACTGAGCTCGGTTGGCCCCATCATTGGGCAGAATGAGGCAGTGGTCTTAGGCGGCGGATGTGGGGGGTTAGCAGTATCAGCCTTCCCCATAGCATTTCTTCTTAAGAATGCTCCTCAATAACTCCTCCCCCCCCCCATTGGACACCAGAGCTATGTGTGCCACAGACTTGCCATACTCCCCAAGCTAGCTTGCTGGCCTCAGGTGTGCTGGAGAATACTATCCTGCTGCCATTGTTGAAACAGGATTCAGAGGTCCTTCTCTGTGTGTCTCATCTGAGAGAGGTACAGATTGTGGCAATGAGAGAAGGGGCCTTTTCTGTGCTGGCTCCTCATCTCCTCATGCTGTCCCCACAGAAACGCATCTGGTCCCAATACTGTCATCTTTTAGGTGCCGGGATAAGAAAAATCCTGTTTGCCCAGGCTTATTTATTTATTTATTAAAACAACTTAAAGTTGTACTGCAGTATGATTTATGGGCTATTTGTGGAGATCACCTCTTTGTGGGGTGTGCCAGGATTTGCTCATTCTAATAATAATAATAATAATAATAATTTATTTATACCCCGCCCATCTGGCTGGGTTTCCCCAGCCACACTGGGTGGCTTCCAACAGAATATTAAAATACAATGACCTATTAAACATTAAAAGCTTCCCTAAACAGGGCTGCCTTCAGATGCCTTCTAAAAGTTTCATGTTGTCATTTGGTGAAATACCTTTATGTGTGGCATTCTATTCCGTGTATTTGTTTATAAAAGATTCAGAAACTCTTCGGTATCTATATTTTGTAAAGCTGCTTATGCGTCTGTTATGCGTTTGGACCCCTCTTAAGACACGGTAACCAAATCTTGCATGATGGTTCCTGAGATCAAGGAGCAGGTTTGTGTCTCTGTGGATACAATCGGTTGCCATTTTGAATCAAGATGGCAGACTGAACCTTTCAAAACTGTGCTTATTTTAACCATTTATTTCAAAACTACAGATTTTGTGGGGGTTTTTAGAATTCCCAAGAAGCACCGGCTTTGAGTTTGCTAGTTTTATATATTTATAAATCTGTGGGAGACATTTTTTTTTGGTAGAAAGCAATGAATACACCATAATCTTTCTGTTTGGTTAGCCCCTGTACATGGAACAGGGGGGTGAGATAGGTCCCCTCTTGTCTATTGCCTCACAATCAGGCAGCATAATCTACCACACATTTATTTCCTTGTCTCTCAGATAAACACTCTGTTAATACCTTCATTGTTCCGTCACCACAGTAAGACTAGTGACACTGGTCTGAATTGTGGATTTTAAAACTGCTCCTGGGGAGTCGGCTTGCTAATGTGCTCTCTCAACAGATTTGATGGATGTGTTTTCGCTCTGCATTAAATTGAGCTTTTTTAGCCAATTATCAGCAAAAGTTCAGAGGCATGTCCACAGGAGGGCTCTAAATATAGAATCCCATCATTGATTCTGAGCAACTTTTTTTTAACCCAACAGTGAAATTGCTTTTCCTGTGGGAAAGCCGAACGCTTTATTCATCACTATGAATTATGACTTCTGTACAAGACAAGAATAGCCAAGAGAGTAGTGATAGCGGCTGTTAAAACTGCCAGGAAAGTGAAATCAGCCGAAGTGTTTTAGCAATGCATAGTCCCCAGATAAAATTTGTCAGTGCAAATCAGGGAAACTAAAACTGGAATTAGGCAAGTTTATCTGATTTCACACAGTAGGGATGGCGGACCTGGTAACCCCCTTTGTACGTTGGTTCATATTTCTTGGTTGCATTTCCATGCCATCAAGGTGCCCTAGGTGGTTTGCAGTTTTAAAATACGTAAACCAATGAACGATATAAAATGCAGCGACAGTGGTCCTCTCAGACCAACTGTGAGCTGATGGCAAAAGCTTCCTTGCTTCTGCATATATGAGCTTTGCATGAACATCACGGTTTGGTTTGGTTTGGTGGGTCCTGTTATGGATCTTGAAGGGAACAGTTTGCTGGCCTTGGAGATAGATGATAATGAGGTAGACCGTAGCTCATTTTGGGGACTGGTAACATACAAAGGTCAGCTCTTTTTTCAGCTCTCTAATGTGAGTTGTCTCTCAGCCCTTTTGTGCAAATAAGGAACTGGTCACCGGTAGCCAACTTCCCCCCTCATAGATCTCGCGTTCTTCCTCTGTGTTTATACTACAAGCGTATTTCAGTGAGGGCTTTTTTCACTGGGCCCTGGATAACTTGCTGCCAAGTTATAAGCAAACTCTTTGTTTACACAGCAACATGCTGCTCAACACAAAAATGGTTTTCCTCAGTCTCTGCTGGTATAATTGTCCCTGCCGGGCCGCGTTTCTCTCATTTTCAAATGACTTTTCTTTCGAAAGAGCCTCGTCTCTCCCGTCTCAACCCCCCTGACTAATAATAATAATAATAATAATAATAATATTTATACCCCGCCCATCTGGGGAATCACACGGGGAATCTTGCAGTTCCACAATCAGATGGTTGGTAGATATTGGCCACAATAAGCTTGAGATTAGTAGCTGTTTGGGAGGGTGTGCGGGGTTTTTTTTTAAGATGTTGTTAGATTATTTTTAAATAGTTTTAAATATATGCAGTTGTTTTCTAAATTTTATTGCTTTAGTGCTTTGATGTTTGCTGCCCTGAGTTCCTTCAGCAGGAAGGGCAAGATAATAAAAATAAGATTGATTGATTGATTGAATGAATGAATAACGAAACTCTCCCAGAAATTGTGATGCTACCACCATTATTCCAGTTGGTATCTATATCGTGTGGGGAGGGCACTGTGGCTAAGGCCATTGGCTGTTTAATCGGTTCCTCTTGTATATGTTTGTGTAGGTGTGGGTGTCTTTACCTTGCATTTGATTAAATTAGAAATTTTAAGTTCTGTCCTTGTAGTTCTCTTGTTTACCTCAGGACAGAAGTCTTAAGGTGTTTTTTGGGCCAGTTTATATGACTTTGAAATTTTTGCATGTTGTTCCATAGAATTGTTAGTGACCCCTCTGGAAATCATATTGCAGGTGATTCGGGAAGTTCAGCAGAAGAGACTTCTGAGAAGACCTCTAGATTTGCTGTTGGCTGTATATTTTGTCTTTGCAACTGGATTTTGCCTTTTTAGGGGCCTGGTAAGTTGGTTGGTTTGGTGTGGGTGTGTGAAAGAAAGCTTATCGGTGTCACCTGTTTAGTTTAGAAAATATACATATAAAGAATATGGAAAAGGGGGATGCTATACAGTCATGGAAACCAAGGAGTGAGAGTCTACACCCCACCCCATTTCTTTACCCCCCAGAATCTGGAAGGTAAGTCCCCTACCCCACAGTAACTAGGCTTGGGGAAAACCCCCAAACCCCCAATTCCAGCCTAATGGTGGAGGGAGAGATTGTGTGCCCATGTATGGTTGTGCGTACCTCGATGTATACATAGCTTTGTGTGTGTGGTGCCCACAAGAACAGTTTATTCAGTTTGCAAATGTGCCCATTGTTTCAAAAAGCTTGGCAGCGCCTGGCCTGATCTGTTAAGTCTCTCCCCTCTTCTCACACAGTAATCTTAGGACTGATGCCATTGCTGACTTTATGGCATTACCACCTAGACACCTCCCCCCCCCCCGCCTTCTTTGCTTAACACCCAGCCTAGCGAATGGTCCTGGAGAACTCAAAAGCTTGCTCATTATTGTGCAACATTTTGGTCCTGCACATCATCCTCCATGTTGCAGACGGAGGCACCAAGGCTGAACCCAAATAGGCCTCAGGCTACCTACTGAGTTCATGGCAGAGGTTAGATTTGGCCTGCAAGCAGTTTTGGAAAAGGGCTGTATTTCAGTGGTAGAGCATCTGCTTTCCATCTGGAAGGTCCCTGGTTCAGTCCCCAGCATCTCCAGGTCGGGCCGTGTATATCACTTGCCTGAAACCCTGGGGAGTCACTGCCAACCAGTGCAGTCAGCAGTACGCTAGATGGGGCTTTACGTAAGGCGGTTTCCTTATGTTTCTATGAGTCAGGTTACAGACTCCGCTAACCCAGAAATAGTGCTTCAGGTTAAGAACTTTGCTTCAGGATGAGAACAGAAATCATGCAGCGGCAGCGGGAGGCCATATTAGCTAAAGTGGTACCTCAGGTTAAGAACAGTTTCAGGTTAAGAACGGACCTCTGGAACGAATTAAGTTCTTAACCTGAGGTACCACTGCGGCAGGAAGGTAAATGGTGTTTCTGTGCACTCTGGCTTCCGTCATGGTGTTCCATTGCACCAGAAGTGGTTTAGTCATGCTTGGTCCTTTACCTTTTACCTTTTTTACCTAATGTCAATGGGATTTCTCTTTAGGTTGCCTTGGATTGCCCAGCCGAACTTTGCCGACTATACAGCCAACTTCATGAGCCGTATATCAAGGATCCTGTTGCCTATCCAAAACTTCAGGTACACGTTCCAAAATAAGAAACTATGCACACTGACTGGACCGCTCTTGGTGTAAGAGAGTGAGTGAGAGAGAGAGAGAGAGAGAGAAGGTGCTTGTAACTAGGACTCGCTTTCTGGCCCCTACCTTTATTTTTCTAGTCAAATTTATGACCTGTTCCCTTTCGAAAAGTCTTTACTGGTTTCAGGGAGATTAGTCCCTTATAGTCAGAGGTTGGGCCTGCCTGTTTCCTTTGGTCAGTGCTGAACTGATGGAGATTTAAGTTCTTAAGAACCACTTTGCTGACTCAGGCTAGTCCAGCTTTCTGTTTTCAACATAAGAGAAGCTAACAAATGAGACAGGATGAAGTAGTCATCCCCTCTTGTTTCCAGCATCTAGTACTCAAAGAGGCAGGCTGCCTCTCTACATGGAAGCTAATCCTCGCTTCTGAACTTTTCAGTTTAGAGAGAGGGCGAATAAGAGGAGACAAGATAGAGGGGTGTAAAATTATGCATGGTGTAGAAAAAAAATGAAGTTTTTCTTACTTTCTTATAATAACTTGGGGGCATGTAGGAATTGGGGAGACTTTGATTCGGTTTAAGGTGAGGCTACCAAACCTGGACTTTCTGAAACAACACATGAACCCCGAAATTTGCACTTCTCTGAATTTTGCAGTGTAGTTCTTGAGCCAAGTAATGTCTAGAACAATTGCATATACCAGAACGAAGTGTGTATACAATGCATATATAAATGAAAATACCGTACAAAAGTGCATCTGTCAGCCTGGGCTCCTGTGAGAGGAAGATTGGGATATTATTCTTCACCACCATCATTGTTTTAGATGCCTGCTGAAAGCTTTTTTTTTATTTTGGCAAGCCTACAGATTTTTATCCGTTTCATTGAAAACAATCTTACATACACTTGCTTTTTTTGTGGATTTTAACAGTGTTTTGTTGTTCATTTCTTGTGTATGCTGCTTAGAGTTTTATGACTAAGCAGTAAGCTTTAGAGATCTTGCTAAATAAATGAACTATTGTTGCCTTTTCTTCTAATGCACAGATGCTGGCGTACCTGTTCTATTCTGTACCATACTATATAATCTCACTGTATGGTTTGCTCGTTCCTGGCTGCAGCTGGATGACTGATTTAACCCTTATACATGCTGGCGGACTAGCCCAGGTATATTTCTTACAGATCTGGGTTTCTCAATATTACTGTACAGCAGAATTTAAATATTATATAGTGCAGGGCTCAGCAAAGTTTTGTGGATTGGGCCAGTTCACGGTCCCGCAGACACCGCGGTGGACCGGAGTGCGTGCGCATGCATGCGCAAACGCTATTTCCGGCGCTCCTTCCAGCATGGAGGAGGTGTGCGCAGCTTCCCATTGGCTGCAGGAGCTTCCTGCAGCCAATGGGAAGCTGGCCAGCATCGCAGAAGGCGGTCCCTGCTCTGCTCCACGCTGGTTTAGTGCTGAGCACGGGAGCTGACCGAGCCGGTGGCAGGAGTCCCTAAGCAGGCAGCAGAAGTCCATGAGCCAGTTAAACAACCCCCATGGGCTGCTTGTGGCCCATGGGCCTTAGGTTGCCGACCCCTGATATATAGTGGATGACCAACTGAGAGAGCCACTGCGTAGCCAGACAATTGGTGCCCCGAAAGCTTTGGAGAGTTGGAAAACCATACCGAATGTGAGCTTCTAATCCCTTCCCTCCAATCATTTTCACCATATTTGCAGTCCTGTTTTCAAACCGAATCTGCAGTCATCAGGAAGACTAGAATTTTCTTCTTCTTAAAATGGAAACCAGAATTCTCAGAATAATAGCCAGAAGCACAAAATTAATATCATGTTGCTCATCCCTGTTTGATCAGCGAACTTTGCCCATACCTTTCCGACTAGAACTTCAAAGCTTACTTTCCCCCTCTCATCATTGTTCACACAAATATATTCCTTTCTCCTGTCTGTATTATGCACATTAAAACATCTGCATTGTGCACTTGTTGCTGTCCAAAGGACATAATGTTCTGAGCTCGGTGACATTGTGGCCCATAGTCTCTGCTGATTTATTGAAGTAAATAGAAAAGAAAACAACCCTTGTTCTATAACCCTGAGCATGGCTTTTCCTTTTTTCAGCCGCGCAACATAATTTAGAAAAGGACTCCAAAAATCAAAGGAATTAAAATATAGCTGTTTTATAGCAACAGCCTGTTGGTCTCAAGCTCACTCCCATGCTCCTGACAGTTGTTAAATGCTTACTTTTTTTCAAATTCTCTTTTAATAGATGAGTGAGGGTTTTTTTTAAAAAAAAATAATGCAAGAAGAACTTCCCTTAAAAACGAAAACAGTTACCGTATTTTTCGCTCCATAAGGCGCACCTGACCATAAGGCGCACCTACTTTTTTTTTGGGGGGGGGGTATTCAAGAAAAAAAATATTATTTAAAGGGAGTGCTGAGCAGAGCCTGTCTGCATCCCAGGCTCTGCTCAGCGCTCCCTTTCATGAGCCGCGTGGAGCACTTGCAGGCTTTTCCCCGAGGAGTGATGGGCTGCCCTTCTCCCTCCTCGGGGAAAAGCACCCAAGGGCTACACACACACTCCGCGCAGCTCTTTAAAGGGAGCACGGCTCTTGGGGGCTTTTGCAGGAGGTGGGTGAAGTGAGAGAGCCCTTGCTCTGTCCCTTCCCCCACCTCCCGCAAAAGCCAGGGATAGCTGCACGGAGCCTCCCCAGGGCTTGTTGGGGCTGGCGGGGGAAGCCCGGGCCCCCCCCCGGCCCAGGGACCACACACTCACTCCATAAGACGCACAGACATTTCCCCTTAGATTTTAAGAGGGGAAAAGTGCGTCTTATGGAGCGAAAAATACGGTACCATGCAGGTCTTGGGTGCTTGGTGGACAGCCTTCCTTTTAATAAAAGCCCAGGGGGAGATATCTAGAGAAGTCTTCCCATGGGGCTTTTTCAGATGTAGAAGGGCCAGACAGGCAAGGAGGCTGCAGAAGGCCACATGTTATTGACAGCAGATACACATTTTCTCAAAAGGTACAGAGCGTTTAAGCGTCTTTCCCAGCTGCACTGTCCTCCTCTGACCTTTCTCCCTATGACTTCACGCGACACAGACCAACGCTTGGCAACACCCGGTAAACAGAACTGGCCCATCTCTTCCTTAAATGTTAAGCTTCTGGTGCAGCCTGAACCCCCATATCTCTCCCTCTTGCAAAAGCAGAAAACAAAAATAAAAAGCTCATAAATTTGGGCATGGGGTTTTTTAAAACGCAAATGAGCTGTCACTTGCAAAAGGGGATAACAGATGGGAGACAAAAGACAAGCCACAATTCCGAGTGCGCCACTATTGCTTCTATCTTTAAATGTTTGTTTATGCTAAAAATATTCGTTGGCTCAACAATCTCTTCTCTGTACATAACCTTAGATGTAAATTTGTTCTGCACTCCAGAACAGTCCCAGGGGAGTCTACCCAAAAGCTCCCACCCACCTACTATGCAGACAAGGGAGCAAAAACCTGCTGCTCAGTCCCTAGAAAAGAAAAACAAACCACTCTTTTCCTGTCTGCCCTGACATTTAAAGTAGGGTGGGCCAGATCCTGAGTACTCTGGTGATGTTATACAGGATTTGGGCCGAGGCTGAAAGCAGGAAGCCTGTGAACCCTAATTGTTAAGTCAGGAAGGGAAAAGTCAGGAAAGTGGAATGTCTCCAAGATTCTGATTACCCAAATGGCGTTTCAAGTGCCCATTGTGCGTAGACCTTGATTTTGGCTGTGATTTGGTGTTGTTGTTTTTTAAATCAAAAACAAGAAGAAAAGCCAAATTCTGTGGCTTGAATAGAGTAGCAACTTTGTGCATATCTACATATCCATGCAACATTCTGTTTCTGCTAGCGATGAAAGCTGAGCAGGAAGCTATGTAATGCTAAAGCCTTTCCCCCTGCCTTTGTAAACCTTATGTGACCTCTCTCTAGATTGTATGATAGCCCTATTCAGAGAGATTAGGAAACATGACTAACTTAGGTCCATATTTCAATGGGTCTACTCTGGGTAAACTTTAGTTGGATACAGCACCCCCCTGCCCCCAATCACCAGTCATTCTTACCTTTCTTGAGAACTAGAAACCTTTTGGAAGTGGTTATTGAGAGTTGTCAAAATACTGAATACTTTATCCTGTGTCAGATACTCTGGCAAGGTAGCGCCTTGACCTTTGACATTAAAATTTATTTTACCATCTCTCAGTAAAAAAGGTAAAGGGACCCCTGACCATTAGGTCAAATTGTGACCGACTGTGGGGTTGTGGCGCTAATCTCGCTTTATTGGCCAAGGAAGCCAGCACACAGCTTCTGGGTCATGTGGCCAGCATGACTAAGCCGCTTCTGGCAAACCAGAGCAGCGCACGGAAACGCCGTTTACCTTCCTGCCGGAGTGGTACCTATTTATCTACTTGCACTTTGACGTGCTTTCGAACTGCTAGGTTGGCAGGAGCAGGGACCGAGCAATGAGTGCTCGCCCCGTCGCAGGGATTCGAACCACCGACCTTCTGATCGGCAAGTCCTAGGCTGTGTGGTTTAACCCACAGCGCCACTTGCGTCCCTTATCATCTCTCAGTACCCTATTCTAAATCTCAAGTCTGTTGTATACAAGGCAGAAGAAACTAGGGGATTCTCTATTCTTCAATAGTGGAGCAGCGGCAGACTTTGGTCTTTCAAGTTTCAGCGGTGCCCTGTGCGAGACCAAAATTTGCTGCCCCTCCACCTCTTGCCTTCGGTTCTGCTACATCATAGCTGCGGCATCTTGCAGCACCCCATCAGCTTGGCACCCAGTGAGGGGGAACTGTTCACATTCCCCTAAGTAGAGATAGTAGAGGGGTTTTTTTGGGGGGGGGGGGAACCAAGATGTTCAATTTACGGCTGCAATATTGAATCAGTTAATCAGGCGGATGAATCAGTTTGAATCCTTACTAACCAAATAAAAAGTGGCTTTGATTAACTGTGCAGCAGCTTTTTTTAAAAAAGTTGCTAATTAGACTTAAGTACAGTGGTATCTCCGGTTGCGGATGGGATCCGTTCTGGAGCTCCAGTCGGATCCGGAGGTTTTTGCTATTGGAGGTGTTTGTTCTGCGCATGCACGCAGCGTGGTAGAGCGCTTCTACGCATGCGTGCATGGCGAAACCCGGAAAAATGCTTCTAGGTTTGTTGCATTCGCATCTTGAAATTTACTTAACCAGAGGGTTACGTAATGTGAGGTACTCCAGTGGTACCTCAGGTTACAGACGCTTCAGGTTACAGACTCCGCTAACCCAGAAATAGTACCTCAGGTTAAGAACTTTACTTCAGGATGAGAACAGAAATCATGCAGCGGCAGTGGGAGGCCCTATTAGCTAAAGTGGTACCTAGGGTTAAGAACAGTTTCAGGTTAAGAACGGACCTCTGGAACGAATTAAGTTCTTAACCCGAGGTACCACATGCAAAAACCATAGGTGGGGAATTACATCTTAGAAAGGGGTGTTCCCGCTTTCCCTCTTCTGATAGGGGAAGCTGTGTGTGCGTTAGCTGAAAAAGGAAGGAAGCCAGGCTTTTTACAGGAACTGGCTTATTTTACAGGAACTGGCTCTTCAGGAATTGGCTTATTTGGGTAAAATCCAAAGCATGCCGATTTGGTCACAGAATGGCTTTTGATCAAGCAGAAACGTCTATTGTTACAGGGCAAAGGGAGGCAATTTTTGTGGTTTCTCTCTTCCCAGCAGCTGCCTTCTAAATACTCTGGAGAGAATACTGTTGATATGCGCATTCAAAGCTATGCCTCATCCTTACTCTTCTCTCTATATCCACAGGCTCAGTTTTCACACATTGGGGCTTCTCTACATGCTAGAACACCTTACATCTACAGAGTCCCCGAAGAAGGAAATATGTGGTTTCTTCTACTCAATGTAACATATGGAGTCGTTCCTCAGCTGTTGGCTTATAGGTGCGTCCACAGTCCAGAATTTTTCTTAAAGGCCAAGCCAGAAGACAAGACTGAGTAGGGAGACTGGAGTGACGTCTTCAGTTTTGTGAAACTGGACTGCTGTTACAAACTCAGAGAGCAAGGAAGGGTCTTGCAATACCTGGAAGGCTTAACACATTTATTAAGGTAGAGGTTTTCATGGACCACAGTCCATTTCAGCCGTAGTCCATTTTACATCTGACCAAGTTGACTGCAGTCATCAAAAGCTTATGCCATAATAAATCTGTGAAGTCTTTAAGGTGCCACACGACTCTTCGCTGTTTTTGATGCAAAAAGACTGGATATAGCTACTCCTTTGCAACTCTACAAGGTTTGTCTGCAAAGACACGTCAGCTCGGTATTATGTACTGTTGCAGGAAATAAAAGACTACTTCTGTCTTTCGTAGCGCTTCTTGAAAGCTTGCTTTCATGGCATTTTTATTTATTTACAAATATCTATAGGCTGCCCTTAAGAGCAGAACTCTCTCAAGGCAGCTTACACCATAAGGACACTGTCTGGATAGGAGTTAGAACTAAAGGAAGTTAAAATCAAGATAGTTCACCACAAGGGATGTAAGAAGGCATCGTCTGTAGTTCCACTGTTTCATCCTCATTTGCAGCACAGTTTCTGTTCCACTGCAGTTCATCTTATGCCAACAGATATGTTGTTCGTCTTGATTTCCACTGTGGCAAAGTCATGTAACTTACCTAAGTTATATCATCATTACATTATTCCACCCCGTTCATTTCAAAGTGAAGGAATCACAGTGCAGGTTTTATTTGGGGGGGGGGGGGATTATAATCAATTATGTATAGTTTTGCAGCATCAACAGCAGTGACTACTGATCACACTTGCCGGACTGATTTCCAGTTTGCACATGGATGCATAAGCAAATGTTGGCAATTTTTTGCTTCTGTTTCTGTTCTGTTCTCTGACATTTTTATTCACCGTTGAATTTAACACGAGTAATTGGTGAACTGAAACTTATTTGGCATGGAAATCTCTGGCCCCTTTGGTCATTTTTTAGCACGTCTCGGGCTCTTCTGCACAATGGTGGAGCTGGAGCTGATTGTTGCAGTGCAAATTGTACCAGGTTGCAGAAGTTCACATATCTCTGCTTCAGTATAGTGAAGGTAAAAAAAAGCTGCTGCCAGAAATTCTACAAATCCTATATTAATAGTTGCCTGTTGCCCTCCACTTTACAAAAGACCACTTTACAAAAGACAAAAGTGGTTTTTATTTAATACTTGTTTACAATTCAGATGTACTATCTATCCCCAGAAGAGATTGCCATGGATTCCTTCAGATGGCTGCCCTAGTCTCCTGCTCCCTTAAACCATGACACCCGTTTTTCTTTGCTGTCCCTGTTCTTTGGGCTTCTCTCAGAGTGCCTGCAGGGTATTGCCTCTCTCTGCTTTTTCAAAGTCCTCAAAACACATCTCCACCCTGCCATCCCCCACAAAAACTTTGGCTTTAAACTGGTACAGTCCGATTAAATGAGGCTGCTTTGGGTGGTTAGGAGAAGGTACTAAACCTTCCTCTACCCCAGACACTTATTTTTCCTCTCCTGGTGGGAGAAAAACTATTCTCCTTGGAGAATAGCAAAGCATAGGTGTTGAAGCATGCCAAACTTTAAATTGGGGTGGGCAATCTTTTTCAGATCCAGGGTTGTATTCCCTTGTGGGCAACCTTCCAGGGGCCACATTCCAGTGCAGGTGGGGCCAGAGGCAAAAGCAGGCAGGGAAAGGGATGTAAATTCCCCATTTGTGCCATAGTGCCAGGAGCGAGCCAGCAATAAATCACACACAGTAACTGATTGATTAGAAGAGACAGGATCTGTCCAGAAATGCCAGGCCTAATGAGCACAGCATCTCTTCTTTGGTAGGTCTTGCCTCTGTGAGGCAGTTGTGGAGACTGAAGGTCCCCACCTTCCCACAGCTGCCTAAGTCTCCTCTCCAGGGTTACCCCCAAGCAATCTGAGACTATGCTGGTGTGCCTGCCTTTGCTCCTCTTGCTTCATGCCTCTCCTGGTTCTGGGAGACCAGTGGGGAAGGGAGCTTGTGACAGCAGGACAGGGAGACACCCATGCTTCTTCACCAGCCTGATTCATCTCTGCTTTTTGCCCACTAAACACTGTTACCTCTTCAGCTTTTGACACCTCCTCTTCCCCCTCTGACCACTCATTGTGGTCCCACCACCAACCCCAGGGCTCTGAGCCTTCTTCCCTTGGGAGCTACCTTGCTGCTTCCTCCCCTGTTCCTTTGTGTCCAGCTTGTCCACGACACATGGGTTAGCTTTATACATACGCATGTCTCTCCAAGGATATATTCCAGCCATGTAGAAGCATTAGAGGAGGGTATGACCTGGAGGCCTGCATTTGATCCCTCGTCTCAGAGTCATCTCCCCGCTTTAAATGGTCCTATATGTCCCCAGCCTTCCCATGAGTTTCCAAGCAATCCATGGACTCTTGCAGATACCATCATAATTGCTTTAAACCTCAGTCCACACCCCTGGATGAAATGAAACCTGAATATGTGTTTGGCTGCCTCTGCTGACAGCTGCCACTCGCTCCCTTAAGTTGCTCCTTCCTTACCTTTGTTCTCCTCTTCTCCACTGTCACAAACAGATTTGCAACCTGATTGGGGACCTGTTTTTTCCCCTCATTGTTGATACGCGCCGCTACAAAGCGCCGTGTAAAAAAGGTGCCGCGATGTGAAAGGATAATAAAACGAGCAGCGACAGGTGCTTCAGTGAGCAACACGATGGAAGTGGGACGGCACGGCAGTGGTTCTTGAACAAATGCACCTGACACTGAATGCAACTTGCAAATGAGGGAAGCAAAAGAACTGGGTTGGGAGCAGTGGACAGAGAGAGTAGCAAGTTGTGGTTTAGTCAGAGGATGCATTCAGTTCTCAGTTGCAGCACTTCTTTGCAAGCTTTTGCAGTTCTTAATAAGGTGCTTGCAACTATGTAAATGCAGGGCTCGCTTACAAATGGGCAGCAGATCTAAGAGTTGCTGCAAAGGCCTCATAAGCCCTGGATTTGGCAAGCACAAGTTTTGACAGTTCTTGCAGAGGGCTAAAGAACTGCTGGAACAAGGAAATGACTGGCAGTGTAAAGCTTTAAAGTTGCTGCTCACAAATCAGCTATGAATCCCTCTGCTTGCGCCTCCAGAATTGTAAGCTCAGCACTTCGTGAAATGAAGGCAACAGACTGTGTGTTTTTATGTGTTCAATTGTCACTTTGTAGTTGTTTCCAGGATACCCCTTATGCCACTCACAAGCAGCTGCTGAAATAGAGACGGACAAACCTTTGGTTTCTCTCGTTTATCATTTTTTTCAGACTTGGGCTCAGATCACCACTTTTCTGCATGCTTTTTTTTTTTTTTAAGTCTTCATTAAGATTCGCCAACATGGTAGTGCAAGTCTCTCCAGATATGTATACACACACTGTTGTATTTGATTTTGCCTGATTTTCGCAATTTTCCTAATGCAATGCATGTTGTATGTTGTTTTCACAAACATACGTGTTTTTACACACACTTTCCTCATTTTTGGCAGGAGAACTGCATCACAAAATTCAGAGAAGTGCAAATTTTGAAGCATAAACTGTGTTTTTCGGTTCACATGTGGAAAGCGAGAATTCAGTAGGCTTGCCTTAAAATCCAAACTGCACTGGATTTCTCCATCCCTATGTTGAAAGCAGCATCTGTCTTGAGCCCTTTCCTACTGTGTACAGTGGTACCTTGGGTTACATACCCTTCAGGTTACATACGCTTCAGGTTACAGACTCCGCTAACCCAGAAATAGTACCTCGGGTTAAGAACTTTGCTTCAGGATGAGAACAGAAATTGTGCTCCGGTGGCACGGCAGCAGCAGGAGGCCCCATAGGCTAAAGTGGTGCTTCAGGTTAAGAACAGTTTCAGGTTAAGAACGGACCTCCGGAATTAATTAAGTACTTAACCCGAGGTACCACTGTACGTCTCTCACCCCATGCCATGATTCCATCCTGCTACATGCCCAGCGCTGATTGAGGAAGATGCCTGTTTTGGTGAAGTTTGTAAATTATCTTACACAGGAAGAAAAAACTCTGTAGGGTTTATAGTGGCAGACCTTCAGTTTCACCCCAGCCAGATTGTATTACAGAACTGCAGTTTCCTCTTCCCTTAGTCTCATCATCAGCTCCCTTCCACCATTTCCTGCTCCTTGTTATTTAGGAAGTCATTTATGAATGACATTGAATTGGAGGCAAGCAGTGAGTTGGCCAAGTTGGCCGATGATGCCAGATTGTTCAAGGCGCTTTAAACGAAAAGGGATAGTTTCAGAAGGATGTACCCAAACTGGGTGAACAACGGGCAATAAAATGGCAAATGCCATTCAACGTAAGCAAGTGACGCACATTGGTGCAAAAATACCCCCAACCACCCTTATTTTGCGTGTACGTTGATGAGGTTTGAGCTGGCGGTGACTGACCACGAAAAGGACCTTGGAGTCATGGTGAGCAGCTCAAAGAAAACGTCAACTCTGCACTCGGAAGTTTAAGGCAAATTCCACAACAAGGATCATTAGGAAAGGGGTTGCGACTGAAACGAGATTGAATAAATCTATGGTGCAATCATATCGGAGTACAGTACAGTGGTACCTCGGGTTACATATGCTTCAGGTTACATACGCTTCAGGTTACAGACTCCGCTAACCCAGAAATAGTACCTTGGGTTAAGAACTTTGCTTCAGGATGAGAACACAAATCGCGCAGCGGCAGTGGGAGGCCCCATTAGCTAAAGTGGTGCTTCAGGTTAAGAACAGTTTCAGGTTAAGAACGGACCTCCGGAACGAATTAAGTACTTAACCCGAGGTACCACTGTACTGAGTTCAACTGGTTTTCACAGCTCAAAAAGAATACTATAGAGCTCGGAAAGTTTCAAAAATGGGCAAGCAAACTTACCCCTATGAGTAAAGGTTACACCATTTAAGAAAGGCTCGGAGATATAGATGGAGGATAAGTAACCAGGTGTTGAAAGGTTACTAGGCATGAAGGCAATGTTCTACCTCCTCCAGTATTAGAAGCTGTAAGGCTCTGAATGCCAGTTGTTGGGGAGTTGAAATGGGGTGTCTTGTCCTGCCTATGGGCTTCCCATAGGCCTCTTGTTGGCTGCTGTGGGGTCTCTGGTCTGCTCTAGAAGGGCTTTGCTAATGCTCTTTCCCCTCCACCATTATCCGAGGGATTGCAAGAAGCTGTCCTTTTATTTCTGAAGTTGCAAAGTATGACATTTCCTGATGTCAGGTTCCTACATGGCCATAGTGTGCAGGTTTTCCACACGTGGTAGAACGTGAATCCTCTGGCACCAGGCATCAAACTTTAAAATGAACTGTGTGCGAGTACCTGTACCTGGACTAGCCTCCATTCCCTGGACAACGGGTGGCGCTGTGATCTAAACCACTCAGCCTCTTGGGCTTGCCGATCAGAAGGTCGGCGGTTCAAATCCCCGCGACGGGGTGAACTCCTGTTGCTCGGTCCCAGCTCCTGCCAACGTAGCAGTTCGAAAGCACACCAGTGCAAGTAGATAAATAGGTACCGCTTTGGCGGAAAGGTAAACGACGTTTCCATGCACTCTGGCTTCCCTCAAGGTGTCCCAGTGCACCAGAAGCGGTTTAGTCATGCTGGCCACATGACCTGGAAAGCTTTCTGTGGACCAACGCTGGCTCCCTCAGCCTGAAAGCGAGATGAGCGCTGCAACCCCATAGTCACCTTTGACTGGACTTAACCGCCCAGGGGTCCTTCACCTTTACCTTTTACTAGCCCCCATTCCCTGGACCGCTCATTTACCACACTTAGCATATTGAGGCATGCAAGTGATTATGGCAGGGTCAGCTAACCTTTTCAGCAGGGGGCTGGTCCACTGTCCCTCAGACCTTGTGGGGGGCCGGACTATATTTTTTTGGGGGGGAATGAACAAATTCCTCTGCCCCACAAATAACCCAGAGGTGCATTTTTAAATAAAAGGACACATTCTACTCATGTAAAAACACGCTGATTCCCAGACCGTCCATGGGCCAGATTTAGAAGGCGATTGGGCCGGATCCGGCCCCTAGTTTGCCTACCCATGGATTACGGGATGCATCCAATACAGCGCTAAGTTGAGGTCACGTGGTGGTTTATCTGTTCTGTTGCAGAAATGTTCTGTGCTAGTGGGGTATGCTTGTGCAAAGGAATATAGGAGGAGGTTGCTGGTGACTTCGCTGCACAACAACGGGCGCAATCTGTTGCACAACTTTGGAATCCTCAGGTGTGCAATGTTAAAACTCTCCCTTTGCGCTGGTGGACATAGAACGTTGGACTACCGCCATTATGTGACAGGTGAGACTTCTTTTATATGTACAGCATGTGATTCTCTGAGCTTCTGATGAACACGGAGTCTCGTAAGTAAGAAAAGCAAAGGGACAGAAACAAGAAAGCTTTCCCTGTATTGGTGCTCTTATTAGTACGAACTCAACGATAACAGAATGCTTTGCTTTAATACTCGAGTTACATGAATACCTCACATTATTACACGTATGAAGCCAAATACGACGCTAACTTAGCTGCTTACAACCTCAAACCTTACTCCTGATACACATTCCAATAAATTTATTCTGTAAAAACAATAGTTTTTTGTGGTTTTTTTCCCTTGTGTTCCCCCCTCCCCATGATTTTTTATTTTTTTTGTACAGTAAACTTTTCAACTACAAACCTTGAGTACGCGAAAGATGTTCCAAGGACAAGCATAACAAGGATTGATAAAAACTGGACTAAACCCATATGTTTTCACAATAAAAGCTGGCATTGAAAAATAAATAAAATTCTCTATTCTCACAATAGCAACAATAATGTACACAGAATAATGGATTTTGGAATGCTTACTTACTAGTCTAGATCTAGTTTTGAAAGTAGGGAAAAAAACAGAAAAATGATGGCAGGATCTTTTCTTTCTTTCTTTCTTTTCCTTTTTAAGCCTTTCAGGTTGGGTTCTGCTTTTCAATTTGATGTTTTGGTTTATTTTCCCATAGGGTAATTATTATTTTTGTTTTTTAAAAAAACACTATCAGGTGCTTAAAAATGGAAGGCATCCGAAAAAGCTCAAATTTGCTTTGGGGTTTTGAAAAAAAGCTCCTTGTATTCATCTAAAGAAACACAAAAGACTTTCACTAACTCCACATATAAGAACTAAGTCAGAGAAATTTACGTTACATCATGACCTTGAGAAGTATTAAGAGTATAGCTAGCTAGGTATGTCTAATAAGGAAAGGTATTTTCATACAATATGGACTTTTTGAGCAGGAACGCAACTCAAGTACATTTTGCCAGGTTTTAAAACAGAGATGGCCCTCTTACGTCTTCTAGGAGGGGAGTCTTTTACTCTCCAGACAGTGGCTATATAGCATGTGATTTTGGGCGTGGGTATCTTTCTGCACGTAAATTTGATTGTTTCATGAATGAATGGGCATGGATCCTTATTCAAGATGGCGCCATCTTGACTCAAGGGCTTTACGGAGATCAGGCATACCGTTACATACAAATATGTACATTTACATGTCGCATACAAAAAATCCAAAAAAGAGAGATGGGGAAATATCTCCTATTTCATAGAACTTGAAAATAGTTTTTTCTTCTTCTTTTAAATTTCCTTACAAACGAAATTGTGAGCAAATATTTTGCCCTATATTGACTGCAATTTGGCGAGGGAGGGGAGCACGGGAAACTGCCTAAGGAACGAAATCTAGCTTCTGCGCCATCTGCTGGCTACCCCTGTTTTCAAACCAATTGTAAAAAAAAAGTAATACACCAAGAATGGATAAAGAGATTTTTTTTTTAAAGTCATGGTTTGTAAGCAGAATAAAGATTCTTGCGGTTCTTTACAAGAGGGCACTTTATTTCCAAACGTTTTTAATGTTACTGCTTTTTTAAAAAGAAAAGGAAATTTCAGAAAACGGTTTAAAGTTTGGAGTTTTGGCCCTTTGTTGTTGTTTTTTATGGGGGGGAGGAGGTGTCAATGATGGGCGCGTTGGCAATGTTCTTGCATGTCACATTTGCTGGAAAAGAGCGCATTTTTTTAATTGTTTCGCGTGCGATTAAATAAAATGACGTTCAGAAAAGGGAACCCCTGGGGGGTGGGGAGATAACAATGAAGTTGAAAGTTGTTTCTGAGAACAGGGTGGGTAGGAATGTGACCTAAATGTGCATACGAACAGATATGCTGCTGATGAACAGATGTGCTGACTTCTATCAAATCCAAGAATTTTAGACAACCAAACATGTAACCTTCTTGTGTCTTCCCTTAATATGCAGCAGTCAATATGTTGGTTAAGTCTGGGGGGGAAACAGGAAGAATATATGAATGCCTTTACAAATACGCATGCAAACAATTCAATCAGCATTATGTTATCAATTGGATATAACATTTTCAAAGTGAGGCCTTTGGCATGGTCCTCCAGGTGTTGAGCTTCATCCCTGACCACCGGCCAGAACATCTGGGAGGCATAGAAAAAGATGTACATTTCCATCTGCAGTCTATGTCTAACTAAATCCTCTTCTGGATCCTGAAGGAGCGTCTTCATCCCCATCGTTCACTGAGGTCCAGCTCTGAGGGCCTTCTAGCAGTTCCCTCACTGCAAGAAATGAGGTTACAGGGAACCAGGCAGAGGGCCTTCTCGGTGGTGGCGCCCGCACATCAGATGTCAAGGAATAAACAACTATCTGACTTTTAGAAAACATCTGAAGGCAGCCCTGTTTAGGGAATTTGCTGTTTTATCATCGTGTTTTTAATATTCTGTTGGGAGTTGCCCAGTGGTGGGGTATAAATAATATATAAAATAATAATATATTATTATTATTATTATCCTTGAAAGCTTATAAGGGCAGGGTGAAGGACTCTTAAACTAGGCCTCTCTTCAATATACAGTCGTACCTTGGGTCAAAGTAGCTTTGGGATGAATATTTTTGGGTTGTGACCTGGAAGTAACGGAGCGTGTTACTTCCGGGTTTCGCCATTTGCGCATGCGCAGACGCTCATAATGATGTCACACGCATGCACGGAAGCGGCAAAACGTGACCCGCAGACATTTAGATGCGCAGTCGCGTCTTACGTTTACTTCAGGATGCGAACGGGGCTCCCTAACGGATCCCGTTTGTATCCTGAGGTACCACTGTACTAAATTTCTACAGTTAGGGGTATCTGAAATAAATTCATGGCCATTCAGGGAGGCTCGTCTGGCACCCTCGTTATATATCTTTAGGCGCCAGGCGGAAATATTTCTCTTTTCCCAGGCCTTTGGCTAATTAAACAATCTATGGCCTTTTAAACTGGGTGGGGTGGGGCCAGTACTGCTTTTGTTTGTTACTACGGTATACATTTTTGTGTTCAGTATGGAAATTTAATAGATAATCATCATCATCCAATTTTTCCTTCTTCTACTGCACAATTCATTGTACTAGCAGAATGACCAGGGGGATATTTCCGACTCACAAGTAAACAAGTCATCGGGCCAAGCTAGACGAGATGCCATTCACACAATTAGCAACAGTGTGAATAGCTTTCAAAACATAAATTGCAGATGCCTGTGTGTCATTGGGGGAGGGGGGGAGGGAGATTTAGGCCCTTGCCTTCCACTGCGGGCTCAATTTGGATCATTCCCCTTTTGCCCATTATTTTCACTGGGGATAAACATTCCAATTCACTCAAAAGGGAGCCTTTTACCCTTCAACAATAGCAGGTTCTCCCCGTGCCAGGGATCAATCAGGACAGCAGTGGCAGCGGGGTTTGAAAGGTCGAAGCTCCTAGCCCCTCACGTGAGGGTCTGCCTGCCATTCCCTCTGGGGATAGAAGTTTCCACGCACTCAAATGGCAGCTTTTACAGTCAAACCTTGGCTCCCAAACGCCTCCATTTTGAAAAGCTTTGGCTCCTGAACACTGAAAACCCGGAAGTAAATGTTCCGGATTTCGAAGGTTTTTTGGAAGCCGAGTGTCTGACGCGGCTCAGAAGCCAGTCGCATGTCAGTTGTCAAACATTTCGGAAGCTGAACGGGCTTCTGGAATGGATTACGTTTGACAACCGAGGTTTGACTGTATTCCAGTGGCAATAGCAACTGCAGCCTGACTACAGTAGCAGGGCAGGGAAGGCGAAAGCCCCCTACACATGCTACAATCCAGATTAAGGGCTCCCACACCTGCAATTTACTTTTA
This sequence comes from Podarcis pityusensis, assembly GCF_964106645.2. NCBI lineage: Eukaryota > Metazoa > Chordata > Lepidosauria > Squamata > Lacertidae > Podarcis > Podarcis pityusensis. The sequence goes on along the minus strand of NC_138039.1, from coordinate 38,929,978 downwards.
AAAAGACACCCATGCAATTGATAATTACGAATCATGATGCATCTTCTCTGTGCCATGGGGGTGACACATGTGTTGTTCTGGAATGACCGTGCCCCCACTGCTATTTATTCTTTTAATACAGCACCATCCCTTTGCATCTAGTCCCACCAGATTATGGCCACACAATACATTTAAAGCACTTTTATACCACTTTAAAGAGCCATGGCTTCCCCCAAAGAATTCTGGGAAATGTAGCTTGTTAATCATACTGAGAGTTGCTGTAAGACCCCAGTTCCCCTCACAGAGCTACACTTTCACGAGTTCCCTGGAAAGAGGGATTGTTAAATAGGGTTGCCATATTTCAAAAAGTGAAAATCTGGACACAAAAGTTGTTGAGCTATTTTTTAGTTTTGCCCAAAGGAAATTCGCCAAAATCTATACAGTGGTACCTCAGGTTACATATGCTTCAGGTTACATACGCTTCAGGTTACACACTCCGCTAACCCAGAAATAGTGCTTCAGGTTAAGAACTTTGCTTCAGGATAAGAATAGAAATCGGGCTCTGGCGGTGCGGCAGCAGCAGGAGGCCCCATTAGCTAAAGTGGTGCTTCAGGTTAAGAACAGTTTTAGGTTAAGAACGAACCTCCGGAACGAATTAAGTACTTAACCTGAGGTACCACTGTACTTACGACATGGGTTGCTGTACATTCGGATTTCCCCAGACATTTCAGCGATTTCTGCCCAGACACTGCTTCTGACTGCCATATTCCAGCTATGTCCAGGAAATTCTGGACGTATGGCAACCCTATTGTTAATCCACTTTGGGAATGACAGCTCTGTGAGGGCGAATCACAATTCTCAGCACCCTTAACGAACCACACTTCCCAGCATTCTTTGGGAGAAGTCGTGGCTGCGGAAAGCGACATTAGAATGCTTCGGATGTCATGGCCTGCTTTAAAGTAACCCTTACCCCTTCACTAGTTTTCTGCGAGTCTGAAGAGGTGTTTCTTGTGTCGTTGCCTGCTTCCCCAGCATCGGAGCTGCTCTTATTTTCTTCCTCTTTGCAGTCCTTGTCATCTTCATCTGCAGGAGATTTCCGTGACTGCTTGGAAGATTTCTAAGTATATCCATCAAGGGGGGAAGAAAAGAAGACAGCCTGTGTTTAAGCATCGTTTACTTGGATGTGAGAATACAGCAGATTCTGACGGGGCAGTTTCTGGGTTCAATTTCATTTCCATTTTTGTCCCCTGTTGTTCTGAAGCAGGTGCAATATTATTAATTACATTTATATCCCAACTCTCCTCCAAGGTGTTGAAAGTGACAGATATTATTCTCCCCATTTCCCCACCATTCTCACTATGGCCCTTTGTGGTAACTTAGGCTGAGAGGTAGCAACAGGCCCAAGGTCATCCATTGAGACTGATGGAGAGCTTAAATGCTCTTTTTGTGCTGGGTAAGAAGATCAAACCTATCCATTCTTAAGGAAATCAGCCCTGAGTGCTCACTGGAAGGACAGATCCTGAAGCTGAGGCTCCAATACTTTGGCCACCTCATGAAGAGAAGACTCCCTGGAAAAGACCCTGATGTTGGGAAAGATTGAGGGCACCAGGAAAAAGGGACGACAGAGGACGAGATGGTTGGACACTGTTCTTGAAGCTACCAACATGAGTCTGACCAAAGTGCGGGAAGCAGTGGAAGACAGGAGTGCCTGGCGTGCTGTGGTCCATGGGGTCACAAAGAGTCAGACACAACTAAATGACTAAACAACAACAACAACAACAAGCCCAAACAGACGCATCTTGAGAAGAGCTTTGAAGTTCTTCACCTTGTCTGCAAGGCCTACTTGGCAAACCAACTCTGGGAGTGTTAAGGATGCCCTCTCTCCTCAGATCACCCACTAGCCATAGAGCAGCTCCAAGGGGTGGGTATATGCAAGTTTTGTGTATGTAAGTTGAACCCTTGAAACCAAACCCACATAAGATGAGGGGTTATTGTAGTAAGCACCTGGAAGTCCTCCTGTTAAGATGGGAATTGAAGTGGGTTCCCATGAGGTAAGACACAGTGATAACAGTAAGAACGTTTATTGTACTAACAGAGCTGGACAACAGGGGCAAAGCAACTGCTTATATACATTTATGAAGGCCTGGGCCACTCCCAACGTGATTGGCTGTCTAAACGTCCAAGCTGCGAATCATGACTCAGAGTGTAAGGGCCAATGGCAGAGGCTCAAATCCTCAAATGTTCTGTGATTGGATGTCATGTATCGAATCAGGACACAGGGGCTCAGAATCCTTAGTCCAGACTCAAGCTCAGGCAAACACAGACCACTGAATACATAACAGGAATGTGACATAGCATTATATTATTATTATTATTATTATTATTATCATTATTATTATTATTACCACTATTATTACTATTACTATTATTATTAGAAATGTCATTATTCCATACTACTGAAAAAAAGAAAGCACTGCTTATGGGCAACAGCAACAAGAGGAAACCTCATGAATTACCTTCGAAGTGTAGGATTTTTTCCGTTTTGAACCCGCTTTTTCGTTCTTTCTTTTGCCTTTTCCGTCCTCTTCTACCCGGTCACCTTCCTCCTCGCTGCTGGCGTCTGCCGTATTCCCTCCTTCCCCCTCAGTTTCTGATGAACTTTGTTGCTGAATTGCCTTTGGAATGAGACAAATCGTTGCAGCTTGTTTAGGCTTTTGTAACATCCCATATGAGGCAGAAACTGATTTAGAGATATTGGGCACTTTCTACCATTCTACCCAGATGTGAAACAGGCCTACTGTACAGATTGCCTACTTCTAAACAGAGCGGCACGTACTCAGTGCTAACACATGCGGGTCCCGCTATCCAAACGCTTGTTCTATGAAAATTCACTCATTTGAACGTGATGAATTAGTACCCAAATTTTGCTATACACACCACAGATTCAGATAACCAAACAGCTGGACCTATGTGTAGTACAAATAAGCAGCCTTATTATTTGTTTGTGTTTTTCTGGTCCACGGCAGCCGTTTTGCCAGAAACTCTGGTTGGAGAGATCGGATGAATAAGGGGGCATTCCTTCCTTCCTTGTCTTTTGCAAAGTTGTAGTGGATTTCCCTGGGTTTTTTTCTTCTTCATTTGGGAGTCAAATTTTCATGGTTGGGAACGCATTAGAAATGTTTCCATAGGAATCAATGGAAATTGGCACCTCGCTATGCAAACGCTCACCTAACAAATGATTTCCTGAGAACGCATGTGTTCAGATAGCAAAACCTCTATGTATTTAAAGCAGATAAAAAGGTGGTGCTGTTTTGGGGAAATGGAAGGTTAAAGTGATAGAGTTGGTTCCTAGAGAGAAGAGAGAGATTACAGAGGAGACAGTGGCTAGATCACAATCTAGAAAATGGCTGACCAATCTATGTAGGCCATAATCTGACACTAATAGCAATGGGATGTTTATCTGCACCAGGGGAATTTTTTAAAAGTACCATTAGAAAGGGGAAAGGGGGAAAAGGAAAAGAAAAATGAAATATTTTCTGAGTTATGAACAGGGAAAATGTGAAGGACTGGCTATTTTGCTAATGGCATTGTACAGGTGTCATGTAACAAGTCACTAAACCAAGCAGTGTGGAAGCTGCCGCTGACATTTTGTTGTTGCTGCTCCAAAATTTAACCTCTTTTTACTAGACCTGACAGGCAGAGGGATGAAAGACAATGAGAAGGACCCAGAAGGGCCCCCAACCATTTGCAATCTTCTTTTCACACTTCTATGGTATCTGAGATTTCAGCAGGAATTGCCCCCACACTTCCTGGCATAGCTTCGCAACCACAGGGGCCAGACACTTGTTCTTCCTTAAAAAAAAATAATTCAGAAATGAAAGCTCCGCTTCTCCAGAACTTGAGATCTCTGCTCACTATCACATCCTGTGGTTTGCCCCCTCTCCCATGGGTTTGAGGCATTTTTAATATTTATTGTATTTCTAATTTGTCTTTCCTCAGACTGGGCCCAGAGAGAGGGAGAAAGGAAAGTACAGCCTTTACAAACAAATAAACAAATTGGAGCCAACACTGCTAGTTCTAAACCCCAAACAGAAAACATGATGATTCTCAATAAGACCTGGTCTTATTATCATGATGGATTTGGTATATTATAACTCAATGCCCCTGGCATTGTTGTTGTAAGATGCTTTCTGCTAACTCTAGACACCTCTGAGGCCCAAAATTGTCTGTACTTTGGTAAGTGTGCCCTGGGAGAGGCTTAGCTGAGAAAAGCTAAAAGAGAAAAGAAACCATTCTTACCTGGTAGCCAGTAAACTTGACACCGGGGTTGTTTTCGATTTCCCACAGGCCTTCATTAAATCCTTTTCGTTTGTTCGATTTCCCAAACTTGTCTTTATATTCTTTGTATGGGAAGAGATCTTTAGGCCCCAGAAATGCACTGCGGTTTAATGAAAACGACAGTCAAATGGTAGTTTCATATGCTATATTAGGTACAGTAATATGATAGTCATTGTTCGGAGAAATTGGTCCCATGAAAAATGGAACTAGTTAGTCTTGATTGTGGCTTTGTTCAGACATCACAATACCAAACCATGGCTTGCGGTCAGACAAAACATAGTTTGGAGCTGCATGCCTGTTTTCCGTTTTCTGTCTGCTCAGCAATGTAGTCTTCAGATGCTGCAGCCTCTGGAGGAGGAACAGCAACTGTTGCTATGGTTTGTCAATTCAGGCATCACAACAAACCATAGTTAGCGCAGACTAACTATGTATGGAAGTGAGAGCTGGACCATAAAGAAGGCTGATCGCCGAAGAATTGATGCTTTTGAATTATGGTGCTGGAGGAGACTCTTGAGAGTCCCATGGACTGCAAGAAGATCAAACCTATCCATTCTTCAGGAAATCAGCCCTGAGTGTTCACTGGAAGGACAGATCCTGAAGCTGAGGCTCCAATACTTTGGCCATCTCATGAGAAGAGAAGACTCCCTGGAAAAGACCCTGATGTTGGGAAAGATGGAGGGCACAAGGAGAAGGGGATGACAGAGGATGAGATGGTTGGATAGTGTCTTTGAAGCTACCAGCATGAGTTTGACCAAACTGCGGGAGGCAGTGGAAGACAGGAGTGCTTGGCGTGCTCTGGTCTACGGGGTCACGAAGAGTCGGACACGACTAAACGACTAAACAACAACAACATGGTTTGCGAGCCTCATGTTAAAGTGCTGATTCTGGTTTTGTAACCAAGGAGAAAATATGGGTTTGTCAATTCATACAACATACCATGCAGTTTCCTTAACCATGGCTTGACCTGATGTCTCAAAAGAGCCTAACCACAGCCTCATTAATATCAATAGCGTTTAAGCATGACTAATCTGAATAAGGGCACTTTACAATGTTGGTTCGCTCTTCCTACTTTTTATTTTGCTTTACAATCTTGCTTCCTGGTTCCAGTCCCAGTGGTTACATTTGGACAGAATGCTGGCCATCAGCCACGATTAAGTAAATTATCTAGGCACTTATTTCAGACTTCAGTTTTATCCCTCTCAACGTCTGAAAATCTCAGAGTTGATTATAGTATTTATGTATTGTGTATGTGTTGGTAAGCCAAGAAGAAACCTTGGCTTCAGATCGTGGTCTAGAGACAAACAACCCTGTTATGCTCAGGCATAACACTAATGGCTATGTGCAACATTATTATTTACTCTGGCTCCAGTGTGTTCCCACTGGTGGTGCTTCAAACATGGCAAGAGTCACAATCCTTACATATCCTGTAGTTTCTTGAGAAATGTTGCTGTTTGATGCACTGTCCCTCAAACCATCTTTCATCCAATTTGAAAACGTAACCCACATTCACTTCGTAGGTTAGCTGAGGTGTGTACATTTGAGACAGCATGTGAATGGAAGCTTTTCCTCCAATGACCTCCCCACCCCCTTGCCAGGGTCCTGATCCAGCTCGTACTCCCCATCCCTGCTACTTACTTAAAAAAAAACCCCACTCATGTCACTGCTAAGAATGTCAATGGTGCCTTGCCCAGTTTGGCCCTGTAGCTGAGAGGACGGCTTGCGCCAACTTCCCATGTGGTCAACCTCTCATGTACCCCAGCACAGAATAACCCCAAATAACAGGGGTACTGTGAGACAGAACATTAATAATAATAATAATAATAATAATAATAATAATTTATTGTTTCTACCCTGCCCATCTGGCTGGGTTTCCCCATGAGCTTAGTACAATATTAAGGATAGTTCTTGCTACTATAGATGTTCTGCTGATGTTCAAGATAATTCTCATGGTGCTTATGCGTCAGTGGTTCACAAATCATGTACAGTGATGTGGGCTGAGTTGAGGTCTTAGGCTATTGCAACAGTTTGAATGTTCACTTGTTTTGCTGTCCACTCATCACTGTATTGCAACAAGACTGCTCATGTGTCTAAGGTTACTTGTCCCTCAATGTAGATGTGTCATAAACATACGTTTAGAGCTGATTGGAAAATGTTTATTGAATATATAGGAGGAAATTGTGTACAGTTGAAAATGTATCCAACAGGATATTAAAAACACAATAAAAGATCAAACATTAAGAAATTCCCTAAACAGTTGGCAACATTAAGACATATTCAACAGTGTAAATAAGTTTTGATGGATGCAGTAATGGAACACTGAATGGTTGAGTATGTAAAATATGCAGATTTATGATATGCAAAATGAACCATGGAAAGAGAAGAAGGGAAGTCATTTATATTTTAAGGATGTTTAAATGAGTATTCTAAATGGTAAAACAGAAAATGTAATTTTACACACACACACACACACACACACACACACACACACACACACACGATATGTCAATGTTACTGCAAACCTGAAACATATTACACATGCTGACACATTGTACTCTTATCACCCTAACGGAAATGGATGGAGATCCCAAACAATACCAGTGGGTGTATGTTAACTCTGCACTGCTTCCTAACTCTATGATTAGGACACTCTGCAGTGCTATTGCAGTTAAATGTTAGGTGAACCTGCCCTCCTGTGGTGAAACTACAAATTGCCACTTCCAGCTGCCTGCAATTTGCTGCCTGTCCATATTGGGGTAGCATTGATAAAATCTTTTAGCCACATAAACATTGCAGATTTCCTTGAAATTCTGAAAGACCTTTGAGCTTGCCCTGTGGTTGCTTAGTGGGGAGCAAAATACAACCCATTGCAGAAATTTCCTTCCCTGGTACGCAGGATGGTGGCCCCACAAACAAACGAGATCAAGACGTGTATTTTTAGCTCGTTTCTAAAATATGATTCGGGATAACAAATGTAAGGGAATCACCTACAGTCACAAACTGGTAGCAAATCTCAAAGCCTGCTTGAACAAACACTAGGGGAGCGGGGCAAAACACAGCACTCATAATAAAGCTAACAATACACACACACACACACACACACACACACACACACACACACAGCAGGAATAATTATCAGTACAAACCAAGATTAACAACAGCATCAAAATACTATTGCGGATGGTCCTCTCTGCAGGCCGCAGCAGACATCTTTAGAGCATTACGGCCATCTTTTTGAGCTGCAAAGGTGGCAACCTGTTTTTGTAATGGTTTTATTGTGGTCTGCCAACAGATAGCAAATGATATCAGTACGGCTCCGGCCAGCTCTTGCTCCCAAAGGGTTTCCCCCACAAAGCAAGCTCTGAGATCTCTATACAGTGGTACCTCGCAAGACGAATGCCTCGCAAGACAAAAAACTCGCTAGACGAAAGGGTTTTTTGTTTTTTGAGCTGCTTCACAAGATGATTTTCCCTAGGCTTGCTTCGCAAGACGGAAACGTCTTGCAAGTTTGTTTCCTTTTTCTTAACACCGTTAATATAGTTGCGACTTGACTTCGAGGAGCAACTCATAGAACGCGGTGTGGTAGCCTTTTTTGAGGTTTTAAAAGACTTTGGTGATTTTTGAAGCTTTTCCAAAACTTTCCCGACACTGTGCTTCGCAAGACGGAAAAAATCGCAAGACGACAAAACTCGCGGAACGAATTAATTTCGTCTGGCGAGGCACCACTGTACAAGCGAATGCAGAAAACTTCAGTCTCCTACCAATTTCAAAGCAAGCTCATTCCTTAAAGAGAAGCACTAGGCTCAAATGGTTTAAAAGCATATTTTTAAAAGCGTGTACATTTGTTCACTTACGTTTCATGAGTCCCGAAAAAGAAGATGGGGTACTTATTTGCGGGAGGCTTCACGGCTCCCTCGGGGAGTTCGTCAATCTGTTGGAAAGAAACAGATGTGGGCTCATTACCAAATGTCCAATGAGTCGGACAGTAAGGGAGGACTGCCTGCAAATTTCAAAGAACACAGCATAATGGACAATGCAGCTGGCCAGCTCAGGGATTCCTAAACATGCATATGGCTGGTACATGAGCCAGTTCAGACCCTCCAAGTGTCCCTATTTTCCAGGGACAGTCCTGGATTTCCAGAAGCTGTCCTGGTTTCTGATTTGCTCCCTGAATGTCCCGCTTTTCCTGAGGAAGTCCCTATTTTCATCAGAGTATGGAGTTATGTCAGGGGTCAGCAAACCTTTTCAGCCGTGGACCGGTCCACTGTCCCTCAGACTTTGTGGAGGGCCGGACTATATTTTCGGGGGGGGGGGGGAAATGAACGAATTCCTATGCCTCACAAATAACCTAGAGATGCATTTTAAATAAAAGCACACATTCTACTCATGTAAAAACACCAGGCAGGCCCCACAAATAACCTAGAGATGCATTTTAAATAAAAGGACACATTCTAGTCATGTAAAAAACACCAGGCAGGCCCCACAAATAACCCAGAGATGCATTTTAAATAAAAGGATACATTCTACTCATGTAAAAACACACTGATTCCCGGACCGTCTGCGGGCCGGATTGAGAAGGCGATTGGGCCAGATCCGGCCCCTGGGCCTTAGTTTGCCTACCCATGTGTTATGTGATCCCCTGAGCCAAGGAGGTAAGTACCATATTTTTCCATATATAACACGCCCCCGTGTATAAGACGACCCCTATTTTTGGAGACCCCCCCAAATTAAGGAAATGGAGGGAGATTGCCCTGAGTTGTTGAGCTTATTTGGGAAGGATTGCACAAAGCTGTTGAGCTTTTTTGGGGGGGGATTGTTGCCAATCGCTCACCCGCAGGACCGCCACTGCCAATCGCACGCCTCGCAGAAGAAAGAAATCGTCAAAAGCAGCAGCCAATCGTCAGCAGGCCTTGCTACCGTGGCCACCAATCAACCGCCCAATCACCGCTGACAATCTGCTGCTCACGGCTGCCACCAATTGACCGTCCCCCCTCTGTGTATAAGACGACCCCCAATTTTTAGCATTTCTTTTTTATATTAAAAAAACTGTCTAATACACGGGAAAATACGGTAACTAGACAACCTTTAAAAGGCATCTGAAAGCGGCCCTGTATAGGGAAGAGAGCAAAAGGGGAGAGTCCTGTGGAGCTCACGTCCTGCTTGTGGACTTCCTATAGGCATCTGGTGGCCACTGTGAGAACCAGAAATTGGACTGGATGGGACATTGGTCTGATCCAGCAGGTTCTTCTCATGTTCTTAAAATGGGGTAGCTGTGTACAAACACACATCGATGTGACTGGCACTTGGTAGAACCCCCGCTTTCATTTCAGGGGGAAATGTGAACATCTGCAAATATTTGCTCGCATGAGAAACTGACTGTGGGAATGTACAAGGACAGGGGTGGCCAACTTCCAAGAGAATGCAATCTACTTGTGGAATTAAAAACTGGCAGTAATCTACCCCCGTTTTTGGGGGGCTCAGGTCAAAGTTGTTGAGCTTTTTTAAGGAGGGGAGTAGCCCCGTTTTTAGGGGGTTCAGGAGGCATAAGTTGCTTAGCTTTTGGGGGGGCACAATGTTTTTACATTCTTTGTGGGTCAAAGAGAATCTCACCAAAGGATCGCTGGGGGAAAAACAAACAAAAACAAAAACAGTTTGTAAACTCCGGCTTCCGTTCTCCAACAACGGAGGGCGGGGTGGGGCGAGGGGCCGGGGCCGGAAGGGGGACAGCGGTCGACCGCGATCAACCAAAACCTCGCAGGGATGGACCAGTAGATCACGACCGACCTGTTGGACATCCCTGTACTAGGACAAAACCCTGTCCAGCATAAATTGAGTATGAATGGTCAGTTTTATTTAAGATAAGACAGCATTACCAGAGTCAGAAAATTGATCAAGTGGCCATCTATAAATATCTAGGGGTATATCTTTTTGCAAACAAGAGCTCCAAGGCTCAAATGCAGTGACTGCATGTGGATGCTGCAATAAATCATAGTTTTGTGCAACGGGAGTGAGCTCTCTCTTGGGATCACACGTTCTTCCATCCTCTCCTGCACAGAGTTCTGAGACTTTCACTTCTGCTATTAGTTAACTACAGCTTCCTATGTTGTGGAAATTGGGAACAAGCAAAATCTGTCAAGGTTGATATTGTTCCAAGATTCCTTTATTCTAAAGGAGGTGGACTAGATGCCTTGAAAGGCCCCCCAGAACTCCAAAATTCTATGAAGGGGGGGGGGAAGGATGAGCAGGAAGATGGAGACCACAATTTTGGGCATGGCAAGCAAAGGTCACCCACAAATTCTACATCCCTGTCCTTAAAATCCCCTTCTTTATGATTTTTTCTTTTGCACGTTCATTTTAGCCAATTGGTGGCCTTCAAGAAAAAAAAAAAGGCACCCATCTTTTTCAAATCAAAAACAACAATTTCCTGTCTGGTCACCTTATTGGAAAGAGGTGGGCAATTATGTACAAGCCAAAAATCTGTGCTTAAAAATATTGCTCACATTCGTATTTGTCCCTTTCTCCAGGGAACTCAAGACACAGTAACCCTGTGAGGTGGGCTTGGTCAGGCAGGGTTGTTAACTACGGGGGGGGGGGAGCCTAAATGCTGAGAGCTGGATCCCCTCTATGGCTGTGCCCCCCAATATAAAAATTGGGGTGTGGGGAGCTGAGCCATCAGAGACACAACCGCAGGACCAGTGAGACATGATCATTAATTTTGTGAGGGAACGTCTGAAAAGGCTCTACATGCCGCCTTTGAATGCTTACGGTCTGTTTTCTCCCTGAGAGAGCCATACGGCTAAAAATTGGGGGGGGGGGACGACAACGCCCCCAAAACACCCACACACAAGAATGTGCTGTAACACACGCACAGTCCCCATCGGCCACGACAACTCCCTGCCATTTCGCTAGCTGGATCACCTCAGCGCCAGAGGAAAGCTGCTGCTATTTTCCCACTCAGAGAACAGTGAGGAGGACAGCAGCCATGATTGCAGAAACCTCCCTCCTTCCACCCCTCAGACTAGCCCTGTTCACTCCCCAAAGCTTTTGTTATGGCGAACCCCTTCCCTGAGCATGATTGGCTGCTTCTCGCAGTGTTGGCGGAGACCCTATAGCGAGGGGGGGGGTGTCGAAAGAAAGAAACCCCCTCAATGCTTGGCGCTACGGAACAAAAGGCAGATGAGAGCAGCAGCCTCTGTTAGTCAAATCGACAGGAGAGGCGGTCCCCATTCCACTGAGGGAAATAATGCAAATTCTGAAGTGCCGGCTATAATAATCACCACCCACAACCAGAGTGCAGGTTTGGTCTGAAGCAGCAAAATCGACTCCTTTCGCTCCTCCTGCCCACTGTGCATGAATACAAGATCCATGCTGGCAGCAGAGCGTGCGGCCATTTCCATCAGGTCTGCCTAAACAGATACAGAAAGCTTTTCAGAAACAGATCACAGCTGTTCAGCAGTCTCCCTCATTGCTGGAGAAGAAAGGAACCCGAGTGGGGTTTTTTGGGGAGGGGGGCAGGGAGATGCTCCATCCCCCTTGTGTCCTCAGTAGGGTCAGAATTCAGCTCCTCCTTGCTGCTGTTTGAAAGGCCAAAGTACAGTGGTACCTTGGTACTCAAACGGCTTGGCTCCCAAACAAATTGGCTCCCAAACGCCGCAAACCTGGAAGTGAGTGCTCTGGTTTGTGAACGTTTTTCGGAAGCCTAACGTCCGACGCGGCTTCCGATTGAGTGCAGGAAGTCCTGCAGCCAATCGGAAGCCGAGCCTTGGTTTTCGAACTGTTTCGGGAGTCAAACAGACTCCCAGAACGGATTAAGTATGAGAACCAAGGTACCACTGTATACAAATGCAAACAATGTCTTCCCCCATATTGATATGTACAGGGAGTGGCATCCTACTTTGGCTATACTTAGAGTAGACCTCGTGAAATTAATCCACCTAAGTTAGTCATGTCCAGGGCTTCCCCCCTCCCCAGCCGGAACTCAATGGAACTCGATTCCGGCACCTCTCAGGTGGGCGCCATTGCCATTATAAGAGAACAAGGAAGGCGTTCAAGGTGGGTTCCGGAATGTAGTGTAAGGCCCCATCTGCATTTTATATTTAAAGGAGCATCATGCCACTTTAAACAGCGATGGTTTCTGTTATGTCCTGAAGTTCTCACCCTGGGCCAGCAGGGGGATACTGTAGATAGTTTTCACTCAGGTCCACATATGCAAATAAGGAATTGAAAGTGGCATTCAGTGATTGGATAGTTTTAGAAAGTTGTTACTGTTGCGTTGTAGTGGAGCTCTATATAAGCAGGTTGGCTGAACCCTTCAGCCCAGTTCTGTTCTGGCCTGTGAATAAACAAGAGCTGTCTGAAGAATCACTGTGTCGTCTGATATGTTCACCCACAACTTAACAGTCCCCCCCCCCAAGACTCCTTTGAAGTATAGTTTAAGGGTGCTGAGAGTTATTACAGCCCTATCGCCCTGAGAGAGCTACTATTCCCGGAGTTCCCCAGGATGAGGGATTGATTATCAAACCTCCCCAGGAATTGTAGCTCTGGGAAGGTGGGTCTCCTAACATCTCTCGCTACTCTTAACAAACTACAGACTCCAACCCCCCATGAGCCTCAGCCACCAGAGCCAACGGCCAGGGATGATGGGAGTTGTAGTTCAACAACTTCTGGAGGAACACCAGTTCCCCCAACCCCAGAGCGGCAGAAAAATAAAATCAAGGAAAAGGAGGAGGAAGGGAATTGCATCAGAGAGTCTATGCAGGCTGCCAAAAGGTTAAATAAGATTATCCTAAGGGTCTCTTTGGGATGCAGGTGGCGCTGTGGGTTAAACCACAGAGCCTAGGACTTGCCGATCAGAAGGCTGGCGGTTTGAATCCCCGTGACGGGGTGAGCTCCCGTTGCTCGGTCCCTGCTCCTGCCAACCTAGCATTTCGAAAGCACGTCAAAGTGCAAGTAGATAAATAGGTACTGCTCCGGCGGGAAGGTAAACGGCGTTTCCGTGTGCTGCTTAGTCATGCTGGCCACATGACCTGGAAGCTGTACGCCGGCTCCCTCAGCCAATAAAGCGAGATGAGCGCCGCAACCCCAGAGTCGGCCACAACTGGACCTAATGGTCATGGGTCCCTTTACCTTTAAGGGTTTCCTTGGCACAGTGCTGACCATGGAGCGTGAGACTCTTAATCTCAGGTTCGTGGGTTCAAGCCCCATGCTGGGCAAAATATTCCTGCATTGTAGGGGGTTGGACTAGATGATTCTCGTGGTCCCTTCCAACTTTACGATTCTATGATTCCATCAATTTGCTCCTCTCTTCGATATCTCTATGAAGGGGCAGCCTGGAATTCTTAGGACCCAAACAAAGCTACGTTAAACCAGAGTTCCTTTGCGCAATCATAAACTGCCGGACCATCTTCATACAAAGGGAGGGAATGCTAAATGTTAGGCTGACCACACCTCTTGAATTTTCCCTGCACTGAAAAAGGATTCTTCTTTTCAGAGCAAAATGTACTCATTCCTTCAGCCATTTCCCATTTCTTCTGTCTTAATTGTTGTGTTTCCTTTTCTGGCCAAACGGTACTTTTATTTTTTGCAACGTAGCACTGCAAACTGCACCTGATATCCCACATTAGGCCTAAACCTGTATGAATGGCACTGTTACTTTCTGCATCTGAAACACACAGGGCTTCTTCAAGTGTGTTCCTGTCCGTTAAGAATGCTGATGTGCACATTTTCTCTTTCGCTCCTTCAGTTTAGAAGGACAGGGAAGATATAACACTCTTTAAGAAGATGGGATTATTCTGCTTTCATATATATATATATATATATATATATATATATATATATATGCATCTCTCTATAAGAAAGAGGAATCAGCAAAAAAGGAAAAGAAAACAAGGCCAATTTCAACAGGTGGAAAAGTGGTGCATTTGAAAATCACCAGGAAAAAAACCAGAGGAGGCAAGTAATAGTAAAAAAAAGCCTCTCTATTCCTGTCACTGAACCTCTTAGGGCTAAAACCTTTATTTACCCATCTGCCATCACCTAAGGCATAGCTGCTGCAACTACTTCAGGCTTCCTCAACCTTGGCCCTCCAGATGTTTTTGGCCTACAACTCCCATGATCCCTAGCTAGCAGGACCAGTGGTCAGGGATGATGGGAATTGTAGTCTCAAAACATCTGGAGGGCCAGGCTGAAGAAGCCTGAACTAGTTCATTGCTTTCTGCTTTTTAAGACCGTTGAAAAGCCTGCAGTTTTTTCAAGGGGGATGAGAGTAAGGGCTGCACTTTGGGCAGTGGACCACCCAATAATTGGATTTATGAACGGCCCTTCCTCCAAAACTTCAGATGGGTGTACATTCTTTGCATCATCTTCCCAGTTTCTTCATCTCAGCTAATCCTGTGAGGTGGGTAAGGCTCAGAGATGCTGCTGACTGCTCCAAAGTTATCCAATCAGCTTTATTGTTGGGAGCAGGATTTGAACCCATTCTTTTACATAGTGTTTTTGTGTCAGTGTCACGTGGGTAGGTTCTCTTTCTGTTCATGTATTCATTTTCATTGGCATTGAGAAGTTGGTTGCCTTCAGATGACTGTGGTGAGTTGTTTGCGTGTCTGCGTGGAACAGGCATAGGCCAACTCGGCCCTCCAGATGTTTTGGGACTACAACTCCCATCATCCCTAGCTAACAGGACTAGTGGTCAGGGATGATGGGAGTTGTAGTCCCAAAACATCTGGAGGGCCGAGTTTGCCCATGCCTGGTGTGGAGGGTTGCTGGGTGATGTTAACCATATTGATTCCTATTTGGAGATCCTGTTCTCCTCTCTGCATACAGCAACCTGTGCTAGGCTGAGTAGCTGCATATAAGTGGCTCTCTAAATCTCAACAGATCATTATTCACCTCTCCAAGCCTCATTCCAAACTGAATATATTTATGACAAAGTTTATTATATCATTTGAACAACGATCGGATCCATGCAGATAGTGGTGCCCTATAAAACAAATTACTCTCCACGAAGAAGGCAGGCACTCTGGTGTAGCCACCAGCATGTTAAGAGTTGCAGCTGGTAGCTCCAGGTTCGAATCCTGGCGCCTGAGCTAGCCTCACGCCCAGGGGAATCACTATGCCTATCTTTCGAGGCATCCTCAAGAGTAGGGCTGTGGAATAAATTGCCATATCCTTGAGTGTTGAAATAGCATTGTGATAAGTGTTTCAACAAGACAATATACCAGGTGGAGACTAAGCAGCTTCTCAGGGGGTAGCTCAGCTGAACAGATATGGCAAAGTAAACAAAGAATATAAACAAAGAACTGAAAAGCTCTTCTTTCTTCCCTCACAATCACCCCTACCAGTGGAAAAAAAGAGGGGGAGAATTTTTAGTTTCTGGTGGTGTTTATGTTGTTGGTTTCCCCTAATTAGCTTTCCTCCATATTAAAAATGAAGGGATAATAATAATAATAATAATAATAATTAAAGGAGACTATCTTTTTGCTTGATTGCCCTCCCTCCCTCCCTTTGATAAAAAGGGAGAAATTGGTGGGATGATTGACTGGCTTTTGGGGGGGCCCTTCTGTGGGGGGGGGGAATGGAGGGGAGAAGATTTAGCTGGCTGCCATATGCTGAAATGGGAGGTTGGGTATTACGTGAGAATGATGGGGAGAGTTTTTCAGTAAGCAGTGCAAGCAAATGCGTGGCTACTCACAAGCAAGCCCTACTAAGTTCAATGAAGCTTACTCCCAGGAAAATAAAAGTAAGTTTAGTTGAAGTCAGCAGGGCTTATACATGCACAGATTCCACTTAGACCACTGAGTGGGGAAGCAGATGCAACTTGACTAGTAAATCGCTTAAACTACTCGTAAGTAAGTTGAAAATATATTAAATATATTATATAGAAGCTGTTTAAAAAAATAAAAATAATTCAGTCTACTACTTCCTTACATTTTAAACTACTCATAAATAAGCTGAAAATATATTAAATATATTATATAGAAGCTGTTTTAAAAATAAATAAATAATTCAATTGACTACTTCCTTACATTTTAAATCGTTTAAACTACGCGTAAATAAGTGGGAAATATATTAAATGTATTATATAGAAGCTGTTTAAAAATAAAATAAAATTCAATCTACTACTTCCTTAAATTTTAAGGCCCTCCACTGCTGCAGATATATACCATGATATACCGAGACATCGTTATATTTAGCTGGTGATATATCACGATGTTGAAAACCAGATATGTCCCAGCCCTACTCAAGAGCACTTAACAGGGAACTGAAATAATAAGAACCACAGTAAGATGGGGTTGTTTTTTTCTTGCAAGTCTAAGAATCCAGGCCACAAAACACAGTAGCTGGGCAGAGGGTGGACTGCTTCAGACCTGGCAAACATCCAGGTCTTTAAGCATCATGGCAACCTTCACTAGATTCCTTCAGAACCCTCCTAGCAGGAACCCTGGAGACTGAACAGAACCGTCTCCAAAAATAGCACCAAGACGCAAACTCCCAACAAACTCTCTCTCTCTCTAAAAAAATACGGCTAACCTATTCCTAACTGTTCTGTGCCTGATTCTACTAGCTTTCCCTCCCTGTCTACTCACCAGCAAAATTACACCAGGAAGGTTGATCTTTCCTGCCTTCCGAGGCATGGACCCCTTTCTTAAACCAATTCTGCCAAATGTGGATGTTTAGAAAGCTGTGGGGGGTGCGTGGATGTTTTGTGGGTTTCCCATGGGCATTTGGTTGGCCACTGCGAAAACAGGACGCTGAACTAGATGGGACATGCTCCTGATCTAGGAGGCTCTTCTTATGTTCTCCAGGTGTGTGCTTATCCTGCTGCTGTAATTCCTTGTGTTCAAGCATGGTTCAAGCCCATTATAAGCAGGATACAGCAACTTGCAGTGTTTTCCTACATGTTTTTCCCCCTGTCTTCTTCTTCTTGTGGTCTATATTGCAACTGCTTTCCTTTTAAAACTTTGGGTTGGTACAGTGGTGCCTCGCCAGACGAAATTAATTCGTTCCGCGAGTTTTGTCGTCTTGCGATTTTTTTCGTCTTACGAAGCACGGTGTCGGGAAAGTTTTGGAAAAGCTTCAAAAATCACCAAAGTCTTTAAAAACCTCAAAAAAGGCTACCACACCGCGTTCTATGAGTTGCTCCTCGAAGTCAAGTTGCAACTGTATTAACGGTGTTAAGAAAAAGGAAACAAACTTGCAAGACGTTTCCGTCTTGTGAAGCAAGCCCATAGGGAAAATCGTCTTGCGAAGCAGCTCAAAAAACAAAAAACCCTTCCGTCTAGCGAGTTTTTCGTCTTGCGAGGCATTCGTCTTGCGAGGTACCACTGTACAGCAACTTGCAGTGTTTTCCTACATGTTTTTCCCCCTGTCTTCTTCTTCTTGTGGTCTATATTGCAACTGCTTTCCTTTTAAAACTTTGGGTTGGTATTTAGATGACTGTCCTTCTTGGGGTGGTAAACCTTTGGATGTTGAGACGGAAAAGTGGGGTACACATTTTCACAAAATAAATACATAGATAAAAATGCAGCCATACAGCACTTTCATACCCTAACAACTGAAATGACCAGTCGAATCTTTGGGCAGAGGCATGGGAACATAGGAAACTGCCTTATGTTGAGTCAGAGCATCGGTCCATCTAGCTCAGTCTTGTCTACAGTGTGGCAGCAACTCTCCAGGAAATCGGACTGGGCATGTCTCTCAGCCCTGCTTGGAGATGCTGCAGATTGAACTTCCTTCCTTT